>NC_082676.1:54800000-57300000 GCF_025265405.1 Mesoplodon densirostris
GTCTTTCTTACCCGGGCACCCCCAGGGCCTTATCCCTCTCAGGCTCGTGCCCCCGCGGGGCTTATTTCCCCCCCCCCACCGTCTGTGCACCCCTCAGGGACCTGTCCTTCCGCCCTAGGAGACGTAGGAGTTCTCCGGGCCCTCCTTCCTTCCCAACCTAGTAGCCCGTGGGCAAGCAGCTAGGCCACCGGTTCTGAGCCTCTTCTCGGTTTCTCCGCAGATTTTAAGAGTAATCTCCACAAAGTGTACCAGGCCATAGAGGAGGCGGACTTCTTCGCCATCGATGGGGAGTTTTCAGGTATCCCTCGCTTGCAGGCTTGAGGCTGGCACCTTGCAGTGCATAGCCAAAACTCCTGCACCCCTACCCCCTGCTCCCTTGTCCCGGACTTCTGCCTGCTGGCCGCTCCTCCCTGTTTGTAGCCTTGGGCAAGTTGCATGGGTCTCCACGTTTCCTCAAACGTTTCGAAAGCACGGAAGAGGTGCGGTGGGTTTTGTGATTGGGTTTGTGGTTGTTGGACATCTCAGGGTTGCAGATAGAGATTAAGGTTTTGGTGCTGCTTAAAAATTGTTGGATGTGTGTGAGACAGCTTGGGAGTTCGGGTCAGGCTTTTTTGTGTGTGTGGTGAAATACACATAACATAAAATTTATCGTTTTAAAGTTCAGTGGCATTAAATACATTCACATTGCTGTGTATCCATCTCCAACCATCCATCTCCAGAACTTTTTCATCTTCAGAACTGAAACACTCTACCCATTGAACAATAATTCCCAACTCCTCTCTCCCCTCTGCCTCTGGCAACCACTGTTTCTGTCTCTATGAATTTGACTAGTTTAGACATTTCCTATAAGTGGAATCATACAATATTTGTCCTTTGTGACCGACTTTAGGGTCGGACTTTTACAGATAAATGAGGGTATTCCTTTAGGCATTAGTGGAAGTGTTCATTGCCTGCCTTGGCATGGGTGTGCATGTGTGTGTGATACTTTACTAACAGTTATAATTGCAGGGTTTTTTCTTTTTCTCTTTTTGGATCAAAGATATCCACTTTTGGTATAGATAACACTTCTGCTACAAGCTGAACATGTTTCTAAGACTTCAGCTCTTTCTAAAGGACTCCATGCTGTGGGTAATCTTTGGCTTTAATTAAGCGTGCAGTTTCTAGTTGGAGTCAGTTCCCTGGAAAGCTAAGAGTTTTCACCGCAAATAATTGTCTCTTGACCTTGAGTATACCTTTGTTGTGTAGATGTTACTCCAAACTGTTGATCAAGACTGTACTCTAACAGTAATGCACATCAGTATTTGTTGATGTCTGAGTATGCATTAATCTTTGAAAGCAGCAAAACTTAGTCATAGAGATTGTTTCCTTAAATCATGACTGTTTTGAACCCTAATTTTTTTTACTGACTTATAATTGACCAATTATATCAGTTTCAGGTGTACAACATAGTGTTTTGATATTTTTATACACTGTGAAATCACCATGCTAAGTCTAGTTACCATCTGTTAGCTACAAAGTTATTGTTGGCTCTATTATTGGCTATATTCCCTATGCTGTGACATTTATTTTATAAATGAAACTTTGTATCTCTTAAACCTCTTCACCTATTTGGCCTTTCCACCCACCCCCTCCCCTCTGGCAACCATTAGTTTACTCCCTGTATCAATGTCTTTGTTTTGTTTTGTTTGTTTGCTTTGTTTTTTAGATTTCACCAATAAGTGAAATCATATGGTATTTGTCTTTCTCTTTCTGATTTATTTCACTTAGCATAATACCTTCTAGGTCCATCCATGTTGCAGATGGCAAGGTTTTATTCTTTTTTTATGGCTGAGTAATATTTCTTTATATATATGTGTATATATATGTTTGTGTGTGTGTGTGTGTGTGTATATATATATGTGTGTGTATATGGCATCTTCATTATCCATTCATTTATCTTTGGACAATCAGGTTGCTTCTATGGCTTTGCTATTGTAAATAATGATGTAAATAATGATGTAGTGACATAGGGATGCATATATCTTTTCGAATTAGAATTATTGAAGAAAAAATTTTTGTTTTCTTATAAATATCCAGAAGTGGAATTGTTGGCTCATATGTTAGTTCTATTTTTAATATTTTGAGGAAGCTTTATACTGTTTTCTATAGTGGCTGCAGCAGTTGACCTTCCCACCAACAGTACACGATGGTTCCCTTTTCTCCACATCCTTGCCAACACTTGTTATTTCTTGTGTTTTTGAGAATAACCATTCTGACAGGTGTGAGGTGGCATCTCAAGATTGCTTTGGCTATTCGGGGTATTTTGTGGTTCCATACAAATTTTAGGATTATTTGTTCTAGTTCTGTGACAAATGCCATGGGTATTTTGATAGAGATTGCTTTGACTCTGTAGATTGCTTTGGGTAATATGGACATTTTTACAGTATTAATTCTTCTGATTCGTGAGCACAGTCTTTCCATTTATTCCCATTGTCTTCAATTTCTTGCACCAATGTCTTATAGTTCTCAGAGGTTCTACAGGTCTTTCACCTTCTTGGTTAAATTTATTCCTAGGTATTTTATTCTTTTTGATGCAATTGTAAATGGGATTGCTTTCTTAATTTCTGTTTTTCATAGTTTGTTATTAGTGTATAGAAATTTACAACAGATTTCTGTATATTAATTTTGTATCCTGCAACTTTACTGACTTCCTTTATTAGTTCTAATAGTTTTTTGGTGAGGTCTCTATAGTGTTTTCTATATTTGAAATCTATTTTAGACACTGAAACTGCCCATTATCAGATTGAAAGATTCACATCTCTAAATTCATTACTATAGGGTTTAGCTTGGTAGCCAGTGAAATTAATGCTAATTTTGAAAAAATGAAGAAAGGAGCACTTCGAATTAATTTTAATTCATAAAAATATGAAATTATAGCGCCATTGAATAGTCGACTGACATTTTTCCATTAGCATTTATTAACAAGTTAAAAACTTCTATTTCTTAAAATCTAGGAATCAGCGATGGACCCTCAGTCACCGCATTAACAAATGGTTTTGACACTCCGGAAGAAAGGTATCAGAAGCTTAAAAAGGTACGTGGATGTGCTAGAAAAAATTTTTTTTTCCCATGTTGGTCCTGCATATGTTGAATTATAGAGGAATATAATCATTAAACTTGTTCATTAATGTCTCAACCCCAGCTATAAAATGATATTTTAGTGGTATTTAAAACAACAGCAAAAATAATTGTTTGCTGGAAAACATTTTGGGGAAGGTTTAGTATTTTCAGTGTTAATTTGATTTACAGGAAATGTGA
Source organism: Mesoplodon densirostris (assembly GCF_025265405.1). Lineage (NCBI taxonomy): Eukaryota > Metazoa > Chordata > Mammalia > Artiodactyla > Ziphiidae > Mesoplodon > Mesoplodon densirostris. The sequence goes on from NC_082676.1 coordinate 54,803,298, forward strand.
TGTGGTTATTTTAATCATTTGGAAATAGGTTTACCATGATACTCCAGATGGTGGATAGGTGCCTAAGTTGGGAAAAACATTAAGAAATGTATGTAAATTAATAATGCGTCTGATACCTACTAGAGAATGGACTTGAGGATATGGGAGGGGGAAGGGTAATCTGTGACAAAGTGAGAGAGTGACATGGACGTATATACACTACCAAACATAAAATAGATAGCTAGTGGGAAGCAGCCGCATAGCACCAGGAGATCAGCTAGGTGCTTTGTGACCACCTAGAGGGGTGGGATAGGGAGGGTGGGGGGGAGGGAGACGCAAGAGGGAAGAGATATGGGAACATATGTATATGTATAACTGATTCACTTTGTTATAAAGCAGAAACTAACACACCATTGTAAAGCAATTATACTCCAATAAAGATGTAAAAAAAATAATGCGTCTGATAGATAATCTGTAATCTGTTCTAATTGGAAGTATTCTGCCAAAGTAATCAGAAAACCCACCTGATTGAGAATACTGTTGCTGACGTCGACTGTAGAGCACTGTTTTGACAGATATTTTATTTCCCTTTTCCAGCATTCCATGGACTTTTTGCTGTTTCAATTTGGCCTTTGCACTTTTAAGTATGACTACACAGACTCAAAGTAGGTTGTTTTAATAAGTGGTGGGAATTCTTTTGTCATGGCGTACTGTAACACTCTAAGTCTCCTTTTATCTTATTTTCCCCAGGTATATAACAAAGTCTTTTAACTTCTATGTTTTCCCGAAACCCTTCAATAGATCTTCACCAGATGTCAAATTTGTTTGTCAGGTTAGTAGTATAATTGAGTTTTTTTTCTGTTATGAATTGCTGATGAGGCAGTGTGGATATGTGGAATCAGAATTCTCTCTAAAATTTGGTTCTACCACTAACTTTGCACTTCGGGCAAATCATTTCACCTCTCTGACTTTCAGTTTTAGGGTTGTAAATTAATGACACTCCCATCTTCCCTTTTACCTGAGAATGAGTTAAGGAATGAGATGTAAGAGACAGGTAGATGGAAATGAGAACGTGAGCTTTATCATTAGTAAAGCTGAATCTGAGACCATGGCTTCGTAGTCTGACTCTTCTGGGGATTTTTTTTTTTTTTCGGTATGCGGGCCTCTCACTGTTGTGGCCTCTCCCATTGCGGAGCATAGGCTCCAGACGCACAGGCTCAGCGGCCATGGCTCACGGGCCCAGCCACTCCACGGCATGTGGGATCTTCCCAGACCGGGGCACGAACTCGTGTCCCCTGCATCGGCAGGCGGACTCTCAACCACTGCGCCACCAGGGAAGCCCCTCTTTTGGGGATTTTTAACGTCTTACCCCTGAATTGAACCTACAGATCAGGACCTTCAGGCTTCTTCCCACCCCATTCTCATTGCACCCATCTCCAAGGGTAGAGCTTTATTTTCTGGAAGAGGAGGGTATGTGTGTATCCTCTTTGAAAAGAGAAAGCCCAAAAGGGGCTAAGCTATATATGTTCAGTTTCTTTTCCCAAGCTCACCAATTAGGAAAGAGAGGGTAGATAAAGACCACTGTTTCCTCCTAAGGAGGAGAGGGCTGACTTTATGAGCCAAGGTAAGGACACAAGGAGGTTCCCCTTTAGAACACCCTGTTCGCAGTTGTAGCTGATCTAGTAGACACTCAGTGAATATCAGTTTCCCCTTTCTGCTCTTAATAATCTGATACAATGGATAAGGTGAATGTGAATAAGTGTATAGCGAATGGATATGTGATGAAAGCTGAATGTTGGCCTTTTCTCCCTTATGATCTTATGCTTGAGCTTCTCTCCCCATAGCAACATTAGTTCCTTTGAGTCTTCCCATCTTTCCCTTTTCCTGCATGTAAGTAGTAATGCAGTTAAGAAAGCCTGGAGGGTAGGCTTCTGAGTGACTGAGTCATGTCAGGTTCTTTCTGTAATAAGGCAGGATATAAACAAATGAAACTGAGCATTAATTGTGTATCTAGGGCTGAAGAGAAGGTAATTTTGGTCTTGTAAACCTGAATTTTTCTTAAATTAGCAAATAAACCATAGTTGATATTTCTTTACCCTGCAACCAGTTAACAGCTATTTACCAGTCACCTTAGTATAGGATACTTAATTAAACAGTATTTGTAGATTTTCACTGAGAGAAAAATAGGCTCAGTTGGGAAATTTGTGTGGATATAGTTTTCCAGCAGTACCAGGAAAAGACAGTTATTTAAAGTGGATTCCATGGCTTTAGCCAGGGGTTAATCAAACAATGCAGACAGTGGCAGTGAGACACCTTGGGGATGATGCTTTGTTCTAAAAGACCAACACAAACACAGTTATTCTAGGAAATGAATTGGAAACAGATCAAAAGAACCCTACCCATTGTACAAAGCCATTCTGGGGCTACACCTGGAACACTTTATGTAGTTATAGTAGCCAGCCACTCCTTAAAACAAAGAAAGACATCACAGACTTGAAGACAGGCCAGAGACTAATGTCTAAAATGGACAATGGGATAAAAATGGTGCAATTCTCTATTCTGGAAACGCAAAGGCAGAGAAGAGGTTTAGACTCAGTAAGTAAACTTGTGAATTGTATGGATATGGTAAATGGTAGTATCTTTGAATTTTTTTCTTTTGTCCTCCATCTAAGGTGGATTTTCCTTTAAAATTCTATGGTGACAGCAGAGTTGCATCTTACAAGGAACTTATTAGCTTCTGGAGTCAGTGAGTAGGGTGAAGATTGTGTCTGGTCAAAAATCAGTCTTGAAAAGCTCTTATTACCCTTAAAGCAGGGAGAATTTGGGGGCAAAATAACTTAATATGCTCTTTGAAAAATAAGCATCTGTATAATAGTGAGCTGCTCACACTGGGCGGGATATGGGGGAGTGAGCTGCCTGAGAGCCAGGCACACTCCTGGAGCACGTGCCTGTCCAGTGGGGCGACAGCAGAACTGCATGGCATTGGCATTGTCTTCACCTCCTCTTTTTCTTCTCTTCTCCTTCCTTTTTCTGACTGAACATCTATAGTTGAATTCATGGAAGAAAATACATACATGGTCGTGAAAAATCGAGACCCTGCTGCTGTCTATAGAGTAAAGAACGAGTTTCTTTTTTTTTTTTAATTATTTATTTATTTATTTATTTTTGCTGTGTTGGGTCTTCGTTTCTTGTGCGAGGGCTTTCTCTAGTTGTGGCAAGTGGGGGCCACTCCTCATCGCGGTGCGTGGGCCTCTCACTATCGCAGCCTCCCTTGTTGCGGAGCACAGGCTCCAGACGCACAGGCTCAGTAATTGTGGCTCACAGGGCCAGCTGCTCCTTGGCATGTGGGATCTTCCCAGACCAGGGCTCGAACCCGTGTGTCCTGCATTGGCAGGCGGATTCTCAACCACTGCGCCACCAGGGAAGCCCCCGAGTTTCTTTTTTTATCCCATCTTCCCCATGCCACTTCCTTCCCCATTTCACTCCTTTTATGTCCATATGTACATATACTCTTATGTCTACATATATATACATAATTTTAGCTTTTTTCTTTAATATACACAGGATCATAATATTCATATTTTATATAACTTGCATTTTCTGCTTAACACACTGTCTTCATATTTCATAGTATGGATATGTTATAATTTATTTAATTGGAGTTCAGAAGTTTTCCAGTGGTTACCTATTTTAAACAATGCTATAGTCAGTGTCTGTGTGCAGCATGTCTTGGTTATATGTAGGAATGTTTTTATAGGATAGATTTCCTAGAAGGGGAATTGCTGACTCATAGAGCTTATATATTTAACATTTTGACAGATGCATCAAATTGTCCTCCCAAGTAGCCGTGCTCATCTTTTGAATCCTGAAAATGGTACATTTAGGACAAACCAAAGATAGTGGTTAGTAAACCACAAATAGATTTTGTTGGTTCAAAGTGTTTTTTCTTTATTTTCTTTTATTTTTTTTTATACAGCAGGTTCTTATTAGTTATCTATTTTATACAAATTAGTGTATATATGTTAATCCCAATCTCCCAATTCATCCCACACCCTCCCCCCACCAACCCCTGGCCGCTTTCCCCCTTGGTGTCCATATGTTTGTTCTTTACGTCTGTCTCTATTTCTGCCTTGGAAACCGGTTCATCTGTACCATTTTTCTAGATGGGTTTTTTTCTTTACTGTGGTAAAAAATGCATAACCTAAAATTTACCAGTTTAAGAGGCTTTCAGTTCAGTGGCATAAAGTACATTTTTTTGGTGCAACTTAGAGGGTGTTATTTGAGTGGAAAGTAAATAGCTTCAAAAAGGGGATAGGTGAGTCTCTGACTCTGGATTTTTTTTTTTTTTTTTGCGGTATGCGGGCCTCTCACTGTTGTGGCCTCCCCCGTTGCGGAGCACAGGCTCCGGACGCGCAGGCTCCGGACACGCAGGCTCAGCGGCCACGGCTCACGGGCCCAGCTCACGGGCCCAGCCGCTCCGCGGCATATGGGATCCTCCCAGACCGGGGCACGAACCCGTATCCCCTGCATCGGCAGGCGGACTCCCAACCACTTGCGCCACCAGGGAGGCCCTGACTCTGGATTTTTAAACAAGGAAGTTAAGATGTTTTGGAGTCTAGTGACAGCAGGGACAAAAATGCCTTTCCATAATCCATCTTTTGGTGCCTCTGTCAGTGATGGAATATTAGGTGGGCAGAGTTACAAGAATACTCAGGCATGGTAGATAAAAAGGCTTGTGGCCCAAGTCAGAAGTCACTGGGTCTTGTTCAGAACAAGATAAAAAGGGAACATGTGGGCGGGGACTGGTTGCTTATTTGAAACCACAGGAAACCTGGACATGATAGAAAATGATGTGCCTATACCCACACGTGTGTGTGTGTGTGTGTGTGTGTGTGTGTGTGTGTGTGTGTGTGTGTATTTGGTAAGGTTGCCTTTTTATATCTCATCATATTTTCATCACTGGTAACCACTCATCATATTTGGGTAAAAAGTATATATATATATATATATAAGTATATACAGTATATGAAACCTTTTAACATAAGATTAAAAAGATAAGTAAGTGAAAAGTTGGAAGAAAAGAAAAATGAGGAAACGATTACTGTGTTACGATTAGAACACAGAATTTGTGTCAAAGAAATTCTCACCTTTTTGTCTCTGAGCTTCCTACCAGCCAAGAATAGGGGGAACACACAATCAATTCTGTGGCCCATAGGATTGAAATAGGCCAGAGCTCAGGAGAAGTTCAGCTTCCCTCAGACTAGAGACCTCAGAACATTTCCCCTTCTGTTATCATAAAGAAATCACTAATGTAGAAGACCTGTCTTCAGTGGCATCTCTAAAGAGAATATGGTAATGAGTTTACTGGAACTGGTACAGCGTCCCTCAGCCTAGACTGATGGTATAATGTCAGGTACAGGTCAGGAAGGTAGTTCTATGAGGGGTCAGATTAAAATGACTCAAGTGTGCTGCCCTCTAATGTTCTGACTTAAAACAAGAATAAAATTAGAGAAGCTACAATGATGTTTCCCACTCTTCAGTCAGTTGAGTAAGAACTTTGTGAAAATTTTCCCATTCTTGTGTAGTATTATTTAATTAATATTTTTACTAACATTTACTTATATATTTTGACTTACCCTAGGCTTGAGATATGTATTTAATAAGTCTTGTTACTGAGAATTTTTCTCTATTTTGATCTTGAATGTAAAGAACATCCAATTAAGAGCTTGGGACTTCCCTGGCAGTCCAATGGTTAAGACTCTGCACTTCCAAAGCAGGGGGCGTGGGTTCGATCCCTGGTCGGGGAAGTAAGATCCCACATGCCATACGGCGTGGCCAAAAAAAGAAAAAACAGATTTGGGGATTTCAGAATCTAAGTTGAAGTGAATATTGATACCTTATAACTTGCACATGTTTGCTACCTTAAACCTGAACCTGGGGTGAGATAATAGAAATACATTTAATTTTTATTTATAGTCTCCTGGTCAGTACAGCCACCAGGAGCTTCCTGCCGATTGGGAGAATATATGTTCACTAAGTAAAATTTTCTTAAATGTTGTGAAACAAAGGATATTTGTTTTATAAGCTATAAAGGAGAAGAGCCCAGATAGTTTAAGTGAATTAATGGATGATTTGGCAGCCGCGGAGTAGAAATGCCTCGTCCTCTAACCTTTGGCATGCTGCTTTCTTGCCTGGTTGCCTTTGTTTACTTGCCTGAGTTCTTTCTCTGCTTCTATTCATACACCTGCCATGAACATCACCGAAATGCATGTTCTGTTTACTCTTGTTTCAGAGCTCAAGCATTGACTTTCTAGCAAGCCAAGGATTTGATTTTAATAAAGTTTTTCGCAACGGTAAGACTACGTGTGACCTCTCTTTAGAGCTTGTAAATCTGGATTTGGTTGAGAATTATCTTTTTGTGCCTGTTGTCTGAGACAGGATCTCGGATTCCCAGTCCATCGTATGCAGCTGTAGAGTTTTTATTGTGCCCCTTTTTTAAGGCCTGGACTGAACAGGAGAGGAGCTGCTACTTCATTTAGCTCTAATGAGGCCTCTCAAGCTCCTGGTTTCACTGAGTGGAGCTTTTCTGTCGCTGGTGTGACTTGGTTTCCTGGCAGACCACCTGGGGGGGAATGCATCCCTGTTTTCTTTCAGTGGCACAAGTGCTACGATGTAGCATTTTAAAAAGCAGCCATATTCCAGTAATACAGAGATGGTCTTTGGAGGAAAAAAGTCTACATAGTCTGTACAATCCTGATGGCTAACTTGCTGGCATGATAGGCTGGCAAGCAGCCTGGAGGGAGGGACTACGTCCCTTCCTTATGCCTGGAGCAGAGCACGATTCCTCTTCCATATACCAGGGAGGTGACCGTTAAATACTTGATGAATGAACACCGGACGTTAGACCACACCAGAGTGGTTTTCCTTCCTCCATTCATTTATTTCCCGAAAATTACTAGGGAAAGCCTCTGGTTTTCTCAGCAGTATTAAGCACCTGCTGCTCTAAGGTCAATAGGTACTTTTCACTTAATTATTCTTGTAAATTGTATTCATTCCCATGGGGAATGTATTATTGAGTGAGGTAAGGAGATTTTTCTCAGGAAAGGTTCTAGAACATAGACGTCAGCTAAAGTCTCTTCCTTTAGCACCCATGTCATGGGGTTTTTTAAACTGCTTTAGTGGTGCTGCGGCTTCATGTCTAGTGATGATTTTGATTTTTGGAAATACTAAAAAAAATTTGGAATCCAAACTGCTTAACCTGGTGGGTGAACCAGCTGGGTAACACAATTTGGGTATAATAAAACAATTTATTTGCTTTGGCTCATACTTGACTGAAAACCATTATAAAACACAAGTTCCAAATGTAGTTAGAGCCCTATCATGGAACAGTTGCAGAAATCTTTTGAAGGAACTACTTTACCCAGACTCATATGAGTGTGTAATTTCCAGCCTGATGGTTTTATTTTCATAAAAGGAGAGAAATAGCTAAATTGGAGGATGCCTCACTCTCTAGTTTTGTAGTCAGACCTTGTCATATTTTAGTCACAGCTGCATCAGGGCTCCCAGGCCATCTGTTATTACCGAGACTCTAACCCCGTGCTGTTGCAGATGCTCTGTAATTCTGACCTAGACCTTCACTTCTCTTTCTTATCAAATCTTCCCACGCAGGGTTCGCAAATGCCAGGCCCTTTTCTCCTGGCAGTCTTCTTGGAAGTGCCTTTGACTTCCTTGTCTGAAATGGAACCAGGTGACTCCTCTTACCGTTCCCCCTGCAGCCCTCCCAAGCACAGGTGGTTTCAGCTCTGTCTCTGTGTCTGCAGCCGGGCAGTGGTAGGCATGCCACCTTCAATCCACTTGAGTTCCCTCTTCTCAGGAGCCACACTTCTTCCCAGGGCTGCGTCACCAGCTCTGCCATCCCTCTTTCTGCTGACTTCCTGGGCGTGTCCTTCACCAGCTGCCTTGACGTCGGCTCATCGTCTTTCTCTCCACTCCTACCTCTCTCCTTCTCCTGGGTGACTCCAGCATCCACAAGGACATCCAGCAAATGCTCTGTCTTGAGTGTTCCTTGGCCAGGCGGTCAGCAGTCCTCGCTTCTGCCTCCCCTTAGCCCTGCACTCCCTTGGTAGCATCATGGGTTTTATTAGCAATAACTGTGCCCATCTCCATCATTTCTCTTGTCTTTCTCTTCCACTTACTTGGGTACCTCATTTCAGCCATCAGTTGACCTCCATTGCTTTTTCACTGTCGGTTACCTTCCACTCTCCCGTCTTGACTTCTCTCCTTGTCCACCTGGTCCATCATTATCCTTTCTTCCTGCCCTTGGCTCCTCTTTCCCTCCATTGCCCTGGTCTAGCTAAGTCCCAGCCCTGGTTGGATCTTATCATCCACCTCCTCTATTTCTGAGCATCTGAATATTGCAGGAAAATGTGACACACCTGAGCTAATTTGTCACTTTAAATTCATGACCACAAGCTTCAAGAAAGGACTCAGTCGTGCTCAAAAATCCTACTTTTCTGACTTAGAAATTCCCTTTCCAACTTTGTACGATGTCAGTCCCACTCAGCTGATGACCATGCCTCTCAATGAAAATAGAAGCCATCAGGGAAGAGCCACTTCGTGTTCTCACCACCAGACCCACAGGTCTCCCCCGAGCCCGGGCTCAGCCTTTTCGTTTCTCTCCTTACAGAGAAGAGGAGTCCCTGCACCGGTCAGAGGCTAGTACCTGCCTCCTAGTCAGGCACTGGCTCTTCCAGTTTGCCCTTCTCTCTCCTGGATATTTTCCCGTCTCTGCTGATCAATTCCATCAACCTTTGTAAACATGCTTTGTGAAAGTGCAGAGCTTCTTAATCTAGGCCATGGGCCGCCTTCCTGCCATAGATAGAATTCAGAAGTCTATGAACTTGGGGAGGGCATTGTGGAATTCAAATCTATATTTTCTCTAACCTTGAACTGAATTTGTTTGTTCCTTCTGTTAGGAATGTAGGCAACAACCCAGCAGTGTTAGCAGTAGCTGGGAGATTGTCCTCAGTGAAATCCCAGGTATCTTCAAATGGCATTTCAGTTGTGACAGATATCTTGAATATTGTTTACCTTCATCAGTACTTTGAAATTATCATGGTTATGTCACCTGCCATTAGGTCTTGTTATTTAATGTGTTGACCAGGAAGCTGATTTCCTGTATTATTATATTATTATCCCATATTATTATATCACAGATTAAAAAAAGAATTTTGGTAACTTTCAATATAATTACCTTTCTTTACAATCTTCCATATTTTATTTTATGCATTTGAAAACATTATTCTGAGGAAGGGTCTGTAGATTTCACCCAACCACCAAAGGAGTTGGTGACCTGTGAAGATGAAGCAGGCCTGCAGGAACATCTCCGTCTTGAAATAACTCCAACCAAAGCAAAACCATCCCCCCCTCACTTGCTTCCACATCCCCTTTCCACTTCTGGCCTGTGATCGTCCCACTCAGAGCAAAGCATCTTGAATGAGATGTGTGTTCTCACTGTTCCTTCCTCTTCCCCTCTAGTTTTTTCTTCACCCACCCCCAGCTGGCCTGCCATCTGTACCCCTCCAAGGACACTGCTGGTCCCCCATGCCTGCCATGATCTCAGACCCCATAGATCCTTCTTTGTCCTCATCTCGCTCCACCTTTGGAGGAATTTGACCCAGTCGATTGCTCCCTCCTTCCCTAGACGCTGTCCTCTGGCTTTCAGACACTCGTTCTCCTGGTTTTCGTTGCACCTCCCTCTGGACTCCTCCGCGTCCTGATTGGCTCATTCTCGTCTCGCCAGCTTCTAAATATTACTTTCCCTAGTTGGTCTCATATATTCCATGGTTTTATTTATTTTTTATTATTAAATTCTTATTTCGAAATAATTTCAGACTTATATAAATGTTGCCAGAATACCGCAAAGAATTCCTGATACTTTCCCTCTGATTTCCCAGGTGTTAGCATTATAATGTTTGCTTTGTTGTCCTTTCTCTCATTATATATGTGTATATATAATTTTTTTCCTGAACCATGTTAGAGTAAGTTGCACCCATGATGCTCCTTTATTCCTAACTACTTCAGTGTGAATTTTCCTAAAAACAAGAGCATTCTCTTATATAGTACAGTAATCCAAATTCGGAAATTGACATTGCTACAGTACTGTTACCTCATTTGCAAACCTAATATAAGTTTTGCTACTTACAGCAAAAGAGGAAAAATAATTTCCCCTTGTCCAGATTCAATCCAGGATCACACGTTGCCTTTAAACTGTCATATCTCTTTGCTCTTTTAAAATCCAGAACAGTTTCTCAGTCTGTGATTTTAGTACCTTGACATTTTTGCCTAGTGGAGGCTAGTTATTTTGTAGCATGCCCCTCAATTTGGATTTTTTTGATGTTTCCTCAGACAAGTCCAAATGCATCTGTCCATCTCGGGCAGGGATACCGCAGATGTGAATGTCTGTGCTGCTCAGTGCATCATATCAGGAGGCATATGACATCAATTAGCCGCATTACTGACGATGATAACTTTTTTTTTGGTAGTATGTAAAGTATGAAGTACACTAATATTGTTGTGCAGCTGTTGATGTTTTTAATGTGGATCACTTTTTCACCAATTAATTTTAGCATCCATTGATAATTCTTGCTTGAAACAATTATTATTGCTGACGAGTGGTGATTTTCTAATTCCATCATTCTTTCTACAAAGTTTTTTAAGTGTCACATGGCTTTTAATGCCCCCCACATCCTGATGACACCTACATTTATATCTCAACACCTTTCTCTGGAGCTTTAGGCTTATATCTGCACCTCCTCATTTATATATACATCCCTAGATGATTTATTATATCCAGGAGGTAGCTTTTGATTTTCACCCCTTGGGCCCCAAGTCTATTCTTTGCCTAGTTTTCCCCACTTCAGTAAGTGGCCCTACTGTTGTCCCAACTGCTTAAACCTAATAGTTAGATGTCGTTTTTTATTTTGCCCTTCCCTTTCTCCCTCACCCACAGTATGTCAGCAAGTTCTAGCTCTCCTATCTCTAGAATCATTCTCTCCATCTCTGTAGATTAGGCCAAAGTCATAAACTATGACTTTCTGCCTATTTTATAAATAAAGCTTTACTGGGACACAGCCATACCCATTCATTTACCCATTGTGTGGCTGTTTTCATGTTACAAAGGTCAGAGTTAAGTAGTTGCAACAGAGATCTCCGTATGGCCCTCAAGCCTCAAACATCTACTGTTTGTCCCTTTAAGGAAAAGTCTGACCTCTGATCTAAGTGGTTGTCTCTGTCCTGGACATCCGCAGTGGACAGTTCCTTCCAGCTGAACTCCCTACTTCAACTCTCACAGGAGTCTAGATGATCTTTTAAAAACATGGAGCAGATAACGTGATTATCTTGCTTAAAACCTGATGATATCCCATTGCTCGTAGAATAAAGTAAATTCTTACCATGGCCTGTAAGGGCCTATGTAATCTTGCCCCATTCTCTCCAACCTGACATTACGCCATTCTCCTGCTTACACTTCCCTGCTGTTTCTGGAACAGTCCAAGCCTTTTCCATCCTCTGGGCATTTATGCTTGTTCCCTGCCTGAAATACTCTTCCCCCAGCTCCTTCATGTCTGATTCATTCTTACCCTGAGGTCCTCCCTCCTGGTCGCCTTCTCTGGTCATCCTAAGGTCATTCGCTTCACTACAGAGCAGGACAAGTCTACCTTGTTCACTGTTAGCTCACTAGTGCCTGATACAGTGCCTGGCACAGCGTAAGAACCAAATCACAGTTTGTTGAAAGGAGAATGAATGAACAAGCGAATGGAGTGAATGAATAGACAAACACATTTCAAAATCATTTGTTTTTTCCATTGATTTTTTTGAGCTGTAGTTAAATATGGTCTTTCCTGAGTCTTTTAGACTCCTTGGTTTGTTACAAAATTTTTATGATAAACGGTTACTTCTGCTAATGCATTGTTTAAAAATTCTGTTCAGGAATTCCATACTTAAACCAGGAAGAAGAGAGACAGTTAAGAGAGCAGTATGATGAAAAACGTTTACAGTCCAATGGTGCAGGCGCTTTGTCGTACACGTCTCCTAACACTTCAAAATGTCCCGTGATGATTCCTGAGGATCAGAAGAAGTTTATTGACCAAGTGGTGTAAGTTCCTAAACTGAAACCAAATGTGCGTTGAGTCGCGTGTCTTGGGGCAGGGCTGACGTCTGTATCTCAGGCTCGTGCTTCACATGCACAGTGCACACAGAGGTGTGGCGTTTGAGGGGCAGGATTTAACTGTGGTGTGTCTGAGTTTGTGTCCCAGCTGTCAACTTTAAATCGAGTTCTGTGTACTGTACTTAGACTTCCCAAGTGTCACCAGGCAAGAGACTATCTTGGCCAAGTGGTCAGACCTCCTGCGTGGACCACGGGCCTGACAGCCACCGTCCAGTCCCCGTGAAAGCAGAGGCCCATCCAGATATTTGCAACACAGCCATGTTTTTTTCTCTTGCAGTGAAGTTTCTGACAAGCAAACGTGCCCTCGGAGGAGCGTCTGGTTTTGCTCTGTTTAGCTGTCAGTATAACTGCTTTACTAGGAAAGTAAAAATGCAAATCACTTGTATTGCTGAATCCTGGAGAAGTTGTTGCGAACTCATTACTAACAGCAACAAATGCCAAAATAAAGTATTTTTCTTTAAACCTTACTGAACGAAAAAGTTATAACGTGATTTGGTAAAATTACAGTGTCGTATGTTCTTGTATTTGGATTGCTTTTGAGTATGATGATTCTCCTGGTTGACAACTTCATTCCTTAATGATGCTGATGGTCATGTTTTTATTCTAATTCCTCAGAGAGAAAATAGAAGATTTATTACAAAGTGAAGAAAACAAGAACTTGGATTTAGAGCCATGTACTGGGTCAGTTGCCCTGAATATTTTCACGTGTACTTTTTTTGGAAAGGTAGATGATTTCTGGCATGTGCTCCATTTGGTCACTTAAAAACACTTTCATAGGGCTTCCCTGGTGGCGCAGTGGTTGAGAGTCCGCCTGCCAATGCAGGGGATACGGGTTCGTGCCCCGGTCTGGGAGGATCCCACATGCCGTGGAGCGGCCAGGCCCGTGAGCCATGGCTGCTGAGCCTGCGCGTCCGGGGCCTGTGCTCCACTACGGGAGAGGCCACAACAGTGAGAGGCCCGCGTACCACAAAAAAAAAAAAAAAAAAAAAAACACTTTCATAAATAGTCTTTTTATTATAGGTATGTTCCCAATATTTTAGCACTAACTTTAGCATTAACAGAATTGGGACCATGGTATATAGAGACACTGAATGAATGCTTTGTTCTGTCCTGGAGGGGAGAAAACTGTTGTGCACCTTTGCTTTAAGCCATGCTCAAGAGTGGCATAATTATTGTAGCCTCGACTTGTGCTTCATACATAAAGGCTTCAGAAGAGCAGAATTTACTGTCAGGCTACTCCTGTCCTTTTAATGTCTCTCTGCAGTAAAAAACATCAGTGTTTCATAGAGTCAGTGACTGAAACAGCCTGCTTTCCTTCCTTTTACTTTGTGACTAGCTTCACAGAAGTGTTTTAATGCATCTGTCTACTTAAAACTCTTCATGCAGCCACAGGAAGTAATACTTTGGTTAGACAAGACCTTCTGCCTCTTCTATAAGGCAGTATAATAATAATAATAATAAAGAGCATTTCGATGAAGAAAAGTGGTGAGGAATCCTCCCACCTCAAACATCCTGTCTGCTCTTGTTTGCACATTACCTGTCGCTTCTAATGAAGTCTCCTTTAAAAATTACATATTTTTCCCAATTCGAAAAAGAATAAATACATGTATATGAATAACTCAATCACTTTACTGTACACCTGAAACCAACTCAGCATTGTTAATCAACTATACTCCAGTATGAAATAAAAAGTTAAAAAAAATTCAATCCATCTTTATTTTATCCATTATTATTATCATTATTATTTTTAATTTTATGTATTTTTGGCTGCATTGGGTCTTTGTTTCTGCACGTGGGCTTTCTCTAGTTGCGGTAAGCGGGGGCTACTCTTTGTTGCGGTGCGTGGGCTTCTCGTTGCGGAGCACGGGCTCTAGGAGCACGGGCTTCAGTAGTTGTGGTGTGCAGGCTCAGTAGTTGTGGCGCACGGCCTAGTTGCTCTGTGGCATGTGAGATCTTCCTGGATCAGGGATCGAACCCATGTCCCCTACACTGGCAAGCAGTTTCCCATCCACTGCGCCACCAGGGAAGTCCCCAATCCATCTTTAAAAAAAAAAAAAAAAATTAAATATCTTTCCCAACCAGTGCTTGGTCAGTTTGAATTTTCCTTTACTGAGCCAAAATTAATACCTTTTCATTTGTTTTTATAGGTTCCAAAGAAAACTAATTTATCAGACTTTGAGCTGGAAGTAAGTGTTTATATTATACACGAGAGCTCTGTGAGGGACCCAGGATTTAAAAACTAAATGTAATTTTTTAGCTCTTATGTCATTTTTGATATTCTACAGTTCTTGGTGATTTGACCATACCGTGTTCTTGGGCAGTGCTTTATTTTGTTATTATTTTCCCCTAATTTGTTAAGTTGAATACCCACTTAATTTATTTCCTTGTTATTCCTTCTTAGTAGATGTTGTAAAGCCTTTACAGTTTTCTTTTAACTATCACTTTGGCATGTCCATTAACTTCTGGATGTGTAGTGTTTTTGTTCTTTGAAGGTATCAATATATGGTAAAGATTTGGTTTTAAGACCTGGGAAATACTCAGGTGAATGCTTTTTCTAAAACAGGGGTTAGGCCATGGGTAGGTTTCAGGAGGCTTATGAATCCCCTGAAACAATATCCAAAATTGTGTGTGTGTATTTTTCTGGAGGTGTTTCTATTGGTTTAATTATATTTTCAAGTGGATCTCTAACTCAAAAATTGAGTATCAGGATTAGACAGATGAATGTTTGCACTTGACTTTGTTCAGAGTTCTTGTTCTTTCATTAGAGTCTGCCAGTGGCATGTATACTGGGAATTTACTTTGACCAAAACAGGAAAAGGGCCATTGTTGTTTGACCAGGCTCCTTTCTTCTCACGTTATCCTTGCCACGTACTCCACCCGAGTTCCAGATTCCTCTCCTGGGCAGATGAAACTACTGTGCCAGATTACAGCAGTTACTCATCTCAGATCTCCCCTGTGCATGCCCCAGATCATCCAAAGAGACCTTCAGAATTTTACCTAGGAAGTAAACATTGTGATATTTAGAAGCAAGATTTGACAGTGTAGTAATGAGATGACTGTATTACGGGATGCCTGACATTTCAGAAGATGCCTAAGTCCTAAAAATATTAATTTGAAATCAGTTACATTCCTGTTTTAAGAGGAGAGAGAGGGAAACATTTCGCAGCTGAAATTACTCTAAAGTCTTCCTAGTAGTGGTATTTATTTCATACTTAATAAAACTTAAGTAATGAAATTATAGCTATGTCCTTGTTTTTAAAATACTTAGGGTTTTAGCTGTTGTCTCATCTACTGATGTCATGTTTTCTTTCTTTTCTGTAGGTATCCCAAAGGCATTCATGTTGAGACTTTAGAAACTGAAAAGGTAACCTCAAGAATTATCCAGGGCCAACAGCAAATGCATGAAACCCATGCAACAATATGCAAATGCAAAATGCAATCAAATCGAGCAGTTGAAAGTCAGAGTTTACTCCTTGGCTCTGCTACATATGAACTGGGTGACACTGGGCAAGTCATTTCCCCTCTGCCAGCCTCGTTTTCCTCATTTGTGCATTGGGCATGAGCATGGTAATAAGCTGTACCTATCTCACAGCTTTTTAAAAAATAGTGATCAAGTGGGTAGATGGAAGTGAACATGCTTTGTAAACTTGAAAGTATGCAAATGTTAGTACATGTTTTTAATCATCACGGAAAGCTGATTTACATGGTATCCATGTAATAATTGCTTCCTGTTATGTGGGCCAGTAAAATTAAATTTTAGAATCTGGGGCATAAACATAACTATCATCATGTACTCCCAGGGTGCAGTGATACAACCGTGATGGGTAAAGGTGGGCTGATGGTGAGCTAATGGTGGGTTCCTTCTACAGAATTTTAGAATTTAGTTCTTGTTGTTAAGTCAGATGTCTAATTAAATAAGAGATTAAGTAAATTAAGTCTTGCTAGAAGAAAAATCTCAAACTTTGACGCAGGACGTTTTGTAGTATATTTGATTGATACAAAATGCAGTATGTGAGAAAGAAGGTGCTAGTTATCTGACAAGTTACCAGAAAATCCAGGATTTTTTTTCTTTTTTTTCCTTTTTTTTGGCCATACCACACGGCTTGTGGGATTTTAGTTCCCTGACCAGGGATTGAATCCAGGCCCTTGGCAGTGAGAGCCTGGAAGCCTAACCACTGGACCACCAGGGAATTCCCCAGGATTTTTTTCTTATGTTAATGAAATGTAGAAATTTTTTTATTGAGGTGCGGTTAACTTACAGTATTACAGTTTCAGGTGTACAACATAGTGATTCAACATTTTTATAGATAATATAGAAATTATTTTAAAACCAACTATTTAGAAATTCATGTTCAAATGCAGCATCTTAGTGTTTATTATGGAGTGTCTTATTCTCACAGTCTGTTGATATTTATAATTGTCTTTTGGGGTGGTTAATAAACCATGGGAAAATGTCATGGAAACACGGAGGTGGAATTTTGGTTTGTAAAGCATCAACTCAACTTTCGGTGGCATTTCAAAATACTTTCAGTGTGTTTAGCTCATGAAGGACTGTGCAGTGAGAAAAATTGTAACTTCTACTGGTAGCAGAATCTGAATTTTGGGGGGTAGGGGTCAGGTAGCTTCCAGAAAATTGTATATCTGCTTTATGTCTTTTAGAAAGAGCGCTATATTGTTATCAGCAAAGTAGATGAAGAAGAACGTAAAAGAAGAGAGCAGCAGAAACACGCTAAGGAACAGGTGATTGGATTATGTTCATTTCCTCTGGGTGAGAAATGGCTTCAGAGTTGTAGATCCTGTGATAGATTAAATTTAATGAATATTTTTCTACTAGAGAAGAATCGAATTGGTAGCAAAACCTGGAAGAGAATGAGGGGAACCTAAGGTTAAGTAATTAGATGCAGCCAACAAAGTGAGGCTGGCATCATGGTTGACCAGTCTTCACTTCCATGAAGCAGTCTTGGAGAAGGAATTAGTGGTTATCATTCAGATTGTGTGTCACTGAGCTTCACAGCCCATTAACTAATCTTGCTGTGTCTAACTTCAGGCACAGTTACTAGTTTTCCTAAAACAAGGTTTAGATGATACGATTCGACAGATTAGGATGCACGGTCATATTTGCATCGTTGGAACCTTGCCCTGGTTGTCCTCAGGAGAATGGATTCGAGTAAGTCTGGAGGCAGGGAGACCGGTTCAGCTGCGGAGTAACCAGCTAAGAGATGTCAGTGCCCTGGAACAGGAAAGTTAGTAGCAATTTAGGTGGAATCTGGCCATCTTTAGAAGGTAGCGTCAGTGGAATTTGTGATTGGATGTGGGTAGTGAAAGAGGAAGGCAGAAGAAAGAAGATGCTCAAGCCAGAAAGTTGAGCAGCTGGGTAGGCTGACATCTGTCCACTTAGACGGGGTGGTGGAGTGGTGTTGGTGGGGGGGCGCAGGTGGAGGAGGCCAGGAGTGGGTTTGGGTGAGGGTGGACGTCCAGCTCACCCATGCATGAAGCAGGACCACGTCAGACTAATGCAACTAGGAAAGACACAGCAAGCCTCTGTTAGATTTAGACAGTTTATGACTTAGAGAAGGTGACAGCTGCACGTGGTGCTTGTCCCACAAACCAGAAAGGCAACACTGAAACAAAAGGGGCCAGGTGACTGCAGAGTGAGCTGTGGATGCCCCATTGCCGAGCAGCCAACTCTAGACTGCGTCTAAGTGCTTTCGTACTCTGTAGCTCTATTCTGAAAAGGCGGTGGGGCAGGAAGACCCAGGCCTCATCAGAACCTGGGCAGCAGTGAGAAACTGTCTCATGACAGCCTCCCAGGCGAGAGGGAGGTGGCCTCCCATCCTCTCCTGCGGTGTTCCACCCAGATGCACATTAGTTATATCTCAAGCCTTTGCCTGCGTGGACTATTTGGATATGTGCAAGGTCACCAGGACACCGTGGCAGGGCTGTCCCCCTACAGTGGAAAAGGTGTTACATTCTGCTTTGGAGCAGATGAGGTTTTCGATGTTTTGGGGGCATCTGAGCATCGGTGTCCTGTCGGCAGATTGTCGTGCTGGAGTGCAGGAGAGGGGTGAGGGCTGGGGTTGGTTGTCGTTGGCAGAGACTGGGACAGGATGAGAGCACCTATTGCATGCATGAGGAAGAAGCAGAGGGCCCAGGGTCGGATCCTGAGGTCCCCCAGCATCTGAGTGATGGGCAGACGTGCAGACATGTGCCTGAGGTTATTGTGACATAGCAGCCAAGGGCAAGAGTGTTTGAAGAAGGGGATGTTGACAGGGTCTGATGCTCTCGAGAGGTAGAATGAGGACTGAGACATGGCCACTGGGTTTAGCCTTGGGAGTAGGTTTTTTTCTTCCATTTTAAAGAATATTCTTTAAAAGTTAAAAAAATTTTAATTCTGGTAAAATGTATAACATAAACTTTACCATCTTAACCATTTTAAACTGTACAGTTTTGTACTGTAAAATATATTCACACTGTTGTGCATCCGTCACCGCCATCCATCTCCAGAACTCCTTTCATCCTGCAAAACTGAAACTCTGTACCCATTAAACAATAACTTCCCATTCCCCCATCCCCCAGCCTCTGGTAACCACCATTCTACTTTCTGTCTCTGTCAGTTTGTCTGCTCTAGGTGCCTCATGTAAGTGGAATCGTACAGTATTTGTCTTTCTGTTACTGGCTTAGTTCACTTAGCATAATGTCATTTAGGTTCATCTGTATTGTAGTATGTGACAGAATTTCCATTCTTTTTAAAGGCTGAATAATATCGTATGTACCACATTTTGTTTATCTGTTTATCTGCTGATGGACACTTGTATTGCTTCTACCTTTTGGTTCTTGTGAATAACGCTGCTCTGCACATGGGTGTACAAGTATCTCTTTGAGTCCTCGCAGTTCTTTGGGGCACACACCCAGGAGTGGGATTGCTGGCTTGTATGGTAGCTCTGTTTCTAATTTTTTGAGGACCAGCCACACTTTTCCACAGTGGCTGCACCACTTTACATTCCCACCAACAGGGCACAAGGGTTCCAATTCCTCCACATCCCTGCCAACGCTTGTTAGACTTGAGAGTAGTTTAAAGAGGTGAGCAACTTCAGCGAGGGTGAAGCGGGGGAGCAGGGGGCTTGCGGGTCTCTGGGAGTTGAACTGGACCTAGTGAGTGGAGAGGAGTCTTTAAGGACTTTAGCTGTGAAGAGACAAGAAGGAGAGTGGTTGCGTGGAGCTCAGATTAAAGGAAGGGGTTTCAAGATAGGAGAGAAATTGAGCCCATTTAAGTGCATTGGGAATAAAACGGGAGAGGAGAAACTGAATGGGGATGAGTCTCAGTGCTGTGCTATAAAAATGCATTTGACCAGGAAAAAGAGTCTGAGCATTCTTGATTTGACAGTCAGCTGCTGGGTGGGTCACCTCAGAATTGAATTCAGTATTGAGTTTGGCCAGCAGGTGGCAGCTTTTAAAAGTTTGTATTTCTAAGGCAACTTGAGAGACTAGGAAATTTCAACAGTTGATGGGAAGTGATGGGTAAACCCTAGCACTGTTATTTTAGTAACTAATGAATAATTTGCCACTTTGCTCATTTTAAAACAGAAGAAAGGTATGTACATAGGTCATTTCAGATGCAGTTGTTTGGGGTGATAGACTCAAAGCGTGTGAAACTAAAGCTATCTAACTCCATATAAAACTTCAGTCTTTTTTTTTTTTTTTGCCTAGATTTTAACCCGTTCAAATAAGCAATATGTATACGTCAATAGTGTTTTTTTTATTTTGTTTTTAAATTAGGAAGAACTGAATGATGCTGTGGGGTTTTCTAGAGTCATTCATGCCATTGCTAATTCGGTAAGTGAACCAGACTTTTTAACTAATTTCATGAACATAACATTTAAGGTGAAATGCCCAGTTATCATTGCAAATTAATCATCTGGTCACGTTTAGAATGTTTACCTGGTCTGGAGGGAGAAGTTAGAACTTCATAAAGACAGATTGTTGTTATAAGGCGCTTAGTGTGACATCGTAATTGCGGAATTATATCCAAACCATTTTTTTAGAAAGCATTTCTTGTAAAACGCAGGGGAGGATTATACAATGACGGCCTTATGTGGCTCCATGGAACTAATATTTATTATTCTCAAAACCAATAAGAAGCAGAATAACATAACTAAAGAATATGGTGAGAAACAATCTAGTGTTTGAAGCGTTTTATTCCTTAATTAGAAGAATCTAGAGGGTAAAAATAATTGTATTGCGTTCTCTGTATAACTGTGATTGAATCTTATATCTCATAGCCTTAATAACATTTGATACATTTTAAAAAATGTGTTGACCATTTGTGTAAATATGCTGGAGCGTTCTGCAATAGATAGGATAGACATTTTCCCTTGTTTTGTAAATCCTTTCAGGAAAGAGGCACCCACATCTTGAATAGATAAAACTGGGTCTTGCTGCTGGTTGTTTTGTGAGTTATGCATCCGAGTCAGACTGCTTGCCTGGATGCTAAGTTGCCTGGAATCCAAGACTTTTCTTTACTCGAGTAGCTGGCCTAGGGAGAAGAAATTGTCCCCCTAGAGGAGGAGTCATCTTGTCCCTTAGACGCTGAACTCTGCATCAGGGAAGCTTTACTGCCGGACTCCAGGAGTCCATGAATGTCTCACCACCAGGTGCAGGCTTGTCAAACAGGAGCATCTGAGGAGAGGCAGCCACTGTCCCCAGCGGGGGCAGGGGGCTGTGGCCAGTAAACAGAAGTTAGAGAGCCTTGTGAAGGAGGAGGGCTGGCTCACCCGGAGCTCTTTCCCTCAAGTAAGTGACATCATCAGAACGGAATAGAAAGTTGGATGAGCCTGGAGAAAAACCAAGGTGTGAGTCTCTTGAGAAGTGGCTAAGATTACGGGTATCCAGAAAAGCAGAGAGCACATTTGCTTACATTATACACTCTTAGCAACGTTTAGAGCAGTGGTTGATTTGACTGAGGCTGTCCCTGAAACAGAGATGTGGGGCGGCAGTTGGCTTTGAGCCCTCTTATAGCCACTGTGAGGGTTTAGGTAGCTTTTCCAAGATTGGGATGTTTGTTTGCCTTGTACAAACAGTTTGGATACCTTAGCCTGCTGTGCCTCTGTTTATTTTTTCTCTCTGGTGTCTCTCTCCCGCAGAGTGATTCATAGTATGTTGCTGACCATTGGTAGTTCACGTCACAAAGCATACTGCGAAAAAAGCCCTATTTCTTAGTGATCCAGACACTTAAAATTTAAGTCATGTACCTTAAAAATACTAACATAGTTAAGCTCTGTAGAGCCAGTGAACAGTAGACTCTCTTTATGTCAGATCAAATTCTTTTCCCATCACTCTTGGTAGTGAATCTGTTTTTAAAAATTTTGTATTAATTTTTCACCCACAGAAAAGTTGCAAAACTGGTGCAGAGTTTCCATATATCCCTCACCTAGCTACCCCAATGTTATTATCTTACATAATATATGGTTATCAGAACCAGGAAATTAACATTGGTACAATATTATGAACTAATTTGAATTTCACCCTTTTCCACTAAGTCCTTTTTCTATTCACAATTCTATCTAGGATCCCACATTGCATTTACTTGTTATTTCTCCTTAGTTTTCTGCAGTCTGTAATTTTCTTTGTCTTTTATAACCTTGATATATTTTTAAAAATATATATTTATTTATTTGGCTACGTTAGGTGTTAGTTGCGGCATGTGGGCTCTTCCTTGCGGCACTTGGGCTGCTCTGTAGATGTGGTGCGTGGGCTCCAGAGTGCGCGGGCTTAGTAGTTGTGGCACGTGGGCTCTCTAGGTGTGGTGCGCGGGCTCTAGAGCGCACAGGCTTAGTTGTCCCAGGCATGTGGGATCTTAGTTCCCCGACCAGGGATCGAACCCATGTCTCCTTCATTGGAAGGCAGATTCTTAACCACTGGACCACCAGGGAAGTCTCAACCTTGATTTTTTTTTTTGCGGTACACGGGCCTCTCACTGCTATGGCTTCCCCTGTTGCGGAGCACAGGCTCCGGACGCGCAGGCCCAGCGGCCACGGCTCACGGGCCCAGCCGCTTCATGGCATGTGGGATCCTCCCGGACCGGGGCACGAACCCACATCCCCTGTATTGGCAGGCGGACTCCCAACCACTGCGCCACCAGGGAAGCCCCCAACCTTGATATTTTTAAAGAGTGTTGACTGTAATTTTGTCAGATGTCTCTCAGTTTGGATTTGTCTGATCTTTTCTCATGTTGGATTGAGGACATACATTGATTGAGGCAGGAATACCACAGAAATGATGGTTCATGATATTGACCTGGATCACTTGGTTTAGGTGATGTCTGCTGGATTTGTGCACTGTAGAGTTACTGTTACCTCCTTTGTGACTGATAAATATTTGGGGGGAGATACTTTGGTTGAGACAATGAGAATCCTGTGTTTTTTTGTTTGTTTGTTTGGGGTTTTTTTGGCCGCACCATGTGACATGCGGGATCCTAGTTTCCGACCAGGGATCGAACCCTTGCCCCCTGCGGTGGAAGCGCAGAGTTGTAACGACTGGACCACCAGGGAAGTCACGAAAATCCTGTTTTTCCTCAAGCTTTTGCCTGTAACGTAGCATCTGTCGGGGGATCTTGCCTGCAGCCATTATTGCTGTGGTTTTCTAGTGGAGAGTCTGTGTTTCCCTCTTTCTTTCTCCATTCGTTCTTGGAATTAGTTCTAGAAGGAAGAGCTGTCCCTGCTCCCCTGTTTTATTTGTTAATTCTTAAAAAAAAATTTTTGGACTCAGGGAAATTTATTTCATTCTACAGATTTTAATCTACTTTTTTTATTGTTTATTTTGGGGCTCAGATGGTACCACCTTGGCCATTGGAGTTTTTTCAGGTTGACTCCCCCTGGAACAAGCCCCCACCCTTTTCTGAGCACCTCCTTACTTTCTGACATCACAAGATGTTCCAGACTCATCTTCTATTTTCCCTGCCTCAGCTGTAGAATCAATGACTTCTCCAAGGAGCCCTGGTTCCTTTTATTGGAAAATGGTGTTTAGAAACCAAGATCTGGTCCTGGGCTACTACTGTGGTGTTAGTGCTTCTAGTTCCCCTCACTGGACAGAGCTAAGAATGATACATGTGTGTAACCATGCATGTATACACACATTGATATTTCTGTGCCTGACATATCTGTATATATATTAAAAAATGCCTTTATACTGATAGACCTCAGATTGTAGTCCAACACCACAGGGTTTCTTTTCTTTTTTTAAAAAAATTAATTTATTAATTAATTTATTTTTGGCTGCGTTGGGTCTTTGTTGCTACACGTGGGCTTTCTCTAGTTGCGACTGCGGTGAGCGGGGACTACTCTTCATTGCGGTGCTCGGGCTTCTCATTGTGGTGGCTTCTCTTGTTGTGGAGCACGGGCTCTAGGTACACAGTAGCTGTGGCGTGCGGGCTTCAGTAGTTGTGGCTTGCAGGTGCACAGGCTCAGTAGTTGTGGTGCACAGGCTTAGTTGCTCCGTGGCATGTGGGATCTTCCCCGACCAGGGTTCGAACCTGTGTCCCCTGCATTGGCAGGCGGATTCTTAACCACTGCACCACCAGGGAAGCCCCGGGTTTATTTTCAACCGACTCTCTTTTCTTATTTGTACATTTTTTTCTCCAGCATTGGGAAATGCAGTCCTTATTATATACTGTTTTCATAGTTTTGTTCTTATCAGCCTCCTTCCGTGTTGTTGAGGGATTCATTTATAATACAGTTAGGTTCGTCTTTCAGGTTTGTATTCCATTTTGGGCTCCTTCCATGTCTTCTCTGTGGTTTTAATCAGTATTTGGTATTTTAGCATTGTATAGGTGTTCAGAATGTGCCCACACACTGAGCCAAAAGGATGGCTTGTCTGTTGGATTTGGGAGATTTTGTGTAAAATTATTTATTTCAAATAATTATGTTTAGCTCTGTGAGTCAAGGAGTGTTACTCTGAAGGGCCACTGGGACATAGTGAAAAGCTCCACTGTAGTGACCAGATGCTTTATGTTAAAAATGCTGTCACCTGGCTAGCTAAATCCAAGTTGATATTCCGTTTTCGTAGTTTAATTTTTATCAAAATGGACCGATTTATTGCACATATATTATACCTTACTGGTTGAAAAGCAGTGAATTTCATTGGAAATATTTCAGAACGAGCCTCATGAATTTTGACATAGATAATGAAGGAAACGAAAACTCATTCTACTTAATAAAATTAGAAATTAGTTATTTTTACCTTTTAGCATTGTTATGAATGTATCTTTTGAAAATAAGGAGTTGTTTTAAAGAATACACTCCTAAAATAGATATTTGGAGTTTGTTCACAAATTATTCGACAGTTCAAGGTACCTAGCATTTTCAGTTACTTTCTTGAGCTCTTCAATAAAAATTTTACTACTGATTCTTGTGGGTGGCAAGATGAATAAAAACCAGAGAAAAAAATCAATGAAATCAAAGTCATTTGGGTTTTACTTTGCATTCTGGATTGGACACCAGAAGAGGAATGAAGCCAACCCAAATTTCTTTATTTGCATATCTTTATACATTTTTTTCCCTTAGTGTCAAAAAGTAAGTTTAGTACAAAATCCTTATGGAACTGAACCATACATTTCACTCTCAAGTCCTGATATAATTTTGTACCAAGAAGTCTTTTCCTAATCTTGACTTTTTTTAGGGGAAACTTGTCATTGGACACAATATGCTCTTGGATGTCATGCACACAGTTCATCAGTTCTACTGCCCTCTGCCCTCGGTAAGTGACTTGTCAGCCTGTTTTAAAAATTCATGAGTCTTTATTACTGAGAAAGTGTTCTCTGCTGGGTGCCACTTCCTTGTCTGCAGCATGCTCCCAGAGGGACAGTCTCCTGCGCTTGGTTGTACATTTTTGAAGAGATGTACCTACAAGCCATTTTAAGGGATCTTTGGTCATCTGCCTTTGCTGGAGCACGGTTAAACATGTGTTCTGTCATGGCGCCAGTGGTTTGCTCAGTTAGTGCTGGGTGGGGGTTTCCTGGGCCGCAGGTGTGGTCTTCTAGTTTGGTATTGCTAATATGAGACATAGCAGGGCCTTTGAAGGTGGGGTGGTGCTAGAGGTCATCTAGACTGGATCAGGTTGTGCAAAAGTCTTGGTTACCTCTTTGGAGGCTGCTTCCCTTAGGTTCTCTGTTGACCTTGGTGCTTTTTTTTTTTTTTTTTTTTACTCTTGGCGCCAAGCCATCTCAGTGCACCAAAGCATGAGCTTTGGGAAAAGAGCTTCTCTTCTGTCTCCTCCTCTTCTGCTCCTTGACTGCCCATGGCCTCGTCTCGTTTGCCCCTCGTCACTCTGTCGTCTCCTCTCCTGTATTTTCTCTCCATATTTTCTGTCTTTTAGTCATCTCACCCACTTCCAGGACTTCAGCTGAAGACACCCACATCTTCTCCTCCAGCTGGGATCTCGCCTCAGATCTAGGTCGTAGTTCATGCTGGACCCCACATGTGTCTACCTGGATAGCCTTCAGAATGAGAGGTGTTTAAAATTCACATGTCGCAAGCAAGATGTGTAGCTTAACACAACCTTTCTTTCCTTTAGACTCCAATCCAGTTCTTTCTCCTGATTCCTTTACTATAAGTGATGCCCAGTCACCAATACTGTTTTTAACATCGGTTTTGACTCTTCTTCTGTGCCCCAGATTTGGCCAGTTACAAAATACCGGCAATTTTGTCTCCAGGCTCTCTCTCACATCTGGATTATTTTCATTTCAAGTAGCAAGTAGCCTTATTTCTCATCTGGAGTTAGCAAACTCCAGGCAGGATTCTTTGTCTCGCTTTAACCTTCATCCCATCCTTTAAACCAGAGGTTGGCAAACTTTTTCTATAAAGGGTCAAATAGTAAAATATTTGGGGCTTTCCAGGCTGGATAGTCTTTGTCAGGACTCTCAACAGTGCCATTGTAGCCTGAAAACTGCCATAGAATGCATTGCATAAACAAATGGGTGTGGCTTTGTCCCAGTAAAATTTTATTTAAAAAGTAGGTGATGGGCCAGATTTGGCCTGCAGGCCATGGTTTTCCAACCTCTGCTTTAAACTACCACCAGATTAATCTTTTATGACTTCTGGATTGGTTGATACCTACTTTAGAGTTCAGTGCCTTTTATACATCTGCAAAGCCTCAGTTACTTCACATTTCTTACGAGACATCATTCCATCAGCATCTTGATTACTTTTCTTTGGAAAAGTCCAGCACAGCACAGCTCTGAATACAGCAGGTCTGTTGCTTCCCTTGTCCTATTTCTGCAACCTTCAGATTGTCCCTGCTTTTCATAACAACTGTATCGCCCTCTGGGACTCAAAGGCATCATAGTTGTGAGTCTCAAAACAAACATGATGGGTGTGAATTTGCATTGTGTACATTTTACTAAAGAGCTAATGTTAATTTCAGATCATTCACTCCTTATTGGCTGAATGGTAGCAGTCTCTCTCACGACTTTTTGACCTTTAAAGTAGTGAAGGTATCTGTAAGGAAAGAGGAAAGTATTTAATACTGCGTTTATAGGTGTTTTGAACACCAAACAGAGCTTGGCGTGTAAGAGGCATTAAATATTGATTTAACAAATGCATATCTTCCGACTGTGTCAGTTTTATAATCTCCTGATGTATGGCTCTGTTCACATCACTAACCCTGCTCAAAATTCTGAATTAATTCCACATTCTTTGTTTTTCTATACAGTTGATTCTTTTTAGCCTGGCATATCAAGCTTTCTGTGATCTGGCCCAGCCTTCTTGTATAATCTAGTCACTCGTTACCATCCTTATTCTCAGCAAGATTGGCTCATTTTTTCCCCTGGAAAGTGTCTTTGTATGTCTTTGGTTTGGGTATATAATTTCCTCCAACTTGAATTTTCTCTAGCTTTTCTCAGTGTTTGCTATATACGGCTTTACCTGTCTTACCAAGGTCCAGCTTACGCCTCTTCCGTGAAGTTTTCACTGCCTGCTGCCTTGCCCAAGAAGTGATCTTTCCTTTCTCTGAACTCCCACAGAAGTTCAGAGAAACTTCTTTTTGTTTGTGTACCTCTTTTGTTGCATAAATTTTGTCTTTACAACGTACGCCCCTTTTCCTTCTAGGTGATTCGCTCCTTGGACAAGGAATATAACCTTTTTTTTTTTTTAAATTTTATTTTTCTTACTTGGCTGCGTTGGGTCTTTGTTGCTGCGCATGGGCTTTCTCTAGTTGCGGCGAGCAGGGGCTACTCTTCATTGCGGTGCACGGGGTTCTCATTGCGGTGGCTTCTCTTGTTGCACAGCATGTGTTCTAGGCGTGTGGGCTTCAGTAGTTGTGGCACTCGGGCTCAGTAGTTATGGATCGCGGGCTCTAGAGCGCAGGCTCAGTAGTTGTGGCACACGGACTTAGTTGCTCTGTGGCATGTGGGATCTTCCCGGACCAGCGATTGAACCCATGTCCCCTGCATTGGCAGGCGGATTCTTAACCACTGCACCACCAGGGAAGTCCTGGACAAGGAATATAATTTTTTAATTATCTGTGTCTAAATGCCTAGCATAGCACTTAGTATGTAAGCACTTAATAAATGTTATCTTGAATATAACTAGTTTTGAATCAAATTCTACAAGAAAGAGCATATGATTTGTTGCAAAGTAGGAGGTGGGTTAGGATAAGCAGTTTCATCCCTTGCTTTATTATTCAGGTGACCTGAGTATGTTATTTAACTTCTTTGTGTTCTGTCATTGTTGGAAGGAGAAAATGGTTTTCTTCCATCTACCTTTAGAAGAAGTGATGACAATAAAGAGCAAGACCTATTTAAAATGGTAGAACTTTTACATATGCTGTTGTCAAATGTTGCATTTAAAAGTATACTAAAGAATCCATATTTTGGAACAGCCTTTTAGGGGAGAATCTCCTTTTAAAATTCTTCTTGGTATTTCATTCAGCATGACCTTTTAGAAGGCACTGGTTTAGAACTCTGCTATATGCTGGCCCTGGAAGTTGCTATAATTCTAATTTTTTTTTGCTTGTGAGGCTTTGTAATGGTATTGAGAGGTTACAGTCTTTATTGCATTTTTGTTTGACTTAGCATTGAAACCACTTATTCATGTATTGTTCATTAATTTAATGATAGCCATTAAAAAGCTGGTAAATATTTCAAGCTAGCTAAATACAGTCTGTATTTACAGGCTTGAAAAGCTAATGGGAAATGGCAGTTGCCTATGAAGCATGAATAACACTGAAGAGAAGTATAGTTACAAAGGGTCAGGAGTATGACTACGCAGTACAGTGTGGCAGTTATGTACGTAAATGAGTTAATTCAAAATGAGAGCAATCTCATTCCAGCTCTAGACTTCCTGAGCAAATAAACTTGGGAAATGAATTGTCTAATTTAGGCACTTGCTATTGGTGCCACTTAAGCAGTTTTCTGAGCAGTTAAACAAGAATCTTGTGTATTGGAAGTCTGTGTTTTAGTGGCCATTTTAACCAGTATTTCAATGGTGTTTCCATTAAAAGTGTAACCTAATTTACAGTATGTCTATTTCCTGCATGAACCACGTTATTTTATTTTAAAAAACTTTTTAGTGAAGTATAGTTGATTTACAATGTGTGTTAATTTCTGCTGTATAGCAAAGTGACTTGGTTATACATATATATATTCCTTTTCATATTCTTTTCCATTATGGGTTATCACAGGATATTGTGAACCCTTTTATTTAAATAACTCTACTAGTCTCACTATTATGATGAGTTGTGTAATAGAGCTATTACTGACAGTTTTCTACATATAATAGAAACCTTTTTTCCCCTCCTATTTCAGCCATAAAATGTTCATATTTGTCTGTTTTGGTTATGCAGAAGTTTAATATCAGGTCATATGATTCCCAGTCAGTGAGGAAACTGACAAGAATTTTAGAAAGTAATTATTAATGAGTTATGGGCCTGACAGTTTAGCCTAAAGGGCCTGTTTGAGGTATCACGGTTTGAGAAGAGAGCTATGGGACTTTAAATATTTATGTTTTAAGTATTGTGAGTGTATGAGTAAAATCATAACAGGTCATCCTCTTGTTTTTTAGGACTTAAATGAGTTTAAGGAGATGACAACATGTGTCTTCCCCAGGTAAGCTTTCTTTGAGGATTTGTCTTTCATTTATTTTATTATTATTATTATTTTTAATTATTTATTTTATTTATTTATTTATTTTTGGCTGCGTTGGGTCTTCATTGCTGCACGCAGACTTTCTCTAGTTGTGGCGAGCGGGGGCTACTCTTCCTTGCGGTGCGCAGGCTTCTCATTGTTGTGGCTTCTCTTGTTGGGGAGCACGGGCTCTAGGCACGCAGGCTTCAGTAGTTGTGGCACATGGGCTTCAGTAGTTGTGGCTCGTGGGCTCTAGAGCGCAGGCTCAGTAGTTGTGGTGCACTGGCTTAGTTGCTCCGCGGCATGTGGGATCTTCCCGGACCAGGGCTCGAACTGTGTCCCCTGTGTTGGCAGGCGGATTCTTAACCACTGCGCCACCAGGGAAGCCCCTGTCTTTCATTTAAAACAGTCATCGGGGCATCCATAATACAAACAGATATTCAATAATTTATTAAAACCATTAGGTCATGATGACAGTCCCATTCACATAAGCTGGGAAATGGCTTAACAGCTCTACCTTTGTGATGGCTTGCTTTTACAATTGATGATTGGTTTTGTTGTTAAAAATTAAAAATCGGAAACGACCTGAGGGTGAAAATGGACAGCAGCTGCTTTTTTCTCATCCCACCTCCCGCTATCTGAGGAACTGGTGAGGGCTTCTTGAGTTGGCTCTTGTCTTTCTTATATGTCTGGTGAACCTTGTCACGGTGAAGTGTCCAGTCGAGGGTATTCAGTTGACTATTGGAGACAGTTAATATATAGTTGGACAAAGTTGAATACACCCAGTGGAGAGTATTCTGTAGTCAGTCAAGAACTGTCTACCTAGAGAGTTTCTTTTTCTCAACTTTAAGTCAATGCCTTAATCTGATCATGCCCACGGTTAGTACTGTGTGTTCTGATAGGTCCACGTCAGCCACATGGAGTCCACAGAGCAAGGGTCTGCGTCTGAGGACCTGTCTGAAGAGGGCTGCTGGACAGTTGCTCTTTCAGCCAGGCTATTTCTGTCCTGTTATCTGCAGTGCTCACATTTATGTGAGAAGAAACAGTTGTCATACCAGTGTCTCTTTTTTTTTTTTTTTTTTTTAGTATTCCAGTGTCTGAAGCAGAATAGTAAGAAATAACAACAATAGTATGAAACTGCCAAATGCAAATTTTGACCCTCCAAGAAATTATATCGCACAAATCTGGGTAGTGGTAGGAGATGGTAACAGCTTGAGAGTGTTAGACCTGCAACAGTATTTGATCCATATAAAAACATATGAGGATATTTAACTTACCCTTGAGGTCAATGTAGCCCATGCCCTCTCAGCAAATCGAGAACTTGTACTCCGGGTGTGGGCTTTCCCACAGTCTCTTGATGAAGTCCCTGGATGAGGGGACTGAGTCCTCATCTAATGTAGCAGAGATGCCAGCACTAGGTTGGAATGGCTGATGTGCTTAATTCCTCTGTCCACTTTTAAGACTTTCATTTGAGTAAAATACATTTTGAACATTGCTATACATTTTGTTTACCTTATTAAAAATTCTTTTGCTTTTAGACTCTTGGATACAAAATTGATGGCCAGCACACAACCTTTTAAGGTATTTTTAAAATCTGAACTATCAAGCTATAGTTTGAAATTTTCTGAATTACTACTAACAGCTTTGGAGTTCTGGTCTATTGAAATGTCATTTTCAAACCACCCCCCCCCCAGAAAAAAAGGAAAGAAAGGAACAAAAAAGGAAAAAAGAAATTGGAAAAGACTAGAAATAAATATATCAAAATGTGAATAGCAGTTAGTTGTCTTTGGGTGGTAGAATTTTGGTTTTTTTTCCTCCTTTATTCTTTCTGAATGTAAATTTTTAATATTATATAATGTATTTTTGAATAGGTTACACATGCACACACTCCTTCATTTCTTTTCCTTATTTTACATATTTTGGATATATATTCTAATCAAGAGAATTCAGGTAAAAGTATAATCAGTTGCTACTTTCTGAAGTGACTTTATATGGCTGAGTGAAATGAATGCCAGAACAGTATAGCTTTCTGCCCAAAGGTCTGTAGATATCTAACACATCTGTAAAAACCTTTCATACGGCTGTACTTTCCATATGGTGGAAATTAAACTCGCCGTTTCTCTTTCACATTGAAAAAAACAATGTGTTAAGAACTCCTGTGTTTCTTTAAAGAACACAAGGGGGCAGTACTAGATGTTTTTGTTTTTGTTTTTTCCTGACACTCAGTGAATCTGTTTAATGTATGTTGCACTGAGATGATGAAGGCTCATCATTCTCTGCTTACTGGTTTGCAGGATATCATTAACAACACATCCCTTGCGGAATTGGAAAAGCGGTTAAAAGAGACACCTTTCAACCCTCCTAAAGTTGGTAAGAATATAAAATGATCCTGAAAAGCCCCAAACTCTTGGTGATAATTACAGATGTCTATTGTAGAAGAAAGGTGGAACTGTTCTAGAAACTATGTATATTGTACATTTATAGTTTTGGCTAAATTAACTTGCTCATGCCCTGGGTTGAATTACTGTTTTCTGAGTAAAGGTGGTCCTCTAATTCTACATCTGTTTTATGTGAGTAGGATTGGGTAGCCTGTTCATTGAGAAGTTTAGCAATGGAAGCTTCAGGGCCTTTTTATTTCCTAATGCTTGGAATTCTCCCTAAACTTGATGTGTCTTTCTTTTTCATGGTGCTTTGTTTCAGAGGAGACAAGTTGGTGATTAATTGCAAGGGCTAGAGTGAAAATATACTTTCTGTCTCAGGAAAGCCCAAGAACTGGGTTTACAGATGAGGAAGGAGGGGCCCCAGCCCTTCCTCCTTCAGAGGTGGCTTAGGCACCCAACAGCAGCAGTGAGGAGAACCAAAAAGGGAGGAATGTTTCTTGGGGGCGGAGATGTTTTGCCACGTCTGGCCATGGCCCCTACCCAGGTATTTGGTGAACCTTCCAGGTGTTACTTCCTTGGTTCCTCTTAGCCTAGTTGTGCTGCTTCATACCGTAACTCACATTCCCTTAGCTGCAGCCTGCAAACTTCCCAAGACCTTGATAATAGGACTGATGGTTCAGAAATGGACAATGGAAGGTACTAAAGCAGCCAAGTCTACAGTTATTTGCTTCCCTTTCTGGAATAGTCCAAAAAAGGAATTAAGAAAAGGGTGGGGGGGTTGGTGGAGGGGAGAAAGCCTAGACCTTTTCTCTAACTATATAATGGAAATAATTGATTTTGGAAATATGTGTTTCAGCTGGTGGCAGGGTAGAGGCTAGGACTTAATTGGCTCTCATGTTAAAAGACTTTTTTTAAGCTTAAAGTCTAATATTTGATACTTACTGAGGTTAAAGAATTCTTGCTTAAAGAGCACTGTATTGACGTAAAAACAGTTGTAGCCTTTTCATTATTAATTTCCACTCATGCTTTTGATTCTGTTGTAACCTTTTCGATATTCATTTCCAGAATGGTTCTAGGAAATAATTATCTATGAGTTATAGTTTTATCCTATTATTTCCGTATAATATTCTGGTAGAGAGTTTACTCTAAAGCAGCTTTCTCTTCTTAGACCCCATTCTCTCAACATCTGTATATATCAGTGTGACCAAAGAGTCATGTTATAAAATGGTCTCTCCTATGAAGTGGCCCCATGTTCCAAGGGCAGCATTACAGCAAGTTCTGATCTATTTTTGGACTTAGTTGTGCTTTCATCTTTAGATCTGTAAGCTTGGAGACATAGTAAAGGATAGTATTGAATTGAGCTGCCAATCTTGATTGGAGTCTTGCTTTTGGGGAGGGTTACCTGGGGTATTGACAGATAACAGTTACAGAGCGTTTACCGTGTACCAAGCACGGTGTAAGAGCTTTACTTATATTAGCTCATTTGATCCTCACAAAAGCCTAACGAGGGAGCTTTGATGGAGGCCCAGAGGGGGAGTGATCTGTCCAAGATCACATAGCAAATAAGTGGTGGAGCAAAGATTCAAACTCAGACAGTGGGACGCCAGAGGCCGTGCTGGTAGTCATTACTCTGAAATACCTGTTGCGTCCCAATCAGAAGAGGAATCATTGTCACAGAGCGAGTTATGCATGATTGTAAATAGCACCCACCTGCGTGCAGTTGAGAGGCCTGTGGCTGAGTCTTTGATAATGTAACCGAGGCATTTCTCTAGTCTAGACCAAAGCCCTTGTTTTCAGTGACTGTTATCTCAAGGTCTTGTGTGGAGAGAATTAAGAAATAGATAGCTTTCTTTCTGCCTATTTAGGATGTTTCTGCAGCACAGACTAATGCCATTTGGATTTGGCAGGGCAGTGCACTTAGCAGTCGTCATGATTTGTGATGATCTTGGGAAAACTGTTTTTTTTTTTTTTTCTTTTTTCCTCTTTAGAAAGTGCAGAAGGTTTTCCAAGTTATGACACAGCTTCTGAACAGCTCCACGAGGCAGGCTATGATGCTTATATCACAGGTCTATGCTTCATCTCCATGGCAAACTACCTAGGTACTCACTATACATGTTTCTGTTAGACACACCATGGTCCAGAGTGGATCTTCCCTGTGTGCCCTTTCCCTGGGATCCACTCACCCAGTGAGAAGTGGGAGGGTTTTGAGGTTGGAGTGGGAGGAGGGGGAGGATGTTAGGGCGGGGGATGGAGAGTACACGGGGAGAACCATCACTGCTTACCTGTGGTGTACTTGGCCTGGATAAGTACCTTTTACCCTTGCTGAACCATACCATTGATTTAAAGATATTTTTCAGGCTTTGTCTACGTGACTGTATGTAATATTCTGCTTTTTTTCATTAGGTTCTTTCCTTAGTCCTCCAAAGATTCATGTGTCTGCCAGATCAAAACTCATCGAACCTTTTTTTAACAAGTAAGTAATCAGGGCCGCAGTCCCCCAGCATTCTCTCACTGTGGAAGAGCCTAGTATCTGGGATGTCTATTAGGGGTGATTGGGAGGTCTAGGGCATTTTTAGATAAGATATTTTTCATCTCTGGTGACTCAGATGTTTTTTGAAAAATAGAAATTGACCTTTTCAAAAATAATTTATTAAATACATTGGCTAAATAAAAGAAAGAAAACATTATCGAAGGTAGCACATCTCTTCTAAGACAAAGAACTGGTGGTTTTGGAATTTAAGTGACTCACAAGGGAGACTGTGTGTATGTGTCTGTGTACACAGTCAGACCTAACTTACCCCTAACAAGCTTTCTGTGTGAGATTATTATTTATGCTTGCATTATTATCTGATTAAATAATGTTCTTTCTAAGATGATGTTGGTTACACAGATGGCTTTTAAGATAATCTATGGAGAAGTTTTGATTATCATTGCATCCCGAGCCCTCATCTGAATGGATCCAATGAAGTAAAAGCTTGCTCGGATACCTTCATTGTTGGAGGAAGGCATGTGATTCAGGGAAACGTCTAAGTTCAGAGCATTTCCAAAGAATCTCAGATAGGTACTTCAAAGTGTGGTTTGTGCTTTCTTGGCACAGTTGAGGCTAAAGTTATGGATGTGATCCTCAAGCCGGCCACAGTTTGGCTCCGTGCCAGAGCCCTAAACCTTCATCTTTACCCCAGCTCTCTTCAAGGGGTTGGTTCTAGGAGATTCAGGGCAAGCCAGACAAAACAGGGCAGCCCACATGGATCACTACTACCACTGAGAGAAAGAACTGTTTCAGCGTTGGGTTGGTTACATCATTTCCTTACATTATAATGCAGCACTTTACATTTCCATCAGTGCTGCACCGAGTAAGAATGCTGTCTCCTTCAGAGTCTGTATAAATACCAGTATCACAGTGCTTGTTTGTAGGTGACATGCTGCAGAGACAGATGTTAATTCCAACCATCTGGATTCCTATAGGCTTGGAATTTGTGTAGTCTGAGTTAGTGAATTTTATCATACTGTGGCTTCTTACTTTTTTAATCTTCGTTTTTCTTTTCTGTGGAAGTTCAGAGGTAAATGTGTTTGACTTTTCAAAACATCTTTCAAAGAGGACTGGGTAACAGTGTAGTGTATATTGAAAATTAAGTTGAATTTTTCTGCATGGGAAATTAGTTCTGCTAACAGTTGAGTTCTAGCTGTCTATCCAGCTCAAAATAGGTTTTTCTTAGCTCTTAATTCTAATTTTGGGGGTAGTGTTTATCTTTGTATATCTTAGGAAAGACAGTTATGTCATTGACTATGGAATCTGCAGGTGACACTAAATATTGTTTGGATCGTGGCCTTTCCTTGCATTTTTATGTTTGTTTTTTTAATATTTATTTATTTTATTTTTGGCTGCATCGGATCTTCGTTGTGGCATGCGGGATCTTTCGCTGTGGCGCGTGGGCTCTTCGTTGCGGTGCACGGGCTCCTCTCTAGTTGTGGCATGGGCTCCAGAGCGCATGGGCTCTGTAGCTGTGGCACGTGGGCTCTCTAGTTGTGGCTCACATGCTCAGTAGTTGCAGCACGTGGGCTTAGTTGCCCCGTGGCATGTGGGATCTTAGTTCCCTGACTGGGGATCGAACCGTGTCCCCTGCATTGGAAGGCGGATTCTTAACCACTGGACCAACCAGGGAAGTCCTGCATTTTTGTGTTTTTGATGTTAAGTTCGTTGTTTAACAATATTTTCCAACTGGGAGATGTTTACTCGTGTTTAAATATTTAAAACAACAATCCTGCTTCTCCACTAAAATCAGCTTCTAATAAAATCAAGTGATGGATACAAACGGGGTTAGATAGAGGCTGTCTCTAGTTTTATCAGTCATCTGTGTGACCAAAATGAAGAGTAGTCAAAATAGGCTTTGATTTAAAAGTTTAAATAAGACTTTATATATTTCTAGATCAATTTATTATTGTTCATTATGTGCAAAGATATCACTCAGAAGAACTGGGCAGTAAACACATAACTTCACTTTAAATTGGGACTTGTGTCTATTCAGACTATTTTTTGCTGAAACCTAGATGCATATCAAAAATAGTTGAGGGGCTTCCCTGGTGGCGCAGTGGTTGAGAGTCCGCCTGCTGATGCAGGGGACACGGGTTCGTGCCCCGGTCTGGGAAGATCCCACATGCCGCGGAGCGGCTAGGCCTGTGAGCCATGGTCGCTGAGCCTGTGTGTCCAGAGCCTGTGCTCCGCAACGGGAGAGGCCACAACAGTGAGAGCCCCGCGTACCGCAAAAAAAAAAAAAAAAAATAGTTGAGGATTGAGGAATCCTCCTGTGATATTGCCCTGAAAATTCTTGGCCACTTCGATTTTTTTGCTCTATTTTTCCCCATCTGTAAAGGAAGAATCTTCATCTTCGAAGGGGAAAAAAATTCCAGCAGGATTTGAAGTGCAAAATAAGGACTGTTTTTATTCTATGTTGGAATAGCTTGGTCAAATACAGCTATCCATTCTTTTTTTTTTTTAACATCTTTATTGGAGTATAATTGCTTTACAGTGTGTGTTAGTTTCTGCTGTATAACAAAGTGAATCAGCTATATGCATACATATATCCCTATATTCCCTCCCTGTTGCATCTCCCTCCCATCCTCCCTATCCCACCCTTCTAGGTGGTCACAAAGCACCGAGCTGAACTCCCTGTGCTATGCAGCTGCTTCCCACTAGCTATCTGTTTTACATTTGGTAGTGTATATATGTCATTGCTACTCTCTCACTTCGTCCCAGCTTATTACCCTTCCCCCTCTCAGTGTCCTCAAGTCCATTCTCTACATCTGCATCTTTATTCCTGTCCTGCCCCTAGGTTCTTCAGAACCATTTTTTTTTTTTAGATTCCATATATATGGGTTAGCATACAGTATTTGTTTTTCTCTTTCTGACTTACTTCACTCTGTATGACAGACTCTAGGTCCATCCACCCCACTACAAATAACTCAGTTTCGTTTCTTTTTATGGCTGAGTAATATTCCATTGTATATATGTGCCACATCTTTATCCATTCATCTGTAGATGGACACTTAGATTGCTTCCATGTCCTGGCTGTTGTAAATAATGCTGCAGTGAACATTGTGGTACATGACTCTTTTTGAATTATGGTTTTCTCTGGGTATATGCCCATTAGTGGGATTGCTGGGTCATATTGTAGTTCTATTTTTAGGTTTTTTTTTTTTTTTTTTTTTTTTTTGCGGTACGTGGGCCTCTCACTGTTGTGGCCTCTCCCGTTGCGGAGTGCAGGCTCCAGATGCGCATGCTCAGCGGCCACGGCTCACGGGCCCAGCCACTCCGCGGCATGTGGGATCTTCCCAGACCGGGGCACGAACCCGTGTCCCCTGCATCGGCAGGCGGACTCTCAACCACTGCGCCACCAGGGAAGCCCTATTTTTAGTTTTTTAAGGAACCTCCATACTGTTCTCCATAGTCAGCCATCCATTCTTAACCCATTTAGAAAGTGGGAAAAGCAGTTGCTTCTTTTGACATCTCTTTTTGTGTTAATATTGACCTCATTCTTACTTAAATGCAGGTTTCATTTATGACATTAAACCTTGATTTTGTTACTTTTCTTCAAGATTGCCCTTGTAGAAAAACATCCAGCAATTGCCATCAACATTATCTCAAGTGGTTGGTTTTAGAAAAATCTGTAAATTTTTCTGAGGGTTTATTTGTTTTGGCACCAGCCTTTCCTCAATGTAAGCTTAACCAAACATGCATAGCCCTAATATAAATTTGGATGGACATGAGACAATTACACATGCAAATAATATTTTGTTCTGCTCTCACCAGATTTAAGTTTAAAAAGTAGACCTTGAGGGGAGATAAACTCCACCTATTTCTGCATTATTCTTAATTAGCATCTGGCTGTGTTAGGTGTGCTTTTTGGGGAAGCTTTACTGAGTCAACTATTGAGAAGATCCCGAGACAGTTGGTGCTTGAGCAGAATGCAGACTGAGTGCAGTACAGGGTGCTTTCTGAGCCCTGTTTGTCCAAGAGAACCTCCCAGCAGGACTTCACATGGTACCATTTGTCTCTTTCATGGCCTTGGCACCTCCCGTATTTCTCCCTTCCTTTTTGGACTCAGAATGAAAGTCCTAAGATTGCTGAGCGACGGAAATCAGGGTGAGACCACTGCTAATGACGGGCTGTGTGCACTGTGTTCTTCCTTTATGTCATGGGCTCTCTGCTCAGGAAGTGGTTTACCTTCTTTTATGACTTTGGTCAGTTTTCATCAATGCATGGAAAACCAGACTTAGAAAAGAGCCTTTGGTGAAATCTTTTTAGTCTGGAAGGAGCTAAAAATACTCTCTGCTTTTACTTTTTATTGCACCACAGAAAGCACAAAATCAGACTTTTGCCTTAACATTTTATTAACAGCCATCTGTTTCTGCAAGACACCTTGAACTCTTTTGTAGATAACCTTTTCTGAAGGGTTTTGGGGGAAGGTTGTTTTCTATTTACCTCAGTTCTTAGACGGAGGAAGGAAATGAGCACGTATCTTATTTTGGCTAATTTCTACGTAGTGGAGTTAAAAAGGAAGAACTGCCTGCACTTTACTGTACAGGATGGCTGCCTGGTGCTTGACACAAGTGTTTTGAATTTGAACAGGAGTCCTGTAGAAATCTGGGTCTTCCTGGGATGACATGGCTATATGTTCTATCTAAGCTGTAGGTGAGGAGACAAGCCGTAAGACAATTTGTTTCCTCCTCTGTAAAAACAGGGGTGGAACTATTCCCTTCCCATGGAAGTTATAAAGATCACATGAGATGCAAAAGGATTTTGATAGTTCCTAGAACTTAGTAGGTGGCTAGCATATATTATTTTCCTTTCTTGAAATGCAAGAGAATTTAACACACTGGGAGATTCAAAACAATAGATGTGGTAGCAGAATGTATTTTATGGTTTTAGTTTCATGATAGAGAAGAAAATTTGTTACCATGCAGATATAAAACTGGAGCAAATGTGAAGTGTCCGCTTTTCCTGTACTCACCTTTTAGTGTTTGCTTATGAAAAATCAGATGATGATGAAGTATGTCAGATTGGTACATAATGGGAGCAAGATTGCTTTGATATGGAGCATTTTAAAGAGTTTTGTTATTCAAATGAAAACAGCAATTTATGGAGGGTTGTATAGGTATCTAAAACAGTGGTAGGTGTAGAGTGGGAGGAATCATTGCGGCACCTGAAATAAAGCACACCGATACTTTCTCCCTTTTCCTCCGTGGAAAACAATCATGTTCCAGCAGCAGGTTTTCTCTTACAATACGCATGTGCTTCGTATTTAACATCAGAGAGATTTTAACCTGAAGGACTGTAGGAAAACGAAATACTTAAGATCTGCGCTGAACCTCCTTTCTTTCACTGATACTGGACAGGCCTGTGCTTATTTGCCTCACTTACCAGCAGCTCCCCTTCGCCAGGTGACCCGTGTGTCCCGAAGTGTAGACCCTGCTTGTCTCCCACGAGAGTGGTGCCCGACCCCCTGCAGGGAGGCCCTCACCTCACCTTCTCCTGTCCTGCCTGCCCCTCCTCATACAGAGGAGCAGAAGGTACTCGAGCAACAAGAGGGCAAGGCTAATCTGTCCTGGTTCCCAGCAGTTGCCGTCGGGTTTTAGCATCCTGGGTGATGGAGCAAATGTGTCTTTACTGAGATCCTGTTCAGCCTGGTTATCAATAAAGTCTATTGTTTTAAGTGTTACAGTAATTCGCCCCATGAGACTTCCAGTTTCCCAACATAAGCAAGAGTTACAACACAGTTTGTGTTGTTGGGAAGCCTAGCTGTGAGTGTCACAGTGCACCACATAATTGGTTTCTATTTGCATTTCACATGTTAAAATCATTTGATTAATTTCTACAGTAGAACTGCTTCACTTCAGTGTATCATGTAGTAGAGAGCAGTTGTGGTCTCTGGGGTTAGGTACCTGGATTTGAATCCCAGCCCCACTCCTTACACCTGGGCCCCCTTGGGCAAGTTACCCTCCCCGTGCCTCAACTTCCTCATCTGGAGTTGAGAGCATTGGTACCCATTTGATAGGTGTGCCGTCAGGGTGCCATGGGAAAATGTATGTAAAATGCACGGTGCCTGGCATGTCACGGGCCTCAGTCAGCTTGTCACTGCTGTGGGGACGTTCATACTTTGAAGACCTGCTTGTTTGACCAAGTGCTTGGAGCTTTTTGTTTTTATAGAAAATACCATATAATCGTACCTTTAGTACTGTACACCCCCTATAAGAAGAGCTTTGTATTCAATTATGAGCCTTTATCAGAAAAGGGAGGAGGGGAGGAAAAAGCATGCTTGTAACTGAATGGTGCTCAGGGAGAAGATGTGCATGCGCATCTTTTTTGCTTGTTATTTCCCCCCGAGGCATATGGTCATATCTCAGTCTTTGGGCTGGGTAGCATTTTCAGTTGTA
The DNA here is from genome assembly GCF_025265405.1 of Mesoplodon densirostris. Classification (NCBI taxonomy): domain Eukaryota; kingdom Metazoa; phylum Chordata; class Mammalia; order Artiodactyla; family Ziphiidae; genus Mesoplodon; species Mesoplodon densirostris. Next base: position 54,843,928 of record NC_082676.1, read on the forward strand.
GATTTTTACTGGGAGAGGAAAGTAAAGAAATAACATTTATAAGTGACCCTTTGAAAGCTCTTTCTTTTTTATTTTTCTAAACAGCTTTATTGGGATATAAATTCACATACCATACAATTCACCCATTTAAAGTGTACAATTCAGTGGTTTTGGGTACATGACATTATGCATTTTCTAAAATTATGGTAAAATATATGTAACATACAATTTGCCATTTTAACCATTTTTAAGTGTACAATTCAGTGGCATTAATTACATGCACAGTGCTGTGCAACCATCACCACTATCTATTTCCAGAACTTTTTCCTCACCCCAAACAAACTCCATAACCATCAGGCAATAACTCCCCATTCCCCGTTCCCCTAAGCCCTAGGTAAACCTCTCATCTACTTTTCTGTCTCTATAAATTTGTCCTTTTGTGAGCTGTTTCTTTTTGAGCAACTCATTGCTTCAGTGAGATCCTAATCTATTAAAACGATTGCTATTTTGCAAACACCTGGAGGAGTTTTCTTTTCTATTTGCGTTGCTGTTTTGGGGGGTGGTGCCACACCCTCCGTAAGGTTTGCTCTCAGGCAAGGCAGCAGGGGCCTCAGCGGGGGCCGCCTGGGTTCTCATTACGCCGCCTTCTGAAGCCGGGTCTGCTTCTGTGAAGTGGGGGTAGTAAACATCCACCTTGGGGGGCCGCCCTGAGGCTGCAGAGTCCCTTCGGTCAGGCTGCTGGCATAGCACATAGCATGGAGGGGTCGTGCTGAGTGCGGCTGTGACTGTCACCACAGTGAACTTCCAAGAAGATAAGGTGAATCTCGTTTTTCCCGGTACTGGGGACAGTGGTAGATAAACAAAACAGGCTGTATGGACTTACCTCAGATCCTTGGGTGACAGTCTCTCTGTGTTGACAGGAGGAAAGAGGCAGAAGTGTGTGGTGTCAATAAAATCTTTTTTTATAGAGAACAGCAACCTAGAAGTCCTCTTAAGAAAGCACTTCATAACTGTTTTCATATCTTACTTAAAAAGGTCTTGCAGCGAGGTTGGATTGTGAATGAGAAGAGAATACGTCTCTGTGTGTTGGTCGCACTCATGTGCACTGAGCCTCAGGATGCTGGTGAGGCTGTGTGACTGGTGAGCAGCAGAGTGAAGCAGACACCTTCTCCATTCCTCTGCCACCAGGAGCATTTGTGTTGAGCACATCCTTTTCCCCAGGAACCCCCGGTCATGCCAGAGCGAGGAGGTCAGGGGAGGCAGAATGGAGGCGAATAATAGCAGTGCCGATTATGGGACCCTTCCTTTCCGATGGGCTGGCTTTCCCAAGAACTCGGTATTAGCTGTCCTTTAATTTTATGTTAATGGTGCTTGAGTACAGGAGCAATGTCCTCTGTCCCCTCGGTTCTACCAAAAATGGGTCTTGAACCAGGGATAGGGAACGTAGCTCATCACTCATCCTAAACCAGTTAGAACTGTTGTGGACGCTGCTTCTTTTTTTTAAAAAAAAATATTATCCCATTGCTTCTATCTGACTACCTATCTATCTATCTATCTATTTACTATTTTTGGCCGTGTTGGGTCTTCATTGCTGCACACGGGCTTTCTCAAGTTGCGGCGAGTGGGGCCTGCTCTTCGTTTCAGTGTGCCGGCTTCTCATTGCGGTGGCTTCTCTTGTTGTGGAACACGGGCTCTAGGAATGTGGGCTTCAGTAGTTGCGGCACGTGGGCTCAGTAGTTGTGGCTCACGGGCTCTAGAATGCATGCTCAGTAGTGGCTCATGGGCTTAGTTGCTCCGCAGCATGAGGGATCTTCCCGGACCAGGGATCGAACCCGTGTCCTCTGCATTGGCAGGAGGATTCTTTTTTTTTTTTTTTGCATTACGCGGGCCTCTCACTGCTGTGGCCTCTCCCATTGCGGAGCACAGGCTCTGGATGCGCAGGCCCAGTGGCCATGGCTCACGGGCCTAGCCGCTCCGCGGCATGTGGGATCCTCCTGGACTGGGGCATGAACCCGTGTCCCCTGCATCGGCAGGTGGACTCTCAACCACTGCGCCACCAGGGAAGCCCCTGCAGGAGGATTCTTAACTACTGAGCCACCAGGGAAGTCCCTGGATGCTGCTTCTTAATTATTAAGAGTCTAGGGAGTAAGCCTTTTAATAGAAGCGGAGTCCATTCTCAACCTCTTCCAAATTTTGCAAATTTTGGAGTCAGGTGCCATGAAGAGTAAAAATCACACTGTTAACGAACGCTTAGAGCAGCCTCCCAGATTCTGGAAGACTTGAAACCAGTTGCACCCTAGTTTACCGAATGTATTTTTCCCTGGTACACAGGGTGTATTTTATCCTCATATCCCTTAACCAAAGTCCTTTATTTTGCCCCAACTCATGTTCATTTTACTTTGGGTTTCCCAAATTACTAGGATGGAAAGAATCTCCAAGGATTGGCTTGGTTTGATTGCCCTGAAAGTTAGTACACTGATTTTCATAAAGGTGAAAGACAAGGCAAGTCTAGGGGCACATTATAATATCCTGAAGCCTTTAGTGTGGGGCTTTTCAAGACTGGGAACTTAGTGCGTGTTTCCAAACTAGTTGTTGACTTCTTCAGGGAAGGGGGTGCTTGCCTCAAGCTGATTTTGCCTTATCTAATTTCTGCCTTGCAGTCTTGTTTGCCAAAAGATTTATTAGGCAAGCTGCTACCGTGGCTTTGTCAAAAGGCTACTTTTTAGAGAAACCTTAAAGGGCACCCACTCCACACCTCTACTTGGCATGCCAGCCCTGTGGGCCCCCAGGAGCTGTCCACATGTGGGCCCATTCTAGCCTTGTATTTGCTCTGGTTGCTTTAAAGTACACATCCCTCTGGCTTAATAACTTGTTTATCGTAACGATAAACAAATAATTTGTTGAAGTTAAAAAAATCAATCCCTGGATATTTGTTTAAACAGCTTGCCTCCTCCATGGCAGGATATCATATTAGTTTCCTATGATTCCTGTAAAAAATCACTGCAAGCTTGGTAGGTGCCTTAAAACAACAGAATTTATTCTTTCACAGTTCTGGAGGCCAGAAGTTTGAAATCAAGGTATAGGTACGGCTGTGCTCCTTCCAGAGGCTCTGTCTCCCTAGCATCTGGTGACTGCTGGCCCTCCTTGGCTTGCAGCCGCATCACTCCAATCTCTGCCTCCATTGTCCCATTGCCTCCCCCTCTTTGTGTGTCCTGTCTCCCTCTACCTTTCTCTTATAAGGACAGTTGTGATGGCGTTTAGGGTCCACTTGGATAGTTCAGGATATGTCCTCATCTTAAGGTCCTTAACCTAATTTCTAGTTATATCTGCTAAGATCCTTTGTCCAAATGAGGCAGTGTTCACAGGTTCTGGGAATTAGAATGTGGATATAACTTTTTGGAGGCCCACTGAATAGACATTAGTGAAGTCAGCATTCTTAGGTATTCCTTGCCTTGCTTTGGCCCTGGCTATGAACAAGTAGATAATAGTTATTTCCAAGACTATTTAACAGTTAATTTATACAATTCAAGGGTTAGCAGTGAGGGACTTCCTGCTGGTGCAGTGGATAAGACTCCACGCTCCCAATGCTGGGGGCCTGGGTTCAATCTCTGGTCAGGGAACTAGATCCCACATGCATGCCACAACTAAGAGTTCACATGCCGCAACTAAGGAGCCAGGGAGCTGCAACAAAGGAGCCTGACTGCCGCAACCAAGACCTGGTGCAACCAAATAAATGAATAAATAAATATTTTTTTAAAAAAGGTTAGCTGTACTCTAAGAAATTTAGACTAGCTAACAAATATCTTCTCCAATGAACATCTTCCACAGTTCAGAGGATTTCACCCACATTGACTGTAATTTCTGACAGCAGCCCTGAGGGGGTAGGTAATAGTGTCCCCATTTGAGAGCTGAGGCCATCTGCTGAGGGCCCCAGAAACCGCAGTCAGGGATAACCCAGGTCTGTCCGCAGCTGGGAATGGATTCTTCCTCCACAGCAACAGTCTCTAAAAGACATAGTTCTACGGTTAGTGGCACATTTTCTTAAGAGATAATGCTAGTATCTTTGAAAGATTTCTTTCTGTGTTTGGCTTGAGCAGTGATTCTAAAAGACATTGACTTTGACCCTTGGATTGTGGGGGACTGGTTTCCTCTGACATTTTACAATCTGCTGTTTTACAGGCCCTGCGGACGTTGCCTTTGTACAAGGTTTAGTTTAACACTTTTATTTGATGTACTTTGATATGGTTCATTTGATGGAGACTGTTTACATGAGCTGCTGGTTTTCTTTCTTTCTTTCTTCTTTCCTTTCTTTCCCCCCTCCTTGTTGCTTGCGTTATTTCTCTGCTTGAGAAGGGACATAAGTTGGCTTCGGGACAAATGTCGGGTAATGTTGTATTTGTCAAAACATCAAGTGGCTAGATGGAAATTGCATGCGCCCCACCCCCCGCGTGAAATGGAAATAGCTGGTGCCCCAGTAACGCTCCTGTAGACAGCGGTTGCCCTCTTATTTTACACGAGAGCTTTAGTGAGCAAAACAAATGAGCTTATTTTGTGAGAGATGTCTGCATGCTTCCTACCCTGTATGATAAAATCAGTTTTTTATAGCGCATAAATATGTATAATGATGAGCCCTTGCATACAAGGTTCTTATGAAGTGCTTTTACTGCTGTGCCCTGAAGGAAATACCAAGACCATTTGCAAGTACAGTAGAGCTGGCAGTCGTTAAAGGTTTCAATTTTCTTTTGGAAGGCTTGGGACTTGGGGTGAGGTACAAATTAATTCACCGCTTAAATTGTGTTGAGATTAGATTTTACTCGACATTTCTGTATTCCAGTCTTCAATGGTATAAAAGGAGTGCAGTTTTACTTGGAAATCTCTTTTTTTTTTTTGAGGTAAAGCTTTTTAGGAAGAGAAGTGTAGTCTTGATGAAAGCAGATGAGCAAATGCAAATTTTTACTCATTTATTGAAATACTGAGTTTCTAGATGGAAGAATGAGAAGCTTGGAGGCTGGAGGATTTTCCTTTTGCTCAGGCAAGACACCAGAATAAACACTGTTCTCCTTTATGAAGACATGCCGTAACATCAGACATCCTTCTAGATCATTCAGGCCTGTGTGTATGTGTACAAATCTGACCTACGTAAAATAAGCATTCAGATACCTCAGTGTCTCGCTCAACCCTGAGATGTGCTGATGCACTGGCTTTCCTGATGGTGATCATGGTGTGTGGGGGCAGGTGTGACTGGAAGGCCCGATGCCCAGGTAGCCCAGATAGCAGCTCTTTCTGCACTGCAAACATGGGAAGGTTGTCCTTTTGACCTGTGCCTATATGGCTCTCTTCTCTGCTCGGTCATCCTAGTTGCCTTCCTCAGTGTACCCAGAGCTCTTCTCAGACAGCAACATCATTTCTTGTATCTGGACTCTGCCCCATCACACAAAGCTATAATTTAATCAGATCTTAAAGGATTACCAAAAAACCCCATGGACAGCAGGCTCACTGTTTCACATGGAGGCTTTGGAAGTAGCTCAGGTTAAAGCCCGATGGGAGTAGGTACCCAGCAGAGAGAAGGCAAGAGCCTTTAGTGTAGGGCTTGTAGTGGGAGGCTTTGGGTCTGAGTCTGTCTCTGCTCCCATGATGGCCAAGGGTGAGCCACTGGACTTGGGAAAACCTGCTTCCTCATTCCTTGTATGACAGGACTGATGCCTACCTGTCCTCCAGACACCAGAGCATCAAATGAGGCTGAATGTGCCATAAAAAATACTGTTATTTTAGTCAGGGACTTTATCCTTTAAAAAAGTAATATATATTTTTCCTGACTGAAACACAAATTACCCACTCGTAATTCCACCAGCCAAAAAGAAAAAAAAAAAAAAAGTTGTCATTTTAGTGTTATTTCCTACTAGTGTGTTTTCTATCTCTATTTCATTTATTGAGTTGTACTATTTATATAATTTTGTAACTTAAAAAAATACAGTAAAGGATTTTACAGAAGACAGTAAAACTAGTGGTTAGCAGCATCATGTCACTGGCCTTCGGTGGTTTGTCAGGTGGATATATCATTGTCCACTTATAACCTAACCTTTGTGTTGGGCCTTTTGTCAGATGCACGTCCACTGCACTGCCCTGGGCATTACTGGTTTTTCTGCCAGTTGCTTCTTAAAGTGGCCCTCAGTGCACCTCACTGATTCACTGTCTTTCTCTGCCATCAGTTGACAGCATTGGAAAGCATGCTGCTGCAGGAGCAAAATTAAATATTTTATTTCATTTCTGAATAGAATTATTGGCTTTACACATAGACTCGGTCATGCAGAATTTTAACAAGCTGTAATGATCTTTTTGATTCCCCGAGGATTGAGCCTACGTGCAAAGTATTCCTGATTGACCTTCAGGACTTCCTGTGTGCATTTTTTTTCCAAAGGATGTATACAGCCATTTCTTTTCCATAGCACTTTATTTATTTATTTATTTATTTATTTATGCCCCACGGCATGCAAGATCTTAGTTCCCGGGATCAAATCTGCACCCCCTGCAGTGGAAGCATGGAGTCTTAACCACTGGACCGCCAGGGAAGTACCTCTGTGTGCATTTTTGAATATCACCTTTGCCCTTTTTGCTTTCTTGAGCACAGCTGCATAAAATGGGTTAATACTGGCACTGTTTTGCAATCCTTTTTTATTCATTGGACAACTAGGGAATGGTTCAGATAAGCCATAGTCCAAGGCAAGCTATTGTGTCATCAAAGAATAACTTTTGATCTTAGTGTACTTCTTTTGAGCTGCTCAGTGTGTTTTGTGGTTGCCAGAATCTGGCTCTGAAACTTGTTGGTAAGGTCGGAGAATTTTGATAAGCTTGGAGACATCTGATTCTTTGTATGTATGTGAGTGTTCCTCCTTCCAATGTTGGCCAGCCTTAGGTGCTGCTTTAGTGGTTAAAGTTTGTGATGCTGGAGGTGCTGATTTGTGGCCAAGTCACAGAAAGGGTTGGACTTTTGCCAGTGAGTTGCCAAGAAGGTAGTTTAAGTAATCTTTTTTTTTACTTTCTTCTTAAAAATGAGAAAAACAGCTGTCAGCAATAATTTTCCCCAATTTATCTCTTGCAGAGAACCTAGTTGCATGCCACAGTTCAGCTCCTGGTTTCTGGGAGTGGTGGAAGCCTTATGTTATTGCTTCCTGGATTTTGAGGTAGTCCTTGGTGTTTGTTGTAATCGTTTTGTGTTTTTCTAATCCAAAATGATTTACTGTAAACAAATCATTAAGACTAATACTTTTTTGGACAAGTTGACACAAGTCATTATTATCCAGCTGACCAATGAATCATCATGAATGGCAATTGACACAGCCTTGAACGTACTCTTTTTCTGTGAACCCAGTGATTTCAGTTCCCAGATTCTGAGTCAGTAGGGCGTAGGTGGGGCCTAGGAATTTACATATCTGTCCAGATGCCGATCTGGGGACTAGGGAAGCACATTTTGATAAGTGCTCAAGGTTCTAGGCTCCTAAGGAGCTTTATGTCTGAAATGAAATTCTTCTGTGACTACGGGCCTTCTTACACAGTCTAGGTCACAGTGTCATATCGCCCTGGTCAGAAAAGAATGTTAGCAGATGGCTTTTCATGAGTGCCATGCAGCATATGGGCAGCAGAGGTGGGTAGCTGTTTGGGACATAAAGCCATTGTACACAGCCTATTCTGTGTAGCCTATTAAGGAGGCTGAGCTGAATTCACCCAGCCTGCTGAGTGAATGACCCTGAGTATGCTGTGTTCTACCCTTGGATCTTTCTAGACATGTTTGAAAGCCGAGATAAACAGCATTACCAGTGTTAACATAGAACACTAAAAAACTGACAAATGCCAAAAAGAGTAAAATTTGTGTCATAGCATCTAGAATATGAACTTGAGTCATGTAGTTTACCAGGATAGAATCCTGGTGTAAAATTGGCCCTTGTATCAAATGGGGATTTTAATTTTAGTCTTTGACAGAGTTCATGTCAGTCCTTTGGAGAATAAGTGCTAAAATAATGTTTCACAAGGAAACTTGCAGGAACGTGGCAAGGGCCCCACACAGCCTTGAGTGTCTTTACCAAATTACAGCCGTCTTGAATCATCACTGAAACAGAAATAACGTTTCATGCAAGCCTTGGTCCGAATGTGTTTTTGATATCTGCAGATGAAAGGCCTCTTGAAAGAGACTGTTCTTCAATACAATCACAGGGAAGGAACATCCTTTCATGTGTTTATCAGCATTTCTGCTTGCCTAGTGCATTTCTTTATATGTTAAAATGAAAACTGTCCAGTCAGATGATCTACATGTGAGGTATTTTATCAAATCACTCTAGGGGGTCAGTGTAGGCCTTTTGACAGCCAGTTTGTATGAGGCATGCATGCAATGAAATGTTTTAATTTTCCCTCAAGAGGGCAGGGGTGCTACCAGAGCAGTGGCTTGCAAACCGTCTGACCTAAGGGGGCAGGGAGGCCCTGGCGCATTTACTTTGGTTCTGTTCCACAGACGCTCAGCTACAGTTTTAGAATTGGTTTCCCAATTGTATGGGGTGCAGTCTGCCAAGTCACACACAGAATTGGTTTTCATGTTCTTCCAGGGTTTGGGGTGATTCACTTCTCTCTAAAGCCCAGGCATGAAGGTGGAGGCGTAGGGAATGAGTGAGAAGGGCTATTAATATAATTCATCTGAAATTTGAAAGGGGTTTCTATTTAGTTAAAGTATTGAGTAAGCAAACAAGATAGTGTAGGATTAACTAACTTAAAAAAATCTTCTTGAGTGTTTTCACTGAGAATAAATTTTTACTTAGTTTAAGCAGAAATGATACTTAAAATCCAGATGAAATATTAGAGAACAAAGAGCCAGTGTAATGCTTGACAAAAGATATCTTTAAAAAATTCTTTTTAAAATATTTGCATGGTGAGAGAATTGGGAAAGTCTGCTTTTTAACTGTCATCCTTGTTTGTATTTATGGGACAGTAGGTTTTCTAAACTTGTTGAGGCCACATGATCTTAGGAGGAAAACAATATTTTAAAAAGAAATAAAGCAATTGCAGACTCAGCCTTGTGATTTCACTTTGTATTTGTCTCCCCCACAGCAGGTGAAGTAGTGCATAGGGTACACAAGATTGATTCTACTAACATTTTCAATTGGACTTTCTCTAAGAACATCTCTGGTTATTTCCCCTGGACCTCTTGGTTCTGGTAGCCTCTATTTTTTCTTTCTTTTTTTTTTTAAATTTATTTTTCATTGAAGTATAGTTGAATTACAATGTGTTAATTACTGCTGTACAGCAGAGTGACTCGGTTATACATACATACATTCTTTTTCATTTTCTTTTCCATTACGGTTTATCACAGGATATTGAGTATAGTTCCCTGTGCTATACAGTAGAACCTTGTTGCTTATTCTATTTTCTTTTCTTTTTTTTGGCTGCGCTGGCTCTTCGTTGCTGCGTGCGGGCTTTTCTCTAGCTGTGGCGAGCGGGGGCTATTCTTCGTTGCGGTGCGTGGGCTTCTCCTCGCGGTGGCTTCTTTTGTTGCGGAGCACAGGTTCTAGGCACGCGGGCTCAGTAGTTGTGGCTTGCGGGCTCTAGAGCACAGGCTCAGTAGTTGAGGTGCATGGGCTTAGTTGCTCTGCGGCGTGTGGGATCTTCCCGGGCCAGGGATCGAACCCATGTCCCCTGCATTGGCAGGCAGACTCTTAACCACTGTGCCACCAGGGAAGTCCCTCTATTTTCTTTTTTAAGTTTAAAAAATAGTACTAAAAGGAATTTTTAAAAACAAAGTTTCCCAAAACGATTGGCTTTTTTGGGGGGTGGGGTGGTGGGGAGTAGTTTTTATTTTTGGTTTAATGATATCAGTGTTTTACAAAGCTGTCAAAATAGTATAAAATTTCATGCTTTTTTAAAAATTAAAATTGTACCACAAGTTATTGATGTTTTGAAGTTTTTGAAAATTATCTTGAAGTTAATTTTGATCGTTTAATATTCTGTTGAAATGATGAACTGTAATTTACCAACCCCCACATAAATTGAACCTGGAGGTTGATTTTGATTATTGGTGCATTTGACGGTATAGCAGTGAACATCTTGTTGATTCAGCTTTTATTCTTCTGTTGAAATTTGGGTACACATTTTAAATTGTTTTTATGGTGCTTGACTTTTATATGTTCCTTTAACTTTTACTGAAAGTTTTCTTGATGTGGTTTTTAAAGCTGGGAGCCATCTCTAAATTTACTAGATGGAGAATTGAAAATTATGTGAAGCATAAAAATATTGATCCTTATAACCCAGGACTAACTTTTCAGGTTCTGGTTGTCAGTAGTAATAACAGTTACTTTCGAGGGGAACCTACTGTGTGCTGGGTGCTTTATATGTCTCATTGTCTTCTGGCATTGCAGGCAGTATTCATTAAATTTGGTAAACCAGCTACCAGAACCAGAATAGTATACTTGAGACTAAATTAGTGAACTAAAAATAAATTTGGTTTCTTAGCCATAGGATTTGGTTTATTAAATTGTAGGCTAGGCAACAAGTTCTCAAACCACAGAGTACCAGGACTTCGTTTTTTCTGGCATTAACCGAACAGTGGTATTCATGCTGATGGTTCCATTTGTAAACTAGATCATGCCCTGCCTGGCTTTTGAATGCCTGGTAATAATGTGACTTAATTGCGGGTCAGTGAAGCCAAACTAATTGCTTGTTGGGCACTTGGATTGCCTTTTTAATTTGCTGTATAATGCGGTCACTACCAGAAATGCACAATATGTTATCTGAATAAAGCTCATTAAAATCATCTTACAAACAGCAGAATGCCTGATATCTTGTCCATAATCATGCAAATAAAAGCAAATCGAATGGCATTACAGAGAGCTGTAACTTAGAAGTACTCTTTTAAAAGTGCCTTTGTATCCATTTTGGAAGTATACATAAATGATTGCTATGGTTTATATCCGTGTGATAGGTTTTTTTTTTTTAAGCAAGGATTATTTTGCTTTGCGCTCTTAATATGTTTTAAATGGCAGTAATGACATGAGCTTTTGAGACGGTCACTTATTTAAGACGGTGCAGTTCACCCAGTAAGATTAGTATTCATCCAATGACTGCATTCAGTTAAAAAAAAAAAAAAAGACATCAGTGACACATTCTTAGCTCACAAAACACCAGTCCATAAGGGTTACCTTTACAGTTGTGGGGACAGTTGTTCATAGGAGGTTAAGGTGGTTAGCAGTCTGTAGTACTTGTTTTCTCTCTGTTTCTCTGGACCAACAAGGCAGCTCTTTGACTCTTCGATTACGAATTTTTTTCATTTAACTAATACTTATTGAGTAGCTCCTGAGAGCCAGGAGCTGTTGTAGGTGTTGGGGGTACCAGTTTTTTTCTTCTATTTGTGATAAATATTTAGCCCTAGAGAAAGATGTGAAGTGAATCTTAAGACCCTTTAAAATGATTTTAGAAATAGGGTAATATAACTAAGAAGCTTCTACAAAAGAATTTAATAGATGCCTATATCTTTTTTTTTTTTAGCTAAATAAACATGCCTATATCAGTCTTTTTTTAATAGAAGTTAGTCCATTATCCATTTTTCTTTTCTTTTGGTAGGCTATTTCTCATGAGAGTCATGGATATCCCCTATCTGAACTTGGAAGGACCAGACTGTAAGTGAATTTTTATTTTCTCGTTGCATCTGCATATTTAAGTGTGTGGTCTGGAAGGGATAACAGGAAAAGTATTACTGAAGAAAGAGCTTTATTCACTTAAAAATAGCCAGTGATTTTGTGGTTGATATGAATAGTATGCTTAAGTTAATGTTACCCTTGGGCCTTGATTAACTCATCTCTTTACTTACATTTTCCAGTTTATACATGAGTTGAATTTAAAAAAAATATGTCTTCTCATCATTACTTCGTTTTCACTCAGAACTCTAAATTCATAATTTTTATAAGTATATATGTGATAGATTTTAAGATGTGCTAGCCATGTCAATAACAGTACATTTTCTATTTTTCAATTATTTGAGTATGTATATATTTAAGTTTAGTGGGTGGATTTTTTTTTTTTTTTTTTCACTGAAAACCTCAGAAAGCCAGTCTATTTGGGAGGTGGTTGCTTCTTCTTCTGATTTTTCTTTTCCATTGCTGTTTTCCTAGCCTGGTTTATTTGCCTTAATATATGCCAATAGGCATAGAGAAATGGGTGAACTACACTTTGTACTTGATGATAATCATCATTGTAATAATAGTTTGAGGACATACTGTGTTGCACTCTATATTAGACTTACGTTTAAATCTGTCATTCTCACAGCAATTCTACGAGCTGAATATCATCATCCCCAGTTTATAACCATGAGTGGCTGGAGTGGTTAGGTCTCTTGCTTAGAGTTGCACAGTTAAGTGGTGGGTCTGGGATTAGAAAACAAGATTGTGACTCAAGACTGCCTCTGCTCAAACACAGTCCATTTAACTTGGACACTGCATTATTATTATTATTATTATTATTATTTTAACTAAATAAACATATGGACAACTAGATTAAAAGGAGAAAGTTAATTGTTTAGTGAAACTTCTTGAACAGAGCAGTCTTTTTCTTTTTTTCTTTAAATAATTTTCCCAGGAACTTTATGAGCAAAGATGTTTCTGCATAGAATTGCTAGGGTTCAAATTGTTGTGGGTTCTGTAAAGTATCAGAGCATAAGGCCTAAGCTCAGATGGCAGTGTCCTTCCAGTCAATCCCAAGAATGCTTTCAGGGGTCATTTGGTAGTCATGAGGCATTCATAACGATTCCCCAAGTTAGCCAGGGCTTAGTTTCCTCAAAGAACCACTGGTCTGTTGTCCACTTTTCAGCTATCAACCTTTCATCAAAAATTTGTCTTGTAGTGCAGCCTAAACGTGATCATGTCCTCCATGTGACATTCCCCAAAGAATGGAAAACCAGTGACCTTTACCAGCTTTTCAGTGCCTTTGGTAAGTAAAGCATAAGTACAGCTGTACTTCTAGGATCCTGCTCCTCTTTTGGTCTAGATGGTCAAAGGTATACAGATGGCTTTAGCTTGGGCATAAACAAGGATTAATATGCAAGGTTTTAATCTCACTCATGGCATTTCTGGAGTTTGATATGCTGCTGTCTTTGTGCTAATGTGATCTGAGGAACTTTGCTAGCATCCCACAATAGAGTGCTATTGTTAATCCATGGAAAGCAAGATACAGTTACTATGACTGCCCCTTACTGCCAACCATGGGAAATAAGTCTGGGCTAAGGATAAATTGTTTTTAAGATTAAATTCAGAGAGAATGTCTGTTTCATAAGGGCAGGCAGTTGCTGCTTGACATCGAATAGTCCAGGCAGACAAGCACAGATGTTTGAGAGGACCAAGATATGTGATATGTATGAGGTAGGGCGGTTCTTCTGTTACCTTTTTATCAGGTCAGGCAATTAGGTTAAATTGAACAGTCTTCTGATTAGGGTTTATAAAGGCCATTCTGATTGTAAGTCTTCAGCAATGTCTCTTTATTTTAACAAATAAAGTATTTAAGCTATTGTCTTTGGAAATTTGTGAATAAAGTGGAGGCAGCAGAAACCTAAATGTCCAATAATAAGAATGTTCAGTGAATGTTTATGTGTCTCCCCAACAGACTAGTATGTAGCCATTTTAAAAAGAGTTGAAGAGTTTGTTAAAAGATGGTAAAGTGTTTATATTTTAACATTTATAGTAAAAAGCAGATACAAAGTAGGATTCCTGTATAACTAACATTTTTTTTAAACTTTGTGTAGAAATCAAACTGAAAGGAAGCATCATGCTCTTATCACTGAATGTTTCAGATAGGATTGTTTTCTTCCTGTTTATGCTTTTCTGTATTTCCTAAAATAAGCATATATTAGCTTTTATAAGTACAAAACGTTATGCACTTAATTTTCAGGAAAGTAAGTGAACGTAGGTATGTTTCTGGAAAGTTATCCTAATCTTTGCAGATAGTCTAAATGACTTCTGAAATTCTAGTCCTGCTTTTTTTTTCTTTCTTTTTTTTTTTTGGCTGAGTTGGGTCTTCGTTGCGGTGCACAGGCTTCTCATTGTGGTGGCTTCTCTTGTTGCAGAGCATGGGCTCTAGGTATGCGGGCTTCAGTAGTCATGGCACACGGGCTTAGTTGCCCCGCGGCATGTGGGATCTTCCCAGACCAGGGCTCGAACCCATGTCCCCTGCATTGACAGGTGGATTGTTAGCCACTGTGCCACCAGGGAAGCCCCTAGTCCTGCTTTTTAATTTAAATGCAGGTACAGAAATGCAGTTGAATTTCACAGCTCATTTCTTTGTAAAGCTTTTTATGTTGTTTACCATTCTGTATTGCTTTTACCCCGATTTAGTCAAACTTTAATTAGCTAAATTAAGCAGAATGCTCTGAGTAGAATTTTTTTCATTTTAATTTTAAAAAGATTAGCTGTGTGATATTGAACAGGTAACCTCTCTGTATCTGTGTTTCCTTCTCGGAGATGATGTTGTTGATGATGATACCGCCTATTTCATAGGCATGTCATGAAGATTAAATGAGTTGATCCATGGAAGGCATTCAGAATAGTATGTGGCATACAGTAACTACTTATGACATGTTAAATATTATTATTTATCTAAAAAACATACAGGGTAGAGAGATAAGGAAATAATAGTAAGTAAATTTTATAATTGAAAGTCCGGCACCCCACTGTGCAGCAGGAAGTGAGAGTTTTTTCCTGTGGTGGAGAAACAAAGCAGTTTTCAAGTATTCCTAGCCTTTGAAAACTTTAGTAGATATTAAAAGATTTTTTTCATTGCTAAGTTCTGGTGATGTTTACCCATTTTTTAAAATTCCAGTTTTCTGTATTTTTTTAGGAAGAGTGGTAACAGATAGATCTCTGCTTTCCCTTCCTTTTCTCCAGCTCCCTGCCCCACTGTTCCTCTCCTGCCTCTCTTCAGGTCTCCTGCATTCCATTCTGATGCGTTTCGCTTTTTTTTTTTTTTTGGTAATTAATGGCACACATTATTTTTTTTCAAATTTATTTTTTTTAATTTTTGGCTATATCGGGTCTTAGTTGTGGCATGTGGGATCTTCCATGCAGGCTCTTCGTTGCAGTGTGGGCTTCTCTCTAGTGTGGCGCGCAGGCTTCAGAGTGCATGGGCTCTGTAGTTGCGGCTTGCGGGCTCAGTAGTTGCTGTGTGCAGGCTCAGTTGCCCTGCGGCATGTGGGATCTTAGTTCCCTGACCAGGGATTGAACCCGTGTCTCCTGCATTGGAAGGCAGATTCTTAACCACTGGACCACCAGGGAAGTCCCGCGTTTCACCTTTATTGAGGACTTGTCTCTATATGTGAAAATCATTTTGTTTACTATACTGCTTTCTGTTCCTCTGTGTTTTTCTTTTCTCTATTAGTCTGTCTTGGTTTCCTCTCTCCGATGCCTTCTTTACCTCGTCCTCCATCCCCTACCTGTTTTCTTTACCTGGTTTCTTTACCTGACCTTGAGATCATCATTGAATTTTTCTTATTTCTTGCTACATTGATTCATTTCATGTTCCCCATTCATAATTTTCAGAGTTTGAATCTCCAAAAAGAAATAGTTGGGCTTTTTTTTTTTTTTTTTTTTTTAGCATACGTGGTCTCTGATTTTTATTAGTGATCTTTTTTTTTTAATATACCAGGTTCATGGATTTTGAGTCTTTTAGTACATGAAACTGGTATATTCCTTCATTTATTTAGGTCTTCATTAGTTTTTGTTTGTTTTTTTATTTTGGCCTGACTGCACAGCTTGCGGGATCTCAGTTCTCTGACCGGGGATTGAACCCAGGCCACGGCAGTGAAAGTGCCAAATCCTAACCACTAGACCACCAGGGAACTCCCTGTTAGTGATCTTGATTGGAAAAATGTCTCCAGCCCTGGCATGAGATTGGGTTGAATGATAAACTGCCTCAGGATTTAATCCAGAAGGATCTATCTTTTGTTTTTAAAACAAATTTTTAAAGCTGCTTCTTTTTTCCTGGTTTGTCTGTTTTCTTGAAGTTTTTTTTAAATTTATTTTTGGCTGCGTTGGGTCTTCGTTGCTGTGTGCAGGCTTTCTCCAGTTGTGGTGAGCAGGGGCTACTCTTCATTGTGGTGTGCGGGCTTCTCATTGTGGTGGCTTCTCTTTGTTGTGGAGCACGGGCTCTGGGTGCGTGGGCTTCAGTAGTTGTGGCACATGGGCTCAGTAGTTGTAGCACATGGGCTTAGTTGCTCTGTGGCATGTGGGATCTTCCCGGACCAGGGCTCAAACCCGTGTCCCCTGCACTGGCGGGCAGATTCTTAATCACTGAGCCACCAGGGAAAGCCCCTTTCTTGAAGTTTTAACTGAAATAGCTTCAGTGGTAGATTTAAGTTTTAGTTCTCTGTAGTGCTGAGATTTTGATCAAATTTTAAACTAGCACCTCATCTCTCTTTAAATTGATGGATATTCTGAAATATATCAGATGTACAAATGGAATCTGATAGCTATCTAAATAGTTAAATGCTTACTCTTAATTCACTGTTACAGGTAACATTCAGATATCCTGGATCAATGACACATCAGCATTTGTTTCTCTCAGCCAACCTGAACAAGTACCAATTGGTAAGTCTTTTGGACCTTTGTTTTGTGTATTAATGAAAAGTGGGAGCTTGCCCACTTCCCAGTCTAAACGCTGTGGGTTCAGTCAGCTGATTCACAAGCGTTGCTGCCCGGTTTGTTTTGAGCTTGTCTCTAAAATAAAGGAAATAATTAGTAAGTATCATGTGTAGATGAGAAAATAAGACAAATGTATTGATTCCTTATATACACTATATCATATACTTTTTACTTTTCTATTCCTTTCCCATTGCCCTTTTTCTGAAATGATTTGTATGTTTACTATTTGAGGGTTAGAAATAGCAAATTGAGAGGAATAGGGGACAGACACCAAAAGGTGATCCCTGTATTGACCTGTTTGCCTCTGTACTTTTCTCATTTATTTATAATTTTTTGTGGTTTATTTATTCCATTAAACTTGTGTCAAATACTTGTTTTACGAACAAATAAACTGAAAGATATTTTATCTGCTTCTAAATTAGGATTGTAAAAAGGTGGAATGCTACCTCTCTTATTGTTGGACCCTAAATGATTTTGATATTAACCATCACAAAACAGTCTATTTTCTTAGGATGAAAAGCTATTGAGTTAAATATTGAAGAAAATATATATTGTTAAGCTGCTTCTTCAGACAGATTTCAAGTTCCCTGGTGCTTAATAATGTAATTTTTCTTTTTATTAAATGAAGTGCCACAGACTAAAACTATATAACTCTGATAATGTAGCTATATGAGCAATTATATGAAAATTTCTACAAATACACAAATTCAGGTCAGAGTATTTTTGGTATTTAAGAAAATTATATAACCATTGCAGGAATATATGCTATGTTATAGAAATGAAAAGTTTAGGCTCTGGAGTCATATTACTACACTACCTTTGGCTGTGTGACCTTGGACACGGTATTTAATCCTGACAAGCTTCTGCTTATCTCTATAAACTGAGGATGATGTTATGGATTTTTTAGGGTTATTATGAGGACTGCATGAGATGATTATGTTTATAAAGCTTGACATCACTATGAACTTTTATTATGGTTACTTAGCAGTAGATTTCAATGTGAAATGTACTTCAGGAGCTCATGACACCAGGAACAAGGTTGGATCCAGGGTGTGAATGATACTGCTAGTTAAATGTTTTTTAATATTTGCTTATTTCTGTGACCCATTTCCCCCACAATCCTTAGAAAGACAGTTTACCTGGAATCCAAAGGGACTGAATTCTTAGAGAATTGTTAGTGGGGGGCAGGGACCCTGAGATTAAGACTGTAGTGAGACTTCGGTGTAGATGAGAGAACACTGAATGTTAACTCCCCACCCGAAATCTCGTCACGCCTCCCCTGCTCACTCAGTGTCACACGTCAGCTTCCTTGCTGGTCAGCCTCAGGAGCCATGCAGTGGGAGAGAAGGGGATGCATAGACTTTGAAGCCACGCTGACACGGGGAGTAGTAACCTGCCTCCACCACCTGGCAGCCATGCATTTTTGGGCATGTTACATAAACTCTCTAAGCCTCAGGTTCTTCGTTTGAGTGACACAGATGATGATAGTTAGTTCCTTTGTGAAATGAGATCAGGGATGTTAAGTTCCCAGCAAAGAGCCTGGCACTCCCCCAGCAGTGCTTGACAATTGGTAGTAATTATTGAAATACTTGCTTGGCCTCCCTTGCTATGAACAGTAAAGATGAGTGTGTGCAAATCTGAAATTTGTAAGACACTAGTGAGTAGTGCTTAGTTGAAAATACAAGCATAATTCCTTGTTTATGTGTGTGAGGTGTCAGAGCTTCTTTTATTGTTCCTGTTACACCATATTTGACGTGCAATAATGATTACTCCCTTACTTATTATTGAAAGTGTCTTTCAATAGTACAGTAGCTTTTAAGCTCAGTATTTTATTCAATGATACCTGAAATCAGGGAGCTACATTTCAGAATCATGTAGGTACAGAAGTCCTCTGATTTGCTTGTTTGCCCATCTTATTCTCTGTTGGATCCTCCTTTCGTGCCTGGCACGTGCCGTGGCGTGAGTAGATAGATGTGTGTGTGAACGGGTGATGTGGGGAGTAGGCCAAGATGAAACTGTGACCTTCTTACCTTTTTTCCTCCTAGGTTAAGAAGTTAGATGACTGTTGTCTTTTGATACATGCGGCTGTACTAGTAAAGTCTAATTTTCCATGATAGTCTCTTTTCTGGCACAAATGACAGCCCTTGACATAAATCCCTGGTGGTGCACGTGCTGTGCCTACGACCGCAGTTTCTTTGCCAGCAGCCATCTTTTTTTTTTTTTTTTTTTAGTTTCTGCTTTATAACAAAGTGAATCAGTTATACATATACATCTGTTCCCATATCCCTTCCCTCTTGCGTCTCCCTCCCTCCCGCCCTCCCTATCCCACCCCTCCAGGTGGTCACAAAGCACCGAGCTGATCTCCCTGTGCTCTGCGGCTGCTTCCCACTAGCTATCTACCTTACGTTTGGTAGTGTATTTATGTCCCTGCCTCTCTATCGCTTTGTCACAGCTTACCCTTCCCCCTCCCCATATCCTCAAGTCCATTCTCAAGTAGGTCTGTGTCTTTATTCCTGTCTTACCCCTAGGTTCTTCATGACATTTTTTTCTTAAATTCCATATATATGTGTTAGCATACGGTATTTGTCTTTCTCTTTCTGACTTACTTCACTCTGTATGACAGACTCTAGGTCTATCCACCTCATTACAAATAGCTCAATTTCGTTTCTTTTTATGGCTGAGTAGTATTCCATTGTATATATGTGCCACATCTTCTTTATCCATTCATCGGATGATAGACACTTAGGTTGCTTCCATGTCCTGGCTATTGTAAATAGAGCTGCAATGAACATTGTGGTACATGACTCTTTTTGAATTATGGTTTTCTCAGGGTATATGCCCAGTAGTTGGATTGCTGGGTCATATGGTAGTTCTATTTGTAGTTTTTTAAGGAACCTCCATACTGTTCTCCATAGTGGCTGTACCAATTCACATTCCTGCCAGCAGTGCAGGAGTGTTCCCTTTTCTCCACACCCTCTCCAGCATTTATTGTTTCTAGATTTTTTGATGATGGCCATTCTGACTGGTGTGAGATGATATCTCATTGTAGTTTTGATTTGCATTTCTCTAATGATTAATGCTGTTGAGCATTCTTTCATGTGTTTGTTGGCCAGCAGCCATCTTTTACTCAACCATCCCCCACCCCCAGGGCTTGGCTTCATCTTACTTGCCTCCTCGTCTCAGCCTAAACATCCGTGTCTTCAGATGTTTTCTCTGGCTCCCTTTGCAGGGGATCAGACCCCATTCTCTGTGCTAGCCTGGTATCCTTTCTTAGTATGCCTTGCTTGGTTGTCTTCCCAGATAGACTGAGAGCAGGGACCATATCTCTTGTTTGCCATTGTGTTTTCAGTGCTTAGAGTCGTAATGTCTGATGTTAGTAAGTGTATGTTAAATAGTAGTTGAGCTGAATAAATGACATTCAAGGTGTTATGACTTAGAAACGCCATTTTGTGCCTGATGGTTGTATCTCATGTCTCTCACCTTTTGCTGTGATTTCTGAAATTATGCAGATGTTTTCTTGAAAGACAATATAAAATTTGTTTTTTATAGTGGTAGTTTTACCAATGAGAGAGACCCAGGGTATCTAATGTGCCGCAAATCCTATTAATGTTATCTTAAACAAATTACTTATTCATTTCAGCGGAAACAGAGGGCTTGTTAGATCAATAACGTAATGTTGGAAAAATCATTAAATGCCTATTTATATAGCAGCTTGTAATGGCTTCTTTGGCTCGGTTACAAACTATTTTTGATTTACACTTACGGAGTTGCTTTTTAACTGACACCTGCCTTTTTCTTTTGGTAGTGCTAAGTCTAATCAAGATTTCTTTAAAGCCATTTTCATTAATATGAAAACTCTTTTTCAGGTCTATTGAAATTATTAAAACTCTTCTACTGAGTGCCATTTAGTTCGATTCCTGTTGCATTTTGTTTGCTGCTGCTGTGAAGATAAAAGAGTCCCTGGTTGCTTTGAGGTTCAGATAGTGAAAACCCATCCAAGCTATGTTTTCATATTCTTCCCCTCTGGCTTTTCAGGGAAGACAGCACGTGGCCAGTGTGGGACTTGATGCCATGGAGGAGATCACTTAGCCTCACTGTTTGAGAATTTTTCTCAGAGTAATCGAATAAGAAATCACCTGTAATGGTCACATCTGAATACCTCAGACACATTTAGGATTTTTATATATCTAATATAGTTTTGTTAAATGGGGAAAAGAGCTCAACAATATTTCAAATGTATTAGCTCTTCCTAGTCATACTCTCAATAGTTAGACATTGTCTTGAGTGTCCTTAGATATATTATAAGGCATTATCTCTCTGCCTGTAAGTTTTATAGAAATAGCTTGAGGAAAATAACCTTTTCATTTGTTTTGAAAGGCCGGAGATTAGAGTACGCCATGAATACTACAGGAAAATTTTAAAAAGCAAAAATTGATGAAGGCACTTTAGTAGAGGTAAAAACCTATTGGTTATTTTGTAAAACCAGCCCCAATTCAGGGAGTTATAGAAATTCCCGATATACTGCCTTAGGAGCTTGTTCAGGATGATTTGTTGGGATGGGGGGAGGTACTAGGCTTCACAGCTTCACTTCAGTCCACAGTATGAGTGTGCTTATATAAAATCATCCTTTTAAAAGCGTAGCTTTTGATTGTGCTGAACAGATAAATATTAGAGTTGTTATACGACTTTTGAGGCGATTATTCGGTACTGGATTTGCTAAAAGGCTGCTTATAACTTTAAACTTTACCTGTGCTTTTTGTTAGCCTTTTAATGTTTACCAAATCTGTAGTGATAACTGTTTTTCATTCATGGGATTGATTTGTGTTCTCGTTTTTCCTCAGTCACTCTAGCTAGGGGTTCCTGATTTTGTTGCTCTTTTCAAAGAACCAGCTTTTGGCTTACTTCATTTTTCTCTGTTTGCTGGTGTCTGTTTTGTTGGTTTCTGCTTTTTTGTTTTCTTCTTCTTCTTCTTCTTTTTTTTTTTTTTTACTTGCTTTGGGTTTACTTTGCTCTTCTTTTCCAGTTTCTTGAGGTAGAACGTTATGTGATTTTTTTTTTTTAAGTCTTAAAAATTTTTTGAGCCTGGCTTCCTATAGTTTAGCAGTCAGCCCGTGATTGGTCAGGTGTTGTGCTTGAACACCTGGAGCCAGTAAGGCTCTCACCCTTTGCCAATGAGGTTGGGGAACATTCAGCATCCAACCTTCAAGCAGTTCACAGTTTGCCCCAGTTTCCACTTTCGGCTGGATCTCCATTCTCCTATGTGAGGGCACAAGGCCTCAAGCCCAGCTAACAGTGTGTGTGTAGCTAAGACTCTCTCCCAGTCATTGATTTTGACCTCTTTTTGTTTCTAATACAAGCATTTAAAGCTATAAATTATCCTGTAAGCACTGTTGCAGGTGCATCCCATCAATTATATGTTGCTTTCATTATCATTAATTTAGATACGTTTTTCTAATTGCTCCTTTGACCCTGGATTATTTAGAAGTGTGTTGTTTAATTTCCAAGTACTTAGAATTTTCCTAATTTCTTATAGTTGCTAATTTGTAATTTAATTCTGTTGTGACTAGAAATTTTAATATGATTTTAGTCCTTTTTTTTTTTTTTTTGGTACGCGGGCCTCTCACTGTAGTGGCCTCTCCCTTTGCGGAGCACGGGCTCCAGGCGCGCAGGCTCAGCGGCCATGGCTCACGGGGCCCAGCCGCTCCGCGGTATGTGGGATCTTCCCAGACCAGGGCACGAACCCGTGTCCCCTGCATCGGCAGGTGGACTCTCAACCACTGCACCACCAGGGAAGCCCAGTTCTGCCAGTTTTTGAGAGAGGGTGTTAAAATCTCCTATGATTGTGGAATTGTCTGTTTCCCCCTTTAATTTTGTCATTTTTGCTGTCATATATTTTGAGGCTGTGTTATTGGGTGTGTGCACATTTATGATTGTTTTGTCTTTCTGATAAATTGACTATCATTATGAAATGTCCTTCTTTATCTTTTGTATTACTATTATTTTTAAGTCTAACCTGATATTAATATAGTCAGTCTGTCCTTCTTGTGTTTTTAATGTTTGGCTGGTATATCCTTTTTCTGCCATTTACTATCAACCTATCTGTGTATATATAAAATAGTCTCTTGTAGACAGCATATAGTTGGGTATTCCTTTTTATTAATCCATTCTGATAACTGGCTTTTTATTGGAGTATTTAGTCCACTGACATTTAATGTAATTATTTATATGGTTAGGCTTGTCATTTTAAAGTTTGTTTTTTGTTTAGTCCCTCTGTTTTTTGTTCCTTTGTTTCCCCCTTTCCTGTCTTCTTTTGGATTATTCGAAAATTTTAAAAAGAATTCCATTTTAATTTCTGTATTAGCTTTTTAGTGCTATACCTATATGCATTATTTTTTAGTGGTTGCTTTAGAAATTTCAATATATATCCATAACTTTTCACAGTCCATTTAGAGTTCATATTCTCACATAGAAGGGAGAAAGCTTACATCCATATAGGTCCATTTACTCCAATTCCTATTGTCTTCCAGCCTGTAATTGGCATATGTATTACACGTGCTTTGATTATAAATCCCACAAAGTGGTGTTATAATTTTGCTTTAAGCAGTCATATGTATTTTAAGAAATTAAAAGGGGGACTTCCCTGGTGGTCCAGTGGCTAAGACTCTGTACTCCCAGTGCAGGGGGCCTTGGTTCAATCCCTGGTCAGGGAACTAGATCCCTCATGCTGCAACTAAAGATCCCGCGTGCCACAGCTAAGACCCGGCACAGCTAAATAAATAAATAAATATTTTAAAAAATTAAAAGGATAATTTAAAAAATTTACCCAGATATTTACCATTTCAGATATCTTCATTCATTCCTAAAGATCCAAGTTTCTTCAGGCTATCGCCTGAAGAACTTCCTTCAGTATTTCTTACAGTGCTGGTGTGGTGGCAACAGATTCTCTTAGTTTTTCTTTATCTGAAAATGTCTTCATTTTCCCTTCATTCATGTAGAATATTTTAGCTGGATATAGAATTCTGGGCTTTTCTTTCAGCATTTTAAAGATGTTCCATTGTCTTCTGGCCTCCATGGTTTCTGATGATAAGACTACAGTCATTTGAATCATTGCTGCCCTCTATGTAATGGGTTGTTTTTCTCTGGGTACTTTAAAGATGTTCTCTTTACTGTTGATTTTTTAGCAGTTTGAATATGATATACTTTGGCATGGCTTTCTTTGTAATTATCCTGTTGGGGTTGACTGAACTTCTTGAATGTATAGATACATGTCTTTTACTAGATTTGGGAAGTTTTTAGACATTATTCAAATATTTTTTCCCTGTGCTGTATTCTCTTGCCTCTCTGTTTGGGATTTCAACTACCTATATGTGGGAGACCTTTTGCTATTGTTCCTGTGTTTCCTGATGCTCTTTTCATTTTTTCCTACCTTCTTTTTTTTTCTCTTCTTCAGATTGGATAATTTCTGTTTATCTACAAGGGCACTGACTCTTCCCTCAATCATCATTATTCTGCTATTAAGCCCATCCAGTGAATTTTTAATTTCATATATTGTATTTTTCAGTTCTGTATTTCCATCCAGTTTATTTTAACCTTTTCTGTTTCTTGTTGAGATTTCCTATCTTTCTTTTATTTTGAGCCTATATTCCTTTACCTCAATGAACATATTCAGAATAGCTCTTTTAAAGTCTTTGTCTAATAATTCCAACATCTGTGTCACCTAGGTGTTGGTACCTATTGATTACCTTTCTTTTGAGAATGGACCACATTTTCCTGGCTCTTCATATGTTCAGTAATTTGGGATTGTTTTCTGGACATTTTGAATGTTCTTTTGTGGACTCTGGATTCACTTATATTCCTCAGAAGAGTGTTGATGTTTTCGTTTTAGTTTTAGCGGGCAATTAGCTAAAACTACAAACCCCTTCATGCTTGTGGGAAGTGGCTCAGATCTTAGCTCAGACTGCTTTCAGTCTGCCACACGCATGGTTAAGGGTCAGCCGGGGACGTGGGCTATCTTTACACCACATTTGGAGTTCCCATTCTCTGGTTTCCTCTCTGAGGATTCCTTCCTCATTCGGTGTTGCCACTGGTTTCCCCTTGTGTCTTCCCCTGACTCCTCCTACCAGAAAGACATGGGATTTTTCTATCAGAGTTTTAGTTGCTCTTTGCCCTTTTTACTACATATTCCCTTTAAGGCAGAGTCACAACCAAAAAAAAAAAACCCCAGGAAATTCACTCTGTAGCAGTTTGCTTCCTCCCAGTTTTGACTCCCCTCTAAAATCTCCCTGTTTCTGCTTCTGTTCCAGAGCCCTTCGATACTTGTTTTTAGCATTTTTTTCCAGAGCTTATGTTGTCATCAGTGGAAAGGTCAGTTTGTTAGGAGGTGGAATGCATTACCTTTGCTTTTTTTTTTGCGGTACATGGGCCTCTCACTGTTGCGGCCTCCCCCACTGTGGAGCACAGGCTCCGGATGCGCAGGCCCAGCGACCATGGCTCATGGGCCCAGCCGCTCTGTGGCATGTGGGATCCTCCCAGACTGGGGCACGAACCTGCGTCCTCTGCATTGGCAGGCGGACTCTCAACCACTGCGCCACCAGGGAAGCCCCTACCTTTGCTTTTTAATTGTTACCCTAATAGCGTCTACATTTGACACAAAACTTCCTGCCGTATTATACCATGCTGTACTACCTTTTTCTCTGTTTAATAACATTTTAAGAAAATCTAATGTTAATGCATTAAGAACCTGCTACTTACCTCCTTTAACCAATTAAAAGTAACTTAAGTTCAGTTCCTTTCAAATACACATATATACTGAGGGACAATATCCTGACAAAGAACTTGGTGTTTTGCTTCCATCTGTGCTACTTTTCATAGTTGGCTAGTATGTTACTGTATATTTATTCTTGTCGAAGAGGAAATGCACAAAACAGTCAAGAAAGAACCAAAAAACAAATGATGTTTTTTCTTGCATGTTAATTTTCCTAATCTTAAACTGTATGTAGAGTTGGCTTACAACAATTATATTGAATTATAAATTTATAGCAATAAATAAATGAGTTCAACTATGACATGACTTTTTAAAATAAAAAGCTTGTTTTGGAGAGAGGCGATGGGTGACTTAACTTGTGGGTTAAAATGCTACATGATTTTTATTCTGTAAGTACTGAAACCTGGAAACAATATATTTGTTTTTATATAGAGAAGATTTTTTTTATAGTATTGGCTTATGGAGTACTTTAGTTTGATAAAGGAAAATCGTTATTAGTAAGAAGCATTCATGTCTATGTGTTTTATGTAGATATCTTCTCATTTGAAAACTTGTAAGAGCAACTGACTCTTTTCTTTCCCTCTCTAAATTGCTTAATCCACGAAAGGCACTGTGGAAATTTTTAATAATATTTATTAAGAACCTTCTTGTTTTACTAATTCCCTTATGTGTTTAATCATGAGAATTAGCAGCTTTATGCATCTCTTCTATGAAATCTGTATCAGGCAGATTTATTTAAGAGCATGGCAGTAACTTGGACTCTTCCTAATTAAGGCATCAGCTGGTGTGAGAATAGGGCAGAAAGCTTCCTGACTGCCAGATAAGGCTTCCCGGGTTCTTAATATAATTGCCAGCATTAAAGGATCAATGAGGAAGAGTCCTGTGGCAGTTAGAATGTAACCAGGAAAAATGCAGTGTTTGTACTTCAGAGGCTGAATCTTCATATTCTGTTAAATTGCTTGTTGTCCAAAGGATTGGGTTTGATTTTTTGTGTTTTAAGGGCCATGTTATCTGGATCTAAGAATGTTTGCTTTGTCAGAGTATTCAGGAAACCTATCAAATTTAGTTATAATGTCATTTGTTAAAAAATTGCTTTTGTGATGGTCTCCCGCCTCCAGTTTTAGAAGTAAATCAAACTCACTGTTGAAAATGTGAGAAATATTTGAAATTACAAAGAAGAAAACAATTCAACCATGGTCTCTCCATGTAGATATGAATACTAACAATATTTTGGTTAGTGTTTCCTGTCAGTTGTTTTACTCTGTCTAGATGAGTGTTTTCGTAACATTTTTAATACTACTTGAGATCTGACTTTAAATGCATTTTTGGATCTGCTTTTTTAGTTAACATTATGTCACAAGCATTTTCCATGCCATTACACATTTTTCTAGAAGAATTTCCTTTTTTTTTTTTTTTTTTTGCGGTACGCGGGCCTCTCACTGTTGTGGCCTCTCCCGTTGCTGAGCACAGGCTCCGGACGCGCAGGCTCAGCGACCATGGCTCACGGGCCTAGCCTCTCCGCGGCATGTGGGATCTTCCTGGACCGGGGCATGAACCCGTGTCCCCTGCATTGGCAGGTGGACTCTCAACCACTGCGCCACCAGGGAAGCCTGAAGAGTTTCCTTTTAATGGATGCATTATATTTCATTGTATAGGTACATGTAACTTATTTAACTATATCCCTCTTGGATGTTTAAGTTATATCCAAATTTTTACTATTTTAAATTAATTCTTTTTTTAAATTTTATTTATTTATTTATTTATTTATGGCTGCATTGGGTCTTCATTGCTGTGTGCAGGCTTTCTCTAGTTGGGGCGAGCAGGGGCTACTCTTCATTGCGATGCATTGGCTTCTCGTTGTGGTGGCTTCTCTTGTTGCGGAGCACATGCTCTAGGCATGTGGGCTTCAGTAGTTGTGGCGAACTGGCTCCACAGTACAGGCTCAGTAGTTATGGCACGTGGGCTTAGTTGCTCCGCGGCATGTGGGATCTTCCCGGGCCAGGGCTCGAACCCCTGTCCCCTGCATTGGCAGGTGGATTCTTAACCATTGCACCACCAGGGAAATCCTTAAGTTAATTCTTTAATGAGCATCTTTGTCTTTCTTTATATCTCTGATTATTTTATTAAAATAAATTCTGAAGGCATGAAATCATTGGGTCCATAATGATAATCCTAAAAAAAAACCTGAAACAACTCATTTATACCTCTTTTTTATTAAACAGTGATAATTTTTGTTAATGGAAAAATTTTAAAGTACCAAAAAATTAAAAATTTGTGTAGTGCCCCTCTCTTTATTAACAAAGATAATTGCAGTAGTATTTGAGATTTACTTTTCAACTGTGTATATTAAAGTATATATTTTACCTTATAATATTTTATTCTTTGCATATTGTTTTACTGTGTGTTCTTTTAACTTACCAGTGCTTCGTGTCTATGTAATAAGCTCTTTTTTTGTGTTTAGTTGAATAACATTTCATCATATGAAGGTATCATCGTTTATTTAACCAGTTCTTTGCTGGACACTTAATTTAAACCGTTTTAGGGCTCTTGACTCCTATTTCAAAATAAGCTTTTATTTATTCTTTGTATTGAGTGATAGAATCATTCTGTCAGGGTCACTCAAAAAGCCCACTGGGATTTTTCACTGCTATTTTAACAGACTAATTCCATTGACATCTTTATTTAGAAATATTCAGTCTTAAAAAAGAAAATTCAGTCTTTATGACCAGGAATATGTATCTTTTCATTTACTCAGACAATTCTGTGCATCTCTGAATGTAGTTGTATGTTTCATTGTTCTTGTTGTTTTTATCATACATACTTTTCAAGATTATGCAGAATAAGTTAGAAAGCAGGTTCCACTGTGCCTGATTTAGTACCACAGCCATAGTCAGCTCTTGGGAAGTATTTTAGGATGCTGGTGGTTTTAGGAAATTTGAAGCAGTGAGATTAATCAGCCTGCTTGCTCTTAGGCCACTGAGAGACTAAGTTTGAGAATTCAACACAGACCCTGCGTCTCTGATTCTTATTCTTGAGGCTTCAGATGCTGTTTGTTGTTGTTTTGTCACCAGAAATAATGAACTGGTTGATTAAATAGGCTAGCTGTGTTAGTCTTTACATGTTAGCATTGTTTTCTCAGACATGATTCCTATTGTCTACAACCTTACTATTTTAAAGAAATGAAATAAATTTGGTATTCGCAAATTTGAAAAACTATAAGTGAAATGATTTTGGACCACTTCAGTGGCTGTTTCAGAATATTATTTTGTTACAAAAAATGTTACCAGCGAATCTCTTGGGGTGGTGAGATTACAGGAAAATTTTTACTTTCGTGTTTTTTTTTTTCTATCTTCTGTTTTTCTTTAGGACAGATATTACCTATGTACTAAAATATTTAAGTTTAAGAATAAAGTCGTAGTACTTTCTTTTTTATATGTGCGGGGGCACAGCAAAAGGAAACGTCCTGCTTCTGAAATGCTTAGACGTCTAGCATATTGTTGACTGTAGTTATTTTATGGTTATCTTTTTTCTAATCATGAAATTTATGGAATTAGTTTCTCTGGATTTTCCTTCTTCAACTTTTTGGTTTAAATCTGCTATTCTGGGAAGGTGGATATGAAACATTTTTGATTTGTGATGTTTGTTGATAATATTTCCACTGTTGAGTATTTTTGTAACCCGTCTTTTCTTGTTTATCCTGGAAAGAAGCCCAAACATCACTTTAGTAGCAGGGTAAATGTCACTTCATCATGTTGAGCAAAAATGCCAGAAAATGCTAGACCACTGAAGTGTTAAGGTGGTGGTTACTCTAGCACTTCAGACCAGGGTTTTACCTTAACTTCTACACCTCATGTCACCTCATGTCAACATATCTAGATATTTAAGAGTGTTTTTCAGGTTTCATGATTATAAAAAGCAAGCATGGATTAAAATAACTGTTTAGTAATAAGGCTTTATATTACACTGTCCAACTAGTAGGAATGTCTTTTGTTCTTCCTTAATGTGAATTGGAGTATCGTGGGGAACATCATAGAGATTTGTTTTCTAATTGCTTCAAAGGCAGAGGAGCAAACTGCTACGGTATTGGGAAAAGGAATATAGAAAAGACACCTACACATGAAAATAAAACTTTGAAACCGAGACTTTTTTTCTCACAAATCCTTTATTGGTATTATATAGATAATTTAAAGGAAAAGGAAATAAATTTTTACAGCGTATTATTTAGCAAAAAAGTATGAGCTACTTATAGGACATCTCCTGGTTTTAGTAATTGTTGTTTCCCCAAATATGAATTGCGTTATAGTGTGAGCAGGGTCACATTTAGGTGTGCATTTTTGTAATTATAGGTTCAGATGGATGTAAGCCTTATTTATTTATCAATGTATATTGCTAGATACCTTGTATTTTTATGTTCAGTGTTCTTTACAGTACAACAGAGAATAGAATAATTATGAGGTATTCTGCAAGTTTTTTTTAAAGAAGATGTGTTTCTGGGAATTCCCTGGTGGTCCAGTGGTTAGGACTCCACGCTTCCACTGCAGGGGACATGAGTTCGATCCCTGGTTGGGGAACTAAGATGCTGTAAGCTGAGTGGTGCAACCAAAAAAAAAGGGGGGGAGTTTCATTTGAAAGCTGCAGTGTTAATCTTTGCATAAATATTTGCCTGTCTACTGTTGAAGAACCAAGGGACTGAATTTAGATGGAGAATAGAGATGAAATAATAAGCATTTCTGCAGTCAAGGAATTCATGGTCTAGTGAGGCAGACGGGTATCTAGATAACTAGTGCATCAGTACATGCTGGGAGCTGTGATAAGGTACACTGCTCAGAGAGGGAGAACCAGTTCAGACTGACATGGAGACGCAGAAGAGGGTTAACAAGGATGGCTTCCTGGAGGAGGTGGTGCTGATCCTAATAATGAGTTGGAGTTAGCCTAGTAGAAAAGAAGCCTGAGAAAGCTCTGGTAAAGAGTGGGACCAGCACATCCTTTGGTTTGATTGGAACAGGGGGTACATGTGGTGGAGTGGCTGGAGAGGAAGTTAGAAGGTGGAAACATGAAATGTATGTGTTAAAATTAGGAGTTTGCATCTTACCCCTTGCACAAGCCTTCTGTAATGTTGATTTGGGGTAGTCTTTTAATTCAAGTTTCAAAATAATATATTGCATCTCACTGGTTTTCTTTTAAGTCTGAGGCTTTCAAAAGAATTTCCAGGTATGGAGTGCTTAGTTTGTCAACTTGAGCTGTTCTTGTAAAGCCTGATTGCTGTCAGAGGTGGCATCCCTGATGGCACTCTTCCACGTCTGTTGGTGGCATTGTAGCACAGGGTCAAAAATTGATGGATATATTTGAGCAGGTTCTATTTATTTTTAAATGTCTAGGAGGTTGGTGTTTGCATTTACTCTAGTTCAGAGCCTTCTCTTAGAGACTGAGGCCAAATTGAATTTATCTGGGAACCTGCCACATTTATAAATGCTATGCAGAATAATAAATGGGCCATTGGCTTCCAAGAATCAGTGACAGTGCACTTCAGTTCCTAATTTAGAGTTCACGAAAATTATCCCTTGACAAATAAGATTGCAAGAAAAGAAATCCTACTTGACGGATTCATCTTTGGACAAACATGTAAATGTTGTTTACACAAATGATACTGGAGCAAGTCAAGTTGGGAGAGAATAATTGAATGAATGAATGAATGAATCAGTGCATACAGATGGCAAGTGTTTTGTGTTCAGAGGAAGGGAAGATGGCTTACCTAGGGCTTATCATATAGTGTTCAATTGCCCCATCCAGGAGACTTGGCTTCTTGAAGTGGGGACTGCCTCTTAGTCAGTATTTTACATCCTTGGTATTTGGGACAGTGCTGGGAAGAGTTGGGGAAGGCTTTGAGAAGAGGCCTTGATAGGGTCCTTGAGAGAAGGCTGATTCTGAGTTAGCAGAGAAGATGATCGTGCAGGCAGAGCTGATGTGGGCAGGAAAGTGGATGTTTATGACACAATTTGTCAGGCTGGCTCACCCTCTTACTGGGCTGTGAAATCATTTTAGTGAGTGTGACCAGCTTTTTTATAAAAGGAAAAAGTTAGAAAATGTCAGAGTGAGTCCCATCTAATAAAGATAGGTTTGCTGGGTTTTTTTGTCTTTTTTTTTTACAAACCCTTGTGTTGAGAGCTTAGGTTTGCTTTTTTTAATGTTAAGTTTTTTCCAGGTATAAATCTGTACATGCAGGAATACATGTATGTGTACTGGGTTGTAATAAAGATGTATCATTGTAGCTCATGGTCAAAAAAGTTTGAATTCAGATGGTTTAGGAGACAGGTAAAGTTGTTATGTAATGGAGAGTCTTCTCTTCCATTTGTGCAGAGCCCTGTGGCAGGTGTTAGCAGTAGGGAGGAAGTAAAGGTAACTCTGACAAAGATCTCCATCCTCAGGTGCTTCCTGTCTCTAGACCAGTGTGGGGCTGGGGATTCGTGTGGACAGCCTCTGGCAGGAGTGCTCATTCCTTCATTCTTATATCTCCGTGGACCGGGAGGAGACATCCACACTTCTCACCCAGAGAGGAACATTGTGGCTAAAGTGTCTGACCCCCCCTCCATCCCCCTTACTTGCTCTTCCTCATGGAAGGAGGCCAGTGGCGTATCTGATGGGTGAAATTAGGAAGAGGCTGACACCCAAGGGCTTTTTTGACCAGTGGAGGAGTCACTGCATTGAAGAAGGCAGGCCTAGAAAACCAGTGTCTGGGGTCTCTTCCTAACCTTGAGATTACGAAATAGTTTAGATTTTAGAGGCTTCTTGCAACTGTCAGGTCTTTTCACTGATGGGGGTCTCCTGGTCTGGATTTCTGTAGGGGTGGTATTGGCTATGGTAGGAAGCCCTGTTTGGACCTCAGGCCCCCCAAATCCATCTCCAACACAATCTACTAAGGGGTCTTATGCTTTGGGGGAACATAAGGATGATGCTATGTTGTCATCAGTTCCTCCGTCTTTCCAACGACTTGTCAGAACGCATAAGAGAGGATGATGCTCCCTAACTGCAGACTGGTACTAGTGGGAGATATGGTTGGAAAGGATGAGATTCTGAGGGCCTTGATCGCTGCCTCATCAAATTTCAACTTTGTGTGTGAGCAGCAGAGAGCCTTTTGGTGCACCCAGAGGTGTGTGGGTGTGAGTGTGAGTGATGACATGATAAGGAATTTCTTTCATAAGGATGATGGGTTCTGCAGTGTGGGAGAACTGAGAGGCTGGCCGTGGCTGCACTGTTTCCAGAAGTAGAATGGCAACAAGTAATGACCTACAGTTAAAGTTTGTTCTGTTCTGTGATTGGTTCGAAGTTTTTTTCTGTTCTGTGATTGGTTCGTGAGGCTGTTTGTTTACTACCGACATTATTTGGATTTTGCAGACACTAAATTTTCTAGCTTGCCTCTCTTCTGTGTTACTAAACTGTTGAAGTGCTTTTTTAAGTCCAGGTGTGACTTTCTCTGTCTTCATTCCATTTCACTGACCAGAAGATGGTGCTGTCATGCTGGCAACGAATCCACCTTTCCCTCTTCTAGTAAAACTTGTCATCTAAAATGCTTATTCATGCTAAGTAATGTGGACACTTAGAGCATGCCCTTTCCACAGTGTAAACCTCATGCAGTACGGCAGCAGTTAGGCAACATTTGCGGGATCGAAAATCTTCAGAGTCTGGAGCCTAGAGAAACCTACCACGAGGTCTCTCCGTTAGGTGCTTGCTCAGGGCCACCTTTGCACTCAGGGTAAAGTGACACTCTTGTAGGAGTCAGGATGAAGACCTCTGTTATTTGCTATTTGATCTGTGTGTAGTCTTCCATGATTTGGTTTGAAGATTTATAAATAGAGAGAAAATATTTTTTCCTCTTTTCTTTTTGGAAAAGATCTGAGTACCTAGAGGAAAACTCATGAATTAAAGTTTACCAGAAATACTGTGCTCAATTCAATGTTTCACTGGATACTCAATTAATTGAATTACCCAAGCAACGTCTCAACTTATTTTAGCCGTTTGGAAGAAACCCGGATGGTATGATGGACTTGGAGTAAAATTGGGTGTGTGATCTTGGGTGCTTGACTTAACTTCTCTGAGCCTTCAGCTGTAAAATCAAGATGAGAAAATGCACTTTTCAGGGCTGGGAAGAATTGATGGAGGTAATAACGGTAATGTTCTCACACAGTGCCTGGCACTAGCTGCTTATTTAACGTGCACTTCTTGCCCTATCCCATCCCCATTCAGAACTCCAGACATTAAAATAGCATTACCGAATTGAGTTTATAAAAAGCGTGCATTGCCGCATCGTGGAAACTGGTGTAAACCTTGTAGAATGATGTGTCCCTCAGATAGAAGCGCCCTCCAGTTAAAGTCTTCTCCCACCTGCACCTTTTCAACACAAGACCAAAACTGCTGCCAAAATGATTTTTAGTTGTCTGTCCTTTGCTTTCCCGTGGCTTCCTGCGTTGCTGTTCTAATTCATCGTTTATCAGTTGCAGTTAGGGGTCTCCCTCGGAGCCTACTCGGGGTCCCCACTTCACTAGTTCCTGGAGCCTCTTTCTGTTACAGAGGTCAGCTTTAGAGTAGGTTTGCGTGTAATACCAGGACTCCACAGACACAGAAGTTTGTAAGATTTGCTGTAAGGTCGGGCTCCGGATTTATTCCGAGTCAGTTTGGGAGGCTGGTTTGGACATGGTCTTAAAAGTACAGTCAGTCCTCATTACACACAGATTCTGTGTTTGTGAATTCACCTACTCGTTAAAATTTTTTCGTAACCTCAAAATCAGCACTCACAGAGCTTTTGTGGTCATTCCTGGACATGCGCAGAGCGGTGGAAATGTGAGTCTCCCAACGCACGGGGTCCCCAGTTGAGGTTGAACAAGGCGATGCTTCTCATTGCAGCTCGTACTGTAAACAAGGGTCCTTTTCACAGTCTATTTATTGCCACTTTTTTTCACATTTTTGTGCTTTCTGTTGGCGATTTTTGCCATTTGAAATGCCCCCTCCCCCCAATCACGGGGCCAAAGTGCTGTCTCTGTTCCCCAGCACGAGAAGACTGATGTGCCTTACGGAGAAAACGCGTTAGAGAAGCCGCTTTCAGGCATGAGTTACAGTCCGTTGTTGCTGAGTTCAGTAGTATGAGTCAGCAATGTATGTTAAATAAGGTATCTTTAAACAGAAGTACTCGTAAAACAAGAGTGTGTGTTGATTGGTTTAAGAAAGTGCTGTGGCCGAAGGCTCGCAGGAACCTAGCTGTAGTCTCCCCTGGGGAGCAGTGGTTCAGTGTTGGAGGATACTTGATAAAGCATCGTAAGGAGCGCGAATACTGAGACCCTGTTCCTTTCTGCCTTCATGTCTCCTCCGCAGTGTTCCACCCAGTGCTCTTAGGCAAAAGGATTCTGGGCTGCCTCCTTGTTATTTGTTTTTCAGGGAGAGCTGCGAGAGAGTCCTGGCTCCTGCCCGATAGAAACACTGCTGCAGAAACGGGCTGCTGCAGGGCACCCGGCCTTGCCTGGCCCAGCGGGCAGCCCGGGCAGTAACTGGCACAGGGGCGGTGGGCTTCTCCAAGTGCTGGATAATTAGGTGGATGGACACCGAGGAGCTTCATTTGGTGAGATGAGAACCAGGAGCCGTCTCCTCAGTTTATCGTGACTTTGGGCATTTGTTCTTATTACAGTTATATGGCTAAAGGATCGAGGGTGGTTAAATTTGGTTGTATGTTGAACATCTGTGCCTATAATTCCTACAGCTGTTGAATTTGACTTTCGTTGAAGGTGATTTGTCTTTATTTCTTCTTTTTCTTGATACCATATTTCCGCAGATGAATCCTCTCGTTGTAGATTTCCATCTTACCTTTTCTGTTGTGTGGTGAGGTTTGAGAAAACCCAGGATGTGTGGTTCACCTTGGCAGCCTCTTCATTTCAGCAGAATTTAACTTGCATATTGGTGCCTTTAGCAGAGAAGGGGCCTGGGATGGGAGAAGAGTAAAAAGCTAGGGAAGATTCACTTCATGCCTTTGGCAGGTACTTGGAGAAAGCAACGTGCAGCAGATTTGGTTGAAGGGCACTTGCTGTCCCATTACGCAGTCTTTCTTTTCACCTCTGTACACGTAACACATAGTCCAGTCTTTCCCAAGTGGAGCCACAGTTAAGGAAAGTGTCACTTTTAGATCTGTTAGGCTAATCAGATCCCTGGATTCACTGAGCAGCTCTAACCAGTCATTTGGCATGGGGACACCTTCATGGCTGGGTGACAGTGAAGACAGGCAGCAGTGGATGTGGTGGACAGGCTGTGCCCTAGCAGATCGCATGGCTGGCACATCGCTACCTTCACGAACCTGCCTGGGAGCTTGTTGCACAGACACGGCCACTCTGACTTTCATATGGGTGGGTGTGTGCCCTACGTCAGGCTGAGAGCGATGGATGCCCTGCCTTGCTGGCCCAGAGGGCTTATCCCCTTCTGTGACCGCTGTGTTGACGGGACTATATCAGTATTAAGTACTGAAACTGACAGGTCTTGGACAACTTCAGACATGGCTTCCTGCACTTTCCAGACACATCCTTATCTTTCAGATGGGCGGGAGTCATCTGTTTCAGTTCTTGGCAGAGAACAGCCTTTATCCATTGGTGCCTTTACTTCCTCATCTGTAGAGGGTCACATTTAGTAAGAGTGGCAGAGGAACTTCATCTGCATGTTTTTCTGAGAAATCTTTCAACTGAAATTCCGTAGTGAGATTCTCTCTAAGTATTCTGGATAACTTCAGTCAAGCAGAAACAAGGAAATACTTCATTTGAGACCACCATGTGTACGCATATATATTTTTTTTAAGGAGTAGTAGTAGTATTTGTTCTGGAAAATATCTGTCATAGACTGTTTTTAAAAATCTGTTGTTGTTTAAATTATCCTCTTCTTTCTCATGAAATTACTGAGAATTAATGTAGGAAGGATCTTCCTTCCTCCCCGATACCTGTACTTGTACTGTGTTGGGTTATATTTAAAGGAGAGATTCGTTTTGATGTACAAATAAAGTAAGAGTTTCAGTTTTTATATATATGTATAAAATTCTACTAAGATATCTGGTGGTACAAAGATTTAATGCATCTGAATGAGG
The DNA here is from genome assembly GCF_025265405.1 of Mesoplodon densirostris. NCBI lineage: Eukaryota > Metazoa > Chordata > Mammalia > Artiodactyla > Ziphiidae > Mesoplodon > Mesoplodon densirostris. Next base: position 54,880,436 of record NC_082676.1, read on the forward strand.
AAAGATACACATAAAAACCACGGGGCAGGATCTGAATGGCACCGATGGCTATATTTTGTTGATGTTAACTCCTTAGAGAACTCGTATTGCTACAGAAACACTTTAATGGAATACTGTTTGGAAAATTATATTTTTAAGTGGAGATAAAATGTTTTCAGTAAAGTATTTTAGGTACATTTAAAGACTTTCCTCTAAATTTTCGTTGGATTTCTAATTCGAGTAAAGGGAGCTTTATCCCTCCTAGACTAGTCCTTCCCTTCCCCCCCCTTTTTTTTAATGACTTTTTAAAAATTAGTTAATTTATTTATTTAGTTAGTTTTGGCTGCGTTGGCTCTTCGTTGCTGCATGGGGGCTTTCCCCCAGGGGGCGGGGGCTACTCTTTGTTGTGGTGTGTGGGCTTCTCATTGCGGTGGCTTCTCTTGTTGCGGAGTACGGGCTTCAGTAGTTGTGGCATGTGGGCTTCAGTAGTTGTGGCTCGCAGGCTCATTAGTTGTGGCACATGGGCTTAGTTTCTCTGCCACATGTGGTATCTTCCCAGACCAGGGCTCGAACCCATGTCCCCCGCATTGGCAGGCGGATTCTTAACCACTGCGCCACCAGGGAAGTCCCCTTCCCTTCCCTTTTAAATGCTTGCAAGTATTTTGAAAAGTGATTACGTTAGAGCTTGATCTTTGTCTTCTTACCTTGATAAATCGAATACTCCTAATGCCGCAGTTTAGTAGCAGCAGCAAACAGCTGCCCCTAGGAGTCAAGATCTTTCTTCATAATTCATGTTTGGACAGGAAAGTGTACCTGGTAATGAATCTTGATTATCAAAACTGCTAGGGGTGGACCAAGGGTATGATAATATACTGGTTTGCCCTCAGGCCCCAGCTCTTCTTTGAGAGCTTACTTACTGATGAGGAAAAACAAACCCAAACAGAATTCATAACTAGGTAGTTGCCTTGGGAAAACAACAGCTCATGAAATGTTTTCAATTTCTTAGGCTAAAAAACAGAGAAGTTAACTAAAACTCACAGGTTAGAATCAACTACCGTGTTGTATCTGGGCTCCCCTGAATGACTTAGTCCTTTTATCTCCTTAATCCTTGCATCACTCCCAGGAGGCACCCAGTGTCAAGCAGGTTCTGTTTGGCCAGGCACTTAGCTACTGCTCTGTCTTTGATATTAAGTGGCATAATCATTCCATGTTCTCCAGAACCTCCTAAGCCAGCTCACTCCCTACACACGTACAGTATTAAGTTTGGGTTAGTGGGCGGGTAGATTCTCTGTGCTCAGAGGAAAGGGGCAGAAAGTGGAGATTACTTTTCTTTGCACCCCAGTCGCCACCATAGAGTTTCTGGTTTTATGACTTCACGTTAGAGAATGTGGTTAAGATAGTCCATGATATTTGTTGAGTCTTGCTCTGTGACCTGGTCAGTTTTTATAAATATTCCAAGTGTGTTTGAAAGGAGAGTACAGTTTTCCAATCTTGAAGTATAGGGTTCCATACGTCCAGATCAAGCTTGTTAAATATGTGATGCTAATCTTTTATTTATTTACTCATTCCTTTGCTTGATCTATAAGTTTATAATCGGGATTTTTTTTTAGCTCCTACTGTGGTTTTGAAGTTGTTGGCTTATAATTCTGTCGGTTTTTGGTTTGGGGCATTTATTGTTCTAATTAGTGGTTTGTTGTTGTTGTTGCCCTGAACTCAATTTTGTCTGATACAACTTAATTAGACCCAAATTTTCCCCTTTTGGTTAGTATTTGCTTCATATCTTTTCTAGCCTCTTACTTTCAACCTTTCTGCGTCGCTTTAGATGTGTCTTTTGTGAATAACAAATAGGTGCACACTTGCGGAGCACGGGCTCTAGGTGTGCGGGCTTCAGTAGTTTGTTCTTATTACAGTTGTATGGCTAAAGGATCAAGGGTGGTTAAATTTGGTTGTATGTTGAACATCTGTGCCTATAATTCCTACAGCTGTTGAATTTGACTTTCGTTGAAGGTGATTTGTCTTTATTTCTTCTTTCTTCAGACAGAGAATCTCTGTCTTTTAGATGGTGAATTTGGTCAAGTTATCTTTGCTATTCACCATGCTTGCTTCTTTGTTCTTAACACCCCCTTGTGGAGCAGGCTTGAGGTGTGATTTCTCTTACAGACTTTTCTCTTCCCACCCACAGCCTTAGGCAGGGACAGACTTGGCTGCCACATCTCCAGGCCAGTTGGTGAGTCTTTTTTATGTGCCCAGCTCTGTGCAGGGCCCTCAGTCCTGTTCTTGCCCCACATGGGCCTGAAACCGTGTCTGAGTCTCTGGCTTCTTGCTGTTGGGGCCTGTGTCCAGGTCTCATGCTCCCTGGGGCTGCTCCAGCCTGCTCTTGCTCTTAACCCCTGGCTTCAAGTTCTCACTCATTCTCGCTCATTTCTGACACCTGAGGATTTCTTTTCCTTCCCTTTAAGCTCAACTGTACATTAAAAAAAAAAAGAAGAAAAGTCTTGGTTTCCTTTCTTGAGTGCTCTCTGCAGTTCTAGTGGGAGGAGGCTCTGCGTTTCTGCACCAACTTGGCACCCTCCCCCACCCGTCTGTGGCTGAAGATCTTTCTGTAATGTTGGTGTTAGGCCTTTCTTGTCTTTACCTGGGGGACTACTTTTACCTCAGACTTAGCTCTTTTGTATTATTTAACACATATTCCAAGTGGAAAGCAGCCACATTTCTCTGTTGGTGTGAACTGATTGGTGTGGTTCCTTGTGTTCATTTACTGATGCGTGACTCTGTCCAGATTATACCACGTGTCAGATGTTTGCCAGGCTGGAGGATTGGGGGCAGGGGGATGGGACTTGTGGGTCATTGAATTTTTTGGCAACCCTGGTTTGCTTTCAGAGAACAGCCACAAAATCTTGAGTTTGGGGATATCTTTGCTCTGTTTATTGTCTGAACTCCTTCTCTCCATGAGAGTGAAAGTTCCAAAGGGGCCAAATTCTGGTCGAGTTGTCTTAGCTTATGCTTAGACCTCATCTTAATTATCCCAGCAAAAAAAAATTAGAGGAATTTGACATATAAGTGATATCAATATGGTATCACTTACATGTGGAATCTAACAAAAATTATATAAATGAACTTATTTACAAAACAGAAGTAGACTTACAGACATAGAAAGATTCATGGTTACCAAAGGGGATAGTGGGGGTGGGGGGGACAGGAAGAAGGGGAGGAGATAAATTAGGAGTTTGGGGGAAAAAATAGAGGAATTTGGTCTATGGCATGTCAAATGTTCTATTTTACTTTGTTTTCCATATGAAAAAGAAAAGGGGATATTTAGGTTTGTCAAAGTGTGTTGTTATAGCAGCTTGAGAGAGCTGGAAAAGCAACGGAAGTGGAAATGAATTTATGTTAAATCTTTTACCTTCATTAAGCCATTTGGGGAGCCAGGCTAGGAAACCAGGGGGTAACCCATTGTGGCATAGTCACCAGACAGGGGAATACAGTGGTGAGTCTTGGGCCATGGTAAACTCACGTTGGCTCTATGAGGGGTGTGGGGAGGGGAGAGGCTCCTGCGGTCCAGTTGTTGGTTTGGTTGAATTTTTTATTGAGGAAAACTGTTAAAGATACACAGGAAAGATGGAAGAATATAATGAATCCTTCTGTGTACTCACCCCCTCCCCTTTCAGCCACTATTATAGCCAGTCCTATTTCATGTCCACCAATACCTACTCTCTCCCTTTTTGTTTTATTTTGAAGCATATTCTAGACACCATATCATATTCACTGGTTCTTATTTCAGTGTATCTCTCAAAGACAGATTCTTTTTTAAAAAAAACATAGCCACAATGCTATTATTGCTTTAAAAAAAATAAATCTTTAACATCATCAAATATTCACTTACTGTTAAAATTTCTAATTATCTCACAAGTGTCGTGAGTTTTTCTTTTTCCATTTGAGTCAAGATCCACATAAGGGCCACACACTGTGATTGTTGAAATGTCTATTATGTCTCTTATTCTGTAGCTCTCTTTCTCTCATTTGTTGAAGAAACAGGGTCATTTGTCCTGCAGAGTTTCTTGCAGCTCTGATTTTACTGATTGTATCCCCTGTGTTGTCTTATATATTCTTCTGTCCTCCTGTTTCCTGTAAACTACTTATTAAATCTAGAGGCTTGATCCAAATAAGATTTGATTTGGTCAGGATGCAAGACTGCTTCATAGGTGTCATTGTATTCATCCATCGGGAAGCCCATGTGTCGGGTATCTCTCATTTTGTGATGTGACAGCTGTTAATGATTAACCTAGATCCATTATTTCATTAGAGGTTGCAATAGGGTGATACTGTAATTCTGGCATTCCTGTTTCCTTTATTTGTTGGAATACATTCATAAAGAGGAACTCTCACTTATCTGCTATATGTGGTTTACAATTGGTATAGGAAAAGCAGAATATGTGTTTGATTCTTTCCTTTCATTTATTGCTCTTTTAAAAAGTGAGTTGATTTACTAGAATTGTCCAATTGTGACCAGTCGGTTAGCTCTTTTGGTTTGCTATCACTGTGAACTCATGGATGTAATGGCACATAAACACCTACAATGCAATTCACCCAGGTGCAGTTTTTTTTTTTATTTAACAAATTTAATCAGTTATACATATACATATGTTCCCATATCCCCTCCCTTTTGCATCTCCCTCCCGCCCTCCCTATCCCACCCCTCCAGGTGGTCACAAAGCACTGAGCTGATCTCCCTGTGCTATGCGGCTGCTTCCCACTAGCTATCTACCTTACGTTTGGTAGTGTATATATGTCCATGCCGCTCTTTCACTTTGTCACAGCTTACCCTTCCCCCTCCCCATATCCTCAAGTCCATTCTCTAGTAGGTCTGTGTCTTTATTCCTGTCCTACCCCTATGTTCTTCATGACATTTTTTTTCTTAAATTCCATATATATGTGTCAACATACAGTATTTGTCTTTCTCTTTCTGACTTACTTCACTCTGTATGACAGACTCTAGGTCCATCCACCTCATTACAAATAGCTCAATTTCGTTTCTTTTTATGGCTGAGTAATATTCCATTGTATATATGTGCCACATCTTCTTTACCCATTCATCCGATGATGGACACTTAGGTTGTTTCCATCTCCGGGCTATTGTAAATAGGGCTGCTATGAACATTTTGGTACATGACTCTTTTTGAATTATGGTTTTCTCAGGGTATATGCCCAGTAGTGGGATTGCTGGGTCATATGGTAGTTCTATTTGTAGTTTTTTAAGGAACCTCCATACCGTTCTCCATAGTGGCTGTACCAATTCACATTCCCACCAACAGTGCAAGAGGGTTCCCTTTTTTCCACACCCTCTCCAGCATTTATTGTTTCTAGATTTTTTGATGATGGCCATTCTGACTGGTGTGAGATGATATCTCATTGTAGTTTTGATTTGCATTTCTCTAATGAGTAAAGATGTTGAGCATCCTTTCATATGTTTGTTGGCAATCTGTATATCTTCTGTGGAGAAATGTCTATTTAGGTCTTCTGCCCATTTTTGGATTGGGTTGTTTGTTTTTTTGTTATTGAGCTGCATGAGCTGCTTATAAATTTTGGAGATTAATCCTTTGTCAGTTACTTCATTTGCAAATATTTTCTCCCATTCTGAGGGTTGTCTTTTGGTCTTGTTTATGGTTTCCTTTGCTGTGCAAAAGCTTTTAAGTTTCATTAGGTCCCATGTGTTTATTTTTGTCTTTATTTCCATTTCTCTAGGAGGTGGGTCAAAAAGGATCTTGCTGTGATTTATGTCATAGAGTGTTCTGCCTATGTTTTCCTCTAAGAGTTTGATAGTGTCTGGCCTTACATTTAGCTCTTTAATCCATTTTGAGCTTATTTTTGTGTATGGTGTTAGGGAGTGATCTAATCTCATACTTTTACATGTCCCTGTCCAGTTTTCCCAGCACCAGGTGCAGTTTTAACCCTTACTAATGATCCAGTTCTCCCAGCTGTGCAAGTGAGAGCCTCTTGAGGTTGGCCAAGTCCTTTTGACCTGCCCTGTGACAGACGAGATGTTCCAGGTTCATCTGGTACATGCTCTGCCCCAGGCCTTGAGTCAACACTCCTCTAAGGAGCTCTGGATACTTTTCATGGAAAATGGTATTTCAAGACCACAGTCAGGGTGCCAGAGTGCTCACTGTGCTGAGCTGGTCATTGTTTTTGAGCCTTTACAATAGACAGAGCTAAGAAAAACATCTTCCTTTCTTTCAGATAAAAATACATCGTGAGTTCAAACTGGCATTTCTGACTCAACATCAGGACTAAAGTTTTTTTTACTTAACCTCTTTGGTCTTACATATATCTCCTTTCTCCCATACCAAGAATCCTGGTTCTCAGTGATACTGGGAAGGGTGGCAATAGAGTATCATATAATTATTCATCTGTTTTATCTCATGGTATATACCCAGCAGTCTCGGAATAACCAACCAGTGCAATCACCACCAGTGTGATAGAGAACAGTTCAGACTTTTGCAGTTCTGTTTGACTTGGGCTGTTGCCCTTGAGGGATGTACAGTTTGATAGCTATTTTAAAGCCTTTTGGATTAGTTCCCTCTCTTTGAGTTTGTGCCCCAAGCTGGATGCATTTAGGCTCATTTGTTTTCTTTTTAGTTCTTAGGGATCTCTTTTAATACAATTACAAAATACAATTATTTTGTAATTATTTAAAATATTGTCATGGTTCCAAAGTCAGATTTAAAAAACAAGTTATACTGTATTCAGAAAAGTCTAGTTTTTATCCCAGTCTCCTCCACCCTGTTCTCTCCCTCCCCTTATAAGTAACTATTTTTAAAAGTGTGTGTTTTATCCTTCCATTGTTTGTTTTTCTTAATATAAACAGGTAATTAGACATATTTATATTCTTCTATTTCTTAGATAAATTGTAATCTATATTTACTTTTTTTTTCAACTTTGCTTTTTTAATTTCCCAAGATATCTGGGAGATAACATCACAGTAGTACCACAATAATACAACAGAGTTGGATTTTGCTTTGCTAACCAATCAATTTTTTTCTTTTAATAGGTGAGTTTAAGCCCATTTAAATTTATTCATATAACCAATAATGCTTGGCCTTGGTTCTGTCATTGTTTTATAGTATATATGTAGGTATAAAAGTCTTTTATATGGATAGTTTTTCTCTGTATGTCTGTTTTATTTATTATCTCTCCCCTTTAGTATGTTTTTTCAAGTTTTACATAGTGTTTTTTTTTTTTAAGAGCAACTTAACATTTTTGTCCTGAGGGCTACCATATTCTAATGCCATTACGTAATACCTTAGCCATGCCCCTTTTCACTGTCCATAAGTTCCCTCTGTTTGCATTGTGCTTGTTAAAACACCTTTGGCCGAAGCAGGTCCCATGTCAATCCGAGATTCAAGGGGAGCAGTAAACTCACTGCACTTCTTGATGGGAAGAGCAGAAAAGTCACACTGCAAAGGGTGTACATAAAAAGAAGGAAGAATTTTTGGCCCTTTTGCAGTCTGCCACAACTAACATATAATATTTTAATCTTGTCTATTTTTAGTCATTATTTATTGGTTCCCTACCAATATGAGCAATATTGAAATTAGCTAATAATCTCTTATTTTCCCTGCCTTCCCCCTCTGCATCTGATTTGAGGAAATACCCTTTTACTCGCCATTACTAACTATAAAGAAGGCAGCACATTCTACTCTTCTTGTATGCCTCCCTTCTTCTTGTGTTTCCTCTTTTAATATCTGCATTGTCAGAGCCATCAGCCATATGCACTATACCCTATCCTTTATAACCATCATTTAGTGTTAGTCTTACAGGTAAATATATATTTAATGCTCACTGTCAGTACTTATAATGATGTTTCTTCAGCCAGTTTGGTTGTCTGAAGCTTTTTCTCTAGTACATGTTTTAGGAAGTCATGGGAAGAATGCTTCTGGAATTCTTTTTTTCTTTTTTTTAAATAAATAAATAAATAAATAAATAAATAAATGTATTTATTTTTGCGGGGAGCTGCATTGGGTCTTCTTTGCTGCATGCGGGCTTTCTCTAGTTGTGGTGAGCGGGGGCTACTCTTTGTTGCGGTGCATGGGCTTCTCATTGCTGTGGCTTCTCTTGTTGAGGAGCATGGGCTCTAGGCGCATGGGCTCGGTAGCTGTGGCTAACGGGCTCCGTAGTTGTGGCTCACGTGCTCTAGAGTGCAGGCTCAGTAGTTGTGGCGCACGGGCTTAGTTGCTCCACGGCATGTGGGATCTTCCCAGACCAGGGCTCGAACCCACGTCCCCTGCATTGGCAGGTGGATTCTTAACCACTGCCAGCAGGGAAGCCCTGTCATGAATTTTAAATTTCAGTATTGTTCTATTCATTGCTTTTGTTTTTGTCCATGAGAACTGCTATTGTATCTGTTTGAATCTTCTTTGCTTGTCTTCTGTCACTTAGTTTCTAATAATTTTTAACCTCTTTGTTTCTTCTTGGTTTAAAATTTTTCCTCTTTTTCATCGTCTCTGTCTCTTAAGGCATGTTGCATCTATTCATTCTTGTATTCTTTCTAATTTAGTCCGCATTTAGAAAATGATTTCTTTCATGTCGAATTCTTTCTTGAGTTCTAATGTTTTCTTGAGTACCGTCCCCTCATTTCTGAGTATTTCTAGTTCTGATTTTGTTCTCACATATATTATATCATTCTCTTAAATTTTTACAGTTCATTTCAAATATTAGGCACAGCTTTCATCCCCTTTGTAGGCATGTCTTTCTGGCATGCTTTCGTTGGCCATAGAGATAATTTTTTTGCTTCTTTTTTAATAACTTCCTATGGGATTTGAACACAATCCTTTTCTGTTACTCATTTTGACTGTTGTTTCTTTTTTTAACTATTAAAACCTCTGGAGAAACATTATGTTAGCAATAAAATATTTTCATGTATATGTATTTGAGTTTACTTGTCAGTCCTAGTGATTTAATGGCAATGAAACATACCATAGAATTTGCTACCTGAGATGGGTTAAAGCCAGTTCATGTTTGTATTGGGGACATTGGTTTAAAAGGAAGTTAACATCTCCAAGTACTTAGGTTCAAGTTTTGTATGAGTTGCTTATGGCTGAGCTGTGAGAGACAGGAGCTAGTATATATTTTAGAATTTGACCAACACAATAACAAAGGCAAGTTTGGTTTGAAGAGACAGTAAGGAACAGGTAAGTGTTGATTTGGGGAGTTTGTAAAGATGCTTTTCTGCGTTTGTTCTGCGGACCACATGGTGTTTTATTACCAACAGAGAAGTTATATGATGAAAACTTAGCTTCCCCTTGGCATCTGTGATAATTAACAGCTTGATCTTATGTAGCTTTTCTGTGCCGTCTCATTTATACAAAACATCATTATCAAGTGCCCACTCTATGCCTGCTCATTCCAGGCATAGTCCTGCTGCAGGCCTTTTCACAAGCTGCTTCCCCCACTTGGAATGATCTTTCCCCAGATATTTAGTGATTCACACTCCCTCACCTCACTTCTGTCACATCATTGCCCCACATTTCTTTGCCTTACCACTCCATTTGAAAGTAACTCTTCCACACCTCCCCCTACTTCTTGCCTTACTGTTCTCCAAAGCACTGTGGTTGTTTGATGTTTCATTTAGTTTGTACACTTCCTCATGTCTGTTTCCCGTTATTAGAATCAGAGGTCCATGATAGATCCCCAGTGCACACACAAGGCTCTCAACAGTTTATCAAATTAGTGCATATATGCTGGGTGCTGAGGATGCAGGGGGTGAGCAACACGTACCCCACCCCATGGAGTTTGGAGTCTAGTGGGAGAGGCAGAAATTAGTTTAATAAAGTGTGGAAAGTGCTAGATGAGAGGACAGAACAGGAGAAACAGAGCTAGTCTAGGGGAGGCTTCCCTGAGAAAGAGAGTTTTGAGCTAACAAGTGAAGGAGTAGTGAGTATGAGCTTTGTGGTGGGGAGCAGTCTAGGCAGACGCAGCACCTTTTTCAAAGGCTTATCAGCAAGAGGGAGCAAGGCCAGCGCTGTGAGGGAGTGGGGAAGAGGTGACCGGGCAGCTGGGCAGCTGGGCAGGGCCGCATCAAGCAGGGCCTTAGGCCAAGTTACAGATTTTGTTCTTAGTGAGCTGTCTAAACAGTAGTACCAGTCACAGCCGCATAGATTGGGTCATAACTCAAGACAGTGTGGTGTATCACAGTATATATGGTATATACAGGATTTTACAGGATATCCAGCAGGGAACTAGAATGATTAATGATGGGACCCATTTGTCATGGCCTACGAATGGCTCCCTCATAGCGATTTTGAGAGACCTCAGATAAAATGAATATATATAATAAATAGTCCATATTTGTATTATTTATTAGCAAGGTTACAGTTCTGTAATATTTTTATTTTTAACAGTATATTTGCTGAAGTTCTGAAAGTATGTTTTAGGTGGTCCTGGAAGAGAAGCATTTATTTTAGTTATAAGAAAAAAAAAAAAAAGGAAAGGAAAAAAACTCTTTAAAATGAACAAGATGACTGCTTTTCTTGTTAGTCTCACTTGGAAAGGTCAAGTTTTGTAGAAGCGTATGGATAAAAAGATACCAGAGACCGTAAGGCAGAGTGCAAGGAGCAGGGCTGTTTGGTGTACCATGGCCTCACTTTGATTTCTGGGGCCTGGTTCTTAACGCGCTTAACCGGTGTTAGCCAGTTACTTATCCCGACTTTCCTGAGCCTAGGTTTCCTCCTGTGGAAAACAAAGCTGAAATAGTCCTTTGCTCATCCATCTGTAACGAGTCAGCAAGCCTCCTCCTCACGGAGACCCCATTTGCCGGCCTCCCAGGATGGATGAGGCTGAGTGAGAGGAGTGTTGGTCCCACACTTGGTGCAGGCCTGGCGCTTAGGAAGTGCGCCGCTCCATGGCAGCGGTACCTCCAGCGTGGAGGATAATGTTATTTGTCTTACTGTGTTTTATACACAATTAGTGGCTTTTTAACTTATGCCTTCCAGGAGGAGAAAAAAAAATCACTTATTTTTAGCTCTTAAAGGCTTTTCAGAATTACTTTTTAGATGCATTTAACCCTCTAAGTACATGGATCTCAACTTGAATCTGTTAAGCCTAATAATTCAGGAGGCAGAAGAGAGCCAAAGATATGTCGTCTCATAGTTTTGTCATGATTTCAGTGTGATGATTCAAACTTACGTTATGTGTGATGTATTATTAGCTTCCCTCTCTGACTAGTGTTGGAATTCGTCTGCTGCTTGAGCACTGCCCAAGTAATTTTTTCCTTTTTTAATGAGCCATCAAATAGGATGTGGCTTGAGGTTTTCTCAGCAGTTGGAGTGGATTTCTGTTAATGTGTCTGAACTCTCTTTCCCTCTCCTTTGTGAACAACGGCATTCACTTCTGATCAGGGCATTAGGGGTGTGGGGTATAGGCTGTGTCCCTAGAACAGGCCAAGCTGTTTCATCCTTGACCTTTAACAGATAACGGAACCTTGGACTTATCATCCTGTGTCAACTCATGGAGATAAGCAAGCTGTGTGCTTTTAGGGTTTGAGCTAGCAGTGAATTTTTAATTTTGTTTTATTTTTTTAAATAAGGGAAGACTAATGTACAATTGACAGGCAATACTTGTATAGATTGGAGATAATAGAAGATTTAAGAACTTGTCATCTGATTTTTGTGTGTTCTTGGGACTCATAAGAAGGGAAAATGATCCAAAAACTGCCTCCCCCACCCCCTTGGCCACACCGAGCGGCTTGTGGGATCTCAGCTCCCCAACCAGGGGTTGAACCCTTGAACCTGGCCCCCCTGCAGTGGAAGTGCAGAGTCCTAACCACTGGGCTGCCAGGGAATTCCCTTCAGAAACTACCTTTATTGAGCAACCCCATGATTGGGTGGCATTCAGAACTTTTGACATCAGTGAATTTTTGTTTCCCCCCTCTGTGGTTCAGTTCTTTTCTACATTTTCTGCTCTCTGTATAGATTTCTTCTGTCTCTCCTTCCTGGAGCACAGCAGAAGACCAAGCTTGGCTAGAAGATAAGCATTGTCTGCATAGCAAGTCAAAACACCATGTGCCAGGATGGTGGTAGCTAGTAGTCTGCTGCTGTGTGCTTCTGTGGTTGTTAGTGAAGACCTGGGTTTAAAGCGCAGTGACCTGGTATGGTCTTTGGAAAAGCAGAATGACAAATTAAGAAACTAAGTCCAGCTCAAGGTTTGGGTTTCCTTATTTGTCATTTTGATTAAGCAGCTATTTCCTTTCTCTTTAAGGCCTTGATCATCTTCATATCATACAGATTAATCTTTCTTTTTGTGCTTTAAAAAAGTGAATTTTTATAAAACCTACATAATTTGTGGTTCTGTACAGGCACTTAATTATCTCTAAGTAGATCATTTTCCCAGCCTTCATTTTATTCAAGAATTTGTGGAAATCTTAGAAAAATACAGTACTGGTTAAGTTGGCTATTGCATATGTATTGATTTAAAAAGCTACCCTGGATGGCAGTTTACAGCTTTAGGAGTATATGTTGTTTCACTTGGTTTTCCTGCAGCCTTTGTTGAAATTTGTTTGGTGAAACTCATTACCCCATACTTTGGAAATGGCCCTGACCTTTTCCTTTTCCTTACAAATGAACACATTCTTTCAACCCTCTGCAGTGTGTTCTCCCCTGTGGGTAGAGTCTTCAGCTGCAGAGATGCTTGAAAAGCCTGCAGCAACGCTGAGCAGGTTAAATTTAATTGCTGGGTATCTGGGAATCTTTTCTGAAGAGGAATGTTTCCACCATTTGTTTTTGTCATTGTTTTGTTGGGGTGTTTTTGTTTGTCTGTTGGCTCTGGGTGAGGATTTAAACTCTTCTCTGAAAGAAAACTGTTAGGAATATGTTAGCATGATAAGCTGTATATCTCAACTCTGGTGAGCTGTGAAACCCATTTCTTAGGGACTAGAAGTAACAAGGACATTTAACCATATTCTCCCTTCTTTACTAAAGAAATACAATGCCAAAATGTTTATTCCTTCAAGAATAGAAAAATATTTACACCCTCCCCCAAGGGTTGGGAAATGCACTTATTCTTGTGCAGCAGGATTCTACCTGAAACAGTTGCTTCTGTAGGCTTTTTAAATTTTCCTCCAGCTATAAAAATCTCTGTGATTTAATACATTTTGCCCTAACACTTGTGTTAATATTACATATAAAAATGCTTTTCACATACTCTTAGATGTTGGTGATATTTGACCAAGTATTTGAGCTTCATATTTGTGGATTTTAAACAATAATGATGATGATATAAGTTTATCTTTATTATTTGTTATACATTTGATAGCTCTCTTAAGTGATGGATGGGGTATAGTGTTTAAAATTTTGATCCCCCAAATATCTCTTCATAAGGAAACATATTGGAATGGAAAACAGTATGGAAGTTCCTCAAAAAACTAAAAATAGAGTTGCCATATGGTCCAGCAATCCCACTCCTGGGCATATACCCAAACAAAACTATAATCTGAAAAGATACATGCAACCCCGTGTTCATAGCAGCACTATTTACAGTGATCAAGACATGGAAACAACCTAAATGGCCATCAATAGGTGAATAGATAAAGATGTGGTACATATAAACAGTGGAATATTAGCCATAAAAAGGAATGAAATAATGCCATTTACAGTAACATGGATGGATCTAGAGATTATTATGCTAAGCGAAGTAAGTCAGAAAGAGAAAGTCAAATATCATGATATTACTTATATATGGAATCTAAAATGTGACACAGACGAACATATCTACGAAACAGAAACAGACTCATAGACATAGAGAACAGACTCGGTTGCCCAAGGCCAGGGTGGGGGTGGGGGTGGTGGGAAGGAAGGACTGGGAGTTTGGGATTAGCAGTTGCAAGCTGTTATATATTGGATGAATAAGCAACAAGGTCCTACTGTATAGCACAGGGAACTATATTCAGTATCCTGTGATAAACCATAATGGAAAAGAATGTGAAAGAGAATGTATATCTGTGTATAACTGAAACACTTTGCTGTACAGCAGAAATTAACAAAGCATTGTAAATCAACTATACTAAAATAAAATTTTTAAAAATGTATTGGTAATTGCACTGTTTTGTCATTTGTGACAACATTTTAAAATAATCTGTTTACTTATAGCCAAAGAAAAAATTACTAAACAATCATGCAGAAAGTCATACTTACTGAATTAAGCTCGCTCTTCCCCTTCTCTCCACGCTCAATTCAGTAACTCTTAAGTGCACTGTTTGTGCTTTCTGTGAGGGAGCAGGGCCAGCTGAATGAGTATGCTAAGATGCAGGCTAGAAGTTGGAGTGCCCATCCATGCAGTAGGGACCTTGTCTGGAAGCCACATCAGGGGCTGGTCAGTAAGGTCGAATAAGCAGATCGATACGTTGTTTACATCTCTTTGGCAGATTGTAGCCTTGTAGGAGAGGTTCCTTTCTCAATGGAGATGGCTGTCTTGAGGGGTCATTCCAGGTAGGTGAAGTCTTCTAAGTGGATTATTTTATTTCTCAGAATAATTTTAATTAATTATTTCAGAATAATTTTATTTATTTATAATTTAGCTTATTCTTTGGAAATTTTGCCTTTTAAAAATTTTACCTTCTGGATTCTCGGAATAATTTTATTATTCTCAGAACACTTTACTTTCAAGAATAATTTTTAAATTCTATCGAATGTTGAAAGTTGTCAGCTTAAGATGTTGACTTGCCTACATTCAGAAATGGTATGGAGATTTTCGCTTAGTGTGTGATAACTCTGTTCTCTTAAGCCTATGGTTAAAAATGAAATGAATTGTGGAATTTTGGTTCAGCCTAGATTAGGATTTTTGAGGTTGAGCTATAGCCAAACACCAAATTAATTAAATCAAATATTGAGACTGCTCTGTCTCAAAGAAAGTTTATTTGGTCTTTGCTGGCATCGAATCAAGCCTTTTGAGTATAACATTTTCAGCATATTAATAATAGTATGCGTTAGCACAAGGAGATCAGCTCGGTGCTTTGTGACCACCTAGAGGGGTGGGGTAGGGAGGGTGGGAGGGAGACGCAAGAGGGAGGACATATGGGGATATATGTATATGTATAGCTGATTCACTTTGTTATAAAGGAGAAAGAAACTAACACACCATTGTAAAGCAATTATACTTCAATAAAGATGTTAAAAAAATAATAGTATGTGTAAACATATTCATAGCTCATAACCTTCCTCTGTAATTATCAAAAACTTAGCTATCCCACGGTCAGTTAAAAAGTTTTCTTTTTGAATAGGGCTCTCTTTTAGTTATTACAGAGGACACAGCACTGTGGGACTGTGAGCCTGTGTTCCCTGCATTCAGCTTTCAGATGTCTAATTGGGTAACTACAGTAACAAAAATATTCCACTCTGTTGCAAGTCTAAGAATGCCAAATTTTTTGTCTTTTATTTTTAAAAAGTATTTTAAAAAATGAAATGAATACATGTTCATTACAGAAAATTGGAGGGAAACATACACACAAATGAAATAAAATCACCTAGAAATAATCATCATAACATTCTGTTGGTTTATTTTATTTTATTTTATTTTTTAGTATTTTGCCTCTTTATTTTATGTGGATATAATTGTGCATGCTTTAATTTTTTCTATTTTTAATAATAGTTGTTGAGAAGTTTTCTCAAGTTATTTAAGCTTGTTGGGGAAGGAAACAGTTTCCCTCTACCCTTTCTAGGTTCTTCTGGCTGGTCTAAGAATTAAATTGACATGAGACAGATTAGCAGGAGAAAAACAAACTTAATTGCGTACATACTAGAGGCTCGGTAAGAAACCTGAGACCCTAGGATAAGTTAGGCAGTTGAGGCTTATATGCCTTCTGAGAGGAGGAGAAGCGGGTAGGGGTTTGAGACTTCAAAGGGGGAGGAAGGCAGTTCACATGGAGATGGGAAAATAAATGTTTGATAAGGAAACGTTTGCTGGGCCCTGCAGAGACAATGGGACACAGACAGGACTGTGGTCTCCAGGCCCTGCTGAGTTCCCCCAACCTCACTTTGCCCATATCTTTGCAGACATCTCTGATGGTAGTGCTCTTCCTAGATCAGGCCCTTTATCCAAATTCTTTTAGGCAATTAAAGGAAGAGAGGGGTTAAAAACAAAGACTTCCTAAGGGTTCTGTTTCTTAAAAATAATCAGCTTAAAATAATCCTCATGCTAAATAGACACATTTTGGGGTGGCAAATTTTGCTCCCCTACAGACTCTATGAAAAAATTTTAATGGGTTGCATTAGTTAAATAAACCATCAAATTGATATACCATAATTTACTCAGTAATATTCTTATTATAGAATTTTTAGGTGAGTTTTCATTTTTAATGCATTGTTTAATTTTAACAACACTCTTAAACCTCTTTGGGCAGAAGAATTTTGTGTGAAAGGAGGAACTGCAAATACAAAATTATAAAATCTCTGGAATTTCACTTGGCCTCTGTCTATAACATGATAGAGCCAGAGAATTGGTTTAAAAAAAGAAGTTTAAAAATAAGAATTTCTCATATATTGTCAGGTTGCCCTGTATAAAGGCTATATCAGTTTATAATCCGTATAGTGTTAGGTATTTATCTTTTTAAAACTGTTCTTATCAGCAGTTCTTTTCATTTTATTTTTGGTATTTTCTCTTTTTACTTTGAAAACTTTTAAACCTATAACCCTATAGGTAAGACGGCAGCATTTGTTACATTTGCTTTATCTCCCCCTCACTCTGTACATATACACACACACATGCATCCATAATATATACATATACAAGTATGTATATATGTATTATTATTTTTTTATTAAAGTAAATTTATAATATTGATATGATCTAATGTTTAGGCCATAATAAAATTTCTCCAAATGTCTCAACACTGTCTCTTACAGTTTTTTATTTTATTTTTTGATCCAAGATCAAGTCAAAATCATGTATTTAGTCATCATAATTCTCTTTTTTTAAACGTGTCAAAGATTTTATTCAACTCATTAATTAATGAAAAAACTAATAAGATGTTAAAAGCAATTCAAATGAGAATTTAACACACTAGACAATGTATTTTTACAGTCCTGTGAACAGAAATCATTTGCATAACTAGGGGCAGAAAGCGTTTGTATTTCTCTCAATTTTCTACAATTTAACTTCTACAGGTTGTAAAAAAACAAAAACAAACACTGGTATTAGTTTTCCACTGCTGCTGTGACAAATTACCAAAAACTTGGTAGCTTAAAACAGCACAAACTGATTATCTTACAGGTTAGTTGGAGTATCTTACAGTTGGAGGACAAAAGTCCAAAATTGGTTTCACTTGGCTAAGATCAAGGTGTCAGCAAAGCTGTGTTCCTTCTGGAGGCTTGAGGGGGGAATCCGTTTTTTTGCTTTTTCTCCACCTTCTTGAGGCCACCCCCATTCTTTGGCTCCTGGTCCCCTTCCTTCATCTTCGAAGTTAGTAGAGTCATCATAGCTCTTTAATCTCCTTTAATCTAGAACAGTTCCCCAGCCTGTTTTTGTTTTTTATAACATTAACACTTTCTGAAGAGTTCAGACCAGGTGTTGTTTTGTGGTGTCCTTCGATTCGGGTTTGTCTGTCTCCTGGGATTACACGTGTCTGACAGGAGGGCTACATAGGTGATGTCCTCTTAGCATGTCACACTGAGGGACACACACTGTCTATTTGTTCCATTATTACTGATGTTTTGTTTGGTAATTTTGTTAAGTGGTGGCCTCAGAAATCTCCATTGTAGCTCTCCCCCTTTGTATTAACAAGTATTCTATGGGTAATACTTGTGCAAGGATGCCATTCAGATTTTAGTTTATGTTCTGCAAAGTGCACACTAGAATTATTTGGAGAAGTTTAATTGGTTCTTCTCATTTTGTGTGTTGTGTGCTTTTCTTATTGATTTGTGAGTACACTTTTATTATGATGATTATTCATTTCTAACATTTAGTAAGCCATTAGTTACTAGCTACTAGACACTGCTCTGAAATCTTCATAACGATTTTATGAAATGCAGGTACCATCTTCCCCCTTCATTTTACAGAAGAAATTGAAGCTTAGAGAGACTAATGCTGGGTTATGTATTTTGCAAATATTTGTCCCAGTTTGTTGTATACGTCTTAATACAGTCTATTTTGCTACCCCAAAGCTTTACATATTATCACAGTAACAACTATCAATTTATTATTTTTTAGTTTTTGCCTTTGGTGTCCTACTTAGAAGCCTTAAGTATTAAATCCATTATGAATGAGGTTTGTTCAAATGCCATCTTATCAGTAAGTAGGGTTGCCAGATTTTGCCTAAACTAAGCATGGCCCAAATATTGTATGGAATGTACTTACACTAAAAAATGATTTGTTGCTTATCTGAAATTCAACTTTAACTTGGTGTCCTCTATTTTTATTTGGCAATCCTATCAGTAAGGCTTTCCCTGACCACTTCATTTAAAATTGCAACTCCCATCTCAGCACTCCCCGCTTTTCTCTTTCTCCATAGCACTATATATACACAATGTATTTTACTTTTTTGTTTAGTGTCTGCACTCTACCACTGGAATATAAACTCCATGATACCAGGCTTTTTAAAACTTTTAAATGTAGGTTTAACATACATATAGAAAAGTGCACGCATCGTTAGTATACCACTCAATGAATTATCTCAAAGTGAGCACACCCATATAACCACCCTCCAGGAGGGCGAAGATTTTTATTCTCAATGTATTTTCAATGCCTAAAGTAGTACCTGACACATAGTAGGTAATCAGCAAATATTTTTGAATGAATCAATGATGTAGCCTGTGAGGTAGGCATTCAGGTTACTTTTGTCCAAATAACTAGTGAGAGAATTTATTGATTATTTATTGCTTGGTTCTTATCCCCCTGAAAAGCATAATTTTTTTTTGAAAAGCGTAATTTTTGATGAATTTGAATAGTGCAATTATTTAGCTATTCCCCTACTGTTGAACATTTTGGAGGTTTATACTTGTGGTTTTATATATATATGTTTTTTATCCTTAAGCATCTTTGTGCATTAAAAATTAGTCCTCATTTCAGATTGTTTTCATAGATTGGTTTCCTAAAAGAGGAATACTAGGTCAAAGGGTGCGCCCCTCTCATTCAGACAGAACACCCACTGACCGTCAGTGGACCTGTCTGCTGAAGATGGCACATGGAAGGGACCAACACTATCGCCTGTGTTCCCTGCTTCGGAGAACAGCTAGCAGACCAGGTGGCGAGTGCGTGGTCGCTTCCTTGACATCATTCTTCCTGGTTGGTAGGGTGACCAAGATGCCTCGGGTCTGAATGCCAGCTCCTCTCCTTACACTACTTGCAGGACTTTGGGCAAGTCGTTCAACGGATTGCCGTTTTCTCTAGACAGTGATGATAGCAGAGCCTACGGGGGTACCACATGGGATGTAGTCTCAGGAGGTGGTAACTGCAGCTCTAGGGGCAGGTGGCCTCTGCTGCTCGAAGCTCACCCAGTCCCTGGTCCAAATCATTTGGTAGATGAGCTGACGGATGCAAGGTGACCACTTCACTTTGGCCAAGAAATACTTGTCAGGTGAACGAGGGTCAGGCCGTGAGCTTACAGGACAGGATTCCCACCTTCCCATTAGGACCACAGGTACGCAGAGAAAGAGGGGTATTATCAGACAGATTGATTTGAACTGTGAGAGCACACCCTGTCAGCTGAGGCTGCCCTCGTCTTTCCTTGCTCATACGTGATACATCCACTTCTGTCACCTTCGCAGGAGAAAATAGATAACTGCATTACCCTTTTCTCACACCGGTCAGCTCTTTCCAGGATTGCTCCTATTCACGAAGAACTAACAGGTCCGTGAGTGTTGTGTGCACATTGAGAGTATGAGTTGTCTTGTGTAAACCACTCGTGAACATGACATTGACCACCTGGCTGCCAAGAAGAGGAGTCAGGGGTTTCTTTCCCCTTTTGGTGCTCTCACTACACCAGAAAGAATGCGTCGTTCCTTCAGTTAATATTTATTACAAAGGGCCTCTGTGGGAGGAGGCTATTCTTAAACTCCACAGAGTAACCCTAACACCAAAGGGGAGCGGACAGGATGCTCAAGGGCACCTGGGGGGGCAGTGCAGCGGGGAGACAGGAGGGGAGCGCAGGGGGGGAGCGCGAGTTGGCATTTCTCTGCAGTCTCGTGTTTTATTTAAACCATCCTCGCAAATTTGAAAAATTCTACTCTATAATACATCCATTTTATTTTAATATTAAAATGTTTTAAATGACCAGATTAATTATTTAACTTTTCCTCCCTGCTCTCCAGTAAAATCCATGCTCTGGGACGTCAAGCCACGGTTATTCAGTGGCTTGTAATCATCGCAAGCCCCAGGCTGCTGGGAAGCAGAGAGAAATAGCTGTGTTAGATACTCTCTCTGGGAGAAATATCAGCGGTGACATAAAGTGACTGGAACATGTTCCTATCTAGAAGGACTAGCTAGGGTCTGTGCGCTCAGAGGATGGGCACAAAGACCTGGATTATGTATTCACTCAGTTGCATCATAAAATTTTTAAACTTGCATGAATTCAAATGTACTCATTGGGGAAATTATTTTCTCGGTAGTGAGACTGGTTTTGCTTGTCAGTCCACTCAGTGAAAGTGAGTGAGTCGGTGATGAAATGGGAGCTAGGAATCTGCTTTTCCCACGAGAATATCCATTCTCAAGTTCCACCTATCGGGTGACCCCTGCCGATTAGAAATTGTGCTCACCCACGTGTGTCTTCAGTAACCTGGTCCTCACATGCAAGCCTGGTGTGCAAGAGGAGAAGCAGCGGAGTGCTCTGACACTGGAGGGAAAAACAGCCACATTGGATGCTGGCATGACACCTCCAAAGGGAATTTTCAGGGGTAACTTTGACTAAATGTGGTTTTCACCTTTAGCCTCCCTCCCTGTCTTCTCCACACAGACACACTGTTGCACACATGCTGTTGCAACTCCACCGTGCTAGGTGCTTTCCCTGAAATGACCTGTGGACAGCACCTCAGCTCAAGGACAAGGCAACAGTTGCCCAGAGAGGTGAAGTGGGAGCCCAGTGGTCGGACTTTCCACCCCCAGAGCGTACACTCATTCCATCGGGCCTTTCTGCTCCTACAGTTGTATTAAAATCTTCTAAATCACGAATTGCTCAAAAAGAAAAAAAATTTTTTTAATTTAAATAATCCCAACAGGGAGTTCCCTGGCAGTCCAGTGGATAGGACTCGGCACTTTTACTGCCGTGGCCTGGGTTCAATCCCTGGTCAGGGAACTAAGATCCTGCAAGCCACACAGTGTAGCCAAAAAGAAAACCCAACGGCATTTAGTCCAGACTTGCAGAGAACCAAGTTATGGGGTCTGCCTGTGCTTTTTTTGGCGACAACAGTGAATCCCGGCCGCGCTCTGGCCTGAGCTGGAGAAGAACGGGCCGAGATTGGAGTGAGTTTTGCACCACGTCTGTGACTTTCAGGCTGCACTCAGATAGCTGTTCCCCATGTGTGCGTCCGCCCCAGGGTGGGCTTGTGGGGCAAGTGTGCGCCTGGATCTTGGGAGAAGGCATTACGCAGCATTCCAGCTGCCCTCTGGGGATTCTCACTGCTCCTGCTTTAGTAAAATGTGGCAGGTTGCCTGGCAACCCCCAGCTGGTGGGGATTTTTTTCTACCTACTTTAGGAAAAAGCCCTCTATCAGCTCTTGGCTGACTACTCAGGGCGGAGTAGGAGATAAACTTGGCTCTGCAAGCCGACTTTCTCCTTTATTTTTCACACCTCTGCCTGTATCTTAACATTCGCTCTCCTCTGTTCTCATTTGTCTATCATTTAAAGGTAGAAGCTGGACAGTTTGCCTCCCAAATCAAGTCCTGAGGGGGATTCGTTACTGAAAACATGTTCTTTTTTTACATTAGTCAAAATTGTTTCATTTGTGAGTCAGACCCGTGGACTGTTTCACTGTGTTGTATATAGCCATGCACCTCCGTGCTGCTGATTTGGTTTTGACAGAAGGATCCAGTTGTAGCCTTAGAAGGAAGCGTGGCTAGTGCATTTCCTGTTGGTGAAGGCCTCTAACTGCTGCCCTAACCTGGTGTGGGAACAGTCTGTCTGTGAGTGCCCTGCAGAAACGTGGTTTGTGGAGCTTTGCAGCTCTGTCCCATGCAAGTTGCTGTCAGATACTCATATTTTTTCTTCATTGAAATCATAGCATAATGCTATGCAAAGGCAGGCTAAGTAAATTCATTCATTAATCTTAAGTTTACATGCTTTAAAATGAGACTTTACTTATGTTAGAGGCATTAGATGTGGGACTGCAGAGTTATCATTTAAAGGGTGATAATATTTTTCTAGGGAAAAATAAAAGTAGAGAGTACTTTAAAATCCCTGAATGCTCCGTTCTCAATCAGAAAGCATTCTGTGTTCTGCTCTACCAATACATGACTTTCAAAAGTTGTTTTTCAATTTCCTAATTTGTGTTAAGCATTTTGATGTTGTCGGAAGCTCTTGAGCCATTGGGAATTTTAAGATGTAATGTTATAAAATACTCCAAAATACTTTAAAGCAGGGGTCCCCAGGTCCCCGGTCCTTGGCCTGTTAGGAACTGGGCGGTGCAGCAGGAGGTGAGCGGTGGGCAAGTGAGCCAAGCTTCATCTGCCGCTCCCCGTGGCTCCCCATGGCTCCCCATCGCTCGCATCACTGCCTGAACCATACCCACCACCCCACCCCCATCCGTGGAAAAATTGTCTTCCACGAAACCAGCCCCGTGCCAGAAATGTTGGGGGCCGCTGCTTTAAAGTGTAGCAGTATAACAACACTTGCCACTGTATTCATTTTGTTTTTTCATATAAGTGTTTTAAAATGTATCACTTGACTCTTTTTCTAACCAGTCGATTTTCCACTGGATGTCCAAACACACAAAAAGATCTACATTTACTTCTCCTTAGGATGTAGAAAACAAAATGACTGTTCAGAACAATGTAGAGATCTTAACAACTTCAGACAGGAAAGCTGACCAATGCCAGTATCAATTAAAAAAGAAAATCTGCCTTATTCTCCTGCTGGCACAATATTTCACAGGTTCTTTAAATGTTCAGGAGTGGTGAAAAACTTGTTACTTCTCTGAATTTGGGGAGTTGCCATCTTCTAAAAGCACTTCCTCACCGAATGGGAGAAGCTCACTCTCTGGCCGCCTCTCAGGCAGGCATGCTCTCCCCTCCTGCTTCCTCTCCCCGTCCCTCTCTTCGTCCCTCTCTCTCCTATCTTTCCATCCCCCACTCTCCTGTGTATGTATGTGCTTGACACTGAGCTGCTTCAGCTGCTTTTGGCAGCTTAACATGCTTGTGTCAGACCCGAATGCTGCCTGTGGGTCTGACCACTGATGATGGCAGCGACCACCTCCCATAACAGGGAGACAGACTTAAGGGTGAAGAAAATAAAGAGGTGGATTAGTCTTCCTAAACTCCTGAAGCCTATAGGGAAATGGTTTGGTGACTTAAAAGGAGAAAAATAATACAAGTGTAGAATGAATGTGTTAAAAGCCAAGATGGGACGGGACTTTAAAAAACAAAGTAATTCTTACTCAGTTTTGTGCTGCCCCTTTGGCCTGTTTGGTGATCTGTGGGGTTTTACTGTGTGGTCTACAGACAGAACCCACCAGTGAAATAAATTAGTCGTTGGGCACATAGTGTCAGCAAAGGCAAAGAGTAAAACTGATGTGGAAAATAAGGCTAACTTCGTCATTCTTTCTTTATTGCCTCATTGGAGAAGCGTGTGATTCTTTCTGTATACTTTGCTGAAGTCAGACATTGCCAGGTATAACGAATACCTTTCATTGTCCCAAGGCAACCTGTGGTCTGAAGAGCAGATTTCATTGCTTTTGTTATGAATCAATTCTCTCTCCATAGAGGCTGGACACAGTGCCAGTGAGGCTCCATGCAGGCACCAAGGAGGCTGGCCTGAGTATTAAAGGAGGTTTTGCTGGCATTTTTTTCCTCACCTTTTTGGTGGTAACAGATCACATGCGGGGTGTCCTGGAGACACTGAAGAGGCGAGTCACGTTTGATGTAGATTTCAGGGGGTTCCGCATCTCTAGATGGATTGCAGCGGTGGGGAGTGGGGAAGAGAACAAGGCAGGACTAGGAAGAGGGCTCTTTTCATAGGTAGCATCGTGGTGCCATCATGAGAACCCTGAGAGGTTCCAGGTTGGTAGCGTGGCAAAGAAGGGTTAACGAGAACCATAGACGGAGTTGTCTATATGGACAGTTTATATGGAATTTCTGTGCCTCCTTCTTACTAGGTTGGGAGAGGCCACTTTGCTTTTGGGGACTGATACCCTCCTTCCCAGGGGTAATGACTCACCCTGCAGGTAAGATAGCTCAGCCCTGCCTCGCTGATAAAGGCCTGTCATTCTCATTCTCTCCCCAGGTCCCCTCCTTCCCTCCTGGGTTTCACTTGGTTAATGAATAAGCCTAGTCATGAGCTGTAAGTAAATTCTTTTATCAAATGAAAACCACATCAAAACATCCACAGAGAGACATTTAATGAAAGTGTAAATATTGCAGTACAGCATCTCCTGTATCTGGTTGGCGTATACACAAACAGACTTTAAGCTTTTCACCTATTGAAACCTTTAAGTCTGAAAATATGCTGCTCTGTGAGGCTTTTTGTAAACATGGTCTTGGGACGTGGAGAAAAGTTGGTGCATTTATGTGTTATCACAATAGCACTAATATTGTGGCAGATTTAATGCTTCATAAACAGCTCAAACTGCCAAGGTTAACAGTCCAAAAGTGTTGTCTTGGTGTATGTGGGGACATTTATATTTGGTGTATGTTTGTGTCTGGCATCTGAAACATCGCTAACGAGAACCGGTGAACCCTTCTAAACTCTGACTGCAGACCCGGCCACTACCTCGAGCCAGCAGTTCAGTTTACACACTGGCTCTGGTTGGTGAATAGGTTGTGTCCTAAAAGTTCTTTTGTTGATTAACCTTTTAGAACACAAAGCGCATTGTCGCACAGAAATGCCACTTTGAATGGTGGGTGTCAATGAGCTGTGGCTTGTTTCAAACTTCGAGTCATGGCCCATCAGTGGGTCAGAAAATCAGTGCTAGTTGACGCCAGAATAAAAAAGAAGAGAGAAAAGAAACAGAATAGGAAACATCAGAGTGGGTTGCCTAGAAAAGATAGGTCTTGTTTGGTGACACTGTTGCAACTTAAAACCTACTGGACACTGTATGCCTTTAGAACGTGAAAGGTACCCGTGTAGGGGGAGGTTGTATCAACAGTGGGTTAAATCTGGCCATTTTCCACTGTCCAGCACTGTGATGTCAGGCAAGGGGCTTAACCTATCTGGGTCTCTGTTTTGTCATACTCAAAATAGGGCTGTTTTGTAGAGGTACGATTAGAGATGAAAGAGTGTATGTTAGGATTAATATACTAGGATATTATAGAACATAATGGTAATATATTAGGATTAGAGCTAATACAGCATCTGGTGCATGGTAACCTGTCTGTAAACCATGATTATTATTTATTTGTACTCCTCTGTGATATATGTAGACCTTAAAGGTACTGTTATAAAATAGTATAACTAAAACATGTACTGTTTCGTCTTCCCTAGAGTACAATTTATTCAGTGTTCCTGACATTTAGGATCTGCCATTTCACACATTCTAGGAGGAGATCTTTGATTTTACTTTAAATTATTCCTGTGTAGTTGAGACATCAGTCTTAATTTTTTCCCATGAAGTGTGAAGAATGTTGCGAATTGCCTTAGGTCTTTCAGCTGTCTGTCAAGTTTGTCAAGACCGTTAAGTATGGAATTGCTTCCCAGCTCCCTTTGTAAGTTGTGTGTTTTCGTCTTTATTTAAAAAACAAAAAAAGGTATTCTCTGTCTTTTTTTTTAAGTGACTCTCAATTCTAAACCTTTTGGAACTCCATCTTTTCCTGTTTGACTCCATCATAAAATCATTCTTACCTCCTGCACATCACTACCCCATCTTTTAAGGAGCTGTGTCAGCATTTGTGAAAACCTTTTTTTGTCTGGCTTCGGTTTAGAGCAGCTGCTGCGTTGACTGCTTTGAGGGGCAGGTTAAAAGTGTTGTCGGAAGCCTGGCATCAAAGTCAGGGAGGTGAGGATTCAAATCCAGCTCTGCCAGGTCATTACCTTGGCCCTCTGCAGGTTACTCAACCTCTCTCAGCATCTGTTTCCATGTCCGTAAAAACAAGAGTTCCTGCCCACCTTGTGGGGCTGCTTTGAGGAGAAAAAGAGCACGGGTGGATTGGTAACTTTGCCTAGAAGGCTGCTGTCTCCAGCTGGGTCCTCGTAAGTCACAGCTCCACAGCCTTTTCTGCCCTTCCTGGCCTCCCGGTCTCAGCTCTGGGGCTCTCAGGAAGACCCACTCCCTTTACCCAGGAAACAGCCAGCTTCCGGGTGGGGCTTCCTACCCCAGATTCATCAAGCTCTGCACCTGCTCCTCCCTTCTCTCAGAAGTGGGGTCCCCACGTGTGCTCTGGGCCCCGTTTCCTCTCCAGGCCTTTCGCTGTCCCTTATCCCCAGGCCCACCTGCTGCTTCTTCCAACAGTGAGAAAACCTGCCGAATCTAATCCATCTTTTCAAAAGGACTTCTAGATCCCAGTTCCCTTTGCTCCCCATGACTTCTTTCCTTTTACAAATTCCAGTGGTCTGGATTCATCACCCTAGCCGTCGTGCCCTCTCATTTAGCCGAGGTCCCTGGTGACCTCCGTGCCATAAAGCCCCTGAGCCCTTGTCTCCTGTTGCCTGGTTGCTCAGTACGTTGACCCACCCTTCCTTCCTGGGCTTCACAGCCCCAGACTTTCTAAGTTAGTCCCCTCCTCTTGGGCCCACAGTGTCCCAGGCTCCCCTGCCTGCTCCTTCCCATCTATAAGGTGATTCAATGTTTGCTCTTCCTCAGAGTTTCACTAGGACTTCTCTTCTTACTCCATGCCTTCTCCATTCCCATTCCTGTTTTCCCCTTCAGTCACAGTGATCTTGTAGGAACACACATCAGATCACACTCGCACCCTCCTGGTGACTAAAACCCCATGGTGGCTCACTCTGCACTTAGCCG
Organism: Mesoplodon densirostris; assembly: GCF_025265405.1. Classification (NCBI taxonomy): domain Eukaryota; kingdom Metazoa; phylum Chordata; class Mammalia; order Artiodactyla; family Ziphiidae; genus Mesoplodon; species Mesoplodon densirostris. Next base: position 54,907,495 of record NC_082676.1, read on the forward strand.
GAGCCCTCAGGGGCGTGTCCATCATTCCGGCTTCACCTCAGGTCCTCCCTGCTCCCTCTTTAGTCTCCACTGTTAAGGTCGTGTTTCAGTTCCTCAGTCAAGACTGTGTCTCCTCACTCAGATAGGTCACTTGGTGTTCCTTCTGCCTGGAACACGCTTCCCTACCCCCAGTGTCTTTGACACTGTCTGCTCTCCCAGCCTTCAGTCTCAGGAAAGGCTGAATGTCTTTTCCTTAGGGAAACGGTCCCTGTGTCCTGGGCCTGACCAGCTAGCTCCGGCTGGAAACTCCAGAGCGCTTTTCTAACCCTCAGCACACGTGTGGGGCTCTGTGCCCTGTCCTTCCCTCCCGGCGAATACAAGGACCAGGTCTCTGATTCAGCCCCAGTTGCCCATGCATAGAAGATGGTGTGTTTGTTCATGAATGAATGGAGAGATGAATAAATGAACAAGTGAGAATTTCATACATTAGCGTCTGTGTTCACAAACAGGTGGAAGGGTGAATAAATAAACAAGCGAGAACTAAATACGTTTGTTTGTAAAGCAGTCAGCACAGCTCTTATATATAGTAAGTACTCAATAAATGGTAGCTTTATTTCTTCTTAATCGACTTTTCAGCTGGGAACCATGAAAAGAAAAAAAAAAAAAAAAAACCCACCCAGGCTGGTTAATGGGAGCAGTGCTCCTTGGTGACACCCTTCAGTAAAAGTGGAGGCAGGTGGCAGAGGCCGTGGGAGCGAGAGCTTAAGCAGCAGCTTCTTTCCCACAGTCAGCTTCGTGTCCTCCTCATGCTGAAATCATCATTTCTCACCTCGATTCCTGCCTCCCTGGTGCTCCCCTGCCAATCCTTTCTGTTCCTTTCCTCCTCCTCTAGATTGTAAGCTTCTTCCGGGCAGGGACCGTCTCTTCCCTTGCTCCACGCACCGGTGCCCAGCACGGTACCTGGAGCCAGTGTTTGTGGAATGAATGAATGAATGAGATGCACGTTTCAGAAGCAGACTGTGGTGTTGCCAGGAGAGTTAGTGAAAATTAATTGACTAATTTTGGTCTCAGTTCAATTTTAAAAAATTATAGTTCAGACTTTTTGATTTTATACTGGTCCAGTATGGTTGACGTATCAGTTCCTGTATTTTCCGCGTTCTTGCGTGGGAAAGACCCCAATTCTAAACGATAACAGTATCGCATGAGCTTTGCAGACTCGTCTGTGAGGCCCCCCTCACTTCTCGCCCCTGCAGTGTGTGATGAGCTATACAGCTCGCTGAATCTGTCTCACTGTAGAATATCTTATGTGGCTTAGACACTGTTCTTTTAGTCTGAACTATATGCTTTGTGATCTGACAGCCATAGCCTCATTACTTGGGCACCTACCGTGTGCCAAGCCCTGTGCTGAGAGCTCTGCATACGTACTCTCTGCCCTTCCTAATAGCTTTCTGAGGTAGGTAGATATGCCCGTTTTATGGATAAAGAAAGGGAAGCCCAGGGAGGCAGGTGACCTGCCTCAGGCAAGTTAAGATCGGGGCAGGACTTGAACCTAGGCCACCGTGGCCTCGGAACCTGTGGTTTTCCCACTTGACTTCGTTGCCTCCCTTTGCGTAGATTTTAAGTAAATGTCACCATGTCTACATGTCAGCCTTTGTCCAGTTTGTGGAGAGTGTTTTCTTCTCCACGTCTTTAGCTTTTTTTTTTTTTTCTGCTGCACCTCATGGCTTGTGGGATTTTAGTTCCCCAACCAGGGATTGAAGCTGGGTCCTCGGCAGTGAGAGCATGGAGCCCTAACCACTGGACCGCCAGGGAATTCCCATCCACTTCCTTGGCCTTGATTAGAGACTGTGAGGTGAAATGAGGTGTGGGAGCCGTGAGCAGAATGAGGGGGTGACGTGGAGGGGGCACGGAGTTGTAGGCGTGACTTGTATGTGTCGGAACCAGGACGGGACCCACTTCCTCTCTGGGCGCCTATTGAGTTTGCTCTGGTCCTTATCCGTCGCAGGGCTCACAGCACCTGCCCGCACGGTACCAACCACCCAGTGCCAGGGGGTACGAGCCCAGTTCTGTAAACGCTCAGCTGTTCTTGCTCTCATACTCTGCCCTTCACATCTTTTTAAGCATCGTGGCCTGAGCTTGCTCCCTTGGCCTTAGTGCATTTCCTTTCCTGAGTGTCTCCTATATGTCAGGTGCTGTGATAGAAGCTTGGGGAAAGCTGAAATGAGCCCAGTTCCCTTCTGCCTCTTACTCCATTATTTCCGCTGTGCTCTTTACAGTGCTTGGATCTCTTTCATGTGCCTTAGTTTTCACTCTTTAGCCTTAGTACTTAATTTTTTTATTTCTATTTATTTTTTTGGCTATGGTGCAAGGCTTGTGGGATCTTAGTTCCCCGACCAGGGATCAAACCCAGGCCCTCAGCAGTGAAAGTGTGGAGTTCTAACCACTGGACCGCCAGGGAATTCCCTAGCCTTAGTACTGTACAAACAAACAAACAAGCAACGCTTTATTGGATAAGTATGCAATGTATGAAGAACAAGGGACAAGGAATCACAAGCCCTGGGTCCTGACCATGTGCCCGGGGCAGGTGCATTGGCCTCGCCGAGTCTGCTGTCAAGGGCCGTTGCCATTTCTTTCCCAGCGTTGCTGTGAGGCTCAGGTGGGGCAATGTGCACAGACTGCTCCTGCCCAAGGGAGCCTGCCCTTCAGAGTCAGAGCCAGATCTTCTTGTTTCCAGCCCAGGGCTCTTCATCTGCTGAACCAACCTTCCTCATGGAATTTTTCACTGAAGATGTTGTGACTATGTATCCTGGTTCTGGTTTTCTTCTCTTGAGTAGAAACAAGCTGACAGCAGGTACAAAAGCTGTGTTTCTTCCCTCTTTCCACAATGTCAGATGAAATTCCTGCCAAAGTACCATGGTAGAGCCCAGGCGCTACACAGATGAATAAGCTAAGGTCCCTTCCCTCCAAGAGCGCCTGGGTAAACGTGGGGAAAGAGTCAGCGTTGAAGTGAGGGCTGGACCAAGCTAAAGGCCCTGACGCCCTCTAGCAGGTTTGCACTTTATCTTGAAGACTCTGCAGGGTTTTATAGAAGAGGATGGACTGGCAAGGGTAAAATAGGGCTGTCATCTCCTGGCGGGCTCTCCCGCTCTCACCTCTTGGGCACCCTGGAAATAGCTGTACTGCACGTGCTTCTGACAGACCACCGATTCCTGTGTGCACCTTAGTATCCACCTAGTTCTTTGGGTGGGTTGAGGAGAGGTACACCCAAGATCAGTTTTTTTGAACACAGGCAAATGTTCCTAGTGACCATCATTAGGGTTGAGTGTTTTTGTAAAGTTAGTTCTCCCCTAGAATCCGAGATAAAACCCTCCATCCTCTCTCTGGTAAAAGTCAAAAAATGGTCATGCTGTTGAAAACCCAGAGTTGATCAAATTATATGGAACATGAGAAAACTTCTGAGTCTGGTATGTTCACATGTAAATAAACAAGCAAACACAAAGCAATGTTTGGTGCCCTCCTGGTGTGGGGTGAAAACCCAGAATGAGGGCACAGTGGTGCAGGGCCCCAGGCTGGCGGCTATGGGAGGGGTCAGGAGAGGTCATGAAGGGTGTCAGAAGTGGGCACCATAGAGCATTAAAGTACACGTTGGTGGGTAGGGTGTAGGGTTTGGGTCTGCAAAGCTGGCAGAGGCCACTGTCAGCACATGTCACTTCGGGTGGGCGGTTAACATACCAGGTTATCACGGAGAGATTCCTTCTGCTTTTTACATAACTGTTGTATGGAGAGATGGACAGACTCTGAGTCTCTTGCAGACAGAGGCATTTGCCTGTGTTAACTCTAAATGACACGGTCTGGGACCCTTCCAGCGCACATGGTGTCGTGAAAAGAATGTAGCTTTGGTTTGGATCCCAACACTTGTCATCTTTGAGACCTTGAACTAGTCACTTCTTCTGAGCTTCAGTGTCCTTATCTACAGAGTCAGGATAATCCTTGCAGGATTTTTCCATACCTGGCAGAGTAAGTAACCAATAAATATTTCTCTTTCTTGTAACCATTGGACTGATAAGCATTATAGGTAATTCCCTTAGAAACTGACTGAGAACCTGATGTTGGCTGAGGGTAGCCACTGCAGAAAATGCAGGACTAACGGTGTGTGACTGCTTCTGAAGTTTCCTGATGCTCCCCCCACCCCACCCCCTCCAGCAGTTGCTGCAGTAAAGTGATTGCAGCCGCTTAATAACCAGGCTGCACAAATGTCCTCAGCCTCCCTCGGAAGGTCTGAGAAGCCTGGCGTTTCAGCAGCCGTGATTGTTTGCAGCACACGGACCATTCAGGGACACCTCCTTATCACTGAAGACATTGAAACTGGAGTAACTCTTACCTAGTCTTACAGAGCCCTTCTAACTTAGTCTCAGAAATGGCCCTTAGGAGTTGGACAGTGTAAAACAACAGCAAAACTGAACAATTTGTTTAAAATGTAATGAACATGTGTGAAACCACCACTCAACCAAAGAGCTAAAATATTGTTAATAAATTACATTTACCTGTTGTTCCTCCCCATCCCATCCCCCTGATCCCCTGTGGGCGGCAGTCACTCTTCTGAAAGTCACGCTGATCATTTTCTTGCTTTTTTGGTTCTCTCTCTCTCTCCCTCTCTCTCCCCCCCCACCCCCGCCCCGGCTCTCTCTCCCCCGCTCTCTCCTTCCCCTCACCTTCCCCCCATCCCCCTTACCCCTCCCTCTCCCTTTCCCTCTACAGATCTACAAAATGATATCATATTGTGCTCCTAATTTGCCTTTGCCTGAGGTTGAGCAACTCTTTATGTAATTATTGGCGTTATATGCTCCCTTTTCTGTGAAACGACTATGAATGCTTTTCGTGTCTTTTGCCCATTTTTCTGTTAGGTGTTCTCTTACTGATTTGTAGGCATTTTTATGTATTCTGGTACTAATCCTCCATCAGTTGTATGTGTCACAAATATCTTCTCCCAGTGTGTAGATTGTCTTCCCTCTCTTTAATGTGTCTTCGGGTGGCCAAAAGTTTTCGTAGTAATGTAGCCGAACTTATTGATCTTTTTTTTAATGCTTAACATTTTTTGTATCTTCATAAATTCTTTCCTACTTCAAGCTCCGGAAGATATTCACTTCTATTTTCTTTTCAAGTTTTCAAAGTTTGCTTTTGACATTTAAGTGCTTCATCCATCTGGAGTTGATTTTTTGGCCTGGTGTGAGTAAGAATCCAATTTCTTTTTTTCTTCCTGTGGATAAACAATTTTTCCAACTTTTCCTTTTGCACAGTGTCATGCTGCCTCTGTCAAAAATCAAAGTTTCACAGATGCATAGGTCTGTTTCTAGGCTCTTCTGTACCACTGGTCAGTTTGTTTATCTCTGTCCCATTACTACACTGTCTTAAGTACTACAGGTTTACAATAAGCTTTTTTAGCTATCAAGGCAAGTCCCCCTTCCTTATTCTTCTTCAGAAATGTTTGGGCTATCATTGGCCATTTGTCTTCCCTTTAAAATTTGGAATCAACCTTTCAAATTCCACAGAATAATTGAGGTGTAATTTATATACAGTGAAATATACACTGTTCTGTTGCCCAGGTCTTCATCTTAACAAATGCACATCATCATGTAACCTCCACCACAATCAAGATACAGGACAGTTCCATCACTCCCAGAATTCCCTCATCCCTTTGGCGGTTGACCTCCTCCCCAGTCCCTTGCTACCACTGCTCTGTGTTCTGTTGAGATTTTTTTTTTAATCTCATTTAAAATTTTTTCACTGTTTTATTAAAACGTTGGAATTTTTTAAACTAAACTGCATTAAATCTAGAGATAAATTTAGGAAGGACTCTATGTCTTATGTTAAGTGTTCTTGTCCATGAACATTATGTATCTCTCAACTTAGTTGGAGAGATTTTTTGCTTGACAGTAATGGAAGGGTCTACATTTTTAGAAACAAATCTCAACATTTTAAGTAGTTCTTAAAAACTCCTCTAAAGGAAACATTTTATAAGATAATCGTCCATCTAAATGGACACATAAATATACACAAATATATATCAGACTTGTGGCAGTGTTATGTTTTAGAAAAAAGTCACATCTTGGTTCCATACCAGCCTTGTTGCTCACCCTATGAGACCATAACCAAGCTGCTTGGCTCCCCTGATGCTCAGTCTCTTCATCTGTGTGATGACTAGAACATCTCTTCCTCATGGGGTGGTTGTGAAGATTAAATGCACAAAGTGTCGAGACAGCGGACCCGACACAGTGAAGCCATGGGTGGGTGAGACTGTGGGGAGAGGAGCTGCTCTCACTCACCCACAAGGAACCAGGAAGGGCCTTCACCGGGTTTGGTTTCGCAGTGGCTTTCACAAAGTGGCACGGCCAAAAGATGGCCTTGAATCATTTTCCTGACAAATTTGGAAAAGGTTAGTGTGACCAAGCTGCCTGCGCCACGCTGCTTCTGACAGGCGAGCTGGAATCACTGGAGGACACAGCTGACAGCCAATTCATTTTGCTGATTCATCCATTAGAAGGGTGGCTCTGGGCCAGAGCTTGGCTTCCAGATTAAAGGCCGAGAGTTGCAAAGCTGCTGGGACTCGAAGGAATGCTGGTAAATTATTGCCATGTGAAGGCCAGCCGTGGAAAGTGGATTGTTATTTGTTTCCCCCTTTAAGGGATCCTAATTCCAAATGTGCTCAGATAAATTCCCCGCCATGGTTAGGGAATTTTTGAAACATTTGTCCATGGGGCTGAGAGCTAAATTACTGGAAACAATAGAATGCTGTTAAGTAGATCATCTTGGCTCCTTTACTATCATCACCTCTGCTTTCAGGAGGAACGTTGACTCAAGCCTCCTCTTTTACTTGGTAATCCAGATTAAACTCGAGAGAGGCATTATTGCACGTGTCATCCCTGTGGGGCACACTTCAAAATCAACCTGCCTGAGTAAGGAATGAAACTTAAAGAGGAAAATCCAGGAGATGCTCATTTGCCAACGATCGGGACAGAATAATCATGTAGAATCTGTGGGTTCTCATGTATTGCATTGATAGATGAACCTGTTTTAGCAGGTAGTCTCAAGCTTACAGGAAACTGCATAAAACTTGCATGTGACAGGGTGAGCTCAAGAGGGTGGAAATTGTGTCTTGTTTTACCAAATATCTGGCATCGTCCCTGGGACAGACACCCAGTGAGCAGCTGCTAGACAGAGGCACGGATGGATGATGTTTGTTGGGTATACAGGTTGTGGGGCGGTTAGATAGATGAGCCGAGAAAGTCAGAAGTGTAGTCCGTTGAAAGCAAGAAGAGTAACTGTCCTGAGGAATAAGATTTTAAAGAAAGGGTCCTGTTTCTGTGGTTCTCTGATCTGAGTGACTTTGGTCGATAGTGTATCTGCAGAGCTGGGTACTTTCTGTTTCCCTCCTTGTAGTGAGTCAGAGCATATGCTGTTTTGAGCTCACATTTCACTAACTCAATCTGCTTCCTTGGGATAATATGAAAGTTCTTTAATACCCTTAGGGTTGTTTTCTTTTCTTTTCTTTTTTTCCTGTTAAACTCTAGAGTGAATATTTGAAAAGTACAGCAAACTTCTTAGTAAAAAAAATTTTTTTTGAATTTTATTTTATTTATTATTTTATACAGCAGGTTTTTATTAGTTATCCATTTTTTTTTTTTTTTTTTTAATTGCTGTACGTGGGCCTCTCACTGCTGTGGCCTCTCCCGTTGCGGAGCACAGGCTCCGGACACACAGGCTCCGTGGCCATGGCTCGCGGGCCCAGCCGCTCCGCGGCATGTGGGATCTTCCGGGATCGGGGCACGAACCCGTGTCCCCTGCATCGGCAGGCGGACTCTCAACCACTGCGCCACCAGGGAAGCCCCTAGTTATCCATTTTATATATATTAGTGTATATATGTCAATCCCAATCTCCCAATTCATCCCACCCCCCCACCCTCCCGCCACTTTCCCCCCTTGGTGTCCATATGTTTGTCCTCTACATCTGTGTCTCTATTTCTGCCCTGCACACCGGTTCATCTGTACCATTTTTCTAGGTTCCACATATATGCGTTAATATATGATATTTGTTTTTCTCTTTCTGACTTACTTCACTCTATGACAGTTTCTAGGTCCATTCACGCCTTTACAAAGGACCCAGTTTTGTTCCTTTTTATGGCTGAGTAATATTCCATTGTATATATATGTGCCACATCTTCTTTATCCATTCATCTGTCGATGGGCATTTAGGTTGCTTCCATGACCTGGCTATTGTAAATAGTGCTGCAGTGAACATTGGGGTGCATAATAAGAGTAGGTGTCTTTTCTTATTTTTCTTTTTGTTGTTTTATTTTGCTTTGCTCTTTAGATGACTAAACATTTAGGGCATGACATTCTATAAACTCCTATTGTGCTGAGACGTTTGAGGCAGATCTGGTCCACTTGGAGTGAAGATGAAAGTGTGAGGGGCTGGGTATGTGGGGAGTATCTGCCTCTTACCCAGTTGTCTTTCCCTGTGGTTTAAGGTCTCTGAAGTACTGGAGTCCCTTGTCCAGTTCTGGTGTATCTGTCACCTCTTGCTGCATTCTACCATGCTTCATTTACATAATATTTACTGGGAACTACTCTGATCCAAGAACTTTGCTAGAAGTGGGTATACAGAAGTGGGTATACTCTATTTCAGACGTCACGGTGCTTTTGCAGCTGCCCGGGTCCCAAGTCTGGCAGCCCCTGCCAGCATGGCCCAGCCCTTACAGTCTTGCTGCTAGTGTAGGTAATAACCAGTGGCAGTGATAGTGGGCCGGGGAGTGTGTGCTCACACTGCAGAAGCTGGAGCCAGCACATGGGGGCCCATCCTCCCGGTTTCCGTGGGTCCTCACTCCCAGGCCACCTGCACGTTCCATCCCCACCCTCCGAGAAGGAGGCAGCAAGATGGACCGGGCCTTAGTCAGGCATTAACACCAAAGAGGGAACAAGCTCTAGTTTTCAGGGACTCCTGCCAGAGGCACATTACAGAGAATTAGCAGGCTTTCAGAGCAGAAGGAGAAGAGGCAGGCCTCAAGTACTGTGGGAATATCTTGACTCTGCAGAGTCCAAAGTGAAGTGCGGAACGGCAGGCAGGGCCCTGGCCTTAGGGTCGAAGCAGCCTGGTTTTGCCGCCTAGCACTGCCGCTGGCCCACGGTGTGGCCTGCAGCAATGCCCCCGACCTCTGTGCACCTGCTTTCTCATATTCAATAAAGACAATTCTCCCTTACAAGTGCATTGTGAAGATTAGACATCATGTACGCAAAGCACCGGACACAGACGTATGGTAGACCTTTGGTATTTAACACAGTGATCAGCACTGCTGTCAATATTGCTTTTCTTGTCATCTTTATTTTTAACAAAATAAGTGAGGGTTTACAGTTTTCCCTTAGTGGTTTTGTTTTGTTTTTCATTTTCTTACTCTGAAAAGGAGTAATTTTCAGGCCATAATGTTACCTGCAAATCTTCCGAAAATTAACGTTTTGCTTACATCATCCTGGTTATTGAATAGTTTACAGAGCATTTTCACACTGTAAGGGAGATTGAGGAGCAGTGACTGGCTCTTCTCCAGGTGAGAAAACTCAGATATGGAGAGCCTATGAGACATTCCCAAGGCCACCTGGCTTCTAAATGGCAGAGCGGGGTTGGGAGTGCACACCTCACCCCAGGGCTCCTTTGACTACCTCAGGCCATCTTTCCGAAGTGACATCCCTGGGGCTAGGCCAGACTCTTTGATAAGGATTTTTTCTTTTCCTTGTAGCTGTCAATACCAGCAAATATGCAGAGAGCTATCGGATCCAGACCTATGCTGAATATGTGGGGACAAAGCATGAGGAGAAGCAGATCAAGAGAAAGTGGACAGAAGATAGTTGGAAGGAGGTTGAGAGAAAGCGGTTAAACACGCAGTGCATCTCCTATGCTTTGCAGAATCACTGTTACCCCGCCAATAGGTAAGAGTTCTTGGCTGTCGATTTGAAAGGGCAGCGTCGTTCTAGCAAAGCTCTTCTCGCTGCTTCTTATAGGACTGTAAGTAGTAAATCTGACTTTTGAGAAAGACTTTTTTCTAAGTTTTCACATAATATCAGAAGTTACTACTCCGTTAATTCCTTCTGTGCTATACAGACCATTTCAGTTAACATTCACAAAACCCAGATGAGGCAGACAAGGGGATACATCTTATTCCCATTTTAGGGGTGAAGAACCAGGGGCTCTGTGACTTGCCACCATTCAGTAAGAAAGCCAGGGTCAGAGGTGAACTCTTCCGTCTGATCTCTTCCTCTTCCCAGGCTGCCACGTTGCTTCTGGCTGAGCTTCTGAACCCCTTTTCATATCCCACGTAGACACTGCACCACATGCCTGCTGTAGAGAGAGAACTTGATACACACTTCCTTTACTTACATGTATTCCTACTTTCAGAAGATAAATGCTGGTGATATTTTAGAATCTTTGTGAAACTATAAAACATAGGTATAGAAATGGGGGGGGGGTTCCTTATAGAAAATTGTAAAGAAGAGAAAAGTGTGAATTAACAAAGAAAAAATTAGCCATGATCCCACCACCCAGAAGCAACCACTGTTAATATTTGGATTCCCCTCCCTACTTTTTAAATGGTTTTTTAGAGATTTTAAAAATTGAGGTATAATTAACATACCTCATATTATAACATAATAAAATGTACAGATCTAAAATGTTTAGTTCAGAGAGTTTTAAGTTACATATACACAGGTGACCACCACTGAAAGCAAGATGTAGGACATTTCTATCTCCCCGCCTCAAAATTTTGCTGTGCCCCTTTTCAAGCAACTCCAAGCCCCCACTGTCCTAAGCAACTATTTCAAATTTCTATCACTGTGGATTAATTTTGATTATTCTTGGAATTTATAAAAAATGGAATCATTTGGTATTATGTTTGGCTTCTTTCACTTAACCTGTTTTTGAAATTCATCCTTAATGTTGTGTGTATCAGGAGTATGTTAATTTTTTTTTTTAAATAAATTTATTTATTTTTGGCTGCGTTGGGTCTTCCTTGCTGTGCGCGGGCTTTCTCTAGTTGCGGTGAGCGGGGGCTGCTCTTCGTTGTGGTGCACAGGCTTCTCATTGCAGTGGCTTCTCTTGTTGTGGAGCATGGGCTCTAGGCACGTGGGCTTCAGTAGTTGTGGTGCTCGGGCTCTAGAGTGTAGGCTCAGTAGTTGCTCCCCGGCATGTGGGATCTTCCTGGACCAGGGCTCGAACCCGTGTCCGTTGCATTGGCAGGTGGATTCTTAACCATTGCCCCACCAGGGAAGCCCAAGTACATTAATTTTTATTACTCAGTATTACTTCATTGTATGAATATACAGCCTTAACCTGTTCTCCTGTTGATGGACATTTGGGTTGTTTCCAGGTGGGACTATTATAAATCAGGCTGCTATGAACATTTCTATAAAAAAAATTTTTGTGGGCATATGTTTTCATTTCTGTTGAGTAAATATCTAAGATTAGAATTGTTGGTTCTTAGGATAGATGTATGTTAAACTTTATAAGAACAACTGAACAGTTCTCCAAAGTGGATGTACCATTTTATACTCCCCCAGTATTATATGAAAGTTCCAATTGCTCCACATCCTTGACAACACTTAGTGCTGTCAGCCTTTTTTAGCCATTCTAGAAGATATAAGATGGTATTGCATTGTGATTTTAATTTGCATTTCTCTTGTTGACCACCTTTTTGTGTGCTTCTTGACCATTCAAATATCTTCTGCTTGAGGTGGATATTTAAGTCACTTGCCCATTTTCTAATTAGGTTGTTTGTCTTTTTACTGTAGATTTGTAGGTGTTCTTTTATATATTCTGGATACACATCCTTTGTGCTGCAAATACATTTTTTGAGTCTGGGGTAGTATATTCATTTTATTAGTGATGTATTTTGATGAGCAAATATTTTTAATGTTGATGAAGTCCTATTAATTTTTTTTTGTTAATGGTTAGTGGGTTTTTTCCCCATTCCAAAACTTTGCCTACGTAAGGTTACAATGATTTTCTAGAAACCTTTCTTCTAGAAGGTTTATAGTTTTAGCTTTTACATTTAAGTCTGACCCATTTCAAATTAATTTTGTATGAGATAGGAGTCAAGGTTTAGTTTTTTCCATATGGATGTCTAGTTGTTCTGGCAACATTTGTTAAAAAGACTTTTCTTTCCTTGTTAAATTAACTTGGCACTTTTGTCAAAAATAAATTGACCATGTATGTTTAGATCTATATCTGGACCCTTCTGTTCCACTCATTTTTATACTATTCTTATGCCAATACCACACTTTCTTTTTTCTGACTTTATAGTAAGTCTTAAAATCAGGTAGCATAAACCCTCCAACATTGTTCTTTTTCGTATTGTTTTGACTATTCTAGATCCTTTGTATTCCACATAAATTTTAGAACGATCTTGTCTTTCTTCACTAGACCTGTTTTATAGTTTTTACTGTAGAAGTCTTATATGTCTTATGTTAATTTTTCCCTAAATATTTATCTTATTTATGCTATCAGAAATGGAATTGTTTCTTAAGTTTCATTTTCAAATTGTTTGCTGCTTCTCTATAGACAATATAATTAATTGTTGTATATTGACCTTGTATCCTGCAACATTTTAAAATTCACTTATTCTGATAGGTTGGGTTTTTTCTTAATATTCTGAAGAGTTTTTAATTTACACAGTTTTATTTCTTTTCCAGTCTTTATGTCTTTTATTTCTTTTTCTTGCTTTATTGTACCAACTAGCACCTTTGGTATATTGTTAAAGTGGGAAGAGTAGATATCCTTGCCTTCCAGTATTAGAGAGGGGAAGTTAGTTCAGTGTTTCCCCTTGAACTATAATTCTTAGGTTGTCCATACAAGTCTTTTTTCAGGATGAAAAAGTTCCCCGCCATTTCCAGTTTGCTAAGACTTTGTATCATGAATAGATGTTGGATATTTTCAGATGCTTTTTCTGTATCTTTTAAAATTGTCACGTGTTTTTTGCCCTTTGTAAGTATTTTGCATGACATTGATTGGTTTTTGAATGCTTAATTGGATTTGCATTCCTGGGAGAAATTCCACTGGGTCATGATGTATTATCCTTTTTACATGTTGGGTTTGAATATATTGTTAAATATTTTTTTATCTTTGTTCATGAGGATGAGGAATATTAGATTGTAATTTTCTCTTTTTTTACATCTTTGTCAAGTTTTGGTTCAGGATTATGCTGACCTCATAAAACTAGTATAGTTAAGAAGTTCCTCTTCTATTATTTTGTGACAGTGTGTATAGGACTTTTTTTTTTTTTCCTAAATTATTGGTTGGGTTTACTAGTGAAGACATCTGGGCATAAGAGTTTTTTATGGAAAGGTTTTTGATTATGAACTCAATTTCTTTAATAGATATGGGAAGATTTAGCTTTTCTATTTCTTCTTGTATCACTTTTAGGAATTTGGTTTTCCAAGGGATATTCAATTTTATTTAAGTTGTCAAATTTGTTAGCATAAAATTATTAGCTCAAAATACTCCCTTATAATTTCAGTATCTGTAGGATCTATAGTTATGTCCCTTTAAAAATTGCTAATACTAGTAATTTGTGTTTTCTCTTTTCCTTGCTAGGTGTTTATCAATTAATTCTTTCTAAGAACCAACTTTTAACTTTATTGGTTTTTCTCTATTATATTTGTGTCTTGCTTTTTCATTTATTTATACTCTTCTTATTATTTCTTCTGCTTATTTGAATTTAATAGTTTTGGATTTAATATGTTATTCTCCCATTGTAAGGTGGGAACTTAACTCCTCGACTTTATGTTTCTTCTTTTCTAGTGAATTTTTCTTTAGTTTTTGCTTAACTGCTTTCCACATATTTTGATGTGTTGTCTTTTCACTGTCATCTATTACAAAATATTTTCTAATTTCTCTTGTGCTTTCTTCTTTAACACATGAGTTATTTAGAACTTCTTTGATAATTATTGAGACTTATTTTATGGACTGACATGTGGTCTGTCTTGGTGCATGTTCTATGTGGACTTGAGTGAGTGTGATATTCCATTAACATCATTTTAAGTTATGTTGGTTCATGGTTTTGCTCAGCTCTTCTATATCTTTACTGAGTTGGTTAGGGGTTTTTTGTTGTTGTTGGGGTTTTTTTGGGGGGTGGTTGTCTGCTTTTTCTTTCAGCTACTAAGAGTGGTATTGAAATCTCCAACTATGGTTGTGGATTTAATTCTCCATTAATTATATCAATTCTTGCTTCATGAAACTGTTTTGATAGGTATATGCCCATTTTGGATTGTTATGTCTTCTTAATGAATTGCCCCTTTTATCACTGTGGAATATTTCTCTTCAGTTCTAGAAATAACCTTTTTTTGATGTTTATTGTGTCCTATATTAACATAGCCACTCTTGTTTCTTTTTTTTTTTTTTTTTTTTTTTTTTTGCGGTACATGGGCTTCTCACTGTTGTGGCCTCTCCCATTGTGGAGCACAGGCACCGGACGCACAGGCTCAGCAGCCATGGCTCACAGGCCCAGCCGCTCCGCGGCATGTGGGATCCTCCCGGACCGGGGCACAAACCCGTGTCCCCTGCATCGGCAGGCGGACTCTCAACCACTGCGCCACCAAGGAAGCCCCACTCTTGTTTCTTGTAGGTGTTTGCCTTTTACTGGCAACTTATTTGTCTTTATAATTAAAGTAGGTTTCTTATAAACAGCTTATGGTTGAGTATTGCTTTTTTATCCACTCTGACAATCCCCGCTTTTTATACTTAATCTAATTAATGATACAGGTGAGCCTGTATTCCATCTTGATATTTGTTTCCTACTTGTCCTGCTTGTTCTGTGTCCTTTTGTTTTCTGTCGCTTTTTGGATGAATTGTGTGTTATTTAGTACTTACTGATATTATATATAGCCTCCCATTTTATCTTCCCTGTCAACTTTTTGCTTATACGTTTTTGTGTTATTTTTTGTCATTGCTCCAGAGTAATGGTTGGCAAACTGTAGTCCATAGGCCAAATCAGGCCCACATGTTTTTATAAAGTTTTATTGGAACACAGCAGTGCCTATTAATTTACATACTGCCTCTGACTGCTTTGCATTACGATGGCAGATTTGGGTAGTTGTGACAGAGACTGTGTGGCCCACAAAACTCAAAATGTTCACTATCTGTTCCTTTACAGAAAAGTTTGCTGATCCCTGCTCTAGAGCTACTCTGCCCAGTGGTAGCCACTGACCACATGTGCCTAACAAGTACTTCAGATGTGGCTAATCCAAACTGAGATGTGTTGTAAATTTAAAACACACACCTGATTTTGAAGAATTGATTACATGTAGAAATGATAATATTTTTGATATACTGGGTGAAATAAACATATTATTAAAATTAATTTCACTTGTATTTATTTGTTTGTTTGTTTGTTTGTTTGTTTTTGCCATATGTGGGCCTCTCACTGTTGTGGCCTCTCCCATTGTGGAGCACAGGCACCGGACGCGCAGGCTCAGCAGCCATGGCTCACAGGCCCAGCTGCTCCGCGGCATGTGGGATCCTTCTGGACCGGGGCATAAACCCGCGTCCCCTGCATCGGCAGGCGGACTCCCAACCACTGCGCCACCAGGGAAGCCCTATTTATTTTTTAATGGTGGCTCCTAGAAAATTTAAAATTGCATATCTGGCTCACAAAATATTTCTGTTGGCCAAGCACTGCTCTAGAGATTATAATACGCCTCTTTAATGTATCACAGTTTATCTTCAAGTGAAAATTACATTGCCTCATGAACAATGTAAGATTCTTACAAGAGTATATTTCCATCAACCCCCTCCCATCCTTTGTGATCTTCTGCCTCATATTTTGCTTCTACATTTTGTAAGCTTGATATGTTGTTGCTTTTGTTCCTTTTCTCTCTCTCTCTCTCTCTTTAAAAGTTAATAATCTTAAGAAAATAAGGGACTAAACTATGGGGGAGATGACATAAGTATAAACATAAAAATTCAGGCATAATTAGAAGGATCCAGTTAAGATCGTGCAGGGCCCTTATGGTTGGCTCTTTGACTCACTTCTTTGGCTCTAGAGAATTGATCTGAGACCTTGGAAGACACGTCACAACAGCCGAGCTTCTAGGGTTGGCTGTTACTGTTGCCCATAGAGGTGAATGTCCATTTCTTCTGCTGTTTGCATTGGTATTGTGGCAGCAGGCTTCTTTTCTATAATAGATTCAGAATATTCAAGGAGTTTATAGTTGATTAATTGGACAAAAGATAGGGCTTTGGGAAACTGGACTGGACATAAATTTGCTTGAGAAGGGAAAAAGATTTGGTTTGGTGGCAAGAGCTCTGAATAAGTACAGGTTGGCATGGTGTTTGAAGAATCCTCCTTTACAGTGGAAGCAAAAACATTTAAGATCTCACTAATAGATATTTAGTCCCCATAAATAAACACTGATGTTTGAAACAGTCCTGAAAAACAGATGCTATTATTACCATTCTCATATTATTAACGATGTTCTATAATTAAAGAAAATGGTTTTCCAAAGCCACTTTGCCCTTACAGAGATTTGTTCAATCATGTCTAGGGGTTATGTGCCCTTTGGCTTATTTCAACTGTTGGGAAAAACCCTTTGGTCAGTCTCTTCCTTCTAGCCTTCCCTTTCTGTGAAACTAAATCTCAGCCTTCCTTGAAAATGTAGTAGCTCCTGGGAATTCCTGCTTATGTAGGAAATGCTAAGCATATATCAAACCTATGGTTTTCAGATTTCATATAATTTTCATCTAAAATTAGCAGTTAGTAATTGAATGTGCATATTACATTAGGAAATAGGGGCTGGGCGGGGGAGCCCTTTAGAGACAAAGAAGAATTCTGATGAAGGAGACTGTGTTCCGGGACCCACTGCTTTGTCAGACTGCTTACACGTTTATTCGTAAATGGGCCTGTGGAGCAAGTGTTTTCTCTCCTCCGACTGAAAAATGCCTTAGAGACAACCAAGGCCACAGAGTGGAAAGGGAACTGACTTCTAGGCAGCTGGACAAACAAGGGTTCTAGCTTGGGTTCTTTCCCAACCTTGGGAAAGACCTCATTCATTCTTCCCTTCAGTGAATACCAGCAAGAGCCCAGGATTTGTCTCTGTTTTCTCGTCTTAAGTGAGGCATTTTGTCAGAAAGAATGTTAAAAGTTCCTTCTAGCTCTTAAATTCCAAGTGTTTTTACACTGGGAAACTGATACAAACTCTTGAGGCCCTTTGAGTTAGATTTTTGAAAATCCCTGTAGCAGGAGAACTTTTGCTTAAGAGGTATATAATAAAAATAAGATTGGGTGAACCTATGAAAGCCCTTTACTACACTGAAATAATAAGGAAAACACACCAAATAGAGAAAAGATCATTGACCCTTTCACTGGGTACTGTCTTTCAAACTCCCATCTACCATCTGTATACTAGAATTTCTTTGAAGCTCCTTTTCCCCATGATTTCTAGATGGTTAGATACCACTCAGTCTGTAGCAGAAGAAACTTGTACTCAGCCCTTTTTGTCCTCTATGTCTTGGTCCTCTGTTTGCACATTCATTGCTTTCGTGCTTCTGTGACTCTGAGTGGTGGCCTCTCACCTTCAGACCCCACCCCTGCCGCCCCACCCCCCATCTCAGAATGTTTCCCTACAGCCTGAGCCCCACCCCTCTTACCATGGGGGCCCCTCACTCCCTCTCAGTGTTGACGTTCCCTTGTTTCTTTTTTCTTGCCCCTGGTTCTACTGCAGGAATCTCCATTTAGCTTTGACTGCTGCCCTGTTCCTGGTTCTCAGCTGCCTTTTCCTGGGGAAATTTCCTTTTTTTTAGTTCTTGCTCTCTTCTTGGTTCTATAGCTTAGGAACCGACTTTACATCTGTGTCTTTATATTAACCAAATGACATCTCCACAATTTGCATATCCCTTAGCTTCTGGAAAGGACTATAAAAACTATCTAGTCTAGCTACCTTAGTATCTTTCTTGTATTTGGGCAGAGTAAATGTTGGCAGATTCACTGTAGATCTTGTGAGTTACATATATTTTAGAAGAAAAAGTGTTTTCCCGTGACACTTTTTAAACCATTGGAGTGATAAATGCACATAATTTTTAAAAATTCACATAGTACAGGAGAATATGAAATGAAGGGGGGAAAATCCTGGCTCCACACTCCCAGTTCTTTTTCCCAGTGGCAGCTACTGTTATCATTTTCTTCATTATCTATTATCACTATACTTTTAAATTATACCTCTATTTCTCATCTTCTTTGACTAATGTATCTTGTTCACTTCTAAAAAAGATTAAAAATTTAACACATATATATTCTGTCTCTCTCCCTTCTCTCTTTGGTTAGTGCTGTTAATTTATTTATTTTTACTACTTTTTTGTATCTGTACATTTGTGCTTTCTTGAGAACCTGATTCCAAGAGATGGTAACAGGTATACAGCATCTATAATATGACTGTGTAAATGCAGTATTCTGAAGAGAAAAAGTTGCATAATGGGGCCCACAGAGAAGAAAATGTATTCCTATGCCATTAAAGCTTTGCTACCCAAAGGAGAATCTTCCAAATATCCCAGCCTTTTGTGTGTAGATTTTTTTTGAGGGAAGTAATCTTTTCCTTGAGTGATTTTTTTTCTTTTTTGCATATATAGTGTATGGTTAATAAACTCTGTAACAGTTTCTCTATTTTACCTTCATAATTGATAGTGTTGCTTGAATATAGAATTCTAGATCCAAACTTTTATCCTCTCAGAACTTAAAATATGTTGCTTTCACCACTATAATCATTGATTTACTTTCCTGTTTTCCTTCAAGGCAGGTGCAGTGTTTTCTGTCTTTATATCTCTAGCACATAACCTAGAGTCTGACCCAGAGGATGTACTCAGATGTTTGGTGACTAAATGAATGAATAAATTCCTGAATGCCAGTCTCTGAGCTAGGTCTTTCATGTTTTATCTCATGTGATGCTCATAGCAGCACTGTGAGGGAGGTGAGGTTATCCCCGTTTCACAGGACTCTTCCTGTCTTGATCACTGCTGAACTCCAAACAGGGCCAGGCATCTAGCAGCTGCTCCAAAAATTTTGGTTGACTGGATGAACAATCCAGAGTTTAAACTCAGGGAGATTAAACAATTCTCGACAAAGAACTGGGGCTTGAAACCAGGGTATCTGCAGAGCCCCGTTCTTTCCACTATCCATCATGCCCCCTATACATTTTCCCAGGTCTGGTATGCAGCTTTATCCTCAAGGGAAGAAAGTACTCAAACAGATTGCATCTAGGTACGTGCCAAATAGGGGACTATTGTCTTAACTGTAATCACCACACATCTAAGAAAACATCTAAGAGCTTGTGTCTTTTCATTTAAAAGTGATATCCTAGGAAGCAGAAGAGAGGCCCTTTTGAATTTCTGCTTTAAAGAATACCAAAACTTTTCATTACAGAAAAATTTCAAATATAAACAGAAGTAGAGAAAACAACACAACGAAGGCCTATCTAGCTATCACAAAGTGTCAACAGTCAGTGTGTGACCAGTCCTACTTAATCAGTACTTCTTCTCTCCCTCTCCCCTTCGGATAATTTTGAAGTAAATCATAGAGAGCAAATCATTTCAGTCATGAGTCTGAAGATCATGATAAAAAAGATGAGCAATCTGGGGCTTCCCTGGTGGCGCAGTGGTTGAGAGTCCGCCTGCCGATGCAGGGGACACGGGTTTGTGCCCCTGTCCGGGAGGATCCCACATGCCGCGGAGCAGCTGTAAGATGTAAAGCTCACTGACACACAGCATGCTTTTTGGAATATCTGCAGAACGATGAAAAACAAGAGAGAAAACTCATTTATGAAGCAGATTCTTCATTCCAGGCAGTGAAACCCTTGGTTTATTCCTAATTTATCTTTGAGAAAGTTGAGTCTCAGAGAAGCTAAACAATTTCGCTGAAGTTACACAGGATTCTTTAGCTTATACGCCTTTTGGATCCATAGCCCGGTGCATTAAGTTGCCTCTTAGAAACGTGGCACATCATCTACACCTAAGAGTGTGCATGTTTGAAAAAGATGCTGTCTCATTTTAATAAATCAGGTTTTCTTTAAAAAACCAAAACCCAAACCAAAAAAATCCTAGGTTGAAGAAGCCCTAAGGTTAAAACAGCCGAATTTCAAACTTATGTCTTTGGGGAGAGGCTTAGATATCTAGTTCCATAGATCATCAGTGTAATACTGTTAGATATCTAGTCCCATAGATCATCAATGTAAGACTGTCGGTTTTTTAATTGTTTCTTAAAATAATTTTATTTATTTTTGGCTGCGTTCGGTCTTCATTGCTGCGCGCAGGCTTTTTCTAGTTGCGGCGAGTTGGGGCTACTCTTTGTTGCGGTGCACGGGCTTCTCATTGCAGTGGCTTATCTTGTTGTGGAGCACGGGCTCTAGGCGTGCAGGCTTAACTAGTTGCAGCATGCGGGCTCAGTAGTTGCGGTGCGTGGGCTCAGTAGTTGTGGCATGCAGGCTCAGTAGTTGTGGCTCACGGGCTCTAGAGCGCAGGCTCAGTAGTTGTGGCACACAGGCTTAGTTGCTCCTCTGCATGTGGGATCTTCCAGGACCAGGGATTGAACCCATGTCCCCTGCATTGGCAGGCGGATTCTTAACCACTGCACCACCAGGGAAGTCCCTAAATTTTTTTAAAGAAATAGAAGTGACCCTGGGATGTACAAGCCAATATCAGAAGTACTGAGGTGTCATCCTTCTAGGATGCTCAGCTCTGGTCATCCCCGTAGTAGTGGCCTTTGGTGGATTGTTTGGTTGATTTTAAGTAGAGGGACTGCAGCACATCCAGAGGAAAGTGACTTAGTGATGAAAGGAAGGGGAGGTGTTGAGTCTGCTCAGCCTGGAACAGTAGCTGGAGGGAAAGGGCAGTAGAAACCACCATCAGGATTATGAAATGCCGTAATCAGAAAAGCAGTGGCCCTTTATCCTCGCAGAGGACCGAGGAAGAACCCTGAAGGGGATTATGTCGCATTATTAGTCTTCTTTCTCTGATAAGAAAACTCAGAGAGGAGAAGTGTCTTGCTCCAGATCACAGAGCTGGTGCTGTCGTAGATGCTTTCGTGTTTTATAATAGCAGTAATATTTGAAAATCAGTGTTTTCTTTCCATAGCTTCATGTTATTTATTTAATTAACCATAATTAAAAGTAATTATCTATGTTTCTAATAATGTGTTATATTATTCGTTCTTTCTTCGTATGAATATAATTTTTTTTAATGATGCTAACAATTGAAATTGCCCTCAACACACTTAGATGATAGGGAAATGAAATGCTATTTTTCACATGTCTAAATACAAAACAGATTTCCTATTTGAGGTACTCAGGTCATGTGCAGTTAGGATTATTCCTATTTGTAGTATAGTTTTAGCTAAAATGAAGTATGAAATATGTAAGTCCTGTATTTAATTTCCAGGTGTAGAAATCTGGCAGTTCATTTTTCTGGCAGTTCTTTTTTGACACTTTATGCTTTTAAAAAATTCTGCTAGTACACTGTAAGCCAGCAGAAGCCAAAGTGCGCTTGTGTTTTTGGGGTTGGTGTGAGGATGCAGAGTGACTGCTGTGACCCAGCACCAAGTTTGTCATTGCACTGAAAGGAGTTCCATGTTTAAATACTGTCTACAGGTTTGACATTCATCCTTTTGTCCGCTCAAGGATCACTGAAGAAAAGATTTCATTTCATTCTGCTGCATCACTGGTAGTTCAGAAGCCAGATGCTTGCCAGATAGGAGCCTTCAGATCCTGCCTTTTGTGCCCCTTTTCCCAAATGCAGAACAACAAAAATCTGCTGTATATTTTAAAATCTCAACTTCCAATGTAGAACTAATGATAGAATATAAATAATGGCTAAATGGATGTTTACTATACAATTCTTCAAACTTTTCTATGTATTTAACATTTTCCTAATGTTGGGGGAAAATGGAACTGTGCCTTCTGAAACCTTGTATGTTTCCAACAGAGCAGGGCAGTTTGGGTGGTTCTTGATGATCTGCAGGTTCCAGGCACCTGTGAGCTAACAAATGGATGTCTAGGTGATGGCTTACCAGCCCCCCTCCCACCCACCGGGGGGCTGCGGGAACACTCCCCTCTTACCCTTCCAGCCATCACAGCCATGCTATTCAACCTACTCATGCTGCTCACACCTTCCTCTACTCTTCCTTCTCTTCCTCACCTCCTTTCCTGATGCTTTGCAAAGACTGGGACAACTACCTCTGAAGACTGGGATCAACATCATCTCTAAAAACGTGAACCTTTTGCCCACCGCAGGACAGGGAGGGAGCGGAGGAGGCACTGGCATTTAAGTGTCTGCCATGTGCCAGGCACTGTAACATGTGCTATTTTGTTTTGTTTTCTTATTTAATCCTCACAATAACCTATTTTATAATTGAGGAGACTGAGACTCACAGAAGCTAAAGGAACTTGCCCTGAGTCTCAAAACCAGTAAATGACAGAACCCAGATTCAAGCCCTCATCTCTCTTTCATCCTAGATCCCATTCATGCTCTTTCCAGAATGCCTGCTGTCTTCTCACATATCCATTTGTGATCCTTCCCCACCACCAGAAATGCCTTCTGACATGCCTTCCATGCCACGTGGAATCCTTGGGATTTCTTTGCCTTGGGGACTCTTATAGGAAGTAAAAAGATAAAGTTGGGAGTTGTTATTTACTCATATTAACGTTCCAGCACCTAACAAATGATGCTTTATGGTCACTCAGAAAAAGGTTTAAATAAACGAGTGAACAAGAGAACCCATAATACACTAGGAACACGTCTTCCTGCCCAGCTTCTGATTGGAGAAGGCCGTGCTTGGAATACTTTTGCTTGGAAAAAGCAAAAGGCTTTTTCCCTTTTGAACAATGTAAGGCCGTGCTTGGAATACTTGCACTTGCTTTGCTAAAGGTCAGGCAGGATAGAATGACATTCTTTTCATAATCACACCAGCATCCAGCTTATTTTATTGTCTTACCTGATACTTAGAGTGAAAGAGCCATATGAAGGTGGGAGTACACTGACTGTGGATGCCTTGGAAAATCTCAAGTCAGAAGTCCATTCATGCTTGCCTAATCACGTATTTTAAGGGAAAGTAATTTAAAAGGAAGTCAGACTCATGTGATGCTACAGAAATCAGTATTCAGACCACCCTTTTTTGAGTGTTAATCAGTTGTCAAATAGTTGATGTAAAGAATTGGGGAAAAAAAAAAAGAATCAGGGAATTCTTGGGAATGAGCATGAGGTACATTAGTTCATCATCTTAAATGAATGATTCTAAATTCTTGGAAGGGATTAGTTTCTAGTTTGCTGTAGTCACAAATTACTCCCAGAAGGGTCTTCAAAAACCAAACCAGGATGCAAGAAGTATGTGGTTTCTTGGTGTCAGAACATCTGATAGGTGGTCCTCTGTTCTCAGGGAGCTGAAATGATGTTCTCCATGTCAAGAGCAGCCCATCAGGAAGTACCTTGTTCTCTTCTCCTGGTAAAGCCATGCTAATTGATTCATCAGATCAAATTGTTAGTGCTAAAGCACTAAATGGAGATGATTTTGAAACTCGTACTCATTTGTATTAAAACAGTAGCCTTCTGTGTCTTTAAAAAACTGTTGCTAATGAATATTATAAAACTGTCCACAGGTTCCAATTCAGCCATAAATTTAATTTTGAATAACCATTAACAATATTTGAGTCTGCAACCCTCAGAGTAGCATCTTTCAGGATAAACATCTGTAATTGATTTCAGTGGCAATACTTCACCAAGTAATGAGTACTATATTTTACCTTGTTTCAGTATAGTCCGTTAATACTCATAAGAATAATATTTACTTTATTGATGCTACTTTAGAATCATAGCTATATTCTTTGATTCTTTCCAGTTGAAAAGCATAAATTCAGAGGTTTTGATTTGGGTCTTGTCTTTAATTTGTCATCTCATCATTAATTTGACTAAATATGTAATGTGAATGTCCATTTAGGATAGCTAAATTAGTGAATATAGTGATGCTCTTAGAATTTAGAGTAGCATTGTCCACATGGTCATAGGTTTCTTTCTGTTCTCTTCTTTCATCCCTAGTGTCTCTCTCTCCGTTAGCGCAGATCATTTGGCTACAGTGGGCATCAGATAAAGTTTGGGTGCCCAAGCAGAGAGCGAGAGTTGGATCCTTTCATGAGTAAGAAAACCCCACCTACCCCTTTCCTCTGTCATCATTTGTGAAACAGTAGTGTACTTCCAAATTTGAGCCTGTTCAGTTGACATTATGGGGTTTATTCCTTCTCAGGTTGGGTTTACTGGGTTTATGAGAAAACTAGAAACAACCAAGGATGACAATTTCCAAAGAGATGAAATGTCTTCCAAAACATGTGGGATTAAGATACTCATGCTATAAATTTTGTTGTTCTTTAGGTAACTGTCTTTGAATTTTTTCTTATGTGTCATAAGAAAGCTTGCCAGCCTACTTACAAGTGCTAGTAACTATGGAATACAGTAATACTGCACTAATTCATGTGAATGGAAGCGGGGGCTGAAGATTAGTCTAGATTGTAGGAGATTCTTTTTTTTTTTTAATTGAGATGTAGTTGCTGTACAATAGCAGATACATTCTTTTAAAGAATGAGCGGCACCTATAACTGTGTGAACAACAGTGTTACTTGATAAAGCCACATACTTGTGGAGCTGGAAGGGACCTGGAGGTGATCTAGTCCACCCTCCACGATGTTACAAAGGAGAACTGGGGAGGGGGCGGTCAGAGAAGCTGTGTTTACTCAAGGTCACAAAGCCCATTAAGTAACAGAGCTGTGTATACCCATTTAACATAACCAGACAAGTAGTGATTTACTGTTGGCATAGTGGTTTGTCACACGTTAAGTGGATCTTTGTGAAGTCCTTGGCATTTTTTTTCTTTTAAAATATTTTCAATGAAATACTTGAGCATTGTTTTTTAAAGCCAAATAATATTTTTTTAAATTATAATAAAAAGCAGTAGTCCCCTGCCACCCATATTCTGTCCCTCAGAGGCAACCACTTTCAACTCTTTTTTTTGATAATTTACCTTGTTTCCAAGTAATGTACTTATTGCCACTTCTTCATTTTTCTGTTTATCCATTGGCTTGCAAATACAGTAGTCTAGTCCATTTTTATGGTCCTGTACTGTGTGCAAAGCAAGAACTGCCTGTTGTTTTTAAAGTTTTCCTCAGCTCTCTATGTTGTCTCTGTTTCCTCAGAGTTTTTCCTCTCTGAATATTGGTCTGTTTTGGTTTTTGTCTCTCAAAGCCTTTCTTCAAAAATGTGACTATTTGGGGGCATCCACTATTGTTTAAGAAATAACTAAAAAGGGATGAGAAGTTCTTGGAGGCAGAACTTACTGATAGTTTTGCTCTGTAGAGTGATGAGGTGAGAAGTTGACTTTGTAATTATGTATCTTTTCTCTGAGGCGTATGCTTTTCTTTAGGGCTTGTGCTTTTTGTGATCTACTTAAGAAATCTTTGCCTAAACTAGGGTCATAAAGATTTTTTTTTCTATAAGTTTTACAGTGTTTTTTGGTTTTATGTTTAGGTATACGATCTATTTCGAGTTAATTTTTATGTACAGTGTGAGGCATGAGTACAAGTTCATTTTTTTGCTTATAGATGTCCATTTGTTCTGGCACCATTTTTTGAGAATACTGTCCTTTCTCTATTCAATTACTGTACCTTGACTCCTTTGTCAAAAACTAGTTGGCCATATTTGTATGTGGTCTATTTCTAGATTCTGTTGTATTCCATTGATCTATATGTCTTTCCTTAGACCAGTTCCACATTGTCTTGATTTATACTAAAGCTTTATAGTGAGTCTTGAAATCATATAGTAGATCCTTCAACCATTTTCTTCTTTTTAAAAAATGCTTATTTATTTTTTTAATTTATTTATTTTTGGCTGCGTTGGGTCTTGGTTGCTGCGCGCGGGCTTTCTCTAGTTGTGACCAGCGGGGGCTACTCTTTGTTGCGGTGTGCAGGCTTCTCGTTGCAGTGGCTTCTCTTGTTGCAAAGCACAGGCTCTAGGCGCATGGGCTTCAGCAGTTGTGGCACACGGGCTCAGTAGTTGTGGCTCGTGGGGTCAGTAGTTGTGGTGCATGGGCTTAGTTGCTCCATGGCATGTGGGATCTTCCCGGACCAGGACTCGAACCCATGTCCCCTGCATTGGCAGGTGGATTCTTAACCACTGCGCCACCAGGGAAGCCAAATAATGCTTATTCTAATTCCTTCACTTTTCCACAGAAAGTTTAGAGTCAGTTTGTTGATTTGTACAAAAAGCTTGCTGGGACTTTGATGGGGATTGTGTTGAATCTATAATATCATTTTGGGGAGAATTAACTCTATTGAGTCTTCCCACCTATGAACATGGTGTATCTTTTCACTTATTTAGGTTTTCTTTGATTTCTCATATCAGAGTATTATATTTTCCATTATGCAAATTTTACATATGCTTTATTGAAGTTGCCCCTAAGTATTTTACTTTTGATGCTATTATAAGTCATATATTTTTAAAGTTCAATTTCCAGTCGTTCATTGCTAATAGAAAGAAATGCAGTTGATTTATCTATTTTGACCTTGTATCCTTGGATCTTACTAAATTCACTTATTAGTTCTAATAACTTTTTGTAGACTGTTTGGTATTTTCTGTTAGACAATCATATCTGTAAAAAAAGGCAATCGTATTTATCTCTGTCCGGTGGACCTTATGAATTTCATTTCTTTCTCTTGTCTTATTGCACTGGCAAGGGCCTCTAGTACAGTGTTGAATAAAAGTGGCAAGAGCCAACATCTGTGTCTTGTTCCTGATCTTAGGGCAAAAGCATTCAGCATTAAGTATGATACTAGCTGTAACAACTCAGTTCTTTTAGAAATTGATTTTCTGATTTGCAGCTTGGGGGAGATAAGCCTGACTGCTGGTGCTCTGGGTACTGATTGGTGGAAGGAAGCTGGAGACCTCACTTCTCAGTATGTGGAGGATGCTACTTCCCCAGTTAGAAAGTTCTTATTGCCCTGCTTGATCCCACTCTCCACTGCTGGACTTGGTGCCTCTCTGAGGGGATCAGTTTCTCCAGAGATAAAACCTCCTGTCCAGCTCCTATTGGCCTCGGGGGAATGCTGGTCCCCTGGCTTCACAGGGATGGGGGTGAGGATCCTTGGACAGCCTTTCCCCCTGTTGGGGTAGCACAGTCCTTATCATCTGCTTCTTCCAGGGATCTGGTGCCTGTTACTTGCTGAGACTTTGCAGGGCTCTATCGGGTGCACCAACTTTTTATACAGCACTTAGATTTCTGTTCCCCCTGTATTGCAACACTCTTTGGCCCTCTTCTCCTTACTTGTCCTCTCCAGAGAGAGTGTCTCCACGGTAAGCTGACATCCCATCCTCTCCTGCTGCCTCTCCTGTTCTCTGTGCCTTTGTAAGGATATTTCTGTCTCTCTACAGATAAATACCTGCGTTCAATTGGTCATGTTTAACTTCCCGGAAATTTTTTAAAAGCAGTTTATTTTCTAAATTAGTTGGGCTTTTGGTATGGGGAGGAGTCGTTTTGGTTTGATTATATTACTGGCATGATTAGTAAATCCTTTCATCGGAGCCAAAAGTAAATTTTAGTTGCAAAATTAAATTTCATCCTAGCCTCTGAAAATTTCAGATGTTCTGAATTCAGCTCCAATTAGTTGTATGTTGAGTGTAGGTTCTTAAATTTAGGAATTTGTATTAATGTCTTTCATGTTTGTCATTGATTAATCTTTTCTATGTTGAATTAAAGTGAGTTAGCAATAGGGATTGTTTAACCAGGTTCAAACCACATTCTTGTAAAAAGTTTTTCTAATTGAATGCCATGGTTTCTTTGTAACCCAGAACCAAGTTTTCTCTCCTTTAGGCTAATTTATAAATAAACTGAGTAGTCACATATACAACACATTCGTATATTCTCTCCACCCCCCCACCACCATTCATTCCACAAGAGATGTCCTTTATTCCTGGGTAGTATCGTACAGACATGCCGTACTTAATGTTGATTTTGCTTTTCAAACTCAACTTCTTTTTTAGAAATAAGAATCACAGTTGATCAGCCATCTCTGGGGAATTGCCTTCTGAATTGGGCCTAGGCTATCTGACATCCTCCCCTCATCCATCCAGACCGTGCCCAAAAACACAGGAACAGTCATGCTCGTGGAATTTGAATTCAGCATGAGAGTTTGTGAAAACAATAAAAATGCATTTTCTAGCTCCCACTTCCCCAGATTTTTCCAGTTCATTTTGCCCTGGGAAGATGGGGTGGGGAGCAAGGCTGTGAAGCGTTTCAAAGAGCACTCGGCTTGGAGGACACCCTCTGATCTACCAGACCAGCCACACAACCTGGGGGAAGTCACTCATTCTGAGGATGAGGTTTCTTGCCTGTAAAATGGGAGTGAAAACACATGTTCAGCTTCAAATGATTGTAGACAAGTATCAAATGAGAGAATTTTTTAAACTGGGCAGCCCTTTAAAATGAAAGGTGGTTATTATTTTATCCAGCAGCATGAACTTCCCAGCCAACTAAAGGACTTATTCTGTCTTTAAGACTTACTTTAAAGCTATGGGACTAAAAACCGTGTGGTGCTGGCATAAGGGAAGACAAATAGATGATGACACAGAATAGAGAGTCCAGTTTGTGATCAGCTGATTTCCAATAGGGTTGCCATTCACCAGTTCCTCCCTGGCATCTCTGGGGACATTTATGTGTTATTCCAAATCATGAGGAATATCAGTTGAGAAACTAAGATAAAGGGGCAAAATCTGTGGGAATTAAACTTTAACCATCAGCATAGGCATTACTAGTTCAAAGGAATTCTCTGACATAAAGTTGAAAGCAAGCATGGAATCAGTGTCAAAGGCTACGGTCAACATTTCTGAAATCAGGACAGGAGCAGGTAGGAGAGAAAGGGCCACAATCGAATCAGTCATTCTTGCTTGTCACTGTTGCCATGTTGTTAAGTGTGTGTTCGTGGCCTTGTCTGCTACTAACAGTGAATCATTCTTGTAAATAAGAATATATTAACAAGATTACATACAGCAGTACACTTTACAAAAATCCTGCGAATCTTGTTCCAAGAAGTAAGTTTTGGAAGCAGTCCTTAAATTGGCAGTTTTGAAACATGTACTGTTAACCTTGCTAGGATATCCGAATGTTACGTTGTCTTAATAGAATCCAATAGTGTTTCAGTGTTTGAATATTTGCTGTAGGCTACAGTTCTTGGTAAATACTTTTATAGATGAAATTCAGAGACAAAATGCAAATGTCATTGTGGAATACTCCAGTGTAAAATCATTCGATCTAAAAATCTTAATTAGGACAAGCAGTATCAATTTTAACAGCAAAACGAAAATCAAGGCAAGCAGACAAAATATTTTCATCTCTAAAAGAAATGAGGGACTTCCTTCGTGGTCCAGTGGCTGGGACTCCACACTCCCAATGCAGGGGGCCTGGGTTCAATCCCTGGTCGGGGAGGTGGATCCCACATGCTGCAACTAAGGATCCCGCATGCCACAACTAAAAAAAATTTTTTTAATAAAAAAGGAAATGAGCTAATATAAAGCAATATGTAGTTTAACACCCAACTTGTATTTGCTTTGGAAACACTCGGAACAGTTTGATCAACATCAGCATAACATGAGAGAATCTTTTCTCCATCTGGAATATTGTCTTGTGACAAATATTAATGCTTGTGTGTTTTAAAATCTCATTTAAGAATAACTTTTAAATAATAAATAACTGTAACATCTTTCAATTTTTAACTGATATTTATTGGCCATCCATTTAGTATTAATGTTTTATTCTTTTAATGTTTTCTGTTATCAAATGTCTGTATCAGGTAGACATTATTTTTACATGTTTTTGAAATATAATTTTGTCATAGTATATTGGTTCATAATAATAGTAACCCAGGGACTTCTCTGGTGGCGCAGTGGTTAAGAATCCGCCTGCCAATACAGGGAACAGGGGTTTGAGCCCTGGTCCTGGAAGATCCCACATGCCACGTAGCAACTAAACCCTTGTGCCACAACTACTGAACCTGCGCTCTAGAGCCCACAGGCCACAACTACTAAAGCCCGCATGCCTAGAGCCCGTGCTCCACAATAGGAGAAGACACCATAATGAGAAGCCTGCACACTGCAACGAAGAGTAGCCCCCGCTCGCCACAACTACAGAAAGCCCATGCCCAGCAAAAAAAAAAAAAGTAACCCATACATTTATTATTATATCTTACTTTACCGAGCTAACCCCTAAAATTTTTTTAATTAATTAATTTATTTATTTATTTTTGGCTGCGTTGGGTCTTTGTTGCTAAAAGCGCGGGCTTTCTTTAGTTGCGGTGAGCGGGGGCTACTCTTCAGTGCGGTGTACGGGTTTCTCACTGCGGTGGCTTCTCTTGTTGTGGAGCACGGGCAGCAACGTCCAATAGGAAATATAGGGTGTATGGGGGCTGATAAGCCCACCGCTGGGACAGTGGACCAGGTAGAAGAGTGCATGTCATGGAATTCATTAAGGTGAACAGATACCGTCTTTGCAACTCGACTGCCTTGTGGAAGATAAGGCTAGAAAAGCCGACGGGGACCCAGATGACAGAGGGTCCTGGTTGCTGTGCCAAGCAGTTAAAATTCAGGTTGACGGTAGAGAGCTGTGGAAGTCTTGCAGCTGGGAGTATCTGATCAAATCTCTGCTTTGGAAGAAGTTTGCTAACACTGGGAGGAATGGGTTTGAAGGGCAAGGGAGGCTGGGAAGAGTGGGACAGAGGGGACTAGCCAATTAGGATCCTGTTTTAAGAGTCAAGGGGCAAGATAGGAAGAGAGCCCGGCAGCAGCGTGAGGAAAGAGCCGGAATGGTGGCTGAGAATAAAACGAGCAGGACTGGAGGGCGTTTGGAGGTGTGGCCCATGGGAGGTGCTCATCATGTTGATAGAATATTGGTTAAATGAGGGGATGAGCTGATGGGCTCAGGCACTGAAGAATGAAGAGGTACAGATGCCAACTCCGAGGGATCCTTTCCAGCCTGGCTGGCTGGAAAGGGACTCTGTTGTATCAGATGAGACATTCTGTTAATGGGTCAAGGCAGCTTCTTCCACGTATCACTAGACTGGCAATATACTTATTAGTCATGTGTAAACACACACAGACTTCAGTCCTAGATTGTGCCACAGCAAGCAGGCATCAGAAGATATTCCTTGAGGGAATTCCCTGGCGGCCCAGTGGTTAGCACTCCGCGCTTCCACTGCAGGGAGCATGGGTTCAATCCCTGGTCGGGGAACTAAGATCCCGCGTGCTGCGCAGTGCGGCCAAAAAAATTAAATTAGAAAAAAAAGAAGATAATCCTCAATGAAATTTACTTTTCCTTATTTGTTTAAACATCATGCTTCCTCCAGTTTGTTTTGTTTTATTTTGTTTTGCTTTTAACTTGGAAATAATTTCAAACTCTATAAAAGTCACAGATATTACAAAGAACACCCATATATTCTTTATCCAGCTACCTTGATTGTTAACATTTTGCTGTTCTTTACTTTGTGTGCACATGCTCTCTCTTCCACCCTTCCCCTTCCTCTCTCTGTATATACACACTCTGTGTTGCCTTCTCTCCCTTTTTCTCTCCGTACTGCAACTCCCAACACACTTGTTTTTTTCTGAACCATCTGAGAGGAAGTTAGATACATCATGATCCTTAATAGTTTCTTGTATAACTAGTATAGTTATCAACCTCGGTAATTTAACATTGATATAATACTGTAATCTACTGTTTATATCCCAGTTTTATTATTTGATCCAATATTCTCTTTATGGCTTTTCCCTCTAGTATAAGATCCAGTCTGTCATAATGTGTTGCAGCTAGTTTTCAATGTGTCTTTGGTCTTTTTTATGACAATAACATTTTTGAAGGACACCAGCCCCTCACCCCACTTTTTTTCAGTAAGTTGTTTTTCCTTTGGGTTTGTCTGATGTTTCTTCATGATTATGTTCAGGTTATACAATCCTGACTAGAATGTGCAAAAGTGATGCTATGTCCTTCTCAGGATATCAGTCTCAGGAGAGACACTTTAAGACCATGCAAATAGCCTACTCTTCATCAAAATATCTCCCCTGATTTAGCACCTCTTGATGATTTTTGCATCAGTCATTCTTCACGTGATGGTTGCCAAAGGATGATTTGCCAACTCCATCTCTCTCTCCACCTTTACAATTTCCTAGTCAGCATTCAACCAGAACTAAGAGCTCTCCCTCCTCTCTCTGTCTCTCTGTATTATGTATCGATATAGATCCATGGATTCCTGTTTTTTTTCAATGGTTTAGAATTTATTATTGCCCCTTAATTATTTTGGTGCTCAAATATTTGGCCAGTGGAAGCCCTTTCCACCTGGTTCCTACATCCCTGTGACATGCCCTGTCATTTCTTGAGCAGTTTCCTACTTTCTGGTATTGCAAGATGTTCCGGGCTCATTTTGTGCTTCTTTTACCCCAGCCGAGCTCATTTTGTGCAACTTTTACCCCAGCCCTGGAATCAAGCGCTTCTTCGAGGAGCCCTGTGTTTTTTCAGTGGGGTATGGTTTAGACAGTAAAATCTGGACACTAGATGTGCTTATGGCCATTGGGTTTTTTGTTTTTTGTTTTTGATTTTTAGGTCCTTTCAGTGGGCAGAGCTGGGAAATAGGGGCATGGATATACATAGATACTTCCCATACATATATGCGTACACATAAACGTGCACACATACACACATACTTATTTTAGAAATCCCAAGCCCGGGGGCTTCCCTGGTGGCGCAGTGGTTGAGAGTCTGCCTGCCAGTGCAGGGGACACGGGTTCGAGCCCTGGTCTGGGAGGATCCCACATGCCACGGAGCGGCTGGGCCCGTGAGCCACAGTTGCTGAGCCTGCGCGTCTGGAGCCTGTGCTCCGCGACAAGAGAGGCCGCAATAGTGAGAGGCCCGGGCACCGCGATGAAGAGTGGCCCCCGCTTGCCACAGCTGGAGATGGCCCTTGCACGGAAACGAAGACCCAACACAGCCATAAATAAATAAATAAAATAAAATTAAAAAAAAAAAAAAAAAAGAAATCCCAAGCCCGGACCTGTATCTCCAGTTCCATTACGTCCCCACAGCGTTCTCCCTTGCCTTCCCCCATATCTGTCTTCCAACTACATGAATACATTTACTAATTTGCTGAGCATTATCATGTATCCAAATATTTTCAGAATTGCTTCACTCGTTCAACTACAGAAGCAAACCTACTAAATAGTTCAGGATATTTTTTTTGGTATTCCCCCCGACATTTCACCCAAGACTGGAATAAGTTGCTCTTTTGCACTTTGCTTTTTTCACTGGAAATAATTTCATATCTGTTGTTTGAGATCTTCATTCTTTCTTGTAACTGCTTAGTTACATTGACTGTACATAGCATAGTTTATTCAACCAATTTCCTATGCTTAGACATTTAGGAACTTGGCAATAATATATCATAACAACAAATAAAGCTGCAATGAGTAATCTTGTACATAAGTATTTTTGCATTGTTGGGGGTGCATCTTCTGAATTCCTAGAAGTGGGATTGCTGGCTCAAAGAGTAAATGGATATAAAGTTTTGTTAAATAGTGCCACATTCCCTTCTGTAAGAGTGAGTTGTACCATTTTTCTTGGTCACCAGCAATGTATGAGTGCCTGTTTCCCCACTCTCAACAACAGAATATTTCATCAATCTTTTGGATATTTTTGCCAATCTAGTGGGTGAGAAATGATATTTCAGTGGCATTTTATTTTGCATCATGAATGGAGTTGAACATATTTTCATGTGTTTAAGGTGTGTGTGTGTGTGGTGAGCTATTTATTCATAGCTTTGCCCATTTTCCTGTAGGATTTGGGGGTTTTTTTCTTCAATTTTGAGTGTTACTTGTGTATTAGGGACATTAGCCCTTTATCTGTGATATATGTTACAAATATTTTCTCCTGGTTTGTCATTTGTCTTTTGACTTTGCTCATGTTATTGATAGCCATGCAAAGGATTTTTATATGATCAAATTTATAAATCTTCTTATAAATTTGGGTTGTGAGTTATAGTAAAGCCTTTTTCGACACTCAGGTTTTAGAGGAATTCATCTGTGTTTTCTTTCAGTATTTGTATAGTTTCGTTTTTCACATTTAGATATCTAATCCATTTTGGCGTTTTTTTCTTTTTTATGGGTGAAGAATGGGCCTAACTTATCTTTTTCCTGTTGTCCCACCACCATTTTTTTGGAAGTTCATCTCTGCCCCAGTAATTTGAGATACCACCTTTATCATCCGCTAGATTCCTATGTGCAGTTGGGGCTATTTCAGGACTTTGTATTTCTTGAAGTACTTTGAATGCTGATGGTTCCAGCTGAGTTTTCATTAAACATTTACATCTCAGAGGCTGCTAAGTTCCAGGGTTTACAGCACAGAGGAATATTTAGGCCTCTTACCCTTTCACAATGGAAAGGTATGTCCTTACTATTTTCTTACTTAATACTTTCTGAATTTTCCAAATTTTCTGAAACCAGCCGAAAATTGTTTTAGTCTTTAAGAAAAATTTAAAGGTATTATCAGTTTTTAAACAGTAAACTTCAGCATGAATTTCTAATAACTCTCCCCCCAAAATACTACCTTTGGTATTCTCCTTTTCTTCATATACCCTCAATAAAAGATGTTTCCAAAAGCTGCATATAACACAGGTGAAGAGATGACAGCGAGAGGCTGGCCAGCCAGGCTTAACAGGCCATCTGCTCTGAGCTCTCTCTGTTCTGCTTCCTATGGCTTCTGAGCACCACCACCTTCTTCACATGAGTGAGGAAGTGTAAGGAACAGGGAAGAGTAACATTGCAGAACTTGAATCATCGGGTAGCCCGAGTTTTTGTTCTTGTTTTTTAATTTGGCTGCGCCAGGTCTTAGTTGCAGCAGGCAGGCTCCTTAGCTGTGGCATGCGAACCCTTAGTTGTGGCATGTGTATGGGATCTAGTTCCCTGACCAGGGATCGAACCCAGCCACCAGCATAGGGAGCGTGGAGTCTTAACTACTGGACCACCAGGGAAGTCCCCCAGGGTTTTGATATGTAACATTTTAAAGCATTCACTTCGGGACTTCGCTGGTGGCACAGTGGTTAAGAATCCGCCTGCCATTGCAGGGGACATGTGTTTGAGCCCTGGTTCAGGAAGATCCCACATGCCATGGAGCATCTAAGCCCGTGCACCACAGCTACTGAGCCTGCACTCTAGAGCCCGCAATCCACAACTACTGAGCCCACGTGCCACAACTACTGAAGCCCGCATGCCTAGAGCCCGTGCTCCACACAAAGCCACCGCAATGAGAAGCCTGCGCACTGCAACAAAGAGTAGCCCCCGCTCGCCGCAACTAGAGAAAAGCCCACTCAGAGCAACCAAGACCCAACGCAGCCAAAAATAAAGTAAATAAATAAATAAATTTTAAAATAAAATAAAGCGTTCACTTCCTAGGGAAGGTTGACACAGGGGCTTGCTCATG
This sequence comes from Mesoplodon densirostris, assembly GCF_025265405.1. Lineage (NCBI taxonomy): Eukaryota > Metazoa > Chordata > Mammalia > Artiodactyla > Ziphiidae > Mesoplodon > Mesoplodon densirostris. The sequence goes on from NC_082676.1 coordinate 54,943,032, forward strand.
TTCTCTCTCTCCCTCTCCGCACCCTGCTCTGTGCCTGAATGGCCTCCCTTAGGGGGAATGACTAGATTCTTTATGCTTTTCATAACGTGGGGGCTATAAAAAAAAAAAAACCTGTTTATAAGACTCATTTAGAGGAGACAGGACTCACACTGGCCCTGTGGTTTCTGTTATTATCAAGTTCTGATTCAGGGAACATATTTTCTTAAGGAAAATCAAGACATGTAATCTGATCTAATTCAACCTGTCAAATCCTATAAAGCTTTTAAAATGAAGCCAGGTTTAATTATAATCTTGACAAGTCACCTTTTTGGAATGGAAGAGAATTATATGAAGGTGGGGTATACCTTTTAAGTGTATTCAAATGCACGAGTGGTGTGACAGCCCGGCAGACTCAAGAATTCTCCTGCTCTACTGTGTATCCATCAGGCAGCATGCAAGTAACAATGCTATCTTGTGATTTAATGTAATCCAGACTGTTATTTTGTTATGGTCGCACTACTATTCTACTCTTCTGTTAGGGTAACTCTATCAAAATAAAGACCAGGAAGTTTCTTTAAAATTTTTTTCTTTTAAACACTATGAACAGCTTAGATTTGTGTATATCCATGCACAAGCCTGGTGTAGAAGTTTCTTCTGAATAAGCTTGTTGTGGGTGAACTTTCAGACTTCAGTTCACAGTAAGGTCTTTAACTTGCACTTCCAGGCAGCAGCTACCCATGTTGTTTGATTGCTAGTTAAGTGTTAATAGAATTAAGAGTGTTAAAATATTTTTATAGGTTTAGTCTTCCAGTTACTCTCAACACCTTTCATGTTGTTCCACTTGCATTTCAGTCTCACAGCCACCAGCACAGTAGGAAAGAGAAATCTGAGTCCCAGTCAAGCAGAAGGTGTCCTGGAGGCCAGAGTATCGGGGGAGATTTCTGACACTGAGCTTGAGCAGACAGATCCCTGTGCAGAATCCCTCTCAGAGGGAAGGAAAAAGGCCAAGAAATTAAAAAGGATGAAGAAGGACCTTTCTCCGACAGGTGTGTATTGAATCTCACTAAGGTTCTAGAGCTGTGTCTTCTTTAATGCTCTAGAAACTCTTATTTTGGGGGAGAGATTATAGCAGGGCTTCAGTCGATAACAAAGCCCATGTAGCCTAAAACGGGACCAGATGTTTTTCAGATCATTTTAATTTAATTTGAGGAATCTCCGAAAAGCCCTGGCTCTTGAGAGTGAGGCTTGGTGGGGGCCTCCTTGTTAAAGATGGTTAGTCTGTTTTGGTAACCTTCTCTCTGTCCTCCATGGTTTAGAGGTTTTGCTGATGTATGTAAAGTCACCTCAATATTTTAAATGTATATGTGAATTTGCACGGAGGCCTACTCCTACATGTGTTATTTTCAGTAGTAGAGTTTTCACTGTTCTCAGCAAAACCCCAGGCCGCCTGAATTTCTCTCGTAAGCAGAATTATATAAGGAGTAAAAGAAACAGGAAATGAACACATGTTGTATGCCTACTGTGTGCTAGACACTGGAGCCTTCTCTTTCCTGATTGAATTTCATTCTCACAACAGCCCTGACATAGGGACTCATCCTTGTTTTAGTGATGCAGAAGTCTGGACTCAGAGGCAAAGAAACATGCAGGTCCAGGTAGCTAGTAAGAGCAGAATGAGAAGGTGAGCCAAGTCCCCCAATGTAAAATGCCATTGGTAATTTGATAGGGATTGCATTGAATCTGTAGATTGCTTTGGGTAGTATAGTCATGTTCACAATATTGATTTTTCCAGTCCAAGAACATGGTATATCTCTCTGTCCCCCAGACATGCTGTGGAGGCCCCATGAGCTAACCCAGCCCTTGGTGCACAGACCCTCTGCAGGACCCGAGTGCCAGGCAAGGAAGGGGCTTGCTGGGAAGCCACCATCTGTGAAAGGCCCTGCTCAGGAGATCGGGCCAGAACCTGGTCAGCTAGCAGTCATAGTGACAGAAATTACAGCCACTGCTGACCAAGTGCTTGCTGATGACCCTGCACTGCACTTCATGCTTTTATTTTTTTTTAATCTTTATTTTTTCTGTTTTTTTTAAATGAATTTATTTATTTTTTATACAGCAGGTTCTTATTAGTTATCTATTTTATACATATTAGTATATATATTTCAATCCCAATCTCCCAATTCATCACACCCTGCTTTCCTTCCTTGGTGTCCATACATTTGTTCTCTACATCTGTGTCTCTATTTATGCCTTGCAAACCGGTTCGTCTGTACCATTTTTCTAGATTACACAAATGTGCATTAATATATGATATTTGTTTTCCTCTTTCTGACTTACTTCACTCTGTATGACAGTCTCTGGGTCCATCCATGTCTCTACAAATGACCCAATTTTGTTCCTTTTATGGCTGAGTAATATTCCATTGTATATATGTACCACGTCTTTTTTATCCATTCATCTGTCAATGGGCATTTAGGTTGCTTCCATGACTTGGCTACTGTAAATAGTGCTGCAGTGAACACTGGGGCGCATGTGTCTTTTTGAATTATGGTTTTCTCAGAGTATATGTCCGGTAGTGGGATTGCTGTGTCATATGGTAATTCTATTTTTAGTTTTTTAAGGAACCTCCATACTATTCTCCTTAGTGGCTGTATCTATTTACATTCCCACCAACAGTGCAAGAGGGTTCCCTTTTCTCCACACCCTCTCCGCTTTTGTTGTTTGTAGATTTTCTGATGATGCCCATTCTAACCGGCGTGAGGTGATACCTCATTTTAGTTTTGATTTGCATTTCGCTAGTAATTAGTGATTTTGAGCAGATATTCATGTGCCTCTTGGCCATCTGTATGTCTTCTTTAGAGAAATGTCTGTTTAGGTCTTCTGCCCACTTTTTGACTGGGCTGTTTGTTTTTTTAATATTGAGCTGCATGAGCTATTTATATACTTTGGAGATTAATCCTTTGTCCGTTGATTCGTTTGCAGATATTTTCTCCCATTCTGAGGGTTGTCTTTTCGTCTTGTTTGTAGTTTCCTTTGCTGTGCAGAAGCTTTTAAGTTCCATTAGGACCCATTTGTTTATTTTTGTTTATTTCTATTACTCTAGGAGGTGGGTTAAAAAAGATCTTGCTGTGATTTATGTCAAAGTATGTTCTTCCCATGTTTTCCTCTAAGAGTTTTATATTGTCCAGTCTTACATTTAGGTTTTTAATCCATTTTGAGTTTATTTTTGTGTATGGTGTTAGGGAGTGTCCTAATTTCATTCTTTTAAATGTTGTTCAGTTTTCCCAGCACCACTTATTGAAGAGACTGTCTTTTCTCCATTGTATATCCTTGCCTGCTTTGTCATAGATTAGTTGACCACAGGTGCATGGGTTTATCTCTGGACTTTCTATCCTGTTCCATTGATCTATATTTCTGTTTTTGTGCCAGTACCATATTATCTTGATTACTGTAGCTTTGTAGTATAGTCTGAAGTCAGAGAGTCTGATTCCTCCAGCTCCGTTTTTTTCCCTCAAGACTGCTTTGGCTATTCGGGGTCTTTTGTGTCTCCATTAAAATTTTAAGACTTTTTTGTTCTAGTTCTGTAAAAAATGCCATTGGTAATTTGATAGGGATTGCATTGAATCTGTAGATTGCTTTGGGTAGTATAGTCATGTTCACAATATTGATTTTTCCAGTCCAAGAACATGGTATATCTCTCCATCTGTTTGTGTCATCTTTGATTTCTTTCATCAGTGTCTTATAGTTTTCTGAGTACAGGTCTTTTACCTCCTTAGGTAGGTTTATTCCTAGGTATTTTATTCTTTTTGTTGCAATGGTAAGTGGGAGTGTTTCCTTAATTTCTCTTTCTGATCTTTTGTTGTTAGTGTATAGTGTATAGATTTCTGTGCATTAATTTTGTATCCTGCAACTTTACCAGATTCATTGATTAGCTCTAGTAGTTTTCTGGTAGTATTTTTAGGATTATCTATGTATAGTATCATGTCATCTGCAAACAGTGGCAGTTTTATTTCATCTTTTTCCAATTTGTATTCCTTTTATTTCTTTTTCTACTCTGGTTGCCGTGGCTAGGACTTCCAAAACTATGTTGAATAGTAGTGGCGAGAGTGGACATCCTTGTCTTGTTTCTGATCTTAGAGGAAATGCTTTCAGTTTTTCACCATTGAGAATGATGTTTGCTGTGGGTTTGTCATATATGGCCTTTATTGTGTTCAGGTAGGTTCCCTCTATCCCCACTTTCTGAAGAGTTTTTTTTTTTATAAATGGGTGTTGAATTTTGTCAGAAGCTTTTTCTGCCTCTATTGAGATGATCGTATGGTTTTTATTCTTCAGTTTGTTAATCTGGTGTATCACATTGATTGATTTGCATATATTGAAGAATCCTTGCATACCTAGGAAAAATCCCACTTGATCATGGTGTATGATCCTTTTAATGTATTGTTGGATTCTGTTTGCTAGTATTTTGTTGAGGATTTTTGCATCTATATTCATCAGTGATATTGGTCTGTAATTTTCTTTTTTTGTAGTATCTTTGTCTGGTTTTGGTATCAGGGTGATGGTGGCCTCATAGAATGAATTTGGGAGTGTTCCTTCCTCTGCAATTTTTGGGAGAGTTTGAGAAGGATGGGTGTTAGCTCATCTCTAAATGTTTGATAGAATTCACCTGTGAAGCCACCTGGTCCTGGACTTTTGTTTGTTGGATTTTTTTTTTTTTTTTTTTTCGGTACACAGGCCTCTCACTGTTGTGGCCTCTCCCGTTGTGGAGCACAGGCTCCGGACACGCAGACTCAGCGGCCATGGCTCACAGGCCCAGCCACTCCGCAGCATGTGGGATCTTCCCAAAACGGGGCACGAACCCGTGTCCCCTGCATCGGCAGGCGGGCTCTCAACCACTGCGCCACCAGGGAAGCCCCTGTTGGAAGATTTTTAATCACAGTTTCAATTTCAGTACTTGTGATTGGTCTGTTCATATTTTCTATTTCTTCCTTGTTCACTCTTGGAAGGTTATACCTTCCTAAGAATTTGTCCATTTCTTCCAGGTTGTCCATTTTGTTAACATAGGGCCGCTTGTAGTAGTCTCTTACAATGCTTTGTATTTCTGTGGTGTCTGTTGTAACTTCCCCTTTTTCATTTCTAATTTTATTGATTTGAGTCCTCTATCTCTTTTTCTTGATGAGTCTGGCTAAAGGTTTATCAATTTTGTTTATCTTCTCAAAGAACTAGGTTTTAGTTTCGATCTCTGCAATTGTTTTCTTTATTTGTTTCATTTATTTCTGCTCTGATCTTTAGGATTTCTTTCCTTCTCCTAACTTTGGGTTTTGTTTGTTCTTCTTTCTCTAGTTCCTTTAGGTGTAAGGTTAGATTGTTTATTTCAGATCTTTCTTGTTTCTTGAGGTAGGATTGTATTGCTGTAAACTTCCCTCTTAAAACTGCTTTTGCTGCATTCCATAGGTTTTGGATCATCATGTTTTCATTGCCATTTGTCTCTAGGTATTTTTTGATTTCCCCTTTGATTTCTTCAGTGATATCTTGGTTATTTAGTAATGTATTGTTTAGCTTCCATGTGTTTATGTTTTTTACATTTTTTCCCTGTAATTTATTTCTAATCTCATAGCGTTTTGGTCAGAAAAGATGCTTGATGTGATTTCAGTTTTCTTAAATTTACGAAGGCTTGATTTGTGACCCAGGGTAACATCTATCCTGGAGAATGTTCCGTGTGCACTTGAGAAGAAAGTGTAATCGCTGTTTTCGGATGGCATGTCCTATAAATATCAATTATATCTATCTTGTCTGTTGTGTCATTTAAAGCTTGTGTTTCCTTATTAATTTTCTGTGTGGATGGTCTATCCATTGGTGTAAGTGAGGTGTTAAAGTCCCCCACTATTACTGTGTTGCTGTCGATTTCCTCTTTTATAGCTGTTAGCAGTTGTCTTATGTATTGAAGTGCTCCTATGTTGGGTGCATATACATTTATAATTCTTCTTGGATTGATCCCTTGATCATTATGTAGTGTCCTTCCTTGTCTCTCATAACATTCTTTATTTTAAAGTCTGTTTTATCTGATGTGAGTATTGCAACTCCAGCTTTCTTTTGTTTTCCATTTGCATGGAATATCTTTTTCTATTCCCTCACTTTCAGGCTGTATGTGTCCCTAGGTCTGAAGTGGGTCTCTTGTAGACAACATATATATGAGTCTTGTTTTTGTATCCATTCAGTGAGCCTGTGTCTTTTCGCTGGAGCATTTAATCCATTCCCATTTAAGGTAATTATCGATATGTATGTTCCTATTACCATTTTCTTAATTGTTTTGGGTTTGTTTTTGTAGATCCTTTTCTTCTCTTGTGTTTCTCACTTAGAGAAGTTCCTTTAGCATCTGTTGTAAAGCTGGTTTGGTGGTGCTGAATTCTCTTAGCTTTCGCTTGTCTGTAAAGCAGTTGATTTCTCCGTTGAATCTGAATGAGATCCTTGCCAGGTAAAGTAATCTTGGTTGTAGGTTCTTCCCTTTCATCACTTTAAATATATCATGCCACTCCCTTCTGGCTTGTAGAGTTTCTTCTGAGAAATCAGCTGTTAACCTTATGGGAGTTCCCTTGCATGTTATTTGTCGTTTTTTCCTTGTTGCTTTTAATAATTTTTCTTTGTCTTTAATTTTTGTCAGTTTGATTACTGTGTGTCTCGGCATGTTTCTCCTTAGGTTTATCCTGCCTGGGACTCTCTGTGCTTCCTGGACTTGGGCAGCTCTTTCCTTTCCCATGTTAGGGAAGTTTTCCACTATAATCTCTTCAAATATTTTTTTCGAGTCCTTTCTCTCTCTCTTCTCTTTCTGAGACCCCTATAATGCGAATGTTGGTGTGTTTAATGTTGTCCCAGAAGTCTCTTAGGCTGTCTTCATTTCTTTTCATCCTTTTTTCTTTACTGTGTTCCATGGCATTGAATTCCACCATTCTGTCTTCCAGGTCACTTATCCGTTCTTCTGCCTGTTATTCTGCTGTTGATTCCTTCTAGTGTATTTTTCATTTCAGTTATTGTATCGTTCATCTCTGTTTGTTGTTCTTTAATTCTTCTAGGTCTTTGTTAAACATTTCTTGCATCCTCTCCATCTTTGCCTCCATTCTTTTTCTGAGGTCCTGGATCATCTTCACTATCATTATTCTGAATTCTTTTTCTGGAAGGTTGCCTATCTCTACTTCATTTGGTTGTTTTTCTGGGGTTTTATCTTGTTCCTTCATCTGGTACATAGTCCTCTGCCTCTTCATTTTGTCTGTCTTTCTGTGAATGTGGTTTTCTTTCCACAGGCTGCAGGATTGTGGTTCTTCTTGCTTCTGCTCTCTTCCCTAAAAACATGGACTCTTAGAGCCTTCCCCTCTTCTCTGACATAGGAGCCAACATCACATGTGAAGGCAGCCACTCCACCGTCCTGAGTTCCTTAGATGTGGCATGTTCAGGTCCTATCTTTATTTTTTTTATTTAATTTTTATTAGAGTATAGTTGCTTTACCATGTTATGTTAGTTTCCGCTGTACAGCAAAGTGATTCAGTTACACGTATACATATATCCCCTCTTTTTTAGATTTCCTTCCCATTTAGGTCACCACAGAGCACTGAGTAGAGTACCCTGTACTATACAGTAGGTTCTCATTAGTTATGTATTTTATACATAGTAGTGTATATATGTCAATCCCAATCTCCCAATTCATCCACCCCCCCTTCCCCTGCACTTTGTGCTTGATGGAAATGCTTTCGTTTAAATCTCTGAAGTAGGCATGATGGTCCATTTTACAATTAAGAAAACTGACGCCTGAGAAAAGACAGTGTCTTCTGCAAGTGGTGTTGAGAAGGCTGGACAGCTGCATGTAAATCAGTGAAGTTAGAAGACTCCCTCACGTCATACACAAAAATAAATTCAAAATAGCTTAAAGACTTAAATATAAGACATGACACCATAAAATTCCTAGAAGAGAACATAGGCAAAACATTCTCTGACATAAATCATAGCAATGTTTTCTTAGGTCAGTCTCCCAAGGCAGTAGAAATAAAAAGAAAAATAAACAAATGGGATCTAATTAAACTTACAAGCTTTTGTACAGCAAAGGAAACTATAAAGAAAGTGAAAAGACAACCTCCAGAATGGGAGAAAATATTTGCAAATGATGCGTCCAACAAGGGCTTAATTTCCCAAATATACAAACAACTCATGCAACTCGACAACAACAACAGAAAACAATATAATCAACAAATGGGCAGAAGTCCTAAGTAGACGTTTCTCCAAAGAAGACATGCAGATGGCCAACAGGCACATGAAAAGATGCTCAGTATCACTAATAATTAGAGAAATGCAAATCAAAACTACAATGAGGTATCACCTCACACTGGTCAGAATGGCCATCATTAAAAATCTACAAATAACAAATGCTGGAGAGGGTGTGGAGAAAAGGGAACCCTCCTACACTGTTGGTGGGAATGTAAATTGGTACAGCCACTATGTAAAACCATATGGAGGTTCCTTAAAAAACTAAAAATAGAGTTGCCATATAATCCAGCAATCCCTCTCCTGGGCATATATCCAGAGAAAAACTCTAATTCGAAAAGATATATGCACCCCAGTGTTCATAGCAGCACTGTTTACAATAGCCAAGACATGGAAGCAACCTTAATGTCCATCAACAGATGAGTGGAAAGAAGATGTGGTACATGTATACAATGGAATACTACTAAGTCATAAAAAAAGAATGAAATAATGCCATTTGCAGCAACATGGATGGACCTAGAGATTATCATACGAAGTGAAGTAAGTCAGAAAGAGAAAGACAAATACCATGTGATATCACTTACATGTGGAATCTAAAATATGATACAAATGAACTTATTTGCAAAACAGAAACAGACTCACAGACATAGAAAAAAATTTATGGTTACCAAAGGGGAAAGAGGGTGGAGGAGGGATAAATTAGGAGTTTGGAATTATCAAATCCAAACTACTATATGTAAAATAGGTAAACAAGGTCATATTGTATATCACAGGGAACTATATTCAATATCTTATAATAAACCATAATGGAAAAGAATATGAAAAAGAATATATATATAAATGAATCACTTTGCTGCACACCAGAAATTAACACAACACTGTGAATCAACTATACTTTGATTAAAAAAAATTAATGAAAGAAAAGAAAAGAAAAGAAAAGGAGTGAGGAAACAGCAGAGGCCTGAAGGTTATGTGACTTGCCCAAGATCACAGAGCCCTTAAGTCAGGCCTGCAATAAAGTGGGTACCTTTAAGCACAGTCACGTGACGAGGGGGATGCCTGCAAGCCAAAATTACTCCTCTCCTGTATCTCGCTTCCTGATAGTCACCCCTGTTAGTGGAACCAACAGTCAAATCAAAGGATGGGAGTGGAAGCCTGGAACTTGATTCACACCCAAGCCAAGAATCCATTGTGTTTCAGTTAATTCCTCTTTTTACATGTGGCTCGATCTGCCTACAGGGCGTTTTCTGAATCTCATTGATACGAATGAAATCAAAGAAGCAGCAAAAATGTCACAGATGCCTTTTATACATTATGCTAAAGCTTAACTTTAACTGAAAACTTAAACTCTTGTTTGAAGTCTGGGGCTTGTATTTTAGCTGTCTCTTGAATCTGTGAGTCTCCCTTCCTTTCCCTCATTTAAGTATTAGAGAAGTTTTTTAAATCTGTAACATACTTAGCCTTCATCTTTGATAACTTGTTACCACTGCCACATTGTACCTGCTTCACAAATCTTAAATATTAAATGTTAGCATGACTTTCAGAGCTCACCCCAAGCATGTTGGGTGGTGGGGCACTTTTCCCCTCTTGTATAGCTTTCCTTCATATCATTCTCTTTAATTTTTTCACTTATCTATTACTTCTCAGGGACAGGATTTTAGATTTTTTCCCTTCTATCTCAGCACAATCTCAAAGGTATTAAAATACCTAATAATAGATTGCATCAGTAGATTAGCTCCTTTTATAACTTTCATCATTTTAAATGAAAACTTTCTATGAGTTATTTGGGATTTTGAATTTATAATACCATCATTAAAATAGTTTTTTTCCCCTCCCATTGACAGTAAAGCTGTCACTGCCACAAGATTTGAGCTAAAAAAAAAAAAAAAAAAGATTTTTGTACTTCTTTGTCAGTCCAGCTAAAAAAGAAAGAGAAGCATCTTGACAACTTTTAAATGAATCAGAGCACTTGAGATCATTGAGTTTTCTTGTGGAGCACCATTCACTAAGACCTTCTGACGCAAGGCTGGAAGTTTCCTGGATCCTCTTGGTTTGTTTTAAGCATGTAGTCCTAATAGTATCAGCAGGATGTAGGTCGAGATATCGGGTGCTGGACTTGGTAAGTCATCTGATTTTGATTGCTCATTTACTTTAAGGAGGTCCTAAAATGAGTGACAGTGCAAAGTTCAGACTCTAAAGGGTCTGTATGAACCTCCCAAAGGTTCAGAGTGCCCCAGGAGCAGAGAGGGCCTGGATTGATCTCGGCTGGAACTGGATTAGAGTGTCTGGTACAGTGTGGCTCCGTCTGTCCTGCACAGATGGGTTCTAAGGCATCTAGCCTGAGCGTTCCTACTGGGGACATTATCTTGACAGGTGCTCAGATGATCACTAGGGTACGTTGGGTGCCCAGTGCACTGCTAGTGAAGGCATGAGAAACATAAAAGACAGCATTCCACCTGTAGGAAATGTTCTGTTTTCCGAGGGGAAAGTAGCAAGAAGTACGGCCATAGAATATCATGTACCATAGCAATCCCGGGACACTGATGCTTGCTAAGTCCCACACAAAACAGTGTCATTTTTCTTAGTTACACAATTTAATATCAAAGATACACTAAGAGTTAAGTACTGGACACCTTCCCATATAACAAAGTGACTTAAGTTATAGAAGAAATGACCATTTATTGAGTTGATATTATATACCGGACATTGTGCTAGGAACGTCCTTTATGGCCTAGTCATTATAAAAACCAAGTAAGGTGTAGATATCATTATATCTAATTTATAGAGAGGAAACCAAGGCTCACAGAATCACAAATATGCAAAGTCAAATACAGCTGTTATTGGGGGTGGCAGGGAGGGCTATCTGATCCAGAGCAAAGGCCTTGTACCACTCTGCAAAATGTGAAGTTTATCCAAACTTTAGAGGAAACAAAGGATTCTTGGCAAAGGTGAATATTTCTGGCATCTGTTCTAGATCAGAAACAACTACCAACCTGGATTTTCTTGTGATGAAATCATGCAGTAAAAGTCCGAGACATTATTTTCTTTTGGAGCTTTATGTACCTGTTATGTACTTAGTAAATATTTCTCGTAACTGTAGTTGTTTCTATCCTATTTTCAGGAAGCAAATGTATAATATAAATCCCCTCCCTTTATATTTATTGTAGTTAGTGTAGATTGGTAATGCTGTCTGCTTTCCACTGGGGCATTCAAGGTATATTCTTCATTGGTACATAAAGGAAACAGCTCTGTGTGCCATTTATGCTGGAGTAAACTGTCTAAGAAATGTTCCGCAGACAGCAATGGATGGGTGTCCACAGCGCACTTGCTCTTGCTGAGTAAGTGAATTGTGTTCCAGTGGCCTGATGCTGACCAGACTGGCCAGTCTCAAAATAAAGATGGACTGTCCACTAGCCAGAGGTTCCGGCAGCACCTGTTAGACAGTGTTCACAGAACAGGGCCGAGCTGTGGACTGTTCCTGGTGACTTTTTGTCACGTGAGAGAGTTGTTCCAAGTTTCCTTTCCACTTTACATTTAAAATCCAACACAGGGCTTTCCTGGTGGCACAGTGGTTAAGAATCCACCTGCGAATGCAGGGGACACACGTTCGAGCCCTGGTCTGGGAAGATCCCACATGCTGTGGAGTAACTAAGCCCGTGTGCCACAACTGCTGAGCCCACGCTCTACAGCCTGCAAGCCACAACTACTGAGCCCCTGTGCCACAGTAAAAAACTGTGGCAAAAAGAAAAACCCAATACATTAGAGCTTTACATGGTTGCCAAGAGCCGCAGGTTTTATTGTAGTCTTGACTAATCTGCTGAACCTTTCCAGCTTAAATCCCTAGGGTTACCGTATAAAAGTAGGGAGTCTACCTAGAACAGCGGTCTCCTTATGCTGTTGGAGGTCTCCTGAAGTCAGGAACACGATCTGCAGTTGGTGCTATCAGTCACCTGAGCGGCCAGGCTAGGGGATGTCCAGCGACCTCCCAAAGAACTTTTTAATTCCTCAATTAAAATGCAGATTTCAGCCTAACCAAGGAGTGCACTGCCCTGTGGGGCGGCACACTCCCTGCGACTCCCTCTTCCTCCAGGCAGACCTCGGGGGCTCCCCACACACCATCCAGGGGAGCCCTGCTTTCCTGGTGTGGATACCACCCCACGACCAGGCCCTTTGGAGCATTTCCTACTTAAAAACTCCTGTATGGCACCCCAAAGGATCTTGCCCTATACAGAATTCCACTCTGTAGGAAGCGATATGACGGCAGATTTCCAGTGTGCTGTGTAGTTTTTCAGATTCACGTGAGGGAAGAGCTGTCTTAGCTCTCAGAGTTTCTCCCTTTCAACTCTAGTTAGGTGAAAGGTAAATCAGCAGAAACAAGTATCTTTTAGTTTCTTTTGTTGTTTCTGTTAATAAAAATAATGTGCTCACTATGAAAATCAGTAAAACGAAGGAAGCTAGAACATTAAACCCTACAGTTACTTGATACTCTGTTAACAAGTATTTTACTCTGCCTATCATTTTTATACATAGTTGGCATCATACTCTATATGTCATTTAGTATCTTGTTTTCCCCCCATTAAAAAAAAAAACTCTTGGTCAAATAATTTTAATTATCAACATAATATTTCATATTAAAATTTGTTGGATTTGTTTAAAACAACATTCCTCATACCTTTTGCAGGGTCAGCTTTACTAAGATACAATTTACATACAATATGTCATAACTTTTAAGTGTAAAAGTTGATGAATTTTGACAAATGTGTACAGTCATATAAGCATCACTGTGTTCAAGAAATAGAACAGTTATTCCAGAAGATTCCCTCGTGCCCCTTTGCAATCAGCCCCTTCCCATCCATAGATCCCGGCAGCCACTGATCTGCTTTCTAGCACTGTAATTTTGCCTTTTTCAGAAGGTCATTTAAGTGGAATCATTCAATAAGTAACCCCTTGAGTCTTGCACTTAGCTTAACGCATTTGACGTTTGTCTGTGTTCTTGCCCATGTCACTGGCTCATTCCTTCTTTCTGCTGAGTAGCAGTCCATTTTATGGACATATCACTGTTTATTTATCCATTTTGCCTGTTGGCATTTAGGTTGTTAGCAACTAAGAATCTAGCAGATATAAACATTTGTGTATAAGTTTTTGTGCGAACTAAGTGTTCATTTCTTTGGGAAAATACCTAAGGCTGGAATTACTGGGTCGTATGGTAAGTGTATGTTTAATTTTATAAGAACCTGGCACACTGTTTTCCAAAGTGGCTGCAGCATTTTGCATTCCCACCAGCCGGGCCTGAGGGCTCAGTGGCTCTGTACCGTCACCAGTGTTGGTATTGTCCTTTTTGCCATTCTAGTGGTGTGTACTGGTATCTCATTATGGCTTTGGTTTGAATTTCTCTAATGACTAATGATGTTAAGTATCTTTCTATTTGATTATTTGTCCATTTAAATCTCTTTAATGAAATGTTTGTTCAAATCTTTTGCTCATTTTTTCATTGGGTTGTTTGTTTTCTCCTTATTCAATTTTAAGAGTTCTTACGTATTCTTACGTATTCGGGATACAAGTCCTTTTGGGTGTTTTACAAATTCTTCCAGACTGTGCTTTTCTTTTCATTCTCTTAACAGTATCTTTCAATAGTAGAAGTTTTAAATTTTAACGAAATCCAATTAATCAATTTTTTCCCTTGGATTATGCCTTTGTTGTCATATCTAAGAAATCTTTGCCTTACTCGATTGCAGAGATCTTCTCTTGTGTTTTCTTCTGGAAGTTTTCCAGTTTTAGGTTTTACATTTAGACATACAATCCATTTAGAGTTAATCTTTGTATGTGATGCAAGGTATGGTCCATCATAGCAGGAGGCAGATGTCCTGAAGTATCTGTTTAAAAAGAAAAATTGTTCCTGAATAATTCTTTGCACTCTAGTAACAAAGCAGGGCTGTGAAGGTGAGTTCCCCGGAAAACCAACCGTAGCTCTTTATCCGTTAGCTTTGAGACGGACCCTTTGACGGTCTACAGCTCTCTCTTTCTGGAAGGTGCTAGAACAAACACCAGCAGTGACCTCCAGCTCCCCTCTGGTCTGGGTCTCCTTTAGATGGTTCGTAAAGTTCTGTTTCCTCTGTACACATCATTCTTGCTCAGCAGCTGCGCATTTTAGGCAGCTCTCTGACTGCAGGCTGTTGGCTTCCTGGGCAGCCACCACGTTCAGTGTTGGGCCACTTTATCCCTAAGGGAAGGAGCCTAATGTGCATTAAAAACTTGCTCTGTGCCAGGAACCTGGCTGAATCTCAGAAGTCCTGGGTGGCATAAAGTAGCATCAAGTCCATCTTATAGATGAGGCAGTGAGAGTTGCTTGGAGTCTTACAGCTAGTGAGACGGTCAGGCCAGACTTGCCTCACTTCACAGCTTTTGCTTATTCTGTTATTTCTCACTAGCTCTTCACAGAGTCGCTCCTGTGCGTTTGATGGCGTACCACCAGACTCACATACACTCCCATCCAGCTAACCGCGGGTGCGATGATAAATATGACAACGCAGTTGCTTTTAGCCATTTATCTTTTTTCCTCTCAGCTAGTTTTAATTTATTTCAGCTCCCCACATTTGGCGTTGTGGATTTTACCTTTAGAATGGCAGATTGGCTGCTGTAATATTTCTTTGATATGTGAATTGTGAAAATGCCCTTATTGATGTTTATTTTCCTCCCTACAGTTAGGTGTTGTGTGACTGTGTGGTGGAGGAGGGGTCAGGCTGGTTCAGTCTTATCATGGGCCGTCTGTAGTATTTAGTTGCTCTGGGGAGGGGAGTGTTTGTGTTTGTGTTTTGTTTCATTTTTCAATAACCTTTATTCCTTTTCTAACTGGATCATGGGAGTCTTTGTCACATGGACCATCTCCTGCCCATCTTCACTTCTCAGGAGCAGTCCCAAGAGATGCATGTGCAACACAGCCACGAGACTTGGGGCAGAAGACTTCAAATGACCCCTCGCCTGCTCTTCTTATCCTGTCTGTCTGGACTTTATCTCAATAAATGAGCAGAAGTGGGAATTCTCACTCTAGTGGAATTCCCTGTGTTATTTCATGTGTTTGGACCTAGTTACCTTCAGGCATTCCTGTCACTGGCAGTAGCCACTGCCAGCTGAGTGAGTTCCCCTCTGTTTTTAGAAGTTACTCTCTACTTCAGGCATCATCACAGACCTCTCCCCTTTTGAACCCTTGGAGTGTTAGCAGCTGGGGCTGGCTTTGCCCGTTTCCCTGCCAGCCCTGCTCTAGAGCTTAAATAATGCATGATACCACGGGTACCAGAATGCCCGGTCGTGCATTTTCCATCGTGAACACGCTGTTTCCTAACTTAATTCCCATTCACTCAGATCTGGACGTTTGTGGTCCAGGCCCTGACCCAGTGCTGCTGCTGCTGTTGCAGAAAGTAGCTGAATAGAGACGGGCTTCTAACTTCGGGGTGAAACTGTTTGTAATGGAAGAGACCCTTCAGTCCAAGAAGACTGTAGCCAGTGTTGCTGAAATTGGAAAAAGCTACAAGCTGCTTTTGCCCCTTTTGGGATCTTTGAACTCCCACTGGTCAGCTTCCCGCCACTGTCTAGCTGCCAGCCCTTGAGATTTCTCATCTGGGCACCGGTCACCACGGCACAGAGGAACCCAGCCACCTCGGTGCTGCGGAAGAATCCAGACCCCATCTCAGACACTTGCTAGATGTCTTGTGTCTGTAAAATGGGGATATTGGTACCCCTGAACTGGACTTTTATGAAGATAAATGAACTAAGTGCCCAGCATGCTGGCTAGCAAAGAATACAGAGTGCGTTCTCACTGAGAGATACTGTCACTCCTGTAAAATCAAGAGAGGCACCCAAGCAGGGAGGCACTTCCTTGGCCCTGCCATGATGTTTCTGCAGTGTGGCCTCTGTTTGCCGGGCACTGCTCTCCATAGGCAAGGCCCACCCGTAGACTCTTTCCACTTGTGGCCGTGCCACCACCCGGCCCTGGCCCTGGTTGAAGCTGTCTTTGCAGCTGGTCTTTTTGTTCTCCCCCTGGGGTGGTCCTCTCCTTGTTCACCTTGTTTTGTCCTCTCCCACCAGGAAGCATCTCGGACAGCTCAGCCAAGCTCTTTGAGGTCCCTGACACGTGGTAACCAAGACCTGAGTGGAACAAACCGCTGGTGCTGTTGCTGAGAAGGAAAGAAGCAGCCGGCATTTTTGGAAGCCATACTATGTTTAACTGAATCCAATGTGGTGCAGGAGGGGTTTGAAAGCAAGTGTGTGTCTCCTGAAAAATCCCAGTTTTTATCGTCAAGGCTGTGTTCCTTCCTCTTTAGCATCACCTGTCTGCTGGCACTCAGCGTGTCGTCGGCTGTCATGTGTACTTGATTAACCAGGTCATTACTTGTTGCTCATGTGAAACCCTTCCTGTCAAGAATCTGTGTTTAAGAATCCACCTGATGGGGAAGGTTGGCCGTGAGATTTCACAGAAAGAGCCGACACTCTTGGGTGCTGTCATTCTGAATTTGGGGTTGAAATCTTTCCTGCTTTGAGAGGTTCTCATCCACCATCTCATGCTCAGGCCTGGGGGCATGGGTATGTCAGGCCATGGGCATGGGTATACCCAGCCCAGCGCGTGGATATGTCTCCCAGTAGAGAATTTGGTTGTGTCTGCCTGCTTTCCACCATCGCTGCCTGAAAATATGAGGCTCTCAAGCTTGTTTTCCCAGTAGGAAAATGTCTACCACTGTCAACACCTGCCTTGACCTTTGGGGCATATTTATTTAGAGTTTTTCCCCTAAGATGTGAGTTTCTCATGGTGGAGTGTATGAGTGAAAAATTAATTTCTGTTTTCCCATGTAGCGCTGCTTTCAGTTTTCATTATCCTAGCCTGGTGTCTTCTCTGTTTGGTGGCGTCTGGGGGTGAGGTGGCGTGTGTGCATGTGTGTGAAATCATGACAAATCAACACCATGTACCAGCCCTTTCTCTGTTGAAACAGATCACAACAGGGACAGAATCTCGTGGATCTACTGCAGTAGATCTGCTTCATATAGATCATTGTTAGATATTAAACATTTTTGTATCGTGGAAATAAAAATGAAAAATGTATTTCCAAAAGATGAAAATTAAAGAAATTTTCATAGGATTCTTGTTTTTTCCTTTCTCTTCTTTTATAAGTGAATGACATACTTAATCTCTACATAGACATATTTCTCTCTAAAGATCACCCTTGAAAAGGCCCTGGTAAGTCACTAAGCCTGGTGCTTATGGTTTTTTCTTTTTTTTTTTTTTTTTTTAACCTCTAACCCCTTTCACCTGCCTTCATGAGTCAGATGCCTGGTGCTGGAGTGGAGCCCGTGGTAAATGGTGTAGGAGGGGCTGCATCTTTTTCTGGTGGGAAGGATCTGAGTTCTTACAGCTCTGATCAGAATCCCAGGTGTCGTGGAAATTCATATTTGTAAGACATTTTCCCCAATTAAGGGCCTCTTAACATCTTCCCTTCCCCCTCCCCCATCCCCAAAGTTACAAACCCAGACTTGGCACGAGGAGCTCCCACCCCTGCTCAACGCGGTCACCAGGCACAGCCCAGTGGGAAAGTGTGACAGGAGGGTAAAGACAAAGGAGGGGGTTAGAGGGCGCTGCTGGACTCTCCTGAGTCATTAAAGCCTACAGATAGAAACAGGTAGTACCTGACACTTCTTTTTTTTTTTTTTTAATTTTTTTTAACATCTTTATTGGAGTATAATTGCTTTACAATGGTGTGTTAGTTTCTGCTGTATAACAAAGTGAATCAGTTATACATATACATATGTTCCCATATCTCTTACCTCTTGTTTCTCCCTCCCACCCTCCCTATCCCATCCCTCTAGGTGGTCACAAACCACTGAGCTGATCTCCCTGTGCTATGCAGCTGCTTCCCACTAGCTATCTATTTTACGTTTGGTAGTGTATATGTGTCCATGCCACTCTCTCACTTTGTCACAGCTTACCCTTCCCCCTCCCCATATCCTCAAGTCCATTCTCTAGTAGATCTGTGTCTTTATTCCCGTCTTACCCCTAGGTTCTTCATGACCTTTTTTTTTTTTTAGATTCCATATATATGTGTTAGCATACGGTATTTGTTTTTCTCTTTCTGACTTGACTCTGTATGACAGACTCTAGGTCCATCCACCTCACTACAAGTAACTCAATTTCGTTTCTTTTTATGGCTGAGTAATATTCCATTGTATATATGTGCCACATCTTCTTTATCCATTCATCTGTTGATGGACACTTTGGTCGCTTCCATGTCCTGGCTATTGTAAATAGAGCTGCAATGAACATTGTGGTACATGACTCTTTTTTTTTTTTTTTGCTGTACGCGGGCCTCTCACTGTTGTGGCCTCTCCCGTTGTGGAGTACAGGCTCCGGACGCACAGGCTCAGCGGCCATGGCTCATGGACCCAGCCGCTCCGCGGCATGTGAGATCCTCCCGGTCCGGGGCACGAACCCGCGTCCCCTGCATCGGCAGTTGGACCCTCAACCACTGCGCCACCAGGGAAGCCCCACATGACTCTTTTTGAATTATGTTTTTCTCAGGGTATATGCACAGATGCCCAATAGTGGGATTGCTGAGTTGTATGGTAATTCTATTTTTAGTTTTTTAAGGATCCTCCATACTGTTCTCCATAGTGGCTGTATCAATTTACATTCCCACCAACAGTGCAAGAGTGTTCCCTTTTCTCCATACCCTTTCCAGCATTTATTGTTTCTAGATTTTTTGATGATGGCCATTCTGACCGGTGTGAGATGATATCTCATTGTAGTTTTGATTTGCATTTCTCTAATGATTAATGATGTTGAGCATTCTTTCATGTGTTTGTTGGCAGTCTGTATATCTTCTTTGGAGAAATGTCTATTTAGGTCTTCTGCCTATTTTTGGATTGGGTTGTTTGTTTTTTTGTTATTGAGCTGCATGAGCTGCTTGTAAATTTTGGAGATTAGTCCTCTGTCAGTTGCTTCATTTACAAATATTTTCTCCCATTCTGAGGGTTGTCTTTTGGTCTTGTTTATGGTTTCCTTTGCTGTGCAAAAGCTTTTAAGTTTCATTAGGTGCCATTTGTTTATTTCTGTTTTTATTTCCATTTCTCTAGGAGGTGGGTCAAAAAGGATCTTGCTGTGATTTATGTCATAGAGTATTCTGCCTATGGAGCTTGAGGAATCAGGCTCCCTGACATCAGACTATACTACAAAGCTACAGTAATCAAGACAGTATGGTACTGGCACAAAAACAGAAATATAGATCAATGGAACATGATAGAAAGCCCAGAGATAAACCCACGCACATATGGTCACCTTATCTTTGATACAGGAGGCAAGAATATACAGTGGAGAAAAGACAGCCTCTTCAATAAGTGGTGCTGGGAAAACTGGACAGGTACATGTAAAAGTATGAAATTAGAACACTCCCTAACACCATACACAAAAATGAACTCAAAATGGATTAAAGACTGAAATGTAAGGCCAAACACTATCAAACTCTTAGAGGAAAACATAGGCCTGACACTTCTTTTAACGGAATGAACAAGAGGGAAAACCAGTGCGAGGCTATGATTGGTGTACATGTGAAACATACATCTAGCCTAATGAGCACGCCTGGCATAGAAACGCAGAGTGTGGGGTGGCCTAGAGGATCTCCATGCGTGCAGGGCCTCAGAGGGAGAGAGATCGGACCCGTTGCTCTCAGGTGACGAGATTTTTCATTGTCCCCTGAAGCCCAGTTCTCCCTGCTCAAAAAGCTATACAGACACACAGGTTGCACCCCTGTCAGTACTGGTTCATAGGGGCTTGTGGGGGTGAGGGGAGTGCTTTCTAGAAAGGCCCTCTGCCCTAGAGCCTCACTGAATGTACCTGCATCCCAGCTCCGGCTGTGTGTTCCTGGGCATTATTTACCCTCTCTGAGGCTGTTTCCTCAACCATAAAAGCAAGATAATAAACCTACCTCATAGGGTGGTTGTGAGGATTAAATGAAGTCATGTCAAACGCCCAGCACACCCAAGTGCACAATGAGTCACATTGATATTGGAAGATGATGCTTTTGATCTGAAACCCTGGTTGGAGCTGACATAGGCATGGTTGCAGGGTGGGTGTCTGCCTTAGCATTAAATACCCAGCTGAGCCCTGGTATGTGCCCAGACCCCTATTTTCCCAACTGTATCAAATGACGTAAAGGAGGTGAACTGGGTTGGCCATCTTCTTGGTACACACACACACATGCATACACGCAGGCTGATGTCTCTTCTGGGCCTGAAACCGTAGGATGCTGCTTTGGATTTTTGATACGGAGGCTCAGGGGCATATTATGATGATGGGGCTGTGGTTCTGGGGTTACTTAAATACTGTAACCAAACCTGGAGGTGGGCATAGAAGTGGGGACCTCGGTGTTTCCTTTCAAGTCATTTTGTAGTTCTTTGATTTTAGAGCTGGGATGGAGATTGAGTGCTGCGTCTCTGTCCTTTTTTTAAAAAACTTTATATTCATCCTGTTCCCCCCCTTCCAACATTTTATTATGAAAAATTTCAAACATACAAAGAAGTTGAAAGAATTGTTCAGCAAACACCCGTTTCCTCCCCACCTAGATTGTACAGCTACCATTTTGCTGTATTTGCTTTATTACATAACCATTCAGCCATCCTTCCATCCACCCATCAATTCATCTTAGTTTTGGATGCATTTCTAAGTAATTTGCAAACATCAGAGCACTCTGCCTCCCAAATCCTTGAGCATGCTTGTCATGAACCAGAGTTTAATATGTGTTTATATTTGGGGATCACTGGGGATAAAATTTATAGTGAAATGCTCAGATCTTAAGTGTACCATCTGATAGATTCTAACTAATGCAACACGATCTCTCAAGATACAGAACATTGGGCTTCCCTGGTGGCGCAGTGGTTGAGAGTCCGCCTTCCGATGCAGGGGACACGGGTTTGTGCCCCAGTCCGGGAAGATCCCACATGCCGCGGAGCAGCTAGGCCCGTGAGCCATGGCCGCTGAGCCTGCGCGTCCAGAGCCTGTGCTCCGCAACGGGAGAGGCCACAACAGTGAGAGGCCCACATACCGCAAAAAAAAAAAAAAAAAAAAAGATCATCACATCACCATCACCAGAGAATATTCCCTTCTGCTTCTTTCAGTCCACCCCTACCCACTCCCACCCCCAGAGGTTACCACTGGGCTGAATTTTTTTCATCACAGATCAGTCTAACCTTTTCTAGAACTTCATGAGAATAGAATCATGAAGTCATGCTCTTTGGTGTGAGGCCTCTTTCACTCAGCATGATGTTTTTGAGATTCATCCATGTAGCCGTGTGTATCATTTTTTACCACTGAGTATGCACATGTCTGTGTATCCATTCATGATGGACAGATGCTTGGGCTGTTTCCAGTTGGGGGCTATGATGAATAAAGCTTCTGTGAACATTCTAGTACAATCTTCTATTTTATTTATTTATTTATTTATTTTTAATATTTATTTATTTATTTTGCCTGTGCCAGATCTTCATTGCGGCATGTGGGATCCTCGTTGTGGCGTGCGGGATCTTTTTTTTTTTTTTTAGTTGGGGCATGTGGACTCTTAGTTGCAGCACGGGAACTCTCAGTTGCAGCATGCATGCAGGATCCAGTTTCCCAGCCAGGGATCAAACCCGGGTCCCTTGCATTGGGATCATGGAGTCTTACCCCCTGGACCACCAGGGAAGTCCCCATTCTAGTACAAGTCTTCTTGAGAACAAAAGCTTTCACTATGGAGGGTAAACACCAAGCAGTGGAATTGCTAGACAGGTATATGTTTAGTTTTATAAGAAACTTGCAGATCTTTTCCCAAAGTGAACATATCATTTAAACTCACCAGTAGCTCTCTCACTTGGCAACATTGGGCGTTGTTGGTCTTTAGCTCTATAGTATATCTCCCTGCAGTTTTCATTTGCATCTCCCTGATGACTAACGATGAGGTACTTATTAGCCATTTGTGTATACTCCTCTGTGAAGTATCTGTTCAATTCTCTTGCCTAGTTGTTTGTCAAGTTGTTAAGTCTCTCTACTATTAAGTTGTAGATGTTTATTATGTATTCTGGACATTAGTTCTTTGTCAGATAGTTGTTTTGTAGATGTTTAGTCCCAGTCTATGGCTTGCTTGTTTCTTTCTTTTTTCTTTTTTTTCCAGTTTTACTGAGTTACAATTGATGAATAACATTGTGTAAACTTATGGTCTCCAACGTGTTGACTTGATACACTCACACGTTGCAAAATTATCACCACCACTGCCATCACATCACATGATCACCATGTCCTTTTTTTGTGGTGAGAACATTCAGTATCCACTCTACCAGAAACTTCTCTTTTTTAATTGAATAAATTGAATGATAATTGACTTACAGTGTTAAATTAGTTTCAGGTGTATAACATAGTGATTCAATATTTTTATACACTACAGAATGATCACCATGCTAAGTCTAGTTACCATCTGTCACCATACAAATTGATTACAATAGTATTAACTATATTCCCCAGGCTATACATTACATCTCTGTGACTTTATTTTATAACTGGAAGTTCCTCCTTGTTAATCTCCCTCACCTATTTCACTCATCTTCCCAAACAACTTGTTTGCTTAACAGTATCTTTACTGGGCAGAAGTTTTTAAATTTTTTTTTTTTTTTTTTTTTTTTTTTGCGGTACGCGGGCCTCTCACTGTTGTGGCCTCTCCCTTTGCGGCACAGGCTCCGGACGCGCAGGCTCAGTGGCCATGGCTCACGGGCCCAGCCGCACCGCGACATGTGGGATCTTCCCGGACTGGGGCACGAAGCCATGTCCCCTGCATTGGCAGGCGGACTCTCAACCACTGCGCCACCAGGGAAGCCCAGAAGTTTTTAATATTGATGAAGTCTGTTTTATCACATTTTAAAGAAATCTCTAAGTTGTGAAGATATTATTTTGCTTTTCTTCTAGAAGTTTTGTAGTTCTAATGTTTATGTTTAATTCTACTTTCCATCTTGAATGAATTTTTTGGTATATGGTGTAAGATGGGAGTTGAGGTTCCCTAATTCCATGTGGGCATCCAGTTATTCCAGCACCATTTGTGGAGAAGACCTTTCCAGTTGAATTGCTTTGGTGCCTTGCTCAAAAATCTGTCGGTCTAATAACAAGTGTGGGTCTTGAGTGTGTGTTTTAAAAGTGTGCTGTTATTATTGCCGATAAGAACAGCAGCACAGAGAGGATCTCACCATTCCTGCGTGTGCAGTTCCCACTTAGACAGTTTTGCAGCCCTTCTCTTGATGTGGAGAGGAAAATGCTATGACCCTGAGGCCAGGCCACTCTCTCCTGACCTGGGAAGCTAGTGCTCATTGAAAATAGTGCCATCTTTTTTAATGCTTTTTTCTTTTTTTAATCTCATGACTTAAGTTTCATGACTTCAATTGAAATCTTTTTTTCCCCCAAATGATTCATGGAGTAAATCTCTGCATCTAATTTTGTCGAGGAGGGGAAATAGAATACCTGAAGGCCAGTTCGTGTTTCTCCTGCTGAGCCATGCTCTCTTCCAAGTTGTCTGGTCCTGCGGAAAGCAGTTTAGTTTGTCCTCAGCCACTTGCCCATTTCTGCCTCAGCCTCCTGCTTTTTCCGGTCATGTCGTGAACCTGAACTTGATAAAGCTCTTGGTGTGGCTGGGCCTGGTGACAACATCCAGCGGCTGGGAGGTGCTTTTAAAATTGAAATGTTTTAGATAAGATAATCCCATTGAAAAAGAAAGGGCCCCAAAAAAGAGCCCCCTTTTTTTCTTTTTTTGGGACTGGGGGGATGGACCTTAATCTGTGTTTCATAAGAAAAAAGATTGAATCCCCATGTCTATTTTTCTTAAGTGAGAACATAGGGAGATATTGGGCCAGATAGCTTGAAGGCAGAGTACCTTGCCTGGTATGCAAATTGTGGATTTGTGCAGAACCCTGGTTGGTGGGAAGCCTTATGCACTCACACCTGACTTGTGAGACTTGGGTGGAAAGTCTTACATATTTCTGAGACCAGCTGGAGAACTAGCTACCTGCCTTCTGACGCTTACCTCCTCCCCCAGGAGGATGGGTGGGGGCCAGTAGTCCTCCGCCCGGTTGCCTTGCAGGTGCTTCAAGCCCGGATGGTGGAATCTTCCTTACTGGCAATGGCCAGACCACTGGAAACACTTGGCTGAAAATGGTTCCCTACCACGTTCCAGCTGGTGATGAGGAGAGTAAAATCTCTTTGCACATCTCCACTCTGTGCACTGCAGTCCAGTTGCCCCGGTCTGATTACCAATACCCAGAATCTGGGAATTCAGAGTCGTTCATTTTACTCAGGAAGGACTAATCCTACCCAAGAGGTGGCCCACCATTTGTTGAATGGGGTAAAAATTAAATAGCATCTTGGAGCGCTGTGCCTACAAGTTACCTTGACAAATGATCGTGACTCGGAAGGTTAGTCTTCTGCCCACTTTTGGAGACTGGGTCTAAGTGGGGAAAAAATGGAGTGTCCTTTGGGTGTTTGGGTTGTTTTCACAGCCCCGGAATTCTCCATCGTCCAGGTGACTTCATCTTCCTCCGGGTGTGTGTGAATCACCAGGCACTTGGTGTCCTGATGGATGCCTGATAGGAGCACCCCACCTTACGGAGCCTCAGAGCCCTCATTGCCTCCCTTTTCCATCCTCTCATGCCCAGTCAGGCTCTAGAAGAGTTTCCATTAATAACAGGTGTTGAGGAAACCACACATTAGAGACAGCCTGCTCGGGTGCGTGGTGTCTGCTGTCTGTGATCACACTGCCGCTCACCAGCTGTGTGAGCCGAGGATGCTGGCTGAGTTCCTGGTGAGTCAGACCAGACCCCCGCCTGCTCCTCACTGGGTCACTGCGAGCTGCTGAGAGATGACAGGGAGTGACCGCTCACCATAGTCTCCCCCCACTCCACCCCATTCACTGCCATTGTTCAATTTCACTAGGAAAAAACAAGAGTCTCCTCTCGAAGACACCCCCCTGCTCTCTAGAACTTTCCACTTTAAACTCCCCCTGCAGTATTCAACCCTTGCTTTTTGAAAGTAAACCTTCTTCTCTACTGCACTGTGTGTTTTTTCTGTAATTGATCATGGGAAATGTATATTGGGTGTACTCTATTCTACACACTTCACAACTTTTTGATGGGTAGGTAGTCTCATCCCCACTTGAAGATAAAACTGAGACTCAGGTGGGTTCAGTCACTTGCCCTGGAGGTCACAGTCAGTGGCAGAGCTGGAATTCAAACCCCAGGAGGTCTGACTACAATGCCGACATGCCTAACCACGACCTGATACCGCCATATGTCCACATGAAGGCCGTGGCCTGGAGAGGAGACACAGAGATGGCAGCGGTGGGGTCAGAATGGCCATCATTAGAAAGTCTACAAATAACAAATGCTGGAGAGGGTGTGGAGAAAAGGGAACCCTCCTACACTGTTGGTGGGAATGTAAATTGATACAGCCACTATGGAAAACAATGTGGAGGTTCCTCAGGAAACTAAAAATAGAATTACCATATGATCAAGCAATCCCACTCCTGGGCATATACCCAGACAAAACTATAATTCAAAAAGATACATGCACGCTTATGTTCATAGCAGCACTATTTACAACAGCCAAGACATGGAAGCAACCAAAATGTCCATCGACAGATGAGTGGATAAAGAAGATGTGGTACATGTATACAATGGAACACCACTCAACCATAAAAAGAAAAAAGTGAAATAATGCCATTTGCAGCAACATGGATGGACCTAGAGATTATCATACTACGTGAAGTAAACCAGAAAGAGACAGACAAATACCATATGATATCGCTTATATGTGGAATCTAAAATACAACTCAAGTGAACTTATC
The DNA here is from genome assembly GCF_025265405.1 of Mesoplodon densirostris. Lineage (NCBI taxonomy): Eukaryota > Metazoa > Chordata > Mammalia > Artiodactyla > Ziphiidae > Mesoplodon > Mesoplodon densirostris. Next base: position 54,969,137 of record NC_082676.1, read on the forward strand.
TACAAAGCAGAAACAGAATCACAGACATAGAGAACAGACTGGTGGTTACCCAGGGGGAGGAGAGTTGGGGAGGGAAGGACTGGCAGTGTGGGATTAGCAGATGTAAAGTATTATATATAGGATGGGTAAACAAGAAGACCCTACTGTGGAGCACAGGGAACTCTATTCAATATCCTGTGATAAACCATCATGGAAAAGAATATTTTTTAAAAAAAGAGAGAGACAGCAGTTGTGGAAGTGCTGCGGGACCCGGACGGCCAGAATCCCTTTGCACACCCGAGTCTCATCTGGGCACAAAGGCTCTTGATATGTATGGCCGAAGTGCTTTCCAATTTATACTCCTGCCAAAGGACTACGAATCCCGAGTAGCAGCAGCGTCCAGAACGCCCTCGCCCTCCTCGTGAGCCAGGGAATCATTTCACTCACAGAGGCGTCCACAGAGCCGTGAAGAGACACGCCCGGGTCTTTGAAGCTCCCTGTTCCCAGCAGCATCAGCATCCCCTGGGAACTTGCTAGAAATGCAAATGTTGAGGCCTCGCCCCAGTCCTACTGAGTCAGAAACTCCAGGGGTGGGGACCAGCAGTCTGGAAACAAGCCCTTCAGGTGTTTCTGGTGCCTGCCCAGGTCTGGGAGCCACTGATCTTGGGGAAGCTGCCTCAGCTGCAGGGGAAAGGAACATAATTGTTGATAAACCAAACCTGTGCCGGCTGGAGCACAGCCCAGGGCGAGGTCACGCCCATCTCTAGTTCACCTGAAGTGTCGATACCTCTTAGCTCCTTTGTATCTTTACTTTGGATAATTGGGACCATGTGGAAAATGTCACTCTTTAATGTGAAGGGTCTAGCTCTCGTAGACACTTCTTATTCAGACTTAGAGGTTTATTATGTGCCAGGCACGGTATTATTATCCCCTTTGTTCCCTCAGGAGGGGAAAGGGAAGCTTAGAGCAGTTTAGAAACTTCCTAAGGTCACACAGCTAATAAGTGACAGCCCTGAAATTGGAACCCCGTCCGTCTGCCAGAGACTGGGCTCTGAGCGGCCAGTGGGGATACTTACATAACGTGGGAGCCTTTCAAATGATTGGGTTTGTTGCTGTTGTTCTGGAATGTTCTGAAGCTTGGTCTCCAGTACCTCGAGAAGTAGCTTTCCCCTGCATCTTCTAACCTCAGACCCTGACAAGCCAAAGCAGGTCTTGGGCACACATAGCTCCTGCCTAGTTGACAGTCCCTAGCACGTTAATGAGGTGACCTCTTACTTTGTGTGTTTTGTGTGTGTGTGTGTGTGTGTGTGTGAATATCTAGCATTCCAATTTCGTTTAAATATTTAATAATTTTCAGAATTTATTACATTATATACATAAAACAATAAATTGACATGGGCATTTTTTGTGCATAAGGTATTGTTTTCTTTATGTTTCCCACCACCACTGTATAATGTTGCTTTAATTGTCTTTCATCTACTTATACCTATTTCCTTCCCACATGTCAGTAAGTTACACCTCCACTTGTTATAATTTGACTCGTAGGAATTGCTTCTGGAGTGTTCAGACTCCAGGCATCCCCTGCCAGGTAAGTGTCTCAGTGTGTGTCACTTGCCCATGACACTTATTGTGGTGAGTTCTCAAATCCTGTCTCAAAGGACAGATGGGGGCCGGAGGCACTTGGCAGGGCGGGGGCTCTGAGGGGACAGGAACACTGAGGCTGGGCCTGGGTGGCTCCTTTGCTCCCACAGTCTCACTCAGGGGTGAGCCTACAGTTTGGAATTCATGCTGGCACCTGGCTACCCCTGGGGCTCCTTGGCTCAGTGTGTGGGCCATGGCGGCGGGTGTGCCAGCAGCCAGATTGGATGAGGTGGGTCTGGCTCTTGCCACCCCAGAGGGTCCCCTGCAGAGCCTCGGGGGGGCCTGCGATCACGAGAGGCTCCAGATATTCCCTTTTGGGGCTGCGGAAGGGAGGCCAAGCGAAATGTGAAGAGGTGTCTGAAAGCCCCGAGGAAACCGGTAGGCCTTTCCAGAAGTTCTATTTGTGGTAAGAAACCTTGGCATGGGGCAGCCGGCTCGACTGTAAAAATAGACCGAGGTGCCGAGAAACGGCTCAATTCTGGAAGCCAGTGCCCCTCTGCAGAGGAAGAGAGCTTGAGCAAGAGTAGGGGAGGCTCTGCCCCTCTTTGCTGCTTCCCTCTGAACCCCAGCACCAAAAAGAGAGAGAGAGACAAAAGCTAAACAGTTTGAAATGAACTCTTGAGTATCGCCATGTCTTTCCTGTCATAAATGGGGCCCCTGGAAACACAGGGCGAAAGGAGGGTTTCATACAAGTGCCTGGAAACCAAATGGGGCCACAGTCCATGTCTACCAGGACTGGGCTCCCCATCACTATGTTCTTTCTCTCCTTTGCCTCTAAATGAGTGAGACGACTGAAAAAACAGGGTCGGGGGACTTCCCTGGCAGTCCGGTGGTTAAGACTCTGCACTTCCACTACAGGGGGTCATGGGTTCGATCTCTGGTCGGGGAACTAAGGTCCCACATGCCCCACGGAGTGGCAAAAAATGAAAAAGAAAAGGGAGAGAGGGAGGGAGGGAGGACGGAAGGAAGGAAGGAAGAAAATAGGGTCCAACGTGCAGCAGCAGGAGGGAGTGTGGCTAGACAGAAAATGTAGACCCTGAAGGGAGCAAAGACAGGACCCCTGAGAATGGCTGGCCGGGAGACCCTCCTTTACTACACCAGGCTGACAGCCTAATGAGGGGTTAAGATGCAACCATGAAAGGAGAAAAAGAGACAAAGACTCCTGAGGTCCTCCCCTGACTCTGGAGGTCTGCCATTGCCCTCTGTCTGTTCGGGGCTCATGTCGCTCCTCTCTTGGGCACAAACTTCCACTCTCTTAGGAGGGCTGCCCTTGCCTCTCCGCAGCAGTGAGAGGACAGTAACCACCAGCTGCAGACGTCCATCCGATTCCTGACATCACGGTGGAAACAAGCCTGAAGGCGCTCTGGGTGGTCCTGAGTAACCCCACCACATTTTCCAGTACTCCTGGCCATGTTAAGGTTGCTATGAACAGACTTAAATGTACAGTCACCGACAGAGTTATGCTTCTTGGAAAGTGTTGCTTTATCTTATGGCCCGAGAAAAGGAGCTTATACCCCATGTCTCCTCGACTGGAACTGGGATACGTCAATCAAATCCGCTTGCCCCTCCTCCCCCAGGAGATGGGTGGGGTCTGCACCTCCCTCCCTTTTCTCTTTTCAGCCAAGAACTGTCAATGTCCAGCTGCGGCTTTGCACTCAGCTGCCACTCAGCCTGTTGGAGTTGAAAGGTCAAATGTCATCTGGAATTAGCAGCCCGGCTTACCAGCAGCTCTTCTGTCTTCGGAGAACACGAGGGCAGCTCTCAGAGGGCTTAGGCAGGGACTAGAGAGGGAATTCCCTCTCCGCCAACGGAGGAAGCTCACCCATCCTGGAGGGAAAATGGCAGGATCTGCCCCAGGACCTTTATAGCTGGTTGAGATCCCCATTCAAACAAAGCAGGTGGGAGAATGAGGGAGGTTGTCAGGAAGATAGAAAGAAAGCAGGACAGAGAGTACTAAGGGGGAAGGAGCCCCCAGCCAGGTTCAGGAGGGCCAGTGCACTTGAGAGATCCATCTGCAAGCTGGATTCGGTAGGGCACTTGGTTTTGCACGCATGCACAGAAAAACCTTCATCCACATACTTACAACGTTGGACTGAGTAAAAACGGGTTCCTTTTTTTCCGGAAGCATCCCGTTTCTTTGAGTCGAGCTTGTCCAATCATGTAATTCTGGTAGGGCCCTACCATTCACAGCACCTCGCCCTCCTCTGCAGGAGGTGGTCACATGACCCAGGCCCAGCCAATCAGAGTGCTCCCTCGCCCTGGGATGGGCCAATCACTTCCTAGGCAGATGGAGTCGCAGATGTCTCGTGCGTATTCTGGGCGCGGCACTGGAAGCAGGTGGTCTGGGGTTGCAGGCAGCAGACCTTCTCCCAACCACATTGAGAACCCACTTACGAGAGACGGATGAACCAGTTTGAGCGAGCACATGGACGGCAGCCCTGGAGTCCAGGATCCATTTGTGCCCAGTGCCAGATCCACCCCATCCTTTCCCGGTAAGTAAATCAATAAACCATCTCTATCTTGGTCTGTTACATTTTTGGCGCTTGCCACCACGAAAGCCCTGACTACTACAAGGAATATTGGGGTACAGGAAGGACCCTACAGTCTGTGAAAGAGCTTGCTTGTATGTAGTTACTGTAGCCTTGGACCAAGAGTAAAACAAATGTTTAGCTTAACTTGAGAAAGTCGAGTGTCTCCAGCCCCTTGAGGAGCACTTTTTGACCTTAGTGTTCTGTCTGCAGCTACTGCTATAGGTCAGGGTGAGGGAATGAAAGCAGAAAGAAGTACCACACCCTTGAAAGGGCCACACAGACGCTGAACTGAGGAGCATCACTTAACCACCAGCGTAAGGCTGCTTTCTCTGGCAGGTCCTGGGGTTTCAAATGGAGTTCCCTGGTTAGGGGATGGCCCGTCTTTGCCAGAGCTTTCCCTCATACTCTAGTGGGGGTCTGATTAGGCTCTTCTCCACAGGGAGGTGGCTTTGTGCCTGAAGGCATCTGTCTGTCTGACCCTGCTCTGAGAGGGCGTTAACCAAACTCTGCCCGTAGTCTGGGGCAGCCGGCCTTCCCTATCACTTCTTCTGAAATTGGGCACGTTTCCCAAACTGACAATTGCCCGGTCCACAATGTTCCTTGCTGAGTGTCCCTACAGGAGAGACAGGGAACACACTGGATAAAAACAGCAATCTTTACTCCCTGCCCTAGTAAAAGGACTGTTTTGCCAGGCTGCTATGCATGCCATTCATGTCTTCCATTTGATTTCACATGATGAAAATTGTCTAGAAGATGGGCAGGAACTCAAGATGATCTCTTTCTAGAAGCATTGGAAGAAGGATGTTTTGTAATGAAACAAATTGGAAGTCAAGCCCAGGCTTAACCACTTACTTGCTTTTGACCTTGGATAAGTTCTATGGACCTATGAACCTCAGTTTTCTCCTCCATACTGTGGGAATAATAATACTGCAGTGTTTAAGACTGGGTTGAGTTGTGAGTGACAGAGTTCTGAACTCGGTAGCTTAAAACACTCATGTAAAAGACTCCTGTGGATGGTGGTTGCCTGGGACTGAGGGAAGGGGAGAATGGGGGGTTATTGTTTAATAGGTATAGTTTCAGATTTACAAGAGGAAATGAGTTATGGTTGCACAACAGTGTAAATGTATTTAATACTACTGAACTGTACCCATAAAATAGTTAAGATGGTAAATTTTATGTTATGTGTATTTTAACTCAAAAAGTAAAATAAAATAATTTTTTAAATGTTTAAATAAAACTTAAACATTTTACTTACAATAAAATGTTGAAATAAAATTTTAAAAAAAGATGGATTCACTTTGTTATACAGCAGAAACTAACACACCATTGTAAAGCAATTATACTCCAATAAAAATGTTAAAAAAAGAAAAAAAGATGGATTAACCACCTGCTCCCCACCCCAAATTACAAGACTCCCAAGGCAGGCAGTCGGGGCTACTTGGATGAGTCTATGAAGTCATCACAGACAGGCTCCTTCAGTTTTCCCACACTAGCTTCCATTTCAAAGGTCACCTCATAGTCCAAAATAGCTGCTAGAGCTCCAGCCATTATGTTCCAGATTACAAGAAAGAAGAGCTACATTCTGACTCCCTTTTTAGGAGCCTTCCCTAAAATCCACAACAAAACTGCTTATATTTCATTGGCTAGAATTTAGTCACATGGCCATGTCTGGCTTCAAAGGAGTCTGGGAAAGGTAGTTGTGGTAGGAATCCTCTACTCCCTGCTTCCTGGTGTTAACTCCTTTGTGTAATTCCCTCCTCTTGAGTGTGGGCCAGACCTAGTAACTTTCTTTTAATCAATAGGATATGGAAAAAGTGATAGGATGTCACTTCTGAGATTAGGTTACAAAGAGATGGTGACTACTGTCTTGGTGCCCTCTCTTGCTCTTTTGCTCTGAGGAAAGTCAGTGCCATGTTGTGAGCTGCCTTGTGCAGAGACCCCCGAGATAAGTAACTGATGTCTCTGGTCAAAAGCTAGTGAAGACTTGTGGCCCTCAGTTCAGCAGCCTCATGAGTGAGCTAGGAAGAACATTCTCCCCCAGTTGAGCCTTCAGATGCTTGCAGCCCCAGCAGATATCTTGACTGCAATCTCTTGAGAGACCTGATCCAGAAAACCCACAAAACTGACCCACAGAAACTGTGAGATAATAAACATTTGTTGTTTTCAGCTAAGTTTTGGGCTTATTTGTTACACAGCACTAACTAACTAATATAGTTTTCCAGGTGGACACATTCCCAGGGTTCTGTTAGTAAGAAGGAAGGGGAAGATGGAATTGGGAGGCAAACAACAGTCACTGTCACCTGTACCTACCTCACAGGACTGTTGTGAGGATGAAGTGAGTTAAGTCTACAAAGTGCCCACCTACAATCTGCCAGCACCCAGGAAGTGCCTAAGGAGAGGTGGTTGGTGAAGGGCCACCATCCAGGGTCTATTTTCCAGGCTTCTCACCAAGCTCTTCTAGGAGACACGGCTGTGCTGTGTCTAATATGTGATTTTCCTGGGCTCCCTCTCCCCTTTCAGACAGTTCAGACCCCCTCCGCAAATCCAACCAGTAGAATGACTACTCCTGCAAAACCAAAGATCCCCAAGCCAGCTGGTGGGCTCACAGAACAGTGAGATTTTAGAGGGAAAGGGGCTGAGAGCCCCTGGAATCCAGTTCCCCCCACAGTTACAGTTTGAACCAGATGCTTGAGATCATTCAGCCTCAAGGCAGAGGTAGAAGCTGGACGCCCCCGCCCCAGCAAGGAGAGATACCCCTGGTCTCTGCTCCACCTTCTTTTGCACCACTGTTGGTGAGGCAGAACCCAGGATTTGGAACATTTAGAGAGTTTCCTGTAAAAAGATTGTACTAGTTCAACCAAATTTTCTCTCCCCAAGAGGAGTTGAGGTCAGGTGTATGAGGTAGTTTTGAGTGAATGAGTGTCGTATTTCTTTCCAGTTTTCCTTTAGGCAATTGGAAGTGATTCCTCTTGTCTGTCTAGAGAGAACTGAAGTCCTTGCATTCCCCCAAGAGCCTGTCCTTTGTGGGTGTAACTGGGAGAAAAATCTAGAGACAGATCCCCTGGGTCCCACAGTAATGTGTGCACCTAACTGAGACAAGAATTGTCTCCCCCTTGTGTGATCACCCTTCTCCCAGGAGGTAGGGACTTTGTCACCCTGGAAGAATGTGTACTCACGAATCATTTCACATATAATAAACTCCCACTTTTTCAGAACAGGTTGAGACCAAGGGCTTTCAGTGAAAACAACTGTTCTGGGGAGGAAAAAAAAACTAATAATAAGTCCCAAGACTTTTTTTTCTTAATCTCCTTCTATCATCATGGGAAGTAAAATGTACCAGTATTCTTGCTCCTGATTTTTTTTTTTGGGGGGGGTACACGGGCCTCTCAATGTTGTGGCCTCTCCCGTTACGGAGCACAGGCTCCGGATGCGCAGGCTCAGCGGCCATGGCTCACGGGCCCAGCCACTCCACGGCATGTGGGATCCTCCCGGACCGGGACACGAACCCGTATCCCCTGCATCGGCAGGCGGACTCTCAACCACTGCACCACCAGGGAAGCCCGCCTTGCTCCTGATTTTTATTAGTGAGCTAGGATATACGAGAACTTAATAAAATATTCACAGATGGCTTAACTGCATTATTAAAAGCCTTCTTTCCCAGGCCTTTGAATTTTGTAAAAGCAGCAATTTCTTTAAAATCAGTGAGTGTGAGCGGAAACGGATGCACATGTGGGGTATTACTCTTCTTTAATGCTGGGTTAACATGCTTTTAATAAATTTTAAAAATTGACTCATAAGTTTCTAGCATGAAGTTGCAGGTGCTTATCAAGGTCCTGCTTGTAAAATGCAAAGGAACCCAACCAATGTCAAAGCTGTATGAGCAGAGACTGGTCTCTAACGTCCCTAGGAGCCCCTAACTTGAAAAGTCCAACATGACCTGGAGGGATAAAGCACAGAGAGGACGAGAACTCTCATTTAGAAAGTTGTTGCAACAAAATGATGCACAGAGAGTTTGAATGCCCTCCCTTGAAAGGGAAAGCCAACCGAGCTGTGCGAGCGTTTGTGTGTGTGTGTGTGTGCACGTGCGCACATGTGTGAAAAGGTGGGGCTTTGGGTGGGAGAAGGGTGTTAAGGAGGAAATTCATACTTTTATTCTGATAAGGAGTAGTTACTACACAGTCGGGAGCTGGTATGTGTCCTGCTTAAGACTTTATGATGAGTAGTTGATAGCTGTTGAGCTTAGCGACAGTTAGGACTGGTACCTGGGTGACTGTTTTTCTTTACACCCCGCTCTGCCATTATATTCTCTATTAGTAATTTGATATGCTCAAAAGATAGAGTGAGTTGACTGTTTGCTAACAATGGGCCTCTTTCAGGTAGTGTCATCCAGAGGAAACATTACCATTGGGTTTTTGTGACCCTGGCATCAGTATTTAGCTGGTGGCAACTCCCTGACATTCACCTTTTCAGACTTTAGGGGGTAAACCCAGAGCTAAAACTGCACGTACAAAGGTCCCTGGTCAAAGTGTGTCTGTGTAGGGACCCAGCGCACACCAGGATTCATTGGGTTTGGCTTCCCTGTCTGGGCACATGGCTCTCAGTCTCACTGGCGATCATGTGTTTGCAGTGAACCATGAATATTCTCCTCTCTTATGTCTTCAGAATACGAGAGTCAGCCTCAGCTGGAGAATAACCGGAGTCTGGATGGATGGCGGTCTCGGGCTGGACGGGGCAATCCAGGTCAGGGAGAACACGGTGGGCTCACTCTGGTTCATGGGGTGGGTCACAGGATTTGCTGTGTGAAGCTGGAGGAAAAACCTGGACCCTGAAGAGGCTTCTATGGGAAGGCACCAGTTGGGGTCTGCAGGAGGAAAGGGGTAGCCACGGCATGTGGTTACTAAAAGCAATGACACACAGGAAGTGAGTGATTATAAGAGTAGGCTGTTTGGTCATCAAGTCAGTGGCTCAAGGAGAGAGGTTAGCGATGGGCCATGTCTGGGACTCACCAGTGCATCTTTACATTTTTCTCCTTACACATTTGGAGGAAAACTTGTTGATTTTTTTTTTTTTCTGTCATATGCTCAGCACTCTCAGAGATTTTTCATCCCAGGAGGCTGTGCTGGTGTTTTAGCAAACTAGGACTTCTCACCTGAAGCTTATAAAGCGCTAGATGGAATCCTAACAGCAATAAGGGCGGGCACTAATGCAGCCGTGCTGAGCCAGGGATTGTTCTGAGTGCTTTGCGTGTGTTTTAAGAGCTGACTCCTGGCTGAGAACAGGCAGAGGGGAGGGTCCAGAGGCTGGGCAGGAGGTAGCCAGGAAGCCTTCCCGGTGGGATTCCCTAGTATTAGTTAGACGAATGAGTTTTACTCCACAAACATGGGTTTTTAAAATGTCAGAATCCTTAAAAATTTTTTTAATTAAAAAAAATTTTTTTAATTTAGAAATTTTTCCAGTTTTATTGACATGTAATTGACACATAACATTGTGTAAGCTTAAAGTGTACAACGTTGATTTGATACACTTATATTGCAGAATGATTATACCATCATAGTATTAGCTAACCCCTGCATCACATCGCATAATTACCATCTCTTTTTTGTGGTGAGAATATTTAAGATTTTCTCTCTTAGCAACTTACAAGTATATAACACAGTATTATTAACTATAATCACCATGCTGTACATTAGATCCCCAGAACTTACTCATCTTATAACTGGAAGCATAACTTTTGACCATCTCCCCATTTCCCCCACCTCCCAGCCCCCGGTAATCACAATTCTTACCCTCTGTTTCAATGAGTTCAGCTTTTTTAGATTCCACATGTAAGTGATATCGTGAAGTATCTGTCTTCCTCTGTCTGACTTATTTCCCTGAGCATAATGCCCTCAAGTTTCATCCATGTTGTGACAAATGGCAGGATTTCCTTATTTCTCATGGTTGAATCATGTTCCATTTTATATAAATATATATAAACCAAATCATCTTTTTCCATTCATCTGTTGATGGATGCTTCCATTTTTTCCACTTCTTGGCAATTATGACTAATGCTGTGATGAACATGGGAGGGCAGATGTTTTCATTTCTTTTGAAGTGAGATTGCTGGATCGTGTGGTAGTTCTATTCTTAATTTTTTGAGGAGGCTCCATACTGTTTTCCATGGTGGCTGCACCAATTTACATTCCCACCAACAGCACACGAGGGTTCCCTGTTCTCCACGTCCTCCCCAACTCTTATTATCTCTTACATTTTTGATGACATCCATCCTAACAGGTGTGAAGTGATATCTCATTGTGGTTTTGATTTGCATTTCCCTGATGATGAGTGATGTTGAGCACCTTTTCATGTACCTGTGACCTTTTGAATGTCTTCTTTGGAAAAATGTCTATTCAGTTCCTCCACCCGTTTCTTTAAAAATATTTATTTATTTGGCTGCAGTGGGTCTTAGTTGTGGCATGTGGGATCTTTAGTTGTGGGATGTGGGATCTAGTTCCCTGACCAGGGATCGAACCTGGGCCTCCTGCATTGGGAACACAAAGTCTTAACCACTGGACCACCAGGGAAGTCCCCTTCACCCATTTTAAAATCAAATTGTTTTTCACTTGTTTTACTATTGAGTTGTATGAGTTTGTATATGTTTTGGATATTAACCACTTATCAGATCTATCATTTGCAACTATTTTCTCCCATTTCATAGGTTGTCTTTTCCTTTTGTTCATCTTTCTTTTGCTGTGCAGAAGCTTTTTAGTGTGATGTAGTCCTATTTAACTAATTTTTGTTTTTCTTGCTTGTGCTTTTAGTATCATTTCCAAAAAAATCATTGCCAAAAACAATGATCATTGCCAAGAACAAACTCCTTTTCAAGGAGATTTTCCCCTATGTTTTCCTGTAAGAATTTTATGGTTTCAGTTCTTATGTTTGTTTTTAATCCATTTAGAGTTAAGTTTTGTAAGATAAGGATCCAATTTCATTCTTTTACATATGGTTATCCAGTTTTCCCAACACCATTTGTTGAAGAGATTATCCTTTCCCCATTGAGTAGTCTTGTCAAATATATGAGAGGGTTTTTTATTTCTGGGCTCTTGATTCTGTTGCATTGGTCTATGTGTCTCTTTTTTGCCAGCACCATACTGTTTTGATACTATAGCTTTGTAATATAGTTTGAAATCAGGAAGTGTTATTCTTCCAGCTTTGTTCTTCTTTCTCAGGATTGCTTTGGCTATTTGGGGTCTTTTGTGGTTCCATACAAATTTTAGGACCTTTTTTTTCTATGTCTGTGGAAAATGCCACTGGAATCGTGATAGCAAGATTACATTGAATCTATCTATAGATGGCTTTGGGTAACATGAACAAAATGTCACAATTCTTTATTCCTCTCAATCAAATAGAACGTGTTGTGAGCCACCATCTGTTCAGTACTGGGGCTTCCCACCTTCGCTCCTCAGATTTAGGAGAAAGTCTCAGGAGCAAATGCAGTCAGACATGTACAGAAATGCCCTCCCATCCTGAATCCACACTGAGACTGCTCTGTGCTCCGACCCAAGCATCAGGAGCCCTCAAAGATGGCAGCTCCACTGCTTGTGAGGCAAGCTTGGGGACCAGGGTCTCTCCCAGGCACCAGAAAGAGCTGTGTTCCTAGTATTGAGGGCCCTCACCCCCCATCTCCTCTCAGGGAGCTCTGTAAGGCCCCAGGCCCTTCCGAAACTTCCCTCCACCATGCCCACTTCTGTCTCCCCTCACCCCAAAACTCTTCCCTCCAGCATCCTAGAGGGAAGTGTTCCCTTCTTGGGGCTCACCTTCCTGCGTGTGCTTGCTTGCAGATGGAGCTATGGCTTCAGGAAAGGCTTGATCTAGGTACTCAAACGTGGCATCAGGAATCCCTTCCAGTGTCTCGTGAATCTAGTTTTCTCTGTGGTGGTTTCATTCAAGTGCACATTCTCTCCTTATAGTGGCAAGATGGCTGCCCAAGTTTTCAGTTTCCCAGGGGTAAGCTGCAACAGAAGTCCAGGTTGAGTCTTGTTGGTGCTGCTGATTGGGTCGCCTGTCCAGTCCTGAGCCAATCACTGTGTTGAGTGGAATGCACTACTTTCATTGGCCAGGCCTGGGACCCATAGCCATCCTCTGAACTAGGAATGGCTTCATCTCTACCCAAACCTTGTGAATTGAGAGTGGGGGAGGGACAAATCTTCAAAGGAAAATGCAGGCCCTGTTGCCAGGAAGAGGAGGACAGGAGGCCAGGCAGACTACAACGTCAAGTGCCACTGCAGCATCCTTCACCATCAGCTCCTGGCTGGGCCACTGGGGTCCTTAATCAATTGCTCCACCTCTTCCTGCCCAGGTTCACCTACCTTCACCCCAGCATAGGCTGAGGAAGTGGAGTGGGTGAGGGTGTTTCAGCACTCGGGGCCCAGGCCCGGCCCCACCTTCCAGGCATGGTACAGGTGTGTCCCCTGCCTCGGGGGGAGGTCTCTACTGGGTTGAATAGTATGCCCCCCAAATTCGTGTCCACTCAGAACCTATGAACATGACCTTATTTGGAAATAGGGTCTTTGCAGATGTAATCAGGTTACGGTGAGGTCATACTGGATTAATACGGGCCCTAAATCCAATGTCCAGTGTCTTTATGTGAAAAGGGAAATTTTGACACAGATGCACACAGGGAGAAGGCCGTGTGCTGAAGGAGGTAGAGACTGGAGCGAGGCTGCCACAAGCCAAGGACACCAAGCATTGCCAGCAGCACCAGAAGCTGGGAAGAGGCAAGGAAGGCTTCTCTCCTAGAGCTTTCAGAGGGAGCATGGCCCTGCCGACCCCTTGATTTTGGACTTCTAGCCTCCAGAGTTGTGATAGAGTAAGTTTCCGTTATTATAAGCTGCCCAGTTCGTGATACTTTGTTACAGTAGCGGGAATCTAACACAGGGCCCTCCTGAGCTTACAGCATTCTTGTCCCACCCCAAGGACTTCAAATGGGAAACTGGCCCCCTTCCAGGAGGAGAAGGAATTCTCAGCTGATAAAAGACTTTAGCAGAAAAGGCCACATTGTGTTTGCAGCTGGGACCACTTCAAAGGGAAGGCCCTTCCCCAGCCCCAAAGCCCAGCCTCTCATCTCCCACAGGACGTCAGTGGTCAGCATGGTCCTCACTCCCCTCTTCTCCAGCTGCTCCAAGATCGAAAGCCCAGAGAGGGCTCTACTGAGCCAGTGACCTTGGGCAGCTAGAGCTACGGTGACCAACGGTAGCTGTGTGACCCTGTGTGCCCAGGACTGTCTGGTTTTAGCACTGAAAACTCTGCATCCCGGGAACCCCTCGGTTCTTGGCAAGCCAAGAAGGGTGGTGCCTCTCGATAGGGCTGAGGTTGGTTTTAGCTCCTTGGGAGCAGGGGGGACTCTATCCTTTATGCCCATAGGCCTTTTTTTTTAAAAAAAAGATCTTTTTGATGTGGACCATTTTTAAAGTCTTTATTGAACTTGTTACAATATTGCTTCTGTTTTATGTTTTTGTTTTTTGGCCCCGAGGCATGTGGGATCTTATCTCCCTGATCAGGGATCAAACCCCCCGCCCCCTGCACTGGAAGGCAAAGTCTTAACCACTGGATCACCAGGGAAGTCCCAACCCATAGGCATGTTTTTAAGCCTTAATCGTGTGCCGATTTTTGCCTGGTGCTTTATGAATTATCTGATCCTCATAACACACCCGTGGCGGGGGGCGCATGCTACAGTTATCCGCGCTTTATAAGCTGAGGCTCCCAGAGAGGGTATGTCCCAGGCGTGTAGATGGCAGGTCCTATGCCAGCTGCACCAGTGTGGCCGGCAGCTTCCCTGTTCTGTGCCCTCTCCGCGGCAGTGGACTCACCTTGGAGGGGGTGCCAGTGGGAAAGGCTGACCCCTGCACACCCCCTCACCTGCCGGATCAGGGTCCCCTGCAGATGGGAGCAGCATCTCCCTTTAACATCGCCCTTGCCCGGCCCCTGCTCAGGATCCCACCTGAGGCTCCCGAGCGGCCTTGCCAAGCAGTTAGCAGCAAGGACTCGGGGAGCTTACTGCTTGGGTTTAAATTCAGATCGGCCGCCTGCTGTCTATGTGACCTTGGGCAAGGCACTGCTCTGTGCCTCAGATTCCTTGTCTAAAAGACGGGGTGTGGGGGGGGTAACGATAGTATCCTCCTTGCAAGGCTGCGTGGGGTCATAGCACAGGTGTCAGGGTTCTTGTTAAGAGGTTATGAGCTGAGAGGTCCTTGGGTCCTGGAGTCAGAGGGAGCCAGGTGCAAACAGCAGTGACCTCGGGCAGCACTTTACCCTGAATTTGAGCCTCCCATTTGTAAGATGGGGGTCAGGCAGCACTTCCCCCATAGGACAGATGTGAAGACGAAAGGGGACAGGCTGTTGCAGGTGACCCCAGCCAGCTCCAGGGTGAGCATCCATCAAATGTTCATCGTATTGACACAAAGGCTTGGGCCAAGCCTGTGATTAATTTAAATTGTGGGCAAATTCCCCACAACCTTTTTTCTTCTGGTCCTTCAGTGGCCCCACTGCACATGTTCTGAAGTGTCCCCAAACTTGTGAGGGGGCCAGCACTGAGTGGCACTGAGTGGGTTGAGCGTGGGACACTCCCACTAAAGAGTCATCGGAAAGGCCAGGTGGGAGGAAGGGGCCGGGGGTCAGGAGACCCATGTCCTGGCTCGGCTTCATCTGATCTCACGCAGCCTTAACTTCTCAGGCCTCAGTTCCCCATCTGCAAAATGGACAAAACTTGCGGTTTGGCGCCTGGGGCTTGGCCGGGAGATGGTTTCACCAGCCATTCCCCAGGGTGACTGGCAGGGTAAGTAATCTTTAATACTTCTCATTCCGTCGACCACGGTAGGGCCCCCCGCTGAGAAGGACCCCAGGCTGGATTGAATGCTCTGCTGTCACCAATCTTGGAATTCATAATTTTTGAACAAGGAGCCCTGCATTTTCATTTTTCGCTGGTCTCCACAAATTACAGAGCCAGTCCTGCCTTTGACAAATCTTTTCTGAGCATTGAAGGTGTATGAGGCCACACGGCAAGTACCAGGGATAAACTGGTGGAAAAAGTTGACATAGTCTCTGTCCTCATGGAGTTCACAGTCTAGAAAGATTGCCGTGGGTTGGACAGTGGCCTCCCAAAAAGACATGCCCAAGTCCCAGGCAGCTGCGAATGTGACCTTATAGGGAAATAGGTCTTTGCAGATGTAATGAAGTTAAAGATATTGGGATGGAATCATTCTGGATTTAAGGTGGGCCCTAAATTCAGTGATGTGTACTTATAAGAAAAAGGAGGGAATTCCCTGGTGGTCCAGTGGTTAGGACTTGGCGCTTTCACTGCCATGGGCCTGGGTTCCTGGTCGGGAAACTAAGATCCTGCAAGCTGCCCTGTGTGGCAAAAAAGAAAGGGAGGGAGGGAGGAAGGAGGGAAGGAGGAAGGAAGGAAGGAAGGGGAGGGGGATATTTGAGACACTCAGACACAGAAGAGAAGCTCAGAGGGAAAGGCCATGTGAAGACAGAAAGATCAGAGGGATGGGTCTACAAACTGAGGAATGCCAAGGAGAGGCATAGGATGGATTCTCCCCTAGAGCCTCCAGGAGGGGCCAGTCCTGCTGACGCCTTGATCTTGGGCTTCTGGCCTCCAGAACTGTCAGAGAATACATTTCTGTTGTTTTAGGTCACCAAGATTGTGGTGATTTGTTACAGCAGCCCTAGGGGAATGGATACAAGAGTAGATAGACAGCAATCAACTCATCACACAAACAAACGTGTAATTGCTGGTGTGACAAGGGACGTGCCACGTGCCTGTGTTGGGGAAGGGTTGTCTGGGACTTGAAGTTCCAGAAGGAGTTAACCAATGAAATGGGAAGAGCATTTCAGGCTGTGGGAACAGCATGGGCAAAGGTCCTGGGGTAAGAGGTACTCGCTGTAAAATTGAGGGGAGACACCCCTGGAAGCTTCAAGCCGTATGGGTCTCTGATGAGTTGTCTTGGCCACAGAAGGCTTTAAAAAGCCCCAGAACTGGCCAGGTGTCACTGCTCATGGCAGTAGCAGCGATTTGGCGCCTATGGTTTCAGCCCTACCCGTTCCCATTTCACATGTTTTTTGTGTTACTAGTATGGGCCCCTGAAGGAAATCTGTTTGCCAGGCTCTGACCTGCCCGGAGCCGCGGCCAGCATCTTCTGACCTGGTGGAGCTTGTGCCTGGTGGCTCAGGCTGGAAGTGCCGGGTGTTCGCCGTTCCCAACCAGCAAAGGCGAGACTTTCACTCTGCCTCTCATGGCTCTGTGAGAGCTCGGCAAGACCTGGCTGAAGATGTGTGGAGGGCGCCAGACCTGCGGTTTGGGGAGCAGAACTTTCCCTGCAGCAGCTGGAGAGGCAGGCAGTTCTGTGGCCCTGGCTGTGGGGAAGGACACAGGCGGAGCCAGAGGGGTTTTGGCTTCTCCAGGAGGCCAGCTGCGTGGCCCAGTACATGCCACCTCCGTGCCTTTTCTTCTATCAATAGATCCAGAGAAATTACTTTCATCTGCTCCACCTCTGTAAACAGAGTTCCGAATTATACCTCCTTGGTAAAGTAGCTGTGAGAATTGAATGAGATGATTTACTCTTTCATTCAATACATTAATTTTATTATTATTATTATTTTTACTTTTTGGAGTTAGGATTTTTATAACATTTTTATAGATAGGTTTGTCTATAAAATATTTTCTATTTTGGTTCTCATTGAGCTAACATTGGTTTATTACATAATATGTTTCATATTTCTACTTCTAGGTACCTACAGCATGCTCACCACCAACAGTTTAGTTTCCATAGGTCACTGCACTGTCACGGATCCCCTTTACCCACTTCGCACCTCCCCTACCTCCCTGCCTTCCCTTCTGGTAACCCTACTGTTTTGTTCTCTGTGTCTACATGTCTGTTTTTCCACAAATATTTTATGAGCAGCTACTAGGTGCCAGGCACTCTTCCAGATGCAAGGGATACCACGGCAAATAAAAGAAGGCAGAAATACATGCTCTCCTGGAACTGATATTCCAGATCAGGGTTTTACAGACTACAGCCCAAGGGTCAGATCTGGCCAGGCATCTGTTTTTGCACAGACTCTAAACCAAGAATGGTCCTTGCATTTTTAAATGGTTGAAAATTAAAAAAAAAAAAATTATGACATGGGAAAGCTATATTTTCAGTGTCCATAAGTAAAGTTTTATTGGCACACAGCCATGCCCATTTGCTCTTGTATTATCTGTGGCTGCTTTGGGACTGTAGCCATCACAGCAGAGACCACAGGGCCTGCAAAGCTGAGCACGGTTACTCTCAGGTCCTTTATGGAAAAGGTTTGTCGGCTCCTCTTCTAGAATCTTGCTGTTCACAATGTGATTTCTGGACTACGGCATCAGCACCACCTGGATGCCTGTTGGAAATCCAGAGCTCCTGAACCAGAATCTGCATTTCAACAACATTCCCTGGAGACGCCTGCCCCTGTTAAAGTGTGAGGCGTGCTGCCCTAAAATGATGCACGTAAAATGCTAAGCACAGGGCCGCTTAGTAAGAGTTCAATAGATCTCATCTGCTGCGGGTAGGCTGATTACTTCGTCCTAATTCTCAGAACCTGTGACTTTGTCAGTTACATGGTTAAAGGGGCGATGCAGATGAGGTGAAGGATCTCGAGAAAAGGATATACACCTGGGTTACGCCGGTGGGCCCAATGATGTCATCACAAGCGTCCTTCTAAGAAGAGGTAGGGGGAGCAAAGGAGAAAAAAGCTGTGATGGGGGAAGCAGAGGTTGAAGAGGGAGGAAGGGCCGTGCAGTGGCTAGAAGCTGGAAAAGGCAGGGAAATGGATTCTCCCTTGGGGCTCCCAGGAGGCGTGCAGCTCTGCCGACATCTTGATTTTAGCCTTCCGACCTCCAGAACTGTAAGTGAAACGTTTGTCTTATTTTAAGTCAGTAATTTGTGGTAATTGTTGCAGCAGCGGTAGGAGAACGCTAGAGCTGCTGTTACTCTTATTATGAGTGTCGTTGTTGTTGTTATTTGTTGAGTGCTGGTTCGGCCATCCACCCACTGACTTGTTTCAGGCAAAGTATTGAATCTCTCCGACCTTCCGTTTCCTGCTGCATAGAATGGAGAGAATGTTTTTTCTTCCTCAAGGCGTGGTGGGGCTTCAATGAGAAGATGTGTGTGACGCGGCTTACACTGTGGGTGGTCATCATTACTGACCTTGGTGGCTGGGGGCTGGCTCTGGGTGACCCTTCTACCCAGTGGGGAATCATGATGGGGCCTCCCTCCTGAGGCTCTGAACCGAGACCCCAAGCATAACTCCGGGTCCGGGACTCACTAAGGAGAACGCAGTTGTGTGGGCAGCCAAATGGGGGAGGGCAGAATCGGATCGCTAAACTGGGGGGGCCACTCGGAGGTGTTCTGATTCAGGGCACTGGATCTCGGCCCAGCCCAGCTCCTGGGGGAGGAGATCACTTGTGTTCCCTTTCTTGCCCTTGCTCTTCCCTTGAGGGAATATCTGCATCTCTTTCCCCTTCACTGTAGCAGCTGAAGACCCACTGAGGGGCTTCTGCCCTCATAGGGCTGGGGGTTCATGCTGGCTCCCTGAGGAGGGAGAAAGGGCTGCTGACTCCAGGGCTGCCCTGTGCTGAGGCCCCAGCTCCTCTGGGCCCAGTGGGGAGCCAGCACCCCGAGGCCTGGCCATGGAGCCAGCTTGCTAAGCAGCCTGGCTTTCTCAGGCTTTGCTGCTCCGGGCTCTAGGCTCAGTTAACTTGGAGCATTTATTCCACTGGATTGGAACTGGAGGGGGTTCCTTAATTAAGCAAAGACCTGCTAGATTCAATGCGTGGGCTCCTGGCACCCAGCACAGGGCCTGGCACAGAGAGGAGAGTTGCTGGACCAGTGAAGGAATGACCAAAGGGGCTGAGAGGCCCCAGCACCAACAAGCAGGCAGGAGCCTCTGCCAGCCCCCAGGAGAAGCTGGGTGACCAGGTGTTCCCCCAGAATCTGGGAGTCCCTGAAGTGGCCCTAAACCTCCGAGGACTAGAGGCAGCATTTCTTTTTTTTTTTTTTTTAACATCTTTATTGGAGTATAATTGCTTTACAATGGTGTGTTAGTTTCTGCTGTATAACAAAGTGAATCAGCTATACGTATACATATATCCTCATATCCCCTCCCTCTTGCGTCTCCCTCCCACCCTCCCTATCCCATCCCTCTAGGTGGTCACAAAGCACCGAGCTGATCTCCCTGTGCTACGCGGCTGCTTCCCACTAGCTATCTGTTTTACATTTGGTAGTGTATATATGTCCATGCCACTCCCTCACTTCATCCCAGCTTACCCTTCCCCCTCCCCGTGTCCTCAAGTCCATCCTCTATGTCTGCGGTAGACACCATACCCTTTAACTTGTAGATATTTCATGCAAAGTTTTGATGGAGAGTCCTCTTTGGTTATCTCTTGGGTAATGGGCTCCAAGAGCCCACCGGTCTGGTAGGCGGGGCTGAACTGATTGGCCCAGACGGAGTGTGGAATGAGGAGAGATGGAGGAAGCCAGGCCCCAGCAGGTCAGGCAGTAACAGCCCCACCCTGAGGGGCTCCTCTGCACCTGCCCTGCAAGCCTAGGCCTTGGACACTTGCACATGGAGACCAGGCCACAGCGCAGGTTAAGCTGGAGGTCTTCCCACTTCCCTTCCCCACCTCCCTCTCTCAGCCTCTGTACCAGAGACCCAAGATGCCCCCTGAGTGACAATCAGGTGGCTTCTGGGTCTCAGTATTATTAACAGGACACTTCTTTGGAAATTCACATAAGAAAATTAACTGTTTGAAAGTGAACAGTTCAGCCACCTCTATCTAGTTCACAAATGTTTTTTTTTATCACCCCCCCAAAAAACCTGTATCCATTAAGCGCCCCCAGGCCCTGGCAACCACTAACCTGCTTTCTGTCTCTATGGATTGACCTATTCTGACCTATTTCATATAAATGGAATCATGCCATGTGGCCTAGGCATTGGGTTGCTTTCACTTTGCATCATGTTTTCAAGGTTCATCTGTGTCAAGCCTGTGTCAGGAGCTCATTCCCAGTGAGCATTCTTTCCCATGGCTCCTTGGGCAAATGTTCTTCTAGGGAAACCCCCAGAAGCAGGGTTGCTGGGCTGTAGCAGTGAATACCTCACCTGCCCTCCTGAAGGTCTGTATTGTTTATCACTGAAAGGGTCATTTCCCAACTTGGTATTAGTGAACGATTTCATTTGGGCCAATCTTAGGAGAAAAAAAAATCGTATCTCATTATTTCAGTTTGCCTTTTCTGATTACCAGTGCAGTTGAACAACTTTAGGAAATCTTCCTCTGTAACAGTGGAATTCTAGGTGCCTCTGGTAGAGGAATACAGGAGGTGGGATAATCTGGGAATCAGGAATCTTCTGGATACCCTCCAATCTCACTGAGTGGGCAATTGCTAGGGTAACCAAAGGTCCTGGGTTGTCCAGGACTGTCCTGGTTTTAGCACCAAAATTCCCATGTCCCAGGAAATCCCTGAGTCCCAAACTGGGGATGGTTGGTTATCACCATGACTTCCTGTTGCCCCTGAACTTGGACCATGGGGCTGAGGGAGGGACAGTGACACAGAGCGGGAGCCCAGGAGCTCCTGTTTTGCTGGGGGGCAGGGGAGAGGAGGAGAAGGAGGACATGGCCCAGGTGTGCACTGCCCATGCTGGCATCCTCTAGCAGAGATGCTTTGCACCCAGGCCAGCTCATCCCACACCTGTGCTGACCTACCTGGTCGGGGCCTGGCAGCTGAGACAGATGTCTTGGAACAGGGGCTCCAATCCACCCACCCAGCCTGCCGCTGCCCAGCTCACAGGGCCTTTGAGAGACAGGCAGCCTGGCTCCTTGCCACCTACCCAGCGTCCATTCTGGTGCCTCTCCACTCGTGCCTTAAATGCCCCTCCCTTTGGGACCTCCTTCCAAGGGCAAGTTGACATCACCCCTGGGGCAGGTCAGGGGACAGCTGCTTAGCTGTTCAAGATTCAGGAGAATCTATGCACTGTGTCTAGAGAGCTGGGAGTGGACCAGGCTCCCACTGGGGGGGATCCTGGGTGATACCCCCAGTAGAGAAGTGGCGTGAGGTGGGGTGAATGGTGAGAGGCTTGCTTTTTTAAAAAAAAAATTAATTTTATCGAAGTATAGTTGATTTACAATGTTGTGTTAGTTTCTGGTCTACAGCAAAGTGATTCAGTTTCATATATATATTCTTATTCTTTATTCTTATTTTTTTCCATTATGGCTTATTACAGGATATTGAATATAGCTCCCTATGCTATATAGTAGGACCTTGTTTATCTATTTTATATATAGTAGTTTGTATTTGCTAATCCCAACTCCTAATTTATCCCTCCCCCACCCCCTTTCCCCTCTGGTAACCATAAATTTTTCTATGTCTGTGAGTCTGGTTCTGTTTTGCAAATAAGTTCACTTGTATCATATTTTAGATTCCACACATAAGTGATATCATGGTATTTGTCTTTCTCTGTCTGACTTGCTTCACTTAGTATGATAATCTCTAGGTCCATCCATGTTGCTGCAAATGGCATTATTTCATTCTTTTTTATGGCTGAGTACTATTCCATTGTATATATATACCACCTCTTCTTTATCCATTCGTCTGTCAATGGACATTCGGGTTGCTTCCATGTCTTGGCTATTGCGAATAGTACTTCTATGAACATTGGGGTGCTTGTATCTTTCTGAATTAGAGTTATCTCTGGATATACGCCCAGGAGTGGGATTGCTGGATCATATGGCAACTAATGTATTTTAAGGAACCTCCATACTGTTCTCCATAGTGACTGCACCAATTTACATTCCCACCGACAGTGTAGGAGGGTTCCCTTTTCTCCACACCCTCTCCAGCATTTATTATTCGTGGACTTTTTAAAAAATAAATTTGTTTATTTATTTATTTATTTATGGCTGCCTTGGGTCTTCATTGCAGTGCATGGGCTTCTCATTGAGATGGCTTCTCTTTGTTGTGGAGCACAAGCTCTAGGTGCTCAGGCTTCAGTAGCTGTGGCTCGCGGGCTCTAGAGCGCAGGCTCAGTAGTTGTGGTGCACGGGCTTAGTTGCTCCACGGCATGTGGGATCTTCCCAGACCAGGGATCGAGCCCGTGTCCCCTGCATTGGCAGGTGAATTCTTAACCACTGTGCCACCAGGGAAGTCCCTATTTGTAGACTTTTTTTTTTTTTTTTCTTTTTGCGGTATGCGGGCCTCTCACTGTTGTGGCCTCTGCCGTTGCGGAGCACAGGCTCCGGATGCGCAGGCCCAGCAGCCATGGCTCACGGGCCCAGCCGCTCCGCGGCATATGGGATCCTCCCAGACCGGGGCACGAACCCGTATCCCCTGCATCGGCAGGCGGACTCTCAACCACTGCGCCACCAGGGAGGCCCTGTAGACTTTTTAATGAGAGGCTCACTTTTTTTATCTGTCTTTCCATTTGTCCTTCTGTCCAGGAGGCATTATTTCCCTGACTCTACTGCCTAGCCCGAGACAGGATCCTGAAGATAAGGCAGGAGGACCAGGCAGTGTCCGGGAGTATATCTGGGGAGAAGGAAGATGTGAACTGTTTGCCCCTGAACAAAATCCCCAAATCAGCAGGCCCGGGGGAGGGGCAGGTGGTAAAACCAGGACTGAACTGGGAGGTGGAGGATTTGGGGAGCAGGCAGCTCTGGGCTTGGCTGCAGGTGTCAGTTTAAATGTCCTTGTCTCGGGAGTGTGGGAAACCTTAGGACAATGACCATGTCTTACTATATACCCCCCATATTCCTCGAGCTTATCACAGGGCATGGCACATCGTAGGTGTTCAGCAAATCATTTCTACATGGATGGATATAAGAATGGGACTAACACATCATGTGACCCTGGGCAAGTCACTTTTTCCCTCTGTGTCTGTTTCATCCTCTGTAGGATGGAGGGGGAATCCCTAAGTTTCCTCCAGTCTACTATCTTGAGCTGACCCCTCCCACCCCAGTCCATTCTTGGTCTTTGGCCACCGGAGGCCCCGAAGTGGTTTGTGGGCATCACCCTGCCCTTTAGGGGAGGCTTGGCAGTTCCTACATCTGGCCTCAGGATGTGCTGCCTGTGTGTGGGCACCGGGACCAGCCCTGCGCTCCAGAGAGAGAGGCTGCCCCGAGAGGGAGTGCTTATGATGCTGTCGGGCCCCAGCTCCACTCCCAGGACTGTTGGAATAAAATCCCAAATCCTGACTATGGCCCAACCCTGGTGAATCTCTAATGCCCCACCCCCATCCCCTCAGTTCTCTCCTGCCTCGGAGCCTCTGCAATGCTGTTCCTGCTGCCTGGAATTCCCCCTCCTCCAATCCTCCTTTCACTGCATCCACTTCACACTTCAGATCTCTGCTCAGATGCCAATTTTTCAGTCTTCCCCTGACCCCAGCCCCGCCATTACTCTCCATCCAAGCACCCTGTTCTTTTCCTTCACAGGATTATTACAGTTACATATTCATTATTTGTTCATTTTCTTTTGGGGACAGGGCTGGGTCTATCTTGTTCCCTTCTGTAGCTGTGTCTGGCACAGAACAGATGCTCGATAAATGTTTGTTGAATGAATACATGAACGAGGACATTACCAGTCTTTGCTCCCATACCCCACCACCACCATGTCCTGTTTCCACACTTCTGACTTACTGAGGGCTTCATTGCTGCTGGGCACGGTGCTAAACCTTCTATGTTGCAACCCTATGAGGAAGGTATCCCTAGTTCCCATACTTCACAGATGTAGCAGCTGAGGCTCAGAGAGGTGAGGCCACAAGCTCCAGGTCACACAGCATGGAGTGAGGAAGCAGGATCCGATTGAAGTTGCTCCAACCTCCAAGGCCCATGCTCTGAATCTCTACCCAGCCATCCTGAGGTGGGTCCCCGTCCTGGCCCCAGCCCTCTGCAGAAAGAAGTAGGAGCTGGAGAATTCCACTGGGCCCCAGATGCTCCACCTGGACGGTGGCCTGGCTTGGGGTAGATCAGCCTTCAGGCTCCGGGTTATGTTCCACTGTTCCTCACTGCCTCCCAAATTAGTTCCACGTTCAGCCCAGGGCCTGTGGTTTCCACTTGTTTTCTGTAACCGGAGCTTCCCCAGCGCTTGGCACTGAGATGCAGAACTCAGCATCGTCTCAGCTTCCCAGTTTCCTTGGATGTTGAGTTGATGTCAAATGATTTCACTGGCAGAGAAAAGCCCAGCTGGGGGTCAGTGGGCAGATCCCGCCCCACCCCGCCCCTTACTCAGGTAGGGAAGAAGCAGAGTGCATCAGCAGAGCCTCCTTTTCTTGTTTCATCCTGGCAACAGATGACGAAAATGAGAGCTCAGAGTGGTTGGGTGATTTGCCCAGTGTCACACGGTAAATGAGAAGCAGGGCGCAATTTATACAAAACACCCAAGCTCTTCCTCCCAGATGCCTTTTCGGGTGGTGGACAGAAGAGGAACCTGGGGACCCAGAGTGGTGAAAACCCAGACGTTGTCCGCGCAGGGCTCTAAGTTGAGCAGAAAAAGACCAGATTGAGTGCAAGCAGTGATCAAAGCAACGCCCGCCAACATGAGACAATATATATTTTTAGACAGTACGTGAGTCAGCCCTTGATGATTCACAGGCCTGGCTGGGCTTGCAGGGCAGCCCCAGGCCGCCAAGGGCAGGGCAGGAGATCAGCCACAGCAGGGACAGGAAGGCTAGAAGAGGTTGAGGGCCACCTCAGGCAGCCCCTCTTTGTCATCTGTTTTGTCACGGGTTGGATACTTTGAATAAGTGCTTGAAAAGGGCTCATGGTAACAGAACTAGAAGGTGGTGTTATCAGCAGCTTCACATCACTTTATAACCACCCACACTGGGCTAGACACTATGCTCGGTGCTGGGGGGACAGCAGCAAAGAACAGGACTGACAGAGCCCTGGCCTCCAGCAACTTCTTTGTGGGCCTGCCCGTCTGTGTCGCAGTTCAGCTCTGCTGTTATCTTTTAAGGGAAAAGACGTTTTATTGAAATTTTGCTACATAAATAGCTACAAAAAAGCTGGGAGGGACAAAGGGAGCAACGGCTGTTTCCCGGTCACTAAGGAACCCATGGGTAGGGGGATTGGGAGGGAGACTGGTCATGGCCAGAGGGAGAAAGGATGCCCTGGATGCTGTCTGGCACGAAGAGTCTGATATTAGAGAGAGAAAGAGGGAGGAGTAGCAGAAAAGCAGCTGTAGGCAATATGTAAATGAATGGGCATGGTGTGTGCCAATAAAACTTTATTTATAAAAACAGGAAGTGAGCCAGTGTTGGCCTGGGGGGCCCATAGTTTGCTGAACCCTGTTCTCTAAGATGCCTCCCTCCACCCAGTGGCTCCCCTTATTTGCCCCCCGCTGTGTGACTAATAGAACCCCCTCCCCACCGTGAACCACCTGAAACCTGGTCTCCTCCCAGGTAGCTTGCTAGTTCTGCAGGTAAAAACTGCTACAATGCTCTGCTTTCAATTTAAAAATGTTCTTGTTTGGCTTCACAACCTCCTACACACAGGGATTTATGGACGTATTGGACTGTGGCCTCCTAGGGTAGCAACATCCACATGTCTCTCTGTCTAGCCTAGTGCTTGAGATGTGGTAGAGGGTAGAGAAGCCTTTGCAGAATAGACACCCCTAAGGCCGTGCCCAGCCCCATCTATCTTCTTCACGTTAGGTAGAAACTGGCAAGAAACAAACAAAAAAGAGGTGTGTGACAGGCCAGGGCCCCTTCTGGTCTTCTTCTCTGTCCCCCAGGGAGTCTGGGCAGCCCCAGTGTCCCTCCCCCACCCCAGGTTCACACGACAGGTCCAGCAGGAGAGAGAAGAGGGGCAGTGGGAAGCTCCCTGACCAGGACCCCAGCCCTGTGTGTAGTGGGCACACAGCACTGACCCTCAGCTTCTTCATCTGCAAAATGGACGGAGACAAGGCCCACCTCCCCGAGCTTGCTCAGAGGTGCACGGCTTGGCCTCTAAAGTTCAAGGTGCAATGTCCCACATATTAATTGCATGTATGTATATATTGGTATATATTCGCGGACAGACAGTCCCCAACTTACAATGGTTCTACTTACGATGGTTCAACTTAAATTTTTTACTTTAAGTGGTGTGAAAGCACTACAGATTCAGTAGAAGCTATACTTCGAATTTTAATTTTGATCTTTTCCTGGGTGAGCGATACATGATACGCTCCTGTCTTGTGACGCTGGGCAGCGGCAGCCACGCGATCACGAGGGTAAACAACTGACACCCTTACAACCGTTCTGTACTTCACTTTCAGTACTGTATTCAATAAATTACATGAGTTACTCAATTTTATTATAAGATAGGCTCTGTTAGATGCTTTTGCCCAACTGTGGGCTAATGTAAGTGTTCTGAGCACGTTTAAGGTAGGTAAGGCTCAGCTATGATGTTTGGTAGATTAGGTATATTAAGTGGATTTTCCATTTACGATATTTTCAATGTATGATGGGTATATCGGGTTGTAACCCTATAGTAAGTCGAGGAAGATCTGTGTATATATATGTACATAAATATAGAATATATATAAAATCTCCCTCTCAGGAAGAGGCCTGTCTTAGCAGTGCCACTGTGCTCAGTCATTGGCCCAAAGCAGCCTACAGAAAGATTAACTGCTTCTTCTGCAGCTAAAAATCTATAACATTATTGAGAACTTGCTTTGTGCCAGTCTGAGCTAAGCCCTTCAGAGTCTTAATTTAGTCCTCAAACGGTCCTGTGAGTTTGGTACCATTCTTTCCCCCATGTTACAGATAAGGTGCAGAGAGGTTAAGTAAATTGTCCAAGGTCACACAGCCAGCAAGAAGGATGCAGAACTGGACAGCTGGATTCCATGTACACAGCCCCCCTCACACAGGGCCTGGCAGAAAGTGGTAGTAATAATAGCTGGTGTGTTTTTCCCAAAAGTTGGACCCAGGCCTGTGTGGACACAAAGTGCACCATTCTATGGGGGATGACTACATTATTAGCTCCAAGAAAATTAACAGAATTTCAATATCATCCAGTATCCAGTGTACAGTCAGATGTTCCCAGTTGTCCCAATCTATAAAAATCCTATCACACCCAGTTCACACCTTGCATTTGTTTTTTTTTTAATTTTATTGAATTTATACTTTTTTTTTTTAATTTAAAAAAATTTATTTATTTATTTATTTATTTCTGGGTGTGTTGGGTCTTCGTTTCTGTGCGAGGGCTTTCTCCAGTTGGGGCGAGCGGGGGCCACTCTTCATCGTGGTGCACGGGCCTCTCACTGTTACGGCCTCTCTCGTTGCAGAGCACGGGCTCCGGACGCGCAGGCTCAGTAGTTGTGGCTCACAGGCCTAGTTGCTCCGCGGCACGTGGGATCCTCCCAGACCAGGACTCGAACCCATGTCCGCTGCATTGGCAGGCGGATTCTCAACCACTGCGCCACCAGGAAAGCCCTGCATTTGGTTTTGTCTTTGTAGTATTTGAGTGTATTTTCATCCTGCCATCTTTCTTTTCTCCCATGACATTGACTTCTAGAAGAATCTAGGTCCTTCACCTTATAGATGATCTCAAATTCATATTGTCTAATTATCTGCTCCTGAGGTTGTTTAATGTTCCTCTGTCCCCGTATGTCCTATAACCTGGAAGGCTTAAGCCTAGAGGCTTAACTGGATTCTGATGCAACTTTTTAAGCAAGCATACCCCATGGGTGACGTTTTGTTGCATCATATCAGGGAACTCACACTAGCAGTTTATATCATTATATCAGTGATGCTGAGTTTATTAGTTTTGGTGTTGCCTCCCAGTTTCTCCATATACACTCTATTGTCCCCTGTGCAACAGACAACCCATAGGGTGATGTCTTGGCTCCAGGTGAGTATCCTGTACTCGAGTGGCCTTTCACCACAGGCTTCCACAGCCAGTAGAGATCCTTACCCAAATCACTGATTGCAAAACTGATTTTTCTGTCATTCCTTCTATGTTTTTAGCTGGTATTCTTCTATAGAAAGAGCTTTTCCCCCCACTTTTTGTTTTTAAGTACCGTCAGTTCTCATTATTCATGGTAGGTAGGTTCTGTAAGGTCACCTTAAACACTGAACCATGGCTCTTAGAGGAAATACAGGGTTAGGTTCCTGTGAGCCTTGGGTCACAATCTTTTGGTCAACCAATCACTATATAACCTTGTTTTATGTGTGCTTCTGTTTAAAAGATTTTTTATTTAATATGTGTTATTGATCCATTAACATTGAATTCATGGCCAACAACACAAAATCTCATGCCTGAGTGAAACTTATCTAACACATGTTTTCTCTTCAACACACATCACAGCCTCTTCTTGGGCTTCGGAACACTAGACAGCACTTCACTATACTTGAGGCCATCTTAAGTAGCAAAATCACCAACAAAAACCACAAAAATGTGGGGAAAAAAAACCCCCACGAAAAACCTGGCACTCAGTAGACCACAAAAAAGGACTTTTGTTTATGGTCTGAGAGCTGAAACAAGAAGGCAGGGTGTCACCTTGTTTAACTTCACCTGGGAACATGCACGTCAGGTGAATTTTTTTTTTTTTTTTTACCACTTATTGCATGTCCAGGAATGACTGTGACAGTTGCTGAGAGTTTTGATTTGGGGATTACAAATAAAGTTTAGCAAGTAGACAAACTTGCAAATACTGCATCTGTGAATGATGAGGATACATTATCAGTATGGACACAGGAATATTTATTGACTGAATACCTTGCAGTTCGTTATAGTCACTATTTTTTTTTAAGATGTTCAGAACTCTCAGTTTAGCCAAGGTGAGTCCCTTTAATCTGGCTTTTGTGACCTTTGACATGATTCTTTTTGTCTTTGATAGCTTTCTTGCTTTTTGGTACAAGATATCCTAAGCCCACCTGGAATAAGCCATTTGTCCAGAGAGCCTCAGTTCTCAGTTAAGAAGAAATGATGTTTAGAAACCATGACCTGAGTACTAGGTGTGTTTATTTCTACTGGGGTGTCATTGCTCCTAGACCATTTCAGTGGACAGAGATAGAAAATGTGTTTGTAAATATTTGTAAAAATTATGTACACATATTGATACATATTGATAATCGCAATTCAAATTTCACGTATCAAGAGTATTTTTTTTAACGAATTTATTTATTTATTTATTTATTTTTGGCTGCATTGGATCCTTGTTGCCGTGTGTGGGTTTTCTTTAATTGCAGCGAGCGGGGGCTACTCTTCGTTGCGGTGCACAATCTTCTCATTGCGGTGGCTTCTCTTGTTGCAGAGCAGAGGCTCTAGGCATGTGGGCTTCAGTAGTTGTGGCACATGGGCTCTCGAGCACAGGCTCAGTAGTTGTGGCACATGGGCTTAGTTGCTTCATGGCATGTGGGATCTTCCTGGACCAGGGCTCCAACCCATGTCCCTTGCGTTGGCAGGCGGATTCTCAACCACTGCACCACCAGGGAAGCCCAAGAGTATTTTCTTAATTGTTTTTTATTGTGATAAAATAGTTATAACATAAAATTTACCATCTTAACCATTTTTAAGCAAACAATTCAGTGGCATTAAGTACACTCACATTGTTTTGCAACTATCACCCACCATCTCTCATCACAGAACTTTTCGTCATCCCAAACTGAAATTCTATACCTGTTAAACAATAGCTCCCCATTCCTTCTTTTTCAAGGCAGAATAATATTCCATTGTATGTTTATACCACATTTTGTTTATCCATTCATCTGTTTATGGAGATTTAGTTTGTTTCTACGTTTTGGCTATTGTGAGTTATTCTGCTATGGACATGGGTGTACAAATACCTATTCATCTTAACTACTTTTACATTATATTTGTATTTCTCATCTGTTACACTGAAAAATCTAGGCTCCTAATAACATTAGTTTTTACTCTTTGCTTAATCTTACAGTATGTATAGAATAGTTGCAAAATTTTAGTAGTGGTGACTTCTAAAAATAAACCTACAGGGGACAAAAAGCAGGTCAGTGGGGGAAGGGGAATGAGGAGTGCCTGCTTAATGGTTTGGGGGTGATGAAAATGTTTTAGTGGGTGTGTATTTCTGCCTTCCTTCTGTCTTAAATAAACAAACTTTCTTTGTGTGCTGTCCCACACATTATGCTGTGCCTCTGATAATAAATTTTGTACCTGTTTTTACAAAACAAAAACAAAAACAAAAGAAAAAAAATGTTTTAGAAGTAGATAATAGCGATGGTTGCACAGCATTGTGAATGTACTAAATGCCACACTGAATTTTAGTCTTTAAAATGGTTAGTTTTGGGCTTCCCTGGTGGCACAGTGGTTGAGAGTTCGCCTGCCGATGCAGGGGACATGGGTTCGTGCCCCGGTCCGGGAAGATCCCACATGCTGTGGAGCGGCTAGACCTGTGCGTCCGGAGCCTGTGCTCTGCAACAGGAGAGGCTACAGCGATGAGAGGCCCGCGTACCGCAAAAAAAAAAAAAAAAAAAAAAAGGTTAGTTTTATGTTTTCTGAATTTCACTTCAATTTTTAAAAAAACCCTAGTGGGTGCCATTTAAGATTCCTTTGCATTTCTTTTTGTCCTTAGAATGTATCACTGAGGAAATGCAGTCAGATCACAATGTTCAAAAGTTCTGAGATACACTTTTCTCAGTGTGGTTATCAATCTGGTACACAATTAGGTTCACTTGTTTCTGTTTTGTATTCACATTTGGGGGTTGCTTTTTTTTCTTTTTTCTTTAATTTCTGGACTATAAAGCAGTACACGAATAAAACAAATTTAAAAAGCCCACCCCCATCCCGATCCCCTCTATTCCAATCCCAACCAGCTGCCTTTGAGTGACTGTTTTCATTGGTTTCTGTTCATTTTCCTTTCTTTTTGCAAAAATAAACATAATAGGTAGATACAGATATTCCTATTTCTTCTTGTCTAACACAAAAAGTAGGATACTGTGTTCACCATTATATGATTTGTTTTTTCCACTTAAAATTAGAAGAAATAATAATTTATCAAATGTTGTAAATAGTTTTTTTCAGAGTTTGTGGTTTTCCTTTCATTTCTGTATAGAAACAAAGATCACGGAGGCAAGTTCCCCAAGGCTGTCAGGGATAACGGCTAAGGGGGTTGGAGTGGAGTTTTGAAAATGAAATAGAATTTTCTGGGTGAAGAAGGGGAAAGGCAGTTGGGAACAGCATGCAGCAAACCAAAGAGGCATCAGAGGATGGGGTCCAG
This sequence comes from Mesoplodon densirostris, assembly GCF_025265405.1. Lineage (NCBI taxonomy): Eukaryota > Metazoa > Chordata > Mammalia > Artiodactyla > Ziphiidae > Mesoplodon > Mesoplodon densirostris. The sequence continues at coordinate 55,000,518 of NC_082676.1, forward strand.
GTCCAAGTCCCTGAGGCAGGGGTGGGGATGAAGTGGTGTCCCTGGTGCCGGGTGCTAGGGAGCCACTGAAGGCTCTAGAGCTGCAGAGTGGCCTGGTGGATCTGGTTTAGTGATGGGTCCAGGGCTGGGAAGAGGCAGCTTATAGGGGCAGCAAAGGCATGTCTGAGAGGTGCCTGTATTTCCCGGAACTCCCTCTGGGCTCTTAGATCCAGAGCCGAGGGCAACTCTGGTGTGTCCTGAGGCTTCTCTCTCCCCTCCTGCCCCTGGGATGGGCTAGGCAGTGTCTTCACCCTGTGGCCTGAGGTCCTCCTCTGCCCATCCTCCACCCCAGGGCCTCCCTGTACCTCCAGAAAGATCTAGGCCCATGAAAATGATGTGCCCACTTGTGGGGACTTGACCTTCAAGCTCACACCTCCTTCTTGCCCTTTGGCTGCAGCCTTGATGTGTGTTCATGGGATCATCCCAGTGGGCTGGGGGGCATGTAACCTTGGGCCCTTGAGGAGCTTGGGGAGCACCTGGGAGCAGCCATCCAACCCAGAGCCCCCCTTTCAAAGCCCAGGAAGGGATCTGAGCCTGGGGACTCACCGAGGACTGTGGTGACAGTGAGGGCAGAGAGATGCCTCTGAGGGGAGCAGACAGGAGCAAGGTGGCTCCGAGGCCCCAACCCCACCAGTTATCACAGAGACCACAGAGGGCCCAGGACAGGGCGGAGAGGGCTGCCGGGGCTCTGCCTGGGTGCAGGGGCTCCGCCTGGGTGCAGGGACTCCTGTGACTCACTGTCCCGACACTGGCTCCTTGATGTGCCAGCTCAGTGGAGAAATCGCCCTGTCCCTGCCCATCCCAGCCTGGGAGCAGGGTGCCCCTTCCATCTGTGGGGTCTGGGATCACACAAACCCGGTTCCGTTCCAGGCTGTGTCCTGCCAGGTGAGCCCCATCACCCCTCTGAGTCTCTTTCACCCCCTCCCCCATAAAATAAGGGGATTATTTGACACGTCTGGGACATAGCCTACCTTCTGTACACAGTCACAGGGATGTCCACACAATTCCCTCCTGCCCCTTTATCTTGGCAGAGATGAAGGACCCTGGACTGCTCAAAGGATCAGAGTAGGGGCTAGGAGGTCTGCATAGAGCTTGCCAGATATTCAACCAACAGACGCCCGCCATTCCTGTCCCCCTGGCATCCCCCTGCCCAGGTTAAGCATGTCTCACACACACACACACACCCTTCCTTCTGGCCCCAGGCAACAGGAAGCCCCAAGTGACCCTGGGCAAGTCTCTCCCCTTCCCAGCCTCACTTTGCTCATCTCTGGGGACAGAGTTGGATCCAGTGGTCTTGAAGGTCCTTCAGTGTCCAAACTCAAGGATTCTTTTTTTTTCCTTTTTTTAAATTAGTTAATTTATTTTTGGCTGTGTTAGGTCTTCATTGCTGCCCACGGGCTTTCTCTAGTTGCAGCGAGCGGGGGCTACTCTTCCTTGTGGTGCATGGGCTTCTCCTTGTGGTGGCTTCTCTTGTTGCGGAGCATGGTCTCTAGGCGCAAGGACTTCAGTAGTTGTGGCACGCGGGCTCAGTATTTGTGGCTCACAGGCTCTAGAGCACAGGCTCAGTAGTTGTGGTGCACGGGCTTAGTTGCTCTGCAGCATGTGGGATCTTCCCAGACCAGGGCTCGAACCCGTGTCCCCTGCATTGGCAGGCAGATTCTTAACACTGCACCACCAGGGAAGTCCTCCCATTTTTTTAAACAGTTGTGTTCAAATATAATTCATATACCATACATTTCAGCCATTTAAAAGTACAATTTAGTGGTTTTTAGTATACTTACAGATATGTGCAAACATCACTACTATCAATTTTATTTTTTATTTTTTTTTATTTTTTATTTATTTATTTTATTTTTTTTTTTGCTGTACGCGGGCCTCTCACTGTTGTGGCCTCTCCCGTTGCGGAGCACAGGCTCCGGACGCGCAGGCTCAGCGGCCATGGCTCACGGGCCCAGCCGCTCCGCGGCATATGGGATCCTCCCAGACCGGGGCACGAACCCGTATCCCCTGCATCGGCAGGCGGACTCTCAACCACTGCGCCACCAGGGAGGCCCTATCAATTTTAGAACATCTTCAACATCCCAAAAAGAAACCTGGTACCCATTAGCTATCAGCCCTCCTACCCGCCTCTCCACAGCTCCAGACACTACAGTCTGCTTTCTGTCTCCTAGATTTCCCTATTTGGACTTTCACATGAATGCAATCATAGAAGTTGCTAAATAGCCACTTTCACTTAACATCACGTTTTCAAGGTTCATCCATGTCCTGGCCCGTGTCAGTACTTTTTATGGCTGAATGATATTCCGTTGTATGGATATACTGCATTTTGTTTGTCTGTTTGTCTGTTGATGGACATTTGGGTGGTTTCTGCTTTTTGGCTCCTATGAATAAGGCTACAGTGAACATTCATGTACAAGTTTTTGTGTGGATGTAGTTCTCTTGGGTACATACCTAGGAGTGGAATTGCTGGATCATAGGTTAACTCTGTGCTTAACTGTTTGAGGAACCACCTGACTGTTCCACCGAGGGTTCCATTCAAGTTTTCCTAACTCCTCTGTTAGAGTTCCTGGGGTTAAGAAGAAAAGCGGCCCCCTGTCCAGCTCTACAGCCTGATGGACCGTTCAGGCCTGTTTGTCCACATCCAGCCCCACCTTCTGGACCCTGCAATGCGCCAGCTCTGATGTCAGGAGGAGATCAGAGTGAAGAGAGGATGAGGATCCCAGAAAGTTCCATGTCCATTGCTTTAATCCTTGCCAGAGTCTACCACGCAGGCACTGTAATATTATGGCCATTTTTTGGATAAGAACATTGAGGCTGGACTTCCCTGGTGGTGCAGTGTTTAAGAATCCACCTGCAGGGAACACAAGTTCAAGCCCTAGTCCGGGAAAGTCCCACATGCCGCGGAGCAGCTAAGCCTGTGGGCCACAACTACTGAGCCTGCGCTCTAGAGCCCGCGAGCCACAACTACTGAAGCCTACTCGCCTAGAGCCCGTGCTCCGCAACAGAAGCCACTGTAATGAGAAGCCCGCACACTGCAACGAAGAGTAGCTTCCGCTCGCTGCAACTAGAGAAAGCCCGTGTGCAGCAACGAAGACCCAACACAACCAAAAATAAATAAATAAATAAATAAATAAATTTATTTAAAAAAAAAAAGAACATTGAGGCTCTGAGAAATGATAAGACTCACTGGATATCAAACAGCTACATGGTGGCCAAGCTGGGATTTGAACCCAGACTGTCTGAGCCCAAGGTCTGTGCTCGTAACCACCAGTCTACACTGCTAACACCCGTTGTCCCTGCGCTGGTAGGGACTGAGGTGCCCCTCTGCCCTCTGGCATCTCATAGGTACAGGGCTCCTGTTCTGCTCTGAGAACTTGGTGGGTGGAGTTCCGATGCTGATGTCTGTGACCCCAGGGGACAGTAGGGGTGGGGAGGGGCCTGCCCAAGCCCCCTCGTCTCAGTTGGCTCCCATGTCAGTTCGTGTTGCTTAAGCCATCTGGCTGATTAGCTATGGCTGTGTTTCCGGGAACATGAAAATGAGCTGATTCCCCAAACAGCTGTGCCCCTTGCTCCCTTGGCTCCCCTGCCTGCCTCCCCCTGGGGTCTGTCCTCAGCTAGAGGGCCTGGGAGGTGGGAGGGGACAGCTGGGCAGGGCCACACTCACGGTCGCCCCAAAAGGGAGTCCCCTTCATCCTACTTTACAGACAAGGAAAAGTAGGAAGGCCACTGGGGTTGTCACACAGGCTGGGTCTGTCCAGGGCATCTCCAGATACCTCTCTGGGTCCCAGGAGGCCTTCTTTTTAACAGCTTTATTGAGATTTACTTACTTTACTTTACTTTATTGATTTTACTTAGATCCCCCAAAACTCATTTGTTTAAAGTACACAATTCTACCAATTTTAGTCAATTCAAGAGTTGTGCTATCATCACCACAGTCTAATTTTTCAACACTTTCATCACCCCAAAAAGAAACCCCTTGCCCATTTGCAGTCATTCCCCAGCTCCAGACACCCACTAATGTATGTTTCTATAGATTTACCTTTTCTGGACATTTTATATACATGGAATCATACAATACGTGGTCTTTTGTGACTGGCTTTTTTCACTTAGCGTGTCTTTGAGGTTCATCCATGTTGTAGCAGGTATAAGAATTCACTCCTTTTTGTGGCTGAATAATATTCCTTTGTGTGGATAGACCATATTTTGTTTCTCCATTCATGAGGTGATGGACATTTGAGTGGTTTCCACTTTTTGGCTATTGTGAATAGTGGTGCTATGAACATGCTCCTACAAGTCTACGTGGATGTATGTTTTTGTTACTCTTTCATTTCGTAGATAGTCAGGTGTGGAATTGCTGGGTCATGTGGTAATTCTTTGTTTAACTTTTTTTTTTTACTTGAAGTCTAGTTGATTTACAATGTTGTGCCCATCTCTGCTGTACAGCAAAGTGACTCAGTTATACACATAGAGACATTCTTTTTTTATATATATTCTTTGACATTGTGATTTATCACAGGATATTGAATATAGTTCCCTGTCCTGTACAATAGGACCTTGCTGTTTATCTGTTTAACTTTGTGAAGAATGGCCAACCTGTTTTGCAGAGTGGCTGCTCTATTTTACATGAAGTTTCCAGTTCCTTCTATATCCTCGCCAACATCTTTATTATCTTTTTTTTTTTTTTTTTTTTTTTTGCAGTACATGGGCCTCTCACCGTTGTGGCCTGTCCCGTTGCGGAGCACAGGCTCCGGATGCGCAGGCTCAGTGGCCATGGCGCGCAGGCTCAGTGGCCATGGCTCACAGGCCCAGCCGCTCCGCGGCATGTGGGATCTTCCCGGATCAGGGCACGAACCCACGTCCCCTGCATCGGCAGGCGGACTCTCAACCACTGTGCCACCAGGGAAGCCCTGTTATCTGTCTTTCTGATTCTAGACATCTGAGTGAGTGTGAAGGGGCATCTTATGCTAATTCTGATTTGCATCTTCTCTGATGACTAATGATGCTGAACATCTTTTCCTGGTCTTGTTGGCCTGTTGTAAAGCTTTTTCGGAGAAATGTCCATTCACATATTTTGCTCACTTTTGATTAGGTTATTTGTTTTCTTCCTGTTGAGTTGTAAGAATTCTTTATATATTCTGGATATAAATCCCAGGAGGGCATTGAATGTCTGTTTCCAATGCAGGTCCTGGGGGTGGTGAGAACCCACAGTGAGTCTCTGCCTGGACCACTGAGTCAGCTCTTTCTGGAGCCAGAGTCCCAACTGGCTCAGCTGGGGAGGGCTCAGAGAAAAACCTCAGGGCTCCCGGGGTCTGTGGGCCCCAGCTGGCTTGGGATTGTGGTCAGAGTTGGGAGTAAGTGGGGGTCTGTTCTTCTGACAGATGGGGAGATCCTCACCTCTGACCCCTCACTCCTCACCTTCTCCCTTCTAGTGAGGGGGTCTCTGTAACCCTGGCCTTGTCTACCTCAGAGCCTCCAAGCCTGACCTTGACCCCAGCTCCCACTAGAAGGCCTCAAAGTGGCCTTTGGGGCTCATGCCCAGCTACCGAACCCCAGTCTGGGAGCTGTCAGCTCTCCAGGGCACCCTTTCCTCCATCCTTCCCCCACCTGGCCCCCCAGGCATTAGGAGCTGCTGCTTTGAAGATGCCCACGTGAGCCCAGAGGCAACCAGACCCCGTTTTGTTCACCCATCACAGACAAGGGGAGGAGGGGGTGTGCCTGTCCCCCAAGGTCTCTGGTCCACCCTTCCTGCTTTGGGCCTGGGTCCTGTGAACGTGTGGCCCTTTGCTGGAGAAAATCCCCCAGCAAAAGGGGCTTTCCAGGGCCTGGGCAGAAGGCCTGGCTTTTGCTCTGGCACCTGATGCGGGTTGGCTGAGAGCAGCAGTGAGAGGCAACCTGAACAGTTGACACGGTCCTGTCCCAGAGTGACGGCGTTAGAAGCCCTGGGTTCAGATTCCCTTCCTGCCCCTTGGCGGATGACGCCGTTTACTCTGCACCTCAGTTTCTTCTCCTGCACGATGGGATGTGATCCATCCTGTAGTGCCGGCTGTGGCCAAGGAACCAGGGAGTCTGGCTGGCTAAGAGATAACTGAGACGGTGGTTCCGGGGTGACCCCATTCATCACCTGACTCCTCCTCCCTGAGCCCCACCTGGGCGTCACCTCCAACACCTCCTCCAGGCAGGGTGATGGAGTTGCCTTTGGGTTTCTGCAGCCCCACGTATGGCCTGGGTCGCAACACTGGTCACGCTGTCTACCCTTGTCTGTCTGTCTCCGTGGCTGATCTGGAGCTCCTGAGGGCAGGGGTGTGCCACGTTCACCTCTGAGTCCTTAGCTTCTCATCTGACCTGTCCCAGAGTGGGCGACCAGGACCGAATGGCTGAACCAACAACCCCTCCTCCCCTGGTGATCCTGGGTTCAGGGACTCCGTTGGCCGGGCACGGGGTCTCAGGATGGGTGGGCTTCATCCTTGTCTTAGGCAGCCGGGTATGGTGCCGGGCTGGGCTCAGGGCCAGCAGGGGAAGCCTGCGGGGTTGGCCTCTTGTTCTGCTGTCCCTGCCGGTGTGTGGGCAGGGATTTTCTTAGAGCAAGGCCAGCCTGGGCTGGGTGCATCTGCACGCTGATGCTCTGGGGCCTGGGGCTTCTCCCCGTCCTGGCTTGGTACTGATGAGGATTCCCCACTCAGCCCAGCCCTGAGTGGCTGGCGGCTCCTTCTTGCCAGACTAGATGCCCAGTGGAGTTGCCCCCACCCCCAGGCCTGGGGTTTGCTGTCATGACTCTTCCATTTCCTAAAAGGAATGAAATCTGGTAGGCAGGGGACCAGGACAGGGTGTGTACAGTTGGGACCTGGGTGGGTGGCCCAACCTCCCTATTCCCGTCCCAAACTCAGTGGGTGTCACAGCACCGTCGTGCTCTGTGTGTTTCTTCATCTGTAACATTGAGATCAAATGCGTATTAATCACTAGCAGTCAACACCCCCATCCCCCCATCCTGTACCCCCTGTACCGAGATAAGGGATGTGCATACATTTTAAAAGGGTAGTGTGGTGGCCTATCCCACAGGAGCTGAATTGCCTGGGTTCGAATCCAGCCTCGGACCGTCACCAAGCAACTCTCTGAGCTTCAGTTCCTCGCCTGTTCTGGCTTTCTCTTGAGGATACAGAGTCATAATGTACATAAGGCACGCTCAGTGTGGTGCCTGGTCCACGAGTGCTCAGTGAATGACGGTGCCAGGCAGCGGCGGAGGAGCCCCTGCAAAGCCCTGGCTCTCCGAGCCTTCCTCCAGTCCCCGGTGTGCTGGCTGTCCTGTGGCTGCCTTCCCTTACGGGTGTGAGGTGACAGCCAGCGGCCAGGGGGCCATCTGCTTCTTGCTCGCTGTCCTGGGTTGGGGAAGTGTTTCTTCCCACAATTGGCTAATGAGAGCCCTAAGTAGGGTTGCCAGATAGACTACAAAACACCTGGTTTTTCAGATCCACAATGAGTAAATGTTTAGTGTAAGTATATCCCAAATGTTACATGGATATACTTATACTAAAAAAAATGTATTTGTTGTTGGGCTGAATTCAAATTGAGCTCGTGTCCTGTATTTTTATTTGCTAATTCTTGTGCTCCACTCCCACCCGGGGCCTGGGGCCAGCCCTGGGGCCAGCCCTGGGCTAACTGATTTAGGGTGTGCAGGGTTGGGATTGATTTAAGCTAATTAAGGTTCAGGCTGGGGTTGGGAATGGGTCTGGGGTCCATCTCTCACAGCCACTGACCTGAAGGGGCTGCCGGCAAGATCACGCTGGTTCTCCACAGCTGGGAAAGTGCCAGTTACCGTCTCTGCCCACCTAGAGAGAGACTTCACCTAGAATGAAAAGTCTAGAAATTCAGGCGATGTCTGAATCTCAGTCCTTCCTTGTCCCTCTTTAAACGGGAGTCTCACCCATTTCACAGATGGAGAGACTGAGGCAGGGAGCCTGGGAAGGGAGGTGACCAGCCAGATGGCTGTGGCTTTTCTGACATTGGGGCCACTGAACAGCACCTGTTGGCATCTCTTCATCTGTTAGCATCTGGAATTTTTCCAGGGCTGGATGGTGTTATTCGTGCCTATAAACCATGAGAGTATGAACACCCACCACTTTCGTCCAGGAATGAGGAGGGCATTGCTAGTCATTGTTGTGCCTTCCTGGGGGCCCAAAATGCACTGGCAGCCATCCTGGGAGCTTTCAGGAAGTGAAATCCCTTGTGAGAGGGTTATTCCTACTTGCAGTGGAAGCTCAGACTCGGAAAACTACCAGCCCAGGTCACATGGTGACTTGGCCACAAGGCTGGGGCTCAAATCCAGGGTTCCTGGCTTCTAATCTAAGTGGGGTTCTTTCTAGTCAACAGCCCACTGCCCACTGGACTTGGGTTTCAAGATTTCTTCCCAAGGGAGATATGGGGGCACTCAACACTGTAACCCCACATTGAGTGCTGGGTTGAAGGAATGTGCTGGGGCTCCCCCCACCTTTGGAAAGCCTGGAAAGGGAACCTCCAGGGTCTGGGGTTGAGAGAGCAACTGAGACCCTCTTCTCGGAAGCTGGACAGAATGGGGCACTTGTATTCCTGGTGAGGTATATGATGGTTTTAGATGTACACGGGTGAGCCGTGTTTTATGTTTATAGTTATCAATTTACCATAAAGCTGTAGGCAGGGGAAAAGTATAAGTAGCCCCTCAGAGTGATTTTACCAGATAGTGACAGAATATTTCCATTTCCAATAAATAAAGAATGTTTTTTTTTTTTAAAGCGGTCCTATTATGAAGGGTATTAGGTAAGTGATGATGGAATGATATGTGTGGATACAACAGATGTTAAAGGCTAGGGAGCCAGTGATGACGCTGGGCAAAGTGGCCTTGGTGGAAGCAGCTAGAAGCCAAAGCCTCCGCCCTGGACTTCCTGGCTGTGGCCGCAGCCAAGCTCTACTGATGGGGTTGGAGAGAGTGACTCCCGGCTAGCCTGCCTCGGAGGTCAGGGTGACCGTGAGCGGGACCCTGTGCCTGCCATGCGGCCATGCCCACCTGTCCTGGCCAGCAGCTCCTGCGGCCCCTGGGGCTTGATCCCCGTGGCCCTTATGTGGGTCAGGGGCCTGGGGTTCCCCATCCCTAGGCTGGGGCCCCACGGAACAGACTCCTGCTGCTGACATCTGGGGGAACCCCTCAGAGCTGCATCAACTTCCCTCTGGGTCCCCCCACTGCTTGCATCTGGCCCACGTGTGCTCTTTCATCCTCTTGGCAGGACTCTAGGGGGCAAGGTGGTGCGAGCTGTGACCCATTTTACAGATGTCTCCTGGCCAACTGGTGTGTCTAAAGTAGCGTGAAGTTCAGACTGCAGGGGACTGGGTTCCAGCTCTGCTACCTCCTTGCCGAGTCTCTTTTTTGAGGCCCTGTACAAATTAAATAAGATAAAATAGAAGGGCACGTCTAGCAGGGCCTGGCATACAGCAAGCGCCAGATAAGTGCATATTTTTGGTGTTGCTGTTGTTCAGACTCTGGTCTTCCTTTGTCCTTCATTCACACGCATTTTGGGAGTGTCCCTAGACATCAGGCTTTGGAGGAGCAGAGAGCCAGTTGCCCAGCCAAGTGACCTCAGGGAGGAAGGCAGGTGACAGGGTGGTGTTTCCACCCACCCTCCGCTTCTTCTTTGCTCGGGCCTGGGCCAAGCTCAGGTGATGGAATATGATGTCTGGGAGACCAAGAAATGGGACAGAGACCCTTGGGGTCAAGCACTGTCTTAACAAACGGTCAGCTCTGGCTGGGGCGGGGGGATCACCCTTGTCCGTGCTTCACTCTGTGGGTCTGAGGTGCTTCTTCTAGGGGACGGGTCCCCAGCTAAAGGCCAGGAGGAAGGAGGGGGATCCTTGAGACACGTGGAGACCTGGCGTGCGATCCCTGGACGCTGCACAGTGTGCCATCCTGGGAATGATTTGATAGCAGACATGCCCTTGACCCCTTCCAGGTGTCAGGAGCATGGCTAAAGGTACAGACTTATATATCACTGAATGGGATCCACTTTTAGAGGCACCATGATAGAATTGACACTGGGTCCACAGGAGCTAATTCTACTGGGGGAAGAGGATATGGAAAGGGGGCAGGGAGAGTTTCAGGGGTGAGCTGTCTGCAGAGGACTTGGGACAAAGCAGTAAAATCAGTCTAAAGGGCTACTTATTCTACCCACCGGCAAGGTGGAGGGAGCAGCCTGTGCAAGGGCCCTGGGGTTTGAAAGCACTGTGATGTCAGCCCAGTTGGGTGGCATGAAATTCATCAAACTGTTGTTGCTTTATGGATGGAGTAAGGTTGGGGTCAGCTGAGAGATGGGTGGGCTGCCCATCTGGGACGCTGGGCACTGTGTGTCTCCCTGCTCCCAGCGCAGGTTGAAAGATCATGGTTTTTGCAGAAAATGTCTCAGTGGCTTTCTCTCCCTGAGGAACGTTGTCATCTGGGGTCTAAAGAAGACGATTGAGTCTCTTAGTGCTCCCCATGTTTGCAGACCAGCCAGAAGGGTAGCCCCTCCCCAGGTCTGGGGGCAAAGGTTGTGTCCCCTGTAGGCTGGCCCCTGTGAGCAGAGCTGTCTGTGTGCCAGGCCCTGCTGACCCACGGCCTGTACGTGTGGATCAAGACACCCCCCAGGCCGCTTCTGGGGCTACCCCAGCAGGGCCGTGGGCAGCTGCTCCCTGGCCTGCAGCTGGGGCTGCAGTGGGAAGGCTCCTGGCTTCCTGCTGGTGCTTTCCTCATATCCTTCCCCTCCCCTGGGGCATATAGGGGAAGGTAAATTGGGGGAGTGGGTCTTGTGCCTTTTCTGCTGTGTAATTTTGATGGGAGATCCTTGGCCTCTCTGAGACTCAGTTTCCTCATCTGAAAAGTCGGGACACCACAGCCTGCCCCCCGCCCCGAGTCTGTTACAAGTGTGAAACGAGGCAGGGTTTGCCTGGAGCCCACAGAGCTGGACTTGGGACTCAGGCAGCTGGCTGTGGGGCAGTGCTTCAACCTCTGCAGAGGGAATCAACACGGGCATGTCCCATGGGGTGCAAGGGCACCTAGGAGGCACTATTTCAGACACAGCACTGCCTTGCCACTAAGACATTTTTTTTTCTCAGATGTGAATAATTTCTGAAATCTGAGTGTCTTCCGAATAGCACCTCTGTTTAATGGGCACTGGCATTACATGTGTTTATTGGTGCCCAGGTGCTTGTGGGGCACCTGGGAATGCAGCAGAGAAGGAGACAGATGAAGCCCCTGGCTTTGTGGAGCTCACATCCATGGTGCGGGGAGGTGGAGAGAAAGGAATACATTAGCAAGATTATGTCAGGGAGCCATGAGTTCCAGAAGGAAATAAAATAAGGCAAAGGGAGAGAGAGCAACCAGGGAGGGACCTTGGGGAGACCAGCCCTGGAGAATTTTGGAGGTGAGGATTCTCTAAGGAGGTGACTTTTGAACTGAGCCCTGAAAGGGGAGAATTAATACAGGGTCCAAAGATAGGCATCCTGGGCTGAAGTTGCCTGGGCAAAGGCCCTGAGGTACAAAATAGCCTGCAAGGTTGGCCCGATTGGGTGGCTTGAAGCCAATGAAGGTGTCACTTTACTAAGGAGCAAAGTTGAGGTCTGCTGAGAGATGTGTGCTCCCCACCACCCACACCCCCAGCTCAAGCTGTGGCAAGATCTGCTGAGAAAGCATTCCAGGCAGAGGGAATGGCGTGTGCAAAGGTCCTGAGGCAGGAGGGAGCTTGGCACATTCAGGAGATGAAAGAGGGTCAGTGAGGCTGTTGCAGAGTGAAATGAGGGAGGGGGTAACACTCAGAGAGGTTGCCAGGGGTCACGTCATTACTGGACCTGTAGGCCTTGGGGATGAGTTGGGATTTGAACCTTTACATATATATATATATATATATATATATATATATATATATATATATATATATATATATATATTTTATCTCTCTAGATGCAGTTATCAGATAAGTAGCGGCTTAGAATGGAGGAAGGGGGTTACTTCAGCCCCATGTGCCGTGTGCTTTCAGTAGAAGCTCTTGGGGGCCCCGGGGAACCAAGTCCCCTCACCCTGGGGAGCTCAGGGATGCTGTTCTATGAGGCGAGGCTCCCAGGGTGAGGGGTGTGGAGGCAGCTGGAAACCACTGGCTGTGTCAGGGGAGCTGCTGCTACTTCAGGAGGACAAGAGAAAAGGGAGAGGGGGACCTGGGGAGGTGGCCAGAGGCCGGCCACGAGGGCTCCACTTCATCTGAGGCTGAAGGGCAGAGCCAGCCTCAGACAAGCTTTGTGTGGCTTGTACGGCACCTAGATTTCTCTGTCTCTGTCTCTCTGTCTCCGTCTCTCTCTCTATATATATGAATTGCAATGTTTAAAAACAAGGATTTAAAATAATCCAGAATTCTGACTCGCTTGAGCAATGGGAAACTCTGGCCGCCCTGGACCCACATTCCTGCCTGACAGGCCCCGGTTGGAATTGAGTGACAGCTGCCCAGTGTCGGGGGCCTGTGGGGTCCCATCGTCCACAGTCTCCACCACTCCCTGTTGTCTCCCGCCAGCCTCCTCTCACTCCTTGGTCCCTGGCCTGGTCCCTGAGGGCAGGTGAGTTTATGGTTCTTGCTGGGGGCAGTGGGGAGCCACATTAGGGGTGAACCATTGAGGCCAGAGTGGCGACTTGGAGGAGCTGAGAGGCGCCCGGAGCCTGAGGCGTGGTGATCACCACCCCCCACCTCAGGTGCCAACAAGTCTTGGGTATGGGATGGAAGGACGGCGCGTGCCAGCCTCCAGCCCAGAGCGGTTTCATGACGACACTCTGTGAGTTTGTCTCCTTTTCCCAGGCTGTCTCCATCCCCTGCCCCATCATGCCCTTCTAGCTGACCTTTCATCCCACAAGGGACCTCTTCACGTCTGGATCAGACTGTCTGTAAACTGTACCGTAAAGATGGCTGGAAGGCTGTCATCAGCAGTAATTGAAGGCTTTCAACCACCTCCGTCGGGGCACCCCTTGCGCAGGAGCCTCCTTCCTGGACGCGTGGGTGGCAGGGAGGCCTCCGTACGGCCCCCAGGGCATCGCAACCCCTGCGTTCGCCCCATGCCTGCATGCTCCTTCTTCCTTAGTCATGAACCACCGACCAGGGTTCCCGGTGACTCAGCACTTGCCGACTGTGGAAACCAAAGTTCCCCAGAGCTTTGCAGAAGGAGCCGGTAGGGCCCAAGATGTCATTTCTAGTCTGGGGTCTGCCCTGGCTGCACTGTGGAGGGGGCATGGAGGGAGCAGAGTGGCATGGGGCTCTGTGGGCCTCAGTGCTGTAGTCACCTCTACATGCTTCTAGCTACTTCTCTCTGCTCGCACACCTGTCCTTGTGTTCTTGCTGGGTGTGGCCTTCTTTGTGAGGAAGGAGTGCTTCAGGGAGAAAGGAGAGATGGATGGCTGCAGAATGAGGTAGGCACTGGACGCATCTCAAGGCCTCCCAGGCAGTAGGCCTGGCTAGCCCCATTATACAGAGGGGGAAGTTGAGGCTCAGTCCCGCAGTGATGCACGAGAAGGTGTTTCTGAGCTTGACAGGCAGGAGTCCTCGCCTCCACTTCAAAGTCCCCACTGTCATCCCCTTGCTCCTCTGTGACATGTCATGTTGAGAAGGCCAGGCACTGAGGTGGGCTGGCCGCGGGCTCCCTTCCTCCCCCACCCCGACTGGCCATGTCTGACTGGTCCTTTCTGGTGGAGTGCTGGTCTTTGGCCTGGGCTCATTGGGCCCTCTAGTCATCTTTCCAGCCCAGCTGGTGGCAGGTCTTCAAGGGGGAACAGAAAGGCGTTTTCTACCCTGTATTTCCCTCCCAACTCATGCTTCAGCTATGAACACGCTTTAAAACTTAAAATCATCCCCGTAAAAAACATTTAAGTACCGAGGGCCTAGAACTCAATGCTTGACCTACAGGTTCCTGAACGTAACAGCTGTGTGACCTTGGGCAAGTTTCTCAACCTCTCTGTGCCTTGCTTTCTCATCTGGCAAGTGGGGGTGGTAACAGTGCCATATATTGAAGGATTTAATATGCACAGAGTCCTTAGTGCAGGGCCTGGCACTAAGTCAGCTTTGTGTAAGGCTGTGGCCACCATACTTGACCTTCACAGAAACCCTGTGAGATTTGTGATGTCATTGGACCCATTTTCTAGCTGAGGAAACTGAGGTTCAGAGCAAGTAGTGACTGCCCCCAACAACAAGCTATCACTTAAAAATCTCAGGAAGGGCTTCCCTGGTGGCGCAGTGGTTGAGAGTCCGCCTGCCGATGCAGGAGACACGGGTTCGTGTCCCAGTCCGGGAAGATCCCACATACCGCGGAGTGGCTAGGCCCGTGAGCCATGGCCGCTGAGCCTGCGCGTCTGGAGCCTGTGCTCCGCAACGGCAGAGGCCACAACAGTGAGAGGCCCGCGTACTGCAAAAAAAAAAAAAAAAAAAAAAAACCTCAGGAAATAATAATGCCACTTAAGGGATCAGGCAGGGTGGACTGGCACAGCCGCCCGCCCAGGCACACTGAGGGACCACGCCCCCATCCCCTGCAGTGACAAGCCCCCTCCCCAGGCCTCCCTTTGCCTAGGAGCCAGCTCCTCCCCAGCCCCCAGACTCTGGGGCCGCCTGGGGAAACTGTTGTGGATCTAAGCCCTTCTTGGGAGTCTTCCCCTCCCAACACCCTCTCCCATAAGGAGCCATCTTAGTCATACCACCCCTCGCACCGCCCCCAGTTTCCAGAAGATTCTCTATGGGAGTTCAAAACAGCTCTTGGACCACTTTGAGCCCTGCCCTGCAGATGGCCTGACGGTCATGAGACCCGGTGTGGCTGGATTCCACAACAGTGGTTAAGCATTATTTATTTCCTTAATGCACATGTATACACATACAGCTGTCTGGAAGGATTCCTGGGCTCGGAGGGGGTGTGAGTCAGGGCTCTCGGAGCACGCCTGCACGCCGGTGTCTGGGCCTACATGAGCCCATCCGTGCATATCAGCATTTAAAATTTAACAGCTTTATTATGGAAAATTTCAAAAATGTACAGAAATCAAGAGGACCAGACAGTGATTCCCTCATCCCCACCCCTTGGCGTCATCATCAGCAATGTTTTGCAATCTTGTTTTATCACCTCCTTGCGGGCTCCCTCTCTTGCTTTTTTCCCTTTATGGCTGGAGTATTTGAAAGCCAATTGTAGACATCATACCATGCATGCCATTAAAAACCAAAAACCCCCCACACTTTTACTTCTGAGATAATTCTAGAGTCGCAGGAAATGGCTAAGACAGTACAGGGTGGTCCTACGTACCCTTCACCCAGTTCTAATGCTTACACCTCACATAATTATGCTACAATATCAAAATTGACATTGGTAGAGAACACGCGCGCGTGTGTGCATGCGTGCGTGTGTGTGCACCTGTGTGCATGCATAGTTCTGTGCCATTTTGTCCCGTGTGTGGATTCACTTCACCACCATCACAATGAAGACTAGAACTACTCCATCATCACAAAGATCTCCTCATACAGTCACACCCCCTGCCCTGCCCCTGACCACCTCTGACCCCCTGGCAACCACAAATATGGTCTCCATCTCAATAATTTTGTCATTTGAGAATGTTATATAGATGGAATCATCTAGCATGTGCCCTCGGAGGTTGGCTTTTTTTTTCCACGCAGCACAATGCTCCTGAGATCCATCTGAGTTGTTTTGTGTGTCAGTGGTTCATTCCTTTTTATGGCTGGGGAGTAACCCACGATGTGGCCATGCCACAGACTGCTTAACCGTTCACCTCTTGAGAGGCGTCTGGGCTGTTTCCAGTTTGGGGCTATTCTGAATAAAGCTGCTGTAGGTTTTTGTATGGATATAAGTTTTCATTTCTCTGGGCTAAATGCCCAGCCAGGAGTGGGATTGTATAAATGTCTGAGTTTATGTTTAGTTTGAGAAATGGACAAGCACTTTTCCCAAGTAGCTGTACAGGTTTATTGTCTGGAAGAGAGGCATCTATGAGGAGGAGCCCAGTGAGGCTGCCCCAGGATCCTGAGCAGCCTGTGTGCTGTGCTAAGTTCCTTTCCCACAGGGAGCGTTTAGTGCCCTCTTTCCAGAAGAGACAGCCGAAGCCCAGAGCTAGCAAATGGGAACATCAGAATTTGATTCCAGCCCTGTCTGGCTCCAAAGCTGCGGGGTTGGTACACTCCCTTGCTGGGTGGCAGGAATCGGTGCAGAATGCCTTGGGGAGCAAGCAGTGAGCAGACCAAGGGAGTTGGGGAGGAAGAGCCTGGCCGGGGGAGCACAGACCCTGGTGAGAGGAGGGGAGACAGAACCTGCCCACTCTCTCGTTGCCAGGCTGAACCAGCTCCCGCCTCCTGGCCTTCACACTGGCCCTTCCTCTCTCCATCACAGATGGGGCTGTTGATCTGTTGCTAGCTGGGTCTCCTTGGCCCCAGTGGGTGGCACTGCCTTCCCTGCCATGTAGGTTCCTGCAGGAGGGGACTCCCCCCCAGCCCCATCTGCACCCTGGGACCTCCAGCCTTCGCCTATCAGCCTGAGAAGAGGGTAAAGCAGAGAAGACCCGTTCTTTGCAATCCATCCTCCCCTGCAGCAAACTCTGAGCCTCTTTGCTGTGCTTTGGTGTCATGAAGATGCTATTGGTGGCGAGGATGGCAACACCTAGGGTTTCCCAGGCACTGTGGCTGGTGCTTGAATACACGATTTCATGTGATGGGCATGACCACCCTGTCGGCAGGCTTTATCACCACCGCTTTAGAGACACGCATGCAAAAGCTCCCACAGTCCACAAGTGGCAGAACTGGGAGTCAGAACCATGCCCTCTGACCAAAACTTGGGCATCTCCTGGCTGAGCCAGTTAGGACAGCCTGTCACCAATTCTGCTGAAGGAGTCTTATCTTTTGAGCCCAGGATGGGCGGGGCTGGGGCTCTGAGAGATCTAGACTCGCATGGGGGGTGGGGGGGCCCGTCTGCCCAGCTGTGGGTCCATGGTGGTCCAGGTGGCAGTGGAGGGGCCCTAGGGATGAAGTCTCTGCCCGGCCCAGGGTTCCAGGCCTGCCCTCTCCTCAGCTGGCCACTTCGTACCTTCCTAGCTGTGTAAGCCCAGGTAGGTGACTTAGACTCTCTGAGCCTCCTTATCGCCTCCATGTGGGGAAGTCAGCCTTTCCCCTCCTGGGCTGGCCTAGCCCCCAACAGGTTCCTAACCTGGAAAGTAGCCAGTTGTTAGAAGGAGGATGAGTGGATTGGCAGGTGACCCCCCTGCCTGGGGTCCCAGCCCTGGCCCTGGTCCCAACACTCACTGTGACCCTGGACAAGTCACTTTAGCTCGGGGCCTCTGTTTCCACTTAGCAAACATGGCTACCACGACAGGATTGAGCTCGTGACAGCTCTTTGTGGACCATGATACACAACATAAATATGGAGCTTTTCTGTTCTATCAAACCACAAGTCTAGGGCTCTGTTTTTATTTCTGAGCCTGCTTTGCTTTTGTGACTCCAATTTCATTTTTTAAAGTTGAGTTGGGCAAGTATCTTTCTGATCAGATCACATTTTCTGTACGCTGGGGGAGTGGTGAACAGAATCCCCCCTCTGTGTGCTGGCTTTGAGTTCCCTGGCATTTCCTGAGTACTTTGAGTGCCAGGCTCAGCGCTGGGGATGGAGACGGGAGCTGGGCATGGTCTCTGCCCGCCAGGGGCCCACAGCCCACTGGGGGGTCAGGAGTGAACAGACCATCATGACACAGAGTGGTCTGTGGGGGGAACCTGGGAGGCCAGGTTAGGGAGAGGAGGACCTCTCAGGTGACTTCCTTGGGACACAGAAGTCCAAGATGAGTCCTAAAAGATTGAGTGGGAGATGGGCAGGCAAAGAAGTGGAGAAGGGTGCTGTAGGCAGAAGGAACATCACAGGCCAAGGCCTGGAGGTATGTAAGTGCAGTCACACACCCGCCCGCTTCTCCATGAGTCCCAGCTGTGTGAATTGCCCACATCACCGTTCACAGTGCTTTCCCTGCTGGAGGCTGAGGTTTACCGTAAGACTGGGCTGCTTCTATCACGCCCAGTTGGCACCTTGGGCCTGCGAAGTGTCTTTCTCTATCCTTAAAGATTTATGACTCCATCTGTCTGTTCATCCATCACCCATCCATTCATCCATCCATGCATCCATCTCTCTGTTCATCCATTAGTCATCTATTCATCCATCTATCCGTCTTGTCTGTTTATCCATCTATCCATCTTGTCTGTTTCTCCATCTATGCATCTGTTCATCCATGCATGCATGCATCTGTCTGTTCGTCCATCCATCCATTCATCTATTTATCCATGCATGCATCCATCTATCCATGCATCTGTGCATCTGTCTGTTCATCCATCCATGCATCCGTCTGTCTATCTGTCCAACCATCTATTCATCCAGCCAGCCAGCCAGCCATACATACATTCAACAAGTATTTTTTGAGTGCTGATGACCTGCCAGGCCCTGCTGGGCAGAGCCTTCTCTGGGGCGGCGCAGGGCAGGTGATGAGCAGACACGAGCTGAGGTTTGCTTCACTCCCTGCCGGGGCCCTGCCCAAGACGGGTGCAGACTTGCCCCTGGAGTCCCTCCCTCCCCGTCCTGGGCTGCCTGGTCTTGTTAGGAGGGAGGTGGCCCTCGGCTGCCAGCTTGGGAAACTGTCCCTGACAATTTGCTCTTGAGAGCGTCACCTCCTCAGACGAGGGTGAGGAAATCACCCCAGATCACAGACAGCTGCACACCCCCCAAGGATGTGGGCTTCCTGCCACCCTGCTGAGAACCCCACCCTGGCTGCCTTTCTAGGGATGTTAACCCGGGGCTCGCTGAGTCACTGCTGATAATGCTTTCAGCTTTGTCTCCCCGCCCCAGGCCTTTGTGTTTCCAGACAAAACCCTAAATGCTCACACTGCCCATCCAGCATCTCGATAGCCCACCCCAGCTGGTCTCTGAGCCTCACAGCAGCCTTTTTAGTTATGTGACTTAAAGCAAGTCCCCAGCAGTGGTGCTTGGGAAAGCCAGAGTCATCACTAACCTCCCTGTGGATCCCTGCTGGCGTCCTGAGCCCAGAGGTCCATGACCTGGGCTCCTATCTGGCCACTCAGAGACTTGGAAAATTTGAGTCCTGTTTTAAAATAGGGCCATTTCACACAGAAATGTGAACATTTGGCTTGTCCTGTAAACAGGAGGATTGGCCAACACTGCGCCCAAGTGCCAGCCTGCTGGGGGACAGGGGCTGGGGCTCAGCAGGACTGCCCGTTTAGGGGAATGTGGACTCCCTGGTATCCTGTTTCATGATGGAGAAAAGCGTGGAGAGAGGCAGGACTGAGTTGGTCAAGGTCAAGAGAGAAGGGACAGCGCTGCCTCCTGCAGGTGCTCTTGGTGACCCCTGGTGTAATGACATTGCAGGGTTGGGGCCCACTGGGGTGGCTTTATTTCAGCTGGAGGGCCCGACCATTCCTTCTGGGAGGGGTGAGCTTCCTGTAAGGGAGTGAGTTCCCTGTCCCCTAACCTGGCGCTAAATCCATCCTGGGCCGAGAACACAGCATGGGGAAGGTAAGCCTCAGAAGCAGGGTCAGAAGTGACCTCCTGAGGCTTTGGGGTGTTGTGGGCCTGGATCTCAGGGGGCAGAACTGTGCCTCCCCCTTTGAGATGGGAGGTGGGTTCAGAGTAAGACAGGTGGGCTTCAGAGGTGCTCTGAAGACGGGCCTGGGGGCTCTGAACAGAGCACCGTCTGTGGCTGGTAAGGGCCAGAGTGGTACCTCCAAGCCCCGATCCCTGGGTACATGGGGTGAAGCCTAACTTGGGCAGCGTGGATGAAGTTTTGATCCTGGGGGGATCCTGGTAAAGTCACTATAATTTGGATGCGTCATGGAAACCTGACTGTTATCGCAGGCTTTGTCTTTGGGACATAATTTCTCTGATAAATGCTCGTTGTGTACCCACTTTGGGGGTCCTCAGTTCAATCAAAACACCATTTTTGCCTCAGGGAAGACCCAGTCGGGGGCATAGGGAAGGCTTCCTGGAGGAGGTGGTACCTTGGTGGGAGTTGAGAAGGATGCAGTGAGCATTTAGCCAGGTGAAGCCCAAAGGAGAAGGGGCCCAGGCAAAGGGAACAGAAGGGACAAAGGGAGAAGGCACTGAGGCATGATGGCTCCCAGCCTGTTGGGGACAGGAGGACTGAGGTGAATTGGCACCGGGGGCTGAGGCTGGTGCAGTAAGTGCTCATTGGAGGCTGGATCAAAATGGCCTTGTCAAGAGGCTCACGAAGTAGGAGCTAGAAATTTACTCTGACACCAGTGGGGAGCAATGAAAGGGTTTTCAGGAAGGGAGTTGGGTGCATTTTATAGAGCCCTCAGCTGGGTATGGAGAGTAGAGGGTGGGGAGCACCACTGCAATGCCAAGAGGAGGCCATGGGTGGTGAGGAGAGGCGAGATGTGGAAGAGCTTTAGAAGGAGCCCTGGGGACCACTGACCGGTGGGGATGTCTCTTCTCTGGGAGGTAGGGACACAGAGCCAAGACCTTGGGAGTGACAGACCCAGGGGCAGTTCCCTGGAAGCCTCTCCCCCAAACACCATGTGAAGAGGTCCCGAGATCACTAGTGTTACAAGGTACATGATGTAGGGAGGCAGGGAATAGTTTAATCTGAAGGATGATGACGAGAGCATGTTGAGGGGAGATTAGAGGCATCTTTGGCAGAGGGCACAGCATGTACTAAGGCCCTGTAGCCACAGAGACAGAGAGGAGAAGGGCTAAAATGTGGCCTGAGTGGCCAAACAGGGAGTGAGGTATGAGATGGGGTGGGAGGGTACAGGAGCCAGACCACAGGGACATGGGGGAGCCACTGAAGTGCTTTAGGTGGTGATGTCATCTGATGTGTCTGCCATGGTCACCAGGCTGCAGGAGGTGACATTCTTAGATCCGTCCAGGAGCTGGAGGTGAAAGGTGAACTCATATGACTCCCATAACCATAAAAAATACTAAACTGCATACATCATATGTATTCATTTCCTTGGGCTGCCATGACATACTGTCACAAACAGGGTGGCTTAAAACAACAGAAATTGGAAGAAATACTGTTCAATGTTAAAAAAAAGATTAAAAATAAAAACAAAAATACCCAGAAATTGTTTTGCTCAGAGCTCTGGAGGCTAGAAGTCTGAATTAAGATGCTGGCAGGACCACACTCTCTCTGAAGGGCTCTAGGAAAGGACCCTTCCTTGCGTCTTCTAGCTTCTGGTGTTCGCTGGCAATCCGTGGTGTTCCTAGGTTTGTGGCTGCATCCCTCCTTCATCACATCATGGGTCTTCTCCCCTCTGTCTGTGTCTCTTCTTATACAGATCCCAGTGACTGGATCAGGGCCTACCCTAATCCACAGGGACCTCATCTTGACCTGATTATATCAGCAAAGACCGTATTTCCAAATATGGCCACATTCACAGGTACCCGGGCTTAGGACGCAGACATACCTTTCTGGGAGGACACAATCATCCCACAATGTCAGAGGATCCTGATTTTGTTTCGAAAACACTCACATTCTGTTTCTTGATGTGGATGCTTGTTTCACAGGAGTTTTCACTCTGAAAATTGAGCTATACATTTATGATCCATGCATTTTTCTGCACATGTGTTCTATTTCAGTTAACACATTAACATCTACACACATGCCGAGAACAGAGGGTGGCAGCCACTGTACCATGATGTTAATAGAGGCTTCCCCTGGGTGATGGGTTTATGGATTAATTTCATTTTCTCCCCGGATGTTCCAAATTTTCTGCCATAAGCATGTGTTAACTTTATTGCATAATAAATCCATGTGTATCATAAAAGAAGAGCCGGGATGGAACCCTTACTCACCAGTCCTTCCCTGAACCCAAAGCTATTGTAACAGGAGGTGGGGTTTGAACAGGAATTTGGCCTGCCCTTAGAATCTGTTCCAAATAAATATTTTTAGCCTCATTACCCACTCCCTTCAAATGTCCTGCTTATGCTTGTGGCTCTGATGATCCAAACAGACGTTCTTTGGAGCTTGTGGCTTGGCGTTACCTCACCTGTGTCCCCTTCCGGAGGGACGATGAAGGTAATAATAGAACTGACCTCATGGGTGGCTCGGAGGCTTCATTGGAATAATGCACGTGAAAACTTCTGCACAGGGCGGGGCTGCCACGAATACCCTCCTGATTAGGAAATGCCCAGGGTACGGTGACAGGCATCTCGGTGTCCTAGTTTAATGGTTCAGCTGGTCAGGGAAAGTCCAATAAATGAGACCTCGCCCCACTGCACGTGGTCATCCCTGGGGAATGGTCGGGGGTGATGGGGGCCTCTCTTCCCGGCATGCTTTCCCGTTTTGACCCCCCCCTTTTTTTTTTTTTTTTTTTTTGTGATACGCGGGCCTCTCACTGTTGTGGCCTCTCCCGTTGCGGAGCACAGGCTCCGGACGCACAGGCTCAGCGGCCATAGCTCACGGGCCCAGCCGCTCCACGGCATGCGGGATCTTCCTGGACCGGGGCACGAACCCGTGTCCCCTGCATCGGCAGGCGGACTCTCAACCACTGCGCCACCAGGGAAGCCCCGTTTTGCCTTCTTTTAATACAGCTTTGTGCTCTTCCCCTGCTGGCCTCCTTACCTGTTGCAGCTGTGTGCTATTTCATCGCGTTTAAGGCCGTGCGCTGCCATGACGGTTAAGTCATCACGGGAAGATTTAGAGGGGGCAGGTGGGGGTGAGGTGAGAAGGTGGCTGGACTAGAAGAGCCAGTGTTGGTGGGGCGAGGGGGAGGGGCTCTTCTTTCTGCCCTCCAGACCCCGCCCAATGCCATGGGCCCCACCCACTGCCATGGACCATGCCCCTGGAGATGGTGCCTCGCTAGGTCTTTGCTCCACCCGACCCGCAGCCCGAGGGCTTTGGAGTTTGAGCTGTGCCTTACTTGGAACCTGGTCTTTCCTTTGGTAATATCTGTCCGTATGACAAATGCAGAAACCCTCTGTCCCAGCTGGGCTGCTGCCCAGCAATAATCCTACAAATAAACTGGAACTCCTGGGACATTATTTATGTACCAGTTATCCTTTGCAACATTGTTTGTAAAAACCAGATACTGAAAACAACCTAACCCCTCCATCAGTAGGGGGCTGATTAAAGACACTGGCCCAGGGCTTCCCTGGTGGCGCAGTGGTTGAGAGTCCGCCTGCCGATGCAGGGGACACGGGTTCATGCCCCGGTCCGGGAGGATCCCACATGCCACGGAGTGGCTGGGCCCGTGAGCCATGGCCGCTGAGCCTGCGCGTCCGGAGCCTGTGCTCCGCAATGGGAGAAGCCACAGCAGTGAGAGGCCCGTGTACCACAAAAAAAAAAAAAAAAAAAAAAAAAAGGGAGGGCTGAGTATATATTTGTATCAGCTAATATTTGCATGAAGAAACTGTGGCTAACCACCGAATGACTAAACGTTACCTGTGGAGGTGGGGGTGAAACTTAGTGGTTGGGGCACACGGGAAGGGGAAGGGACACAGATTTGTTCATAGCCTGTTTTCTTTTTTGGGGACCCATGTGAACTTTCTAGTTTTCAAAATTGCTAATTAAAAAAAGAAGTAGCATCTTTGAAACAAAGCACATTTTAAAGCAGCAGCTGGGGCTCAGGTGTCCCACTGCATCTCACTTCAGCCTCTGATAGCAGTGTGACCTTGGGCAGTTACTCAACCTCTCTGTTTCAGTTCCTTCATCCATGAAATGGGGGTAATAGCAGTTCCAACTTTGGGCTGTTGGGAGGATTAAATGAGATCAATGTGCCCAGTGCCTGGCATGCAGTAAGCAAATAACAAGAGTGAGTTGATGGTGGCAGAGGGTTGGCTTTCTGAAAGCAGCACAGTTTGGAACAGGGCCCAGGAAGCAGGATGTGAACTCTAGCGCTGCTGTGAGCCCTCTTTCTCTGGTGTCTGTGTCTTCCCTCTGCCGCAGGGGCCCTGGCCTGATGGGAGCCACTTGTTAAATGACAGTGCAGTCTCCTGCTTCCCGTCCCCTTGCTCAGTGCAGGCAGCATGGGGACATCTCACAGCCCTGGGTCCTGAGTGTGCATCTTCAGGGAAGCAGGGAAAAGGGGTTGAGTTCAAGCATGTGAGGACCGGTTGGGCTGCTGTGAATAGGGACTCAGAGTGGAGAGTGCCCTGGCTCTGGCCTCCTGCCCTGTCTGACCCATTGGCTCTGCTTCCTGGGAACCATAAGTGTGAGGAGCCCAGGGTGTAGTTCTTGCATTGAACCCCACTACTGCCCACAGCCCTCATGCTGCATGGAGGACGCCAGCAGAGAGGGCACCGCCTGCCCAAAGTTGAGCCGTGAACACAGAGTGAGCCAGACTCCAGCCCTCGGGTCAGAGGCCTTCTCACCTCCTGCCCAGGGAGGGTTTTTTCCAGAAGGTTCTACCCACCATGGCTTTGGGGGATGGTTTCATTGACTAAACAGCCCCTGTGCCTCACTTTGTTCACCTGTGAAATGGGAGTGATTGCCCTCCTGCCTCCTCCTCTTGAGGATGATGTGAGGCTAGCTGTCACTTTGGAGGGACCAGGGGACCTGTGCCCTCATTTGTGTGTCTGCCTTTTAAAAAAAAAAAAAATTTATTTATTTATTTATTTAGGCTGTGCCAGGTCTTAGTTGCAGCATGTGGGATCTTCGTTGTGGCACGTGGGATCTTTAGTTGTGGCATGCGGGCTCATAGTTGCGGCATGCAGCCTTCTTTGTTGCAGCATGTGGACTCTTAGCTGCAGCATGCGAACTCTTAGTTGCGGCCTGCATGCGGGATCTAGTTCCCTGACCAGGGGTCAAACCTGGGCCCCCTGCATTGGGAGTGTGGAGTCTTACCCACTGGATGACCAGGGAAGTCCCTACCTTTACTCAGTGGAGACAGTCCTGAAGTCCAAGTCAATGTGGCTTCTGTCACGTGACTGCTCTTTAAAATAAAGTGGACTTGTCTACTACATGTAGACATGTAAAAAGACACAGCTCCAGACTCAGGTGTCTTGGAATTTGAGTTTTGTATAAATTCGTTCCATTTCTGTTGATGCCTCCATCCTGCCAGGCTGGCGGGAAAGTTTAGCCTTGGTTTGTCAGGGCTAACCCACCTGTGGGAGTGCACACTGTGATGCACGGGACGGTCAGTGGCCCCTTGAGATCTGGAGGTTTGGAGCTGCTTGGAACAGGACCTTGTGGTCAGGGTCATCTGTTTTCTCTCTTGTGGTCTCTCTGACACTCAGGAATCAGAATGGGTGTCCCTTCTTCTTCTTCCTCTACTCAGCATAATCTTTATCCTGTTGCTCCCAACATGTTCCTGGTCCAAACATGGTGGCCTGGCCTCAATTCCCTGGAGGCCCAGAGGGCTAGAACAGGGGTTGGCAAACTTCCTTTAAAGCACCAGATAGTAAATATTTCAAGCTTTACAGGCCGTAGTAGAATCTCTGTAGCAACAACTCAACTCCACCCCTGTGGGTCAAGAGCAGCCCCAGACAATACATAAGCAAACGGGCATGGCTATGTTCCAATAAAACTTTATTTACAAAAATAGCATAGCAAAAGAAGCAATCAACTTGGGAAACAGTTCAAAAAATGAAAAACAGGGAGATTGGGATTGACCTATCACACTACTGCGTATAAAATAGATGACTAATAAGCACCTACTGTATAGCACACGGAACTCTACTTAATACTCTGTAATGGCCTATGTGGGAAAAAAATCTAAAAAAGAGTGGATATATGTATAACTGATTCACTTTGCTATACACCTGAAACTAACACAACATTGTAAATCAACTATACTCCAATGAAAACTAAAAAACAAAACAAAACTGGAAGTGCCACATGACCCAGCAATTCCACTTCTGTGTATATATCCAAAGGGATTGAAATCAGGATCTCGAAGAGCTATCTGCAGCCCCATGTTTGTTGCAGCATTATTCCCAACAGTCAATATATGGAAACAACGTAAGCATTCACTGACAGATGGCTAGATTAAGAAAATGTGGAATATACGTACAGTGGAATATTATTCAGCCTTAGAAAAGAAGGGAATCCTGCTGTATGTGACACCGTGGATGAACCTGGAAGACATGTTGAATGAAATAAGCCAGTTACAGAGAGATAGATACTGCATGACCCACATATATGAGGAATCTAAAATAGTCAAACTCACAGAAGCAGAGGGATGGTTGCCAGGGGCTAGGGTGATGGGGAAAGTGGGAGTTGCTGTCCAGTGCGTATAAAGTTTCAGCCATGCGAGATGAATAAATTGGAGAGATCTGCTATATAACATAGTGCCTGTAGTTAATAATAATGTATTGTGCACTTAAACATTTGTTAAGAGGTAGATCTCATGTTAAGTGCTCTTACCACATTAAAAAACAAAAACACACACAAAAAAACCCAAATCAGGCTGTAGCTGGCCTGTTTGCAAGCCAAAGCCTTTATGTAAAAACCCAGAAAGTGTTCCGGAAGCACCATTGTACTTCTCCTGGAGGCCATGAGCAAGGGCAGGCTCTTTGCTTAGAAAAAAAGGAAAAGGAGAAAATGCCCAGAGGATTGAGACTTTTGTAAGTCAAATACTCCCTAATTTACCTTTCAGTGGGGGCATGATGGGGGGAATACATTTTCCTACAGTGATTTGCCTGAAGCTACCTGTGCTTGATCTGGGGTCATTAGATTCTCAGAAGCTCTTTTGTGACCATCCTCAGTTCTGGTAAGTCCCAAGCACTCCCAGATGTGTGACTAAGGCCTCTCAACTAAAGCCAGTCTGGGGTGGAGTCCTGGTCACATCACTTTCTGCCTTCGTGACATTAGGCAAGATACTCTGCTTCTCTTTGTCTTGGTTGCCTAATCTGTAAACTGAGGAAAGCCACACCACCTCTGCTCAGGGATTTCCCAAGGCTCACATGACACAGTGTCTGTCAGATGCACAGGTGGGTGTTTAACGAATGGGAATTGACAACCCAGCCTCATGTTCTAATTATCTTGGGGAGAGACTTTAAGGCAGCCGATAAGAGAGATGCTTAGAAGTAGAAATGGCAGGATTCGGCAAGTGAAATCATTCAAGTCCCGCTTCCTTCTGTGTGTCTGTGGGCTTGCTATGTAACTTCCCTGAGCCTCAATTTCTGCATCTGTGAAATGGGGATAATGAAGAGGACCAACTTTTGGAGGACTTCAGTGAAACAGTGCACAGCACCTGGCATGCAGTCGGTGCTTAATAACTGTTAACACTGTTTAGTGTTAACCTCTGCTGGGTCCCTTCCTCACTGCCTTGTGCTTATGTTGACTCACCTGGGTTTCCCTAGCAGCCAGTAACCCCTGTAGACAGGCTCCAGGTCTTGACTG
This sequence comes from Mesoplodon densirostris, assembly GCF_025265405.1. Classification (NCBI taxonomy): domain Eukaryota; kingdom Metazoa; phylum Chordata; class Mammalia; order Artiodactyla; family Ziphiidae; genus Mesoplodon; species Mesoplodon densirostris. Next base: position 55,027,909 of record NC_082676.1, read on the forward strand.
GAACAGTGAGGGTGCTCCATCCTTCACATCACTCAGGGAGAGGGTCTTGTGCTGAGGCTTCACTCGCCCAGAGCCTGGACACCAGCATCTGCTGGAATTTATAAATCATTTCATCTTCATCATCTCTATTTGCACAGCTACCTGCTACCTATGGCCAATAGCCCAGGCTTTCCATTGTGATAGATGTGTTCTGAGTCCTTTAAGAATTTTTTTTTTTTTGGTTTAAAAAAAATGAGTTGGTTTCAAGAAAAATATTCAGCAAAGAAAGAGTACCGGAGGAAAAATCTTATGTGATTCAAGTTTGGGAAGGCCTGGAATAGCGTAGAGAGCAGGCCTGGGTAAACATGGTTGGGGGGATCGGGGATGGTGAAATAGGACCCAGATTTTGCAGGGGGACAGGGTGATACTTCAAGGACTTCTACTTACTTAACATTTCCAGGCCTCAGTTTCCTCATCTGCAAAATGTGGGAGGTGATGATGGTGAGAATTCATTAAGGTCAAGCACATGAAAGGCTTGGCATGTCTAACGTTCAGGTGTTAATTTTTAGGGTGGGGAGGGGACCTGAATGTGACATGGTGTCCTGGATTGGGTCCTGGAACAGAAAAAAGGGCATTCGTGGAAAAACGAGGGAAATCCGAATAAAGTCTGGAGTGTATGTAGTTATAATAATGTACTGATATTAACGGCTTAGTTTTGACAAAAGCTAAGTCACGTGAGATGTTAGCATTAGGGGAAGCCGGGTGAAGCGTGTGCGGGACCCTCTGTACTATCTTTGCGACTCTTCTGTCAATCCAAAATGTCTCCAAAATAAAGTTTATGTACAAACATCCAAATGAATGGGGGCCAAATGCTATAATCAGAGAAGGGAGGTGCTGAGTCCAGCTTAGGAAATTAGGGAAAGGCCTCCCGGAGAACAGGAAGGCTGAGTCTCGGAGAAGGAAAGGAGGAGGGAACAGCTATCTCTGGGGGAGGAAGCAGGAAAGCAAGCCCTTCCCAGCCTCCTGGCCTTTGCATCTGTTTTCCCCAACCTGGAGCTGCTCTTACTCACCTCCTTCCCTTAATCTGGTTCAAAGCAAGTATTAGCCCCTCAAGAGCTCTCCTGACTCCCTGCCTGGGTCCCCTTCACTGCCACAGGCCCTCAGGGGCCCCTGTGCTTTCACTTCTCGGCCCATCTCACTGTTGTGATGAATAAGTTCTGCGTGGGATTCAGGGCATGTGGGTGGGCATCCTTTGTATTCACTGGTTCACAGCCCCTTGCTCTCAAGGGCCCCACTCTTGGTTGAATGCCCTGATGTCATCATTTTGAAATTCTTAATAACTTTTACCACCAGGCCGAGGGCTTATAACAGCACAGCTTTTATTATCTTACGGTTCTGGAGTTTGAAATCTAACATGGGGCTGCAGGGCCGTGTTTCTTCCGGAAGCTGTCGGGGAGAATCCTCATCCCTCCTTTCCCAGCCTCTGGAGGCCGCCTGCATTCCTTGGCTCGCGGCCCCTTCCTCCATCTTCAAAGCCAGCAGTGCTGCATCTTCTCTTCCCTGTGACCTCTGCTTCCATCATCACATCTTCTCTCTCTGACTCTGACCCTCTTGCCTCCCTCCTAAAAGGACCTGTGATTAGGCTGGGCCCAGATTATCCAGGATAATCTCCCACCTCAAGATCCCTAATTTACTCACATCGGCAAAGTCCCTTTTACCACGTAAGTTAACATATACACAGGTTCCAGGGATTAGGTTGTGGGTATCCTTGGGAGGCCGTTATTCGGACTGCCACCACCGTGAGAGCTGGAGGACAGGGCCTCATCTGCTCACCGTTGTATTCCCCCGACCTGGGAAGTTTAGAGTAGATGCTCAATAAATAATTGAATGAATGATTGTGGCGTTGTGCATGGCTGGAGCATTCTGTGTGAGGACAAGGAGGGCAGGGTCTGGACAGTCACTTTGCTGGGTTGGAGCTCTACGTGTGGGTGTGAGTAGCAACCACCAAGAAGCTGGCCTTAAGTGACAGAGGCCCGGAGAAGGTGGCCAGTTCCCATCCCATTGCGGGCCACCCTTGGTGGTCCCTGGCCTTTCCACATCATCCCAGTGAATTCCCTGGTGGTCCAGTGGTTAGGACTCTGCACTCTCACTGCTGAGGGCACGGGTTCAATCCCTGGTCGGGGAACGAAGATTCCCACAAGCCGCGCGGCACAGCCAAATCGACAGACAAACAAAACAAGTCATCCCAGTGTTCCTGATGGTCCTCAGTGACCTTGGCTGCCTGGTCACAGGACACATGTGCTTTGCTTTCCTCCCCCTACACCATCACCTCCTCTCCACCAGGGTCACCCTCCTCTGCCTTCTGGGGGTTGTTGGATGGGGGCGGGACCAGTGAGACAACCATGATATCACAACGCTCTGAGAGGTACTGCATCACGGCGGGGCGGCAGCAACCCAGGGACCTGGAGGTCACTCAGTGTGTACTGTGGATTAGAGGAAGAGCCAAGGACACAGGTCAAGGCCGTGACCTGGAGGTCAAGCGCGAAGCCCCTGGCCCCTCCTCACACCAGCCGTGCAATGGTTTTTCCTTTGGTTCCAGCAAATGCTGAGCACCGACTGCATGCAGGCGCTGTGCTAAGTCCGGGGATGGTGCAGCTAAAAGGCTGGCTGAGTCCCTGTGCTCCTGACGTTCAAAATCTCCCAGGGGACACTCAGCACAGCCCGTGTAGAGGTTAGAGGATGAGAGGAAGAGGCAGGGACGCTTCAAGGTCATTTCAAAGAGAGCAAAGCGCTGTGAAAAAAGGACAGCAAGATGAGGGGTGAGGGATCCCCCGAGACAGGCTCATCCAGGCCTCTCTGAGCAGGTCCCATTCGAGCCCAGCCCCGAAGGACAGAAGCAGGAGCCACGTGGAGAGCACGGGAGCCAGAGCTCTGGGCAGAGGCAAAGGCCTGGGCGGAGGACGCGGTGGGAGAGGAGGCCAAGGGCATGCAGGCCTTGAGGAGCCCGGCTCTGAGAGGAGGGCCGGGGGATGGAGCTCCTGGTAGCCTGCGGGGTGGAGGTGGCTTTAGGGAGGGCAGTGGGAGGCTGGGCAGGTGAGGGCGTCCGGGTGACCAGGAGAAGAGGACTTGTTTGGAAGATGCGCTGGAAGTTAGCCCCCAGGACTGTGAAAAGGGAGCCCACTCCCTGCCAAGCCGCCCCTCGGGTCCTCCAGCCGGGCCCCAACCCCAGCCCTGGGCCTCTGGGTGTGAGGAGTGAGCCTCCCGGCTCCATCCTCAGTGCTGACACTGGGAAATTGGCCATTCAGTGTGAAGCCCCACGCCAGGGTGGAGGATTGGGTCCCCTCCACCTCTTCGTCCCTCCTCCGTGAGCCATTTGTCCCTTAGATGGATGTCTGGGGGGACGTTGGTAGCCGTGGGAGTCCAGGAAGTCTCCTTCCCACCTCACCCTGGGTAGACAGAGCGCCAGGGGTATCCCTCCAGGGGACCCCTAGGAGGCACATGGGCACTCCCAGAGCAGCCTACCCTCTGAGGGCCTCAGCTATTCGTGCCCATCACCCCCAGAATAAACCTCCCAGGGAGGTTATGGCTGACCCCACAAAGCCCGTGCCAGGGCAACACCAAGCGCCAACCAGGGAGGGGGCCCTGGACTAAGCGCCAGAGCCAGGAGGTCTGGGTCTCCTCCAGGGCCCAGCTGACCAGCTAGCTAGAGGCACCTGGCGTAAAGCCTTTGCCCAAGGCGGTCCTTCCACCTGGCGCTCTCCTGCGTCACCCAAGCGTGATTCTCTTGGGTCACTCTTGTTGATATTGAAATACTGAAACACTTCCAGACTCAGCAAATAGCCGCAGCCCAGAGATCTCCCAGAGCACCCCCATCACCCCAACCACCCTGGCCCCACCCCTGGAGCTTCCATGACCAGCACCAAAGGGTTAGTGCTCAGCACGGGGCAGGCCCCAGGACAGTGATGGTGCACACTCTGATAGGTATCTGTGGCGTCAAGGTCAGATACTTTCAGTGTTACCCGCTGCCTCTCAGCTCCCTGACCACCTTCTCGGTCCTTGGATGACTCATTTCCTTGTCTTCCTGGCTTCCTGGGGGAGGCTCTGGGTTTATTTTGCTCACCTGCAACTCATGTGTTTTGAATGAGTGAATACATGACAGTGCGGGCGTTAAATACCTCTTCCGCTACAGGCTTTGTCTGTGTCACTTCATTCTGACTCTCCAGGAAGCCTTACCCCCTTTCTAATGAACCTCTCCCTCGTTTTCCTACAGGAATGTGTGCCTAGTATTACAACAATTCTTAGTTACTGGTAGTAGCTGCCAAACCTTTGTCCATTTGTTCATTTATGCATCCATCTGACAGATCTTTATTGTGGCCCTACTATGTGTCAGCCGCTGTTCTGGGGGCTGAGGGTCCTGCAGTAAGGGAAGTGGTACAGAAGTCAGGGTGGGGCAGTTAGAGAGGCTGGAGGTGGAGTTATTGGTGAGGGCGTAGAACATCCAGTTACTGGCGAAGGTGGGAGTAGGGATTAACCCCAGGGGTAGGTGGCTGGGATGGGGAGAAGAGTGGCACGCTGGAGCCAAGAAGATCAAGAACCCCAGAGGCTCATGGATGGTCCACAGGGAAGATGGCAGAGTGGAGGTGGGGAGGGAGGTGCGCGGGAGACCTGAGCACCAGCTGCAACCCACCACCTCTTGCTGAATCCTCACAGCAAACCCAGGAGGGCTGGACACACTATTATTATCCCCACTTTACAGGAATAAAGACACATCCAGCAACTTGCCTGAGGTCACGCCTCAGTCTCTCATTTATAAAACGAGGGATGAGATCCCTTCCCTGCCAGTGAGCTGTGGAACCTTATGCATCACGTGCTCCAGGGGCTCAGCCCGCACCAGGCCTTCTGGCTCCTTAGGTCAAGGAGTTCTTGTCTGGAGGCTTCTCTGACCACTTGGTTCCCCGGGGCAGGCAGCCCTCTGCTGCCTCCTAATCTTGTTTCTTTTGCCACTGGAGCCACCGCCTGTCCCCTGGAGCACGGGCAAGGAACGAGGGTGACATTTGTCTTCATTTGTGCCAGCTTGGAGACAGCCATGAATCCAGCCTTATGTCGGGAAGTGATGCCCCATGAAAATCCAGAACAGGGGTCGCCTCCAGTGCCCACCTGTGCTTGTGGTTCTTCCTACTTGCCCAGGTCTTTCTTAAGCTCCAAAAGTAGGATGTAGAGCTTTCTTTTTCCTCCTGGTGGGTGAAACCATGTCCCTTTTGTTGGCTGGAGTGGACGTCTGCCCTGCTGAGAACATCAGGACCCTAGTGGGCTTCTGGAGAGAGCAGAATAACTTTGGGGCTGCCCACCGTCATTCAGTCACTCAACACACTTTCAGCAGCACATTTTTATTAAAACAAAACAAAACTGTGAGGGCTTCCCTGGTGGCACAGTGGTTGAGAGTCCGCCTGCCGATGCAGGGGACACGGGTTCGTGCCCCAGTCCGAGAAGATCCCACATGCCGCGGAGCGGCTGGGCCCGTGAGCCATGGCCGCTGAGCCTGCGCGTCCAGAGCCTGTGCTCCGCAATGGGAGAGGCCACAACAGTGAGAGGCCCGCATACCACAAAAACAAAACAAAACAAAAACAAAAACAAAAACCTGTGTCCATTGACCCCACTAACCTCACTCTAGGGAACCTCTCCTATAGAAATGAAGAGGTGGATGCGGGGGAAGGGGGGTCAGTGCACTATGGCTGGCTGAGTGAAGCGCTGGAAACACCCTAAATAGCTATCGGTGGAGCGGGGAGGGGCAATAGCTTGCCATATCACCAACGAGGAATATTAGGAAGCTGCTAAAAAGAGCAGGATTGATTTCTATTGTACTGGCCTGGGAAAATATGAATGGAATTAGCTCATAGCTGCACAAATGAAAGAAATAAGCCACACATAGGCAAATGGATGACTCTGCAAAGAAAGATTTGGAAGGAAAAATGCCCACTGTTACCTCCTCTAGGGACATGTGGGGTGTGTGGAAGGGGCTTGTATGGTTAGACTAAAGGCACAGGAGATCTGGCTTTTTCTCTGTTCACCTCTGTGGGTTGGGTTGTTTCAAGGAACATATATTGCCTCTGTAGCTTGGAAGGAAAATCCAATAAAACATGTTTTTATAATTGTACCAAACTAGGTTCTCTGCTAGCAGCAGTAGTGGCTGCATTTACCTGGTGGGTTCTCTGCACCTGGGGCTGCATTCGGCACTCGGCACTCAGAGACCTTAATGAACACGATGGGGTGGGTGCATTTATCACCTTGATCGTTTGGATGAAGAAACTGAGACTCAGGGAGGTGGAGTGACTTGCCCAAGGGGGCACAGCTGGCAAATATCAGAGTTGGTGCCTGGAGACAGAGGAGGGTCTTACATCACATTATCCAGGTACCATGTTTGAGGGGCCACAGTGGGTTAGGAGGAACGAACAGAGTTGCCTATCTAGGGGATGGGTGGGAGCACCTATATCTGCTGCAGAAAATGGTTCTGGATATCTACAGTGTGAAGGGGGCTGGGTCGCATGTGAGAACCACGCCAACCTGCTCACCTCCAGATGGGGCAAAGTTAGACCTTAATTATGTCAAGAGTGGTTGGAAACATCTAGTTATAGTTAGAAACCATATGGGGAAATAAGGTATTTTGTCACTACTGTAAACAGTGACAACCAGCCCTCAACCAGTGACTGGAGAGATCTGGTGTATAAATACCCCAGTTCCCTCACCTCTCAGATGGATCCATGCTAGGGTATATGTTCAACATCATCTCCCCCAGGCTCCTCAGTGGGAATGAGCACTGGCTGCCCACAGAAGTAACGTGCTTTGTGACACACCCCCACTGTCTTCCTTTCCTGTCTCCCTTCCCCCTCCCCACCTAGGCTACCTCAGATCCCCTCGTACACAGATTACTTCTACTGCTTTCATCCTTGTCTCAGCATCTGCTTCTGGGAAGCTCAAGCTAAATTGGATACTTCTTTTCATGCCCAATCCAATCTCTTAAGTCTTATCAAGTCTTTTTGCAGAACACATCTCAAATCTCTTCTTCAACTCCACAGCCACCGCCCCAGACAACATGTCTTCCTGGACAACTGCAGGGACATCTTTGTGAATGTCCCCCTTTCCATGACCTCCCTTCAATCTGTCATCCACACAGTAGAGGTGTCTATTGAAATCTAAATAAAATCATGTTCCTCTTCTGCTCAAAACTTCCTATTGCTGTCCCATCACACTTAGAGAAAATTTCCAGTTGTTTCTCATAACTTCTGCTTTAGACTGAATGTTTGTGTCCCCTGAAAATTCATATGTTGAAACCAAATCCTCAGTGTGATGCTACTTGGAGGTGGGCCTTTGGGGAGGTGATTAGGCCATGAGGGTGAGCCCCCACCAATGGGATTAGTGCCCTTATAAAAGCGACCCACAGAGTTCCTTTCCCTTTCTGCCATGTGAGAATACAGTAAAAACATGACCATCTATGTGAACCAGAAGCAGGTCCTCAGCAGACACCAATTAGCCAGCACCTTGACCTTGGACTCCCAGCCTCCAGAACTGTGAGAAATAAATGTAATTGTTTATAAAGCACCCAGTCTGTGGTATTTTGGTTCTAGCAGTCCAAAGGGACTAAGACAGCCTCCAAGGCCGCATGATCTGGCCTGACCCACACTTCCTTCTTTGTCTTCAGCCACTCTCCTCCTTACCCACTCTGCTCCCACCTTACTAGAAATTCCAGTTCTCCATCCTTCCTCAGGACCTTTGCTCATGCAGTTGCTTCAACTTGGATTATTTTTCCTGTAACTCTTTGCATGTCTCTCTGCCATTCTGGTGGATTCAGCTTAAACATCACCTTTGTGGAGAAATCTTTCCTGATCACCGGATCTAAAGTCACTTCATTCCATTATTTTCTCTCCTCAAGGCCTCTTGGTTTCTTTCACATTTTTCACAACTTGTCATGGCGTGGTTACTGGTTTACTTTTGTCTGTCTTCTTCCCTAAATTTTGAGCTTCCTGAGATCAGAGATCTGTTGCTTGCTGCCACATACCCAGCACCTAGTATAGTGCCTGTCACCTGGTATGTGTGCAGCACTTGGTTGCTATATAAGTGAAACACGTAAGTCAGTGTCCCAGGAACCTATGCCTTCCTTCACATGGATGACCCAGCAGGGTCTTTGTTGGAGTGTGTGTTCCCCGAGGTCCCCACAATCAGGGGCTACATCCTCTTCAGCTCTGTGGTCACAGTCTCTGCCTCTGAGAGGCCCAGATTCTAGAAATGGGAGACCTGGGTTAGAACCTTGGCTTCACCTCTTACAACATATCTTAGTTAGCCTTGGCTACGTGACAAACACCCCCCAAAACATAATGGCTTAAAAACAACAATTTATTACTTTTCATGATTCTGTGATTAGCTTAGTGCCTCATCTGTTGGTTTTGACTGGGTTCCCTCAGCAGGAGGGTCAGCCAAGCTGGAAGGTCCAGATGGCCTCCCTCTCATGTGTGGCAGCTGGTGCTGGCTGTTGGCTGGGTGGCCTCAGTTGACCTCTCATCTTCCAGTGGGTGAGACCTGCTTCCTTTTGTGGAGGTTTCAGGTCAGCAAAGACAGAAGTTTCCAGGCTTCTTGAGGCCTGAGCTTGGGGCTTGAACAACACTACTTCTGGTGCATTCTATTAGTCAAAGCAAGTCATGAGGCTAGCCTGGATTTAGGAGAGTGGAGAAATAGAATCTGCCTCTTGGTGGGAAGAGCAACAGGGAATTTCTGGCCATATTTGATCTTCCATAGTAGGCTGTAAAGCCTTAGGCAAGAGACTTAACCTCTCTGGGCCTTACTTTACCCCCTCTGTGAACTGGGTCTATTGGCATCTATTTTATAGAATTATTTGTGAGAATGAAACATGATGCACACAAAGTGCTTAGCACACAGCCTCTCTCATTGAAAGTGCCCATTGAATAGAAACTGTTATTATTGCTGTTAATGTTATTACAGTGCAAATGATGGATGGATGGATGGGTGGGTGGATGGGTGGGTGGATAGATGGATGGATGGGTGGATAGATGGATGGACAGGTAGATGTATGGATAGATGGGTGGGTAGATGGACGGACGAATGGATGGATGGATGGAAGGATGGATGGATATGGAGGGGTGGATGGATAGGTGGATGAACAGACAAATGGCTTTTGATATGCAAACAGTATGTAACCCTGATGACTTATCTGGAGGTGAGAAGTCATCTCATTTCATGAAGTTCAGAATAAACAGCAGCTCTTTGCTGTTGAATTCAAACACTGATTTCTAGAGAGTCCTGCCCTCTTGCTCAGTTTACGTTTTTGTCATCTGTATTTGGGAAGTGGGGAAGGTCAGGCAGTCCTACAGCAGGCTTCGTGCACACTTTCTCTTTCTGTCTCTCTCACACACACACACACACCTCCTCGGCCTTGGTTAAATGTAACCAAACCCTAACACTGTGACAAACACAGCCAAGCTTCCCACTTGAACGCTGAGCAAAAAACCACATGTAGTTGCAGCCCAGGGGGGTTTGTTGACATACATTCCCCCAGGCGCTGGCCAGTGTGGGTGAGGCTGGGATGGACGGCGGTGAGGGGCTCCCCAGCTGGCTGTCCCAGAGCAGAGCCCGCCTCCTTCTAGGTCCTGCTTCAGGGACCTGACACATCCCCCTGGAGCCAGAGCCTGTCCCCAGGGCTGCCACGGGCAAGGGTGCAGAAAATCGTCCTGGAAAAGATGGTGTTTAAGAACATTTTGCCTCTGGGATTGGCCAGGTGAATTGTGAGAGGGACCTGCTAGTGACATTTTTTCCTACACCAGCCTGAGGCCGGATGTGGGAGAGGTTGGGGGGTGGATGGGCAGGGAGGTGTGTGAACTTCCTCGGGCTGCCATAACGGATCACCACAAACCTGGTGGTATAAGACAACAGAAATTTACCCCCTCACAGAGGTGAGAAGTCTGAAATCAGGGTGTCAGGAGGGCTGTGCCCCCTCCAAGGGCTTTAGGGAAGAATCCTCCCTTGCCTCTTCCAGCTTCTGGTAGCTTCCCATAACCCTTGGTGTCCCTGGCTTGTGGCAGCATCCCTCCAGTCTCTGCCTCCATCTTCACGTGGCCTTCTCCCTGTGTGTCCTCTCCTCTTGTAAGGATGTGAGTCATTGGGTTTAGGGCCCACCCTAATCTAGTATGACCTCATCTTGGTGACATCTGCCAAGACCCTATTTCCAAACAAGGTCACATTCTGAGGCTCTGGGTGGACATGAACTGGGGGCAGCACGATGCAACCCAGTATAGGAGGTAAGGCAGAGGCAGACAGGTAGGGATCGGGGAGGGTCAGGATGCAGATAGCAAGGGTTCCACAGTAGAAACCAGAAGGCTATGAGCAGAGCAACACTGCCTTTACACTCGGGCAAGTCTGGCCCTATGACTTGGAGGGGCCCACGCTGGTCCTTCTCCAGCCGGGCCCCTTCCCACAAGGCAAGGAGCCGTGGAGCCAGGGAGATACGCCCACATGGTCCCCACGACTCCCCACTTCTGGGCCAAGTCCTAGGTGTCCAGAACTCTGGAACTCCCTTCCTCAGCAGCACTGAGCCATTTCCAAAGGCTGCTCAGGTGTCTCCCCTAGCTCTGCCCTGCTGAGGGCAGGCTGGCTTCCAGTGTGTACACCCCTAAACCTAAGGGGGGCTCAGGGGCAGGCATCTGTGGGGCTTAGGACAGAACTTGGACTTTTAGCCTGGGGTATGTTCACAGGCCCCTCAAGGCAGAGTGGAGAGTGTGGGGAGAGAAGCGGGTGGTCTGTGGAACTCCAAGGATTCTGGGAGAGTTCTGAGTTCAGATCTGGCCTTCCGGGTCGTGGTGAAGGTGTGTTCCTTAAAGATGGAGGCTAGAACATATTTTATTTACACGGTTTCTTAGCTTGATATTTAACTTTAAATCTGTAGACATATAGTATACATGGGCTCTTGCTCTGGGCCCTGCACACATTATAGACTGTGAGTTGAGATGGAGGCGCCTGGGAGCCTCTGGACTCAGCCTCCAAGAATTAACTTTGGTTCCTCACTCCGTGAGTTATGTCGTGTGTGTGTGTGTGTGTGTGTGTGTGTGTGTGTGAGCTTCATGAAAACAGGGACCTTTTTCTTCTCATCTGTAAGGTGGGATTAGTAATAGTCACTGCAGGACTTCCCTGGTGGCCCACTAGTTAAGAATCCACCTGCCAATGCAGGGGACACGGGTTCGATCCCTGGTCCAGGAAGATCCCACATGCCGCGGAGCAACTAAGCCTGTGTGCCACAACTACTGAGCCCACGTGCCACAACTACTTAAGCCTGCGCGCCTAGAGCCTGTGCTCCACCAAGAGAGAAGGCACCCCAGTGAGAAGCCGGCACACCGCAACGAAGAGTAGCCCCCGCTCGCCGCAACTAGAGAAAGCCCGTGCACAGCAATGAAGACCCAATGCGGCCAAAAATAATAATAATAGTCACTGCTTCATAGAATTACCAGAGGAGCAAGAGAGCGTGTGGATGTGAAGCCCGGAGTGCAGGGCCCAGCCCTCAGCGAGCGCCCTGTGAGCTTTGCTCAGGCTGCTGTTTGTTGTCTCTGGAGCCCCAGCACAGGGGAGGGGTGCCCGGGAGGTGCTTTGCAATGCTTTGTGGAATAAATGACGGAGCGGCTGAGGATGCAGGGGACTGTGTCCTCCCCAGCTCTCGGCCTTGCTGACTTTGTTCCTGAAAGCCACGTTGGACCAAGGGGTTGCATGATTCTCAAAACGTCCCCAGAGGCAAATGTGTGCCATCAGATCAATAAACGCAGGCTCTCCCAGCAACGCTTTATGACCAGATTGGCATTTTGAGCCAATTCCTCTGGATGCCAAGGGGAGCCATATTGGAGGAGGGGGCGAGAGTGTACGTAGGAGTGTATATAGGTGAACCATGTGGGAGGCGGCTCTAAAAGGCGGAGGATTTGAGAAATGAGGACAGCTTGGGTAGGGGTGGAGAGGTGAACGGGGAAAGGAGTAAACTGCTTGCTTCCAGGGCTGCCGAGCAGGTTGATGGTTAGGACTTAGTGAGGCTTGGGTGAGGCTGGGAGGGGTCAGGGATGACACCTGGTTTCTGGTTAGCCTCACCAGACTGAAGGAGGTGCTATCCCTGAGGTGGGGGGCCCTGGGGGAAATCAGACTTGAGGGGTGGCTCTCAAATTCAGCTTTGGACCAGTTGAATTTGATAAGCCACCAAGACATCATTAGACCAGGTTTGAATCCCTGAGCACATACTGGCAGTATTGTCTGCACCAGGGTCCCTCAGTCCTCTGAGCCTTGGTTTTCCTATCTGTAAAACGGAATACCTCACCAGGCGATTATAAGGACCCTATGTGAGAATACATGCAAATTGCCCAACCCAGAGCCAGACACCATGAGGAGAAAACTATGTGTCAGTATTATTCACTCTGTCAGTTAGAAGCAACAGACACACAAGGCACATTGGCTTAAACAGACAAATAACTTACTGTTCCTTTAACTAAAATCCAAGAAATAGATCTGAGATCCCCAGAGCTGCATGCAGAACTCAAGCATTGTCACAGGGGCTCCTTATCTCCCTCAAGCACCTTCCACGTGTGTTCACAGTGGTCACTAGCTCAGCAAATCCAGTGGCAAGAGCGGGGGCTCTTTTCCTATAATTCTGGCAAAAAAAAAAAAAAGGCACAAGAACGATTCTGATTGGCCCAACTTGGTTATGTGCCCATCCCAGAGCCAATCACTGTGGTCAGGCTTGGGTCACATGATTTCCCCTGTGGCATGGCTCCCCTGTCGGTGAAAGATAAAGCTGTGCAAGGAAAACCAGCAGACGTCCATCATGTTCTCTGTCCGGTGGGAGTTTTAGGATGGGAGATGTGTGTGTAAAGTTTCTAGCACAATAGCCAAGACATGGAGGCAACTTAAATGTCCATTGACAGATGAATGGAGAAAGAAACTGTCGTACATACAATGGCATATTCAGCCTTAAAAAGAAGGAAATTCTGAACTGTGTGAACACATGAATGGACCTTGAGGACATTAGGTTAAGTGAAATAAGCCAGACACAGGACAAACACTCCATGATACCACTTAGATGAGAAATCTAAAATAGTCAAACTCGGAGAACCAGAGAATAGAATGGGGATTTCCAGCGGGTGGGAGGAGGGGGAAATGGGGAGATATTGGTCAAGGGGTACAAAGCTTCAGGTCTGCCAGATGACTAAGTTCTGGAGATCTAATGTACAGCATGATAATGATAGTTAACAACACTGTATTGTACACTTAAAATTTTACCAGAAGGGTAGATCTTATGTTAAATGTTCCTATCACAAGAAAAAAGAATAGTAAAGAAGGTGGGAGGAAATTTTTGGATGTGATGGATATATTTATGGCATAGATTGTGATGGTAGTTTCACAGGTGTATACTTATTTTTTATTTTTATTTTTAATTGAACTATAGTTGATTGACAATGTTGTGTTCTTTACTGCTGTACAGAAAAGTGATTCAGTTATACATATGTATACATTCTTTTTTTTTTTTTTTTTTTCGGTACGCGGGCCTTTCACTGTTGAGGGCTCTCCCGTTGCGGAGCACAGGCTCCAGACGCGCAGGCTCAGCGGCCATGGCTCACGGGTCCAGCCGCTCTGCAGCATGTGGGATCCCCCCTGGACCGGGGCACGAACCCTTATCCCCTGCATCGGCAGGCGGACTCTCAACCACTGCGCCACCAGGGAAGCCCTACATTCTTTTTAAAATATTCTTTTACATTATGGTTCATCACAGGATATTGAATATAGTCCCCTGTGCTCTACAGCAGGACCTCGTTGTCTGTCCATTCTATACATAAAAGCTCACATCTGCTGACCCCAACCTTCCACTCCATCCCTCCCCCAACCCCCTCTCCCTTAGCAACCACCAGTCTGTTCTCTATGTCTCACGGGTGTATACTTATCTCCAAACTCAACAAGTTGTATACATTAAATATAGATAGCTTTTTGTATGTCAATCATACCTCAATAAAGTGGTTTAAAAAATAAAAATAAAGTTTCTGGCGCAAAGTAGGAGCTCAGTTCACGGTGGCTGCTTGCATCAGAATTCTGGAGGTGAAACACCAGAATGGCCCTCCACGGTGTCCTTACCGTCTACATGTTTTAAAGTCCTTTACAAATGCAGCCTCTCCGCAACAACCCCACATCCAATGGCACCTACTTTTCCTCAACCCCCTTCAGCCTTTCACCAAGCTTAAGAGATGGCACGGGAGAGGTCAGTCAGGGGAGGATTGAGGCGTGTCCCAGCCCATGGCAGGGCTCCATGCTGTCATCTTTGGTCAACCATGGACAGGTCGTGGGCATTTCTGTTGCTGACCCCAACCTGGAGACCCAGGGACTCCCTATTCCTCCAGGACCAGCAGGAAATTCCAGGACCTCTGGCATCCCCCCAACAGCCTGCACTCCAGAGAGAGGCAGACAAGATCAAGAGAACGTGTTTTGCACAGTTAGACAAAGACTTTGATGGTTCATAACATCAGGGAGAAAATTCCAATACCCCGGGGCAAGCTACGATGTGGATGTTCCTTTCAGCAACCTGCTTCTGATTGGAACTGCCCAGAGCCTCCCTGCCAATCAGCATGGGCGCTGAGAAATTGGAATTTTATAGCTTAGCAACGAGAAATCTGGAGGAACTCTGGAATTAATTTAAGGAAACGGGGAGGAAAAAAAAAAAAACGAAGAAGGAAATTAGTAGCCAAATAATCAGACTGCCTGATTTTATTATTACCTTTGTGGCCAAGGCAAGTCATGAACATTTTTGGCATTAATTACAAGCAGAGAGGGAACCAGCCAGCCATCTTGTCTCAAACTCTGCAATAATGTTTTGTTTTCCTGCACTGGTGCTGGGATGGGGATGTGAACAGAGCCAAGAAAGAACAGACAAAACAGGTACAATAATTATAGAAAAACCACACCCAGTCTTGTCTGCCATAGCTCCCTCCAGGAGCCTCTTGGCCAGTCTTTCTCTGGAATCATCTTCTATCATGTGACATCATGGATACCAGTCTGTCTGAAATGGGAACTGGAGGTCACGGCAGCTGTAGAGGGTTTCTGCAATTTCAGATGGAGGCCCAGTCAGAGGTGATGATAGTGTTGGCTGGTCCATTTGATCACTGTTTACTGAGTGTCATTCATGGGTCACCGTTGAGTCAGGGGCTGTAAAACAGAAGTGGATATCACATACTGGTCCCTGCCCCTGTGGGTGGAGAGTCTAGCTGGGGCAGGGGGAGCCTAGATATTAATAATCAGTTAATTATATAAGGCATGAAACCCCAGTACTTCTGTGGGGACTTGGTGCTGGTTCTCATGTCCTAGAAAACATCCATTTAGATGCCTCGCTGTGAGACAGCGTGATCAGCTCATCCCAGTTGGCCCAGGACTTTCCCGATTTAAGCACCTAAAGTTCCCAGTCCTGGGAAGCCCCAGGATGACTGGCCACCCTACCCTGGGACAGGATGAACTGGGGAAATAAGCTTCCCTCACCGCGTGGGGCTTCCCTGTACCTTCTCCCCAAGCGGCCTGGACACAGGTTAAGCAGCCAATTCAGCTTGTGGCTTGGAACAAGTTACTTGGCCTTTCGGGGCCACTGCTTCCTCATTTGCAAAATGGGGTTTGACCTGGAGAGCTTTTGGCCTCCTGGTAGTTCTGGTTTCCCTGCCCTGCTGCTGCATTTCAGAGCTTAATCAATGCAGAGGGCCGAGCAAAGAAGACAGGGCCATGCGCCCACAGTGCAGCTGTGGGCAAGTTATCTCACCTCTAATGCCTAGTTTCCTCCTCCATAAAATCGTAGTGATAATAGTACTTACTTCATGGAAATATGAACACTCCGTTAAGTGAAAATATTCTATAGGTCTGGCATAGCGGATAGTCAGTAGTTGGAAAGTGTGGATATCCTAGTTAATGAAAAGTGTGATTTAGAGTTATGATCTTTCATAGGTAGTGACTCTGCCAGTTTTCAAAAAAATTTTTTTTAAACATGTACTTTATCACAGTACATATTCTTAAGATTGCCTTTTACCTCCAGGTGTCTAGTTCCATAAGGTGGAGACTAGGTCCTTTTTGCCACTGTTCCCCCCATAATAAAGATTTGTTGAGTTCGTTGAAGTCACATCATGCCCATCTTACAGGTGAGAAAACTGAGACTCAGGGAGGTTAAAGGTCCTGCCATTAAGTGGAGAAATCAAAAATTGAACTTGGATCTGATTCAGGGTCCTGTCTCTCCACTAATTGGTCTCTACTTCCTCAGGGGGTGTGTAGGGAGAGCACAAGTGATGGCAAAGGGGTGCAAGGAGGCAGATCTGGTGGGGGTGGGTGGGACTGTGAAGATCTGACTAGGAGTTCTCCAAAGGGAGCAGCCACGGTGGGCCGAGCAGAACACCAGCAGCCTGGCCGGATCCTCATGTGGACAGGAACCTGTTGGATGCTGCTTTCTCACCTCACTGGTTGCCATGGAGACAGGAGAGGGTGTGCACACATGCATGCACTGAGATGTATCTCAAACCTGCTACCCAGGCTTGCCCAGAGATGCCAGCAGTGGTGGGCAGGTCAAACCAATACACAAGTGCACACAAGAGTAGAGTACATGGTACCATAAACCCCAGCTATCCATCACCCAGCGTCAATAATCACCAACGCTCAGCCAACCTTGTTCCATCTATAGCCCCTTCCCCTCCTCCTTCATCCCAGATACTCAGATACTAAGCAAATTCCAGACATCAACCATTTCTTCTGCAAATATTTTCATTTATGACTCCAAAAAAAAAAAAGGATTTTTTTTTTACCACCATCACACCTACTAAAACTAACAGTAATGCTTTAATATCAGCAAATATCCAGTGGTCAGAATTTTCTGGTTGTCTCATAACTGTTTCCTTTACAGTTAAAATCAGGATTCAGTGGGGCTTCCCTGGTGGCGCAGTGGTTGAGAGTCCGCCTGCCGACGCAGGGGACCGGGTTCGTGTCCTGGTCCGGGAGGATCCCACATGCCACGGAGTGGCTGGGCCCGTGAGCCATGGCCGCCGAGCCTGCGCGTCTGGAGCCTGTGCTCCGCAGCGGGAGAGGCCACAACGGTGAGAGGCCCGCGTACGGCCAAAAAAAAAAAAAAAAAAATCAGGATTCATATAAGGTTCATACATTGTTACTGGTTGATACGCCTCTTACGCCTTTCTTAATCTGCGGGTTCTCCCTCCCTTCCTCTTTCTTCTCTTGCAATTTATTTGTTGAGGAAACTGGGCTGGTTGTTCTGTAGAGTGTTCCGGTCTGGATTTTGCTTATTGCATCCCCGAGCTGGTGTTATACGTGTTCCTCTGCCCACTCTGTTTCTTGTAAATCAGTAGTTAGATCTAGAAGTTCGCTGAGATTCATGTTTGTTTTTTTTGTGTTTGTATGACTACTTCCTAGTGGCTGCATTTCTATTTGAAGGCACGTAACGTGTGGCTGTCCCCCTTCATGATGTTAGTAGCCGTTGATGATCACCGTCTAGATCCATTAGAGGTTGAAAATGGCGGCTTACTAATTCTCTCCTTCTGTCTTTATTTGTTAGCTGGAATATGTCTATAAAGAAACTTCCCCTGATCAGCCATTTGGTTACTGTAAAGTGTGGTTCATACCAGAAAGGATAAATGCTTGTTTCTTTCCCCTGTACTTGACAGTTTTCAAAATAAGAAGTTCACCCCAGGGAGTTCCCTGGTGGCCTAGTGGTTAGGATTCCGGGCTTTCACTGCCATGGCCCCGGTTCAATCCCTGGTCTGGGAACTGAGATCCTGCAAGCCATGCAGTGTGGCCAAAAGGAAAGAAAAAAAAAAAAAGTTGGTCCCAACATCCTCCAAAGATGACAAATGAGTTTATGCTTTTCTGTTTTTCTAAGTATCATTGTGAACTTACAGATTTGGACATACTTAACACATTTCCATCAGTTGCAGTTATTATTCTTATTGATGCTCAGAATGTCCCATCTTTGGCCAGTGGGAGCCTCTTCACGTTGTCTTCCTGCCTCCTTTTTGATATGTCCCCATAACAGCTTCTGAGCTACTTGGATGATAAGGTGTTCCAGGCTCATCTTGCATATTTCCCGCCTCAGACCTCGAATCAGCCCTATCTCCACAGAACCTGCAGAGAGCACTTCTAGTTGGAAGTGGTGTTTAGAGACCACAACGTGGGTGCTGGGAGTGCTCACTGTTAGTGAATTGCCCATTATTTCTAACCTTTTCAGTGGACAGGGGTAGGAAACACGTGCTTTATTTTGTAAGGCAAAATACTGATGCTTCCCATTCAAACTGGGGACTCCAGGTTTTTCACTTCATCTCTGTGATCTTACATCCACATCTCCTTTCTTCCATGACAGTGTGACAAAGCCTCTTTCTAAAAGCAGAGTTCCCCTTTGTGTCTCCCACTCAAGCAGGAAGCATATGAGAAAGCACTTAAGCCTTTCCCTCAGAAATGAACCTGAGGTCTCTGATGAGGAGGCTTAGAAGTGGCTCTGAGAGAAGCCCATGTCAGGATCCACAAGGGACTACATTCTCATGGCAGACGAACCAGCTCCTTCCACCATCCTGTGTGTGGATCCTCTCATCTAACTGCTCTTAATCCTGGCTGCACACTTGAGTCACAGGGAGAATTATTAAAAACCCCTCTCAATCACAATTAAGTCAGAATCTCTGGGCCTGGGACACTAACATCACTACTGGTTTTTAATTATTTATTTATTTATATTTTTTATTTATTTAATTTTTTTGCGGTACACGGGCCTCTCACTGTTGTGGAGCACAGGCTCCGGACATGCAGGCTCAGCGGCCATGGCTCACGGGCCCAGCCACTCCGCGGCATGTGGGATCTTCCCAGACCGGGGCACGAACCCGTGTGCCCTGCATCGGCAGGCAGACTCTCAACAACTGCGCCACCAGGGAAGCCCACTACTGTTTTTTAAAGCAGTCCAGGTAATTTTAATGTGCAGCCAGGGTTTAGAATCACTGCTCTAGTCCTTGCTTCTCAGCCAAAGGAAGAGAAGGAAATGAGGGGTATGGCAGATGCTGCCTTCAAAGCCCATTAGCTTGGGATTGAAATCTAGCACTGCCAGTTTCTACCTGTGAAATACCTGGAATGGCATGGAGCAGTAGAACCTTCTGCAGTAATCAAAATGGTCTATATCTGCACCGTCCAGTGTGGTAGCCACTAGCCCCATAGGGTTATTAGTGCAACCTAGGAAGTGAATTTTTAGATTTTAAAAATTTTAACTAACTTACACAGAAATAGCCACAAGTGGCTAGTAGCTACCATCTTGGACAGTGCCACTCTGCAAAATTACTTAACATCTAGGAGTCTCATCTCTGTAAAATAAGGACAAAAAAGAGTGACTTCCTTGGGCTGTTGTCAGGATTAGAGATAATGTATATTAAGTGCCTGGTGCACGTAAGACATTCAATAAAATGCTGCTTATTTTCCTTATTAACATCAGCCTGTCACTCCTTAAAGAAAAAAAAAAAAAAAGCTTGCCTGGAAAATGAGTGCTCAAAAACACCCCACCACACAGACTAAAAATTCTGAGCTGTTCCAGAGAAACTCTTAGAAAATATTCCTTAATTGTAGAAGTTCAATTACAGCAGGAGGTTATCAGTTGCAAGGGCTGTATTTCATTACAGATCTAGCCACAGCTCAATAAATTAAGCAATCACTCAAAATAACATGTTGCTTTAATCCCCTCTTGGAACAAATTCAAGTTGCTTCGTTTTATATTAGCACAGCTCTTGAAAGGCAACTCACATTGGCCTCATTTCTGTTTTCTCAATTCATCAGCCCCTCTCTGGATAAATCTTTGCGTCTGCTGACTAGCAGGGTGGAGGATTCCAAGGCGAGCAGACCTCCTTTTATCGAAACCGGAGTGTTTTCCGTCCTCTGGCCTCGACACGTTCCATGTTTCATTTGCTGAAATTACTGGCAAGTTTATCTGCAGCTAAGACAGAAAGAGACCAAGAGGCGAGAGCCCAGTTCTGAAACACCTCTCAGCAGCCCAGTTCGGATGTGCAAAGCAAACGGTGGCGACTTTTCCACCCTCATCTTCTCTCTAGTGGTTTATCCTCTCACAGTAGAATTTCATTTCCCCTAGAAACTTGGCACTGGAGGTGTCAGCCCAGGAACATATTTGTTTGTGTAAATTAACAGGAGAATATGTTTTGACCATATTTAAGTTCTGACCGCACTAAAGAAATAAATACTGAGTTGCACAATGCATCCGCTGCACGGTTCTGGCCCACCTCCCCAAACTCTGCTTTTGTTTATAAAACCCAGACGAGAACTGTGAATGGCTTACTTAGCACTTCAGAAAGCCACAGGGACAAACTTGGAGGCCGTGTCCACCCTCACCCAGGTCCACATGGAAAGTCCACTTATCTGAGTTTGAGATTTGCTTCCTCCTGACATGCTGCATCCTTGCCAAGGGGGGCGAGGGTGTTGGAAACAGACACCCTCACTTGTGCATTGTTGATGGGCCTATGAATGATGCCACCTTGGTGAAGGGCACTGGGCAATAGCTGTAGAAATTTAAAATGCACATATCCTCTGACCTAGAAATTCCACTTCTAGGAATGTATCTGATGAGGATACCGGGACACATGCCAGAGAGTATATATGTTACAATGGCAAAATCCTGGAATTAACTGAAGTGCTGGCCAGTTGGGGACAGGTTAACTATGGTGCATTGCTAGAAGTCATTAGAAAGATTGTGGTGGGTCAGAGGGCTGTCATGTCTTCAGGATATATTATAACACCCACCCCCTCCAATTTTCTTAATATTAGGAGCCAAAAAAGTATATGCTCTCAAATATGGTTAGAAAATTTATGAAGATTATGCAGACTGCTTACAGTGGTTACATTTAAAAAGTGAAAGTGGAGTTAGAGAAAAAATGCAAAGGGGCTCCTTTATTTCCCCTATTTCCTCTGACCAGGGCAATGTAATACAACAATAATACTCTTTTTCATTACGTATCTGTCAGGCCAATGGCGTGGTGGTGGGAACCTTTGCTTTTCTGGTCTTCATGCCAATCATACAGTGGACTGAATGGCGACCCCCAGAGAGAGAAAAGCTATGTCCACTTCTCTCCCAGAACCTTCACAGGTTTCCTTATATGGAAAAAGATGTGATTAAGTTAAGCGTCTTGAGAGGTGTTTACCCTGGCTTATTCGGATGGGCACTAAATACAGTTACATGCATCCTTGTATGAGAGAAGCAGAGCCAGACAGAGAGAAGAACGTAGGAAGATAGAAGCAGAGATTAGAGTGATGCAGCCACATGTCAAGGAACACTGGAGCCACCAGAAGCTGGAAGAGGCAAGGCATGGATTTTCCTCTGGAGCGCCTGGGAGGAGTATAGCCCTGCCAGAGTTTGGACTTCTAGCCTCCAGAACTTTGAAAGAATAGATTTCTATTGTTTTAAGCCACTCGGTTTGTAGTAATTTGTTATGGCTGCCCTAGGAACCTAATACATCACCTGACACCTGTAAAACACATGAAGTGCACAGGGAGCAACAAATTTGGCAAGACTGTGGTTTTTGGTGAATTCATTCATTCCACAGATATTTATTGAGCATCTACTAGGTGCTGAGGATACAGCAGGGAACAAATCAAAGATGGCTGCCCACCTGGAGGTGACATTTCAGTGAGAGAGAGAGGGAGAGAGAGAGACCCGCATACCACACAAAAAAAAAAAGGTGGGGGGGACTGGGAGAATGCAGTTCCCAGGTGACACTGAAGTAGAGGCCTGAAGGGGTTGGGAGCACGAGCTGTGTGTCCACCTGAGGGAAGAGTATCTGGCGGAGGAAACAAGTATAGAACTTGACCCTCTGAGTGATCCATCTGTTGACCAGACTCAGTAGGAAGGAGTGACCCTTTCTCCCCTCCTCCTCCTTTCCCTCCCTCCCTCCCACATTGCTGCCCACCTGCTGTGTGCCAGCTGCTGGGGGTGCAAAGATGAGTGAGACGCGGGTCCCCAAGCTCAAGGTCATGGGGGGTAACAGTCATAAGTAAATCATTGCAAATATAATGTGGTGGGCATTGGAGCAGAGGCCACGGCAAGCTGCAGGCTCCATCCTTGGTGGAGAGCAGGGTGGGAAGGGGAGGTGGGTGTATGTTGGGAATGAGGTCGGGGAGAAGCAAGCAAGCAGGAAGAGGGCAGGACTTGAAGTCCAAGAATAAGTGTTTAGCTCTGATTCAGTGGTAAATGAATTGGAGCGGGGGAGCATGGAGATGTGTCTGGGGAATCTCTCATTCCCAAGTACGGCAGGCAAACCTAGGGGAGAATGAGCTCTGAGGATAACCTACCCCTTTTAGATTCACACAATCCATGAAGAGGGAAAAACAGTTCCCAAGTCCTGAATTGGGATGCTTTGGACCATACAGAAACCAGAGTTGATCTGATTGAGGAAGATGGGAGATTCATTACTCAGGTAGCTATGATGAAGAACAAAAGAGGCTGAGTTGCTCTTGGATCCAGGGACAGAACGCAGCGCCAGTCTCTCTCTCCTCCCCATACCCCCATCCCAATCCTCATTTCTCCCTTCCTCCATACTGGCCTCAGTCTCTGTGGTCACAGATAGCTCTGGATGCTGGAGAGGGGGTGGGAAAAGCAGCCTTCTCACCAGCTCTAGTTAGCGTAATCCTGGATTGGCCCTGCTTGGGTCACATGACCACACCTGGATGAATCACTGCAGCCCAGAAGTGGGCTGCAGTGATTGGTTGTATTTGAGTCACGTGTCTGTGCCTGGACCAATTACTATAGCTGAGGCTTGGGTGCTGTAAGCGGCCATCTTTGGCCATATTCCCACTGGGCATTGCGTCTGTTAAGAGAAGTGGGAGGAGAAAGTGCTGTCAGTTGAAAAAACAAAAATAAAACCCTGAGCCATCTACCTCCTCCAGAGCCTTCTCCTGGTTGTGCTGCTTCCACATTCACTCTGCTGAGAATTGCCAAAATCCTGAGTTGGGCTTTGCTTTAAGATCCACTGTCTATAAACCCCAAAACTGCCAGCCGAATTTACTCAGACCTGTTGTTGGGTTTTTTTTTTGCCGTTGTTATATTATTTTAATCAAATGTAAAATGTTTTCTTCCTCTTTGGTTTATGATTGCCTCTCCTTCCCCTAAGGGTAGGAACTGTGTCTGTCTTGTTGACTACTAGATTGCTCATGCCCGGTAACTCAGTCTCTTATGTATAAGTCCTCAAATAATTGAACGAATGAATGAATGTTCACTCATTCACTGAACATGCCACAGAGAACAGGAGGCACTGCAAGGTCCTTACCTGCTCTCTTCAGTGAGTCCCTCTCTTCCACTCTCTCCTCCTCAGTCGTGTTGCGTTCCCGTTCATGACAAGGTTCCGTTAGTATAAGTGAATCCTTGCAGTGTCATCCCAACACAAACTGTAGACTCTGAATCTCTAGGTGAATTCTTGGGTTGAGAGTCTAGATAAGCACGAGAAATAAGGTTCATTTGCTTGGTGGAGGCTATCCTTTGAGAAGGATAAGGGAGCTCTGTCTGAGCTGGGAGGGATTGGGTGCCATGATGGTTGCCAGTGTCTGCCATGGCCACCTGCCTCTAACGGGTATCCCTGGTTGTGCTGCTGCCCTGGATTGTTTGCTCACCAGCAGGCCTCTGTCCTGCAGCCCTGTCATTTGCCGTGATATCACGGTACACTCAGAGTCCAGGACAAAATGCTGTGGCCAAATGAAACAACTGCAGGTTCTTAGGGAAGAAGGCTTAAGACAAATGGCTATTTTTTAGAAGTACTTATAACCCACAGGTCAGCTGGGGTCATCTTATTTTTGGAGATTCCAATGGAACGGACTTAAACGCTGTCCCACATGCCATGAGAGACCCAACTCTCCTTTCCAGAGATTGGGGGTGAGGGAGGCTTGTGTCCCTCCTAGGCACCCAAAGCTCGAAATTCCTGCAGCCAATCAATCAGTTCTCAGTTCTGCTTGGGCGCCCTTTTGCTGGCCTCATGGGCACATGACTTGTGCTGTTGTACAGGGTCTACGTTAAGTTTGATGTTCTACTGTTGCTATCTTGAATTTCTTAGTAATTTCTGAACAAAGGGCTCCACATTTTCATTTTGCAAATCCTGTAGCTAGACTTGCTTCACTCAGCAGCATTCCCATCCCACCCCACGCTGACTCACTCTAGACTATGCCCCAATTCCTCCACTGTCCCCAAATTCCATCCACACAAGGATATGGGTATAGGAGACTTGGCCTGAAGGTTTGGGATGAAAGGAAATGTTGACCTCTCAGCCAAGTTAACAGCATAAAGTGCAGTGTGTGAACTGGCTTCAAACTACTCAGTGGGAAACAATGGTGGAAGAGGGAAGGCAGGTGAAACAAGACTGGCAAAATGTTGTTCGTTGTTGAACCTGGATGATGGGTACAGGGTGCTTTCTCATTTTCAGTATGGTAGGAAACTTCCATAATACAAAGTTGAAGAAGGCACTATATGATGTGCCTCTGGCAGGTCCTCAAAATGTTAAAATGGAGTTGCCATATGACCCAGCAATTCTACTCTAGATATATTACTCCAAAGAAATGAAAACATACGTCCACACAAAAACACATGAATATTCATAGCTGAATTATGCATAACTGCCAAATGTCTATCAACTGACAACTGGATAAATAAAATATGGATGTTATTTGTCATAAAAAGGAATGAAGTTCTGATATGGGCCACAGCATGGATGAACCTTTAAAAAAAATTTTTTTTTAATTTATTTATTTTTGGCTGCATTGGGTCTTTGTTGCTGAGTGCGGGCTTTCTCTAGTTGTGGCAAGCAGGGGCTACTCTTCCTTGCGGTGGCTTCTCTTGTTGCGGAGCACGGGCTCTAGGCGCGTGAGCTTCGGTAGTTGTGATGCGTGGGCTCAGTACTTGTGGCTCGCTGGCTCTAGAGCGCAAGCTCAGTAGCTGTGGTGACAGGCTTAGTTGCTCCGCGGCACGTGGGATCTTCCCGGACCAGGGCTCAAACCCACGTGCCCTGCATTGTCAGGCAGATTCTTAACCACTGTGCCACCAGGGAAGCCCAGCATGGATGAAGCTTGAGGACACAAATCCTGAGTGAAAGAAGCCAGTAACAAAGGATCACATACTGTATGATTCCACTGGTAGGAAATATGCAGAACAGGCAAATCTACAGAGACAGAAAGTAGATTAGTGGTTGTTTAGGGGTGGGGACTGGGGGAGAGACTGGAAGATTGGGGTGGGGTGGTGACTGTTAACGGGTATGGGGGTTTCTTTCTGAGGGGATAGAACTGTTTTAAAATTGATTGTTATGATGGTCGCACAACTCTGTAAATATACTCAAAGCCATTGAGTTGTGCCCTTGAAATGGGTGAACTACATGGTAAATGAATTATATCTCAATAAAACTGTTGGGGGAGAAAGTCATGTCCTCCCCCCTGACCCCCTTCTCCTGCCAGGAATCCTTAGGCTCCAGCCTCCTGCCTTTGGGAAATCTCTCTCTCCTCCACCCTCTCTCTGCACGTGTGTGTGCACACACACACACACACACACACAACTTTCCATCTCCCCTTCCCGGTACCTTCCTCTGCCTTAAGACATTTTTCACTCTATTGCCATTCCCACCAACTACAGAGAAGTGCCTTCCCCAAAGAGAAGTTCCTTCCACAGCCAAAGTGCCCCATAGAGGTATTTTCCTAAACACTTTGCTCTTTAAAAGTTACTCACTTCCCTTTCGGTCCTTGCACGCAGGGGAACAAGGTCGTGAGGAAAGGAGCATGAGGTGTGCTGCCTCCATTTCTTCTGCCTTCGGTTTCTGAGCTTTTCGCAGGGCTTCCAACAGCGCTATGTTGGGACAAAGCATCCGGAGGTTCACAACCTCAGTGGTCCGTAGGAGCCACTGTGAGGAGGGTCCAGGGAAGAATTTACCATTTTCAGTGGAAAACAAGTGGTGGTTACTAGCTATGATGACTTTGTACTTTGGGTCTGGATTTGCTGCACCTTTCTATATAGTAAGACACCAACTGCTTAAAAAATAATCAATGAGACAGATACGAAGAGGAGCATTTTAAGTGTGCAGTCTCTTTGAAAAAAGGATCAAACTCTTGAACTCAGCATCCTAGATATGTTTGTAAATAAACTTATGGCATAAAAAAGTTACTCACTTGACAGCTATTAAAATTACGATTTTAAAGTCCCCGTGGTGATCTATCATGGCAGTCACTAACAAGTCCTAGTAGTTGTAAATTCCAAGGGCTTCATAATCCCAAGGAAAGAGGGGCCAACTCAACTTCTCCCAAGCCCCACTGGTCTCTGTTCTGAAACGTAACTCAGTCACCTCACAGGTGGGGAGAGAGGGTGAGGAAGATCGTTGCCAGGGCCAGGTTCTTGCAGGTTTTGGGGTCTGGAACAGGGTTGGCAAACTATAGCCTGTGGGCCAAAATCAGCCCACTTCCTGATTTTGTAAATAAAGTTTTATTGGAACACACAGCCACATCCATTCATTTACTTAATGTCTCTGGTTGGCTTCTTGTTACAACAGCAGAGTGGAGTAGCTGTGACAGGGACTGTATGGTCTATAAAGTCTAAAAATATTTAGTATCTGGCCCTTTCCAGAAAAGGTTTGCTGACCCCTGACATAGAAGATCCAGGCTTGAACTCCAGCTCATCACATGCTGGGTGTGTGACCTTGGACAAGTCAGTTCCTCTCTTTAAGCTTGTTTCCTCATCAGGAAACCAGAGGCAGTAACAGTGCCTCCTTTATATGTTGCTTGTGCAATGAAAATGACTTCATATGTGTAAAGTGCTTACATCATATAAAACACTCAATATATGTTGGTGGTTACTCTGTTATTTAGAAAATGAGGGCAGTAACTCCTATTTCGTATGGTAATTATGTGAAGTGATGGAGATCAAGCCTGTGAAAACAGTTGGCCAAAACACGTTTATTATTGTTATAAATATCTTAAAGGCTTTTGAGAGGATTCTTTGCTTCTTAGTAAAGCTAAGTTTTTTGGGGGAGCAAATTTGGAACTGTGAGAGTGTAGAAAAACTCTAATTTCAGAGGAAAAGAGGACCCTTAACCCCCAAATCCAAACTCTCTCATTTAGCAGTCCAGGAAACTGTACCCCCTGATCCTCAGCTGGGACTTGAACCTGCCCAGAACTCAAGTATTCTTTTGGCTGAGCTCGGCATCTTACCCAACAACAGGTGCTCAGGAATCCAGGCCTGCCATGTCTTTAAACACTTGTGTTTCCTCTGAGGTCCCCACCAGAACCTGTTTAAACAGTAATCTGCTTCGAGGTATTGGCATGCAGGTTTGCAGCCAGGGGAGGGAAGAGACCTTTGTCTCCACACCCTTCAGGGGATTGTCCAGAAGCCAGCTGAGGGTAGCCACCATTGATGACCTGATTTCCTGGACGGTGTTATTTAAATCGGGTTTAGTTCGGGAGATACGGCAGCCTCCCATTCATTCACTTTGTTTCACAGTGATTAACTGAGCAGCTAATACATGCCAGGTCCTAGGGATATAGCAACGAATGAGTCACCCCCTGCCCTTGGCAACTAACCCCCTTCCTTCTGATGGGGGCGACAATCAAGTAGGCATCTGGGCAATTTGGCCCCATAATAAGTCCTGTATTCTCCCCAGGATTTCAGTCCCACACTAAATACTGTACCAATGAATTGGAAAACCACTCTGGGCCAGCTGTATGATAGATGGATGGTAGGAGTTAAGAGCGCCAGCTTTGGAGTAAGTCAGATCTGGGCAGGACTGGCTCTGTAATTTGCTAAATGAAAACGTGGGCACCTTGTTCGAAAATTCTTCAAAATTTCAGGATGACAACAGCAGAGCACTGAACTATGCAGGGCCCACGCTGTGAAGCTGGCCCTGCGCCTGGGGTCAAACTGCTTTCCAGCTGGGTACCATTGGACACATCTCTTCACCTGTCTGAGCCTCCATTTCCTCATGTGAACAAAGAGATGCTAAGGCCAATGTGAGGTCTGGTTGTGGCTAGTAAGTGAGATGAGGCAGGTACAGCGCTGAGCAGGGAGGGCAGGCTCAACAATATCACTGTTCTCAGCCTGCAGTGACGGCTGCATTTCATCCTATGAGAAGAGCGCACATTTATGACTATTAGATAATGGCTAAGACTTAGACAGCAGACGGTTGATGCCAGACACTGTCTTAAGTTCTTTACGGATGTTCATTTCATCCTCATTACAACCCTGTCATGTAGAGATGGGGAAACTGAGGCCCAAAAAGGAGAGGGAACTTGCTTGTGATCTCACACCAGTCAGTGGAAAAATCCAGATTCAAACATGGGACATCTGGTCCCTAGGTCTGTGTTCTCAACCGACTACGTGTCCCAGGAGTCGACACATCCCTGACACGCACACTTGCACACACACGCATGTATGCATGTACCTTCTCTGAGATGCTACCACAAAGCGTGCAGTGTGGAACTGTCCCATAAGATGGGATTCTTTCTCTTTTCAAAATAATTAATTAATTAATTAATTTTTGGGCTGCGTTGGGTCTTTGTTGCTGCAAGTGGGCTTTCTCTAGTTGCGGCGAGCGGGGGCTACTCTTCGTTGCGGTGCACGGGCTTCTCATTGTGGTGACTTCTCTCGTTGCAGAGCACAGGCTCTAGCTGCGCAGGCTCAGTAGTTCTGGCACGTGGGCTCAGTAGTTGTGGCGCACAGGCTCAGTTGCTCCGCAGCATGTGGGATCTTCCCAGACCAGGGATTGAACCCCTGTCCCCTGCATTGGCAGGTGGATTCTTACCACTGCACCACCAGGCAGTTCCCTTTTTCTCTCTTTACTTGCTCTTTTGTCTGTCCCCTGCGACTCAACTTGGAGCCCCATGAGAGCAGGCACTGTCTTGCTTCCTGCTGTACCTCTGGCACCAGGCACTGTGCTGAGCACACAGTAGGCCCTCGATAGACATGCACCAGTGAAGGCAGGTGGGAAGCAGGCATCCAGCCAGAGCGCTCTGATCCAGAATCAACAGTTGCAGTGCTCAGAACCTCAAGACTGCGGCCTTAAGAACTGGTTTGGGGGCAATCTCGTGGCTAGAGGAACCATTTCATCCCCTCCTGGCTTTTCTCACTTGGGGTCCTCTCGCTGTGCAAGGCAAGGGGGTGAGAGGCATTTAAGGGGTGCCCTAGGGCCCAGCCCCCATCCTGGCAGGCTGCAGGGTGAGGGCACGGGTTGTGCTCTGGCAGCTGGGCCACAGCTGTCTGCCAGCCTCTCGGTGCCTGCCCCAGCTGGCCAGCTGGGCCCTGATGCCACCCCCCACCCCATGACACAGCAGAAAGTGAAACCAGAGCCCGCCCCTGCTGGCTGGGACCCAGTGCTTGCTATTTCCCCATCCCAGGGGGTGGGTGGGGAGCTGATGCCCAGGCCTGGCATCGGGTGGCCTGTCCAAGGAATACCCCTCCAGGCCAAGGGTGCCGCTGTGCCCCCTGCCCATCCCAGGGCCTCCGGTGCCCACTGCCTTCTGAGCCGTGCCGTTTGTGCACCATCATAGCTGCTCAGTGGAGTCCCATTAACCCCTGATCTTCACACTGCTCTGAGACAGGGGGTTAATTATTCTCCCCATTTCACTGAGAAAACTGAGGCTCAGAGAGGTGCCTCGGCCAGGAAGGAGGGTGCTGGGGCAGCAGGATCTTAAAATAAAAGACAAGTCAGAGCTATGGGTGGGCATAGGGGCAGAGATCCAAGGGGTCTCACTGGTGTTGGTGAGCAGGGCAGGAGTTTGTGGGGGGAGAAGACACGTGACCCCCCGGTTGTCACAGGTCGAGCCCCCTGCAGATTGGAATTGGCAACCTACCCCTCCCCACACCAACTCCACGGGTGCAGAAAATCCCTAAGACAAACAAGACTTCTTAAGAGGTGGACTATGGGGAACTCCCTGGCTATCCAGTGGTTAGGACTCCGCGTCTCACTGCCGAGGGCTGGGTTCAGTCCCTGGTTGGGGAACTAAGATCTCAAAAGCCATGCCACGCGGCCAAAAAGTAAAAAAAAAAAAAAGAGAGGTAGACTTTGAAACTTTAGAAAGAATCATCTTGGGTTCTGGCCCATCCTCAGGCCACCCGTGCTCTCCTTTGCTTAATATTTTTCTTTCAAGCAACTCACCCTCTTTTTTTTTTTTTTTTTTTTTTGCGGTATGCGGGCCTCTCACTGTTGTGGCCTCTCCGGTTGCGGAGCACAGGCTCCGAACGCGCAGGCTCAGCGGCCATGGCCCACGGGCCCAGCCGCTCCGCGGCATATGGGATCCTCCCAGACCGGGGCACGAACCCGTATCCCCTGCATCGGCAGGCGGACTCTCAACCACTTGCGCCACCAGGGAGGCCCAACTCACCCTCTTTATCTTGCATAAATTGATGTAAAAAAGAGCCCTTCTACACCTACCCTAAACTGAAAGCCAACTGCTTGCCATAAGTAGAAATCTGCTGTACAAAGAAATACCTGTTAGAATAATTTACGTCTCTAGCCAGGTACCACTTAAAATCATGTGCATATCAGACTTGGGAAACTTCTATTCCAAAACATAGGTTTCCTACGTGAGGAAATGGAGGCCCAGAGAGGTTGAGTCACTTGCCTGGGGGTGACACTGTGCAAGAGTCTCAGGGCTGGGGCTGCCTGATTCCATGATTCTAGAAACCTGTGCTTACTGCTGGGCTGTAGTCTCTGCTCCTGTCCGAGCTGTCTTAGCATATGAAGCGTGTATTAGTAAGTATCAGCACTAACAGCTTCCATGTTTCATGCTTTGGCATCACCACTTTCAAAGCACCCTCTGAGCTTTTCTATCACTTGAACTCATGATAACGCTCTAGGTACAGGTGAGAACCCTTTCAGAACAGAGCATGGGGTGTTGCCCCTCCCTTGCCAGAGAAGGAAACCGAGGCAGAGAATGGGGAAGTGGTCTGACTCAGGGAGCTGGTGAGCCAATCAGGACTGTCCAGAGCCCCTGCCAAGGTGAG
Source organism: Mesoplodon densirostris (assembly GCF_025265405.1). NCBI lineage: Eukaryota > Metazoa > Chordata > Mammalia > Artiodactyla > Ziphiidae > Mesoplodon > Mesoplodon densirostris. Next base: position 55,058,930 of record NC_082676.1, read on the forward strand.
GATCCCAGAGGCCCTGCTGGAAGGCCCAGGCTGAATGTGAATTGCCTTGTCAAACAGGTAACACTTGTTTCTTCCCCACTTTCCCCACCTCCCCCACCATGAACCCCCAGAGCAAACGCTGACAGCAGCCTCAGCTGCCCTGTTTCCCAAGCCTGATCTCCAACATTCGGCCCCTGGAGGGCAAAAAGCATGTTTAGGAACTGGTGTCTGCGGATGGCATCTTTTTATTTTTCATGGTGATCACCAGTTCTGAGCACTGCTGAGGGGAGCTCTACCAGGGACCAGAAGGGAAGGTTTGGGGGAACACCTTTGTCTCTTCTTTTAGTTGCTGGAGAAACTCAGCTGCCACAGCTGGCCCAGGGACCCCCGAGGAATACTGCAAGAGCAATAAGGATTTTTAGGGGCATTATGATAGCGGAATGGAAACACATCTGCCCCCAAAAGTCCCTCATTTTCCCTGCGGTAATGAACCAGCTGGGCAGGAAGTGGTGGCTCTCGGAACTCCAAGAGCCAAAACTAAAAAGGAAAAAATGTACAAAGTTAGAGCAAACTTTAAACAAGCCGACGCTTTCCTGGTGCACAGGCGGTGGCTCCACCCAGGCTCCCGAAAGGCTGATAATTGGCTAAATGTGTCTCCACACAGTGGCTTCAATATAGATGCGCCTCCTCTGTGCCCAGAAAACCAGGATCTGGAATCCCAGAGCAGGTGACGAGGATTAGTCCCTAAGGCCAGGTGATGCTCAAGAGCCAGTGCCATCTCCCCAAGACCCCGAATGATTATCCCAAACCCTCGTTAATAACCCAAGTGAATCACAGATCCTTCAATCCCTCCTTCCTCTGGAATGTGGGAAAGTTATCAACTTGGAAACCCGGATGAAAATATCTGTAAATTAAGCAGCCGTTTCCAGGGCTGTATGAACAAGTGAAGGGCGAGAGCTTGGGTCGGGGAGCCTGGCGGTTATCACTGATGGGGCCAAAGGGGGAAAATCACAGCTAAAGTCCAGTGTGCCGACTCTCAGGTCCAGCCACTAACGAGTGAGGATTAAGGAGTCAAGGGCAGGGGCTCCCCAGGGTTTGTGGCCTTCAAGGTCTCTGCAGACAAGGCCCTCCCCCAAGCCAGCCAGCAACCCCCCGCCCGCCTTGAAAGGGTTAACACCTCTACCGCTGCTGACACCCGAGGAGGAGGCTGCTCACTCAGCAAGCTGGCATATCACACTGGGCCATCGCGGAAGAGAGGGGCTGAAAACAGCCTCTGTGAGTTCTGTGAATGGAAGCGGCCTTATCACCATCAGAGTGAAAAACGGGGCAAAAAGCCTTCCCAACACAGAACCCGCGACCTGGGCGCTCGCTGGCTCCTCGGCACCTGTCGCGTGGCCCCGGAGCTCTGGCAGGGACTCCGGGCATCTGTGGTGGTGAGCACCCGGCCACCTCGGCCAGACCTGCGAGGGGGCGATTCTACACTTGCCATGTGACAGCCGGCAACCAGGCCTAGATCTCGCCTTTCAAGCAGCACCTAAAATATTCTCCGGGTGAACCTGAGGCTAAATATGGCCTGGCCTACGAGTGCCTGGTCTGGACCTTTTAATGCCACTCGAAGATACAATCAGGAACCCATGGGGCCTTTTGGTGGCCTAGAGTCCAGTTACTGAGGCCAAACGGGAGGCCTGTGGGCTTGGCTGACTCCAGGCTGGGTGCAACTTCCCCCAGAGGATGCGACCCGGTGCCAAGGCTGAGCAGGCTTCTTTCCTGCATGTCTTATTCTGGAATGCCCACACAGTTCTCTCTCTGCCGGCCCCCAGGGTGGCTTAGACGTAGGTCCCCTCATCCACCTCCCTGGCCTTCCCTCCAGGCCCTCTGATGGCCTGCCAAAGCCTTCTCCCCACTTCCAGGCTGCAGCCCTGACCCCCTGGCCTGGGTTTTCCTTGCACCCTGATTGAAAGAAGAGGGTTCAGCTCCCCACGTGGACGGGAGGCCGCTGGCTGGAGAAGGCAGGCAAACACACACACACACACACACACCTGCAGGGGGTAGATTGCACGGTAGCTTAGATGTGTCCCTGCTCTGCGGCTGGCCCCGTGCCACACCCCCTCGGCCCACCCCAAACGGCAGGATCGCAGCCCTGTTGCTGGAGGGCAGAGAGAGCTTCAGCCCGGGCTGCAAAAGCACAGCTCTGCTCTGGAACCTGCTAGCCTGGTCTTAGCAAAGTTGGGTTCTGCCCTCACCGGAGGCCACATGGTAACCGGGACAGTCAAGAGTCTCTGGGGAGGCTGCTCTCGGGAGCCTAACACCCCCCCCAGCTCCCTGCTTTTAGCCAAGAAATGCTGCGGGCCCTGAGGGCCCCAGGAGGAGAGACCCCACCCCACCGCACCCCAGCACCTGTCTGGGGCTTGTTTGGGCTCTGGTGGTGGCTCCAAGGCCACGTTCAGGTCTGGGCTGGCAGCGGTCCAGGCTGTTTTGGGCAGAGATGCCAACAGACCCGGGCACTGATCTCACGCATGATTCCAACAAGAGAGCCTGGTTTTCTGCACGTCTCTCAGAAAATTTTCACACCACACTGCACAGCTACCTTAAGGCTCCTTTCCCCGCCTGGGCCAAATCCTCCAGCAAAGGCTAAATTTGCCTCCCTCTTCTCAGTCCCTTTTGACAATGGCTTTCTTGGGACACCAACATCCGTTTTCCTTTTCTAGGTGTGCTTCCCTTTCATGCTAGTGGGGCAGCCTTTCCGGAGACACTGAGAAAGGAGTTTGCTTTGTGGTTCCTTCAACTTGACTATTTTATATTAAGGAAGATGATGTAAAATCGGAAACTCGAAAGCTTTGTAAATATCTGCACACACACCCCCCCCCTACAATGGAGGACGCTGGGAAAGCAGCCTCTGAGGACTGGGTGCTTTGGAAAGAGACCCCCAGGAGGTGTGGGGGGCTTGGGGGTGACAGGGACCCCGAAGTCCCCTCCTTCCAAACTCTCTTCAACATGTACTCTTTTGCCTGAAAAGCATGCATGGCTACTAGGCCTAAAGTCTGTGATCATTTTATATCACGTTCGCGTCGGTGTTTTTCTTCAGCGTTTACTTTCACCTTGTTCCAAATATAAGAAGCAAAAAGGACTTTACATTTTCCCAAGTTTGGGATACATTTTCCCAAGTTTGGGATACATTTTCCCAAGTTTGGGATGCTCGGCAAGAAAGAAAATGGATGATTTTGTTTGGGTGTGCCCTTTCTGGCAAGTGGTTCTAAGGACCAAGTTTGCCCTCACTTTCATCTGACCCATTTCTATCCTCATGCCTAAAATAGCTGATATTTACAATATCACAATTACAAGAGGCTGAGCTGCTCTTCTATAAGGTAGTTGTAAATTTATCTAGCAAGAATCTTCCTTCTGCTCTTAATATAAGTGGGTGGGAGGCTGGGAAGCAAGAAATAGAGGGAGTGCTCCCTTAGGGACTTTTCCAACTTTCATTGGTTTGGGTCAGAAACGCATGTTTTGTTTTTAAGGAAGTAGGAGTTTCATTGCAGCCCCTTTCCTAAATATTTTACCCCCCCAGCTATTCCATATTCTTTCTGTTGAAACATTTTTTTCCCTGTGAGAGTCGGCTATGGCTTGTGTATTGCTAAGACCGACATTCAAATTTGCTTTTTTTTTTTCTTTCAAAATCCATCCACACTTCCTTGGAGGGAAAAGTAGCAACTGCTTCGTGAAATTTCACACAGAGGGGCAAAAGGAGAAAAGCCAAAATGTATTCAGCAGTTCCAGAGCTGAGCTTTTTTTTTTTCTTATTGGTTAGGGTCGGGGAGTGGGGGGAGAGCAGTGGTCAGAATATGAAAAGAAGCTGTGATCCTTTGCTGAATTAGTGACCACTTCTCACTGCAAAGTACTGACTTACAATCTCTTCACCGTACTACTCTGCCTGTTTCCAGATTCAGAGGCAGGGGGAGTTTGCTAAATGTATTCATAATTACATTCACCCTTGCAGAGGGCCGAGTGTAAGCAGGGGCTGTGCTGTTTCGATTGCTCGAATTAAAGCAGCCCCCAGTTCACATTCAGCACTAAATTCTGATTTTTCCATACTTGACAATTCAGCAATTTTAACATGCTACTTCATCGCCACGATTATAGCTCAGTATCTTGGTGCGACATTTGGTGTTCCGGTCTCGTTAATTCACGTAAAACACCCTATTTGTAGAAGTATCATTAGAGGCTAATTTGGTGAGATGTCCTTATTTAGCAAAGCAAATAGGACCTGACAGTCAGCTCTCTGGCGCTACGATGGGGGTGACGATTCAGCAATTCACAACGTGACAATTTCCCATCGCCCAGCCACGCTGGGATTGTGGACTCCTGAAAATTGTGCTGTTTCATCGTGTCCCATAACAAAGGGAAAGAACTCTGAAAAGTAAAGAACTGTTTTTTGCCAAGGCCCCGGGAACGCGAATGTCACCAGTGTGTCTATGTGTCATGTCTATTCAACACGAATCTTCTATCAGGGACTTGGTGTTCCAGAGTTTTTCAGGTACAGCTCACTTTTCTCTATGCCCTGCTGTGAACACTTGATTGAAATCCAGGTTTGCAAATAAAGAAACTTAAGGTATGTGGATGTCTATATAGGTTACAACTGGAGGGTGTGTGTGTGTGTGTGTGTGTGTGTGTGTGTGTGTGTGTGTGTGTGTGTGTGTGTGTGTGTGTGTGTGTGTGTGTGTGTGTGTGTGTGTGTGTGTGTGTGTGTGTGTGTGTGTGTGTGTGTGTATTAACAGAACTTAATAAGGTTAATGGGAGGGCATTTGTACCTCCGCCACCCTTGCCTTAGAGAATTCCCTGACAACATTATCCAGCGTTTCTTATAAAATGACTAAGATCAGCGTAGCAAAGAATTGCAAAGAAATACTGCGATTCCACGTGGGAGCAAGCAAGCAAATCTAATGTAACTGCAATTCACGATGTCAGTGATGTTTGATTTTTGAGGGTGTCAAATGGTTTGACACGACCCATGTGTCACTCATTCCCTTAAAATCCTGTTTAAAACATCTCATTAAACCACTGGGGGGGGGGGGTGGGGGGAAGTACTTTTGCCTTCTCATACCTTCTTGGCCTCCCAAAGAAAGGCCCTTGAAAACAGCAGGTTCAACAGACTGAGAACACATACACACACATATATAAGAATATCCCCCAGACGGCTTTTCAGTTTTACCCTTTCCTCCGACCGACCTTCGGAGTGCAGCTAGGTCTCTGCCCCCTCCCTCCAGGGACTGCTGGGGCCTGAATCCCTCGCCGTTTATAATGACCCCAAAAGCGGGACTTTGTGGGCCAGTTGGATAAAACATAAACTCATCTCGCCCTCAAAACCCCGATTCTGGGACCACAGCCTCCAAAACCTCCTTTCTCCAGAAGGGTGTCCCCCTTCTCAGCTCACAGCACTGGGGCAGGCTGCCTTTGAGGCAGGATTTTGGAGAATCCTGGATAATTAAAGGAATCATTACTGGGTTTTCCTGCAGGAATGATGGGATGACAGTTCATCTCATCCAAAAGCCAGAGTAGCATGGTGGGGACGGAGGGCGTATTTGCCTGCCCCATGGGGGTATCTTTTCCCTCCCTTGCCCCCAGACCCATAGCTGGGCCTGACATCGTCCCAGGGAAGACGCTGAGCGTCCAAAATGGCCCTCAGGGGAGCGCAAAAGTTGTGCCTGGGGGGCCTCCTGCAGTGCCCCACCCCCACCCCTTCCCAAATCCGGCTAAAGTTTAGTTATTTGTGCCCTTAATTGTCTTATTAAAGTCAAATTTGCAGCTTGCCCCGACTGGAGGAAGTGATTTCCATCTTAATAGCTCAATTAGCCTCTGGGTTCTGGAAAGGCCACCCCGATACACACACCTTTTCTCCCCATTTTAAACCCCCTCCCTTTTTCACAACTTCTCCTAAAAATAAATTATAAATATGGATGTGTCCTCAGAGGATCTGAGCGGCACATTCCAACGCTCCCCACGGTGGGGCTTGGAAGCAGGAGAAACCAGAAACGCCACTCCCCCCCAGCCCCAAATCAAAAATGCCTTTTCCTTTTTTTCTCCTAACTTTTGCCAGAGCAACTTGGTGTGGTCTCGGGCCCTGACACCCCGATCCGCACCCCGGAACCTAGATTTTTTTTTTTTTTAAACTCCTGTCCAGCGAAAGCTACAGCCAACGTGCTATGGCCGCCTACTCCTCGGAGGGAGGGGGCAGCCAACTTTACTTCGGGGAGGTGGTAACTCTCTGGGGACTGTGCTCCCGGCTTTTCCGGACGTCCCCAGGGCCCAGCCCCCGGAGGCTGGCGCTGGCCCCCCTGCCCGTGCCAGCGCGGCCCCGGGCGCACGTGGAGTGACGACGAGGTGCGGCGGGCGCGGACGCGCGAGCAGGGCGGCCTGCTCTCCGAGCGGCACTGATATCGGGGTCACGCAGCGAGTCAGTTTCCCGAACCGGCTTTCCGGGGTGGGGGTGGGGTGGTAGGCTTTCAACCCGCCTCGTTAATTTCCAAGCCCCGGCATTAGGGAGGTGGGGGGGCTGCCTCGCCCCCATCCCACCTCCACGCCTAACACGCCTCTCTCGGGAGCCAGGGAGGGGTGAGGGGGGGAGGGAGCCCAATCCCGCTGCCTCGGGGGGCGGCAGCGGCGGCGGCTTCCCTCCCAGGCAAGCGTCTAGCGCCGGGTCCCGGGAGAGCCGCGCGCTTCACCCCGCCGCCACCTCCCTCCCGGCTCGTGTCGCCACCCACCCCCAGGCAGCCACCCCGCACCCTCTGCTGTCCCGGGGGCCTGAGCACCCACCTGCCGCGGCTCCCAGGCCCGGGGGAGGGTTGCCGTGCAGGAAAAAGGGGGAAACTCACCGCCGCTGCCTCCTCCGGGGGTGCAGGGGGCCCCCCGGGGCTGCGCCTTCCAGGGCTCCCGGGAGGCGTGCGCGGGGTGGGGGGCGCCCCGCGGGCCCTGCAGCCTCCTCCTCGATTGGAGCCCAGCTTCAAATCCTTCACCGTAGGTGGGGGGGTACTTCCAGAAAAAAAATCCCCCCCCTTACTCAGATCAGATCCAAGTGATGGGCAGGGGGCGTATAAAAGCCTTTTCTGCCGAGAGCGCGGAGCCGACGGGGCTGCACCCGGCCTCCACGGTCCGCTGCCGCCACAAAGCCGCGCCCCCGCCCCCCCACCCCGGCCCGGCCTCCACCCTCCCCCGCTCCCCACCCCCCCACGCCCTATGGCCGGCCCGGGGCGGGGGCTGGGCCGGCCCGGGGTTGGCCGCGCTGGGGAGGCGGCAGCGGCGGCCCAAGCGGCGGGGCGGCTCCTCCCCGGCCGGGGAGAGAGGGTGAGAGCCTGGAAGCCGAGCGCTCCCGCCTGCCCGGGGCGGGGGCTGCGGCGGGGCCGGGCGGGGCCGGGCGGGGCGGGGGGTGGGGTGGGGGGAGCTTCCTAGAAACCCTCGCCAAATATAGTCAGCGGATAGGGGCATTCCTAGAAATGCGGCGGCGACGTCAGCCTCGACCTATGGGGGCAGAGCCTGGGGTTCTCCAAACTCGGGGTGGGGGGCGGGGACGGGGAATAGGGGAGATTCCCCACTTCCAATACCCCGGTGGCCCGGAGGAGGGAGCCTAGGCTGGGCCTCCCTTCTGGGGGGCGGACAGGATTCCTCCACATGCGCTCCAGGGATCCCTCAGCCGGGGGTGTCTGAATGGGGACGCATCTACTTAAGATTCCGACTCGCCCCCAGATCCGCCCCCCCCCACTTTCGGAACACTCAGTGACAGTGCCAGCCGGCGCTTTTAGCCCTTCCTCCGATTTTTCTCACTCCTCCCTACACGCTATGAACAAACAGTAGAAGTTGGAGCTGCACCAAGTCTGGCTTCCACACCTGGCCGCTCACCCCTTGGCGGCCCCTAACCTCCTCTGGGATGACTGGAGTCCCTCAGAAGCCCTGGGTCTGAAATTGGATAGACATGCTCTGTTCCCAAGAACTCCCCAAAATACCAACCCACCTTCAGGCCAAAACATAAAGTTGTGCTTCCCCTTCCCCATTCCAAAGTCCCTCTGTTGCGCTTTCATGGTCCCAGGCTCTGGGAGATAGGCTGGAAATTGGGGGGTGGGGATGAGGGTACCCTCTCCACCTGGCAAAGATCTGGCCTCTTGTGCTGACACCCGTTCCCCCCATAAGCTCCTCCCCCTCCATAAAGTACATGAGGTTCCAACAGTAAGGGGGAACCCCCTACAGCCCGCCCCCTTCCTGAAATCTGCCCCCCACCCCGCATCGCTTTCCCAGAACCCCACATCATCCCACAAGTGTCCCCTCTTGCCCAAAGAGGATCCACATAACTGAGACATGACTTGTCCCCTTCGACTGCCCAGCCTCTTTTCAAGTAAACGTGACTGGAATGAGCCTCCCAGGATCATAAAAAATGTATTTGCTGTCCTCTGTTGGCCGACGGGTGTCACACTCAGAAAACACATCACCCAACCCAGTGGGCGCTCCTGATGCCATCAGGGGGGGTCCCGGGGGCCCCAGTCAGAGGAAGTGAGCCACACAGCCCCCTCCTCTCCTCCTGCCTCAGCTGCAGTCCTACCCTGCCCCCACCGAGGGAGGTGGGGAGGGGTGGGGGTGTCCTGGCTTGCAGCCACTGCCCTGGACTTTGACCCACTGGCCTTGTGGCTCATGTCCCTTCTCTCTCGTTGGATCCCAATTCCAGAAGTCTGGAGGGCTGTGCTCACGGGGGGGGCAAGGAAGTCTGCGGTGGGGCCCTCTGGGCTCACTCTGGGCTGGGGGACCCCCAGGGGATGGTTTCACCAATAGCAGCTTGGAGGGGCAGTGAGAAAAAGGGGGGCTAGGTCAGACCCCTCTTAAGGCAGAGGACTGATCACTGATAATCATCCATCCCCATTTCCTCCTGAGGACCTACTATGTGCCAAGCACATGGAATATACTGTCTTACCGAACTCACCGCATTACCTTATGGCAGCCAGACAGGAAGACTGAGGCTTAGAGGTCAGTTGTTCATTGAACTAATGCTTGCTTGCCCTCTGCTGATGCTGGGGTCACAGTGGCAAAGAGGACAGGCGCTGCCCTCTGGAACTCATCATCTCAGGGAGAGACCCACGTCAGCAGGGGATTACCATGCTGCCCTCGTGGTCCAGGGCATGAGTGCTGGAGCCCAGTTGCCTGGGGTCAGGGCACCATGAGAGACTAAGGCTGGGCCGGGATGTCCCTCCTGGGCCTCCCTACTGTCCCACTCAGTGCTGCCTCTGTCAAGGCTGCATTGTCCTCTGGGTCAGTCCCCTCTTGTTGGGTAGAGCCAGAGAGAGGCTTTGCGCCCTCTCCCACTTCTTGCCCCCTGCCAGGACTGGCTGCAAGTCCCTGGGCCTGGTTTAGCCTCTCTAGGCCTCAGTTTCCTCATCTGTAAAACAGGAGTTATAATACCCGCCTTATAGGACTTGTAGGGGGATTAAATGAGACAAAGTCCATGTAGGAGAATTTGGCAATCAAAAAATTTGTTTCTCTTGTAAAATTTTCTTTTTATTTTGTGTTTAGAAGCTGCAGTTTTAAGTGTATTGACAGAACATACATAACAAAAGCTTCCTAAGAAGTGGAAAAAAACATTGCTGGAAAAATTGGCCTCATTAAGGCCAATTAATACATACTCCATTGGAAATTACATACTCCATTGGAAATTAATACATACTCCATTGGAAATTAATGATATGACATTTATTTTAAAAATTTTTATTGGAGTACGGTTGCTTTAATTGATATGACTTTTGTACAAACACTAACATTTCCAAATCAGTCTAAATAGGGGGGCGTTTCAGTTCTTTACCATCTATACCCAAAGTAGAAAATCCCTCAGTTTCTGAATGCAATCCTGACAAACATCAGAAATGGTCACTCTGAGATCCTGCTGACATATTGTTCTGTACCTTCGTCTAAAGATGCTTCTGTTGAGTAAGTGTCCCTATGCTTCTTTTTTCTCTTTGCTCTGATCTTCCTGCAGCTTCAGAGTTATATTTCAGATTTCTTCTCTTTTTGCTCTCATTTTTGCGGGAGGAAACCAGTTTGCCAAATTCATATGTAGTTCAAAATTGAGAACGGGATTTCTCTTAGAATCTTAACATTTGATGGAGAAGGGCCTCTGAGTACATTCACCAGATGGTTGGTTGTGCTCTGTGTTACTACCTGGAGGAGGGGATGTCTGCGCTGAGACTGGAAAGAGGAAAAAAACTGGGCCAGTGAGAGGGGTGGAGTCCAGGCCGCAGGTGTAGCACGTGCAAAGCCAGCCCTTCTGGGGAGCTGAAGTAGCTCCCTGGAGCCACAGTAGGCTGGTTCAAGGTCCTGTAGGATGCCCCCGCCCACATCTGTGCGCTGAGCCCCAGGATTCTGGAAGGTCACCTTATCACCCCAAGTTCAGACCCTAAGAGCTGGATGCAGAAGGCAGGCCCATGGGCAAGGTCCCACCAAAGGCAGCGAGGGCCCTGCCTTTACCTTGCACTTTAAAAGATGCCCCTGATCCCTTTGAGGCCTGCCCTTGCCCATTCTGGCTCAGCTTCCCATGACTCAAGCTAGTGGCGGGCCTGAAATCCAGTTAAGTACCGGAAGCGCTGCCAGACTCCGGAAAACAACCCGCTCCTCGGCCGGAAGCCCCAGAGGCCCACTCTGGCCTTCTCCCAGGAAGGAGCCTGACCCGCACCCAGGTTTCTGGCCCAGGGAGGATGCCAAGGCCTAGGCCAGAAGTGCAGGGAGGCCACACCAGGAAGAGGGAGCCTTCCAGAAAGGCCTGGACTCCTGGCTCCCAGACCCAGAGAGACAGAGAGAGAGAGAGAGAGAGCAGGCTTCACCCTGCCTCTCTGTAGGTTTTCCTCAGGGCGTACAGGAGGGAGAAATGCCCGGTCACTGCCATCTCCCAAGACTCCTAGAATATCAAAAATGAAAAACTTCCAAAGCAAGCATATAAAAATTATTCTACAATAGGTTTTAACCATTTGCATCGAACAGATGTGGACTTAAAAAACAGGTACACACAAACAGGGATGCAATCATAGCAATGTAGTTATGCTAGATATGGGACAGAATCAGGATTTACGGAAAGTAATTTCTTATGTGCGTCCACCGAGGTTCGTGCGACATGAGTCTGAAGTGGCGTGATGGTTGTGTTCCTCCCTCAACCCCATCAGGAGGTGGCTGTGACCACCCTTATGATATCTTCTGGAGATAATGTTAAGAATCTCGCCTAAAAATTCTTCCTGAACACCAGGACTTAGGCCCAGTGGTCCTTACAAGTTAGGTCCAAAGCTCCCTGAAAGCCAGAGGTCGCCTCACCCTCATCCTACCCTGGCCTCGGACCCTCGGCAGCATGCTGAATGGCAGGAGCAACTCCAGGGCCTTTCATCTGGCCCTGCCCACCTGCCACAGTGGTACCTGTGCCCCATAGGGAACAACAGGAACTGGGAGCAAAGGGGATGAAAGGGAAAGCAGTTTCCATGGCCCTGCCCCTCGGGCTCTGTGATGTCAGGCGGAGACAGCCCCTGGCCTGCCTGGGTTTTCTTAAGGCCACCCAGAGCCACAGGTCCCTGTGGGCCTGAAGCCTCATGTTTCTTTACGAAACGGAAAAACACGGGGGCAACCTACTCGCCCAGGACCTGTAGCCTTGCTACTCTGCCTTGTCTTGCACATGGCCGGGCAAATTAAAGATTTTTTAGAAAATGAATAAGAAGGAAGGAAAAGTACTGGAAGAGAGGCGGTGAGCCTGGGATGTCATTTCCCAGGAGGCGAAAAACTCCAGGCCCTGAGTAGACAGAAAGACAGACTGCCATTGGTGAGACCAAGGGGTCTGTGGTTCCTGGTGGGCTGGGAACAAGGTCCTCACCTGCTAAGGGGGTCATGACCCCGGAATCCTTAGTCCTCCTAAATTTGTTTCCTCATTGACAACAATGGGGATGTTAAAAGCATTAAATTTCATGATTTGCATGAAGTGCTTGTCTGGGTCTGGCACATAGCAAGTGCTCGATAAATTGTAGGGATTATCATTAGCTGTTCAATGGGGGTCTTGAACCGGCCATGCCTGGGATGTAGGAATAGATTTACAAGTGCGAGGGCTTCTCCTTTAAGATGTGGTTGGTGTCCCTAGCACCAGTTTCATCCTCACCCCTCAGCCCAGGGAAACCAAAGTGGAAGCAGCACCAGGGTCTGGATGGGTGGGCCAGCTCAGCTGAGCTGGACCTGGTCACCCAGAAAGAGTGTCACCCAGAGTTGGCTTCTTGGAATTTCAATAGGGTGGCCAAATTGTGTCATGAAACTAGTAGAATGCTCCACATCCAGTCCAGTTGGAAATGAAAGAGTTGATCAACATCTCCATCAGCATAGAATTCTTCTCTGGAACCCACATGACTGTGGACCCATCACCACCTCTCAGACCAATACCAACTTTAAAATAAATGCTGTTGGATTTGGAGGGTTTTTTTATGAGAGGTTGCAACTGGCAATCCACAGGCTGAGCAGGGCCCACAGACATGTTTCATTTGGCCTACAGAGGCTTTAAAATAATAAAAATAAATTTGATTTGGTGGCCAACATTTTTAAACCAGGAAATTTCCTATTTAAATAATCCAGATTTCTGGTGTCTTTTAAGAAAATCAGGTGATCAAAAGATTTGGCAGGGGGTGGAGTCAAGATGGTGGCACAGGAAGATGCGGAGTTCACATCTCCCCACAACTAGGGTGCCTGCCGGATACTGGTGGGGGACCTTGACGCCCAAGGAGATGGGAGGAACCCCCAAGCGAGCCGCTGGGGGTCAGGCCAAAGCTCCTGTGGTGGGGGCTCTGAGTCTGAACCACCGGACTAACAGAGAACCTCAGACCCCAGGGAATATTCATCAGAGTGAGGTCTCCCGGAGGTCCTCATTTCAGCACCAAGACCCAGCTCTACCCAACAGCCTACAAACTCCAGTGTTGGAAGCCTCAGGCTAAACAACCAGTAAGACAGAAACACAATCCCACCCATCAAAAAAAAAAAGATTTGGCAGCCATAGGCCTGTCTTCCTGCAGAGCAACAGTTGGTTGGAGCAGAACAGTGGATAACAGGATATATTAGTCAGTGAAGGCTAGCTGCTATAACAAACATCCCCAAGCTTTCAGTGGCTTACCACAATACAAGTTCATTTCTTGCTCATATTGTTACCAAGTCTAAGTTCGTACTGCTCACTGACAGGCCAGTAAATCGAAAGACGAGTTGTCGGGGCAAGAAATAGCGACTTCATTTGGAAAGCCAGCAGAGCAAGAAGATGGCAGACTCATGTCCCAAAGAACCATCTTGCCTGAGTTAGGGTTCAGGCTTCTTTTATAGTAAAAGGAGAGGGAGTCAAGTCAAACATTTCCTGGTTCCAGTCAGCCTCTGGAGGGGATATGTTAATTTCTTCCTTCCCACAGTCATTCACAGGTGGGCCTGGTCAGGATGTTTCATGTGAGCTAAACAAAGGTATTTTAGCTTAATGCTTGTTACCTGGGATGCAGGGTTCCCAGAGATGGGCCATTATGTATAATTTAAGCTTGTAGACAACATCCCTTTAGTGATTAACTTGTAGTAGAATACAGTTTCTTCCTTATTACAATATCATAGTCCAAGAAGTGGGGGATGGGGGTGTCCACACATTATTTAGGGAAACAGATGTCTTCCACTTCATGGCTCTGACATCTTCGAGGGATTCATTCTTTCTACATTGAGCTGGAGGATGGTGAAGGAGATGGTAGGAAAGCAGACCAGCTTTTAATTGTATCAGCTGGGAAGTGTCCCACATTGGTGAGAACCAGTCATGAGGCCCAACAGGGACCCAAGGGGGCTGTGAAATGCGGTGCCTAGCTCAGGGCCCAGGAGGAAGAGGAGAACACAGAAGCTTATAAGCAGCAGCATCTCTGTTTCAAGTGGCTGCCCTACATGCTTTCTCTACTTGGTCATGGAAGATCTGTTCTTCCCATTGTTCTTCCTCACCTCTCCCCAGCTCAGCCATTTGGCTCAGGGGAAACTTTCTGTCATTGGTTGGAGAATGGTCATGTGATACAATCCCAACCAATGAGACAAGATGGATTTGGATATGATGCCTGGAACAGCAGCAGCCATTTGGGGACCAGTCTTGTGGTGAAACCAACACAGTGATGGCAGAAAAGAGAGATGGAAGGAACCCGTGTCTCTGGTGGCCTGGTGGAGCTGCTCAAACAACTAATCCAGAAACCTACCCTACTTCTAGACTTCCTGAGAAATGCATAATAAATTATCTTATTGTTTAAGCCAGTTTGAGCCAGGGAATTCCTGTTCCTTGTAGAATAAAGTATCCAAACTAAGATCGCTGCCTGGCTAGATTCACTTAGGTCTGGCCATTCACCTGCCTGGCCATGTATGTATTTGAGTTTTGGGCACTTGACCTAAAATGCTTTCTTTTTCCAATCAGAGCTGAGGTCAATCAGCCAGCTGATCTTCATGGCCTTAAGTGTCTACCACTTAAGGATGCAACGTGCAATTATCAGTGCTTCCTGGGACAACATGGGCCCATCCAGGGTCTTTGTCTCCACCTGCATCTTGGGGATGCAGCAATCCATGCGTGACACTGACCACAAGATGAGCAGATATGGATTTGAGCTTGGGCTCCACCACTTCTTAGCTGGGTGAACTTAGACTAGCCAGTGAACCTCTCTGAGCTTCAGTTTCTGATTGCTGTGAGCATTGCTGGATGATTCGATGACTTGACATGTAAAGGCTCTTCTCCCAGGCTCAGCACCCAGAGGGTTCACAGTAGATGTTGGCTGGTGGCGTGGTCACTGCCTGGCTGCTGAGATCCACTGAATGATCAGATGGTTTGCTCCAACTGTTGGTCACTGGGGAGACGTAGCCCTAAAGTACAAGGCCCATATTGTAGAGCAAGGTAGATCCTCCACAGAGGAGGCATTAGATAGCTCTGAATAACCTAGTAGAAATGTATTCCCCTTTCACTTTTCTTATACGCTTTGTGATCTTGTGAAGGAGAAAATCTCACTTAGGTGCTGCTCCATGTTTAACACCTTCCTAACACTTACTAAGCCCCCTGGAAGGGGGCCCAGGCTTCTGGCTCAGAACATTTCATCGTAGCAGTATCGCTATGCAATGTACAAAGATCATTTTGTTTTTGTTGCATTTTAAAGTAATTATCACCCATTTATGGCAGATGGTGCTCTTTTTCCATCTGAGGAAGTGAGATAACATTTTTCTTTTGAGATAAAATTGTCTAGGTTATCCAGGTGAGTTAAGTTAAATAAAAATATTAGTGGAATACAATGCAGGAGGTACAAGGTATGGCTGAAATCAAGAAGGTGGGCTGTGAAAGACTCGAGCTTGGGGCCTTATCAGGGAAAAACATGGAGCCTGGGGGTCCAGCAGGAGAAGGGCCTTTCTGGGTGGTCAGAGGCTGGCGGTCATTCCTAACAGGAGTGACGAGAGCTGTGGCAGCCTGTCCCCAGGCCTCTTAAGAGAGTCCCTGAGATGACATTCAAACTGAATTCCTTTGGAAGGAAGGAAGGAAGGAAAGTAGGGAGACGCAGCATCCTGGTTTGCCCAGGACTGGGGGGTTTCCCGGGTCATGGGACTTTCAGTGATAAAACTATAACAGTCCCAAGTGAATGGGGATGGTGGGTCACCCTGGCTGTCCTGGACTGGGGATTTGGGAGGAGCAGAGAGTTGCTGGTTCAGGTCAATGAGAGTGGTCATCCTTGTGAAAAGAAAGAAAGTAGTATTTTTTTCAATACCCACAGCCTCTTCCCAAAGACTCAGAAGAATTCTATCTTAGCCTTGGGAGCAAGGTTTCCTGGTATGTCTGTCTGGATAATAGGTGAGGGGACGGAGCAAAAGGAACCTAGACAGGTTGGAGATACACTGGGAAGAGACAGAGTCTGAGGAAGAGAATAGATGGTGTGTGTGACAAGTGTGGAGCTGGCCAGACGGAAGGGAGTCAGCCCGGCTGGGTTGATGTAGAGTCTGGGGAGAGGCCAGAGGCAGCTTCCTACTGGGATGGGCGGGCTGTGAAGAAAGGCGGGGGGTCTTTTCAAAGACATCGAGCTGTGTTATTAGTGGAGCGCTCGCCACCCCGCATCCCCTCTGATACCTTCCTACAGCCCACAGTGAAGGTTGAAATGTCTGGTCATGGACTTCCCTGGCGGTCCAGTGGTTAGGACTCCGCGCTTCCACTGGTGGGGGTGCGGGTTCCATTCCTTGTCGGGGAACTAAGATGCTGCATGCTGCCTAGTGAGGCCAAAAAAGCTGGTCAGTTCCTTTCCGATATTGAACGGGTATTGCCTCAAAATGTCACATTCTGCAAAAATCAGAGTAAATCTGACCCAGGGAGGGCTGGTTCCAGGGGAGTCCTCGGAAGCTGCCTAGGGATGAACCATTCCTGCATCTGCCCACGCTTCTCCAGCCTGGTACCCAACGCCAACAATTCCTCCGGGGCCCAGGTTGAGTACCTCCTTTCTCTTTCTCTCAATTACCCCATCTGTAAAGTGGAAGCAGTATTTCCCTCATCATCTCTGTGCCAGGCTCTGAGCTAGGTGGTGAGATGTGGATTAGACCACACTTGACCCACTTTTTTTTTTGGTTTGTTTTTGTTTTTAATTATGAGCTATTTCAGGCCAACCGAAAAGGATGGGAAATAAGTTAACAGACACCTGTGTGCCTACCACCCAGCTGAATTAATACATAACTCACATCCAGATTCAACTAAGACCCTCGTGTGCCCTTTCTCTGTCTCAGCCCATCTTCTGACATCCCCACGGATGACACTGTCCTGAGTCTAGACTTCATCACTCTTGGGCATGTTTCTATGCTTTTACTACCTAAGTAGCCAGAAACAACAAACAGGGTATTGTTTACATAACGTTAATTCTGTATAAATGGTATCATGGTGTATCATCTTTCTATGCCTGCCTTTTTTTGCTCCTCTTTTTGTGAGTTTTATCTGCCTCGCGCAATGGAGTTACAGTTTATGCATTTGAACTGCAGAACTTGATTCCACCCTGTGGACCCACCATGGTTTACTCTTCAGGCCAAAGCTCCTGTGGTGGGGGCTTTGAGAACATGTGGTTCTCAGCTCATGCTCCCCTTGATGGACACTTAGCTCTTCCCAGCAATGTTGTTCCGAGCAGCCTGGTGGATACAATGAGAATTTCCCCACGGTTTACATCTCAGAGTAGGATTCCTGTGTCTCATCTACATGGGACTTTTATTTATTTATTGTCTGCGTTGGGTCTTTGTTGCTGTGCGCGGGCTTTCTCTAGCTGCGGCGAGCGGGGGCCGCTCTTCGTTGCGGTGCGAGGGCTTCTCATTGCAGTGGCCTCTCCCATTGTGGAGCACAGGCTCTAGATGCGCAGGTTTCAGTAGTTGTGGCACGCAGGCTTCAGTTGTTGTGGCTCGTGGGCTCCAGAACGCAGGCTCAGTAGTTGTGGCGCACGGGCCCAGCTGTTCCACGGCATGTGGGATCCTCCCAGACCAGGGCTCGAACCTGTGTCCCCTGCATTGGCAGGCAGACTCCCAACCACTGTGCCACCAGGGAAGCCCCTACATGGGGTTTTCTGTGGTGGCCTTTCACCTGGCATGTCCTCTCAAGTTTTCTTCTGTCCCCACTAGTCCCTGTTGTCTTGTACCCAAGCAGCTTCAATGTTCACATGATCTGTCTGGCTCCTGTGAGCATTTGGGCTTTCAGCTTCTGGGCTTTTGGGAGATACATGGGCCTGTGAGCAAGAAACTGTAACATCTTGTGATAGGTGCTATCAAAATGATACACCCAAGGTGCTGGTGGTACACAGAGGAAATAGCAACTAACTCCAACTAAGAGGTTGAGGAATGATTCAAAATCATAGTTAAGTTAGTAACAATTAGGCAAGGTTTTGAGGCATGAGTAGGAGTTTTCCAAGATGGGGGTAGAGGAAGGGCATTGTAGGCCGAGGGAACAGCATATGCACAGGCACAAATCAAGCTGAACTGAAGGAATAACGAAGGCTGGTGTGGCAAGAGCAAGGGGGAGAATGGTAGGAGGGACGCTTGGGGCCTAGAATACCAGGCTAAGGAGTTGGGGTTTATCCTGGTGGCGGTGGTGGGCCTCTCATGAAGGACCAAAGGATGCAAGTGACATGTTCACTGCTGTGTTTGACAGAGGTCAGGTGACAGTGGGAGGAGATGGAAAAGGAACGAGGCTGAAAGCAAGGGGGACCAATTAGGAGTCTACTGCAATAGTCCAGACCCCAGAGGTCAAAGGAGAAATGGTACAGGGAGGCAACACAGAGGAGGTGACTGTTTGGAGAGAGGTTTGGGCAGTGACCAATGAGATGAGCAGATGAGGAGGAGAGGTGAGTCATGGGTTGGGGTAGGCAGAATAATGGTCTTCCAGATATTGTCCACACCCTAATCCCTGGAACCTATATGTTGTTTCATGGCAAAAGGGATTTTGCAGATGTAATTAAGGTTTTCAACTTAAATAGAGTGATGAGTCTGTGTTATCCAGGTGGGCCCAATCTAAATCCACGAGCTCTAAAGGCAGAGAACTTTCTTTGGCTCACATGAGAACGATGCAGAAAGGGAAGTCAGAGAGATTTGAAATATGAGAAGGATTTGGCCCAGATGTAGGGACCCCATGTGCATTGACTGCAGAGAGGCCTGTAGAGCCAAGGAAAGAGAGGACTCCGTTCTACAAGTGCAAGAAAACTGAATTTGGCCAACAACCTGGATAAACCTCCTGATAGTAGCCCATCCGGTCAACACCTTGATTTTGTGAAACCCCCAAGCAGAGTAACCAGCCGAGCTAACGTGAGCTCTGATGTACAGAAACTGTGCTCTTTTAAGCCGTTAAGGCTGTGGGAACTTGGTACAGCAGGAGGAGAAAATGAACACAGGGATGACTCCCAGGTTTCCTGCTGGGCTACTGTGTAGATGTCACCATGGGGACTCCCATGGTGACTCCGAGTTCCGCGTGGGGACTCGGACGATCAGATTTTGGTGTTCCCTGTCGGACTCTTCTTGCATAACAGTATTACCACTAACTTAGCAGCTTACGACAACACACGTGCATAATCTCCCAGTTTTTTGGGTCAGAGTCCAGGCACGGCTTAGCTGGGTCCTCTGCAAGGCTGCAATTAAGGTGTTGGCCGGGGCTGAGTTCACAATGCCCAGCCAGTGTCCTCGTCGGTTCAATATTACAAAATACTACAAACTGGGTGGCTTAAACAACAAAGATTTATTTCTCACAATTCTGGAGTCTGGGGACTCCAAGCTCAAGGTGTTGGCAGATTTGGTGTCTAGTGAGGGCTCTCGTCCCAGCTTACAGACAGCTGCCTTCTCACTGAGTCTTCACACAGCCCAGAGAGAGCTTCTGATAAGGGGTTAATTCTTCCATGAGGGTCCCACCCTCATGACCTAATCTACCCCTAATCACCTCCCAAAGGCCTCACCTCCAAATTCCATCACATTGGGGATTAGGGCTTCAATACATGAAATTGGTGGTGGGGAGGGATGCAAACATTCAGTCCACAGCACCCAGGGACGGACTTGGCTTTCACATTCATGTGGCTGTTGACTGAATTTAGTTCCTTGAAGCCTGTTGGACTGAGGGCCTTAGTTTTTTCCTGGTTTTGGCTAGATGATGCCCTCTGTTCCTTGTCACATGGGCCTCCCTAACACTGCCACTTGTTTTATCACATCAGCAAGAGGAGAGAGTCTGCTAGCAAGATGGGTATTGCCATCTTATGTGACCATCAGAGATGTGACATCATGCCACCTCTACTGTATTCTGTTGGTTGGAAACAGGTCACAGCTCCACTCACAGGTAAGAGGAAGGGATTACACAAGGGCATGAATCCTAGAAGGCAAGGGTAGTGAGTTCCTTAGAGTCCATTCACCAAAACTTCTCAAAGGGACATATGGGCTTTCTTATCGGGGCCTGTTTCAAGAATTATTACAGATTTTTTCATCCAGCGGGGCCTCAGGTTCAGGGGTTCTTTTTGACCCCTCAGTAAGGAAAAATCAGCTCAGCTCACCTGAGTTAGAAGGGCAGGACAGGGGCCGAAGGGAATACAGTCTCAGGAAATGTGCGTCACACGCCAGCCTGGTGATTTGCTAAGCAAAACTCAAGTCGATGTGACATAAACAACGTCTGTTGCTTCCAGGGGCCTGCCACAATATTTTCTTTTAAGTGGTACTCACGCCTGAAATACGCTTCTGGTTTTGAAATGTGGTTCTCAGCTCATGCTCGGCTACAAACCACTCTCTCCTTTATGAGGCGTCCCATTTTTATTCTTTAATGTAGGTTTACTAAGCGCATGATGTCAGCCCAGATGGGAGACGTGCCAGGGCAGTGGAGGGGAGGCTCCCCTTGGAAAGGGTCAGAGTGGAGGACAAGAGCGAGCCTTTCCACTGGACGCTCAGCACCTCGTGGATGTGGTGCCAGCTCTGTGTTAACGCCTGTGCTGTCCAGAGTCTGCCATCTCTTTCCTCTTTACATTTTCTCTTTTTTCTGTTGTTAATAGTGAATCCAAAGTAACACAGTTTTTCTTTCCAATGCCACAATATTAGGAAAAAAAATTAGTAACTTTTCCTGCAGTTCCTCTCCACTTCTCGCCCCACCTGGAGGTATTCACTGTCAGTAGCATGACGTGGAGCCTTCTGCCTGGGGTATGGGCATCCTTCACATTCCAAAAAACAATACACACACCACTATGTGTACTGATAAATATGCTTATTTATTTATTGCATCTTATATATGTTTTAAAAATTTTTATTGAAGTATAGTTAATTTACAATGTTGTGTTAACTTCAAGTGTACAGCAAAGTGATTCAGATATATATATGTGTATATATTCATACACATATATATATTCTTTTTCAGATTCTTTTCCATTATGGTTTATTACAAGATGTTGAGTATAGTTCCCTGTGCTATACTGTAGGTCCTTGCTGTTTACCTATTTTATATACAGTAGTTATGCTTATTTATTTTTACAAAAACAGAACATCAGAGTTTGTTATACAAGATGAATGAGCACAACATAGTAAATCAATTATACTTCAATCAAAAATAAATTAAAAAAATAAAAAGATAAAAAGATTAATAAGTTCTAGAGATGTTTTGTACAACATAGTGCCTATAGGTAACAGTACTGTATGGTATACTTACAAATTTGTTAAAAGGGTAGATCTCATGTTAAATGTTCTTATCACATACACAAAGAAGCAAAGGGATGCAGGAAACTTGAAGGTGATGGATATATCTGTTACCTTGAATGTGGGGATGTATCCCAGGTGTATGCATATGTCCAAGTTCATCAAGTTGGATATATGTGCCATTTTTTGTTAATCAGTTATACCTCAATAAAGCTGTAAGACAAAACCCCAAAAACAGGATGTCGGCTTTTCTCAATTAGCTGTATCTCATTATCACCCCTTCAGATCAATAAATCAATCATTCCTTTCTTTTTTTGATAATTTAATTTAATTTATTTATTTGGCTGCGTTGGGTCTTCATTGCTGTGCGTGGGCTTTCTCTAGTTGCGGCGGGTGGGGGCTACTCTTTGTTGCAGTGCGCTGGCTTCTCTTGTTGCAGAGCATGGGCTTTAGGTGCTTGGGCTTCAGTAGTTGTGATGTGTGGGCTCAGTAGTTGTGGCTCACTGGCTCTAGAGCGCAGGCTCAGTAGTTGTGGTGCACGGGCTTAGTTGCTCCGTGGCACGTTCGATCTTCCCGGACCAGGGTTCGAACCTGTGTCCCCTGCATTGGCAGGCGGATTCTTAACCACTGCACCACCAGGGAAGTCCCAATCATTCCTTTCAATGGCTGCCCATGATGGCATGAGGGATGGCTCTCCATTTACTGAACCGTCCTGGCTGGTGGATGTTTACAATATTGTCATCAGACGAACTCCATGAGAGTGGAAGCCAGTGAGTGTGTGTCACTCCAATTTTATGGAGAAACAAAGGCACAGAGAGGTTATGTGGCTAGTCCATGCCTCCCACTGATTCTTGTAGATGTGGGGCAGGAAAATAATTCTAGTGCTGCTCTTGCTTCATGCTGCCACATGGTGTCACAGTTGAAGCTTTCTCCTGCGCAGCCTCTGTTGACAAACAGCCCTTCTTGGGCTTCCCTGGTGGCGCAGTCGTTGAGAGTCCGCCTGCCGATGCAGGGGACACGAGTTCGTGCCCCGGTCCGGGAAGGAAGATCCCACATGCCGCTGAGCGGCTGGGCGCGTGAGCCGTGGCCACTGAGCCACTGCGCGTCCGGAGCCTGTGCTCTGCAACGGGAGAGGCCACAACAGTGAGAGGCCCGTGTACCGCAAAAAAACCAAAACCAAAACCCAAAAAACAGCCCTTCTTTGCTAACACTAGGATTGTAGCTCCCTCTTTGACTTCAAAAGTCCTATTAGGGGCGCAGTGGTTAAGAATCTGCCTGCCAATGCAGGGGACACAGGTTCGAGCCCAGGTCTGGGAAGATTTCCACATGCCGTGGAGCAACTAAACCCGTGTGCCGCAACTACTGAAGCTCATGCGCCTAGAGCCTGTGCTCCACAAGGTGAAGCCACAGCAATAAGAAGCCCATGTACCACAACAAAGAGTAGCCCCCGCTCACCGCAACTAGAGAAAGCCTGTGTGCAGCAATGAAGACCCAACGCAGCCAAAAAAAAAAAAAAAGTCCTATTAAACCTTTTTCTGCCACTGACTGTCAGGACCTGTCCTACAGTTCTCTCTAACTTTGGATAACAGGAAGGTGGGTTGGAAGAGTTTAATTTCTTCTTTCCCAGAAAGCCCTGGTCTCCTTCTGCAAATCCACCTTCTTCCCAATGGTCAAGTTTTCACAGTGAGGTCTCAGAGGGTCCCTCTAGGCTCAGTGACACCCGCCTGTCTTTCCTCCTAACCCCAGCATCAGGGGTCTTCTCTTCTCTTTACATTTCTAAGGGAGACTAGAGTGTGATTATAGAACAAAGACTTCTGATTTCAAGGTGACTTTCAGACACGAAATTCATACAGAAGTTACAGAGATCCAAACACGGCTTTATATATTCATGAACACAAGCAGTTTAAATCAACACAAAACGTCTTACTTATTCAGACACACAGTCAGCTTTACCCATTTAAGTGTAAACAGGACCTGAATTCAGAATTTTGCTCACTAGTTTCTGATCCTGCAGCCTGTGCCACATTGGTCCTACAGCTCCGTGTCATCCCCAGATTTCAACCAACAGTGATGGTTTTGAGATTCAAGTGTAATCTTCCAGGCTTAAAAACAAAAAACAAATAAAACAGCAAGCATTTCTCCATACATGAATATATACCCTTAGATATTTTATGCAATTTTGTTTTTGTGTGTAAATGGAAACCTACAGTACCTTATATAAATTTTCTAAAGTCCATTCTTCACCTGGGGCAGAGAGAGGAGCACCCTGTGTAGGGTGGGGTGGGGTGTGGGCAGTGGTGGGCGTGGATGAGAATGGGCTCTTTCTTGGGATGGTGTCCCAGAGGAGTGTTGCTTCATTTTCTGGAGGGAAGGACAGGAAAATCTGTGTGGACAACTAACCAGCTCCACAGATACTGGCCCGCCTGTCGGGGGCAGTGTGGTCATTTTATTTTTAATGGGGAGGACTATTTGGGGATATTTTTAATACGGAGGAACATAAGTGTACTTCTGTGTCACCTAAAAAGAAACGACGAAACACTTCAATGGAGAGCAGAGAACACTCAAGCATTTATATGACTTAATTCTGGATCATTATATAATTTGCCTGTTTTCTAATCGGTTCTCTTTGCCTCTGTGGGTTTTGGAGGTGATTTTGGGGGGAAAAAATTACACGCGTAATACAATCATCTGGTAGAAAATCCAAACAATGTGAAAGTTCACAGGGTAAGAAGTGAAGGAATCCTTTCAACAGCTACCCCAGCCTACTTCCCTCCAGAGAGGCAACAACTGTTATTGTTAGCGACCCCAAGTTCATGTGCCAGACGTACAATGAGGCCAAACAAACAGAAACATCAGAGTTTAGAGCAGAGAAAGGTTTATCGCAGGGCCATGCGAGGAGACAGGTGGCTCGTGTCCCCCAAACCCCCACGCTCCCTGAAGGGTTTCAGCAAAGCATTTTTTCTTCCATATATATGTGTTAGCATACGGTATTTGTTTTTCTCTTTCTGACTTACTTCACTCTGTATGACAGACTCTAGGTCCATCCACCTCACTACAAATAGTTCAATTTCGTTTCTTTTTATGTCTGAGTAATATTCCGTTGTATATATATGCCACATCTTCTTAATCCATTCATCTGTCGATGGACACTTAGGTTGCTTCCATGTCCTGACTACTGTAAATAGTGCTGCAATGAACATGGTGGTACATGTCTTGTTTTTTTTTTTTTTTTAACATCTTTATTGGAGTATAATTGCTTAACAATGGTGTGTTGGTTTCTGCTTTATAACGAAATGAAACAGTTATACATATACATATGTTTCCATATCCCCTCCCTCTTGCGTCTCCCTCCCACCCTCCCTATCCCACCCCTCCAGGCGGTCACAAAGCACCGAGCTGATCTCCCTGTGCTACAGCAAAGCATTTTTAAAGGCCAAGTGAGGGAAGGGGGCCGCAGGGTACGGGACCACCTCCTGTACGGGTCTCTGATTGGTTGATGGTGAGGTAACAGGGCAGTGGCACAGGAGTTAACTTTATTAGTCCGTCGGCTCCAGGAGGCCTGGGGGCTACATGCTCACGGTCATCAAGTAGTTAATATCTTCTATTTGGTGGGGTTTTTTCACATCTGTGAAACACTTTCACATCAAACACTTATCTAGGTACTTCAGAGAGGCGCTAAAGCAGAGGATGTGGGCGAAGGCTACGCCGGGAAGGCCCCATAGGGTCCTGCTCCGTTACATTATTTTTGTGTGCAGCCTTCTTCCCCCCCTCCCCCCCATACTCAGTGAGGTGTGGGACCAGCGGCATCAGCATCACTAAAACACCAATTAGAAATGCAGATTTTCCGGCTCCACCTCAGACGCACAGTCCGACCTAAATTTTAACCTGATCCTCAGGCTGAAGTGTGAGAAGCACTGGTGTTCACTGTGTTTATATGTATTAACTCACATGTTTGTGTACATGCATACACACGTGCTCCTGGGTTTAGAATGTGGCTTTAGAATATAGCTCTCTTTAGTGGAATGGTTCTCAATGGGTGGTCCCGGAACTAACACCGTCAGCATCACCTGGGAGCTTGTTAGAAATGCACATGTCAAGCCCCACCGCAAACTAACAGAATGCAGACGCTCTGGGGGGTGGGGCCCAGCGCTCGGCATTTTAACTACGCCTCCAGGGGATGCTGATGAACTGCTCACAAGTGTGAGCGCTCTGCTGCCGAGGAGGACTCTTACCCCCGCCGCTCCTGCCAGGCTCTCCGATCTCCTTCGCATCCATCTCCCCCTCTCTCTGAGTGAACCCACCCTTGTTCACCGAGGTTGTCCCAGACTCCGGCTCCACTAGGCACACACCGAGAGTTCCATTAATGCTTTCTTCCAGTAGGAATCTCGCGCTGATACAGGTGTCCCCAATTTAGGTCAAGCTGGTTTCCAGATTATACAATATGCCAGCTCTTGGAGGTTGAGGTAATTGCATAACATCTTTAAATGCATTCGAGCAGCCCCGTGGTGATGCAAAGAAAATGGGTGCCTTACGACGGTAGCTCCGTTTACTGAAGCCGCCTCTACAGCCAGTCTCTCGGCAGCTGCTTTACAAACGCCAGCGCTGACCAGAGATCCATTTTACTGAGGGGCAAACGGAGGCTCCGAGAGAGAGAGAGGAGAGAGCTTTAGATTTTCATGTCGGACCAGCTCCAAGTCTGGGCAGGATTTCCTCTCTAACGCAGTGCCTACAATGGACTTCCTTTTAAAAATAGCAAGCCAGACACCAGCTGACTCTGGGTGTGGGCTCAGTGTCAGGCAACGGCAGTTCTCTCATTAGTGTGGAAACAATTGGACTTTAACGTTCAGAAAAATGCTTAGTGGCTCTTGAACCAAGGGCCATCCTCTGTAGGTTTTTCTGCGCTAAAATCATTGCTCGGGCCACGGTTTTCACGTGACCTCCGGGGCCTCGGAGTTTAAGACCCCCGCCCACCCGGAGCCCTCCTCCATCCCGCACAGGACGAGGCGTCCGGGGACTGCAGGGGGCGCTGTCTGCAGGGAGCCAAACGCCCCGCGGGTGAAGTTAGCGGCACAGCAGTGCAGAGGCCTGACCCCCAGGACTTTGACCTCCGCGGGCCGGAGAGAGCCTGAATCTAAACTGAGTGAAAACAGTTGGCTCCGTCGGCACCCAGAGGCGAAGATCTATCGATCAATATGGGATCCAGAAACGGTAGAACATCGATGATTATTGTCGAAAAGTGGTCACACCCCTAAAAGGTGGCCCTTTCTAGGGAAATGAGAACGGGAGGCACGGACGGGGTTCGAACCCGTGATCTTCGGTTTACGAGACCGACGCCTTACCACTTGGCCACCGCGCCTGCGTTAGAACGGCGCTTCGGCGAGCCTCTATCCTGGCGCCACTCCCGTGCGCTCGCCCCACGGGCACGAGCGCGGGCCCCAGCGCACCCGCCCGGCCCCGCCCTTTCGCAGCGGCCGGCGGGGCGGGGCTCAAGCGTGCGCGCGCCGGCCGCCCGCAGCAGACTCACGGCAGCAGAGCGGGCAGAGAAGTCCGTCCGACCCTGCGTGTCCGAGTCGGGCCGGGGACCTCGTCTCCGGAGTCCCCAGAGTCCCCACAGCCTCGGCGGGAGGAATTCGTTTGGAGCTCGGGAGCGCTCAGGACGCTTGCAGGCATTTCAGAGCATGGGGGTCGAATCCCAGCTCCACCAGAGGGACTCCGCGACTTTGGACAACCGGTCTCGGGGCCTCAGTTTCCCCTCTAGGGTGAGGCACCCAGGAGGCGGAGGAAAAGGTTGTGGTTCCTTTACTAGCCCGACCCCTCCGGCGGTCTACGTCTGCCCTGCATGGAGCTGACGCTCAACGAGTGTTGTTGAATGAATGTGTAAGTTTTCTGAAATAAAAAGCCCCAAAGCTCCTCTTCCAGATTGCCGCGGTTGAGCCCTGGGTGTGTGCGTGGCCCCGGGACCAGCAGCATCACTTGGGAGCTGGTTAGAAATGCAACTTCTCTGGCTCACCCCAGACCTACCCAATTAGACCTGCTGGGGGAGCCGGGCAATCTGGGCTTTAACAGGCTCTCCTCCAGGTGATGCCAATGCGCGGGAAAGGCTGAGCCGCAATGCTTTAGACAATTGATACTCATATTCACATTTATGTATTCAAACGTGCCCTTTTATTTTTATTCAAATGGACTGACTTTAAAGTGCACTTTGATTCTCCATTAATTAATGTATGGATGTGTTAACTAATACAGTGGCTTGTAGTACATTTTATAATCACGATAAGTGATAGCATATATTATTTTTAAAATTAACAGTTTCTCTTATACATTAATGTGATGTGTACTATTACACTATTGCATCGTAAATTATATATACTGCATTATATACTATAATATAATGCATGGATGAGATACCTTATTCTCTTTAATAGCTGCACGGTTTCCCATCCAGTGGCTCTATCACAGTTGATTTAATCAATTTCTGGGAGTAAGGCCTTGGGTTGTCTGCAGCTTTTTAGCTGCACAGAACATTCTGCTACATGCACCTTTGCCGCCTGGTACCAGTGATGCTCGCAGGGTATAAGGAGACATAAATTAAGAATGTCCACAGTCCACTGTGCAGGTGTATAGGCAA
Source organism: Mesoplodon densirostris (assembly GCF_025265405.1). Lineage (NCBI taxonomy): Eukaryota > Metazoa > Chordata > Mammalia > Artiodactyla > Ziphiidae > Mesoplodon > Mesoplodon densirostris. The sequence goes on from NC_082676.1 coordinate 55,086,708, forward strand.
ATGGGAAACCTATACATGCCAGGAAGTTGTGTTCACCAAGTTGCTTTAAATGTCACGGTTTGGGCAGGTGACTGGAAAAGGCCCTGACATTTACCCTCAGACAGGAACTCTGGGTTACTGCTCCCGGAGTGTTTGAGATCTATGTGCAAATCTCACTGCAGCTCTTTAATTAAAAAAAAAAAAAATTGAACATTTTCAGAATTAAAATGTATTACTGAGCATTGCCTTTGAATAGTTGATGATAAAATTGGTTCCATTGTCCCCCTCCATTTTTTGGTGTTCACTGAGTTGTTGGAATTATTGTACAGAAGTGATAGGGCTTATAAAAAGTGAAAAGAAATTAGCAAATGAGAGAACATCACATGTGAGCTGAGCCCAGAACTAACTGGCAGGTGGAATGGAAATGAGATTCTAACAGGTGCTTTTTTCAGCTTTGTCTTCTGAGGGGAGGGAGGGGATTAAATGATAGAGGTGCATCTGTATCTTGATGGGCAGGTGGGATGCCTGAGGTACGCAGGGTCTGGGGTGTCCTGAGGGAGGCTGACCCTGTGACCTTCTGTGAGCCCTAAAGTAGAGAACACAGGTCTGATCCTACTTCTCTCACAGGTGTAAGGAGTCCTGAGAAGCCACAAATCTTGGACACCTGGCTGGAGGATCTGTCTGTCCTGGCCCCAGCGTCTTAGAGAGGTACCTGCACAGGTAGGTCTTCAAAAAGTATTGTAGGGGAAATTAACTGCGATTCCTTTCAGTGTGGTCCTCCATGTGGTCTGGAGAACCTCCTTGGCCAGTGCCCTCCAGCTACGGTGCCAGCAGAGTCCTGGCGCTGAACTTCCTAGATAAGCCCTTCCCCGAGATTTTTAATCTGGTGCCCACTGCACTCAAAACTAAGAAATCTGTGAATTCACCAAAAGTGTATGTAAAATGTGTGTGTTTCTGGGAAAGGGATGCCACAGTTTTTATCAGGTTTTCAGCCTTTTTACTCCCTCACTCCTCTGAAATGATTCACCCGAACCCCACTGAAATGCAGTGGGTCTAAAAGTGATTAACCACAGTTGAGGTTGCTTGAAAAAATGAAGGTGTCTTGGAGACACTGTCTCCTTCCAGGCAGGACTTCTGCGGCCACCGGCTCCTGTGTTGGGGCCGCCCTCAACATCCTCACCCCTGCTTGCTGCCCGCAACGCGCCCCCCTCCCCGCCCCTCCCCAGCAAGGGCTGCATCCATTTTAACAGCACTTCACAGTGTGTGAAGGGCTTTCACCTGCGTTAGCTCCATGGAGCCTTGGTTGTGGCCTAGCACGCTCGGCACTTGAACCTAAACATCTTGGGAAGATGCGGATGGACCCTGCGGCGGGGCTGAGGTTCTGCCTTTCTCACAACCTCCCAGGCTGTGCTGGTGCTGCTGGTCCGGGCCCTCACTTTGAGAACTGCTTTTTTTTTTTTTGCTGTACGCGGGCCTCTCACGTGGCCTCTCCCATTGCGGAGCACAGGCTCCGGACGCGCAGGATCAGCGGCCATAGCTCACGGGCCCAGCCGCTCCACGGCATGTGGGATCTTCCCGGACCGGGGTACGAACCCGGGTCCCCTGCATCGGCAGGCAGACTCTCAACCACTGCGCCACCAGGGAAGCCCTGAGAACTGCTTTAAAGAGTTCTTGGAGAAATTAATTTTCTTGCAGAGGAGGGAAGAAAAACCCCGCAGGCTTGGATATTTAGATTGCCTGAGGTGATGACAGCATGCTTTTCTCTGGTAACCTAAATCAAGACTTTGCCTGAAGAAGGCTCACTTAGCTACTCACAGCATCCCTGCGACTGCATTGTCGGTGATGGACAGTTTAGAACCCAGGGCCAGAGCCAGAGGCCACAGCCCCCTGTCATTGCTTAATCTCATAAACTCAGGGTTTTAGAGCAGGCTTGATGAGGCCAGGCAGGTTATATGAACCTGTGAATTGAATGCGTGGAGGACACATGGAATAAGGGGCCGAGGACCAGGTGATGTGGTGCCATTGTACATTCCCGCCAGAAATACATGGTTCCAGTTGGGTCACATCTTTCAATTCCTGTCTTTTATATTTTTATTGAAGTATAGTTGGTTTTCAATGTTGTGTTATTCAGGTGTATAGCAAAGTGATTAATTTTATATATATATATATCTTTTTCCGATTCTCTTCCATTATAGGTTATTACAAGATACTGAATATAGTTCCCTGTGCTATACAATAGGTCCTTGTTGGTTATCTGTTTTATATATAGTAGTGTGTATCTGTTGATCCCCAAATCCTAGTTTATCCCTTCCCACCCCTTTCCCCTTTGGTAACCATAGTTTGTTTTCTATGTCTGTGCGTCTATTTCTGTTTTGTAAATAAGTTCATTTGTGTCATTTTTTTAAGATTCCATATATAAATGATATATAATATTTGTCTTTGTCTTACTTCACTTAGTATGATAATCTCTGGGTCCACTTGTCTTTTTTATTTTAGCTACTCTAGTGGGTATGTGGTGGTACCTCATTTTAATTTGCATATCCCTGATGACTAATGATGTTAAGCACTTTTTCATGTGCTCATTGGCCATTTGTTACATTGTCTTTTTTATTTATCTATTTATTTTTGGCTGCATTGGGTCTTAGTTGCGGCACACAAGATCTTTCATTGTGGGATGTGGGCTCTCTAGTTGATGTGCACGGGTCAGTAGTTGCAGTGCATGGGCTTAGTTGCCCTGCGGCACGTGGGAATCTTAGTTCCCTGACCAGAGGTCGAACCTGCGTCCCCTGCATTGAAAGGCAGATTCGTAACCACTGGACCACAAGGGAAGTCCCTGTTACATCTTTTGTGAAGTGTCTGCTCAAATCTTTTGCCCATTTTTATAGCTTGTTTGCCTTCCTATTTTTTTTTTAACCCAGTTCTTTTTTTTTTTATAATTTATTTGTTTTATTTTTGGCTATGTTGGGTCTTTGTTGCTGTGCATAGGCTTTCTCTAGTTGTGGCGAGCAGGGGATACTCTTCATTGCCGTGCATGGGCTTCTCATTGCAGTGGCTTCCCTTGTTGTGGAGCACGGTCTCTAGGTGCGTGGGCTTCAGCAGTTGTGGCACGTGGGCTCAGTAGTTGTGGCTCATGGGCTGTAGAGTGCAAGCTCAGTAGTTGTGGCACACAGGCTTAGTTGCTCCATGGCATGTGGCATCTTCCTGGACTAGGGCTCAAACCCGTGTCCCCTGCGTTGGCAGGTGGATTATTAACCACTGCACCACCAGGGAAGCCCACCTTCCTATTTTTGAATCATCAGTGTTCGTTGTATATTCTGGACACAAGTCTTTTTTCAGATATACGTATTGTTAGTAGTTTCTCCTACTTGGTGGCTTGCCTTTGCATGTTCTCAGTGGGGTCTCTCAAAGTGCAGAAGTCTTTAATTTTGATGAAGTCCAATTTATCAATGTTTTTCTTTTATGCTTTTTTGTGTCCTAAGAAAGCTTTGTCTACCTGGGTCACAAAGGTTTTCTCCAAGAATTTTTATCATTTTAACTTTTACATTTAGGTCTAGGATCCATTTTGAGTTAATTTTTGTGTATGGTGTGAGGTTGGGCTTGATGTCCATTTTTTCCCATATCCAGCACCACTTGTTGAAACGATTATCCTCTCTCCATGCAACTGCCGTGGTGCCTTTGTTAAAATTCACTTGACCGTGTACGTGTGGTCTGTTGCTGTGGTTTGTGTTCCATTGATCTGTATATCTATCTGTATGCCAATTACCACACAGTCTTTGATTGTATTTTATGGAGAGTACTGAAATCACGTATTGTAAATCCTCCAAATTTGTTCTTCTTTGACAAAACTGTTTTGCCTATTCTAGTCCTTTGTTTCCATATGATTTTCTGTATACTTTTTAGAATCAGCTCATCAGTTTCTACAAAATGCCTGCTTGGATTTTGATTGGGATTGTAGTGAAGCTATAATTGAATTTGGGGGAAATTAATGTCTTAACACTATTGAGTCCCCCCATCTATGAATATTTCAATTGTTTGTTGCTGGTGCCTATGACTCTTGGATTCTAAATTCATTTCGTTGGCATTTCATCATGTGAGATTTCTGTGATTTTCAGCGGAAGAGCAGCTAGAAAGTTCATGGTACCTGTGTTTACCTTCTTTCGGCACTCCATCCAAGCAGGAATCCCTGCCACATAGAGGCGGTGTGCAGGCCCCTGCAGAACATAGCAAGGTGAGGACTGAAGCAGGATGTGTTGCCTGTGTAACCTCTGAAAAACTGAAGGTCTCCCAGCTTGGAGAGAGAGGCAATAGTTTTTTCAACTCCCTTTCACAAATAATGCCAACCATACAGAAAATGGTACAAAGAGGAATTCTGCAGAAAAATTACAGCTGTATAGAATGCCCTGATATCACCTCATCAAGTCAATCTTAGAACCTCTAACCCTGGAAAAATAAGTTTAAATTGGTTCATTCCAGAACCAGAATAAGATCAAGTTGGCAGCTATGAACAATAAAAAGTTTTGTTCTTTCTCTTTTCCCTTTTTTCCCCCAGATACGCTCTGAAAAGGTCAACCAGTTATCTGAGGCACAAACATTAGTGTGCAGAGTTGGGGACGGTTTTATGGATATAAAAAGCAGTCGACAGTAACAGGATTAAATCGCTATTTCTCTTATTACTTGTTCTGCGTTCGGTGGAGGACTCCCACCCTCTCAGCTCTCAATTCCCTCCTCTCTCTCCTCTTCCTTTTCGAGGTGACCACTCTTAGGAGTTTTTTTTGGATTTTCCCACGTCTTTTTCTTTTTCTGTTGCTATGTTTATACATAGGAAACGTAGTGTTTTGGGGGGATGTTCTACCCAACAAATGGTACATATTGTGCATATTTTGTAAACATGTCTTCTTTTTTTTTTTTTTTTTTGCGATACGCGGGCCTCTCACTGTTGTGGCCTCTCCCGTTGCGGAGTACAGGCTCCGGACGCGCAGGCTCAGCAGCCATGGCTCACGGGCCCAGCCGCTCCGCGGCATGTGGGATCTTCCCGGACCGGGGCACAAACTCATGTCCCCTGCATCGGCAGGCGGACTCTCAACCACTGCGCCACCAGGGAAGCCCAACATGTCTTCTTTTTGATTTTAACTCTACAAAGCATCAGAGGTCTAACCATGTCACTCCCTATGGCTGTAGCCATAACTGCTGTGTTCTAGTCTGCTCGGGGGACTGTAGCACAGTTTTAATAAATCCCCTGTTGCTGGCCATCTGGGTTGTTTCCAAGTTTTCTTCATTGCAAGCAGAGCTGCTCTTGCATCTTTGCACGTGGCTCCCAGTGCACACATGTGGAAGGTTCTTTAGCATAGATGTCAGGGTCATTGCTTTCCTAAGATAACTTTCTGCCGTACTGTAGCAGCCTTAAGCAAACAGTGCTGCAAGCATCTGCTTGCTGGTGAGTGAGCCGGCCATCAGTGCTACTGGGCTACGGGAGTTGTATTTGCTCTTGCTTGAGGCTCTCATTTTCAACTTTGTGCGGAGTTGGTTTGGACGAGGCAGAAACAATCAGCCACGCACTTTGTGTGATGTCTTGGCCGAGGTCCACCCAATGTGGTGGAGACGTATTATGGGTGTGAGTGTGTTGGTATCAAACCGAACAAATTCCTTTGGTTTCCAGTATTATGAGCTTGTAAGAAACATTATGTGAATGTCCCAAATGGGTTCCTTCACATTTGTTGCCACTTTGTATAAAGTAGTACCAGCATCTCACATGAATGATACATGGTGTGTGTTTATTAGTACCACAAAGAATCATTTATTTTCCTTTAGGTTTTTTCATAGTACATGATATTTCAAAAACTCAAACCTTTAATCATTAACCAGGAAGTCATTTTGATAGATAGACAGACAGACAGATAGATAGGATGGATGTTGACCTTTTCCTAGGCCTTGTAAGATCCTTGTTACATAAGTGACACTTGATCTAATGGGTTTCAAAATTTTTTTTAGCCATTGCAAAGTTTTGGAGAATTTATGCTTGTTATTGGGGCATCTTCCAATATACCCCCCTGCCTTTTAAAGCTAGGAGTTGAAGCAGTATATACATGGTTAAAGATGAAATATATGTTATGAAGTTAAAAGTGACTATTTAAAGATGTCATCTCCCATCATCAGATGCCAATTATCCTATCCCCAGCTTTTGACGTAGGAGGTGATTATTCCCAGGGATGTTCTTGGCAACTTGAAAAGATAAATGGGTGGAAGGAAACGAGAGCAAATGTGATGATAAATTTACTTACAGAGCAGAACCTACCTTTTGCATTTTCCCCTCGTGGTTCCGCTTTAGTGCTGTAAAACTACATATACACGTAAAACTTGGGTAGAAAGATGTTGAACATGAAAGATGAGCTTTTCCCTTTTTCCTTGTTCCATTATGGACAAGTTAGAATTGCTTTTTTGGAAACATGAGTAAGATTTTATTGGAAACATTTTGCTGTTCTTCCCTCTCCTTCCATGGTTCTTAAAAAGCTGTCACTGTGTTTTCTTGTGATGCTTTCTGTCTCTTTAACTGCTCGTTGGACCAACTAGAGGCCTTGGAAGTGTGAATGGTTCTCTGGCGTTTACCTATGTGTGTTTGCCAGTTGTCACGGTATATTAGTGAGTGCTATTTAATCCCATGCTAGCTCTAAAAATAACACGATGGGAAATATTTAGAGAAAGTTTAAACACTACATCCAGATCTCAGCTTATCTCAAATAAAAGCCACTAGTTCCATTCAGGTAAAAATACTTGTAGAAATCCAGGGTGGCTTTTTTCTTTTGAATTGGGGTTTTGGTTTTTGGTTTTTGGTTTTTGGTTTTTGGTTGTTTCTTCCTGTCCTTTTGTAATCCATCTCCCCCACCCTCCAACAGCCTTTCTGCTGTCACTATCTGTTAGTTTGTATATCCTAGAATTTTATATAAATGGACTCGAAACAGTGTGTATTCTTTTTCTTTTTTTTAAAAAATTGGGGACTTCCCTGGCAGTGCAGTGGTTAAGACACCATGCTTCTAATGCAGGGGGGCACAGTTTGGATACCTAGTCGGAGAACTAAGATCCCACGTGCCGCGTGGTGCAGCCAAAAAATATATATATGTAAAATTGAAGTATAGTTAATTTACAGTGTTGTGTTAATTACTGCTGTACAGCAAAGTGATTCAGTTATATATATATATATATATATATATATATATATATATATATATAGACACACACACATACATTCTTTTTAAAAAATATTCTTTTCCGGGCTTCCCTGGTGGCGCAGTGGTTGGGAGTCCGCCTGCCGATGCAGGGGACATGGGTTCGTGCCCCGATCCCGGAAGATCCCACATGCCGCGGAGCGGCTGGGCCCGCGAGCCATGGCCGCGGAGCCTGTGTGTCCGGAGCCTGTGCTCCGCAACGGGAGGGGCCACAGCAGTGAGAGGCCCGCGTACAGCAAAAAAAAAATAAAAAATAAAAAAAAAAATAAAAAATATTCTTTTCCATTGTGGTTTATCATAGGATATTGAATATAGTTCTCTGTGCTATATAGTAGGACCTTGTTGTTTTATGTATTCTTTTCCTGGCTTCTTTCATTCAGTGTAATTATTTCAAGACCCATGCATGCTGTACGTTATTGTGAACCAAGAGTTTGTTCCTTGTTACTTATGAGTGGTATGGACATTTGAGTTGTTTGCAGTTTGGGGCTATTACAAATAAAGCTACTATGAACATTTGTGTACCAGCCTTTGAAAGGACATTAAAAAGCTTTCCTTCCTTTTGGGTGAATACATAGGAGTGGAATGCCTGGATCAGATGTTTATATTTTTAGGAAACTGACTGTTTACCAGAGTGGTTGTGCCATTTTGCATCCCCACTGGCAGTGTAGGAGAGTTCCAGTTCCTCCACATCCTCATCAGCACGTGGTGTGGTTAGTCTTTTAAATTTAATTTAGCCATTCTAACAGGTGGGCCGTGCTATCTCATTGTTTTAGTTTGCATTTCTCTAATGACTAATGAAGTTGAGCATTTTTTCATGTGTTTATCTACTATTCATCTGTCTTCTTTGGAGAAGTGTTCATACACCTTATGCATTTTTTTTTTTTTTTCTTTTTGCGGTATGCGGGCCTCTCACTGTTGTGGCCTCTCCCGTTGCGGAGCACAGGCTCCGGATGCGCAGGCCCAGCGGCCATGGCTCACGGGCCCAGCCGCTCCGCGGCATATGGGATCCTCCCAGATCGGGGCACGAACCCGTATCCCCTGCATCGGCAGGCGGACTCTCAACCACTGCGCCACCAGGGAGGCCCCACCTTATGCATTTTTTATTGGGTTGTTTTTCTGTTTTTTTTGGCCATGACATGCGGCTTGTGGGCTCTTAGTTCCCCGACCAGGGATCGAACCCATGCCCCCTGCAGTAGAAGTGCGGAGTCTTTTTTTTTTTTTTTAAAGAAATTTATGTATTTATTTTTGGCTGCTTTGGTCTTCGTTGCTGCGCGTGGGCTTTCTCTAGTTGCGGCAAGTAGGGGCTACTCTTCATTGTGGTGTGTGGGCTTCTCATTGTGGTGACTTTTCTCGTTGTGGAGCACGGGCTCTAGGTGCGCGGGCTCAGTAGTTGTGACAGGCCGGCTCAGTAGTTGTGGCGCACAGGCTTAGTTGCTCTGCAGCATGTGGGATCTTCCTGGACCAGGGCTCCAACCCGTGTCCCCTGCATTGGTAGGCGGATTCTTAACCACTGCGCCACCAGGGAAGTCCCAAGGAAGTGCAGAGTCTTAACCACTGGACCGCCAGGGAAGCCCCCTCATTATTGAATTTTGAAAGTTCTTGATATATTCTGGATACAAATCCTTTATCAGATATATAATTTCCAAATATTTTATCCCGTGTGGCTCTTTTCCTTCTCTTAACGGTGTTCTTTTAAGAGCAGAAGTTTTAAATTTTGATAAAATCCGATTTATCTATTTGTTCTCCTTTGCATCATTCTTTTCTTGTTATATCTAAGAAACTTTGCCTAACTCAAAGTAACAATGGTTTTTTCCTATGTTTTCCTCTAAAAGTTTTATGATTTGAGTTTTTACATTTAGGTCGATGACCCATTTATAGTTAAATTTGTATATATTGTGGGTTATGAATGGAAGTTCACTTTTTTGTATATAGGTATCAAATTGTTCCATTTTTTTTGTTGAAAAGACCATCCTTTCTCCACTGAATTGCCTTTGTACCTTTGTTGAAAATAAGTTGTCCACATATGTGTGGGTCTATTTCTGGGCTCTATTTTGTTCCACTGATCTATTTGTCTATTTTTACACCAGTTCCATACTATCTTAACTAATGCAGGTTTATAATAAGTCTTGAAATCAGGTAGTGTTAGTATTCCAACTTTGTCCTTCCTTTTGACTATTCTAGTTCCTTTATATTTCCATGTGAATTTTAGAATCTGGTAACAATTTATACAAGAAGCCTATTGGGATTGCTTTAAATCTTTAGGTCAGTTTGGAGAGAACTGGCATATGGACACTATTGAGTCCTCCAGTCCCTGGACATGATATATCTCTTGATTTATTTAGGCCTTCTTTAATTTCTCTCAGCAGTGTTTTTGTCATTCCCAGTGTACACACCTTTCACATATTTTGTCAGATTTATTTTTCATATTTTGGAGTATATTATAAATGATATTTTAAAATTTCAAGTCCTGATTGTTCATTACTGGTAGATGGAAATGCACTTGAATTTTTTATATTGGCCTGCTATTCTGCCACTTTGTTAAACTCACTTGTTAGTAGTCTTTTGGTAGATTCCTTCAGATTTCTATATAGGCAATCATGTAATCTGTGAATACTGACAGTTTTACTTCTTTCCAATCTGAATGCTTTTTATTTATTTTTCTTGCCTTATTGTCTAGAATTTCCAGTATAATGTTGAGTAGAAGTGGTGAGAGAGGACATTCTTAGTTTATTTCTGATCTTAAGGAGAAAGCATTCAGTCTTTCAATATTAGGCATGGTATTCCCTGTGGGTTTGTCATAGATGGCCTTTATCAGGTTAGGAAGTTCCCTTTTATTCCTAATTGGTGAGGGATTTTTTAAAAAATCAGGAATTAATGTCAGCTTTTTCCAAATGCTTCTTCTTTGTCTATTAAGATGATCATGGTTTTAAATTTTTTTAGTTTGTTAATATGGTAAATTACACTGATTGATTATTCAAACATTAAACCATCCTTACATTCCTTGGACAAAACTCCACTTGGTTAGGATATATTATCCTTTTTATATATTGTTGGATTCAATTTTCTAAAATTTGTTTAGAAATGTTCTATGTTCCTGAAGGATATTGGTCAGTAATTTACTTTTCTAGTAATGTCTTTGTCTGGCTTTGGTGTCGGGGTAATACTGGCATCATAGAATAAGTTGGGAGGTATTGCCTCCTTTTCAGTTTTCTAGAAGAGTTTGCATATAACTGGTATTGTTTATTCCTTAAATGATTGGTAGAATTCACCGGGAAAGCCATCTGGGCCTGCGGTTTCCCTTATGAAAAGGTTTTTCACTATTAATTCAACTTTTAAAAAAATAGATATAGGGTTAATCAGGTTATTTATTTCTTCTTAAGTGAACTTCATGGTTTGACTTTCAAGGAATTGTTTCATCTAAGTCGTTGAATTTGTTGACATAAAGTTTTTCATAACATTGCCTTATTATCCATTTCATATTTGTAGAATCTGTAGTGATGTCACCTCTCTCATTCCTGATATTGGTAATTTGTGTCCTCTTGCTTTGTTTTCCTGATTTGTCTGTTGGAGGTTTATCATTTTTACTGATCTCCGGGGACCAGTTTCTAGTTCCATTGATTTTTCTGTATTGCTTTTCTGTTTATGTCATTGACTTCTGCTCTGGCCTTTATTATTTACTTTCTTCTATTTTAGGTTTAATTTGCTTTTCTTTTTCTAGTTTTTTTTTTTTTAGAGTGGACACTGAGGCCATTGATTTGAGAACTTTTTTTTTTCTAATAAAGGCATTTAGTGCTATAAAAGTTCTCTTCAGATACCACTTTAGCAGGTTATCACACAACTTGATATATTGTGTTTTTATTTTCATTCAGTTCAAAATACTTATTTTCTCCTTTGGCTTATTTTTTTTTTTTGTCCCACAGGTTACACAAAAGTGTGTTAGTTTCTAAATATTTGGGGATTTTCAAAAGGATCTTCCTTTTATTAATTCCTACTTTAACTTCCCTGTGGTTGGGGAACATGTGCTGTTGAAAAGAATGTGTATTCTGTTGTTGGGTGAAGTGTTGTATAAATGTCAATAGGTCAAGTTGGCTGCTAGTATCGTTTTTGTTTTTCTGTTTTTTTTTTTTTTAAATCCTTACTGATTTTCTGTTGACTTGTTCCATCAATTACTGAGAGAGGGTATTGACATCGTTGGCTGTAATTATGGATTTATCTATCCCTCCCTGAATTTCTGTAATTTTTTTGTTTCATGTAGTTTGAATTTGTTGTTAGGTGCATAAACATTTAGCATTCTTTTGACTTCTTCATGAATTTATCATTATGAAATGACCTTCGTTATCTCTAGTAATATTCTTTGTCCTGAAATCTCTGAAATTTTGTCTTATATAAATATAGCCATTCCAATAATTGATTAGTATTAGCATGGTATACCTTTTTCTATATGCTTCCTTTTAACCTATATCTGTGTTTTTATATTTAAGGCATGTTTCTCATAGGCAGTATAGAGTTGAGTTTTGCTTTTTTAGCCATTCTGAAAATCTCTGCCTTTTAATTGAATTATTTAGACCATTTACATTTAATGAGACAATTGATATAAGTTTAAATTTATCATCTTGCTACTTGTTTTCTATCTGTCCCATCTGTTTTTCCTTCTCTTTTCTCTCTTTTTATACAACTTTGATTTTGTTAGTTTTTATAGTTCCATTTATCACCTTGTTTGATTTATTAGCTATCATTTTGTTTTTTGGTTTTTGTTTTTAACTTAGTGTTTGCTGTAGGATTCATAATATATATCTTTAACTTATCACTGTCTACCATTAAGTGATATTATACCACTTAACATATAATGTAAACAATTTACAATAATATGCTCCCATTCTCTCTACCTGACCTTTATGTTTTTGTTTTCATATATTTTACTTTTACATATGTTATAAAGCCCATACAACATTTGTTGTTAATTTTGTTTAAATAGTCACTTAACCTTTAGGAGATTCAAATACTAAGAAAAACTGTCATATACTTATTTACATAGTTACCATTTCTGGTGTTCTTCATTTCTTTGTGTATATCCAGACTTCCGTCTGGCACTATTTTCCTTCTGCCTGAAGTCTTCCTTTAACATTTCTTATAAGAATCTGAAGACAGTGAATTGTTGCAGCTTTTGTATGTCTGAGAACGTCTTGCCTTAATTTTTTTTTTATAAATTTATTTTTTATTTATTTTTGGCCGTGTTGGGTCCTCGTTGCTGCGTGTGGGCTTTCTCTAGTTGCAGCGAATGGGGGCTAGTCTTCGTTGTGGTGCATGGGCTTCTCATTGCAGTGGCTTCTCTTTGTTGCGGAGCACGGGCTCTAGGCACGCGGGCTCAGTAGTTGTGGCACGTAGCTCTAGAGCGCAGGCTCAGTAGTTGTGGCGCATGGGCTTAGTTGTTCCATGGCATGTGGGATCTTCCCAGACCAGGGCTCAAACCCATGTCCCCCATATTGGCAGGCAGATTCTTAACCCCTGCACCACTAGGAAAGCCCCTGCCTTCATTTTTGAAAGATACTTTTGCATGTTATAGAACTCTAGGTTGACAGATTTCTTTCAGAATTTTAAAGATGGTACTCCACTACCCTGTATCATTTCCAACAAATCTGCCATCATCCTTATCTTTGCTCCATTATTCATAATGTGTCTTTTCCCCGTCTGCTTTTTAAAAAACATATTTAATGGTGATAAAATACACATAATGTAAATTTTACCATTGTAACCATTTTTAAGTGTACAATTCAATGGCATTAAGAAATTCACATTGTGTAACCATCATCATTATTCATCTCCAGAACTATTTGCATCTTTCAAAACTGCAACTCTGTACTCACTAAACAATAACTCTCTATTTTCCCCTACAGCAATCCCTGGTAATGACCATTCTGCTGTCTGTGTGTGAATTTGATTACTCTAGGTATCTCATATGAGTGGAAGCATACAATATTTTAAAAATACTTTTTAAAATTGAGGTATAGTTGATGTACAACATTATACAAGTTTCAAATGTACAACATAGTGATTCACAATTTTTAAAGGTTATACTCCATCTATAGTTATTATAAGATATTAGTTATATTCCCTGTGTCATATAATATATCCTTATAGTTTATTTATTTTATACATAATAATTTGTACCTCTTGTTCTCCTACCCATGTCTTGCCCCTTCCCTCTTCACTCTCCCCACTGGTAACCACTAGTTTGTTCTCTATATCTGTGAGTCTGTTTCCTTTTCGTTATATTTACTAGTTTGTTTTATTTTTCATATTCCATATGTAAGTGATATCATACAGTGTTTGTCTCTGTCTGACTTATTTCACTTAGTCCCTCCAAGTCCATCCACGTTGTTGCGAATGGCAAAATAGCATTCTTTTTTATGGCTGAGTAGTATTCCACTGTATACATACACCACATCTGTTTTTATAATTAATTAATTAATTTATTTATGGCTGTGTTGGGTCTTCGTTGCTGTGCGTGGGCTTTCTCTAGTTGTGGCGAGTGGGGGCTATCTTTGTTGCAGTGTGTGGGCTTCTCATTATGGTAGCTTCTCGTTGCAGAGCACGGGCTCTAGGAGTGTGGGCTTCAGTAGTTGTGGCACATGGGCTTAGTTGCTCCGCAGCATGTTTTTGGATATATACGCAGTAGTGGAATTGCTGGATCATATGGTAGTTCTGCTTTTAGGGGGTTTTTTTAGTTTTTTTTTTAGTTTTTTTGCAGTACGCGGGCCTCTCACTGTTGTGGCCTCTCCCGTTGCAGAGCACAGGCTCCGGATGCACAGGCTCAGCAGCCATGGCTCACGGGCCCAGCTGCTCCGTGGCATGTGGGATCTTCCCGGACTGGGGCACGAACCCGTGTCCCCTGCATCGGCAGGTGGACTCTCAACCACTGCGCCACCAGGGAAGCCCTGTTTTTAGTTTTTTGAGAAACTGCTATAATGTTTTACACAGCAGCTGCACCAATTTAGATTCCCTCCAACAGTAAACAAGAGTTCCCTTTTCTCCACGTCCTTGCCAACACTTATTATTTGTGGTCTTTTTTTTTTTTTTTTTTTTTTTTGCGGTAAGCGGGCCTCTCACTGTTGTGGCCTCTCCCATTGCGGAGCACAGGCTCCGGACGCACAGGCTCAGCAGCCATGGCTCATGGGCCCAGCCGCTCCGCGGCATGTGGGATCTTCCCAGACCGGGGCACGAACCCATGTCCCCTGCATCGGCAGGCGGACTCTCAACCACTGCGCCACCAGGGGAGCCCTTTGTGGTCTTTTTAATGATAGCCTTTCTGACAGGTGTGAGGTGATATCTCACTGTGGTTTTAAATTGCATTTCTCTGATGATTAATGATGTTGAGCATCTTTTCCTGTGCCTGGGCCATCTGTATGTCTTCCTTGGAAAAATGTCTATTCAGGTCTTCTGCCCATTTTTTAATTGGGTTGTTTGTTTTTTTGATATTGAGTTGTATGAGCTGTTTATATATTACAGATATTAACCCCTATTGGTCATAGCATTAGCAAATATTTTCTCCTATTCAATAGGTTGTCTTTTTATTCTGTCAATGGTTTCCTTTGCTGCGCAAAAGCTTTTAAGTCTCCTTAGGCCCCACTTGTTTATTTTTATTTCCTTTGCTTTAGGAGACAGATCCAAAAAAATACTGGTTTGATTTATGTTGAAGACTTTTCTGCCTATGTTTTCTTCTAGGATTTTTATGGTTTCTGATCTTACATTTAGGTCTTTAATACATTTCAAATTTATTTTTGTATATGGTATGAGGAAATGTTCTAATTTCATTCTTTTATGTGTAGCTGTCCAGTTTTCCCAGCACCACTTATTGAAGGGAATGTCTTTTCTCCATTGTATATTCTTGTCTCCCTTGTCATAGATTAACTGACCATAAGCATGTGGGTTTACTTCTGGGCTCTCTGTTCTATTCCATTGATCTATGTGTCTGTGATTGTGACAGTCCCATACTGTTTTGATGATTGTAGTTTTGTAGTATAGACTGAATGCAGGGAGCATGATTCCTCCAGCTCTGTTCTTCTTTCTCAAGATTGTTTTGGCTATTTGGGGACTTCTGTTTCCATAAAAATGCCCTTGGTATTTTGATAGGGAATCTGTCAATTGCCTTGGGTAGTATGGTCATTTTAACAATACTGATTCTTCCAATCCATGAACATAGTATGTCTTTTTTTAAAAATTACTTTTATTTTATTTTATTTTATTTTACTTATTTATTTGGTTGTGTTGGGTCTTAATTGCAGCTCACGGGCTCCTTAGTTGTGGCTCGTGGGCTCCTTAGTTGTGGCATGGGAACTCTTAGTTGTGACATGCATGTGGGATCTAGTTCCCAGACCAGGGATTAAACTCGGGCCCCCTGCATTGGGAGCACAGAGTCTTAACCACTGCACCACCGTGGACGTCCCCATGACATATCTTTTGGTCTGTTTGTCATCTTCAGTTTCTTTCATCAGTGTCTTATAATTCTCTGAGTTCAGGTCTTTTACCTCCTTAGGTAGGTTTATTCCTAGGTATTTTATTCTTTTTGATGCAATGGTAAGTGGGATTGTTTTTCTTAATTTCTCTTTCTGATAGCTCATCGTTAGTGTATAGAAATGCAACAGATTTCTGTATATTAATTTTGTATTCTGTAACTTCATCAAATTCATTGATGAGTTCTAGTAGTTTTCTGATGGTGTCTTTAGGATTTTCTATGTATAGTATCATGTCATCTACAAACTTTGATAGTTTTACTTCTTTCCAATTTGGATTCATTTTATTTCTTTTTCATCTGTGATTGCTGTGGCTAGGACTTCCAATACTATGTTGAATAAAAGTAGTGAGAGTGGGCATCCTTGTATTGTTCCTGATCTTAGAGGAAATGCTTTCAGCTTTTCATCACTGAGTATGATGTTAGCTGTGGGCTTGTCATATATCACCTCTATTATGTTGAGGTATGCTTTCTCTATGCCCACTTTCTGGAGAGATTTTATCATAAATGGATCTTGAATTTTGTCAGAAGCTTTTACTGCATCTATTGAGATGATCATATAATTTTTATTCTTCAATTTGTTATTGCGGTGTATCATATTGATTGATTTGTGGATATTGAAAAATCCTTGCACCCCTGGGGTAAATCCCACTTGATCGTAGTATTTGATCCTTTTAATGTATTGCTGGATTTGGTTTGCTAACATTTTGTTGAGGATTTTGCATGTATGTTCATCAGTGATATTGGCCTCTAATTTTCTTTCTTTCTTTTTTTTTATATCTTTGTCTGGTTTGGGTGTCAGGTTGATGCTGGCCTCATAGAATGAGTTTGGAAGTGTTCCTTCCTCTGCAGTATTTGGAGTAGTTTGAAAAGGATAGGTGTTAACTCTTCTTTAAATGTTTGGTAGCATTCACCTGTGAAGCCATTTGGTCCTGGAGTTTTATTTATTGGGAGTTTTAAAATTACTGATTCAATTTCATTACTGGTAATTGGTTTGTTCATATTTTCTATTTCCTCCTTGTTCAGTGTTGAGAGATTATACATTTCCAGGTATTTGTCCATTTCTTCTAGGCTGTCCATTTTATTGGCATATAGTTGTTCATAGTAGTCTCTTATAATCTTTTGTATTTCTATGATGTTGGTTGTAACTTCTCATTTTTCATTTCTGATTTTATTGATTTGGGCCCTCCCTTTTTCTTGATGAGTCTGGCTAAAGGTTTATCAATTTTGTTTATCTTTTTAAAGAATCAATTCTTAGTTTCATTGATCTTTTCTATTGTTTCTTTAGTCTCTATGTATTTCTGCTCTGATCTTTATGATTTCTTTCCTTCTACTAAGTTTGGGTTTTGTTCCTCTTTTTCTAGTTCCTTTAGGTGTAAGGTTAGGATGTGTATTTGATAGTTTTCTTGTTTCCTGAGGTAAGCTTGTATCCCTTTGAACTTCCCTCTTAGAACTGCTTTTGCTGCATACCATAGATTTCGGATTGTTATGTTTTCACTTTCATTTGTTTCCAGGTATTTTTAAATTTCCTCTTCGATTTCTTCAGTGATCCATTGGTTGTTTAGTAGCATATTGTTTAGCCTCCACGTGTTAGGGTTCTTTGCAGTCTTTTCTTTAGTTGATTTCTAGTCTCATAGCATTGTGGTCGGAAAAGATGCTTAATATGATTTAAATTTTCTTAAATTTACCAAGGCTTGTTTTGTGTCCTAGCGTGATCTATCCTGGAGAATGTTCCAAGTGCACTTGAAAAGAATGTGTTGGAATTATACAGTATGTATATTTTTGTGACTGACTTATTTCACTTAGCATAAGGTCCTCAATGTTCATCCATGTACAATGTGCTGGAATTTCCTTTTTAGTAGGGGCGAATAATATTCCATTGTATGTATATACCACGTTTTGTTTATCCATTCATCAGTGCACACTTGGGTTGCTGCCACCTTTTGGCTATTGTGAATAATTCTGCTATGCACAGGAGTATATAAATATCTCTTCAAGACACTGCCTTCAATCCTTTTGGGTATATACCTAGAGTGGAATTGATGGATCACATGGTAATTCTATGTTTAATATTTTTTGAGGAACTGCCATATTGTTTTCCATAGCAGCTGCACCATTTTACACTCCCACCAATGATTGCACAAGGATCCCAGTTTCTCCAAATCTTCACCAATACCTGTTATTTTGTTTTTTTGAAAGAGTATCCATCCTAATGGGTGTAAGATGATATCACATTTGATTTTGATTTGCATTTCCCTAATGATTAATGATGTTGAGTATCTTTTCATGTGCTTACTGACCATTAGTATACCTTCTTTGGAGAAATGTCTGTTTAAGTTGTTTGTCCATCTTTAAATTGGGTTGTTTTTGTCTTTTGTTGTTGTTGAGTTGCAGGAATTCTTGACATATTCTGTCAAAGTTTGCTTTATATATTTAGGGTCTGATGTTTGCATATGTTTGTAATTATATTCTTGGTGAATTGACCCTTTCATCATTATATAATGTCCTTCTTTATTTCTTGTAATAGTTTTTTAAATTTAAAGTCTATTTTGTCTGATATTAGCATAGCTACTCCTGTTCTCCTGTGGTTACTATTTGCACAGACTAACTTTTTCCATCCTTTTGCTTTAAATCTGTGCAGGTTCTTAGCTCTAAAGTGAGTCTCTCATAGACAGCATCTAGTTGGATTCTCTTTTTTAAATTCGTTCTGCCAATCTGTGTCTTTTAATTGGGGGAACTTAATCCTTTTACATTTAGTTACTGATAGGGAATTGCCATTTTACTTGCTTTCTGTATGTCTTATACCCTTTTTGTCCCTTCCTTCCATACTGCCTTCGTGTTTAGATGAATTTTTTTGGTAGTGACATGTTTCGATTCCCTTCTCATTTCCTTTTTCTTTTTTTAAAATAAATAACTAAATTAATTTTTTTAAAAAAGAAGTTTGGGACAAGAAGGAAAGTAGATTACCAACTTAATCTAATCTTTCAGATTGCTTCTATTTTTCTTTTTTTTTGAATTTTATTTTTTTTATACAGCAGGTTCTTATTAGTTATTTATTTTATACATATTAGTGTATATATGTCAATCCCAATCTCCCAGTTCATCACACCACCACCACCGCCCCCGCCACTTTCCCCCCTTGGTGTCCATATGTTTGTTCTCTGCATCTGTATCTCAATTTCTGCCCTGCAAACCGGTTCATCTGTACCATTTTTCTAGGTTCCACATATATGCGTTAATATATGATATTTGTTTTTCTCTTTCTGACTTACTTCACTCTGTATGACAGCCTCTAGATCCATCCACGTCTCTACAAATGACCCAATTTCATTCCTTTTTATGGGTGAGTAATATTCCATTGTATATATGTACCACATCTTCTTCATCCATTTATCTGTTGATGGGCATTTAGGTCCTGGCTATTGTAAATAGCACTGTATGAACATTGGGGTGCGTGTGTCTTTTTGAATTATGGCTTTCTCTGGGTATATGCCCAGTAGTGGGATTGCTGGGTCATATGGTAATTCTATTTTTAGTTTTTTAAGGAACCTCCATACTGTTCTCCATAGTGGCTCTATCAATTTACATCACCATCAACAGTGCAAGAGGGTTACCTTTTCTCCACACCCTCTCCAGCATTTGTTTGTAGATTTTCTGATGATGCCCCTTCTAACTGGTGTGAGGTGATACCTCATTGTAGTTTTGATTTGCATTTCTCTAATAATTAGTGATGTTGAGCAGCTTTTCATGTGCTTCTTGGCCATCTGTATGTCTTCTTTGGAGAAATGTCTATTTAGGTCTTCTGCCCATTTTCGGATTGGGTTCTTTGTTTTTTAATATTGAGCTGCATGAGCTGTTTATATATTTTGGAGATTAATCCTTTGTCCGTTGATTCGTTTGCAAATATTTTCTCCCATTCTGAGGGTTGTCTTTTCATTTTGTTTGTAGTTTCCTTTTCTGTACAAAAACTTTTAAGTTTCATTAGGTCCCATTTGTTTAATTTTGTTTTTATTTCCATTACTCTAGGAGGTGGATTAAAAAAGATTTTGCTGTGATTTATGTCAAAGAATGTTCTCCCTATGTTTTCCTCTAAGAGGTTTATAGTATCCGGTCTTACATTTAGGTTTCTAATCCATTTTGAGTTTATTTTTGTATATGGTGTCAGGGAGTGTTCTAATTTCATTCTTTTACATGTAGCTGTCCAGTTTGCCCAGCATCACTTATTGAAGAGCCTGTCTTTTCTCCATTGTATATCCTTGCCTCCTTTGTCATAGATTAGTTGACCATAGGTACGTGGGTTTATATCTGGGCTTTCTGTCCTGTTCCATTGATCTATATTTCTGTTTTTGTGCCAGTACCATATTGTCTTGATTACTGTAGCTTTGTAGTATAGTCTGAAGTCCGGGAGCCTGATTCCTTGAGCTCCATTTTTTTCCCTCAAGATTGCTTTGGCTATTCGTGGTCTTTTGTGTCTCCATACAAATTTTAAGATTTTTTTTGTTCTAGTTCTGTAAAAAATGCCATTGGTAATTTGATAGGAATTGCACTGAATCTGTAGATTGCTTTGGGTAGTATATTTATTTTCACAGTATTGGTTCTTCCAATTCAAGAACATGGTATATCTCTCCATCTGTTTGTATCATTTTAAAAAAAATTTTATTTTATTTTTTATTTTTGGCTGCATTGGGTCTTTGTTGCTGCACGCAGGCTTTCTCTAGTTGTGGCGAGCGGGGGCTGCTCTTCGTTGCGGTGCACGGGCTTCTCACTGTGGTGGCTTCTCGTTGCAGAGCATGGGCTCTAGGCATGCGGGCTTCAGTAGTTGTGGCACATGGGCTCAGTAGTTGTGGCTCGCAGGCTTTAAAGCACAGGCTCAGTAGTTGTGGCACACGGGCTTAGTTGCTCCGTGGCATGTGGGATCTTCCTGGACCAGGGCTCAAACCCGTGTCCCTTGCACTGCCAGGCAGATTCTTAACCACTGTGCTACCAGGGAAGCCCCTTGTATCATCTTTAATTTCTTTCATCAGTGTCTTATAGTTTTCTGCATACAGGTCTTTTTTCTCTCCAGATAGGTTTATTCCTAGGTATTTTATTCTTTTTGTTGCAATGGTAAATGGGAGTGTTTCCTTAATTTCTCTTTCAGATTTTTCATCATTAGTGTATAGGAATGCAAGAGATTTCTGTGCATTAATTTTGTATTCTGCAGCTTTACCAAATTCATTGATAAGCTCTAGTAGTTTTCTGGTGGCATCTTTAGGATTCTCTACGTATAGTATCATGTCATCTGCAAACAGTGTCAGCTTTACTTCTTCTTTTCTGATTTGTATTCCTTTTATTTCTTTTTCTTCTCTGGTTGCTGTGGCTAGGACTTCCAAAACTATGTTGAATAATAGTGTTGAGAGTGGACATCCTTGTCTTGTTCCTGATCTTAGAGGAAATGTTTTTAATTTTTCATTATTGAGAATGATGTTTGCTGTGGGTTTGTCATATATGGTCTCTATTATGTTGAGGTAGGTTCCCTCTATGTCCACTTTCTGGAGAGTTTTTTTTATTATAAATGGGTGTTGAATTTTGTCAAAAGCTTTTCCTGCCTCTATTGAGATAATCATATGGTTTTATTCTTCAATTTGTTAATATGGTGTATCACATTGATTGATTTGTGTATATTGAAGAATCCTTGCATCCCTGGGATAAATCCCACTTGATCATGGTGTATGATCCT
Organism: Mesoplodon densirostris; assembly: GCF_025265405.1. Lineage (NCBI taxonomy): Eukaryota > Metazoa > Chordata > Mammalia > Artiodactyla > Ziphiidae > Mesoplodon > Mesoplodon densirostris. The sequence goes on from NC_082676.1 coordinate 55,108,135, forward strand.
TTTAATGTGCTGTTGGATTCTGTTTGCTAGTATTTTGTTGAAGACTTTTGCGTCTATATTCATGAGTGATATTGGTCTGTAATTTTCTTTTTTTGTAGTATCTTTGTCTGGTTTTGGTATCAGGATGATGGTGGCCTCATAGAATGAGTTTGGGAGTGTTCCTTCCTCTGAAATTCTTTGGAAGAGTTTGAGAAAGATGGGTGTTAGCTCTCCTCTAAATGTTTGATAGAATTCACCTGTGGAGCCATCTTGTCCTGGACTTTTGTTTGTTGGAATATTTAAAATCACAGTTTCAATTTCATTACTTGTGATTGGTCTGTTCATATTTTCTATTTCTTCCTGGTGCAGTCTTGGAAGGTTACACCTTTCTAAGATTTTGTCCATTTCTTCCAGGTTGTCCATTTTATTGCCATAGAGTTGCTTCTAGTAGTCTCTTATAGGATGCTTTGTATTTCTGTGGTGTCTGTTTTAGCTTCTCCTTTTTCATTTCATATTTGAGTCCTCTCCCTCTTTTTCTTGATGAGTCTGGCTAATGGTTTATCAATTTTGTTTATCTTCTCAAAGAATCAGCTTTTAGTTTTATTGATCTTTGCTATTGTTTTCTTTGTTTCTATTTCATTTATTTCTGCTCTGATCTTTAGGATTTCTTTCCTTCTACTAACTTCGGGTTTTGTTTGTTCTTCTGTCTCTAGTTCTTTTAGGTGTAAGGTTAGATTGTTTATTTGAGATGTTTGTTTCTTGAGGTAGGATTGTATTGCTATAAAGTTCCCTCTTAGAACTGCTTTTGCTGTATCCCATAGGTTTTGGATCGTCATGTTTTCATTGTCATTTGTTTCTAGGTATTTTTTGATTTCCTCTTTGATTTCTTCAGTGACCTCTTGGTTATTTAGTAACGTATTGTTTAGCCTCCATGTGTTTGTGCTTTTTATGTTTTTTTCCCTGTGATTTATTTCTAATCTCATAGTGTTGTGGTCAGAAACGATGCTTGATATGATTTCAATTTTCTTAAATTTACTGAGGCTTGATTTGTGACCCAAGCCATGATCTATCCTGGAGAATGTTCTGTGCACACTTGAGAAGAAAGTGTAATCTGCTGTTTTTGGATGGAATGTCCTATAAATATCAATTAAATCTATCTGGTCTTTTGTGTCATTTAAAGCTTGTGTTTCCTTATTAACTTTCTGTTTGGATGATCTGTCCATTCGTGTAAGTGAGGTGTTAAAGTCCCCCACTATTATTGTGTTACTGTCAATTTCCTCTTTTATAGCTGTTAGCAGTTGCCTTACGTATTGAGGTGCTCCTATGTTGGGTGCATATATATTTATAATTGTTATATCTTCTTCTTGGATTGATCCCTTGATCATTATGTAGTGTCCTTCCTTGTCTCTTGTAACATTCTTTTTTTTTGGGGGGGGTGGGGGTAGGAGTTTATTTATTTATTTATTTTGGCTGTGTTGGGTCTTCATTTCTGTGCGAAGGCTTTCTCTAGTTGTGGCAAGTGGGGGCCACTCTTCATCGCGGTGCACGGGCCTCTCACTATCGCAGCCTCTCTTGTTGCGGAGCACAGGCTCCAGACGCGCAGGCTCAGTAGTTGTGGCTCACGGGCCTCGTTGCTCCGTGGCATGTGGGACCTTCCCAGACCAGGGCTCGAACCCGTGTCCCCTGCATTAGCAGGCAGATTCTCAACCACTGTGCCACCAGGGAAGCCCAACATTCTTTTTTTTTTAAGTCTATTTTATCTGATATGAGATTACTACTCCAGCTTTCTTTTGATTTCCATTTGCATGGAATTCTTTTTCCATCCCCTCACTTTCAGTCTGTATGTGTCCCTAGGTCTGAAGTGGGTCTCTTGTAGGCAGTATGTATATGGATTTTGTTTTTGTATCCATTCAGCGAGACTGTGTCTTTTGGTTGGAGCATTTAATCCATTCACATTTAAGGTAATTATTGATATGTATTTTCCTATTACCAGTTTGTTAAGTGTTTTGGGTTTGTTTTTGTAGGTCCTTTTCTTCTCTTGTGTTTCTCACTTAGAGAAGTTCCTTTAGCATTTGTTGTAGAGCTGGTTTGGTGGTGCTGAATTCTCTTAGCTTTTGCTTGTCTGTAAAGCTTTTGATTTCGCCATTGAATCTGAATGAGATCCTTGTCAGGTAGAGTAATCTTGGTTGTAGGTTGTTCCCTTTCATCACTTTAAAATGTCATGCCACTCCCTTCTGGCTTGTAGAGTTTCTGCTGAGAAATCAGCTGTTAACCTTATGGGAGTTCCCTTGTATGTTATTTGTCATTTTTTCCTTGCTGCTTTCAATAATTTTTCTTCATCTTTATTTTTTGCCAATTTGATTGCTGTGTGTCTCGGTGTGTTTCTCCTTGGGTTTATCCTGTATGGGACTCGCTGTGCTTCCTGGACTTGGGTGGCTATTTCCTTTCCCATGTTAGGGAAGTTTTCGACTCTAATCTCTTCATATATTTTCTCAGGTCCTTTCTCCCTCTCTTCTCCTTCTGGGACCCCTATAATGCGAATGTTGTTGTGTTTAATGTTGTCCCAGAGGTCTCTTAGGCTGTCGTCTTTTCTCTTCATTCTTTTTTCTTTATTCTGTTCCACAGCAGTGAATTCCACCATTCTGTCTTCCAGGTCACTCATCCGTTCTTCTGCCTCAGTTATTCTGCTATTGATTCCTTCTAGTGTATTTTTCATTTCACTTATTGTATTGTTCATCTCTGTTTGTTTGTTCTTTAATTCTTCTAGGTCTTTGTTAAACATTTCTTGCATCTTCTCCATCTTTGCCTCCATTCTTTTTCCGAGGCCCTGGATCATCTTCACTATCATTATTCTGAATTCTTTTTCTGGAAGGTTGCCTATCTCCACTTCATTTAGTTGTTTTTCTGGGGTTTTATCTTGTTCCTTCATCTGGTACATAGCCCTCTGCCTTTTCATCTTGTCTGTCTTTCTGTGAATATGGTTTTTGTTCCACAGGCTGCAGGATTGTAGTTCTTCTTGTCTTGTAGTTCTTCTGCTTTCTGCCCTCTGGTGGATGAGGCTATCTAAGAGGTTTGTACAAGTTTCCTGGTGGGAGGGGCTGGTGGTGGGTAGAGCTGGCTGTTGCTCTGGTGGGCAGAGCTCAGTAAAACTTTAATCCTCTTGTCTGCTGATGGGTGGGGCTGGGTTCCCTCCCTGTTGGTTGTTTGGCCTGAGGTGACCCAACACTGGAACCTACCTGGGCTCTTTGGTGGGGCTAATGGCGGACTCTGGGAGGGCTGACGCCAAGGAGTGCTTCCTAGAACTTCTGCTGCCAGTGTCCTTGTCCTCACAGTGAGACACAGCCTCCCCCCGCCTCTGCAGGAGACCCTCCAACACTAGCTGGTAGGTCTGGTTCAGTCTCCTATGGGGTCACCGCTCCTTCCCCTGGGTCCCGATGCGCACACTACTTCGTGTGTGCCTTCCAAGAGTGGAGTCTCTGTTTCCCCCAGTCCTGTCGAAGTCCTGTAATCAAATCCCACTAGCCTTCAAAGTCTGATTGTCTAGGAGTTCCTCCTTCTGTTGCCGGACCCCCAGGTTGGGAAGCCTGACATGGGGCTCAGAACCTTCACTCCAGTGGGTGGACTTCTGTGGTATAATTGTTCTCCAATTTGTGAGTCATCCACCCAGCATTTATGGGATTTGATTTTATTGTGATTGCACCCCTCCTACCATCTCACTGTGGCTTCTCCTTTGTCTTTGGATGTGGGGTATCTTTTTTGGTGAGTTCCAGTGTCTTTGTGTCGATGATTGTTCAGCAGTTAGTTGTGATTCCGGTGCTCTCACAAGAGGGAGTGAGAGCATGTCCGTGTACTCCTCCATCTTGAACCAATCTCCTCCCTTCTCATTTTCCTTTGTGTATCTTCTCCATGTATTTTGTTTGCAGTGGTTACATTTAACATCCTAAAGTTATAACAGTCTATTTACACTGGTAACTATGTAACTTTGCTCACATACAAAACTGCTACTTCTGTACAGCTCCTCTACACCCACCTTCGTTATTGACATCACAAATTACATCATTACATGTTATGTACCCACTAATATAGATTTAGAAGTATTTTTATGCTTTTCTCTTTTAAATCCTATGAAAGAATAAAAAGTGGAGTTAAGATCCAAAGTGACAATAATACAGGTTTTTACTTGTCCATATATTTACCTTTACCAGAGAACCTTATTTTTCATAGGACTTTGAGTTACTCTCTAGCATCCTTTCATTTCAACTTGAAGGAGTCCCTTTAGCATTTCTTGCAGGGCAGGTCTAATGGTGATAACTCCTTTAGCTTTTGTCTTGGAATGTATTAATTTCTTCCTCACTTTTGAAGGACACTTTGTTGTATATAGAATTTTTGGTTGACAGTTTTTTTCATTCAGCACTTTTTCCTTTTTTCCCCCAGCTTTATTGAGGTATAATCAACTGTATATATGTAAGGTATATTTTGATATACCTACACACTGTGAAAGGATAACCATAGACAAGCTAATTATCACATCTATTACCCACATACTTACCAATTTTTTTTTTGGTGTGTGATGAAAATACTTAAGATCTACTATCTTAGCAAATTTCAGTACAATACAATACAGTATTGTTAGCTGTTTTCACCATACTGTACGTTAGGTCCCCGGAGGTTATTCATGTTATAACTGGAAGTTTGTTCCCTTTGACCAATAGCGTGCCATTCCTTACCCTGCCCCTGATAGGCACCACTCTACTCTCTGTTTCTGTGAGTTTGGCCTTTTTAGAGTCCACATATAAGTGAGATCATGTACAGTATTTGTCTTTTTCTGTTTGACTTATTTCACTTAGTATAATGCTCTTGGGTTTTATCCATGTTGTCACAGATGGCAGGATTTCCTTCTTTTATAAGAGTGAATAATATTCTTGCATGTGTGTGTATCATATTTTCTTTATCCATTCATCTGTAGATGGACATTTAGGTTGTTTCTGTATCTTGGCTATTGTAAATAATGCTGCAATGAACATGGAAGTGAAGATATCTCTTTGAGATACTGATTTCATTTCCTCTGGATATATACCCAGAAGTGGGATGGCCAGACCATATGGTAGTCCTATTTTTAATTTTTTGAGGAACCTCCATACTATTTTCCATAAAGGCTGTACTAATTTACATTTCCACCAACAGTACACAGTGTTTCCCTTTTCTCCACATCCTCATCAACACTTGTTATCTCTTTTTGATAAGAGCTATCCTAACAGGTATGAGTTAATATCCCATTGTTGTTTTCATTTGCATTTCCCTGATGATTAGTGATGTTGAGCAGCTTTTCATATACCCATAGGCCATTTGTACAGGTATACCTTAAAAGTATTGCAGGTTCAGTCGCAGACCACTGCAAAGTAAGTAAAGTGAGTCATGTGAGTGTTTTGGTTTCCCAGTGCATATAAAAGTTATGTTTACACTATACTGTAGTCTATTAAGTGTACAATAGCATTATGTACACTTAAAAACAATGTACATTCCTTAAAAATACTTATTGCTAAAAATGCTAACCATCATCTCAACCTTCAGTGAGTTGTAGTAGTAAAGTCAAAGATTGCTGATCACAGATCACTGTAACAACAATAATAATGAAAAAGTTTGAAATATTTTGAGAATTACCAAAATGTGACATACAGACATGAAATGAGCAAATGCTGTTGGAAAAATGGTACCCATAGATTTGCTTGACATAGGGTTGCCACAGATATTCAATTTGTAAAAAAATGCAGTATCTGTGAAGTGCAACAAAGCAAAGCACAGTAAAACAAAGTATGCCTGTATGTCTTCTTTGGAAAAAATGTCTATTCATATCCTTTGCCCATTTTTTTTTTTTTTTTTTTTTTTGCGGTACGCAGGCCTCTCACCATTGTGGCCTCTCCCGCTGCGGAGCACAGGCTCTGGACGCGCAGGCTCAGTGGCCATGGCTCACGGGCCCAGCTGCTCCGCAGCATGTGGGATCCTCCCAGACCGGGTCATGAACCCGTGTCCCCTGCATCGGCAGGCAGACTCTCAAACACTGCACCACCAGGGAAGCCCTGCCCATATTTGTTTTTGGTTTTGCTATTGAGTTGTATGATTTGCATATTAACCCCTTATCAGATATATGGTTTGTAAATATTTTCTATTCTGTAGGTTGCCTTTTCATTTTTTTGATTGTTTCCTTTGCTGTGCAGAAGGTTTTTAGTTTGATGGAGTTCCACTTGTTTATTTTTGCTTTTGTTTCCTGTGCTTTTGGTATATCTAAAAAATCATTGCCAAGGCCCATGTCAAGGAGCTTTTCCTCTGTTTTCTTCTTGGAGTTTTATGGTTTCAGGACTGACATTTAAGACTTTAATCATTTTGAGTTAATTTTTGTGTGTGGTGCCAGATGAGGTGAGGGTCCAGTTTCATTCTTGTGCATGTGGATATTGAGTTTTTCCAGTAACATTTATTGAAGACTGTCTTTCCCTCCACTGTATATTCTTGGCTCTTTTGTCATAGATTAGTTGACCATATATGTGTGGGTTTATTTCTGGGCTTTCTATTCTGTTCCATTGATCTGTGTCTGTGTTTTGTTGTTGTTGTTTTTTGGCTGTGTTGCACAGCTTGTGGGATCTCAGTTCCCTGACCAGGGATTGAACCAGGGCTGTGGCAGTGAAAGCCCATAATTCTAACCACTAGGCCACCAGAAACTCCCCTATGTATCTGTTTCTATGCCAATACCATACTGTTTGGATTACTATAGCTTTGGAGTATAGTTTGAAAACAGGAAATGTGATGTGCTTCCAGATTTGTTCTTTTCTCTCAAAATTGCTTTGGCTATTTGGAGATCTTTTGTGGTTCCATACAAATTTGAGGATTGTTTGTTCTATTTCCATGAAAGATGCCATTGGAATTTTGATCAGAATTGTACCTGTAGATTGCTTTGGGTAGTATGGACATTTTAACAATATTAATTCTTCAAGTCCATGAGCACGGAATATCTTTCCATTTATTTGTGTCTTCAGTTTCTTTCATCAGTGTCTTATAGTTTTCAGTATACAGGTCTCTCACCCCCTCGGTTAAATTTGTTTATTTTTAAAATTTTATTTTTGGCTGCGTTGGGTCTTTGTTGCTGCTCATGGGCTTTCTCTAGTTGTGGCGAGTGGGGGCTACTCTTTGTTGCCGTGCACAGGCTTCTCATTGTGGTGGCTTCTCTTGTTGCGGAGCATGGGCTTTAGGCACACGGGCTTCAGTAGTTGCAACACGCAGGCTCAGTAGTTGTGGCGCATGGACTTAGTTAAATTTATTAAATTTATTCCGAAGTATTAGGCTGGCCAAAAAGTTCGTTCGGGTTTTTCAGTAACACCTTACAGAACGAACTTTTTGGCCAACCCATTATTTTATTCTTTTTTATGAAATTCTAAACAGGATTATTTTCTTAATTTTCTTTCTCATAGTTCATTATTGGTGTAGAGAAATGCAACATATTTTTGTATATTACTTTTATATCCTGCAACTTTACTGAATTTATTAGTTCTAATACTTTTTGGTGGACTCTTTAGGGTATTCTCTATATAATAACATGTCATCTGCAAATAGTGACAGTTGTACTTCTTCCTTCCCAATATAGATGACTTTTATTTCTTTTTCTTACCTAATTTCTCTGCCTAGGACTTCCAATGCTATGTTGAATAAGTGGTAAGAGTGGGCATCCTTGTCTTGTTCCTCATCTTAAAGGAAAAGCTTTCAGCTTTTCCTTCTTCTTGAGTCAATTTTTGGTAGTTTGTGTAGGCATTTGTGTATTTTATCTAAGTTAACTAATTTATTGGCATGCAGTTGTTCAATGTATTCCTGTGTAATTCTTTTTCTTTTTAAGGTTTTTTTTTTTTTTTTTTTTTTTTTTTGCCGTGCCGTATGGCATGCAGGATCCTTGTTCCCTGACCAGGGTTTGAACCTGCACCCGCTAGAGTGGAAGGTCAGAGTCTTAACCACTGGACTGCCAGGGAAGCCCTTTTTTTTTTTTTTTTTTTTTTTTAAATAGGAACTATTTCCAACTCACAGAAAAGAATAGGTAGAATAAAGAAATCAACTGCCAGTAAACAAGTGTTAATATTTTGCTAGATGGCTATAGAATTACTAAAGAAATAAATAGAAAAAATAAATAAAACCTTCAATATTAATTGAAGCCTACTTTAATTCCTGCAATCTAATTCCTTTTCTTTCCACAAGTATCTTGAATCTTGGTATTGACATGAGTCCTTACCACCCATATTTTCATATTTTATATAAAAAAGTGAACAGCATTGTTGATTTAAAATGTTACTTGAATTATGTAGGCTTCATTCTGCACTTTTCTTTCCCTCAGCATTTTGAGATTGATTTACATTGGCACATTAGATTTAGTTCATTTGTGTAAATTGCTATGTTTAAATGTTCGCAAAATGAAAGGCATACAGGTCGTTTTCAGTGTTTGCTTTGTAAACTATGCTTTCGTGTTAATTCTTGCACGTGATTGCCTGTGGGCATGTGTTTCTCAAGGATGAGTATCAAAAAAGTTGAGTTGCAGAGTTTGTATCTTCAACTTTACTAGATATTGTAAAATTGCTCTATGAATGCTGGGTTTTTGGGTGTGCTCAAGTGGCTCCAGGTACCCAGCCCAGGTAGGTAGTTTTGTGAGTCGTTGTGTGTGGCCCCACCTGTGGGCTTGGGCTTCACTTAAGATGCCCTAGTCTTGTAACCCAGGTTCTGGTTGGAGTTAACCTAGTACAAGCTGTACTGTGGATGCTATTAACCATCCGTGTGAGTAGCTACTTTGTAAAATGTGTGAGATTGAGGAGACTTGAGAGACGCCCAGTTGGGGTGAACCTCATGATTGACATGAACTAAGTCTGCTATAATCAATTGGTTTTGTCACGTATCTGAACAAAGACGTTGGAGTGAATGTACCGAGTCTACAGAAATGATCCGGGCTCTGGGATGTCAGAAGCTTGGTCTCACATCCACACTCTGCTTTCTTTGTAATTTCGGGCAAGACATTTCCCTTCTCTGTCCTTAGTTGCCACATCTATTAAATGGGGATAGGAAGAGTTCCTTGCTCGTAGACTTATTAAACGAGGGTTTTATACATAAAGTGTTTGGCACAGGGCCTGGCATTTAGCAGCATCTATTACATTTGCTGCTGTTTCTATTAACCTGTCTCCACTTGCATTCCTGGGCCTTGGCGCTGTGTACCAGGGACGTGGGGAGAAGGGTGAGTACGCACTGTGGTTACCGCCCACAGGGCCATGTCAGCAGCTTCCTCCTGGAATGATCTGTCACACGGTCATTTCCATGAGGGGCAGTCAGACAGTTGATTAGTGGCCTCATGTTTTGTCTAAGTATACACTGTGGGTTTAGTTTTAATAACTGGTCATAAAAATTAGCAGAAGAGATAGCCAGGATGTCCAAATGGGGTTTCTTTCTGAAAGTTAATATCCATCAGAAAGGGAAGCTATTTGTGGAAGGAGGGGCAAAGGAATGGTCGTTAGGTGACTTGGGAAATCTTCAAGACGGTTATGTGGCACATAAAATTGTTGGTGACATGTAGTTTACATCTGTCCTGAAGCTGGTCTTTCCTAGGTGTCATTCATTTCCAGCCATCACCAAGTGTGTGGGTGTGTCTGTGCTTACAAGTGCTTTTGTAGTCCTGTCGACTCTAGAGCAAGTGTGCTGCAGAGGATTACAAAGGTGCTAAATGGTGACTGTGTCCACTATCTAAAAGGCTTTCGAAGGCCTGTATTACCCAAAGGAAACAGAATTATCTCCAGAAGAGTCTTAAGCCCCTTGAGGTCTGGGATTCTTAAATGCTCTGCTGTCGACGCTTCCAGACTTTGTTTCCCAGCACTTCTTGGCCAGATTCTGTCCTTCAGCCCAACTCCGGCACCTAGCCCTCGGCCTGGCACAGAGCAGGGCCTCAGCCAAAATCTCTCGCTTTACTCTGACCTCCCCCAAGTAGTTTTCTGTTTGGAATGTCCTTTGCACATCCTAACGCATCTCTTCCAGCACCTTCCCTAAAGCTCCCAGCTCTGTCCCTTGCTCATTCCTGGGACTGCCTGGGGCACTTTCTCTTTCTCTCCCCAAGGGAAGGATCTTGGCTGGTAACATGTGATGTTACAAATGTCTTAGTTCGTTGGAAGCATCATCTACTTACCGGTCTGTTGAGGCTGCTCCCTTGGTCCCTAAAGGTAGCGGATGATGAACATTTTGTTGTAGTTAAGTAACCAGTGATCTTTCTTTTCTCCCTCTCTGAGGGTGATACGACACCCACTTTCATAGTCAGATATTGATATGAAAGTTTTGGCTGTTAGTCAGGTTTACCCATTACTGTTTTATGTCATCAAAACTCTATTTTAACCATGGGCTTCTGGGTTGAAAATCAAATGCCATCTTACTAAAATAAACTGAATTCTAAAGACCATTTCTTTTGGTCTATAAAAGCACCTCATATAAATAGTTGCTTCTGAAATGTGGCTGAACTGAGGGATTACCTGGGTCTTTTGGGAATCTTGTTGGTGGCTCATTTATTACTGTCAAAGCGAGAGCCAGTTTTCCCCAGGCATGTGTGTACACACCCACCCCCGGGGGACCACAGCCTTCACCACATCTCTCATTCGGGGTTTCCTTATGATTGTGGGAGAATGCACATGGTTTTGGTGTCAAATCTTGTCATGGTCAAGTTCAGTTAGGTACCTGTTTCTATTTTGTATCCCACGATCCTGGACCTGGGGGAGGGGAGGTGTGCACCGGATGTGTGATTCACAAAACCTGCCTCAGCACACCCGCTTGTTGTGTCTGGTGACTGCTGTAAGGCTTGCTCTGAAGGCAGTGTCTCCTCCCCGCCCGCCCCCCTCAGCTCTCCTGACCCCATAGCATGTGGTCTTTCCTCTGCATAGCAAGAATCATAGTACATCAAAATGTTTTTATTTGAGACACAAAAATGCAAAATTGCTGATATCAAACATTTCCCGATCAGCTACAATACGGCCACTATGTACAAAAAGATCTGATGATAAATGTGCACACATATAAAAATACAGTATGCATTACCTATGTACAGTACATGTGCAAAATGTATGGCATTCAAACATGATATGGAATTGATTTCAGGGGTGCAAACAGCAAATACAAAGGCATCATGGTTTTTCTTTTAAAAAACAACATAAAGGCAATACATGAATGGACCCCCGATTGCCATAGTTTTTTGTTTATTAAACTAGTGCTTTGATAAGCAGGGCTCTGCAGATTGGTATCTTTCTCCTTTTTTTCATAGAGTGAGATGCTAAGACATAATGTGACAATGAAAATAAGAAGAGAAACACCTATCACATCTCATTTCTATTGCAAGCAAGAGAAGAAAACTAATTTGTACGTAGAAAGGAAAAAACTCTGTATTACTGCTAAATACGTATTATTCTTAACCCAACAAAACAAATCTATACTATTTTACATGAAAACAATAGAGAAATATCTACATCTTTGTGAAAATTATAACCTTAAATGGATAATACCTTTTTGGGACTGATTTTTGAGATCTCATTAGTCTCAAATTTTAAATAAAAAGTGCCTCCTTTTGGCAAATACTTGGCAATGCCTTTGGTTCCACTGAAGCAAGTTTGCATTACTATTAGTTATTCAAGGTTAAGTGCTTTTGGTAGCAACTAAACCCTTTCCTAAATGCTTCCTCCTCCTCCTAAATCAGCAAGTTTCCTTACAGCATAATGTGGAGAGGTAATCGTTATGAGTCTCGGTGATTCTATGAACTTGGTTAAAGCTTTGTCTTAGTAGTTGGCACAAAGCTCTGTTGAACACGACAGCCAGGTTGAGATCGCCAATGACATGTTTTATTTGATTCCAGACAGCACCTTGCAGGTCCGAGATTGCCATCCTCTTGTCACAGAATCGTGACATTTTCCAATGATTCACAGAGCAACGTGTTTGTGTGGAGGGGAAGAGCTCTTTTGTAAACATGTGCAGCTTTTTGAATTACAGGCCTCAAATCAGAGATTTCAGGTAGAAACCCTTTGCAATGATGCATTTCCTCAAATACTGCAAGAAAGGGTGAATGGGGACAAACATAGACCTGCTTATTGCCATGCAGTCACTTCACAAGTAAAAACGTAGCTCAGAAACATCGCTGAATAAGCAAGTTATCAAAGGTTTGAACCAGGAACAAGAATGACTACGTATTAATTGTTATTTTCCAGTTTTGACTGAAACCACTTAAAAGATGCGCTGAAATGCAGTTAGGATGCTCTCCAAATACACATTTCTGCACTTGTGAGCTGTGTTCCTTGATAATAACTCCGACCTTCCAGTTAGTGTTCTTTGAGAGTGTGGGCTAATTTTGTGGCCTCCAGGCAGGGGACACTTTGCCTGGTGTCTTGCTCCGGTGCCAGTGGTCGGGACTGATGTGGTGGTGACGGATGGCGACACGCAGAGGGCTATTTGCGAACCTGCTGTGGAGCCCCGGGTGGCTCTGCTGGTGGACACTGACAGCTAGTCTCTTGGAAGTTTTTGAAACAGCCCCTGGCTGCCACCCTCCACCTGGCTCATGGCAGGAGCCACCAGATGGGCCCCAGAAACAGCGTGAGGGTGTGGCGGAAACCCGGGCAAAGGCTGTTTGTGGACAGTAAAGGGACGGACCCGGCACTGTTGTGGCTGGTTTCAGCTTGGGAATTGCGAAAGGACTCTGGAGAAAGCTGTGTGGCCTGGAATGATCTGGGTTGATCTGGGGTAGAGGAAGCCTGAGTCAGCTTTGGTGACAAAATGGGTAACACTCCTGATCCATCATCACTCGGGGTCCACGGACTGCACAGTTTGTGACGGTGCCCTCTACAGGTGGCAGCCTGGGGGGGCGACACCACACTGCCTTTGCCACGATTCTGAAATGGCACTTCCAGGGATCACACAACCGTGCAGTTTGTAAAAAGATTTTAAGTAAGATCTCTTTTGTGCCATAAAAATATTCATATAAAACAAACACAAATAGTATCTGAGCAAGAAGTTCCATGAATTCAGACTACATCTATGTACAAATATGTGGCAGGTGCTATACAGTAGATTGCACATTTCAGGAAAAACACTAGAACGTGAACCACTCACACTGTCCTAAGAGGTTTCCTAGTACATGCTTTGCTGAAATGTACAAGATGACCACATATGCCTGAAGCTTCGGTGTACCTTCTATTCCTCCCATCCTTAATGACGAGATGTGATACCTATATACACTAGCAGGGGAAGCTTGATACTCCTGTGTTTCAGGAATATTTAGGAAATAAGACTGGATATGAGATAATGTTTCTAGGAGTTGGTTTCCTGCTTGGCAGTATACTGTTCTGCAGGATGGTGCACAACAGCACCACTTCTAAACCCCACACACATGAACACCTGAAAATCCAACCAGCGCTTCTGCCCTCTGTTTAAAGGGCTGTGAAGCTCACCTCAAACCCCAAATCACCCTCTTTGGTAAACACACGCCTTTCCCATTGCGCTTACCATCACGTTCACTGAGTTAGGGCAGAGGGGCTGTGATCACAGAATGTCACCTTTGGTCATGTCACACGCTGCGCACGGTCTGTGTCCTCACTCTCACCTGGAACATTAGCTGAGACCCTGGTGAGCAGCACTGGTGTCACAGAGGCCCAGCTGGCTACTCAAGCCAGGACGGAGGGCCGGGTGGAATGCTGCGAGTAGGTGGCTGGCAGAGTCAATACTAGACGCCCCTTGCCTGCCTTTAAAGGAAATGCTGGTACGTGAAGGTCTGAACACACATGTGAAGTGGGCACTTCAGCAATGTGTAGTCGAGAGACCAGGCTCATGAGATGGCGTTCTTTGCAATGCAGTGTGTATTTTTGGAGAGCAACCTTCCTGTGGCATGTTTCAAATCTATTTTAAAAAAGCACTAAGGGGAGCTGAGGGCTAGAGAACAATCTATGTACACAACTCGGGATGATGGAAACAGAGTCACTCAACAGGAACCAGCACCACTAGCTGTTCAGTTGCCTCCTGCTGACTCACTGGTATTTGGTGCTAATTTAATAAAAGCCATTTAAATCTGAATGAAGATGATGCTCAGAGTCTAAGTGTGGACCACAGAAGCCCCAGACAAAAACCCAGGGCCCAGACTTCCCCGAAGAAAAGTACCTTCCCGGGTCAATAGCCCTGCCCCTGGCCACAGGCCCTCTGAAAGGAACTGACTCGAGATGCACGTCATGCCCAGGACGTTAACTGTCCCACTGGGCTTGGTCAGATGGCGGCGCTGTGGTTAACGGTTACTGGTTCCCACATGTTGGATTACCAATTGCTAAACACTCGAAGTACCTACTGCAGACCACACTGTGCCTCTGCTTGAATCATCCAGAAGCACTTTCCAGTTGGGAGGGCTTTCAACTGAGGGCTCGAGGGTTGTGGGCAACTGAATACTGGGAAAATGGACTTTTCTTACATGTAGTAAAATTTACAAACTGAAATAAAAATATACAGTAAGACCAGTTCTTAGGCAAAACACAAACCCAGAAATGATTCACAGACTCTTTCCAAGTAGTGGGTCAGGTTCCCACAGTGACTTGCAAGAGGCAACTTTCACCATTTAACAACCGAGAGAACACCTGACCATACGTAGGGTTTATACAAGGTGAGGTGGAGAGCACAATGATGTTATATAATAAAAACCTCCACACTTTGGGGTAGATTTCAGGTGGGTTTTTTTCAGTTATTTATATTTTATCATATACTTACTTAAACGACTAGCTTGATTGAAATAATCTTGGAAATCCTGTGATAGTTGGCATTTTAGAAAATTATGAAACTACTCAACAAATCTTTTTTCTATATAAAAAACTACTAATAAAACCTCCAGTTTTTCCATCTTCAGCTTGATGATATAGTGAGAGCTCAGGTATGACATCCAGTTACAAGCCTGTAAAACAGTAACCAGGGATAAGCGACAGAGAAGAGGACGGCCAGGGCTGGGTCCACTGGCCAACCTGGCGCCTCTGTCTCACCTGTAACCGTTGTAGGAATGTCCTAGGTTGATGACAGACTTCTCCCTTGCCTTCTCTTTGCAACTCACCAGCTCAGAAATATATTTTATGCTAAAGCCTTTTCTTGGTTCTTTGAGATGGGTCTGGTTACCTGAAAGTTAGTCAGCAATTCTTTAAATACGGAAATACATGTGGCTCAAGTACTCCAGAAATATTTGAGTTATTACAAGAAGTAGGACCACTGGGTACCTAATGCCTTACTCCAGTGTAGGCTGTACACATCACAATGTCAGAGCACACATACAGATATCTAAGATACACATTAAAATCAACCTAATCAACCCAGAGGGCTGCAAATAGAATTTTCAGTGTTATCAATACACCTGACTTCTTACAGTGGATTGTTTATGACAGTCTTTTGTAGACACTGTCTGGTTATGGTGGAAGATCTTCCATTTCAATTTAAATTTGGAGATCTAAAGATTCCCAAAAATCACAAAATAAACTATAACACACAAAAAAATTACATTGGTTTCTGAATGGAACCAAAAAGTCTTCAGTGGGAAGCTGTCACTGAACTGGCTGGTGCTGACCACTGCCCTTGACCCCTGCTGCATCTTGGGCTGGGCTCAGGCTATTTCTAGGAAATACCCTGTGCAGTGGTCTCTCACCTCCCTTCTTTTTGAGCGGAGCCGTTTGCCTTTTATTGAGGGTCTCAAAGTGACCACAGAGGTTTAAATGTAGCTGATGACCAGAGGCCCTGGTATCACCGCCCTGCACACATCACTCTGCTTCATGTTTTTATCTAAAGGTACCTTTCATTCTTTAATGAAGTCTGGAGAAATACATAAGTCTTCTTGGAGTAGTGTTTTTTTCAGAAGGCTCTGTGCTATATTAAATCGTAGACATTCACTGCTGGATGCAATGAAATGTTTTCAAACTTGGTTTCCAGCCTCTGACCATCCCTCCATTCTTTCTGTGACAACATATTATAATTGCAATGATGCAACTATGGATCTGTCTCTAAAAACTGACCTTCTCCAATCATCTTCATCTTCTTGACCCTCATGGAATCTGGGATGAGAAATCTGTGCCGTTAGTCCCATGGCAGTGGTAGGTCCTGTGGGTCTAGGAAGTCGGCAGAGAACATGCTCGGAGCAGTGGCGCTGAGGGGAGTGAGTCCCGATGACGTGCCGGGCATGGTAATGTCTAACCACTCCATGTTGTCCAGGTTCGAGTCAGAAAGGTCAAGGGACAGGCAGGGAGTACTTGCAGCAAACTGGGCCTCGGAAGTTTCCATGGGTGAGTGTGAGTGGTCCAGCACGCCTGAGTGACTCAGCAGGTCGTTCTGGAGATCCTCTATCAGGGAGAAGGGCTCCCTGTCCTCGCTGCTGCTTTGCAGTGGAGCAATTTCACTGGCTGAAGGCAAAGTTCCATCCAAGAATGCTTCTAGTTGGTTCTCTAAGCTGGCAGATAAACTGCTCATAGGTTCTAAGGATATGGGTGGTGCCATTTGGACTTGGGGTGGTGGCCGGGACACCACTGTGCTGACTGGCATTGTGGTGATGCTGGCTGTCACTGGTCTCATTTTGGAAATAGGAGAAGGTTCTTCTTTTACAGGGAGGGAAATCTCTGCAAAATAATTGAAGTAATTAACAATGATTTGGTACTATTTAAACGTTTTTTATTCATTACCAGGGCAATTATTTTGTATTTTTGTGATGACTTATACACAGTCCATCTTAGAGTTAGGAAGAGGATGCTGTTGGTTGGGTACGGTCCTGGATAACCTTTAGGAGGACGGATATTTTAGTTAAATAGATAAACATTTAAGCTGATAACGTTCTGATATGCTTTCAATTCTTTTTAGTAAGAGTAAGCATTAAAAGCAGTCTCTACCACCAGGTGGGAATCAATGATTTTAGATTATTTGATCCTTTTCTTATTCTAAGTCATTCCAGGCTGAAGACAGGCTCCTGTCTTACCCTCTACCTTGAATCTGCTATTACAGCGGCACACCACCCTTACAGTGAATGTCAAAGTGGATACCCTGAGTTTGTACAGGCTTCATGAAGTACATCCTTAATATTATGAAAGCTCTAATTATATTCTTTTTTTATCATTATAGTTGAACTGTGTGCTGAATTTAGCCATTTACATTCTATATAAAGTCCTTAAAAGAGACAATGTTCTCTTATGTCATTTCTGAGTTAAAGCTAACACATCTTTTCCAAGATGAGGTGGATTACCTTATTTTTCTTTTCTTTGTCTCATTTTCTGAGTTCATATAAAATCTTGAGGATTTGGTAAATGTCTTAATAAGCATTAATTACATGTTATTCCTTGCCAGATCAAGTAGCAAATTAACGGACCATCTGCTATAGATGTGTTCACTTAGCTACATACATTTGAATAAAGTATCCTTTTTACTTTCTTATGAGTATTTGACTGGTTTCATTTATATGCAGATACACTAGGAAACATGTATTTAATAATCACTCTTACAATTCAGTGATTGGGATGCATGAATAAGTGAGAGAAAGAACTTACAATCTGACTGCTATATGTGAACTGCAGACTGTGCACTGCCTGTGTTTTTAGGACAGTTATGCTGCTCTTCATTATCTGTTGTCATCTCTAGAATTGTTCTGAAAGCTGAAAGTGCAATCTAAATAATTAGTTTACAATCAACTATTTAAATTTCTATTCTCATTATTACTGGTATTAGTATACAATAAGATAAAATAATATACTTATTGGATACTTTGCCATAAAAAATCATCCCTTTTAGAAAATAACTCAATTGTTATTTTGTTACTGTGACTTTGTCATATTTTAATTTCCAAGTTTAGGCTGTAAACATTATTCTTTTTAATCATTTCAAAAAGTATTTTCACCAGATTTGGCAAAAAGCATTTTATTATTTTTTTAACCTTGAATTCAGGCCATGGTATATCTATTTCTTTAATTTCCATAGTTTAGATATACATCATGAGTTTAAAAAGAAAATGCTATTTGCACATGTAGATCTATAGTCAAATATGAAGAATTTTCTATGTTTGTCAAACATTACAAAATCATTAACTTCAAAATCAAATAGAACCTGCTATGAATGGAGGAATTTTGATCACTTTAAAAACCTGAATAAAACTCTTTCACCAACGTAATTTGAGAATACTTTAAAAATATTCCAAAATAGCATCTGAAGTTTTGAAATACTGATTTTATACTTATTTTTAAAGATATGTAAGCTGAGGCAGAGAGATCCTTGATTTTTTTTTCTTGTGGTTAATGTCCCTTATCCCTTTTTAAGATGACAAATTGTAAAAATCTAAGATTTTCAATCATATGTAGAAAGTGCTTGCCTTTGAATTTTAATAAAGTTACTAGAGCCCAAGCTAGGTAACTAGGTTTTATGAAACTAATGCACAATGAATTTTTATCCCATCACAACATTTACGTGGAGCAAGTTTTGAAGTTTTTCAGTGTGGTCTTTAAGTCTGGTTCTTCTGTGTTATTTTGAGGTAGTCTATCTTTTTCAGCAGGCATACATCTATTGCTAAGTCTATTAAATTATTGTGTTATAGTGAAACAATGGCTTTTCCTTCATTTTAATCACCTAAATTTAACAGATTTAAAAGAGTAAACTGAAGTAGAATTAGAAGAATATGTTTCTCACTACTCAGATACGCTGTGAGCTCTAGAGGAAAACTTTCATGAACTTGTGATAAGACCCCTGTGGGGTCTGATGTGACTTTGACCCACCTCCGCTTTTAATGAGGATGTCAAAGAGGTCGTCCATCTGCTGACTGTGTGCATTGGAAATCTACAACAAAGGAGAATATACGTTAGCTTTCTTTCGTACAAACCTGGAAGCATTAGACAACTGGGAGCGCTACAAACCTTACAGAACATCTAGCCTAATCTATCATTTGATAATTTTGAAAATGCTGAGGTCACCTGAGACATTATGCCATTTTCCCAATGTGTCACAGCTGGTTAAGTTGACAGAGCGAGAATGGGGTGAAAAAATTGTAAAAATCTAAGATTTTTTTTTACCCAGCTCAGCTGACTTATTTTCTATCACTGGTTGCATTTTGAGAGGCCTCTGACACTTTCTTTTAAAAATGTCTTTATTCATTTGCATTTATGTAAAAATATAAGGTATGTATAAAGGTGCTCATACTATATTTTTTCAGCTTTATTGAGAGTTACCTGACATACAAAAAACTACACGTACATAAAGTATACAATTTGATAAGTTTTGACATATGTATACATCAACAAAACTATCAACACAATCAAGATAATGAACACATCCGTTTCCCCTAAAGTTTCCTCATGCTCTTTTGCAATGTTCCTTTCATCCCCAGGCAACCCAGTGATCTGCTTTCCTTGATTACAGATGAATTTATGTTTTCTAGAGTTTTATATAAATGGAGTCATACAGTATGTACTTTCTTTAGCAAGGGGAGGGTAGAGGAAGCTTCTTGCATTCAACATAATAAATTTGAGGTTTAACCATGTTGTAGAGTACAGCTGAGGAACAATTCATTCCTTTTTATTGCTGAGAAGTATTCCATTGTATGGAAATATCACAGTTTGTTTGGATTGTTGGCATTTTTTGGCTATTACAAATAAAGTTGCTGTGAACATTTGTGTACAAGTCTTTGTATAGACACATGCTTTCTTTTCTCTTGGGTAAATATTCAGGAGTGGGATGCCAGAATCATAGGGCAGGTGTATGTTCAACTTTCTAAGAGATGGCTGTTTTCCAAAGTGATCATATTGTTTTATATTTCCACAGCAATGGATATTTCCAGTTGTTCTCCATTCTCATCAACACTTGGTATGGTCAGTCATTTTAATTTTAGACATCTAACAGGTGAGTAGTGGTATTGCATTGTGGTTTTAATGTGCATTTCCCTAATGACTAATGATGTTGAGCATCTTTTCATGTGCTTGTCATCTGTGTATCTTTGACGAAATGTCTGTTCCAATCTTCTGCTTACTCCAGAAATTCTCATGCATACTGTTTGCATGGTATATCTTTTTCCAATCACTTACTTTCAACCTGTGTCTTTGTATTTAAAGTATGCCTCTTGTAGATGCATATTAGTTATCTATTGCTGTATTACAAATTAGTCCAAAAAAACTTAGTGGCTTAAAACACTAAACAGTGATTTTCTCTCACAGTTTCTGAGGGTCAGGAAGTTAGGAATGGTTTAGATGGATAGTTCTGGCGTGGGGTCTTATAGGATGTGGTAGTCAAGATGCTGGCTGGGCTACAGCCATCTCAAGGCTGGAGAATGTCCTTGTAAAGGTGACTCACTTCATGACTGACAAGGTGGTGGTGGTTGATGGGAGGCCTCAGTTCCTCTTCACATGGGCCTCTGCAGAGCGCTGCTGGACGGTCCACACGGCATGCTCCCCACAGCCAGCAGTCCAAAAGAGCGCAAGCGGGGTGGCTTTTATGACCTAGTTTCAGAAGCCACACACCATCTCTTCTGCCAATTCTATATGTTAGAAGCAAGTCACTAAGTTCAGCCCAGGGAGGGATGTCAAAGAATTTGCAGATGTATCTTTTTTTTGTTTTTGTGGTACGCGGGCCTCTCACTGTTGTGGCCTCTCCCGCTGTGGAGCACAGGCTCCAGATGCGCAGGGTCAGCGGCCATGGTTCACGGGCCCAGCCACTCCACGGCATTTGGGATCTTCCCGGACCGGGGCACGAACCCGTGTCCCCTGTGTCGGCAGGTGGACTCTCAACCACTGCGCCACCAGGGAAGCCCACTGCAGGTGTATCTTAAAACCACTAAAACCACCTCACAGCATACAGTTGGGTCTATTTTTTTATCCATTCTGAAAATTTCTGCTTTTTTTTTTTTTTTTTGCGTTACGTGGGCCTCTCACTGCTGTGGCCTCTCCCATTGCAGAGCACAGGCTCTGGATGCGCAGGCCCAGCAGCCATGGCTCACGGGCCCAGCCGCTCCGCGGCATGTGGGATCCTCCCGGACCGGGGCACGAACCCGTGTTCCCTGCATCGGCAGGCGGACTCTCAACCACTGCGCCACCAGGGAAGCCCACTGCAGGTGTATCTTAAAACCACTAAAACCACCTCACAGCATACAGTTGGTTCTATTTTTTTATGCATTCTGAAAATTTCTGCTTTTTTTTTTTTTTTTTTTGCGTTACGTGGGCCTCTCACTGCTGTGGCCTCACCCATTGCAGAGCACAGGCTCTGGATGCGCAGGCCCAGCGGCCATGGCTCACGGGCCCAGCCGCTCCGTGGCATGTGGGATCCTCCCGGACCGGGGCACGAACCCGTGTTCCCTGCATCGGCAGGTGGACTCTCAACCACTGCGCCACCAGGGAAGCCCAATTTCTGCATTTTAATTGTATTGTTTACTTCACTAGTATGTCTTGTATAATCACTGATATGGTTAAGTTTGGATTTACCATTTTATTATTTGTTTCTATTTGTCCTGTGTTTTGTTCATCCTTTCTTGGCCTTCAAAAAGATTGATTTTTTTTGAATTCTAACTTAATTTTTCTATTTTTAAAAAGTGATACTTCTTTAGTTATTACTGTAGGTATACAATATACACCCTAAATTTTTCATAGGCTACTTAATGTACCATTCCATATAAAATATAAAACCCTGGTAAACATAAAGATCCATTTATTTCCTCCATCCTTATTAGTTTTTTTTTTTTTGGGGGGGGGTGGTTACGCAGGCCTCTCACTGTTGTGGCCTCCCCCACTGCGGAGCACAGGGTCCAGATGCGCAGGCCCAGTGGCCATGGCTCACGGGCCCAGCTGCTCCGCAGCATGTGGGATCCTCCCGGACCGGGGCATGAACCCATGTCCCCTGCATCGGCAGGTGGACTCTGAACCACTGCGCCACCAGGGAAGCCCCTTTATTAGTTATTTTAAGTATTATAGCTATATATTTTATAAGCCCCTCAAGACAGTGTCATTTCTTATAATGCAGGTTTTCTAGTAATGAATTCTTAATTTTTCCTTATCTGAAATTCTCTCTACTTCACTTTCATTCTTAAAGGATATTTTTAATTGATATAGAATTGTGGGTTGACAGTGGCACCACCCCCCCACAAGAACTTTAAAGATGTTCCATTCTTTTCATGCTTCCATAGTTTCTGATGGAAAGTCAGCCATAAATCAAATACAGTTGACCCTTGAACAACATGAGGGTTAGGGGCACTGCCCACCACCCTCAAGAGTTGAAAATCCATGTATAACTTAATTTTTTAAAATATATTTTTGGTTGTGTTGGGTCTTCGTTGCTGCACGTGGGCTTTCTCTAGTTGCGGCAAGTAGGGGCTACGCTTCGTTGTGGTGCATGGGCTTCTCACTGTGGTGGCTTCTCTTGTTGCAGAGTATGGGTTCTAGGTGCGCAGGCTTCAGTAGTTGCAGCATGTGGGCTCTAGAGCACAGGCTCAGTAGTTGTAGTGCACAGGCTTAGTTGCTCCGTGGCATATGGGATCTTCCCGGCCCAGGGCTCGAACCCATGTCCCCTGCATTGGCAGGAGGATTCTTAACCACTGTGCCACCAGGGAAGCCCCATGTGTAACTTTATAGTTGGCCCTCCATATCCATGGTTCTAGCCAACCACGGATTGTATAGTACTGTACTGTGTATTTATTGAAACAAATCTGTGTATAATGGACCCGTGCAGTTTAAACCTGTGTTGTTCAAGGGTCAAAGGTGGTTGTTAAAGGGTCAACGGCAGTTGTTACCCTGTGTGTATTGTACTGCTTTGCTCTTGATGCTTTCAAGATTTGGTCTTTAAATTTGGCTTCCAGCAATTTGACTGGGATATGATGAGGCCTTCTGTTTATCCCATTTGGTGTTCATTGAGCATCTCAAAGCTGTAAACTTGTCTTTCATCATATCTGTAAAAAAACTGACCAGTATTTCTTAAAATATTTTACCTGCCTCATTCCTTTCTCTCCTCTCCTGGGACTCCTATCATACCCATGTTAGACTGTTTGATGTTAAATAACAGGTCTCTGAGGCTCTGTTCACCTTTTTTAACACATTATTGACCGGAGATGTATTAACACATCTTTTGTTAACCGAACATTATTGACTGGAGACGTATTAATACATTTTTAGAGAGTGATACAATTAATATCACTGTGCGAAGTTGTTAGAGCTTAAAATTGACCAAGGGTTCATTATACAACTTATGATTGTCCTTATCATTCACATTTCTTCCTCTGTTAGGTTTTTGTTCCAACCTTGTGTCTATCATAAACGTAAAATTTTCAAAAATGACGCATCGCGAACTTTTGAGTGAAGAGTTTTTCAGTGAATTTTACGCAGATACTTTCTCTGATTGTCTGAGCAACATATATACTAGCGTCTCAGAAGTTCTGATAGTTCTTCAGAATACAGTTCTGATTCAGATGATGTGACTATAAGACCAACAAAAAGACAAAAAACCGTAGTGATTGATACTGATACGGAAAGTGAAAATGAAACTCATGGTGCTAGAGAATGCTCCTTTGCTTCTACAGAAGAGCAGATTGAAGACAACATTTCATGAAAATTAGAAGACTTTACAGGTGTGTCAGGTGTAAATGCTGAATGTAATAACCCACAAAGTGTTTGTTAGTGAAATAACAGAATTAATTTTTGGCTGGCCAAAATAAAAATTGCCAGCCACAGACATTAATTTCTGCAAAAATCCCATGGTCAATAATGAGTTAAAATCTTTTTTTTCCTCTGTTATTCAGATTGGATAAATTCTATTGATCTTTCTTCAAGTTCACTTTTTTACCTCTGCCATCTCCATTCTGCTAAGATCATCTATAATTTTTTTCATTTCAGATACTGTAATTTTCAGTCTTAGAATTTCCATTCATTAAAAAAAAAGCATTTCTATATCTGCTTACATTCTTTATCTTTTCCTTCATTACAGGTATATTTTCTTTTACATTATTGAGGATAGTTATAATAGTTGTTTTAAAATCTTTGTGTGCAAATTCTAACATTCAAATCAGCTGGGGGTTGGTCTTAGCTGATTGCCTTTTTCCCTTGAGAAAGGGTCACATTTTCCTGATTCTTTGTACATTGCCGAGTTATGAACGGCTGTCATGGATATCAAATCGTGGAGACTGTATTCTGTCATTTTTCTCAGATGAATGGTTTCTTTTGTTTTAGGAGGCGGTTACCTTGGGTTGGACTTGAACCTCAGAATGTTTCTTGGGCAGAAGTTCCAACCTCAGGTCAGATCTTTTGTCTTTAGCTGATCTGCTATGACTCTACTCTCTACCTATGTGGCTTAGGGGTCAGCCAGAGATGTGGGCAGACAGAATCTGGGCATCTCCTCTCTCAGTTGAGAGCAACCCAGAAGGCAAAGAACCAGTCCTCTGGTTTCCCACGGCATAAAGGCTGTGGTTTTTCTACCAGTAACCTCACCACTTAGCTTGACCCCAGAGTAAAAGCAGCAGAAAGAGGGAACTCATGCCATCTGACTCCCTTCCTCTCAGTGCAGACTCCTCATCAGAATATGACTCTTTCTAGTCACTCTTCAATGACTTCATAGAATTGCTTTTTGTGTTATGACCAGGCTTTGTAACTGTTATCTGTGGGAAGACTGAACTGGTAGGGCCTTACTTATTAGCCAGTAGTGGAATTGGAAGTCCGAGTAAATGTATGTTAAAAACCTCAGCATCCCTGGACTTTGATGCTCAGTGGTATATAAAGGGGAACCACAGCTAGCTCCTCATCCAAACAGAACTTGACTCCCTCAGTCTGTATGCATGAACCAGAGACAGACAAAGGGCAGGGATTCCAATCAGCTCTCTTAGGTTAAGGTGAGAGGAGGATTCTTTGTTGTCATCACACTGGTGAAGGAAATGGTACAGAGTAACCTACACATGAGAGCCAGATTTGGAAGGATCTTCTTGAAGATATGTTCCTTCTGGATGGACCAAGGGGAGCACAGCCTAGGCCAGCACCATTTGTTTCAATTCTTTTTGCAAATATCTAAACCTAGTTCTGAAATGTGGCTTTTCCTCACATATAGGGGCCCTGGCTGAGTCTGGAACTAAAGGAACATCTTACAATTAGTCACCTTCCTTCGGCAGTAAGTGGATGTGAAGAAGCACGTGGAAACGGTCTGCTTCCTCGAGGAGGCCGTCTGCCCGGGCATCCTGCATGCCCAGTGTGAGTGTGCCACACCAGGCACCCTGGCCGCCATGGAGCAGTGTCTGCAGCTGCTTGCTGGGGTGACCACATAGGTCAAGGTGGCCACGGCATGGCTGCCACTTGCGCAGGAAGTGCCGAGTCCTTGGCTCCGCACACCCCCCTGCACGAGGCGGCCCCAGGGAGTGGCATGGGGACCGTGGGAGCGAGGGAAGCAGCACGACTCTGCCGGGGCACCTGCTGTGGCTGTGAGAGCAGAAGGTCTACCTCTGATCAGCACACCTCTCCCTCCACTGTCAGCACCCACGCAGTGGCGTCAGGTTCACTCCCTGCATCCTCTTGTGAGGCCGGGGTTTTTTTCTTGAAAGTGAGTTGAGTTTTAAGCTTTAAATAGGCAGCGAGCCCAGGAGGAGCGTTCAGGGTAAGGTCTGATGAGGCTGTCGTTTCTCGGCGCCCACCGGAGGCCAGGTGCTTTTACAAGCAGGAGCTCTACCTTTTTCCATCCCTGGAATAGATGCGGCTCCTCCTATCTTATCAAAGCAACAAGGCAGGCTCAGAGGAGAGGGACGCACGGTTATGAGGCGGGAATCAGTACATGGTGGGGCCGGGAGGGCCTCAGTCTATCCCTTCCGAAGTGCATCTGCTCAAAATATGAGCAGAGTTGCTTGCGTGAGCCTGCCTGCTGGAGCAGAGGGTGATGGGCAGTCTGGAAGGCCATCCGGGCAGGAGAGGGTCAGTTTGATGCTGGCCTGACAAATGGTGGCTTTAGAAAAGGGTCCTGTATAAAATACGTGCCCTGGTCACATATACACACATCTATCCCTAACACAACCTGCCTCTGGCCCCCAGGAGAAGTTAAAGACAAACACTGAAATTCTGAGTAAATAGGAACTACAGGTTATATGGCTGCTGAAAACCGCTGGGAGTCTCCAAAGTGAATGATATTTTGATTTTAAATAGCATTTAAAAGGCAAGCAAGGCTACTAGTCATGAAACTTGTGTCTCTCTTGAGGCCAGTCCATCTTAGACCGGGGCTTCAAGCTGAAGAGGACCCACCACATCAGAGCTGCGGCCTCCTTACCTCTGGAAGGGAAGACTGGGCACTGCGCGTCTGCTTGATGGCTTCCTCGTAGCGGGGAGGGTCTTTCGTCTTGGGGACCGGGCTCCCAAACAGAGAGTGCTGGACCGCAAACTGCTGGGGCGGAGGGGGCGAGCCGGGCTGCGGCAGACAGAGGAGGAGAGTCAGCCCGGCGGCAGGCTGGCCTCCCGGGGATCCTGGGTGGTGAGGCTGAGGCGCCAGCGGGCCGGGCCACCCCCATTGTGCTGACGGCTAAGCTGCCCCGGAACAAGTACTATCCCGGGACTTTGGGCTGTTTCCCCCCGTTAATGCCGACACTCGGCCGTCCAGGCCCGAAGCCCGGGGCTCTGGGATGAACCTGCGCCCTGTATGTGCCGGCACAGCTGCCCCGTGGGCTGGGTTACCTTGTTGGGAGGGTTGGGGCCATTCTGCAGGGACGGAAGTGGCGTGCTTCTGGGTTGAAGGATGCTGCTGTTTGTCTTGTTGATAAAGGGCTGCTGCACCGCTGGAGCGGGTGGTCTCTGATACGGAAGAACTGTATTGGATGCTGAGTTTGTGAAAACCTGTAATGAATAAATATTTGCCCATCAATTTGTTCTTCTGCTCTTCCTAATAAAGAAAACCACATTTTAGAACAGGGGTTCGGAACTTCCCCGGCGGTGCAGTGGTTAAGAATCCACCTGCCAATACAGGGGCCATGGGTTGGAGCCCTGGTCCGGGAAGATCCCACATGCCGCGGAGCCACTAAGCCCGTGCGCCACAACTACTGAAGCCTGTGCTCTAGCGCCCAACTACTGAGCTGAAGTGCAGCCAAATAAATAAATAAATAAATAGAACAGGGGTTGGCAAATGTTTTCTATGAAAGCCACAGAGCATATAGTTTAGGGCCGGGCGCTGTGCAGCACCTGCTGTAACTGCTTGCCCTGCCCTGCGGCCCGGAGGAGAGTGAGTGTGCGTGGCTCAGGACAGCTCCACCTACAGACACGGGCGGGGCTGGGTGTGGCCCACAGGCTGCGATTCCCCAGCGTCAGTGGTCTCTGTTGTGGACAGCAGCAGGGACAGTGCGCTGTGGGAAAGCTCAGTATGATTCTCCTCATCTGCTCTCAGGGCTCTTTAGCTCATAGCTGCCAAGCCCACCTCTCTCTTCCAGCCTTGCTCCCAGGTGCCAAAGCCACACTTGTAACGTTTACACACACCTGGGACATCTCAAAGTTAATATGTTCCAAATTAAACTTTCCCCTTTCTTCCCACTGCCCCCAGCCTCTGCACAAAAATAATGCTTGGTTTTGCCTTCATTTATTTTTGAAACTTAGGTAAAGGGAGCCCTCAGCGCTCACACGTCTCAGACACACCTCCTGGGTCGGGACCTGTGGTCTGCCGTTCTGATCTGGCTCCTCACTACCCATCACTGGAAAATTGCCACTGCGGTCTACCTGCGCCTACCTGCCTGTCGACACAGACACACACACACAGACGCACACACACCCCCCGCAATCGAGTCCCTCCTACACTCACTGGCTCTTCTTTTGGGGGTAAAATCCTCATCTTTGGCTGGCATGTCAACCTTCTTACTACCTGGCCCCTTTTCCATCCTAACTGAAGGGCTGTGCACGTGCTGTGGCCACACTCAATTTTCCACTTTTCTGAAAATTTCTCCAAATCCTTGCAAGGCCTCATTTAAAATCTGCCCCCTTCTGAGAAGCTGTTTTCTGCTTTGTCAGGCAGAGGTGAGAACTTCTTCCTGTGGAATTACAAAGTGTGTTGTTTAGCTCCCATCAAGAGCCAAAGGTTTTAGGGCCTGTGGCAAATGTATGGCCATAATGTTGGTTTTGTAACTGTATTTCACAGAACTGGTTTGCTCATAAAAATTTTAATATACTTTATACTACTAGTATTCTGAAAGAGAAAAACTTAACCTATATATTTTTATTATAAATGTGTATAAGTATTCCTTAAGCATGAAAATATATGTGTGTGTGTGTATCCCTCCCAACAGTACAACTTCTCTGGGTGATAAGTTCTATAACTATATTCTTATTTATCCATCTGTATATTGTTTTTCTCTCTCCTCCCTCAAAGAAAACTGTCTTACCATTTCAATATTCACTAAGTTTCTTTCTAAACTGTTATTTTTGGGCCCACCTCTAACTCCTTGCTCACGGCACTCCTCAGAGGAGATTCCAGAAAGCATGTGTGTTAACACGGCTGTCTCTGTCCCAAGAGGTCATTCCTGTCTGTTCCTCAAGTTGTCTTAGCCCAGAGAGTTCACACCAGCCTGGGGCATATCTACAGGTACACCTAATTATTGAGGTTCTTTTACACTGAAGATTAAGACTCTGGGATTAATTATTCTCAAGGTTTAAAATAGTAAGATCTACTTTTGAGGCCTTAAGATTTTTCTGGCAAGGAGATGGGCACATAGCTCCACCTACTGGATAACAGGGAGTCTGGGTGACTTTTGGGGCTCTTCAGCAGAACTCTTAGTAGAAGTCCTGTAGAGGACACTGAGCCCTAGATCAGCACCATCATTTTAAAGATGGGGAAAATGACACTCAGACGGTACATGAATCCTGCATAAGGCACAACACAGAGGAAGTGGTGAGCCAGAATGACAGCCAGACCTAGGCCGCTGGGCTCTTAATCCCTGAGAAGGCAAACTCTTAAAAATATGTAAAGATCTCACTCAAGATAAACATTTCAACAAGTGTCTTTTTCACCTTCAAATACCTTTTCCCAGGGCACTTTTCTTCCCCCCACAAAATTACTTTGAAAAGAAATTTTAAAACCCAGAAAATACTATATATGAGGATTGAAAAAATAGTTTTGAAACTTTTCTTGGAAAAGGGGCTTAACTGTTAAGATGAGCTATCTTTTAGTAATAAAGAACTCTTTCTGCAGCCAAATGGCATCTGACCCAAAGCTCACCCGGTGGGAGATGGATCACAGAAAAGAACAAACAGGAGCTTCCCACGGAGAAGGCTCCTATAAGATGCTTGTTGAGGGCCTCCCTGGTGGCGCAGTGGTTGGGAGTCCGCCTGCCGATGCAGGGGACACGGGTTCGTGCCCCGATCCCGGAGGATCCCACATGCCGCGGAGCGGCTGGGCCCGCGAGCCATGGCCGCGGAGCCTGTGTGTCCGGAGCCTGTGCTCCGCAGCGGGAGAGGCCACAGCAGTGAGAGGCCCGCGTACAGCAAAAAAAAAAAAAAAAAAAAAAAAAAAAAAAAAAAAAAAAGATGCTTGTTGAATGTTCAGCGGATGACAGTACAAAAATCAGCAACAGTCTGTCACTTATTAGCATTCACCAACCTTTCTGACTTGCTGAGGTTGACTGAGCACATGTGGCGTGAAAGTGTCTTGTTTCTGAGGTGCAGTCTGGGCCAGGCCTGAGGACAAGGTGGCAGTTGCTATCTGAGGCTGAGTCTGGATGCCTGTTTGTGGTGGAGTCTAGGAGGAAAAAAAAAAAAAAATCAAATGAATTGTCAAAATCAAGGTTAGAATGAAGAGTTTAGATGTGGAATAACTGGTCACTTGGGGATCACATCTAAAAAGAAAAATAAGATAAAATGTTTATAGATACACACTTCAATTCATTGGCACATAAATTTGAACCTTCGTTTGAAACCAGACAGTTAAGCACCAGACCAGTTATTTCCATGCTCTTACTGTTTCGTAAGTGGCTAAGATTTTCATTTGAAAATTTGGGGAAAATAGAAGACTGAAGTCAAAATAACCTACAGCAGCTCTACACATAATAAATAGGTCAGGTGTTATAATAATAATTTTAATAGCAGCAAGGAAATTTGTGAGGCCTGACTGTGCAAATTCCTGCTTTTAAGCTGCAATATGTGCTTCCTATGGGAGAGCCAGCCACGGGCTGGGCGCTCACAGGCCCAGAATAAAACTAATTCCTATTCCTCGAACATCAACTGTAATGGAAGAGCTGGACAGGAAAACAAATGTTTAGGAAAGCTGTATCACAGAGCAGACTTTCAGTTTCAGACACTCTAAAGATGAAATAGGGGAGTTAGGACTTCAGAACATGCCGAGGGCCCTTGGGTCAGGCCTCCTGACCCCGGGGGTACAAGACTGCTCCTCTCTGGGTGGTCGAGGTAGAGAAGCAGGACTCCAAATGGTTTCTGTGTACTGTGGCCCATGTTTTGTTTAAAAAAACCTTCCATAATCGAGTTGCACAGAAACGGCTGCAGACAATGTGGGCATAAAAGTAAACTTCATGCTCACCAGTGTTTCATCGTTTCTCAATACCAGCCTCACTCCTGAATCTGTGGTCGCATTCTCCTTAGTTTAGGCATCTTCACCTCAGCGGTGACTTTTAAGAACTACAATTAGGAGCCAGAGCACAGGAGTGGGTGTGAGAGCAAGAGCTCTGCAGTCTGAGGCCTCGGCTTGAGTGCCAGCTCTGACCTTGGACAACTTACTAAACCTCTGAAGGCCTCGGTTTCCTTTCTAGAAGGGGGCTTTCTCACTGGGGTCTTCTGGGAGAAGGGAGGATTAAATGAAGCATGCCATCTAAAGTATCTGATGCTGTGCCTAGAACACAAAAAGCACTCAGGACAGTAGCTGTCATCATTATGAGAATGCCATTGGTATTTTAAAATGTCTACACATAATAATACCATGCTAGGGGTGAAAGGCAGCAGAAAGGGAAAAGCACCCCTTGTTTGTTTTTACTATATAAAAACAGTGCTAGCTGTTCGCGTTTGTGAATAACCCCCCAACACGTGCACATGTTTCCTGCAACCGTG
This sequence comes from Mesoplodon densirostris, assembly GCF_025265405.1. Classification (NCBI taxonomy): domain Eukaryota; kingdom Metazoa; phylum Chordata; class Mammalia; order Artiodactyla; family Ziphiidae; genus Mesoplodon; species Mesoplodon densirostris. The sequence goes on from NC_082676.1 coordinate 55,139,151, forward strand.
AAGCCTGACTCGGCTGCACTTATGAAGCAGCTCGGCTCTGAAATCTCCACAAGCAATTTCTGGTCCATGCAAACTGTAAGGCAAAGGAGTTAGAAGACACACTTCACACCTGGAGTTTGAGGCTGCCTACTGGGAGCTGCACTGAGGTGACACCGGAGCCCTGGATGGACACGGGGAGCAGCAGCTGCGTGGTGTGCGTGGTCAGTAAAGCCTGTGGCTGAGCCACCCCGGCGGGCGGCTGGCCCTGGGAACTCACGTAAAACTGCGGGACGAGGCTTGGCGGCTCGGCCGGGGCCACGGGGACCTCTTGCTTGATCACTATGGCCTTTTTGGCAACGAGGGTCTGGCCGGCCACTAGGCTGGGGCCGTCTGGGACCAGGGCCTCATCCTTGGCGGCGGGAGCGGTGCCGCCCCGAGCCTGGTCTGACTTGGGGACTGGAGGGGCCGGGGCGCTGGGCGGGGGCTCCAGTGGCCGCTGCTGCTGCCCTCGTTTCTCCACCTCCAGCTGCATCTTCAGAACTTCCACGAGCTTCTGCTCTTGTTCCAGTTTCCGCTTCAGCTCTTCGATCTGCTTCTCTTTCTCCTGGAGCTTGCGGTCCTTCTCGGCCGCGTCGAGCTCCAGGGTGGACAGCGTGCTGCTGGTGGGGCTGAGGCTGTCCTCGGTACTCGTGGCTCGCAGAGGCGACGAGCACAGGAACTGCGATGGGGACATCATGGTCATGATCTCGGTGAACGTGTCTGCCACACTCGCGTCCTCGGCGCTGAGACTGGACTGTTCAGAGGGTGCGGGTGAGATGGGCAGCGGGGAGTTAACACCGTCCGCGTGGGCTGTGCTGCTGGATCCAGCGGGTGGCAGCTCCCCCTTGAAAGTGGAGCCTGAGCTGGTCACAGAGCTCTGCAGTGTTGTCACTGGCAGGGCCACGGTAACTTCTGGGTTACTGGGGACGACAGCAGGTGTCGACAGGGCCACGATGCCACCGGTAGCAGCACCACTGCTGTTCATTTCCTGGTAGGGTTTCAGGCGTTCAATGAGGTCCAGTTTGGTGCCTGACACCGGAAGACCCCTTAACTTCAGTTCTGTCTTCAGCTCCGACACCTGAAGTACAAACAAATAAGATCTCTTTTTTCGTATTATGACCTTCTCACAAACCTTCAGTGCACTTTTGAGATGGAAAAGGTGCCTACACCTGTCAGACATCTCCGTATTACTACATATATGAAAGTGGGACAGTTCCTTTTTCTTTTTTTTAACACACAAAAACACACAGAGCTGTAGACCTAAAGGACTTGAAAGGCCAGTGATAAAGCAAGGGTTATTAGAGGGTAATTCCTTTACTAGATCAAAAGATTTATTACCAGAAATGATGATGCTAACAGTTACATTTATTGAGTAATTACCATGTGCCAGACGCTGCCAGAAGTGCTTTATTCTTTCAGTTAATCTTCACATGAGGTCCAGGTAGTATTATTCCCGTTTTACAGATGGGGACAGGGTACGTCACTAGTGCAAGCTACTGCAGATAACAGAAGGCTGAGTGGGGGTAGAACCCAGGAAGGATGGCCCTGGAGATCACGTTCTTAACTGCTACATTTTCCTGCTTCTCCCAAACTTGGCAACGAATAGGGAAGAAAAAAATCCGCTTCTGGAGTCAGGAGTGGTGTGGTGCTTGCACATGGCATTTGCTCAATAAATGGAGATTTATTCCTGGTCATTTTAAAGGAAACTTAATGGACGCAGAAAGAAAGTACCTCTATAAAGGTTATCCTATTGGTGGTAAAGGTGAATATCTATTAGGAACTACCTACACCTGCTAGGCAAATCTGGCAAATCATTTACATTTTTGTGGTACTTATGGGTGAAGAAACCCCACTTGCAATGATCACCTTTAAGTCATCCAAGCTAGAAGGCAGAGGCCCTGGCTTTCTCATAGGAGCAGATGTATTCTGTCTTGGCGTGTTAGACGTGGTGTTGTTCAAAGCTGGATTCCCACTGTTGTTATTCTTGTCATTGAGTGGCCTTCAAAAGAAAAAGAAAGTTAGAGCTTCTAATAACATAATTTCTGGGACTGACATTGCTCCTGCTAACAATCTGTTAACTTACGAAGAGAAAAATACCCGGTCATGGATTGGCAGACTCAATATGGTAAAGACGTCAGTCAAATTAGACCCCAGTCAGAATCCCTGCAGGTTTTGTGTGTTGTTTGCTTGCTTGGTAGAAATTTAGAAGGTTATTCAAAGCTTTATATGGAAATGCAAAGAACCAAGAACGGCCATGACATCTTTGAAGTAAAAAAGCAAAGCTGGAAGCATCATACCACCAGATATCAAAACTTATGGTGATGCTGATGCAAGGTCAGAACAACAGACAAATGGGAGAGATGAGAGAATCCAGAAACAGACCCCCACGTACAAGGACCCTCAAGTCATCACAAAGGCGGCACTGCAGTGTGGTGGAGAAAGGGTGGTTCTTCTCGTAAGTGCTAACAGCCTAAACTGTTCTCACAGAGCAGAACAGGGCTTCTGATCAACCCCTACCCTCACACCATCCCAAAACCTAAATGTGAATTGGAAAACAAACTTTGAGAAGAAAACTTAGGATAATATCTTCATAGCCTTTGATAAGCAAAGATTTCTTAGACAGGACACAAAAAGTACTCATTAAATAGGATATCTTTCAGAGGGTGAAAAGTCAAGCCCCAGGAGAAGATTTTGTAATACGTTCTTTCTGACAAAAGCCTCATCTAGAATACACACAGAAGTCTTGCAAATTAGTAAGAAAAAGAAAAGCCCAATGGGAAATTGGGAAAATCGTGAACAAGCATATCACAAGAAAGTATATCCAAATGGTCGATAAATATGTGAACAAGTGCTTAACCTCATTAGGTATGAATTACAGAATAGACAATAATAAAAATTAACTGCGGCTGTCTGCATCAGGAAAGACGCATCTCACAAACATAATGTTGAGCAGAACTGATCTATGGGACAGAAGTCAGGATAGTCACTGAGGGGGATGCAAGGTAGTGGTAATGGAACTGACAGTGCTCCATTTCTTGATTTAGGTGGTTACAGGAGTGTGCTTACTTTGGCATCAATTTTCACTTATGATTTATGGACTTCTCTACCATATACTACATTTTTAAAAGCTTATTTTAAAAATATTGGTGAGGGCTTTCCTGGTGGTGGAGTGGTTGAGAGTCCGCCTGCCGATGCAGGGTACACGGGTTCGTGCTCCGGTCTGGGAAGATCCCACATGCCACGGAGCAGATAGGCCTGTAAGCCATGGCCTCTGAGCCTGCGCGTCCAGAGCCTGTGCTCCGCAACGCGAGAGACCACGACGGTGAGAGGCCCGCGTACCGCAAAAAAACAAAAACAAAAACAAAAACAAAACCAAAAAATATTGGTGAATCTGTTGCACTAATTTCCCTAAACTCCTTTCCACGTCGAAGCCAGGTCCTCCCAACCCCTTCCGACTGTAATACTCCTGGCAACAATGGCATTTCCTTTTCTGGCTGGTTGATGTTCATTAAAGAAAGTGCACATGGTGGTGGATACTGTACAGCCGATTCCAGTGCAGCCTCAGGCTTTACTGTCAATGTAAGCTTTGGTACTGAAGCCAAAGAGACCTTGAATTCCACGTTCTGAAATAGGGATCTAGGTCATGGTGCCTATGGGGCGAGGTCCATGGCTGGATGAGCTTTCTCAAATGGGTTTTAGGAAGCCTGTGTTTGAAGCCAGTTCTGGCCTTGTCAACAGCTAATTCTTGACATACATTTGAGTCTTTTTAAACCTGCCTGCATTTTGCTGAAATTAAATACTTGAAGTATTCGAAATGAAGTTTCTTGAAGTTGGAGGAAATGACAAATATTTGAAAAGGTATCACTATTCTTTCTAAAAATTCAACTTTTAAATCTTATTTTAGAATTACGAAAACATTTTATTTTAATCATTGTTTCTCAGCCTTATATTCATTATTGCCCCCCCGAGAAGCCTTTTTAGACATTTTTTCCCTAATCACTCTCCCTATGAAATTTTAATACCGTAGATGTACTGCATTTTTGTCCACATACTATGTATGTAGGTCTATGCTTTATTAAATAAAAAGTGTAAAATTCCCTCCAAGGAACTTTTGCTCCTTTGCGAATGACAGGCTCTCCTTGAGAATGCACGATTTAAATTAATTATTCTATTCACGCTGTCTTTTTGGTTGAGATTCTACAATACTCTACTTGTTACTATGATTAACAGTACAGTGTTGAATTCAACTTTTAAAATAACTGAAATAAGTTGGTCTATTTTTTTTCCCAAATCAACCAGAGGGAGAAAAGGGGGATGGATGCCTGATGAATGTGATCACTGTGTAGCTGAGGATGCTGAGGTCCAGAGACCCTCCAGGACCCTTCCTTTCCGTCAGCGTGTGGCCACTCTGGGACTAAAGCCCCATGTCTTCAGGCTCTTGCTTCTTCCAAGATACCAAAGGGCTGTGTTATCAGTAAAATTCCACCACTGCGGGCACTAGAGAACTGCCACATTCAGTTTCTTGTATGGAATTTTGGTAAAAAGAAACAATGTGTTAGAAAATAACATCTCCATTTTTAGGACCTGGAAATTAAATAAAACTGGCTTTCCCTCTTTGGCTGGTGCAATAAGACACAAAAATGGGGGCTCCTTCTTCCTCCTAGTTCTTGGATCTTTTTGGATGATGCCTTCCTGGGGCAGGAGGCTTGGTTACTTCAGTGGCAGGAATGTCTGAGGAGGAGAGGGGGACTGAAGCCTTCACGGAAAGACAAAGAACTTCAGAGTTCAGGTACCTCACACCTCAGATGTTTTCTTCCCATCTACAAAGTTGGCCCCATACAGACAATTTCTTGCATTACAGAAAAGACTATTTCATGGACAGACACCACCTTTTATGTGATTTTCAGTTAAGTTTCCTCATCTGGGAATGGGGTCAGGAATAACATCAACTCCTCTGAGAGTCACTGTGAGGAGGAGGATGCTGAGCACACGGTCAGGCACCGAGAGTGGCACCTACATGTAAGCCACCGTTGCCGTTATCCTCACTGGTGCCCAGTGGTGGTGACGGTGGGGGCCGCCTCCCTGGGTTCTGGACGAAGCTGTAAAGCAGCGGTGGTTTGTCTTTGATACTCGTCCAGTTCTCTGGCCTTCCCTGGGTCCCTTCCAATGTCAACAGCTCTCTCAGGCCTGCTTGCTCTTAAAATAATAACATGCTACAAAAATTCTTTCTTCCTTCATCTCTGTGCCCTGATGTTTTCGATTTAAGTACTTCACAGGAAGGTCTGAATGACTAATAGGTCTAATCTTCCTCAAGATATTTGTATCTTACAAGAAAAAAGTGAATTGATAATTATTAGCATATGAGGAGATATTTCTTAAAGAGAAGCTTTTTAGTAAGTCTTAATCCTTTTCTACTCCGAGAAAATAGGGGCTCTCCATGGAGGAGTGCTCAGCCTACGTGTAGCAAACAGAAGTAAAGCTTCTATAGATCATATAATCATAAACTGAGTGCATGGATCACAGAGTATCATTTTTCCCTGTCATGAGATTCTGGATCTTTTTCTAGAGTTCCTTTTGTCGAGATGACTGTAAATATTCCTTTTTCCTGAAAAGTGAATGAAATGAAGGACAGAGTCCTTGCATTTTTATCTGTTTCCCAGAAAAGTGTACTGTGGATTTGTTATCTAGAGATTTCCTCTAGTACATAATTAAAATTAGCTGTGCACGTCCTGCTATGAATTCAGTCTCAGAAATCGTCAGAACTTACTCCCTTCTGTCCCTCCTGATTGGGCTCAAACTTTGGAAATATGTTCCTTCTTCACAGTTATCGCTCACCAAGACCTTTCACTGTCTTTTGAAACATCTGTCACCTGTTCCTGCCTTCCCATTATCAGCGCCCTTTCAACTTCTTGCATCTACTTTATCGCAGAGTTTCTAACTGGTTTTCCAATGGCCAGACTCCCCTCCAATACTGGTGTCAAACTGTTCTTTCATGCATTTTGATTTTACCATGTCACTGTGGCCCTCTGAAACATCCACTGTATCAAGATTAAAGTCGTCCCAACTTCATGTTCCTCTAGACATTGGCTCTACTCAAATCTGTCTTCCACTTTTCTTAAAAACTAACCACATTCTTTATTCAGGCTCTTTTTCCTCACCATGTAATAAATAGGCATTGTTTGCTCTATACTTGCACTCAGATCATTCCTCTTTGCTTGGAAGGCTCCTTCCCAAGTTTCAGGCCCTTTCCCATGTAAATATCCTGCCTTTTTCATAAAGCTTTCCCTGACCACTGCAGCCTCCAGCTTTTATGCTCCTCCGTCCTTTTTTTTTAACTGTTTATACCAGGTTTACACTTTTTTTTTTTTTTTTTTTGTGGTATGCAGGCCTCTCACTGTTGTGGCTTCTCCCGTTGGGAAGCACAGGCTCTGGACGCGCAGGCTCAGTGGTCATGGCTCACGAGCCCAGCCACTCCGCGGCATGTGGGATCTTCCCGGACTGGGGCACGAACCCGTGTCCCCTGCATCATCAGGCGGACTCTCAACCACCGTGCCACCAGGGAAGCCCACCAGGTTTACACTTTCTATGCTTTTCTCATAGCATCTAATACTATTCAGGTAAAGAACAGGCAGATCTTTCCTGGATGAATAATTGTGAAAAGTCATTTTTAACTTGAAAAGTTCAGAACCTGTTCTGGAGGACAAAAAATGGACTGGAAGGGAGGCTATTCTCACTGTGCTGACTTCAGACACTGTGTGAGCTTTGATGGTAATAAAATGAAAAGAATCACTGAGCACAAGTAAATCACAACATCCAACCTCTAGCAACTAATGGCCCCTCATAAACAACCACAGTCCACCCCGCTTTACGGAGCCAGCCTCGACCCCAGCCCGTACTTGAGTGGCGCAGGCAGGATGGTCTGGTAGTTGTAGTGCTGCTGCTGCTGCTGGCTGAGGATCTGCAGCTGCAGGAAGAGCTGCTGCTGCTGGAGCAGCCGGGCGTAGTTGGAGTCCATGGGCGGCTCGCTCTTCTCCCCCTTCTGATCTGGCGGGATGTACTGGTGGTACTTCAGCTTCTTCACCCGGGGCTTCGGGTCCTTGCACTTTTTGCTACGGTGCTTGTCATTTGGATTCTTGGGATGGCTTTGCTATTTTCGAGAAAAAGACAGTAAGAAAATTCTAAGAGAATGCAATCCATTGTACTGTGTGCCTAACTGATTTGAAAAGAAAACTCAACGCACCTTGGAAATCAGTGTCGCTGCTCTGGAGAGCAATATACTAAATACATTTCAAGAGCTGTGAGAACATCTGAGTACTCCCTGTGACCAAAAATTTTGCTCCTAAGGACTTACTTCTGATGCATTGGTCCCTTAGACTAAGGGCAAGATGCTCAGCTCAGCATTATCTATTCAAGTTCAACAAACATTTACTTTGGGTCTCCTGTGTAGATATTGCCTAGTACTTACATATACTATCTCCTAGTGAAAAGCAGGTCTCACACTAAATATACAATAGGGAAAAGATTAAGTATACTTCACCATAACTATGTCATATTTTATGGTCATTAAAAAAAAATCTATGGTGAATATGTAAAAGCAGAAAAATGCTTCTAATGAGAATAAAGCAGAATATAAAGCCATGAATTTCTATGGCAAATACGCAGAAAAAATACAGAGTAATGTGAATATGAATTTTTAAAAAATTTTCAAAAATATTACATTTTTATTTTGAAAATGGGGTGTGAGACCCTGTCTTATGATTAAGAATCAGATGACTTTTCTGATTCTTTTCACCTCCTCCATTCATAAGTTATCGGATCACTTTCTACTTTTTAGTATTCAAATTGTAAGATAACTCCATCTGGAAAAAAAAGTCCACCAACAAAACAAAACAGCACAAAACAACAAGGTATAGAAAATTATTTCTAAGATGCTTTAGGTAAAATACTCAACTTAGTAAGAAGACTTTGAGAAGTACTAAATTAAATATAGCCATCAGTGTGATCATGTTATATAAGTTCACATTCAAAGAATTAGGACATTGCAAAACCCCCCAGAAAACAGAAATAAAGAAGAAAAGAAAAATCACCATATTCTGTATATCAGAAATCCTCACTATTAATATTTACTTTTTACTGCTTGGCCATCTCTCTTCAGTTGAACTGGCTTCCTTGTTCAGTGACATTCAATTTTCTGCCCACAGATGTCCTCACAGCTACTCCCTCACCCCCTTTAGATCTCTGCCCAAATGTCATCTGCTTATTTCACCAGAGCACTCTATTTAAAACAGAAACGTCTCCCCTTGCCTCCATCCCCGATCTTGGCTTTATTCTTCACCACCCGGCACACTCTGTGTTTTATGTCTGTTCACCTCCAGCTCCTATCCAAGGCGGAGGTACTGTGATGTTTTCTTCATTGCTTTATCTACTCCTCGTACCCAGAAGAGCACCTGGCTGGCACCTTCTGGTGCACACAGAAGGTGCTCTATAAATATCTGCTGAATTAATGAATGATAAATGTGTATGCTAATTAGAAATCACTTGAATTATCAGGCACTTAAAATACATCACAATGTTAGAAAGTATTCCTGTCGCTAAAACAGCCTCCTCCTGCAATCTCACAATATTAATCAATTCACTGTCATCTGCTTATTTTATCAATAATAAATTTTATTTCTAATCTTTTCAGACTGATCATAAAATGAATGGGGTCTGGGTTAAGAATGGTTGACTATAATTGTTATGTAATAAAACAACGGACCCAGACACAGTCAGGAAGGGGACAGAAATATAATAACCAGCATTCCTCAGACTAAATTGGCTGTTACCTGTTAGCCTGCACATGTCTATTCTCTTAGGACTGAGAATGGGAAATAGCTTTCCTCATAGAAAAACCCCAAAGAATTGTGGTCTGTTTCCTAATGTGTACCTATCCTTTCCTCTACTGGCGGAGTTCCCATGATAGTCTACTCAACCCCTCAGTCTCACATTCTTAAACAATGCCTTTTGCTCTAGAACTAATGCCCTCCTTAAAGACAGACACTAGTGAGGAGCAGAAATTCAGAGACCAGGAGAGGCAGTGAACAAATTCTCAGTATCTGCAGGGAAAGACGGGCTGGCATTCGAACCCCCTTTGTGCTATTGGTGGGACACGCTGGGGGTTGTGGGAAGAGGAGGTAAGAGCTGATTTTATTGGCACAATTACACTTGCCACGCTTTGGGATTTCTGGTGAAATACACTGGTATGTGCCCTGAAGGCATGGACACCTGGGCACACGGATGAACGAAAGTGCCTTCTCTCCAGGGAGGTCAGGACAAGCACAGGTCCTGGGGACGAGGGGAGTGAGGAACACGCCCCAGGCTAGCTGCCTTCCAGGAGTGCTGCAATGGCTAACTGGGAAGGAAGGATGAAGGCCAGACTGAGATTTGGAGACGGGATCCTTCTGGCCTTGTCACTTCCTCACTTCTTTGGGCCTCAGTCTCCTCATCTGAAAGGTGCTGAGAGGCTTAGCTAGCCCTCTGAGGTTCTTTTTTAGTTCTAAAAGTTTGAGATCTGTGTTCTGCTAATTTTGGCAAAAGTCACATCTGAAATGATTAAACTATTCCTCAGTTTATAACACCCCCCCTTTATTTACCAGTTCTAAATACACGTTAAAAAACTTAAAAAATATATTATATATTGAAATTTTTAATCTTCCTTGGAACTTCTGACTGAATTATTTTGACCAAGTAAAATGCACGGAACAGTGCCACAAATCTGCAGCTTATCTGAAGAACAAATCAAGCTGTATCAGGCCAAATCTGCTAAATCAAAAAAATGTATTTGCTTCTCAAAAACCTTTAACCTGTCACATATCTGCATTACCACTGAGTCTGACCTTGTGTATAAAGCCCAAAATCACGTTACCATTACAGGCATCTGCTTGTGAGATTCATGAATCCCAAGTGCTACAGACTCTCCCTCTCTTTCCCTTGTTTGTTTCATCTTAGTGGCCTGGGTGGAAGCAGAATTGGGAACTGCTGATAAAATGATTCCTAAAGTCTTTCTGCACTGCTGCAGTCATTTATACAGACTGAATTTTGTGCTGTTCTTCTGTGACCATCGAACGAGAGGTCATTTGTTGAAGGTGGTGGTGGTTTCAGTTATGAAGGCCTGGGTGAGCAAGTCCTTCAGTGGTTTTGTTTTCAAGGCTTCAGGCTAAAAGGCAGCCCAGGCAACATGGACACAGCCTTTGTCCTCTGTGCTCAGGGCTACACACCACAGTTGAAGGTAAAGACGCTCAAAGCGGCATGCATGCAGGGTACCCACCTTCACCAGTGCTGGCCCAGGCTTTGCTGAGGACACGGTGGTGGTGGGGAGGACAGGCGCTGTGGACCGTGTGGGGGGCTGGTCTGCAGTAGGCGTTTTCAAGAATTCAGGAACTGCTGGGGACACTGAAGTAAACTGGTGGAAAAGGCAGAAAGGGACAAGTCTGTGAAATCAATGACAGTGAAAAGAGAAAAACCAAAATTATAAGGGAATGACCTCACTTTTTAAAAAGTCCACTAGAAAAGAAACAAAAGAAAAATATAGTATTATGTCTGAGACCCAGATGGTGGAATAACATGCTTTACATCCGTCGAGCCAATGATTTAGTCTTTGCCCTGATAGCAATGAAAAGCTAAAGCTAAATAAGGATAGATTGACAAAACTCTAGTGTTTTCTCAGAAATATGGCCAGAACTGTCCTTTTTTGGCAGAAAAAAAGTCCAAGACTCCTGTAAAAATGATCAAAACAGCACATGGTACTTGAAAGGTTTTCTTGCCCTATAGGTCACACTAATCTGGGCTAATTCAGATATGATATTTAGTCTATGAATCCGCTCGACCACACCCCAGATCCACTGTCAGGAAGCCTCTGGTAAGAAAGCTTCCACTTCCTGGAGGCCCACTCCATGCATGTGTCCTTCAATGTGCTTTACAGCTTCTGTTCCCATCTCCAAACCTGACCAGCACTCTTGTCAACCATCCCATCGCCCTCCGCCCCTCCCATTTCTTGCAGCAGGAGAAAACCTGAAGAATATATTGATAGGATTGACCTGTGCATTGACAGTCCCCTCACACTTAAAGCAAGAAGTGAATTCATTGCCTAGGCCAAAATAAGCAATTACTGAATCTCAATGTGGGGTCGTATATTAATGAAGGAAGCATCAACAACCCAACAGACTATTCCCACTAGCAATCTTCTTTAAGTAGATTTTAAGTATTCACTTACTGGAAAGAGATAGTACTATTGTAATAAATCAGTTAAACGTTGCACTGATTGCTACTTGGACCCAACAGCCTTATCTTAAAGGAAAATGGCTTTATCATTTCCACTTCCCAGAACAACTGTCCAATTCATTATAATAATCAAAATCTGTTCTCTTGTTGAAGCACTTGGGTTTAAAAAATAGCAAACTGTATTTTCCCTCCTTAAAATAAATGACCTGAAAACTCAGAGGGCTATTAGCAGCAAGAAATATGATGCTTGGCACATACTAGTTACTCAATAAATATTTGTTTAATGGGTGAATGGAAATTCCTGGTGGCGTTACTCATGCTGGGTCACGCCCTCCGGCCCCGCTGAGCCTGGGAGATGTGTGTGGGTGCAGTTGACTGTCCATGCCCATGTCGCCTCTCTCCCTGAGCTTTGTTTTCATTTTGCCACTGATTTCGATTTTTAAGTAACTGTTAGTAAGTGTTGATGGTATAGAAGACTTGACTTTTTAAAGATGGCCACACTCAATTTCATTTTCAAACAGAAATGAAGGAACTCCTCCAGGAGTCTTGACACCTATGTTCCAAGGTGACGTCTGTCCCCAAACAGCCCCGAGACAGCCAGTTCCTCAGTGAACCTCTGAGACGTGCAGTGAACGATGACGGCCAGCTGATCCCTGCTTTAAGGGATATGGTTTTATGTTATTTGTTTTCCTTTCACTTTGTACTTTTTTTGGACACGAGGATACTTATCTCTGGGTCAGTTTTTTTTTTTTTTGCGATACGCGGGCCTCTCACTGTTGTGGCCTCTCCTGTTGCGGAGCACAGGCTCCGGACGCACAGGCTCAGCAGCCATGGCTCACGGGCCCAGCCGCTCCGCGGCATGTGGGATCTTCCCGGACCGGGGCACGAACTCATGTCCCCTGCATCGGCAGGCGGACTCTCAACCACTGCGCCACCAGGGAAGCCCCTCTGGGTCAGTTTTCACACAGGGGAAGAACATTCTTTGGCTATTAAATAGTTGGCATGTAAAGGAGAAACAGATATTTGAATTCTGAAATATAGATATGTATATATTTCCTTGCAAATAAATTCTACTAACCTGGCAAGCTATTTTTACCAGCCCAGACCCTGCTGACTGATAATGATAGTAATGATTTATTGGAGAGCAGTCTTAATAATCTGAAAAATAACCCAGGTACGTGAATGTGGTATCAGCTGTAATATTTATGAAAACGTTTGGCCTGTATTTCTAGACTTTGCCTAACTGACTTCATCCTTGATTACTAATACTCCCACCTTATTAGCTTCTTTGGTATTTTAGTGTGACTCTGCTACCCAGAAAACCACAGACTTCAGCATAATACAAGAATAGCTCAACTGAGATACACCGATTGTTAACTTTACCTAATCTGAAGATAAATTCTGGTTAAAAAGGGAGAAATATCTAAACACTTCTTTACATTTTGCTGATCTTTTTTATGTGCCTTAGAAAGGACCGCCCCCTGCCCCCACTCCAATCTTAGATCATATCTAAATGTTAGAATTCTAGTGGCGAGAATTACCCCCAAAGTCTAAATATTAATATTTTTGAAATGATAGTATTCCAAAAAGGACCACAAGAATATCCAAGGCATAGAGGATACTACACTTATTTTGTTCCTCAGTAAGTTGAGCAATATGTTAAAATCTTAAAAGAGTCCTTTATATATGTTTAAATTGACACCAAGATCTAAATTCACCTTATGGACTATCAAAATTTAATCTCAAAATGATCTTTTCTCCAAAGAAACAAAAAAGCTTCAAACTGTGCTTTGTTTTACTGGATCTGATACACTGTTCTCACCATAACTTCGTCTCATGACAACGGTTCTTTGTCATCATAACACCATGAAAGGAAATGTCAGGAAAACGTTGTTTACCAGTGGATATTTATGCTTTAAGTAAAACTCAAAAGAAAGCACTTCAAATTCTAAAGACTGATCTTTCTCTTATTAGAAATTACTATGGAAAAGTTCTGCTACAAAAGAAAAAAGAGCAAATGTTTAAGCTGATTAGAGTTTTATAATATTTTAGGTATCTGCACTGGCTCCTTCTGAAAAGATGATACATTTGCCAAAGACCAATCATTCTTCACTGGTAAGTTCCTTTTTTATTAGAATTTCTTTATGCAGTCTAGAGGGATAGAAACTAGCTATTTAAAAACAAAACTTTTTTGTACTGTAGATTTCAAATCTACAATAAATGTGTTTTTAATTTAGGATGTAGCAGAGATCTTAATTAAGATGGCAGTATGCAAATTAGAAATTCAAGATGGAGTTATTCTTTAAATATTTCCATATTCCAATCCTCAAATAAAATGAATGAGTTGAATACAAATCAAAAACATATGCTTTGTATATTTAGTGGATGGCTATTTTATGTAAAATTCTAGCTTTATTAAAACATATCACCTAGCATTACCCCTTGTTTCTGTAATATACAGTTATAAGTTTAAGTGTTTCATTTATAGAACAAGTAGCTGAACATTAAAATCTACTGGCACGCACTTCCCTGTGGTCCAGTGGTTAAGACTCTGTGCTTCCCATCAACAGAGGAATGGATAAAAAAGATGTAGTATACATATACAATGGAATATTACTCAGCCATAAAAAAGGAATGAAATAATGCCATTTGCAGCAACATGGATGGACCTAGAGATTGTCATACTGGGTGAAGTAAGTCAGACAGAGAAAGACAAATACCATATGATATCACTTATATGGGGAATCTAAAAAGAAATGATACAAATGAGCATATTTACAAAAGAGAAGTGGACTCACAAACTTAGAGAATGAACTTAAGGTTACTGGCAGGGAAGGGTGAAGGGAAGGGATGGTTAGGGAGTTTGGGATTGACATGTACACACTGCTGTATTTAAAAAGGATAACCAACAAGGACCTACTGTAGAGCACAGGGAACTCTGCTCCATGTTATGTGGCAGCTGGGATGGGAAAGAAGTCTGGGGGAGAATGTATTCATGTATACGTATGGCTGAGTCACTTTGCTATGCACCTGAAACTATCACAACATTGTTTATCAGCTATACTCCAATATAAATTAAAAAGTTAAAAAAAAAAAAAAAGACTGCGCTTCCAATGCAGGGGGTACAGGTTCAATCCCTGGTCGGGGAAGTTCCACATGCTGTGCAGCACCACTGGCACAATAGCTAGTAGGCTTTTAGTTGGTACTTGAATACCTGATTAGTACTGAGCCTTCACGTATCCCTCATTTTAAAAAATCGATTATTTTTTAAAAATTGTGGTAAAATGTACATAGCATAAAATTTACCAATCAAACCATTTTAAAGTGTATAACTGTATGTCATTACGTACATCCACGTTGTTCTGCAACCATTACCACTATCCATTTCCAGAACTTCATCACCCCAAACTGAAACTCTGCTCACTAAACAACAATATTCCATTCTCCCCTCCCCGCAGCCCCGACAACCACCATCTACTTCCTGTATCTATTAATTTAACCACTCTAGGTATCTAATATAAGTGAAATCATACATTTTTCTTTCTGTGACTGGCTTATTTCACTTAGCATAATGTCCTTAAGGTTCATCCATGTTGTAGCTTGTGTCAGAATTCCCTTCTTTTTAAGGCTGAATAATACTCTGCTGAATGTGAACCACATTTTGTTTATCCATTCATTTGTCAATGGACACATGGGTTACTTCTCCCTTTTGGCTATTAAATAATAGCCAAATAGTAAATAATGCTGCTATGAGCATGGGTGTACAAATTGCTGTTCAAGTCCCTGCTTTCAGTTCTTCTGGCCATAAACCCAGAAGTGGAATTGTTGGATCATATGGTAACTCTATTTTTAACTTTTTGAGGAACTGCCATACCATTTTCTATAGCCGTTTGCATCATTTATTTCACAATTCCACCAACAGTGCACAGGGGTTCCAATTTTTCCAGATCCTTGCTGAGAACTTAATTTCTGTTCTTTTTGATATTCTAACGGTATGAGGTGATATCTCATTGTGGTTTTGATTTTCATTTCTCTAGTGATTAGTGATGATGAGCATCATTTCATATGCTTGTTGGTCATTATATATCCTCTTTGAAGAAATGTCTGTTAAAGTCCTTAGCCCATTTTAAAATCAGGTTATTTATAGTTTTTGTTGTTGATTTGTGGGAGTTCTTTATATATTCTGGATATTAGCCCCTTATCAGATACATGATTTGCCAATATTTTCTCCCATTCTGTGGGTTGCTTTTCACTCAGTTGATAGTGTGCTTTGATGCACAGTTTTTAATTAATTAATTATTTATTTATTTATGGCTGCGTTGGGTCTTCATTGCTGGGCGCAGGCTTTCTCTAGCTGCGGCAAGTGGGGGCTGCTCTTTGTTGTGGTGCACAGGCTTCTTATTGCAGTGGCTTCTCTTGTTGTGGAGCACAGGCTCTAGAGCACAGGCTCAATAGTTACGGCACACGGGCTTAGATGCTCCACAGCATGTGGGATCTTCCCAGACCAGGGCTTGAACCCGTGTCCCCTGCATTGCGAGAAGGATTCTTAACCACTGTGCCACCAGGGAAGTCCTGCACAGTTTTTAATTTTGATGAAGCCTGATTATCTATTTTTCTTTTGTTTCCTGGTGTCATATCTAAGAGAGCATTGCCAAATCCAATGTCATGAGGATTTCCCCTATGTTTTTTCCCTAAGAGTTTTATAGTTCTAACTCTTATGTTTAGGTCTTTGTCCATTTTGAGTTAATCTTCATATATGGTGTTAGGTAAGGATCCAACTTCATTCTTTTGCCTGTGGACATCCAATTTTCTTAACACCATTTGTTGAAAAGACTGTCCTGTTTCTATTGAGTAACCCTGACACTGTGTCTAAAATCATTTGACCATATATGTGAAGATTTATTTCTGGGTTCTTTATTCTATTCCATTGGTCTGTATGTCTGTCTTCATGCCAGAACCACACTGTTTTGATTGCTGTAGCTTTGTAGTAAGTTTGAAATAAGGAAGTACGAGACCTCCAACTTTATTCTTTTTCAAGACTGTTTGACTTATTTGGGGTCTCCTGAGATTCCATATGAATTTTAGAATAAATTTTTCCACTTCTGCAAAAAATTGTCCTTGGGATTTTGATAGGAATTTGTACTGAATCTGTATATTGCTTTTGGGTAGTACTGACATCACCACAATATTAAGTCTTCTAATCCGTGAGTGTGAGATGTCTTTCCATTTATGTATTTGGTTGATTTTTTGTAGTGATTCCTTTCTCATTTCCTTTGTGTACATTCTATAGATATTTTCTTTGTTGTTACCATAGGGATTACACATAACATCCTAAAGCTATGACATTTAACTTATATTGACACCAGCTTCAGTTATTTACAAGAACTACTTTACAGCCATGTCTCCCCACTTTATATTATGTCACTAATTACATCATTATATATTACGTAGCCGTTAACATAGATTTATAATTTTTGTGCATTTGTTACTTAAATCCTGTAGAAAATAAAAAGTGGAGTTATACATCAAAATTACAATAATACCATTCCTTATATTTGTCCATGTATTTACCTTTACCAGAGGACTTTATATTTCTGAATGGCTTTGAGTTATTGTCTAGCATCCTTTCATTTCAACTTAAGGGCTCTCTAGCATTTCTTACAGGGCAGGTCTAATGATAATGAACTCCTTTGATTTTTGTTTGTCTGGCTTTGTTGTTTTAATTTCCCCCTCATTTTTGAAGCACAGTTCTGCTGGATATAGAATTCTTGGTTGACAGTTTTTTCTTTCAGCACTTAGATATATCATCACAATATGTCTTCTGGCCTGCAGTGTTTCTGCTGAGAAATCCACTGATATTCTTACTGGGAGATTTCCTCTTATATGTGATAAGTGACTTTCCTTGCTGCTTTCAAGATTCTCTGTCTGACTTTTGACAATTTGATTTTTATGTGTCTCAGTGTGGATCTCTTTGAGTTTATTCTCTTTGGCATTCATTGAGCTTCTTGGATTTGTATATCCTTGTCTTGCCCCAAATTTGCAAAACTTTGGGTCATTATTTCTTCAATTAATTTCTCTGCCCCTCTCTCTCTCTTCTCCTCTCGGACTCCCATAATGCCCATATTGATCTGCTTGATGGCATCCCATAAGTCTCTTAGGCTCTGTTCACTTTTCTTCATTCTTTTTGTCCTCAGACTCAATAATGTCAAATGACCTGTCTTCAAGTTTGCTGATATTTTTTGCTGTCTGAGTCTGCTGTTGAAGCCCTCTAATGGATTTTTCAATTCAGTTAGTGTATTTTTCAGCTCCATAATAAAAAAATAATAATTTCTGTTGATATTCTCGTTTTGTTTATATATTGTTTCACTGATTTCCTTTAGTTCATTGCTTGTGTTTTCCTTTAGCTTTTTGAGCATATTTAAGACAGTTAAAGTCTTTGTTTAGGAAGTCTGATGTGTGTGTTTCTTCAGGGATAGTTTCTGGAGATTATTTTCTTGCTTCGAATGGGCCGTATTTCCCTGTTTTTTGTATGCCTTTTTGTTTTTTGGTGGTGGTGGGGCATTGTATCTTTGGTTTAAAATTGGGCATGTGAAGAAACATCCACCTCTCACAATCTTTGCAGACTGTTGTTGAAGACCTTCACTAATTTTATGGGCCTCTGGGTCTTGGGATTAACTCTGGGTGGAGGCTTAAGGTTTTGTCAAGTCTTTTCTGAGCATGTGTCCTGTCTGGGCCTAAGTGCATGTTTTTTTTGCTTGGTTCTGTTTATTAAATTTAAAAATTTCCCCTCATGCATGGCTGCTTTTAAATGTCTTAATTTCCCAGAGTCTCACCCTAGCTTCTTCTCAGGGCCTTAAAGAGTTCTGCTGCATTCTTTTGCCTGCAATCTACTGCCCTCAGGTGTCTGGGTCTGCAGTTTTTCACATGATGTGGCTCCGGCCACTACCTTCTACAGCTTCTGCTAGCCTGAGATCCAAACTATGCACTTTCCCTCGTCTGAGTTCTGAGTCAAACAAGTCAGAAACTAGTCCCTTGGCCAGCCCCCAACAGGCCAGAATATTGCAGACAAACTCTGCGCTACTCCTTCCATCCGGAGGGAGGGAACTGGGTGTCGGGCCACTTCCTCTGACTATGCCATGCTGGGAAGGGTGTGGGCAAGGGTGAGTGAAAACACCATGACATTTTCTACATTTTTGAATGCGGCTTTTTCTTGATTGGGTGTTTGGTTGGTGTAGATATCTGACTGGTTTTCAGAGCTCTTATAAAGTTATTTTAGTTAGTCTGTCGTTTATTTAATGCTTCTGTGAGAGAATGAGGGCCTGGACCTTCCTATTCTGCTGTATTGTTGATGTGCAGTATCTTTTATAGTGACACAGTGTTAAGTATGCAAATACATGCACAAAGATCTCAATGTGAGCCTATTTATTTAGTACTTCTAATTTTTAATAGTTCAATTATAACCAATACTACAACTATTAAAATAATTCCACACAGCAGAAGGGTGATTAGTCAGAGTATCACCAACTACTCTAATCATTAATGAATTTGTTACTTTTGGTGGTAACTTCATAACATACAAATTTCATTAATACTTTAGGATCAACTTCGGAAAACCTAGAGCCAATGTCCACCTTATTTAAATATACTCCTCTTTATAAAGTTGTCACATATTATTTATTATATTCTCCAGAATCATGTAGAATGTCTATTACAACCTTTGTGTGACCATGTTGGTGATTCACAAGTTAGTTAAAGTGACCATTAGGGGCCAGAATGTGGAAGCATAATAAATATTAAAATTACTGTTATTCATTTTTGGTAAGTGAATGATGTTATTGAGTAGACTATATAGTAGAGGAAAAAATGTTATGTATGTTATTTCTTGGGTAATACAAATACCAGTTGTCACTATGAGTCATAACAGGATGAAACAGGATGATGTTCTGGAAAATAGTCTTAAGAACAATCTCACACTGTTGGCCTAATAAGAACAAAGTCATTAGTTCAAATCCCCTGCAGGCCAGATAGATGCTTTTTCATGATATCTGCCCCCAGATAATATATATAAAGTAAGTCGTTCAGTGCCTGAACAACACTGAAGTAAGTGTAATGGCCAGCAGATGTTGGCCATTATTTATCATCATCTCAGTTATATTCAATAAAGATTTATTTATTAATAAATAAATAGGAAAGGCCTATTCTGCATAATGCACCATTTTAGGCACTTTTCTGTTGGTCACAGGAGAACTGAGTTAAGAATTGGGATGGAACATAGCTTCACAGTTAATGTTGAAAACCAGCTCAAAAATCTATTAATAGTGGCAGACTCCTCTTGATATATAAGTTATAAAAAGCATAACTGAAGGGGTAATCATAGGAATTACAGTCAATATCTTTGATGTCCTATTCAGGCCTTTAATGATAAGTGTTTGTAATAAAAGTCTAATTTTGATTATTTAGTATGTATGTACGCGGCTTACATATCAGACCTTTCTCATTCTCTTTGTTAGCTTAAACCTAAAATTTCTCTATTATTTGGCAAAAGGTCACCTACCTGAAAGTTACTTGAAACAATGGTAAAAAATAGTTTGCCAAATTCTCCTAAGCTTGTCTTCCTGAAAATACACAGAGTAAGTGTCCAAGAAGGTTCCTTTCAGTACTACTTTGAATTTGAACACAGATCCTGTCAGATCATACTTACAGTTAAACATTTGGGTGTTTATAATAAATGATTAATTAAATGACTTGAGAGAAAAAAAGTCCTCAGATTAAAAGGACCAGTGTCACAGCTTGTGGTACCCATGTGTGGCTTGCTGGTCTTAATTTTCTACGGCTTTCCATTGTTCCAAGAGTTGCTTCAGCATAAAAATAAATTGAGCTCCAATATGTGATGTGTGTTTCATTAATATTTTGGCAAATTCCTTTCCAGCTGTACTTTGATCAGAATTGAAAAGACAAGAGGAAAGTCCAAGGAAAAGCAGTTTTAGTCTCTTACAAATGACAAAGAAACAATAGATATATCAAAGAATTTACATTTTGAAGGAAGGTCATGGTTGTGTATTACACTGTTCACACTGTGAGGTCATTAGCTTTCTAGCACTGGGATTGTAAAACAAGTGCCTGAAAAATCTGTTTCTTGCCTAGATATTATGTGTTAAAATTTTTTTTTTGGTAGGGAATGTTTCTTTTATTTGAACACTTTCCTGTAGGACTTAAACTTCTGGTATCTATCCGTGTGTTCTGAAAAAGAATTAAGGAGACTATATGTCATAAGACATTTTGGAATACAGCAAGGCATATGGAAATCTTGAGCCTACTTTTCTCCCAACTAATTATCTGTAAGTATAACTTTTAAAGAACCTAGAAGAAATTCCCTGAATTGGTCTTGAACATTACAGTAGGCCAAGTATGAAAATAATAGAACAGGAAAATTAGAAAAATGTGTTTAAGCCATAGGATTAAATGCGCAGCATAAAATGATGATTAATCACCATATGAAAAAACTTGGTTCAGGTAAATAAGAAGCAAAGTGAAATATATGTCAGAGCCACTCAGAAGTGTGGTCTGTGGACCTTTGTTACCTGCCAGTGACAAGGACAGGAAGTCTTAGGAAATTTGATGTCATCCCACTACTTTTATTTTATTTTACAAGAGGATTAGTCCACAATGCATTGGAAATTAAACTATATAAAAAAACAAACATATTGGGACTTCCCTGGTGGCACAGTGGTTATGAATCCGTCTGCCAATGCAGGGGACATGAGTTCGATCCCTGGTCCAGGAAGATCCCACAGGCCGCAGAGCAACTCAGCCCATGCGCCACAACTACTGAGCCTGTGCTCTAGAGCCCGTGCCCCACAACTACTGAAGCCCTTGCGCCTAGAGCCCGTGCTCCGCAACAAGAGAAGCCACCGCAATGAGAACCCCGTGCACCGCAATGAAGAGTAGACGCCACTCGCCACAACTAGAGAAAGCCTGCATGCAGCAACAAAGACCCAACGCAGCCAAATATAAATAAATTTAAAAAAAAAGAAAATGATTTAAGAACATGATTAACATACAGGCAAGTTCACGATATGTTGAGAATACAGTTTAGTAGTGTTTACAGCAGAATTTCAAATTGTAAAAATAAAAAATAAAAGGAATATACGTATACTTAGGAAAGTTTGTAAGAGGAATTATGGGTGATTTAAACAAAACAAACAAAACAAAACAAAACAAACATATTATTCCTTCACTACAGGCAGTTTGAAGACCCCTGGTCTACAGTAACTAAATTCACCATCAAACTCGTATACTGAGTTTCCATTTTAAAGATTAAAAACTAAGAATATCAAAGAACACCCAAAACACAAGATGTTTATGTTGCTCTTTTAAAATGAGGGGCTGTCCCTTCCCTCTGTAAACTTGATGTCCAATGAAAAGGAATCTTTTCAGGTACTTTCCCTTAAACTAGAAAATGTGAAAGTAATTATATTTAGGGAGATAAATATATTTTACATATATATCAAATGAGGTGCCTGGACAAACACTAGATAACAGTGAATATAATTAAAGTATAAAATTTGCCAAAACAGGGCTTCCCTGGTGGTGCAGTGGTTGAGAGTCCGCCTGCCGATGCAGGGGACACAGCTTCAATGCCCCGGTCCAGGAAGATCCCACATGCTGCAGAGCGGCTGGGCCCGTGAGCCATGGCCGCTGAGCCTGCACATCTGGAGCCTGTGCTCCGCAACAGGAGAGGCCAGAACAGTGAGAGGCCCACGTACCACACACACAAAAAAAATTTGCCAAAACAAAACCTAATTATCACTTCTAGACACAAAAATCCCAAAGACTTTACAGGCATCATAAAGTTGGCCTCTGCAGTTGATTAAGAAAACAGAAACAAAACAAATACCTGCAACATACTTGCGATCTGACGTCAATATTGCACAGTTAACATGGAGATGCTTTTTTAATTGCACAAATAAAAGTATAATATTAAGAATCTTTGTCAGAGTCCTTACTTATAAATACTAAAACACAATCAAAAGGAATTTTATAAAGGACACAATTTAAGAAGGTTTCAAGATATACGGTGCAGGAAATGTGCAATGGGTAAAGGTGCAGTAAGCCAGCCCTGATTCTAGGTTCTTTTACTTGAACGTGTAAGTAGGGAGCGCACCGTTCTCTAAAGTGGGTCTTTTCCCAAAGGCACTACTGACAGATAAAAAGCAGACTATTAATGGTCTGTGTGTAACAGGCAGAACTGGCATTGCAGCAACACTAAAGAGTGTTATAAAAACTAATGTTTAAGTTCATGAATGACCTGAGGCTTAGTGTGTGCTGCACTGGCAATAAATAGGCTGTATTTATTCTTCAAGAAACACTGCTATTCCTTTTTTCCTTCAAGGAATTCTGGAATGTCAGCCCACTGGGTGGGACAGCCTCCAGTTAAAGTTTCTCACTTATAAACTTAGCTGGAGACCAAGTTTCAAGACCAAAGCTAAGAATGTAAAAGTACAAGCAATGCAGGGAAAAGGAGAATGATAGTCTCTTACATAGGTGGAACTGTCATGAAGCCATTACCAGGTAGATGGCTGAGGTGACAAAAATTCTCTATTACTAAAAAGCGAAGGCCATGCTAATAGCTGTCTGATGTCCTGACCTACTCAGACAGAAACAGAACAAACAACCCAAATGGATAAGTAGAACTGCTTTCTAATGGTATGTACTTACATATTTGACATTCTTTTTAGCCTTTTTTTTTTTTTTTTTTGGTGGTACGCAGGCCTCTCACTGTTGTGGCCTCTCCCGTTGTGGAGCACAGGCTCCGGACATGCAGGCTCAGCGGCCATGGCTCAAGGGCCTAGCTGCTCCGCAGCATGTGGGATCTTCCCGGACCGGGGCACGAACCCGTGTCCCCTGCATTGGCAGGCGGACTCTCAACCACTGCGCCACCAGGGAAGCCCTAGCCCTATTCTTAAAGCTCAAAACCAGGGTGCAGCAAATACGGTGAGAACAGTAGGGGCTGGTCTCCCTTCTCTCCATTCCTGCCTGCTTAGACCTCAGACCGTGGGCTGGTCGCTGACCCTCATCCTTCCTCCAGGCTAGGTTCCAGCGAAGCTGAGAGGCCAGTCACACTTGCCCTGTAAACTCTGACAGGAGAATATGAAGTGTAGCTACCCACACTACCTCTTGTGACTCCAAGAGGGAGAGGCTCTACTCGCAAATGAGAGAACACAAACACTGCTTCTGCAAGCCAGCATCAGAGCTCATGGTGCTGAATGCAATTCAACATTTATTGAGCACTCTTTCTGTACCAGGCCCTGTGCTAGGTGTTAAAAGATAACCCCCCTCCCCCGCCCCCCTATTTCAGATCATGGTGATAAGTGCAATGAAGAAGATAATGCTGAAAGACACAGTCCCCAACAAATAGATATTCATGAATGAGAAGAAATGCCATAAGAAAATGTGCAAACATTTTTAATCCCCAAACTTCCATATTTCTCTGAATCCAGGCCTCCCCCCATGAAAGGGTTAAGGCAGATAATTGCTAAATTCCTTTCCAATTCAAAAATTCTATGATGCTGGGCTTTAACAAGAACATTTTCTACTGAACTTGACCAATCCCGTTAAGTAGTTCAATAGTTTTGACTTTAATGTAACTAAATACTATTAAAATTTCAGTAAGGTAAAAACACCATAAAGAGAGAGAAAAAACAACAGATTACGTGCAGCACAGAGTTCTTATAAAACCAAAAGAAACACTAACACTCACTGAAAAATAAGAAATGTAAATTTCCAATGCAATTATCAAAAAATATTAGATCTTTTGCATGCACTAGATGCATTAGATTCTGACACATAATGGGTGCTTGATAAATATTTGTTGAACAAATGAATTCAATCTAACCAAAATCAAGGGGCCAATTAAAACATTCAAATCTCCAGTGTGCAAGGTTTAAAGTAATGATATTACCTACTTGTGATAAAGACATAGTGATGGTGGAATAAAGACTGTATTCCTTTCCTGGAAGGCAGTTGAGTGCCTACCTTTTGCTTAACAAAAGATTGAAATCCATTTCATTATCTAGTAATTATTCAAAGAAATATTAGACAAATGCCCAACAATGTATGTATTAAAAAACCAGCATGTAGCAAGAATGTGAGAATACAACAGGGGCACTTGTGTGTTTAGGAATGAATAACAGGAAACAACCCTAGGTAACAAATACCAGGTAACTGGTTAAAAGAGATACAGTGTATTGGTTCAATTAAATACTGAGGTATAAAAGCAAGGAACACATACAGTTACCATATGACACAGCAATTCCACTCCAAGGTATATACCCAAGAGAAGTGAAAACATATGTCCACATAAAAACTTGTCCACAAGTGTTCATAGCACCATTATTCATAATAGCAAATGTTCACTAGCTGATGAATAAACAAAATGTGGTATATCAACACAATGGAATATTACTCAGCCATAACAAGGGATGATGTACTGGTACATGCTACAACATGGATGAACCTTAAAAGCATTACACTAAGTGAAAGAAGCCAGTCACAAAAGGCCAGATATTGTATGATTCCATTTATATAAAATATCCAGAATAGGTAAATCCAGAGACAGAAAGTGGACTCCTGGTTGCTTAGGGCTGAGTGGAGGAGCTAACAGGGAGTGACTGCTGAGGGGTATGGGCTTCTTTTGGGAAAGATGAAAGTGTTCTGGAATCAGATAATGGTGAGAGTTGCACAAGTCTGTGAATATACTAGTAAGCAATGAATTATACACTTTAAAAGGGTGAATTTTCCCAGTGCCTTTTTGTTTTTTTACAGAAATAGAAAAATCCATCTTAACATTAATACAGAATCTCAAGGGACCCCAAGTAGTCAAAACAGTCTTGAAAAAGAAGAACAAAAGTTGGAGATCTCACACTTCCTGATTCCAAAATTTACTATGAAGCTACAGTAGTCAAAACAGTGTGGTACTGACATAAAAACAGAGATATAGGCCAATGCAATAGAAGAGAAAGCCCATAAATAAATTCCTTTGTACATGACCAGATGATCTTTGACAAGAGTGTCAAGACCATTCAGTGGGGGAAAGGACAGTCTTTTCAACAAATGGTGTTGGGAAAACTGGATATACACATGCAAAAGAATGAAGTTGGATCTTTAGCTTATACCATATTACAAAAATTAAAACCAATTAAAGACCTAAATATAAAACCCCAATCCATGAAAATCCTAGAAGAAAACAGGATCCAATCAATCCAAAACAATACAATTCATAACATTGGATTTGGCAATGATTTCTTAGTATGACACCAAAAGCACAGGCAACAATACCAAAAATACACAAGTGGGAGTAGATCAAACTTAAAAACTTCTGTTCATTAATGGTTACTATCAACAGAGTGAAAAGGTGACACATGGAATGGGAGAAAGTATTTGCAAATTATATATCTGATAAGGGGTTAGTTAATATCTAGAACATATAAAGAACTCCTACAACTCAACAGAAAAACAAATGACCTGATTTTAAAGAGGTCAAAAGATCTGAATAGACATTTCTCCAAAGATGATATACAAATGGCCAACAAGCATATGAGAAGATGCTCAGCATCACTAATGATTACAGAAATGCAAATCAAAACCACAGGTGAACATACTCAATATCTTGTAATACTACAATGGAAAAGAATCTGAAAAAAATATTTAAGTATATACACACACATATATATTTATATGTATAACTGAATCATTTTGCTGTGCACTTGAAACTAACACAACATTGTAAATTAACTATACTTCAATTAAAAAAAAACACAGTGAGATCACTTCGCACCACTAGAATAGCTACTATCAAAAGAATAGAAATTAACAAGTGTTGGTGAAGATGTGGAGAAATAGGAACACTTGTGCGCTGTTGGTGGGAGTGTGAAATGTTGCAGTCAGTATGGAGGTTCCTTAAAAATTAAAAATAGAACTACCATATGATCCAACAATCCCATTTCTGGATATATGCCCAAAAGCACTAAAAGCAGGGTCTCGAAGAGATATTTCCACATTCATGTACTCATCATTATTCACAATAGCCAAGAGATGGAAGCAACCCAATGTCCACTGATGAATGGATAAATAAAATGTGGAATATCCATAAAATGGAATATTATTCAGTTTTAAAACTGAAAGAAACCCTGTCACATGCTACAACGTGAATGAACCTTGAGGACATTGTTAAATGATATAAGCCAGTCACAAAGACAAATACTGTATGATTCCATTTATATGAGATATTCAAAGTAGTCAAATTCATCGAGACAGAAATAGAATGGTGGTTAGCAGGCCTGGGGGAATGGGGAGTTGTTGTCTAATGGGTTTAAGTTTCAGTTTTGTAAGACGAAAAAGTTCTGGAGATCTGTTGCACAACAATGTGAATATATGTACCACTACAGAACTGTACACTTAAAGTGGTTAAGATGGTTAGAAAAAGGGTGGATTTTATGATACGTGGGTTACATCTCAAAAAAAAGTTACATGAAAAAATTTTAAAGTGAGTTATAAAACTATAAAATAGAAATATGTATATAGAACAGAAATAATTTAAGAATCTATTGAAAATGTTAGTAGTTGGATTACATGTGACAAAGCTATATTTTTCTTCACTTTCAGACTTCTCCTCTGGTGAAAACGTATTATGTTGATATGTAAAAAACAAGGCACTTTCTCTGTTGAGGGGTAAAAACAAGAAAGGTGATACCTGGGCTGGAGTGTTTGTAGTCACAGGAGATGGCGATTCACTAACTTTTGGCTCACTTGGGGACGCGGCTGACCCCTGCGACTCCTGGCTGGCTGGCTGGTCTGGAGACAAAGCATCACTGCTGTCTTCGTCAAATGAGAAATCGCCCTGAGTTTGGGGATAGTCCTCCTTCCCAACACCTAAAGAAAGAAATGATTCTTAATTTATCTTCGCCTTGGAATACCAAGGTTAAAATGAAAAAGGAGAAATATTATTCATTATAAGGACTTAAGAAGCTGGTTAAAAACAAAATTGAACATAATGTACTTCCCCATGGAAGAACACACCACTATCTAAGATGAATACTTGGGGGAAAAAACCCAACCTGAATCAGATCAAGTCTTTGGATCCAAATACTAGTTATAGGAAGTACAGGAGACAAGAAAGCTTTTAATGACACCTAGGGATGCAAATGCATTCAGAAAAATCTAGTAATGTGGAAATGCTAGAGGATAAAAGCCTGTTCATCAACAAATAAAAAGTAAGGAAAGAAAGGAGGAGGAAGACCCACCCAGGAGATTGACTTAAGAGATACATCAGCTAAAGGCAATGTGTGGACCTTCTTTGGATCCAACTTGGATCCAACATTTGGAATCCAACTGTTAAAAAACATTATAAGGCAAAATGGGGCTCTGACTGGGTATCTGTTGATAAGTCCCACTTCACAGAGCAGCCCTGCTGTACTGACATCTTACCTTTTGGGACCCATTTCTTCGGAACTGAATGGAATCATAGTGAATTGTACTACTTAGAATTACTGACTACAGACTACCTAAGATTTAAATTCATACTAATGCAAAATATGAAGTCCCCATGAGTAATGGAAACTATAATAGTTTTTAAAGTAGGATATTAACTTTTCAAAATTGCTTGCTGAAAAAGTGGCATTATTCTGGAAAAAAAATTTTTTCTGCTGAAGTTTATGCCAGAAAAAAATGGTAAATATTAGTAACTAAGTATGATAAGACTGGGATAAAATGGGCAGACTCTAACATTCTTAATGAATACATCTATATGCATCTGCTATTCACCTTGCTGAACTAAGACTGAACAAACTATTTTTATCTTTCCTAGAAGTAAACTGAACTAAAATAATGAAAAAATCTGTAAAAATCTTAAAACAACAGAAACTAAACATAATACAATAAGTTTAACTTAGAAAACATGGTAACAAAATCAGAACTTAAAGGCTTAAACATTGTAAAGCAACTATACCCTAATTAAAAAAAAAAAAGAAAGACAGACTTAAACCTCAGATGTAACAAGAGGAATCTCTGTGTTAACTGGTAAGAGATGCTTGTCTTGTAATACATAATATAATAACACTAACAGTAATAATGGGAATCAGTGCAAATGTTAATCAATTTCTAATTTACCCAGAAAACGATAGTCATGATAGTGCTGGCTTTTTAAATTAAATTTTTCTTATTTAAAACTTCCAAGTTTCTTTTTCTCCCAGAAAACAGTAAAATTTTAGAATCTTGCCTATAATTGCTTCCTTAACACTGGAGTCTACAGGAAGGATGTTTTTCTCTACCAGCTCCATAGGACCAGGTCTTTGAGCAATCTTTTCATTCAGATCATCAGCTAGTCGAGCTCTTTTCAACTTCATCTGAGTAGCCTGCAGGGATGGCTCTGCAAATGTTTCTAAAACAGGAAACACAGTTTTAACCATTACTTGAATTACTATTTCTATTCCATAATGTTATTTCAGGCCAACTAGTTTAAACTGGTATAAACAGACTTATGTGTTCCTAACATATTTATGGAGAGACAATGACTGTTTAAGAACGTTCCTGTATACAATTTACATTTTTAGTCCTAGATAGCTTTATACCGTCTATACAATATGGATGTCCTCAGACTCAAATTAATATGAACTCAAGCCAAAAATGGGGTCCTGCTATTGCTCATTTATGGTAGGAGAGTCAAATTCATATTTATTAGGCATTGGGGATACAGAGGATGAACAAGAGAGATGTGGTTCATGGCTCAAGAAGTTTGCAGTTTTAGATTTGGCTTCATTGGAAAGTTAATTCGTAGAAGGGGAGAAACTGTTATCTCAGGATATAAGCTTCTCTGCAGGAGTCAGTGGGAAGAGCTACAAATCATATCCTTAGATCGATCCATGTGCATCTCACAGTCCTTCGTCATAATTAAGAATTTGGGTTTATTCTGAATACATAACCTTGGGACATTCAATTACATAGTAATTAATAGTCATACAGAAGCATCAACTCATCTACCCACATATGCATAAAGTTGTATAACAGGTGTGAAACTACTATAAATATCATAACTCATTCATTTGCATAATTCTGTCAATTACTTGTGTTTCTGGTAACTCATTATTTTATTACACTGTTCTAAATAATGTTTATGATTGATTAAAGATAATGATGAGGGGTTAACCCAATACTGAGTTGAAAGTCGCTTGCCCCTTAAATTATTCAGTATAAGGTCTTTTAATGAAATTCCCTGTAAGTAACCTCAGGATTATCTGATGTTCTTCATTCTGTAGGTTAGATGGCCTGGCTGAGGCCCAAAGAGCAGAGACCCCAAGGGCCAATAAACTACCCTCCAGCACAGCTGATCACTTGTCTTTCTACTGGTTAAGTTATGTGCTTACTAAGTATCAATCTTGATTGTCTACAAAACAGCTCATCACTATTGTGACTGCTATTGTCAATACATAATTTAACCAGATGTTATGGGGAAATCATAAACTTCAAAAATAAAATGATTATTTCTTGGAAACCTGAGTTAAATGCTTTGGAATGACTTGATAAAGGTAAGCCATTAAAAAAAAAATCACTGTCACCATTACTTAGGGCAACTAACAACAGTAAAAGATCTGGGGAAAAAAATGATAAAATCTAGGATTTTTAAACTCAGATTGCTTTTCAAGCGTCTTTGAGTATTGTTCCACCATGAATGGAAATTGTAGATGATGTACAATGGCTATGCTTTATACAAGAAAGATGTGAGCTCCATTCGTTAAAGCCTTCCCCGCACGTGAAGGTCCTACCCCTAAGTTGGAATACTGGCAAATAAATTCATGTTTCTATAAGTTAAAATAACATGTATGCCCATCTCATTTTTATAATTTTCCTGTATAAACAACTCTGGCCCCAATCTTATTAGACAGAACCCTTCTAGCCACACAGGAAGACGACAGGTGGGGGGGAAGCAGATCGTGCAAACCACTTTTAGGTTGATGTTTAAAAGCTTTTGTTAAGATCTAGGCAGGAGAGTCTTCTGCCTTTTCCTCTCTTCCACTGACATTATCCAAGTGATATCAGGAATGTTTGGGAAGAAAATATTCCAAAAGTAAATAATTAGAAGCTGGCATTTTGGTATGCTTCTGTTCCTGGTCTGAGTGCTTCATCATCTCCATGAGGCCGAGGCTGGGTTTCGGCTGCTGAACTTCAGGAAATAATTTAGACTTTTGCCTGCCAAACATCCAATTCAATCAAAATTGGGATAATGTTATAATAAGTTGGGGAACGTGGTTTTAAGGTATTTTTGAAATTATAGATGAGACATTCTTTCTTACTTCCAAAGTCTCTACTTTAGAAGAGATGTCCTAAAAACATCACTTATGGTTCATTCATATACATAGTTAGGTTTTTAAATGCTGAGTAGTCTCTTTTTGGAAAAAGCAGATATGATTCCTTTTGATAGTTAAATGTATTTGCCTTAGTTTTAATTATATTAATAAAACCCGTTACAGTTAGAAGGCAAGTTGAAACAGACAGCATCATTCCTACAAAAATGTTCCTTATAGGTCAAGATATTTTGAGGCACAGAAGGAGCCATTTACCAAGTTACTTACCAGCAAATTTGCTTCTCTGAAGATTCACTTATCCCTGACAGCTGGTAGCTGCTGCTACCCTACCACTGGAGTTCTGGAAAAGCTTTTTTAGTCCAGGAGACTTCTGAGATGTTCACAACCCAAAGTAGAGACAGGAACAGACCTCTCACCTCCCATCCCAGACATGAAGATAGTTACATAATCATAGATTATTTGGATTAGAAGAGACGCTACTTGGGGTTACAGAGGCCAACTTGATAGTTGGAACTTCTTTACAACATCCTTAATGTGGTTTCAGCCTGTGTTTATTCCCTATCACAGCAGCCTGTTTATTCCCTATACAGCACTTTTCACAATCTGTAATTTACTTGCTTTGCCTGTGTATTATCTGTCTCTGCCACTAGAATGTAAGCTCCATGAAGGTGGGCATCCATCTGGCTCACTTGGGTCTCTGGTGTCTAGCTTGCGGGCCAGTGAACTAACAGCTCTAATAATGGCAGCCGTATCACTTCTTGAAGATTTTATTTTGGACATATCTGACTGACCTTTATGCTGAGCTATAATCTAATACTCTGTCATATCAACCTAATTCTAATACTAACTCTATCATTGGGCCAGAGAACACAAATCTAATCTTCCTCCTACCTAATAACGGTCTCTAAATGTTTGAGAAGTCTCTGTTTCTGCTCCGGGTTTAACACTCTCAAGACTATCACAGGGTCAAGCTCCTAGTCTTGCTCCACAAATTAGTCAGTAAAGCAAAACAATGAAAGAAAATGTAACTCAGGAATTTATGGTGGAGATACCAGATTTCGAGAATGCTCTGTTTTTAGAAAAACATCACGGCCTGAGCCACATGTCTCACCAAAGATGGAGTGGAACTGTCCTTACTAGCTTCGTAAGAGATGAGGCTCAGTCATCGAGAAAATCTGGTGGGTCAGGTGGAGCTAGTTTGTGATAATGGTCAGATCAAGCTGGATTGTTGTGGGTTAAGTAGCAACAAAGAGAAAATGTCAGGTATGGGCCTTGCCCCAGGTAGACCTAACAGGGTCCAAGTCGTTGAAAATCTAGGGTTAGACTTGTGGCTATCATACCCCTTACGACCGAATGAGCAGGCGCACATGCCTCACTGATGAAGAAATCCTCTGGACCGAAAATGTTTTTCCAGAACTGTATGGTAGAGATACCTATAGCACCCCCAGCTGGCGGGGAAGAGTCAGTCCATCAATTGGCTATTTGGAGAATCAAACCTTCCCCATGTATCTAACATAACATTTTTAGCTTTGGGTCTTCATGTTGCTATCCAGTTTGGAGGATGTCAGCCTGTGGGGTAAAAAGTTATTAAAATGGGAATAAACAGAAATGGTGGAATTCTCACTTCTTTTCTTGAGAAAATGTAGCAAAAGAAGCAGAAATAGAATTTTTACCTTCTAAAATGTGCATCCTGACAAGTTCAGAACGATCTGGTCGGCTCCGAATCTTGTGCTTCAAAAAGTTTTCGGTCTTTAAAAAAGAGAGAGAGAGAAAAATTCTTATCAAAAATTGTTTATGATTTATTGTAGTTTTACATTTTTTTCTCAAGGTACTCTATTTTAATAAACTGTATACTCTTTTGATCATGATTTTGAGAGGAAGAGTAGAAATTAGTACTTTGAAAAACTATTATCCAATGCATGATTTAAATTGCAGCCTTCAAAGTGGTACAGAGATTTGAAGTGTATGCTGTTATAAAGTAAGCACTTTTATTTTAAAACCTGGAAAAGGCAAAGGCTCATAATTTTGAAGATGACTTTTGAACAGAGGATTTGAACATTTAAATATCTAAAATCAATAAAATCTACACTTCAGGTCAAGTAAAAATACATCTAAGATAACACATTTCCTAAAAATCCTAATGTATTTTCTGTGATGAATTCCTATCTTTAATCATACTTTCTTATTCAGAACTGTACTCAGTTCTAAACAATAAGGCTTTAAAATGGGTTTTTGTATTTTATAAGACTCTGAGAGATCATTATTGCATCCTGGGAAAAGTCTTAAGGAATTTTTGGAACATGCTTATTTTCATATTGCATGATAGAAGTTTCCTCTGAAACAAAAAGAATAATGGCACTTTTAAAGAAAAATGATAAACACCGATTTAGTGTGCAACTGTGATGGAGTCATTTCAAAGAATAAAACAGGGCTGAATATGGCAATATTCCTCACTCAGCCAAATTCTCCCACCCTTGGTCAAATGTACTGCGAACACAGACCCAGGAGGGAAACGAAGGAAGGATCCGGTGTCAGTACATCACTTGGGCTGTCTGTCTGCAGAGGTAACAAATGGCAGAATGACTCCATCATTATTCTAAAAACTGTTGTTATGCTCCAAAAGTAAGAAAAAAGTGTGACTTGTCCTTATGTACAACACTAGTTTACTAGTTTTAAAAGAACAAAATTTGAATGTCCTGTATTTTCTATAAACCTCCAAGATAAAACTACCCCAGGATATATTACTCTGTATGCCATGTATCCTGAAAATACACTATATTTTCTCTATTGATATACGTAGGAGTAAGACGTTACTTGTCCACAGGTACTTTAATACAAAAGAGAGAAGCAGAATATTTTAAACTGAAATTTCTTACTCTGGCTCGTTCCAAGCTTTTTATCTGCTCGTGGAATGCCGCTGGGCTCTTCAGG
Organism: Mesoplodon densirostris; assembly: GCF_025265405.1. Taxonomy (NCBI): domain Eukaryota; kingdom Metazoa; phylum Chordata; class Mammalia; order Artiodactyla; family Ziphiidae; genus Mesoplodon; species Mesoplodon densirostris. Next base: position 55,172,717 of record NC_082676.1, read on the forward strand.
GCTGTGAGAGGAAAAGAAATCATTTCCGTGGTATAAATAGAGGAGTTAATACTTCAGTCAAATGTTACAGCGTATCATGGTGATGTTTCCTCTTAATCTGATTAGTGTGCCTCTACAGTTCCATTTATTTCCTAATTCCTTTAGGAGATCTGTAAAATTGAAACCTTAAATGTTTCAGAATTAAAATTATCTGTTTCACAAATAAAACAAGTGAACATTCACAACAGAGTTGTAAACATAATGACAATGCATATATCAGGTCAGACTAGTTCCAGCCCATAATTTGGGGCAAATTACCATTACCAAGGGAACTGTTTGATGGTTCCTTAATAGGTCTTTGCTCTTATGGCCCTACAAATTACTGGGAAAAGCCCACATGTCCTCAGGGCATTTAATGTTGGAGTGATCTAGCCTTGAATTTGAGGACACTCTGCAGTTCATGTCTAAGAGATCAGAGTTACCACCTACTGAGAACCCACAACACACTGAGCCCCGTGCTCTGTGGCCCATCACAGTTATATTGTTGCTCATCATCACAAGAGCCTTGTGACATAGGTATTAGCCCCAGTACAGATGAAAGGCTCAAAGAGGTTAAATGAATTCTTGAAGTTATACAGCTAGATGGTGGTCAAAGCGGGATTTACATCTAGAATTCTGAATTTGGCAGGTTCATGCTCTTTCTACCATACCACAATGCAACTCACTCTAAAGACACAGTGATTCCTTAATATGTTAACTGCTAGTACATTATTCCAAAGTCCCAGAGAGAGAGAGGCAGTGTTTATTAAAACATCACATACTACAGTATTTCTATCAATTATCTTTGCAAAATCTTCTGTGTGTATGTCCACTGCTGTCTGATTACACCCTGCACTTATCACTATGGGCAGTCAGAGAATGTGGATGGAATGCAGAACTAGGCTTAACCTGGGCTATCACCTCCCAATATTGGCCAATCAGCTCTTGGTAACATTCTTTTCAATTCTGGTACTTAAAGCATTGCAAAGACTCACAGAAGCCCAGCCCAAACAGGTTTGGCCAGGGACCAGCTCCTAAAAGCAGACTACAGCTGGCTTCACAGTGGTATTTAAAGCACCACACTTTGATCCTGTTTGATTGGTTCATATCAGGAATGTAGTGGTGGAGAAATCTGGCAGATTATCAAACCAGCTTCTGATAACTGGTTTTATCACAATGCTAGATTTAAAATATGTAGATACTCAACTAATAGTAGTTCAGAAAAAAAAGTTTTCACAGGGAAAAACATTTTTCACAGAGAAAAATCGTTCCTTATCACAAACCAAAAAAAGGCAATAGCAGTGACTGTGAAGACTGGGAAGCATAAGTGCATTTTGTAATTTCTTTCTAGTTTTTTAAGCCAAATAAGTTACTTCTTAGAGAAATCAATTTTTAGACAAAAATCCCAAAATAATGCTAACAGCCTATACAAAACCACCACTCTTCTCCTCTAAAATATAAAATCACCTCCAAATTTGGTGATTAAAGGTAAAGAAGACAACTTGGACAAATATTCTAAAATTAACAGACTCTCAAAAATGAAGGAATGAAGCCTAGAGCTACTTGGGAAAATACCTGTACTTGGGCAAGAAAGATTTTATTAATTATAAATAGAATGTTTATTAGTCCTGTAATTGAGATACATAATTATACATACTATACTGTAGCATCAAAGATAATTAATTTGAATTAAATTAAAGTAGAACCAGGTTTTGAATTAACTTATCATGTTACTTTTGCCAGTATCATTGGATTCATTATCTAGAGTGATTATTTCAGTTATTTTAAAACTAAAACTAATGCTAAAGTTTTAAGTAAGAACTGATGTTAGCCTAATTACAGAGCTTTAAAGGTATTCTTTGATAATATAAAATTCGTGTCTATCTTTTAAGTTGCATCTGGTTTCCAAAATGTATTTTAAATGATTCTGTTAGGTTAGCAATGCTGATGCCTGGTTTTTCCTTATAAATTGTATATGGATTAAATGGATACCACTGAAAGTACAGTGTGAAACAGCTTCTTCGTAGACATGCACAGTTTGTTACATCACATTAGAAATGACAGTGACACTTCAATCTTACGTGGCATGATGCCCTGGTCCACTAGTTGTTCTCTTGTCCTCCTTTGTTGCAGCCTCAGCTGGAGCACTGTGAAAAGGAAATAATCACCATTGGAGTTTACAGGCAAACTGTTGGGTCCAACTTACAAAGTTCCAGAGGAGATACAATTAAGCTTACTTAAAAAGCTTATACTTCATAATTGAATAAGGATACTACCTGGCACCATTCAACCTGTCCCCCGCCCAAAAAAAAATCAGTTTGTGATTTCTGCCTTTTGGGTGAACTCTGAAGTTCTCTCAGCTTATCTTTTGTTTAGTCAGTTAATAATCTTAAGTTGATGATTAAAGCTAAGTATTTGTTGTTTAAATACAATCACATCATACTCAGCAAATAAACAAAAATGGTTGGCTTATATATTCTTTTTTTTTTTTTTTTTTTTTTTTTTTTTGCGGTATGCGGGCCTCTCACTGTTGTGGCCTCTCCCGTTGCGGAGCACAGGCTTCGGAAGCGCAAGCTCAGCGGCCATGGCTCACACGCCCAGCCGCTCCGCAGCATGTGGGATCTTCCCGGACCGGGGCACGAACCCGTGTCCCCTGCATCGGCAGGCGGACTCTCAACCACTGCGCCACGAGGGAAGCCCTTATATATTCTTATTAATAAAAATAGAAATGTGAGATACCTTGACATTCCTTAGTTTTTTAAAAAACAAGTTAATAGCAAAAATGTATTTTAAGGAAAGATGAATGTATTTGGAGGAACTCACTCCATCTGGAACAAATTTTAAATCGCTTTAATGAAGGCCAACGTCATAATACAAATTAGACCTATGAGATATTACTAATGACCCAAAGGAAAATTTCTGAATTAAGACTTTGAAGTTTAACAATCTTTGCAAAACATAATACTGCATCTCACTCCAGAAGTTCTAAGAAAGCCACAAATCAATTGGTACCTAATTATTTTAATTAAAAGAGTAAATAAATCATTAAACTTGTAGAAAACAAGGTATACATCACAAAACGTGGAAATCCCGCTTGCCAAATTTAATAAAATATATTTTTTCCCCTAGATTTCTCAAGCAGATTCCTTTCATAGCATCTCTATGTTTTTGTCTGGAAAGTGAGCTGATTTCAAAAAAGAGTAATATATGAAGTAACTTTGAAAAATATTTTCCTTGGTTTGCCTTACGTTCAATTTTAAGTTTCCATTTTTAATTTTTCTTTCAAACCATGGATGAAAACCAAGGTTAGGATTATTAAGGGTCCGCCTAAGGGTTGTCAATATGAAAAAAAAAATTAACTGTGTATTTCTTAAATGGTAGGGAAGGAAGACAATTTTTTAGCAAGGGCGTGATGAGGCTGGCTTGGACCAGGCTCAAATGCCAAGGCACATACGGCTTCTACTTGCAATTAACCCCAAGACCTGAAGATGCAGGGCCTGTGGCCCTCATATCCTTTGCTTTTTGCTTGCCCTTGTGCTGACTGCAGAGCAGAGCCCAATCTTAGATATATTTTAAATATATTTTCATATTCACTGCTAGATATGAATGTTGTCCTTTACTTAATACTGAAAAAAAATTTTATATGCTTCTTTTGGGGGCCACAAAGCTTCACTGACATCCCATTTAGAACTGAAGCAACTGACATAAGATTCTATTACACACAGCAAAAGAAAAACTTAAGAGTCAAAAAATATATGCACATTTCTCACATTAAAATGTTTTGCGGTTCTCTGAATCAATTATGCTCTAACACAAAGATCTCTTCCCTGATAACTTACAGTTTATTGAGAATAGTATGTTCCCACTGTACTTTACTAGGAACAAAAATAACCAAGGAGATGACCTGTGGATCTGATAGCACCCAAACGCCTGCATACTCCGACATTCTTCTATGAATGCCGAAGTTAATTCTTGTCTGAAATCAAGGTGGTCATATTCGAGAGGCAGAATACCAAGAAAGGGAATACTGAGAGGAGAAAAGGGTCAGAACAATCTCTAGTTCAAAGGCTGACACTTCTGGAACACGGTGGTCCATGTCTGTTGCAGACTCTCTAGCAGTAATATTTTTCCTTTCTCCCACGGGAGTCTTCAAAGAAAGAAGTAAAATAAAAAGGGTAGCACCGCGATGAAGAGTGGCCCCCGCTTGCCACAACTAGAGAAAGCCCTTGCACAGAAACGAAGACCCAACACAGCCAAAAATAAATAAATAAATAAATTAAAAAAAAAAAAAGGGTAATGAAAATATCAACAGCCCTTTTTTTGGTTTAAGACAAACAAAGCACCATACTAGTGAGACAAATGTGTCAAACACAATACATATTTCTAGGCGAATGGCATCTTGGAATGAGAGATACATTCGCAACAGCATGGTGACAACAGCTTGTTAGTCTTGAAGCATCTCCTGACTGTACGCTGGCCAGCTGCCCTCATGCGCCTTCATGGCAGTCCTGTCAGCTGTATTATCTTTCACCAGAGATTGCATTTTCATGCTGTTGTGCGAAGGTATCTGTTGCCATGAGGGTGATACGCAAAATGAATGCATGTCACCAACCACCAATTGTTAAAATAAAACAAAACCATTGTGTTTTCCATCCATTTTTCTTCACGACAAAACAATCAATCCTATTTATTTCATACTGCTCGAAGGTGGGAGAATAATCTTCCCAATCAATGCTCTCACTGCCTATTAATTTTCCCAAGTAGCAATATCCTCACACTACAAATATTACTCAAAGCAGGTGTGGCAGGCAGCCTTCCCCAGGCATGTTCATTAAGAGCCTATGTATTAGGTGTCTGTTAGTGACTGCAGGGTGCATGCATGGGAAAGAACAGCAGCAGCTGTGAACAGAGGGTCTGTTTTTTTTTTTTTTTTTTTTTTTTTTTTTTGCGGTATGCGGGCCTCTCACTGCTGTGGCCCCTCCCGTTGCGGAGCGCAGGCTCCGGATGCGCAGGCCCAGCGGCCATGGCTCACGGGCCCAGCCGCTCCGCGGCATATGGGATCCTCCCAGACCGGGGCACAAACCCGTATCCCCTGCATCGGCAGGCGGACTCTCAACCACTGCGCCACCAGGGAGGCCCAGAGGGTCTGTTTTTAGGCAGACATTAGGAAGAACATGAATGGAAGAGGAGGCAAATAACTAGCCATGTTGTTAAGACTGCAGATTACCGAGCTTGATTTAGTCTTCATTTATACCAAAAGGTGGGCAGCACGGGACACAATATGTTGAATATAAGGCACTATGCCCTATCAAGAGACTTGGGTACATTGCTACTTTTGGTCAATGTTAAAACACAATTATAGTATTCGTTCATATCAAATACAACCAATCACTTGCAACCTGATGGAGGCTCTTCTGAGAACTAATGGTTATAAAAAGTACCTATCAAGATAGGTACAGGCTCATAATTTTGGACAATAGCAAACTTCCTTTTACTCTTTTCCACTCATCAAATGAGTGGAAAAAAAAAAGTTAACACAATAAATGACAAGCAATACCTGTCCCTTAAAGGCAGACCACCCAGGCCGGGAAGAACAAGGCTTGAACGATGCAGGCAGCTTAACTGTCCTACAACACTAGAAAGCTAGAGCTGCCCAGAGCTGGGCAGAGCTTATCCAGACCGTGAAGGGGGAAGAGACCCTGAATAGAGACTGCCTGACTCTTAACGATCATAGAGGCGTTCACCGTTGTGGGCATGTGAGCATCTCAAGATGCTTTATCAAGTTAACCTTGGAGACCCTCTTCCTCCCTTTGCAGCCTCCAAACTCACGTCTGTGTGGAGGGCAGGACGGCCCAGATCACTGAATGCTACTGGGCCTGTTGCACAGTTGCAGTTCTTAAGACCAATGGATAACCCGGTAGGCTGGCTGATCCCTGGAAACCTGACATACTCTGCACACGTTCACGAGACTGCACTCCTGTAGCCACAAACAGAAGACCAGACGCTGGTCCAGCACTGCTTTCCTGTGGCAGCAGTGGGTGGTGGTGGTGTATGGCTGCCTAAGAAGCCAACCTCGGGGCAATGGCCTTGTGTCTGAAAACAGACCTGAGAGCATTCGCCCCCGGTGCCTTGCTGGATTGATAAATTGTGCTACTGGGCTGACATCATAGCTTCCAACACATTAGGAAACTGACTAAAATACAGCAACTCCATGGCCATCTTAACAAATAATTACATGCCAGAAAAGAAAACATGTAAATCTACAGAATTCTGGAAGGAAAAAAAAAAAAAAGAGTTCAAAACACTCAGTGAGTGAGCAGCTACCTCCTTTCAGAAAACAAAGGACACAGTAATAATGGTGTTGAAATAGAATTCATGTTACGACTGCTCACATTTGAACATTTTCAAAGAATGTCTTTATCTTTGAAACATGTAGAAATGAAAATAATCCGATACAGGGACCTAAGAAGTTCTTACGTTTAAAATGGGTGGGGTTAAACCTGTTTCATTTTCTCAAAAAGGTGGGAGGGGTGGCACACAGGTGTTAACAGCGTATCTCATTATACAGCTAGCACTGTATTCTCTGTGCAAAAACCGTTACCACAGGCTGAGAAGTCTGTAACAGCTCTGTGTTTCCCGATGACAAAACTCACAAGAGGTACACAAAGGACCCCCACTGACAGAAGGAGATGAGGTTACAGAGCCATTTGCTTACCCTTTGTGCCACATCTTTTTTAACTAGCCTGAGTCCAAGGTTTTTATTTTTTATTAAAAAGAAAATAAATCTCTTTACCTATTAAAAGAGTGATATATGTTCATTACAGAAAATAAGGAAATTTTAAAAAGGAGGAGGAAGAAACCAAAAAAGAAAATCACCAATAATATCATCAACCAGAGAGACATACAACTACTGTTATCATACTGGTGTATTCCTCTGTCTCTTAGCTAAGCATAATTTTTTTTTTTTTAAAGAAGATGTTGGGGGTAGGAGTTTATTAATTAATTTATTTATTTTTGCTGTGTTGGGTCTTCGTTTCTGTGCGAGGGCTTTCTCTAGTTGTGGCAAGCGGGGGCCACTCTTCATCGTGGTGCGCGGGCCTCTCACTATCGCGGCCTCTCTTGTTGCGGAGCACAGGCTCCAGGCGCGCAGGCTCAGTAGTTGTGGCTCACGGGCCTAGTTGCTCCGTGGCATGTGGGCTCCTCCCAGACCAGGGCTCGAACCCGTGTCCCCTGCATTAGCAGGCAGGTTCTCAACCACTGCGCCACCAGGCAGGCCCAGCTAAGCTAATTTTTGATTCTCTGCTTCTACATACTATGATCGCACTGTACAATGATAAACATTCTTGTTATTTCAATGGCTACATAAAATACTCTATTGGGTGGACATGCATAGTTTACTAAATATACCCCTATTATTTATCACTTAGGTTGTTTCCAACTTTTACAACTACTATAACTAATGCTATGGTGGGTTTTTTGTGTATGAAGTTTATTCCTTATTTTTAGTTATTTCCTTAACTCCTAAAAGGAGGAATATCCCTATGTGGTCCATATAAGGCATGGCCATAAAGTAAGGAGACTAATTCGTATGCAAACCATCATCTTTGAAATTATAGTAGACGTGTGAAAACATGGATACAGACTACTTTATATCTGTTGCATTTAGAGAAAAAATTTTAATTAATTTTTGAATTTTTCCAAGATGATGTGTGTTATTATTTCTTAGGGCTAACGTTCATGGTTTCCGATTACATTTCAACAAAAAGAAAAATGCATATAATTTTGAAAATTCTACTTAAGTGTTATGCCTTGTTACAATAGACAAAAACAATATTCTGTCAACATAAATGTTTTCAACTTGCTCTTTTTTTTAATACAAGAAAAGTACAAACTTAATTTTAACCACCATTCTGAAAAATGAAAGGTAGCTCATCTAATGGCAAAGAGGAAATGTCATTCTTATTCATCATCAGAAATAGTTTAGAATTAAAAAGTATCAACTCTGGGCTTCCCTGGTGGTGCAGTGGTTGAGAGTCCACCTGCTGATGTAGGGGACACGGATTCGTGCCCCGGTCCGGGAAGACCCCGCGTGCTACGGAGCGGCTGGGCCCACGAGCCATGGCCACTGAGCCTGCGCGTCTGGAGGCTGTGCTCCGCAACGGGAGAGGCCACAACAGTGAGAGGCCCGCATACCACACACACACACACACAAAAAGTATCTCTTAGTTCCTTCCCCCTGAATCTTAAATGGATTAAAGTGCTTTTAGAGCAAAATTTTAGGATTAGTTTCCAATATTAAAAAAAAAAACAACCTCAAAATAGAATAATGTCTTTCATATAATATTTACACCCCCTTCAAAATTTTTAGCTGATTTTGAACCAAGTTATGTCTTTTCTCTTTTGTTTCTGTAAGTAGAATGTTTGAAATGTTTCCATAATATGACATAAAGTGCCTTTTTACTCTAAAGAAAAAAACCCACATTATGCAGCATTTTAATAACATATAGCAATTTGGTATGAGTTGAACAAGCCAAAACAAAGCACAGTTTTGGGCCAGGGGATTTGCAAGGGGACATCTGAGGAACATATATAACAAAAACAAGGCAGAAATGACACTTTCTGGGAAGCAGTATGGCAGGCAGCCATGGTCTTAAGAAATTCTTTATAAATAGCTAGTTTCAGTTATGGGGTATGAAGGAGGGTGGGATGAGTGGGGACGGGACTTGGGGGTGGGGATGAGCAGCTGCCTGCAAGTCAAAGAGAAGATCCAATGTATATTATTTAATTACAGGACACTGGATAGAATAAACTGCAGAATCATGAGGGGAGGAAAACACACCCCAAAACCCTGAGCCAGTCAAGTAAAGGCTAGGTAAACCAGTGGCAAAAGCAAAGATGGGAAACTGAAAAATACTCTAGAATTGACTATGTATTGACTCTGAAGATAATATTAGGCAAAAAACAGACCCTGGTTTCAGTTTTTAAAAATTTGTTTAAAGATGTTTGAGTAGTTAAGAGAATGAAGCAGTTGTACTTTGGCAAAAATTTATTATGTATTGTTTAAAGAGTGCTAATTTAGGGGCCTGGTCCTATAAAAACAAGACAATTTAGAAAAGCCAACCTCTTCATATTATCTTTTGAACTTAGATACAGGAGGGATTAACTGGCCCCTAAGTAATACCTTAGAACAGTTACATTTGGGGGCCCCATTCAACCCTGATTTCAGTGTTCTATCAAGCAGCAGTTCAGCAGTAAAGTTTACAACTGCATTTGTTCAATCAGGTAGGGGCAAATGACATCTTGAAAAAATCTGTATCAAAAGACTGATGGAGGGCTTCCCTGGTGGCGCAGTGGTTGAGAGTCCGCCTGCCGATGCAGGGGACACGGGTTCGTGCCCCGATCCCGGAAGATCCCACATGCCGCGGAGCGGCTGGGCCCGCGAGCCATGGCCGCGGAGCCTGTGTGTCCGGAGCCTGTGCTCCGCAACGGGAGAGGCCGCAGCAGTGAGAGGCCCGCGTACAGCAAAAAAAAAAAAAAAAAAAAGACTGATGGACTACTTTTCCTGTTCCTCAGAAGTAAATGTTTAAAAAGCTGGTGGTGGTTATTATTATTGTTACTACTACTACTTTAGATAATCCGTGAAGATAACCACGTTTTTCTCCAAACATAATACCATAAGGATTAAAAAAAAAAACTTTTTTAGAGCAGTTTTAGGTTTACAACCAAATCAAGAGGGAGGTACAGAAATTTCCCATACACCCCCTACCATCAAACATACTGAGCTTCCCCATCATCAACAAGATTAAACAAATTTAACTCCATAAAGATTCCCATATTTTTAGTTCTTTGCTGTGAATGGGTATTTTGTAGTCACAGGGTAAGCAGTCACATCCTGAAGGCTTTCCTTCTAAGCCTGGGATTCAGAAATATACAATATATGTACCACTAACACCTATATTTAAAAATCCATGTTTTGGGCTTCCTTGGTGGCATAGCAGTTAAGAGTCTGCCTGCCAAGGCAGGGGACACGGGTTCGAGCCCTGGTGCGGGAAGATCCCACATGCCATGGAGCAACTAAGCCCGTGGGCCACAACTACTGATCCCACGTGCCACAACTACTGAAGCCCGCACGTCTAGAGCCCGTGCTCCATAACAAGAGAAGCCACCACAGTGAGAAGCCCGCACACCGCAACGAAGAGTAGCCCCACCTGGTGCAACTAAAGAAAGCCCGCGCGCAGCAACAAAGACCCAACACAGACAAAAAAACCCGAAAAAGTTTAAAAGATATTTTCTTAGATCAGTCTCCCTAGGCAAAAGAAACAAAAGCAAAAATAAACACATGGTACCTAATCAAACTTAAAAGCTTTTGCACAGCAAAGGAAACGATCAACACAATGAAAACACAACCTACAGACTGGGAGAAAATATTTGCAAATGATGTGACCAACAATATCCATAATATACAAACAGCTCATAAAACTCAATACCAAAAAAAATCAAACAACCCAATCAGAAGATGGGCAGAAGACCTAAATAGACATTTCTCCAAAGAAGACATACAGATAGACAACAGGCACATGAAAAGATGTTCAACATCGCTTATTATTAGAGAAATGCAAATTAAAACCACAACGACCTCACACTGGTCAGAATGGCTATCATCAAAAAGTCTACAGGGAATTCCCTGGTGGTCCAGTAGTTGAGACTCTGTGCTTTCACTGCTGAGGGTTCAATCCCTGGTCAGGGAACTAAGATCCCACAAGCTGCACGTCGTGGCCAGTTACAACAATAACAAGTCTACAAATAATAAATGTTGGAGAGGGTATGGAGAGAAGAGAACCCTTGTATGATGTTGGTAGGAATGTAAATTGGTACAGTTGCTATGGAAAACATTATGGAGGTTCCTTAAAAAAACTAAAAACAGAGTTACCATGTGATTCAGCAATTCCACTCCTGCATATGTATCCGGAAAAAATGAAAACACTATTCCAAAAAGATACATGCACCCCAAAGCCAAGATATGGAAACAACCCAAGTGACAATCAAGACGACTGATTTAAGAAGATGTGGTATATACAGGATTAACAGATACACAGATACAAACTGCTATAATAAATAGATAAGCAACAGGATTTACTGTATAGCATAGGGAACTATATTCAGTAGCTTATAATAACCTATAATGGAAAATAATCTGAAAAAATATATGACTGAATCACTTTGCTATATATCTGAAACTAACACAATATTGCAAATCAACTATACTTCAATTAAAAAAAAAAATGAAAGTCAGTCCATCCCACCAGAGACCTCCAGTCCTCACCCATAAAGGTAACCACTATTAAATTTCTATGGCTCTAGAGAATGTTTCGTGAATATTCTGGCAATGTTAAGTATAAAATGTGCAAAGGAAATACATGCGGAGGGATCATACCATTCACATAGTTCGATAATTTGCTTAAAAAAAAACCACCCATGAAATCCAGCTCATTCTTCTTTCTGGCTATCTTAGTGGCTGTATCTAACATATGGATGTATCAATCATATACATTTAAGTTTCTAGATTTCCTGCTATTATTGTTATTATTAACAATGCTGCAGTGATTATCTTCATTTTGTGTCATCGTGTGTGTGTATGTGTATGTATAAACACTTAAAGATATATATACACACACACACACACACACACACACAAAATACACACACACACACACTGAAAATTTTGATAGGGACCCTTTGCAATCCAAATGGTTGTACCAATCTATATCCTCACTTACAAGGCAAGAGAGAGGACCTTTCTGTTCATCCCTTCCCCATAATATACATCATCATGCTTTAAGGTAATTTTAAATTCAGAAACAAAGATCACTTACTCTTACCTAAGGCTATCAGCAATATTATGCCAAAATAATAGTAAAATTTGAAATAACTATTAAGCAGTAAGGGACCAATAGATATCAAAAGAATTAGTGAAAGTGATGGGGCTGGGTTTTTGACTGAATGCAGAGATATTTACAGTGGTTGTCAGAAGCTCAGGTTAAGCTTTCTCTTGTAAACCACATATTTATTTATAAATTTGGTAGAATTTTTCTCATGTTCCAGGACAGAAACCTAATAAACTTAAGACTTCTCATTCTTTTTTCTTCAATTCCAACACAGCTGAGAGATGTAATAGACAGATCTGAGAAATACTTAGAACAAAATCAACACTGTGTGCTGAGGGACTGGATGTTGTGTTTGAAGGAGAAAAGATAAAGACGATGCCTGGGTTTCTGGCTTAAGCACGTGGGTGGACCACTGACTCAATAAACAATACATCATGGCCATTTAGGGAGTTCAGTCTTGGACATGTCTGAATTAGAAGCTGAGATGTCAAAGCGACAACTGGCTCTATGGGTCCAGATTTCAGAAGGTAGCTCTTGGCAGGAGGCTAAAATTTGGAAGTTGTCACTTATGTAGTATCTGAAGCTATGGGAGTTTGCCAAGGTAGAGAATATAGAAAGAGGAGGCAAGAAGAAGCACAGGACCAAGTTCCTAGGAAATCCAACAATTAAAAGCCCATTTTTATAGGTCAGATAGGGGATGAAGGTCCAAAAAAGGAAGTGAGAGGAAGCTGCCAAAGGAGGAGGAGGAGCCTGGAGAGTGTGTATAAAAGTGTTTCTAGAAAGGGGTCACGACCAACTGGGTCCAATGCTGCTGTTGTAATACATGAAGGAGCTGCTTTTTGGAGTGATGGATGGAAATCAGGCTGGAAGAGGTTAGGGAGGGGTAAGAGTAAGAATGACAGTAATGGAAACAATGCTTTCAAGATGTTGCCCAGGGGGCTTCCCTGGTGGCGCAGTGGTTCAGAGTCCGCCTGCCGATGCAGGGGACACGAGTTCGTGCCCCAGTCCGGGAAGATCCCACATGCCGTGGAGCGGCTGGGCCCGTGAGCCATGGCCGCTGAGCCTGTGCGTCCGGAGCCTGTGCTCCGCAACAGAAGAGACCACAACAGTGAAAGGCCCGCGTACCGCAAAAAAAAAAAAAAAAAAAAAAAAAAGATGTTGCCCAGGAAGGTAGGAGAGAGGTGAAAGCTTGAGGGGTGTGGAACTTCAGGTTGGAAATTACCTGAACAGGTTTACAAGCGATGAAGAGCGAGAGAGAAAAGGGGAGGGGAGAGAAGGGAGAGAATGGGAATGAATGAATATGAATGAGAATAAGGGAGAGAATAAGAGGTAGCAGATCCCTTGAAGGGGAGGGGATTCAGAGCAAACAAGAACAACCTTGTTAAGAGACACTTCCTCTATCATGACAGGAAGGCAATGAGGATTGGATACAGCTGCAGATAGGTTTATAGATGTGGTCTGGGACGTCCAGAGAGTTCCCAGATGATGGCTTTTATTTTCTCAGAGAAGGAGGAAGAAAGGTCATCTTTTCAAAGTGAGATGAATGAAGGAAACGTCAGTTTTGAGGCTAGTGAGGGAGTTTGAAATAATCATTGCAGACTGTGAAGAACAAGTTGAAAAGAGAAACATGGTTATTTTGTCTTGACATGCTCCAACTAATAATGGCAACAGCTTGGGGGAGAGAAGTCAGTTAGGAAACGGCGAGTCACTCACTGGCTGTGAACGATATCATTTCATCAGAGAAAAAGACCAGAAGATACAAAATTAGAACATTTGGCAGTTCTTTCTCAAGCTCATTATATAAAATTTTAGTTAGGAACAGTTGCAGCCCAGCAATTCCACTTCTAGGTGAACTGAAAAGAAGTTAAAACAGGTACTCAAACACACACATGTACACCCATGTTCACAGCAGCACTATTCACAACAGCCAAAAGGTGGAACAGTCCAAATGTCATCAACAGATGAATAAACAAATCCTGGTCCATCCATACAGTGGAATATTATTCAGCCATAAAAAGAAATCAAGTACTATATAAGCCACAACACGGACGAACTTGAAAAACATTACGCTAAGTGAAAGAAGCCAGATGGCAAAACGTCATATATATGATTCCATAGATGTGAAACATCCAGAATTGGTAAATACACAGAGACAGAGCTCAGATTGGTGGCTACCTGGAACTGGGGGGAAGTCACTGCTTAATGGCTACAGGGTTTTTTCTTGGGCTGATGAAAATGTCTTGGAACTAGGTACAGGTGTACTTGCACAACACTGTGAATACATTAAATGCCCCTGAATCGTTCACTTAAAATGGTTAATTTTATGTTGTGTGAATTTTACCTCAATAGAAAAAATGGAACAGTTGGCAGAGCAACTGACTTTAAGAAACTAATTACTCAATAATCAAATTTCTTATTTCCCACCCATCGCTAGCTAGCCCCCCTCACCATCATAATTCCATTAACCACCAACGGTGACTTCATCTTTTAAGGATTTGATAACTACAATAACAGCTATATATTATATCATATTCCTTGTCACACCAAATTCTAGGTTTTGTTGGTTTCTTGGGGGCCTCTAATTCCCCTTCTAGATCTCATCCTTATATTCTAGCACCTTCTACAATGCTCACCATATAGAAGTTTTAATAAACATGTTTTACTTAATTTTGCACGGTATACTTACAAGTACATAACTGAGTTACTATTTTCTAAGGAAAAAGAATTCTAGCCAAATTTAAGAATAAATCACCAAGAGGATTTTGTACGGGCAAGTGATTATCATGGGACAGAACCAACACTTGTCTTGCTTAGTTGTATGAATTGGAGGCTTCAGGTATTTCTGAATTGATGTTGGTGGTAGAACAGAAGACAAAATCTAATTATATTGTTTTGAAGGATAAAAGAAGACTGAAAAAGGGAACACTAAGGGCAGCGGAGTAAAGAAGAGCATGAAAAACTGGTAGACAGTAATTTCTTTTCATCTCCATTTACAGTTAATGTGAAATTTAGGTTGCATTAGAGAAGTGTATAAGCACTTAAGCACTCTCATAGATGATAAAAAGTAGCAACCGAAGATTACAGACTTTTGGTTGTATTTTCAGGGGTCTAATTTGCCAATTATAAAATAAGGTTCTTCTTCAAGTAGTTTAAAATAATGAAATGCAAAGAGGCCAAAGATAAAATGGCGGTTTGTCCTATAAGAGCCATGCTATCTGCACTGATTAAGCAAACTCCCGTCAACACTCCTGTCTGAAGCAAAAGCAGAGTTAACACAGTATGCACATAAATCTAAACCTCTGATACTACCGAGCGCAAAGAGCATTCTGATCAGGAATTTTTATATTATGATTATTTTCCACTTAGGAAAAGGAGAGACAACATTAAGTTAATTTAAAAAAAAACTATGCAAATCAGTGTTTGAAAGTTAGGCCTTAGACTACCTAGGAAATACTGCCTTTCATCCAATATCAGAAAGTCTACAGCATCCTTTGAAGTCCACTGGGGTGAGGGGTGTGGAGGAAGACGCAGGTGATAACCAACTGGAATTCTAAACCACTGTCCCTTGCTGGTAGGGAGGTCACCGTCAAGAATGCAGCATTTACCCTCTATTACGAATTAAAGAGCAAAAATGAAGTAAAAACTAAAAATGCTAGCAGTTCAGGCTAATGCACTGCAGGTTTCCTGCATTAATCTGCACCATGAGGTCAGGAAGACAATGTTTTCAACACTCAGCCCTTGGAAATTTACAGGTACTTTGATAACTCTGTGGTTGGCTGCTGCTTGTTTCCATGGAAACAGGCTGCTAAAAATGGGGCATGTTTCTTTAAACTGATCATACCTTCACACAAATTCCCCTCTCCTTTTTGTCAAAAGTTGGAATGAATTAAGTATGCTTCTCATGGTATGACAACGTGATGTCAAGCCAGGGGACCTGGTACAGAATGGCAGGGACAACGTTAGCCTGTGGCAGACATACAGAAAGATATTATACATACCTATGTGCATCTAAAAAAATCTCACTTGGTTAAAAAGCAGTGGAAATAAATTACACAGTGGAATAAATGGAAGTATAACACAAATAATAGGCACTGCAAAAGTAAAATCATCCACTTAATGCCTGATCACCAGCAATGTAAAGAGATTTAAAAAAAACTTGATTTCTTTTTTCAGACAATTAATTTTTAATCTGTAGGACCATGCTGGTTCTATACCTGAATGTCTAGATTTCTTAACCTTCCATGTTTCCAAAAGAAGATAATGTTTATTTTTCTTATTTGGGGGGTAATCAAAAAGTCTACGTTTCACTGCTGCATTAGAATTTCAGTGTGCAGCCATAGGCAGAGGTGCTGACAGCTTTTTTTTTTTAAATCTTTATTGGAGTATAATTGCTTTACAGTGTTGTGTTAGTTTCTGTTGTACAACAAAGTGAATCAGCTATATGCATACGTATATCCCCATATCCCCTCCCTCTTGTGTCTCCCTCCCACCCTCCCTATCCCACCCCTCTAGGTGGTCACAAAGCACCAAGCTGATCTCCCTGTGCTATGCAGCTGCTTCCCACTAGCTATCAGTTTTACATTTGGTAGTGTATATATGTCCATGCCACTCTTTCACTTCATCCCAGCTTACCCTTCCCCACTGTGTCCTCAAGTCTGTTCTCTTCATCTGTGTCTTTATTCCTGCCCTGCCACTAGGTTCATCAGTACCATTTTTTTTAGATTCCATATATATGCGTTGTGCTGACAGCTTAAAGCTCTTTCCTAATCCCTCTAAATTGGGAAAATGTACGTTGTTTAAAAGATTCTGAAATGCCTTAGTGTAAATTCCTAAGGCAGCTTCTCTGAATAAAAAGACAATTAACAATGAAACAGGAAAATAGTGGAATATTATTTACCTCCAGTTTTTCCCAGAATAGTAAGCACATGCTACTCTCTTGAGGTCATTTGATCCTGGCTCAATATCTTGGTTTTTCTTCCCATTTTGTGGATTCAGGAATGGGACACACACACACACACACACACACACACACACACACACACACACACACTTGACTCTTGAACAACGCGGCTTTGAAATGCACAGGTCCACTTACATGTGGACTTTTTTTCAATAAGTACAGTACCTGTATTTTCATTTTACACATTTTTAACTAAGCGGGGGAAAAGTTTGTGTTTGATTAGAGATCACGATATGTGGAGTCAAAAGAATTAGGGTCTGAGTCCTGATTCTACCCAAACTGTTTTGGTTTCCTGCCCTTGGTTGAGTCATTTGTCAATTCCTTTGTTTCTGAGGCAGGGAGAGCAGTACTCAGATTTCTGACTGCGCATGGCAGCGGGGTGGGAGGCCGGCGCCCTTAACTCCCACGTTGTTCAATGTTATATATGTATACCTACACACACATGTGCCAATTTGCCCACAAAAACATAAGGAGAACAGAGAACTTGTGACACAACTTGTGTGCAATCCTAATGTCAGAGCAACTGTGCATGATGATGCAGATCAAAGGATGAGCTGCAGTTGTTCGGGCCAATGGGGTGGGGATGGGTGGGCAGGGAGAGGCGTTCTGGGAGAGAACAGCTGCGGAGGGAGAGAGGAGTAGCACAGAGGCAGGGCCTCACTTGCTGAAGGCGGCCAGAGTGTAGGCGGAGATCAGCTGGGCAGCTCTATCTCTGCTTGAGTAGATTCCTGTTGAGATTCTATTTGAGGAAGGGGACCTGGATAAGGGTGGGGCTGTGGTGAAACAGTGCTGTTGAGAAATGAAATATTTCTGAGGTAGAATTGACAGATTCGATAACCAGATTTGGTGACAGGCTATGAGGAGAAGGTCAAGGAAGGTGTCAGGGATCACTCCCATTTTGGGTTCCTGCCGTGAGCTAATGGGGGGACAGAGGTGCCACTGACCGAGAGACAGGAAACCCTGGAGGAATGTGTTTCATGGGAAGAAGTAAGGGGCCTACTGGAGCCGTCAGGGATGTAGATGACCGTGCAGGTCTGAAGCACAAGAGAGACACCTGGAGCTCAGTCTGTGATCCTCAGTCATTTGGACCAAAGCACATAGAGGTTTCTTCTGCTATCTCTTTTGTGTGTGTGTGTATTTTAACTTCTATATTATCATTCAGTTTCCCACTTTGCAGGCTGTGAGCTCCTTGAATGCCATTGCTTATAGAGGTTTACAACCTCTAGAATGATGCTGTGGAGAAGCACTCAGATTTCTGCCAAATAAAATTATTTCCAATAAAAAGTTAAATTATACAATTTCATCTCAAAGGCAGCATATACCCATTTTTAAAAGACACTGAATTACATCTGGGAAAAAGAATCTTCTACTTTTTCCTTCATACCTGTATGTTATTTGAATTTATTTTAAGGACCGTATCTTACACTTCAAATTTATCTTTAAAAAAACCATTAATTTAGCAATACCTCACTTGTACAACACTTTTAATTATGTAGAACACTGGCAGAAAACAAAGAAAGAAGAAATTCCCAAAGAAATAAAAATAGATGCTGCAAAGTTCACGTGCTTTACTTATAGAAGAAGGCTCGGTAGCATTCTCTATTTTAACTGCTTATTTGTCTGCTTCTCCCAGTATGACTCAATAAATTTTAGTTGAATCAACAACAGAATCAGGATTCCACTATTACATTTTGTTTATTTGTTGCTTACTTGGAAGATTAGAAGCAGCAGGTCAGAAAAGGGAAAAGCAGCCGAACGTGGCAGATGACAAAAATCAAATAATAAACAATGATTCTAGAAATCTAGTAATGATCTAGGGATCATTCTGTGCATGGGCAAATGGTTTTATACACCTCAACAATGACTTAAGGCACCAATGCATTACGTTTTGGGTTAGCCATTAATTTATAATTGAATTTTAAATAATATCTGAAGGTAACAGTTCAAACTATATTGTTTAAGAAGGCAGAGAGGGGTATAATATTCTTCAAATACTTATTGCATAATAGTAATGTGTCTTTGAGATGCAGGACACTGGGAGTGAGGTATAAAAATCATCCAAACAATGACAGTATCTCCAAGAAATATTATGATCTAATAGTGAAGACAGTACAGACACATACCACAGTAGCAAAAGGTGACATGCCATAAAAAGATGCAGAGCAAGTTACTGGGAGTATATGATAGAGAAGAAATTATTTTTGGCTGATAGGATCAGGTGACTTTCTTTAGGAAATGGCACAGGGATTGGGTTTTAAGAGACTCTGGACCTGCAAAGCTGGGGTGAGCAGCTTTCCAAGAGAATGTCCAGCAGTGATGGAAATGTTTTATAATCTGCATGGTTCTATACAGAAGCCACTAACCAGGTGTGGCGTCTGAGTAACTGAAATGTGGAGAATGTGGCTGAGGAGGTAAATTTTTAAAAATTTTACTTCATTTTTAATGATTTTAAATGTAAATCTGAACAGCCATATGAGGCTAATGGACAGTGCAGGTAGAGTATGTATGAGATAATTTGTCACTTAGAAAAGTTTTGGTGCTTTAATAAAGGTATTTATTTAGTCTATTTTCCCTAGGTTGAACTGCTCAGAACGTCTCAGACAAATGTGCATTTTTCCCACACACACATCTCCTATAGCCATGTCCCAGCGCACCCCATTAATCCACGCCGCTGTCTGTGATGCAGTCTGCCACAAACTTCCACATGCTTTGTCGCAACTGTTACTAGCCAGTCTATGACAGAATTGGGAATGTGGTTCCCCAAAGCAGTAGCTCTTTTCCCCACCAGCCACAGCTGAGCCACACAATAAAAGGAGCCCAGATCCCTGAGTCATTTCTTAGAGGACAGCTGACTAGGATAGCTGCCCAACCCACCTGGGACTATGTTTTGAGCAAGAAATGCGCTTTGATCGGTTAAAACACTGAGTTTGGGGGCTGTCTGTCAGAGCAGGTAATTTAGTCAAAGTAATTAATACACAAGCCAGTTTTCTTTCTCTGGTGTTTCATTTTTACCATTAGAGAGCTCTGTATATTGAACATCAATTTTTCCTCTTTACATTGATTTGCTACCATTTTGTCTTTGATAAATATGGGCTATAACTAGCTGGTAGCACTGGCATTATGATTCATTGTCTCAATAACGCTTCATATTAAACCACTTATCTGAAGTAAACATCTCAATTTATTTGATTTTTCCCTCAAGTTTCATGATTATTAATTTGTTAAGTTGTCAAGTCAGTGATGTGTAATATCCTTTAGTTGTTAGAACCAGAAATTAAATTTAAATCTCATCTGTGATGAGCGCTATTAAAAAATGTTCTAAACCTTTTGTGCATAAGTCAAAAGGTGAGATTCCCTACTGCTGCTTTGACAAAAGAAACTAGTCTAAGGAAAATGTCCTATTTTGAAGTTGATCAGAATTCATGACATTTATTATTTCTCACCTGAAGCAGAAAATAATTAAATTCTCCAATTATATATGTGGGTTGGTATTTATCAAAAAGTTTATATAAGCATTAACAAAACTGTGAGGAGATACGCTTTATTATCCAAAGAATTCTCTGGTATGTGGTGACAACTATTCACAGGTGGTTGACACTTGGAACATTTTTCCCTTAAATTTTCAACAGGTATTACTAAATTTTCTTGTTAAGGTGTCACATAAATTTTGAAACCTATGATTATCTGCTTACAAAATCTGTTTTTCCCCCTAATAATAATTTCAGCTAATTAGCACTGTCAACAATAACAGGCATTCTAAAATGTCCCCAAATAAGCAAGAACTACAGCAACTACTTGAGAAGCAGAGACCTCCCACCCCTCGCAGCAGACACCATCACAAACGCCAGAGACCCGGCTGTGTCACTACGGTTAGAATGGAATGGACCAAAATCTATCCTTCCTTCATGACCTGAAAACTTTTGATTCAGACACTGCCACAAATGAGTGGAACACCAAATATTCTTCATGTGAAAGATAGTATTTTAAATTAGTATCCCTTCACATGAGGCATAAACCATAGACATGACTAAATAGTCAGAAATTTGTCTTTTGACAATAGGATCTAATTAGACTCTGGGGCATTTTAGTGTTTGAACATTGCTGCCGTATCAATAAGCTTTCACAGATTAATAAAACTGACATATGACCCAGGACCTAGCAGCAGCAGAAGCTCAGCAGTGGCCTGTCCCGAGTCTGATAAGGTCACTGCTGGTGCTCATCTGCAGGCAGTGCCTGTGACACACTGAATTCCAGGAGTTCAACCCTGCAAAGGAACGTAGTCATTTTCAGAGGACACCAAGGAAAAAAAGTAGCTTTCTGCAAAATTTCTATTTTTTTCTGTTCTAATTAAACTCAGATCTAATCCTCTTTCGGTGTCACTACCTTTGAGGTAACAGATCACCTTTGAAATCTTCCCCCCACCCAGCCCTATCGCTAGCAAAAAATAAGTAGAAATACAGTCTGTTGAGATAGAAAGCGAAGCCTAGTTCAGTGCAACTGTGGTGAGGTAGATGAATTTTATCATCCAGTCATTTCTGTGGAGTGTTTAAAAATATCAAAGTTCTCTCCCTGTACACCTCTTTATACTGATGAATTTACATGACAGTAAGATATATAAATACTTCTCTACTTTGTCAATATACACAAGATTTTAAAAATTAAATTTTAAATGGAAAAAGTAACAAAGGGTTAAAAAAATAAGAAGAGGGATGGCAAACTGGCATGAAACTTGGTATCTCATAAAGACACTATGAAGTAGGTATTGTTTATCTTCATTGTACAAAGGAGGAAATTAAGGCTCAGAGCAGTGAACTTGTCTAGGGTCACAGAGCTAGAAAATGGGATTTGATCCCAAGTATATCTCACTTCAGAGTCCATGCTCTTGCTCTGTGACATTATACTACAGCACATGTATAAATTCAAAGCATGGTCACAACTGTTAGGGAAAGAATCGATACATTATGTAATCATCTCAAGGCAGTTTCGCTGTTCCTGTTGATAATTCTCCTACCCTGTTTTTATATTTTTAATTCTTGCTCTCTACACGCCTTATCATACTGTTGTTGTAACATCTTTTTATTTCTCCAATTGCATTTTCCTCCACTTTTCCCAGTTTTTCAAGTAGCGTAAAAATTGTTAAAAATTTATGATGTTAATAGGAGCTTAACACTAGAACTTGACTTCAATGATACATAGATAATCCCCTTTTTAAGTTAATGATTAAAAAAAATTAAGTTCTCCTCAGTGAGTCTCTAGAACGTGCCCTAGAAGCTCTACCGGTGTTGATTTTACTGGAGTCTACAAGAAGATCTGCAGTGCACGAGCGGGGGCAACCCCGCCGTCTGGTTCCTGGCAGCAGCTATTGATACTTCATTGTGTGTCCTTTGTTTCCATCTACATGTTTTTTTCAACCAGTACCCAAAAGAAGTTCATCTCCAATAAGAAAACAACTATCGTTCCTTCTTATTGTTCAAATATGCAACAATCCGTCACCACATTCTCCTTTTCTAAATGTATGAAAAAGAAAAGAAGGAATATCATTTTGGAAGAAGCTCAAACTGCTGCTTGGGCAGATAACTATATTTACTGTCTGGGTCTCCAGAAGATGAGGAAGAGCCAGTGGAGAGGTGAGGGGGCAGCTGATGGTTATTGTGGGGGTGTTTTCCCCCAAAAGAACACTAGAAAATCAAATTTCAAATTAAACAAGCATCGAGAGGGGTGACTTTCATATCTCAAATTCAGAAAAAACTTATTCTCTGAAGATTCTGAATTTCTTACTCCGTGGTCCCTGGTCTCCAGCTGCTGTAGTAAAGCACACTGGGCACTGGTCTTGCCACACTTCAGTGTACCAGGACACAGGACAGCAGTGCCCAGAACTTTGGACATTTTCTTAAATCAGTCAGGGAGGTACCTGCATGGTGGCCACTAACAATCACTGACAGCATTCTTAAGCTTACTCTTTGCTTTGTTAAAAAAACCACAAACCTACGCAATGTGCCTAAAAAACAAAACAAAGTGATGGTGCAATGTGCATTATAACCAATTGAACCAATCATTTAAAGATACAATTAAGAAAGAGCTAGCTACCTTCCTGCTTTTAAACAATAAAAAGCATAAACATGTTAATTGGAAAAAGAAATCATTTCCCTGGAACTACGTGTTCGTCAATGTACAAGAAGCAGGGTTCTGCATAACACTGAAAAGGAAATGGCCTCTCCTAAAGTGAGGTGGGGGGAAGCAAAAAAAATTAGAGGACATGAGAAAATCGACAAAACGAACCTGGCAGGATTTCACCGAAATGAGGACTGGCCTCGTAAGTCCCCTTACTCTATCAATTACTGCTACCCCCCTGGAGTCCTGTCAGTTAATGAATCTTCAGAAAGAGCTACCAAGAACAGCATTAAGCTTTCATTTCAAAGAACTTAGAGCGCGTAAGGTACGGGAGTGGACGGAGAGCAGATACACGGCATGGGAAGCAGACACACGCTCAGCCTGGCTGACGAGAGTATGAATTTGGCAGCTCTGCCCCTGTCCACAGACAGACTGACCTTCCTTGAGACTTTTCTGGTTGCTCCCTTCAAGGCATTCCTTTTCTTTTAGTGGCTCGAAATCGCCAGCAGCTAAAATCTCCGGGAAGCCCTGTTGCTGCTTCTTGGAGCTATCGATCATGGTGAGAGGCTTCTGGAGACAGACAGCATCAAGCAAGAGAAAAAGCTCAATCTGCCAAACAGCAGAGGCCAGCGCTCGGAATCCTCTGGTCCCTGGGTCCTGGGTGGCTCCTCACAATACCCCGATCACTGGGCAATTATGCCTTTAAGCAGCTGAGGGAGCCGTTACCCTTTAGTTGCCAGCTGGACCTGCAAATCGACTCCTGCTGCTGGAAGCCCGAAACTCTCTCCCACGTTGGGAGGCAGAGGCACGGAAGCACGATGATGCTGAAATCCCACCCCTTTTCCCAGCCAGCCCAGCTTCCCCCGCACTGGGGACTTCAATCTGCAGTTTGATGGTCCGCGTCATCTGACAAACACTGACTCAAGCAGTTAAAAATAAATCCTCTAGTTGTTAAAAGACAAGACTTTGCTGATACCTAAGAAGACAAATTGCTGCCTGTGGTCTCTCTCCGGCTTTCTATAAACACAGCCACAGGCTGTGGAAATACTTTCTATCAGCCAGCCAAGCACATCCATTACTCATTAAGTTCTCCAGCTAAACAAACGGCGGTCTAAAGCACCCGAAGGAAGAGGGTCTTATCTCAGCAGAGGCACCACACTGAATAAACATGTTACTAGCATATCTGGATAAAAACAGAAGCATGTCACCACCACACTGCTTTCGTGGTGTGCTTTTTGCCGTTCCCGGCTCTCCCAGGCACAGCCGGTTCTCTCTGTCACAGGGAATGCCCGTAACTGCAGCTTTCAGCCTTCGCCAATGCAGACCCGGGCGGCAGTTTTCTTTTGTGCCACTAGTCGGCTGAGAGAGTTAACATCGCCATGATTGTGCTAAGGAAGAAAATCTCCTCCCCTGTATTAAAGGCAGATACTGAGAGCTTCTAGTTCATAACAGGTTCCACCAGCAAGCAGCCAAGTTTAATTTCACGTGAGCTATCAACGGGCACTGCTTCCCCAGGTCACTGGCTGCCCACTAGGCACAGGGACGCTGCCTGAAGGAAATCTGCAGGTAAGGCAACTCCAGGCAAAGTGGAAATGCCTGCTTTCATACACACCAAACATCTATCTATAGCTGTAGCCAAAAGAATCTGATTTTCATGGTTTGAAGTATGCTCCTTTGCAAAGAGGTCCCATAAAACCCATCAGAGGTTGTAAGAGCAGGAGACTGAATCCTCCCTCCATGAGAGATCTGCTTTTGCTTTGTTCACTTTTTAAATAATCAACATCTAACAGAGTGCCTGGAATATTAGGGAGTTCTCAACAAATACCTGTTGCATGACTAAGTGAATGAATGAAAGCAGAAGATAATACTCAGAGCTCTTCTGATAATACCCAGAGTTCTAAAGAAGTCCTAGGTCAGTGACCAAGAGTCACTAATTTTTAGATGAACAGCTACGTGTTCTTTAAAGGAAGCACATTTTCTCTTCAAAAGAAAATACACACATACACTTTGAATGTGCATGTGACATGATCCTTTTGCGGGATAAAGAAAGGTTTATATTTTTCCAGCCAGAAAAATCAATATTCTCTTCAACATATAACAGAGATGGGGACTGGATGAAGATTCTTTCCTTTGTCCCTGGTTCCAAGGCTGGTGTGCACTAAATCTGTGCCGTTCTAGAAAGATAGTTATCTATCCTCCTCCTCCAGCGTCTCTCAAGAATGGGATTACACAACACATGACATGCTTCTTGTCAACTGAAATTCCTTCTGAGGCAATTTAAGTCCATCGTTGGTAGTCTAAACCCCTGCAGGAACACACTGCGACGACCTTAACACACTTCTCAAAAAATGCCCTCAAATGCTCTGCTACTATTTCTGATCCTAAGGCCTCCATTCTTCTAAATTAACTGTTCCTACACCTTTAAAGGAGTAAGAAAAAACCCCATCATTTTCTGCGGACATTCTTTGGGTCGGTCTGCAGAAAGTTTTGCGAAGTTTATCTCATTTAACCCCTAATAGCCCTTTGTGATCACTATGATTATTTGTACATTCTAGACATTTTACAGACCAAGACCAAAGTCACAGAGCTTGTAAGCAGCAGATCTGGAATTCAACCAACATCTTAGTTCTCCAAAGCCCACGTCTTTTTTCTATGGCATTGCAATGCCTGCTGTCTTCTAAAACACGCTCCATTTCCACGCTTTAGTTTGATCTTGGGACAGGTTTAAGAGCAGAGACCATTACTTTCATTGCCTTCAGGTAATTCTACTCCTGGTGAGGGAGAAAGAAGGCAACATAATCATACTAGAGTGCTTTTATGAAAGCAGTTTAACTTTTCCTGAAATAATAACAGCAGCAGCCAACTTTGTTCAGTGCTCTAAACAAAGTTGTAGTGCACAACACCATCTAAGTGCTCTTCATATATTATCTCATTTATTCTGTTGACAGACCTGTGAGTTCAGTGTTGTTATCCTAATTTACAGATGAGAAAACTGAGGCACAGGAAAATCAAATATTTTGTCAGAGATCAAATATCTCATAAGTGGTGGCCAGGATTCCAAACAGGCAGCTTGTTTCCAGAGCCTACATTTTTAATTGCTTTGCAAAAAGAACAACAAAAACAATAAACCCCAACATTCTCCTTTCCAGGATGTTGTTTATAAAATTGTACCCAATTTTTTGGCCACAAGTTTAGAAACCTAAGTAGATACAGAGCTACACCACCCATTTAAAAATTCTTTATTGGGGCTTCCCTGGTGGCGCAGTGGCTGAGAGTCCGCCTGCCGATGCAGGGGATATGGGCTCGTGCCCTGGTCTGGGAGGGTCCCACATGCCGCGGAGCGGCTGGGCCCGTGAGCCATGGCCGCTGAGCCTGCGCGTCCGGAGCCTGTGCTCCGCAACGGGAGAGGCCACAACAGTGAGAGGCCCGCGTACCGCAAAAAAAAAAAAAAAAAAAAAAAAAAAAAAAAAAAAAAAAATCTTTATTGGTCATGTGTATGTGTGTGTGTGTTTACTATGTTAAAAAGTAATACAATTCTCTTTTAAGGATCCTCTGTAGTCTTATTATTTTTGTTTCTGATAAATATAAAAGATCTCAATAGGAAATATTTTCTGGCTGTAGATTTATGTTAAAAGTGTTGCCTTTGTAGTTTTGAAAGGGAATAATAATTTCTCTAGTGGTGAATATGCCTAAAAGAACATTTATTTTGCTATTTTAAAAATTCTGAAATAATTTCAAATTCAAAAAGCCTTTTTCCCCTGAACCATCTGCGAGAAGGCTCTGACACGATACCTCTTTACCCTAAGTGCTCTGGTTTATAGTTCCTACAAACAAGGCTATTCTCCCACATAACCACAATATGACCATCAATACCATGAAATTAACACTGATATATCACTGCCACCTAATCCACAGACTCCATTCAAGTTCTACCAGTTGTCCCGACAACATCCTTTATAGCAGAAGGACCCAAACCAGAATCACATATGGCACTGAGTTTTCAAGTCTCTTTAGTTTTCTTCCATCTTGAACAGTTAGTTCCTCAGTCTTTCTTGATATTTCTTTCCTTGACTTTTGAAGATTAGAGGCTGGTTACTCGGTAGAATTATTCTCAGTTTGAGTTTGTTTGATGTGTCTTCATGATTACATACCAGTCGTGGCAGGAATATTTTTGGCAGGAATACCACAGAAGCAATGTAATGTGTTCTTTGCATCCCATCAGGTGGTGCACAAATTCAATTTGTCTCATAGCTGATGATGTTTATTTTAATTTATTAAAATGGTATTGACCAGGTTTCTTCACTGCAAAGTTAATTTTTCTCCTTGTAATTAATTATTTCATGGGGCTGAGTTATTTATTACTAGAATGACTCCAAATGATGATTTTGAAAATTCTATCATTCCTTCTACATTTATTAGTGGCACATCCTACTGTAAGAAAAAATTCTCTTTATTCAGTTTATGTTATCTATTTATATCAGCATGGACTCAGCGACTCCTACTTCTTTCAATGGGTTATAACATGTTCCTATCATTATTTATTTTGATGCTCAAAAATAATTCAAATAATTCCAGATTTGGCCAGTGGGAATGCCTTTGAGCTGGCTTCAGCGTCTTATTGTTCTGAGCACTTTGAGCACTTTCTTACTTTTTGGCATAAGATGTTCCAGGCTCACCTTTTACTTTTCCTGTTCTGTTGAGAAACCAAGCTAGGTGTGCTCAATGCTATTTGGGTGTCACTGTTCCCAGGCCCTTTCTGTAGTCAGAGGTAGGAAATATGTGTGAGTTTATGTCTCTGTGTGTGTAAACACAAACATATTTACATCTCTCACTATTAACAGATGTAAATACAGACCTATATTTAAGTACGTACATCTGTATTTATGTATATTGAAAACCATGCATTCACCCCAATGCCTCCAATTCCAGTCCAACCCCACAGAGTCATTCTCAGTTTCTTTCTTTTCTATATTTGTAAACTCCTCCTCCTATAGTGAGAATCTTATCCCATGGTCTCTGCCACCCCACTCATGGATACCCCGTTCACCCCATTACTGTCACTGCTGTGGCCAAACCCAAGGCAGATGTCTGCTCACCCACTGGCTCTGAAGCGTGGTATTGGACTGCTGCCCCCACTCCCACGGGGCAGCTGCCTTGCTCAGCCCCACATAATGTCTCTTGGATTGAAGTAGGGCTGGAGGAAGGAAGGAGACCTGCCTTCTCTCCTGGTAGGAGAAGCCCACAGTTATCATGTGAACTGCTTTCCAGTAGGTCTGCCCTTGTTCCTTATGTGCTACATCATCTTCAGGGGCACTTGGCTCTATTGTCACGAGTGGCATTTAACTTCAAATGATAGGTGATTAAATTCACTTTGGCTATGATAAATATGCTTCCACAGTGTTTGTGTCTACACTCAAAAGAGCTGTTTTGGTATGAAAGAGAGTACCATAAATCAAGTCAATTTTCCCACTACCCCAAGCATAGATATTTAATAAGCGTGAGAAAAACTGTATGGCTTGGAGACGAGGAACAATCCAAGAAAGGCCTCAGGGAATCAGAACAGAAACAAACATGGCTCAAGGGACCTACACAAAAACCTGGCAGAGTCAATATACGTTTACAAAACTGCTGACAAGAAAGACTATCATTGTGATGATGCTGTCCTTCAACAAGGAAAAACCTGAGGATGTTACCAGCTGGGCGATGTTCCGCCGACGTAAAAATATTCAAAAGTAATGAATAAAATAAAAGTAATGAATAAAATAATTAGCAACAGAATGCAAAGAGACTGCTAAATACTAAGTACTGGTTGTACTTCTCCTGCAGCATTCTGGACCTCGGGATTGAGGAAGGTGCCCTTTTCTTTTTGCCTTCCACCTCTGGGTGCTTTGGAACAGGTCCTCAGGTACCATTCACTGAAGAAAATGCCAGCACTTTGGGGCTTCCTTCACACAGTCTGAGCACGGTATTACAACATTTATGGAGTCATAGTCAGTCAGATTGGATGCATTTAGGGAGAAAAATTTCAGTCCAGGTTACACCTGAATTTTTTTCCTAAGGGTGTCATATTTTCAGTAAAATACATATTTGATCTTTAATTTTCTCCTTTTTAACATTACAAATGCCACTATAAAATATATCTTTAGACAATTACTAAATGGTATGGTAAATTCCATTAATTTCATAATTATTAAGTCCAATTTGATAATACTGATAATTTAAAAACTTTTTGTAAACAAGGACAAGTACAGAGTGCTATCTGTGAAATCAGACAGCGTATCTTAAAAGTCCTTCATTTTTACCACTGTTTAAATACATGGATATTGAATAATACTGCAGATATAAAGAGATTATGGAAACAACTGTTTCATGAAGAGGGATACATTTTTCTAACACTTCTAAGATAAGATTTTGAAAGAATATCAATGATTTGAGCAACTAAGTATTGTAGCATAACTGAACACTACAACAGGGCCAAACAGCCTGATAGTTTCGTTTGTAATCTGTGCTTATCATAATCTTTCATCCTAGAATGCAGCCATGACCGGCACGGAGGCACTTCCCTCCTGTGTTTGCCTTATCCTCTCTGAAGATGTGAACGGCAACCCTGGCAAGGTTTTTCAGGACTGAATTTGGACCATTAACACTTTGCTGATTAACCTCTGCTTACACTGAGGGGAGAGAACTTCCTTTGGGGCGGGGCAACCAGTGGGGGAGGCAGAGGACATGTTTCCTAGCTCCTCCTCAGGCGGGTCCTCACGTGACAGTGGCACCACTCAATCGCAGCATTCTGACAGCATCTCAGTTACTGGTGCCCTTTGTCTTCGCCCACCACCCCAGATCTTTAGTACGGATAATCAAGAGACGAGAGGATATACTTTATCAGCTTTGAGAAAGTCATCCAAATCCTTTCTCTACTTCTAAGCCTGAGAGTTACTTATAAATGTATAAATACAGACAACTGGCTGGAAGATTTACAACCAAGAGCTTTCCTTAGATTATATTTCTTCAAAGCAGACTTCCTTGAATTCTGAGTTATGGACTATAAGGGAGAATGAAATGACTACAGCTTTGAGGGTTTAGCACAGATGGGAGGAGTGACAAGTTAAGAGGATCGAGTCCTAGCGAAGACTGGAAGGCACATCATCCAGTTATGACCAGTTTGATGCTGAGGTCAGTGCCTGTAACAAGGAAACTGACTACCATGGTGTTTCTCGACCTTTTTTACATCATAGCTCCTGACCCTTTTTAATATAATTTTTTAAGTCACTTTCCGTGAAATTTTAGTATCACAGATGTACTGTATGTATTTATGTACTCTATGTATATCTGTACATTATACATTAAAAAGATTTCTTTGCCTATACCCCAAGAGCCAATTTTCATTCCTGTTGAGAATGCTTAATTTACAAGAGGGAAAGCCAGTATTTCCTATTTTATTGAGGAAAAAAATAATAAGATAATAAGAATGAACTGTACGTAGGAAACCCTCAATGAGAATATAACAAATGTTCACCATCTGTGATAATGGTTTTTAGATCACAAGTAAATTTAGCAGGATCTTGAGGATCTTTCTGACCCTCAGCAGCTCTGAGGGAAACACGTATCGATATTTGTTTTGTTAAAAAAGAAAGTGCAGCTCAGCTACGAAATGATGTGTTTTCAAGTCGCTCTGCTGGTGAACACATATCCTTAATCCTGGTTTTCTCACTCCAACATTCTTTTCACCAAAAGCAAAAGCCTGCGGGTTTTTTTTTTTTTTTTTTCCTGTTTACTAAATTGACATGGGATTTTCAGAGGCATGCATTTAAGAAAAATTGGTAATTTAATTTCAGGGGGACACAAAATCACAGATGGATTTTATGAAGGTTAGAGCCAGGATGGCTTTGTGGAAGGAACACAACTTCAGGGTTAAACATAATTCGGTTGTGAGATCTATGAGGTCTCGGAAAAGTGGCAACGCCTTTGTGCTATGGCTGCCCCGTCTACAGCAGGGCATTAACGATAACAACAGCAGTAGCTGTTTTCTGTGATTATAAAAATCAGGGGAAAATGCCTAGGAAATTCCTAGGACAGGCACAACTGGCACTCCCCAACGGTGGAGTCTGTCGGGGCTCATTTCTGGAATGATCTCCTTTGTCTGTCTCCCCCATGGCTGCCTGTCTGCTAGGCTTGCGGTTTCTCCGGCAAGACATACACACACAGACCTAAGTGCAGACCACCACACTAACCACCACACCACACGCATTCTGTTTTCCAACCCCGCCCTCTGAGGCCGCAGCGGGGTGCAGATGAAGTTCATCATTTTTTGGTTTGGCACTTAACACCTTCTGGTGTCTTTCTACTACTTGAGATTTCATGTATGAGATTAAATTTGAAATTTGTATACTCGCAGAGAACCCTGCTGATACTTTTTCACTTAACTGGAATAATGAAATAGAAAAACTGCCCCAGGGGACTAATCACAGCCAAGTAGTCAGCCATGGGATCTGAGAACTGGGTAGAACAAACCCGAGGACATACTTTCAGGAATCCAAGGATGTCTTCTTGGATGAGTTCTTTGTGGAAAATTTTAAAATTTCGTGTTTTCATTTTGTTAACCTTGAAGAAAGAATCAAGTGTTGCCATATAAGAATGCAAAGTAAAGAGAGCTGGACCTTGTGGTGATGACATATTCAGGCCTAGAGAAGGCAAAGTGATAGCAGCCTGAAGCGGTCTTAACAGAGAAGCGGGTGGGAGAAGCAAGGCACCGTGGCAGGGGGCAGCACAGGCTTGAGCCTGAGCGAGAGCAGTGAGCACCACGGTCAGGTGTCCACAGTCACATTTATGCAGAAATGCAGGTGTCACAGGAAATTAACACCGATCTGAATTTCACTAGCTTTGTAGATTTCTGTAAATAACATACAAAAGTGTTCTTATTTTGTAGCTGTGTAAGTGCTAGGAGTTTATACTTCTTTTACAGTTGTACCCAATTCCACAACATTACACTAATAAACATTAAGTCATCTCCTAACTGTTCTTAAAGGGTCAGTATGTTCTTAAGTTTGTGAACCACTGCTTTACCGTATAACTCAAATGGGGAGAGGGGACCCATTTACTCTGCTGCTCACCTTCCACAACATTTTCCTGAGGTGAGAATTAAGCATTTGCCTTTGTTTACCTAATCCGACTGGGGATCCTATTTTGCCATCTTGGGAGTCATGACAAAAGGTGGAGATAACACCGAGCATGGCTTGAGAAATTAAGGAGGCAAGAGGACTATGCAATTTCAATATAAAATCATGTCATGCCCTCACCCCTGTTCCAAAATGTTTCCTTTATCTCTTATTGACTCTACTTTGAATTACCTGAGCCACTGTTCCAAAGCATCTCCATTTTCCTCAAGGCCACGCTACATAACCACCCTTATACCTTTCTCAGCAAGTAACTTGGGATCCTAAGATTTATGAATATTGAGGTCTTCAGACATAAACTCCACTCCACCTTCCAACTCCCATCCCACCTCCTGTCTTTGAGGAAAAAGCAATCTTTTTTCTTGCAGAGGGGAATCCAGACAGGACTGTCGTTCCCTCCCACCTACTTACAAAATTGTGATCAATGAATGAACCTTCTCCGCGAGGATCCTTTGTGCCCACTGAGATTGCACTGGCATCAACTGTCAACCCTAAACACCCATCACTGCACACAGAAACACACGTGCCCTACTTTGGATTCAGGAGCTTCTTGCTTTCTAAACAGCAATTCCTAAATGAGTTTTCCTTCTGCAGTTAAAATACCCTTGATGTTAAGATGATATGCTCTACTCAGGACGCAATCATCTCTAATTTTGTAAGTTAGGCTTTGCTGGAAAAACAAAGATGTTTGTTTGTTTGTTTTAAAGGGAAGCAATGGGCTTAGCCTAGACCTCAGGTAGGTCCAGCTCCAGACAATGCACTTAAAACCAAAGCTGTCTCACTCATCCTCACAGTCTCAGTGCCTGGGACACCGCCTGCGCAAGTAATGGTGCCTGGGTAAATAAAAGAATGTCACTCAACCGACCCACATTCATCCAGGCCTCTCCTTACCAATGTAATTCCACCCACACTTCTTATCTTGGCATTCAAAGCCACTGATGCTTTGTCTCCCACTTTCCTGAGGAGCGTTATTAACCCCCAACATGTTCCCTATGCTTCAGCTAAATCAAGCTTCTTTTACCTCCTGATACACTGAGTTTTCCTTACCTTTGCTCAAGTTTTTTCTTCTGTCTGAAATTCTCTATTTCTGCCCATGGAAACCATACCTAAGCAAGAACTAGCTCCAGTATCAATCTCTTTCAGAAGCTTTTCAGGGTGTCTCTCAACACCCCCAAAGAGTCAGATCTGAACACTCATGATACCTGTCATGGGAGGACTCAGCCTTCTGTGAATAATAATGAAGATGACGACGACGCTGGTACTAACGTTTATATGTCACTTACTGTGTACTGAAGTGCTTTATTTATACGTGATGCTAAACACTTCACATATACCCACTCAGTTTACTCTTCTCAATAACTCTATCTACTACTCTCTCCTTTTTATACTGGGGTACTGAGAGGTTAAGTAACTTTCCAGCTACACAGCTTTTAAGGAGTAGAAGATGGATTTGTAACCTAGGCAGTATGGATGCAGACTACTAGCTTTTCTCAGAGCCATCCCAGTGTTTAAATCAGGTTCACATGGTCATGTTTCTCTTTAATTAAGTAAATTCTTACATTCAGTAGTCCAGGCTAGTTGATAAGCACCTTCCTTACAGGAAACTAACAACTAAAACTACCTGTTATATTTTTTTGGTTGTATCTGACAGGCATTTAAAAATCAAGATTACTGAGGCATAAAGACAATGAGATACACCCATTTAAAGTATATAATTTGGTGAGTTTTGACGGAGGTACACACCTGTGAAACCATGGTCCCATGTGAGGTACAGAACATTTTCATCATTCCCAAAAGTTTCCTCTTGCCCCTTTGCAGTACATACTTCTGCTGCACCCAGCTTCAGGTAATCACTGATCTGCTCTCTATCATTACGGAATAGTTTGCCTTTTCCAAAATTACAAGTAAATGAAATCATACAGTATGTCATCTTTTGTGTTTGAGTTCTTTCACTAAGCATAATGATTCTGAGAGTCATCCATGTTGCTGCATACATCAGTAGTTAGTTCCTTTCTATTACTGAGCAGTAATTCATTGTATGGAGAGACCATATTTTGATTATCCATTCACCTGTTGATGGACATTTGGGTACTTTTCAGTTCTGAGCTACTATGAATAATTCTGTCATGAACATTTTTGTATAAATCTTTGTGTATATAATTATACTCCTTTCTTTTGAATAAAGCCTTGGTCATATAGTAGGTATATGCTTAGCTTTTGAAACTATGGTTTCTTCAATAGAACTTTATTGGCAGCTTTATTTGTAATAGCCAGAAACTGCAAATAACCATCCATACATAGGTAAATGAATACATAAATTTTGGTGTATCCATACAATACTAATCATCAAAAAAGAATAATAAACAACAATATGGATAAATCTCAAAATAATTAGGCTGAAGGAATGAAGCCAGACAAAAAAAAGAGCACATGATTCCATTTATAAAAAATTCTAGAAAATGCAAACTATAATCTATGGTGACAGAAAGCAAATCAGTGGTTGCTTGGAGACAGTGGTGGAAAGAAGAATGAAGGGGCATGAAGAAATTTTTAAGGGTGATGAAAATGTTCTTGATTATGGTGATATCAAAATTCCTCAAGTTGAATACTTTAAATATGTGCAATATACTGTATGTCA
The DNA here is from genome assembly GCF_025265405.1 of Mesoplodon densirostris. Taxonomy (NCBI): domain Eukaryota; kingdom Metazoa; phylum Chordata; class Mammalia; order Artiodactyla; family Ziphiidae; genus Mesoplodon; species Mesoplodon densirostris. The sequence continues at coordinate 55,207,502 of NC_082676.1, forward strand.
ATTATACTTCAATAAATTTGTTTTTTTTAAGACAATGGCACTTGTGGAAACAGACAAATTCCTTGATGTGATATGATAATTTTGAAACAGTCTCTACTACTTACAAACTTTAATGCAGTATAAGATTATTTTCCTGGGTGTCTGAACCCTGAAAACAACTGAGCAGAATTGCTCTAAAGAATCTTAAGACAAAAACAAAAAAACAACAACCTATTAAAGTAAGTAAAATAAAATAAGTCCCATGTGTAATAACTGCGTTATTTCTCATGTGCATGCTAGTGGTGTGACCTGGAGCATTGTGACTGATAGGCCTGCATGATTTGGGTGGACTGATGTGTGTTACAGATGAGGACGGTGAAGGGGTAGTGATCCTGAACATAGAAAACATAAAATTCAAGTGAAAAACATTTTACATGACAAAGGACATCTTTTAATGCTAAAAGCCGGATTCAACAATGAGGCTTTAACAGCTGTGACTATGTACAAAACAACATAACTACTGTTATAAACCAGAAAGGACAGGAGATGCAATGTGACATAGATAAAAACACACAAATAACAGGAGACTTTGATCTCCCAAGCTCAGTACAAGACAGATGAAGTAGACAAAAAATAAGTAAGGATATACAAGGCCAAAACAGCATAATCAATAAGGAGATCTTATTGCTATATAGTGAACTTCACACCCTGATGACAGAGAAGACACTTTCTCAAAAAACACGGACTATTCAAAAAACAATCAGGGCTTCCCTGGTGGCGCAGTGGTTGAGAGTCCGCCTGCCGATGCAGGGGACGCGTGTTTGTGCCCCGGTCCGGGAAGATCCCACATGCCGCGGAGCGGCTGGGCCCGTGAGCCATGGCTGCTGGGCCTGCGTGTCCGGAGCCTGTGCTCCGCAACGGGAGGGGCCACAGCAGTGAGAGGTCCGCATATCGCAAAAAAAAAAAAAAAAAATCATATATTAGGTCACAAAGAAAACTCCAGTGAATTCCATAAAACAAAAAATATTATAAACAACACTCTGATGTCAATGTAATAACACTAAAAATTATTAATAAAATAAAAAACTAAAAAGTTTTGTCTACTTGGAAATTAATAATATCTTCTATTAACTCACAGAAAAGAGGAAAAATACAAACTGAAATGAAAGAATTTTTTTTAAAAAGATAGTTTTGGGGGTATAATCAGAATCTATGGCAAATATTTAAAGCAGTGAGCAGAGAAAAATTCAAATCCATAAACCATTATATCAGTACAAATGAAAGAATGAAAATAAACTATGTGCCTCAGAGAAAAAAGATTAAAAAAACAAAGAATAGAGTCCTAGAGACCCTTGGGATGATATCATAAGGTTATGAGCAGCTGGCGTTCCAGGAGAGCAGAGAGAGAATGAGGCAGAAAACATAACTGCAAATATAATGCCTGAAAACTCCCCAAATTTGATGAAATACATAAAGTTACAGATTCAAGAAACCTGGCAAACTTTCAAGTAGGATAAATTCAAGCACATACAGAAATCAACAGGCTTCAGATACACAAGCAAGCCATTACAGAGCATAACAGTAGAGAAAACTCCATTAATAATAGCAAAAAGACAAAAACTCAGGAGTAAACTTAACAAGAAATGCATAAAACTCCTGAAAAACACAAAAGTAGGCTTGAACACATAGATAATCCTTGTTCATGAATAGGATAAAATACCACATTATTAAAATGTTGGTTGTCTCTAAATTAATTTACACATTTAATGCAATTTCAATAAAAATAGCAACAGGCTTTTTAATTGAGCTAGACAAGGTGATTCTTAAGTTCATATGGAAAAAATAAAAACATCCAAGGCAAACCAGGAAAACACAGAAAAAAAAAAGTGTCATATAGGGGAGGAAGAAAGAGTCTGATTAGATAAAAATAAACTTGAAGTAGATCAGGGATGAAAATGTTAAAATAAAAAAAAAAAATCAAACCATGAGTACTGTAAGTAAATACTGACAGGATCCTTGGACATACGGGAAAGTTTTCTATGACCCCGTACCCAAATGCAATAAAAAGAAAAGACTGATAAATTCTGGCCACATTAAAAACAGAACAAAAACACTGAAGAGGAAGGGCTAATCTCCTTAATACATAAATAACTCTGTAAAAATGAAAGAGTTTAAAAACCTGACAGAGAAATGAACAGATAATTCACACTCTTCTCCAAAAAAAGATTCTCAAATGGCCCTTATGCATATGAAAAGATGTTCGACCTTACTCATAATTAGAGATGTAAATAAACATTTCCCCCACAGCCACACCTACAGAATGTGTTGTCATACTTTTTTGCCATCTGATGTTCTGATGTAACTTTAATTGCACTTCTCCCAGAACAAGATGAGAAAAAGAAAGGGACTGAGAAAATATTTGAAGAGATTATAGTTGAAAACTTCCCTAATATGGGAAAGGAGATAGTTAATCAAGTCCAGGAAGCACAGAGAGTGCCATACAGGATAAATCCAAGGAGAAACATGCCAAGACACATATTAATCAAACTATCAAAAATTAAATACAAAGAAAACATATTAAAAACAGCAAGGGAGGGCTTCCCCGGTGGCGCAGTGGTTGAGAGTCCGCCTGCCGATGCAGGGGACACGGGTTCGTGCCCCGGTCTGGGAAGATCCCACATGGTGCGGAGCGGCTAGGCCCGTGAGCCATGGCCGCTGAGCTTACATGTCCAGACCCTGTACTCTGCAATGGGAGAGGCCAAAACAGTGAGAGGCCCACGTATAACCAAAAAAACCCCCCAAAAAACAGCAAGGGAAAAACAACAAATAACACACAAGGGAATCCATAAGGTTAACAGCTGATCTTTCAGCAGAAAATCTGCAAGCCAGAAGGGAGTGGCAGGACATAATTAAAGTGATGAAGGAGAAAAAACTACAACCAAGATTACTCTACCCAGCAAGGATCTCATTCAGATTTGATGGAGAAATTAAAACCTTTACAGACAAGGAAAAGCTAAGAGAATTCAGCACCACCAAACCAGCTTTACAACAAATGCTAAAGGAACTTCTCTAGGCAAGAAACACAAGAGAAGGAAAAGACCTAGAATAACAAACCCAAAACAATTAAGAAAATGGGAATAGGAACATACATATCGATAATTACCTTAAATGTAAATGGATTAAACGCTCCCACCAAAAGACACAGACTGGCTGAATGGATACAAAAACAAGGCCCATATATATGCTGTCTACAAAAGACCCACTTCAGACCTAGGGACCCATACAGACTGAAAGTGAGGGGATAGAAAAAGATATTCCATGCAAATGGAAATCAAAAGAAATCTGGAGTAGCAATTCTCATATCAGACAAAATAGACTTTAAAAGACTACTACAAGAGACAAAGAAGGACACTACATAATGATCAAGGGATCGATCCAAGAAGAAGATGTAACAATTGTAAATATTTAGGCACCCAACACAGGAGCACCTCAATACATAAGGCAAATACTAACAGCCATAAAAGGGGAAATCGAGAGTAACACACTCATGGTAGGGGACTTTAACACCCACTTTCACCAATGGACAGATCATCCAAAATGAAAATAAATAAGGAAACAAGCTTTAAATGATACATTAAACAAGACAGACTTAATTGATATTTATAGGACATTCCATCCAAAAACAACAGAATACACATTTTTCTCAAGTGCTCATGGAATATTCTCCAGGACAGATCATATCTTGGGTCACAAATCAAGCCTTGGTAAATTTAAGAAAATTGAAGTTGTATCAAGTATCTTTTCCGACCACAACACTATGAGACTAGATATCAATTACAGGAAAAGATCTGTAAAAAATACAAACACATGGAGGCTAAACAATACACTACTTAATAACGAAGTGATCACTGAAGAAATCAAAGAGGAAATCAAAAAATACCTAGAAACAAATGACAATGGAGACACCAAAACCTATGGGATGCAGCAAAAACAGTTCTAAGAGGGAAGTTTATAGCAATACAATCCTACCTTAAGAAACAGGAAACATCTTGAATAAACAACCTAACCTTGCACCTAAAGCAATTAGAGAAAGAAGAACAAAAAAACCCCAAAGTTAGCAGAAGGAAAGAAATCATAAAGATCAGATCAGAAATAAATGAAAAAGAAATGAAGGAAATGATAGCAAAGATCAGTAAAACTAAAAGCTGGTTCTTTGAGAAGATAAACAAAATTGATAAACCATTAGCCAGACTCATCAAGAAAAAAAGGGAGAAGACTCAAATCAATAGAATTAGAAATGAAAAAGGAGAAGTAACAACTGACGCTACAGAAATACAAAAGATCATGAGAGATTACTACAAGCAACTCTATGCCAATAAAATGGACAACCTGTTAGAAACGGACAAATTCTTAGAAATGCACAACCTGCCAAGACTGAATCAGGAAGAAATAGAAAATATGAATAGACCAATCACAAGCACTGAAATTGAAACTGTGATTAAAAATCTTCCAACAAACAAAAGCCCAGGACCAGATGGCTTCACAGGTGAATTCTATCAAGCATTTAGAGAAGAGCTAACACCAATCCTTCTCAAACTCTTGCAAAATATAGCAGAGGGAGGAACACTCCCAAACTCATTCTATGAGGCCACCATCACCCTGATACCAAAACAAGACAAAGATGTCACAAAGAAAGAAAACTACAGGCCAATATCACTGATGAACATAGATGCAAAAATCCTCAACAAAATACTAGCAAACAGAATCCAACAGCACATTAAAAGGATCATACACCATGATCAAGTGGGGTTTATTCCAGGAATGCAAGGATTCTTCAATATATGCAAATCAATCAATGTGATACACCATATTAACAAATTGAAGGAGAAAAACCATATGATCAGCTCAATAGATGCAGAGAAAGCTTTCGACAAAATTCAACACCCATTTATGATAAAAACCCTGCAGAAAGTAGGCACAGAGGGAACTTTCCTCAACATAATAAAGGCCATATATGACAAACCCACAGCCAACATTGTCCTCAATGGTGAAAAACTGAAAGCATTTCCACTAAGATCAGGAACAAGACAAGGTTGCCCACTCTCACCACTCTTATTCAACAGAGTTTTGGAAGTTTTAGCCACAGCAATCAGAGAAGAAAAGGAAATAAAAGGAATCCAAATTGGAAAAGAAGAAGTAAAGCTGTCACTGTTTGCAGATGACATGATACTATACATAGAGACTCCTAAAGATGCTACCAGAAAACTACTAGAGCTAATCAACGAATTTGGTAAAGTAACAGGATACAAAATTAATGCACAGAAATCTCTGGCATTCCTATACATTAATGATGAAAAATCTGAAAGTGAAATCAAGAAAACACTCCCATTTACCATTGCAACAAAAGGAATAAAATATCTAGGAATAAACCTAAGGAGACAAAAGACCTGTATGCAGAAAATTATAAGACACTAATGAAAGCAATTAAAGGCGATACAAATAGATGGAGAGATATACCATGTTCTTGGATTGGAAGAATCAACATTGTGAAAATGCCTCTACTACCCAAAGCAATCTACAGATTCAATGCAATCCCTATCAAACTACCACTGGCATTTTTCACAGAACTAGAACAAAAAATTTCACAATTTGTATAGAAACACAAAAGCCCCCAAATAGCCAAAGCAATCTTTCTTTTTTTTTTTTTTTGCGGTACACGGGCCTCTCACTGTTGTGGCCTCTCCCATTGCAGAGCACAGGCTCTGGACGCACAGGCTCAGCGGCCATGGCTCACGGGCCCAGCTGCTCCACAGAATGTGGGATCTTCCCAGACCGGGGCACGAACCCACATCCCCTGCATCAGCAGGCGGACTCTCAACCACTGCGCCACCAGGGAAGCCCCAAAGCAATCTTGATAATGAAAAACGGAACTGGAGGAATCAGGCTCCCTGATTTCAGACTATACTACAAAGCTACAGTAATCAAGACAGTATGGTACTGGCACAAAAACAGAAATATAGATCAATGGAACAGGATAGAAAGCCCAGAGATAAACCCATGCACATATGGTCACCTTATCTTTGATAAAGGAGGCAGTAATGTACAGTGGAGAAAGGACAGCCTCTTCAATAAGTGGTGCTGGGAAAACTGGACAGGTACATGTAAAAGTATGAGATTAGAACACTCCCTAACACCATACACAAAAATAAGCTCAAAATGGATTAAAGACCTAAATGTAAGGCCAGAAACTATCAAACTCTTAGAGGAAAACATAGGCAGAACACTCTATGACATAAATCACAGCAAGATCCTTTTTGACCCACCTCCTAGAGAAATGGAAATAAAAACAAAAATAAACACATGGGACCTAATGAAACTTAAAAGCTTTTGCACAGCAAAGGAAACCATAAACAAGACCAAAAGACAACCCTCAGAATGGGAGAAAATATTTGCAAATGAAGCAACTGACAAAGGCTTAATCTCCAAAATTTACAAGCAGCTCATGCAGCTCAATAACAAAAAAAACAAACAACCCAATCCAAAAATGGGCAGAAGACCTAAATAGACATTTCTCCAAAGAAGATATACAGATTGCCAACAAACACATGAAAGAATGCTCAACATCATTAATCATTAGAGAAATGCAAATCAAAACTACAATGAGGGGCTTCCCTGGTGGTGCAGTGGTTGAGAGTCCGCCTGCCAATGCAGGGGGCACGGGTTCGTGCCCCGGGCCGGGAAGATCCCACATGCCGCAGAGCGGCTGGGCCCATCAGCCATGGCCGCTGAGCCTGCGCGTCCGGAGCCTGTTCTCCGCAACGGGAGAGGCCACAACAGTGAGAGGCCCGTGTACCGAAAAAAAAAAAAAAAAAAAAAACTACAATGAGATATCATCTCACACCAGTCAGAATGGCCATCATCAAAAAATCTAGAAACAATAAATGCTGGAGAGGGTGTGGAGAAAAGGGAACACTCTTGCACTGCTGGTGGGAATGTCAATTGGCACAGCCACTATGGAGAACAGTATGGAGGTTCCTTAAAAAACTAAAAATAGAACTACCATATGACCCAGGAATCCCACTACTGGGCACATATCCTGAGAAAACCATAATTCAAAAAGAGTCATGTACCAAAATGTGCATTGCAGCTCTATTTACAATAGCCAGGAGATGGAAGCAACCTAAGTGTCCATCATCGGATGAATGGATAAAGAAGATGTGGCACATATATACAATGGAATATCACTCAGCCATAAAAAGAAACGAAATTGAGTTATTTGTAGTGAGGTGGGTGGACCTAGAGTCTGTCACACAGAATGAAGTAAGTCAGAAAGAGAAAGACAAATACTGTATGCCAACACATATATATGGAATCTAAGAAAAAAAATGTCATGAAGAACCTAGGGGTAAGACGGGAATAAAGACACAGACCTACTAGAGAATGGACTTGAGGATATGGGGATGGGGAAGGGTAAGTTGTGACAAAGTCAGAGAGTGGCATGGACATATATACACTACCAAACGTAAAATAGATAGATTATGGGAAGCAGCTGCATAGCACACGGAGATCAGCTCGGTGCTTTGTGACCACCTAGAGGGGTGGGGTAGGGAGGGTGGAAGGGAGGGAGATGCAAGAGGGAAGAGATATGGGAACATATGTATATGTATAACTGATTCACTTTGTTATAAAGCAGAAACTAACACACCATTGTAAAGCAATTATACTCCAATAAAGATGTTAAAAAAAATTTAAAAAAATTAAAGAGAAGCTGAACAACAACAACAACAAAGACCTGTACGCAGAAAATTATAAAGAAATTGACCCTGAAATAAATCAAAGATGACACAAATGGATGGAAAGATATATCGTGCTCATGAATTAGAAAAAATAATGCTGTTAAAATGACCATACTACCCAAGGCAATCTACAGATTCCATGCAATCCGTATCAAAATACCAATGGCATTTTTCACAGAACTAGGGCAAATAGTTCTAAAATTTGTATGGAAACGCAGAAGACCCTGAATAGCCAAAGCAATCTTAGGAAAGAAGAAAACTGGAGGTATATCACGTTCCCTATTTCAAACTGTACTACAAAGCTACAGTTATCAAAACATTATGGTACTGGCACAAAAACAAACACACAGATCAATGGAACAGAATAGAGAACCCAGAAATGAACTCACATTTTTTTTTTTTTTCGGTACTCTGGCCTCTCACTGTTGTGACCTCTCCCGTTGCACAGCACAGGCTCCGGACGCGCAGGCTCAGCGGCCATGGCTCACGGGCCCAGCCGCTCCGCGGCATGTGGGATCTTCCCGGACCGGGGCACGAACCCGTGTCCCCTGCATCGGCAGGCAGACTCTCAACCACTGCGCCACCAGGGAAGCCCTGAACTCACATTTATATGGTCAGTTAAGCTACCACAAAGGAGGCAAGAATGTAGAATGGGGAAAAGACAGCCTCTTCAATAAATGATGTTGGGGAAACTGGACAGGTACATGCAAAAGAATCAAACTGGACCACTTTCTTACACCATATACAAAAATTAACTCAAAATGGACAAAAGACTTAAATGTTAAGACCCAAAACCATAAAACTAGAAGAAAACGTAGGGAGTCCGCTCTTTGACATGGGTCTTAGCAATATTTTTGGACATGTCTCCTCAGGCAAGGGCAACAAGAGCAAAAGTAAACAAGTAGGATTACATCAAACTAAAAAGCTTTTACACAACAAAGGGAACTTTCAACAAAATGAAAAGGCTGCCTATGGAATGGGAGAAGATACTTGCAAATGATATCTCTAATAAGGGGTTAATATCCAAAATATACAAATAATTCATACAATTCAACATCAAAATAAACAACCCAAGTAAAACACGGGCAGAGGATATGAGTAGATATTTTGCCAAAGAACATATATAGTGGCCAATAGACACATGGAAAGATACTCAACACCACTGATCATGAGGGAAATGCAAATCAAAACGACAATGAGATATCACCTCTCATCTGTCCAGAATGGCTATTATCAAAAAGACAACAAATAACAAGTGTTGGTGAGGATGTGGAGAAAAGGGAACTCTAGTACTGTGCACTGTTGGTGGGAATGTAAACTGGTGCAACCACTGCAGAAAAACAGTATGGCAGTTCCTCAAAAAATTAAAAATAGAACTACCATATGATCCAGCAATCCCACTCCTGTGTAGTTACCCAAAGAAAATGAATACACTAATTCAAAAAGATATATGTTCCCCTAAGTTCATTACAGCATAATCTACAATAACAAAGATATGGAAGCAACTTAAGTGCCCATCAATAGATGACTGTATAAACAAGATGTGGCGCGCGTGCGCACGCACACACACACACACACACACACACAGGAATATTATTCAGCCATAAGAAAGAATGAAATATTGCCATTTGTGACATTGATAGACCTACAGGATATTATGCTAAGTGAAATAAGTCAGAGAAAGACAAATACTATATGATTTCATTATATGTGGAATCTAAAAATCAAAACAAATGAACAAACCACAACAAAACAGAAACACAGTCACAGATACAGAGAACAAACAGGTGGTTGCCAGAGGCGTAAGTGGTGGGGGATGAGGTAAATAGGTAAGGGAGATTAAGAGGTACAAACTTCCCATTACAAAATAAATGAGTCACAGGTATGAAATGTAGAGTGTAGGGAATGGAGTCAATAATTACGTAATATCTTTGTATGGTGACAGATGGTTGTTAGACTTATTGTGGTGATCATGTTGAAATGTATAGAAATACTGACTCACCATATTGTGCACCAGGAAATAACACAGTGTTGTAGGTCAATTATACTTCAAAAACAAACTCACTCACAGAAAAAGAGATCAGATTTGTGGTTACCAGAGGTGGGAGTGGGGGGAGGGGGAATTGGATGAAAGCCGTGTAAGGGTACAAACATCGACTTATAAGACACATAAGTACTAGGGATGTAATGCACAACATGATACATATAATTAACACTGCTCTATGTTATATAGGACAGTTGTGGAATTCCCTGGTGGTGCAGTGGTTAAGAATCCGCCTGCCAATGCAGGGGACACAGCTTCGAGCCCTGGTCCGAGAAGATCCCACATGCCACAGAGCAACTAAGCCTGTGCACCACACCTACTGAGCCTGCACTCTAGAGCCCTCAAGCCACAACTACTGAGCCCACGTGCCACAAGTACTGAAGCCCACACGCCTATAGTCCATGCTCTGCAACAAGAGAAGCCACCGCAATGAGAAGCCCATGCACTGCAGCGAAGAGTAGCCCCCGCTCGCTTCAACTAGAGGAAGCCCAGCGCAGCAATGAAGACCCAATGCAACCATAAATATATAAATTAATTTAAAAAAGAAGTTGTTAAGAGAGTAAATCCTAAGAGTTCTCATCAAGAGGAAAGAATTTTTTTCCTATTTCTTTTATTTTGTATCTATATGAGATGACAGATGTTCACTAAACTTAATGTGGTCATCAATTCATGAGGTATATAAGTCAAATCATTATGCTGAACACCTTAAACTTACACTGTGTATTTATTTTTCACAGTGGTACGGGTTAGTAATTCTGAAACTACTTTATGTGGATTCAAGAATTAAACACATAATATATTGTGGATGGTGGGACGAGGGGTTCTTCACTGTCAGAGAAGAGCATTAAAAACATGGGAAGGGGGAAGGGTAGAATGAGCCCTGTGATGCTGGGTTGAAACCGGAGATATCAGTAAGGATGCCTAATTTTTAATATATACAGTGACACAGACAGACAGGAATAGATATAGATGTATGTGTGTAAATGTGAATACACACATGTATTTCCTATGCTGCCTACTGAGAGGATCTAGAAGCAATGAACAAACAGAACAAACAGTAGCAATGAATACAGCTCGCTCCCAGATCTTGGTTTATAAATACTGCACTAAAATGAACTAGACTTCCCAGGAGAAAGGGCTGATTCCAGGGCTAGGGCAAAGTACAAGCTGAGGCTGGAACATCTTTCTGTGCCAGAAAGCAAATAAGTTCTCAAAGAATGAAGGGAACCTGTCAAAAGGACATAGATACAGCAGAAACTAACACACCACTGTAAAGCAATTATACTCCAATAAAGATGTTAAAAAAAAAAAGAAGAAAAAAAGGACATAGAAGCCAGCTTGAAGGAATTCCCACTGGCCAAATCTAACACAATCTGAGCAATAAAATAAATAATAGTAAGAGAACTGCTCTTAGTACATACTATTATTTACTAATAATTAGAATAAAATAAGATTCCATGATTCCACAATGATATAAATTAACAGATAAAAGCAGCAGAAAAGAAAGCTTGCCTTTAAAGTAGAACGTTGTCTAATAAAATGTAAGGAATGATGAAATTAGAAAATCACCACTTAGCAATTACCAGCATAATAATTGTTTTAGGCAACAATTACCAATGGATACTAAAACTATTTAGTATAGGTGAGAGTTGGATGAGGAGAGAGTTTACATAATGTAAAAGTATTTCCTTATACTTATTAATTACAAAATTACAAAGGGAAAGCTGAGAAGACAGCATCACTTCTGTGGTCTTCCTGCCAAAGGGGAACGACCTGATCTAATCAGAGATGAACCCAAATTGAATGTCATTCCACATAATAACTGACCTATACTCTTCAAAAACATTATAAAAGACAAATAATGAAAAAGTATAAGATTACAGAAAAGATTCTATTTTAAAGGAGACTGAGAGACCAGACAATTAAATGCAACATGTGATCCTGGACTGGATTGTGAAATGGGGAAAACATATTTTATTTCTTTTGCTACAAAGGATACTATTGGCATGATTTGAATAAGGTCTGGGATTGGTTAATAATGCTGTATCAACGTTAATTTCTGATTTAAATAATTGTACTGTGGTTAAATAAGAGAATATCTCTATTTTTAGGAAACACGCACTTAAGTGTTTACAGGTAAAAAAGCAACATGTCTGGGATTCCCTGGTTGGCGCAGTGGTTGAGAGTCCACCTGCCAATGCAGGGGACACGGGTTCGTGCCCCAATCCGGGAGGATCCCACATGCTGTGAAGCGGCCGGGCCCGTGAGCTATGGCCGCTGAGCCTGCACGTCCGGAGCCTGTGCTCCGCAGCGGGAGAGGCCACAACGGTGAGAGGCCCGCGTGCCGCAAAAAAAAAAAAAGAAAAAAAAAGAAAAAAAGCAACATGTCTGCAACTTACTCTCAAATGTTCAGGGAAAAAACATTATGTATAGATATGGAAAGAGCATGATGAAGCAAATTTAATTAAGACATTAACATTTGAGGAAACTGGATGGAGGATATACAGGAATTCTTTGTATTATTTTTTGTAACTTTCCTTAAGTCAGAAGTTACTGCTAAATAAAGTTTTAAAAAAAACTCATCCCACTGTACATATTAGAGCTGTGCATTTCAGTGTATGCAAAACATAACTTCAACTTTAAAAAATTTTAATGACAAACATTTTTCAAATAGATAAGAATGCTGTGAATACTGTCAAACACTGCCAATAAAAGTATAAATTGGTATCATGTTTCTAGAAAGCTCCTGGAAATATGTTAAGGAACCCAGAAAGAGGTCTAAACTCTTTGACCCTGTAATTCAATATCTATGACTTTATTATAAAGAAATATTCTGGAATATATATAGAAATAAAATGACTTATGTGCAATGCTATTCATCTTAGCATTAACCACAGCAGCAAAGTCCAGGACATGATCTTAAATGTTAATCAATAAAGGGTGATTAAATTATAGCAAATATATAATGATATATTGTACAGCCACTGAAATAATGGCTTCAAAATAAAAAAGTAATTATTGGATGCTTACAGTGAGCCAAAGAAGTAAAAAATGATTTCATTTTCAGAGGAATATTTTAATAACATGGAAAAATGTGCACTATGAGGGTGAGGGGAGAAAAGGAGGCCATAATAATGGACGCTCATTATGGTCCCCATTTTGTTTTTCTAAAAACTATATGAATGAAAAAAAGATTAGGACAAAATACTCTGAGTGGTAGGACTTACAGTTTACTTACATGCTCTGCTTTTTATCCTTCAAATTTTAAAAGCTGTCTAAAATGATTATGTACTATATTTATGATGAAAAAACTAAACCTTAACAAGATATTTCTTATATTAAAATGTCTTGAATTGGTAATCCAAACTGTTTCCTCATAGTAACAGCCTGTATGTAATTCACTTCAACAAATCTTAAGGTATTGTAATTCTAGATAAGCAAATATAGACTTCTATAAAAAGAAGCAAGACAACTATTGAGAAAATACTTATTACAATTTTAAAGCATTTCTATAGATTTAAAATTGAAAAGAAATGAGAATTTTATTTCATCAGACCTCTCAGCGAATCATTATATTGACTCTTTGCAAAATAGGTATTTCCTTACCTCATATGATTCTGATATTGTTCTAGGAAATGACTCATATATTACACACTATCATCATTCTCTATGATTTTTGGCAAATAAGTTATGCCTGACATTTCTTTTAAAACATTAAGAATGAGGCCACTTGAAAAGAATTAACAAGATTAAATTTTTAAAAAAAGTTTCTACATCATCCAGGATTGCAGTTTGAGCGTCTGAGGGAGAGTCACACGACATACTACCAACCCCAGAGCCACAATTCAGTAAAGCAGTCTAGTAATGCTCACTAGAGAAAAACATTTTAATGAAGAGTCTATAAGAACAACAAGCACTCCAGAATTTTGAGCTACAAAATTAATTTACAACAAGAGGACTTTTACCATCTCACAAACTGAAATTCTGTTTACCATGTAAACATATTTTAATGAACCACTCAAATAGAGCAGATGACATTCTAGGCATAATATATAAATGAGACTAAATTTCACTGTAACTCCTTTATTCCTATAAAATAGAAACAATTAAATAATAGTAATTATTAGAGACATTTATTGAGAACTAACTGTATATAAGACATGATGCTAGGGGGCTTCCCTGGTGGCGCAGTGGTTAAGAATCCACCTGCCAATGCAGGGGACACGGGTTCGAGCCCTGGTCCGGGAAGATCCCACATGCCGCGGAGCAACTAAGCCCGTGCGCCACAACTACTGAGCCTGCACTCTAGAGCCCACAAGCCACAACTACTGAAGCCCACGCGCCTAGAACGCATGCTCCGTAACAAGAGAAGCCACCGCAATGAGAAACCCGTGCACCGCAACAAAGAGTAGCCCCCGCTCACTGCAACTAGAGAAAGCCGGGCACGCAGCAACCAAGACCCAATGCAGCCAAAAATAAATAAGTAAATAAATAAACAAAAATTTTTTAAATTAAAAAAAAGACTATGCTAAGAACTTTGTTTTATTTCATTTTATTTCCTCAACAACCCTAACAGATAAGGACGTTTATTTTACTTTCATCCCAATTTACAGATGACGAAACCAAAACAGTGGTAAGGTAAAACTGGCTGGGATTCTTAACCTCAGAGCTGTCTGCGCCCAAATTCCCTGGTCTTAGCCAGGATACATCTGAAGACTTTACATGAGCTAATAAGGCATACCTTAACAAATGGAATTAAAATGTATTTTAACAATTTCAAAAGTGGTAGTGTATTATCGTATACAAAGATTTTAACCTATGGCAAAAAAAAGCAAAAACAAAAACAATTTAAGTGTCCAAGAGTGAGGATCTGGTTAACTGAACTATTATCTGATGCACTTACTTGAGTGGATATGAAATGATTAAACTGATGCTTATAAAACAAAATATTAAAAATTACCAAAAACAGTATGTGAAATTGAAAACGAACAAACCCAGGAAATAAATTTATATAAATGACATTTTAAAACCAAAATAGCCTACACAGTAAAGATTAAGGAGATACTAAAAAATTTGTGTTATCTGAGTAGTGGGAATATGTATTAACTTTTTTGTGTCTCCTCTTCTTTCTCACAAATTTACCATAAGTATATACCACTGCCATTTTGAGAACGAATAATCAAACTATTTTCAAAAGAGCTAAGTAGCTCAGCAGCACACGTGCACGCGTGCACACACACACGCAAACCAAAGAAAATGCAAAACCAAGAATGAGAAGTGCAAACAATGACTGACAATGAAAACACTTAAAAACTAATACCAGCTTTTTAGTTATGTATGATCACAATGGTTTCTTTTCCAGTATTGTGTTTGTTGTGGTTTAAATTTTCCCACTATACTATTTTTGGAAATCTGAATTTTTTTTTTTAACCTTAGAGAACACTACTTATATGCTAACCTAAGAAGAGTTAGGAAGTTTCAAAGAGAAGGGTAAGAACTTCTAACAAGGAAAAGATAAACAGGAAAGAAAATAGGAAATAGCAGGGCAAAGCATTGTCAAGGAGAATCATTTTCTTGGTCACAGTGTTAGATACTATTTATACACAGAATACAAATATAACCAAAAAATTTAAGAGAAAAATGAGAAGTGGGATACTAGATGTATTATGAACATTTTATATATACGTATACGTAAATTTATTTAATAAGGAAAGACAAGAAACCTTGGGAAATACCATGACAAAGTACATCTCTACTGTTTTCATTAAAGTACATACAATTTTCAAATGAACCAAGAAAACAAAGAATGGGAAACCAGAATATTCTAGAAATAATCTTAAAATAACAGGGCAAATTCTTGAACATGGAGATCTGTAAAGCACTAAATTGTGTATAATTAAATACATACAGCTCAGAATGATATTAATGTTCCCGGCAATCAACAATTCTTTTCAAAATGAGGCTCATTACCACTTCAGAACACTCATAATACCATATAACTTCATGAGCATCAAACAACCTGAATATATTCTAGGGCCCAAGCAGGGACTTTTCATTTCCAGAGTGTGGTGCTAGTTCTGTGAGCCAGACGGGGGAAAAAAAGTAGATTTCCTAAAGCATGTGCCAGCTCACTGACAAGAATTTTCAGTCACAAATGGCAGTATATATACTTAAGCAATGAAACAAACAGTATACTGTTCAGCAATAACACAGAAGCCCTCTTTTTAACAGATAAGGAATATTTTCAAAAATATATGACGAAAATTAAACCAACTTTCTTGGGTTTCTTTGTATCTGGTTGATCTGTTTCCATAGCAAACAAACCCCAATAACACTTACCAATGACTGTGGAATGAACTAAACTGTTGGATTGTTCCTTGAGAGGAGAGATTGTAGTTTTCCCCCTTTGCAGCCCTGGCATTTAGCACAAAGTCCAACACTTAATAAATATCTGCTATGTCAATAAACAATACTCATAAAACCAGTTAGGTCAAAATGCATCCACCGACAGCTATCTAGTATTGTTTTTTTTAAAATATCCGTTATCTATACACACTTAAGTGACCATAACATACAGGCACCAATAAACTCACTCTTTTTAGAGGTTTCTAGCAGTTTCGGCAAAATAAATCCTAATCTGAACTGATGCAGAATGATATGTCTTTCAAAGGGGTTTTCAACTTATGCTTCACAGAAATGTAAATTAATATGTAACGTCCCACCTCAATAACAATTAGTTAAGGGTTATTAGAAGTCTACAAAATCATCAGCAAAGCAAAACAGAAAGCAGTGTTTAGGTCATAAAGTCAGAGTATCTAAAATGAAATTTGAGAAACCATTTCACTGGCAACATTGTTAAAAATAAATTTATGTATAAGACCTCTACACTAAAAACTAGAAAACTTTGTTGAGAGAAATGAAGGAAGGCCTATATAAATGGAGAGCTATCATATTGATAGACTGGAATTAACCTCAAATTAATCTACAGGCTCAACACAATCTCAATCATACTCCTGCTAGGTATTTTTTTCTTTTAAAACAAGCTGATTCTAAAATAGAAATGGAAATGCAAAGGAACTAGAATATCCAGAGCAATACTGTAAAAGAAGAACAAAGCTGGAAGACTAACCCTACCCGATTTCACGACTGACTGTAAAGCTATAGTAATCAGGACAGTGTTTCTGGCATAAGGATTAAGAAACAGATCAATGGCACAGAATGGAGAGCCCACAAACAGATCCACACTTAAATGATCACTGGATTTTAAACAAAGGTGCCAAAGCAGCCCAATGGGAAATGGGAGACTTCTTAACAAATGTTGTTGAAACAACCAGAAATCCATTGAAAAAAGATGAGCCTTGACCCCTACTTCATACCAGACACAAAAGTCAATTTGAAGTGCATCATGGACATAAATGTAAAATCAAACATGATAAAGCCTTTAAAAGAGCATAAAGGAGAATACTTCCATGGCTTGGGGGTAGGCAAAGGTTTTTCAGGATGCAGAAAGCAATCATCATAAAAAATGGATAAATTAGACTTCTTCAAAAATTAAAACTTTTGCTCATCAAAACACACTTTAAGAAAATGAAAAAGTAAGCCACGGACTGGGAGAACATATGTGCAAAACACATTATTTGACAAATATAAAGCATATATGAAGAACTCCAACAACCTCATAATAAAAAGACAAACAACCCAGTTTTAAAATGAACAGCTGTGCTTCAGGCACTACTATTGTGTTTTAAGTAATATTCAGAATCGGGCCTGCGGTGGACTGATTATCATCTCATAGCACATCTGGGCAGGGAGGGTAGGCAATAGATTGAGGTGAAGGAAAATGGGATGGAGAAACATGGATAATTTGTTCTCAAAATAAGGGCATTTTAAATAAATATTGAGCTCTACATTAATGATATATATGCTGATGTCTTTAGGGAGACAGGTACAGATGCCTGCAATTTACTTTGAAACATGTAAAAAAAAAAAAAGGTTAAGACTGACTGATGGCTGGAGGGAGACACATGAGTACACACGAGATAAAACAAGCATGGTGAACTAGTAATGGTAGAACCCGAGTGGTGTATACTTGAGTGCTCACTGTACAATTCTTGGAAAAATGCACAAAAGCTTTGGAAAAAATCTTTTACACATACAGCCAATAAGCACATTAAAAAGTGCTCAGTATCATTAGATATTATAAAAATGCAAATTAAAACTATGAGACACCACTGCATACCCACCAGAATGGTTAAAATAACTTTGCCAAACGTTGGTGAGGATGGGCCCAGCCAGAACTCGCATACATTTTGGGGGGTGCAAAATGTACAGCCACTTTTGAAAAAGGTCTGCAGCTTTTTAGAAAATGAAACAAACATCCAGCAATTTTCTTCCCACATATATAGCTACAGAAATAAATAACTGTACAAGAATATTCATAGCAGCTTTATTCATAATAGCCCCAAACTGGAAAACAGCTCAGGTGTCCTTTAAAAGGAAAATGGATAAACAAATTCTGTGGCACACAAGGGAATACTACTAAGCAATAAAAACGAATGAAGTATTGATACATACCATGAACCCCAAGTGCAAGAAACCTTACACAAAAGAGTATATATTGTATGATTCCATTTATATACAACTCTCCAAAAGACAAACCTCACCTGTGGTGAACAAAACCAGAACAGTGGTTGTCTCCAAGGGGCTGGAGTGAAGACTGACCGGGAAGGGGCATGAAGAAACTTTTTGGGGTGATGGCAATGTTCTGTATCCTGATTGACATGGGTTTGGGGTACATATGCATATGCAAAAACTCATCTAATGGTGTACTTTAGATTTGTGCATTTCATTACACCTACATATGATATGTATTTTGCCTTAGAAAATGTAAATCACTTTTGTACTTTTGATGCTCATTCTAAAGTGTTTAAAGTGTACTAATAATGACCACAACTTTTTTTGAAGTACACGAAAAATTTGATGGATTGGTAAATGAACAGAGGTCATACAGAA
Organism: Mesoplodon densirostris; assembly: GCF_025265405.1. Taxonomy (NCBI): domain Eukaryota; kingdom Metazoa; phylum Chordata; class Mammalia; order Artiodactyla; family Ziphiidae; genus Mesoplodon; species Mesoplodon densirostris. Next base: position 55,226,333 of record NC_082676.1, read on the forward strand.
AAAATGTTAATTACAGAATCTAGGTATTTATTAGATGGGTATTTTGTGCATAATTCTTTCAACTTTTCACTATGGTTGAATTTTTTCAAAATAAAATGTTGGCTGAAAAATAAATTAAAACCCCAGGATTTTTTTAAATTTCTGTAATTAGAGAATAATACGTCATCTTATTGTTAATTTTAATTTTATTTTATTATTATTATTTTTTTATTTTATTATTTATTATTTTATTAAATTTTTTATTATATTTTTTAAATTATTATTTATTTTTTTTTATTTTATTATATTTTTTTACACGGGCCTCTCATGGTTGTGGCCTCTCCTGTTGCGGAGCACAGGCTTCGGATGCGCAGGCTCAGCGGCCATGGCTCACGGGCACAGCCCCTCCGCAGCATGTGGGATCTTCCCAGACCAGGGCACGAACCCGTGTCCTCTGCATCGGCAGGCGGACTCTCAACCACTGCGCCACCAGGGAAGCCCTCTTGTTAATTTTTAAATGATAAGATTGACACGCACACTTGGAAAGAGACACTCTGTTTTGCACAGAAAGCAAATATCACAATTTCTTCCTTCAAAGTTATTAGGCTCTACTTCTTACTTTCAAGGAAGGGGGAAGGAGAAATAGAAACAAAGTTGCGGAAAAACTGTGCCTCCTGTCATTTAAAGTAAAACACTCAGAGAAGGTTAAATTACAAAATAGTACCTAAAAAACAGGGAACACTAAATATTTTATATAGCAAAGTATACCAGAACTGAGAAGACACCCAAATTCAGGTTTAACACTCAAGGCAAAGATTGTTGACTGTTTCACTGCACAGAATGACTAACAGCAGTTGACTCTGAATCATCTAGTTGGATGAAAGCCATTCTATGGTGCAGGGCAAGAAGTAGGAGTGTTGGAAGATGGTGCAACACGAATAAGGTGCGGGTGAGAGGGGCAGAACATGTATAAGAGGCAGACAGAACAACCTGTACAAAAATATAGAGTCCCAAGAGTGAATAATGCACGGGAAAGAGCTAGAGGTTCAGCAGGGCTGGAATGCAGCGTGCAGAATGGCACAAGAAAAGATCGGATAGCTAGGCAAGGTTTAGGCCATAAAAGGACTTAAAAGTCCATAAGGTGTCTGGACTGTATCCTAAAGGCAATGTGGAGTCACTCCACAGTGGGCAAGGGTGTCACACCTAAATCTATGAAGCAAAAAGATGGTCTGGCAGCTGTGTGGTTGGGAGGAGGAACACAGCAAGCTTATTGCAATTTTCCAAGGCAGCAAAGATGGAGGAGGAGGAACAGAAGTCACTTTCCTACGGTTTCTCAGATAATCCTTCTATTAACCATGGGATCTATCCTCAACTGGCAGTGCTGACTAGATTTCAGAGCAATATATCAAGCAATTAAATTATCTAAACTTTCAACCTACTAATACTATATACATCCTTATCTTAAAGGAAACTCAGTATTAGGACAAAAAGATCAATAATTATCAAGAAAACTATATTTCAAATCAAGAGAGCAAGCAACAGTTTGATCTTTTTTAGCTTGGAAAGAAATGCTAAAATCTCAATCCTGAAACTTGAAAAGAAAGGAAGACACAATTCGAAATATTTTCTTTGTCTTCAGTTTTTTTCTTTTTCATACAGAGCCAATCCTAAATCTCAATTAAAAATGATTTGACTCTAAGAACACGAAAGATGCTCATAACTGAGCATCTGCACTGGAGTCATAAAGATCTGGATTCAGACAAATCCCAACCTGCCATTTCCAGCCATGTAACTTTGGGTAAGTTTCCAAATAATAAGGTAATGGTAAGGTAAGTTCCCTATTGTAAAACAGGAAAGATAACTCTTACCTATCTTGCACAATTGCAGGGAGGATTAAATGAGGTAATGCAAGTAAAAGCACCCAGAGCAGTGTCTACACTATAAGAAGCCGTCAACAAACATGGGTGCCCATTCCATTCTTCTTCATACCTATAGTTTCCAGTGAAAATAACTAAGAGAAAGAGAATAAAGGTTTGCTTTTCCACGTACAACATAAATATGTGTGAACTATTTGGAAAATGGTTTTCACATGGGCTTTCTCTCTCAACACCCTCATTAAATTAAAATGTACCTTGGGCTCAGATCTCAAATAAATTGATAGATAATGCTAAAATATTGGGAAATGTATAAACAGAAGTCAAGGCTGTAATGACTATTGATTTCCCTGCAAATTAAAATACTTCTCTTCCTTGGGAAGTTGAAACCCCTCTTTAAAAAGTCTCTTCAGGGCCTCCCTGGTGGCGCAGTGGTTAAGAGTCCGCCTGCCGATGCAGGGGATACGGGTTCGTGCCCCGGTCTGGGAGGATCCCATATGCCGCGGAGCGGCTGGGCCCGTGAGCCATGGCCGCTGGGCCTGCGCATCCGGAGCCTGTGCTCCGCAACGGGAGAGGCCACAACAGTGAGAGGCCCACATACCGCAAAAAGAAAAAAAAAAAAAAAAAAAAGTCTCTTCAAAATGGTCATGCCTGACTTGCTCCCAACTGAGTCCCAAGAAAATCTACCCAAATGATATAAAAATATAAAAAATGGTACACTATGAAATCTATTACCTATTTCAATAACAGTAAATAATAATGTACAAGGAATAATAATGAAAAAAAAGCAAAAGGATAAGTGTGAGTGGGGGAGAAGAACAGAAGGGAATGAGTCTTTTCTGAGTATCCTTTTTACTTAATTCTTTGGATCATGGTAATTTTTTACATATTTTAAAAAATGAATTTAAATCATTAAGGATTGGGAATAAGTTAAAAATGAATACAAGCAGAAACAAATGAACCTAATTATATATCACACTGATAATATCACAAAAGAAAGAAAAGAATCCAAGAAACTTTTAAACACAGTCATGACTGTCCACCCTCAATGGGATACAGTCTAAGGACAAAAACAAATGACAAAGAAATTTTGAATTCCATGGGTTTGTTGCCAGTAGTAGTATTGGAGTGTAATCCTGAAATCAGTTTGTATATTGTAGGACTGAGCTAATGAGTAAATAGATTGATGTTTTGGGAATCAAGGTTTTCATTTTGGAGAAAAGATATACAAATAAGAAATGGAGGAAAGAGAGGAAAAAGCCAATGGTGTTAGACTGAAATTAGATTTAGGATTTTTATTTTTTAACTTTTAATTTTACTGTAATATCCATACAAAAAAGTGCACATATCATAAGTGTACAATTTGCTGAGTGTTTACAAACTGAACACACCCATGCAACCAGCATTAGGAAACCAAACATTTCTCGTACCCTAAGAGCTCCTGATTTCTGCTTCCCTTCTATTTTCTTCTCCTGCAATAAGGATAACTACTACTCTGATTTATAACATCACAGACTAGTTTTGCCTGTTTTCGTACTTTAATGGAATATATAGCATGTCCTCTTTTGTGACTAGCTGCCTTTGCTCAATGTTATTTTGGTGAGATTCATGCATGTTCTTACATGTAGCTATAGTCTGCTCATTCTCGTGGCTATATTCCAGTGTGACATATCACTATTATAACATTCTACTGTACACGGGTATTTGGGGAGTTTCCAGTCTTTCCCTATAACAAGTAGTGCTGCTATGAGTATTCCAGTAGATTGAACCATGTGCAATTGTTGATAGTACCTACAAAAAAATGGCATTTCATATAATTCAAATGAATACATCATCTTCTGATGAACATATGTATATATTTCTGTTGAGTTAAACCTAGAAGTGAAATTGCTGATATTTAGAAGTACACAAAACCGTTTTCTAAAATGGTTTGATACCAGTTTACATGTCCAATTGCTCTATATCCTTGATGAACTGGTGTTTTCTTTCTTGTTGCAGCCATTCTAGTTGCTATGCACAGCTCTGATGACTAATGAATATATATCCATATCCATGCACACCATTTAGATTTCTCTTTTGTGAAGTTTGTGTCAAGGCTTTTGTCCATGTATTTATACTGGTTTGTAGGAGACCTTTATATACTCTGGACAAGAATCTTTTGTTAAACGTATGTTTTACGAATTATCTCTTCCCACTCTGTGGGCTGCCTTTTCTCTCTCAGTGATGTCTTTAGGTGCACAGGAGTAATTCATTTAAATATAGCACAATCAGGACTTACCTGGTGGTGCAGTGGTTAAGAATCAGCCTGCCAATGCTGGGGACACGGGTCCAATCTGTGGTCCAGGAAGATCCCACATGCTGCGGAGTAACTAAGCCTGTGCACCACAACTACTGAGCCCACGCACCGTAACTACTGAAACCTGGGCGCTCTAGGGCCTGCTTGCCGCAACTACTGAGCCCATGTGCCTAGAGCCCATGCTCTGCAATAAGAGAAGCCACCGCAATGAGAAGCTGGCGCACCGCAACGAAGAATAGCCCCTGCTCACCACAACTAGAGAGAAAGCCCACGCACAGTAATGAAGACCCAACGCAGCCAACAAATAAATTTTAAAAAGTTTAAAATAAAGAAATATAGCACAATCTATCACGCTTTTCTTTTATGAACAGTGCTATTTGTGTTCTATTTAAGAATTTTTTGTTCACCCCAAGGTTATAGAGATGTTCTCCCCCAAAAGCTTTCTTTACCTTTCAGAGTTGAATTTTTTCTGTTTATGGTATAAATTGCAGGTACATTTCTTTCCACTGGATATTTAACTAACCCAGAGCCATTTATTTAAAAAGACCATCTTTTCCTCACTGCCTGTACAGGTCACCTTTGTAATGAATCAGGTGACAGAATATTGTCTGATTTCTCTATTCTGTTCTATTGGTCAGGCTGTTTATCTGTCTAAACTGTTATACTATAGTGTTATAGTAGGTCTTGATATTTGGTAATATAAATCCTGTTTTTTTAAAAATTTATTCATTTATTTAATTTTTGGCTGCATTGGGTCTTTGCTGCTGCATACGGGCTTTCTCTAGTTGCAGTGAGCAGGGGCTACTCTTTGTTGCGGGGCGCAGGCTTCTCATTGTGGTGGCTTCTCTTGTTGCAGAGCACAGGCTCTAGGCACGCGGGCTTCAGTAGTTGTGGCACACGAGCTTCAGTAGTTGTGGCTCGCAAGCTCTAGAGCGCAGGCTCAGTAATTGTGGCGCACGGGCTTAGCTGCTCCACGGCATGTGGGATCTTCCCGGACCAGGGCTCGAACCCGTGTCCCCTGAATTGGCGGGCGGATTCTTAACCACTGTGCCACCAGGGAAGCCCATTCCTCTGGTTTTATTCATCTTTTTCAAGACTATATGGCTATTCCTGGCTGGATTCATAATTTTAAAAAAATTTCCTAGCTCTGTCTATTGAAAAGGGCTAGAAGCAATGACAGCCAAGTTAACAAGAAGTATGCCTAGCTCTCAGATCTTGATTTCCTCACTAAAAGGAACCAGGGATCTTAGAAAAAGGGCTCATTTCAGGCAATGAAAAGTATAAGGAGATCCTGAAATATCCTGTGCCAGAAAGTAGGTAAGTGCTCAAAAATTAAGGGGGATATGTCAAAGTGATACAAAAGCCACCTTTAACAGGCTCTTTTTTAGCCAAATTTGGGCAATTTGTGTATCAAAAATGATGATAGTAGTGGATAGTACCTTTCCAATTTTAAAAAATAAACAATCTATAAGTCCGTAGAGATACTTCCCTTAAAAAAGGTTCTTATTTCCAGAAAAATGCCAGCTAATAGAAAGAAGGAATGTTAGAGAAACATCCATTTCAAGTATCTTTATAATAACTTGGGCAAGAATGATCATCAAAACCATGGATGAAATCTCACACATTACTTTATAATTAATTATTAATTATAAAGAGGACAGGGTATATTTACATAGGAGAAATAGGAGTTGAGGGGGAACACTACCTTAACCAAGTGATCAAACTGAGTATCACCAATAATGGAGCAAACTGTCATGTACGTCCTGATGGGATCCACCAAGTACACAATGTCACCTGTGTAATATTCCCACCAAAATGTTTAACCTGGACTGAGCACAAGGACCCAAACAGACAAATCCAAATTGAGGGTCATTTTGCAAAATAACTGGCCTGGACTCCCCAAAAATGTCAAACGAAAGATTTGAAAAAAAAAGAAAGTGGTTGTGAATACAAAATGGTGCAGCCACTTTGGAAGATAGTTTCTTACAAAACTAAACATACTCTTACCATACAATCCAGTGATCACGCTCCTTGGTATTTACCCAGAGGAGCTGAAAACTTATGTCTATACAAAAACCTACACACAAATGTTTATAGCAGCTTTCTCCATAACTGCCAAAACTTGGAAGCAACTGAGATGTCCTTCACTAGGTGATTGGATAAAGAAACTGTGGTACATTCAGACAATGGAATATTATTATTCAGTGCTAAAAAGAAATGGCTATCAAGCCATGAAAAGACATGGAGAAAACTTAAATGCGTATTACCAAGTGAAAGAAGCCAGTCTGAAATATTGTATGATTCCAATCACATAGCATTCTGGAAAAGACAAAACTACGGAGACTATGTTCGGGGAGGAGGGACAGAGAAAGAAGAGATGAACAGGCAGAGTACAGAGGATTTTTAGGGCAGTGAAACTATATGATTTTATAATGATGGATACATGTCATCATATATTTGTCTAAACATACAGAATATACAACACCAACAGTGAACCCCAAGGTTAACTATGGACTTCGGGTGACTTTGATGTCAGTATACGTTAAACCTTGGTAAAAATGTACCACTCTGGGTACACTCAGGGGAGGCTATGCATGTGGGTGGGTTATGGGTATACAGGAAATCTCTGCACCTTCCTCTCAATTCTGTTACAAATGTGAAACTGCTTTGAAAAAAATAAAGTCTTTTTTTAAAAAAAGTAGGGGAACTATTTTAGATTAGAGGAGATTAAAGGGAGATGACAACTAAATGCAATAAATGATACTTGATTAGATTCTGTTTTTTAAAAAAAACAATGAAGAACATTATTGGGGAAAGTGGGGAAGTATGAACATGGGCTATATAGTAAATATACTTTTGTACCAATGTTAATTTTTATGAGGGTGATAACTGCATTTTGGCAAAGTGAGAATGTATTTATTCTTAGAAGATGCACGCTGCCATATTTAGATATGCCTACAACTTACTAGTAAATGGTTCTCAAAAAAAAAAGTTAATAAACTGCTCTAAGTTCAGGAGTTAAAAAGAACACACAAAAAGATTGCTACCCTATTTAGGAAACTAGAAGAGAAAAAATGTCCATTTTTATTTTTCCATAGAAAAGATACAAATGATTTATAGCAAGTAGATCTTTCTTTTAGTCTTTTAATGTCAAATACTTTAATATGAAATAAATTGCCATTAACAGGATGATCTATTATTAGGTTCTCAATTTTACTAGCAAATCTGAAAATATATTTAAAAGATTAAAAAGGACAAAATGACTAGGTGGATATCTTCCACTAGAGGAATTTTTTAATTTTCCTTATTCATTTAGCTGAGTACCTTCAAAGGTACTAGGCTAGAATGTAGAGAGACACAAAATTGACTAGAGTTCTCTGTTCTAAACTATCAAGGTGCGTGTTGCTAAAGTAATTCTTCCTCACATGGCAATGTCTGAGATGGGTATAAAGTGAAATATGATGTGAGAGGGAAATACTGAACATGCCTGAGTTTTTCTTTATTTGTATGAACGTCCACGTGAAGAAACTTTCTACAGCACCCACACACATGCTGGATGAGCTGAAACGGGAGGAGATCCTGACAGATTCAATGAGGTTGATGGTGACTGCAGAATGTCTTAATCTTCAACAAGTTTTTTAGGTAAAACTATTCTGTTCAAGTAAAATCTTAAACATTTAAAATTTTAGCTTTATATGTGGTTACATGCATACCTTTTGTAACTATTTTCTTTATATGAAAGTTAAAAGCAATAGTTTATCTTAAAAATACTTTTAACTGTCTTTCTTCCAAATAAAACTTATCTTTCCTATTGTAATAGTGGTCTTTATAACCCTAGGCCTTACAGCCAACTCCATCTTTACAATTTTACTCCTTTTCAGCTGCTTATCTTTGCATTATTTAATCCCTCTGACCCTCAGTTTACAGGTTCTATAAGATGGGAACAATTAAAACCTACCTCATAAAGTAAAATGTCTTTACCTATTCAGGGAAGAAAACCTCTCTTCACTGGCAGAATTTAGTACTTTAACTTGGCTATTTACCAACTTGGGTTCCAGGCCCACTGTGTGAGCAAGGGGGAAGAATGAAGAGATGTGCAGAAACATGTGGAAGAACACACACAGTGCCCTTGGTGTAGCTGGGTTAAAAAACTATGCACTGATTGGTTATATCACAAAAGGGAGTGAGAAAAAAAGTGTTTTGTTTTCCTGAGAAGACACAGGTTACTAAGAAGGTCAGATTGTAAGTGTTAGGTATTTAATTTACATGATTATATTTCTTAAAAAAGCAAAGGTAGGGAACAGCACTTTATATAAAGTGTACAGCTTAAAAATAAAAATTCTATTGGAAAAAAGTTCCATGTTAGTATATTTAAACCACTTAACACATTAATTCAAATAATTATGTTTTCAAACATTTGGGACAAGAAAATGGAGTTGCATACATGAAACATTTGATAAAAAACCAAATATAGTATATTCTAAAGTATACCATATGAGTATATATTGATGATTCTAATTTTCAAAAAAATAATCACTTTTTACTTTTCAGTTATTCAGTAGTATCTTATTTATTTGATTTCTATCTGTTATAATCAACAGGTCACCTGGACCAAATAAGAGTGAGAACCAACCCTGACAGCTCTTTAATGGGGCTGCACACCTGCTCCAGGCCTTGTCCTTCTGGGTCTCTGGGGCCAGCTTTGACACGTCAGCCTCATTCACTCCACCCACTACCAGCGACTCCCATCTGTTCTCTGTCTCCTAACCCACGCAAGCTTCCCAGTGACTGAGACAGCCACACAAGGGCACAGACAGGCAGCGAGGGTGGCCCTGTGAACCGAGGTGGGAGCCTTCAGCCACTGAGCCCAAGGGTAAAGTAGGAAGTATGGACTACGGGAAGCTGGACTACAGAGATTTTCATCAAATTGTGTTTCTATGATTCCCAGATCACCTCAGTGATAGTCTACTTTATTTCTATTACACCATTTACCACCATGATAAAACTCTTTATCAACAAAAAGTCTCATTTGAAGCTCTGTTCGTCAACAAAGGATGAGGATCTGTGACGTGTTGTGAAGATTCAACTTGACATTTGCTTGGCTCTAAGTAGAACCCCTCCAATATCTATATAATTGTGAGCCATCAAATCATGATGATATTCCCATTATATAACATTTTGCCAAGTTGGATAAAATTCAAATACTGAGGAAAAGAGAATTTTTCTTAATTTCAATATTATAAAGAGAAAATAATATGAAGAATGAATTCTGCCAACCAATGAAAACTTTTCTCCTTGAGGCTCCAAAAGTTTTTTAATAACTATTTTTAAATTGAGGTATAGTTGATTTACAACATTATATTAGTTTTCAGGTATATAACACAGTGATTCAAAATTCTTATAGATTATACTCCATTTATAGTTTTCATAAAATATTGGCTATATTCCCTGTGCTGTCCAGTACATCCTTGTAGCATATTTATTTTACACGTAGTAGTCTGTACCTTACTCTCCTACCCCTATCTTGCCCCTCCCCACTTCCTTCTCCCCACCGATAACCACTAGTTTGTTCTATCTGTGAGTCTGTTTCTTTTTGTTATATTCACTAGTTTATCTTTTAGATTCCACATATAAGTGATAACATACAGTCTTTGTCTTTCTCTGTCTGACTTATCTCACTCAGCATAATACCATCCAGGTCCATCCATGTTTGTACAAATGGCAAAATTTCATTCTTTTCTGTGGCTGAGTAGTATTTCATTGTGTGTGTGTGTGTTTGTGTGTGTGTGTGTGTGTGTGTATACATCTTCTTTACCCATTCATCTGTTGATGGACACTTAGGTTGCTTCCATGTCTTTGCTATTGTAAATAATGCTGCTATGAACCCTGGGGTGCATGTAAAAAGATGAGTTCTTGAACCAAATGAATAACTATGTCATTGGCTCCAAGTGATCTAAGGTCTAACATGTTATCTTTTATGACAATCTTGCTGACCATTCTGTGCCAAGAGCAGAAGCTGGAAAGCTACTTGCCACGAGAACCAACCATAACTATCAGCCTTAGTCTTTAACCAAAAATCTGGTTTCATTCATTCACTGATCAAATAGCCAGGAGCACCTTGGGGTGCCCAACAAGGTCTGAATATTTAGGTGGATCCCAAAGTTAAAATGACACTGCTGCTGTATTCTAGTCAGAAAGCTAAGGTACCTGTATACAGAGAGGAAACATGCTTCAGGGGAAAAGCACAGGCCTTGGGTTAAAATCCCAATCCCGACTCCCGTTTTCGGCTGTTATGGAGTAACAGGACTGATCTTAACCTGTCACTATAAGAAACTGGAAAAATGGACAAAATATACGAAAAACTTGCTTTCCTACATTGGGAAGCAGGTAACACAGGACTGTGACCCTTAAGAGTCGGGAAACAGGGAGGGGGAAGGGTAAGCTGGGACGAAGTGAGAGAGTGGCATGGACATATATACACTACCAAATGTAAAATAGATAGCTAGTGGGAAGCAGCCGCATAGCACAGAGAGATCAGCTCGGTGCTTTGTGACCACCTAGAGGGGTGGGATAGGGAGGGTGGGAGGGAGGGAGACGCAAGAGGGAAGACATATGGGAACATATGTATATGTATAACTGATTCACTTTGTTATAAAGCAGAAACTAACACACCATTGTAAAGCAATTATACGCCAATAAAGATGTTTTTTTTAAAAAAAAAGAGTAGGGAAACAAATGAGATGAGCCTTACAACCTCCCTAGCTTTCTGTCTGGAGGCAATTTCTAGACTGTAACTCAAACAGACTCGCTGAATTGAGACAGAGATGAGAGCTTAGGGAGGCTACGGCAGCTAGAAGTTGCAGTGTAGAAAAGGAGCTCCAGCAGTCTGCATAAGGGTGCCTCTGAGTCTTTGCTGAGTGCTAAGCTATAAGTCTACAAAGTAAAATTTCATAAGGCTGGGCAAGAAACGACCAGGAAACTGTACTGAACAATTCCCAAAGTGCACACAAGGTTTGGGAATGTTTGAGCTCCAATCAGCCATAGTGAAAAGTCCTCCCTGAGAACCTAGTAGGGCATTCAGTAAGATTCCAAAGGGGTTCAAGCCCTAGTAGTTAAGGTACCATCTGTGCAATGAATGCTACCCTAGATTTTTCCTAACAAAGCTTTAAAAAGGCCTTGTGGGTGATCCAGAAGTCCAGCACTCTTACCAAACCAAAGCCTAACACTTAGGAAGACAACAAAGACAAAATCCAGCCACTCAGCAATGTAACATTCATAATGTTATCTCCAACAAAAAAAAATACGAGAGTACTTGCCAAGAGGCAAGAAAATGTCTTTAATAGTAGAAACATTTTGTCAATAAAAACAGACCCAGGAATGACAGAAAAAAAGGAACTATTAACACCTATTATAACTATGTGCAAGTATTTAAAGGAAAACAAATATAATGAAAAGAGAAATGGACAATGCAAAAAGAGCTAAAAATATCTAAGATAAACATTTTATTGGATAGCATTAGCAACATATTACACTTGCATTAGAAAAGATCAGTAAACACCAGAAAAAAAAGAAGCATAGCTAATGAGATGTAAAAACAATAATGAAATACTAAAAAAAAGAAAAAAAAACAGAACAGGCAAGGAGAGAGAAATAAAGGAACAGAGAACAAAATGGACAAACATGACATACAACAAAATGACACATTTAAACTCAATTGTGGTAGGTAGCCTCTAAGACATTCCCCAGTGATCCCAGCCTTCTGATGTTTATGGCCTTGAATAAATAATCCTCTCCCCTTGAGTAATTTGCTTCTAATCAATAGAATAGGACAACGTTAAGGAAATGTTGCAAAACTTTTGTCTTGCTAGCATTCTTCTCTCTTACTGCCTTTGATAAAGTAAGCTGCCATGTTGGAGAGGCCCATGTGGCAAGCTGTGTGGCTGCCCTCACAGCCTCCAGCCAACAGCCAGCAAGTAACTGAGGCCCTCAGTCCAACAGCCCTCAAAGTACTGAATCTTGCCAAGAACAATTTAACTAAGGTTAGAAGTGGATCATTTCTCAGTTGAACCTTCAAATGAAACCTGAGCCTTGAAGGCTTGTGAGGCAGAGGTACCAAGTTAAGTTGCTCCTGAATTCCTGATCCATAGAAACTGCCAGATGATAAATGCATCCTGTGTTAAGCTGCTAAGGTATGAAGTAGTTTGTTACACAGCAATAGGTAACTAATATGCCAGACATATCAATAATTACCTTAAATGTAAATGATCTAAACATCGCAACTGAAAGACAGAGATTGTCAGACTAGAGTAAAACAAGAAAAATCCAGCTCTATGCTGTCCATGAGAAATGTACTTTTAATATAAAGGTACAGATGGGTTAAAGGTAAAAGCTGGGGAAGACTATATCATGCAATGCTAAACATAAGAAACTTAGAGGGGCTATATTAATATCAACAAAGTAGACTTTAGGAGTGGGTCATTACCAAGAATGGAAGGACATTTCATAATGTAAAGGGATCAATTCATCAAGAACACATAAGAGAGGCTCAAAATACATGAAGCAAAAACAATACTGAAAGGAGAAACAAACAAATCCACAACAGGAGATATCTCTCTGAGTAGTTGATAAAACAAGTAAAAAAAAAACCAGTAAGGGTAATACAAGACTTGAACAACCTTATAAACCAACTGGACCTAATTGAATTTACATAACATTCCACTATCAATGGTATATAAAATTTCATGGTCATTTAAGAAATGTAATACATTTTTATGAGAGAGTATACTTTAAATAGTTTCAGTGTAACAGGTGATAAAAACAAAAATCAAAGTATTGTCTAAAGCCCCTGGACTCTGAAATTCAGAGTTTACGACTAAGTTCTTGGATTTCTTTAAATTTCAATTTTTTCAATCCTAATTTGATCTGATAGGAGTAAATTTAAATTCCTTTATTTGGAAAATCCTCCAAATTAAAATACTTGGGTGTCCAAATAAAATCTTCAAATTTTTGAAGGTGTATGCATTTGTTTCTGTTGAGGGTGGAGAAAGCAGTCAAGCAAGCAGCTTCTCCACTTCTATGCAGAAATACACAAAACAAGCATACAATTACACAACTAGAGATTTCACTACTTTATTAGCAAGTTATTTAACCAAATTCCCTTTCTTTGAAAAAGAGACTATTTCGCAGAAATAGTGAGCGACAGAAAAATCTACGTTTGAAAAATGTATTAGAAAAGTACTACTTTCTCCTAAGAGCATATCTAGTTAAAATATCACTTTTTAATTCTTGGCTTGAGAAAAATGATAATATAAGCATATATATCTTTTTCATCATATATATTTTATATCTCAATCAAGAGCCACAAAATTCTTTAGTACATTCAATAACTATTCATGATCAATTACTAAGCAACTTTCTATTTCATTTTCATTTCCATTTTACTAAGAAGACCTCTTTTTTTTTTTTTTTGGCCACACCATGCGGCTTGCAGGATCTTAGTTCCCCAACCAGGGATCGAACCTGAGCCCCCTGCAGTGGAAGCGCAGAGTCCTAACCACTGGACCATCAGGGAATTCCCACTAAGGAGACCTCTTAAACATCCTGGGTTTGTGACAGGTTACTAAAATGTGATAAAATAAGTTTTCTTTTTACTACTAATTTTAAGAGGCTTGGTTGAGATCATATATTAATTTACTTCCTGTGTTTCATTTTAAAATTTGTTCAAAACATACTACAATCCTATGACAGAATCTGATATTAAATCATAAGAAATTTTTGACTGTGTACAATTCTTTTATTTAATAGTTAAAACTTTGTACATTCATCCAAAGGATTAACTCACTGAAAAGAAACATGCACAGAAGGAAACAAACCATACAAAATCCCCCAATAAACCTGATCCTTCAAATGTGGAATGCTGCTCATCCCTGGAATTTCATACATGCCACTCAGACTTCAGACTGGGATAACCATGAGGCTATACAGCATTTAAGGCCAACTATAAACCAAATAACCCTAATTACCCATTTCCTTAAGTTGTCCAGTCTTCAAATCTCTTGGGTTCTGCCCTTCTCATTTATTTTTAACATTATATTCTTTTTTTTAAAGAAATGTATAATAATATACAAAATATTTTGAGAATTCAGATTAATTGAAAATCAATTTGTAGATCTGCCCCCCATGACCTTAAAGCATCATATGAACAACTGTCATAACAGCAAGATATCACAGAATATTCTACAACACTAGATCTGTTTCTGTTTTCACACATTCCAAAGGTCACTGTGAAACAAGTCACCATATACATGTACATATTTTAATATGTATATCTGTTTTTTAAAAGGTCGTTTCTGATTTTAATGAATTTGTTAAATAATTGGGTTCATAAATGAAAGAATTTTAGTTTAGAGATGTGATTATGGCATAGATTTCCTGGAATCAAAATGAAAAAGAAAAAAATTTAAAAGACGACTCAGAGCAAGAAGTCTCTTTAAACATAACAAATAACTGTTTTATTACTTCAAAATACCAAAAGTCTTCTGTATAGTACTTATCATATACATCAGATGCCTTAAAAGAGTCTCAGCAACCATATCTACTATCTTAATCTCTTCAGAACAAGTACATAAGGAGAAGAATCTATAAATCAGTCCTTGATGACAGAGGGTTTGTTTAGGGGTTTACCAAATGGAATGACCCTGCTGGAATTCCTTCAAGCGGCCTGTGAAAATGTCAGAACAGAGTCTGTTTTGGAGGTCATAGTCCCTAGAGAGCTCTGAGTTTTGGCCTGTTTGTCTTTTCACATGCTTTAATATTTGAAAATCATTCCTTGTAGACACTGACTGATGCCCAGGGAATGCTAGGATTGTGGGAACTGGCAGTACCAACAAGAGAGACAAACTTCATGGGAAATCCGTGCCTACTACATTTGCCCTCTCAGCTCCCATAGGGTAAGTGCTCTTCAAATGTTATGTAGGTCCATGGCGAGACATTAAAAAACTGCATGTCATTTTGACGTTTTTAAAAAGAAATACTTGTGGAAATGGGGGCAAAAATTACTGGGACTACTGAAAGAAACATTAAGGTATAAAACACCATGATGGAACCCTGAAAAACTATTCGCTAAGTATTAATTTAAATATTGAATTCTCAAAATATATATAACAAATAATTATAAAGTGCTAATTATATGCCCACATTGTTCTAAATACTTGATTTATATGAACTCATTTAATCCTCACAACAACCCCCATGAAGCAGGTACTATATGATCCGCATTTTGCAGAGAAGGAAACTGAGGCAAAGAGAGGAAGACTAATTTGTCTAAGTTCACATAACTAGTAATGGTAGAGCCAGATGGGACGGCTCCAGAGTTGGTGCCCTTAACCACTGTGCATATTTAACCACTGCCTATTTCATGGTATTTTACATCAAGCATACAGTGCTGGGTGCCTATGGCATGTACTGAGTACTTACGCTGTGTCATGTACATGTAGTTACCATCAGTGCTTTATTTCATTTACGCCTCCCAATAACCTAGGAGGTACATCTAGCGTGACCCCTATTTACAGATGACAGACACAGGCTTGTGTGGCCTCACACCGCACGTCTAGTGCCACGGAGCAGGTTCTAGGCTTGTCTCTGCACTCACTTTCTTTACAGTTAGGTTCTTCTTCCTCCCAGTTATCTGGGAGAACCATCTCTAAATTAATTTTCTTTAGTTGAGAGAATTACTTTCAAAGATCTATGCATGCAACAATTTTATGAGAATATCTTACATTTTGAACTGCCAACACTGAACTAGAGGTATAAGATCTAAGAATTAGTTAGGGTAAGAGACACAATGATTATTCAATAAATGTTTTCTAATAATAAAAAGTAAACCCATTTCCACTCTTGAAATACTGATTTCTTTTAAAACTTTGGGAAAGCTGAGCATTCTGATATGGTAAACTTCTCTTTTATATAGTACATGATGGCTGTCTGATCAAGAACCCTAATCGATATACTTCTTAACTTCTATGCCGGGAACAGGGATTGTAAAAGAGCATCTCCTATTTTGTAGCTATGAATCCGAAATCTGCAGAGAGTGCTGACAAATTCTAACATTTGTCAGTTTTTAAACTTAACCTACAAGAACCAAAGGCAAGTTGTGAATCAGACTTTTTGCTTTTCTTGTTCTATCTTTACTAAACATAGAGGTCACACATCAACAATTTAAGTTGGTGAAACAGATACCTAACTATTAGCATTTTCTTAATGAAGACAACATAAACAACCAGAAAAGAACATGAATAATTTGGGATTAAAAAAAAAGTTACAACAGTGTCTTTTAACTGAGTCTGATCCTGTTATAAAAATGTTAACACATACCTGCCAACCCTTGAAAACCACGAACAGAAAGATATTGCGTATTCTAAATTAGATATATTTTTTTGAGGATAACACAAATTGAGTCAATTTCTTTTCACTTTTAAATATGGGGGGGGGAAGTCTGACTAATTGAGAGAGCTGGCATGTATGTTTAATAATACATCTGTGAGGAACGTATTAAAGAGAGACATTAATTCATATCTATGGAAAATTCCATCCGTTAACTGAGATGGAAGTTATCTTCCATTCTTTCTGTTTCTGCTGCCCAATGAATAGTACAAGGCAAAAGTGATAATGAGCTAGCTATAAGAACACATGATGTAATGAGAAAGGGCAGCCAGAGAAAGAAGACACATGGGCTGAAAGCTACCATACGGATATTACAATGGGCATAACCGTGACACAGAGAGCTCGAGACTTACCCATGCTCACAGACTGAGTCAGCAGAGGAGACTGGAGTCCTGACTCCCAAAAGACTATACTTCCTGTTAATAATAGTGAGGGCAGCAGGTGAGGGTAGCCAGCAGTATGGATTAATTTAAAGGAGTTAGAAAAACATTGGGTATGATATTTGCTAATTAGTTTGGGTGATTATTAACTATAAACCAAAGAGAACATTCCAGTTCATTTGTAACTCCAACATATTTGCCCTTTTGCTTTCTGTCACAGTAGTACTCTATCACTGATGTCTTAAAATAACAAAGAAAAAATCATGGGTCACTTTTTTTTCAGTACACTGTGTATTTATCAGGTTTTTTTAGAGTTACGGTAGAGAGCAAGTGTCCCATATCAACCCTTTCTCTTCCTTTGTAGCTAGAAGAGGTCACTGTGGTTGGGTCAGAGGCAGACATAAGTAAGAAGAGCCCTGACTTAATTTTACAAAGTCTCCTGGCCCAGCACAAGGTCTGATTATAAACTAACTATTCAATTCCAAATAGCCTTGAAGGGCCTAAGTAGCTAAGAGGTTATAGTTGAGTAATATTTACTAACTAAGCATTTATAACACATATGCTATTTTAAAAATTGCTTGCTGAGGAACAGGAAAGACTGTTTCTTAATAAATTAGTTTCAGTTTATTCACTGGTCCAGTGCTGAATACACATCACACGGTGGTCTCTAGTTTTATGAAAATTACATCAATCTATACCCAAAAAAAGTATTTCTATGACTCTAGTAACTCTAAAAAAGTCTTGTAAAAATTTTAGGTAAACATTTTTGTAAGTTTAAGATGATGAGGTCTCATGCTGGATTAAACTAATTACTATTATGTTCTAAATCTTACTTTAAATAAATGTTAATTGCTGATGCTCCAAGGGCATTTTTGCAAGAGGACACGATTTAAAGACTGGATAAATAACTCAAAATGAGGTTTCAAGGGTGCTATAACTGGGGCCTATGGTCCTGCTGATGCACTTCTGAAACTGTTATAAGCTTCACACACCCCCTCAGCAAAAGCTAAAGCACTCCTAAGTTAGTGTTCTGACACTGCCGGCTACAATCACGAGAGGCTGTGAGTTCATGCCCAGCCCCCGCCTTCCCTCTGTCCACATACACACTGCCTGGGTGTGTCCAGCAATGCACTGAGTAAATGAAATTCTCAGTAACAGCAAAACTATCGAAATAAGAAACCGATAGTAGAAAAAAGAAGGTGGACAGGGTTACAGGTGCTTATTTACACTGTGGAACAAAACATGCTATTTAATAGGAGACTTTATAGAGACCACTGTGAAAGAGAGTACCTCACCCTTAAGCTACTTATATGGCTTCCTTTTTATTTTGAAGGGTTCAAGAAGCTGTCACAAACAAAAAGTATGAGAGTTGGCACAATTAAGAAATTCATTTGCAGCTGCCAGGAAATTCATAGCTAACTTTAAACTTTTAATTGTGTTTAGTATAAGTCCTAAAGCCTAATTTAAAAAATGTATTCGAAACTAAGGAAAATTACAGTCAAGGAGTATATATTTCTCTTCTCAGTCTAAGTACTCCTCAGTAACTCCTGAGAGCAGGAAAAGAAACTGTCTAAATGTATCAGAATGTTTATTAATATCCTTGAGAATTATTTTAAATATTCAAGAACCTAAATACATTAATAATAAAGCCAATGACAAGACAATTTTACATAAAAGTATTCATTTCTATTACGTTCAGTTATAGAAAGGGAAAGCAGGAATCCCACAGTTCCACGTCTTGGCTATTTAGCATCTATTTATTTCCTTCCCATTTATGACACTATGAGAATTTCGTGTCTGGCTGTTTGCTCCAGAGAAAAATAGAACTATCCTCTCTTTCCCTCACCAACCTCTATTAGTCCATATTAGCTAGTGTACATTCTAAGGAACAGGGTTTTACTCAAGAAAAATGCTCAACACCTTTGTACTATTCCCAACACCTAGACTGACAGTAAGTCTAACAGGTTAATGAGGTGTGGGTAAATGTTTTCAAAGTAAAACCAAAAAAAAAAAGAACAGCTGCAAACACATACAATTTATTTTCTATGGTACAAGGCAAGCAGTTTCCTTTGGCTGGGCTCCATGACTAGGCAAAGTTCATCTGTTTGCCAATATATTAATACCTGTACTGAATCCAATGCAAAGAGCCACCTTGATTTCCTTGTGTGAAACAAACTTTGGAATACATTATTTTCTCTCTAGTAAGTGGTCACCTGGAACAGAACAAGAGAAGTCTAAAACTGTTCAGTGACCCAATTAACAGATGGAAAATCTTTAAACAAGTTTTCAAGATGGGACTATAAGCTCAAAAACCTAACAAGTGCAGTAACCAATGATATTGAAGTTTAAAATATGAATAACAAGTCTCTCCTCTTTATGGAGGCCTAAAACACACTGACTATTTCATAATACATATAGCTTCAAAAAGCCTGCTAATACAGGACGAGAAAGGTGGCAGATACTCATTTTCCACCTACATGATACTACTAACAGCTGGCCTGTGGTATGTCCGGGGCCATGTTAACATGACTGAGCCTCATCTTCAGAGATGTGCAAAAAAGTATTAAAATACCAAACTGTTTCATAAAGAGAGAATCTATGTCAACTTATTGGCTTACTCTGTGATAATGCTGGCAATGACCTAAAAGCTTAAGTTCGCCAACCAGCATACTTAATTATCAGTTTTGCAAATGACCTCATGAATGAAAAGTTTCTTCCTCATGGTCTCATCTAAGTATGGGCAGAAAGAGCTGTAGCTCTTTCAGGTATGTTGTTTCCATCTACTTTGCCTTTCCCTGCTTTTATAAATTTATATTCACCTTATAGCACCTGAGCTTTTCCTTTTTAAACAATAAAAGGACTAACTCTCCCTTTGACTGATTTCCCTTTTATTCCCAGTGTTAATACTGAAAATGTTAATGTTGAAGCATGAAAATGGATCTATTACGTGCATAAAATGTCAAAACAAAGCTCAATTTTCCTGTGTATGCATTGTTTTAGTAAAGGTACATTATTTAGTAAAAGTACACCCACTTTCCTTTATGAAGGACTATCTTGTTGGGAAGAGTCCATTGCCTAAATGGTTGCCTTACTATTGAGGTGCCACTAACTATAGAAATATTTTGGCCACATTCAGGGGTAAAAGGAAAGCCCTAGCTTATCTTTACTAAACATCTTTCATACTTACTCCAGTAGTGGGAATATTCTGTCACTCCACTACCACTGCCAATAGAAGTATTAACCAAAAAAAAGGGAAGATCCTAGAATTGTTACTGTACTTAAATATCAACTTCATTTTCCTTGTAAAGTTTAATTATAAACTATTTGGTGATATAATCCTTCTATACACCAATCCCAAATTGAAACATCTTCATTTCCTTCCCAAAAGAAAGTAATTCTGACAAGTGAAATTCAAAGGCTTAGCAACAACAATAAAACACAATCACCAAGAAACTATGTTCAATTATTTCATAATATCTAAACAGTATTTTGTGTTAATTAATTTTGAGGCTAACATCTACTTTTTGTACATGTTATGATTTAAACATGGCATTAAGAAGACCTGAAAAGATGAAGGATAAACATTTAAAAATCACTAAGGTAAGAAATTTATGGTTCTTCCATCTATAGATGGCTTGATGTGGTTCTTTCTACTCCGCTCACATCAAAACCTGTATCAAAAACCTAGATTTCTGATAGCTGTACAATTCCATTTACGCCTTGGAATGTATACGCAAATTAGGCTAACATATCATAAGCCTGAAATTAAAGTGTAATATGCCTGAATATAAGGTAAGGTTTTTAACTTCCTGAAGTCACTAATTAGAAAAGAGGAGACTGTCTCATATTTGAGTCCTTACACAGTATCTCGTATCATGAGATGCTCTTCTGTTTACTTAATATTGAACAAAAAAGTACTTGAGGAAAACGCATTAGCTTAAAAATCAACCTCACTCGAAGCTAGTTTTAGGATGTTTATAGAAACATCTTAAGAGAAACAAGGGGGAAAAAAAAAGAAGAAAAGAACCAACACATTAATTATTCCCAGATAGTAATCTTAAAATTTAAAGTGTTGGATATTGTTACAAAGAAGATTTTGAAACACTGCTTTTAAAAAAGTAGTCAAGAGGGCAGATAGCAGAAGCAAGAAGAACTACAATTCTGCAGCCTGTGGAAGGAAAACCACTTCACAGAAAGACAAAATGAAAAGGCAGAGGACTTTGCACCAGATGAAGAAACAAGATAAAACCCCAGAAAAACAACTAAATGAAGTGGAGATAGGCAACCTTCCAGAAAAAGAATTCAGAATAATGATAGCGAAGATGATCCAAGACCTCGGAAATAGAATGGAGGCAAAGATCGAGAAGATGCAAGAAATGTTTAACAAAGACCTAGAAGAATTAAAGAACAAACACCTAGAAGAATTAAAGAACAAACAAACAGAGATGAACAATACAATAAGTGAAATGAAAAATACACTAGAAGGAATCAATAGCAGAATAACTGAGGCAGAAGAACGGATGAGTGACCTGGAAGACAGAATGGTGGAATTCATGGCTGTGGAACAGAATAAAGAAAAAAGAATGAAAAGAAATGAAATCAGCCTAAGAGACCTCTGGGACAACATTAAATGCAACATTTGCATTATAGGGGTCCCAGAAGGAGAAGAGAGAGAGAAAGGACCCAAGAAAATATCTGAAGAGATTAGAGTCGAAAACTTCCCTAACATGGGAAAGGAAATAGCCACCCAAGTCCAGGAAGCGCAGAGAGTCCCAGGCAGGAGAAACCCAAGGAGAAACACACTGAGACACATAGTAATCAAATTGACAAAAATTAAAGACAAAGAAAAATTATTGAAAGCAACAAGGGAAAAACGACAAATAACATAAAAGGGAACTCCCATAAGGTTAACAGTATAGAATTTCCTTCAAAAACTAAAAACAGAATTACCATATGACCCAGCAATCCTACTACTGGGCATATACCCAGAGAAAACCATAATTCAAAAAGACACATGCACCCCAATGTTCATTGCAGCACTATTTACAATAACCAGGTCATGGAAGCAACCTAAATGCCCATCAACAGATGAATGGATAATGAAGTTGTGGTACATATATACAATGGAATATTGCTCAGCCATAAAAAGGAACAAAATTGGGTCATTTGTAGAGACGTGGAAGGATCTAGAGACCGTCATACAGAGTGAAGCAAGTCAGAAGGAGAAAAATAAATATCATATATTAACGCATATATATGGAACCTAGAAAAATGGTACAGATGAACCGGATTGCAGGTCAGAAGTAGAGACAGATGTAGAAAACAAACGTATGGACACCAAGGGGGGAAGTGGAGGGGGAATGGTGGTGGTGGGATGAATTGGGAGAGTGGGATTGACATATATACACTAATATGTATAAAATAGATAACTAATAAGAACCTGCTGTATAAAAATATTAATTAAATAAAATTCAAAAATTAAAAAAAAACTTAAACTAAAAAAGTAGTCAAATACTGTTCTCTCAGAAAGGACACAATAGTAGTTAATTCTGGAGAAGTAACTGGGTAGCTGAGGGACAAGACTGGGAGGGTGACCTACTTTTCACTGTGTACCTATTTGTACCCCCTACATTTCAAGCTAGATAAATGTATTACCTATTCAAAAAAAAAAAGTGATTAAATTCTATAACAGAAATTACAGCCTCGTAAAATGTTACGACCAATCACAAATCAAACATGAGTGATGATGACTACCACGCTGTAAGACACACAAAAAACCAAAAACAGCCCCACTGTTTTGTGAATGGTACTTGTGGTTTAGACATAAAATCTTCAGTGTCAGATCGTGCATGCATCCAAAAACTGCTGTAACTCTAACAAGAGAGACTGAAATGAAGATACGCCCTGGATTTTAGTGCTAGCTGGATGATGCAGAGGTTTTCTACTGATGATAAGAACACCACGCAGATACACAGGCAGAGTTTGGGCAAGATAGTTTTATGAAATATGAGTGTGGCTAAAGCAACCCTTTTATTTTATTGCACTGCTTCATAATATGTGGTTTTAATTACGTACATGTTAACTAAATTAATAAATTCTAATTTTTACCATTCATCTACCTCCCTCTAAAAGTTTATAAGAGGAGGACTACCTCATATTTGGGCTTACCTTATGTTCAGGCATACATATTCAAAAGAACATTCTTGCAAGAGAATGTGGCAAGCTATATCAAGTAAAATCACCACAAAGCATAAGCTTTCCCCTTACATGTCCCTCCTCTGCTACATATGACCATTTTCTTGAGCAACTGTATACTACTGCAATTTTATACCAGTTCAACTCTTATTGTGGTCTTTTTTTTTTTTTGAGGGAAATAATTTGAATATTATACTGGTCCAAGTATACTGTGTAAATCTGACCAATTTAGTCATGTTTCAGTTTATGTGGTTATACTCTCTCAGCCACTGCCTAAGATAAAGCTAGGCTCCTAACTGATGGAAGGTTCTAAAGCCATCACCAGCCAACCACAGCCTCCTGAAGGCTTTGACAGCTCCGAGCAAGATGTTGCTTTATACCAATCGCACTGGACAAGGGTTGTGCCCAACAAGCATCAGACACAAGTATCAGATATCTTGTTGGAAGGGAGAACAAGTACATCCCAAAGACATGCACTGAAGAACTGAGGATAGCATCGTAAGTCTTCAATCCATTTTCCTGAATAAGATAAGGCCATTATTTGAAAAGGATCAGGAAACACTTAGAACCCAGAAGATAAGTAAAAAGATACGTAAGGAAGTGCTCTATAGGGAAAGTTTTATTTCTTCTGGCTTTTAAAACTGAAATTAAAAAAACACATTTGGGATTGTAAGACTCATCAGAACTGTGGAAAGCATGGGAAATCCAGTTGAAATTCTTAATTCTTTCCCTGTAATATGTATGCTTGGTGTGTTTGTAAATTTTAATACTTTGTTAGTTTTTATGTTTTAAGTATTAAAAATAGACGTATATCATCTATCTCTACTCATTTTTGTTAAAAACTGACAGTACTGTGTTTTCTGGAGACTACGGGATGCTTCTGATTAATCAGGAGAATTTCCTGAATAGATAACAAATGAACAGAAGATATTCATTTTGTATACAAGTATAAGCCAGCCAAAGACTGAGAATATGGCCATATCCTATACTCATTAATACAAAAAATACTCAAACAAGAAATTCTTGCTTTCTTAGTGATCATTAAGATAGCTCAAATTTTGCCAATTCCGAAATTAAGGTGCAACACATTAGAGATGGGGAACATGGCAGGAGAATCTAGTCAAATCCACCATCTATTTTCCCCGGAGTCAACATAGGAAGCTGCTTTCCAGTACCATGCTAGCGTGAAATCTTCTGCTTGTGCTAAAATGGTTGAACCTAAAGCTTGTTTCCAAAGATTACTTTGCTACCAGAGATACTTATTGGGGAAATAATGAAAGAACTGGATAGAAAGTGAAACTCTGCCTGTTCCTCAAAACCAGCCAGCACCCCTTGAGGTTCTCTCCTTTGTGACAGGCCGCCCAATGGAACGGACCAAAAAATTACTACCAAAGAGGGATACGTTTAGCTCACAAAGAGGTAAGCCCCCACCACACACGCTGAACTCACCATTCTTCCTTTCCTTCAGAGGGGGCAGGTGCTGACTGGACTGCAAGGAGAGTTCCTGGAATTCGTGGGCAACGGCTTCACTTTGAGGACTTGGAGCAAGATGGGCTAAAGGTCCCAACTCATCCTCGGTGTCCAGTGCCCCTGTGTGATCCATTGTGTCCCAGCCACCGGCAGCAGAGGGTACGAGACGCCTCTTAAATGTGGCCTGTTGAAGAGACTGTCAAAATAAAGAATGTGTAAATAGATGGTACTTTTATTTTTCTCTGATCTGCACGAAAGTATTAAAATGGGAACCCTGAGTTCTAGTTCAGTTTCACTGCTATGTGGCAAATGCCATTCGTTTACCCTCTCTGCATTCAGGTTCCTTGTCTAACACACAGGAATATACCTCCCATCTAAAAAAGTGCTTACTAGATAAATAAAAGTTGAAAGGTATTTTGTATAATTTTTTATACTATGGATCAAAGAAAGTTATAGTTATCGGTGTCATTACTTAAAGATTTTAATGCATCCTAAAATGAGACAAAAGTCAACTAATGCTGATGAAAATAAAAAAGCAGTCTGGTTTGAAAAATCTATCTCAACTCCTACAAATCAAACAACTATACACGAAGTCAACATTCCCAGCAACCAGCAATGTTTCAGATAATGAATCCTCTGTCAGCCTCGGTCTCAGAGTGAGAACAGAGAACAAAACTTTCAGCCAACCCACAATGGACATACAGTTCACAACAAAGAGACAAAACTTTATTTTAAGCCACTGAGATTTGGGGTTGTTTACTATCACAGCATAACCTGGCCCATTCTGACTGATATAGAAATTAGTAACAGAAATACCAAAGACACAATAAAAACCCTAAATATGTGACATTGGCTTATGTGGGGATGAGCAGTGGGCAATAAGAAAACTGTTATGGAAAGTTGAAAGCTAAAAGGATGGTGGTCCGTATTATGTGACGGCAAAGCATCTGATAGGCTACCTGCTTAGCAGCATCCCACATCACAGTGTGTTTATCCATTCACCTATTGATGGACATTTGAGTTGTTTTCAGCTTTTGACTATTACAAATAAAGAAGCTATGAACATTATTGCATGAGTATTTATATGTATATATGCTTCCACTTCTCTTGGGTAAATACCTAGGAGTGAAGTGGTTGGATTGTTTGGCAGCTGCATGCATAAATTTTAAAGAAACTAACAAACTATCCTCTAAAATGGCTGTGCCCTTGTGCTCTCCTACCAGCAGTGAATGAGAATTCTACTTGTTCTACAACCTTGCCAACACTTGATTATGGTCAATTTTTAAAATGTTAGTTATTTTAATGGGTGTGTAGTGATATCTCATGGTTTTATGTACGTATGCATGTATGTATTTATTTATTTTGGGCTGCACTGGGTCCTCGTTGCTGTGCACAGGCTTTCTCTAGTTGCGGCGAGCGGGGGCTACTCCTCGTTGCAGTGAGCCGGTCTCTCATCACAGTGGCTTCTCTTTGTTGCAGAGCATGGGCTCTAGGTGCACGGGCTTCAGTAGTTATGGCATGCAGGCTCAGTAGTTGTGGCACACGGGCTTAGCTGCTCTGCAGCATGTGGGATCTTCCCGGACCAGGGCTCGAACCCGTGTCCCCTGCATTGGCAGGCAGATTCCTAACCACTGCGCCACCAGGGAAGTCCCGATATCTGGTTTTAATTTGCATTTCCCTAACGATGTTGAGCATGTTTTAATGTGCTTATTTGCCATTTGTATATCTTCTTCGGCTAATATCTGATCAAATATTTTGTTGATTTTTTTAATTAGGTGGTTTATTTTCTTATTATTGTTTTGAGAGTTCCTTACATATTCTGGACAAAAGTTCTTTATCAGATGTGTGATTTGTAAACACAGGCATTCCTTGTTTTATTGTGCTTCACTTTATTGCACTTCACAGATACTGCATTTTTTTAAAAATTGAAGGTTGTGGCAACCCTGCGTTGTTCAAGGTTATTGGCACCATTTTTCCAATAGCATATGCTCATTTCTTGGCTCTGCATAATTCTTGAAACATTTCAAACTTTTTCATCATTATTAAATTTGTTACGGTGATCTATGATCGGTGATCTTTGATGTTACTGTTGTAACTGTTTGGGGGTGCCATAAACCACGCCCATATAAGATAACCAACTTCACTGATAAATGTTGCGTGTTCTGACTGCTCTACCAACCGGCCATTGCCTGTCTCCTCCTTCTCCTTGGGCCTCTCTATTCCCAAGGACAGAACAATATTGAAATTAGGCCAATTAATAACCCTACGATGGCTCCTAACCCTACAAGTGAAAGGAAGAGTCACACATCTCTCACTTCAAATCAAAAGTTAGATATGATCAAGCTTAGTGAGGAAGGCCGAAAGCCGAGACAGGCTGAAAGTGAGGCCTCTCAGCCAAAGTTAGCTTAGTTGAGAAAGCAAAGGAAAAGCTCTTGAAGGAAATTAAAAATGCTACTCCAGTGAGCACATGAATGATAAGAAAGCAAAACAGCCTTATTGCTGATATGGAAAAAGTTTTAGTGGTCTGGATAGAAGATCAAACCAGTCACAACATTTCTTTAAGCCAGAGACTAAGTCAGAGCAAGGCCCTCTCATCAATTCTATGAAGGCTATGAGAGGTAAGGAGGCTGCAGAAGAAAAGTCTGATGTTAGCAGAGGTTGGTTCATGAGATTTACGGAAAGAAGCCATCTCCACAACATAAAAGTGCAAGGTGAAGCAGCAAGTGCTGATGTAGAAGCTGTAGCAAGTTATCCAGAAGATCTAGCTAAGATAATTAATGAAAGTGGCTACAATGAATAACAGATTTTCAGTGTAGACAAAACAGCCTTATATTGGGAGGATACTTTCATAGCTAGAGACTTTCATAGCCAGAGAGAATAAGTCAAATTCCTGGCTTCAAAGCTTCAAAGGACAGGCTGACTCTCTGGTTAGGGACTAATGCAGCTGGTGACTTTAAGTTGAAGCCAGTGCTCATTCACTACTCTGAAAATCCTAGAGCCCTTAAGAATGATGCTAAATCTACTCTGCCTGTGCCCTATAAATGGAACAAAAAGGCCTAGATGATAGTAATCTATTTACAACATGGTTTATTGAATATTTTAAGCCCACTGTTGAGACCTACTGCTCAGAAAAAGATTGCTTTCAGAATATTACTGTTCATTGACAGGGTACCTGGGTCACCTTAGAGCTCTCATGGAGATTTACAATAAGATTCATGTTGTTTTCATGCCTGCTAACACAACATCCATTCTGCAGCCCATGGATCAAGAAGTAATTTCAACTTTCCAGTCTTACTATTTAAGAAATAACATGTTGTAAGTCTATAGTTGCCATACATAGTGATTCTGTTAATGGATCTGGACAAATAGTAAATCGAAAACCTCCTGGAAAAGGATTCACCATTCTAGATGCCATTAAGAACATGTGCGATTCATGAGAAGTCGAAGTATCAACATTAAAAGGAATGTGGAAGAAGTTGATCCCAACACTCATAGATGACTTTGAGGGGTTCAAGACTTCAGCAGAAGAAGTAACTGCAGATGTGGTGCAAAGAGCAAGAGAACTAGAATTGGAAGTGGAGCCTGAAGATGTGACTGAATTGCTGCAATCTCATGATAAAGGAGTTGCTTCTTTTGAATGGTTTCTTGAGATGGAATTTAATCCTGGTGACGATGTTGTGAAAATTGTTGAAATGACAACAAAAAATTTACTTTATTTACATAAACTTAGTTGGTAAAGCAGTGGCAGGATTTGAGAGGACTGAATCCAATTTTGAAAGTTTTCCTGAGTAAAATGTTAACAGCAATGTGTGCTATAGAGAAATTGTTCATGAAAGGAAGAGTCATTTGATGCAGCAAACTTCACTGTTGTCTTATTTTAAGAAATTGCCACAGCCACCCACATCCTGATCAGTCAGCAGCCATGAACACTGAGGCAAGACCCTCCACCAGCAAAAAGATTACAACTCACTGAAGACTCAGATGATGGTTAGCATTTTTTAGCAGTATTTTGAATTAAGATACATAAATTGTTTTTTAGGCATAATGTTATTGCACACGTAATGGACTACAGTATGGTGTAAACATCACTTTTATATGCCCTGGGAAACCCCAAAATTTGTGTGACTTGCTTTATTGTGAAATTTGCTTTACTGCAGTGGTCTGGAACCAAACCTGCAATTATCTTTGAGGTATGCCTGGATTTTCTCCCGGTCTATGGCTTACCTTTTTGTGTTCTTAATAGTGTTTTTTTAAAGAGCAGATGTTTTTAATTTGAGGAAGTCCAATTTATCCATTTTTTCTTTTATGGATCATGCTTTTAGTGTTGTAGCTAAGAAATCTTTGATTAACCCAAGGTCACAGAGATGATCTCCTATGGGTTTCTTTAGATATTTTATAGTTTAATATTTTACATTTAAGTCTATGATCCACTTTGAGTTAATTTTTGTATCTGCTGCGAGATACGAATCAAAGTTTTCTGTTTTCTGCATAAAGATATCTGATTGTTCCAGCACCATTTGTTGAAAAGGTTATCTTTTCTCCACTAATTTCTCTTTGCACCTCTGTTGCAAGCCAGCTGACCATGTATATGTGTATCTATTTATTGACTCTTTATATAGTTCCCAGAAAGGAGAGAACCACAAAGGAGGAGACTCTAAATTCTGTGTATAAACTCTGCCCAAGTCTCTGGCTGACCCCTAAACTATGCACATGCAGGACAGGTTCCCAACTCCTTTTATTAAAGCAAAAATAACAGAACTGAGATCTAAGCTGCTGCTCACCATTGGAAAGACAGAGTTTGCAAAGGTGAGTTCAGCAAAGTTAACTGCCTGCTAAAATAAAATAATACTCTAAGAGGGAAACTTACAGAGTCCAAATCTCCACAACTGTCCATCCAGAATTCCATATCCAACAAAAATACCCTTTAATAATGAAGGCAAAATTGTCACCAGCAGACACACACTACAAGAAATGCTAAAAGAATTTCTTCAGGCTGAAGGAAAGTAATGCCACATATTACTTGGGTCTCAGTAATAAAAAGCATCAGAAATGGTAAACATGTAGATAAATACCAAAGACTAGTTCTTCCTCTTGATTTCGTTAACATTACCATTCCAAGTAAAAATTATAGCACCGTGTTATGGGGTTTATAATGTATGTAGATGTAATATATATGACAATTATAGCATAAAGGATGGGGGAGGGGTAACCATATTACAACATTCTTATAAATACTTCTATACATTATAAAGAAGTTGTACCATTTTAACTTGAAGTAGACTGAGAAATTAAGGTTGTACATTGTAATTCCTAGAACAACCATTTAAAAAAAGACATAGTTTTAGCTAAAAAGCCAATAGGGGTATTAAAAAGGAATTCTAAAAATACTTATTCAACTTAAAAAGAAGGAATAGAGAAACAAAAAAGAGATGGGACAAGCAAAAGCAAACAGTAAAATAGTAGACCTAAATCCAACCTTATCAATAATGATATTAAATGTAAATGGACTAAACATTATGATTAAAAGAAAGATTGACAGGATGGATTTTTCAAAGTCTAAAAATGTATGTCTATAAGTGACATGCTTTAAATATGAAGACATAAATAGGATGGAAGTAAATAGATAGAAAAAGACGGGTCACACAACAAGATGCCCAACAAGGCTGGAATGACTACATTAACATCAATCAAAGTAGACCTCAAAGGATGTGTTAGGTAGGTGAATTTGCATGTAAAGTGACTTATTTTGCTATGAAATATTAAAATATGACTCTTAGATTTTTCAAAATTATGAATTTTCATTTCAAATTATTTATTCATATAAAATAAAATCTGTTAATAGCAAATTAATTCTAAGATACAAGTACCATAATGCCCTTTTAATGGCAAGATGTACAAACTCTGAACATTAGCGCTAATGATTTGGAAGATCCTTTAGGCATACAATTTAAAAATATTTTCATGCACTATTATCTGCACTTCATATCGAAGAATTTTTTTCAACCTATTATTCCTTGACATTATGCTCACCTCAAACTCCCACACATCTCTCCAAATTAAGAACATTATAAACTAAGAAAATCTTTATGAAATGTAGCAAAAGTGTTCAAAATTTTTAACTTAATATTCATGAACATTTTTAATGGAGTACATACAGACTCTTTCTATTCTGAAATTCTACTACCAAATTTGCAAGCTGTCATCTAATATCTACTTAAACGCTTGATAATTTTGTTTTGAAATTGAAATTCAACATCAAACATAAAGAAACACTTTCTGTCCAACAGTCTCTAATTGAGATGTTAAAGAAATGGCATTAGAATGAATTCTTTCATTGGGTCATAATCTAGTTATGAAAGTAAAGCAATCATTCAGCTTTAATAATACAAACTGTGATAAAATATTAATTTGTCTAGAACTGACAGAATGAATGACTGTGGAGTTAATATATGACACGTCCCAATAATATAACTTCACTCCAAAATGAAACTAATCCAACATTTATCCAACGCTAGGTCAAAGCACAGCACAACAGTAGTATAAGACCAACCTGGGATATGGCTTCTGCTCTCAAAAAACAAATCACTTCATTGTCAGATACTACACCAGAGACAGAGAAAATAACACAGGAAAAAACAAGAGGCATCACACTTTCATTTGTCCATCTATTGATTCACTCGTATCTTTTTTTCTCAATGGAGTCAAGATAACACCAATAATGATCTTATATTTAAAAAGATGCTGGGCTAAGGTAGTTCCCAAATCAATGCTAACGTTTGTTTTGAACCAAGTGAAGTCCAAAGCCAAATCTCTTTCCACTGTACCTTACAGCTCGTAATGACTAATTCGTGTGAAATATTAATAAGTAAAGTAGTATATAGTCATTGCTATATAAAAGAAATGCTAAAAAATAAAGGAGTTCAAAGAATATCAATATCAAACTTAAGAAGTTTAATATATAATCAGCCAAATGCAGACAGGTAGAATATCCAAATACACTCAACAAAAAATGTTTTAGCAACAGCAAAACTGTTGTCCCTGCCCTTAAAGCTCCCCTGAGGGCTTCCCTGGTGGCGCAGTGGTTGAGTGTCCGCCTGCCGATGCAGGGGACACGGGTTCGTGCCCCGGTCCAGGAAGATACCACATGCCGCGGAGCGGCTGGGCCCGTGAGCCATGGCTGCTGAGCCTGTGCGTCCAGAGCCTGTGCTCCGCAACGGGAGAGGCCACAGCAGTGAGAGGCCCGCCCGCGTACCACAAAAAACAAACAAACAAACAAACAAACAAAAAAGCTCCCCTGAATTACAAATATTAGGGAAATGCCTGGCTAACAGCCCGCAAAAATTTATTTACATTCAAACAAGATAAAACTTGGATCAAGAAGTTCAAAGACAAAGCTGACCACACACAAA
This sequence comes from Mesoplodon densirostris, assembly GCF_025265405.1. NCBI lineage: Eukaryota > Metazoa > Chordata > Mammalia > Artiodactyla > Ziphiidae > Mesoplodon > Mesoplodon densirostris. The sequence continues at coordinate 55,258,377 of NC_082676.1, forward strand.
AAGTAATTTCTGCATTACAAGAGTATTTACTATTAAGTCCCATGATCAAACAAATTGAAAATTTTACATCAAACACACTTTTGAGAAACAGAACATTTTGTCATTGGGTTGGGTAAATTAGTGATATCAACCTTAATTGATTATTTTATGCTATCAATTCTCCCTTCAAAGCTCCTGGTGGCAATTTGTTAAACATAATGTTAGAGCTCAAAATTTATTTATGAATATAAGGACAAAACTCCTGTCAACTGTATATGCAAAGATATTTTCTAAATATTATACAGCTGTTTCTGTATTGTGTTCTAAATAAAATTTCTTAATGGTATCAAGAATTCAGGATCAAGTCTGTTTACATTTTTGTATAAGTAACATTCTCCTCCCAGTTTTATAACTGGGGAAAAAAAACAATCACAAAAAGGAACACTTCATCCAATTTGTCCATATTCACTCGTAACAATTAGGATGGAATCAGAAAATCAGAGTTCTAAAAGCACATGTTTCTACACAAATATTATTTTACTATGTACTGTTTTCATTAACTATTATTATTATGAAAAGTATTTTTGTTCCCCTATTTTTTCTAATTTAACTCCTGTTTTTGATTACTTGAATGTACTTATATGTTCAAAGACTATGGAAGTTCACAGAATAACAGAACATTTTAGCTGAAAGGTATCTTAGAATCTATGCCTAGTAGGTGCTTCTCAACCCTCCTCACAATATGATAATCATTTGAAGAACTTAAAAAAATTCCTAATGGGTAGGGGTAAAGGAGAATCTCTCCATAGATTTTGATACAGTTACTTGAAAAGAGTGATTCTAATGTGTAGCCAGTGCTGAGAATCATTGACCTAGTGGAACCCCCTTATTTTATAGAGAGGATAAATCATTTGCCCAATGAGTGAGAACAGAGGTCAGAACCAAATTATTATAGCATGTGTGAAAACAACAGAATATAAGTAGGTACAAAGTGCTGTGGAAACCAAAAGAATTAAATGTCTAATTGTATTTGGGTAAGTTAGGAAAGTCTCCCAGAACAAAAAGGACTTTGCAGACACAGAAGTTTTTCTCATTAGTAAAAGTACAGTGGCATGAACAGCTATCATCCAATAGCAGAAAGTCTGATGGGGCCAGTGTAGAAAGAGCATAACATGGAGAAGCAGAAGACAAGGCTGGTGCAGTGAGTTAAAGCACAATTGTGAAGAAATGTTAAGAAACAGTGATATGATCAGATTTGTATTTTAGAAAGATCATTCTGGCAGAGGTATGTTACTGATAAAAATCTCATGCTGAATAACCAATGTTGGCAAGGATGTGGAGAAAAGGGAACCCTCCTACACTGTTGCTGGGAATGTAAATTGGTGCAGCCACTATGGAAAACAGTATGGAGGTTCCTCAAAAAGCTAAAAGCAGAGCTACCATATGATCCAGCAATCCCACTCCTGGGTATATATCTGAAGAAAACAAAAACACTTATTTGAAAAGATACATGCACCCCAATGTTCACAGCGGCACTATTTACAATAGCCATGGTATGGAAGCAACCTAAGGGTCCATCAACAGACAAATGGATAAAGATGCAGTATATATACACCATGGAATACTACTCAGCCACAAAAAAGAATGAAATAATGTCATTTCCAATAACATGGATGGACCTGGAGGGTATGCTTAGTGAAATAAGTCAGAGAAAGACAAATGCTGTATGTTATCACTTATATGTGGAATCTAAAAAATAAAACAAACAAGTGAATGCAACAAAACTGAAATAGACTCACAGATACAGGTTACAAGCAGGGAGAAGGAAGAGGGGGAGGGACAAGATGGGGTAGGGGATTAAAAGGTACAAACTATTCTGTATAAAATAAATTAGAAGGATATATTATACAGCATAGGGAATATAGCCAATATTTTAAAATAACTATAAATGGAGTACAATCTATGAATATTTTGAATCACTATGTTGTACACCTGAAACTAATATTGTAAACCAACTATACCTCAATAAAAAAGTTAATAAATAAAATATGGTTACTGATTAGTCCAAGCTGTTATTGGGTTGGCTAAAAAGTTCCTTTGGTTTTTAAGTAAAAATAAAAGACACATTTTTCACTTTCACCAAGAACTTTATTGAACAACGTATTCACTGTTTTGTTCCACTACCTTCGGCCATTTTTCAGGCAACTTCGTAAATCCATCTTCCCAAAACTTTTTATCTTTTTGAGCAAAGAATTGTTCCAGGTGCCTTTTACAGTCTTCCAGGGAATTGCAATTTTTTCCATTAAGAGAATTTTGTAAAGACCAAAATAAATGGAAGTCCGAAGGTGCAGTGTCTGGTGAATATGGCGGATGAATCAGAACTTCCCAGCCAAGCTGCAGCAGTTTTTGCCCGGTCATCAAAGAAACATGCGGTCTCACATTATCCTGATGGAAGATTATGCGTTTTCTATTGACTAATTCCAGACGCTTTTTGTCGAGTGCTGCTTTCAGTTGGTCTGAGTGGGAGCAGTACTTGTTGGAATTAATCGTTTGGTTTTCTGGAAGGAGCTCATAATAGAGGGCTCCCTTCCAACCCCACTATACACAACATCACCTTCTTTGGATGAAGACCAGCCTTTGGTGTGGTTGGTGGTGGTTCATTTCGCTTGCCCCACGATCTCCTCTGTTCTAAATTGTTGTACAGTATACACTTTTAATCACCCGTCACAATTTGTTTTAAAAACAGAACGTTTTCATTACGTTTCAGCAGAGAATCACATGCCGAAATACGGTAAAGGATTTTTTGCTTAACTTATGTGGAACCCAAACATCAAAGCGATTCACGTAACCAAGCTGGTGCAAATGATTTTCAACGCTTGATTTGGGTATTTTGAGTATGTCGGCTATCTCCCGCGTGGTATAACATTGCTCGTTCTCAGTTAATTACTCAATTTGATTGCTATCAACTTCAACTGGTCTACTCGACCATGGAGCATTGTCCAGCGAGAAATCTCCAGCACAAAACTTCACAAACCACTTTTGACACGTTCGATCAGTCACAGTACCTTCTCCATACACTGCACAAATCTTTTTTTTTGCGTTTCAGCTGCGTTTTTACCCTTCCTGAAATAATAAAGCACAATATGCCGAAACCGTTGTTTTTCTTCCAGTTTCAATATTAAAATGGCTACACAAAAACCAATTTTGATAAGTTTTTTTTAAATGCGCGCTGATATGACAGCTGTCACATACAATCTAACAAAATTGTTTCAAATGAAGTTAAAGACAACTAAGCGCTACAGAGCCATCTTGATGGAAAAAGAAACCGAATGGACTTTTTGGCCAAAACCATTTTTAAAAATTTCATGCTGAAAAGCTGACAGACTAAGTTAAGATAGTGGTAATGCAGAAAGGGGAATAAATTCAGAAAATAATTCAGAGACAACATTTCAAGGCTTAATGACTGGCTCAGTTGAAAGGTAAAGGAGAATAAAGAATTGAAGGTGGCTGACTTGGGCAGCTGGAAAAGCTGGCAGGCAGGGATGAGTAGTGGGGAAGATGAGTGTTCACTGTGAGAGACTACAGGCCCCTCAGAGGGAGCTCTGAGAAAGGCTGTGGCTGACGGGACAGCTATTTGGTTTGAAGCAAATCACTTAACCTCTCAGGGATCTGGTTTCCTAATTCAAAAATATGGAAATGACAAATGAAAAGAAGAAAAGGGAAGAATATTTACTACATTTCTATGTACTCAGTTTGGCACTAAGTTTTTTACTCTATGCTTTCCTTACCTTTGCCCTAATGACCTCCCTGTGGGCAGGTATTACTCTCATTTTACAGATGAGAAAACCAAGACTTGGAAAGATTAAACAAAAGTGAGAGATTAGCGCAAAAGCCAGGATTCCAACTTCAGAGCCCGCAGTCCTTCTAAAATAATACATTTATGTGCCAAAGCTCAAATGAGTTGGAGCAAATGACTGGGAGGGACAGATGTTACTGGGGTAGGAGGAAGTGGTGCGGAGGGGAGAGGCAGCTGTGGAAGGCTCCGTGGGCACGACTCTTCACACACGCACTGGGGGCCCACGGCCCGCTCAGTCACACCTCCGTGTAAAGACCCTGTCCATTAGGCAGTTATGACGTATCAGTGCTGAACAGGAGCTAGCAGCATGCACCTGCTTCGGGGCAGAGGAAGAAAACACTCTCCTCTTACTGTTCCCCTTGAGCAAACACACAAGGTGTAGCTGGAATTAAACTCCAGATTGGAAGAAGATGAAATCTAAAATTGTAGATGTACTGCACATAAACAGGACACGTTTTTGACATGAGGTTATAATTCTTTCAAATAAACAACTTCTAAGCAGGGTTTTTATTTGTAGCGGTTGGATTTTTATGTGTAGCCATTAAATACATAGCCGAAATGTACTATAAATATACAGAACACTAACAATACACTACATAGAAGAAGTTATATAACTGCTCTTCTGTGCTTGAAGTGGCTGTTATAGCTCTAAACATGCCAATGTGATCATTTTTTTTTTTAACTTGCTTACTGCAGACATGTTTCAAACGAACATAACATGGAGCAAAATGCATACCTAACACTCCACAGTGAGACATTCTGAAGTATTGTAACTAACATTTACGTAAAGAATGTTTCTGAAATATTCATTGTAATCCATCTATAAATAAAAATTTGAATTAGCAAAAGTTTAAAACACATGTGGTTTTAAAATTACTATCTAAAAAAAAGAAACAAAGAAGTAGAAAATTTTATTTGTTTCCCAAGTAAAACACCCAAAACCCAAGTCTTTTTAGCTTGAACAGTTGCATTTTCCAAGTTTATTCAAAATGAGTGATTCTCAGAGAATAATAATTGATTGGAGGATTAATTTTAAGCTGAGATGATTTCCATATTTATCAAATACTGGGTTAAAAACAAACTCTAGTTTTGTTGAACCATAAATTAGCCTTTGATCTAAATGCTAAGAAGTAAATATTTATAAACAGATTAAACAAATGTTTACTTAACAGAAAAAAAATATACTGTACTCCTATTTCTGAGTTCTCTAAGGCAGGGAGAGGAGGTAGAAGGGAAAAGGAGGAAGGGAAGAAGGAAAGAGAAAAACAGAAAGAAAGGGGAAGAGAAAGGGCCACTAAAAGGAGGGCAGTCTCTTCTTGCTGTTTTCTAGCTCTTTACACTTCTTGGTAGTAGAAATCAGTAAATTTGAATTTAAATTTAAACAAAGTATTGTAAAATACATGAAGAAAGATGAAGTTTAATTTACTTGTCCAAGCTATCTTGACTAGTTAAGTAACAGAGCTGGGACCATGAGTCCTCCTCTGTATGAGTCCCCCTAATTTATAATCTAGTTCTTTGGTTCCTAATTAATCCGAAGAGAAACCCTCTTGCCTGAGGCAACCACGCCAGATAGTAAATTGGTAAACTGAAAAACTTAGTTAATAGAGGAGCCATTACAACTGATACACATAAATCTTAAGACATTTTCTTTTAAGTTAGAATGCAGAAATGTCCATGTTTGCCAGTATTCCAACACAGGGTCAAGGCCATCTCTTTGCAGATGTGTCAGCTCTCTGGCACAAACCACCACTATCCATGACTCCTAGTTTCCATTTCTTTAAAGTAGAAAAAAAATTTAAAGGATTTTGAGCACAGCGTGTGTTTATATTTTTACAATTCTGAACCCAATTTATTTAGTTTCTCGCCCACACCCAATCCAATAGTATTAAGTAACATGGCTTTGTGGTCCCAGACACTTAACATTTTTGCATTCATAGTTCATCAGTTTACATAATATTTAGTTAAACTGCGTAATTATGATTACTATTACTACTGGCATAAACATATTTAGGAATAAACACAGCTGACTTTTGGTTAGCACATAACTTAGTTAGTGAGAGCAGAAATGCATCACCACACTTCAGGGTCACCTCCTCATCACGCCCATTCAGTGTGTCCTGGGACAAAGGGGTTGGAGAAGGCTGGTCATCCCCTCAAGCCGAACAAGTTTAGGATGGATAACACAGGTTCCACCCCGAAACATTTTAAAATTGATGTTGATGCCAAGGGCACTTCAAATTGGAAACTTGATCTTTTTAAGTTTTCTGGAGTCTGTTAATACAAATTACTTCATAGATATTATCTCATTACTGTCTAACTTCATGCAAAATGCGTTAATATTGTACTCTGAGACAACAGAGTACATACCAAATAAATGTTAATATTCAGAGTTTTATAACAGTACTCTAGCAGATAGTACAATTATACATAAGTTTCTAATGCCGTTAGTTAAATACGAAATAATCTATTCTCAGTATATCACAGTCCTTTCAAAATACTTGTGAATTCTTCTCTCCATTAAACGCACTTTGGCATACATCATAAAACAGCAATTTCAATCAGCTGTGAAACAACAGTGTGGATAAGTGTTTTTGTTAATTGAGATATAATTCACATACCATAAAATTCACCATTTTAATGTGTACAATTCAGTAATTTTTAGTACAGTCACAAGGTATGCAACCATCACTATCTAATTCCAGAACATTTCATCATATCTAAAAGAAATCCCACCCCCATTAGTAGTCACTTCCCAGCCAGGAAGTGACTACCCACCCCCAGCCCTTGGTACCACTAACCTACCTTCTTGTCTCTATGTATTTGCCTATTCTAGACATTTCATTTAAATAGTTTTACTTCCTTTCTAATCTGGATGACTTTTATTTCTTTTCTTGCATTATTTCCCTGGCTAGACACTCTGTACAATGCTGAATAGAAGTGGCAAGAGTGGATATCCTTTCTTGTTTCTAATCCAAGTGGGAAAGCTTTCAGTCTTTTACCATTAGTATGATGCTAGCTGTAGGTGTTTCACAGATGCCTTTTATCAGGCTGGGAAAGTTCTCTTTTATTCCTAATGTTTTGGGTGATTTTATCACAAAAGGGTGTTGGGTTTTGTCAAATGCTTTTTCTGTATTCATTAATTGTGGGTTTCCCCCCTCTTTATTCTGCTATATAGTATATATTACATTAATTGATTTTTAGATGTTAAATCAATTTTGCATTCTTGTGATAAATCCTACTTGGCCATGGTATATAATCCTTTTTATAAGCTGCCGGATTTGGGTTGCTAGTGTTTTGTTGAAGATTTTTACATTATATTTACAAGGGATATAGTCTAATTTTCTTTTCATGTGCTGTCTTTAACTGGTTTTGGTATCAATGTAATACTGGCCTCAAAGAATGAGCTGAATGTTTCCTTGTCTTCTATTTTTTGGAGGAGTTTACAAAGAATTGGAGTTAATTCTCTTTAAATTGGTGGAGCCATCTGGTTCTGGGCTTTTCTTTTGGGGAAGTTGTATGATTACTCATTCAATTTCTTTGCTATAGGTCTATTTCAGATTTTCTGATTCTTCTTGAGTCAGTTTTGGTAGTTTGCATCTTTCTAGAAATTGGTCCATTTCATCTGGGTTGTCTAATTTGTTGACATGCAACTGTCAACTGTTCATAGTATTCCCATATAATTCTTTTTATTTCTGTAACATTAGTAGTAATATCCCCACTTTCATTCCTGATTTTGGTAATTTGAATCTTTTCTCTTTTTTTCTTAGTCTAACTAAAGCTTTGTCCCCTTTTTTTAAATCTATTAAAAAACCTACTTTTGGTTTCATTGATTTTCTCTGTTTTCTTTATTATTTAGTTCTGCTCTAATCTTTATTATTTCCTTCCTTCTGCTTGCCTTGGGTTTAGTTCTTCTTTTCTAGTTTTGTTAAGGTGGCAAGTTAGGTTACTGATTTCAGCTTTTTGGAAAAGATATTCTTAAAGCTCCAAACTTTTCACAAGGTGATATAATATACATCTTAATGCACAGTATCCACATTATCCTTACAATGTGTGGTGTTCACAAATTTCAAAAAGCACTTATTATTATGTTCAAACTAGTTAAGCTTAAACGTTCCCAGAAGGATTTCTACAACACCAGAGTATAAGAGGATGAAAATCGCTTCAGATATCAGAACCACCATACCCTGTGCACACCTCGCTGCCTTCTGAACATACCCAATGATGAAAATGTCTCATTCCTCCACAGGCAGTCCTTTTCATCTCAGAGAATTCTACCACAACGCCCTTCCCCACACTGAAAGGAAACCATCACTGCAGTAGGCTGTAGTTTCAAGAAGAAGACATGACACTATCTTCAACTCTACATATTCTTCTTACAATGTGACTTCAGCATTCTTCTCATCAAAAGGTGGGGACTAAGCTGTCTCTGTTTGAATTTGTGCTAGTCTGTGCTACAGGGTAAGGGATGTTATATGACTTACAAGATTAGGTCATAATAGGTCTGCCTGGGTCTCTTGGAATGTTCATCTTTGGAGCTGCTGAGATGCCACATAAGCCATCTGACTGCCCTGAGGCTGCTATACGGTGAGGAAACCAAAACTAGCCCATGACTAAGGTGAAGTGAAGAGACAGACAGAGATGCCCACCCAATCACCAGCTACTTCAGCCACCTTCCCTTGCTGTTGCAGTTTCAGCCACTGTCTGACTGCAATCAAAACAGAGACCAAGCCAGAACTGCCCAGCTGAACCCTCCTCAAATCCCTGATCCACAGAGGTCATAGAAGATAATAAGTAATTGTTGTGCGTTCAGCCACTAAGTTTTGGGGTGATGTGCTACACAACAATAGTAACTGGAATATTGACTCTAGGCAACATGTACTCCTTAATCCCAGAGTCTACACCTGGGATCATGAAGACTAAGTCCAATTAATTTTTCAATACTGGAAATACTAAAAAAATCATAGTTGATTCTCAGTCTTCTGTGAGAGTATTAAATCATTTGACAATTTTATATTTTAAATCATGGTTTCACTTTTCACAATTCTGGTCATACTAGCCTGAATTAGTTAAAAGACAGTTTATCTACATTTTCTTTTTTCTTTTTTTTTTTTTTTTGCGGTACGCGGGCCTCTCACTGTTGTGGCCTCTCCCGTCGCGGAGCACAGGCTCTGGATGCGCAGGCTCAGTGGCCATGGCTCATGGGCCCAGCCGCTCTGCGGCATGTGGGATCTTCCCGGACCAGGGCACGAACCCATGTCCCCTGCATCGGCAGGCAGACTCTCAACCACTGCGCCACCAGGGAAGCCCTATCTACATTTTCTTAATCATGAGACCCAGGACTATATCCAGTCCTCCAATGACAGTATACATGAACTGTTGAGAAATGTAGGAAGACTATGTCACTCACTGGCGAGGCTTTTATTAATCTGGTGTGAGTTCATATGTATAAACTTTGAATAAAATCCTTTTCCACAGGAAATGGTATAGTACAGGATATCAGTTAAGAGTTAAGGTTTTGGAGTTAGACAAATATGGAGACAAAGTTCAGCACTATCACTAAGAAGCTATATGACCTTCAGTAAAGTGTATAACCTCAATAAAGCTTAATTCTTCATTTATAAATTGGGGTCACAGTACCCAACTCATGGGATTATGACAAAGGTTAAACGTAAGCACACAAGTAGCTACTGTTATAATGGTTTCTCCAATCACAATGCTCCTCATCCTCTTCCTGTTGAACTGATTTTTTGTTTGTTTTGATCCAAGGTCAGGGCCTCATATTTATCTCTATTAAAGTAGCTCTTATTATATACAGCCCATTGCTTCACTCACTTATGATCTTTTACACAAATAACCGTTTATAGAAGATGTAGTGGAAGAAAAAACCCCATTAACAATAGCAACAAAAAGATAAAATATCTAGAAATAAATGTAACTGGGAATGTATAAAATCTTTATAAGGAAAATGTTAAAACATGACTGAAGAACTCCAGAGAAGACTTGAAGAACTAGAGTGTATTATATTACTGGATAGGAAGATTCAGCATCATAAAGATGTCTGTGCTGCCTAATTCAACTTATAAAATTTAAATGATTGAAATAAAAATACAAAAAAGGTTATTTTTCCTTTGGAAGTGGGGTGGGGAACCTAGACAAGTTAATTTTAAAGCCCTTATGGAAAAGAAAAAAACAAAACAAAACAAGCAGAAGTTGTCTGAAAAACCAATGAAAAAGAGGAGAGAGTGCTACTAGACCTAGCACATATTAAAATATACTACAATACCTCAATGATTAAAACAGTATGATATTAGTATACGAAGTGAGAGACAGGAAAACATGTGATACAGAGGAGAATGTCTAAAAATTAGATACATATATGCATAGAAATTTAGTATATAATAAAGTTGGAATTGCAAATTAGAGTTAAAAACATGGACTTTTTGAAGAAAGGTACTAGGATAACTGAGTAGCCATTCGGGGGAAAAAAAGTTAGAACCAAACCTAACATAGTTCAGCAGGATAAATGGCTCATGAATCAGAGATTTAAAGGTTAAAATATGAGACAAAAAAGGTTACAGAAGAAAATATGGGAAGTCCTCCATAGCCTTAGAGTGGGGAAAACCTTTCCATCACTCCAACTCCTGAAGCCATAAAAAAAGATGGATAGGGGCTTCCCTGGTGGCGCAGTGGTTGAGAGTCCACCTGCCGGTGCAGGGGAGACGGGTTCGTGCCCCGGTCCGGGAAGATCCCACATGCCGCGCAGCGGCTGGGCCCGTGAGCCATGGCCGCTGGGCCTGCGCGTCCGGAGCCTGTGCTCCGCAACGCGAGAGGCCACAACAGTGAGAGGCCCGCGTAACGCAAAAAAAAGATGGATAAATTATATAATTATATATGCATATGTACTTATATGTATATTCATATAAACTTTACATGCCAAGAAAACCATAAACAAGATGAAAAGTGACTTACCAGGAAGTCTGTATTTACAACTTACAATACACAGAAATAAGCCCCTACAAACAGAAAAGGAAAAGATCGATAATAGAGATTTTTAAATGAGCAAAGGATATGAATAAAGCTCAGAGAAAAGGAATGTTCTTTTAAAATATGACAAGATGCCCAACCCTCCTCACGAAGAAAGAAATGTTAAAACTACCACGAGAAACCGATTTCATTTAGATTGGCAAAATTCTGAAAGTTTAATAACACAGATTGGCAAGACTGGGCCTTACCTCATAAATTAGAGGAATATAAAATGGTACAACCTTTACGGATAAAAATTTGTCAACATCTATTAAAATTACAAATGCACTAACTCCTTGACCTAGCAATTTATCATCTGGGAATTTACATGTTCAAAATGAAACTGTAGGTGGGACTTCTAGAATGGCAGAGAAAAGAGCTCAGCAAATCCTGTCTCTAACGGCAATGATAAAACAAGACAAAATTGCCAAAAACAACGTTTTCAAAACTCCAGAAATTGATGAAAGGCATATACCAAATGGAGAAACATTTATTCAATAAAAAAACTACTGAACCTTCATTTAAAAAAAAATATTCTGTGGCATTTTGCAAATCACATCTATCTGGTAAGGAACTGACTGCATCCAGAATATAAAGGATTTAACATTCAAAATAAAAGACAAAAAATTTCCAATTTAAAATTGGGCAAAATATTTGAATAAGCATTTCACAAAAGATATACAAATGCCTGATAAACACATGAAAAGATGCTCAGTATCATCAGTCACTAGGGAAAATGCAATTAAAACCACAATGAGATACCACTTGACACTAGAATGGCTACAGTAAAAAAGACAGACAATAAAAAATGTTGTCAAGGATGTGGATGGAGAAACAGGAACCTTCACACAGTGCTGGTGAGAATGTAAAATGATACAGCTACTTTGGAAAACCATTTCATTTGGTATTTCCTTAAAGTGTTAAATATAATTTTACCATGATCCAGCAATTCCACTCCTCGTTATCTACCCAAGAGAAACGAAAACATAAAATCCACACAAAGGGGGACTTCCGGGTAAGATGGCGGAAGAGTAAGACGCGGAGATCACCTTCCTCCCCACAGATACACCAGAAATACAGCTACACGTGGAACAACTCCTACAGAACACCTACTGAACGCTGGCAGAAGACCCCAGACCTCCCAAAAGGTGCGCGAGGAGAGGGGATTAAGAGCGCCGCGTAAAGGAGCTCCAGAGACGGGCGCGAGTCGCGGCTGAAAGCGCGGAGCCCAGAGACGGGCGTGGGACGCTGGGGCTGCTGCTGCCGCCGCCAAGGGGCCTGTGTGCGAGCACAGGTCACTGCCCACACTGCCCTTCCGGGAGCCTGTGCAGCCTGCCGCTGCCGGGGTCCCGGGATCCAGGGGTGGCTTCCCTGGGAGAACGCACGGCGCGCCTCGGGCTGGTGCAACGTCACGCCGACCTCTGCCGCTGCAGGCTCGCCCCGCACTCCGTGCCCCTCCCTCCCGCCCGGCCTGAGTGAGCCAGAGTCCCCGAAGAGGCTGCTCCTTTAACCCTGTCCTGTCTGAGCGAAGAACAGACGCCCTCCGGCGACCTACACGCAGAGGCGGGGCCAAATCCAAAGCTGAGACCCAGGAGCTGTGAGAACAAAGAGGAGAAAGGGAAACCTCTCCCAGCAGCCTCAGAAGCAGCGGATTAAAGCTCCACAATCAACTTCATGTACCCTGCATCTGTGGAATACATGAATAGACAACAAATCATCCCAAATTGAGGAGCCAGGAGTCAGTGCTGTGCCTCTGAGGTGGGAGAGCCAACTTCAGGACACTGGTCCACAAGAGACCTCCCAGCTCCACATAATATCAAACAGCGAAAATCTTCCAGAGATCTCCATCTCAACACCAGCACCCAGCTTCACTCAACGACCAGCAAGCTACAGTGCTGGACACCCTATGCCAAACAACTAGCAAGACAGGAACACAACGCCACCCATTAGCAGAGAGGCTGCCTCAAATCATAAAAAGTCCGCAAACACCACAAAACACACCACCAGACGTGGACCTGCCCACCAGAAAGACAAGATCCAGCCTCATCCACCAGAACACAGGCAGTAGTCCCCTCCACCAAGAAGCCTACACAACCCACTAAACCAACCTTAGCCACTGGGGACAGACACCAAAAACAACGGGAACTACGAACCTGCAGCCTGCAAAAAGGAGACCCCAAACACAGTAACATAAGCAAAATGAGAAGACAGAAAAACACACAGCAGGAGAAGGAGCAAGATAAAAACCCACCAGACCTAACAAATGAAGAGGTAATAGGCAGTCTATCTGAAAAAGAATTCAGAATAATGATGGTAAAGATGATCCAAAATCTTGGAAATAGAATAGACAAAATGCAAGAAACAGTTAACAAGGACCTAGAAGAACTAAAGACGAATCAAGCATCGATTAAAAACACAATAAATGAAATAAAAAATACTCTAGATGGGATCAATAGCAGAATAACTGAGGCAGAAGAACGGATAAGTGAGGTGGAAGATAAAATAGTGGAAATAACTGCTGCACAGCAAAATAAAGAAAAAAGAATGAAAAGAACAGAGGACAGTCTCAGAGACCTCTGGGACAACATTAAACGCACCAACATTCGAATTATAGGGGTTCCAGAAGAAGAAGAGAAAAAGAAAGGGACTGAGAAAATATTTGAAGAGATTATAGTTGAAAACTTCCCTAATATGGGAAAGGAAATAGTTAATCAAGTCCAGGAGGCACAGAGAGTCCCATACAGAATAAATCCAAGGAGAAATACACCAAGACACATATTAATCAAACTGTCAAAAATTAAACACAAAGAAATCATATTAAAAGCAGCAAGGCAAAAACAACAAATAACACACAAGGGAATCCCCATCAGGATAACAGCTGATCTCTCAGCAGAAACTCTACAAGCCAGAAGGGAGTGGCAGGACATACTTAAAGTGATGAAGGAGAAAAACCTGCAACCAAGATTACTCTACCCAGCAAGGATCTCATTCAGATTTGATGGAGAAATTAAAACCTTTACAGACAAGCAAAAGCTGAGAGAGTTCAGCACCACCAAACCAGCTTTACAACAAATGCTAAAGGAACTTCTCTAGGCAAGAAACACAACAGAAGGAAAAGAACTACAATAACGAACCCAAAACAATTAAGAAAATGGGAATAGGAACATACATATCAATAATTACCTTAAATGTAAATGGACTAAATGCTCCCACCAAAAGACACAGACTGGCTGAATGGATACAAAAACAAGACCCATATATATGCTGTCTACAAGAGACCCACTTCAGACCTAGAGACACATACAGATTGAAAGTAAGGGGATGGAAAAAGATATTCCATGCAAATGGAAACCAAAAGAAAGCTGGAGTAGCAATTCTCATATCAGACAAAATAGACTTTAAAATAAAGACTATTAGAAGAGACAAAGAAGGACACTACATAATGATCAAGAGATCGATCCAAGAAGAAGATATAACAATTGTAAATATTTATGCACCCAACATAGGAGCACCTCAATACATAAGGCAAATACTAACAGCCATAAAAGGAGAAATCGACAGTAACACAATCATAGTAGGGGACTTTAACACCCCACTTTCACCAATGGACAGGTCATCCAAAATGAAAATAAATAAGGAAACACAAGCTTTAAATGATACATTAAACAAGATGGACTTAATTGATATTTATAGGACATTCCATCCAAAAACAACAGAATACACATTTTTCTCAAGTGCTCATGGAACATTCTCCAGGATAGATCATATCTTGGGTCACAAATCAAGCCTTGGTAAATTTAAGAAAATTGAAATTGTATCAAGTATCTTTTCCGACCACAATGCTATGAGACTAGATATCAATTACAGGAAAAGAGCTGTAAAACATACAAACACATGGAGGCTAAACAATACACTACTTAATAACGAAGTGATCACTGAAGAAATCAAAGAGGAAATTAAAAAATACCTAGAAACAAATGACAATGGAGACACGACGACCCAAAACCTATGGGATGCAGCAAAAGCAGTTCTAAGAGGGAAGTTTATCGCAATACAATCCCACCTTAAGAAACAGGAAATATCTCGAATAAACAACCTAACCTTGCACCTAAAGCAATTAGAGAAAGAAGAACAAAAACATCCCAAAGTTAGCAGAAGGAAAGAAATCATAAAAATCAGATCAGAAATAAATGAAAAAGAAATGAAGGAAACGATAGCAAAGATCAATAAAACTAAAAGCTGGTTCTTTGAGAAGATAAACAAAATTGATAAACCATTAGCCAGACTCATCAAGAAAAAAAGAGAGAAGACTCAAATCAATAGAATTAGAAATGAAAAAGGAGAAGTAACAACTGACACTGCAGAAATACAAAAGATCATGAGAGATTACTATAAGCAACTCTATGCCAATAAAATGGACAACCTGGAAGAAATGGACAAATTCTTAGAAATGCACAACCTGCCAAGACTGAATCAGGAAGAAATAGAAAATATGAACAGACCAATCACAAGCACTGAAATTGAAACTGTGATTAAAAATCTTCCAACAAACAAAAGCCCAGGACCAGATGGCTTCACAGGCGAATTCTATCAAGCATTTAGAGAAGAGCTAACACCTATCCTTCTCAAACTCTTCCAAAATATAGCAGAGGGAGGAACACTCCCAAACTCATTCTACGAGGCCACCATCACCTTGATACCAAAACCAGACAAGGATGTCACAAAGAAAGAAAACTACAGGCCAATATCACTGATGAACATAGATGCAAAAATCCTCAACAAAATACTAGCAAACAGAATCCAACAGCACATTAAAAGGATCATACACCATGATCAAGTGGGGTTTATTCCAGGAATGCAAGGATTCTTCAATATACGCAAATCAATCAATGTGATACACCATATTAACAAACTGAAGGAGAAAAACCATATGATCATCTCAATAGATGCAGAGAAAGCTTTTGACAAAATTCAACACCCATTTATGATAAAAACCCTGCAGAAAGTAGGCATAGAGGGAACTTTCCTCAACATAATAAAGGCCATATATGACAAACCCACAGCCAGCATCGTCCTCAATGGTGAAAAACTGAAACCATTTCCACTAAGATCAGGAACAAGACAAGGTTGCCCACTCTCACCACTCTTATTCAACATAGTTTTGGAAGTTTTAGCCACAGCAATCAGAGAAGAAAAGGAAATAAAAGGAATCCAAATGGGAAAGGAAGAAGTAAAGCTGTCACTGTTTGCAGATGACATGATACTATACATAGAGAATCCTAAAGATGCTACCAGAAAACTACTAGAGCTAATCAATGAATTTGGTAAAGTTGCAGGATACAAAATTAATGCACAGAAATCTCTGGCATTCCTATATACTAATGATGAAAAATCTGAAAGTGAAATCAAGGAAACACTCCCATTTACCATTGCAACAAAAAGAATAAAATATCTAGGAATAAACCTACCTAAGGAGACAAAAGACCTGTATGCAGAAAATTATAAGACACTGATGAAAGAAATTAAAGATGATACAAATAGATGGAGAGATGTACCATGTTCTTGGATTGGAAGAATCAACATTGTGAAAATGACTCTACTACCCAAAGCAATCTACAGATTCAATGCAATCCCTATCAAACTACCAATGGCATTTTTCACAGAACTAGAACAAAAAATTTCACAATTTGTATGGAAACACAAAAGACCCCGAACAGCCAAAGCAATCTTGAGAACGAAAAATGGAGCTGGAGGAATCAGGCTCCCTGACTTCAGACTATACTACAAAGCTACAGTAATCAAGACAGTATGGTACTGGCACAAAAACAGAAATATAGATCAATGGAACAGGATAGAAAGCCCAGAGATAAACCCACGGACATATGGTCACCTTATCTTTGATAAAGGAGGCAGGAATGTACAGTGGAGAAAGGACAGTCTCTTCAATAAGTGGTGCTGGGAAAACTGGATAGGGACATGTAAAAGTATGAGATTAGATCACTCCCTAACACCATACACAAAAATAAGCTCAAAATGGATTAAAGACCTAAATGTAAGGCCAGACACTATCAAACTCCTAGAGGAAAACATAGGCAGAACACTCTATGACATAAATCACAGCAAGATCTTTTTTGACCCACCTCCTAGAGAAATGGAAATAAAGATGAAAATAAACACATGGGACCTAATGAAACTTCAAAGCTTTTGCACAGCAAAGGAAACCATAAACAAGACGAAAAGACAACCCTCAGAATGGGAGAAAATATTTGCAAATGAAGCAACTGACAAAGGATTAATCTCCAAAATTTATAAGCAGCTCATGCAGCTCAATAGCAAAAAAACAAACAACCCAATCCAAAAATGGGCAGAAGACCTAAATAGACATTTCTCCACAGAAGATATACAGACAGCCAACAAACACATGAAAGGATGCTCAACATCTTTACTCATTAGAGAAATGCAAATCAAAACTACAATGAGATATCATCTCACACCAGTCAGAATGGCCATCATCAAAAAATCTAGAAACAATAAATGCTGGAGAGGGTGTGGAAAAAAGGGAACACTCTTGCACTGCTGGTGGGAATGTGAATTGGTACAGCCACTATGGAGAACGGTATGGAGGTTCCTTAAAAAACTACAAATAGAACTACCATATGACCCAGCAATCCCACTACTGGGCATATACCCTGAGAAAACCATAATTCAAAAAGAGACATGTACCAAAATGTTCATAGCAGCCCTATTTACAATAGCCCGGAGATGGAAACAACCTAAGTGTCCATCATCGGATGAATGGATAAAGAAGATGTGGCACATATATACAATGGAATATTACTCAGCCATAAAAAGAAATGAAATTGAGCTATTTGTAATGAGTTGGATGGACCTAGAGTCTGTCATACAGAGTGAAGTAAGTCAGAAAGAGAAAGACAAATACTGTATGCTGACACATATATATGGAATTTAAGAAAAAAATGTCATCAAGAACATAGGGGTAAGACAGGAATAAAGACACAGACCTACTAGAGCATGGACTTGAGGATATGGGGAGGGGGAAGGGTAAGCTGTGACAAAGTGAAAGAGCGGCATAGACATATATACACTACCAAACGTAAGGTAGATAGCTAGTGGGAAGCAGCCGCATAGCACAGGGAGATCAGCTCGGTGCTTTGTGACCGCCTGGAGGGGTGGGATAGGGAGGGTGGGAGGGAGACGCAAAAGGGAGTGGATATGGAAACATATGTATATGTATAACTGATTAAATTTGTAAAAAAAAAAAAAAAAAAATCCACACAAAGATTTGTAAACAAACGTTTATAGCAGCATTATGCATAATAGCTCAAAACTATAAACAACTTAAATGTCGATTAATTAGTGAATGGATTAACAAAATGTGGTATATCCCAATGGAATATTATTCGGCCACCAAAAAAAGGAAAGAAATACTGATATAACACAAATAAACCAAAAAACATTATGCTAAGTGGAAGAAGCCAGATGTCAAAGAACACATGTTGTATGATTCCATTTGTATGAAATTCCCAGAAAAAAATGAATCTGTAGAGGCAGAAAATAGATGAGTGGTTTTCCAGGGTTGGAGATGGGAATAGGGATTAACTGTAAATGGTCAAAGATTTCTTTTTGGTGTGATGAAATGTAAAATCAGATTGTAGTGATGGTTGCCCAACTCTGTAAATTTACCAAAAACCATTAAAGTCTACACTTTTAAATGAGTGAATCTTATGGTATGTAAATGATACCTCAATAAGGCTGCTTTCAAAAAGTATTGTAATCTGTGTGTGAATGCTTATAGGAGCTTTATTTATAATTGCCCAAAACCGGAAACAACCCAAACATCCTTCAATTTGAATGGAATAAAACACTGTGGTGCGTGTGTATCACAGAACACCACTGAGCAATAACAGGGATGGGCCACTGACAACTGCAACAGTTCAGGCAGAATCTCAGATGTGTTATGCTAAGTCAAAGAAGCCACCCTCAGAGGGCTTCAGTACAGGGACGCTGCAAGAAAGCCAAAGCTACCGGTACAGAGAATGGATCCCTGGCTGCCAGGAGTGGGGCTGATACCAAAGAGGAAGCCAGGGGAGTTTCAGGGGGATGGAACTGTTCTGTATTTTGACTGTGGGTGTGGTTACACGACCCTATGTATTTGTCAAAAACCAGAACTGTATGTCAGAAACATTGACATATGTGTATATTAAAAATAAATTTAGTGATGTTGTATAAGATTATTCATTGCAGCATGATTTTTAATAGCAACCAATCAGAAACAACTCCGGTCAAGATCAACAGGAAACGGGTTAAATAAGTTATTGTACATCCATACAATATAATACGACACAGTTGTAAGAAAGAATGAGAAGCTCTCCGGGTAATACTGATATGGAAAGATATCTGATTTATTGGTAAGTGAAACAGTGAATTAGAAAAAGAGAAAAAGAAGAATATAAACACATTCATTTTTGCTAAAAAGAAACTCTGAAGGAAGACACAAGAAAGCAGAAGAGCCGTTTTCAACTATGTGAGTGAGTGTGAATGGGGTGTGCAATGCGGTGGCTGCTGCCAGAGGTGAGAGTGATTTTTAGGATTGTTTTATTATTATCTTTGAACATGTGAATGTAAAAAGGAAACAAATCAAAACAGAAAGAATTTTTTGAATATTGTTCCATCCTCCAATATATACATACTCTCAACGCTGTGTCATCCGAAATTTGTTTGCCTTTTGTATATTCTTCTTAGTCAGTGATTAAAATATTGAATTGAAGAGAACTAGGGAAGTCCTTGCAATAAACTAATAAAAATCTTAAATTAATGTTAATCCATTACCACACACTATCCCGACTTCATGAGTTGCATGAAGCTCAACTGTGGGCGAGTTATTTAACTTCCCTAAACTTCTTTGTAAAATGGGTGTGAATGATATCTCCCTTGTGGGGTGCAAATTAAATGAGGCAATATATGTCAAGTGCTTGGAATCGTGCTTGGCACTGAGCAGGCATTCAATAATTGCTCATTGCCTTTGTTTTTAGTTATGGTTGCTTCCTGGCTGATGCATTCATCTAACCGTCACAGCATTCAGCCCATATTTCATGAGAGACCTTGTCACACAAGACCTGTGGTGGTGAAAGCTTTCTTCTGTTTGCTGGGCTGCCTGGGTTCAAATTCCAGCTCTGAAATTTTCTAGCTGGTGGGCAAACCACTTAAACTTCCAAAGCCACAGGATCTTTAGTTTAAAATGGGGGTGGCAACGGTACTTATTTCACAGGATTAAAGGGAGAATTGAATGGAGTTGAGGTGCAGAGCTTTGAGCACATAGTAAGTAGTCAATAAATATTAGCAATTGGTACTATTATTTTGTCTACCACATTCCTGTTTCCCTACTATGTGAAATAACGTAAGAAATATTGCAATTATTATCTGAATTTCGTAAAAACTTCATGCTAAATCTCATTTCTAGCTTCTCTTGACTTTCTAATTATACTTCAAACTTCCAAATAAAGTTTATTCCTACCAACTCTTCTGACACACATACACACACAAACATTCTGATGAATAAATGATAATAGGGTTTTTAGATTTCCCTAACACAGGCATAATACAGGTTAGCTCTAAAAGTAACAGAGGTTGAAATCAATATTCATATTTTGTATTGTTTTCTCTAATATTTGAGATTTACCAGGCTTTGGATTTCTAGATACTTGGCAATATAACATGGCTATATATATACACCAATTTTTTTCTGAAAGAAAAAACAAAACAAAACTAGGTACCCACACTAATCTTGGTGATTACAAGAATTTCACAGAGTTGTTTTTTTTTAAGTACCATCAGTAAAATAAAAGCTGTCTACATACTTTTATTCCTTATAACACTGTTATCTCTTTAGCTGTTTCCTAAAGTAGCCAGAAAAGTTCAGGATTTAGAATTTAGTCCTTGAAAGTAATTGTTTAGGGCTACAATTTCTGTACTGGAAATGACTAAACCAATGCAGGGGAAGGAGCTTGGGTTTCTGTGTTCCGCAAGCCCTTTGTTTTTCAAGCAGCATTATTTTAATTATTTCCTATAAATATATCACTGTCCTTAAGAAAAATATTTTTCAGATAAAGATTAAAAATCTTTAATCATCACTTGGAACATCGCTTGGAAATGACCTCAGCACATTACAAAACTTCTAAAACAGATTTAGTGCATGAAAACCCATTTGCCAAATAAGAAAAGCAACTATTACACGGAATTTCATCAATCAAATTATTTTAAGAAGAAAAAGACTTAAGGGTTTTTATCAGATGAGCGGCAACAGAGTATTTTCAGAAAATTCCGGGAGATATGGTAAAAAAAAAAAACAACAACAATAAAAAACCTGCCATCTGGAGAGAACTGAGGTGTTAGCCAGAGAGGGATTCTGCCTACCCTCACCCACCCCTACTGCTGCCCTCACTCCTCTGAGGTTCCCTCTCCAAGCTGCCCCTGTTGGCTGACATGACCATTCTTTCTTTGCCAGGCCAGGATTTCCATTAAACCTTGGGTAGGAATTAAGATTTCCTTTCGAATCCAAGAGAGACCTGGAACCCCAAGTATTTATCCCCAATGTAATTCTGACCATGAAGCAAAGATGGCCTTTCTGGAAGGGCTGGGCAGAGGGTGTGCCAGATACGGCTGTTACATACACCTGCCCCCAGGTAGAGGCAGCTGCCCTCGCCGACTTATCTGAGGTAGACAGCAGTGAGCAGACACCCCTGTTAGCACGACATACAGTCTCTTTCTCCTTAGCACGCTGCATGGTTAAAGACTGTCAACCTTAAATGGTCCTGGAGGCTGAAGGTAAGTGATTCTAGAGAGGTCTTTACCTGAACTGCTAAGGGGATTCCAGTAAGTACCAAAATACAAAACAAAAGGCAGATTTCTCAGTTTTGAACAACTCAAGCCCATGCACACCAGCAAAGTACTCAAAGAACACACGGGGCGGGGGGGGGGGGGACAGGGAAAAGTGTAGTTATTTTAAAAATATTTATAGAGAAAAACTGAAAATAATCTATTGCCCATCAGTAGGTTAAATAAATATTGGTACATTCATTTCACTGAAATTATGCTATAACTGAAAATAAAAACCATATAGAGCTATACAAACTGAAAAGGGAAAATGTCTATGAGATATATATATATATATATATATATATATATATAATTAAGTAGAAAAACGTGGCTACTGAACAGAATGGATTATGTGTACAGATAACACATACACAGAGCAGTCAAGAGAAAGAATGGGGCAGGTAAGGAGAGTGGCATGTAGGCTGCAGCCAAGGGCAGGCAGGGAGAGTGTGTGTAAGGCAGGCTGAATGCCAAAGAAACAGAGAAGGTGAGAGGAGAAGAGATGGGGCAGGAGACAAAGAAAGAGAAGAAATGGGCAGGAGGCAAAGAGAGACAAAGTGATGCACAGGGACAGACATGGAAGTATACACTCAAAATGGCTATTACTCTGAGTGTCCCATACAGTGGCCACTAGCCACATGTGTCTATTTAAATTTAAAATCGTTAAAATTCAATAAAACTAAAAATTCAGTTCTGCAGTCACACCAGTCACATTTCAGGTGCTCAGCAGCCACATGTGATTCATGGCTACTGTACTGGCAGCACAGGACAGAACGTTCCCATCACTGTACAAAGTTCTACTGGGTAGTGCTGTTCTATACGCTTTGGTATTGTGTAAATTTTTTTTACAGTAAGTGTGTTGTACTTTTCTAGTCTGTGAAGAAAATAAAGATATTTCCACTTTGGGAAAAAAAACAGGTTTGGGGTTTTTTTCCCTCATTCTGTACCTCTTTTAATAGTTATTTTTCAAACACCACAGAAGCACCAGAGGTTTCATAAGGGCTTAATGACCTTTATTCTGCCAATTTTCTCCAAGTTGTTTGATTCTTACTAATTCAGTTCTACTTAACAAGAGTTTAGATGCCACCAAAAGAAGGAAGACAACGACATATATTTGGAACGTCGTGACACTGCTCTCGTTCTCTAAAATCTAAAAAGGTTATGTTACTCATTCTTAGTAGAAGCAAGCACAGTTGACAGAAACCCTCTGCAGTTTAGACAAACATTTTAAATTGAAGGTTTTCTTCAAAAGAATAATAGCACTTAAAAATAGTATTCATTTTTTTTTCTGATTCAATTCAGTACAAAGTAGAGAAGAAAAAAAAAAACAGCCTAAAGCTTAAAAAAAAAAAAAAGTGCCACTTTAACTGAAAAAGAGAATGGCAATGCTAAGAACCAGTTTTCAACTGAAGGCTGTAACATCAAAGTGGTGAATGTTCATAATAACCAGTTCCTCAGGGCTTTCTCATGTAATAGAAGTCTGAAGCATCTGGTGAGGTTTTAAGCAGGTAACATTTTAAAGAAAAGTTAATAGAAAGGTCTCCAGGAAAAAACATAAGGCACATGTACAAGTTTGTGGGGAATGCACAGGTAATACCATTTGGAGACCCTGAGTCCCCTCTGAAAAACCACTGACTGCTGCTGGAAGACTGCAGCCCCAGTCCCTGCTGGCATCCCCGTCAGCATCCAGTAACCCACAGGGTCCCACGGCAGATCTAATCTGTGCCCTGAAAGTTCTCCTCAAAACCCTCCACAGATCACACCCACCTACTTTCCTAATGCAACCACCCACTAGCCTGTCACCAGACCTTAAATTCCAATCATAACCATCTATTCAAGGTACTTACCACAGGGTCATGCATAATATATAAAGATATAAAGCCACAGTAATTAAGACAGTGTAGAAGTGACACATGGATAGACTATAGACCAGTGGAGCAGAGCCCATGCATAGTGAGCGATCTGGATACAAACAATCTGGATACAAAAGACAAAGCGGCAGAACAAACCAGTGGGGGTGAAGACAGACTCTGCAACCAGAGATGCTGGCCCGTGCAACTAGTTTATATTCACGTGGAAAATTGTTCCCAATCTCATAGCCACACACAAATAAATTCCATGTGGATGAGACTTATGCTGAAGAGCAGAACTCTTCTTTTGGAAGAAAATATGGTAGGATCTCTTTATGACCCCAAAGTACTCAGAGTACAGAGGAATTTATTAAACATGGTATAAAAAGTACCAACCATAAATGAACAGACTAATAAGTATGACTTGATTAAAGTGTAAAACTTGTACACAACAAAGCACACCATAAAGAAAGTGGGAAGATAAGCCACTGGGAGAACATATTTGAAACGCAAAATATCAACTAAGGGCTTCCCTGGTGGCGCAGTGGTTGGGGGTCCGCCTGCCAATGCAGGGGACATGGGTTCGTGCCCTGGTCCAGGAGGATCCCACATGCCGCGGAGCGGCTGGGCCCGTGAGCCATGGCCACTGAGCCTGCGCATCGGGAGCCTGTGCTCCGCAACGGGAGAGGCCACAACAGTGAGAGGCCCGCGTACCGCAAAAAAAAAAAAAAATCAACTAAGATAAATAGCCAGAATATATGAAGTACTAAAGATATACAAGGGGGGGGGGGAAGCAAACCAATAAAAAAAATACAAGTCACAAAAGAGAAAAAAAGAAACACACAAAGTCACAAAAGAGGCAACTGAAACAGCCAAATAAACATAAGAAATGATGCTCAAACACACCAGAAATCAAGGAAATGCACTATTTCAAATTAGCAAAAATGTCAAAGTCTGGCAATACCAAGGCTTGGCAAGGATACAGAGCAACAGGAACTCTCAGACAGTGCTGTTAGGGGCTGAAATTTGTACAACTACACTGTGAAATGATCTGGCAACATCTAGTGAAGTCAAGGATGCACATGCCCTATGCACCAGCAATTCTACCTCTAGGTACAAACGCTAGAGAAGGTCTTAAATATGCTCAAGAAGATATGTTCACAGTAACATTGTTTAATAGCGAAGCATGAAAATAACCAAAACTTCCACTGACAGAGAAGGAATAAACTATAGTATAATCCTGGAATACCATAGAGCAAAAAGGAAGAATTACTGCTACACACTTCTACACAGATATATCTCATACATAATATTAAATGAAAACTCAAGTTGCGGAAGTATATACACAAGATCCACAAACTGCATACACTGTTTATTAATACGTATGCATGTAATGTAAGTAGAAAGCCAAGCATGGGAATGACACACACCCATTTCAGGATGATGGTTCTCTGCATGAGGAAGATGGGGAAATGTCAGCTGGGAGGGTACACAGGAAGCATCAAATATGATACACGTGCAATATTTTATTTTATATCATCTTAAGTTTTTTTTTTTTTTTTTTTTTTTTTTTTTTTTTTGCTGTACGCGGGCCTCTCACTGCTGTGGCCTCTCCCGTTGCGGAGCACAGGCTCCGGACACACAGGCTCCGCGGCCATGGCTCGCGGGCCCAGCCGCTCCGCGGCACGTGGGATCCTCCGGGATCGGGGCACGAACCCGTGTCCCCTGCATCGGCAGGCGGACTCTCAACCACTGCGCCACCAGGGAAGCCCTCATCTTAAGTTTTTAATGTAAAGCCAAGGTAGCAAAATGTTGAAATTTGACTAAGCTATTTAAAGATTATATTATTCTCTACACTGTTCTGTATTCATGAAATATTTCAAAAGCATGAAGTAAGTTATATTTTAAAGAAAGAGAAAAAGAAGCAGAGGCTGAAATTTATCAAAATGGTTGTCTTCTGATACTGAGCCCCTGGCTATGGATAACTTTTCTTCTTTCCTTCTTAGTTTTCCATATTTTCTAATTTTCTTCCCATAAAGTCAACCCAGATACTTCTAGTCCAATTTATTCTCTCCCATCTTACTCCCCAAACCAACACTGTACTTTCTTGCCCCTTTGGTACAGACTTGGTATTGTAGTATGCACTGTCTCCTACACTGGAATATGGGTTCTTGGAGGGCCCATCACATGCATTCTCATTTTTACAAAAATTATGTACTGAATACCTACAATGCACCAGATACCATGCCAGGAGCTACGGAAGGATAAATGAACAAAACATATGCTGTTGCTTCCTCCATAGAGTTTATAGTCTCAAAGAATAGAAACATTAAACATAGAAAAAAACTACTGATATGTAATTAAAACTGTGAGGAATACTATGAAGGAAAAGAATAGGTGCCATGAGACCACATAATAGAAAGGCCTAATATAATTTACATTGGATAGGAGAAATAGCAATATGCCAGGAAGGGAGGGGTGGAAGGGCCTCCAGACAGAGACAAAACCCACTCGTGTCTTTCCTACTAGCCTGAAGCAATGATGGCAGGGGTTGCTTCTGACCCATAGCTGTGCCCACTACTTTCATGGTGCTTTAACAAACGCTTCTTGGTTGGTTCTAAGAAGCCTCTGAGCAATCAGGAGATTCTGTGCCTATAGCTCTAACGCAAGAAAGAAGTCCTTGGGGATGGCCCAAAAGGCAAAAGAAGTAGTCGTTCAAGAGGCAGAACAGAGTCTGAGCCCACTGAGTGGTAGCTCAGTTCCTCAAAAAGCACTTGCCATATATTCTCTCATCCTCCTGTCCTGAAAGAGCTAACCTTTCTCTTCAATCTTCCAGCCATCCATCCCCTTCCTTGCCCAGTAACTTCATCCCCTAGTTACTCAATTCAATACATTTAAGTGGACCTACGTGTGCCAAGCTAGGTTTATGAAGATCCACACAAGCATAGCCTCTGCCTCAAAGAGCTTTCCTTCTAGACCAGTGGATCAACTGGGGGTGACTGTGTCCCCCGGGGGACATTTAACAATGCCTGGAGACATTTCTGGTGGTCACGTGGGGCAGAAGGGAGGGGGGTGCTACTGGAATCCACGGGGTAGAGTCCAGGGATGCTGTTAAACAGCCTATATGAGGCTCGATGACAGCCCCTCCACAACAAAGAATTATCTGGCCCAAAGGTCAGTAATGCCAAGGTAGAGAGACTTGGTACAGGTTACTTAGAACCACGTCTGTAAGTTGACTGCTAAAGCAGGGCAAATGTCAGAGGACGATGGCCAGAGGCCTAGGAGAATATTAAACACCAGGTGTAAAAAAAAAAAAAAAAAAGTCAATAGTGCCGAGGTTAGACAGGCGTATTTTTTAAAAAATGTCAGTAGTGTTGAGGTTGAGAAACCTGCTCCAGAGAATTAGCAGCATTATTACATCACAATGCAACAGGAGTACAAGGTGTTCCATAGGAAGGTGAGGAGGTATCTAGTATAGAACCAGGGGTAAGAAAGATTTCCTTGAAAGTGACATCTAATTCAAAACCTGAAAAACAGATGAGTTAAGTATGGGATGAAAGGACAGAAGCAGGATAAAGCAGCTTCCAGACAGAAGGTACAGCCAGTATGCAAGGGACCATGGAATAGAAGAAAAATGTTCGTTTGATGGGAACATGGGGAGTGGCTATGGAAGGGCTGAGGAGATAAACGGGCCCAGATCATAATGAGCTTGCGTAATGGGTTAAGAAATGCAGACATTATCTTTAGGGCAATAAGAAGCCACCGAAAGGATTTACACAGAGGAGGGATATGGACAAAGCTTGTTTTAGGACAACCAGCCCAGAGAATGAACTGCTAGGGAACTGAGTAGGAGGGGCTCCTGTGGTTCAGGTGACAGAGGCGTGGCTTGACCACATGGTGGTTCTGAGGGCGGAGGGAGGCACTCAGGGATGCTCAGACACAGGCTGTGATGTGTACCTATCACAGTTCTCGAACTAGCCATTCCAGAGCCCTCAAATTCCAAAGCTAAGTTTTCTGCAATTCATCTGTGGCCCAACCTAACCAGAATTATGGGGCAGCAAAACCAGAACCTGAACTGACTTGAAGCTATTTATAGTACATTTATCCTATTTAATGTGAATGTTTCAAGGCAGAGGATTAATGTTTGACTGCAGGATGCTGCCCCAGACCTCACTGGGTAGCATATTCACTTTTTAAAATTCAAAGAAGTCTGTATTCCAAAATGCAGCTGGACCCAAGGGTTTAAGATAAGGGATTGTGGACCTCTATACAAGGTGCTGAATAAACTTTTGTCAAACTACATGAAATTAGGCAAAGTAGGTTACTAAATTATTATTTGTTCCAAGTATTTTTCTAAAAGCAGTATGAAACTTCCAGATACCACATATATACATACACATACGTTTTACGGAACTTTGCCTTAGAAAAACCTAGAAATTTGGCATGTGATCCTAGCAGACTCACAGTAGTGGGATTTGGGGAAAGAACTTTAAAAAATTATTTCACAAAAACTTATTTACTTCACAATTCCTCCTCCTGGGATTGCTGCACAGAAGGAAGAGTAGGTATAATCAGTAGCAAGAACCAGATCTCCCTTTTAGTAGAATAATTCCAAGTAAAGCCAGTTGGAAGTTAAAAGAGACTTGAGGTCGCCTTCCTAATCGCCGTTAGCACAGCCGCAAACACATCAGTAACTTGCCTGACGCTTGCTTGATAAAGGAGACCTGGCTGTTTTGTACTTGGCCTGAGTACTGCAAATACGAATAGCTGTGTCAAGTGGTCACAGGCCACAGCTGCAGGGGCAAGGAGGAACTCACTCTCATTCATTCATTCCTTCATTCAACACACGGCTGTGAAGAGGTTTCTGTGTGCCCAGCACTGTTTGTTCTAGATGCTGGGGATACAGCGTTCATGAGACCCCTCAGAGGTTATGGATTCTACAGGGGCACACGGACGTGAAGCATACAGTCACAATCAGGTGTAAAAAGTTATGATGGGAAAGCATGATGACAATATACAGCAGAGAGACCAAATGTAGCAGGAAGAAAAGAATCTAGAAAGACCTCTCTGAGCAAGTGATATTGAAGCTAAGACCTAAAGGATAATTAAAAATTATCTAAAGGGATCTAAAGAGAGTAAGAAACTGAACTGAAGCAAACCAGAAAATTGGAGAAAACCAGAGAAGAGAAGAAAATAATGCCTGAACTCAGAGACTGCAGCCTCAAGTGTAGGCTTGAAAGAAGCTATTACCCTGAAGAAATCCTACTGGAAATTGGACTACATTTTCTGATGTTCTGGAAGGTACTTTGCACTTAAAGACAGAATAAATGTGGGAAGTGGGGTTTAAAATACTTAAACATTTATTTTACGCTTACTTAGACTAAAGGAAAACAACCCTTCTATGTAATAAAATACACCTAAAATGCACTTCCAACAGATAAATTGAATAGTTGTATATTGAAACATTTAGAACACTTACAATGAGTTTGAATCATAAATTAGGTCATCAGCAATATGCTGCCAACTTTGTAAAGCACTATGGTCTGGCAGGGTATTTTAAAATAATAAATTTACCAGAAACATAATTGAGATATTCAGATGTCATTTGAGAAGACTTTGGCAACATTAAAGGTTCCAACCACAAATACATCAGTATAAGTCATATGTTATATTTTGAACCTATGACGGTTTGAAAAGCAACTGCTTGTATTCTATCCCAAAGACCCGAAGGAGCTAGCCATCCATAGTAGCTATTTTTATTGACAGACTCATTACTCCATGCCCGAGTACCAGAGTTTTAAAAACTAGTGTTAGCACATTTTCGTTCTATCTGTGTAATACTTTTTATCCTAAAAAAAATTCAAGAGATCTACTAAACCAAAGGCACCCACATTTGACTAGATAGACCTGGGAGAATTTGGGGAAAAAAAATCAAGCTTGATGTAAGAGGAGGCAATAATACCTCACAACTGTTACTCAGTATCTTTGTGGGTATTCTTTTTTTTTTTTTAAACAATCTCCTCCCCAATTTTTGTTAGGGTCATCTACTGACCATCCAGACACTCCTGAATTCCTTGGTGACTGGGCCTGATTTGTATTTTTTCTTTCTATGTAATCTCTGCCATCATGCTAGAGGAGTTGGAATTCCCTCTAATTATCCACTGTCCCAGTAATTCAATTTCCTCAACAACAGGAACCTTCCCATTCTCTCCAACCTCCCACAAGAACAATCACATCCTAGACGCGTCTTAGAATCTGAATTCTGGAACAACCTCCTGTGATTACACTGTTTCCTCGTGCCTCCCGTACCTGTCCCACCACCCCTCCTTTCATCCATCCATCCATCCATTCATTCATTCTACATTCAACTACTATTCACTACTATTCAACTACTATTCATAAATAGCTGCCTTTTGCCAAGTTTTGTTCTAGGTACAGGGGGAAAAGCAGTATTAAAAATTAAAATATAATAACCCATATAGAAATCTTTGCCATCATGGAATATACAAATAAGTAAATAAGTAAAATATGTACTGTCAAGTAGTAATAAATGCTGTAGAGGAAAACAGAAAGGCAGGGAAGGGGTGTGAGTGCTTGGCAAGAGGACACCGTTTCAAACACGGTGGTCAGAGATGCCCCAAGAGGGAGACAGCTGAATGACCTAGCCCTGAAGGAGGTGAGGGTCAAGCTATAAAGGGTGCCCTGAGTAAGATGGGGATGAGAACACCGGCTTCTACTGTAAAACCACAGCTCTGGCTGCTGGGCTGAGAGCAGACCTGGGAGGAGTGAGAGGAGAAGCAGGAGACCTGGCTCTCACCTGGCTTTGTCGCGGCTCTTTCACGTGGTGCTGGTTGTCCCTCCCACAGCCCTGGCGCTACTGGGCTGGAGGCAAGGTGGCATCACCCTGGTCATCACTGTGGTTTCCAAACCATTCTCTCCCTCCTCCCTAAGTCTCTCGGCTTTGAATGTCATATCATGAGACTCTGTCACGACTACCGTGGCTGCTGTCCAACAATTCATCTTTCCTCAGCCACCTGTCCCCACCATCATTCGCCAAACCAGGACTTAGCCTCTGGCATCACAATTTCTGGCACCTACCCTCTGACCACCACCTCTCAGATTCCCAGCTCACTTTCTTTCCAATTCTGGATCCAACAATCCGTTCATCTCCTGGGGTCTCCACGCCACTGACCCCACCACCATTTTACTGCCCCTCATACCTTGATGGTCTCTCCCCTCCTCTACGTCACGGTCGGGCACTCAGCTGCACTGCTTCTTTGTGCCTGCCTGGCAGACCCTCAGTGCTGCTTAAACCCATGCCACCCCCACTCCACACTTGCCCCTGGCCAGGGAAAAACCGATGGGCGGGAGGGAAGCCGAAAGCCAGTGGAGCAGCGCCCTTGGGCAGGGGAGAGGATGGCATCCTGTACAGAAGGAATGCCTTCGACGTGAGTGGAGAACTGCACGCAGTTCTGAGGGGGGAAGGCTGGGTGTGGGGCACACATCTGACGGCTGCAGGTTTGGCAGGAAAAGGTTGAGGATGTTCTCTTCTGGCTGCTTCTCAGTGAATGGGAGTGAGGCCATTAAGTGATTGTGAGGCAAGGAAAGAGGTGTCAGAGGATTGAGAAAAGGAGAAACTAGCAGAGTGAGAGAAGGAACACATGTGGCACATCCCTGAGGCTGTAGCTCCTCCCTCTGCTAAGTTAACCAGCCCCTCTGCCCTCACTTGCCTCTGCATCCAGCCTAGAACTGGGTGGAGGGCAGCAGAGGGATAGAACCACTTCAACAATTATAATATCAAAGTCAGGGTTTCCCCATGTAGACCCCTAAAACCAAGCACTGCTGAACAAATTCAGAAAACTGAAATGAGTCCACCACAAACTCATGATAATTCATTTCAACTGGATTCGTAATGTTTTTCAGTAAATACTGTATTCACCTCTGGTAACGCCCATCCCAAAGCCCAAGGCAGGTGGTGGTTTTCTATTTTTTTCAAGTCCCTAGCATCACTCCCCCGACCCCTGCCCGCATCACTCCCCCCACCCCTGCCCGCATCACTCCCCCCACCCCTGCCCCCATCACTCAGCAGATGCACTTGGCTTCTATTTTACTGAAGGCAAAGGCCACTTGATGTATGTGAGCTTCTTTAAAATTTCCTTTCTCTATGACTGAAAATCTGTGCATGTTTAACCTCTACCTGTCCTTCCCCCTGGCTCCTGAATGTCCTTTCCTTCGGGCTATGGCTAACCCACCTCTCTCTCTACCACTCCCACCTCCAAGCTACTGAGCCTTATTCAGTTACCCTACCTTTCCTGCATCTTGAATTTGTTAAATGTATAGGTTATGAAAAGAAAAAAGTATTCCAGATGAAAGAAACAAAATAAACAAGTTATACAGGCAGGAAAGGGTACGGAATGCTTATGAAAACAGTGCTAAAACCAGCCTTATTACATAGTGGGGTGTGTTGGAAAGTGGTAGAAAACAAAGTTAGATGGATAGGGTGGGACAAGATTACAGAGTATCTTACCACAGAGTGTCAGGCTGATGATTTCTAAACAAGAAAATGCTCATGATGAAAGCAGGATTTAAGGGAGATAAGACCCACAGCACAGGATGGGATGGTTTGGGATGGGAAAGGAGGGATTTACACTTGGACCAGAAATAGGACGGTGGGGGGGGGGGGTCGGAGGAAAGGAGGGCGAGAGGCAAGCGGGTGAGGCAAACATCCTGACGAGCACGGTGAGAGCCTAGTCAAATGCGGAGGTAGTGAGAAGGAAGAAAGGAAAAGAAAAAAGACATTTCTCAGAGAGAAATGAACAGAACCTGGTGACTGACTGCATACTGTGGAACAATGTCAACCCAAATTCCAGGAGAGGGGCTGTGTAACTGTCACGAGATGGAAGACACGGTGCTACACTGGTAAAGTTCTTAGAATGGCAGCACTTGGAGGCTGGTTTGGAGGCTGAGAGGGGCCGGGACTTCTGCGATCATGGGATTCAGCTCCCTCACTTTACACATGAGGAAGCAGAGGCCCAAGGAAGTGAACTGATTTGTCTGAAGTCACAAAACTAGTCAGCCGCTGACAGAGTTGGGACTGGACCCCCGTCTCCTGTCTGCCTTCGGAGCTCCTTCCACGACAGCCCTCTCCATTTGCCCACCGAGACCCTTGGTGCCACACTTCACTGACAAATACTACACGATGGAACCAGCCACCTGGCTCTGGCCTCTGCAAATATCCAACCAGAGCTTCAAAGCTGCTGGACTGACTCCATCCAGGACCTTCCTGAAGATAAGCCTGCCTTGTCCTTTCGTGGGGAGCCCAGCTCAGGCACTGTTTTTAAGTTTCTAGTAAGTCTCAGGGCAACAGAGTAACTAAGACACAAGCCCTACCCTAAGGCTCATTAAAATTATTTTGAGAGTAAAGGGCAAACCATACTGACCCTTACTGTTTCCTTCTTCCCCTCCTATTCTGATTCAGTAACAGAATTTCAGACGCTGTTTGCCTCATCTGTGATGGAAATCTTGTATGATTCCTTGGCAAAGACCAGAATTTGTGTTTGTTATTCCTCATACTGTCAGTGCATAGAACTCTGCTGATAACAAAATGTAGCCATAATATTTCTAGCAAGGCTTCTACATATTTTCCCAGACAATTAGTAAAATAGGAGTTTCTAGGTAATTTGCTAGTGAACTTTGAGCCTTGACAGAAGTTAACATGAATAGACCTTCCAGTGTTTTATGTAAACCAAGCACAATTACTAAAAAAATATAGACAAGTTGGCTATCTCATTTCTTCTGTCAGTGTCAAGAAGAACTGTAACAAGCTACCACGGACTTCAGCACGCAGATACTTGTCCATACTAAAGCAGAAATATAGAGTGGACTGCCTGAACTAACTGAAGTCAACAGATAAAGCTGAATAATTTTACAGCAGAATTATTTAGTATTGTTTATTTTTCTCCTCTTGCTATTGCACAGAGTGCAACGAAAAAATTTTTAAAAAGAAATTTAAAAAACTGTAAAATACACCAAATCCTTCTTTGGGAAAACAGTGACAATTCTGTGTTTTCAAGGACAGATTTTCAAAGTACTAGTCCCTGCAGTGATGACAGTATTGGGATTAAAATGTACACAGTTCAGGTATCAAACATGACCCCTTGGTTTGTTTATGCTTTCTTCTGACTTTATTTCCTCATACTATTCGTTTTGGAATTTATTTTCTTACCACATGCTTTGAGCATCTCAAAAGCTTAAACTGAGTACATCTGTTTGCTTCGCAGCTTCAAGACATGCCCTTTGTGACTAAGTGGCAGGTGCTGTTCAGTTTATTTTCATGGACGTAAACTAAGCCCTTGAACTTGGAGTGAGGAAAAGCACTCGGCTTAAAGTTTAGAAAGGAAGGAACTACAGAACAGCTTCCTTTAGAACAGCCTGCTTTTTCAGCTTCCTGTATGAAAATAGTATTGTATTTTTATAGAAATTGCAAAGAAACAATGAAGAAATTATATTTAAGCCTTTAGACAGTTAAGCTGCAAATCCTTTAAACAATTTCTTCCAATAATTTTGATATTTAAATCAAGCCAGGAACAGAAAAAGAAACTAATAAAATAGAAATGTGGTACATATTTCTATAATCCATTAAAATGTATTATACATATTTCAGATTACTATAAGGACTTCACATTTTCTTATAGTAAATAACAGGCATTAAGACTCTTGGCTTTTAAAGTCCCAAATATCAAGCTACTGTAGTACTTGGTAGAGATGATGGGACAAAGCTTTTCTTTGTTGGTGTAGTTGCTGCTATTGTTGTTATGAAACTTTTGACTGAAACACACAAGCACACATACACACACCAAGTTTATTATTAAACACAGCTTTTCAGACTCTAATAACTGAACGAGAGATAATTGAATATTCTCTTTAAAAATAAAAATAAATGTGTTCAAAATCTTGAATCTCAGGGGAGACAGAAGTAACCCCCCCCCCACTCAGGGTACAGGCCTTAAATGTTGTCTCCTAAACTTCTATGAAGTGGCCAAGTCACCCACGGTGCCTTGTTTCCATGGCCATTTCTCTCACATGGATCTCAACAGTCAACGTACACAGCCAGAAAGCCGTTTACGCAGTCCATCAGCTCTAAGTTCCCTCTGTGCGTAATTCAGTATGTTACTACTATGCATTTAGGAATCTTTATCAAGGGCTGTTAGATGAACTCAAGCTTATATGAAATGCAACCTCCCATTCTCACAGTATTCTTTTCTGAATATTAACCTTTCATCATATTCAAATATTCAAGATTCAAGTGTGTTAAGAGAATTCGAAACACTTGGACTATGTACGAAAGAGCAATACAGACATGCGACACTATAGATACTATGGTTCCCTGGATAGCCTTTAACCTGCCCCAGTCCTACCCCTTCATAACACCCAACATCAGGGTCAGCAGCGATTTCAAATCCAGGGCTCAGAGAAGCATATGGCCCTTGTCAAGGAGACTGAAGCCAGTGGACAGCAGCAGGACTCACTGAAAGCTCCCACTCGGGAAGCACTGCAGTTCACTGCTGTGCCCTGGACCCCCTGAAGTAAAGGGGTGCCTGGAGGAGAGGCGGTGGTGGCAGATGTTTGGAATGAGAGCTCAGGGCATCCTGTCTCTGCCTGGAACCAGACACTTGGAGAGGACAACAAAGGAAAGTGTGCCCTGTAGAGTTCCCAAAGTCCCCCGCTATGCCCTGTCCTTGGTGTACTTGGCCACTAACCTTCCTGCACCTTCCTCTCCAGTAACTGCACCCCATGTGCACTACACTTACCTGTTTACCTTTGTCTTTTCACCTGCCCGTAAGATTCTAAGGTCACTGAGGTGAGGAGCTCTCATCTTTTCATCTCTGTGTTTATCCCTTGTTTCTAGCAGAGCAGATGGTGCAAGGCAGTTTGTTCTTGAACTTTTTGTTGGGGAGTTGTTAGAGACCAAAACTAAGTCTGACTTCTGGCATGTTCACCCCCCTCCTCAACTGCACCCATCTCCTATTCTATACTTAGCACTCATTCCTATATCTGATCAAAAACTACTATCAGCAAAGGATACAATAAATCCCTTCATTCTAAAAGAAAGATGACAGATAGATGGTTGACCTCTTAAGTGGCCCTGCAAAATGATGGAATTTCAATTACCCAGATGTGAATGGGAGAGAGAATCTAAGCGGCAGTTCTGGAATCACACCATGGGGGCAACTGCTTCCCTCTTACATCCAGCAGGTCCACCACACAGAAACGTTTTTCCGTTTTTTCTTTTTTTCTGAGTCATCGGTAACTTTGGTTCTGCCTAACTACTATCTCTACCCTCTGTGCTCTCTCTGGTAACTATGCCTATACCCCCTTGAAGAGTAACTGGGCCACATAAGCAACTATACAAGCAGACCTCGGAGATACTGCAGGTTCAGTTCCAGACTACCATGATAAAGCGAATATCGCCATAAAGCGAGCCTCACGAATCTTTTGGTTCCCCAGTATATATAAAATTTATGTTTATACTATACTATAGTCTATTAAGTACATACTAACATTATGTCTAAAAAAATGTACATACCTTAATTAAAAAATATTTTATTGCTAAAAAATGCTAACCATCATTTCAGCCTTCAGTGAGTCATAATAACATCAAAGATGACTGATCACAGATCACCATAAAAATATAATAATAATGAAAAACTGTGAAATATTATGAGAATTACCAAAATGCGACACAGACACTAAGTAAGCAAATGCTGTTGGAAAAACTGCACCAATAGACCTGCTCGATGCAGGGTGGCCACAAACTTTCGGTTTGTAAAAAGAAATGCAGTATCTGCAAAGTGCAATGAAGTGAAGTGCAGTAAAACAAGAGATGCCTGTACGTTAATTAATATACTGAACATGTGCACAGACAGCCGTATAGTACAGTTCAGTGTGCACTCGCTTTTTGTCAGATTTTCCCATTTTCATTCCCAGCTTAGTTGGACACTGCCTGAGGATAGGAGCTATGCACACTTCCCCCACATGGAGTCCCAGCTCAGTGTGGAGCACTCGGTCACTACTCAACAGGACACTACGGACAAGCAAGCAGAGATACAGAACCCTCAGTAACAAAAAGCATTCAAAATTGCCAGAAGGCTAGAATGAACATTGATAATGCTGATGCTGTTAAACAGCAATTCATATTTACCTAGAGCTTACTAAATGTCCAACTTTGAACTATGCCCTTCACAAACAGTCTCCCCTTTTATCCTCACAAGGTCTAGAGAGGTTAAATACCTTGGAGTTGCACAGTCAAGTGGGGCAGCTGGCAGGCTGACTCTAGAGTCTACATTCAACTGGCTTATGAATTCAAAAATTTAAGATTCCCCCAATATATCCTACAAGTATGGCTAAGAAGACGTATAGTGATTAAAAACAAACAAAACAAACAACTCTTCTTCACCTCTCAGCCCCTATCCAGGCAGTTCCTTTGTGGGAACACAATCCTCATCCCACATCCCTGTCTACCAGGAAATTCCACACATCCTTAAAGTTACCTCAGGCACTCCCTTCAGCAACATTCCCGGTGCACCGTGCACACACCAACATTCTGTTAATGGTCCTGCTGTGGTCCATGTGGCTGTTTACTATTTCCCTACAAGAATCTGAGCTTCTCAAGGCTGAGAACCTTGTCTTTCCAGCTGTGTACCCGGGTCTCCCACACAGTACCTTCCACACAGCAAGTGTGTGGTCAATATTTGTTCTTGAAATCGTTGTAGGAGTAGCATTAAGATTCTTAGTTTGCAACATCTATCTTTCACAGCAGATCTGTATAGAGATCTACATCATAAATTTCAACTCAATAATTTAAATGTGATTCCATAGCAACTAGGCAAAGTACTTCTTACAATACTGGGAAAGGCAAGTTCTAACTTGAGGTTCAACTCACTGAAATACTTCACAGTCATCTGCTTTTGTTCTTAGTATGAAGAGAGACAATGACAGCATTTAACTTTCTGTAACTTCCTCTCTCTTTAAGAACACTCTAGCTTTACCATTAACAATAAATCAAAACACTTTTTCAAACATAACTAGACTATAATTTCCATAAACAAAGGGACAGAATCTTATTACTTCATAAATCTAAAATATCTATTCAAGAACAGTACACCTAATCAGGCCATAGCTGTATTTCAGACTCCCACAGACCAAAAGATACAAATTGTGACATTTTATTTTTAAAGTAACAAATGCCACTCCTTTCTGACAACTGACTTTTTATAAAATATGTCATGAACAATTCTATATATAAGAAAGAGATTATGGAGAGACCTCTGTGGGCTAATTTAAAACATGGCCTAAAAGAGGCAATGGGGTGTGGTGGCAGTGGAATAAGACAACCTCTGAAGGCTTCTACCAGCTCAGTCATTTTAACTCAAAGGAAAGGAAAAATGGGTTCAATTTTTCATTCTTAATTAGGCTGCTTACTTTCTGAAAGTTTGCTGATTTCCATAATACTAAATTTCAACATCTGGGCATTCATTCACATCTTATTTTTTCTTTTTTAAAAAAAATACAAGGTCTCCTTCCTCCTAGCCACTACCTTCACTCCTAATTATCTGACCAACAAAAAGCACTGGTACTACCTTGACAGCCCTAAGTCCTTAAAAGGATAACAATGTAGAAATGTAAATACACCTCAGCTCAAAGGTGGGCTAACTGTACTCGGCTATAATTTCTGCAGCATGGAAGCCACAAAACATAGTGATCACCTACCCTAACTAGGAAAGCTGTCCAGTGAATGGGACAGCTACCCAGGGAAAATGGACTGTGGTGCCTAAATCCATGAGTTAATTAAATCTTAAAGGAAAAGCTCTCATTTGAAATTTACTAAGTCTCTCAAAGCTTACATTTAAAAACCTGTCTTTTTCAAACTTCACCACTGGAAATAATTGTGTGTTAACAAAAACAATTTTCATTTTTTTGGTTTTGATTCTTTTTGACAAATGGGATGCTTTTTGGTTTGTAAGGTGAAAGCCCAACAATTTAGCTAATGAACTTCAAGTAACACTGATACATTTAAGAGCTAAGATTCAGCTAAATGAATAGACTAACAGAACTTCACTATGTTGTCCTGCTGAGTGAAAACTATAGACATCCATCTACTCCATGAGCTTCATTCATCACGTTCACTCGTCAGGTTGCTGTTGCAACCTGATGAACATGAATTTCAGGAATAAGTTAGGAGACTGTGTCATGTAGCTCTGTGAAGTCTCTATCAGAATCTCTAAGAAATGGTGAAAAGGGAAGAATGAGAAAATATGCTCAGCCCAGATAATTCAAACAAATTAGGCCTTTACAGGTTCCTCCTGATCGGAATAAACAGACAATGTTCAGTACCCAACAAGAGATGAATGGATAAAGAAGATGGGGGTGGTACGTACACACACACACACACACACACACACACACACACTCACACACACACACACACACACAATGGATTACTACTCAGCCATAAAAAAGAATGAAATTTTGCCATGTGCAGCAATATGGATGGACTTGGAGGGCATTATGCTAAGTGAAATAAGTCAGAGAGAGAGACAAGTATCATATGATATCACTTATATGTGGAATCTAAAAAATACAACAAACTGGTAAATAAAAAAAAGAAGAAGCAGACTCACCGATATAGAGAACAAACTAGTGGTTACCAGTGGGGAGAGCGAAGCGGGGAGGGGCAGCATAGTGGCAGGGGGTTAAAAAAAGGGTTATTATGAGATTATATGAAATCATGTGTGTGAAACTTTTGAAAATTGTAAAGCACTACAGAATTTAAAGAATCTTTCATTCAATAAAATAAAAAATAGACTAAAAAAAACAACCAAACAAAAACAGACAACCTTTAGTCTTTCTGGCTAAACTTTGGTTCAGGACCTCACTGTTCTATACCATGTCAAAATTCGTTTGTAATCTGTTCTGTTTTTCTCCCCCATTCTGGTTCAAGAACACCCTTTTTTTTTTTGCGGTACACGGGCCTCTCACTGTTGTGGCCTCTCCCATTGCAGAGCACAGGCTCCGGACGCGCAGGCTCAGCGGCCATGGCTCACGGGCCCAGCCACTCCACGGCATGTGAGATCTTCCCGGACCGGGCCACAAACACGTGTCCCCTGCATCGGCAGGCGGACTCTCAACCACTGCGCCACCAGGGAAGCCCCCGAGAACACCCTTTGAAAAGAAATTGTCATCCATTAACTAGGTAGATTATAAATTAAATAATACATATGTCACGTCATCATGTGATTTCATTGTTTTTTCTTCCAATAATAATCATGGTTTCTATGCCTCAGCATCCAGAAACTAGACAGAAGTTCTGAAGGGAAATTAAGTATCACCTGATTGACAGCAGCAGTACTTTAATCCTCTTTACTATTCCATAGTATGGAAAACGGGAGCAGGGACCAGTGCCTCTTTAAAATTGCTACTCTTTCAATCTCAATTTCAATTTCAGCACCTAAGTCACTGCAGCTTTGCTGGATTGGCTTTGTGAAGGTATTACAGACTGCAGCTGCAGCCAGCTGGCCTATGTATGTGCCTAATGCAAAAGTATAGTTTTTTGCTATTACTGTAAGATTCCGTTCTCCTAACTGAAGCAGTGGAAATGGGAATTCATGGATGTATCCCAGGGTTCCACTAAAGTCCCTGGATCTAAGAAGCACAGAGCAATAGGATGTCAGTAATATTAAGGGTGTTGATGACACTAAGAAAACCCCTGAGCTCATTGTTGTAGCTCAAATGTTTCCTTAGTAAAAACAAAGAACAAAAACAAAAAAATGAGATGAGGCTTGAATATGGAAGAAGAAATACCTTTGTTAGATAAATAGCGTATTCTTATGGTTCTCTGAAGGTAATGCACCAAACTCAAGGCTTCCTTCCAAACACAATTTCCCTGAGCACCTTTAATCAGGCTTTTTGCTGGGTGCTGGGATATGGACATGATCAATTCCCTGACTTTAAAGTTTGTTAGGAAGACAGACAAGAAAACAGAACAATCACAACATGGTATGGTAAAGAACATTAGATGAGACAAGATGTGATGGGAGCATGGGAGGGAGGCGTTTTAACACAACTGGGCAAGAGGATCAGCAAAGGGATCCCAGAGGAAATAGGAATGGAGCTAAATCCTAAAAAGTAAGATAGGGGAAGGACAGGAAGGTGAGGAAGGAGGGACATTCCACGCAAAGGGAGATTATTTGCAAATGATCTCTCTACACCAAGACTTCTTACCACTCAATGGGAAGTCCTC
The DNA here is from genome assembly GCF_025265405.1 of Mesoplodon densirostris. Taxonomy (NCBI): domain Eukaryota; kingdom Metazoa; phylum Chordata; class Mammalia; order Artiodactyla; family Ziphiidae; genus Mesoplodon; species Mesoplodon densirostris. The sequence goes on from NC_082676.1 coordinate 55,299,280, forward strand.
AATTAGAGGAAGATGCACATTCCAAAGTACCTATCATGAGAGAGAGGAAAGCGAGCACCCTCGCCCCGCCCCCCCCCCACAATGTTATATAAACTTCAAGACTTGTAGAGAGAGAGAGAGAGAGAGAGAGAGAGCGCACGCGCCAACACTTGTTTTAGAACATACTGTTTGCTGGTCACATCGTTACCAAGTTTGAGGTCAAACAAAACTAAGAGCTAATCTTTGATGGTCAAACAAAACTAAGAGCTAATCTTTGATGGTTTTAAAGCGATTATCAATGCATGAACATTACGTTTGTTCAATTAGAAAAAAATTATAATTCTAAAAGAAGATTAAAAAAAGAACGAAATAATGCCATTTGCAGCAACACGGATGCAACTAAAATTATCATACTAAGTGAAGAAAGTCAGAAAGAGAAAGACAAATACCATATGACATCACTTATATGTGGAATCTAAAATATGGCCCAGGACTTCCCTGGTGGCGCTGTGGTTAAGAATCCGCCTGCCAATGCAGAGGACACGGGTTCGAGCCCTGGTCCGGGAAGATTCCACATGCCATGGAACAACTAAGCCTGTGTGTCACAACTACTAAGCCTGTGCTCTAGAGCCTGTGAGACACAACTACTGAGCCCACGTGCCACAACTACTGAAGCCTACGCTCCTAGAGCCCGTGCTCTGCAATGAGAAGCCACCACAACGAGCAGCCCGCGCACCGCAACAGAGAGTAGCCCCCGCTCTCTGCAACCAGAGAAAGAAAGCCCGCATGCAGCAACGAAGACCCAACTCAGCCAAAAATAAATAAAATAAATTTATTAAAAAAATAAAAGAAAATATGGCCCAAATGAACCTATCTACGTAACAGAAACAGACTCACTGATACAGAGAACGGACTTGTAGTTGCCAAGGGGGAGGGTGAATGGGGGAGGAAAGGACTGGGAGTCTAAGGTTAGTAGATGCAAACTATTACATATAGAATAGATAAACAACAAGGTCCTACTGGGAACTATACTCTATATCGTGGGATAAACCATGATGGAAAAGAAGATAAAAAAGAATGGACCTATGTGTATGACGGAGTCACTTTGATGTACAGCAGAAATTAACACATTTTAAATCAACTATACTTTGATTAAAAAATTAATAAAAAATAAATAAAAGTAGATAGAGTGCATGAGGTGGAATCACTTTAGGAAACAAAAACTCTAAGTAGCTTCTTATCTTCATATTACTCTTAATTATTTCCTCTAGTCCTTGAGAAGAGGAAAATGGGTCCCCTACCCAAAGTAGTATTAAATATCTGAGTGATAACTCACACATTTTCTCATTTAAACCACACCAGAAGAAAAGTACCATTAAGCTAAATTCTTGGTTACACAGAGAGCAAAGGAAGGAGGGTGCGTTGGAACTCAGGTTTTCTGACCTAGGAGTCTGGGTTCTGGTCTGGACACCATCACAACTCGCTGCTTAATCCCATCACTGTTTTCTCCTCTACAGACTTAAAGGATGGAAAATTTGATAATTTTGAGAAGCAAACAGTTAAAGGAGTAGCTTGCTCTCTCAACCATAACTTTTTTTTTAAAAAGGCTCAGGTTCACATTGCTGCTTTTTTTTTTAAGAAAAAATAAAATAATACACATAATTCTTGGCCCTCATGGCCATTTGAAAACAACTCCTCTACTTTTTTCCCTTTTGTTTCTTCCCTACAATTGACCACCAGCCCTACTAGTGCCTCCCAGCAAACATCTGTTATATATTTTTCAAAATCTCTAAATATAGTACCTTGATTCAGATTGGAGGGGAACTCAACCTTGTAATATGGACACTGAGATGTTACTACATCATGTTGGTTTCACTCCATTTATAAAATAATTACAGAATTAAGGCTTTTTAATGATAAAAGTACTTTTTAAAAAAGTTATAATGTGTTAAACAAGGAATAGTTTGTTAGAGAAGTATTCATTACTAAGTGAGACTAAGTTTGCAGTGAGATACTGATGTAAATCTTTATGACAATCCCCCCAGATTTTCCTCCTATTCAACATACTCTTGTCAGCAAAACCTGCCACCACTGTTACAGCTAGAGTTACCACGACCACCGCAAAAAGTCTTAATAGAAATAAAAAGCAGATCTGTCAATTAAACCCAAGGGAACATTAGGTGTATGCAGAGTTAACTCCTGGAATATTCTAACTCATTTTTCAGAATACAGCAACCAAGAGGGAGATCTGCAACCAACGTAAAATAAACTAATACGCTGGATTTGGTCTCATAGATTTATTCTAGACCTCAACAAAATAAGATCCCTTAGACATCCAATTCTCCAAAGAGGTCCTGTTACGCACTCTTTACAGTCTCACCCCCTTCTTATGTGGTCCCACTGCACTTTTACTTGCCTCTATCACAGCATTTATGACACTAAGAAAATGGATATAAGGCTATGAATTTTAACTGTTGTCTCAACTTCTCTGAGCCTCTATATCCTCATTTACCTTGGGGAGGAAACAATTTAAATCAAGATCTTTAAAGAACCGTATTGTATAAACTTAGAAAAATTTAGCAAAAAGAAAAATAATTAAAATTACACACACACACAGAGTAAGGAGAAGAAAGGAAATAATGAGGATCAGAGCAGAAAATCAAATTTTTAAAAAGAGAAATAAAGGAAACACAAGCTGGTTCTTTGAGAAGGTAAATAAATTTGATAAACCTCCAAATGGACTGATCAGGAAAAAAGAAAGACACAAATTACATACCAATATAAGGAATGATAGAAGTGATATCACTATACATCCTACAGATATGAAAAAGATAATAAGGGACTGTAATGAAAAACTTTATGGCAATAAATTCAACAACTTAGACGAAATGGACAAAATCTTTGAAAAATACAAAATACTGGGACTTCCCTGGTGGCACAGTGGTTAAGAATCCACCTGCCAATGCAAGGGACACGGATTCGAGCCCTGGTCCGGTAAGAACCCACATGCTGCGGAGCAACTGAGCTCGTGCGCCACAACTAATGAGCCTGTGCTCTAGAACCTGTGAACCGCAACTACTGAGCCCACGAGCCACAACTACTGAAGCCCACGCGCCCTAGAGCCCGTACTCTGCAACAAGAGAAGCCACCGCAATGAGACGCCAGTGCACCACAACAAAGAGTAGCCCCCGCTCGCCGCAAGACAGAAAGCCCACGTGCGGCAATGAAGACCCAACGCAGCCAAAAATTAATAAATTAATAAAAAAACAAAAAGAAAAATACAAAATACTGAAACCCAGTCAAAAAGAAATAGATAACCTGAATAGCCCTAGACCTATTTTTTTCCCCTACATCTATCTTAAAAATTGAATTTGTAGTTTAAAAATCCTCCCGCAAAGAAAACTCTGGAACCAGATGGCCTTATTAGTGAATTCTAAAAAACATTTAAAGAAAAAAATATTACCAATTCTTTCAGAAAACTGAACAGGAAGAAATAATTCCCGATTTATTCTATGAAGCCAGCATTAACCAGATACTGAAGTTAGGCAGACATTACAAGAAGCTATTATCTCCCTCACAAACACAGATGCAAAAATTTCAAACAAAATTTTAGCAAATCAAACCCAACAATATATAAAAAGGATAATATATCATGACCAAGTGGGGTTTATCCCAGGAATGCAAGGCTGGTTTACCATTTGAAATATATTCAATGTAATTTACCATATTAACAAACAAACAAAAACTATACAATTATCCCAATAAATGCAAAAACATATCTAGCAAAATGCATTCCTGAAAAAGCTCTTAGTAAACTAAATATAGGGGAGAATTTCCTCAATCTGATAAAGGGAATCCACAAAAAGATCTACAGCTAACATCACACTTAATGGTGAATGACTGAACGATTTCCCTCTAAGATGAGGAATGACATAATTATTTACATAGAAAATGCAACAGACTCTACAAAAAAGCTACTGGAATAAGTGAGTTTAGCAAAGTTGGAGGATATAAGGTCTATATACAAAACTGAATTGTATATCTATAAATTGTATTGTACTTCTGAATTGTAATGAACAATTTTATATTGAAATTTTTAAAAACACCACTGATAATAAGGCCAAAAAATATGAAACAGGCTAAATCTGGCAAAAGATGTGCAGGATCTGTACTTTAAAACATTGCTGAGAGAAAAGGGTTGGAAGACTCAACACTGTTATAAGAAGTCAATTCTCTCCAAATTGACATACAGATTCAAAATAATCCCAAACAAAATCTCAGCAGGCTGTTTTGTATAAATTGATAAGCTGATTCTAAACTTCACATGGATATGGGAAGGACATGGAATTGCCAAAACAACTTTGAAAAAAAAAGAACAAAGTTGGAGGACTAACACTACCAAATTTTAAGACTTAGTATAATATAAGGCTACAGTAGTGATTAAGACAGTGTGATAGTAGCATAAAGACAGACAAACAATGAATGGAACAAAACAGACTCCAAAATAGACCCACAAGTGATTTTTTTTTTTTTTTTTTTTGAGGTACGCGGGCCTCTCACTGTTGTGGCCTCTCCGGTTGCGGAGCACAGGCTCCAGACGCGCAGGCTCAGCGGCCATGGCTCACGGGCCTAGCTGCCCCGCGGCATGTGAGATCTTCCCAGACCAGGGCACGAACCTGTATCCCCTGCATCGGCAAGTGGACTCTCAACCACTGCGCCACCAGGGAAGCCTCACAAGTGATTTTTGACTAAGGTACAAAGGCAATTCAGTGAAGAGAGAATGGTCATTTCAACAAATGGTGCTGGAACAACTAGATATCCATATGCAAAAAATATGAACTCTGATCACACCTTGTATCATGTGCAAAAATCAAGTCAGAATGGATCATATGCCTACATGCAAAGCCTCAAACTGTGAAACTTCTACAAGAAAACAGGAGATAATCTCTATGATCTAGGATTAAGAAAAGATTTCTTAAATATGATACCAAAAGCATAACCCTTAAAAGGACAAATTGATAAATTGAACATCAAACTTAAGAATTTCTGCTCTTTGAAAGACACTATTAAGAGAATTAAAAGTCAAGTCGGTTTGGGAGAAAATATTTTCAGATCATTTATCTGATAAAGAATCTATATCCAGAATATATAAAGAACTCTCAAAACTCAGTAAGAAAACAAAGATACAATAAATACATGGATAACAGATCTGATATTTCACAGAGAAATGGCAAATAAGCACATGAAAATATGCTCAACACATTAGTCATTAGGAAAATGCAAATTAAATGCACAATGAGATGATACCAAGACACACTTATTAGAATGGCTAGTATTAAAAAGACTGACCAGAGCTTCCCTGGTGGCGCAGTGGTTGAGAGTCCACCTGCCGATGCAGGGGATGCAGGTTTGTGCCCCAGTCCAGGAAGATCCCACGTGCCGCGGAGCGGCTGGGCCTGTGAGCCATGGCCGCTGAGCCTGCGCGTCCAGAGCCTGTGCTCCGCAACGGGAGAGGCCACAACAGTGAGAGGCCTGCGTACCGCAAAAAAAAAAAAAAAAGACTGACCATACCAACTGCTGAGAGAAATGTGGAGCAACTGGAACTCTCATGCACTGCTGGTGAGAAATGTAAAAGGACACAACAACTTGAAAAATAATTTGCCAGTTTTTAAAAAGTTAAACATACACCTACCATATGATCCAGCCATCCCACTCCTAGGTATCTGCCTAAGAGAAAAGAAAGCATACGTCCGTACAAAGACTTGTATATAAACTTTCAGATCAGTTTTATTTAAAATAGTCAGTACTGGAAACACCCAAATGGCCATCAACAGTGAATAGATACATACCCAAACTGTAGAATACCCATATTTCTCAGGAATAAAAAGGGAAAAACTACTGATACACTCAACAACATGGATGAATCTCAAAATAGTTATGCTGAGTGAAAGCAGACAGACAGGGCTTCCCTGGTGGCGCAGTGGTTGAGAGTCCGCCTGCTGATGCAGGGCACACGGGTTCGTGCCCCGGTCCGGGAAGATCCCACATGCCATGGAGCGGCTGGGCCCGTGAGCCATGGCCGCTGAGCCTGTGCATCCTGAGCCTGTGCTCCGCAACGGGAGAGGCCACAACAGTGAGAGGGCTGCGTGCCACCAAAAAAAAAAAAAAAAAAAAAAAAAAAGAATATCAATGGAAATAGGATGATTCTTCTAATATGGTCAAAGCTAAAATAATAAATGCCAGTGATAAGATGATTAGAGAATTGTACACTGACAGCTTAAAATTACAGAACAAAGGTATATCTTGAAACCTAAGTGAATTCAGGACAAATACTAAAAAAAGTACTTCCATACACAGCCAGAGTGGAGCTTGTCATCTTCAAGAGGTCCTGCCAGCTTGGAAGTATAAAAAGATGTGAAAAACAGGTAGACAGACCCATAATTAATTAATTAACTATATATAACAACTAGGCAACTTTAAGTAAATTTCCTATTAGTATCAGAGATGACATTCTACCACAGCACATTCTCTATTGTTTAGAGAATTCCATGCCTATTGGACCAAGGATGGTAATTACGTCTGCTGGAAGATATAAGCTTATTTATTCATCATAAATCTCAGTAAGTCCATGTCTCTTACTACTAATATATAGGAAAATTTTACAGTTTATCAAGGGTATCCATTTGAAAACCTATACCGTCTTTTTTCCCCTCCAGTAGTACTTCTCTTCTAGGATTTTTTAATAAAAGAATCCAATGAACTCATGCAATGGACAAACTAATCAATAATTATCCCTTGTTAGAGAAAACTGTTGATGCACTGTGATTCAGATTCCCTTAGACATTGTTATTCCTTTCCTAAAACTTTCAGGCTGCCTTTGAACTATCATGTTTTCTGTTCTCAAAGGAACAATTTTACCAAACGATAAGCTTTTAGTGAATTTTGACTGACACAATGATTCCCTGTCACATGTTCTAAACACATCATACTCAAATTCATATCCACATTAAACATGGTTAATCTCCTAAATATTCGGTAACCACGACATTCCAGACCACAGGTTCTGAGAGCATAGTTTGTGAATATTCTCATTCCCATAGAGAAGCAATAACCATTAAAACAAAAGATGAAAAACCAGAGTATTCAGTCATTTTAACTTCTGGTTTTTGTTTTTCAGATTTGTAAAAATGAAAATGATTTTGTTTTAGGTAAAGTGGTAGGAAATATGTCCAAAAAGTAGAGACGTTCAACAGCTGTTAACATAAACTTCCCATTAAGGAACTTTTCCATCTCTCCTCCAATATTTACTTTAATTAAAACGGTGAAATGACACCTGTTGCAGTCGGAGTTCCACTCAAGCTGAGAACCAAATCTGTGTTTCTTCACAACACCTCCACTGTCCATTAATGCCCTGTTACATTCCCTTTGGGAGGAAAGTATTGTTCCGTCACCTAACGTCTACCGACAACTTATAACGTGCCAGGCACTGTGCTAACCACTTCAGAGGCAGCATTTCCACGAGCCCAAACAACAATTCTGTGATGGAGCATTTCACAGCTTGGTAGAGTGTTAATGACCTGAAGAACCTGCCCAAGGTCACAGAGCTATTTCCCTTGACAAACAGCACAGATGAAATCTTAAAACTCCTCAGCAGTGAGTCTCCCAAGCCAGGCCCCAAGCAGGAGCACACCTGTCTGAAAATGTGGACTGTTGGAGCTGTGAGCACTTCGTGTTTGTTTTTTCTCAGTGTGGTGACTATTCTCTAATTCACTTTAATCGGACTGTAAGTTTTAACACGGAAGAGAAACAACGTCGGGACAGGACTAGGTGTATATGACAATTTCTCTCCCACGCTTTGTTATCATAATCATGCCGTAAGGCAAGGTCTCTTTTCTAAGACGACAAGACTGCCGTAGAGCTATGGGGTAGAGTAGCTAGCAGTGTGATTATTACTTCTGACCACGTGTTAAAGTGGTGCTGAACATTTAAAACAACTCTGATTTAAAAGCGTATCCGTGTTTTTCATGGAAGTAAATAATACAGCATAAAGTTATAAATAGGATACACGAAGGAGTACTTTATCCTTCATTCCTCCCCAGGCTTGACCTTTGATTCACGACAGCCTGAACAGCGGGTGCAAATAGTGCTCCTGGAGCCCCTTTGGAGTGCCAGTCCAGCCTTCTGCTGCCCTCTGAAGATGAGCTGTTCTATGTACGAGAGTTTCATGGACAACACACTTGTAAAAGAAGTTTACAAACCACACTCTTCCACCCTTATAGCATTTCTGCACACTATTTTGCTATCTCTGAGATGAAGAATAAAACTGACTTAAATTCAAGCGTTACAAACACAGGAGCAAGAACTGGTTGAAGACCTTCTGCATTCTCTGTCTAGTAAGAAAGACTATCCAGTGAGAGCATAATCAAGATCTGTCACTACTTAAACTATGGAAACCACAGCTGAAGTACATTAGAAATGTCTGTTTACATACAGAATACGTATTTATTACTTAGAATGACTTACCAGAATCTTTACAACTGCTAGGCAACACGTTAGCCTAAATTCCACACTTAATCAGAGGTGCGTTTCAATTGTACATACTTTCCATAACTCAAATTTTTCCCTAATTAGACTAAATCTGAGTAGCAATAAAATATCTGGATTCCCCCCCATTATTTAATGCTCCTTTTTGAACTGTATTTATCAGTCATCAAAAAATCCAAAAATTAATGGATGGAAATAGTGCATATGTGAAAGCGATCTTGTTCTTTTAGGTGGTGCAGTAGAAGAGTGACCCTGACAAACCCTGAGCCCAGCTGCATAAAGGATTCAGGCCTCTTTCTTCAGGGCCGCTGTTCACCAACATCTGTAAGGGCTGCTGACTCCTTCTCTGACAGCTAGGCTGTGAACTTTTCTAGTTTGAATCATGCTACCTCTGAAGAATTAATTAGTAAACAATGAAGCTAAGTATCTCTTAATAAAAATCATTTCAGAATACAGAATAAGCTAAACTCTATCTGAGGCACATTAACTATTTTTTTCCCAGGAGCTGATAAGGGGTACCTCCAAAAATCAACATTCTTTAATTTCAGCTCTGTAACTGATTTCAACAGGGATACAGTTTGCTGGGGTCTGGGGTCTCAGCACAGAGATTTTTCCGTGTATTATTTCACTAATTTATGCAGGAGTCAAATCCATAATTTTGATCATTAAGATCTGAAATGTATTCTCTTTCCCAGTCTTTGAGCAGCTTTGGTAAAATTCAGAATGCACAAAGTCTTAGTCTATTAGATATGTGTTGAAACTCCATTTGAAAGAATAAGCATTAATCTATAAACCAAAAGAAAATTATCTGTGTTATATTTTAAATATATACCTTACAGTAATTTAAAAAGCAGGGATGCTATAATCTATTCAATTTGAGTTTTTAGAAATGCTCCTTTAGATTAACTTGCTAAAAGACACTTGCCTGCATTGGGGGTCAGGCAAATTTAGTGAAAGTTCTTCGGTGAAAATTTAAATAAATAAATAAATAAATATGGTTCACCCCTACTGCAGGGGGGAAGAAAGGAATCTAGGCAATAAACAAAGACACTTAAAATATACGCAATTTACTAGAATATCTTGTCATATGGCAAGGTAGTAGGACGAGAGTGTTTAGCCCACAAAAGTAATACAATTGTATTTATGCCTTAAAATGAAAAAAAAAAAAGCACAAAAACCAAAAAACCATCATTCCCAAGTGTCAACATAATATTACTACTTTAGATAAACAAGGCCCTATTTTTCTAATATTTAAATAATAAAAATTATGCCATATCCAAGCTACCAGTGATTTGGTTTTCTTGAATATAGGGGGAAGACAAAGCTGGAAGCACACTCACCTCAAAATTAAAGGGTAAAAAACCAAAGTCAAATTCCATTTCTACACTAGTGTTCCAATGGCTATTAAGAGATAGGAATCAGGAGTCAGATTTCAAGATGCCAAGATCTGAAATCTGCAATTCATTTTATTTTTATAGAAAAGATGAAACTAAATTAACATCTGCTATTCAGAACACAAAATTTAAGTTTTGGTGTGAACTGAGTTCTTACTTTTAAGGTGAACTTCCAGTCTTTTCCATTCACAAATAGAACTTTATTTATTAAGTTCCCTGCTTTGTATCTCCAGAGTTGATCAAAACACATTTTCTTAGTACAATCTGTATTGTTCCAAGTGTTTTATAAACATCTTTTGTGAGAGTTTACAGGAGTGATAAGAAATCATATCCAAGGTTTCATCCTATGAGTCAGTTATTCTTAAAAGGAAATAGAATCTCTGTCTTTATCACCTTTATTTCCCTATCTACCACAAATCTAATTCTAATCACAAAATTTTAAAAAATAAATAGCAGAACTGTCAGTAGATAATTACTGACATTAAATACTCGGCAGGACAAAGGAAAAAAAAAAAGGAAAAGGCATAAGTTCATTACCTGGACATGAAAATTACAGGTCTATACAATATCTGAGCTTTTATAACAGTCCCTTAGCCACTATGTAAGCTTGTCCACTATGTAGCCCTATACTGATAATTCCCAAATCCATATTTCCTGTCCTCACCTGAGATCCAGACTGTCCATACAGCTGCCTGTTGAACCTGTTCTCCTGAATTCATTCACAAAGATATTTACTGAATACCTATTATGTGCCAAGTATAGTATGCTGGGCTCTGAAGGTTCAGAGAGAAGAAAACAAGACAGTCCCTGTCTTCAAGGGGCTTCTAACTGTGAAGAAAGCCAAACTAGTCTAATAATCATAAAAATATGTAACGTACAAATTGTGATTAGTCCTATGTTCCAGTCTAAGTCGGTCTAAAACTGAACTCAGTTTACCCACTGCACTCCGGTCTGCCTGCTCCCTGAACTCATTCTCGGATGGAAATGTGCCATCACAGGTTACCAAAGTCACAAATGTGGGAGGCATTCTTGGCCCTCCCTTCCTCCTCAGATTTTCTTAATCTCAGAATTTCCAGAATAGATGTACATGGTTGGCTCTGCACAGAACAACCTTCTTCCACTTCTTCTGGGAACCCCCAATGAGATGGTGGTAGACAGCTTCCAAAGATCCCAGTGCCTGGTGAAGGCACAAAACCCAAGGCCAAGAGAGCCCCTGAGATTTTAAAAACTAAAGTTGGGAAAGAGGAGCTCTTTCCTCCTCTTGGTTGGAGAGTATGACAACGGCCCCTGCCATATGCAGACGCCCGAGGGAGCAGAGATGGGAGAAAGAATCTCTGTGTTGAGGAGACCAGTTCCAATCCACAAGGTCTCTGGCTTTTCCTGGTTTCTGCAGCATATCATACCTTTTACAACCTTCTCCAGGAACCTTCCAATTAATCCCTCTTTGAACTTAAGATAGTTTGAGGAGGGTTTCTGTTACTTATAGCCAGGATTCCTGACTAATAGCTCCTAAACACTTCCAGCCTGTATCTTATCCAACTTTGCCATGAATACCTTAGTTCAGGTCCTCATCACCTCCTGGACTAGTTCAACAGCCTAACGGGTCTCCTGTCCCCAGTCCTGCCCTTGCATCTAGCATCCATAATACAGTAGCCAGAGGGACCACATCACTCTCCCCCTGCTGGAGAGTGGCTCCAGCATCAATACGGGCAAAATCTAACTTCCTTAACAGGACACACTCAGCTCTCTACAATCAACCTTCCTCTCCAGGCAAGCAACATTTCATGCTCTGACTATATGGAAATACTTGGGCTACAGCTTAGACAGACACACAGACACACGCACACACACACACACCCCAATGCTGAACTGATTGATAAGCAGGATATTTTCCTTTCTGAAAACGTGGAAAACCTGAAGAAATTAAAGAAAAGTGGTTTCCTTTAGGCTCACTTCTAGGCATCAAAGTCATCACACCTATGCCTACATTTGCCTACATTTTATTACACTAAGAATGCTAAATACAGCTACTAGAAGATATCTGGTCCCAGACATATTGTATACACAGTAGCAAGAAACTGAAGGAGAGAATCAATGACCCTAACTAAAAGTTCTGATTGTTACCCACCTTTGTGAATTGAGCACAACACTTTGAATATACTAAAATCCACTGAGTGGTATACTTTAAATGGGTGAACCTCATGATATGTGAATTATATCTCAACAGAGCTGCTGTAAGTGTCCACTCTTCAGCGAGGCATTCTTACTTAGATACAGGAGACTACTCCTTCCTGCCTTCTGTGGACCTCCATTGTCCTCCGTGGATGCTTCTAGCTTGGCATGTGAGCTCTTGTTCACATGAGGATAGGGCCATGTCTCACTCACCTCTGGATCCCCAAGCCCAATCAAGTGCTCAGTACATACAAAACACTTAAAAATGTTCACAGAATGACACATGAATTCTGAGCTAGGCAGAACACCGAAAGACATTTTTCTAATTTAGAAAAAGGCACATTCGGTATTAGATTAGGAAACTTGGTCTTCTCACTTTGAATTAGATGAGAATATTTGAAAAACATGAAAGATATTTAAAACCTCTAACCCACTGTATAGTTAACAGCTGACCATTTAATTTTGCACCAATTTTTAAAATGAGAGATGTGTAGAAATAAGGTGTGATTTTTTTAACTTACAGAAAATCTCAAGCAGAGACAAGACTACATAAGCAACCAAAGAGAAAGAGATAAGCTGGTCTTCATGAAAATTAAAAACTTCTTCAAAGAACATTTTAAAAAAGTGAAAAGACAATTCACAGAATGGGAGGAAATTTTTACAATTCATATATCTGATAAGGACATATGCCGGGGTGGGGGGGTTCATCTAGAATATACAAGGAAATCCTATAACTCAACAATAAAAAGACAACCCAATTTTAAAAATGGGAAAAGAATTTGAATAGGTATTTCTCTAAAAAAAGATATACAAGTGGACAAGAAGCACATGAAAAGATGTTCAACATCATTAGCCATTAGGGAAATGCAAATCAAAATGGGATACCACTTTACACCCACTGGAATGGCTACTATGAGAAACAAAACAAAACAAAAAATAACAAGTGTTGGCAAGGATGTGAAGAAACTGGATTCCTCTAACATTGCTGATCAGAACGTAAAATAGTACAGCCGCTTTGGAAAACAGTTTGGCAGTCCCTCAAAAAGTTAAATATAGAATTACCATGAGACCCAGCAATCCTACTCCTAGGTATAAATCCATGAGAAACGACAGCAGATGTCCACCCAAAAAACTTGTACATCAATGTTCACAGCAGCATTATTCATAATAGCCGAAACATGGAAACCACCTAAGTGGCCATCAAGGGATGAATAAACAAAATGTATATCTCCATGCCACAGAGTTATTTAGCAACAAAAAAGAATGAGTTCTGATACATGCTACAACACAGATGAACCCCAAAAACATGCTAAGTGAAAGAAGCCAGACACAAAAGGTCACACATATTTTATGATTCCATTTATATGACATACTCTAAATAAGCAAATCCATAGACACAGAAAGTAGAATGGTGGCTGCCACGGGCTAACGAGAGGGAAGAATGGAAAGTGACTGCTACTGGGCCTGGGGCTTCTTTTTGGGGTGATGAAAGTGTTCTGGAATTAGACAGTGGGGACCCGTGTGCAACTCTCTGAATATACTAAAATCCACCGAATTCTATGCTTTAAATGAGTGAACTTTATGCTATGTGAATTACATCTCAATAGAACTGTTACCAAAAAAAATCACTGCACAAAATCATATAGTGACACCTCTGTGTAGAGGTCTGATTGAATCACTTTGCCTGCTACAGGATAATCTGTCATAAAAGAAAACAAAAAAACACACAATCTGTTCAAACGAGGAAATGATTTATTTTCCTACCACCAAATCCCAACCATAATATCAAATCCAAAGTAAAAAGAGGAAAGAAGGAAAGAGCACACTGCACTTCTCTGGCAGGTATGACATGGAATTAACCGAAGACTGCGCAAAGAAAAATGTCTATCAGAACCACTCACTTCCCTTTGATTACACAGATTTCAACAAGTCCAAGGCCTTTTTAACTCATGAGAAAATGTGCCAGCTTCTTTATTAGCACAGAGCGAGGAAAAACAAGCATTCTCTCCTATAACAAAATTAACATCCCACAGAAGGTCTGTTTGTACTTGGCCGTCATGAACCTTTCATCTCAGAGCACTGCTAAATTAAACAAGCCTATGTTGTATTGAACACAATAAGCCAGATACACTGGCAGGCTCCTCAACTTTATCAGTTAATGTTGAAGAACATTAGAAATAAAAAGGAGGGTAAGAATGATGGTGATGGTGGTAGTAAAGCAGCTGTGTCTTCATTCCACCCAACATTTCACTAACCTACAATAATGGAAACATTCTAACAACTGTGAGACCCTTTTCTCTGTTGGTGTACACAAGAAGAGCCAGAGACATCTGGATTCAAGTCATTGCTTTGTTTTTCTTTTTTGTTTTAAGCCTACTAGCTGAGTGCCGAAGGACAAATCTCATAACCAAGGCCTTCTATTCTCTAAAACTGGAGTGACTGTATCTAGCCTCAGAGAGTCATTAGAGAACAAAACGAGAGAATACACACAAGAGGTAGAGTCCAATGCTCTATATGTACATCCCCACCATAAATATCCTCACTGCTCTCAACTCTTCAATGCAAATACTGATTCTGGAGCTTGTATCACAGTGTAAGTAATTGACATCAACCTTTCTTTTCTACCCCAAGGACATCTAAGCAACCGAAATATCCTATGAAAATTCCATATTGAATAAATTATTCCCCCTCCCATATAACTGAAAGTAAGAAAGCCATCAATAAAGTCTGTTTTAAATGTATTAAATCAGGGCACGACACAAAGCATTCATTCACCTAAGAGGTATTTAAAAGCAATGAACTGAGAGAGACACACCAAGAGAAACACTTACTATGAGAGACAAATGCCTATTTTCCAGTGCAATAATTGGTAACCTTTCCATAAAGATTGATGCAATCTGATTATAATTCCCAAGTGTCAGTAATCAGTTCTTAAGGTAAAAGAAAAAGGAAGTGGGATGGTTTCAAATGCTCCAGAAAAGATGTAGGAGGATATCCCTTCCCACTGACAGCAATTAACGTTTGAGTGATGGCTGCTAGAACATTCAGACTGAAAAACTTTGTTACATTAGAATAGACTGAAATCTACTTAAAACAAAACTTACTGGGTTTAGCAGACGCAAACATAACCCTCACCATGAACTAGGAGTCCTCTCTGAACACACTGGAACAAAGGTAAAGCTTGTATGGACTTCCCATATTTGTCATCAGTGCTAGGATATGCCATACTCCCATGCTGGAAGTCTACTTAAAGAGAGCATCTAGACTCTGCAGCGGCGGTAGACGGTCAGACTCCCTCCGCCCAGCTCCAGACAATGTTCCATCACACCACAACACCAGGAAAAGTTTCTAGGGTTAGCAAGGAGGGAAATGTCTCAAGGGCAATGGGACATTCGGAGGCTGGAGATAGCTATTCCTGGAGAGTTTCACTAAGCACCACGTTCATTATGGAACTTGTGGCCCAAAGCTATTGTTCTCTCCCCTCTTTCCAAAACTCTCCCGTTAAGACTCAGAGTTTAATAAAACCTCTCTGGAGGCTTCCCTGGTGGTGCAGTGGTTAAGAATCCACCTGCCAATGCAGGGGACGCGGGTTCAAGCCCTGGTCCGGGAAGATCCCACGTGTCGCAGAGCAACTAAGCCCATGCGCCACAACTCCTGAGCCCATGTGCCATAACTACTGAAGCCCGTGCGCCTAAAGCCCGTGCGCCTAGAGTCTGTGCTCCACAACAAGAGAAGCCACCTCAATGAGAAGCCCGTGCACCGCCATGAAGAGCAGCCCCAACTCGCCTCAACTAAAGAAAGCCTGCGCGCAGCAATGAAGACCCAACACAGCCAAAAATAAAATATAAATAAAATAAATAAAAAATAAAACATTGATCTCACAAGTGAAAAATAATACAGCCCTCTAAAAAAAACAAAACAAACAACAAAAAAAACCCAAAACAAACAACAAAAAAAAAACCTCTGTGAGAGACCAACTCATTACAGATACTACAGGAGTAAGGCCAGAGTGCTGGCTTTGCTAGGGAGCTGTTATCTACATCACATATAAGCACTTAACAAGTTTTTTGCCCTCCTACTGCAGTTCAGTACTCTCACCCTGACCATGAAACAGTTTCACCTAAATATTCTACCACCACACACCCTGTATATGAAGACAGAACTTCTCCTCTTTCTAACTTTCCAATCAAATAACCACTTACACTGCCAGTCTAAACTTTAACCTTTATGCCTAAAATAGGAGGAAACTTGCAAATGCACAGAATCCAACCCATTAAATACATAAGAATGTCTTGAAATCTGTTTAAATACAGTATAACATTTTTTACAAATGCAGCTAAAAGGAGAAATAAACGATCAAGTCTTAAGTTTAATTAAGACTCCAGTTTTACTACTACTAGTAATGCCTCACTTTCCAGGGGTAGTTTTAGAATTTGGGATTTTAAAGCACGCAATTAAAGAAGTTAACTCACCAGTGAAATGAAAGCTACAATATAAGCAAATCCCTATACTACTGCAGAAAAGAGATACAAGAACCCAGAACTTTGGGTATTTTAGAAAACGAATACAGGATCATACCATTTGCCACAATATGATATCAGAGGGTAAAGTCCAGGAAATCTAATTAATTTAGACCCTACTAATGAAGACTCAATAATTTCCTTTCAAGTCTGCCTAGATTTAACTTTAGACTATTTATTAAGGAAGGAGTTGCTAAGAAAATTAAAGTACAAATAAAAATTGCTAGGGGATTATTTAATAAGTTAAATTTTTTTTACATGCAATAACTGCTGCTAAAATACTGATTAAAACTAGCACACGGGCTTCCCTGGTGGCGCAGTGGTTGAGAGTCCGCCTGCCGATGCAGGGGACACGGGTTCATGCCCCGGTCTGGGAGGATCCCACATGCCGTGGAGCAGCTGGGCCTGTGAGCCATGGCCGCTGAGCCTGTGCATCCGGAGCCTGTGCTCCGCAACCGGAGAGGCCACAACAGTGAGAGGCCCGTGTACCGCAAAAAAACAAAAACAAAAACAAAAACAAAAAAACCCAAAAAACTAGCACATGCATTCTTTAGAATACCATACCCTAGTGGAAACAAAATGTATGAAACAAGAGTCCTCAACATTGCTTTATTCTATTAGATAATTGTTCCATTCTCTCTGTTTATTTTGGCTGTGAAAAACGGGTTATGAGTCAGAAAAGCTTAATAGGCAGGATACTTAACAAAGATTTACACATTCTTCTTAATGGCTAGCAATCTATTTATCTACTTTTATTTTTAATAAATGCTGAACCCCAACTAAAATATAACTCAATTTCTCTCCATTATAACTTAAAATATATTTGGGGGCATTTACTTTATCCTTGTCTTCAAATAACATAACTGTAAGATATTCCCATGCCTGTAATATGAAACAAATAGGGTTCTTTAATAAGATCTAGTACCTGACCTACTTCACTTACTTTGCCCTTAACAGCAACAACAAAAAACAGACAAAAAAGCAGATTTAAAACACAGTAGTATATGTGATTCTGCAAAGAAACGGGACAGAATCCAAATCAACAGTCCAAACAAAACATCACAAAATGTTATGGTAGCAAGTGTCACTACAATTATGCATGTCTAGATTTAGATGCATTTAAAAATCACAAATGCTAGTTTTATTCTCCAAGAAATTAAATTTCTTAATTAAAATTTAAGGCACTTCTCATTTACATCTTAATTCTAACTTAACAGTGATGATATTCACCAATCATTAATTCCTTCAAAAACGATCTGAGTGTCTGCCATGTACGTGCCAGATATCACATTAGTTGCTGGATGTAAGATGGTGAATAAAACACACTTGGTCCCAGCCTCAACAATGTTAACTTGGAGTGAAAAGTAAAGCACCCACATGAAAGGCATTCTATCAGATACATTTTATGTCAAGGAAAAAGAGATGAATTTTAACTGGCTTTTTATTAAGTCAAAGAACAAACAGTAGGTCAATAACAAAGTTGGTATCTGTTTCATGTGAGACCTTCCTTAGGTAACCCTTATTTGACTGAAACAAAATCTAAAACAAACATAAAATTAGATCTCACATTCATATCAGAAACTGGCAAAATCCTTTGGACAGGTGAGACTCAACATCAGTATTCATAGGTTTACACGTGAACACATATTCACATAACTCAGCAATGTTCTGTTATCACCCAAATTTGTAAATCACATTCTGTATGCTATTCTACAATTGGTATCCATGTTTGAAAGATGTTAGTTTTTAAAGCTTCTTTAAGGTCCACTGTAAGTGAATAAAAAACAAAGGTATTACTCTCTATAAAGGAAAACTTTCAGTATCCAAGACAATTAGTTAGTTGCCAATAATTTTAAAATACTTATAATGAGTTAATCAGGGCAATAGACCTAAAAACAAAGAACTCAACATATTTTAACATTTTCATCACATTTAAAGTCCAAGAGAGTGTCTCACTTACACATGAGAATCACAGGTATGCGCTCAATGAGGAAATTCTTTATGTAAGACTATCAAGTGAAAGAGGTCTTCAAAACATAAAAGGTTTACTCCAGTCAAAAACCCTGCTATCTCAAAAAAGATACTGGTGGTGCAGTGGTTAAGAATCCGCCTGCCAATGCAGGGGACACGGGTTCGATCCCTGGTCCGGGAAGACCTCCCATGCCGCGGAACAACTAAGCCCGTGTGCCACAACTACTAAGCCCGCGTGCCACAACTACTGAAGCCCACATGCCCGGAGCCCATGCTCCACAACGAGAAAAGCCACCACAATGAGAAGCCTGGGCATCGTGATGAAGAGCAGCCCCTGATCTCTGCAACTAGAGAAAGCCCGTGCGCAGCAACAAAGACCCAATGCAGCCAAAAATAAATAAAGGAATAAAATTAAAAAGAAAAAAAAGATACCATTTTTTTCTCCTATTGGACTGGCAAGGATTAAAAAGATGAACAAAACTCAGTGTGGGTAGTTATCCTTCTAAGAAGATAAATGAACACGTATACAATGATTTAAGTACAGGGTTAATCAACACACTATTATCCACTAGAAACAATCTAAATGGTCATCAAAGGAATGATTCAATAAAGTATGGTGCCTCTAAAACAATGGAATATTACATGGTCAATAAAGTGATCATATATGATTATGCATGCCTCTTACAATTCATGTGTAGATATATAAAAATATTGTTGCATTTAAAAATGACCACCATATATAGTGTAAACCAATTTATTTAAAGATTTGTATATAAATACTTCTATATTCATAGGTAAATTTCTAAAAGGATTTTCACCAAAATATTAATATTAATGGCAGCCATTTCTGGGTGGCAGGAATTAGGTTTCATTGAGGGAGGATTTTTCTCACTATTATAATAAGAAAATAAACAACACATTTTCATTTAAGAAAATAAAGTGTTGCAATCTCACCAAGTGGCTTCAAATCCCTTCAACTCCCTACTTTAAAATCAAAGTTCTCACTGAATGTTGCAAGTATATATAATCACCAAACAGCTTATGGATTTCCACCTGTGGGACCTCCTTCTCAGCACCATGCTTTAAAACCATGAGATGATGGAAATTTAAAGATTCAAGTCAAAGAAGTAAGGAAGCCAAATGACCTTATTCAAACAGCCTACATTCCTGGCATCTACTTTAAGAACCTCAGGTTCTATGAACTTAAACACTCCTAAAACAATCTCCCTCTTACATCTTAAGAAAGCAGGCTATGGAAAGGAATTTTTAAAAAATAAGAGACATTTCCTTTAAAAAAATTAAATCATAAAAAACTTACCTCAGTAAAAATATTTAGTTATTTTCCTGTCTTACATTCTCTTTCTTAGCACCTTTACTGTGAACCTAGGGGGGAAAAAAGTTAAAATTACTTTTAATTGAACATCTACTCATGCTAGGCAGGGTGGTCAGAGAAAGCCTCCTGGAGAACATGAAGTCTGAGAGGAATCGGAGAGAATAAAATACAAGTTACTAAAATGGCACGACTGGGAAGGAAAATGAGCAGGTGCAAGTGGAATAAATAACTTTTCTTAAATGGGTGGAGGGCCTACACATGACTGTATTCAACCTTGCAGCAGGTGAAAAGCTGGGTTGCTAGACTTAGAACACCTGCAACTGAGTCTCACCTCTACCACTTCCTAGCTTGTCTGATCTTGAGCAAGTCCATAAACCCACGTGCCTCGGTTTCCCCACATGCATAATAACAGGATCCAACTCACAGGACTGCTGAGGGTTATGTGAGATAATCCACATTGGGGACCTTAAAACAGTTCCTGTAACATAATAAATGTTCAATGAACATCAATTTTCGCTTTTATTATTACATGTTCTTATATAAAATAAATCCATTTGCCTCTCACCACCTCCACCACCACCATTATTATTACTGTTACTATTATTATTGAGAAACGGCATAAGCCTTATCTTCAAGGGGTTTACAATGTACTGGGTGACAGATGAATTACCCAGACACATAATACGAGGCAAAAGAAAGATCAAAGTCAATTATTCATTTACTTATTTTAAAATATCCGAGTGTCTGTTCTTTGCCAGGTATTCTGCATTCTTTGGTGGACATGAGGGACATAGTTTCCCTCCTCACAGTTTCCAGTCCATCAAGGCCAAGCTATAGGACCAACAAGCTACACATGGAGACAGATCGTGTTTTTTACTGGGTGCAGGGCAGCACATATCTGAACTGGTAGAATTAGGTAGCAGAACATTCTGGAAGGGATGACATTATAGGAAACACGGGGCCTTTGGGGAAAGCTAAGCAGCCTCTGGTCAGGGTGCATCGGAGAGGGCAAGCAGCACCAAGGCTAGAAAGGCAGGCAGGAGGGCCCTCAAACACGGGGCTGAGTTTGTTCTCTTCTCAGTATACTGATTATCCTGCTCGGAGTGAATCACAACTTGCTCTTAACTTTAAGTCTAACATCATTTTATTATTTTTCTTCTTTTCTTTTTTTCTCTTTTAAAGGTGAGAGGGGAAAGAGGAAGAAGAAAAAGAGCACAGCAACCTTAATCTATGTTGCCGCTGGCAGTGGCACTAAGTGATGAGTCCCAAGCTCTTTTTAATACTCCCAACATTCTTACCAAGCCAGAAATGTTCCTTTTACTCATTAGGAAACTGAGGCTCAGAGTAGTCAAATAGATCCCCAGATGTCCACAGAGCTCATAAATGCAGCCACAGAATTTAACTGTAAGCCTGACTCCCAAGGCTTTCTTTTCTCTTAGGCAAAAATGTATAAAGGATTCTGCAGAATTTAACGTCTGTTAAAAACTACTTAGAACTTCAGGGTATATAAACCTCTGTACTTACACAGAAATAAACAGCCTTCATACAAACAATCAAAACCACTTAGAGGGACTTCCCTGGTGGCGCAGTGGTTAAGAATCTGCCTGCCAGCGCAGGGGACACGGGTTCGAGCCCTGGTCCAGGAAGACCCCACATGCCACGGAGCAACTAATCCCGTGTGCCACAACTACTGAGCCTGCGCTCTAGAGCCCACGAGCCACAACTACTGAGCCCACGTGGCACAACTACTGAAGCCCGCATGCCTAGAGCCTGTGCTCCACAAGAGAAGCCACTGCAATGAGAAGCCAGTGCACTGCAACAAAGAGTAGCCCCCACTCAATGCAACTAGAGAAAGCCCACGCACAGCAACGAAGACCCAATGCAGCCAAAAATTAATTAATTAATTAATTTAAAAAAACTAAAAACAAACCTTAAAAAAAAAACCACTTAGAAAAGATAAAGGAAAAGAAGATCCCACAAAAACAATATATATATAAACACATGTATATGTGTATAGATATACACACACACACACCATAAATTTAATAAGAAATGGGCAAAACCTATATGAGAAAAACTTGAAAATGCTCCAGAAGGATTCGGGAGTAAAACCAAACAAATGAAAAAATACACAATGTTCTTGGATAGGAAAATTCAATATCTGAAAGATATCAATTCTCCCTATGTTAGTTTATAAATTTAACACGATCTCAATTTGCTTAAGTTTTTTTTTTCTGGAACTGACAAATGATTCTAAAGTTCACATGGAAAAATAAACAAGCAAGAATTGCCAGGAAAACGAAGTGCAACAGGCAAAACTAGTTTTACAAGGCATTAAGACATTTTATAAAACCAATAATGTGTACTTGTGCAGGAATAGAAAGACTTAATGGAATAGAACAGAAAGTCCAGAGATGCACCCCAATACATCTGGAAATTCAGAATATAATGAAGGTGTACTGTATTCTGAAACAAACAGGTAAAGATAACTGGTAGCCATAAGGAAAAAGTTGAATCTATATATCACTCCTGAACACCAGAATAAATTCTAAATGGATCAAAGGTTTAAGTGTAAAAATGAAACCATAAAAGAAAAAAACACTGAAAGAAAAAAAATGGGCCAAATCCAAATTCTTGGAGGCCTTTCCGTGACTCAAAATCCAGACACCATAAAATATTAACTACTTAAAATTTAAAGAAAAAACTTTAAAGACTTCTCTATACCAAAATACATGACAGTAATTTTTTTAAAAACGACAAGCTTGAGGAAATTGCAACTCACATCACAAAGGGCTAATCACTCTAATTTATAAATTCCTAGAAATTGATAAGAAAAAAGCGATCCAAAAGAAAAACACGGAAAGGGCATGAACAGATGGTTCATAGAAAAAGAAACAGAAACAGCCTTTAAGCATGTGAAAAGATGCTCAGCCTCATTCATAATCAAAGTAATGCACATTAACACCACGAGTAACTTTTCACCTTTCAGACTGATACAAATCCAAAGGCTGGTAAACACTCTATTGGGAGAGGCTATGGAGACAGGTACTCTAATGCATTACCTGCAGGAGTTCAAAATTGTACAACCCTGAAAGAGGGCAGCATTTATCACAATTATAAATGCACTGCTCACTGACCCAGCAATCCCACTTCTGGAAAGATATCCCACAGATACACCTCACATATACGAAATGATAGGTGCACAAGGTTATTCACCACAGGCTGTGACTGGAAGAGACTGGAAAACACTCAAGTATCCATCATTTATTGGGATACTTCATCATTTATTGGGGCTACTTAAACTCTGGCACAGGCCACACAATGGTATATTCTGCATCTGTTAAATAAATGTTTTCTATATACTAATGTAGAAAGATACTAAAGGTATACTAACTGAAAAAAAAAACAAGGTCAGAACAACTTACATTTTATATAAAAAGGAGGGAATATATAGAGTATACTGGTATCTGCTTGTATCTACACAAAGAAACAATAGACATCTATAGGAAACAAATAGAAAAAATTACCTGTGGCCGAAGGGAGCATATTAGACCAAGACAGAGTTGGAAATTAGACTCCTCAAAATACTCCATTTTAGTTTTTGAACCACATGAACATTTTATATATACAAAAAGAATTTTAAAGTGTTAAATGTATAACTCACAGGACGAAGAGAAAGAGAACTACTTATCACCTAGAGTCAAAATCCAACATGCATTAAAAGAGAATTTTTTCCTAAATTAGGAGTTTGGGATTAACAGATACACACTACTATATATAAAAAAGATAAACAACAAAGACCTACTGTATAGCACAGGGAACCATATTCAATACCTTGTATAACCTATAGTGGAAAAGAATCTGAAAAAGAATATATATATATGTGTATATATGTATATATGTATGTATGTATAACTGAATCACTTTGCTGTACACCTGAAACTAACACAACATTGTAAATCAACTATACTTCAATTAAAACAGTAATAGTAAATAAAAATGAAAGAATTTTTCTCTGAAATTAGATATTAACAAGCAAGATTAGTGTGGCCATCACTAAAAATCATACAAGACAATCTGATTTTTTTTCCTTTAATCAAGCTAAAGCACATGATTATAATAATCTATAAAAGCGCTATTTGGGGGGCAAGGAATCAGAAGAGAGAATAGGAAAGCGCAATGAGGATGCTTTAGCCTAATGCTTCTCAAAGTATGGTCCCTGGACCAGCAGCATCAGCATTACCTGAGAACCTGTTAAAAATGCAAATTCTCAAGCCCCAGCCCAGACCTACTGAACCAGAAACTCTGGGAGTGGTAGGGAGTAATTCTGGTAATACACACTCAAGTTTGAGAGCCAGTGATTTGGTCCAATGCTTCTTACACATCCTCATGCATCACTTGGAGGAGGATATTGTTAAAAAGCAGATTCTGGTTCAGGAAGTCTGGGGTGAGTCCCTGAGTCAGCATTTCAAACAAGCTCCAGGAAGCTGCTGATGTGCTGCTGGTTTGGGGAGTGCACTTGCGAAGAAAAGCTCAAATCCACCTGGGGAAGAAGGTATATAGTCTTCACGTGGCTGAGTTTCCTATGAAATTTGCCCTCAGTAGCAGAGTCCGTACACAGGTTTCCAGGATGGGAGACATCATGTAGCCTCCCATATAAATTCTGTCTTTAACTCGGAATAAATACATTTTCAAGCATATGTCTTATTAAAATAACAGTGAATTGCTGAAATTCAATTTAAGGATGTCTCATTTGAGACAACTTTCATTTATAAGTGGACCCATGAACCTTCCAGAATGGGAAAAAAAAAACCAAGAAGGCATATTCATACATCTGCCTGGTTATACTGTCTGATTAATTTTATTTCAAACACATTAACCATACCATCTGCTTTCCATGAAAAATCACCAGTTTGTCTCCTTCTAAACATTTTGAAAATGGTTCTTATATTTACAAACACTGATTCTCCATTTGTTTTACATGGGGGGAAAATCTTTAAAGGCATCTTCCAAGTAAAGAATTCTAGTTGAGATGGAAGGACCTGGAACTGTTATGTATCTTCATTTTGCAAGTCATCCTTTGTATAAAGTTTTTGGTGTTAAACATTAATCAATGTGCTGAAATTTCTACATATCCCTATCTTACTGCATCTATCGATAAGATGCCATCATTTCCAGACACACTATTATTTTATGTACCACTAAGAAAGAACAAAAGTTGCCAATTAAACCATGACTTGTCAATTTTAAGATACCAGTCCATCTCAGATATGCATCTTAAAAAATATATCAATGAAATAGCTTAATTATAAGTCTCAGAGATATGCACATAATAAATTATGCATTTTCATCCACAGAGGCATGGATTTTTGTCCATATGACAATCTGTCCCACGCCTAAACACTGGAACGGTTTCAACTTCCACGCAATATTATTTGGTTCATTTTTGTACATATGAGTATTTTTTTAAAAGGTAGTGATTAAAAAAGAGTGACCTCTT
Source organism: Mesoplodon densirostris (assembly GCF_025265405.1). Classification (NCBI taxonomy): domain Eukaryota; kingdom Metazoa; phylum Chordata; class Mammalia; order Artiodactyla; family Ziphiidae; genus Mesoplodon; species Mesoplodon densirostris. The sequence goes on from NC_082676.1 coordinate 55,324,693, forward strand.
TTTACCCTGGAACATGATACTGCTTGCACAAAGTAATACAAATTAATCACTCAATTTGGATAATTTTCCAATCCAAAAGTATTCAATGTAGCTATCTCTAGGCTATTTATTTATTTTCCCCCAACAATAAGTGTTTAATGAGTGAGTAAATAATGTCCCCCTGAAAAGACCCCCAACCCAATTAAAGGCCAAGTGCAGTAACACTTCAGGGTTGAAACCCTGCTTCCTTCCTGCTAGGAGGTGCCATGTCATTTATTGAAACAAAACAAAACAGGGCAAACACATTTCTTAATAAGTGCAGTTTGTTAAAGTCCTGTTAAAACATATGGGTCAAGGGGAAGTAAAAATAATCAGAGGATCACTGTAGGAAAAACCTTTAGGTCTGGCACCTGGGAGACCTCTGGAGAGGAGGCAGTGGGAGAAACTTCACGTTCTGAAAGGAAGGAGCCCCCCAACTCCCTTCTTCCCTCTCACCCGATTAATCCCACCAGAAACTACCAAGACTCCGGGATAAAAGGTTTCAAGTTCAATAGTCACACTCTCTCCAAATACAAAAAGCAGGTACAAAATATATCCTTCTTTTCTGACAAAAGCCTTTACTTACATGCTTGTTTCCATAGCACCTTTCAAAAGTAACAAGCAATGAACAATAAACAAACATCTTATAGCAAAGAAGCAATTTATCTATCCAAAGAAAAGGAGAAATAAACTTCCTTTGTAGATTTAACAAAAGTTGAAGAAATTCATCGTATTACACTGTAGCTATATAATAGTCGGAGTTGAACTTTCTCAACTCAATTTGCATTTTCCCCATAGCAGCAAGACTAACAGAGTTTCAAATGAAAACAATTTCTAATGAATCATATTAGGAGGACTGAGGACAATATGATTATAGGTCATTTTAGTTTTGTTGAATTGTTTGAATGTCAGTTAAATTCTGCCCCCCTCCCTGTTATAACGGACTAGACAACGATGACTGTTCTTTAGAGTGGACCTCAAAGGAGCTAGTACGGTCCTCTAAGAGACATGTTTAGTTATCAAGTGACTAGGGCACACCACTGGCATTTAGTGTCTGGAAGCCAGGATGCTTGAACTCACAATGCATGGGACACTTCTACATAATGAAGATTTATCCTGGTCCTGAGAATCGTTTCAATGACCAGCCAGATTTATCACCATAACTGGTGTTACTTTAGAACACAATACTAAACAGTTTTCACAAGAAACTATGGAAAAACCCCAGTAATTCAGGGGAAGGTAGCTAACGTGAGGGAAGTTGAGATTGAATAATAACTAGTGTCTGAAAATTAGTGACCATTTCCTCACACCATGCATTAACTCAACATATAATTGCAGTGTCACAATACTGAGCATACCTACACTACTAAGTAACATACTGGCACCGAATCAAAAACAAAGCAAAACAAACAAACAAAAAAACCCTTTCAATCTAGCTAATATTTTATTCATTATTATCAGTGATAAGCGGTAGGAATCCACCATGGTGCCTCGAAGCAGCAGTACCTCCAAGCTTGTGGCACAAAAGCTGCCCTACAATGTCGTTTGAAAATGTGGCGATCATGGAGGGATTATATTAATATTATTTACATGTTGATTGAGATAGTCTGTACTTTATCTTGGCATGTTATTCCTAATTCAACCCGGACTTGTTTCTCTCTTCATTATCATAAAAAGTTTATCCCAACACTTAGGCGTCCCCTACCCCTGTGTCTATCTATCTCTCTTATCTTTCCTTTTCTTGTATTAAATAGCTCCTGATATTTTTACCTCTCTTCAAGCCAAGCTTATTCACTAGAAGCAGGTACAGCACAGCAGTATGTGCTAGATGTGATATGGCAATGCATGTCATATATAGTTCTCCTTTTACTTCTCCCTTACATTTAAATCGGAGCATCACACTGATTTTCAATTATGTATGTAGGTAGGTTACATTACTGACGAAGTGCATTTCAGAGCTGTAATGGGGGCTTTACAAACTTCTGCTGCAAATGGGAGGAGCCTTGGTCTGACAAAGTTGAGCACCACTGCTCCAAAGAGTGGAATCACGTGCTTAACCAAAAACAAACTTGAAAAGTTTCCTTTGCTTAAAGCAAGCCCTTGGCTCCAATATTCCACTTCCATTCGACCTGACGCCCCACACCCGGCACACACCGCTGCTTTTAAGCCCACTTCTGCCCTCACACAGGGCCAAACAAAAGTTATTGACCATTTCGGGAGCAGGGACCCTTTTGGGAAATCGACAAAAGCCAAGGACTCTCACCCAATAAACTCACATGCCATGCTGCATTCAAGTAGGGGGAGGGGGGTTCCCAGACACACCCTCTGCAGCCCAATCGGGACCGGAGTAGAACTCGAGCCCTAAAACCCAGCGAGTGGGGGTGGGGAGAAGGATGGGAGGCAAGTACGGGGCGGGGCGCTGGACTCGCTGTGCCTGGGCTTAAACCCCGATTCCACCGTGTCCCAGCACCATGACCCTGGGCAGGGCGCTTCACCTCTCCGTGCAGCCCAGCAGTGGAACCGCGTAAGCGCGGGCAGACGGTTAAGGCTCAATAAATGGTGTTGCCGCGGGCAGCAGCGCCGCGTCCACCGCGCCAACCCGCCTCCGGGGAAAACTGAGGCGTACCTCGCGGTCGCACCCGCGTGCGGGGACTGGCTGCGAAGGGACTGGCCCTGCGGCCCCGCGGCCCTGGCCCGGCAGCCCCGCCCCGCCCGCGCGGGTCCCGGGACGGCGCGGACCCGGCGGCTCCGCTGCAGCCGCAGGGCCGGCTGGGGAGGCCGCCCAGGACACGGTCCGCCCGCCCAGCGGGCTCCCCCGTCCGGCCCTCGGTCTCCGCCGCTCTCACCCGCTCCTCAGCCCCAACGGCACCCGCCGCCGCCGCTGCCGCCTCCCGCAGCTCACCTCCCGGGCCGCCGCCGCCGCTACAGCCGCCGCTACAGCCGCCGCGCGATCTCGCGAGACTTCGCTCCCCTCCACGCTTCCCCGCCCTCTCCGCGGCGCGCGCGGACCCCGGCCTGTAGCAGGCTAGGCGCGCTCCCGAAGAGCCGCCCCCTCGCCTCGGGGTTAGGTCTAGCCGGGCTCGCGACCCTGCGTCCCGGTCTCTGCATCCGTTCCGCCCACCTCCGCTCCGTGAAGGTGAAGGGTTAAAAGCCAGGTGCGGGTCGGCAGCCTCCCTCTCACCTGGCTGACCGGGTGCGCGTGCGCATGCGCGCGCCCGGGGCCCCGGACCTTGGAGCGTTTGCAAAGGCTGTGACCACTGTGACAACAATAATCCCAGCAGCCAGTCTTGGAATGCTTCCTCGGTGCCGAGTACTTTTACAGCTCCTCCTGGGTCCTCACAAGAGCCCCCAAGAAGTGGGTATTACCGTCCTATCCGTTTCAGAGAGGATAAAATGGAGGCTTGGCCAGGTTAACAACTGCTACCTCTAGGTCACAAAGCTAGGAGTGGGCATTCGGGGTTGTCTGACGCTCAAGACAAAGCCCAGTTTTCCCGCCTCCATGACAATCCCCAGACCCTGTCCCTGCTCCTTCCGCTGAGGGCACCAAATCTCAGCCCTTCTTCACTTCCCTCCCAAGGTTCACCAAGGTGAGAGGAGGCGCTCCTAGGAGGGCAGTTGCTACAGTCCCTCTGGTTTTATGGAGCTGCCGTCAGGAAAATGCTTCTCCCCCAATACACGAACTTCCTAAACCTCCCTGTGCCAGACCCTGTACAGGGCCCTGAAAACGATTTATATTCGATGGTCTCCTCTTTATACTGGTGGCGTTTTGATGGTAGAGAGCATAGTAGAATGGGACACAGGACACAGAACCAGAATGTACATGGATGTCAGGGGGTGCAGAGAAAGGTGTGACTTCTTCCTAGGGGTAAAATCTTAACCTTATACATATAATTGTTTCTAAAAAAGAGGGGCTAACATTTATTGAGGGCATTTCAAGGTCACTACCAATATTCTTCCAAGTCAAGTCATAGGAAAATGGAGACTCAGAGAGATGAAGAAATTAGCCTAAGCCTCCACGGTAAGACAGGGTTTGAACCTGGGTCTGAATCCAGAACCCAGTACTGCCTTGCACTAAAGTCCCATGAGCTAGCATGTCTGGGCCAACAAGCTGCTGTAAAATCAAAAGCCTTGGAGGTTCTAGCTATTCCTTAACCTTGCATCAGGGTCTGCAGGGGCTTGCCCAGGCCACCTGACAGTCACATCCATCTCTGGCCTGCCCACCCTGCAAGGCTGCTCACTCCCTCCAGAAATAATGCCACTTCCTGCAGGCCAGAGGTAATAGGTGCCCTCCAGGTGTGAACAGCACCCAACCCACCTGATGGAAGAAGTGAGAGAGGAAGGGAAATCACATCTGATGGGCAGCTACAGGGTACCAAGCACTGCTCCAGGTGCTGTCCATTCATTAGCTAATTTAGTCCTCCCAATAATCCCATCGGGAGGGAGGTATCGTTGTCCCCATTTTGCGGGTGAGGAAACTAAGGGCATAAGAGGGGAGAGAAGTTGCCCAGCCCAAAGATACACACAGGTGGTAAGTGCGAAGGCTGGAGTTCCACCAGGTCAGGCTGTCCTCAGACCTGCAAACTTTGGCCTCAAGGACCAACAAGTTTCTCTCTGCCCCAAAGGCCTTCATAAAGCTGTAAAGCTAGAAATCCCCTGAGGTCAGGACTCCAATCTAAGATACCATACATATCTGGGTGGACTGTGCCTTGATATTCTCATCTAAAACAGGGGTCCCCAACCCCCGGGCTGCATTCTCGGCCTGTTAGGAACCGGGCCACACAGCAGGAGGCGAGCGAGTGAAGCTTCATCTGCCGCTCCCCATCACTCCCCATCGCTCGCATTACCGACGAACCATCTCCCCCCTCCCCCTGCACCCCGTCAGTGGTAAAACTGTCTTCCATGAAACCGGTCTCTGGTGCCAAAAAGGTTGAGGGCTGCTGATCTAAAATAAAGATATAAATAGGTTGCTGGGAAGAGGACCCAGTTAATGTATGTGAAGCATGTAGAAAAGTGCCTTGCACAGATTAAGCACTCAGGAAATTATAGCTATTATTACATGTCTGAGTTATTTTATTCTCTCCCCATCTCCTGATATAAATTCCAAATCAATTTGGAGAGTGTGACCTTATATGCTCAGATATGGAAATAAAATTAGTTTCTAGCTCACTGGAAACAATCCACTGCTCTTTAGTGGACAAAATGACCCCCGCCCTTCCTCCTGATGGTGGAAAGAGACCAGGCTCTCCTGAAGCTCTGATACACCCTCTCTTCCCAGTTTCCTGGGAGACTGGCAGCCTGTTTTACAAAAGGTTCCCCTTACATAGTAAAAGCCACCCAAATATTTTTAAGTTGTTGGCAAAAACAAAAAGAAACTTGTTAAGAGAATTTTCGTGAGGTTGGGGGTTAATATAATCACTGTGACATCATGAGGAAAGTTTTTATAGGAACTGAAGCTGCCACTACCCTCAGGCCATGGTACCCCAGGTTAGGTTTCTACCCTGACACAAGGCATGTCACATGTTCCCATCAATGGCAATGGCTCACTGTGGAAGTGATTCTCACAGGGCAGGGGTGGATGTAATAAGATCCATAGAGGGCATTATAGATGGAGAAAAAAAATCAGGGTGATTCTAATACGTATACCTCTAAGGGTTTAACCTATGGTTTCCAAAAAGCACTATTAAAATGTCTTTGATCCAAGAGGAACTTTATAAATGACCATAATGGGATTTGTTTAACCCTCATTCATTCAATAAAAACTTAAGCACTTAAGTGCCAATTACTGTGTTAGTAGCTGTGAGGAAGACACAGTCTATGCTCCCATCATATTGATGGCCTAGAGGGAAGAGAGGTGTTAATTAAATAACTGAACCAATAAATGTTGAAATGTCTTGTGATATACAGAATGAAAAAGAAGAGCAAATGACCAGGAAAAACAAAAGAGGCTGGATGGAAGGGTAAGAAAGAATTTGCCTTGAACTTGAGTTCTGGAGGATGCATTAGTGTGAACTAGGTAAGGAGGAGAGGGGAGAGCATTGCGGAGACAGGGATGGGTCCGTAAAGAATAGGTGAGAGTAGGTAACTGGGAGAGCCAGGTGGACTGGGGCCTTAAGAGGCATCTCAGGCAGGTACACACCCTGATCACATGGGGACAGTAGAGAGGAGAGAGCCCGCCTGGAGACAGATGTGTGTCCCGGGCAACGCCATTGGTCTCCACATACCATCCTTCCCCATTGGCCTATCCAAGCTCATTATGGACTCCTACTGCCTCTGCCCCACCAGTGCTCTGTCAAGGGTGGGCAGGCTGTCGTGACACAGCTGTTGTATGTCCAGCTGATCTGTATTTGAGGAGATCTCACATTTTACATCCCACCACCCTAGAGCAGAAATCAGGCTGCACACCTCCTGCCTCCCTTGCAACTAGGACAAGGGATATGACATAAGCTCTGCCAGCAAGGTGTACCACGTGAGGCTGAATCTGGTCGTGAGCCTCGGTTCTGTTGATGTGACCGGTGGCCAAAGCAACCAGCTTTGGGGATGGCGGTTGCAGGGCCGAGCTCCCAGTGGAGAAGCCGCACGGGTGCTGACGGCAGTGATGGTTGTAGTGACGGCAAACTCAGGCAGGGTGATGGTTAGCTGATCAGGCCGGGCCTGCAGTGTGGTTTGGGGCATTCTTCCTAGAAGCTTAGCCTCAATTTCTTTCCTCCAGCCCTCCCAATGATTCTGTGGGTTACCTAACATCCTTTATTACATTCCCCTTTCTGCTTAAATCGGCCAGTGTTTCCACCAAGAACGCTGACCTCTCATAGGCTGAAGCTGGTTGGAGCCAGTGAGACTTGGAGAGAGACTCGCTGGGGCAGTGGCAAAGGGCACTTTCTCTACTGGAAGAGAGGGCCCCGGGAAGCCAGATTGCTCTCCCTGCCTGGCATGGAATCTCAGTTGCCATCAGTGGCTTCTTCCATAACTGCTGGATAAGGTAAAGTCTGCAAGGCAGAGCGGAGGAACCAAAAGATCCTGGGTCCCTGACTACATTACCAAGCTGCTGGACTGATCCCAGACCTACAAGTCCCTGGACATCCCTTCTCTGAGCTAATGCATGTGGTTAAATCAACCTGAGTTGGCTTCTCCGTTCCTTGCAGCCCAAACATTCCCACTGGGGCAGGGAGGAAGGAAGCAGCTTATGGGGAACAGGCACTCACCTCTCCTGGGTGTGTCAGGGGCCACCCCAAATCCTGGGAACCTTTGACACCAACCTCCTTCATCCTCACCCAATATCAATCCCACTCAGGTAAGCCCTACCTGGCCCCAAACACTTCATTCCAGAAAACATCTCCTTCCATTGCCCTTCCCAGCCTTTGACTGTCTCTTTGATGGCCACAAAGCGGTTCTGTCACTTGCCCAGCTCACACATCGGGTAAGTGGCAGAGCTGAAGGTCTGGAGGCAATCCAGATCCCAGGCTTTTAACTACTATGTTTAATGCCATGCACCATCCAGCCTCGTTCCATTAAAAAAAAAAAAAAAAAAAAAAAGTATGGCCTTGAGCCAGGAGAAAAACAGAAAAAGAGCTCAAGTCCAGCTCCATATTTGCTATCTGGCCTTGAGCAAGCTTCTTAAGTCTCACTTTGAAATGAAAATGAAGTTAATGATGCCAGCTTCATAGAATCTGGCAGTCATCTGTGTGGCCCACCTCTGGCTCCCCACCTTCTGTGCACACACTGGAACCCACTTCCTGGGCCACCTGTGTGGGGTCACATGACGAGTCCCAGCCAGGGTGTATGAATGGAGGGAGTATGTGTCACTTCTGGGCTGCTGCTCTGTCGAGCAGCAGAGCCCCCAGCCAATCCATCAGGGATATATAATGTGAGCAAAAACCAAACCTTTATTGTTTGTGGTTGCTGGTTGTCATAGCATTTACTAGCCTATACTGATCGATACATACAGTACGGTCATTTACTCACTTACTCAAGAAACTTTTCTGCTATGGTTCTAACCACAGATGGATAAAAGAGAAAGCTCAAGCAGCAGTCCTGAAGGTTCTGGTGCAGTTATGCTGAGATGGGGCCCAGACCACTGCAGTTTTCTGGGGCTCCCCCATGATTCTGATGCACTGGCAAACCTGAGACCCTTGCATTACTATTGACCCACCATGTCATGGTAGAGCCGGACAGGATGCTTACCCCAGAACGCCACGTGGACTAGGCATGACAATTACAGAGAGAAAAAAATACAATGCAAATATAGTCTAGTGATCTGAAATCTGTAAAATTAAGTGACAATATATAGGAGCTTTATGAACTGTAAAGTTGTATGTGTAATAGAAAGTAGATGTGCATCCTGGCAAATCCATTCATCAATGGTGTGATCCAAGATTGGGTACTTGGGCTCTCCATTTCCTCGTCCTAACGTAGATGGTATTATTTGCCTCTCTGTTTTCCAAAGATGAAAATTGAAACTCAGAGAAGTTCTAAAACATCACCCATGGTCACACAGCTTGTACAAGGCTGAACTGGAATCCACACCCAGGTTCTTCTGTATTTAGAGCTGACCTTCTGAAACACTGGGTGTAGCTGGTTCACACAAGGCCCCTGCTTGTCTCTCCAGCTATAGCTTTTGTCTACCTCTTCACCTAGCCTAGCTTCTAGCCACATCAAACCGCTTGCCTTTCTCGCCCACACTACCATTTCACACCTCTGTGCTTTGGCTCCTGCTGGCCCCGCTGCCTGGCATGCCTTCCCTCTCTTCCCACTACCCTGCCTCCAAACAGCTGCCAGATCTTTAGATAAATGGTTTGATGAACCCATCCTCCGTGGTTGACCATGCCCCACAGTAGGTCTTACACGTGGCCTTGCAAATGCCTCCTCCATTAGATTGCAGCCTGTGGAGGGAGGGCCCCTCGCTTCCTTTCTCTAGGCCGCGTGACTAGCATCGCGGGCACTTCTGCTGATGCATCCGCCACAACCACCCGAATACCTAGCTCAGCAAAACCAAGACCCTACAGCTTACTGGACAGACCCTCCCAAGGAGACAACACAGCAGGATTCGGATCCAGCCACTTTGTAGCTTGGGGACTGCAAGCCCCGTATGTAGTATCTTGCAAGCCTCAGTTTCTTAGATGAAAAATGGGGCTAATGACAGTACCTGCCTCACACAGTTGTTGTGAGAATTCCATGAGATATGATGTGTACAATACATTTATGTATACCACCCGGCTCATAAGGAAGAACTGAATTAATTTCCAGCTGATTTCACCGTTGCTATCACTGTTATCATCATCTCCTTCTTATTATTACTATGACTATGGCTCAGCGTGCTGCCATAGTTATCATTGTTAAAATTATTACTCACCACATCCTCCTCCCTTCCCGCCAGCCCTAAGTGACTTTGCTAAGCCTTCCTTCCAAGAATAGACAGTATCCTTGAGATTCTCGAAAGCAGTTCTTCATTGTCTCATTGATGGTTCAGTGCTCACTATGATTTAGCATCCCTGCTACCCCCTAGGAAGATGCCCAGTTGGCTCTTCAGGAAGTTTGTGGCTGCCAAGACCTTTCCATCCAGGCTTCCTGGATACAGCTAAGAAAATATGGGCTCTCCCGAGGTGCTCTCTCTCACTGACTTGACATCATCCCCCTCCGGGTTCATTCTGGGTTCATTTTTGGCCAGCCCAGGCCACTGCGAGGGTGCCCCGTCCCCTGGCTATGGGAATGACAGGATACCAATCAAATAGGTCTGTGGGCTTCTGGAATTGTTGATAACACCAAAAGGAATAATACCTCCAATGGGCTTTTTTTTTTTTTTTTTTTTTTTTTTTTTTTTTTGTAGGGAGCTAAAAGAGTCAGGCTTTTGAGTTTCAAATAAAACGTGCTTCATATGCCATCAGAGTGAGCCACTCTTGCTCTTCCTTGCTTATCTTTCACATATTCGGAGTGTGGAGGGCAAAACATGGGTTTTCAGCAAAGAATTTCTTGAGGTTTCATGCTGAACAACTCCAAGCTGTTATGAAAGGGCGGAAAAACAGAACATTCCCCCACACCCGAAGTATTACAAGAACAGGGAATGGAAGAGGAAAACCAAACCTCAGACAACAAAATTTTTTAAAATATGAAGTTGGCTTTTTTGATTGAGAAGGTTCTGAAGACCCAGCCATGAATGGTTTCTGCTGGGATCTGCATTTAAGTGAAAATTCACAAAGTCTGTGAAAATGGAAATGGGAAGTCAGAGGGAAAGAGGACAGCATGCATGTTGGGAGGAACAGAGGGCAGAAACCAACAAGGAGGTAAGAAGGCAGCAGCAAGAGGCAAGGTGCTTCCAGGAGCAAGGACAGTGGTCAGGGTAAGAGGACCACTGGGTGAGAGTTTTCTCCAGAGAGAAAAAAAAATAGGCAAAATTTTTTTTCCATAACAATGTTGATACACAACTGCTCGAATAAAATTTGCATTCCCATCTGACTCATTTGGCTGGAACAATGAGCTCACATTCCAGAGCCTGGGCTGACCCTCCTGCACCCCACTGCTGATAAAGTGTATAATTAGTGCTTTTTGCACTAAGAAGGACCATGAAATCTACTGGGTTCTCTTTTGTCTAGCTTCTGACAGCAGCCTCTAGCACTCAACGGCCTATTCTCATGTTAGTCATTTCCAGGGGAGAAAAGAAGAGGGTAGGCATGAGAAGGGAACATTTTTCACAATTTATCAAGCTCTTCAATTAAAAAACAAATGAAGTTACAAATCAGGAAAGTTACAAATAAGGAGGGAGGCATGAATGACCCTATGGTGATGAACTGAAATCAGTAGTATCAGTATGAACTAAAGTTTAAAAAAATAGATAGATAGATACAGACAGATACAGATATAAATATAGAAGCGTGTATGCATGGATTAGCATACACAATATATTTCCAAGCTCTGAACACTGCGAGGACCTAGAAGCAAGGATTCCCCAGTAGCAATGAGCACACTTGCCACCAAGATCTTGGTTTCTAAACACCATTCTTCAATGAAAGGAACCAGGGCTCCTTGGAGAAGTGGTTGATTCCAAAGCTGGGGCAAGGAAAATACAAGATGAGCCTTGAACACCACGTAGCGTCAGAAAATAGGGAATTGCTCAAAAAAGGTTAGGGGCTTATTGCAAGGGTATATGAACCAGCCTGAAATAGCTCCCAGTGGTCAAAGTTGGAACAATTGGAGCAAGAAAATTGATAGGATTGGATTATAAGCCATAGAATAAAATAAATACCCATGAGTCCATATTGATGGAAGGAAGGAAAGAAGAAAGGAAGGGAGTCTTACCTTAAAGAAGAATTACAATTAATAAATGTAGAGGGAATAAGGGAAGTAGAAGAATCATGTCCAGAACACCACAGTAATAATTGCCTCAGGTAAAATCCACAGATAGATACTAAAATTTAAGCGGTCAAAATTGTGAGGAGAAACAGGATAGTCTCAAAGTATCTCTCCCCAAATATTTACTAATTACAAAGGGAAAAAGTGGTACATTTACAGTGAAGAAACCCAACAGACACCACATTAACCAAGCAATTAAGTTTAACATCACTAGTAGTAAGTCACGTTTTTAGTTATCCCTGACACGATTCGATGAGAAGCACACTTCATCTTGGTGGTACACTTCCTCAGAACCCCAAACCCCTGTCTCATCAGGAGAAAACATTAAAAAAAAAAAAAAAAAATGGAAGTATTCTACAAAATACCTGACCAGTATTTTTTTTTTTAATATCAAATTCACACGCGACTAGGAAAGACTGAGGAACTGTCACAGATAGGAGGTCACCAAGGAGACACAAGGACTAAATGCAACGTGAGACCCTGGACAGAAAACTGACGTCAGAAGGAAAAACTGGTGAAATCTGAACAAAGTCTATAGGTTAATTAATAATATTATGCCCATATTTATTTCTTAGTTTCAACAATTGTACTGCAGTTGTAAAAGACGCTAACATTAGGAGAAGCAGGGTGAAGAGTATATGCAAATATTCTGCTGTTTTTGCAACTTTTCTGTAGGTCTGAAAGAAAAAGTTTTTAAAAATGAGGTGCTGAATTTACCTAGTTATTGCTGATAGGGAGCAACCTGGAAATAGTCCATTCTAAAACTGGTATAAGAAGTAAGGCCCTTGTAAAATAGCTAGTGGGAAGCAGCCGCATAGCACAGGGAGGTCAGTTCGGTGCTTTGTGACCACCTAGAGGGGTGGGACAGGGAGGGTGGGAGGGAGACGCAAGAGGGAGGAGATATGGGGATATATGTGTATGTATAGCTGATTCATTTCGTTATACAGCAGAAACTAACACACCATTGTATAGCAATTATACTCCAATAAAGATGTTAAAAAAAAAAAAAAAAAAGTAAGGCCCGTAAGAGCTATCCATTTCTTGGAGGAGGGATTTGAGGGGGTGTTTCATTCAACCTCAGATGCATATTAAGTCCTCTGCTGGGCTCTGGGGATATGATGGTGAACATGAGACATGGTTCCTGTCCTCAGAGAGCTTACCATCTAGGGGATGAGACCAGAAATAAAGTACAAAAGAAAATGAAAATAAGTACTATTTGCGTGACAAATAGCATGAAGGAAATCAACAAGAGGTTTGGGAAAATATTTCTAAGGTGATGACACCAAGGCTGAGACCTGAAGAATGAGAAGGAGATAAACACGTCAAAAATGGAGAAGAAAGGGCTTCCCTGGTGGCGCAGTGGTTGGGAGTCTGCCTGCCGATGCAGGGGATGCGGGTTCGTGCCCCGGTCCGGGAAGATCCCACGTGCCGCGGAGCGGCTGGGCCCGTGAGCCATGGCCGCTGAGCCTGCGCGTCCGGAGCCTGTGGTCCGCAACGGGAGAGGCCGCAGCAGTGAGAGGCCCGCGTACCGCAAAAAAAAAAAAAAAATTGGAGAAGAAGAACCCCAAGCAGAGGGGACAACATGTACAAAACCCTGAGCCAGGAGAGGGCTTGGTGTGTTTGAGAAGATGAGGCACCGACCACCAGGCACACTAGGCCATAAGTTGACGAAGAAAAGAATCTTAACCCCACAGTGTCCACCACCACCACAACTACCGCTGCATTTCACGTGGTCCTCCCAGCGACCCTACCGGGCAGCAATGAATGAAACCATCACCACCACCACCAGGCCAAACCCTCCCTAAATGTAATAACAGACAGCGTAATCATGTGCTGTGCTCTAAATATTTGTGTCTCCCCCACCCCAAATTCGTATGTTGAAACCTAACACTCACTGGGATGGTGTTAGGAGGTGGGACCTTTGGGAGGTGATTAGGTCATGAGGGTGGAGCGCCATGGATGGGATTAGTGCCCTTATAACAGAGACCCAACAGTGCTCCCTCACCCCTTCCACCATGTGAGGACACAGTGAGAAGTCAGTGTCTGTGGACCTGGAAGCGGGCCGTCACCAGACACCAAATCTGCCAGCACCTTGATCTTGGACTTCCAGCCTCCAGAGCTGTGAGCAATAAATGTTTTGGAGCCACCCAGTTTATGGTATTTTTGTTATAGCAGCCAGAACAGACTAAGACACCATGCCAGTATTTTAAGGTTGTGTGAGGGCATGTGGCATAATTTGTATCAGTGAGGAAATCAATCTTTCTGCTGCTCTTTTCCTTCATGAAACCTGCTATGAGTGGAAGAGGCCAGACTGGAAGGCCTGTTCCTTAGCAGAGCACGTTCGTGAGAGAAAAGACATGCGAGGGGATGTCCAGAGCAGAGCTTGAAATTAGGAAGTTGAGAAGAAAGTAGTTGTTCCTTTAAAAAATAAAAGTAAAGAATATTGGGGGTGGGGTGGGGGTAAAAGAAGGGAGGAAGAGAAGGATATTCTGGGGACTTGTATGGAAGATACCAAGTACACATTTATCAATCGTTTGCATTGAAAACTCCTTCCAGACCCCCAGTCCCTTGTAAAGTCTACCACACACTGAGGTCTGGTGTGTCTGTATGTGTCTGTCTTTGTGTATATCTGTGTGTCTGTATGTGTCCGTCTTTGTGTATATCTGTATGTGTGTCTGGATGTGCATCTGTGTGTGTCTGTGTGTGTGTCTGTGAGTGCTTTTGTCTCAGTCTGTGCGTATCGCTGTGCCTGTCTATGCTTGGGCGTGTCTGTTTTCATGTGCCTTTGTTTCTGAGTTTGCGTATGTCCCTGTGTGTCTGTGTGTGTTTGTGTCTGGGTGTGTTTGTGTGTGTCTTTGTGTGTATGCCAGAAATCACAGCAAGGGACCGAACGCCTGCAGAGTGGAGATGATTGCCATGAGACACAGAGGGAGAACGAAAAGTGGGCTGAGACAGGAGGCAGTCGAGGCCCACTCCATTGACAGCGAGAGTGTCAGGCCCCAGGAATCCGATGACATCTTTGCAAGGACACTGGAATTTCCTTGGGACTTGGAATGCGGGTGGGTGTGGCAAGTCAAGTCAGTACTGCTGAGAGACCACAGATCGCAGGACCACCTGTCTCCAGATTGGCACCTGGCTTGTGGTGTGTTATGTCCATTTTACAGCTGAGAAAACTGAGTCTCACAGCTCCTACTTTCATGGGACTGAAGAGAAATACCAGTGGCTGAGCCTCCAGAGGCCTCAGGGTGGCTAACCCTGGGCTGAAAATCCTGACTCACAGAGCAAGAAAATCACCCCTCTTTCAACTGGCTGTCTGTCCTTCTGCTGAGAAAGTCTCTTGCTGGTGCTCCTTTATCTTTAACACCTGGCTGATGCCTGCTAATCTTTTTTTAAAGAAAAAATTTTCCTTTATTTATCAATCGACACTTACCAAGAGCATCACAACCTCGGGCACACTGACTGGAACACACTCTCAAAGCTCTATGTAACTAACCTCTCCAGACAAGTGATGTCATGACATTAGAACACCTCCCCCCCCCCGCCCGCCGCCAAACAATTCTAGCACCATTCTTGAGTCAACTTGCTTATCTTATCAACATAAATATGATGGCGGAAACATGGTATTTTTCCATTTGGTAGACATCTTAATTTTTTTAAACTATTTTAGGAGTAAATTACAAAGTGTTCAACTCATTAGAAACTAACATTGAAGCCCTCCTGAGCTTTTAAAAAATTCGAGAACTTTGTCATATTAGAGATACATTCAAGAGAGATGTTTCATTTGTTTTCTTGCTTTTAATTTTTATTCTGCAAAAAGCCAAACCTACAGAAAAGTTGCAAGAACAGTACAATAGACTGTCTTATACTTTTCACCTAGATCCACCATTTGTGGCATTTTTGCTTTCTCTGTGCGGGTATTTATGTATACGTATGTGTACATACACACAAAATAGACACACATATATACATACATATATATGTGTGTGTACATATATATATACACAAACATGCACATATACACAATTTTTAAAAATAGCATTTGGGAATAAGTTGCCAATACTGTGATCTTTTATTCCTAAATATTACATGTATCTCCTAAGAACAAGAACACTCCCTTGCATAGCCACCATAGAGCTACTAAATTCAGGAAATTTAATATTGATACTATGCCAGTATCTCATATGTAGTCCATAGTCAAAGTTTGTGAATTGTCCCAATAAAGTCATTTTAGTAATTTTCGATTTTCGGATCCGGGATCCAGTCCAGAATTATATGCATTTATCTGTTACTTCTCTAAACTCCCATTTAATCTGAAACAGTTCCTCAGTCTTTCAAGACTTTGACCAAACTCCCCCCACCCCCGCTTTTTTTGGCCACGCCTTGACATGAGCGATCATAGTTCCCTGACCAGGGATCGAGCCTGTGCCCCGAGCAGTGGAAGCTCGGAATCCTAACCACTGGACGGCCAAGGAAGTCCCCAGACTCCCTTTATTTATTTATTTATTTATTTATTTATTTGGTTGTGCTGGGTCTTGGTTGCGGCACGCAGGCTTCTTAGTTGTGGCATGCAAACTCTTAGTTGCGGCATGCATGTGGGATCTAATTCCCTGGCCAGGGGAGTCCCCAAACTCCTTTTCTAAGAAAAGAAAACTCAGAGCCTTGACTAGTAACAATGTCCAGCTAGAATGTAATCAATATTTGCAAGACACTGGTTTCTTTCTTGTGCAATGATAAATGGTTTCTCTAGATGTTTTTTAAAATTAAAAAGTGAACTAATGTAAAGGAAAAGATTAAGGAAATAATAGAATAGGTATATAGATCTAGTCCAAGTTTCCTCAGCCTCAGCGCTGTTGGCATTTGGGGCCAGATGATTCTGCAGTGCGGGGACTGACTCGCGCAGTGTAGGATGGTTAGCGGCATGCCTGGTCTCTACCCACAAGATGCCAGAAGCAAATCCCGCACTCCTTCTGGTTGTGACAACCAAAAATATCTCCAGACATTGCCAAATGCCCCCTGGAAGGCAAACTCCTTGGTTAAGAGCCACTGATCTAGCCAAAACCCACCAACGTGGAGTGTGAGTGGCAGGAGTTTGGGAACCCTGGAGTAAAGTGCTTGCCTCCATCCTGTTCAGCTCAAGTGATGTTTACCAAGTGCTACCACGTTCCCGGCCCTGACCTAGGTACTGGGAGCACAGAGATGACACAGTCCAGCTCTCCAGCAGCTGCTGTGAAATAAAAAGTGGGGATGGAAGAGATCTAAAAGGCAGAAAAAGTAAACCTGAGAAGAAGGAGCAGGGAAAAACAATACCATCCCCTAGAATTAAGTCTCCTTAAGCCTCGTGACTCTCAAACAGTTCTTCTGCTCCAATAATTCATTTTAAGACGTGAATCAGGTCATTTCACACACACCCCCCAATTAAAAGCTTCCAGTGACTTCTCTTCACACAGGGAGTAAGATCCAAGCTCCTTAAAGGACCTAAGAGACTCCGCATGATCTAACTCTTGTCTTCCTATACACCCTCCATTTGTCTTGCTCCCCGTGACTTGCATGCTCCAGCCACTCTGGACTTCTCTCTCTCCCAAGACCTCACCACGCTCATTTCTGAATAAGGTTCTTTGCTTTGCTATGTCCCCAGATCTTTGCAGGGCTGGCCCCTAGTCATCAGCTTTCTGTTCAAAGGTCCCCTCCCCAAACCAGGAGCCCTCCTTCCCACGATCCTGTTTGGTTTCTTCCATAGCACATTCTGTGTCAGACACTGTTGGTTGGCCGACCTGACTTCCACTGTCAGCATCCTTCTCCTTAGTGACCATCCAGGTGGAGGTGGCCATCTGACCCAGATCTGGCCAATGAGAGATGCAGGCACTGCCCCTCCCCCATCATCTACCTTTCTGCTGAATCACAGGGGCTATGACTGGAACTGTTCAGCCATGCCACGACCATGAGGGAAAGACCTGGCAAATATTGGATTCTTGAGCCATAGAACCAGGACCAGCATCCTTTTACCATCTTTTCCATGGAGAAAAATAAATCCCTAGGGTTTATACCACTGTATTAGGTTATCTGGTACTTGCAGCCCAAAGCATCCCAGCTGAAACGGTGTTTGAAATGAGTGTGTTGACTTTGCTGCTTTCTTTTTGTCCATGTCCTTCTCCTAGAGTCTAAGCACCATGAGAGAGAAATTTATGTCTGTTCCTATTCACTACCACATCTTCAGCTCCTAGGCCTGGTGCCTGACTCATGATACATTTCAGTTAACTATTAAGCTATCTGTTCCCTCACATATAAAATAGGACAGTCACAATACCTTGAAAGATTGTAAGGATGAACTGAGTCCACACGTGTACAATGCTCAGAGCAGTGCCTGGCACATAATCATCGCTCAAAGATTGCTATTATTTGTTGACTTAACTAATTAGTGTACAGAAGAAAGGATTCCTTCTCTGTGTGCTTTTGCAGCAGTGTCCTTTGGCTTCTTCCTCTTCAAATCAAAGCTGTATTTACTTGGTGCTGACAAGTTGGGCTATTGATTAAGAAACATGACCTTGGCAGTTGGAAGAAATTCACACCATTTACAGTGAGTGGCTGGATTAGCACCTTTAGGGGGTAGCGAGGGAGACAGACACTGGCACACAAAAGGGTAGGGTGCATAAAGCCTGTCATATTCCAAAGTTCAGGCCAGGAAATGCTGGAAGTGAAATCTAATATGAGATTTTGCTGTTGTGCACTGTGGGAAGTACAGAGCTGGGCTTTGCCACTGGTGCTCAACCAAAGCCACTCAGAGGTCAGTAGGAGATTGTGGGGACAGAGATTCAACACGCATTGGGAAGGGTAAACCAAAGGGGTTCATTCATTCATTCACTCAACAAAATACTTATTAAGCACCTAGTCTCTGCCATGCAAAGAGGGATCTGGCAAGGAAATGATGAGTACTAAGTTGTCTGCAATGATGACAACTGGGTGAATCCAGAGGACCCCACAGCCTTTCTTCCCTTAACTGCCTTGTAACCATGTAGTTGCCAGTCCAAATTTCAGGTCCCATGGATGTAGTTCATGACCAATATCACTGCTACTAACTAGCATTTTTCAGTAGTAGGCACTATGCTGAGATGACTTTACCAACCAGGGCAAAGATCATTTGCTAGAAACCTACCCAACACCCACTTTCTTCTTCCCTATTAACAAAAATCTCATTTTTATTCAGGGTAACACCAAAGAGCACCTATCCTCAAATAAAATTGGCACCCAATTTTTACTATTAGCACCCAAACACACATCCTAATGAACACGGGGCATTCTTTTATTTACTTCTCATAAGTCAGTGAGGTAGGGGTTAATATTATCCCCATTTTACAGTTGAGCAAACTGAGGTTCAGAGAGTTTAAGTGTTTTGCCAAAGGTTATCCAGCTTCTAGCTGGTGGGGGTAGAATGTCAACCCAAGAAGTTTGATTCTAGAATTTATCCGCTCTGTATTTTTAAAAAATCTATTCCCATGTGTACAGATAGCATGCATATACATCTCCCGTTTAACCTTCCCAAGACCCTTGGCAGGTAGTGTAACAGGTAAGATTTTCAAGTACCTGCTGACATACATTTCCTAATCAGTCAGCTGGCTTCCTATACAGAAAACAGCTGACAGTTCTCGTGGGTGAGATTAATAGGAGTTGCCATGGGAGGGGTAAAGTGGCTCTGAGATATAGAGTTACAAAGTGACTAGAGATGACCAGGGGCAAATGGGTGTGGCAGCCAGACCCCAGAGGGAAATTCAGCAACAGAAAGGGTTGAGGTAGGGCCAGCTGGGCGCCTTGAGTAGACTGAGCTGACCACCAATTGTCCCAACCATGACCTGCTGGGACAGTGACCAGCGAAATGGGAATAAAAGATGCCACCTCCCAGGATTATGAGCGTAAAATGAGGGTCAGAGCCAGGAAGGAGCATGACAAAGGTTACACACATGTCTAGTGGGTGTTCAAGACTCAGCCGCCCTTCTATCCTGCTATCTTGCCATGGATGCTGTCATTAGTGATGCCTGGAGCCACTGGGACCCGGATGGCAGCTCAGCGACAGGAAAGGAACAGACTTCACTTTTTTTCCTTTTTTTTAATATGCAAATTTTTATGTATTTATTTTTATTTTATTTTGTTTTTTAAATTAATTTTTATTGGAGTATGGTTGCTTTACAATGTTGTGTTAGCCTCCACTGAACAACAAAATGAATCAGCCATACACATACAGGTATCCCCTCCCTTTTGGACTTCCCTCCCATTTAGGTTACCACAGTGCACTAGGTGAGTTCCCTGTGCTATACAGCATGTTCCCATCAGTTGTCCATTTTATACATAGTATCAATAATGTATATATATCAATCCCAGTCTCCCAATTCCTCCCACCCCACCCCTTTTCCCCTTGGTATCCATACATTTGTTCTCTACGTCTGTGTCTCTATTTCTGCCTTGCAAACTGGTTCATCTGTACTATTTTTCTAGATTCCACATATATGCTATACTATATTTGTTTTTCTTTTTCTGACTTACTTCACTCTGTATGACACTCTCCAGGTCCATCCACGTCTTTACAAATGACCCAATTTCATTCCTTTTTATGGTCGAGTAATATTCCATTGTATATATGTACCACATCTTCTTTAAACATTCCTCAGACAGACTTCACTTTAATGAACCTGGACCTGACTTCCTCATCTTGTCACCAATCAGTGTTGATTGAGACTTAGTAGATTGATTAACTGAGTGAATGAATGAGTGAATGAACAATTAAGGTCTTTGCTGGAGAATATGGGAGTCATGGAAACATTTAAGATGGTGTCTTTAGATACATTCATATGCATTGAAAACATATTATAGGAGAGAAGAAATAGTTAAATGTAAATTTCTTTTTCCAGCACAGAACTGAGGGGGTTCAAGAAAGGAGGTCAGCCAGGGCTGGAGAAGGTAGGAAAGGCCTCCCACTGGACATTGCCACTGATGTCATATGAGGCTCTGGCATGCTTTTGGCAGGATCACCTAAATAGCAGAGGGAGTCACTTTTCAGTCTCAGTTCAGATGTTGCCTCCTCCAGGAAGACTTCCCTGATACCCCCACCCTGGTTTAGGTGCTTCCTCTGTGCTCCTGCCTCTCATTGCACTATATATACTGGTCTGTTCACTGTGGTTCTCTCACTCGAAGGTGAGTTCTTAGAGACAAGGTTCTGGCTCATTTCATCTTCCTGTGTCCCTAAAACAGAGTCTGGCCCCAAGGAGGGCACTGGGGAAATAACAGGAACCATTTATTGAGTGCTTTCCAAGTACAAAGCACTAACGTGCTTTAGTTGCCAATGTCCTTGACTCTCAATAACCTCGGGAGCCCGGATGGCCTTATCATGCCATTGTATGGTTAAGAAAGCTGAGGCTCAGAGAAGCTAAGAAGCTTTCTCTCTCTTCTTTATTTCTGCATCCTTCTCTGCCAGAGTGCCTGGCCTAGATTCTTGAGGTCTGGGCACAGAATGGAAGCTCAGGGTGATGGGGCGGTCTGTCCGGGTGGGTGGCTGGTTGGGTGAGTAGGAAGGATGGAACAATGAAGAGGGAACACATGTTAGCAACTGGCATCTGCACCACCTGCCAGACACCAGGCATCCTCCCAGACCATCCGAGGAGAGCTGCCTAGTGGCCTCGGCGAGGAGTGTAAGCCATGTGCCCTACAGGCGCCATCTGCTCACTGATTTGGGACAAATGGGTGCAAGGGAACATGTGCTGTTAGATGCATGATGCTTCTGGCAGAAATAATTAGGGAAAAAAACAACAACCTCAACAACCTCCCAACACATGGAAGTGTGCAGAGGTGAGCTGACGTGGAAGGTAGGCAGTGACAGAAAAATGTCAGAACCAAGAGCAAAGAGGGAAGAAAAGTCCACCACCCTGTTACACAGCCAATTTTTTTAAAAATTGGAGTATAATTGCTTTACAATGTTGTGTTAATTTCTGCTGTACAATGAAGTGAATCAGCTATATGTATACATATATCCCCTCCCTCTTGGACCTCCCTCCCAACCCCTCCATCCCACCTATCTAGGTCATCACAGAGCACCGAGCTGAGCTCCCTGTGCTATACAGCAGGTTCCCACCAGCTATGTATTTTACACATGTTAGTGTATTTATGTCAAACCTAATCTCCCAATTCATCCCACCCTTGCCTTCACCCCCTGTGCCCACATGTCCGTTCTCTACATCTGCGTCTGTTCATCTGTACCATTTTTCTAGATTCCACACATATGCGTTAATATACGATATTTGTTTTTCTCTTTCTGGCTTACTTCACTCTGTATGACAGACTTTAGGTCCATCCATGTCTCTACAAATGACCCAATTTCGTTCCTTTTTATGGCTGAGTAATATTCCTTTGTATATATGTACCACATCTTTATCTATTCATCTGTCGTTGGACATTTAGGTTGTTTCCGTGTCCTGGCTATTGTAAATAGTGTTGCAATGAACACTGGGGTACATTACACAGCCAATTTTTAAAATAAAATAAAGTAAAATAAAAATAAAGGTAAAGTAAAATAAAATAAAATAAAGGTAAAGTAAAATTTAAAAAAATAAAGTAAGGTAAAGTAAAATAAAATAAAGGTAAATTAAAATAAGGTGAGGTAAAGTAAAATAAAATAAAGCTAAAGTAAAATGAAATTAAAATAAAATAAAAGTAAAGTAAAATAAAATAAGGTAAAATAAAATAAAATATAACAGAGCCACAATTTTGCTTTTCGAGGGAGCCCCAGACAGACTCCAGAAGTCCCCCAGGGGATCTGTGCCTTTGTGGGCCTTTCCTGGCTGCACTCTGGGCTACCCGTAAATCTGGCCTTCTTCATGGCCAGCAGGCTTCAAGCACTTGGAGACTCACCGGAGCAAACAACTTCACAAAAACAATCTGTCCCATAAACAAAGTTGGTGGAAAGCGTCCAGCCCCACACAATGGAGCTAATCTTCTGGGCACACATTTCCCGTCCAGGGTATTAGCTTAGACACCACTTCCTCCTAGGTGGAGGTAACGCCACTTGGCCTGCGGATCCAAGAACAATACTGCTCTGTAGACTCCCCACTCGTCAGAGGTATATCAGGCAGGAATTCAGAAACAAGGAGCTGCTCTCCCCATCTCCTTTCTTTTCTTAAGGAAGCACTGAAAGTTTAAAGGCAGGGTCAGGTACTGGAAAGAACATGGGGGTATGGACCTCATAACCCTGGGTTCTGGTTTGGCTTCACCACTGACTAGCTCTGTGCTTTAGGGCAAGTGACTTTATCTCCCAGAACCATAATGTCTCCATTGCTCAAGTGGGATTATGTAAAATATCCAACCTCTCTCAACTCAGGAAGGTGTAAAATGAAAATGTTGACTGGTCATTATAAAAAAAATACAGAAAGGGGCTTCCCTGGTGGCACAGTGGTTGAGAGTCCGCCTGCCGATGCAGGGGAAACGGTTTCATGCCCCGGTCCGGGAGGATCCCACATGCCGCGGAGCGGCTGGGCCCATGAGCCATGGCCAACTGAGCCTGCGCGTCCGGAGCCTGTGCTCCGCCACGGGAGAGGCCACAGCAGTGAGAGGCCCACATACCGCAAAAAACAAAAAACAAAAAAACCCAGAAAATAACACGTGTTGGTGAAGATGTAGAGAAATTGGAACCCTTGTGCACTGTTGATGGGAATGTAACATAGTGTAGCCCACTATGGAGAACAGAACGGAGGTTCCTCAAAAAATTAAAAATAAAATTACCATGAGATCCAGCAGTCCCACTTATGGGTATATATCCGAAAGAATTAAAAGAAGAGATATGTGTACACCCATGTTCATGGCAGCATTATTCACAATAGCCATGAGGTAGAAGCAATCCAAATATCCACCTACAGATGAATGGATAAAGAAAATATAGTTTATCCATACAATGTAATATTATTCAGCCTCATAAAAGAAGGAAAACCTGTCACATGCTACAACAGGGATGAAACTTGAGGACCTCTGCTAAGTAAATAAGCCAGTCATAAAAAGATAAATACCGTATGTTTCTACCTAATGAGTAATCTAAAGTAGTCAAACTCATAGAAAAACAGAGTAGAATGGCAGTTACCAGGGGCTGGAGGGAGAGAGTAAAGGGAGTTATTGTTCAATGGAGTATAGAGTTTCAATTTTGCAAGGTGAAAAAGTTCTAGACAGCTGTTGCACAACTATGCAAATAGACTTAACATGACAAAACTGTACACATAAATTGGTAAATTTTATATTATGTGTTTCTCACAATTAAAAAAAAAACAAACATTGAGATACCATTTTTCTACCCATCAGATTGGCCAAAACTAAAATGGCTGGCAACATCAAGAGTTAGTAATATTGTGGAGAAACGGAAACACTATTTTGTAGGGGAGTGTAAATCAGTAAAATCAGTATAACTGTTTTAAAGGGCAATTGGCCCCATTCAGCAAAATATAAAAACACATATTCTATACCTCAGCAATTTCTCTTCTCATTATCTATCCTAGGACATGTACGAGGATGTTTCAGCCATCATTGTTATAAAAGCAAAAAATTGGAAACAATCTAAATGGCCGTTAATAGGGGAATGAATAAATGATCATTTAAGGGAATGAACCAAATCTATTTAGAGCAACACAGACTGATCTCAAAAACATATTATTGAGTGGGAAAAAAGGCAGATTATATATTTATATATAGCATATCACTCATGGAAATTAAATGAGCACAACATATTAATATATATTTTCTCTGTGTACAAATATAGGTAAGGTAACCAGAAAAAGAGTTAACCAGAAAATAAACTTCTTATTCATTTCTATTGTGTCAGTCTCTGAGCTAGCCCTCCATGATCCTTGCCTCCTGGTGTTCATGCCCTTGTGTGGTTCCTTCCCACAACGAATAGGGCTGGCTTGTGCTTTGTTCATTTCACAATCTCCCAATAGGAAATGATGGTGTGTATGATTTCTGAGGCTAGGACACCAAAGACACTGTGGCTTCTCCTTGCTCTCTTGTTTTCTCCATTGCTCATTCTGGAGGAAGCCAGCTGCCACGTTGTGCGGATGCTCCAGCAGCCACACGACAAGCAACTGAGGGCTCCCTCCAACAACCAGCACCAAGTTGGTTCACTTTCAAGATGTATATCTACCAGTCCCAGTCAAGCCTTTAGGTGATGACACCTCATGAGAAACCTTGAACAAGAACTACCCAGCTAGGTTGTTTCTGAATTCCTGACCCATAAATGTGAATTGTTTTAACCCACTAAGTTTGAGGGTAGCTTGTTACACAGCAATAGGTGACTAATACAGATATGGTTGCCTGCCTACGGCTCTGTGCCTGAGGCCTGCTTTCCATGTGTTCTGGCAAGCGTCAGAAGGGCAGTAAAGGCACATTAGTACTGAACCAAATACTTTCTTCCTCAAGTAATCAGAAGAATTGATTGTTCTTTAAGGCTTATTTCTGCATTTGATGTAAAGTCAATTCTAACGGTAGCAGGAGACCATACTTTGGGAAACACTGATCTGGTCTGTTATTGGCTGAATTGGGCCCCCTCCCCAAATTCATATGTTAAAATCCTAATCCTCAATACCTCAGCACGTGACTGGATGTGGAGATAGGGTCTTTAAAGAGATGATTAAGTTAAAATGAGGTCATTAGGGTGGGCCCTAATCCAATATGACTGGTGTCCTGACAAGAAGGTTAGGACACAGACACACACAGAGGGACAACCATGTGAAGACACAAGGAGAAGGTGTCCATCTACAAGCCTGATGAGAGAGCTCTCATCAGAACCTGACCATGCTGGCATCTTGATCTTGGACTTCCAGCCTTCAGAATGGTGAGAAAATAAATTTCTGTTGCTTAAGCCATCCATTGATGGTACTTTGTTTTGGTGGCCCTAGCAAACTAAAACACAGTCTAACACATTTGCTTTGCAAATAATGACCCGAGGTGTAAAGGGTGGAAGTGACTTGGCCAAGGTCACAGAGATAATACACAGCAGAACAGCAACGAGAGCCCGTATCTCCCTAACTGGAGTCCAGGGGTTCTTCCAAACAGGGAGAATTCTCAGAAAATGCTTCTTGGCATCATTTGAGCTCCTGTACATGATAGAACCTCTGCCGATAGCCTCCATCACCTTTGCCTCACATGCTGCAAATTTCTCTCTGAGAACCAGCCCCGGTTTGACTTTCTCTCCCCAGGTTCACCTCCCATCAGAAGATCAGCCATCGGAGAAATGTGCTGTTTTCCAGGAAGCAATGACAGAAAGCCTTTCAGACCATCCAACATGAAGGTGTGGCCAGAAGACCATGAACTTTCAGAACCCAGAAAAGTATATAAAGAGTAAAAAAAAGGTCTTATCTCTATGTAAAGAGAAACTGTCTTCAATAGAAGACACCCCTCCCCCATATGAAAATCTCCTTCCCCCACGCACATTTCCAATTACCTCTGGACAACTCCATCTGGGTGTCTCCCCAACAACTAAAACTTGACGGGCTCAACATGGAATCAGCTTTGCTGGAACATCTCCGCCTACCACAGCCCTGACTTCATTTAATGTCATTGCCATAATAATCACTGTGATCTACCACCTACTGAGTGCCAGCAATATGTCAGGTAATTTACACGAATCATCCATCCCTCAAATCAATCACGCGAAGTGGGGATTATCATTGCCCTTCTGCAGATGAGGACACCCAGGCTTCCA
Source organism: Mesoplodon densirostris (assembly GCF_025265405.1). Taxonomy (NCBI): domain Eukaryota; kingdom Metazoa; phylum Chordata; class Mammalia; order Artiodactyla; family Ziphiidae; genus Mesoplodon; species Mesoplodon densirostris. The sequence goes on from NC_082676.1 coordinate 55,350,770, forward strand.
ACGATGACGTGGTCACAGATCTCCTAGATGGCAGAGCTGGGACACAAAGCCATGCCTGCCTGACTCCAAGGCAAACTGGTGAGCCACCAGCCACATCTGGTCTGCAGATGGGTTTTGTTTGGCCTTGACAGTGGGTTTTTGTTGCTTTTTTATTTTTAATCCTAATTAGTTGCTAACATTGAAAAAGTCAGGACATTTCACATAAAAAGCCAGATTTCTGGAGTCTCCAAAAAGAGAAAGAGAGAGAGAGGGAGAGAAAGATGATCTGGCAGTGTAAGCTTGACAAGATCATTAACTTCTCTGGACTCAGTAGGGATAATAAAAAGGAGGCAGTTGCTACTCAGCACTAGAGAGTGTTTGGAGGTGGGGTGACGCTGGCCCAGAGTGTCAGGATGCTAGTAATGGTGAATGTTTACTGTACACTCATGGTGGGCCAGGAGCATGCACAGTGGAGCTGGAGTGCTGTCCCAGGCCAGATTCTGAAACAGTAAGCCTGTGAAGCCCCAGACCATAACAGATATAGGTAATCCAGGGACCAGAGATTGGTCTGCGTCCCCTGCTAGATTGTGAGGCTAGCATTCAAGACATCCTTTCTCTGCCTCCGCAGGGGTGGTCCAATACATGTTTCTTACATCACATTGAATAAGAATTGGTGACCAAGACAAAGTTAGTTTATAGCCTGGCTGCTGTTCTGTTCACTCATAGGAGAGGCAAGGAATCAGGGTAAAGATAAAGTAATACACGCATAGGCCCTTCGATCCAAGAAGTCTACTCTGATGCATTTATCTAAAAGATATATTCACCTGCATGCAGAAATCACACATGTCTGAGGAAATTCATAGCAGTATAATAGTGGCCAAGATTGGATGCTGATCAAATCCATTTAGGCCCATCTATCAACCAGACACTTACATGGGAGGTTGTGACACAGTGAGTAGAGTGCAGACCATGAGTGCAGATTCTAGTTCTGTGGGGCCTCGGGCAAGTGACCACAGGGCCTCAGTTTTCTCATCAGGAAAGTGGGGACATGATAGTACCTACATCATGGAGTCACTGAGCATTAATATATGATGAACGTTTAGATAAGCGCCTGGCACACGTTTTAGTAACACGATCTAAGCATATCAGTAGAAGTGAGAGAAGTTATCACAGGATTACTACTGCCCCATAGCCATCAAAAGGCAAGACGCAGCTGTGCATTTTGCACCAAGTCTATCTAAACTGCCTATTCAACAATTAACTAAATTTTCAAGAAAGAAAGGCAGGAAGGATGCCGTGGAGCAGATCGGTTGGAATAAAAGCAGATTTGGGGGTCAGAAGATGCACACCTGGGGATCCGCCACCCGTCGGCTATGCCCCGCCGCGGTCACACAACTCCTCTATTCCTCAACCTGCTGGTTTCTAGGAAGGGGATTATCACACGGTGGGGAGGAGCACACTTGAATGCATGCTCTGCCAGGTCAAGTTCAAGGCAGGGACTGCCACAGTTGTTTAGGGTGTAACTGAGCATCCTGTGGCAGCTTTGACTACTCTTGGGTTTGGGGGATCACATCCCGGAGTATGGCCACCCCAGAAGTGAAATCTCCAAAGGGTCAAGCCCAGCTACTTCCTGACCATATTTTTATCTCCACTGATGGAGGGAAACACCCTTCCTGGAAGCCAAGACAGGGTAGACCCAGCAGACAGCGTGGAGGAGACTGGGGCCAGGAGAGGGAGGCCGGTGGGTGTGGGGTCCTCCCTTCCCCTCACTGAAACAGGCTGATTATGAGTTGAAATTGTGTCCCTCCAAAAGAGGTTGAGGTCTAACCCCCCAGTATCTGTAAATGTGACCTTGTTTGGAAATAGTCTTTGCAGATCATCAAGGTTAAGATGTGGTCGTACTCGATGACAGTGGGCCCTAACCCACTGAGACTGGTGTCCTTGTGAAAAGGGGGGATTTGGACACAGAGAAAGAAACTTACAGAAGGAAGACCATGTGAAGATACAGGAAGTGCACCATCTATAAGCCAAGGGACGCCTGAGGCTACCAGAAACGAAGAGAGGCATGGAACAGATTTCCTTCCCAGCCTTGGAAGAAACCAACCCTACCAACATCTTGACCTTGGACTTGTATCCTCCAGATGGTTGGACAACAAATTTCTGTTGTTTAAGTCACCCAGCTGGTGGTACTTTGCCACAGCAGCCCTCAGCAACTAGTATAAGGCCTGAATGACAAAGAGCAGTAGCAAGGCCCTGGCCTGGGCCCTCCTCTGCCTTGGTGGGTCCTGGCGAGGAGAGGGGAAGGGTAGGACCACCTGTTAGTGCCAAAACAGACCTTGGCTCACAGCCACACAACAGGGAAGAGGAACACGGGGCATCTTCCCCTTCAGCCTCTTGTCTGTCCCCTGAGTAGTAGTGGATTTCCCTTTTAAACGACTTCATGCCCCATCGTGGTTTTTAATGCCTATTTTAAGAACACAAGGGTTTGGGGGACCCCGGGTCCAGAGCTTCCCAACTGTCAGTCATTCCCCAACAATAACTTTACTGATTTCTGCAAGCCCACTTACCACTGGCCCTATTACTGAACATTTCTTATCCGCTTCAAAAACAATCTTAAATACTTCCTTTACACTCATCTGGAATATCATATTCATTTGATCGTGGATCTGACGTGCTAGTCATTTTTCTAGTACATATTGAAATATGTAACTACTGAAATGATGCGTTGGTCCACCTACCAAAGATTGGGAAGCAAAGACCTCATCTAATCCTGGCCTTTCTCCCTTTTATTTTTTTCCCTAGGTGACCCAAAGAGAGGCCCAGGGCTCCAGGGCTTTGCCCCATCCTGCAGGCGCCCTGGATGCTCTGCCCCAGATGTCTCATCAGAGACTTGCCCCTGGGTCTGTCCTCACAAGATAGTCCCCTCTTCTTGGATGTTTCTTAACATTCAGGTCTCTCAGTTGGGGGCTATTGGCATTTGGAGCAGGACAATTCTTCGTGCCTTTCCTGAGGGACATTTCCCATCTCTGGGCCCCTCCCATTACAGGCCCACTGTGGGCTCTGTCATCATGACAACCAGATCCCCCCTCTCCATTCACATATCCAAGGCCCTCATTTGAGAACCACTCCTAGGAGTCTCCTGGTCAAAACAATCCAGTTCCTGGTCTCACCCCCATGATGCCCAGCCTCTAAGTCTCACCATTTTGCTGAGAAGCCAATGTATGTGCACAGCAATGACATAACCTTAGATAATCAGCTCTAATCCCCAGTGGCAGAGGAGCTACTCAGTGAGTCGGCGCCTCCATTTCCCCTTCTGTAGATTGACACTGAACTAGCACCTGCCTGTCGGGAGGATGAAGTGAGTTAATACACGCAGAGCCTCTAAATGGTGTCTGGCACACAGGAAGCAAAGGAGGTCAGCTTAATACCCACACAGTTTCATTGTCTACCATGTTCCAGCTGTGTACCTTGCACAGTTTACTTCATCCTCGAAGCAGTCCTGTGAGGTTCATATTATGATCCCATTTCACAGGTGAGAAAATGAAGGCATAGAGTGATGTCCTCCACAGCTTTACCTTCACAACAAACAAGCAGTGGAATCAGGGGCTGAACCCTGTTATATCTGACTCTGTGGTAACGTGGTGAGAGGGGGAGGGGAGAGCACTAACTGGGAACTGGGAAACCAGGTTTGGGAAGCTGTTTTGCTCCTATCTGTGCAGGGACGTTCCCGACCTTCTATGGATCTCAGTTTCCCCATCAGAAAATAAGAGCTTTGGACTGAACGCTTTCTGAGGCTCCTGCTCTCTCCTAAGACCTGTATTTTCAGGGAGACCAGGCAGCGGGGCCAGAGGGGAAGTCAGCGGCCCTGTGAAGGCAGCAGAAGCTTGTCTTCCAGAACACTGAGTTCTCCTCCTCACTGTGCCCGCTGAGAGCCTGCTGGCTGATCACAGGCAGGCTTTCACGCCTCGTCCTCCCCTCTCCAGGCCCAGGCATCTACCCTATGAAGCTTAGGGCATCTGAGGACGAGGAGAGTGTTATCTGGCCCAGAACGCTGGGGCCCAGTTTCCGGGGAATGAGTCGGGTGAGGCTGCAGGTAACCCACATAGCCACTGTCTGTGTGGTCCCCAGAGGAGGCTGCCCAGGGGACAGCACACAGGGCAGAGGCCTCGGCTCTGCTGTGATGGCCGGCCATGGATTCCTCACGACAGCCACGGGGGTGGAAGAGGAGGCAGTGCCTACAGCTCCAAACACCTGCAAATTCTGTAATGCCATTCCCTACACGTGCGTGCATGCAGTAACCATGAAGACAATGGCGATGATTGAGAATTAGCATCCCTGCCATTTACTGAGAACCCCCAAGTGCAGGGCATGGTGCTAAGTGTTTTGCATGCAGTATATTTTTCTTTCCAAATACTTAATGCTCACATAGCCCTCTGAGTTGGGGGCCTTTGTCTACACTTTAAAGTGTGGAAACTGAGATTCTAAGGCCTTAAATAAGGTGCTGAGGGTTGACACAGAGCAAAGCTGGGATAGGAATCCAGGCAGCCTGACCCACCACCAGTACACAGCATCCTGGCACCCTCACCAAAGCCCTGACCACACCCCTGCCCTGTAAAGCCTCTTGAGATTGCCCGGGATGCTTGTTTTAACTTACATGCAGCCAGATACAGAGAGAAGTCAGTGCAGTGGATCGGTGGGAAGAACAAACCCACCCAGAATGCTGGGCCCACCTTCTCCATTGGCTCCTGCTGCACGTTACAAACAGGAAAGTGAAAGGCACCTCTTCCCTGAACAAGAACCTGCCCAGCTCTCAGTCCTTGACCTGAATAATCTCAATGTCCACACAAGAGTCTGGCAAGTTAAGGGGATATTAGTCCCAATTTACAGAATGAAACACTGAGGCTCAATGAGATGGTGACATGTCTCAAGATCACCCAACTAGGAAGCTGCAATGGGGATTGAAACCTAGGCCTAAGAGTCTCCGAGCAGGGCAGTACAGTTCAAAGAGCTGCAGGCAGGCAGTTCAAAGAGCCCAAAGCCCAAGCCTGTGCCAGGAGAAGAGGCTCCTTCTCCCCGGGGCCATCTACCCAACCAAATGGCCAGAAAGGAACCCTGGGAAGACTGTCCCCTGCCAGGCCTGCGCCAGCGCTGGTGCCCTCTGCCCACCTGTTTGTTGCTCTTCCAGGTATCTCCAGCTCTGCTGCTCAGCCTCACAGACATCCATCTCTGGCTCCAGGAAACCCGAGCCTCCCTGCATCTGCTCAGCCAGGATCCCAGGACACAGGGCCTGGGGGAGGGGAACCAAGGAGCACGAAGCTCTGGGCTCCTTTTTTCTACCTGCAGAGTCAGACGAGGACAGACATTGCACTAAGCTTCTTCATTTACTCCCCAGTCACTTGTTAAGTTCTTGTGATTTGCTATGCACTGTGGCAGTGGGGAAATAACAGTACATAAGACAGGACTGCTCCATAAAGATACTTCATCCTTTTTTATGGCTGTATACTGCTCTATCACTGGCCCCAAACTTTCATGAGTAAGCCCCTTTAAAGTTTTTGTTTTTAATTTAGAAATAATTTTTAGACTCCTAAGAAGTTGCAAAAAGAACAGAGTTCTCACATATGTTCACCCAGCTTTCTCCAGTGATAACACCTTACATAACCATGGTATACTTTCAAAACATGGAAACTGGCCATGGTACAATAGGAAACTAAACTATAGAAACTCATTAAACTACAATAGTAAATTAAACTGCAGAACTTATTCAGACTTCAGCAGTTTTCCCATGCATTCATTTTATTTTTTTTAGCATAAATATCAACACATACACAGATTGTGTAACCACCATCTCCATCAGGAAAAAGAACTGTTCCATCACCATAAAGAAACCCTCTTATGCTACCCCTTTATGGTTAGGCTCTCTCCAACCCTAACCTCTGGTAACTACTGATCTGTTCTCCATCTCTATAATGTTGTCATTTCAGGATACTATCTATCTATCTATCTATCTATCTACTATTTATCTATCTATCTATCCACACACACACACTGGCTGAGTAGTAGTTCTTTGATCCATTTGCCTGTTGAGGGACATTGGGTTGTTTCTGTTCGGGGCAATTACAAATAAAGCTGTTATGAACAGTCATGTATAGGTTTTTGTGTGGCTCTTATGTTTTAAATGTGCAGGCGCGCAACTGCTGAGTCCTATGGTAAGTGCATGTTTAACTATGAGAAATTGACAAACTTTTTTCCAGAGTCACCAAACCATTTTACATTCCTACCAGCAATGTAGCAGAGATCCAGGGCTCTACTTCCTCACCAGCACTTGGTATGTCAATATATTTTTGTTTGAGCCTTCCTGATAGGTGTGTAGTTATATTTCATTGTAGCTTTATTTTGCATTTCCTTAATGGCCACATCTTTTCATGTGATTATTTGCCATCTGTATTTCCTCTTTAGTGAAATGTCTTTTCACATCTTTTGCCCATTTTCTAATTGGGTATTTTTTTTCCGCTTTTGAGTCTTTAAAGTTTTTTAAAATCTATTCTGGATCCAAGTCCTTTATATATTCTGGATCCAAGTCTTTCATATACTTTGGATCCAAAATTTTGCAAATATTTTTTCACAGTCTGTGGCTGTCTTTTCATTCTCATAACTGGTTCTTTCATAAAACTAAAGTTTCAAATTTTGATAAAGTCCAACTTAATAATTTTTTCTCTTTTATGATTGTTCTTTTGGTGTTATGTATAGAACTCTTCACCTAACTCTAGATCATGAAGATTTTCTCCTATATTTTCTTGCCAGTTTTACATTTTCCTGCTTTACATTTAGATCTAGGATCCATTTTGAGTTAATTTTTGTACAAGGTGCGAGACTTGGTTCAAGGATCATATTTTTGCCTATGGATGGCCAGTTGTTTTCGTATCATTGTCAAAAATCAGTTGGGCATACTTGTGTGAGTCTACTTCTTTTTTTTTTTTTTTGCGGTACGCGGGCCTCTCACTGTTGTGGCCTCTCCCGTTGCGGACCACAGGCTCTGGACGCGCAGGCTCAGCGGCCATGGCTCACGGGCCTAGCTGCTCCGCGGCATGTGGGATCTTCCCTCACTGGGGCACGAACCCGTGTCCCCTGCATCGGCAGGCGGACTCTCAACCACTGCGCCACCAGGGAAGCCCCTGGGTCTACTTCTGAGTTCTCTATTCTGATCATTCATCTCTCTACCCTGCTATTACTGCACAATTTCAATTACTTTATATAAGCCTTAGCATCAGAGTAAGCATATAACCTCCCACTTTCTCCTTCTTTTTCAATTTGTTTTAGCTATTCTAATTCCTTGGCTTTTCCATGTAAATTTTAGAATCATATTGTCTATATCTACAAAAAACACTGCTGGGATCCTGATAGGAAATGTGTTCAACCTATAAATCAATTCAGGGAGAATTGACATCTATACTATGTTGAGTCTTTCAATCCATGAACATGCTGTATCTCTTCATTTATTTAGGTCTTTTTACATTTTTTTCATCAATATTTTAAAACTTTCAGCATATAGTTTCTGTACATGTTTTGTTGGGTTTATACCAAAGCATTTTATTATTACTTTTTTGGAGCAATTTTAAATGGCACTGTATTTTAAATCTTGGACCCAGTGGTTCATTGTTATCATTGTTAGTAATGGAAAAATGATTTCTGTGTGTTGCACTTGCATCCTGTAACCTTGTTATGCTCACTTAGTTGTTCTAGAAGTTTTTTTTAAAGGTAGCTTATTGTTATTCCAGGAATCCCCAGCTCTGAAGACCTTCATCTCCATGCTCAAGAAACCTGAGCCTCCCTGCACCTGCCCAGCTAGGACCCTAGGACACAGGCCTGGGGGAGGGGAAGCAAGGACTACAAAGACTGGGCTCCCTTTTCCTACCTTCAGAGTCAGACTAGGACAGACATGCACTAACCTTATTCATTTATTCCCCAGTTCCTGGCCAGTTCTTACTATGTGGAAGGTACCTTAATAAACACCAGAGAAACACAAGTAAACAAGACAAAATTTGCCCATAAAACCTACTTCAAAGTCAGACACAGAAAGAGAAATATCATATGATATCACTTATATGCGGAATCTAAAAAGAAATGATACAAATGAACTTATTTACAAAACAGAAACAGACTCATAGACCTAGAGAATGAACTTATGGTTACCAGGGGGGAAGGGTAGAGGGAAGGGATATAGCTAAGAAGTCTGGGATTGACATGCACACGCTGCTCTATTTAAAATGGATAACCAACAAGGACCTACTGTATAGCACGGGGAACTCTGCTCAATGTTGTGTGGCAGCCTGGATGGGAGGGGATTTTGGGGGAGAATGGATACATGTATATATATGGCTGAGTCCCTTTACTGTGCACCTGAAACTATCACAATAGTGTTAATCAGCTATACTCCAATATAAAATGAAAAGTAAAAAAAAAGAGACCTAATTCATCCTTTTTTATGGCCATACACTACTCCATAACTATCTCAAAACTTTTGTGATCAAGAATCCTGAAAGTTTTAAACTTTAAACAACCCTCAGCTGTTGCATACTGCTTTTTTACACATTAAGACATGAGCCACTATATGAATATATTACATACATTACAAAAAAGAAAAGCTGCTTAGCGTAGTGATTAATCCCACTTATTTGGGAGTCAGGTTGCCTAGATTCAAATTTCAGGTCCACTGGGTAACCTTGGGGGAATTACTTAATGTCCATGTGTCTCACTTTCCTCATTTATAACATAGGGATAGTAATAGCACCAACCTCATAAAGTTGTTGTGAAAATTAAATGAGTAAATAGGGTCTGACTCATAGCAAGTTTGTTCTTATTGACACATGTAAAGTATAAAAAATATGAAATTTAATAATAGAGATAGAAGTTCTACATTTACTTCTTGCACCACCTCTCAGAAGATGCTATGTTTTATTTAACCATTCCTCTTTTGATGAAGGTTTAGCTTGTCCCTGTTTTGCTATTATGAAGGATGCAGCCATGAGCATCCTTCTCTGTGGCTTCTTTGGCGTGTGTGCCAATGTGGCTCTAAGGTGTCTTCCAAGAAGTGAAACTGCTGAGGCATGAGAAGTGCCCATTTTTAATTTGAATACCCACTGCCAGGCTGCCCTCCTCAGTGGCCATATCAATTTACAATGTCTGGGCATTTCCATTTTTCACACCTACAGCAATACTTGATACTGTCAGTCTTCAGTCTACTTCTCTCTGGGGAGGAGAGGAAGGGCCAGGAGGAAACACAGTCTCCAAAGGAGACATTAGCTTTATCCTCAATGTTTCCACTTGTTTACAAAATGTATTCTTGATGACCTAATGTAATTAAAAATTAATCATAAGCAACTCCCCTCAACATAATAGCACTGGAGCTTAAATCCAGTGCAAGTAACATACACTGAGCAAACACACAGACAAAAATTGTGGTTGCAAATGGTAAAAAAGGGCTGTGAAGGACACCAGCAGGATGTGGTGATGTGGGTGCTGATAATAAGGTGGATGATGGAGATAATGGCAGCTGCCACTATGTGTCAGGCCCAGTTCCAAGCACTTGGCATGTGTAAACTCATTTATTCCTTGTAACTACCACATGGGGCAGACGTTACTCTCTCTCCATTTTACAGATGGTGAAACTGAAGCATGCAGCTTAAAAACCTGCCCAGGGTCACACAGTAACCAGAGGGACAAGGATTTAAGTGCAAAAGCAATATGGCTCCAGAGCCCAGATTGTTAACCAACTCTGCCAAAGCTGCCCCTTCCTGCTGGAGAATTACTGGAGGTGGCAGAGGGGCCACCAGACAACGTAAGAACAATTATAGCACCATGTGACATAAGAACAATTAAAAAGAACAATGACTCATGTATGTATGCTGAATTGATGAAGTGCTTTTGTGCATGTAGTTTTATTTAAACTGAAACTGTAAAATGGGATGATGCTAGGGTTGTTAAGCCTTGGCTCTCATCCCTCCTCTACAGACGTAGAAGTTGGAATTTAGGGGATTAACAAGTTTGCTCAGAGTTACAGTCAACGTCAGAGCAAGAGTGCAAATTCCATTACTCTGCCTCCTTGCCCATTGTGGTGGGCAGAATGGCCCCTCAAAGATGTCCACACCATAATCCCTGGAACCTGTGAAGAGTTACATTACATGGCAAAAGGGACTTTGCAGCTGTGATTAAGGTTATAGATCTTAAAATAGAGAGAGTATCCTGGATTTTCCTGATGGGCTCAATCTAATTATATGATTTTAAAAAGTCCCTAGAAGCAGAGATCTTTGTCTGGCTGGAGGCAGAGAGATGTGGCAGAAGAAGTCAGAGAGAGTCAAAGCATGAGAGAGAGCCATCCCACTGTTGCTGGCGCGGGGACATCTGGAGAGCATGAGAAGAAATACGGGCAGCCTCTAGTTGCAAAGACCAGCCCCCAGCTGGAAGCAGGTACCTCAGTCTTACAACCATAGGGAACTTAATTCAGCCAGCAACCTGAATGAATTGGAATTGATTCATCCCCAGAGCCTCCAGACAGGAATGCAGTCCTGCCGATACTTTGGTGAGACTCTAAGTAAAAGACTCATCGAACCACTCTGTACTTGGACTTCTGATCTACAGAACTGTCGTATAATACATAGATATTGTTTTAAGTAACTAAAGGTATGGTAATGTGTTAGAGCAGCAATAGAAAACGAATATACCCAGTGTTGGTGTCACCACACCTCAGGCAATTTGCAGGGCCTGAGCACTAACTCGGTCTAAAAATATCTCTTCTACGGACCTGCCACACTGACTGATATTCCTGCTGTCAGAGGCACGTCTTGAAATTAAGGCATTTGTTTTCCTTCAAAAGTATTGTTGAGAATCACAGACACTATCTGAGACAAAGTAATACATTCGTAATCTATCACTAATTAACATGCAACCAGAGGCTTTTCCTGCTCTGGAACATGAAACAGGCATGTTCTGATGCAGAGACCACAAATTCCAAACAGAAAAAGATACTGCTCTAAAGTGAAAGATCTAGGTAGGAGACATAAGTGAGTCCCAAACAGCACGCAGAGACTAAGGGTACATTAGAAACAGGAAGGAGAGTCGCCCCCAATATAATTTATCTGGAGTCACCATGGTCTTGCAGTTTTCCTGCCTTATACCTTGGCACCTGCTCTTCCCTAGGCTGAGAATGCCTTTCTCTCAGCTCTCCTTGGGGCCAGCTTCCTTTCATCATCCAGGGCCAGATCATCAAAAAGGCCTTCCAGGGCTTCCCTGGTGGCGCAGTGGTTGAGAGTCCGCCTGCCGATGCAGGGGACACGGGTTCGTGCCCCGGTGCGGGAAGATCCCACATGCCGCAGAGTGGCTGGGCCCGTGAGCCATGGCCGCTGAGCCTGTGTGTCCGGAGCCTGTGCTCCGCAGCGGGAGAGGTCGCAACAGTGAGAGGCCTGCGTACCGCAAAAAAAAAAAAAAAAAAGGCCTTCCGTACCATCCAGTTAAAGCAGCATCCCCTTCCCCTAGTCACTCTGATTTTCTCCATGGCACCTCTGAAATGATCTTCTTTGAATTTTAAGGTGCTTATACTTCTCACCCCAACCAGCTATAAGCTCCAAGAATGCTAAGACTTGGTCTCTTTTAAGGTATCCCCAGTGCCCAAACAATGGCTGAAACATTATGGGCATTCAGCAAGTTTTTGCTGAATGAATGGAACACTAAAATTCAAGGTAATGTCTGCCATACACAATAAAAGACATAAAGGATGAGATTCTATAAGGGTATAGAGGAGGATGGAAGAGAACTAACTGGAAAGGACAGGGATGCTTTCATGGTGTTTGACTTAGATAGGATTTGGTCCACAGGAAGGTGAACTAACACAAGCAAAGTCTCAGCAATGGGTGTCAATCTAGTTTGACCAGAGTGAAGAGTGAAGCTTGTTAAGGTTAAGCTTCAGGGTTTATCACTTGCATGGGAACTTCCAAGGCCCTAGCAAGGAGTTCACATGATTGTACCTTTCTGTAAAATTTGCAGGAATATGATAGTGTCACCTTAATCAATTAAGACCAATGTTTCTTTCCACTTGACTTCCCTCTGCCTCACCCGTCTCACTTCCTCTTGTGTTGGGGGGCACTGGAGTTTCCGTGGGTATTTTTTGGACCTAGCTAAGGGAAGTTGAGTGGGGGATACATTTAGTTTGGGTTGAGTGGGCTATATTTGTGCAGTTCACAGTCACTTCCTCGTATAGTTGAGTAATTGCTAAAACAAGAGGGCTGGATAGTGAGGGAAAAGGTCAGAGGACAGAACCTTGAGCATCATCCTCATTTAACCGGAGGAAAGGAACTAGCATTATTTGCCAGGCATTGTGCAAAGGGCTGGATGTTTACTCTCTGGTTTAATTTTAAACAACCCTATAAGGCAAGAATACTGTACCCTTTTCATAGACACAAAACTGAAGCTCAGAAGCACTTAGGATTGAACCCAGGTTTATTCTGCTCTAAAACTCATGTCATTCCCACCCAAGAGGAATGAGATAAGAAAGAAGTGCTTTGGGGGCAGTGACAAGGAAGCTGGTGGGGGAGAGAATGTGAGCAAGAAGCAAGCAGTGGCCAATGGGTAGACATCTCGCAGAGCCAGAGATGGAAAACTCAAATGCCTGCAGGGCCGAGCAGTTCAGTAAGTGAGTGAGGGTGTTTATAGCATAAAACTCATAATCGTCGTCTTTACTTACACAGATTAATTTACATTTTCTTTTAAAAAATATACAGCTTCCTTGGTCTAGCTTTCATTTTCCCGGGTACAAGAATGATTTTTTTGACTGAAAGGAATACGACTAAGTATGTGAAATGATCCTGGGCTATGGATTCTTGGTTTCAGTGCAGAGGATGGATGGGGATTGTGGAAAACTGGAGAACTACTCTAGCTACTCAGCCCCAGCCCACGATGTCAGATGGAAATGTGGACCGAGGATGGTCAGGTCCGATTTTCCATGAGAAGCCAAAAAGTCAGATTTTTGTATGAACTCTTAATTTCTAAATTTTGTCAATGAATTCATTTTTTTAGAATAATGTTTAGCCCACAAGACATATCTATGAGTCAGACATGGAACCATGTTTGATCTAGAAATAATGAGGTCAGTGAGAATAATACATAATGAACTTAAAATGATGATGATGAACAGGAGAATATTTAATATATGCCATGTACTATTTTAAATGTCTGACCTGAATGAACTCATTTAATCTTTCTCACAACCCTGTAAAGTTAGATATTATTATCCCCTTTTTAATCACTGGGGAAACAGAGGCTCAGAGAGGCTCATGTTCATGTAGCCAGGAAGGATGGAGCCGGGATTTATAACAAGCAGTCTGACTCTGGAACCTGGGTTCTTCATCCCCAAAGCTGGTTAAGAAAAGACCTCTGGATTCCACACTCGAGAACAGGTTATTATCCTGGGGATTAAGGGTGAGGTTAAGAAGGCACATGGACTCTTGAAATTATTTACAAATTTGTATGTGGATACAAGAGTGTGTTTTCACTGGAAAGGAAGTCCACAGCTTTCATTAAGTTCCCAAAGAGATTCAAAAGGTGAGGAGTGGCTGATTTAGGACCGTGTATAACTTTGAGCCAGAGACTAAGGTACAGAAGCTGGATGGTCATGGGTCAAAGAGAGAGTCAGCTGTAGATGGTGGGTACGGGCCCTTTCTAGAATATTGGCAGTGGAGGGAGAAACAGTGGGGAGAGTAACTTGAAGAGAAAGCAGGGGTAAGGGAAGATTCTTAAGATAAAGGAGACCTGGGCATTTTGTCCACTGAGGAAGGGGGCCAGAGTGGAGGGAGAGACTGAGGGATTTATGGTTCTCACAAAGCAAGGAAAATAGCCATCCTTGGCTCTCAAGCTTGAGCATCCCAAGAAGGCTGGTTGAGCTGAACCAAAACAGGGTTTCACAAAGGGGGAGGAATTTCCCTCCTATTCTCTGCCCACCCCCTCCCCAGGAGTAAAGCTGGACAGCTTTTCCCACCTGCCCACCCTGTCCTGCTTTCCCATGGGGCTCCTGCCAGCAGCCCACTCACACTGAAAGAACTGGGGTCAGTGTGCTCAGAGGATCTGCTAGCATATGTCGCTTACACAACCATCCAGCTTCTGCTTCTTTCCAAGACTGGGAAATGGTAGCTGCCTCTTTGCATTCTCCAAGAAAAACAGCCTCCCTGTCCCCCTCACACATGTTCTGTTCTTCTGACATAATTATCAGATTCATTTGATCTCAGTGGTATCCTAGCACCACTTCTAACAGGAAAGGACTGTGTGATCATCTCTTGTTGGGACAGAAACCTTCTGAAGTACATCCTGACTTCAGTCTAGGATGAATACATCCACTCAATTCATTCCTCTATCCAAGCTATTTACAGAGTACCTGCACTGGGCTAGGGCCTGAGGGTAGTCAAAACACGTGGGTTTCTCTGTCCTCATGGAATCAAGAGCCTGGTAGGGAAGACAATTTTTTTTTTTTTTTTTTTTTTTTTTTTGGCGGTACGCGGACCCCTCACTGCTGTGGCCTCCCCCGCTGCAGAGCACAGGCTCCGGACGCGCAGGCCCAGCGGCCATGGCTCACGGGCCCAGCAGCTCCGCGGCACGTGGGATCCTCCCAGACCGGGGCACGAACCCATGTCCCCTGCATCGGCAGGCGGACTCTCAACCACTGAGCCACCAGGGAAGCCCGGGAAGACAATTTTTACAACACATAAACTATGAAGAGTAGTGGGTGAATTTAAAGGGACAAGATACTATGAATGTATGCTGTGGACTGAATGTTTGTGTCCCCCTCAAAATTCATATGTTGGAACCTCACCCCAATGTGGTGGTATTTGGAGGTGGAGCTTTGGGGAGGTGATCAGGTCATGAGGGTGAAGCCCCCATGAATGGGATTAGTGCCCTTATAAAAGCGGGTGGGGCGCTCCCTCACCCACTTACACTATGTGAGGACACAGTGAGAAGGCAGCTGTCCATGAATCATGAAGTGGGCCCTCACCAGACACCAAATCTGATGGCACCTTGACCTTGGACTTCCTAGCCTCCAGAATGGTGAGAAGGAAATTTCTGTTGTTTAAGCTGCACAGTCTATGGCATTTTTGTTATAGTTGCTTGAACGGACTAAGGTGTTGCATAACTCAGGATAGAAATCAGTGTTTGCTTTTCTAGGATACTGCTTATGAGGTGAGACATGAAGAATTCAAAGCTATTAGATGAAAAGGTAGAAGGGTGGTGGTTAGGATTTGAAGAGCAGTTCAGGCAGAGTGAACTGCATGGCCTTGTGAATGGAGAAAAAATGCCCTCAACTTGGGGGAGAAGTACACAAATGAGAACTAAGTGTCATCATAGCTGTAGACACAGGTCCCATGAGAACACAGAGGTAGCACCTAACTCTGAGTAGGTGTCACGGGTTAGTGGTAGTAGTGACATCTTAGCAGAATTAGGAAGTTTAATGTACAGTTTCTTGTGCTTTTGGCTGCACCTCTTACATACAATGCCTAGGGAAATTTTCCAACTTAAGGGTCTCTTCCCCTAAAGGTGGAAGCCAGAAACTCACTTTCCTAGACTCCTTCAAATAAGATGTGGGTACCCTCCAAGATCGATTATCTGGTCCTGCTGGAGATTCTGTGAGTTCCCTTTCTTTTCAAAGTAGCTAAAATGAATTCTGTTGTTTGCAACCAAGAGCTCTGACAAATACAGGAAGGATGATTAAGTAAGTAGGGGGAAAAGGTAGGAAAGGAAGCAGGAAAGGAGCCTATGCACAGGGGTGAAAAATAGTCTTACATGGCAAAGAGAACATAACAGCTGAGGATGCCAATTTTGCCAAAGTCTGAGATGGAAGTATCTTCAGCTTGGGAGCAAACAAACCTTAGGGTTGCTTTGGTATTCCAGACACTATCGGGAGCTTATTGGGCACCTGCTACTGCAAACAGAACATTAGGGCTGTGGGGACATATAAGGAGGATCGTGAATAGAGTACTTACCTTGTTCATGAAGTTAGCATGTTACCCACATCTCCTCAGACCCTTAAATCATCTGCCACTGGTATGTACAAAAGAACATACTCTTGAGAACCAGAAGCCCTGGGCTGGAGACCACACACAACCTGCTAATTGTGTGGCCTAGGGCACAAAAGTCACTTTAGTTCTCTGATCCTCAGTTTCCTCATCTATAAAGTGGATAATACATGTTTATATGACACAGCACAGCAAAAACCCTTTGTAAACTGGGAAGTGCTGAATAAATGTGATAGATGGTTCTCACCATATGTGTGGTGCTAAACTGCTGCAAAAAACAAATGGAAATTAAGATGAATAATTTCAGTGGGTCACACCTGGGCATATATCTGGACAAAACTATAATTCAAAAAGATACATGTACCCCTATGTTCATAACAGCACTATTTATAATAGCCAAGACATGGAAGCAACCTAAATGTCCATTGACAGATGAATGGATAAAGAAGATATGATGTATATATAAAATGGAATATTTCTTAACCATAAAAAAAAATGAAATAATGCCATTTGCAGCAACATGGATGCAACTAGAGATTATCATACTAAGTGAAGTGAATCAGAAAGAGAAAGACAAATATCATATGATATCACTTATATGTGGAATCTAAAATATGACACAAATGAACTTATCTGTGAAACAGAAACAGACTCACAGACTTAAGAGAACAGACTTGTGGTTGCCAAGGGGGAGAGGGAAGGCGGAGGGAGGGAGTGGGAGTTTGGGATTAGCAGATGCAAACTATTACATAGAGAATGGATTGACAACAAGGTCCTACTGTATAGCACAGGGAACTATACTCAATATCCTGTAATAAACCATAATAGAAAAGAATATGAAAAAGAATATATATATATATATATATATATCAATTTGCTGTACACCAGAAACTAATGCAACATTGTAAATCAACTATACTTCCATAAAATAAATTAAAAAAAATAATTTCAGTGGGTCAGTGGGTTTAGATGGGACCTGAGAACACAGGTTGGAAACAGTCAACATTAAGAGAGGAACAGCTCTTGACAAGGACGTTATGAATAGTGTAGTCAGTCAGGACTCTGTTATGGTTGCAAGCAACACAAAACTCATGCCAAAGTGGCTTCAGAATAAAATGATACAACTTATATCTCATATCATTAAAAAGCTCAATGATTCAGAAACAGTTGGATTTAAGGACTCAAGTAATAAAATCACAACTCCGTCTCTCTATCTCTTTTTCCATTTCTAGCTGGCCATCCTCAGACAAATTCCCTCTTCCTGATGACATGAGGTCTGCAGCAGCTTCAGCCCCATATAAAGCTAGGTTTTGATCTATGTGAAAGGAACATGGTAGCATCTCAGAAATTCTTGTAAAAGCCTTGCATCTCATTGGCCCAAACTAAATGACATAGTTTGAGGGGGGAATGTGATGATCTAATTGGCCAATTCTGAGTCACATGACCATATCTGGAACCAATCAATACCATATCATTCACTTGGACTGGAAATGGGGCCGGGTGGTTTACACATATAAAAGGAGTAGTTAAAACAACCACACCCACCCACCATGGATAGTTACTGACAGAGGGTATTTACTATGCTTTGAAAAATGTAAGTGGGACCCATCTTTAAAAAAAACCAAAATCATGCTTTAAAATGCTGCAAACACTGCAAGTTTCACATCTTTTTTTTTTTTTTAATAAATTTATTTATTTTTGGCTGCGTTGGGTCTTTGTTGCTGTGCGTGGGCTTTCTCTAGTTGCGGCGAGCAGGGGCCACTCTTTGTTGCGGTGCATGGGCTTTTCATTGCGGTGGCTTCTCTTGTTGCAGAGCATGGGCTCTAGGCACATGGACTTCAGTAGTTGTGGCACGAGGGCTCAGTAATGGCTCACAGGCTCTAGAGCGCAGGCTCAGTAGTTGTGGTGCATGGGCTTAGTTGCTCTGTGGCATGTGGGATCTTCCCGGCCCAGGGAATGAACCTGTGTCCCCTGCATTGGCAGGTGGATTCTCTTTTTTTTTTTTTTTGCGGTACGCGGGCCTCTCACTGTTGTGGCCTCTCCCGTTGCAGAGCGCAGGCTCTGGACGCGCAGGCTCAGCGGCCATGGCTCACGGGCCTAGCCGCTCTGCGGCATGTGGGATCTTCCTGGACCGGGGCACGAACCCGTGTCCCCTGCAGCGGCAGGTGGACTCTCAACCACTGCATCACCAAGGAAGCCCGGCAGGTGGATTCTTAACAACTGCGCCACCAGGGAAGTCCCAGTTTCACATCTTATTTCTGGATGGGAAGAGCCTTAATCCAGGGGCTTCCAGTAGTTATTCCTCATGAGGGTGACTTGAATCCTGCTCTCTGAATAGATCTTTTATACCTTATAACTCTTCTAACTTTCCACAGAGCTCTTACATCTGTTCCTTTATTCGATATACATTTAACAACACTCCTATGAGCCAGAGAAGTTAAGTAACTTGCTTAAGTCACACAGCCACCCCAGATTTCTTGCCTCCTGGCTTATAACCAGAGCAGTGGGTCTACCCACTCTGGTCCTGGTTGCTAACAAGAGATATGGGGAAAATAGGATAGGGGAGAGGCAGGATGACAGGCTAATTTAAACATGAAAGTTTCTGAAGGCAGAAGGTGAACCAGACAGACTTGGTCCCTGTATGCATAAGCTTAAAGTCTGGTGTGGGCACAAAGAAGCACACCCTACTGTTCCCTGTACTTACGACACAGGTAAGCACAGAGCCCTCTGGGAGAAGCCGGCCGACTTTGATGGCGACAGCAGTCTTCAAGGGAAGATGTGAACGAACAAGTGTGCATCTTTAAGGATCACATAACCCCCATTTTTTTTTTTGGCGGTACGTGGGCCTCTCACCGTTGTGGCCTCTCCCGTTGCGGAGCACAGGCTCCAGACGCGCAGGCTCAGTGGCCATGGCTCACGGGCCCAGCCGCTCCACGGCAGGTGGGATCCTCCCAGACCGGGGCACGAACCCACGTCCCCTGCATCGGCAGGCGGACTGTCAACCACTGCGCCACCAGGGAAGCCCCTATCACCCCCATTTTAATTATTAACTTGCTGCATTATTAACTGACCAGCTGTGTGTGGCAGAAAACCAAGGGTCAGAACTCCACAGCAACGATTCATTCCTGGTGGAACCTCTAGGACCTTCTGAGACCTTCTTAGGGCACATTCAGAACCTGATGAATGATGGCAACCTTCCTTCCAGAATAGGGCACGATTTGTCTGCAGTTCACGATTCAGCTAAGATTATAGCTCTAGGTACTTCCTCCCAGTGTCCTGCAGGGCTATAGTGTTGTCTCCCATCAAGGCCTAATGTTGTCCCAAGTCCCCTACCTTTCCTGGTCTCTTTCTCAATAATAAAGACAGCCTTGGGGGAAAAAGAAGGGGAGGAGATCGGGAGGTGGGATTTAACAGCAGGGAGCTAAATTATTGTGGAAGAGAGGAAAATACAGTGCTCTTCACTGAACTGCCTTTCCAAGGCACTGGCCAAACAGAACTCGAAGTGGTTATTCCCAGGGATGAACGCGCACACAGGCTGCGTTCAGACATGCGCGTGCTTATTCATTCCCAAACGTCAGTCACGCAGGTACCACCTTCAAAACTTTGGCTTCATTCCACCCGCACTTTTACAATTTTTCTCTAAAACAATACACTTGAACTTAAATTTCTTTTAAAAGGAAACTTTCTATCCCTACCATAATTGGAGAGCCATGACTGTTATTTGAAAAAAAAAATGAAACATTCAGAAAACCAAACAGTGTTATCAAATCCTAGCTGGTCTTGGTAACTGTACTTAGCTCTGAGCCCAGAGATGTTCTTTCTTTTAAAAAAAAAAGAGGGGGGAGAGTAAAGTGGGGGGTGGGGTGGGTGGTAAGGCAGGTGGGGAGGGGATAACAAGTGTAAAAGAGATGTTAGAGATGCATTAACACAAAACTTGGATACTTGATGTTATCAGAGGGACTGCAATGATTGCGAACGCAATGGCTTTCTCACCAAATGGTTCACTCTTACTTCGTTCGCCACCCGGATTGGGAACACCACGATTTATTGAACAAATATTTATCGAGCTCTCTGCTAAGTGTTCTTGGCCCCAGAGGAATGGGTATGTGTGAGGAAGAGACATAGGGCTGGGGAAATCCTCTTGGGGGAGACAAACGAGAACATGGAAAATAAAATAATTTCAAATTGGATGGAGTATCCCTAAACAAACAACAAAATAAAAAACGACAAGTGTTGCAATAGCAAGTTGGAGAGGCATGGGATATACCAGGGTGGACTTCACATACTGAAGCCAAGGTCGGAAGGCACTTTGGTCCTTGACTGAGTGAAAGCTGTGTTTCCGGTAGAAAACTCATGTTCAGGATCGGATTCTCAAGGAGTGGGAAAGTGGTTAGAGGCTGTAACTTGATATCCCAGGCATAATCTCAAGGACACTAGAGAGGCCTGCTCTTTGCCCCTGATTCAATCAGAAAGCAAAGCAGATGTTGTCTTAATAGTTTTCCAGTCCAATGGCCAAGAGAAAACAAAATATGTTATATATGTGGTTGTATTTAAAGGCAAGATTACAACACATGTCCAGCCAACGTTGGTTGTTACCAGAGCAAAGGGATTCCATCTGTAACCTCAGCTGAGTTAACCTAATTAACTGCAAAGGAAGAGGCCTGTTTTCAAGTTCAGCCAAAACGGTCACAAGGACACAGTATTTACAATGGTTTTCCCTCTTTTCTCTTTGTAAGGCCCCCCCAACCTGCCATTCTATTTTTGAATGCCAAAGTGCTGGTGACATGACATGAGGGTTTCTGTTTGCTGTTTTGGCTTGATCACCACACAGGCAAAGCTTCAGTGCCCTTAGGACATTAGATTTGTGAAAAAACAAATTGGTACAACTGCTTTTGATCACAGTTGATCTGTATCCCGTCCCCAAGATTTGGAGACTGCACAATCCACCAATAGGTACCCTCCATTCATGCAATTACTGCTCCATGCCCTGCTTCCTCATCCTTGCTGAGAGCCCAGCCTCCCACCTACCAGCCCGTGCCTCTGGGCTTCACTTAGAGGGCTCTGGATATGGGTGTGGGGCCCTCAAAAACAGTTCCTGAAATCTCAGAATTCACACTGGCCTCTTAAGTGCTGGCGATTCCCGGGGGAGTTAGTGGGAGGTGGAAAGGATGAAAGGCTGATTTTAGCTCTGCTTTTGGGGCCTCTTGAATCATCTTTGAAGGCTGGAGAGACTGGGGGAGGATAATGGATGAAGCTCATTCCATTGAAAAGAGCTCACTCAGATATAAGGACAAAGCCAGATGATGACAGTACTAGGTTTATGAATCTCAGGCAGATTGGGCCCCGTCCCCATCCCCTACAGGATTAATGCTCTAGGGTTGCTACATTTTAGACTCCAAGGCAGAAGGGTTAGGGTATGGGGCTTTGGACTCAGGCAGCCCCGGGTGTAAATTCCAGCTCTATCACCTACTTACTACATGTTGAAATGTGTAAATATTTTAACATCTCTGAGCTTCCGTTTCCTCATCTATGAAATGGACATGACACCACCGGCCTCTCGGAATTGCTCTGAGGATGGGAGACGATGCATATGAAAGTGTCAAGGTCGGCGCTTGGCTTGTCGATTGCATCTGCATTCAGTAACCATAGCTTCTCCGTGCTGCTCCGCACCTTCCCCAGATCTGCCCTCTTCTCTCACTTCTCTGGTTTCCTCTTGTGGCTACCCCCACTCTAAGCAATCTCTGTGATGTCATCCAATCCTGATCTTTCACATTCTTCCTTAGGTCACACGCTGTTCGGGGACCGCTATGGGTGATGGCCATCAATATAAGCTGCGGCCCCAGAAAGCGCTCCATCCCTGCGAATGGCGATTCCCAAGTGTGTTCTGTGTAATCATAACTAATGCCTGTAAGCATTTCTTGAGAGAATTTTTTTAAAAATGGAATTCTGCAGTCATATCAATTTGGGAAACACTTAGAGATTCACAGTGCACATAAGCACTGAAGGAATCATGCAGCAGATAAATTCATTTAGCTTTGTTTACTGTAATTTTCCTACTTCATCTGACCCAGTGGCATCCAATTATCCCTGGTCTTTTTTCTAAGTGCTTTCATTTTCATCCTCTCAGGTCATCCTCCCAATAATCCCCTCATCACAGATGCAGAAATGGGGTTCAGAGAGGTTAAATGACTTGCCCATGATGGTCCAGCTGGGTAGCGCCAGAACCAGCTGCTTTCTCTCTGAGTCCAAGGCTCTTTTCTTCACATCTGGAAGAAACAGCTTAATATATCCCTTTCTGGCTAAACAACCACAGAATCTATAAATCACTGGATGGGCTCTTAGGATTACATTGCCCAACAATTTCATTTTCTTGGCAATGAGAAAACCAGAGAAGGGAAGTGATTTTTCCCAAGAATGAGGAGTGGCAGAGCCAGAATGGGCACCGAGCCTACTAACCTCCAAGCCTGGCTGCCTTTACCTAACACCTAGGGCTCACATGTCTGGCTCAAGCTCCTCAGCCATCTTCTTTAATTCCATCTTCCCTCCCTCCAGAACTAGAGCAATGTGTCCAACAGACCTTTTTGAAATGATGATGGAAATGTTCCATATCTGTGCTGTCCATTCTGCTAACCACGAACTCCATTTGGCTATTGATCACTTGAAATGGATCTAGTACAAATGAGAAACTGAATTTTTAATGTTATTTAATTTTAATTAACTTACATTTAAATAGTCACATGTGGCTAGTGGGTAACATATTGGATAGGGCAACTCTAGAGACCAGAAATCATAGTGAGTCTATAGACCTAATCCATGCAATTATCATATGAGTAGAAGATCCTTGTGATAAAAATCGAGTCTAAACTACTCGGCCCTTGTTAGGGGCAACATTTAGTTTCATTTAATGGCAGGGCACAACCTGGGACAACTTTGCTCAAACCTATTCCTCCCTTCCCTGGCAACATCCTACCCATCCTTCTAATCTAGGTTCAAAAGCATCCTCCTTCAGGAAGCGTTTGATGATTTATTTTTCTATCATCAAGCAGAGTGAAGGCGTTCTTCTATGGAATGCCCACATTTCCTATACTTGTCCCCAGATGGATGAGAAAGAGGAGAATTTTTGTATTGCTGAAAGCCCTTTGGTGAGCAAGTAGATGAGAGAGGAGAGAGTTGCCTGGGGGGAGAGAGTGTGACAGGGGTGCTTGGGGAGTGGTGTGAGAGAGATAAGGAAGACTTAATTAAAGGAGATAAGTGATGGGCTTCCCTGGTGGCGCAGTGGTTAAGAATCCGCCTGCCAATGCAGGGGACACAGGTTCGAGCCCTGGTCCGGGAAGATCCCACATGCCGTGGAGCAACTAAGCCCGTGCGTCACAACTACTGAGCCTGTGCTCTAGAGCCTGCAAGCCACAACTCCTGAGCCTGCACACCACAGCTACTGAAGCCTGCGCACCTAGAGCCCGTGCTCCGCAACAAGAGAAGCCACTGCGATGAGAAGCCCGCGCATCGCAACAAAGAGTAGCTCCCACTCGCCACAAGTAGAGAAAGCCCGTGCACAGCAACGAAGACCCAATGCAGCCAAAAATAAATAAATAAATATTTTTAAAAAGGAGATAAGTGATATGTGACTTAACCTTTCCCCCTATCTCCCCTATAAAATCTTTAGTAAAAGTAGACGTTTCAAACTATAGTGACACATGGATAAATCTCACAAACAATGTTGGGAGGAAAAAGCAAATCTCATGCTTCACAATAAAAACACTCAACGAACTAGAAATTGAAGGGAACTTCCTTAGCTAGATAAAGGGCATCTGTGGAAAAACTCAGAGCTAACATCATACTTAATGGTGAAAGGCTGAATCCTTCCCCCTAAGATCAAGAACAAGACAAGGATTCTTGTTCTTGCCACTTCTGTTCAACATTGTACTGGAAATTCTAGCCAGGACGATTATTCAGGAAAAAAAAAAGAAGTCATAGAGATTGGAAAGGGAGAAGTAAAACTATTTTATTTGCAGATGACATAATCTTGTGCTAGAAGATCCTAAGGAATCCATCCAAAAAAAAAAAAAACTATTAAAATTACTAAATGAGTTCAGCAGGGTTGCAGGATAAAAGATCAATATACTAAAAGTAGTTATATTTCTTCTATATATTGACAATGAGCAAATTGAGAATGAAATTAAGAAAATAGTTTTATTTACAATAGCATAAAAAAGAATAAATACTTAGGAATAAATTTAACCAAAGAAGCATAAGACTTTTGAACTGAAAAACTACAAAATACTGTTGAAAGAAATTAAAGACCTAAATAAATGGAAAGACATCCCATGTTCTAGATTGCAAGATTTAATACTGTCAAGATGGCAATACTCCTCAAATTGACCTATAGATTCAATGCAATCCCTATCAACATACCAGCTAACTTCCTTGCAGAAACTGACAAGCTGATCCTTAAATGCATATGGAAATTCAAGGGACCAAGAATGGTAAAAACAATCTCGAAAAAAAAGAACAAAGTTGGAAGACTCACACTTCCTGATTTAAAAACTTATTACAAAGCTACAGAAACAAAGACAGTGTAGAACTGGTATAAGAATAGACATACAGACCAACAGAATAGAATTTTGAGTCCAGAAATAAACCCTCACGTTCATAGTCAATTGATTTTTACAAGGGAGCCAAGACAATTCAAATGGTGGTGAGACAGCTGGATAGTCACATGCAATAGAATGAAGTTGGACCCTTAACTCACATCATAAACAACGACTAATTCAAAATGGATCAAAGACCTAAATATAAGAGCTAAAACTATAAAACTCTTAGAAAAAACATAGGATAAATCTTCATGACCTTGGAGTAGGCAATGGATTCTCAGATATAACAACCAAAGCACGTGCAACCAAAGAAAAAGTTGATAAATTGGACTGTGTCAAAATGAAAAATTTTGTGTATCAAAGACAACATCAAGAAAGTGCAGACAAGCCACAGAATGGGAGAAAAGTTTTGCAAATCATATATCTAATAAGGGACTTGTATCTAGAGTATATAAAGAAGTATTACAACCTAATAATTAAAGGACAGCCCAATTACAAAATGAGCAAAAGATCTGAATAGACATTTCTCCAAAGAAGGTAAACAAATGGCCAATAAACACATGAGAAGATGCACAACATCATTAGATACCAGGGAAATGCAAATCAAAAGTACAATGAGATACCACTTCACACCCACTAGGATGACTATAATAAAAAAGACAGACAATAACCAGTTTTGGTGAGGATATAGTGAAATTGGAACCCTCATACATTGCTGGTGGGAATGCAAGGTGGTTCAGCCACTTTCTGAAAACAGTTTGGCAGTTTCTCCAAAAGTTAGTCACAGAGTTACCACATGACTCAGCAATTCCACTCCTAGATATATAGAAGAGAAATGAAAACATGTCCACACAAAAATTTATACATGAATGTTCACAGCAACATTATACATAATAGTCACCCAAATGGTGGAAACCACCCAAATGTCCATCCTCTGATAGATGAATAAATAAAATATGGTATATCCATATAATGGAATATTGTTTGTCAACAATGAAGCAGTGATGCATGCTACAATGTGGATGAACTCTGACATCATTAGGCTAAGGGAAAGAAGTCAGACACAAAAGGCCAGGGATTCCATTTATGGAATTCCATATGTGGAATGTCCAGAAAGGGCAAATCTATAGAGACAGAAAGGAGCTTAGTGGTTGCCAAGGTCTGAGGGGGGCGGGGAAGGGGGGTAATGTTTAAGGGGGTGGCAGTGTTTTGTTGTGAGGTAATGAAAATGTTCTAAAATTGACTGTGGTGATGGACACACAGCTTGTGAATACACTAAACATTTGTACACGGATACATTGAATTGTACATCATAAATGAGAGAGTTGTATGGCATCGATAAATATGTTTACAAAAAGCAAGTTGCAGATGGTTACATATAACATGGTATCATTTATTTCTAAAAATAGAAACGTGCAAACAACACTCTTTTTTAGGAACAACAACACTCTTTTTTAGGAACAAGTACAAATGCAGTGAAAACATAAAGACATGCATGTGAATGAGAAATACACAAATTCAGGATGGTAGTTACAAGCCAGGGAGGGGATGGTTAGTGGATGAGGGAGAATGCAGGGTGCTTCTACTATATTTGTAACATTGATTTCTTAAGCTTAGAGACTGGGCGTTCCTGATATTATTTCATATACATTTTTTGTTTACTTAAATGCTTTGTAAACACTTTTCATAGACATTCGCCAACATTTTGGAAGTTGGCCATGTGTGTCTGATGCAGGTAGGTGGGAGGTTGGCCTCAGGAGCCCCGGACTGGGTGAGTACAGGGCCAGACCGAAGAGAGCTGGGCCTCTGTGGGTTCCCCACACCCAGGAGACATACTTTGAATGGAATCAAACAGGGTACCATCTCTGGAGCATCCTGGCTGGCATTTCTGCAGCAAAGAGCTGGAGCTTTGCGGCCAGTCAGCCCCTGGCTTGAATGTCCACTCTGCCGTCATTAGGCTCCTGATCTTGTGCAAATTACTTGACCTCTCTGAGCTTTACTTCCCCATCTGCCAAATGGGAAAAATACCACCTACTCCTCAAAACTGGTGCAGATTGAACGCATAAGCCTGCACAAGATGCCCAGATGCCCCGCCTGCTCTGGATGAGGCTCTTGTCTGGACCCCACTCCCCTCCCGTCTGTTCCATCCTTCACTCCTTTGCAGGGTGTGTGATCGGCCATCGGTCAAAACTTGCTGAGTGGAATTAACTTTGAGAGCCAGGCTTCCTTTCTCTCTTCCTCACTACTTTGAAAAGGCCTGTGAAGAGAGCTCCCCTCACTGCTCTTAAAAATGAAGAAATGTATAAATAAGCTGGCTGTGTCATTCTCCATGGGTCATTTTTGTATTCCCAGCTGTTGTTCATCAATTCCCGGAGGCTCACAGGGCAGGGCCAGCGCCCTGAGGCCAAGGGAAAGGATGATGTTGTGCATGTGTGTGTGTGTGTGTGTGTGTGTGTGTGTGTGTGTGTGTGTATCTGTCTGGAACCTTCCCCCATACAGCCAGGTGGGCTCTCTCAGCCCTTCTTGGAGGCTAGAAGGTTGGATGCCTTGGTCCAGGCCCTTGGCAGGTAAAATCCAAGTGCATCTCAGCCCTCCCTGCCAGGACAGCCCAGAACCTGCGGGGAGAGCTGGGCCTCAGAAAGGGGGCCTGAGGGGCTCCCCTGGTGGTGCAGTGGTTGAGAGCCCGCCTGCCAATGCAGGGGACGCGGGTTCGTGCCCCGGTCTGGGAGGATCCCACATGCCGCAGAGCGGCTGGGCCCGTGAGCCATGGCCGCTGAGCCTGCGCGTCTGGAGTCTGTGCTCCTCAACGGAAGAGGCCACAGCAGTGAGAGGCCTGCGTACCACAAAAAAAAAAAAAAAAAAAAAAAAAAAACAGAAGAAAGGGAGCCTGAGGCCAGGCAGGCAGAAGGGACCTGGGCCTGTGCTGGGAGCTGACCAGGTTAGCCGGTTGTGCTGGAGCAACCGTAGGAGCTGCTGGGGAATTGGTCCCATGGAGGTAATTCCAGCCACTGAACAGAGCCTGGGAAGTGCATTCTCGGAGCTCTGGGCTCAAAGCTTTTGCCTCCAAATGTCCGTTCCAGGGCAGAGACCTGGCAGGGGGCCATTCCTTTGGTTGCTCTGAGACTCGGCTGGTTGGTTTGGAGAGGGCTGTGGTCTCTGTGCTTGGGTCGGGCCTCAGGGCTACCCAAGGTCTGTGGCTGATGGGAAAGGGGAGCAGGGTGGCAGGGCCCCGTGGGGCCCAGTGGGTGGTGCACTGCCCAGTGTGGCCCCCAACGGCGCCCACGCATGTCAGAGCACAGGCCCTGTTTGCTCCACTTCTGGCTGAGCTGCAATTACCCCACTGTGACTCCTTGGGGTCACAACTTAGCCTGGAAAATGCTGCATCACTGTAGCTCTCCCATGGTCCTTTGGGACCACATCTGTCCAGTGACTGACCCTTATTAACCTGTGGTCTTCCTGGCCAACAGCGGGCCAGGATGGAATGGGATGGATGGTTTTAGGAACCAAGGGAAAAGTGATGGTTCATTCTCCCCACTCCCAGTCATTGCTCTGGTGTCTAGCTGGGCCATTCTCCCCCGAGATGAGGGCCTTCCAGAAGTCAGGGTCCAGGGCTGCCACCAAGCCCTTTTCTTCTCCAAGGGGCTCCTGGGAGTTGCAGCTTATGACCCACAGCCACTGGCCCTCCTCCTGTCCCTCCTCTACTCTGCTGCCAAAGCCATCTCTCTACTGATACAACTCAAATGGGGCTGTGTCACAGGCCTGCCTGCAAAACCCTGCTTTGCTCCCTCTATGGACTGGTGGCCCCCAGATGTGTTTTTGCTTGGTCGGCATTGAGTTTTTTAAAAATTAAGCTTTGCGGGGCTTCCCTGGTGGCGCAGTGGTTGAGAGTCTGCCTGCTAATGCAGGAGACACGGGTTCGAGCCCTGGTCTGGGAGGATCCCGCATGCCGCGGAGCGGCTGGGCCCGTGGGCCACGGCTACTGAGCCTGCGCGTCTGGAGCCTGTGCTCCGCAGCGAGAGAGGCCATGATAGTGAGAGGCCCACGCACCGCGATGAAGAGTGGCCCCCACTTGCCACAACTAGAGAAAGCCCTCGCACAGAAATGAAGACCCAACACAGCAAAAATAAATAAATTGATTAATAAACTCCTACCCCCAACATCTTCTTTAAAAAAAAAAAAAATTAAGCTTTGCATGAAAAGCTGGCTTTTCCAGCTTTTTTTTTTTTTGAGACACTGAGCCCTATTCCTGTATAACCACAGTTGGCTGGACTGAGCACGATGCCTCTCTAGGCAGGTGTTCCTTGGGGAACAGTCTCCACCACTCCCTGTTGTCTTACAGCCAGTATTTTTTACATGACCTGCCTGGTACCTGCATGCTCTTGAGTTTCCTCCTCTAGTCTCCAGGCAAAGGCTTGGAGGGGCACTAGATGACATGACCTCTGTCTGCTTTCCTGCTCAGCCCTCCATTTCCTCCCTCCCCTCAGCCCTACCCCCCAGCATACTGGTCACACCTATCTCTCTGCTCACCAAACCAGCCAGGTACCAACACAACTCTACATTCCACACAGTTTCCACTATCTGTACTTCTATATATCTTCACTTAGCAGATATATATTATGTATGGTGGATCCGAGCCAGGTACTGGGGATAGAAAGATAATAAGGCCCAGTGTATTAGTCTGGGTTCTCCACTAAAAATTGTCAGTGGAGAGAACTAATAGGATAGATAGATAGATAGATACTTATTATAAGGAACTGGCTCATGCAATTATGGAGGCTGAGAAGTCCAAGATCGGCAGTCAGCAAGCTGGAGACACAGGAGAGCCAATGGCATAAGTTCAAGTCCAAGTTCAAAGGCAGAAGACCAACGTCCCAGCTCCAAGACAGTGACGCAGAGCGAAAGAATTCTTTCTTACTAAACCCTTTTCTATTCAGGTCTTCAATGGATTGGATGAGTCGTCGCCCCCCCGCCACACACACACACTCTGAGGAGGGCAATCTGCTTTATTCAGTCTCCTGATTCCAATGTTAATCTCAACCAGAAACACCGGCACAGACACACCCAGGACGGTGTTTGACTGAATGTCTGGGCGCCCCATGGCCCAGTCAAGTTGACACATAAAATTAGCCATCACATCCAACCCCTGCTCTCCTGGAGCCTACAACTCAGCAGGGTATTCAGAGAGGCTGGAAAAGAATTCCAAAATAAGCAATAAGTGCAGGAGGAATTCTCACTTTTATTTCAAGCTTCCCCTTGAATAGTATCTCCTCCAAATCTTTTCTGATCTTCCCGTATAATCAGTGACTCTCTCTTGGATGCTCCTAGACACATATCTCTCAGGAGAGATGATTGTCTCTCTCTCTCTTTTTACAATACATAAAATGTTCTAAGTCTACAAAAAGGTACAGAGATAATGTAACGAAGTGCCATGGACTGACCACCCATCCTTAATAGACAAAGCATTGCAGATACAGCACTTCCTAGAGTGGCCAAGTTGTCCCCATCTGCCCAGATTTTTCTGGTTTTAGCACTGAAAGTTCTGCATCCTGGGACCCCTCAGTCCTGGGCAAACCAGAATGGATCGCCCTAGAGCAGCCCTCCTCTACCCTCACCTCCGTGTATACCCTTTCCTTGAAATCATAACCCCCCAAGCTTCCCATCAGAGGAAATCATTGATTTATTAAAATTGAGGGTTATTTCACTTTGTTATAAAGAAGAAACTAACACACCATTGTAAAGCAATTATACTCCAATAAAGATGTTAAAAAAAAATTGAGGGTTACCATTTGTGTGTTTTTCTTTATACTTTAATCAATCCCTAAATGACATTGGAGTGCTATTTTGCACATGCGTGCACACACACACACACACACACACACCAGACTGAGTCCAGAAAATTGGATGGCCCTTTCCTGATGGGTGGTGGCGTTAGGAGTATGGGAAGCAGTGGGTGAAACTTCCTGCAACTTTGAAGGCAAAAACTAGGAGAGCAATAAACTGCATAGCACAAAAAGCAGAAAGGGGAGAGGGAAGGTGGGGAGGGATGATGTGGGAGAGAGGGGACGAGGGCAGAAGCCGGGGGAGGGAGACAGGCTGTCAGAAAAGGATCAGAGAGTGAGGACCCAGGTGGAGAAGGTCTTCAAGAAAAGAGAAACGTGAAAGGGACGTTTGGAGCAGTGGCTGCCAACCTCCTCTTTGGATGCTCCTGTGACATCCTCAGGAAAACCTACGGCCCTTACCAACGTGTAGGGGTAAACAGGTGCTTTCAGGGAGCCCTGAGAAGAGGTACCAGAGCACCACTGCTGATGGGAGGATGAGGCTGCACATGGGGCAGCTGACAGACTACTAGTGCTTCCCATGGTTTCCAGCTGCTCGTGCCTGCGCCCCACTCAGCTCTGTGAGGGATCCTGACGCAAGATAAGTGTTTGATATTATTTGTGGAAGGGGGAAGGGAGGGAGGGAAGGAGGGAGGGAAAGAAGGAAGGGAGGAAGGAAGGAAAGAAGAGAAAGAAAGAAAGAAAAAGAAAGAAAGAAAGAAAGAAAGAAAGGAAAAGAAAGAAAGAGAGGGAGAGAGGGAGGGAGGGAGGCAGGGAGGAAGGAAGATGGGAAGGGTTCAGCAGTGGTCTTTCCAGCCAGGCCATAAGAGCACGATCTGCAGAACAGGGAGGGAGGTTGCGTGCCATGGCACTGCTGTGGCCCTCGGAGCTGGGAGACACTCTGGGACTGTTCTCTGATTTCTAAGCCCGGCAGGGAGGCAGGGAAGAGCTGGGGTGGGGGTGGAGGGTGGAGAGAGACAAAGGCACAGAGCAGAGGGAAGTGGAAAGGGGTGGAGGCGGGCTGCTTAGCAACCGCAGAAGATTTAGGGAAGTGGCAGGACCATTTCTCCCGGTCCTCTAAGGCAGGATTTTTTTTTTAAAGAACTGTTCACACGCCCACACTGGCTGGTCTGTTGTGGCTGTTCTGAATTGGGCTTCTCTGGAAGTCAGGGCCATCGGAGGAAGAGTGGCGGCCACGTGTGCGGTGGGAAGAGCCACAAGAACTAGGGGAACATTCTCCAGCCTCTCAAGGGAAGGGAAGGAAGGCTCGCAGGAAGATGTGGGGACACAGCCTCACTCTCCTCGCAGCTTTTGTCCGGCTCCTCCAGCTGCCCCTCCTCCTAGGCTGCCAACATCAGGACACGAAGGTGTCTGGGGACTTCTCTTTCCGTTTTCTTTTCCCCAGGACCCTGTGAGCAGCCAAGACCCTGCTCCTTCCTCCCCACTGAGAATTCTCTGTTGCTTTTCTTTCTTAATTTGATTTTCTCTGGCTCAGAATTGAGATCAAAAGAAGAAATTCTTTCCAGCCTTTTAGGAATAATTCCCAGAATCTCCCACTGGAAATGCATACATAATAACCATAATTATTTTTAAAAAATTGTTCGTACTCTCTTATCCATTTCTTTTCCATCTCTGCTGCAGGCTGGGGGAGGAGGGGGGAGAGGGGAAGTTTCGAGAGTGCCTTTGGGGTTACAGATCAACCAGTATCAAATAGTGGGCAAGCTGTGAGGCATGGCCCACTCCCTGGCAGTGAGAATTTTCGATGTACCGGCACTTCAAAAGTGTTCAACACCACGAAATCACCTGGAGGGAAGTTATTCCCTTTCTAAGTTGTTTCAATTGTCTTAATTTCATCAAGTCTGGAGCTGGTGCTGGGTGGGTCCTTAACGCCTCCCTGACACTGGCTAACCTTCCTTTTAACAGCAGACCTCAAGCTTGGAGCACAGGAGAGCAACTGGCTGCAATTTAATAACAGTGTTGCTGTGCATTGTGTTTATTTTGGGGCACCATCAAAGGACATTTGCATTATGGCTGGTTTCTTTTCAGAGGAAAGACAAATAAGTAGTAAATCACAATGGAGGTGGAACAAGGATTAATGATGGAGGCTTTTGGAAAGGCCCCCAGTTTGTCAGCCTCCCATCCAGGATGCTGGCTTTGCACCTGGCAGGCTGCAGGTCAGGCTCCGGGAAGGATCCTGTTTGAGTTCAGCTGGTCCAGTTGGTCAGAAGCTGGCACTGAGGGAGTCTCGGATGAGAGCTTTTAATTTTGGTTGGCGCCAGTCTTTGCAGCCCAGCTATAGTCAGTTCTGTTCCCTGGGATTACAGAAGTCCACACATCAATGTCCACTTTGGGATATCAGGCTGTAAAGTGCGGGCAGTTGCCAGACATCAGACACCAGATTCCCCTCTGGACACCACTGCTCTCTCCTCTCGGACCTGGGGTTTGAGTGGAGCAGACCCACTCCTGACTCTGGGGCTGGCACACCATCCGGACCTGTCTCCCTCTAGGCAACTCATTCCTCTGACCACAGTGATGGATGGGCTCAGGGATGGGCAGTGAGATGCATGGAGGTTTTTGCTGGGAATGCTGGGGCTGGTTCTTTCCTGCTGGCCTTGATCCTAAGAAGATGAGCTGGGAGCTCCTACAGCCATTTCTGCCACAACGAGGAGGGAGCCAGCAGGGAGGGAAGAGAGCTGAGAAACTGGGAGAGAGAGAAAATTGATCTTGATGGTATTGCTTCCATCCCTGGATCCAGCTGTGCCTGAAGTTAGCCTCTACCCTTGGCAGCCTTTAGAGCTCCCTTCTGAGCCAACAAATTTCCCTTTCATGTAATCCAGTTAGGATTGGTGTTTCGGTCACTTGCAACCACAAGAGTCTTAACTGATGAAATGGCTCGTGCAAATCCTTGGCCACTGAAAGAAAAAGAACTCAAAGGGCATGTTCAGTAGATGTGGGTGAGTGGCATTGTCACTATACACAAACACTGGCACAGGAAAAGCTGTCACTGTACTAGGAAGCTCCAAATTTCAGATCATTGTGTAGATGATGCGGGTTGAGTACATTGCATGCAATGGCTTATTTAATCCTTGTAACAGTTGTAGCGTGTATGAATACTTTTATCACCATTTTATAGATGAGAAGATTGGGGCTCAGGGAGCCTCCTTGCACTTTAGTGGCAGATCAAGGCTTGTTCCTCAAATTGGGAGATTGGGACTGACACATACACACTACTAAATATAAAATAGATAACTAATAAGAACCTGCTGTATAGCACAGGGAACTCTATTCAATACTCTGTAGTGACCTATGTGGGAATAGAATCTTAAAAAGAGTGGATATATGTACATGCATAACAGACTCACTTTGCTGTACAGCAGAAACACAACATTGTAAATCAACTATACTGCAAAAAAAAAAAAAAATACTCTGTAGTCCCAGCCACCCCTCCACAGTAAACAGTAGTTTGCTCACTGGACTGTACAAAACTCTGAGACTCTGTGATTGGCAGGGTACCAAGGGGGCGGTGCCGTCAGGAAGCACGTGATGATGCTCATGTCACAGGTGATGTGAACGCTCCCCCTCCTGTGGAACCCAGCCAACATGGCTGTAGGGGGAGGGCTGGGGCTGCAGAAAGGGAATCAAACTCTTTTTATCCCTGGCCACTGACGGACAGGCAGAAAAGGCCCTGGCTTTAGATCAGAACACATTTGTACTCATTGGCTGGGTGACTTTGGACACTTAATCTTTCCGAGCCCCACTGGTTTTCTCATCTGGAAAATGGAGACCTCCAGCCCCAGCCTTGCTCATCCCACCCAGCTACTGGAGCATCAGATGAGGGCAAAGATGTGAAAGATTATTTGCAAAATAAAAAGTGGGGCTGTAGGAAGAAAGGAATCACTTGCTTTCCCAGAGGTGGATGGGCAGGTGTGGACAAAGGTAAACCAACCACCTACATCTCCTCCTCCCCATACAGGGCCTGAGGGAGGCAAGCCATGCGGTGACCTGAAAGGAACCTTTCTGTCCCCAAGGCAGGGGGAGATAAGAACTGTGAAGCAAGAGAAGCAAGCGCTGCTCCCGGGCGCTTGGGGGTTTATTTTTACCCTGTTATCTCTATCCTGAAATGTCAAGCGTGGAGCCACCTCACCCCCCAGCCCCCCCACCCTCCCCAGCCATGAAACGAGGCAACACAGCCTGGAAACAGGCCCGTCTCCCCCTCTGTTCCTCTGCCTCTCCAAGAGAGTCACAGTGCTATGGCGACGGGAGGCATGGAAACCCTGAAATAGAGAAGTGGGAGGAGAGACCTTTTATTTGGGTTCTGGAACAGGCTCACTTCCTCCTAGAGGCCCGGGGTGCAGAGGAGGCCCTTGGCACTGTCAGGTACCTATTCTAAGATTTCCATCATATGGGCTTTTTACGTTGCAAGACGCAGAAATCCTTATTTAAATTGGATTATATAATAAAGAACATTTAATTGGCTGAGGCCACTAAAAAGCCCAGTAATAGGGCAGGCTTCAGGCGAGGCTTGATCCAGGGGCTTGATGCCATCACAAGGACTCATTTCTCTCCTCTTGGCTCTGCCTTTTGTGGTGTTGGCTTCATGCTAAGGCAGCATGTTGTGTTCCCCCACAATCTCTAGCAGTTTCAGAATCTTCCTCCATGGTCACAAATGGTTGCAGTGGTCCTAGACCTCACATCCATAGACTGGTGCTCCCAAGGAAGAGAGAGGAAAGTTCTTTTTGCCAGAAGGTCCCAAGAAATGTCTTCTTGTGTTTTGTTGGCTCTGACTGGGTTCTGTGCCCATCCCTGAGCCAATCATTTGGGTGTAGGGGCAGGATGTGAAGAATGCACTGATTAGACTGAGACAAACTAGATTGCCAAGAACAGGGAAGCAATGATTTCCCAAAGGAGATTTCAGGCACTGCCCCCAAAATGTGATGGAATGGATGCTGAACAACAAGCAGGAGACTGTTTTGTGGTTTATTTACTTTGTACTTTCATCCTCTCCTACCCAGGAAAGCCTCCAAGATTAGGGGTGACTGTTCTTATTCAGAAACAGGCCAACATTAATTTCTTCTCTTTCCATCTATAGGTTTACATGGGGTTCTGAGTTCTAAGACTTCCAGGTCTGTCACTTTCAAAATTTCACTGAGGCAACAGAATCTCCCCCAGGCTGATAGGTAGGTACAGGCTGAAATGCCATCAGTTTACGTGCCAAATGCTTCCTCTAAATTCAAAATAAAATTCACACTCTACACCCCAGCTTACGCATCACTCACCTCCCTGATACGAGTTTAGCCACATAAACTACTTATTATTCCTTAAACAAACCAATCACCCTTGTGCCACAGAGCTTTCCTATTTGTTCTTTCTCTCCATCTAGAATGCTCATCCCTTAAATCTTTTCACAGTTGGCTCCATCTCTTCATTCAGGTTCTGCTCAAATGTCACGATTCCTGAGAGGTCTTCTCTGCTCAGCCTAGCATGTACAACCATCTGAAATTCTCCTGTTCCTTGATGGTTTGAGTGGCTCTCTCCCTTCACTAGACTGTAAGCTCCACAAAGCCAGGGCTATGCTGGTCCTATTGATATGTGTACCTTCCTGGTTCTGTGCAGACACATTGTAGGCACTCAATAAATATTTTGGGATCAATGAATGAAAAATCTTTTCTGAATGGCCTTGGAAATTCTTACAGGGCAGGGCAAGTTCTTATATTTTTTCCTTGGCTTTAACTTGGTGCCTACAAAAACTATGGGCATAAAAGAGATGATACACAATACTATTTTTCAAATAAAGATTTGAAAGGATTTGCTGAAAGGATTTGCTCAAAGTTGCACCCAAATTAGTCCAGAAAGATACCTGGGAGCACTGACTGCTTCTTTGAGGAATTCCCTTTCCAAAGCAGTGCATGTGAACATTTGAAGGCATGAAAGTACAAAGCGGGACATGGGGCCATCTTCCAATTCAGATCTCTGAGTATGGTAGCATTACTACCATGCACAAGTAAAAGCATGAAAACAACATGTGGGGACTTCCCTGGTGGCGCAGTGGTAAAGAATCCACCTGCCAATGCAGGGGCACGGGTTCGAGCCCTGATGCGGGAAGATCCCACATGCCACAGAGCAACTAAGCCTGTGTGCCACAACTACTGAAGCCCGCGTGCCTAGAGCCTGTGCTCCACAACAAGAGAAGCCACCACAATGAGAAGCCCACGCACTGCAATGAAGAGTAGCCCCCGCTCACTGCAACTAGAGAAAACCCATGCACAGCAACGAAGGCCCAATGCAGCCAAAAACAAATGAAATTAAAACAAAACAAAACCACACGTGATGATGATACTCTTTACTCCTTGACCCAATGAGACACAGTAAGACGAACGTCCCATAAGAAAAAGCAGATTTCATCCTGTCCACTGCAGACCCATAGATCAATGTCAAAACCTCAGCAAGCTGATGACTCGGAAGGAACCTCCATGCTCTCACTGGACACAAACTCTCCCCAAGAGAGTCACTGCCTGTGACAGTCCTCAGGACAGCCAGGTGACAGTGTGGATGGCCCAGCGCAGCTAATGGAAACTTGAAAACACACCCCATACACATAGACCTCATTGTCTCATTACTTGGTAGACAACACACCATCTGGGGCAACACAAGGATTCTTAGTCATTGCTAATTCTCTGCTCCCCCAACCAGGTCGATCCCTCTCTTAGGCTCTGAACTTTGCTCACGGCACCCTGAACTTTGCTCTACAGAACTGGCCAACATTTGTAATAATAATAAATAATCTATATTTAGGTGATTATTTGATCAGTATCCATCTTCCCTACTGGACTCCAAACTTCTTAAGTGCAGGGATAGATCTCTTTAGTTCATTACTATACCTAGGCATTCTACCTGTTCTTAACATGTAGCCCATGTATTTTCCCTATGTACTTTCTGAATGGAAGAATGGATAAATGAATGGAGCTCAGGGCCTGCTGGGAAGACACCTCACAGCCAGCCTGACTTAGCTGGAAGAGAGTAAAGAGGCTGAAGTTTTTTCAATGTAAATCAGACCTTGTCATCACATGACTACCTTGTCTTCTTCATCAAGGCATCTCCTGTGCCTAGAACAGTACCTGACACAGACTAGTGGATCAACACATATTGGGAGAATTAATACATGAATGGACACTTCCCCGAGAAGCTTGGTTACCTTCTTAAGATAAAGTCCTGGAAAGGGAGAGTGGGGGAAGCTACGATATGCAAATATCCTGAATTACACCCCAAAGCACCATTTAGGTCATTCCCTTCAGACTCAGTGGGTCTGGTTCTAGGAGTCACTAAACCAGCAGGTCAGCATGGGGACAGATGGACTGTAAACCAAACTAGTTTTCTTGAGATAATGCTCCTTTGGACTCTTGTGCACCACATTCTGGGGTTACATACTTAAAGTTTAAGTGAGTTATGGCTCCTGGTCCTCATCACACACACTGGAAAAAAAAAAAACCCCAAAAAACAAAGCCAGGAATGGTACTGTACCTTATGAGATAGCCTGCCCCAGCCTCTGCTACCAGGTCAGGAGGGTACGGAAAGGGATCTTTCTTCTCCATTGCCACATCTTCCTTACTGAGTCCAAACGGGTCTCTTTGTGTCTGAAGTTTAAGCAACCAGGGGCACAGATATTTGGTTGGTGTCCCTCCTTTAAGGGTGAGAGAGGTCTAAGATCTGCTCTTCGATCACCAATCCAAAATCAAACATCAAAAACCTCCCCCAAACCATTATGAAAAACCACCACAAAACCAAATTTCTAAACATGCCTGGGTCTCCAGCCCATCCCAGCCCAGCAAACAAAAGTGGCTCACCTCTGAACTACAGAATCCCTTCCAGAACCACAAGGAAAGGGAAAGGGATTTACGGTTTGTCTCAGAGTTGTAGGCTCTGGCTTGCCCCCAGGATGAGTTCATTATTTATTCTTAGAGACGGGACTCGAATTAAACAAACAGTGCCTATAAATAGAGCGGGATACACTCAGCTCGGTGTCACTGGAAGGTCCTTTTCACAGGGACAGATGCGCTAAATGGATGTTCTCAGGTTACCCTGCTGGTACTACGTGGGGAAGGGTTGCCCTCTTTGTAAGCGTGGTTTAGGAGGGGGAAAAAAGCAGGTGAGTCAGACATTGGGATTCGGCCCATTTCTGTCTTCTTCATCTCTTTTTCTAAACACTCATTCACATTATAGCCAAGAGGGAGCCACAGAGGAAGGATGTCACTCTATAAACACCCTGGCCGGGCACTTTGGCAGGTCCCCTCTGGGAATGGATCCTGGTTCAGGCTGTATTTGACAGAGCGTTCTGCTCTTTTAGATTAGATTGCAAACTCCCTAAGGGAAGCGACCAAGTGCTCAGATTTCTTCTTGGTTTTCCCCATTCTGCCAAGTACAGGGATGACTAGAGTTTCAGACCTTAGGCCATGAATTAAAGGACCCTTTTTAAGCATGGCCAGCTTTACGGTGCGGTGTATGCGCTCCAGGACTGGTGAGGCTTTGCTCTGAATTGCATTGAACTGTATGCTTGAAAGGTAATCACCTCTCCATGATAGACCAGTGGGGGTGGAAACACCTAGAATAACTGTGAATAAGCATCAAGCAATGTCAAATCACTATAGTAACAACAAGAGCAACCATGGATTCTGCATTTGGCAAGGTCATTTGAGACACTCTTCTAATCACTTTGTAGGGGCTTCCCTGGTGGCGCAGTGGTTAAGAATCCGCCTGCCAATGCAGGGGACACGGGTTCAAGCCCTGGTCTGGGAAGATCCCACATGCCTCAGAACAACTAAGCCTGTGCACCACAACTATTGAGCCTGCGCTCTAGAGCCTGTGAGTCACAACTGCTGAGCCCGTGCTGTGCAACAAGAGAAGCCACCGCAGTGAGAAGCCCGTGCATCACGAGGAATAGCCCCCGCTTGCTGCAACTAGAGAAAGCCCGCGCGCAGCAACGGAGACCCAACGCAACCAAAAATGAAAAACAAAAAACAAGAATAAGCGCTTTGTAAAAGCTCATGTAAGCTTTCCAAACACCCTACGAGGTAGGGACCATTATTATCTCTATTCTACAGATGAAGAAACGGAGGCACTAAGAGATTATGGCCCCTGCTCCAGGTCACACAGCTGATAAGCTCCAGAGCCTGGTCTCCTGCGGTAGAAATTGAGTACTTGGAGTAAAATCTGTTGGTTATACCGCCTGGTGCTGGCCTAAGCCCATAACTCCCCATCAACATGGGACCCAGGACAGGCCAATGACAATGAATCTCAGGACTTCTGCTGGGAATGCTAGGATGAAGAGGTGCTGAATTTGCCTCTGGAGGGGAGGGCAGCCTCTGGCAGTCCCATGGCCATCCTGGTGCACTGGGGGAGCCTGGATGAGAATGAAAACAGCACTGAGCCAAAGCAGAGCTGAAGAACAGAGCCTGCAGACATCATTTGAACCCTGAATCCAGCTGGACCTGATGCCGGAACCTACTCCTCAACTTTGCACTTTCATGAGCCAATATTTTCCCTTTGCCGGGTAGGCCTGTCAGAGTTGATTTTCTATCACTTGTTGTTGAAAGATCCCTCACTGAGAGACGCTGGCCCATAAGAAAACATCATTTGGGTAAACTAACCACCCAGTCCCATCCAGAAGTAAGAGCTAATCCTGCACTCCCTTCTCTCACCCTGTTGGTCTCTTCCAGAAACACTTACCATCCTGCGACCGTGCACGTGCTCAATGGCTTCATTCTCCATTTACTGAAATCCCAAATACTGCTTCCCTGCTGAGGCTTCCTCTGTCGCATCTCTCAGAATTTCCTATGACCTCACTTGGTTGTCATGATACGGAGCTTATACACTTATTTAGCACTTACGTTATTCTGCCTTGCAATACAGTTAGCTATTTACAAGTCATTCGTTAACATTTATTGAAAGCTTCCTACATGTCATATCCTCAGCTAAGTGCTGGGGATTCAGGAGGAATAATATCAGCATATATCTGAAATCTTTCTCAGTGCCGGGCACTGCGCTTAGCACTTCACATGCATCAATTATGCCATTACATCTCCTAAAAAACCCCGCAAGGTAAGTACAAATAACATCTCCACTCTACATGTAACAGGATGGTTAATTAGGAAGTTACAGAGAGATACAGAGATCAAATAGATAGGAAATTGCAAAGGGAGTTACCAGATGAAGATATAGATTTTCACAGCAAATACTTTAGAATTAGGTTCACAACTCTAACCTCTCCAATTTCACAGGTCCCTAATCCACAAAGAGGATAAAAAAGAATCGACAGGTATTCAGAGAGGATTTTTTGGGGGAGGGGCGAATACCATGCTGTCCTTCACTTCCCAATGAACACACACGCAGAAGGTGGGCATGTTTAACCCGTTCTTGTACCTCAAGTCTCGTGAGAGCAGCTTCTTCGAGACACTATGGAGAGTTTGCCAAAAGGTTCCTGTATCTGGGGAGATGGAAGTTATCCCCTGAGCAATCCAGAGGGTGAGAGATGTGGCTAGAAAGCCAAGAAGAGGATGAGTATTTCCTAAAGACTATCAGTGGACCTCACAGGAGCGGGCTGACTGATGGATCATCTTAGATTTTGTCTCACAGGGTGGCTGAGAAGGGCAATAAGTCCTCATCAGCAGAGGCTGGAGATGAATCACCAGATTCTTGGGGGTGTGAAGGGGCTGGTGGTATAAGTTGCATTAACCCATGCTGGGGACTCTCTAACACCCGTGAACATGACCCTCGGCCATGACCCTGTGTGGTACCTAAGCATATCCTGAGGATGCAATATCTTCTTTTGATTCTAATAGTCAAGTAAGTACAGGCATACCTCGTTTTATTATACCTTGAAGATAATTGCATTTTTTACAAATTGAAGGTTTATGGCAACCCTATGTCAAGAAAGTCTATCAGCACCAATTTTTCCAACATTTGCTCACTTTGTGTCTCGGTGTCACACCTCGGTACTTCTCGCAATAGTTTAAACCCTCCACCAGCAAAAAGATTATGACTTGCTGAAGGCTCAGATGATGGTTAGCATTTTTTACCAATAAAGTATTTTAAAATTATGTGTGTACGTAAATTATGTATGTACATTTTTTTAGACATAGTGCTATTGCACACTTTTTTTTTAAAATTTTTTTTGCGGTATGCGGGCCTCTCACTGTTGTGGCCTCTCCCGTTGCGGAGCACAGGCTCTGGACGCGCAGGCTCAGCGGCCATGGCTCACGGGCCCAGCCGCTCTGCGGCATGTGGGATCCTCCTGGACCGGGGCACAAACCCGTGTCCCCTGCATCGGCAGGCGGACTCTCAACCACTGCGCCACCAGGGAAACCCAACACATAACTTTTATGTGCACTGGGAAACCAAAAAAATTCATGTGACTCTCTTTAATGCAGTATGGGCTTTATTGCCATGGTCTGGAACCGAACCCACAATCTCTCTGAGGTCTGCCTGTACCTTCCTCCCCAACCCTTATTTGTCCTGAATTTTCTCTCTTCTACCCCCTTGTGTGTGTTTGTTGGAGGAAGATGGTGAGTGTCTATTTCCCTCTTCCCTAAAGGTCAGTAGCCCATTATGATGGGTGGATGGAGGAAGAGGAAAAACAGGTTTATCTTTAAATATAGTGTGAGGTATTATTAATAATTGGATGGGACATTCTAATTTTGGAAATGAGACTAATTTGTGACTTAGAAATCATAGGACTTAAAAAAAAAACTACGAGTGAAAGGAAAGTCATCGTTCCCCCCTGAAGTCTCCATCCAGTGCCAAGATAAGGACTTAACCCACTGAAACTTCAGAGAGATAAGAGGAGGCAAAACTAAAGTTGGCTTCGTGATCTCATCCCCTAAGTTCTCCTAGACAGAAGGCCAGGCAGGTTAAGTGACCTACTCAGGGTCCCAGAGCCAGTGAAAAAGGCAGAAGCATGTTCTTAACCACATTATTAAATTATTTCCACCCTCAAGGAAATTGCTTTCTCTTCTGTTCCTAACTGGCCTATTCTTATCCTATTCTGTTATTCATCATCTTCTTCTTGAATTCCCTTCCCCTTCCTCAACTTATCATAAATGGCCCTGGACCCGTGTTGACAGAGCAGGGCATGATCAGAGGTAGGTAAGGTTATCCAAGGACGACTTCAATCAAGAATATGATTCAAGGGCTTCCCTGGTGGCGCAGTGGTTG
Organism: Mesoplodon densirostris; assembly: GCF_025265405.1. Classification (NCBI taxonomy): domain Eukaryota; kingdom Metazoa; phylum Chordata; class Mammalia; order Artiodactyla; family Ziphiidae; genus Mesoplodon; species Mesoplodon densirostris. The sequence continues at coordinate 55,393,409 of NC_082676.1, forward strand.
AGAGTCCGCCTGCCGATGCAGGGGACCCGGGTTTGTGCCCTGGTCCGGGAAGATCCCACATGCCGTGGAGCAACTAAGCCTGTGCACAACTACTGAGCCTGCGCTCTAGAGCCCGTGAGCCACAACTACTGAGCCCTCGCACCTACAGCCCATGCTCTGCAACAAGAGAAGCAACCTCAATGAGAAGCCCGTGCACCGCAACAAAGAGTAGCCCCTGCTCGCCGCAACTAGAGAAAAGCCCAGGTGCAGCAACAAAGACCCAATGCAGCCATAAATAAAATAAATAAATTTTAAAAAAAGAATATAACTCAATAAACAGCAAGGACCTACTGTATAGCACAGGGAACTATATTCAATATCTTGTAATAAGCTATAATGGAAAAGAATCTGAAAAAGAATATATACACATATATCTGAATCACTTTGCTGCATAACTGAAACTAACACAGTATTGTAAATCAACTACAGTTCAATTAAAATTTTTTTCTAAAAAGAATATGATTCAAAGACCAGCAAATCCCTGAGCACCAAATCTGGAGAGTTTCCTATTTCCATCTACCAAGTGCTTTGATGATGATTACGATGATATTGGTATTATTAGCATGATCACTGAGACTCACTAAGTTCCAGGCACCAGGATGAGTGCTTTTTACATGCTTTCTGATTAAATCCTAGCAACCCCAGGCAATGGATCCACCTGTGTGTTAGCCCCACTTACACACAAGGGCACTGATGCTTGGAGGAACACCTCACACAAGGATGCATAGGCAGCTAACAGAGCCAGATTTCAAACCAGGCCTGATACTGGAGCTGCACTTCTAGCCAGGGTCCCTGGAACCTCACAGCCACCCTCCCCTCATGGCTGGGAGTTACCTGCAGGGAGTTTCCTGCTGCTATGCCCTATTCACTGAAATGGACCCTCTCACACTGTTTTTGTTGGTTTCCAATTAAAAAGTTTATTTGATCAGACCCAGTCATACAAGGCTGTTAGATCTTGAATTTTTTGAGAGCAAAAACATGGGGTGTGCTTGGGGGATGGGCAGAGGGATTTGATTTGTAGTTATGAAGGTGGTGACAGGACTGAGGGTCTTCTCTACTATTCAGGACATGAGTACATGGAACATAGTCTAAGGCAGGAGCCAACATCCAGTAGAACTTGGTGACCACAATCTGTATCTCTCTAGACCTGTGATCTACCTCGTTATGGGATCAAGCAAAACCAGTGCCGAAGTTTTTCACCTACTCCCACAGTGGGGATGTCTCCAAAAACTATTTATCTACACTATCTAGATGACAACTTTAGTGCAGTAGTTGAGAACACAGCCTTGGGAGTCAGATTGCCTTGGTTCAATTCATTAGCTATGCACCCTCCATCAAAGCACTTAGGTTCTGAACTTTGGTTTCCTAACCTGTAAAATGGTGATGTAATATCTTCTTCTTGCTATTTATGAAAATCATTAGTCTATTCACAAATATTCCAACTCCCCTTCCCCTCTAGGTACATGATAAAGTTATTATTATATTTTTCATCCCCTTTGAAGTTAATCATGACTGTGTAATTTGCTGGCCAGCAAAATAAGAATGAAAGTGATTTCTCACTACCGGAGGAAGCTTTAAGAATTGATGTACAGTTTGATTTTTAATTTCAGGTGTTTCCAGTAGCCCCCACCCTGAGGGTCTCTGATGAGCCCTGCCCCTCCTCCCAGTTCTAATCACCACTGGATATGTAGCAGGAGGGAGAAATATTCTTTGTTGTCTTAAGCCAATGAAGTTTAAAGATTGTTTCTTACCACAGAATAACCTAGCCTATACTGACTATTACAGGGTTGGTGGGAGGATTAGATATAAAAAAAATGAAGTTTCACTAAGACACCTTTGTACAACCACAAGAACGGCTATAAATGAAAAGAGAGACAATAGCAAGTGTTAGCAATGATGTGGAGAAACTAGAATCCTCATATGTTGTTGGTAGGAACATAAAATGGTGCAGCCACTTTGGAAAACAGTTTGCCACTTTCTTAAAAATTTAATCATAAGCTTACTGTACAACTCAGCAACTGAACTCTTGAGTATCTTCCCCAAAGAAATGAAAATATATCTCCACACAAAGACTTGTATTTGAATGTTCACAGCAGCATTATTTTATACCACAATAACTAAGAAGTTGGAACAATCCAAATGTCCATTATACACAAATGTGGTATATCCGTACGATGGAATACTACTCAGCAATAAAAAGGGAACAAAATACAGATGGTCCCTGACATGATGTTTGACTTGTGATTTTTCAATTTTACAGTGGTGCAAAACTGATATTAATCTGTAGAAACCATACTTCGAATTTAGAATTTTGATCTTTTCCTGGGCTAGTGATATGCAACATGATTCTCTTTTATGATGCTGGGCAGTGGCAGCGACCACAACTCCTGGTCAACCATGCAATCGTGGGGGTGAACAACAAATACACTTACAACTGTTCTGGACCCAGACAACCATTCTGTTTTTCACTTTCAGTACAGTGTTCACTAAATTACATGAGATATTCAACACTTTACTATAAACTAGGCTTGGTGTTAGATTATTTTGCCCAGTTGTTGGCGAATATGTGTTCTGAGCATGTTTAAGCTAGACCAGGCATGATGGTTGGCAGGTTAGGTATACTAAATGAACTTTCCGCTTATGAGATTTTCAATTTATGATGGGTTTCTTGGGATGTAACCCCACTGTAAAGTCAAGGAAGATCTGTACTGATATATGCTACCACACAGACAGATGTCAAAAACATTGCACTAAGTGAAAGAAGCCAAAAGCCAAAGACTACATACTGCATGATTCAATTTCTATAAAATGTACAGAAAAGAGAAATTTGTAGAGAGGCAGAAAGTTCAGTGGTTGCCTGGGGCTAAGAGTGGGAGTGGGAATTAACTGTACACAGGTTTGAGGGAGTGTTGGGAAGGGATGGGATAGTCTAAAACTGGATTGTGATAATGACTGCACAGCTCTATGTATTTTCTGAAAATCATTGAATTGTATGCTTACAATGGGTCAATCTTATGGTATGTAAGTTCTATCCCACTAAAGCCATTAAGAAAAAACTGAGCACAATATCTGGCACACGGGGAAACCTCAGGAAATGTTTGTTATTATTCATCATTTTAGGGATGAAATGCTAGGACTGAGCCTCTACAATGAATTAATTAGGAGTAAAGATTTGCACTTAGTGAAGAAGGGAGGTCTGGCAATTGGGGCTTGTCAGGGACCCCCATTCTTATACCCCCCAATTTTGTATGTCCTCTATGCTGACCACCACCTGTAACAGGCCAGTGGATACTTACACTGTCCTGCACCAAGTTCCACTTGGAGACCAGGGGTCAGGGTCAGGTATCCTAGCCCCAGTCTATTGCTGTCCTCTGCTGACAATCCAGGATGCCTTGAAACTGAGCCTTTTCAAGATGCTACAAGCAGACTTAACCTGGTCTGGCTGAAAAGTGTTTCACTCTCCATTGCACCCTATCCTCAAACCTGTATCGTCAACAACAATTCCCTGGTGGTGCAGTGGTTAAGACTCTGTGCCCCTAATGCAGGGGGCCCAGGTTCAATCCCTGGTCAGGGAACTAGATCCCATATGGATACTGCAACTAAGAGTTCGCATGCCACAACTAAAGAGCCAGCAAGCCATGACTAAAGGAGCTGGTGAGCCACAACTGAGGAGCATGCCTGCCGCAACTAAGACCTGGTACAACGATAAAAAAGTTGGAGTGGGGGAAGGGCAGGAAACCTGCCTGGTACACGCAGTTGTCTGTCAAGCGCAGCTGTAGCATTTGCAGACCAGCTGATGAAACTCCAAACAATTTCGACTTAGGCCTTAGGGCTCCCCAGATAAGACAAAACTGATTCAGAGAGGCCTTGAATCCTAGTGGCTTAAAGTTTGAAGGGTCACAGTTACAGTATCACTGATGGAAAGATGGAGTCCAGCCCTTCACTAGTCTGTTCAGGCTGCTATAACAGAATATCACAGACCGGGTGGCTGATAAGTAACAAAAATGTATTGCTCACAATTCTGGAGGCTGGGAAGTCCAAGATCAAAGTGCTGGCAGATTTTGTGTCTGTGAGCACCCACTTCCTAGTTCATAGATTGTCATCTTCTCACTGCAACCTCACATGGTGGAAAGGGTGGGGAGCTCTCTGGGGCTTCTTTTATAAGGGCACTAATCCCATTCATGAGGGCTCCACCCTCATGACTAATCACCTCCCCAAGGCCCTGCCTTCTAATACCCTCACAGTTGGGGTTAGGTTTCAAACTATGACTTTTTAAAAAAACTTATTTATTTATTTTTGGCTGCATTGGGTCTTCGTTGCTGTGCGCTAGCTTTCTGTAGTTGTGGCGAGCAGGGGCTACATTTAATTGCAGTGCACGGGTTTCTCATTGCAGTGGCCTCTCTCGTTGCAAAGCATGGGCTCTAGGCACGTGGGCTTCAGTAGTTGTGGCCCGTGGACTCAGTAGTTGTGGCTCGCAGGCTCTAGAGTGCAGGCTCAGTAGCTGTGGCGCACAGGCTTAGTTGCTCCGTGGCATGTGGGATCTTCCTGGGCCAGGGATCGAACTCATGTCCCCTGCATTGGCAGGTAGATTCTTAACCACTGTGCCTCCAGGGAAGCCCCCAACTATGACTTAACGGGATATAAACATTTAGTCTCTAGCAGCTAGAGACCACCATGGCCCTTTGGTTAGCATTCGGCAGGAAGCAACAGTAGAAAAGAGATAATGTGTATAGTAGCATCATCTGAACAACTGGCATTTTGGACCCATAGCCAGGTCCCCAACAGAGAAATGTGTTTTTGATCTTTTCTGTTTCCAGGCCCTCAGTCCTAGCTACGACATTCTCACAGTGCATCCATCTCTCTGGCTACTCACTGGAGAAAAGATAAGGTTTAAGTGGTTTTGTTATTCAATAAAAATGAAAATAAAAAGAGCAATTAACTAAACAACTGAGATAAAAACTAATAAATCTAAGGATGGTAGAAGGAAATAAGGAAAGATAAAAGCAGACATAAGCAAACTAGAAAACAGAAAAATGATAGGATTGGTAAGATAAATAAAAAAAAACTAACTCTTTTAAAAGACCAATAAAACAGACAATCCTCTGGCAAGGTTACATAAGAAGAAAAGAAAAAATACAAATAAATAGGCCCAGAAATATGAAAGGGATGAGACACAAAGACATGAAAGAAGATTACAGTTAAAAGCACGCTCTGTTCAAATTTATACTAATAAAATACTAACCAAAATAAGACAATATAATCCACTCAAGAAGAGGTAGAAAAATTCAAGACAAAAAAAGTCACAGAAGAAGCTGGTAAAGAGCTTTCCACGACTTCCGGGTAAGATGGCGGAAGAGTAAGACGCGGAGATCACCTTCCTCCCCACAGATACACCAGAAATACAGCTACACGTGGAACAACTCCTACAGAACACCTACTGAACGCTGGCAGAAGACCCCAGACCTCCCAAAAGGCAAGAAACTCCCCACATACCTGGGTAGGGCAAAGCAGAGAGATTCCCGCACAGAGGAGCGGTGCCGAGCGGCACTCACCAGCCCGAGAGGCTTGTCTGCTCCCCCGCGGGGCGGGCGGCGCTGGAGCTGAGGCTCGGGCTTCGGTCAGAGCGCAGGGAGAGGACTGGGACTGGCGGCGAGAACTCAGCCTGAAGGGGGCTAATGTGCCACAGCTAGCCGGGAGGGAGTCCGGGAAAACTCTGGAGCTGCCGAAGAGGCAGGAGACTTTTTCTTCCCTCTTGGTTTCCTGGTGCGCGAGGAGAGGGGATTAAGAGCGCCGCGTAAAGGAGCTCCAGAGACGGGCGCGAGTCGCGGCTGAAAGCGCGGAACCCAGAGACGGGCGTGGGACGCTGGGGCTGCTGCTGCCGCCGCCAAGAAGCCTGTGTGCGAGCGCAGGTCACTGTCCACACCGCCCTTCCGGGAGCCTGTGCAGCCTGCCACTGCCGGGGTCCCGGGATCAAGAGGCGGCTTCCCTGGGAGAACGCACGGCGCGCCTCGGGCTGGTGCAACGTCACGCCGACCTCTGCCGCTGCAGGCTCTCCCCGCACTCCGTGCCCCTCCCTCCCGCCCGGCCTGAGTGAGCCAGAGTCCCCGAAGAGGCTGCTCCTTTAACCCTGTCCTGTCTGAGCGAAGAACAGACGCCCTCCGGCGACCTACACGCAGAGGCGGGGCCATATCCAAAGCTGAGACCCAGGAGCTGTGAGAACAAAGAAGAGAAAGGGAAACCTCTCCCAGCAGCCTCAGAAGCAGCGGATTAAAGCTCCACAATCAACTTCATGTACCCTGCATCTGTGGAATACATGAATAGACAACAAATCATCCCAAATTGAGGAGCCAGGAGTCAGTGCTGTGCCTCTGAGGTGGGAGAGCGAACTTCAGGACACTGGTCCACAAGAGACCTCCCAGCTCCACATAATATCAAACGGCGAAAATTTTCCAGAGATCTCCATCTCAACACCAGCACCCAGCTTCACTCAACGACCAGCAAGCTACAGTGCTGGACACCCTATGCCAAACAACTAGCAAGACAGGAACACAACACCACCCATTAGCAGAGAGGCTGCCTCAAATCATAAAAAGTCCGCAAACACCCCAAAACACACCACCAGACGTGGACCTGCCCACCAGAAAGACAAGATCCAGCCTCATCCACCAGAACACAGGCAGTAGTCCCCTCCACCAAGAAGCCTACACAACCCACTAAACCAACCTTAGCCACTGGGGACAGACACCAAAAACAGCGGGAACTACGAACCTGCAGCCTGCAAAGAGGAGACCCCAAACACAGTAACATAAGCAAAATGAGAAGACAGAAAAACACACAGCAGGAGAAGGAGCAAGATAAAAACCCACCAGACCTAACAAATGAAGAGGTAATAGGCAGTCTATCTGAAAAAGAATTCAGAATAATGATGGTAAAGATGATCCAAAATCTTGGAAATAGAATAGACAAAATGCAAGAAACAGTTAACAAGGACCTAGAAGAACTAAAGACGAATCAAGCATTGATTAAAAACACAATAAATGAAATAAAAAATACTCTAGATGGGATCAATAGCAGAATAACTGAGGCAGAAGAACGGATAAGTGAGGTGGAAGATAAAATAGTGGAAATAACTGCTGCACAGCAAAATAAAGAAAAAAGAATGAAAAGAACAGAGGACAGTCTCAGAGACCTCTGGGACAACATTAAACGCACCAACATTCGAATTATAGGGGTTCCAGAAGAAGAAGAGAAAAAGAAAGGGACTGAGAAAATATTTGAAGAGATTATAGTTGAAAACTTCCCTAATATGGGAAAGGAAATAGTTAATCAAGTCCAGGAGGCACAGAGAGTCCCATACAGAATAAATCCAAGGAGAAATACACCAAGACACATATTAATCAAACTGTCAAAAATTAAACACAAAGAAATCATATTAAAAGCAGCAAGGCAAAAACAACAAATAACACACAAGGGAATCCCCATCAGGATAACAGCTGATCTCTCAGCAGAAACTCTACAAGCCAGAAGGGAGTGGCAGGACATACTTAAAGTGATGAAGGAGAAAAACCTACAACCAAGATTACTCTACCCAGCAAGGATCTCATTCAGATTTGATGGAGAAATTAAAACCTTTACAGACAAGCAAAAGCTGAGAGAGTTCAGCACCACCAAACCAGCTTTACAACAAATGCTAAAGGAACTTCTCTAGGCAAGAAACACAACAGAAGGAAAAGAACTACAATAACGAACCCAAAACAATTAAGAAAATGGGAATAGGAACATACATATCGATAATTACCTTAAATGTAAATGGACTAAATGCTCCCACCAAAAGACACAGACTGGCTGAATGGATACAAAAACAAGACCCATATATATGCTGTCTACAAGAGACCCACTTCAGACCTAGAGACACATACAGACTGAAAGTAAGGGGATGGAAAAAGATATTCCATGCAAATGGAAACCAAAAGAAAGCTGGAGTAGCAATTCTCATATCAGACAAAATAGACTTTAAAATAAAGACTACTAGAAGAGACAAAGAAGGACACTACATAATGATCAAGGGATCAATCCAAGAAGAAGATATAACAATTGTAAATATTTATGCACCCAACATAGGAGCACCTCAATACATAAGGGAAATATTAACAGCCATAAAAGGAGAAATCGACAGTAACACAATCATAGTAGGGGACTTTAACACCCCACTTTCACCAATGGACAGGTCATCCAAAATGAAAATAAATAAGGAAACACAAGCTTTAAATGATACATTAAACAAGATGGACTTAATTGATATTTATAGGACATTCCATCCAAAAACAACAGAATACACATTTTTCTCAAGTGCTCATGGAACATTCTCCAGGATAGATCATATCTTGGGTCACAAATCAAGCCTTGGTAAATTTAAGAAAATTGAAATTGTATCAAGTATCTTTTCCGACCACAATGCTATGAGACTAGATATCAATTACAGGAAAAGAGCTGTAAAACATACAAACACATGGAGGCTAAACAATACACTACTTAATAACGAAGTGATCACTGAAGAAATCAAAGAGGAAATTAAAAAATACCTAGAAACAAATGACAATGGAGACACGACGACCCAAAACCTATGGGATGCAGCAAAAGCAGTTCTAAGAGGGAAGTTTATGGCAATACAATCCCACCTTAAGAAACAGGAAATATCTCGAATAAACAACCTAACCTTGCACCTAAAGCAATTAGAGAAAGAAGAACAAAAACATCCCAAAGTTAGCAGAAGGAAAGAAATCATAAAAATCAGATCAGAAATAAATGAAAAAGAAATGAAGGAAACGATAGCAAAGATCAATAAAACTAAAAGCTGGTTCTTTGAGAAGATAAACAAAATTGATAAACCATTAGCCAGACTCATCAAGAAAAAAAGGGAGAAGACTCAAATCAATAGAATTAGAAATGAAAAAGGAGAAGTAACAACTGACACTGCAGAAATACAAAAGATCATGAGAGATTACTATAAGCAACTCTATGCCAATAAAATGGACAACCTGGAAGAAATGGACAAATTCTTAGAAATGCACAACCTGCCAAGACTGAATCAGGAAGAAATAGAAAATATGAACAGACCAATCACAAGCACTGAAATTGAAACTGTGATTAAAAATCTTCCAACAAACAAAAGCCCAGGACCAGATGGCTTCACAGGCGAATTCTATCAAGCATTTAGAGAAGAGCTAACACCTATCCTTCTCAAACTCTTCCAAAATATAGCAGAGGGAGGAACACTCCCAAACTCATTCTACGAGGCCACCATCACCTTGATACCAAAACCAGACAAGGATGTCACAAAGAAAGAAAACTACAGGCCAATATCACTGATGAACATAGATGCAAAAATCCTCAACAAAATACTAGCAAACAGAATCCAACAGCACATTAAAAGGATCATACACCATGATCAAGTGGGGTTTATTCCAGGAATGCAAGGATTCTTCAATATACGCAAATCAATCAATGTGATACACCATATTAACAAGTTGAAGGAGAAAAACCATATGATCATCTCAATAGATGCAGAGAAAGCTTTTGACAAAATTCAACACCCATTTATGATAAAAACCCTGCAGAAAGTAGGCATAGAGGGAACTTTCCTCAACATAATAAAGGCCATATATGACAAACCCACAGCCAGCATCGTCCTCAATGGTGAAAAACTGAAACCATTTCCACTAAGATCAGGAACAAGACAAGGTTGCCCACTCTCACCACTCTTATTCAACATAGTTTTGGAAGTTTTAGCCACAGCAATCAGAGAAGAAAAGGAAATAAAAGGAATCCAAATCGGAAAAGAAGAAGTAAAGCTGTCACTGTTTGCAGATGACATGATACTATACATAGAGAATCCTAAAGATGCTACCAGAAAACTACTAGAGCTAATCAATGAATTTGGTAAAGTTGCAGGATACAAAATTAATGCCCAGAAATCTCTGGCATTCCTATATACTAATGATGAAAAATCTGAAAGTGAAATCAAGGAAACACTCCCATTTACCATTGCAACAAAAAGAATAAAATATCTAGGAATAAACCTACCTAAGGAGACAAAAGACCTGTATGCAGAAAATTACAAGACACTGATGAAAGAAATTAAAGATGATACAAATAGATGGAGAGATGTACCATGTTCTTGGATTGGAAGAATCAACATTGTGAAAATGACTCTACTACCCAAAGCAATCTACAGATTCAATGCAATACCTATCAAACTGCCAATGGCATTTTTCACAGAACTAGAACAAAAAATTTCACAATTTGTATGGAAACACAAAAGACCCCGAATAGCCAAAGCAATCTTGAGAACGAAAAATGGAGCTGGAGGAATCAGGCTCCCTGACTTCAGACTATACTACAAAGCTACAGTAATCAAGACAGTATGGTACTGGCACAAAAACAGAAAGATAGATCAATGGAACAGGATAGAAAGCCCAGAGATAAACCCACGGACATATGGTCACCTTATCTTTGATAAAGGAGGCAGGAATGTACAGTGGAGAAAGGACAGTCTCTTCAATAAGTGGTGCTGGGAAAACTGGACAGGGACATGTAAAAGTATGAGATTAGATCACTCCCTAACACCATACACAAAAATTAGCTCAAAATGGATTAAAGACCTAAATGTAAGGCCAGACACTATCAAACTCCTAGAGGAAAACATAGGCAGAACACTCTATGACATAAATCACAGCAAGATCCTTTTTGACCCACCTCCTAGAGAAATGGAAATAAAGACAAAAATAAACACATGGGACCTAATGAAACTTCAAAGCTTTTGCACAGCAAAGGAAACCATAAACAAGACGAAAAGACAACCCTCAGAATGGGAGAAAATATTTGCAAATGAAGTAACTGACAAAGGATTAATCTCCAAAATTTATAAGCAGCTCATGCAGCTCAATAGCAAAAAAACAAACAACCCAATCCAAAAATGGGCAGAAGACCTAAATAGACATTTCTCCACAGAAGATATACAGACAGCCAACAAACACATGAAAGGATGCTCAACATCTTTACTCATTAGAGAAATGCAAATCAAAACTACAGTGAGATATCATCTCACACCAGTCAGAATGGCCATCATCAAAAAATCTAGAAACAATAAATGCTGGAGAGGGTGTGGAAAAAAGGGAACACTCTTGCACTGCTGGTGGGAATGTGAATTGGTACAGCCACTATGGAGAACGGTATGGAGGTTCCTTAAAAAACTACAAATAGAACTACCATATGACCCAGCAATCCCACTACTGGGCATATACCCTGAGAAAACCATAATTCAAAAAGAGACATGTACCAAAATGTTCATAGCAGCCCTATTTACAATAGCCCGGAGATGGAAACAACCTAAGTGTCCATCATCGGATGAATGGATAAAGAAGATGTGGCACATATATACAATGGAATATTACTCAGCCATAAAAAGAAATGAAATTGAGCTATTTGTAATGAGGTGGATGGACCTAGAGTCTGTCATACAGAGTGAAGTAAGTCAGAAAGAGAAAGACAAATACTGTATGCTGACACATATATATGGAATTTAAGAAAAAAATGTCATCAAGAACATAGGGGTAAGACAGGAATAAAGACACAGACCTACTAGAGCATGGACTTGAGGATATGGGGAGGGGGAAGGGTAAGCTGTGACAAAGTGAAAGAGCGGCATGGACATATATACACTACCAAATGTAAGGTAGATAGCTAGTGGGAAGCAGCCGCATAGCACAGGGAGATCAGCTCGGTGCTTTGTGACCGCCTGGAGGGGTGGGATAGGGAGGGTGGGAGGGAGACGCAAAAGGGAGGGGATATGGGAACATATGTATATGTATAATAAAAAAAAAAAAAAAAAAAAAAAAAAAAAAAAAAAAAGAGCTTTCCACAACTTTGCTGAAATGCGAACTCCGATGATTTGGGCGGGGGTGGGGGAGTGGGCAAATTCTGTCAAACCTTAAGGGAAGAGAGAATTTCTATATGACTGAGCTGGTTCCAGAGCATAAAAAATGTTTAAAAGTGTCTCAGATGATTTTACAAACTAACCCAGCTTTGGTAACCAAATCCTGAGAAGAGAGAAAAAGAGACAGAGACAGAAAACAAGAGCCTTAGACCAAACTTATTTAGGGATAGTATACTGGGTTGACTAGTGTCATCCCAAAATCCATATCCACCGGGAACCTCAGAATGTGACCTTAACTGGAAATAGGGTCTTTGTAGATGTAATTATTAAGATGATATCATACTGGATTAGGGTGCACCCTAAATCCAGTGACTGCTGTCCTTCTAAGAAGAGGAGAGGACACACAGAGATACACTCGGAAGGAGAAGGCCATGTGAAGATGAAGGCAGAGACTGGAAGGATGCAGCTACTTACAAGTCCACGAATGCAAATGTTGCCAGCAGCCACCAGGAGCTGGAAAGATTCTCCCCTGGAGCCTCTGGAGGGAACATGGCCCCAATGACACCTAGATTTCCAACTTCTGGAACTGGGAGAGAATAAAGTTCTGTTGATTTAAGCTACCCAATTTGTGGTGTTTTGTTATGGCAGCTCTCAGAGACTAAGACAGTTAGGGATGCAGGTATTTTTCTATTTCTTTGGTCATTTGAGTCATTTTGAAAGGGAAGAGAATATATGAGCTGAATTTACTATCTGGGAAACAAATGAATACAGAAGTCCCTACATTGCTTCCTCTTGTGGGTCTACCCTGGTGGTCTCGTGATCACCTGGAGGACTTAGACTCAGCAATACTTTTTCCCCAAGCAATTATGGGACCTGGAGCAAGAGTTTGAAGGGAGGCCCGTATACCATACGGCTAGAGTGATTAAGAGATATAAGTAAGCTAACTGTGCTTAAAAATTGTTTCACTTCTACCTTGATGGATATTCTTTTATAACCACTTGGGAAGCCAAGTTTCAACTGAGAATTCTCCCAGTCTCCTTGAAATTCTAAGATATTATTGAGTGGCATAAGGACAGTTGAACACCCTTTCCTCATGGTCCCCAGCTCCGTCCTACATCATAACGGGCCTACGGGAATACTGTGGACATTTCAGCCCACTTGTCCAAGCTTTGTCCACCCTCCACACAATCAGCTATCCCTGGGACTTCCCTGGTGGCGCAGTGGTTGAGAATCCTCCTGCCAATGCAGGGGACACGGGTTCAAGCCCTGGTCCAGGAAGATCCCACATGCCATGAAGCAGCTAAGCCTGTGTGCCACAACTACAGAGCCTGCACTCTAGAGCCTGCAAGGCACAACTACTGAGCCTGCATGCCACAACTACTGAAGCCCACGTGCCTAGAGCCTGCGCTCTGCAACAATAGAAGTCACTGCAATGAGAAGCCTGCGCACTGCAACAAAGAGTAGCCCCCGTTTGCCACAACTAGAGAAAGCCCACGCACAGCAACACAGCCAAAAATAAATAAATAAATATTAAAAAATTAAAAAAAACAAATGCAAAAAAAAAAAAAATCAGTCATCCTTGGTCATCCTTCCAGGCCTGGGAGTGCAAACACCTGCCATGCTGTCCTACACTGGAAGAACGGACATAGGAAAGTGGCCTGCACAGGCCCTGGGTGCAGGCTTGGGCCATTTAGGTAGAAGGCAGGGAGCACAGGGCCCAGGCATTCAGTAATCCAGAATTCCCAACCCAAACAGGCCTGCACCCATTTGTAGGACCTTCACCCTGTGGTCTCCTTACCTTCTGGGGAGGAGTGTGGCCAAAAGAGGGACAGAGCAGGGCCCTGTAAAGCAAAGGCAGGAACTGCCCTTGCCTGGGTCTAGGGGTGGTTTTGCTTAATAGTTTGTCACATTGCAGAAAAAGACCCAATTCTACAGTACACTGAAGACAATGGATACTTTATTAATAGCTTTATGAGACATCAGAGAAAGGGACCAAATTACAAACCACAGCAGACACTGTTAGACATCTCGTTCCCTTCCTCCCAGAGTTCTTTCCCCCTCTTCCTCAAAGAGCCTCTAAAAAAACAAGATTTCTGTACTGAGAAGAATCGAGCTTGAACATTTCTCCCTCAGCAAAACAAAAGCCGAATAATCATCCATCAATCCTCCAGAATGTCCGGGTGGCCATGGTGAAGTTTTACCACCTCTCCCTTCCCTCTACGTGTCACACTATTTACCCAAGAAAACAAGGAGGAGATAGTGGTGGTCGTGCGATGGAGGCAATAGGTGAGTTTTGCTGCAAAAATAAAACAAAATAGACCTTTTCCCTCCTAGTTTTGTAACTCTCAATAAGACAGAAAATGGAATACAACTGTATAATAAAAGAATAACATAATGTGACTAATTATAGCTTAGTTCCACAAATCACAAAGGCGAGGATGGTTCAATATTAGAAAATGTATGGATTCATCACATTCATCCATCAAAGAAGAAAACCATATCAGCTAATAGAATTCAAAATTCTCTCTTCGTATAATACTCCTGTTAGATTGGAGAGAGATGGAGGCTTCACATGAAAAAGAATAAATCAGGAGTCTACAAAATAGCTAACTGGTCAAACAGTGGAGGCATTTTTACTAAACCAGGATGAGGCAAAAGTGCCTGCTATTCAAACTCAATACATTCTTATATTCTGGAAGTTCTAGCCAAAGGGGGTCATACTCCGAGCCTGGGTTGAACCTGACCATCAGATATTCTATATTTGACTTGCCTGTTGTTTAAAACATTTGAATTCATTTTCAACACTTAAAAGACTTATAGATTTCACATTTTAAAAAACACCTGATTTTTGGCATATCTTTTAAAAAAATCTGACCACCTGTCAACACGTGGCCTGTTTCTCAAACGGCACAAAATGGCTGGAGCTGAGTAAGAACTTCTCCCTTTAGGTAAGACTTGTGCTCTCCCGTTTGCCAAAGGCCTCACCGGGCCCAGTTCTCTCATTTATGTTACTTGCCTGGGCCCCATAGGCATCTGAATTCCTGAACCTGTACTGAAGCCAAGAACTAGAAAAAGAGGTATAAATGTGGAAAGGGAGACAAAATTATCATTTTTTGGGGAATGAGCTACCTGCAACATCCAAAAGAATCAATGAAAAACACTTAAAATGAATAAGAGTTCTGTAAGATGACCAGTTACAAAATCCATAAAAATTAATATAGCAGAATGACTCGGGGTTGGGGAGGGAAGAGAGTTTAGTCACCATGTGCAATAACAACAACAAAAAAAACAACTTTGAATTAACTTCGCAAGAAATGTGCAGGATTTGTGTGACTCAAACTTCAAGATACTGCTGAAGAACAGGAAAATGACTTCAACACAAGTAAAGTAAAACACACCATTTTCCTAATATTGCTGTAAGGATGTCCATTATTACCAAAATAACATAAATTTAATACAATTCCAATAAAAATCTAAACATAACTTTTTTGGGGAAACTTGACCAAGAGAGTCTTAAATGTTTGCCTGGAAGAATAAATGCTTGAGGATAGCCAGCTAGCCAATAAAAATGTCAAAGAGCATAATAACAGGGAAGCATCGTTCCAAGAAATAATTAAAATTTATTATAAAATGATAATTAAACTTATAAGATATGACTAGGAACAAGCAACATAACAGGATGAGACTTGAAAGCACAAAAACAGATCCAAATGTGCACATAGATATAGTACAAGTCCTATTTCAAATCAGCAGGTAAAGGAAACATTTTTCATAGAGTTACCATATGATCCAGCAATCCCACTCCTAGGCATATATTGGAAAAAACTCGAATTTGAAAAGATATATGCACCCTAATGTTCATAGCAGCACTATTTACAATTGCCAAGACATGGAAGCAACCTAAATGTCCATCAGCAGATGAATGGATAAAGAAGATGTGACATATATATATATATATACACATATACATACACACACAATGGAATATTACTCAGCCATAAAAAGAATGAAATAATGCCATTTGCAGCAACATGGATGGACCTAGAAATTATCACACTAAGCGAAGTAAGTCAGAAAAAGACAAATACCATATGATATCACTCATATGTGGAATCTAAAATATGACAAAAATGAACATATCTATGAAACAGCAATGGACTCACAGACATAGAGAACAGATGCGTGGTTACCATGGGGAGGAGGAGTCGTGGAGGGGAGGATTGGGAGTTTGGGATTAGCAGATGCAAACTAGGATAAACAACAAAGTCTTATTGTATAGCACAGGGAACTATATTCAATATCCTGTGATAAACCATAATGGAAAAGAATATGAAAAGGAATATATATATATATGTATAACTGAATCACTTTGCTGTACAGCAGAAATTAACACAACATTGTAAATCAACTATACTTCAATGAAATTTTAAAAGAAAGAAAACATGTTTCAAGAAATGATGTCAGGGGCCTCCCTGGTGGCGCAGTGGTTGAGAGTCCGCCTGCCGATGCAGGGGATACGGGTTCGTGCCCCGGTCTGGGAGGATCCCATGTGCCGCGGAGCGGCTGGGCCCGTGAGCCATGGCCGCTGGGCCTGCGCATCCGGAGCCTGTGCTCCGCGACGGGAGAGGCCGCGACAGTGAGAGGCCCGCATACCGCAAAAAGAAAAAAAAAAAAAAAAAAAAAAAAAAGAAATGATGTCAGGCAACTAGCTAGCCATTTTGAAAAAGCTAGCTCCAGACTTCCCATCATAAACTGACATCATTTTTTGATGGGACAGAGATTTAAATGTAAAAAATTAAATAAAAGGGCTTCCCTGGTTGCGCAGTGGTTGAGAGCCCGCCTGCCAAGGCAGGGGACACGGGTTCATGCCCCGGTCTGGGAAGATCCCACATGCTGCTGAGTGGCTGGGCCCGGGAGCCATGGCTGCTGAGCCTGCGCATCCGGAGCCTCTGCTCCGCAACGGGAGAGGCCATAACAGTGAGAGGCCCGTGTATGGCAAAAAAAAAAAAAAAAAAAAAACCCAGAAATAAGAATACCCCCTAAAATTCAGGTGAATTTTACATATCCTCAAATGAAAAGGGAATTTTTAAAATACCAAAACGTATCAGATTAAAAAATCTGAAATGCAAAAGTGTAGAAAAAAAGATAAAAGACAAATTTAGAAAAATGTTTGCAATGTTTACAAAACTGGTTAAAACCCTCAACAGATGTAGTTCTTACAAAGACATAAGAGAAAGAATATTGGGTCGATAAAAGGGGAGATGACACACACACACACACACACACAAGGGGCTGGGGAGGGGAGTGGGGGTTGGAGAGAGAAACAAATGGCCAGGAAACAGATGAAAAAATTAATCTCAATAATAATTGAAGAAATACAAGTTAAAATAGTGAAATGACATCGAACTTAAGAGTACTTTGATAGAAGTCACAATGCTGCTATTCTTAGTGAGTTTGTAGGAGAATGGGTTCTCACATCCTGCTGATGTGAATATGAATTGATAAAACCTTTTTGGAGAGCAAGTCCACTGGATATATCAAAAAGTGAAAACACGTTCTTACTCTTTGATTAGGAATTCCCACGTATCAGAATTTATTCTGAGAACATTATCATGGATGTGCACAAAGGCTTAGTATAAATGAGATGCATGTCACCATTTCTTCTAATAGGGAACCATTGGAAACGTAAGGGTCGACAGTACAGAACTGGTCTGATAAAGTCTGGGGCTGATACGAGTGTGGGAGAGCAACTTGGATTGGTTGGTGGTGCTGATGCACATTTGATAAATATTTTAAATTCCACCCACACAAGGATATACTCTGTACCGCTCAAATAATGACGTGGAAGAACATTTATCACGTTGAAAAACTATATACAATAGCATCTATGGGAAGATTCCAAAACAGAAAACAGCCTAGGATACACGTCAAAATGCCAGAAATGATATCTCTGGCTAGTAAAATTAGACGTAGTTTTTTGCCTACTCTTATTTTCTAATAATTGCACAAGATTCTTAGTTTCTTTAGTAGAAGTTCTTTTTTTTTCTTTTTTTTAAGTAATTGTCAACCCTGGTGGAGGCTACTCCTGGGTCAAGGATGGTCACATCTAGAAAGTGTCCATGGCTAGGGTCAGGGTACTGGTAGTGAGATAAAGGGTTACAGCCTTTCAGGAGAAAGAGATATGTATATATCAAGAGATTAACATATGAATATGTATAGAAAAAACCCCAAATGAAGGGATTATGGTTGTTATTTTCTACATTCTTTTCTATAGCCCAAATATGATGAGATTATGTGTTGTTTATAATTGGGGGGGGAGGGGATGAACACATACAACTGGTAAATATTATAAAAGCCTACCAGGGCTGGGCTTCCCTGGTGGCGTGCTGGTTAAGAATCTGCCTGCCAATGCAGGGGACATGGGTTCGACCCCTGGTCTGGGAGGATCCCACAAGCTGCAGAGCAACTAAGCCCATGCGCCACAACTAGTGAGCCCGTGTGCCACAACTACTGAAGCCCGCATGCCTAGAGCCTGTGATCCACAACAAGAGAAGCCACCGCACTGAGAAGCCCGCGCACCACAATGAAGAGTAGCCACCACTTGCCGCAACTAGAGAAAGCCCGCATGCAGCAACAAAGACCCAACACAGCCAAAAATAAATAAATAAAATAAAAATAAACTGCAAAATGTCATTTAAAAAAAAAACCAAACCCTACCAGGGCTATAAATCCTACCAGGGCCTGGCCTTGCCACCCCCCATATCCCACCCTCATCCCTCCCTAGGTTGCTGTGCACCAGTGCCTGGGGTTCTGTTGCTTCCTTTTTCCCACCTCTGCTTTCCTAGTTCTTCTGCCAGGAGAGACTTTTCATTTTTTGTATAAAATACAGATAAATATCTTTTAGATATTGCAATAGGAAAAGATTGATTAGACAATTTAAAAAAAGATTTCTTAAATTAAAAGCGTTAGTTACATCTTATGGTTACCAGTGGGGAAGGGGGAGAGGGATAAGTTGGGAGATTGGGATTGACATATACACACTACTATATATAAAATAGATAATAAGGGCCTCCTGTATAGCACAGGAACTCTACTCAATACTCTGTAATGACCTATGTGGCAAAAGAAGCTAAAAAAAGAGTGGATATATGTATATGTATAACTGATTCACTTTGCTGTACAGCAGAAACTAACACAACATTGTAAATCAACTATACGCCAATAAAAATTGGAAAAAAAAGAAAATTAAAAAGTGTTAGCTTGAAAAGAGTCATGTACCACAATGTTCATTGCAGCATTATTTACCGTAGCCAGGACATGGAAGCAACCTAAGTGTCTATTGACACATGAATGGATAAAGAAGATGTGGCACATATATACAATGGAATATTACTTGCCATAAAAAGAAACGAAACTGAGTTATTTGTAGTGAGGTGGATGGACCTAGAGTCTGTCATACAGAGTGAAGTAAGTCAGAAAGAGAAAAACAAATACTGTATGCTAACACATATATATGGAATCTAAAAAACCAGAAAAAAAAAGGTTCTGAAGAACCTAGGGGCGGGACAGGAATAAAGACACAGACGTAGAGAATGGACTTGAGGACACGGGGAGGTGGGGAAGGGTAAGCTGGAACGAAGTGAGAGTGTCATGGACATATATACACTATCAAATGTAAAACAGATAGCTAGTGGGAAGCAGCCGCATAGCACAGGGAGATCAGCTCCGTGCTTTGTGACCACCTACAGGGGTGGGATAAGGAGGGTGGGAGAGAGACGCAAGAGAGAGGGGATATGGGGATATATGTATACGTATAGCTGATTCACTTTGTTATACAGCAGCAACTAACACAACTATGTAAAGCAATTATACTCCAATAAAGATTAAAGAAATGCATTAGCTACAGAAGAAAAGATTGATCTATTTTATTATCTTAAGAACTTTTATCCATCAAAAGGTACCTTAAAGAAAGTGAAAAGAAGTACAGCAAACAAAGGATTAGTATTGAGAACATATTAAGGACCGCTTTTATAAGAAAAGCACCAGCAATTGTAGAAAGATGGGCAAAAAACACGCACAGACACTTTTCAGAAGAAAGGAGATGTATTTGGCCAATCATATTCAAAGGGATGCTCACCATCGAAGGTAAAAATGCGAATCAAAGCCACAGTGAGGTACTGTTTCACACACAATCAGTCGGCAAAAATGAAAAAGCCTGAAAACATCAAGTGTCGGAGAGGGTGTGGACCCATCACTTCTCATACACATTGCTGATGGGGGTGTAAACTGGGGCAACCATTTTGGGAAACAGTTTGGCTTTGTACTCTGAAATCGAGCACATGTGCACGATCCAACTCAACAATTTCACTCCTAGGTACATGCCCAAGAGAAATGTTTGCATATGTGTAAGACCACTTACAAGAATGTTCATAAAAGTACTGTTTACACTATCAAGAATCTGTGAATGACCCAAATGACCAGTAATGAGAGGGTTGCTGCATAAACTGTGGGACGCTTATATAATAAAATATTATAGAGGAGCCAAAACAAGCAAAAGACAGCAACATGCAACAGTAGATGAATCTTAACAGTGTAAGGCCTAAAAAACTGCATATAACATGATGTCTTTTCCATAAAAGTAAGAACATATATACACACATATAGACACATACACTTTTCTGAATACATGTAATATATACATAAAACCGTGAGGCTAGATAAAAACAAAAGCAAGGGCATACTGAACACATAAATCAGGATGAGGGTTCGCTTTGGCTTGGGAGAAGCAGGGAAATAGGTTGGGGGTAGATCTGTGTGGTTAGATGTAGGTTATAATCTTATTGTCAAGGTTCTAGCTTTTGTTTGGGGGGCGGCGCGGTAGCTTCATGAGTACTTCCTCATTATTAAAAATAACAAACTAAATAAAGCAGGTCATACATGGGTCAATGGCGACGTGTTTCATGAACCAAGGATTATTAATTAGTTATGCACTTCTGTGCACCGGAGTCCAATACGAAATAAAAAACCTATGTTAAACGAAAGTTAGAATATGATAAAGGAAACACAGTTATTAACCAGAGGAAACATAGGAAGCTTGATTCTGGACGACAGATTGAAGATTCAGTTTGAAGGCATAAATGGAAGGTTTGAAGCACCTACTACACACCACATGCAAAGGTATCTCCGAAACTGCTCTAAGGAGTAAGTTATACAGACCTACCTGGGGCTTGTCTTTCATTTTATAAGAATTCTCTTCCATTTCAAAACCACCCTCTGACACCATTCAGCGAAACCAGGGAAAAGCCCAAAGACCTTCAGCAGCTGAGGACATTGGTTCCTTGACTTTTCAAGACAACTCAGCTGTCTCATCGGCTGGAAAGACTCGTCTCATGCTATCTTATTCCTACAAGGCATTAAATGTGAAAGAAGGCCTTGCTGGGCAGTTTGCCACGAAGTCTACTTTTACAGCCTCTGTAACCTATGCTCATGGCATCCCAGAACTCTGTAATGCATATCACAGTGCTTGGAAGGTTTGGTCATTTCCAGGCAATGAGTGTGTGTGTGTTTAATCCAAGTAATATTTACTGTAATTCCATTATTACAAATTCAAAAGCTGGCTCTGCTTTTCAGATTCTTTTAAGATCTGGAAAAAACAACAACCTGTAACTCCAGCCCCTAGGCTGTGTTCTGCTTACCGTCTGGCACACAGTAGGTGCTTCATGAGTGTTTGTTGAGTTAACTGGCATTGTTTTCCAAATAATGATTTTGAAGACCCCGGATTTCAAGAGTAAACACTTGCTGAGTTATCCTTTCTACAGATCGTGTTTACACAGGCACACCTTGTTTTACAGTGCTTTGCAGTTACTGCGTTTTTTACAAACCAGTATCAATCATGTCTACTGGCATTTTTCCAACAGCATTTGCTCACATCATGCCTCTGTGTCACAGTTTGGTAATTCTGGCAATATTTCGAGATTTTTCATTATTATATTTGGTGTGGTGATCTGCGATCTTTGGTGTTACTGCCATGACTCACCGAAGGCTCAGATGATGGTAAGCATATTTTAGCAAAGTATTCTTTAACTAAAGTATGTACATTGTGTTTTAGACATAATGCTATTTGCACACTTAATAGATGACATTACAGTGTAAACATTACTTTTATAGGCACTGGGAGCCGCCAAAATTTGTGTGACTTGCTTTATTGTAATATTTGCTTTCTTGAGGTGGTCTGGAACCAAACCTGCAGTATCTCCAAGGTGTGCCTGTATAGCAAAAAACAGTCTAAAAAGAATGAATGCATTTATGGGGGGTATGTCAGGTAAATAGATGAAATTTGGGACTGTCTTTGGAAATTAAGGACACAACTAGTATATGTGAGATCAGCCTCTGTGGCAAGGACATACCTTCAAAGTATATGTAGAATCCAGGGAGTCAGAAAACACACACACACATACACACAAGCACCTCCCCCCGCCACAGATTTAGTAACAGAGAGATGAGATTAAAACAAAGCTCTCCTATATTAATGACCTTGTAAAGATGACAAATTTTCCAAATCACTTTGTTGTGTCCCTTGAATTTGTTCACCAAAAGACAGCAGTTGACATACGGAACAATGAAAGAAATAATTAAAACCTTACCCACAAGGTTATCAGCCAGAAGCAGGTATTATCGAGAGAAACTCTCTAGGAGGAAGGAAAAGTCACTTTTCCTGTCCACCACGGGCATGTCATCTGAAAGCAGAAAAATATCACATACTTTTCAGACGAAGATCGTGAGCCAGCCCCTGCATAAACTCATATTCATATTTTCCCAGTTGAGGTCGATCACATCTAAAAACAACTGGGCCGCCCCTCCCTTCATTGTGGCTCTTTCTCGATTAGCCCCACCTGCCAAAGCACTTGGTTTTTCTTTTTTTTTTTTTGCCATCTAAGCACATATGTGTTCCTTTCCCCTAAATTAACTTGCTTTCGGGTTTGCTGGCATCCAAGTGTTAAGTCATTTCACATGTGTGGGATCTGTCGGCACCGCCCATCGGCGAAGCTCCTGGGCACAGTTATGCTGTTGGCTTGCTCTGACTTGTATTTGCTGAAATGGGAAGGCACCCAGGGCATAAACAGACGTCTCCAGTCTCGAGGCTGCCGGGGAGCAGGTGGAGGCAGGTGCATGGCAGGTCCTTCTTTTTGCCTTTGCTACCAAGCATCTACTCCCTCTCCAAATTTGTTGCCAGTCTGTACTTTACCTGTTCGTGCTGTCTTGAGTCAGTAAAAATAAATAACTCACCTACCAGCACTACTCTGGGCGTGTGGGATCAGCACACCAGTGTTAGGTGGTATGACATCATCATCCTTTCATGCGTGTACACTTCCTCTGTGTTTGCATCCAAATACAAAGCAACAGATGGGTATGGATGGGGTAGTGAGGGCATATACGGAGAGCTTAAGGATAAATCACCATAAAAATGGGTTGGCCAGGTCTTTTCTTTTTACACCAAACTGTTAACTGTGTTTATTTCTTTAAAAAAATCTTTGCGGTGTAATTTACATACAATAAACCGCACATAATTAAAGTGTATACTTTGAATGATAACTGGCATATGTATATGTTGTGACACTGTCACTGCAATATTCCAGACATTTCCATCAACTCCAAATGAGTTTCCTTGTGGAAATGGCCAGTTTTTATCTTCAATTTGGAAGGCTTTTTGGTTTTGAGGGAATCAGATCTCACCTAGGAGCCCAGGGCTTAGCATGGGGTCACTGATAGTATTGAAGAAATTAATAGCAAAACACAGCACCCCCCGCACCCCCGCCCCTCCACCTCCCCAAATCCACCACTTCCGCAGGGAAAACAATCCCTCTGACCAACAAAAGACTTGGGACTTCCAGTATGACTCACCCTCAGTCCTGGGGCTCATACTCAGGCTCTGATAAGAGGCAGTCAGTCTGTCCTCCGTTTGTTTATGAGTCATGCTGGAAATCAGGCAGCTCGTTTTTTTCTCTCTCCCATGTCACGGACAAGAATCAGAGGCAGATACACCCCATTCAAAGTGCAGTCTTCCTTAAAGTGTCCGGTGACTCAATGGGGACCCCTACCGGTGAAGACAGAGAGGGCCACGTCGTGGAGTGGAAGTCTGCCTTTCTCCCCACACTTCAAGGCCAGATCTTAGCGACTTGCAGATTTGCAAGAGACTTGGGAAATAGCAGCTGAGTTTTCTGTGCATCCTGTTCACCGATTATTAGTGACAGAGTGGGGCGTGAGTCACAGCTTGCAGCCGGTGCCCGCACTGGAGCGATTAACCACATAATTGCTTCAGTGATGAACCTTCCCCCAGCTGCAACCCGCCTCCCCCGGTAGAGCTTTAGGCTGTAAGCCAACAAGTCTCAGTGGCAGGAATAGTGAAGGCCGGGGTTTAAAAAGCCCAAGTTGTGATTCCTTTAGCCAGCGCCTTCTTGGCCCCGATTTAAAATTCCGGCACACAGTCCTGATGGGAGCAGTGGGGATATTTCAACTAGAATTAATGTCATGATCAAGTCAACGTAAAGTAGATTGATCTGCTGTTTCAAGGTATTGCGGCAAAGTGCTCTGTTTGGAGAACAAATCACCATAGCAACTCAGCTGCCCCAGTTACAGTAGGCGCAGGACAACCAAAATAAAAATCCTTACCAAGTCACAGGATTGGCTAGTGAGAGCTGCTGAACAGAATATCAGTTTCCAGACGGCATGAGCCAGCACGTATTTTGGCTTCCTAAATCACTGAAAGGGACGCTTTAAATAATAATAAAACTATCCAGCCAGGTTACAAACAGAGGGGTTCTGGGCCATCCCCCCTCCAGCTTAAACACAAGCACACTTCACTGCCAAACAGCAGCATTTGTCCTTAAGACAGACTTCGGGAAAGGGTTCATTGTTATCTATTGTGGCTTGCCAGTTCCGTTCCAAGTTGGGAGTAGATGGTACTCTAAATGCTGGTTTTTAAGAAGAGCCAAATCTGTATGAAAACAGGTTTTATGTAGGTGTGAAAAGAAGAAAAGCAAAACCACTCTTTCTTCCCTCCACCCCCTGGACCCCCAGCACCGAGTTCTGGTTCCATTAATTATCTGTTCTCTCTCTAGCATCTTCCTTCTCTCACTTGGCTCTGTTCCTTCCTTCTGATCACCTACAAAATCACCTTGGTCGTGGGGCTTGCCCATCATTCTCTTCATCCGCACTGTCCAGGGCTTCCTTTGGCCCCTTGGTCTGGTGTGTGTCCCGGGATGCCCAGAGCTCTCTGCCTTGCTGCAAACTGAGGCCACCAGTGTTCCTACTGTTCCACTCCTGACCCTGTGGGTCACTCCCTTGAAATCCTCTCCTGCTTTTGATTCTGGTTGCTGCATGATTCAGAATCTTCTGTTTATAGCCTGTCTCCTCTATTGTCTCACTTCCTAAATTTAGGCATTTTCTAAAGTCCTGTCTGTTTCATACTTGCTTTAACCATTTATCTGATGTCTTCAATTCTCATTTCTAAGCAGTTGTCTACTACATCTTCAGCTGAGACTGTCCACCTATCGTTTATCTCAAAACCAACTTGGTCAAAACTGAGCTTAATCTCCCCAACACAATAGGATCCTTCTCCAGACTCTTTGTTTCTGTTAATGGCTTCATCATTTCCTGAGGCTTAAAGGCTACGTGTTATTTAGACTCTTCCTAGGCAGATATTTTCTTTGCTACGTTCCATAGACTGTCCTTTGATGCTTCTTCCATTTATGTCCTTCTTCCCATTTCCAAAGCTATCATCTGAGTTCTGGCCATCAGCACCCGTTGCTGAGGTTGTTACAACAGCTTCTGAAATGGTGTTTTTACCTCCAGCCCTTCCTTTGAGGTAGCAAGGTATGGTAGAAGGAAAGCAGGCTTTGAGTTGGAGTCCCATCTCAGCCACTTACTTCCACTGTGACTTTAATTTCTTAACCCCTGAGTCTTAGTCTTCTCACCTGTAAAGCAGGTATAATCCATATACTTCAGGGTGTGAGGATTTAATGGGGTAACATATGTAAAATACCTGGGGCACTTTAACTGCTCAACTGATGTTAGTTCCTTTCCATTTCAAACTCACTACTGCCAGACTGAAATCTTAAAACAGACTTCTTGGTCACGTCCTTCCCTTACTCAAGCATTCGTTTTTCTACTGAAATGAGGACCAACTCCTTGAGCCTAGCACTTGAGAGGCTCCTGCGTGTCTTGTTCCAACTCTGCTGTTCACAACTCTTTCTTTAAACACCATTCTATTTCCCATCTGCCTCTTTGCTAGTGCTCTGGACGGGGACTTAAGTGCACTGTCTGCATCTCTGTCTGATGAAATTCTAGCTGTTCTTTAAGAGTCATCTTGAATTCTATCTTCTCTCTGAGGCCATCCCTGCTCCCTACCATTGGATATGACATCTTCCTCTGGCCCCTGGAGCACCCTGTCTTGTGGCATTTTTATTATTCTACTTGCTCATGTTCTTCGTTTGACTTCTCTTTACTGCACGACTGAATGTCCTTGATGGCACGGACTGTTACAGCACTGAACCCAGAGAGTGCCCTCTGCCTTATGCAATACACGCTTTATGCCAAAACCAAACCTGCCTGGTCACGCTTCCCTTGGTCTACTGAGCTTTCTTCTTCCCTAAGCTTCTGCCGGGTGTCACTTTTCCCAGAAACAAAGTTGCACAGGGAAGCAAATCTCTTACTCAGTGAAAGCCATTCTCTCATTGACACCAAAATTATGGAGCTTATCATTACAGGAAAATTGTCCCCAAATATCATTTCAAATATACCGTGTCACCATTTCATCAGACCTAGTTTATTTACTATTTTCATGAACCCCAGGAAATTCCCTTGTTTGAAATCACAAGTTGATTTTGTTTACCTGTCTCCCAGGCCCTCAGGGAGCACTGTTCTTTCCATGTAGAAATACCTGCTTCATGCAAATGGATCCTTGGGAATATCTGAAACTTCTCTTTTTTCTCATTCATGAATCAAGTCTCTTTAACACTGATAATGTGACACAGAAAAGGAATTCAGATTAAAGATTCCATTGAGGTTTTATAAACAGAATGAGAAAGACAGGGCCACTGAACCAGCATCTTAAAATGTGTCTATAGTTCTTAAATATTTAATCAATTTATAGTTTTTAATATTAATGTCTTAGTTCCAAAGTACAGTTCTTAAATATATATATGTATATATATATGTAATAAAATCCACCTTCTAATTTACAAGGTTTCATTTTAGGATGAATGAGGCTGGAAATATGGATTCATCATTACATGGGAGCTCATGTTGGCAACACCATTTGCAAAGTACAATTTCAAAAGGTTAAAAACATGACTCTCATACAAATAGAAAAATAACAGAAGTCAAAGATTTTTTTCAATTCAATTAATGAGGAAACCAGTAAGATGTCAAGACTGATTCAAGAGAAAATTCAAGGACCTGGAAATTTGTAGTTGGTCAAAGGAATGCTGAATAAATCTGCTAGCAAATGCAAAACTGGTTAATGTCCCACCAGGCAATATTCTTTGTGGTGTTACTGTACAAGAATCATTTGTAATGTTATCAGTTTTCTGCAAATTAACCCCTATTCTTATAAGCTTGCAAAATAGCCTTCCTAATCAGTCAGCAAAACGTTCCCAGCCCTAGAAAATCAGATAATCCCCGGGGAAGCAGAGATCACTAGGCAACATCCAGGGCTACAGAGTAAGGGTACTCAGTACTCTCTTGGACCTCTTTCCAAGTTTTGCATACCTGCTCTTGACACTCTTCTCTGACAGGCATGGAAACAAACCAATCTGCTTTTTCTGTATTTGTCATTAGATTTATGAAAGGGGACACAAAGCACAGTCTCCCACTCTCCACCGGCCCTCCTTTGCCTCCCGTTTTTCATCATGGGCTGTGGAGTCAAACTGCTTGAGTTCCAATCATGGTTCCACCATTTACTACTGGGTGACCTTGGAAAAATTACTTAACCTCTCTGTGCCTCAGTTTCATCGTTGTAAAAGAGGATTTTAAGTAATAGTACCTTTATGGCTTTACCATGAGGATTAAATGAGATAAAGCACAAATGCTAATAAATGTGAGTTATATTACTACTGAGTAAGGGTTCATCATTCTACCAGAGTATTCAGACATTAAAACATTTTGAGAAATAAACTGTCTGACACCTTATGTTAAAGAGGGTTTCGGTTCTACATTTCAAAGCAGAAGCAAAATACTTAAATCATTGAAATGAGTCAATTAGTAAACTAATGATTAACTTGTTTAAGAGGCTACAATAAATTTGCAATGTGTTAAAAGAGTAATTTACTTCTTTTAACTTTAAAAGGAACGTTAAAGGAACAAAAATGTATGAGTCAGGGGTGGCAGGAAATTAATCTTTGTTGAGTTAAGGTGTCCCAGGCATTATACTTGCCCCATATTCATTACATTGACAACAAATGAGTATTTTCAGAAGGAGAATGGATTTCCCCCCTCCTTAAGGACACATGCTACAAAATGAAAAACGGTAAAGGAAAATAACCAAAAGAAAAATACTCCGATGCCTTAGAAACCGGGTTTACCAAGCAAGTCAAATGCCAAAGCAGTGGTTCAAAGCGCATTTCAGCTTTAATCGTTTACTCTGCGTAAAAAAAACCAATTAAATATTCTCTGAATTTTAAATTATATTTACCAACACACTGGTAACTATAATGTACTGGGAATATATTCCCTTTCACTATACATGGTTATTTTTATTTTGCCCACAGAATGCTGAGAATACTGAATAAATACACGTTATTAAAACACACACAAACAACTCTGTTACAAATTGATGTAAATGGTTAGGTCTCCCTCCCATACAAATTTTGGCTTATATACCCTTACATCAAAAAAACAACAGTGGTGTAGGCCACCAAATACCCATGGATAAAGATGGTAACTTAAGCACTGAAGTCCAGAATCAGACAGGAAATAGCTATAAACCAAAATAGAAAGCAAAATAATGAAGAGAAGTGACAACTCATATCAAAGTCTGGGTAAATTTTAATATGCCCAAGCCTGAGAAAAGAATTTTCCCAAAATGTTGGTTCTTAAGGGGACATTTGTAGGTTAAACTGAACAAAAAAGAAAAGGGAATTTCCCTAAAGTTTTCTGAGCCAAAAGAATATCAAATTATGCTTGAAAAACTAAAGCAAAGACTAATAATTCCTGTCTTTCTCCCCTCACCCACTTCTCCAGATTTGCTTCAGTGTAGGTTTTCCTGCTGGAGGCCATTTATTAACTCTGTATTCTGTTATCTCAACACAACTGAATCTAGACTTAACCCTCTGTGTCTCAGTGGGTTGATAAATGAGACAATTATTTTCAGTCCCTCATGAGCTGGGAAACTGCATTCTGGATGTGCCCAAACATACGTAGACATATAGACATACTAAGCCTCAGATTAAAGAAACAGTAACTACTGCCAAAAGGATATTATTTACGGTCACTATTAAAAATGATTTCTTCTTATATAACTTTAAGAAAGTATCAAGAGAGACACTGTGAGTTAACACTGAAAACGACTTCTCACAATATTTCATATGCTCAAAGTTTTATGCAAAAAACTTGTAACCTAGAATAATGTTGGTCTCAAGTTTTTAAAAAAGGTTTTTAAAAAGCTAAGCTTGAGTTCATAAGTAAACTGGATGTTCGTGATTTTGAAAGAAAAAGGCAAAGTTAATAAAATGATGCTAGAAAATAAAGTGATATAGTTTTTTCAACTGCATGCATTTCTAGTTCTTTGCCAAAGATTCTTAGATTGTAAAAATTTTAAAAGAATTTGGCAAAAGTAAATACATGATGGTTGTATTAAAGGGTTTCCACAACTGGAGACACTAAAATATATTTATTTAGTTGGGAGAGGAAGTGGCAGTGAGAGCCTTTCAACTATAATGACCATTTTAGAGTTCATTAGACACTATCATTCATAATTCAAACACACATGAGCTGGTGCACTGTCTTAAGATGTCTAGTAGGTACAACAGGAGGTAAGAGAATTTGGGAGCCAGAAGACACTGGCTCTCTAAATACAACTAAGACTGTTTTCTATGTTGTAGCAGATAACAAGGACTGTTTAAGATGGTAGCTTTGAGAGCTTATTTTTGAAAACTTAACTTGGAGTGAAACCCTTATCAAAGAACGTGCTCTGTTAGGATTTTCCTCTTACGTAATGAAAGAACAATAAAAGGCAGGTGGAATTATACCAGGAGAAAAAAACAGAAATTACATCTCTCAAGCAGAAGTGCTAGGATAGAGTGAAGCAAAATTATAATAACCATTACTATTTGAGGTGGTGTCTATTTAAATGTACTTTTAACTATGACTGAATGCTTAAAGAAAGAAATGTATACAAAAGTGAAAGTTAACATATGAGCCTGACATTTTTGTTTTCCTGTTCTCAAGGGTATATTTTTAACCCTGGGACAAAATTAGTAGCCCAAATCTTTATTCTGCCTTAAACTAATTTTTGTTTCTTGTCTTCTTCTCTCCTCTCCAAGTCACTCTACAGAGTTAGATGATAACAAATATGGTTCCTTGATACCCCTTAATTCATTCTTGTGGTAGCCTTGTATAGAGTTCAAAAGCCATACACTTCAACATATGTCGACATACCAAGAAATCAAGATGAAAGGTTCGGTTTGGAGATGACAGTTGAAAGACTTCTGTTAAAGTTGAAGACCATTTTGCGTTATATGGTCCACTGTTGACTCTGAGTTCCAACAGTGTAACAAATAAAAACACGGCCAACAAAATATGACCCTATGTGATGCAGCCAGCGGAACTGATGTCTACAGCAGCTCTTGAGGTAGAAAACTTACTACTCATCATTAAATATGTGAATAATACCTAAGTTAATAATGTTTCAATATAAAAGTTTAAAAATTGCACAAAGATGTTGTGAATGTCCTGTACGTATACTTCAGTAAGGACCAGAAGGTTTGGAATGAGACTGTTTTCTTTATGGATTTTCAAATATATATATATTTCTTTAGGATTTTTATATATGCTATGCATTGATCTTCCATCTCCTTACAACCCTTCTGACTCAACTCAAGGAAGGAAAATCAAACCTTAAAAGCTGTGGGTCCCTCCTTTGCTTGTGTGCCAGTCCCCACACAGAGGTGCAGGAGGCTGCTCTGGAACAGGGACGTGGCGGGGCAGAGACCCGGGGGAGGACCTGAGCTGGGGGTCCCAGGACAGGTGAGGAGAGGCTGGGAAGGAGGAAGTCTAAGAGACTCTGCTGGGACTTAGGAGGATAAACAGCTATAATAACGGAGCATTTTCAGGGCTCCTCTTCACCCATGCCATCCAATTCTGTAAATCGGTAATTCATTTTATGTTTTAAAAATACTGGTTTTGAACAATCCAGTTATAGTTATAGTACGTGCTACATATCTTCAGGTGATCAGAAGACCGATCGGCCGGTTTTAGAAGTGGCTGCCTTTCTTAAATTAGCAGTAGGAAGTCCCCATGAATTTATCCCCGAGGCAGACAGGTGGGAGAAGCATGCAGCTGAGGAAAACCTGGAGGGGAGAACAGGTCGGGAATGGCAGAGATGTTCCCTTCTCAGTGTCCTGGGAGCCCCTCTGTAGACAGAGGGTAAGAACACGATGGTGCGTTTTCAGTCTGTGGAGGAAACCTAAGTTTCTGCATGTTTCAGAAATGGCCTTCTATAAACACTGCAGACACTTTCCCTGATCCTGACAACACCTCATGTAAATGGAACATACTGGACCTGGCATGGATGGTGCAGGGAAGGAGGAGAGCAGGCGTGGGAAGTAAAAATGACTCCTGAACGCAAAGTTCAGAGCCCAGCCTTGGCCTCTGGTCCCCTGACCCAGGAAACAGCCTAATCATTCAGACTGGCAGAGAATAAGCTACTGGCCTAATAATTAATAAAGACCTGTGAGGGCAGGCAAGGAGCAGCTGAGAAGCATAGTCACGGGATAAGAAAACAGGCACCACCATTCATTTTCCCATTTTCCCTTTGGAGATGACCTCTGCGTAGGAGGTGTGAATGAAGTCATAGAGCTGCCTGGCGTTTGCCGCATTCCCCAGCAAGAGCACCAGCTTGTCGAGGGACAGGCTTGCTAATTCGGCGATGTTCTTAATGTTGGTCATCAGGGAGCGACAGTTTTTGGCATTTACCCCTGGCATTTTTAACAAGAAGTCCTGGGGACCGGGATTATACTTCTCTGCTTCGGGGAGGGTCTCGGAATCGGCTGTCACGGCCATGGCCGTCGCCGCGTCCGGCTGTGGCTTGTTCTGCTTCAGCCCCTCAAACAGCTCCGCGGTGGCGTGTGGGGAGGGGCACCAGAGGATCCGGAGCCTGGGGAAGTGCAGCGTAAGGAGCGTGAGCTTGGAGCTGATGTCATTGCCGGAGATCTCCTGATGGAAGGCACCTCGGGACATGAGAGAGAAAGGCTTAGTGGGGTCGAACTCGATCAGAAGCACCGGCCGCTTGTAGTAGCGGGACATGGAGATACACTGGCTGTAGAGGCGGCCATTGTTCAAAGAGCCGATCAAATCGCTGACGCTCTTGCGCTCCACGCACATTTCTGGAGTCAGAACGTAGTCTCCGACCTCTAAGGTCACTGGCTCAATGTCGATGCCCCGACGGTGGATCAGAGATGGGAGTTCGCTTCGAAACTCGCGCATGTCCACAACGATACTTTGCTGGGTACCATTCTGTTCCTGGCCGCCTATGAAGAAAAAGAAGCACTTTAAGTAATGTCACTGAGGAGTAACTCTCAAAGATGGAAGAGCACAAAGTTAAAAATCTATGTTTCTGCTGTTAATCTCCGATGCCTGGTTACACAGTATGACATGTTATTCCACACTTTTCCGTATTATAAAAAGGTTTATTTACAGTTTAAGGCTATTTCCCTTAAACTAAATAGAGCTGGTAGGAAGTTGGGGTCTCTTGGTACTTCCTTACTTAGAATTCACAAATAC
Source organism: Mesoplodon densirostris (assembly GCF_025265405.1). Classification (NCBI taxonomy): domain Eukaryota; kingdom Metazoa; phylum Chordata; class Mammalia; order Artiodactyla; family Ziphiidae; genus Mesoplodon; species Mesoplodon densirostris. Next base: position 55,426,380 of record NC_082676.1, read on the forward strand.
CAGCATTTGCCATCATCTTCCCTCTGTGGTTCCTCTATGGCAGCGGTCCCCAACCTTTCTGGCACCAGGGACTGGTTTCATGGAAGACAGTTTTTCCACGGATGGGGGTGGGGTGTGTGGGTGCTTGCGGGGGCTGGCTCAGGCGGTGATGTGAGCCACGGGGAGCCATGGGGAGCGGCAGAGGAAGCTCCACTCACCTGCCGCTCACCTCCTGCTGTGCGGCCCAGTTCCTAACAGGCTGCAGACCAGTATCGGTCCGTGGCCCAGGGGTTGGGGACCCCTGCTTTACGGTCCCTCACTGTTGCACTGACCACATTTTACTGATCATCGTCGTCCCAATTCCTAGGACATAGTAGATGCTTAGAAATGTTCTCTGAATAAACTGCCTTGTTGACTGCTGTGAAAAAATTTGGAGCTTTTAGTGCTTGTATCAACAAGTCCAGAGATGGGAAAATGGGAGAAGCTGGGAAAAACAAGTGCACAGAGCTTCTCCCACTAACGTGCATATGAATCACTTGGGATGGAGTTAAAGTACCTATTGTTTCTGTAGGTCTGGAATAGGGTCAAAAACCCTGCATTTCTAACAGGCTCCCACGTGATGCCAACACTGCTGGTTGAAGGACTCAAAAGTGCTGTTGTAGGCAGAATAGTGGCCCCCTGATGATGTCCATGTCCTAATCCTTGAAACCTGTAAATATGTTACTTTACACGGCAAAGGTGACTTTGGAAATGTGATTAAATTAAGGCTCTCAAGATTGGGAGATTATTCTGTATTATCCAGGTAGGCCCAAGGGTCCTTATAATGAAAGAGGGAAGCAGGAAGCTCAGAGTTGGAGCTGTTGACCTTGAAGTGGGAGGAAGGAGCCATGGGCCAAGGGATGTAGGTGGCCTGGATAACCTGGAAGAGGAAGGGGTTCTCCCCTGCAGCCTCCAGGGGGATCTCAGCCCTGCACACACCTTCATTTGAGCTCAGTGAAACCCATTTGGACTTTGGATTGTAAGATAATAATTGTTAGATAATAAATGTGTGTTGTTTCCAGACACTAAGTTTGTGGCAATTTGTTACAGCAGCAAAGGAAAGCTAACACAAGCGCTTAGAGGACTGAACTCGAAAGGGCAGATTTCTGTGAACAGCTTTCCGTGTGGTACCTACTTGCTCCAAACTACCTTATTCATATTGCCTGACATCCTGTTGTTCTGCATGACATGTCCCCAACCTATTTGAGTTAATAAGAATCTTCTTCAAAAGATACTCTGAGGCAGTGTTTCCCAATACGGTCCAAGGACCACGTCCATCAGACGCTGACCCCATTTCAGATCTATTGATTTGGAATTTCTATGGACTGGGGTCCGTGAATCTACAGTTTTAACAAGCATCAGAGGCTATTCTTAAGTACGCTAAATTCTGAGACCCACTGCTTTAACTGCGCTAGACCCCACCAAAGGAGAAAAGGGCTCAACTGTATTGTTTTTCCCACGCCTCTTGGCTGAAAGCAGCTGCTGACATGGGGAAACGGGGCCTGGGGCGCGGGACATGGCTAACCCTGTACCATGGTGCACGTGGCATCCAGCAGGTCTTGGTGGAAGCCACTGCTGGGATGCTGCATGGCAGTGAGAATACCACACACCTGGGATCTGGAAAAGCACCAAGAAGCAACCAACAAACACAGATATGGAAGTGGGAACGCACCCCAAACAATTCTGACTCTTTATCTATGGGCAAACTGGCCTCTTCAGGTAAAGGTAAGAACCTAATCACCACTTACAAAAGTTTCTTGGCAAAAGTACATTCTGAATCTCAACCAATGCTGGAGTGTAATTGATTTCCAATGCCGGTGCGTAGATCACAACCCCACTTATCTTACAGGTGAGGAGCCCGAGATCCAGGAAGGACACGTGGCTAGTAAACAGCCAGCTGAGACCAGGGTATGGGAGCAGACAGCCACGTTTAAGAGCTTATTGAGAAAAACCAAGCTTCTGCAGAGAAACTCTGGAATCTCACAGCCTCCTGCACAGGCAGCAGGAGTGTTCGGCAAAGGGCAGGACTCACCGGCTTTGCGTGTGTCGGTGGGAGCACCTGCAGATACACAGCCTCTTACGAGGTCGAGGTTCGTTTCATCTCTGCCTTCTCTTTCTTCAGGGACAACCATGCTAGCCTTTTCCCTGTGGGTGGGAGAAAAACATCTTCAACATTTCTGAGCTAATTTCAAAATTCCAGATTTTAATCTCTTGTAAATTATAATATACAAAATGATCTATGTAACTGTAGTGGTAAAAGAGAATACAGGAAACATTAGAATATGCACAGTCAAGTGATGTGTAAAGGAAGCAGAGTTTCTTGGTTGGGCACTCCTGCTCATCTTCCAGAGTTAAAAAAATACTGTTATTTATTTTCTATTCTGTATGTCCTCTAAACACTTTGCAGCATGAAATAAGCATGTGAAAAATGCCACAGAGAGATTACTGAGACTTTTTATAAAAATGTGCTAGGGCTTCCCTGGTGGCGCAGTGGTTGAGAGTCCGCCTACCGATGCAGGGGACACGGGTTCGTGCCCTGGTCCGGGAAGATCCCACATGCCGCGCAGAGCGGCTAGGCCCGTGAGCCATGGCTGCTGAGCCTGCACGTCCGGAGCCTGTGCTCCGCAACAGGAGAGGCCACAGGAGTGAGAGGCCCGCGTACCGCAAAAAAAAAAAAAAAAAAAAAAAAAATGTGCTAAATGTGTTACTGAACATTGAAAAGGATTCAAATAATTTATATCCCAATATTTTCAGAGTAATCATAAATAGGATCGTTAAAAATCAATGATTAGGGACTTCCCTGGTGGCTCAGTGGTTAAGAATCTGCCTGCCAATGCAGGGAACACGGGTTTGAGCCCTGGTGCAGGAAGATCCCACATGCCGCAGAGCAACTAAGCCCGTGCACCACAACTACTGAGGCTGTGCTCTAGAGCCCATGAGCCACAACTACTGAGCCCATGTGCCACAACTACTGAAGCCCGTGTGCCTAGAGCCCGTGCTCCGCAACAAGAGAAGCCCCTGCTCGCCGCAACTAGAGAAAGCCCATGCACAGCAATGAAGACCCAACGCAGCCAAAAAAAAAAAAAAATAATAATAATAAAAAAATCAATGATTAAAAAAATGAAAACAATACATGGTTAAGCTTTGATTTAAAAAACTCCAGGTGGGAGGCCCCATTAAACACCCGCGGTTTTAAAGGAAAATCAAGATTAATATTAGAAAGCAAATTCCCAACAAAAGATTTAAACAAAAAAATCAACATCTCAGGTTATGCAGTAGAGCAGCATCAATTCACTCACTTGTGCGTTTACTTAAAACATTTACAAGGGCTCCCACATGCTGTGCGAGGTGTTTTGGATACAAATATGGTTACCCGATAATTCCTGTCTTCAAGGAAGCTCAGTATCTTAAACCCGGTAGATGACAAGCCTGTACAATCCTAACTGAGATTTGTAATCAAGAACCAGAATCATGGCAAGATCCTCAATAACCACAGGAAGAGTAGGCCAGGTGTGCCGTAGTCTTATTTTTCAAAACCAGTAAAAGATGCTATAATCAGTTCAGGAAAGAGCAAGCACTGTGTGTTCCTCTGTGCCAGGCTGACAGAAAAGATGTATAAGGCTGGGTCTCTGCCCTCGCTGGGCTTGCAACTGAGTTTCACGGCAACGTGAAAACCGTGGAGCTGACTGACTGCAATAAAAGAGGCTGGGGAAGGTGAAACAAGAGGAATCTTCATCAGCAACTAATGATTTCAACAAGGGCTCAAACAAAAAGGATTTCCAATGAAAGGAAATAAAATCAGATGGAGCAATTCCCCAACCACTCTGGATATGTGATGTTTTAGGGCAGGGTACCATGAAGAGATTCCACCAGAGAACAGAAACTCCAAGTTTAGGGCTTCCCTGGTGGCGCAGTGGTTGAGAGTCCGCCTGCCGATGCAGGGGACACGGGTTCATGTCCCGGTCCGGGAGGATCCCACATGCCGCGGAGCGGCTGGGCCTGTGAGCCATGGCCGCTGAGCCTGTGCGTCCGGAGTCTGTGCTCCACAACGGGAGAGGCCACAACACTGAGAGGCCCACGTACCGAAAAAAAAAAAAAAAAAAAAAAGAGAAACTCCAAGTTTAAATTCTTTACTATTTGAAACAACATACAAATGCAAAGTTATTATCAGTATAACATTTTATGGATAGACCGCAAGGAGGCAGGCAATAGTTCCAGTTCCGTGCTCCCTCGTCATTCTCAGTACCGGTGTCAACTGTTGCTGATGAAGGATTCTTTGCAGTGACAATGGCTCTGGCAGCCACTCATTACTGCCCCGTTACACCTACTAGACTCCAGCTGGGGGTAAGGGGCAAACCGTTCAAAAAACTTACTGCTCTTAAATTTCTTTTTCTTTTATATTTGGGATCAACATGGGGGATTTTTTTTCTTCATCTCCACTTAACTTACTGGCTAAGCTATCACACGTGAGGGCATCCTCATTTCCTGATTAAATTGTAACCATGGCTGTAGAGCACAGTGAGTTAGAATGCAGACTCTGGGCCCATGTTTCGTGAATTTGAAACCACTTGCTGGCTGTGTGACTTTAGGCAAGTTGTTTAATGGTTCTGTCCGTCAATTTCATCTGTAAAATGGGGATGATACTAAAATCTAACCTCAAAGAGACTGTTACAAGGATCACATAATATATGTAAGGCACTCAGAAGAGTGCCTGGCACATAGGAAGCACTATATAAATGTCAGCTGTTATTATAACCGTACTTTTCTTACATGTAGTAACCTCATCCCCTAATTATCCACGATTATGCTAAAAAACAGAAGATTTTCTTTCAAATGATTCCACAACTGTTTCAGTTAATACTGTTAAAAAACAGCTAGTTTACTATGAAATGTTATAACTGCAAACTGAATCTGAGAAAAAAATATACTCCTGAAATGAAACCAGGGTTGTGAAGAAAATAGCTAAGTCTTCCTAATCAGTAACTCAGATTAGTTTAACAGAAATTTGCCATACTTATATTCAGTCTCTTGCTTTCAACATTTGCATAATTTTTCAAGTTACTCTATGTGATAGACACAAAATAATAATTCAACAATTCAGGTCCCTATTTCCACTTCAAGTACTGTGGTTTCTTAATTTTGCTTTAACATCTTCAGTGATATTTGAATAGCTTGTACAACGTGATAACACAGGGAGGAGACACTGGACTAGAAGTCTCTTCAAATGGGCGTTTATTCAAGCCCTCATGCTAACCCATTTTGTGATCATATTTTCTAACTGTAAAATTTCAAATAAGCTAATAACCCTTTTCTTTGAAAAGTGGTGACCTCTCCAAAACTATGTATACTCAGAATGTTATTACTAATTTTTTGACGCAAGGAGCATTTTATTAGCAATACTTACAAGTGTAACCTTTTTTCTCTTTACTTGTCATTTGTGATCTACTGATCTCCGGTTTAGTCAAGCAGTCCTTTCACTGCCAGTTCGCCTGATTCATCCCTCTCTGGTTATTTTAAATAGTAGCATTGCTTTTGTTCTTACAACATCACTCATGGAGGTCCTGGCAAAAGCACATTCCCTCGGCCTCACATTAAATTTTTCTCTAAGTCCAGGCTTAGTGCAAATGCTCTTTCAGCCAATGCACCTCACATATATTTTGCTTTTCAAAACAAACACTTCTCAAATTCCCCAAGTTTTCTGGGAAAGTAAATATCTTAAGATTCTGAACGGCATAACTATCTGTGTAATATGGGAAGATCTAATATAATAAGTAGACAATCACCACTGAGAGGTTATAAAATTATGCCAGACCATAGATAAAATGACATCAAAACCTGGTATGGAAATTACTGTAGAGATTGAAACATAGGAGAAAGTCCGTATCCCCGGTTCTGCTGAGTGAAGTTTCCAGTATGTGCCAGGCTTACCCGAGCCCTGGCACTGAGCCCTTCTAGTGTAAAATCACTTGTATAAGCCGGGAATGGCATGTGGTCCCCGATACCTGTCTACAGTCCACTGACGGCACTCTTTTTCTAGGCCAGGTTCTGATGCCCCGGAGAAGAGGCAGTCACGGGAAGGAGGCCTGGAGCATAAAACTCACCTACTCCGAGCCTACCAGACCCCCTTGGCTACAACACTGTGCAGGAAACGGTTAAGGGAGCAGGCCTGGGCTGCTCAAACCCTGCACATTCCCAAGAAAGGCCTGTCTCCTCAGCTTGTCTTCCCAGAAGCCCTTGGCCAGCTTCTGGGAGTTGAGGTCTGAGCTCTTGGAATACAACGCCTGATAAGAGGGTTTTTATATGCCTGGGGCGACATGGCACCAGTGTGATCAGATGGTTTATGCCAACAGTGTGATTTCTAGTGAATACCTGTTTTTGCTCCAGGGAGCTGGAGTCTGTCACTTGAGTACTATGTCTATGTGACTGACTCCCAATAAAAACGCTGGACCCCACGTCTCGGGTAAGCCTTCCTGTGGACAACACTGAGCGTGTGCTGTCACACACTGCCACTGGGAGAATTAAGCACGTTCCTGCGACTTCACTGGGAGAGGACACTCGGCAGCTTACGCTGGATTTTCCTGGACTTGGCCCCATGTGTTCTTTCCTTTTGCTGATTTTACTGTGTCCTTTTCCCTGTAATAAACCGTAACTGTGAGAATACCAGTTTTTCTGACTCCTGTGGGTCCATCTGGTGAATCACTGAGCCTGAGGGTGGTCTTGGGGGCCCTCAACATGAACGCCAACAACTTAATCTGAATATTTTAGCTCCATATGCTCTTTTGTGATTTAGAGACAGTTACTTTAATCAGAGAAGCCTTAGGCAAAGGATATTTTAAAAAGAGTGAAGGAGCAATTAGGAGGTACTGGCCCACATCCAGTAGCACCAATTCTTTGATGCCATTTCCTCAGTATCTCTTAAATCTGTCCCCTTCTCTCCATCAACCTAATCTTGGCTGCCACCGGTTCTTATCAGACAATTGCAACAGCTTTCCTGACTATTTCCCTGCTCCATCCATTCCTCAGTTTGATGCCAGAGACAGCCTTTAAAAAATACTCTATGTCACTTTCCTAATTAGAACTCTTCAGTGCTGTCTTACTGGCTACAGAGTCAAGTTCTAAATCCTTAACAGGCCTTGTGCACCTCAGAGCTTTCACACACACCCGTGTTCAACAGAACCCCTGGCCCACCTTGTCCACTTAGCAACCAGCACACATGCTCCACGGGTCAGCTTAAAGGTCATTCCTTCAGTGATGCCGTCCCAGACATCCCACACTGGGTCAGATCTCTTTGACAGACTCTTGTAGGATACCCTTTTCTTTTACCTTGGCAGCCCACCGCCCTCTGCCCATGTCTATTTATGATATTATTCATAATCATTCAATCATTGTCTTTTCCACTAGGAGATAAGCTCTAGGAGGCAGGACAGAGTCTTTTTCTGCACCACTGTAACTCCAGCACTTTAACATTAGCACAGGGGTTGGCTCATAATAGATGCTCAAGAAATATGTTGACTGTTTGAGTCTTGGGAGATGAAGGTCTAGGAGACACAGAGAGGCGCTAAAAGCTCTAGACAAGAAGAGGTAGTCTGCATAACACCTGGTTTGTTATAACACTTTCTGGAATACTTTTTCAAAAAGCATATGTACACACATATAAACTATCCCACAGAGCACATTAATAAAAAATACATATCTATGAAATGCAAACAGATTCCCAGACATAGAGAACAGACTTCACAAAGGGGAGGGGGCTAGGGGAGGGAAGGATGGGGAATTTGGGATTAGCAGATGCAAACTAGTATATATATAGGATGGATAAACAACAAAGTCCTACTGTATAGCACAGGGAACTATATTCAATATCCTGTGATAAACTATAATGGAAAAGAATATGAAAAAGAATGTACATATATGTATAACTGATTCACTTTGTGTACAGCAGAAATTAACACAACATTGTAAATCAACTATGCTTCAATCAAAATTGAAAAAAAATATACATATTTTCATAAGCTGAAAGGACTGACCAATAAATGCAGGACCAATAGCTATAAGAATCCATGGCTAAGGCATGCCACAATCACAGAGGATAGAAAGGGAAGGGAACTGCCCACGAACCGTGCTGAGTTTCTTCAAAGGGACTCAATGACACTGATTCAATAAGCACTCCTGTTTCTGGGAACGCATGCCCTGGATGAACTGGGGTATCTGCATATTTTAAGCTTATACTGAGAGCCCACAGCCAGTGTTGAAGGATGGCCGTCCATTTTGAAATTCTGTCTAGGTCCTGGCTGGCTAACTGCCACTAAAAATGGTTTCTGCCCTCTGGCTGTCACTGATATGTTACCAATGTCTGAGGCTTGAAAGACTGGTCTGGCCCAGTCACTGCCAGGCCAGGCCATGGTCTCCTCCCGTCTAGCCTTTTCTCTGGCTCGGATCAAGGATGCCCTGTCCAGCCCCCGCCCTGGCTTCTGGGGCTCCTTAGAGAGCTTCTGATCCATCTTCTCTCACCAAGCTGCCATTTCCTTGATAACATCCCTTGGGGGAGGCTATTAGATTTCTCAATTGCTTGCAGGAGTAAGATGTAGCCATGTAGTCTGTGAATATCTCAATTAGAAACATTTTCCCTACATTAAACCAAAAGCTTTTTCTATTTGGATTTGGAACATTAAAGGCTACTCATTCTCAAAAAACACACATCTGTTCAGACCAATGTCACACCTTTAAAAAAATATTTTTTCCCAGAGTGATTCTATGGATCTCAACTGACCAGGTCATAAAAATATTTCCCAGTAAACAGTAAAGCAGTCACCCACCCATGGACAATGGAAATTTTACAAGGGAAAAAAAAATCATGATTCCAAGGGAAGGGAGAAATCTTGTACATGGGGGAGGGGGAGAGAGTGTTTCAGTTCTATTGCTGGTGTTTTATGTTATATTTCTTTATTAACATAAAAGCAGTTTTCTTCATATTTCTAATATTCTATTAAACCCCTGAAAAGCACCTGAAGATGGTAGAGAAGCAGGGGAAGAGAAAAGGAAGTGTGGATTGATGTGCATAAACCCTGGAGTGAATCAGACTACAGGTGTATCTTGATGTGACCCTCCCCAGCAGCTTCCTCTCTCCATCTTTCCTGAGGGCTAGTAGATATTCCCCCACTCAGAGAAGCCTCTGGATCTTCAAAGGCCTTTGAGTCCTTCATACTGATCTTCTACGTATTTACCTTATGAGTTTTTCAAAAGCTTCCTTTTCTTTCCGCAAAGCAGTGAGATAGCGTTGTTCCTCGGTTGAACCTCCGTATATAAGAAAGTAAACCCTGCAAGTTAAGACAGAACTCTTTTAGGCTGCAAACACATAATTTTTAATCCCTGGAAGGAAGAGCATGGCATTTGAAATCAGCAACCTAGAGTGTTCAAATAATAAATATTTGACTGAGAAGAAAAGGTTCCATTAATCACACACTTATTAAAATTAAGCAGCCTAAACCCCACCTGTTAAAGGTCTCATTACCACATGGGTTTTTTTTCCTTCTTCTTTCATCAAAAGGAGGAACAGAGTTTAGGTAAACACTGAAATATAACAAAGAGGGATAGAATAATTCTTTCTTCATAACTATAAACAAATCAGAAAACACAATCTTAGCGGCTTCTCTTTTTTCAATTTTTTCTTTGCATCTCTGCCAAACAATCGTTTAAAAAGTTGGATGGTGGTTATAAAGGCCAGCTTATGAAAGTTCATGTTAGTGAAAAATAAACAAATGAAATCTATATGACCTTTATCTTCCCAAGTAATTTCTCAGTTCCTTTTTATTCATGTCTTAACAGAACCGAGGCATCACACATTTTATATAAACACACACACAGAGAAGACATGGATTATATCAAGCTCCTCAAAAAATAATTTGACATATTCTCTTCTCTTAGAAAAGGCCAGCTTTCCTATCTTGTTGGTTGCTAAGAAGCTGAATGAAGCACCTCCTCTGCCCCTTTTCTTCACCTTCTATCAGAGACATTTTCCCTTTTTAGCCCTCGATTTTTCTTTTGGTCTTCATTTTCCTAGTTTATATTTCTTTGAAGTGCGGGCAGGGAAAAAACCATTGGCCAATGAGTCCAGAGACCTGAGCTCTTCCACGAATGTATCATGTGGCCAAGGGCAAGTCATTCACCATTTCTGGGCCTCAGTTTCCCATTGATGGATCAAGTGGTTGAACTCTGAGGTCCCTTCTTGTTCTGACCTTTTGTTTCTAAATATCACACTATTCCATATTCAGGCAACAGAGAACTTTTGTGCACACAAGCTATCTCCAATGTTGATCAACAGCAAAGTATGAAAAATTTATCAGCCTATAATTATTTCACCAGCTTTGTCTCATCTCTTCATCCTGCGTTATTTCTGGTCCACCTCCTCCATTCACCTCTACTCTGAAAGGTTGCATTCGTTAAACTGGCTAGAAAGGTTTCTTTTGGCTCTGCTTTTGGTTCAGGCTGAGTTCAGGATATTAACTTTGCCGTTTATTTCCCTCAGATAATTGGAGAGCCAGAACACTATATTCTTTGGGAGGCATCATTTTCTCATCTGATATTTCTTGAAACTCAAGAATACGTGGTACAATAATTCCCCAAATACTTTAGTTTTATGTGGCTGTAACTTAGAGTCACTTTTTCGGATTTACAAGAAAGACGTTTTAGAATTATGAAATTTAGCTGAGTCATAATTACATTAACATTTGGTAGAAGTTAGGATATTGTAAATTTCCTAGGCTTGTTCAGAGACGGTGCCCCATAGGCTACAACCGATGCATAAAGAATATGGCACAGAACAGCAGAAGGGCAAGTAACAAGAAGGGGGGCATTCCCTCAGATTCCTGGATCCACTGCAACATTCGACCTCCTTCCCATGCGTACTTCCCAGACTGATCAGAATGCCAAATAAGGTTTCATAAACTCAACCAACATCATAACAATGTAACGTTAAAGATAAGAAAGCCCATGGGCAACTGGTCTATCTGTGCTAAATCCTAAAGAACTGAAACTGAAGCCCAGAGATCGCAGTTCATATTCCTTACAACTTGCCTCAGGGGTTTCCCGGGCCGACTTGCCCTGTAAATTTCAAGCTGACGCACGAAGGTCAGCTCTGCGTCGTACAGGACCACGTATCTTGGCTCCACCTCGTGGAGCACCCGTGTCAGAGCGTAGGGGTCGCTGCAGCCCAGGAGTGGGTGGATAATGGTGAGGGGGTCTTTCATGATTCCGTACGCGGCATCTGAGGACACGTTTAAATCAAACTCCTCGTGTTTAATTTCTTCTAAGCAGCTTTCAGGGCTACTGCTTAGGTCTCTCGGACAGCCCTCCTCGACACCCCCCTCCTCCTCCAGTTCTTCCGATTGTTCCATCATCTGAGTTAAAGTCAGCCTTGGTTTCTTCTTTTTGAGAGCCCTCTCTTTGGCAGAAGCCCTGTCTTTGTTTCGGAGGCCTTTGGGCCTTCTGTTGGATTTCATAATTCTCTTTGAGCCATCCTCCTTCCTAAACCTCATCCACACGTCTTCAGCTTTGCTGTCCTTCTCAAAGGTTTTCCTGTAGAGCCTCAACAAGAAGGCCTCTGCTCCGACAGCGATGTACTCTCGCAGCTGGGAACAGGTCCTGTCGTCACTTGCGCAAATGAGAACGTGTCCTAAAATTAGAAACAGCGTTATGTCCTGATTACCTCACTTGTCGCCCTACCTTATGCGACCCCTCGTCCCTTCCCCCCAAGAGACACAGCTCACCCCTTGGCGCTAAAGATACTTTACAGTTTGTTTAAAAAGGGTCTCGGATACTCATCAAAGGCTTTCGCCTCTCTGGCAGGATTACTTAAATCTTCTGGGTAAAGGTGAAGCCAGAAATATTTAGTCTTAAGAAAGTATAGCTGTGGTATAATGGAGGCTTTAAAGAAGCTCTTTTTAATTAATAATTTTCCAGAGGATCTGGAAATAGATCTGGAAATACCAAAATAAATTCCAAATGGATTACAGTCAAATGTTAAATGATACATCATGAAAAAAAAGATGACTATTCTCCACCTCTCCATATGAGGATGATTTTCCAGGCTTACAAGCAATGGAAGAAATCTCAGAGAAGACTGATATCTGTGAGAAGATATCAACTGATCAATGAATTGACTGACTCTATGAGAATAAAAAACTGCATTAAAAAAAGCTAAAGACAGGCTGCTCCCAAGCCTTTTGAGATGGACCACATTTTGTCTATGGAATGTGCATCTCTAAATAAATCCACTTTTTCCTAAAAAAAAAAAAAAAGCTAAAGACAAAAAAACAACTTTATGTAACTATGATAAATGTTAATATCTTTAATATATAAAAAGCTGATACAAACTGAGGACATACTCTAAACCAGCAAAGGAAACTAAGACAATTCACAAAAGAAGAAATGCATCGGAGAAAAAACTGAGCTCCCCAAGCATCAAAATTTGAAACAAGATAACATTTTTCTCCAATTAAATGAATAAGATTGTTATACATATGTAATATATGTAGATACACACACAAATATATACAGAATCTCCAGTCATTGCTAGCTGGGTGAAAAAAGATAAGCTCTTATACTTCCAAAAGAAATGAAAATTGATAAAAACTTTCTATAAATCAATGGGGTAATATGTCTTGAGAACTTTAAAAATGTCAGTATCATTTGGCTCATTAATTCTATATCCAGAAATTATATCTACACATAACTTTAACAATGTGAAACAGAAAATACATGGAAGAAAACCAGGAAGGAAATATGCCAACGTTAACAGTGGCCGCTAGATGCAATTTTTTCCCCTTCTTTATTCTTTATGCTTTTTTTCTAAGTACACATGTATGACTTTGGGTCTTAAATCACAGCACCATAAGTTCTGGGATAATATCACAGCATAATTACTCATATAAGGATTATGTGCTTGCCTTTATTGCTTTAAAGGAGTTCAAAGTCTCAAAAGATTTTTTTTCTTAACATCTTCACTGGAGCACAATTGCCCCACAATAGTATGTCAGTTTCTGCTCCACAATAAAAGTGAATCAGCCACACACACTCACATCCCCTCCCTCCTGCGCCTCCCCACCACCCTCCCCATCCCACCCCTCCCTCCAGCTATCCATCTTACACTTGGTGGTGTGTATACATGTCCATGCCACTCTCTCACCTCGTCCCAGCCCACCCCTCCCCTTCCCCGTGTCCCCAAGTCCACTCTCCATGTCTGCGTCTCCACTCCTGTCCTGTCCCTAGGTTCCTCAGAACCACGCCTTTTTCTTTCTTTTTTCTATATTCCACACACATGCACCAGCACACGGCACCTGCTCCTCTCCCTCCGACCCACTTCACCCCGCATGACAGACTCGAGGGCCATCCACCCACCACAAACAGCTCAACTTCGTCTCCTCCCGTGGCTGAGCGACACTCCATTGTGTATATGTGCCACATACTCCCCTCAATAGATACTTTTTAAAATTTAGTTTTATTTTCTATCTGGTTTTATTTTTAAAACTTAATTCAGGTTCAGTCTACAGTTCAGGTTCAGTCTACTAGTATACTTGTGTTTGAAGAGAGTAGCCCCAAAACTTGAAATATTTTTAGCACTAAGTCAATGTCATTCCATAATACAGTTGAGGCTTCTTTGAAAAGACACTTGCTAAGAACCTAAAACTTAAGCCCATTAGCTTTCTCCTTGAGGATTCCAAATTTAAAGCCTGGTGAATACATATGCAGAGATTTTGCTGCAACTTTTTTTTTTAATTGAAGTATAGTTGATTTACAATGTTCTGTGAATTTCTGCTGTACAGCAAAGTGATTCAGTTATACACACACACACACACACACGTATTTTTTTTATCTTCTTTTCCATTACGGTTTATCACAGGATATTGAATATAGTTCCCTGTGCTATACAGTAGGACCTTGTTGTTTTTATCCATTCTATACATAATAGTTGATTAGTTGCATCTTTAAATAGAAATCCTGAGAACCCAACCAGTAAAACAACCTGCTTTCATGGATATACAGTGATTCAACCTGGAGAAAATCACATCGAATGAACAGATAGGCGCTTGTCACTAAGATTTCAGTGTTCATGTGGCATTTACTCTTCTACATTTGATAAAGAAGATAATAGTATAAATTATTTGTAAAGAGCTAATCAAAAAGACTCATTTGCTAGATTTTGAATGCAAATAGCATCATCTCCTTTTTTCCTACCTGGACCACCAAGGGCTTCACTCTCCTTATTCTCTGCCTCAATTTCTTTCAATACTTCCGAGAGTGCCTCCCATTTTGGGTTGCTTTCTAGGACCAGTTCCTTTCTTGTTTCTGTATAGAAATAAAAGACAACTTCATTCTATGTGATAATATTTATCTATAAAGTGTTCCAAAGGCTTTTAAAACAACGGATAACACAGGCATCATTCCATAAACCCACTCCTTTGAGCTTCCTTCATAATACTCTATAGATAGAATCTGCTTCTTTGAGAAAGGTCTCCTTATGGTCTAAATGAAGACGCTTCAAACCAACATTAACACAGGTTCCATAATGCCTTGAGAAAAAGTGATATGAGTGGTCACTAATAAGAGATGATTATGTGTTAGTTGTCAACTATGACATTATATATAAACTGCTACATAAAATAAAGGACTTGGTATTTCTTATTTCTAAAATAACAGTATTTATTATTTCTAAAATCCCCAAGATTTTCACAATCCTGAACATGGGATATAAGCAGACAACAATAAAACTTTTATTTTTGTAAGTACTCAAACATATTACTAATGTATTTAATTAAGTTTTGAAATAGACCTTTGAACTAGGCAGAAAGTAAACATTAACCCTATCCCATGCTTTAAAAAACCAACGATATTTATTATACCTACTAGATGAGTATGAAATAAAGCCCATTATTTGCCTCATTCTAGTATTTATGTCCCTTAAAAGCTAAAAGGGATGTTAAAATGACCCACTAAGACTTCAAGTGCCCAAATAGTAATTATTCCAAAGTTAAAAAAAATCTATAATTCTTATGTAGTAGTAAGAATACTCTTTTTTGCGTTATGTCTTAGTTGTGGCGTGCAGGATCTTTCGTTGCAGCACGCAGGCTCTTCACAGTGGTGCGCGGGCTTCTCTCTAGTTGTGGTGTGGGGGTTTTCTCTCTCTAGTTGTGGCGCATGGGCTCCAGAGCGCTTGGACTCTGTAGTTGGCGGCACACAGGCTCATTAGTTGAGGCGTGCGAGCTCAGTTGTGGCACGCAGGCTTAGTTGCCCCGTGGCATGTGGGAATCTTAGTTCCCTGACCAGGGACTGAACCCTCGTTCCCTGCATTGGAAGGCGGATTCTTTACCACTGGACCACCAGGGAAGTCCTAGCAAGAATACCCTTGATTGGGGCCTCCCTGGTGGCGCAGTGGTTGAGAGTCCGCCTGCCGATGCAGGGGATACGGGTTCGTGCCCCGGTCTGGGAGGATCCCATATGCCGCGGAGCGGCTGGGCCCGTGAGCCATGGCCGCTGGGCCTGCGCATCCGGAGCCTGTGCTCCGCAACGGGAGAGGCCACAACAGTGAGAGGCCCACATAACGCAAAAAGGAAAAAAAATAAAAAATAAAAAAAAAAAAAAAAAAAAAAAAAAAGAATACCCTTGATTGATATTTGGCATTTGTTATTTGGAATCCCCTGGCAATGAATCCATACCAAATACTTTTACCATATGTTATATATGTTACATGTAACATATAATTAACATGCAGTTACACGTTCTTCACACAGCTGAAGGAGATTTAAAGCTATACTGTAACTTGATAAGCATTTCCACACCAAATACTTAAATAAAAGACATGTTTGAAGACTTAAGCATACAAGATACCTTGCTCTTCTTTAATCTCCAGTTTTTCAGGCAGTTTGTCTTTTTTACTCATTTTAGCATCTGGAACATGATAAACCCTTGCTCGAGCATTTACAAACATTGAGGTGCTGGAGTCAAGAAACAGCCAACCTAATAAAAAAAGTTTAAAAAAAAAGCCTTCAATTTACAGTTTACTTCAGAGAATCTCTGAAGGTCATATGACCTGTTTATCAACCGGTCACCAGCTTATTCATCTCCCAACCACACCTTCTCCCTTGTTATGGCCTCTGTCACTGTTTGGCTAGACAGTGGTTTTCAAAGTGCAGCCTATAGACCCCTGGGGGCCCCCAAGATGTTTTTTTGGGGGGATGGGGGGTCTGTGACCTCAAAACTACTCTCATAATAATACTAACTCATTATGTGAATTTTTTCCACTGTGTTGACATTTCCAATAATGGTGCAAAAGCACTGGCGGGTATCACTGCTGGTGTCTAAGCACAGATGAAGGCAGTGGAACCCAAAGCGTACTAGCAGTCAATATGTTTCTCAATGCTATGCATTTGTAGTTTACTACTCAAGAATATTACTGGTGAAGCCGTTAAGAAACATTATTTGTATTAAATCTTGGCCCCAGGGCCCCTGGACCACACTTTAGAAAACACTGGTTTAGCCAGACAGTAAGAAAGATCACGGTAGTGGGGGAAGGATGTGACTGGTAAAAAAACAAGATGGTGGACAGCCGCGTATGTATGTTTCCCTACAAACCTCTTCTTCTCATTCATCACCACTTCAGCTGATGAAACTCCATATTCCCTTCCTGTTTCTTCAGGGAATATTAATTTTAAGTTCATAACAACTAAACTTCCAGAACACAACCTATTTCTAAGTTGGGGACTGCCTGTGATATATACAGTCTTTTCTAGAAATAAAATTGCTTGGAATGGATATGAATATTTATTATTATACAGAACAGAAGTAGGTAGAAACATTAGCTATCCATAAAACCTACATCCTTGTGCTATGAACATAAAACGTAATTTGAAATCTTAGTATACCATGTAGCTGAATATAGCACTCCTCACACCTGATTCCCCCCCAAAATCCAGTACTTTATTCAAATGAGCTCTTAGGATAAATATTAGTATTTTTATCTCCCACCTGAATTCTGACCAAATGCCTTCTCTGTTGCTCTGAGAGATTCCAGAAGATTAAGAAATGTGATGCAATCATACTGAGAGAGATATTGCAGCAAAGTTCGCAATATCTTCAAATCCTGAACCAAGGATTTGGTCTTGGCTCCAAGCTGGTGCCACAAAGGATCCAGATAATGGCGGATTGTCTAAAACAAGAAAAAAAATAGGACTGCTAAAAGATGTTCAATATAGCTATAATTAATACAAATTATACTTTCAACAAACATTATCCTTTGTATACATAAAAATGGTTAAAATGGTAAACTTTGTTATGTATATTTTGCCACAATAATAAAACATTATCTCCCGGGGAAGTGGATAGAAAATTTAAGTTCATAAGATTCTAATAATAATGTTTAATTTTTCAAGTATAAAGCAGAGTGTCATCACTAGAATCTTTATGATGAGATCGAGTCAATTCATAGTTACCCATATTTACATTATTAGGAGAAAAAAGGCCTGATAAACATCAGATGATCATTTATTTGCTTTTATGAAGAAGGAAAGCATGTAGCTCAGATACATTCAATTTCTGCCAAGTTTGGTAAAGACCCCATCCTGGGTGGATAGAGATGTGAGATCCAGCTGCACGAAGAAGCAGAGCACATAAACTAGGGAAACTACATGGAATCAAATTAAATAACAGTGGACCCTAGTCTGTTGGTATAATAAAATATTTAGTTTTTTTCTTTAAGTGTGATTCATGTATGGGAAAATATTTGTTAAATTAACAACTAACTAAATTTGAATACTTTTTAAGATCCTGAAAAGTTGCCTAAAACACAGAACAGCTTTATGTATATACTATGTAGGTATCTACATATCCACAGTTATATATATGCACATTTCCTTCACAAGCTGATTCTGTAACTAAAAGGGATAATGTAGCATGATTTGGAAGCAGTTTCACTACATGGCATCTTATCTAACATATTTAATACTGAGCAGGAGTAATATATATTTAGATGACCAAATAATCTATTGTCCAAACTGGAACTCTTGTGAAAATGAAATGATACTATTAATAATTACTCCAGGATAACAGGCAGATACTGGGACTGTCCTAGATAAACTGGGACATATAACTCTTTTGTATATCATCTTTTGTAAAAATCATCTACGTGCCTCTTTTGTAAAATCATCTACAAATTTTCTAACAAGTGCAAATTATGTCTATATTTTGTTTTGGTTACTAAAAGAACACCTAAAACAATACTTTGACTTTCACTGGCCAGGTGATGATAAACAGAAATTTAGTGCAAAACATATCTGGTTATATTTTGGTTTTCTAGGGACATATACATTCTACTAAAAGAATGTGAGAGGTATTTTTTTTGGTATACCACGCACTAAATTATAATAAACTCTACTTTAAAAACAGAGGCACACGGGCTTCCCTGGTGGCGCAGTGGTTGAGAGTCCGCCTACCGATGCAGGGAACACGGGTTCGTGCCCCGGTGCGGGAAGATCCCACATGCCGCGGAGCAGTTAGGCCCGTGAGCCATGGCCGCTGAGCCTGCGTGTCCGGAGCCTGTGCTCCGCAACGGGAGAGGCCACAACAGTGAGAGGCCCACGTACCGCAAAAAAAAAAAAAAAAAAAAAAAACAGAGGCACACAACACATGGAATTACTTTCATGTATCATTATTTCACAGTAAAATGACTTTGGAAGAATCAGAAAAATGAGGACTTAAATTTTCCTTTTTAAAAATCAATATGCATTACTTCCAGTGACAAAGAGGTTGATTCAGAGTTTGAAAGAAAAGAACTTGTTCTACCAAAATATGAAAAAAAAGCTGCCTGGAATTTTTTAAAAGTCAGAATTTTCTGTATGTACAATTCAATCTTAGACATTTACATATCGGAATTAATATTGATCTATGATGAAAAAATTAGATAAAAATTCCTTGCACTAAAGTCTTACCATTTTCTCAATTCAGAATGTAATTTTAAGACAGAGCAAGTTTCACATTCCTCAGTAATCAAAACTCATCCAAATTATTTTTATTCCAAATAAGAGATCATAAATTTTGAAGGATTCTTGTGTAAACTCTTCTATCTGTAGCTATCCAAATGTTGCCATTTCAGAGCAAAAGGTTATTCATCGTCCTCTTACATATACTTAAAATAAGAGATAATCACCATATAACTGCAAAAATCAGAGTTGTGCTTATATGCCAATCAATGTATTCTGCTACAAATTACTTTCCAGTAAACCAAAGAAACTATACTTTAAATCACCTCCAATTTAATTTTAAAATAACAGCAAATTCCTATTAAGAACATTGTAAATATTAAAATAACTTGCATTCTTAAAAATTACAACATAACAAATGGTGCTTAAAAAGGAAAAGAAATAAAGAGTACCTTGTCAAAAGGTTTTCCAATAGCATTTTCTAAAGATAAATCTTCAACTTCAAGTGACGGGTTATGGCATTTCAGTTCCTTTAGACATGCATTTAGAATGTCCAGAACAGCAGTCTGTATAGCAAGCATGGCAGGTGTCATAGAAACATGAATTTCTACGACTTCGGGTTTATGCTGTTCTAAAAATGAGTTTACTGCTACATGGAACCTAAAGAGACAAACATTTTTCAAATATTTTCTAGAGTTGCAAGAGCTATGTGTTTCTGGTCTCAGCTTAATACTCTAATAGCTTTTTGTAACTGCAATTAAGAAACAAAACGGAAAGCCAAATGACAGTGTTTTCAGGAATACTTTCAACCTCTATGAATGGGAAGTATTACTCAAATAAGGCAGGGATCAGCAAATAAAGGTCTGCGCTAAACCCAGTGCCTGTTTCTACAAATAGTCTTATTGGCACGTAGCCACGCCCATTGTTTATGTATTGTCTATGGCTGCTTTCACACTGTCACAGCAGAGTTGAATAACTGTGACAGGTGCATGGCCTGCAAAGCCTAAAATATTTACTCTCTGGCCCTTTACAGGAAAAGTATGTCAATCCCTGAAG
The DNA here is from genome assembly GCF_025265405.1 of Mesoplodon densirostris. Lineage (NCBI taxonomy): Eukaryota > Metazoa > Chordata > Mammalia > Artiodactyla > Ziphiidae > Mesoplodon > Mesoplodon densirostris. Next base: position 55,446,422 of record NC_082676.1, read on the forward strand.
TAAGGTATAATCAAAAAAGGAAAAACACTGCAATAACTACTCTCAAATACCATACAGTATAACCAAAATACATATTAGCATAGGTTGCAAAATGTTTTGAAAATTGACACCTTATGTTTTTCCTAGAAATTTACATAATTTTTTCAAAATCTTGGTGCTTTATTTCCCTCAAAGTGGAAGTTGGAATCTTAGCCAGTAAATCTGCAATTCACCTAAAGCTGTTGTGTATGTGAGCCTCTAGATCCCTGGGCGGTTTCACTAAATGTGCAAGAAAGTGATAGCCCTGGGCTACCAGAAAAATAACTATCAAACCTCTCTCTCCTGTTAAAAGAATCACAAATGTGGTGACCATTTATTTTTATTTGGATGTACTTGTTATGAACCTGACTAGCGTGTATCAAGTGCAATGACAGTAAATTTTACATTATAGTGCAAAATTAAATTATGGCAGGTTCTCTCGCAGAAACTGGTCACATAATGCTATTTACCTTGGCCACAGATACAGCTTCCTTACGAAAAGATTTCTCATCACTCTCTCCACATGACAAAAGCCGGTGTCAAAGGCAACAGCGTTGTCTGTGAAAGCTTTAATAAAACCACGTTTGTTTTTCTGTCGGAAGAGGCGCAAGATGAATGCTTCTTGACAAGACTCGATTATTCTGTGAGCTCTGTACACCAAGATGCCTGGGCAGGGGGTGGGTGGGGAGGAGGGCGGGAATCAAAATTTAAAGTACAGAAAAGACATGTCATTTTCATGCTCGCTTTCATTGATTCATCACAGTTTTCTTGAATGCCTACTTGAGCATGGGCAAGCTCTGTTCGAGGTTGGGGATACAACCATGAACAAAACACGTAAAGCTGTCCTGTGGCATTTACAATAAACAATACAAATAAGTAAAATATTTAGTAGGTTAGAAGGGATAAGTGCTGAGGAGAAAAAACGATCAGAGGAAGAAGAGAGGGAGTATGTGCGAGGGGTGGTAGTTTGCAATTTTCTTATTTAATCTTTTTAAAAATTGAAGTACAGTTGACGTACAATATAAGTTACAGATGTACGATATAGTGATTCACAATTTTTAAAGGTTATACTTCATTTATAGTTATTATAAAATATTGGCTATACTCCCCGTGTTGTACAATATAGCCTTGCGGCTTATAATAGTTTGTACCTCTTACTTCCCTACTCCTATCTGGCCCCTCCCCTTCCCTCTCCCCACTGGTAACCACTCATTTGTTCTCTGTATCTGTGGGTCTGCTTCTTTTTTGTTATATTCACTAGTTTGTTGTATTTTTTAGGGTTTGCAATTTTAGATAGGGTGACCTCACTGAGGTCTTAAGTGAGTAAAGCCTGGATGGAGACGAAGAGGTGAGCCTTGTGACCATGTGGGCCAAGGGAGTTCCGGGCAAGGGAATGTTAAGAGTAAAGGCCCTGGGGTGGGGCATGTCTGGCCTGGTGGAGGAAGAATTTCTGAAAGCAAAGCAGGTCACTCATTCTTTTAATATATGAATCAGATGTGAACTATGCAAAATAGCTGCCTTTCAGAAGTCTGGGCAACATCTCCATCACTTATTAGAAGAATTGAACTTTCAGAATCAGAGTATACTCAATTGAAAGGTAAATTAGTCCATCTGAAATAAAAATCTTTAATGAATATGCTTAAACATCTGTTTTGTGGGGTGGATGTGATAATGACACCCCTGAACCACAAAAACAAGGACAATCATATGTCTTTCCTTAATTATAAAATTAGAGCACTGGACCAGATGATCTCTCATACGTATGTATGATATACACATGCCATTGTGGTGCAGTGGGATTCATGGAAAATTAGGGAGAGACATGAGATAACATAAGAGTGCACAGGTGTCATTTCTGGATCAAAACCTCAATTATTCTATGACAACTCTCAGTCTTTTAGACCTAAACCACGCCAGTTACCATATATATTTGCTATAAATGCACTCACATGTTTTTGCTCCCATGCTCATCGCTCCTAGGATCTGGAAAATGACACCAATAGTAACCCAAGACTCCTAGTAATTCAATAGACTCAATTCAGATTCTACTACTTTGGTGTTTAAATTTTAGATTGAGGTGGATGGAGCTAAAATTTATTCTAGCTAAGCAAAATTGTTTTTCAAATATGGTAAGAATTAACAGTGCTGTTTAGGACTTTGTAGACAAAAGATTTTCAATAACACCAGTATGGGTACATAACTAATCTACTGCTCATAAAATATTCCGTACCTAGCAGGTAGGTTTTTCCAAGTACTCTATTGGGCCAGAGTTCCTGGACTGAAATATGACAAAGTTAGAAATAATAAAAATGGACTTCTAAAGAAAAGGTGAATCTCAAGTTAAGAAAATGGTGTGCTCCAAAATGTTGTCATTTCTTTTGGAATCTAGAAGAAGGAGGAGAAGAGAACTAACATTCTATCCCGGGCACTGGGGTTAGGTCCTTTTATAGACTTTTATTTCATTGAATCCTCACAATAACTCCATGGGATAGGTATTACTATGAGACCAGGAAAGGGAAGCAACTTGACCAAGGTCACTTCGCAAGTAAATGGCAGACCAAAGGTTCCAAATCATGAGTGTCTGAGAACAAAGCCATGTCCTTCCTGTTAAGTGACATCATCCGAGGACCACACTGCCCCCTTTAAAAAAATACAAGCAGGTTAGGTTTCTGGGGCAATTCTAGTCCCACATTTTTATGCTCCCACCACACTTTGTATCTCATGCTGCACTGTAATTACTTCTTTACACCTGTCTCCTCCACTAAATTGCTTGAGGACCAGAACATAAGCAGTCATCAGAGAATGTTTACTATGTGCCATGCGTGATGCTAAGAATTTTACATACATCATCTCAGTTCATCCTCACAACAGTCCTAGGAGGAAGGTACTATTACTGTCTCCAATTTACAGGTGTGAAAACCGAGTCATACAGAAATGAAGGAACTTGCCCAAGGTCACACAGCTGGTAGCTGGTGAAGGTGAGCTCAAACCCAGAAGTCACCTAACTCAGGAGAGCACCCTACTGTCCTGTCATCTTTCTGTCTTCAGCACCTACCTCATTCCTGCCAAATAAGGGACGGTTAGTAAACGAAATGTTTACTAACATTTAATGTTAATAATGTTGAATGAATATAAAGCTGAATTACAGCACTGGGTACACAAATCTAACATGTAACTTTTTTTTTAAAGTTTCCCATGGAAAGTGTGTTCTGAGTTCTATTTAGAGATGTCAGGATCTGTTTTAACAATGAAAGCATCCTCCTGCCCCATTCTTTTGAAAGTACAATCTGGGGAGATATTTTCACAGTTCTCCCACTATTGAGGAGTTGTGTTGGCAGGGACGCCTAGGGTGGGGTATGGTAGTGACATTGGGTAGTGACAGGGGAACAAGTTAGGGCTGGTACATTCAAGATTTTCTAGAGGGTTACATGTTTCTGGGACGCTCTGGTCCATAAGAGCTACGGTGAAAGTTCCTACAGGGGCTGGGGGGTTGAGGGGATAGAGGATGATCCCAGGGGGTGTAGCATTTGAAGAAATTCCTTTCTGCCACTCATTTACATTCCATTCTGCCAAGCAGAAATAACAGCTCCAGCTTCATTACTGGCTGGGACTTGATCAGAAACAGGAATGGCATTTTGCACTTTTTAATTAGGAACTACCTATAAACTATACTTCGGATATTTCTTTGATTCAGATTGCTCTCTGCCTAATTAGGTTGAAGTGTTACTTGGGGGGACACAGAGTAATACTGACATCTAGTGGTCATTTCAATACATTTTTTTTTCATTTTATCAACTGAAAAAATAAGGAAACATAAAGCTAAATTTATAAGAAAGCAGTCAACAGTAAAAGACTTTACAATGTATTAAGATTTCTGGTTATAAAGAGCCAATTTTTTGCTATTATTTATGATTTACTATGTACCAGGCAGTATACTAAGCAATTATTTATTTTATCTCATTTAATCCTTGATAACTTTACAAGGCACTATTTTCTCAATTTAAGCAATGAGAAAACTGAGGCTTGTGAAAATTAAGTACAGTAGCTTGCTTGTAAGCAGTGGCATTATCCTTCAAAGTCAAGGGAGTCTGACCTCAGCTGTACAGCCCTGCCAGTGCTTATAACAATGATAAATACAAAAGTATAACAAAACTTTCCAAGTATCAGTTCACCATGAACCATATAAAACATTCATTCATACATTTATGCATTAAATATTTCTTGAGGGTCTTCTAGGTTCAGGGCAATGTGATAGATATGGTAGGAAGGACAATTATGAATTCCAGAACCTCTCTGCCCTTCGAAAGTTCATTAAAAATTGTCGTACATACATGCATCACTCACCCAATATATATGTGTTTGGTACCTACTACGTACCAGTTAATTGTCCTGGGATGAACAAGTTGTTCCTTACTCTTAGGAAGCTTGTCATCTCATGAGCGAGACAGACAAATAAATAGGCAAATACAGTGTGGTGTTCTGAAGTGCTCTGACTGGGGAGAAGCATGGGGAAATCAGAAAAGGTTTCCAAAAGGACAAATAATAATGAAATATGACTCCTTTTCTATATTAATTCTGGCTAAAATTAAATCATTCTTCTCAAAATAATTAAGCAACTAATTGGTTTAATTTCAATCATGGGAGAGAGGGGGGATCAAGATGGTGGAGCAGGAAGACCCTGAGCTCACCACCCCCCACGAACACATCAAAACTACAACCACATACGGAGTAACTCTCTCCAAGAACGACCTGAAGCCTAGTAGAATGGCTCTTTTACAACAAAGGCTGTGAAGAAAGAACCCCATGGAGTCTGGTAGGATGGGAGGAAAAGAGATCTAGTTGGGACCCACGCCCCTGGTGGGCGACCCAGTAAAGGAGGGGGATGTCACAAGCTCAGGATCCTCCCTAAAGAGTGAGGGGTTTGAGCCCCACATCGATACCCCAGCCTGGGGTCCAGCACTGGGAAGACAGGCCCCCTTGGCTGGTTTGGAAGCCAGTGGGGCTAACCAGTGGGCTGTAGGAAACCAAGACTCCACTCCTGAAGAGAGTGAGTAAGCACAGACTTGTTTGCTCCCAGTCTCAGCAGAGGCAGCAGACTGAAAACTGCCTGGTGCTCTGGCGGCCCTGCCTGACCGCCCCAGCCTGCACCAAGCTCTTGCTCCAGCCCTATCCCCCACCAAGGGAGCTCTGCCAGTGGACCCTGGGAGAAGACGCGGCCTGTGCCCTCTTCAGATTCAGCTCTCCCACCAAAACCACTGGGCACACGCAGACTGCACAGGGACACTCCCACACAGGGACATGGATTCAAGACTGGGATAGGTAACTGTTTTGCCTAACTTCATAGGGACAAACAGAGAAAGTCAAATAAGATGAGAAGACAGAAGACTATGTTCCAAAAAATCCTGAGAAAAAACCCTAATGAACAGACATAAGTAATTTACATGATAAAGAGTTTAAAGCAAGAGTCATAAAAATGCTCACTGAACTTGGGAAAATAGAGGGATATAGTGAGAGCTTCAACAAAGAACTAGAAAAATTAAAAAAAAAACCAATCAGAACTGAAGAATACAATAACTAAAATGAAAAATACACTAGAAAGACTTAAGTCCTTACTTAGGTAAATTTAAGAACACTGCAATTGTATCAAGGATATTTTCCAACCACAACAGTATGAAATTACAAATCAATTTTGGGAAGAAAAATGGAAAAATACAAACACATGAAGACTAAATAAGATGCTACTAAAAAGCCAATGGGTCAACAAATAAATCAAATAGGAAATTAAAAGATACATTGAGAGGAATGAAAACAGAAACATAACTTTCCAGAATCTATCTGATGCAGTAAAAGCAGTTCTAAGAGGGAAGTTTACAGTGATACAGGCCTACCTCAAGAAACAAGAAAAAACTCAAATAAACAACCTAATTTTCTATTTAAAGGAATTGATCCTTTAGCCAGACTCATCAAGAAAAAAAGAGGAAGGGCCCAAATAAATAAATCAGAATTGAAAGAGACAAACTTACAACTGATATCACAGAAGTACAAATAATCATAAGAGAATATACTAAGAGTTATATGCCAACGAACTGGACAACCTATAAGCAATGTATAAACCCCTATAAACACACAATCTTCTAATACTGAATCAGGAAGAAATAAAATATCTAAAGAGACCAATTACTAGTAATAAATTGAATCACTAACAAAAAATCCCAACAAAGAAAAGTCCAGGACCAGATGACTTCACAGGAGAATTCCACCAAACACTTTAGGAGAGTTAATACCTATCCTTCTCAAACTATCCAAAAAATTGGAGAGGATAGAACACTTCCCAACTCATTCTATGAGCCCAGCATTATCCTGATACCAAAACCAGACAAAGATACTACAAAAAAAAGAAAATTAAGGGCCAATATCCCTGATGAACATAGATGTAAAATCCTCAACAAAATATTAGCAAACTGAATTCAACAATATATAAAAGGATCATACATCATGACCAAGTGGGATTTATTCCAGGGATGCAAGGATAGTTCAATATTGAACCTTGATTTGTGGATATTGAACCATTAACAAAATGAAGGATATAAATCACATAATCATTTCAACAGATACAGAAAAAGCATTTGACAAAATTCAACATCCATTCATGATAAAAACTCTCAACAAAGTTGGTATAGAGGGAACATATCTCAACATAATAAAAGCCGTTTATGACAAACCCACAGCTAATGTTATACTCAATGGTGAAAGCTAAAATCTTTTCCTCTAAGATCAGGGACACAACAAGGATGTCCACTCTCACCACTTCTATTTAACATAATATTGAAAGGCCTAGCCTCAGCAATCAGACAAGAAAAAGAAATAAAAGGCATCCAAATTGGAAGTGAAGAAGTGAAACTCACTGTTTGCAGATGACATACTATATATAGAAAACCCTTAAGACTCTGCCAAAAAACGATTAGAATATATAAATTCAGTAAACTCAGTAAAGTTGTAGAATATAAGATTAATATAGAAACCTGCTGTATTTCTATACACTAAGAATGAGGTATCAGAAACAGAAATCAAGAAACAATCCCATTTACAACTGAATGAAAAAGAATAAAATACCTAAGAATAAATTTAGGTATTAAATTAAATAAATTAAACTATTTATAAATTTAATAAGGAGGTGAAAGATCTGTACTCTGAAAACTATAAGACATTGATCAAAGAAATTGAAGACAATACAAATAAATGGAAATATATCCTTTGTTCACGAATTGGAAGAATATTGTTAAAATGTCCATATTACCCAAAGCAATCTACAGATTTAAGACAATCCTCATCAAAATAACTATGACATTTTTCATAGAACTAGAACAAATAATCCTAAATTTTGATTGGAATCACAAAAGACTCTAAATAGCCAAAGCAATCTTGAGAAAAAAGAACAACACTGCAGGTATCATGTTCCCTGACTTGAGACTATACTACAAAGTTACAGTAATCAAAACAGCATGTATTGCCCCCAAACCAGACACAGAGATCAACGGAACAGAATAGAAAGCTCCCAAATAAACTCATGCACATGATCAATTAATCTACGACAGAGTAGTCAAGAATATATAATGGGGGCTTCCCTGGTGGCACAGTGGTTGCGAGTCCGCCTGCCGATGCAGGGGACGCGGGTTCATGCCCCGGTCTGGGAAGATCCCACATGCCGCAGAGCGGCTGGGCCCGTGAGCCATGGCCGCTGAGCCTGCGCGTCCGGAGCCTGTGCTCCACAACGGGAGAGGCCACAGCAGTGAGAAGCCCGCATACCACAAAAAAAAAAAAAGAATATACAATGGGGAAAAGACAGTCTCTTCAATAACTGGTGTTGGGAAATCTGGACAACTACATGTACAAGAAAGAAATTAAAACATTTTTCTCACACCATATACAAAAATAAAGTCAAAATGGATTAGAGACCTAACTGTAAGACTTGAAACCGTAAAACTCCTAGGAGAAAACATAGGCAGTATGCTCTCTGACATCTGTCTTAGCAATAATTTTTGGATCTGTCTCCTTAGGCAAGGGAAACAAAAACAAAAATAATCAAACTAAAAAGCTTTTGCACAGCGAAGGAAACCAACCAACAAAATGAAATAGCAACCTACTGAATGGGAGAAGATATTTGCAAACAATGTGTTCAATAAGAGATTAATATCTAAAATATACCAAAAACTCATACAACTCAACATCAAAAAACCAAAGAACCTGATTAAAACATGGGCAGAGGATCTGAATAGGCATTTTTCCAAAGAAGACACACAGATGGCCAACAGACATGGACAATGAGATATCACCTCGCACCTCTCAGAATGTCTCTCATGAAAAAGACAAGAGATAACAAGTGTTTTTTGAGGGTGTGGAGAAAAAGGAACCCTCGTGTACTCTTGGTGGGAATGTAAATTGGTGCAGCCACTATGGAAAACAGTATGGAGGTTCCTCAGAAAACTAAAAAGAGAAGTACCATATGATTCAGCAATTCCACTCCTGGGTATTTATTTGAAGAAAACAAAAACATTAACTTAAAAAGATATATGCACCCCAATGTTCACAGAAGCATTATTTACAACAGCCAAGATATGGAAGCAACTAAAGTCTCCATGGATAGATGAATGGATAAAGAAGATGTGGAATATATATACAATGGAACATCACTCAGCCATAAAAAAGAATGAAATTTTGCCATGTGCCACAGCATGGACGGACCTGGAGGGTATTTTGCTAAATGAAGTAGTCAGACAGAGAAAGACAAATACTGTGTTTTCACTTTTATGTGGAATCTAAAAAAATAAAACAAAGGAAGAAATACAACAAAACAGAAACAGACAACGAACTAGTGGTTACCAGTGAGGAGAGGGATGGGGCGAGAGGCAAAAGGTGAAGGGGAGTAAGAGGTACAAACTATTAGGTATAAAATAAACAAGTTAAGGATGTAATGTACAGCACAGGGAATATAGTCAATATTTATAATAAATTTGTATGGAGCATAATCTATAAAAATACTGAATTACTATACACCTGAAACCAATATAATATTGTATGTTAACTATACTGAAAAAAATTGTTTTGAAAATTTCAAATCATGGGAAAAAATATTCTTTAAAGAGGAAAACCAAACTCTTTTAGGAAATATATAAAGAATATTTATAAACACTTCAAATCTGAGTAGTTTCTAAAAGCAAATGCCTGTCAATTACTAAGTATTGACTGAATATGAGCTTAGAAAACAAGGAAATGTCAATCTTACATTTAGTTTCTTACTCAGGCCATAAATATTTACTCAGCATCCAAAATGTGTCAGGTATTGTGTTAACATCTGGAAGCACAATGCTGAACAAAAACATCCAATGCTGTTCATAAGAAGGTTCTAGTTTAGAGTTTAGCAGAGGGAACAGACACATACAGAAAAAAAGAAAGTGCAAACGTATATACAAATAACAATAAGGCTTCAAATTCTTACCGGTAATTAAATCTGAAGGTATTCTATCAGTCAAGAAATCAACCACAAGTATTCGACTTGTTGCAAATATCACACCGCCTTGTGTGTACACCTCATAGCGATTGCTACTTGTGATTTCATTTGTTACTCGGCGAGGGAGATGTTCAACTCCTTCTAACTTCAGCTGATTGATAAAATATTCCTAAATTAAATCAAACTTGATTAGTAGACCGTTTAATAGAGGGCAGTTTTTATTAGGTTACCAGTATTTGTATTTAAAATGATATGCTGCCTTTTTCAGAGATCATGAACTTAATAATGAACATACAAACTAAATTACTACGTTACGCTGATCAACCAAACAATCGACATTTATCTAGGGTTTTGTTTTTGTTTTGGGGTTTGCACTAAGGACTCATTGCACTTGAGATGTTATTAGCAGTTTAACGACAACAAAAGACTTTTAAAATCCTGAGTTAAAAGACTTCTGCTACCTAGAAAATACTGCCCACCAGAGGCAACTCTGCAAGCAAGTGTAAATACCATGTGAGAAGATAATAAGGGAATCCTTTCCCCAGGTGGTGCTTTAGACTATTAGTTCTGTCCTGGTCCACCCTAGAGGGGATTTCATCATGTCAATGGGACCCTTGGTCCTTTAAGTTTGATACCACCTTTCCTGGGGGGCCCCGTGTTGTGCTAAGCTCTAGTCAAGCACTAGGGATACCTAGATGCATCAGTCAAGGAGTGTGTGGTCACTCTTCTCAGCTGGCATTTTCCTTCTGGCCATCTGCTCTAGATATCTAAGGGCTCATCAGAGTTGTCAGATCAAGCTGTGTCGCCTGTCACTACCCCTCAGCAAAGGTGTATCCCCCTTCTATCTTCCTCAGTGTTTTCCACTCTCCCTAACCCAGGTACCCTTCCCCAATACTCTCAGCTTCCAGCTCTCTTCCCTTCTGACCCTATGCCCCTCTTCCCACAGCCTGGGTGAACCCCCAGTCCCTCCTCTTCCCTTCAGGGTTCTCCCCAGCCTCAGCGTCTCCTTTCAGAAACGTCTCCTCCTAGAAACGTCTCCCCATTCCCTTCAGAGATTCCTCCATCCCCATCACTGTTCCCTTTTAGGGACCTCACTCCTCTACCTCCAGCCAGTCCCTTAGTACCCAACTTTAGGACTGCCTCGTTATTCCCTTCCACATCCTCCACCAGACAACTCCCCACCCTCTTCAGAGGCCTCCAATCCTTCCCACCTCCACGCTTCTCAAATGACTCCCCTACTCCTGAGACCCTCCAACCCTTTCAGGTCCTCGAACCCGTGTCAGGGTCCTGCCTCCTCCGTGGGACCCCGCCCACCGTCTCAGCGTCCCCGCACCCGCGTCAGGGGCCTGCATCTGTCTCAGGGACCCCTATTCAACGCCTTCCAGCCCGCGTCAGGGACCCGCATCGCCCTCACAAGCCTGGCCTCCGCGCCGAGGCCTGCGTCTGCTCCGGAGGCCCCCAGCGTTCCCAGGGTCCCCTCCCCCAGCGCGGGCGGCCGCACCTCTTCGGCTGGCTGCGTGTTGAGCACCAGCACCAGGCACGCCGGGTGGCAGTGCAGCCGGAGGAAGTGGTAGAGGAGCCGGTCCGCGCCGAGCCCGCGGGCGCACACCACCAGCCCGTCCGCCTCCAGTAGTTCCAGCACCAGCTGCCGCTCATACTCCAGCAGCGGCGCCATAGCTGTCTCTCGAGCCGGCAAGCCCGGTTCCATGGGCGCCCTTCAGGGCCGCGGCCGAACGTAGCCGAAGAGAGCCGAGTCCGAGACGAGAGCGGGCAGAACGCGGCCGAAGAGAGCCGAGCCCGAGAGGACGAGAGCCGGCCGAACGCAGCCGAAGAGAGCTGAGCCATAGAAGACGAGCGAGACCGAACTTTGCCGAAGAGGAGCCGAGATGAGCCGAGAGGAACCGAAGATTCGTAGAGTCGCGGGGAGGTGCTAGCGCTCCCAGCAGGTGTCTCTTCCAGGCTTCAGGCTGCGCCCCAGAGTCTTCAGTTATTTCACCTTGTCTGTACCTTCGATTTGAGAGTCAGGCGGCCTAGACCTAGACCTAGACCTGGACCTAGAACACAAGCTACCACAAAGCGAGAGAGGAGAATTAAACCCAAGGAGCTTGGTTCCCCGACCTTGACAATTGAAAAAGTTAATTGTCAATCTAAGGATTGCGCCTAGAATTGGTAGCACCTGCTTCCCAGGGTGAGGTTTGCTCCTTTCTTTTGCAATGGGCCCCTCTTTTAAAAAAATTTTGAATAAGCAGCATAGCTTACTAACTTTAGCTTCTTGTTTCTCTCGGAAAGTCTTGAATACAATTAGCTATGTGAAAAGTCGCAATCAGGTATTCCAGCGGCCGCCGCGTCCCGTCTTCCACTAGGGGGACACCTTCGGTAGTATCGGTTCTATACCTAGAAACGCATGTTAATTTCACTAGAGGAATTGTTCTGCGTCGACGTCCCTTTTCCCCAATCTTCATTGTTAGAAAATTAAAAATACTGTATAAGTAAGCAAAAATAAAAACCCCTTCTTATTCCATTACCCAGAAATAACCACTGTAACACCATGATATCTACACTTTTAGTCTTTTTTTTTTTTTGGTATATAAAATCTCTCCCACCACACAGAATTCTTATGCTGATGTAATAAGCAACCCTGACTTAAATCCCGGGTTTGTCACTCATTTGACAAGCCTCTGAACATGGTATTTAATATTCTTTTACAAAATCCTTTTATATGGCTGATGAGATTTCTGCAATGAGGATGTACCATACTTATTTACCCAGCTCCTTATTAGTGGACATTTAGTCTGTTTCCGTTCCCCCTGTCATATTATAAGTAATATTTCACTGAGTATCTTTGGACACAAATTCAACCATGCCCCTAAGATGCACTTTAGAAGTGGATACTTACTAGGATAAAGAGAACAAACATATATAAGGCTTTTCATTATATTCATAGTGCCACATTGCCCTCTAGAAAACCTGTACCAATTTGCATTCACATCAGAAGTTTACAAGAAGATCTGTTTCTCTACCTCTTACTGCTTAATCCAGTGTTTTACATTTACATTTTGTCAAGATTAAAACAATATATAGTGATTCCTAAATGCTGGTCAAACGGAAAACACTGGAGACATTCTCCATACAGCAGTTCCTATGAGACAGATATGAATCCCTCCACTTTTGCAACTGAGAAATGGAGGCTCAGGGAGGTTATGTGACTTGGGCAAGACCACCGAGCTAGTTAGTGTATTTCTTAGATTTAGTTCAGGACATGATAACATACATAGGGTATTCATGTTGAAGTGACAACGCTGAAATTCAAACATGATTCCGCAGCTGTGATATGCGAAGTAATGTCTCTCCAACAGTGTCCATGTCCTAATCCCTGGAACCTGTGAATATATTACCTTATGTGGCAAACAGGACCTTGCAGATGTGATTAAGTTAGAGATTTCAAGATGGGGAGATGATCTTGGATTATCAAGGTAGGCCCAATGTAATTACAACAGTCCATATAAGGGAAGAAGAGAGACAAGAGCGTCAGAGTCAGAGAAGGAGATGTGACAAGAAGCAGTGGTTGGAATGATGTGGAAGAGGCCACAAGCCAAAGAATGCAGCCTTTAGTAGATGAAAAAGGCAAGGAAATGAATTCTCCTGTAAAGCCCCCAGAAGGAACACATCCCTGCCAACCCATTTTGGACTTCTGACCCCCAGAATTGGAAGATAATGAACTGTTTTAAGCCACGACATTTGTGGTAATTTGTTACAGCAGCAACAGGAAACTAATACACAAACATTCACTATTTCTACTACACTGAGCTCTAAAGATGAAGTTCCCAGCTGGTGAAAACAAAACAAAACAAAGGAAAATAAAACAAAGCATATGGGAGTATATAATGAAACAATAATTTTGGAGGGTGCTTGGTCAATATTTATAGAAATTAAAATATCTATATAGATCCATATACACATGATATTTACCCCACAAATATTTATTTGGCACCCACTATGTGTCACTAAACAAAACAGGTAAAATCTGTGCCACCATAGAACTTATATTCTAATGGGGAACTTGTGTATGAAGGTGTTTATTCATCATATAATTTTGTGAACTATCATTATTTCTCAGGCATTTCTCCTGAATTTCCAATACTAGGAGACTAGTCAGAACTTCTTCCTGCATCCCATAAGTGGGATATCATACAACAGTTATAAGCTGTAGGTGACAAGATACCCAATCCATGCTATTACATACTAAAAAAGTAATTTCAAAACAATGATGTATAGGATGGTCCCATTTGTTTAAAAAAACAGCCAACAAACATTATTTCCTTATGACTGCATAGAAAAACTCTTAACAAAAGGAATTGCTTCTGGGGAGTTGAAATGGGTGGTTTGTGTAGGGTGAGACCTTTACATTTCAGTTTAATCCCTTCCACTCTGTTTGACTTTCTTACCATGAACTTATATTGCTTTTATAATGAAAACAAAAGAAAAAACTTCCCAGGTACTAAATAAATACTTCATCAGCACTGCATAGTATTACCTCGTGAATTCTAGATTTAATATGTGTGTGCTGGCCCACAATGTCAAAAGTTGGTATCTGGGGAAACAGACTTTTGTAAATTCTAACAGGTATCTAGACATTGTAGTTTTGTCTGTGGGCAAAAGTTTTCCACTTAAGGTAAAGGGTTCTTTTTTTTCCCCTATGTCACTGTCACAACAATTCTTCAAACATTTCCTTATTTTTAGATTGTTCTGATCATCAGAGCCATCTCCCCTCCAGATCACTTCGCAAGTTTCAGTTTTGCCCACAAGGACACACAGCTCAGGCAGCGGTCCTTTGGTCTTTGGCACTGGGCTGGGAGTGAGATTAAGCATCATTTTCCTCCTGACCGGAGGTAGAAACCAACACACCTCAGTTAACCCTATCTTGACTGCTGTACGTAGGCCACTGTAATTTCTCTTAGCATCCTTAGTCTTTCACATACATATGGGGAATGCCTACTAAATCTAGAGGCTGGGGAAAAGATAAAGAGAACTTTTCCTAGATTTAGTTCCTCTGCTAGGCCCAGATCACCACTGGGCCTCTTAGAGCTTACTTGTGTGGTCTAAGCGTTCAGGCTGTAAGTCAGAAATGAGACAGGCCTGGGACCTTGTCCCAGGTGCCTTTGCTGCAGTGTTGCAATGCTTGCACCTGGACATACCTCTCCTCCAGCAACAAAATACAAAGAAACTATATGGGACTAAAAATAACTGCATGTATGCACAGTTAGGGCAAATTCTGAACAAAGGATACAAAGAGACCAAAAAACCCAACTGCCACTTCTGAAGAGCCTGGAGCAAAAACAGGGTGTTGGGAGCAAAAGTAGGGTACTGAGCATGACCCCTGCACTCAGCATCACCAGAAGGGTGGGCAAAACACCTAAGGCAGCCCTCCTGCCCAATCCCTGGACACACCCCCACCCTCACCTCATATAAGGATCCAGCTCCCCCCACCCCCTTGGGGAGCAGCAAGTAAGGGAACCCGTTGCTTGTTCTTGCTCCCCGCTGTTGCAGCAGGGGCCCCAGTAAAGCCTTGCCTGAATTTCTTGTCTGGCCTCTGGTCAATTTCTATTGATTGGGGAAGGCCAAGAACCCTGGTCTGTATCAGAAAGACCTGGGCTTGAAAACCAGCACAGCTACCTACCAGCTGTGTGAACTATGTAAGTTATTTAACCTCTCTGTGCCTGAGTTGCCTCATCTTTAAAATGGGGCTGATGTAAAAAAGAATGAAATAATGCTATTTGCAGCAACATGATGGACCTAGAGATTATTATACTAAGTGAAGTAACTCAGACAGAGAAATATAAATACCATACGATATTACTTATATGTGGAATCTAAAATATGACACAAATGAAGTTATTTACAAGACAGAAACAGACTCACAGACATAGAAAACAAACATGGTTACCAAAGGGGAAAGAGGGTAAGGGATAAATTAGGAGTTTGGGATTAGCAGATACAAACCATTATATATAAAATAGATAAGCAACAAGGCCCTACTGTACAGCATGGGGAACAATTGGGTTGGCCAAAAAGTTCGTTTGGGATTTTCTGTAAGATGTTATGAAAACGAACTTTTTGGTCAACCCAATATATTCAATATCCTGTAATAAACCATAATGGAAAATAATCTGAAAAATAATATCTATATCTATATCTGAATCACTTTGCTGTATACCAGCAACTAACATAACATTGTAATCATTGTAAATCAACTATACAAAAAATAAATAAATAAAATAAAATAAAATGGGGCTGATAATACAACCTACCTCATGGGGTTGTTGTAGAAATTAATTGAGCCAAAGAATATAACAGGATATGAATATTCAACCAATTTAAAATCAGAAACTTAATGACAACTGCTTTAAGTGACCCAACCCATCCTAGGACCTGAGGCACATGTACTCTAAGGATGGAAACCAAACGTTCTGAGGCTCCTCCCTGCCCTTCAATAAGGGGAAAGTAACTTGTGGTTGCTAATCTTTTGGGTTCTGGCTTTAAAACACCTTAAGGGCTTCCCTGGTGGCGCAGTGGTTGAGAGTCCACCTGCCGATGCAGGGGACACGGGTTTGTGCCCCGGTCCGGGAAGATCCCACATGCCGCGGAGCGGCTGGGCCCGTGAGCCATGGTCGCTGAGCCTGCGTGTCCGGAGCCTGTGCTCCACAACGGGAGAGGCCACAACAGTGAGAGGCCCGCGTACCACACACACACACACACACACAAACACCTTAAGGATGATTGTGAGAGGAAAAGAAGATATTTACATGGAGGAATGAAGAGGGTGCAGGCTCAGAACTTGAGGGAAGACTGACTGGGGGTGTGTGGAATGAGGGGCAATCAAGGAGGTTTCTAGGTGGGGCCTGAAATCCTGGGACTGGCTCTCAGAAAAGATGTCCAGCCCACTGCCTGGAAGGACAGGACTAAAGGAAAAGGCCCACGAGGCCATGAGTCACAGGAACCTCCCACCCAGAGCCTACAGCCTTCCACTCACCACTCAGTCTATATGTCAGGGATGGGGTTTGCAATCTCAGCATCCTGTCCATGGCTCAGCCAAGCTGGCTCATGAAATTAATCCTCATAAATAGAATTACAATATATCTGTGGTATTAAAATATCATGGGGAAGTCAATTAGGAGAAGTAATGTCTTAAAAGGTAATGAACAAAAAGATTGAGAATCACTGCTCTAGAAGGTGCTTTTAATCATCACACAGGTTAGGACAGCCAATCAGCTAGAGAAGACAGGCAAGTGACTTAACCATTGTAAAAATAACTAAGTGATACTTATTGTAGGCTTGCTACATGCAGACACTATGGTCAGACTATTACATGCCTGTGCAGGGCATATCACTAAGCACCGTCCCAGCCCCAACTCGCTCTGTTCTGCTCCTTCCTCCCCTTAGATGGGAGTGGGGGCTCCCTCCACCAACACGATCCCCCCCCTTTGAGATCAAGGTGTCCTGGGGTGGTGTCCACTGAGATAACAAGGTAGGTACTGCTATGTTCACCTTATTTTACAGGTGAGGAGAAGAAGACATAGAAGTTAACTAGCTTGTCCAAGGCTACCCAGCTAATCATGGAGCATGGAACACAGTCCACCTGACTTCTAAACCTGTGTTCTTCACACCTACTGCCTCCTTAGATGCTTGACACTGGAAGGCCTTGAATGCCGTCCTGAGTTGTTTAGATTTGAACACATGGCTCAGATGGTTCCCATCCTTTCCACACTTAAGCATCCCTTTAACATAAACTCAAAATACTCTTGGATCGAAACTTCAGGAAGGCAGTCAGATTTTTTATGTCTGTTGGTTGGGACAATGCATTTAAAAAGTTACTATGAATTCAGCAATGCTTTCATATGACATTATTTCATATAGATTTTTGACTTATTAATTCCAACAGCATCTACAAACATTTGAAAAACTTTAGTATATGACCTCTATTACTGATTCTGTCTGTGGGCAATGGTTGGTACACACAGGACTGGGGAAGCAGTTGCAAAACCTGTAGAGTTCTGCTCACGACTTAAGGTCCGTGGGAGATCCATTGGTGTGTATCACACATATCAATTGTCTGAAAATGAAGTCACCTGCATACTAATGCTGTATTGTTAAGTCCACTAAAAGAAGACAGTATTTGGTTGACTAATTTTTACTCATAGAAGCAGAGGGAGTTTAATCATTAAACTAATCTTTTCTCTTGGAAATAAGGACTTTCGATGGCTTGTAATTAAAATAAAAATATTATTGCTGCTTTGACAAGCCATTCATCATTAACAGAAAAGGAAAAAAAAAAAGTAAGAATGATGTGGAACACAAAAAGCAATTACCTGCCCCTCTTTGCAACAAGTAGCCTTTTGTGAAAATGATAGTGGTTCCTATGGATTAGCAATTAACCTTTTGTAGGGATTTAGGAGGAACCCCATGGAGGCTTTCCCACAGGGAAAATAATACTTAAATCCGGCAAGTTTTGTGGAGTGTGTTTTTCCTTATTTTTGGAGACATTCTTTTTCCCTTACTGCACCCTCTGTCTTAGAATGCATTCTGAGAAGAAGCAGAGGACAGTGCAAAATAAAAATTCAGGGCATCTTGTTAAAAAATTGAGAATTTCAAGGTGGTGACAGCAGAGCATTCCACCAAGCATGGGGCCTTCCTGAGCCTGTGTGACTGTACAGGCCTTGGAACTGGCTCTGGCAAAGAGGTTTGACCTTGCAAATGACAATATTCTAAGCGTTATCTGGCTTTATTAGTAGGCACTGATGACTCTGCTGTTGTAATTCGTTTGCCTGATTTGGAGTTAGTCTTGTGGGGAAAAGTTGGGCTAGTGATGGGAGGGGCCATTTCCCTGGGGACCTATTCACAAGGGTCTTAAACGTAGACTTTTGATTTTTTTCTCCAAATGTGGTTCTACCTGCAGTCTTGTAGAAGAGGGCAAGGATGATAGAAGAAGACATTACATTTGGGTCTGATTATTGGACCACATTGCTTGTAGCGACCTTTGACTTAATATTAAAAGGAAATAAATCATGTAATTTTATTGTAGGACCTTGCCATTGGGGTGGGACATGTATACAGACTTAATTTTGTAATTTATAAGTAATACATAGCTATCATTTTAAGCATACTTGCAATAACACTATGATTATCCAAAAATCCCAAATAATAATATTTTACTGTAAAACATCCCCCCCCCAAACCCTGTGGTTTTTTATTAATCAAAAACAATTGATTTTGTTGAGTGTAAAAAGCAAGGTGCAGAACAATGTATAAAATATGCTACCTTTTGTGTAAGATAATTTTTGTGAATATAGATTTATGCTTGAATATACATAAAAAAATCTGGCAAGATATAAGAAACTAAGGTAGTTGGTTTTCTGTTAAAGGAAATTGGACAGATTGGATTCAGGATGAGAGGGAGATTTTTGTTTTTCATTGTTTATCTTTTAATTCTTTTTGCTATTTTGAATCATATAGTTTAAAAAAGTATAAAAAATAAATAAAATTAACAAATAAAAATGTAATTCAATAAAAGATAAATCAGTTATACTTTGACCTAAAGTTTGGGGTTAAAAGCATTAATTTAGTAAATAAATGAATCTAAATTATAGCCATTTGAAAAAAATCCCATTTTGTCATTTCTTCATGGCCTGGTCCTTTCTTGACCTCTGAGATGCTTGATTTGGAGTTTGCTTCTTATATTTTTCTAAGAAATGCCATCGGGTGAAGGTACTTTCCCAATAAAAAATAGGTTTAGGGAATTCAAAGCTGGCTCATTTCAAAAGTAGAATTGATTGTTATTTAACATAAATCTAATCAGGCCTAGTTTTGCCTCCACAGGGAGATATGATATACAGCATTGACATTTGGAGTGAGAATGATGTTTAGAAGTCAAGACAAGTGCTTGGAATAACAGAAAGGAGGAAATAGTATGATAGTTTGTGTATCATTTTGGTGGGAGAAATGAGATTGTGAATAGCTTATTCATGGAGATTATTCTTTAGGACTAATAAATCAAAAGGTTGGTTCTTTACCCAATCTTGAAAAAAGAATAAATGGCATTCTTTCTCTTTCCTCTCCTATGCCACTTCCAGATAAATCCTTGAATTTTTTAACCATATCAAAGTTTATCATACACTATAGTCAGTGCAGTGGATGCTGTGGTGTGCTTCCTCATACTCTATTCAAAGTAGAAATATTTATTTCCTCATCTGCTGGAAATGTTGGAGGCCAACAGTTCTCATCTGAGTCTCTAAGTCTTTCTCTCAGCTGAAGTGAGCTGCCTCATCCCTTCTCCTTCCTGGGGTTAGCCAGGTATGATTGGAATGGATATATTAGGTGTTTGCAAGAGCCCCACATTGTTTCCCTGGCCTGTGGAGTAAAAGCTACCATAGTGGGAGCAGGCCAACAGCAAGTGTCTAAAATGACCCTTCTCTCTCACTTCAGCCAGAATAGTATATAAAAAACAATATTGCAAGGATAGCAATCCCCATCATATCTTCATTTAATTCACTGGTCTCTCCTCTACAAAAGTCAGATGAATCCTGTTAGGCGAGAGTGGATACTGCAAACTCAACAAAGTAGTAGCCCCAGTTGCAGTGTGGGATGTTTTTGAAACCTACCTGCAAATTCTTTGACACTCTTCCATCAAGAGGTGTTCAGATCCCCTGTCCTTGAATCTAGAGGGGGCTTTGTGACTATCTTGATGATTAAAATGTGGCAGAAGTGATTCTGCTGCTTGACTTCCAAGGTTAGTTTAGTAAAGGCCATGTTGGTTTCTTTTGGGACACTCACTCTGGGAGCCTTCAGTTGCCATGTAACCAGTCTGGCTACCCTTGAGTCCACCATGTCAAAACACTACTTCGAGAGATGAGTGAGAGAGAGGGAGGAGAGGGGAAGAGAGAGAGAGAGAGAGAGAGAGAGAGAGAGAGAGAGAGAGAGAAATTGAGACTTGCCTGAGCAACCTTGGATGTTTCAACCTGTAGCTATTTGAGTCATCCCAGCCCAGGGACCAGACATATGAGTGAAAAAGGCTTTGTGATGACCTTGACCCCAGGCACTGACTAACTGTAACCACATGAGAGACCCTGATTGAGAACTGCCCTCCTGAGCTGAGCTGATCTCCAGAATTAGAGCAAAATAAATGCTTGTTATTGTTTTAAGGCATTGAATGGTTTGTTACAAGTAGGTAACTAGAACATAGCTGCTGTGCCAGATATGTTATCTTTTGCTGGAGGAGATCAATATGCCCTCAGGTACATGGCATGTGACTACTGATGGAAGAAATGTGCTGATTTTCACCCCTATTAGAAAGGAGGACCAGAAACAGTTTGTATTTACTTAGGATGGACAACAGTATACATTTATTTTCTTGCCCCAGTCTTATTAACTTTCCTTCTCTTTGTCAAAATATAGTCCCAAAGGTCCTTGGTCATCTGGACATCCCGTAGAACATCTTATTGGCTCACTCTACTGATGACATCATTGACATACCAAATGGGCAAGAAGTGGCAAGTACTTTGGAGGTGGTGGTATGATATCTATGTGTTGTAGCCTGTTTGGGCTGCTATAACGAGATACCACAGATTTGGTAGCTTATAAACAACAGAAATGTATTTCTCACTGAAGAAATCCTTGGGTGTCTTTTGATACTCATTGGCCCAATTTTGATGGCAATTTTGGTTGGCCTGAGAAACACATGTGACCAGGTGCTCAGACTCCTCAGATAAGAGGGTCTAGATTGCTCCACCAGATAAGCCATCTTGACCTGCAGAGGTGCTAGCCATGGGTGAGGGGAATCTAGAATGGCTGGTTGGAGGAGGGGGCATAAAGAGAAGTAGTTTTGGCACTGGGACCTGCTTTAGTGTTGGGGGCTATAGTTCATCACATTAATTATCCTGTGGAAATTTGCCCCAGGAAAAGAGACCCAACAGAATCCTGGAGAAGCTGCTCACAGACTTAATAATGTGAAACACATGGATCTGACAAGGGGTAGACTGTAGTGGATACTTTAATGTGCTGACCAGATCACTCCCTTCCAGGACTGAAACATTCATTCTCTCAGCTTCTGGGAATATTGGCAGTTGTAAGTTCTTGGCCGAGTTCCTTTCTAAGAATTGCCTTCAGCTAAAAAGAGGTGCTTTGCTCAAGATTACTCCATGGCTCTTTACAGGGGTGGCCACAACTAAGGACTGGTTGATGCAGGGGTCGCAAGTTCTCTTGCCCCAATTCAGGCCAACCCAGCTCCAGAACACCTTATAGGATCAGCTGAGGGTTTTGATGTGACCGCATCACAATTCAACTTCTCCTTTTGATCAGTCTTGCTTTCTTTACTTCCTTATAGGTGTTGAGAACACCCCAATGAATTTCCTGTATGGAAATCTTTTTCTCAAAGTCTGCTTCCTGGAGAACCTGACTTGTGACAGACAGGAAATGCATTTACCAATTATTAAGCACATTTTAACATTATTATACATATGTTTAGTGTACAAAAACGGGAAAATACAGAACAGTAAAAGGAAGAAGAGAAAAATTAACCATAACTATCTTTTTGTAGATAGCTTTTGCTTTTATTTAAATGATATTATACTTATCATATTGCTTTTCACCTAACAATATAATTTGGAGATCAGTGCTTGATCAGTGCTTAAGATAGGTGCTTGAGGGTGAGCAACTGAAATTGATTCTGTTTATTAAAAAGCAGAAAGCTTTTTGTTGAAAGCTATTCCGTGGTTCACAGAATTGCCAAGAAGGCTAGAGAATCAGGTTACTAAGAACAGAAACCAGGGAAATTAGGGACCAAGACCATAGGTAGAGCTACTCCCCAGGAGGAGTATGAGCCACTGTGTCCACCACTGGATGGTGGACACACTCTCCTCTGTCTCTGTTTCTTTGTATCACTTGTTTCACATCCAAAGCCCAAAATGGAGATGTCTGTCCATATCCCCAGCTGCTAGGATGTGGCAAAAGTGTGTAAATGGCCTTTTCATGGTCTGTAAAGAGATGTGACAGCCAGTCTCTGTCTCCTAGAAGTTCCTTTTCCTGCTTCCATCCTGTCTGTTAGAGGCTGTCCTCACGTGCTTGGTGATCACTGGCTCGCTGTTAATATTAAAGAGTGGGGCACCAAAGGGATGACTGAAAGCTCTGTGTGTGTGAGTGGGGCTGGTGGACTAATTGGTTTCATTGAGGGATCTCTGTACTTCACCTTCTCTAGGTCTTTCCTCTTAGGAAGTGTTGTTTCTTGGGAGAAGAATCCACCAGGTTTCTACCTGGGGACACATGAGTCTGGTTTCCAGAGCTCTGGGACTTGGCTGGGAGATTTCTGCAGAACAAAGTTTAATAATGGTCATGCCTTGCCTTTGGCTTTAGTGGAACTGTTTGTTTCCATTTTAAGATGTTTCTTCTGGTCTGGGGTAGTTTTCATATATGTTATTTCTCCTTTTTAGTAGTTTATTTAAATTCTGGAATGGACGTTGGATTTTATCAAATATTCTTAAACATCTATTGATATGATCATATAATTTTTTTCCTTGATTTATTGAAAAACGTTGAAATTTATATTTCCTAGTAACAATCCATTCTTGATTTCCATAAGCATTTTAGCTAACTGGATAACAGCACTTTTGGAAAGTCTATAACAATGTATCTGTGTAACCATGGCAGCCAAAAAGAAGCCTCATTCCAGGAGGTTCAGCCCAATGTACTGGCAAAAGCACAGGCCCTGGAACCAGACAGCCGTATCTTTGAGTCCTGCTTCTGCATCTTACTAATTATATGGCTGTGGCAAATTTCTTGATCCTCAGACTTTTCACCTGTGAAATGGGTATACAGAAATGAAAGTTAACTCATGGAAATGTTTTGAGGATTAACTGAGTTAATCTGCTGCATAGACAGAGCTCAGTAAATATTAGGGAAAAGATATTTTTGAATGAAGTGTATACCTGCAAGAACAGAGCAACTTGGTAACCATAGATGTCAAAAGACACTATGGAGGTAGTTTTGTTAGTGTGAGCTGAAGCTTCAAAGAGCTATATTTCATATCAAATTGTTAGCACTCTGAGAAAATACACATTTCTCCCCCAATCATTTTATTCACCACACATTTTATTCCTAACACCAGTTGCATATTAGAATAGATTATTAAAATTAAATAAAGAAATTATATTTAGATGAAACTTTTCCTTGTGTCTTCCTCCAGAAAAATTACTATCGTTCCAAGAAAGAAGATTTCAAATAAATGGAAATTGAATATTAACTTTTTGGGTGAATTTATTTTGAGTAAGCATTAAATCCAAGGGAAGGAACTGAAAAACAGACTTATGGATTCAATTCAGTTTAAATATAGATGCATTTTAGATTATATGTGTATGTATGTATATATATTGTATTGATCTATATGTAATATAGATTATGTATTATATATATTACAGATCTATATAGATCAATACATAATATCTATATAATATATACTGTAGATCAATGAGTTTGAGCTTTGTCAATATGTAGCACATACAGCATGTGTGAATATAGCTGCAAAAACTTATTCTTGATCTGTGTGCATATAATAATTAGTATGCTTTATTATTTTTGTTCTAATTGACTTGTGTAAATACAGATTTCCACCTTGATGAAATCAACAATAAGTTACGCAGGCTTTCTCATCTTTTCATATCCTATTCCCAAATATAACTCTACAAATATAGATAGTGTTTACCATCTTTCGGGATGTGAGCAATTGCTTGTCTATTTTGATGAAGGAAATAAATTACCTTCCCATAATATTAGTGTGAGTCCCTAATCTCATTAGGTAAAGAATTTAAAAGACTCCAAAATGATTCAAGACTAGTTAATAGCATCTTAATTATCTCACATCATTTTAGGAAATACAAAATGTCCCTCTGGGGTGTACTTTGTCTTGGTAGGAATAATGACGGATGAGGGTTTAGAGAATGGCTGTGCAGTTACGTAGCAAATTCTTCAAAAAGAAATACATGTGACGACTAAAGTCAGATCTGTTGACTGGACCCTGGAAAAGTGGCTTGTTGGAGGCCAGAGGGGAAAACCCTGGTTACCAGGAGGAAGAGGGATAGACGTTAGGGACAGGGTGGAGAGGGCCAGATGAACTGGCTTTCTCTTTAATAAAGCCACATTGGCCAGTTCCATTCTCTGGGAGGAATTTCGCTTACAGGATGAGGAGAAGGAAGAGTGGGGGAAAGGCTGCCTAAAGTTGAATGTGGCAGAGGTGAACCATGTTTTACTCAAACTCTGAACCAGACAGACACACCACTGACACCAGACACAATGGCTTTGACATCGCTGCTCATCACCACAGATGTGCAAGCACATAAGAAAAACCAACTGGTATATGAAAGAATATCAGATTTCAAAAGAGGGGGATCAAACTCAACAATCAGAACAAAAATTGCCTGGTGAGCTAGAGGTGCTGCAAGAAATGGGAGAATACTCAATTTTTAGAATTTTTCTAAATTATGTTTTAACACAATTCTTTGGAGCATTGCATTGTAAACATTATATTTGCGGGTGATCTTAAAGAGGAAAGAGGTGGAGATTGGGAAGGGTTGTATGGAGAAAACATACACAATGGATAAATTAAAATCTGTGATGACAGAATCATGTATTTATAGGTTGTCTGTTGCAGAAAATGGAATCAGTGAAGGGGGAGACATGCTCTAAAATTTCTCCCAAAACTCAGAAGAAGAAGATAAAGACATGGACATTGACTTAAGAAAAGATAAAGGAAATGTAGGACAGAGGGAGAAGAATGAGAAGAATTCCAGAAGGAACAAATAGTAAATAGAGAAGGAATATTTTAAATAAATAATAGAAGATACTTTGATTTTTAGCTGAATAAAGATTTAGGTATTAAATTTATGGTTTACTAAGCATGGGCAAAAATTGACTAATGAAAATAGACTAACAAAGAGTGTAACCCATATAGTATTGAGTCTAAGAGGGTTTCATGCTTGATATTTTTCAGAGGTGTTGATAGAAGGGTTTGCAGAATGATGACACTACTGCCATATGGTAGACAGAAACTGTAAGGTGTATCTTGATTCCAGAGGGTATAAAAATGCAAAAAAAATCATCTTTAATCAATGAAGTAAGCTAATCTAGTGAAATGTTTGCATTTTAAGGAGAAGAAAAAGAATATGAAGAGCACTACTTATTAAGGAAAAAAGATAAGGTTAAGATTTTTCTTATCTGCAAACCAATGGTCAAAGACAATGGAGCAACTTGCACAGAACTTGGAGAGGATAAGATATTGCATTAAGATCGTGATACCTGCCTCCTCTGCTGTTCATGTGAGAATGCAACAGAAAGACATTCTCAGACATGCTCAAGATGTATACCCTTAACATACACTTCCTGAAAATAATTACCTGCCATCATATTTCAGACAACCAAAAAATGAATCAAATTAAAGAAACCAAATATGTGGAATTCATGGTATAAAACAATTGGTGGCAAATAATTAAATTACTAATGCTTACGTTAAATCTAAATAATTATTGCCCATATTACAGCACAAATATTTTTTAAAAATCTTTAAAGTGAAGCATGTAATGTGTAAGTGTATTAATCAGAGCTCTTCAGAGAAACAGAACCAATAGGATATGTGTGTGTATGGGTGTGTATATATATATTTATTTATTATAATGAATTGGCTCACCTGATTATGGATTCTGGCCAGGTTCAAATCTGTAGTGTGGGCCAGCAGGCTGAAGATCCAGGAAAATGAATGGTGCAGTTCCAGTTTGAAAGCAAGCAATCTGGAGATCTGGAAGAATCGATGGTCCAAATGAAGTCCAGAGGCAGTCTGCTGGAGAATTCCCTCTTACTACGGGGAAGGTTGTTCTTTGTTTTCTAGTCAAGCCTTCAGTTGATTGGATAGGGCTCACCTACATTATGGAGGGCAATCTTTTTACTCTATTGATTAAAATGTTAATTTTGTCCAAAAACAACCTCACAGAAACACCCAGAATAATGTTTGTCCAAATGTCTGGGTACCCAGGCTAACTGAAGTTGACACATAAATATTAACCATCACAATAAATGAAAGTTCTATAATGATCATAACCAAGATCTAAAAGGAGAAGTTGTATCCTTAAAACTGGGAAATGTTAAGGAGTAGACTGAAGGAAAGAAGTGTATACAGTGGTATGCTGGCAAACCAGATCTCCAAAGGTAGAGGTAAGAAGAGGTGTGTCCACTCAGCTCTGTGAGCCGGTAGAGGATGCCTCCAGCACAACCTGTCTATGCATGTGTGCTTACGTGCTGAATTCTCACCTACTCTATCTCTCATCCATGCTTCATTTTTGTTTGCATTTTCCTGATAGGTCTTCCTCAGTTACTTTACTCTTCCTTTCCAATATATATATATATATATATATATATATATATATATTTTTTTTTTTTTTTAAAGCAAAATAGAGGGGTTTTTTAAAGCAAAATAGCGTTTTAGTTTTTAAAACCTTATTTGAAATTCCTAACCATTTGACAGGGAAATTTAACCCATTTACTGTCACAATAAACATGTTTGGTCTTATATCTGATATTTTGTTTTATGGTTATTGCTTTTGTACTTCTATCTTTCAGAAATATGGATTTTCATTGCTTTTTTTTTCTTCTTCTATATTCTTGAGCATTTTCCAAATTTGTTCTTTATAGCACAGTTTTCTAGTGTCCTTTATGTTTTAAGTTATCTTCAGTGTGGATTTTAATTCTTCTACTAGAGTTTAGATTTCTTTGAGTTCTTTTTTTAAAATTTCATCTGGCTTTTTTTCTTTTGAGGCTCCCTACTTTTGTTTTATTGAGGATTTTTGATTCCTTATCTATCTATCTATCTATCTATCTATCTATCTATCTATCTACGTATCAGCTAAGGATAAATGTAAACTTACTTGCTATTTACCAACAAGTATTTTTAAAAATTCTTTCCGTTTCTTTTAGAAAATCACTTTTAAGTTATGCTTTTTCTCTGAGCCTTTAGGGTAATATTATCTTTCCTTACGTTTCAGTGCCTTTCTATAGGCCTCAAATGTGAATCATAATTTTTTTTTTTTTTTTTTTTGCGGTACGCGGGTCTCTCACTGTTGTGGCCTCTCCCGTTGCAGAGCACAGGCTCCAGACATGCAGGCTCAGCGGCCATGGCTCACGGGCCCAGCCGCTCCACGGCATGTGGGATCTTCCTGGACCGGGGCACGAACCCGTGTCCCCTGCATCGGCAGGCGGACTCTCAACCACTGCGCCACCAGGGAAGCCCTGAATCATAATTTTAAGGAAGCAAATCTTTGCATCATTTAACTAACTATTCCACCAAAATATTGCTTAGGAATAATAAGATCTGTGATATTTTATGGCAATGGATTATGGGTCCCAAGTTACAGAGAACTCACAAGAAAGTATATTCCATGTGTGTTTTTTGACGTCCCAGAATAAAAGTAGGTTTTTTTTTGTTTTTTGTTTTTTTTTTTTTTTTTGCAGTATGCGGGCCTCTCACTGTTGTGGCCTCTCCCATTGCAGAGCACAGGCTCCAGACGTGCAGGCCCAGCAGCCATGGCTCACAGGCCCAGCCACTCCGCGGCATGTGGGATCTTCCCGGACCGGGGCACGAACCCGTGTCCCCTGCATCGGCAGGCGGACTCTCAACCACTGTGCCACCAGGGAAGCCCTAAAAGTAGTTTTAAAATAACTTATGATCTCTAGAACTTATTCTCATCTACTGAGAAGAAAGTATAGACATAAGAGGGATTATTAGAAATTTATATAGATGGAAAATATTTGGTATAAAAATTACCTCATTTTGGTAGTGATGTTTTATTAAGTTAGAAAAATAAAATTTTATTTGAGGCTTCCCAATACCCTACTGAAAGTTTGATATTTTAATCTTAATTCATAACACTTTGGGTTTTAATGACATAAAGAAATTTGGATATTTACAAATTTGTTTCTTGGAGAACTCTCAAAAAAAGCCATGCTTTTTCGTAGTTGTCCTGCCTCTTCCTGCCTTTCTCAGGAACAGTGAATTTTAAGTGAATCAGTACCAGAAATTTATGAATATACAAATATCTATGCTCACACATCAGACTTAGCAAATCCTTTGTAAAAGCGGAACAACTTCATATGATATATGCAGTTTTCCAAATGTTGTTTGCTTCTAACACTTAGAAACAGTCTTAGAAGGCATATAGAAACAGTCTTAGAAGGCACATACATTTCAGGCACCAGGAGTGAGAAACACCTGCTGGTGTAGGAAGAGCCAGAGATACTTTATTTTGACTTTAGACCAGCTATCAATATTCGACAAGAGCACCTGTGCTGAGAATTAGTCAGATTCTGCTCTCAGGCACCGTGATGCGTGAGCCTGCGATGGTAACTCCTTCTGGTGAAAGTGTGCAGGCAAGGCGTGCTTGATTAATGGGCTTAAATATCATTCTTATATATCTGGAGGAATTTCTGCCAATATGATCTAGGTGAATGTGACCTAGAAGTTCCTCTTAATTTGCTGCTTTGGGGTAGCTCAGTGTCTAAAGTGGCAGTGTGCTCTGGGGACAGAACATGGACTTCAGTCATGTAGATCTGGACGGAGGTCCAGCATTGCCTTAATTAACCACGTGACCTTGAAAGGTCACGTAGCCATAATTTATTAAGCACTTTGCCTTCAGTCAGATTTCCCAGAAGCAGACCCTGGGATGAAGATCGCTGTGTGCATCAGCAAGAATTCAATCAGAGAGGCAGAACTACAGAGAGTAATATGGGAAAAATAATTTATTATAGGGTTGCAAAGTGGGACAACTGAGAAATTATAACCAGGAGCAATTTCTTCTCAGTCGCTGTGGCCTTATCTGTAAATTTGGGATAATAAAACCTTCCTCTTTGTTGTTGTGAGGGATGAATGAAGAAACATGTTAAACAGTGCAGAGTGGGTGCTCAGAAACAGCTAAAGCAAGTTCTAGGCAAAACCATTAACTAGATCAGTGGCTCCCAGAATCTCATTTTACAGACTGACACAGTAACTCTAAAAAATGGGAAAAGTTATGAGCAGGGGCCAATTTTTAATTTTGCCAGCTTATGACATTAAATAAGCACTTACTATGATCACCATAATTTCATAAAAGAAAAGACATTTTAAAACCAAAAAATGTAAAGCCATTGATTATTGTCAACCTAGCAATAATGATGGACCATACTGTCAATTTAGCTTTACTGTGACATGTTCCTTATTTTTTCCCTTATACCACACAGGCCAGTGGACAGTGTCATGGACAGGCTGGTGCACAGGTGCATTTTGAGGAACAACTGAACTGAGCAGCAACCGCATATAGTCTCCTCTCCACTTGCCTGCATCCTTTATTCCTCTCTGCTTCCTCCTCATTGGTTTTCAAGAAATCTATTGCCTTCCCTCCACCCACCAAAGGTATTCCATTGTGATAGGCACTATTTCCCATCCTCCTTCTCTTCCTGGGCAACTAAAAGACTACATTTCCTAGCCTCCTCTGGTTGACAGACATGTGACTAATTCTGACCAATGGGCTGGAAGTATACATATCATCTGTCACTCCTAGGTGAAAGCATTTAAGAGCCACTGTGTGATTCTCCATCTTCTTTCTCCCTCTGTAGTGAAATGTCTGTTGAAGTGGAAGTGCCACAGATGGAAGCAGCTACCACATGGAGGGTGGCTTCCCTGGAAAGCTGCCTAGACACAGAGAGCTTTGCAGGAGCAAGAAATAAACTTGTGTAAAACCCCTGAGATGTTGGTATTTCCTCTTACTGCAGCATAACTTGGTCTGCTCTACCCAACACCAGCACAGCACCAAGACCTATTTGACCCAAGCAAGCTCACATCTGATTTTGTTAATAATTACTGCATAGAAATAAATATCAGTCTGAAAAGAAAATAATTCCTGACTTTCAATTTTTTATTTTTTAAAACTCCAATACTTTCTTCCATCTGACCCACACTGGGAAACTATGTTGAATTCTCCTGTTAATGATCTAAATTAAAATATCATAACTTAGAGGAAAAAAATTCAGCCAGCCGTGAATTTCCTTTATTATTGACCAGATGTTTTGTAAAGCTGCTTTGTTTGTGGGCACTTTCAGAGAACCTGAATAAATGACTTCTCTTTTGCATTTCCCTCAGGGAATTGTTATTCTTTTAAAGCTCCTGTTACATAAGGTTTAAGATAAATACAGCATGATATGTTACTTCAGGTTGTTTTCAAACAGTGCAATTGACAGTTTGCTAATTAACTAGATCCATGCAAGCAGCCAAGACCATTAATTTGGATATTAAAAAATTAATTTGTTGATTACTACTCATTTGTTTTTTAGGCATTTGTATGTACATACTGAATTCTGGCCTCTGGTAAAAACAGTTGAAAAATGGCAAGTATGTGCCTGAAGTTTAGGATGCCTTGGATCCATACGAAGGGTTTTATTCTGAAAACAACTGTTGCATCCTCACATCCTCCTAATTATAGTCCAGTGGAAAGAGAATGTCTTTTTCCCATGAGCTTGGAGCAAATTCCAAGAGTCGCCCTAATTGGTCACTGAAACATTCTGGCTAGAAGAATGGAACCATGCTGATTGGCCAGGTCTCAGTCACATGCTTACTCCTGAATCAATCATCTAGAGCAGGAGGCAATAAATCACAGTCCAAGTTAATAAAGTTTTATTGGAACACAACCACATCTATCCATTTAGAGTGTTTCCTATGGCTGCTTTGATGCTTCAACGGCAGAACTGAGGAGTTGCAACAGAAACCATATGGTCCACAAAGTCCAAAATATCTATTGTCCAGCCCTTTACAGAAAAAGTTTGCCAACTCCAGGTCTAGGAGTGTATTAGTTTGCTTGGTCTGCCATACAAAGACACAGACTGGGTAGATCAAACTACAGAAATTTCTTCTCTCAAATTCTGGGGACTAGAAGTCTAAGAACAAGATGTCAGCAGGGTTGGTTTCTTCTGAGGCTTCTCTCCTTGGCATGTGGAGGGTTGTCTTCTCCCTGTGTCCTCAGATGGTCTTCCCTTTGTATGTGTCTGTGTCCAACTTTCTTCTTCCTTTTTTTTTTTTTTTTTTTTTGCGGTATGCAGGCCTCTCACTGTTGTGGCCTCTCCCGTTGCGGAGCACAGGCTCCAGACGCGCAGGCTCAGCGGCCATGGCTCACGGGCCCAGCCGCTCCGTGGCATGTGAGATCTTCCCAGACCGGGGCACGAACCCACGTCCCCTGCATCGGTAGGCGGACTCTCAACCACTGCGCCACCAGGGAAGCCCCCAACTTTCTTCTTTTTATAGGGATACCAGTCACATTGGATTAGAGCCAACGCTTATGAACTCATTTTAAACTAATTGTCTCTTTAAAGACCCCCATCTCCAAATCTAGTCACATTCTGAGGTCCTAGGGATTAGGACTCCAACATATGAATTTTTTTTGCAGGGTGGGCGGGGAACACAATTCAGTCCATGACAAGAAAAATATGGGCTCTGATAGGTCATGACTTGGGTCACATGTTCTACAGTGAGGGGAAGGCTAAGAGTGAGGGGAGGTAGTTTTTACGTGGAAACCAGGATGTTATCACCAAAATACAGGAGAATGGGTGCTGGGTGGTAAACAAATTGTTCAGTGATATATTATCATTGCTTTGAATCCTCTAGAAGAGGAAAATGTATGGGTCGATTGGAAAGAACACTGAAGAAAAAATTCATGTTGGGCGATGGGGTGACCTGACCTTCTGTAGAGATAATGAATCAAAACAATACGTTAGAGTAAAAAATATGTTTCTCTTCAAGTGCAAAATAAAACAGCAAACCAAAAGCTGTAAACACAACCCCCCACTCCCCTTTTTTTTTGCCACACAATTTTGAGCTATTGTCTCTGGCATTAAAGATCAAGGGAAAACAGAAAATGCACAAGATAAAGTGCTTACAAATGGTGGATTTACATTAGTTACATGGATCCCTGCCAGCACCCAAAGTCCATGTTAGCAAGTTGGCAAGGATTCTGATAATGGTAGACATGGAGGAGCAGGCTGACAAAAAAGAAAAAAAATCAGGCAAAAGGTACAGTTTGCTATGTCTGGGGAAAGAATTCTTGGCCCAAAAAGCCAGAAAGGGAAAAACAAGAATGACTCAGTCCCCAGTGGCTTGTTTTCTTC
Organism: Mesoplodon densirostris; assembly: GCF_025265405.1. Lineage (NCBI taxonomy): Eukaryota > Metazoa > Chordata > Mammalia > Artiodactyla > Ziphiidae > Mesoplodon > Mesoplodon densirostris. The sequence goes on from NC_082676.1 coordinate 55,479,159, forward strand.
ACAGTCTCGAAGGAGAAAATTATCCACATAAATTAGGAATGAACCATTGTAGTGGTTCTCAAAGTCTGGTAGCCAAAGCATCAGCATCAGCTCTACCTGGGACTTTTTAGGAATGCAGATCCTCAGGCTTTACCCCAGAATAACCAAATCAGGAGCTCTGGGGAAGGGCCCCAGCACTCTGTGTTTTTTAAAAAACCCTGGTGATTCTGATGCATGCCAAAGTTTAAGAACCACTGCGATAGTGAATTCATTTATATTCATAATAAAATCTTTATGCTAAGGATTGCTTTACCAGTTAGGATAAGGTTCAGCAGTTGAATGTAAAAGAAAACCAAAATAACAGTGGCTTAAATAAGGTAGGTGTTTATTTTTCTTGTACATAGAAGAAGTGCAGAGGTAGGAGTTTAGAACTGGTCATGTGGCTTCATAGTCATCAAGGACCTATGGTTCTTACATTTTTTTTCTCTACTAAAATGTCAGCTTTCATAGTCAAAGTGATTCATGGTTCAAAATGGCTGCTGGAACTCCTGCAATTACATCAGCTTTTCCAGGCAGGAGGTAGGAAGCAAGGGAGGAGAGAAAAAGGTACAGCTCCTAGATGAATCAGCCTTCTTTAAGAAGCCTTTCTGGAAACTCCACCCAACAAGTTATTCTTGTATAATATTCACTAACTCTGGTGGTTAAGAGAGGCCTGGAAATCTTCCTCCTGCTGGTTGCATTGGCCCCTGAAATAAAATTGAGGTTCTGTCCGTAGAGAAGAGAGGAAGCGAAAATTGGAAGAAGATAGTGGCTGTCTTTCTCCTTCCTTTTCTAGAAAGGTGATAAAGATTTGAACAGAGATTTGGAGAAGTTTTGGGGGAGAATTGCAGACCTGAGTTTGGGCAAGCCAGATCAGAAGCAGGGAGTATAACACCTGAAGGATTTTGCTACTTGTGAAGGGTTCATGTCTTTAGATGGCTTCCTTTTGCAACTCAAAGGAAAGCTCTAGCAGTGAGAACTTTAAACATTTCCTTCCTATATTAAAGTTTCCTTCTGCAACTGACCCAGGTCTTCAATAAAGAATGACGACAATACTGTATCTGCACACTTTGTGTTGGTGGCCTTGGGGAGAATGAAGGACACTGCAATAAGGGAAAGAGAAGTATTTCAATGCAGACAGACTTGAGAGTGACCATTATGCACCCAACTACTTGTGGGCAAAGTATGCAACACATTCTTCCCGAGGTATATGAGATGATTTTAGATAGTACACAAAAATAACATCAATAGCACCTAAAAATACTTAACTCAGTTGAATGAGTTGAAAAGCACACCCATTGCCCTTCCACCTTTCCTCCTTTCTTTTCTGCCTGATACATGAATGTGATATCTGGAGCTCTAGCAGCCATTTTTTGACCATTTTTCCACAACACTGATGATGGAAGCCATATGCTAAGGACAGCAGTGTAAAAAGAAAGCAGGAGCTTACTTTCATAATGTACATCTACTTCTAGCCTTAGTCTGTCTACCTCTGAATTTCTTCTATGTGTGAGAAAAATAAACCCCAAATTTGTTTAAGCCACTGTTATCTTTTAGAGATTTGTCTCTAGCTGCTGAATGCAATTCCTAACTGATGTAGAACCATCTTTTGCTATTTAGGAGTGTTATGTGCTTGTAGGCACATTAATCACTGTTGTAATTAATGTGAAAAACTGCAGTGCATTTATTAAGGGGAATTAGACTCTAACATTAAGCTGGTAATATCAATAATAGGCATTTGTAGTATGCTCTGAAGACAGCTGCAATCTGTCATTACCCTAATAGGAGATGACATTTCCAGTCGCAGCCAGGATCTTGGTGGCAGCTGTAGGATCTGTGTGCTGTTAGAGAGGCCATACGATCTTGGATGAATTGGTAATAACACTCACACTGCATCTGAGAGGTTTTCGTGCGTAAAATAGGGTGATTCGTTTAAATAAAAATGGTGCATGCCAAAGTGAGAAGCAGGCCACGGGGGCACTTTGAGTAGAGATATACAACCAACTGACTGTGAGTAAAAATGTAATGGGAGAAATCGTTGTATGTATCCAACCTGTGGCCAGGTTTCTTCTCATAAAGCAGAGGAGACGTACTCAAACTGCAACAGCAGGTGAAGAGGGATGAGTGGACCTTGCTTCTACTTCTCATAAAGTGCATCTCATGGTTGCTCTTGCCTCCAGGGGGGCAAAACCTGGTTCTTGAGTGGGGTGTGTAAACAAATCTTACTTTCCACATATGAGGCACAGATATAGTACACAAACTGATATATGTTATATGGGTGCTCATAACACCTATATATATATATATATATATATATATATATATATATATGTTATGAGCTCATAACATTTCATGGCAAGAGGGGAGATCAGAAAAAGAAATTCTAAATGGCTGCCTGGGAGTGACAATGAATACAAGATTGAAAAACACTGGTGTATCTAGTGTGCTAGGTTACATCATTGGTCCCATTTCTTCACTCCATGATCCCATTTCTTGACTTTGGGTTCAGCAGTGTCATTTGCTTTGGCCAATGGGGTTTCAGAGTTTGGGAAGTGAGCAGAGGCTTGCAGTGTGCTTGCATAGTTAGACTTGTCCTCTTGCATCCTGGTGACCATGAAACCACTGTCTTTTTAGTTTGGGCCCCTGTAACAAACCTGAACGGAACCTACCACCTGGAGGCATCCAGCCAGCTGCAGCCTAGATCAGCCAAACCACACCCAATCGGAAGACCCATGAACATGAAAAGAAATGCTTATTTTTGTAAGCCACTGAAATATTTTTTGGGGTGGGATTTGTTCTGCAGCATTATTATGGTAGTAATTACCAGATACATATGGGGGTCCCCCCAGTGGAGTCCTGATCCTTGAAATAATCAGTTCCACTTTTAAAATTTGGGGCTCATCACAACAGAATTTACCAAGCACTACTTTAAACTCGACAGAATCACCACCTCTGATGTAAAATCTGCCTTGCAGTATTTTTGCCTCTATTTCTAGCTCTGGTCTGGATTCCATTGGTGGCTGCCGCTAATTAGATTGAAGTGAACTATAATTTCATCAGGATGTTTGGAAGCTTTGTGGCTTTTGCTGGCTTCCTATTTATCTTTTGATGTTTTAATTCCTGCTTTGTCCTAGCATTCCTTTAAAGACATGATTTAGTTATGTTTTCATTCCATTCTCTCTGAAATTGGAAGGTTTTCTGGCTGGTGTGGGAAACTACAGGCTTTGGGTTAATAGGGCTGTCCAGTAATGCTTGTAAGTCAGATATGAGCTTTTACTTTAATTAATTAAGCATTATTTGGTCTAAGCTCCTTTTTTCCTTGTTGTGAGCAGGATGTGAGGTGAAAATCAGTTATTTGCCAGGATTCTTTTTCCTCTGTGTCTTCAAATATATGTAAATATCCCAAGACTTGGCTCAGTATAGACAAAACAGTTTTGCTTCAGATGTTTTTGGATGTCACATAGACACAACCCCATTATAGCATCTTTGAAGAGTCAATTTCAAGAAATTTTTCAAAGAAATTGCTGATGCATTGGCTTCTAAGAGGAGTTACTATTTATCACAAAATTTTATGGCCTTAAAATATTTTGTGTGCAATAGAGAAAAATATCATTAAGATAGATTATATTTAAAAATGCAATCAGTGAGTAGTCAAATGAACAAATGTATTTAAACCCTAGCCAATAAAACACAAGAGCATGATATATTGATTTTGCATTTCCTTCTAAGCACAATTATAACATAAAAGAAAATTCTCAATTAAATTCAAAATCACAATAACTATAACTTATGACTGGATTCATGTCATGGAAATGAAAGTATGGAGTCATAGAAGGAAAGGATGGTATTTGTATACTACCAATAATTTTTAAAGATAGAAGTATAAGAGCACAAATAAGCTTTGCTTTATCTTCTTGCAGTTTTTATATTAAGAAGCCAAACTTTTCTCATTTCCTAAATGCTTCTCTTGCAATGAGATGTTAGAAAACCTCATTTGTTTTTAAAGTTATTAGATTGGAGCTTTCTACCCTGCAGTTCAGTATTTCCTCAGCCTCCCAGCCTGCAGTCTCACTACTGTCCAATATTTTACTATTAAAAGTGTGGCCCACGGACCTGCAGCACTGGACTCACTTGGAAGCTTGATAGAAATGCAGAATCTCAGGCCCTGCCCTTGACATACTGTATCAGAATTTGCATTTTAACACAGTCCCCAGGGGATTTGTATGCACATTAAGTGAGGAGGACCAGAATCTATCTTTAGCTGGGTTGCCAGAACTAAGGCTGGGGCATCAACCACGTCACCCATTTGGTTCCTTCTATGCTCCTGGGCCCACCCATCCTTACATAAGGATACCTTTAAATGACAAGTGCTCTAAAACAAAAGCTCAGCCACATCCTTTGATTTGCATGGCCCTTAAACAGAGAGGAAGAGAACTTGGACTTGGCTCCAGTTCCCTGAAGGAGGTCTGCTAGGTGGGAGAGAGAATGGCCCCCTTACTACAAATTACTTTGTGTAGAGGAAAACTTGGCCTGAGTGGGCCTAGCTTGGGGTGCAGAGATCTGTATGGCAGCTGCCCCATGGTACTGTCCTGATCATCTTGGGGCCCAACATCCCCTGCAGTGTTGGCTGTCCTGAGGAGGAGTTGGCAGGGGAGACATCCAGGGTCTCTAGGGGCTGAGGAGCTCTTAAAGGGCTGAACTTAAGACACAGGCTGAACTTGAACCTTTTGGCTGTCTCATGTCTCATTTATTGAGCACCTACTATGTACCAGGCACCAATCAAGCTGCCTATGTACATCATCCCCTTTGGTTTGAATCCTTCTGAGAGGTAGCTTTTACTATTACCATTTTATAGACAAGGAAACTGAGGCTCAGAGAGCTTGAGTGGTTGTTCAAGAGTCATTGGCCCATAAGTGGAAGAGTGGGATTTGAATTCAGGATTGCCTGACACCAAACCCAGGCTCTTCTTATACCATAAAGAACTAAGTACCTGCTGTTTTCAGAGCAATGAACTAGGGGTTAGGGCTTCAGGCTTTGTGGATAAGGTTGTCCCGCCATACAAGGATGATAGTCAAGAGAGATGTGAAATGCAGGTTGCATTAATGGTAAACACTGTGCCCGATGCCTTCTCTCCTCTGTCCTCAGGACTGGACTTCCCTTGTATGTGTGTCTGGGTGAGAAAGTTCAAGAGGGCTTCCTGGACCATCCTCCCTAGAATTCATAGTGTCTGCTGTGTGAGCCACTCTGGGTCCACAGACCCCAACAGCCACTGGAGAAGGAGCCAGGTGCTGTTTTGACTTCTTGTCTCACGACATGGAAAGAGACGTAGGAAGTGGGAAGGGGCCCATCATGCATGGGCACAGAGGAGAAAGAGCAGGGGTCTGGCTGGTTCCTACCTTTATCACAGCATCTTGCTGACTTGTAAAATGTGACTGCAGACTGTCTCAAGCTGTCACCATCCAATCAGCAAGTCCTCCTCCCATAGGGTTGGCATGAACAGAAGGGACAGAATTGTTGCAGAGAGAGTCAAGTGTCCTACTCTCTTAAGGCTTGAGGCATAAACATTCCCTCCTCCCCAAACAGGGCCCTTGGGGGCAATGACAAAGATGCTGAAGACATATGCTCTACCCTGAGAAATGTTGGCTCCAGTTGGAAAGCAGGCCATGGGGTGCTGCAACCTGCTGGTGCCAGCTTGCGAGAACCAATGTATTTGCCTTTTCTCAACTCTGCATCTGTTGATGTCGTGATGGTAGTGTTTACACCACAGAAACTGGCAAATGCTACACACCGGGGCATCCTCTCCCCAGAGAGCCAGTTGTTAAACATTTACCAGCACCCCTCTGAGAGTAGATATGTACAAACACAAAAGATCCAGAGTTGAGCTAGAGTAATTCATCAATAAGTTATATCTAGTATTCAAGTGAAATCCTCTCACAACCCATATGTAGCAAGAGAAATTTCTCAAACAGATTTCTAAACTCTGGCAACTGGTCTTCCGTGTTTTTCAAAAATAATTCCAGTGAATTCAGGGTTTGTGGTGATGGAAATTGACATGGGTGATCCATCAGACATTGAAAGGGGTTAGAATAGGGGTTATCACCCTGGAGCCCACCTCAGAATCCCCCGGTGGGAACTCAGATGGCTAGTCTTCACCTCCAGAGTTTCAGATGCAGTAGCTCTGAGCTGAGGCCTGCGATTTTGAATTTCTAATATGTTCTCAAGTGATGCTGCTGCGGCTGGTCTGGGGACCGCTCTTCGGGCTTTGATAATGGCTAAGTTAGAGGCAGGGATCAATTCCGAAGCACCTCAGCGAGAATGTGAGTGAGGCCAGGGTTAGAAGGAGGGGAGTGGTCTGAAGGCAAAATGAAGGAGTGAAGGAAGCACTCCATTTATTAAGCACCTATAATGCGCTGGACATTAAGTGTAAAGTATTTTATATATATTGTTTCCTTCAGCAGCCTCTCTCATGAGTAAATGCATTCAGAGAGGATGTCATGGAAACAAACACAAAGATCTGGGGAAGTGACTTCCCTGGCGGTCCAGTGGTTAAAACTCCGCGTTTCCACTGCAGGGGTCGTGGGTTCGATCCCTGGTTGGGAAAATAAGATCCCACAAGCCACAAGGCAAGGCCAAAAAAAGATCTGGGCGAATGACCGTTTTACTCCACTGCAGACAACTGAAGATGGCAGAGCTAAGGAAGGAGAAATTAGAGTTTCATTTTCCTCCTGATGCCTGAGCTTGGATAATTATGTCATAATCTGTTTGAGATGGGCAAAACACAAAGCAGAAGCTGATGAAATGTGCCCTGTCTTGAATGTCCGCCAAAAGAAGGGAGGTAGTTTCAATTTCCCAGTGCCTGGTCCCAAGGCGCCCGCGTCCGGGCAGAGCAGGTGCCGCTCGAAGGAAAGGGAGGGTGGGCTGGGAAGAGCTGCAAATCTGGCACCTGATGAGCATCCTTTTCAATCACCACTGCACTCAAGCTTTATGCTATTCCTTTTAATTTTCTCAGTACTGTAACTGTAAATGAAAAGCAATATTGCACCACATCCAATTATAACCAGATTCCTGTCCCCTAGGACTCATCAAGGAGAAAAAAGTGTATTCATGGCTATGAGGAGCCATTAATCTCTGCACTTATGGCTCTACACATGGTTATACAGCAGCTGCAGGACTGGGACTCTTTCCCTCTCTTTTCTTTCTCCAGCGAGATGCACTTTATCGAGTCCCAGCTGGGTGTTTTATTATAAATTAGGCCCTGAAATATTGGCTTCATAAGTACCTTGGTTAGAAGCCACTAAATAAGATTTCTTCTTTGGTCTCCTACCCTGGGATCATCCATCCTTTCCAGTGGGATGTCTCATTTTCATGAAACTTCTCTTTGACAGTCAAAAGCAGTGCTTATTTGGGGGGAAGCAGAAAGGAGGCAAAGTGTCCTTGGAAAATGGGGAAATGAAACATTTTGTGGTTTTATGTGTGACTAATCGCTCTTCTGGATTTATTAGGAATCAACTACAAGTCACATTTCTCTAACTTCTTATCTAGATCATTACTTCTATACTCTTTCTGCTACTTAATGTAAGTTAATACTTATACATGAATACTTAATGTATTACCACTTCAATACTTAATGTAGTAATACTTAGTATATTAATATTTAATGTATTAGTTATCCTTCACTGCATAGCAATAATACCAAGAACTAAGGAGCTTAAAACAACTCACATTTACTATCTTACAGTGTCTCTGGCTGAGGAGTCTGGACACAGCATAGCTGGGTCTTCTGTAAGGCTGTGATCAAGATGTCAGCTGGGGCTGTGGCTTCATCTGCAGCTCGACTGGAGAAGGATCCATTTCCAAGCACATTGTTGTTGGAAGAATTTGGTTCCTTGCTATGGGACTAATAATGGCTTCAGTTTCTTGTCTTCAGTTCCTAGAGGCTGCCTGTAATTCCTTTCAACATAGAGTTTCCCAGCACAGTCATTTGCTTCCTCTATGCCAACAAAGGAGAGAGAGATGCCAGCAAGACAGGTGCTGAAAGCTTCTGTTCATGCATAGCCTCTTGCCTTTGCCATATCCTTTTGATTAGAAGCAAGTCTCAGGTCATGTCTACACTTAAGGGGAGGAGGACAAGGATGTGAACATCAGGAGGCAGGGATGATTGGGGTTACCCTAAGAATTTGTCTGCTGCAACAAGAGTCATTAAAAATGATGATAATAAAAATAGCAATAATAACTATTATTATTTTGTATCTAAACCACACATTAACCTTCAAAGTATGTATTTGGGGAAGAAGGGTTGGAATAGGTTCACCAGATGGAGAAATGGGGGAAGCAATTTACATGAATAAGGGAAATATGGACATGGGTATTCCATACAGAGTCTGGAACTCAGTGGAGAGTTCACGTGGGTGAGTCTTTGGTGTACCACGTGAGAAGGTTTGTACATGCCATGTTAATAAGAGGTCTGCCCTATACCTATAGGTTAACAGGGAGATTTAAAAGAATTTATAGAGAAAGAACTTATGGTTACCTGGGGAGAAGGGTCGGGGGGAGGGATAGATTGGGAGTTTGGGATTGACGTGTACACGCTGCTATATTTAAAATAAATAACCAGTGGGAATGTAAATTGATACAGCCACTATGGAGAACAGTACGGAGGTTCCTTAAAAAACTAAAAATAGAACCACCATATGACCCAGTAATCCCACTACTGGGCATATACCCTGAGAAAACCATAATTCAAAAAGAGTCATGTACCATAATGTTTCCTGCAGCTCTATTTACAATGGCCAGGACATGGAAGCCACCTAAGTGTCCATCGACAGATGAATGGATAAAGAAGACGTGTATACACATATATACAAGGGAATATTACTTAGCCATAAAAAGAAACAAAATTGAGTTATTTATAGTGAGGTGGATGGACCTAGAGTCTGTCATACAGAGTGAAGTAAGTCAGAAAAGAAAAACAAATACCGTATGCTAACACATATATATGGAATCTGAAAAAAAAATTTCTGAAGAACTTAAGGGCAGGACAAGAATAAAGACACAGATGTAGAGAATGGACTTGAGGACACGGTGAGGGGGAAGGGTAAGCTGGGATGAAGTGAGAGAGTAACATTGACATATATACACTATCAAATGTAAAAGAGATAGCTAGTGGGAAGCAGCTGCATAGCACAGGGAGATCAGCTCGGTGCTCTGTGTCCCCCTAAAGGGGGGGGATAGGGAGGATGAGAGAGAGACGCAAGAGGGAGGAGATATGGGGATACATGTAAACATATAGTTGATTCACTTTGTTGTACAGCAGAAACTAACACACCATTGTAAAGCAATTATACTCTAATAAAGTTGTTTAAAAATGTATGTTTAATTAAAAAAATAAATAAATAGAATAAAATAGATAACCAACAAGGACCTACTGTAAAATAAATAAATAAATAAAAAATAAAATGAAACAGATAATATAAAATAATGAAACAAACAAAACTATTGCTATTAGTTTTATGTGGATATGAATATTTCATGTTGTAGAATAAATCTAAACCCAAACTTCAAAAGGAAAAAGAAAAGATTTTAAAGCAGAGCTTCTATGTTTGTACAAGTATCTTTCTTACTTCCATATTTCTAAATAATATGATTACTATTCTACTTTTGATTTATCAATTTGAAACATCAGTCTTTGATTTTCCACTATTGTAGAGGAGAATTTGGGTCTTTTACAACTTTTTGTCATCATCCTCCCCAAACTGTTATTTTATGATTTTTAAAAATTAAATCAGGGCTTCCCTGGTGGCGCAGTGGTTGGGAGTCCGCCTGCCGATGCGGGGGACGCGGGTTCGTGCCCCTGTCTGGGGGGATCCCACATGCCGCAGAGCGGCTGGGCCCGTGAGCCATGGCCCCTGAGCCTGCGCGTCTGGAGCCTGTGCTCCGCAACAGGAGAGGCCACAACAGTGAGAGGCCCGCGTACCGCAAAAAAAAAAAAAAAAAAAAAAAAAAAAAATTAAATCAATAGTCAGGCTTTATAAAATGGCTATTATGTAAAATTGTTCACCAATGAGTTAAATTTGCGGGGGCATATTTCCCACTTCCTGACCCTAGCTCCCATAAACAAAATCCAAATAGTGGGATTCAGGGCAGTGCACATCAGTGGTGGGGTTGGCTCCAAGCTCTGCACAGCCCTTCCTGAAGATCAGCCTTCTGTCACTCTGCTCCCAAGGAAACTGTGCATATCAAACCAGTGACTTCATGTGGGAGGTGGGAGACCATGTCAAACGGTTTCACTTCCCCACTCCACCTGTCAAAAGGAAAATCATCAACTCCTCACCTCTCATTTCTAATAGCACCCTTGCTTGGAGCCACTTCAAAGAAGGAGGCTGCTGGCTGTCCTCCCTCATCCCTTTCAGAGAAACTTTAATCAGGGTTTATTTGCTCAAGGACTCTTGAGACCAACAGCTTTGTCAGTTCTCAGCATGCCGTCCTTCCTTCCCACCTCTCTCAAACCACTGAGGCTTGCACTGTTGGACAGGCTTTCCTGACCATCAGGGACAATTTCTGCCTCTTGTGAAATGACCCCCTTCAAATGGAGCAGCATGCGGGACAAATCATGGTCATTGTTTCATCCCTGCCTTTTTTAACTGGCAGGTGGGGAAAGCAGGAGAGCTGAAAATGAGAAGGCAGATGCTGGCAGGACAGACTGGTGGGAAGGATATGGAAAACTTTGACTTCATAATTGTCATGGCTCCTATGACCAGACCTCCGTTGTAGCTATTGCACTGTAAATCAAGACAAAGACCACTGAGATGAGAGAATAAAGTGATTGGTCTATTTATAGAACCTGCTCATTTGGGGCCACATCTTGAACTCAAAGTTGGGCTGGAAAGCTCACTCAGGCGGTGTGCATTTCTTGTGAAGACTTGTCTAAAACTTTTAAAATTCTGATGTGATCATCCTTGCAAAACTCCAAATGTCTATATGTTTTATTCCCCCATCAATGAGAAACAGGAACAAGAGCAGTAAAGATAAATTGCCTTATAACTATTGGTGCCTGGGAGGCATCTCTGACTTGGGAAAATGAGGCACATGCCTCGCATCAGGAGAGCTTAGGATCTTAACCCAGCTTTCAGGACATGGGGTGAGAGCAGTGGGCTCAGGGCCCACACTGTGACTCCCATCACAGGCAGCTTTTTCAATGTATTACTGAAAAGTTGAACCTCAGATGAAAACCCATATTAGAAGAATCCCTGATGCATTTCTTAGATCACTAGCATTTGTGGCAGTGGGGGCAGGGAACCATTAAAGTGGCAGAGTGGTGTCAGAATTGGGAAAAGCCTTACACTCCCTGAATCACCCAGGGAGAACCCCTTGCATTAGGAAGAATTCCAACATCTCACCACATGGGGCTCATGAAATGTCCTGGCCCAAGCCTTACTCAGAGAGAGAGGCTTTCACAAAGATTTTATAGGTTCCAAATTATGATAGTATCCAAAGTCCTCTCCCAAGAATTCTTTTTCCTTCTCAGTATAACATGGTAGTCTCCCATTCATTTGTGATCAGGGTTAGTTGGGGTGGTGGGGGCAGGGAGGGACATTTATCAGAAGAGACCCTGACCTTTTGGCCTGAGCAATTTGGTATTCCAACTAAACCCTGAATAAGATCCTTTGGCACCCTTGACAAACTTCAGAAGCTCTAATTCTAGATTTTATAAATAAGTGTACCAATTGGGAATGTGTTTGGCTGCATGTAACAAATAGTGGCTTAAACACTGTAACTGTGTTTCCTGTGACAAAAAGCCCAGACATAAGCAGTCCAAAGAGAGTACATACAGTTCTACTATAAGAGGACATATGCACTAAAAATCACTGCATTATACAAAATTGCACAATAGAAACCACAAACTTAGGGGAAAGATGAGATTGCGGCACAATATTCAAAAACATCATCAGGAACACATTAATATAAGACAGAAACTCAGTAAAATAAGTTATAATAGTAACATGTTAATGGTTAAGAAATACATAAATAATATTATAAATATGGCACTTTCCTTGAAAAAGGGCTGAAGCTTGCTTGTGGAAATGGGTGTTGGACAGATACACAGCTCCGTTCAGCTAGGTGTAGTATTCTGCATTTATCTGGTGATTATCATGGATGAAATTACATACAAGCAAAAGTGACATTTGCACTATGCTCAGGTTGTTCCCTATGATATCAGTCACATTGGAACAAATACAAAACAAGCATTATAGCAGAATTAACTCTACAGCTGCTCAAGGAAGTCATCCAAGAACCAGGCTCCTTCTATCTTCCTGCTCTGAAAACTTGTGTGTGTGACTTTTGTCCTCATGACCTCAAAAAGGCTGCTGGACTTCCAGGTACTATTCTACATTCCAGGCAGAAAGAAGGGAGGATAAAGTGTAAAGGGAGAAAGTACTTTCTCTTGAGAATCTTTGCTTGGGAAGGGGCACTCTCCCCAGGGCCATCCATCCATATCCGTTGTCTAAAATGATACCACACAGCCATCTCTAGCTGCAAGGGAGTCTGAGAAGGTGAATATTTTAGACAAGTACATTGCTAGTTAGTACTCTATCATTATCACCTACAGGTTTGTTGAGCGAGTTGTAACAGGTCCAAGTTCTGGAGATAAATTGGTTTAATAAATGTGTTCCTACTCAATTATCTAGAAAGACACCTGACCACAGAGCCAATTTGCCCGGGAGATCTTGTCGCAAGACATATATCAGATTTGAAGTTTCCTAACTGACTATCTCGATATTTTAATTTTAACCCATTAGAGGAATATTAATATTGCTCAGTTTGATACACTTCTAATGCACAACAGTTATGTGCCAGGCATAGTGCCAGGTACAGAGAATATAAAGATGAGAATAATGGTGATGATGGTGATGATGGTGATGATGATGATGATGGTGATGATGATGTTGATGATGATGATGATGATGGTGACTAATGCTTCTTGCGCACTTACCCTGTGCAAAGCAGTATTCTAAGTACTTTATTCATATTCATATATTCATTAGCTAATGGACTTCTCACAGCAATCATAGGGATAGGCTTTATTATTCCTCTAAATCTGTCAAGGATGAGAACACTGAGGCACAGAGAGGTTAAGTAATATACTGAGGTCACTCGGCTTGGCAAGTGGCAGTGTCATGATTTCAGTGTGGGTCCATGTTCTTAACTGCTGTTGAACCACAAAAGGGCTTACTATTTAGTTTTAGAGGCATGCACATAAGCACTAACCAGTAGGCAGAGCTTATTGATGGCCTACACAGTATTTAAAACCTTAAAAAATTAAATGCCAATATTTAAATATTGAGGGATTTTCACCACATACATATATTTATCAGGGTTATCCAGAGAAAAAGAACCATTAGTAGATGTATAGATATATAAAAAGAGATTTATAAGTGATTGGCTCATGCAATTATGGAGGCTAAGAACCAGGGGAGCCAATGGCGTAAGTCTAATCTGGGTCTGAAGGCTCCAGAACCAGGAGTACCAATGTCTGAAGGCAGGAGAAATGAATGTTCCAGCTCAAACAGAAAGGACAAATTCATCCTTCCTCCACCTTTTTGTTCTACTTGGGGCCTCAGTGGATTGGCTGATGCTCACCCACGTGGCGAGGGCTATCTTCTTTACTCAGTCTACTGACTTAGATGCTAGTCTCTTTCAGAAACACACTTGCAGACATCCCCCAAATAATGTCTTACCAACTATCTGGGTGTCCCATAGCCTGGTCAAGGTGACATATCAAATTAACCATCACAACTGGTTTCTCTTAAAAAAATTCAGAATATTTGGCAATACAGGACTAGTAGTCACATGTGGCAGTGGTTGGTTGGAGCTGAGTGGTAGCTCCTCCTTTTAGTAGGGCAATTTCTCTCCAGTACCCCACTCCCCACTATTCCCTACTGCCTTATGCCTCATCCCCTTTGTTTACTCATGCTTGGTCCTGCAGCATTTGAGTTAGCAATCCCTGCACTATGGAGCATAATGAGTACAACAGAGAAGGTAAAACCAGAGTCTTGTGGAATCACAGAGAAGTGAGTTGGGGAAAACTTCATAAAGGAGGCTATATCAAAGTTGGGTCTTTAGGGTGAGAGCAAGCTTGTTACGTGGGAAGGGAAGAAAGGCATTGCTGGCAGAGAAAATGACACGTGCAAAGGTAGATAGATTTAGGAAGATGCAGAATATTGCTCCCTTCTGTCATGACATTTGTGGAATTTTCCATAGTTGAAATCTATTAATTGGAATCTAAAGAAAAAAAAATCTGGTTCCTGTAATCACTGTATACAGTCTGGGCTTTTGGTATAGCTTTAATGTCCCTCTTGTTCTATTGATCAAACAAAAGAAAATTTTTTTTTTTTTTTTTTTTTTTTTTTTTTTGCGGTACGCGGGCCTCTCCTGTTGCGGAGCACAGGCTCCAGACGCGCAGGCTCAGGGGCCATGGCTCACGGGCCCAGCCGCTCTGCGGCATGTGGGATCCTCCCGGACCGGGGCACGAACCCACATCCCCTGCATCAGCAGGCAGACTGTCAACCACTGCGCCACCAGGGAAGCCCTAGAAAAGGTTCTTTTTGAGCCAGCATTTTGCTTCCTTGTCTGATGCTTGCTTTGTGTAGAAATTGATTTGTTTTCTTTCTAGCCTGCTGGGGAATTTACCCTCCTTGTCCTCATCTCACGTTATACCACAGCTTGGGACTCTCAAATTGAAAGCTCCGGACAGGCAGGATGCGTGCAGACTGCCCGAATTTGAATCCTGTCTCCGTCATCCCCACCTGTGTGTTTCTGGGGACGTACTTAACCTCTCTGGGCTTCAGTTGCCTCCTCCGTAAAAGGAGAATAACAGTAGTCTCGGTCTCTTAGGCATAGCAGGAGGGTTTGATGAGTTACTCCGTGAAGAGCACTTGGAGCGATGACTAGGACCTGGCTCTCAGTATATGCATCGGCTGTTTTTACAGATGCCAGTCAATGCCTAACTCTGTGCCGGTTGTTGGGAAAACAGGCGCGATGTGGTCCCAAGAGCAGGGAGCTGAGCTTCTGGCAGGAAGGTGGCAGGAAGGTCTGAGAGCAGAACATTTTGCCCTGTAAATCCTGTGCTTTTTCATCATACATGGAAATGCCAACATCACCAACCTATGAGTCTAAACCCTTAGTTCAGAGATGTTGCTCTTCACTGAACTTTGCTGGAAACTTCACGCTGGATAGGTAGACACATCAACACACAGGCGCTGGGCCATTCCACAGTGCCATCGTTGGCTGTGCTTTGGCATTTTTTCAGTCCCTTTAAAGAGACCCCAGTGGGCGGGGGCAGGAGCCGCGAGGGAAATATGTCTGGAAAGAGATATAGTGGAGATCATATTTAATGTGGCTCAGTGATAAATCAGTGTTTACTTTGGACATAAATTTTTGCTTTATGCTGGCATAGTCATAACAGATGTATTCAAAACAAAACAAAACAAACCTGCAGGAGGAAAAATAAATCAGGAGGTTATTGTCTACTTTGTCACTGCAACAAGCCCAACCATGGATTCTTCAAGGTGCTTCATTGTTCTGATTCTGATGGGGAAGGAAATGCCCTGGGGTTTTCTTTCTCTCCCTTTCTCCTGCTGCTGTTTTTTCACTGTGATGGTGCTTTTGCTGTCATCTTTCAGTGACAAATGCGCACCATGTGGGTATTGAATTTATTCAGCTAGTCCACCTGGGAAAGATTACGATTGAGGAACAGTGTTGGGATCTTCAAAACACGCTTCTAAAAGGAGAGAAAGTGGCTTTAGAATGATGTGGGGGTAGCATCTCCTCCAGCTGGGCTCCAAAAAGGACGTGAAATGAGACAAATTCAATTCTGATTACTACATATTTACAAAACGAGGCCAAAGGGCAGTAGGAAAGGGAAATACAAGGGGTCTCCCAGAATAGCAATTATGGGCAAACAAATGTGCACTAAATTAATTGACTTGAACTATGTAATATTTGGAAATCATCTGTCATTCCTTTCGTATTTGTCTCTGACCTAAGAAGACTAGAAATGGAGGATGGGTGGCTGAGGAGATAATTCTGTGCAAAAAAATAATTCTTAAAACAAACGTAGCCAAATGAAGGATGCTCTCTCAGCTAAGAGACTTGACATTCAAGAGGCAATGGAGGGAAAGGAATGCAAACAGCTGTTACTTACTGGGCTGTTGACAATAAATCTTGGTCCAAGCTACTAAAAAGTTGCCATAGCAGTGTGGGAAGGCATCTGCTACTCTCTTCTTGGGAGGGGGCTTGGCAGGAGGGGGAAAAGGGAGAAGGGATCTCAGGGTGAAATGAAAAGCTCTTGTGCCTGCTCTTTCCAACACTGATGTTTGTTGAAAGACACTGCTGGGGAGAGAAAAGATATCTACAGCCCAAGGTGAAGTCACTGCAATCACAGCTATTCTTTATCGGGAACTTGTTATGTTCCCAGCAGTTTCCTTATGGTATTATCTTTAATCATCACAGTATCTGTGAAAGTTAGGTAACATTATCTCTAATTTTAAAATAAACTTTATTTTTAAATTTATTACTATTTTCTTGGCTGTGCCACGCAGCATGTGGGATCTTAGTTCCCCAACCAGGGATTGAACCTGTACCCCCTGCAGTGGAAGCACAGGGTCTTAACCAATGGACTACCAGGGAAGTCCCATAAATAAACTTTTCATTTTAGACTAGATTTCCAGAAGAGTTGCAAAGATAGTGCAGAGATTTCAAGTATCCTCCTCACCCAGTTTTCCCCATTGTCAATCTCTTACATCACCAGGTGCCTGTCAGAACTAAGCAACTGACATTGTTAGGTTACTATTAACCATGTCCCAGGCTTGATTTGAATTTCATCAGTTTTTCCATTAATGTCCTTGTCTTAGTCCACTCTGGCTGCTATAACAAAAAATCCCATAGACTGGGTGGTTTAAACAGCAGAAATTTATTTCTCACAGTTCTGGAAGTTGAGAAGTCTGAGTTCAAGGTGCCAGCAGATTCAGTGTCTGGTGAGAACCCATGTCCTTTTTCATACATGGTCATCCTCTTGCTGTGTCCTCACATGTTAGAAGGGACAAAGGAGCTCTCTGGAATCTCATATAAGGGCACTAATCCCATTCATGTGGGCTCCACGCTCATGTCCTGACCATCTCCCTGAAGGCATCATCTCCTAATACCATCATATGAGAGGTTAGGATTTCAATATCTGAATTTTGTGGGGACACAAATATTCAGCCACTAGCAGTCTTCTTTCTACTCCAGAATTCTAACCACATTACACATGGTCATCATGTTCCCCAGTCTCCTCTGGTCTGTGACAGTCTCTCAGTCTTTCCTTGTTTTTCATATCCTTAACAGTCTTGAGGGGTACTCATTATCATTATTTTAACAGATCAAGGAATTAAACCTCAGAGAGGTTAAATGGCTTGTCCAAGTTCAGACAACTTATAGAAGCAGCACCAGATTTCTACCAAGCCAGTTCCAAGTCTGTTTCTCAGACTTGAGCTTGCATTAGAATCACCAGGAGGGCTTGTTAAGACTCAGACTGCAGGGACCCACCCCCAGAGTTTCAGATTCAGTAGCTCTGGAGTGAAGTCAGAATTTGCATATCTTGAAGTTTCTCAGGTGATAGTAGTGATGATGATACTGGTCTGGGGACAACATTTTGAGAACTTCTGTATTAAGCCAAGTCCCATTTGAGCTGTTTACTCAGATCAAATTAACTAGATACCTGTCAAATCTCCATTTTACTCTCTGAAGTGTAGAAATGAGATCAGATTCTGATATGTCTACCTCTCTCTTCCTTCCCTGCTTTCCTCTCTCCCCCTTTTTGAGCATCTCCGAACTAGGCACCAGAAGTATAGTCAAGGGTATTTCTTACCCTGGGTAGTAGAACGAGAGTGGTGCTTGCAGCCTGGCAGAGACTGGTTTGTGCCCTATTCTATCACATCTCAAGTGGCCTTGTGACTTCACATGATTATGTTCGTCTTAGTGTCCTCAACTGAAAAATGCTAATAACTAATTCCTACCCTAGACATTGAACTGAAGGAGTTATTGAAAAAGAGGAGACTGGACTTCCCTGATGGCGCAGTGGTTAAGAATCCTTCTGCCAATGCAGGGGACACAGGTTCGAGCCCTGGTCCGGGAAGATCCTACATGCCAGGGAGCAACTAAGCCCGTGTGCCACAACTACTGAGCCTGCACTCTAGAGCCCGCGAGCCACAACTACTGAGCCCTAGAACCGGTGCTCTGCAACATGAGAAGCCACTGCAATGAGAAGCCTGCGCACCGCTTGCTGCAACTAGAGAAAGGTGCGCACGGCAACGAAGACCCAATGCAGCCAAAATAAATAAATAAATAAATAAATAAAAACAATAGAAAGATATCTCTTAAAAAAAAAAAAGAGGCGACTGACAGATAATGTGAAATTCATACATTCTCTTGGAAATATTAACACTTTTTTCTTTCTTCATGAGAAACTTTCCATATTATTGATTCAAAATTTATTCTTCCTTTCTTGCTTTTAAAAAAAAATGCTACTACAAAGCTGAACTGTGCTGAAAGCAAAATGTGGAGATTGTTAACCACCGATTTAAGAATTAAGCCATTAAAGACAATGGACAATACAGCCTCACGAAAGAGGTATACTCATTTACTGAATTTAAGTAGTGGGACGGACGGTAAAGTAAACTTTTATGCCAGTGTAATAACTTTCAGTGCCCTGGCATTTAGTGAAGCCACAGGTAAGGCATTATCATGCCATGGTTGGTCACTTAAAAACAAATTACCTATATTACGTGTTGTTTTCTGGCACAATTTATAAAGGAATAACTCAGGACCATTGTCCTTCCTTTAGATGATCTTGACCCTAGGCCTATTTTAAATATTTCTTTAAAAGGATCTTGAGGGAGAGAAAAATAAAACTACTCAACCTTCTGGTGTTATCTGAAAAAGTGCTGCAAGTTTTTTGAAACCCTTGAAGAATTTATTACCTTAGGTACTCCCATATTAATGATTCATATTATTTTCAAGCTCTCTCTCTATTTCATATTTTGATTAGAAGCTCAGCTTGACTTTTAAGTTGGGCTGAATTCACAATAAAATATGAAACTTTAGTTACTTCATTTGTTATCCTTCACATCTCTGCCCCTTAATTATTTAAAACACTTCCAAGTAATCACAGGTTTTCTAAAACAAAGTACAAATCATCATGCACACAGCCCTCGGGGGCAGAGAAAAGAATTCTGCGTGTGTTAGCATATTTAATCATCCCATTTGGGGGAAGATAATCCGTTTTAATTTTCTTAAACCGTGCTCACTGCTTTCATTATTTTCTTTACTTCAAAGATCAACTTGACAACTATTTTTCTTCACAACCAGGCTTATGGTTTTACTCCAAATCTATCTGATTTCATGGCCTTCAGTGTTGTTTTTGTGTATTATGAATTTCTCAGTTGGCAGTGTTTATTACATGGAAACTTACAACTCTTTGTAGAAGTACTATCTTGCAGAAGTTGTTGCTGGGTTTTTGTTTTTGTTTTTTGAAAGAGGGGAATAATGTTTTCAGAGGGATGGTGAGGAATACCTTGCAAAACCTACTCAATAATAGTGCATTGGATCATACTTCTGCAATATGCACTGTTTTCTTTTTGTTTCCTGTTATTTCTCTCCTACCACCCCCAATTAAGCAGTGAGCCCCTCTGTGTTCTTGCCTCTGGCAGGGTTTGTGACAGACCCCTCTCCTTTTCCTCCTTCACACTTCAAAATCCTAAACCCATTAATGAGAATAGGGTTTGAGCACAGAGGCTTTCCCCCAGACTTTGAAAAGGAGACCTTGTAAAGATTCCTGGGTTTCTGAACTGGCAGAGCAGCAGAGAGAGCTAGTAGATTTTGAAACAGGAATTATATATGGCTGCAAGTAACAGAGACCACCATCTCCTAGTAGAGTGACTTAAGCAGAAGTGGTCTAAAAAACACAAAGAAGTCCAGAGGCAAGTAGTCCAGAGCTTGTGTGCCAGTGACACAGAGTTATTGGGGGTTTCTATCTCTTTGTTCCTCCATCTTCACTTCATGGTCTCCATTCTCACGGTCACCTCACATTCCAAAACAGCAACCAGAGCACCAGCCATCACATCAGCTTTCTTGGCAGAAGGAAGGTTGAAATAGTGCTTCTCCCAGGCAAAGCAACTCCTTTTGAAAGCTCTGTCCCAGAAGTCACATATAATATATCTACTTATATCTCATTAGACAGACCTTAGTCACATGGCTGTATCTAGCTGAAAGGGAGACTGGGGAGTTAGCTTTTATAGTAGTGTTCTGTTACTAAGGAAGAAGTGGAGGTGGATATTTGGAGAGCAACTAGCAGTGCATGTCACAGACCTGAAGGGGACAGGGGACCAAAGCAAAGTGAACTTCCTGTGTGCTTGATGTGGATCAATGATCAACGGGGATCACTTCATGTGTGTCTTACATCCTCCTTGATCAATTGGCACAATGTAAAACCAGTAGACCCTTACCACAACCTTGTGGGAGAGAGTGGGGAAGCACCTAAGATTTTCAGGCCAAAGAAATGAGGCTTGAAGTAGAAATTAAGCAGAGTTATATAAAATAAAGAAAGCTCTGATTTCTTAAACACCTAAGTTTGGACTGAGATTTATAATTATTATTGAGGTAGGGTATCTAAGTATTCAAGCTTTGATTCAAATACTTTATTTTTTAAAGTTAAGCACCAGGACTTGATTAATTGCCTTTGTTGTAAAAATGCAGCATGTTGGAAGGCTTGAGCAGTATTTTTCTAAAATGATCCACTAATTGCTGAGGACAGGGGCTGTATCTTTTACCTCTGCAGAGTGTCTGACAAACTAAGTCACCGCATGTGTGCTTGTTAAATGAATGAACAAATAATGGTAATCTAAGAGGTTTTAGTCACCTGTGTTTTCATATCTATTTATGTGTATCTGTATCAGTGAGAACTCCATTAGATGCAAGTAACAGAAATGGAAGTCAAATTGCTTAAAACAAAAGGTAATTTATCAGTGCTTATTTAAACAGTGGGCTTCAGGCATGGCTGGATCTAGAGGTTAGATGAACTCTGTATAGGCTCCATTCTCAGGTAGACTCTCCTCTCTTGGTGGTAGAATGATTATGATTAGCTCCATGAAAACTTATCTTTTAGTTTTGAGTCTAGTGGATAAGAATATCTTTTCTCAGGTAGCAGTAGGAACCGTCCCTGAGCTAAGTCTCATTAGCTCTGATTGTTCTGACTTGGAATCAGAAGGCTTCTCAGAACGCTTCACTAGAATGTGACAAATTTTAAGTCTCATTCTCACTGTGTCAATCAGGGTCCAATCAGGAAAACGAAAACACACTAATTATTTTAAGAGGAATAATTTAATACAGGTGGGCCAAATCCAGTTCACTGCATCTTTGGCACAGCCTGGAATGCATTTTCCTCTCTGTCTGACAGTGAATCAGTTCTAAACAACACTGTACCTTGCTAACTCTGTTCCTGGGCCCTTGGTAAATGTCTCTGCTATCATACTTGTTTTCATGCTTTTATTATTTATGCTACCCAAGCATTAGCTGTGGCCCCCTGGCCTCCTTAGGATTCAGAACATGTCAGCTCAAACCACCATTCTGTCTCCCCTTGGAGTCCAAAGTCCTCATCAAAATGTCTACACATTCTCAGGTAGCTTATATTCGCTATATCTGGTTTTCAAATCTGGATTTTGTACACATTTTCTCTGATTTTTGCCATGTTAACCTGGCTATGAAATTAAGCTCTGTCCTCAATGTGTAGCTTGCTATTTTAGATGCGATTTTTAAAAGTCTACTAAGATTGTTCTTTGTATATAGCAGTGGCCTTTAAACATCGATAAAGATCAGAAGGTAAATATTTTCAGCTTTGGGGCCCATAACGACTCTTTTGCAACTACTTTTGCTATTGTAGTGCAAAAAGAGCCATAGACCATAGGTAAACAAATGGGTATGGCTGTGTTCCAATAAAACTTTATTGACAAAAATTGGTGGCAGGCAGGATTTGACCAGACCATGAACCGTGGTTTGTCAATCCCTGGTTTGTAAGGCTATGGGTTTTGGTCTATTAAAGTTGTATTTTTAGTCAGTCATCTTATATTCTCCTGTTTGCAATTTTTTTCAGTTGATTTTGAAAACTTGGGTTTTTCAGGTATATAAATCATATCGCCTGATGTCTTAGTCCATTTGGGTGTGCTATAACAAAATACCACAGACTTAACAAATACCGTAGGTTAAACAACAAGTATTATATTTGAAATAAGTAACTATATTTCTTATAGTTATAGAGGCTGGGAAGTCCAAAATCAATATGCAGCAGATCCAGTATTGGGTGAGGGCCCGCTTCCCGGTTCAAAGACACCTCACTGGGGCTTCCCTGGTGGCGCAGCAGTTGAGAGTCCGCCTGCCGATGCAGGGGACATGGGTTCGTACCCCGGTACAGGAAGATCCCACATACCGCAGAGTGGCTGGGCCCGTGAGCCATGGCCGCTGAGCCTGCACGTCCGGAGTCTGTGCTCCGCAACGGGAGAGGCCACAACAGTGAGAGGCCCGCGTACCGAAAAAAAAAAAAAAAAAAAAGACACCTCACTGTGTCCTCACATGGGGCAAGGGAGCCCTCTGGGTCTCTTTCATAAGGATGCTAATCCCATTTATGAGAGCTCTACCTTCATGACCTATCACATCACAAAGACCCCACCTCCTACCCCTAATAACATCACATTGGAGGTTGGGATTTCAACATTCGAATTTGGGGGGACACTGGCATTCAGTTCAAAATAGCTAACAAGGACTTCCTCCTTGACCAAACTCTAGTCAAGCTCCCTTGTTCCCTCTTGTTGACTAGACCTTGTCCTTGGATGACCATCCTTGGCCAGTGGTCCTTGGTCTGCTGTCTTTGGACTGCTGAGCCCAGGTCAGCAAGAATCCTGCTAAGCCAGTTTAGCAAGAATCACCCTCTACCCTTGATACCTTATTAAGTTCCTCCCAATAATTTTCTTTCCAATGATTCTCTCACCCCACCCCATTTGCTATAAATCCCCAACTGTCCCTGTAGTTTTTGGAGTTGAGTTTAATCTCTCTCCCCTATTGCAATAGTCTTGAACAGTCTTGCTTGCCTGTTTAGCATGGCTGGTACAATTTTTCTTTGATACACCTTAACAATTTTTATTTTAACTTCTTTCCCTTTGTCCAGGTTATCAGCTACTGCCTCCTGACCTACATCAAATATAGTGGTGAGAGTGATGTATGGGTCAGTGTCAGTGCAGAAAATAGGGAAGACCCAACAGGACTGATTGATAAGCGTGTAATGAAAAGACTGTTTCCAAAATGTGGGCAAAGCTAAAGAAACCCAACAAGAGATGGTGAAGTACCCCAGGGCTAGACTGGCAACAGTGGGCTGGCTCTCACATGTCCCCTACACATGAAGGAGCAAGTGAAGAAAGCAGTTACCAAAACTTCATCAAAGCAGGGGAGGAGGGTACCTCACAAGAGCTGTGTCTTAGGTAGAAGAACACAACATTGCTTATCACAGCTAGATGGGAAGGCAGCGTGGTGGCTCATGACCCTGACCCCTCTGTTCTCCTGCCCCTGATCTCCTGCTGGTGGAAGAACTTAACCAGAAACCACAGGGCAAGGGAGGCTGGTGATGGAGTCCAAAGAGGTTGGCCTCCTGGAAAGCAGAGCAGGGAGAAGCTGGGTGGAGGATGGATCTGGGGAGAGGGTGTGGTGAGAGTTGGAGAATCTGCATCACTACAGATATTGTTGACTTGTGCAGACTTCAGTGGAAGAGTTTCCATGTTTGCCAATTAAGGATCATGCCAGTTTGGGGAGTGAAATGGATATTTTGTATCATATTAAGGAAGTATTTTTTTTTAAGTTTTTCTTTTAAAAACAAGAATGGATTTTGAATCTTATCAATGCCTTTTTGTTTTCTGTGCAGATGATATTCTGTTTTTTTTCTCTTCTATGCTATTCATATAGTGAATTATATTAGTAAGGAGTGTACTTTGAGGAATACTTGCCTTCTTGGGAGAAACCCCACTTGGTCATGGAACACGAGTACTGTTGGATTCTGTTGGTTGGTATTTTATTTAGATTTTTGTGTGGATATTCACAAGTGAAAGAGAATGGTCTGTATTTTCTTTTGTGTTGTGTTATCTTTTTCAGATTCATAAAAATACAGACAAGCTTTCCCCTTTCTGTTTTTGAAGAATCTATTCTCACCTTGTGTATTTTTTCCCTTGGCAGCAGAACTTGGAAATGCATTTCCCCTATAACATAATTTGAGAAGATATCCTACTTCAACAATGTTGGATCTTCCTATTTTAGATGGGTCAGGATCATCTGGGTTTAATTTTCAATTCATAGAGTTTCAGGAAAGAGTGGCTTGAAATAATCCAGCAGGGACCTTCAGGCAAATCTTTGCAAAATTTTGTTCTATTTTCAGACAAAAACTAGTGAAGGGTTTTCAATAGGTCAGTTGCACAATCAGATTTGACATTCTAAAGATTTCATGTTGACTTGCTTATCTTGGGAAAATTACTCTTCTAAGCTTCAGTTGCTACATCTATATATCATAGGAAAAAAATCTATGTTACAGAGTTTGAGAAAGTCATTTGAGGTAAGTGATATCTATAAATACTTATCCCTGAGTCTGTCTGACATGTCATAAACATTTATAAATAAAACTAATATTATTTTGTGTGCATATTCATTCAAGTTATTCATTTTTTGTGGGTTTAAGCAGTAGTTTTGTAGGTTCTTCATATAAAAAATATACCCTTCTCATAAAGATCATTCCTAGACGCATATGTATACTTTTGGGAGTGGAACCTTCTTACATTGTTGGCTTGTGGGAAACATATTGATTTATGTATATTTATCTTGTATCCAGCCAGCTTACTGCACTCTTTTATGAATTCCTATATTTCTTCAGCTAATTCTTTTTATTTTCTTGGTTATTCAATCACATTGTTTGCACACACTGTTTATTTCCTTTTCAAACCATTATTTGTGAATTACCTTCAACTTGAATTTGTTTGGAGGATCATATTTATCCTTGGAATCCAAGCCAGAATTTCATATTACAAATAGATTTCTTGGTGGAGAAGTGACCCGCAGTTTAAATTACCTCTGAATTTGAATAGGATGGTAATTGCAATGATTGCTTAAGACACCATTTGGAAATTGAAAGTTGGATATTTAACTTACCAGGTGGAATAGATAACAGGTTATTATGTGTATGATTGAGTTTAATGGGCTATTTATATGACTTCCACGTTCCCTATGTGTAATCATGTATTTATTCTGTCTTGAACTAAGGAAAGTTCAGAGAGGTTTAATTACATACCTCTTCCCCTCACACCTTACTGTTGATTTGGAATATAAAATGGGTCTTGATTTCTAGAATTGCTGATTATGCTTGTCACTCAATAAACATTATGTACATTTAAATGCAACGAACAGCATATAGAGGGCATACAGTTCTAGTGCAGTTCCTGACATATAATAGGTGCTATAGACTGAATATTTGTGCTCCCCCCAGAACTTATATGTTGAAATACTAATCTCCAATGTGTTTAGGAGTTGGCATTTGGGGAGGTGATTAGGTCATAAGAATGGAGTCCTCATGAATAGGATTTGTGCTCTTTAAAGGAGACTCCAGAGAGCTCTCACACCCTTTTCCATCACATGAGGACACAGTGAGAAGACAACTGTCTATGAACCAGGAAGCAGGCTCTTAGCAGACACTGAATATGCCAGTGGCTTGATCTTGAGCTTCCCAGTCTCCAGAACTGTGAGGAATAAATGTTTGTTGTTTAAGCCACCCAGTATATGAGATTATTGTTATAGTAGCCTGAACTGACTATGATGATAGGATACAATACACATAGCTTTCTCTCTCTTCTCTTTTAAACGGATATGTCCAAGGACTATAGCCCCATAATTTCAATCCCCCAATTTAAGTTCTTCCCATGCTCTACTAAGCCTACATAGTCTGCCTCCTGTCTCCTTTCCATCCTCCTTTTCTACTACTTTCTCCTTGCTTCCCTCACTCCAGCCTCAAAGATCTTGATCTTCCTGAAGCCTTTGAAATTTGAATGAATGAATGTTATAACCTCTAGCACATAATTTGTGATGATAAACAATATAATGATCATGGCTTGAATTAGCAGTATCTGACACCAGATGCTGATATTTCCTGGTCTGGGGGACCCCTGAGAAGCTGAAATTTTAAAGCTTAGGGATTGTTAAGGACCAAATTGCTCCCCTTCCAAATTCATATGTTGAGGTCTTAACCTCTAATATGACTGTATTTGGAGATATGGCCCGTGAAGAGGAGTTAAGGTGAAATTAAGGTCATAGGAGTTGATAGTGCTGGTGCCTTATAAGAAAAGGGGGATCTACTAGAGCTCTCTCTCTCCCCACCATGTGAGGACACAGAGGAATGGTGGCTGTCTGCAAGCCAGGAGGAAAGCCCTTACTAGGAATTGAATGGGCTGGCACCTTAATCTTAGACTTCCCAGCCTCCAGAACTATAAGAAGATAAATTTCTGTTGTTTATGCCATCCAGTCTATGGTATTTTGTTATGGCAGTCCTAGCTGACTAATACCAGCATACAGAGATGTTTATAAATGGTTCATGTACCCTTCCAGCCCACTGAGAAGAAGTCTGGAACATAGGAGTAACTGTGATTTTAATAGTTAAGAAAACAGACTTGGGATTCAGTCTGTTCCACATGCAACATGTCCTCTCTGAAGCAGTGGCTACCTGGATTGTGGTCTTTTTTTGGTGAGTTGCAGATGTGGGATAGAGTGAGCAAAATAACTGATTTCTCTTGAGGCCTCATTCAGAAACTGACACACTGTCACTTATGTTCAATTCCAGTGGACAAAGAAGGTCATACCGCCAAATCACTAACAGTAGGATGGGGAAATATACTCCACCCACTATCATGGAGGTAGTCATGTTATATCAAAGGGTATAGAATTCTAATACAGGGAGGGCATGAAGAATAGTAAACAATGATTCAATCTACCAGAGTTGTTTTATTACTATTATTATCACTTGAGAATGAAGCCAACATAGAGGAAAATAGCCAAGAGATGAAGAGAATAAGCATTGATGACTTTATTTGGCTCCTGCAGCTTGACTTTCCCTTGAGATTTTCAATAAGTGAAACAAAAGACCAAATTTTGTTTTAACTTAAGTTGTTAGAGTTGGATTTCTATCTTTTGCTATTGGAAGAATCCTAAGGATTAAAAAAAATGTGGGGTAGAAAAGAATTCATTACTCTAGCAGAGTAATAGATAAGTAGTAAGTCAGTTGATTAGATTATAGTTTATAAAATATTTATATACTCTTGATAGAAGGGACATACTCCTCACTCACTGATGTTGAGTGTGGCATGAAATTTGTTTTGGCCCATAAATTGTGAGTGGAAGCGATAGTGTGAAATTCCAAGCTTAGGCATTCAGAGACGCTGTGTATATTTTCTCATCTCCTGGGTGTTTCCCATCCTTGCCATGAGAAGAACGTATGCTGGGGAGTCAATGCTCCTAGGACAAGAGACACATGAGGTGATGACCTGAATCTGGACCCGCTGAGCTGTCTAGATTAGCCAAACACAGTCAGTCTAAGATGTATGAGTGAGAGATGAATGTTTCTTGTTGAATTGAGGTCATGGGGTTGTTTGTTATGCAGCAAGAGATGACTGAAATGTGCAACATTTCCCAAACTTTGATGGTGGAATCCTTTTCTATTCATGGAGAAGTTTCTAAGACAAGTTTGAGCCTTTTCAGTTTGGAGAAATGATGGTCTGCTTATCTTTCAAACAATCCTACATAAATATTGCTTCACTCCCCAAGGCGTTTGGTGAGAGTTGGGCAGGAAAAAAGTCCTACTTAGGGTTTAAATTAAATTGTTTTTTAAAAACTATAGAAAAATAAATCAATCAAATACAAAAATTTGTATTTCTTTCTAAAATTACTATGAACTTGAATAGGAAGGGGAAGGAAAGATGAGACTCAGCCATATACTTTTAGTTTGTCAATTAGCAAGATTATACTCTCTCTGGGAAGTGGTTACTGGCAAGGGTTTAGTGGCTCAATAATGTCAGAGTTGATATCTTTGCAATTCTCTTGCCTTTTTCTACATGATTGCAAGGTGACTCCAGCTCCAGCCATATAATATTCAAGGTCAACTTCTTGTATACTTAAAAAAAAAATAAATTTATTTATTTATTTGTTTATTTTTGGCTGCGTTGGATCTTCGTTGCTGCACACAGGCTTCTCATTGTGGTGGCTTCTCTTTATTGCGGAGCACGGACTCTAGACGTGCAAGCTTCAGTAGTTGTGGCTCCTGGGCTCTAGAGCGCAGGCTCAGTAGTTGTGGTGCACAGGCTTAGTTGCTCTGCGGCATGTGGGATCTTCCCAGACCAGGGCTCAAACCTGTGTTCCCTGCATTGGCAGGCAGATTCTTAACCACAGCACCATGAGGGAAATCCTCTACTTTTTGATTATAACAACAAAATCTTTCCCAGAAGATCTATTTGGTACTTTTCCACTTATGTCTGAATCATGTCACATGACTACCTCTCCCTGCAAGGGAGTCTGGGAAGTCAAGTAACT
This sequence comes from Mesoplodon densirostris, assembly GCF_025265405.1. NCBI lineage: Eukaryota > Metazoa > Chordata > Mammalia > Artiodactyla > Ziphiidae > Mesoplodon > Mesoplodon densirostris. The sequence continues at coordinate 55,507,866 of NC_082676.1, forward strand.
AACATTTCCAGGCTCCGTAGTGGGACATGGCAAGAGATGGAAAAAGTGAGTTGTGAAAGTCCGTTGGTGCCGTCAGTCAACTGACTGTTGATATAAAAACTGGAATTTTTACCAGTACTTCAAGCCCCTTGGAGAACATTCTGGGGAGGAAGCTTGCATCCTTATTGCTATTGCTCAGATGTTCTTCCCTGTGGGTGGAGAAGTAGCTTATTTGGTTACTGAGAATGATGAAGATGTGTTTCCTTGTGTATGGTCTCTGCCTGCAGGCAAAGCATGTTTTCCTTCTTTCTTTCCTCTTGTTATCCCTCCTGCTATTTTCCACCTGCTCTGCTTAAGCAAAGGCAAAAAGAGGCAGAAACCTTGGATGCAAACAAAGCAATCAGATCCAGTTACCATTAAGAAGGCTGGTGCTCTGATACTAACAATTTTTAATTGGATCCAATTTTTTGGGTAGAGAAGAGCACCCCCAGACCCAAACACCTCACTTTTTATGCTTTACCAGTTTACATGACAATTTCACATCCATTTAGCTATTACTTTATGAGTTTGGCATTGCAGGAGCTATTTAACCTCACTTCACAAGTGAGGAAACTGAGCTTGGAAAGGGCAAGTGAGATACACCCAGCTGGTGTCGGCATAGCCAGGACTCAAGCCTGCTCTTTCTGCTTCAGTGTGTGACACTGCTATTCCTGTGGCATTTATTCTACATTCCCTTTGTGCAGTCTCATCAATTCTGCTCATCCTGTAGTATCTGTTTTTGCATCCTGTTGTCAACCATCCTGAATTCCCCTTCAGCCCAGGAGAACAGTCTCAGCAATCGGTCAATGCTAATATGCCAGAAATTTCCCAGAGCTTTGTTGTTGAGGAGCCTGTCTTGATTTATTATTCTAAGGGTGTTGCTTAGGCAACATTGATTAATGATCAGTTTCTACATTACAAAGTAATCATAGGGCCTGATGAAACTGTTCAGGAAGCAGAAGCAGCCTTTGAGTAGGTATGAGATGTTCAGCCTTATACTAGATGGCCTGTGGCTGCCACTCTGCAGACTTTTAGCTGATGCTACACTGACTCTATATTTGAGTTTCCAGACTTCTTAAAGGGATATTGGCGATCAGGTTACAGTTTTCTGCTTGGTTGTTTATGAGTGCATTTTTTTGTTTTTTAAATTTTTATTTTACATTGGAGTAGTTGATTTACAATGTTGTGTTAGTTTCAGGTGTACAGCAAATTGATTCAGTTATATATATATATACACATATACATATACATATACACACACATATATATATACATACGTACATATAATATTCTTTTTCCGATTCTTTTCTCATTTAGGTTATTACAAAATACTGAGTAGAGTTTCCTGTACTATACAGTAGGTCCTTGTTGATTATCTATTGATTATCTATAGTAGTGTGTATATGTTAAACCTAATTTATCCCCTCCCTTTTCCCATTTGGTAACCATAAGTTTGTTTTCAAAGTCTGTGAGTCTGTTTCTGTTTTGTATATAGGTCATTTGTATCATTATTTTAGATTCCACATATAAGTGATATATGATATTTGTCTTCCTCTGTCTGACGTACTTATGAGTGCATTTTGGAGCAGGGTGTTGCCAAGTGTAGTAGCATAGTTTTTGGCTCTCTGTTCTTTTTTTTCTAGTGGCAAGCAATGCCTAGCACACAGCAGATGCTTAAATGTTTGTTGAACAAATGAATTAATTAGTGGACCTTTGGGTAGTATGTACATCTTTCTCAGCCTTGGCTGTTCACCACTTTTTGTAGGTTTCCTGGACATTCACACGTACTGTAAGGATTCCAAGAGGCTCCCTGATTCTACAATGCTTAGGTAACATCCATTCAGTTTGAAAAATTTCTAGAAGGAGGCAATCGAGCACTCTTGTTAGTCACCTCTGTGTTTCAACGGCCTGGGTTTGAATCCTGCCTCTCCCTTCCTAGCTCAGTAACTTTAGGCAAGTTTTTACCCAACTGAGCCTCAATTTCTTCATCTGTAAAATAGGAATTCTATGGTCAACACCTACTTCATGAATAGAGCAAGATTAAATGAATATAATGCGGGTTGAATAGTTAGCACATTGTCTGTCATCTAGTAAGTCCTTAGTGATTATTAACTCTTATTTCTGTTTGACTCAAGATTTAGTGAAGAGAACCTTAAGGCTAGCTGAGAATGACTAAATTCACCCATAGAATGAGAACTTAATAGAGTTTGCTATAGAATTAGTTCAGGTCAAATATTTACAATAATCATGAAAGGAAGTACAGAGGGATTACCAAGACAATTAGTCGGATGTGGCTAAGAGAGTAGAGTTTACCCTTGTTGGTTTGGAGCTTTGCCCCTCTTGTGTCCAACATGCTCTACTGATCCTATTTGCATTTCTCTCTCTGTTCTTAGACCTCCAGGTCTGTACTGTGATAGTGCTTTGGGCTTGTTTGTTTCTGGACATTCATTTTCAGTCTCTGCTTTGGCAATTTGTCAGACTTTGATTTCTAATAAGAAGGACTTTATCAGACGTATTCCCAGGGACCTGGCTTCCCTCCAATTCACTCTGCAAAGTGAATGCGATATTTGCCCAAGAAAGTTTTCAGTTTTTCCTCTGCCTCATTTCTACAGCTCTTAGTCTCATCCCAACCTTGGGACTTACACTTTTTTTTTCTTGAGTTTGGCATATGTTTAGAGCTATATCATCCAAACTCCTATCAAAATATTGAGCATTTTCTTCATCCTAGAAAGACTTCATACCCATTTTCAGTCAATCTCCCTTCTCTTCAAAGGCAACTGTTCCGCTTTCTATCTTTATAGATTAGTTTCATATGTTCTTGAACGTCTTTTGCTCAGTATTCTGTCTGTGAGATTTATCCTTGTTGCATGGGTTAGAAGTTCATTCCTTTTTATTGCTCAGTAGTGTTCCATTATATGAATATTTTGTGATTTATTTATCCATTCTTGTGTTGATGAACATTTGGATTATTTCCAGTTTTTAACTATTAGGAATGAAGCTGCAATTAACATTCTTTTACAAGAATTTTTGTGGACATATGTTTTTATTTACTTTTATGGAAATAGAAGTCGAATTGCTGAATCATCAAGGAAATGAATGTTTATAGGAATTGCCAACCTGTTTTCCCAACTGCCTGTTCCATTTTGTATTTCCTTGAACTTCAGTTGCTTGGCATCCTCACCAGCACTTAGTATGCTCAGTCCTTTTTATTTTAGCCATTTGAGTGGATTATGACTAATAATGTTGACCATCTTTTTATGTGCCTCGCACTTATAGCTAGTTAACATTTCTCCTATTGACAGGAAGAGTAATTTTCTAACTGAGGTCTAAACTGAACTCTGTTTTCCCCATGACTCCAGATAATGGATATCACCCAGTTCCCTGGGTAACTTCACCAAACACCCTGTGATAGTTAATTTTGTGTCGGCTTGAGTGGGCCATGGGGTTGCCCAGACATTTGGTCAAACATTATTCTGGGTATGTCTGTGTGTGTGCTTTTGGATGAGATTAACATTTAAATTGGTAAACTGAGTAAAGCAGATTGCACTACCTAATGTGGGTTGACCTCATCAAATCAGTGGAAGGCCTGAATAGTACAAAAGGCTGACCCTTCTATGAGTAAGAGGGAAGCCCACCTGCTTGACTGCCTTTGAGATAGGACATCAATTTTTCCTCCTTTCACACTTGAACTGAAACATTGGCTTGTCCTGTGTCTCTGCTGGAACTTGTAACTTCAGCTTTTCTTGGGTCTCCAGCTTGCCAACTGCAGATCTTGGGACTTGTCAGTCTCCATAATCACATGAGCCAATTTCTTATAATAAATCTCTTTATATCTATATATCCTATCAATTCTCTTTCCCTTGAGAACTGTGGCTAATACATACTCCTTCCCCTTTCACCATCTTCTCCCAAAGTGCCCCATTTTTGTTCTATTTCTGCACAAGCATTTATACATAACCCTGGGCTGGCTTCATTAAGTAGGCCATAAACATGTGTTCAGTGCTTTCATTTAACATCCTTGGGATTGCAATTAAAGTCCTTGCATAGAAGTTATCCAGAGTTATCGTAAGGCATTCAATGCAGCCATATTTGGAAGTAGTGACTTCACATTAGCATTGCATGAGACATAACCAAAGGGTGGTGGATCCCTGGCTTTACACTGTTGTTCTTTAATGATGTTTTCCAACTGAAAGATACGATTCGGCAACATAAAAATGAAAGGGCTCTTGCCCTCTTAATAGCAGAATGACTAACAGAATAACTAGAAGGATGATAAACCTCCACGGAAGGAGAAGATTAAGGATGCTGAGGGATGCAGCAGCACTGCAATAGAGATCTGTCTCCACACTCTGGGATGGATGCAAACCTTGTTTTTTTCATGATGTGGACTCAAGCATAACTTTCTGAAAGCAGAACTGCCATCAATCAAAATCCTGTGTGTAATGCTTCAGAGGCTCAAAGGGCGTGTTTCTTTCTTCCTCTCTCTTTCCAAACAATCTATTTATTTACTTGTTTGTCTACTAACATATTCTTTGATCTATTATATTTATCTATTATTTATTTGTTTACCTACTAGATATTTTCATTCATTTATTAATTTATTAATAAAAATGTATGGACTGACTTACATCCCCACACTGGAGTAAAATATAGCTTCCCCCCTCTTACGTTTTAAACTACACCCCATACTCCATACAAATTCAGTATCTTCTTTCTTGAGACATGTAACCCCTCCCCAGATTATACATGAACCCCAGGGGGAGGCTGCTGGATTTAAAGGGGGCACCTGGGTTTCCAAATATAGGCAAAGAAAGAATTAGCCATTTGGAAACTAGCCCACCAGCTTGGTGTATATTTTGTTCACAACCGAGGGTCTTGCTTTGCCTGCAGCATGGTCTCCCACCACCCGTCTATTTTGCCCTCAGCTCAGCAATTGTTTCCACTGCTGGACTAAAACCAGTCTTTTGCCATCTTCCCCAGGGCTTGATGTTGAGGCCAAGTCACTGTTTCACTAACCCTCATGGTGAGTATCACCTGTACAGCCTTGGTGTCTGTTTCTGGAAACTCACAATCTCAGTGCATTCTGGAGATTCTGAAAGATTCATTATCATCATCAGAGGAGGGGTCACTCTTCATCTTTCTTTTCCCAACACTCATGATCCTCTTGACGAATCTGCTCACATCCTCCCCAGCTACCAGATGAAGGGTACTGGAAGAGACAGCACTTGCCAGGCCATGAAGGTCCCGTTACTCCTCCATCCGGGGTATCAGGTGCCTGTGAACCTGACACCTGCTCACTTAGGAGTTCAGAGAAGACGCCGAGAGGATCTTCTCCAAGAAGTTCCCTGTGCCTACCTGGCCGAAGTAACTGCCTCTGATTCTCTTACTACAACATCAAAGAAACAACTAACCATAACTTTGCTATGAAACTAACCATAACTTTGCTATGAAAGTAGTCCTTGTTCATGTTAGAGACCCCAAGTTAGTGTGCTCGGTGCACGGTGAGGCCAAATGAATCGAAACATCAAAGTTTAGAGCAAGATTTATTGCAGGACCATGCAAGGAGAAGGGTGGCTCATGCCCAAAATACCCTGAACTCCCTGAAGGGTTTCAGCAAAGAAGTTTTAAAGGCCAGGTGAGGGAAGGGGGTCACAGGGTACGTGACCAGCTCCTGCACGATCCTCTGATTGGTTGATGGTGAGGTAACAGGGCAGTGGCACAGGGGGTTAACATTTTCAGGCTCCAGGAGGCCTGGGGGCTGTGAGCTCATGGTCATCAAGTAATAAACATCTTCCATTCTGGGCGGGGTGTTTCACATCTGTAAAACAACTCAGGAAATGTGCATTAGCTACTGTTATCTAGATACTTCAGAGAGGGCCTAAAGCAGAGGATGCGGGGGAAGGATGCCCTGGGAAGGCCCTATAGGGTCCTGCTCAGTTTACATTCATTGCATTGTAGGAGACTTAAGAACTACAGATAGGGCTTCCCTGGTGGCACAGTGGTTGAGAGTCCGCCTGCCGATGCAGGGGATACGGGTTCGTGCCCCTGTCTGGGAAGATCCCACATGCCGCGGAGCGGCTGGGCCCGTGAGCCATGGCCGCTGAGCCTGCGTGTCCGGAGCCTGTGCTCCACAACGGGAGAGGCCACAACAGTGAGAGGCCCGCGTACCGCAAAAAAAAAAAAAAAAAAAAAGAACTACAGATGAATAATGAAAGTAAAATCACTCAATCACCCATTATTCCACCATCTAGCATTACCTAGTGTCGACCTTCCATGTGTATCATTTCAGTCTCTTCCATGTACCTACACATACAAGAGACTGAATTATCTGGCGTTGTATCATAATCTGGTTTTTATTTTTTCATTTAAGAATATATTATTCATGAATCTATTCAAAGATATTTATTGAGTGTCTACTATGTGCCAGGCACTGTTATAGGCATTGGGCATACAGCAGTGGAAAAATTCCTGTCCTCAAGCATCTTGCTTTCTAAATGCCCTGATGGATAATAAATACAACAAATAATTAAAATATGTTATTTTTCAAAAAATAAACATTAAAGGGAAAATATAAAGGGAGTAAGGGGGATATGAAGAATGCATATCTGTGTTGGGGTCCAAGGCAGGCTGCCCCCAAATATGCCTCAATGGCATGTTGATTACTTTGAATGAATGTTACTTAAGAAACATCTGATGCAAGAGGGACACTCTGACCCTCCTCTCTGTCTCCCTGAAAGCAGGAAATAAATCTCCCCTGTGAAAGGTGCCCTCCCTGCATCTGGAAGTAGAAGGACACTTTATCAGCAGAAATGGGGAATTCAAGCTGAGAAGCATGTATAAACAAATCTTGTTGCTTTAAAAATTTGTTACCTCAAGCCCAGACTCTGTTTAGACTTTTTTACTAATTAAGCACCCAAAGCCTAAGTTTCTTTGTCTTGTCAATTCTTCACAAATCTATTGTTTCTTTGTCTACAAAGTATAGAAGCTGCCTGCCTTGGCCACTTCTTTAGGTCCCATTTCTACTAGACCTCTGGGCTCATGAATTTAATTTGTTTCATTTCTCCTGTTAATCTCTCTTGTGTGAATTTTTTTATTAGTCCAGCCACAAGAAGTCAAGAGTAATAGAGGTTGCTAACACATATATATGGAATCTAAAAAAAAAAAAAAGAAGAAGAACCTAGGGGCAGGACAGGAATAAAGACACAGACATAGAGACTGGACTTGAGGACATGGGGAGGGGGAAGGGTAAGCTGGGACGAAGTGAGAGAGTGGCATAGACATATATACACTATCAAATGTAAAATAGATAGCTAGTGGGAAGCAGCCGCATAGCACAGGGAGATCAGCTCAGTGCTTTGTGTCCACCTAGAGGGGCGGGATAGGGAGGGAGGGACGGAGACGCAAGAGGGAGGGGATATGAGGATATATGTATAGATATAGCTGATTCACTTTGTTATAAAGCAGAAACTAACACAACATTGTAAAGCAATTATACTCTAATAAAGACATTAAAAAAACAAAAAGAGTAATAGAGGGGGAGATTTCCTCCTTCTCCCCGCTATGCATGTTGAGGGTGTGTGTCGGGGGGAAGTTGACATTTTAGACGGGAGACCTCATGAACAAGGTGGTTTCTGGGGAAGGTTCTGGAGAAGGGGAAGGAGAGGAGCATCTCCAGGCAGAGGAGCAGCCTGAGTCCACAGAGCACCTGGCTTGTTCCAGAAACTGTGAGGAGACTCACATGGGAGAGTGGAAGGAGCACAGGGGAGTGACGGAGGAGCCGGTAACAGATGCCCGGGGTGAAAATGGCTGACCATGAGCCCCCTCCACTGTCAGGCTCCTTCCTTGTTGTTCTCTGTTCTTCTATGGTAGGATTATGGATTTATGTAGCCCACCACCAAATACTTTTACTTTGATTCTGGTTTTCCAACAGAATCAACTATGAGCCCTTGCCGTGATTTTCAATTCCTGATTGTCATGCTGCAAGAAAGGAGAGAGGATGGCAGAAAATGGGCACGTGGTGTCAGCCCATTTCTGCAGAGGGGGGTGAAATTTGGAGTTATTGCCCTTAAGTCCCATTCTTGCTGGGCTTGTGAAGGCATGATGCTGTTGACCTAAAGGGCCAGGAATGGCAGCCTTTACTGCCCTGAGCAAAATTAATGGGATGATGTAATGCCTGATAAATTTACCAGACAGAGGAAGGAGGCAATAAGGAGGGTTGGAAAGGGCAGGAACAAAAAGAGACACACAAGAGGAGACCAGAAGGAAGAGGAGAGCTGGAAATCTTTATAACATTAATAAGATTTTTGTTGTTCTGATTTAAAAAGTAGAGCACGCACATTAAAGAAAATTTGGAAAGTTTACAAAGTAAATATTTAAGCGAAAGCCACATAACTCTGTATCTAGAGATAACAATGAGACGTTTTATTGCTTTCCATCCAGAGATTCATATAATCAGATATGTATGCAGTTTTGGGTTTTGCTTCTTGTTGTTTAAAATTTTGTCAAGAACATTGACTTACAACCACAGGAATATTAAAAACCATGATTTTCAGCCATCATGTAATATTCCACCAATATTAAACCTGTATTGTAACAAATACTATCAGTTCTTTATGGTTGGAGGCTTTGGTTGTTTTTAATATTGTATTGTTATAAACAGTGCAGCCATGCAATCCTTCATTGGGCATCTTTGACTGTATCTCTGAATATTTTATTGGGATGAATTTCCTAGGAGTCAGATGACTTGCACAGGTAGGTGAATTTTTCTTTTTTAAATGCCTGCAGCCTTGAAGGCAAACGGTTGATGATTTTGTGCGATGCTATTTGATTTGTTTGACCAATCGTGAACAGGTGATTGGCTATTCAGTTCATGATTCTGTAATGTGGGCATTACTATCCACTTGGTGGCTGTTCCTCAGATTGTAACAAAAATACTTTAGGGGAAGCACAGGGCATCTAATATTACATGTCGGACTTAATTTTTTCAGGAAAACCCAACCTCGAGCTAAAAGACATACAAATAGAATCAATGTAAAAAAAAATATAAAGGAGACCTAGAAGCAATGTGTGGACCTTAATTAATTGTATCTGTTCAAAAACACAACTGCTAAGATGTGTTACATTTATTAGACAATCAGAAATTTGAATGGAGACTGAATTTTGATAATATTAATATATTGTTGACTATTTCCATGTGATGTTAAAAGATGAGTCATCTCTTAGAAATATATTTACAAACACTGAAGATGAAATGATATGATGTCTGGGATTTTCTTCCGCATAATTTGGGGAGTAGTTGATGGGGCAGCACTGACCATGAATTGATGGTAATGGGGCTGGGGTCTGAGTCCCTAGGGGTCGTTTATATCAAGGATTAGTAAACTCTGGCCCGAGGGCCTAATCCAGCCCATTTCCTGTTTTTGTAAATAAAGTTTTATTGGAACACAACCATGCCCACTTGTTCATGTATTTTCTCTGGTTGATTTTGCACGGTGATGGTAGAGTTGAGTTGTTGCTACAGAGACTATCTGACCCTCAAAGCCTGAAATAGATACTATTTGGCCCTTTACAGAATCTTCCAACCCTTAATTTATACTATTCTGCCTACTTCTGTTTAAAATCATTAACAATAAAATATTTAAAATACAATTAATGTAAAATATCTGTATGGTTCCTATGACTATTGCCATAGAATAGTGTTTCTCTACTTCACTGTTTCAAATACATTGAATCCCAGCTGAAACACATGGCACACATAATAAATTGCTGAAATATCTGTGGGATTATTCTTCTATTAAAATGTATTCCTCTGTGTGGGTAATACATGTATGGTATAAGATTTATAGGGAATGCTCTGGAAAGTAAGTCTCCTTTCCTCCACGTCTCTCATCCATCCGGGTCTCCTCCCTGGTGTTTCTTGTTTATTCTTCCAGGGATAATTCCTTCATGTACAAACTTAATATAAATTTATAGTGTATTTTCTCTCCCATACAAGGGATAGTATGCAATAAATATTTGCATTTTGTTGGTCAATAATATATCCTGGAGATTTTTCCATGTTAGTTGTATAATGATTCCAAAATTATATATAATTATAGATACGTGTATATGTATATTCCCGAAGTATATATATTTAGGGATATGTATGTATCTAAAGTATATATGTGTGTGTATATATATATATATATACACACACACACACATACACACACATATTCTCAGTTTTTGGAAAGCTTATGGGACACAGAAGCACCAGCCGTGAAATTGAAGCCTGGAGAGAGCATGTGTTTGGTCAGTTGGTCAGTAGGGGAGGGGAGGGTGGGCACCTGCTATTACACTTCCCTATCCCCATTCTGAAGAGTGGGTGCAGAAATAATTCAACAAGTGGGCGTTTGTTGAATAGTTGAAGGACCATTCTCCTCTTTATCCTTCCTTAAAACACTGAAGAAAGACAGAAATATCAATTAGCAAATCCTATTTGCTCTCCCTTCAAAGTATATTCAGAACCTGAGCACTTCTCACCTCTCCCCATCCTGGTCTGAGACCCACTCACCTCTCACCTCTGTCCATCACCGTCTCTTCCACTGGGCTACCCTCCTCTACTCTTGTTTCTCACAGTCTGTTCTTACCACACAGTCAGGGTCATCCTTTTAAGTGAAAGCCAGATCGTATCCCCCTCGTCTGCTCAGAATCCTTCAACAGCTCATCTTATTCAGAATAAAAACTAAAGCCTCACAGAGACTCACACAGTCCTGCCACACCCCGTCTCTAGGACCCTGTTCCTTTCTCCCTTCTGCAGCTACCTTGGCCTCCCCATCTCCTCTCCTTGGAAAGATCTTGACCCACCATCCACATTGCTCATCCCACACCTTTTGCAAGTTTTTGCTCAAATGTCACCTTTTCAAACACTTCTTCCCTGACTCCCTCTTTTTAACATCACCACTCCCCAGAATTTCTGGTCCCCTTTTTATTTTTTAAATTCAGTTTTTATTTATTTTTAAAGATTTTTTTTTGATGTGGCCCATTTTTAATGTCTTTATGGAATTTGTTACAATATTTCTTCTGTTTTGGGTTTTGTGTTTTTTTTGGCCACGAGCCATGTGGGATCTTAGTTCTCCCACCACGGATCGAACTCGTACCCCATGCACTGCAAGGCGAAGTTTTAACCACTGGACAGCCAGGGAAGTCCCTCCTGTCCCCTTTTTAATGTTTATTGTTTTTATCCATAGTTTTTATCACTTCTGTGATAGTGTCCTGTGGCTGCTATAACAAATGACCACAAGCTTGGTGGCTTAAAACAACAGAATTGTATTGTCTACTGGTCTGGAGTTCAGAAGTCTGAAATCAAGGTGTTGGCAGAGTTGGCTCCTTGTGGAAGCTCTGTAGGAAAATAGATTCCATGCCTCTCTCCTAGATTCTGGTAGTTGCCTGTAATCCTTGGCTTTCCTTGGCTTGCAGACGCATCAGTCTAATCTTTGCCTCCATCTTTACAATGTCGTCTCTTCTCTGTGTACTCCCCTTTGCTTTTCTTACAAGGACACTTATCATTGGATTTCAGGCCACCACTTTAATCCAGGATACAGTAAATCCCCTACATACGAATGAGTTCTGTTCCAAGAGCGCATTCATAAGTCCAATTTGTTTGTAAGTCCAACAAAGTTAGCCTAGGTACCCAACTAACACAATCAGCTGTATAGTACTGTATAGTACTGTAATAGGTTTATAATACTTTTCACACAAATAATACATAAAAAACAAACACAAAAAATGAAGAAAACAGTTTTAATCTTACAGTATAGTACCTTGAAATGTACAGTAGTACAGTATAAGAGTTGGTATATAGGGGCTGGCATCAAGCAAACAGGCAAGAAGAGTTACTGACAGGGCGAGGGAAAGGAGGTGGGAGATGGTAGAGCTGAAGGATTGTCAGCAATGGAGATGGAGGGCAAGCTGCAATTTCACTCATGCCTGACGTTGATGGAACACATGTTCGCATCTTTGAAAATTCACAACTTGGGGGTTCGTATGTAGGAGACTTACTGTAATCTTATCTCCAGCTCCTTTCCTCAATTACACCTGCAAAGACTCTTTCCAAATAACGTCACATTCCCAGGTCCCAGGTGTGGAACTGTGCAGGACCCTGTGGGACTCCTGGGCACAAAAGCCTTTCTGTGTCCCCCACTTCTGGATTATAGGAAATAAGCTTCATTTAGCCTCACGAACTTCCCTGAGTTCCAAAGGGCAGGTTCAAATAGATGCTAATTAGAAAGGGAGGGGAGGCAGAGACAAGGGAGGAACATTCAAGAAACAATAGTGCAGCCTTGGGGCAGAGTCCTGGTTCCCCTTCAAGGGATACACATAACAATATCTTTGAGCTCTTTTGCAGATACTAAAACCCCCAGCAGGTGGGAGAAGTTAACTGTATGCTGCCCACAGCACATAGACACCAGACCAGCTGGAACCAGAAGGTTGATGATGCTGAAGCCCACTTACTTCACCATCAAGCAGTCAGAAGAACCTCCACTAGCTGATCAAGCCTTCTTTACTACAAAACTCCTCACTACCCCCTCCAGGTCAGGACACACAGTTCTGAGGGCATTATCCTACTGTGGCCCCCTTTGCCTGGCAAAGCAATAAAGCTATTCTTTTCTACTTCACCCAAAGCTCTGTCTCTGAGATTTAATTCAGTGTCGGGGTACAGAGGCCAGATTCAGCATTAGGTGGACATATCTTTTGGGGGACCATCATTCAACCCATTACACCTTCTATCCTTCATATATTTACTGATTCCTTTGATATTTATCTTTCTCCCCGCTGTAGGATATAAAAACCAAGAGGGCCAAGTTTTTGGTCTGTGTTTTACTCCACTGCTATAGTTAGACTAGACAATGCTCAGCATATGGTAGGTATCCAAAAAGTGTTGGCTGAAAATGAATGAATGAATGACGGTTTTTGCCACCAGTCTTAGCACCAAGAACTGTAGGACATCATGTTTTCTCTCTACCAGTCCAAGATGCCTTGGTTAATACTTCACTTCCCAATAAAGTAATATGGAATATGAAAACATGATGTGGAATGTAAATGGGTGACATAAATCACAGAGTCCATTTATAAGTAGAATCTTTTGACAGGGAAAACCGACACCTAAATAGAAATGGCAAATATCACAATCACTGAACATTTTAAGTGATGCAGACAGAAACTCTGCATTAAAAAAGTCCTTAAAAAATTCCTGATTTCCTTTAGGGTCTTGTTATCAGTAACTATGTGAACTCTAAGCATAGTTTTGAACTTAAAAAAATGACTTGCATATACTTTGGCCTTATAAAATGGTGTATGATCAGAAACAGGGTGGTGGCTCAAAATGGGCGAGTTTGGGTGGAGGACTCTGCTCCCAGGACAGAGATGGACTGGGGTCCTGGGATCTTGGGTACAGGGCCTCTCCCACACAGGATCATCTGTCTCTTTTCCTGGACCAGGATGAAAGATGCTCCCAGAAATGCTGCTCTGTGTCTGGAAGGAACAGAGAGTGATAACAGGATTTATGTTTGGACTCATAGCCTTCGACTCAGGGTTTATGGTCAAAACAGACTCAAGGAACCCTCATAACTGTCACCCCATTCGACTCTCAGACCCTTTCCCAGGGTGTCTCCTGTGGGAAAATTGTTCCACTTGCCTAAAGCGTATTAGCACGTTGCCTGAGTCCAAGCTGCAGACGGGTCCCGTGGCTCTGCTCCAGAAAAATGTTCCAGTTGTCTTTCCCTCTAACAGCCTGAGAGGGTCATAGCTCAGGAGGAAGCCTCACTGGGATCTTCTATTCTTTACAATGTATTATTTTCAGAGATGTTCCCAGCTTTTAAATCCCAAACAAGAGAATAAAGGGCATTGAACATTCTTCTCTGATAATCTTTTTTCCACAAATACCTTTTTTCCCCCTGATTATCAAAGTAATACAGTTTTGTTGTTCAAAAATTGGGAAATAAAAAAGAAGAGAGTGCTAAAAAGACAGTCCAAATCACCAATAATTCTGCTGCCAGAAATAACTACTATTGTTATTTGGGTTTATTTTATTTTGGTATTATCTAAATGAGTATCTACATATATTACAAAATTATTATAGTTTGTATATAGTTTTTCAACTTTTTATTGTAAAAATACTGTAAACATACGGAAAAATGGTAAGATTGTATAGTGGACATGTATGGACCAACCATGCAGATCTGCAGTTAACATTTTACTTAACTTGCTTTATCATTTATCCTTTCTTTCCTCTTCTCCTTCTTCTCTTTTTCTGCCTACGCCTCCCTCCTTTTATACCTACATCCATCCATCCCTCCCTCCCTCTGTTCATTCATCCATACTTCTACCAATCCACCCACCTCATTTTTGTGGTGCTTTTCAAAGTAAGTTACTGACATCCATACGATTTACCCCTAAGTACCTTTGTCCAAATAACTTTGATCATGATTCTTCACTTAACATAATATGAAGTTTCCAATGTTTTCAAATATTCTTCAAAAACCCTTTATAAATTAGCTCATAATATTCCATTGCATAGATGTACCATAATTTACTATTTAAAATCCCTATTATGAGACATTTTAACTGGTTCAAATTTCCCACTTCAACAAATAATGCTGCAGTGAAAATCTTTGAACGTGACCCTTTGGACAAAAGCTCTGAAATTTTCTTTAGAGTAGAATCACAAAAAGAATATTACTGAGTCAAAGAATATGGACATTTTAAGAAAGCACTTAAAACGTAATTTCTAGTTTTTGTTTTTTGTGACACAGGAGCACACTGTATCATTACCAAATTCTTTCTGGAGTCCAGGTGGATGGGCTATGTCTAGGTCACGGTGGTGATGGGAGAAAATGGTGGTGGTGGTGGGGAATGACCTCAGATTCCAAAAAGTCTGGCATGGCGGTGGCTGTGGTGAAGGAACACGTCACTATTGAAGGTTCCTTCACGCACTTCTGCCTTGAATAAACAGGGTCAGGGTTGGACTTATGAGAGTCGGCTTATGTGGGGAAGAAAAAAGAAGCAGGGCCTGCCTTTCCTTAGGACCTGGGTGTCCATTCCTTTTGCAGTTGAGAGCCGCTCTCCCACCAGAATGTAAGTATATCTGGGAGCGCCACCCCAATTTCCAGAGACTTTCACTGAACGCTAAAATTCACTAGACAAGTGCTAAGGGGTTACAAGAGTGAAAACGACAATAGTTCTTAAGGAACACGATCAAGAGGGAGAGTCTTAGCGTTCTGTACGTAAGAGTTTATGAATAATCGAGGCAGAAAATCAAGGGGGCATAAGAACATTTATGAAACTTGTTTGTGCTGGGTCACAATATAAAATATAATGCCTAGTGTGGATTGTGATTGATTAACAAAGTTTGGAAAACATGGAGAAAGGCCTAAGGCATATGAGATCCCAGAAGAAAGGTGCCTTTTGAGGGTTGACAGGGCTCAGGGAAAATGTCACAGAGGAGGTAACATTTTAACTAAATTTTGAAAAATGAGTAGGAGGATGAGCTGGGAGTAGGGCTTCTCAACCTTGACACTACTGATATTTTGGGCTGGATAATTCTTTATCTTGGGGGAGGGGGGCGTCCTGTGTGTTGTGAGATGTTTAGCAGCATCCCTGGTCTCTACCTACTAGATGTCAGTAACAATCCTCTCACCACAATTTTGACAACCAAAAATGGCTCTAGACATTGCCAATGTCCCCACTTGAGGACAATTCGATCAGAACAATGTCTGGCATTAATAAATGTCAAATCTTATTAGCAGTTGTTGAGAATTTCAAATATCGAGGTTGGTGGTGCAGATTATTACACAGCAGGCCCTCTGTATCTGCAGGTTCCTCACCCACACACTCAAACAATTGTGGGTCGAAAATATTTGGGAAAAAAAAATTCCAGAAAGTTCTAAAAAACAAAACTTGAATTTGTCATACTGGCAACTATTTACATAGCATTTACATTGTATTTACAACTATTTGCATAGCATTTACATTATATTAGGTATTGTAGGCAGACCTCAGAGATATTGTGGGTTTGGATCCAGAACACTGCAATAAAACAAATATCAAAATAAAGCAAGTCACATGATTTATTTTTGGTTTCCCTGTACATACAAAAGCTATGTTTACATTATATTTTAGTCTGTTAGGTGTACAATAGCATTATGTCTTAAAAAATGTATGTGTCTTAACTAAAAATAGTTTATTGCTAAAAATTCTATCATCTGAGACTTCAGTGAGTGGTAATCTTTTTGCAGTAGTAGCATCAAAGATCACTGATCATAGATCACCATAACAAATATAATAATAACAAAAAAGTTTAAAATATTGCGAGAATTACCAAAATGTGACACAGAAACACAAAGTAAGCAAACGCTGTTGAAAAAATGGCATGATAGACTTGCTGGATGCAGGGTTGCCATAAACCTTCAATTTGTATAAAATATAAGATCTGTGAAGAACAATAAAGTGAAACACAATAAGGCAAAGTATGCCTACATAAGAAAACTAGAGATGATTTAAAGTATTTGGGATACAGTAATCAAGACAGTATGGTACTGGCACAAAAACAGAAATATAGATCAATGGAACAGGATAAAAAGTCCAGAGATAAACCCATGCACATACAATCACATTATTTTTGATAAAGGAGGCAAGAATATACAATGGAGAAAAGACAGTCTCTTCAATAAGTGGTGCTGGGAAAACTGGACAGCTACATGTAAAAGAATGAAATTAGAACACTCCCTAACACCATACACAAAAATGAACTCAAAATGCATTAAAGACCTAAATGTAAGGCCAGACACTATCAAACTCTTAGAGGAAAACATAGGCAGAACGCTCTGACATAAATCACATCAAGATCCTTTTTGACATACCTCTTAGAGAAATGGAAATAAAAACAAAAATAAACAAATGAGACCTAATGAAACTTAAAAGCTTTTGTACAGCAAAGTAAAACATAAACAAGACAAAAAGATAACCCTCAGAATGGGAGAAAATATTTGCAAATGAAGCAACTGACAAAGGATTAATCTCCAAAATTTACAAGCAGCTCATGCAGCTCAATAGCAAAACAACAAACAACCCAATCCAAAAATGGGCAGAAGACCTAAAAAGACATTTCTCCAAAGAAGACATACAGATGGCCAACAAACATATGAAAAGATGCTCACCATCACTAATCATTAGAGAAATGCAAATGAAAACTACAATGAGGTATCACCTCACACCAGTCAGAATGGCCATCATCAAAAAATCTACAAACAGTAAGTGCTGGGGAAGGTGTGGAGAAAAGGGAACCCTCTTGCACTGTTGGTGGGAATGTAAATTGATACAGCCACTGTGGAGAACAGTATGGAGGTTCCTTAAAAAACTAAAAATAGAACTACCATATGACCCAGCAATCCCACTACTGGGCATATACCCTGAGAAAACCATAATTCAAAAAGAGTCATGTACCACAATGTTTACTGCAGCACTATTTACAGTAGCCAGGACATGGAAGCAACCTAAGTGTCCATCGACAGATGAATGGATAAAGAAGATGTGGCACATATATACAATGGAATATTACTCAGCCATAAAAAGAAACGAAATTTAGTTATTTGTAGAGAGGTGGATGGATACCTAGAGTCTGTCATACAGAGTGAAGTAAGTCAGAAAGAGAAAAACAAATACCGTATGCTAACACATATATATGGAATTAAAAACAAAATGGTTCTGAAGAACCTAGGTGCAGGGCAGGAATAAAGACACAGACGTAGAGAATGGACTTGAGGACATGGGGAAGGGGAAGGGTAAGCTGGGACGAAGTGAGAGAGTGGCATGGACATATATACACTAACAAATGTAAGATAGATAGCTAGTGGGAAATAGCTGCATAGCACAGGGAGATCAGCTTGGTGCTTTGTGACCACCTAGAAAGGTGGGATAGGGAGGGTGGGAGGGAGACGCAAGAGGGAGGGGATATGGGGGTATATGTATATGTATAGCTGATTCACTTTGTTATACAGCAGACACTAACACATGATTGTAAAGCAATTATACTCCAGTAAAGATGTTAAAAAATTATAAAGTATATGGGAGGATGTGTGTAGTTTATACGCAAATACTACATCATTTTCTATAAGGGGCTTGAGCATCTGTAGATTTTGGTGTCCGAGAGAAGTCCTGGAATCAATCCCCTGCAGATACTGAAAGGGACAACTGTATATCCAGGTACCGCAAGGGTTGGGCCCTCTGAAGACAAGTACCAAAATTTGTATAATAATGTTATAAAAGTGATACCAGCCAACACATACTGTGCTTACTATGTGCTGGACAAAGTTCTACGCACTCTATTAACTTACTTAATCCTTAAACAATCCAATGAGGCAGGCTCTTTCTTGATGACAGCCTCTATTGCTTATATTGGTTAATATAGTGATGGGTGAGGCTTGAACCTGGGGCAAATTTTGGGCCATGTTGCAAAGGTGTAAGAGTTTTGGGCTCTGCAAGATTTTCCAGACACATGCTCCTCCAACCTGGAAGTACATAATGCCATAATGTGGCAGGCCCAGTAAAGCCAGGAACATTCCCTGAGATTCTGCACACCGGACTTGCCTCTGTTTTCACTGTGTTTGCTCCATTACAGGGGAAGCCACGATTATAGGGGTGGGAGTGGGGAGGGGTTCAGGCATTGATAAAGCTTGACCAATAAAGCTCAGTTTGGGAAAGAAAATGACTTTGCTTCTTGACAAAATTCCTCAAATTTCTGTCTCCTCTTCCCAAACACAGCTTTGCTGAGTGCACAAAAAGGAGGATTTTCTAAGATATCCAACATTTCCTGCGGCTGAAAACAAGAAAGATGAGCCGCTGAGACTCCAGGTCAGGAGGCTGTGGTGGGATGTTTTGGATCATGGCTCAACTTTAGAGACAAAATGCAGACTGAAGTGCTTTCTTCTCTTCCCCATTCTCGATGGCAGAAAGATGTGCCCAGGAGGTGGCATCCTCCAGGATGAGCCTAGCTTGGAAAGCAGTGTCTTTTTTCTTCCTTACCATAAGATGGCATCTGATGTCTGTGTTGTAAGCTGGGTCTTCTGGAGAGAGGGCTCCTTGGGAGACCACGCAGGCAGAAAGCCACTGCTCTCATCCATATTTGCTTTACATTTCTATGCTAACAAGGTGCGGTAATTTTATTACAAATGTGTAAATATTATTGAGTTTGTCAGGGCTGTTGCCTGAATCCGGGACAGATGACTGATGCTCAGGACCAAGAGAAGACTGGAGAGAGAAGCAGCGCGGGGGAGGAACAGAGAAGCTTGCCCACCCTGGCTTGCTTCAGCTAACAAGTCCATTTCCTTATGCATTTTGTATTAACACGCTGCAGTGTGGATCTCTTTGGGACTGAGGCTCATGCAGACCCCTTTCTCTGGCCTCAGAGGTGGGAGGCAATTCTGCCGTTTATGCGAAGGCAGGAATGACAGACTCCAGAAGCAGAGAGCTGGTTGCCCAGTCTGTGGTTTGCCTTCTCTTGGATTTCCAATCCTTTGATTGACTCTCTTTCCTTCTGATTGATTATTATATGATACTTTGTTTAATTGATGGCCTAATTGCGCTTGAAGGTACCTCAAGGTTTCACCATTTTAATGAAGGGGGGGGGGTCACATCCTGTCTCTGCCCAAGTCAACACCTCCCCCAAGTCCAAGGGATTCTTGAGTCTTATCTGAGTTGTTGAGAAGAGGAGATGCCAGAGGGACTAGTTTTCTCCTTGACCCATTCTCCTTTTTATCTGTCTCTGCTTCAGAGAGATGAGCTTCTCAGGTGCCAGGGAAGCCCAGAGGTTTTCCAGTTTCCTTGAGTTTCCCTCACTGCTCAGTGTTTTCTTAGGAGCCTGGAGGCCTGGTTTATAGTAAGAGCTCTATGAATATTTGATTAAATGGATGGAGGGTGGGAGGATGGATGAATAATCAAATCTCTCTACTGTTAGCTGAAATGGTATTACATGATTTCAGTACCAGATGAGTAGACAGAATGTTGATCTATTGTTATGAAAATTAAAGATCATGTTTAACAGTTTCTGTCCTGAAGAAGCTTGGAGTCTTTTTAAAAATTAATTAAAACTGAAGTATAGCTAATTTACAATGTTGTGTTAGTTTCAAGTGTACAACAAAGAGATTTAATTATACATATATATATTATTTTTTCAGATTCTTTTCCATTGTAGGCTATAACAAGATATAAGAAATGTATAATCTTATAAGGAATTTAAGATAGGCTCATAATTATTAAATGATTGTAAAAACTACCATCGACTGATCACCTGCTTATACCAGGTTTATATTTATGTAACGTATATAGTTATAATATATATCAGACTTCTTTTAAGAGCATATAAATATATATAACTTGTATAAGTTTATATATGTTATATGTAACATATATAATTTATATGCTCTTAAAAGAAGTCTGATGGGAGGTGGGAGAGAGATGGAGTAGGAGTTGGGATTAGCAGGTGCAAACTATTATATACAAGATGGATAAACAACAAGGTCCTACTGTATAGCACAGGGAACTATATTCAATATCCTGTGATAAACCATAATGGAAAAGAATATGAAAAAGAATGTGTGTGTGTATATATATATATATATATATATATATATATATATATATATATATATATATATAAAACTGAATCACTTCAATAAAAAATAAACAGCTCTAGGAAAAAAAAGAACTCTGATATTAATGAAATGGTCACCACTGTGGTCTTCCCAGCACTCATTGTTTCCTTTCTCATTCCCAGTAAAATTCTGCTTTTGGTCAGTTATTCCCCACTCCTACCCAGCTGATCCCTTCCTTCCCATCAGTGGGTTCTATTTAGTCTAAGCCATTTATGATAAACCTAACCCTCTTGTCAGTGTTTGGTTCCATAACCAGGCTTCAGACAATGAGTGCTCAGCACTCCTCTGGATCCAGGGGTGAGGATGTGACCCAGGTTGGTGTAATCAGTCTAAGAGAAGAACATCCCTGCCAACCCTATCACCAAACTGGGGGGAAACCTTGCGACCTTCTGTGGGATATGAACAGAGAAGCCTGTAGCCGATAGCTTTATGACATCTAGAAGGAAACTGGCCTTAGGATGATATTAATGCTTTGGTTGGCAGAGTAGCGAGATGGAAAGAATCTAGGTTCTTAATGACATCATTGAGTGACTGAATTGACCAGCCCTGAAGCCCATTCAGTCTCTGGGCTTCCTGTTACATGAAATACACTAGAATATTTTAATTGTTTAAGCCAGATAAAGTTGGCATTTTGGCTATTTTTAGTTATATTATTGCCTTTTTTTAACAGATAAAAAAGAAACTGAAGTTCAGAGAGGTGAACAACAACAGTAACAGCAACAGCAAATAATATTAAGTGACAAAGCCAGGACAGTCTGACTCTACAGCCCATACTCCAAGCTCTGAATCCAAATCCATGGTGTCACCTCCAGTGAATACAATGTAGAAAGTGTTTAGGAGTTTACTGGGGGTTTGGGGAAGGGAGACAGAAAGAACTTACAACTAGGGAAGGAAAATATTGGAGAGGGTTGAATGAGATTCCTTATTCCCATAAAACATGGGATGATAGACATGCCAACAGAGGGAAAAATGGATTAGGTCCAAACTCTAGTAGAGATGAATAAGCTTAATAAGGACTTGAAATTCGATATAAACTAAAACTGATGCTTTTGTGTCTTTTTGGTGGGAACACACTCTCCCTTCTTTTTTCTTCTACCTCTTTATTTCTTGTTCTGTGACTAGGGCATAAGAAGAGATCATTTATTTTCCTATTTAAAACAAAAAGCCCAACTCCCCAAGGTCTCTTTAGTCCAGAATGAAGGACAAGCTGACAATTGATGACAACTTGATTTTACCCTGGTTCGTGCCTCCTGGAGTGTGATTTCTTTGACCTTTGCCCAAAGTTGGATTTGCCTTTCACTTCAGATGTTGCAAAGAAGCTTTGCAAAAGCCCTCTAAGGGAACTTGCTGAGTGAGGGAATGAATGATGTAGTTGGGGATGAAATTTGCTGAGAGATGAAGTAGAGTGAAACTTTGTCAGAAATATCAAGAAAGCAACTTTCTTGAAAAATGTAGCTGTTTTATTCAAGTAATAGGCTCCACTGCCTGCTGCCAGACTTTAAATTTTTATCTTGAAAAGTTTTAAAAATACAGAAAGCTTGAATACACACTTCTCTAAAGAAGGTATACAAATGGCATATGAAAAGACGCTCAACGTCATCATTAGGGAAATGCCAATGAAAACAACAATGAAATACAACTTTATAGCTATTAGGATAGCTATAATTAAAAAAAGGGAAATAGCAAGTGTTGGCAAGGAACGTAGAGAAATTGGAACCCTTACGCATTGCTAGCGGGGATGTGAAATGGTGCAGCTGCTATGGAAAACAGTATGGTGGTTTCTCAAACAATTAAATATAGAGTTACCATAACCCAGCAATTCTATTTTTGGTATAAACTACAAAAAATTGAAAACAAGTACTCAAATAGATAGTTGTGTGTCAATGTTTAATGTAGCATTATTTGCAATAGCCAAAACATGGAAACCACCCAAGTGTCTATCAACAGAGGAATGAATAAACAAAATGTGGTATATGCATACAAAGAAATATTATTTGGACATAAAAAGGAATGAAGTTCTTTTTTTTTTTTAAGTGTTGGGTTTTTTTCCTAATTAATTAATTAATTAATTTTGTTTTTGGCTGCGTTGGGTCTTCGTTGCTGTGCCTGGGCTTTCTCTAGTTGTGGCGAGCGGGGGCCACTCTTTGTTGTGGTGTGCGGGCTTCTCACTGTGGTGGCTTCTCTTGTTGTGGAGCACAGGCTCTAGGCACATGGGTTTCAGTAGTTGCAGCATGCAGGCTCAGTAATTGTGGCATGCGGGCCCTAGAGTGCACGGTCTTCAGTAATTGTGGCTTGCGGGCTTAGTTGCTCCGCGGCATGTGGGATCTTCCCAGACCAGGGCTCGAACCTGTGTCCCCTGCATTGGCAGGCAGATTTTTAACCACTGCGCCACCAGGAAAGTCCCAGGAATGAAGTTCTGAAACATGCTACAACATGGATGAAAACATTATGTGAAGTGAAATAAGCTAACACAAAAGGACAAATATTGTATGATTCCACTTGTATGAAATATCTGGAATAGGCAAATTCATAGAGACAGAAAGTTGATTAAAGGTTACCAAGGGCTGGAGATGGAAATGAAGGGTTATTGCTTAATGGGTACAATTTCTCTTTAGGGTGATGAAAAAGTTTTGGAAATAGATAGTGGTGATGGTTGCACGGCACTGTGAATGTAATTAACAATATTTAAAGAAAAAAAGTACAGAAAAAGATAGAAGTAGAAAAAATACGGAAAAAATAAACAACACCAACAGAATATCTAATAATCACTCGTGTCCATCAGGTAGAATGAACAAATATTAATATTTTATCACATTTACCTTAGGTATTAAAAAAAAACATTGCTGATAAAGTTATTCCCTTGTAGCATGTGTGATTAATGCCCCCTGCTGCATCTGTGGCCAGTCTCTGAGTCCCCTTGCAGCTAGGGTGGGCAGTCCCCATGCATCCCGACTGCTTGCCGTCTCAAGGGCCTTCCTTCATCCTTCAGCTTCTGTGGAGGAGGGCTCCCCCCAGTGGTAGGGACCTTGCTTAGTCTGCCCACAGGGCAATCCGAAAGGGCTCAGAGATGCAATTCCTGGAGGCCAACCCTCATCAATGAGAGATGGAAGCTGGAGAACAAGTATCCCAGATTTTTTGACCCTTGGCGAATCACTTCTGAGGCATGTTCTCTGTGGCTCTTCAGAGGGTCCGCAATGAGACTGAGCCCCATTTGCCTACAGTTGTAACCCCCTGATTGATACACACCTATTGGCTTTTGGCCCCTCCCTGTGTCTCTTTCCCCACATCCTCACTGAGCTTCCTGCAGTTGACACCCCCCAAAACTACTTGTGCCCGATTCCTTGTTTCAGGCTCTGTTTTCAGGAGAATCCAAACTAAGACACCCAGTTCTTTTTTATTCCCCTCTTCACTCATAGGAGGAAATCTCTTTTGTGAAGTTGGTATAAACCTTTGGTTATCTACATTTTAAAAACTGGTGGCTAATACATAACATATACTTGAATGGATTTAAATAATTTTATGAATGGAATCACTGTGTGTGTATAGCTCTGCAACTTTTCTCACTCAACATGTTTTTGAGATTGCTCCATGTTGTAATAGAGATCTGGTTCATTATTTTCAACTACCGTGTGCAATTTTAACTATTGTAGAGCTGAACCACATTTTATTTGGCCAACTCCCGCATGATGAGCATTTATGCTTTTCCCATGTATTTTGCTATTATGAACAATGTTTCAGTGAGCACCCTTATACTTTTGTTTTCTATTAAAGGAATGTATCCAGAAGTGGAATTGTCGGAATATAGGCCATGCCTAAAAAAATAATACATAAAAAATAGATTGAGGTGAAATTCACATAACATAAAATTAACCATGTTAAAGCAAGCAATTTAGTGGAATTCAGTACTTTTCACAATATTGCGCAACTACCACTTCTTTCTAGTTCCAAAACAATTCCATCGCCCCAAAATAAAACCCTGTACATATTAAGCAGTGTCTTTCCCTCCCCTTCTTCTCCTCAGCCCCTTAGCAACCACCATTCTACTTTCTGTTTCTAAGGATTTGCCTATTCTGGGCCAGTCGGCCTGCTACAAACCTCAGCTCCTCACTTGTTAGTTGTGCAAATTTTCTTGAGTCACTTAACCTCTCTGAGCCTCCATTGCCTCAAGTGTAAGATGGAGATGGTTAGTACCTCCCTCATAGGAGTATTTTGAGGATGAAGTGAGATAGCAGATGTGAAGTGTAGAGCATAACGCCTCATCCCCAGTAAGTGCTCAGCAAGTGTTAGCTATTATTGTTATTCCAAAATCAAATAGAGGTGACTTGACACAGCAAAAGTTCACTTCTCACTCATGCTATGTCAGCAGTATGGTTCCTCCTTTTACCTGGGAAATCCAGGAATCAATATACTACAATGAGAGCTTTGGGATGGCAGGAACCTTGTCCGTCTTATCTTTGTTGTATTTCCAATGCCCTGTACATACATAGGAGGTGCTCTGTATGTATTTGTTAAATAAAAGAATGAGGAAGTGAAAGTGAAGTGTAGTGGTCATTGGTGCTGTTCACCAAATATTTCCATGATAGCCTCTCACTTCCTTCCTCTCCTGATGTTCAGTGTGACTTGCTTTGGCCAATAAAATGCAAGCAAAAGGGTCATGTGTCTGGGTAGTGGCCTTCTAAGCCAGTGCTGTCCTCACCACATCCCTCCCACAGCCGTGGTGATCATGGGGATCATGTCGAGATAAAGCTTCCTTTGGCCTGAGTCCCTTGGTCACTCTGATTCTCAGACTCCTTCCCCCACCCTCCACAATCACTGGCTTGCATTGTACATGTAGCATGGGCAAAGAATAAATTTTTGTTAAGTCGATGAGATTTTGGGGGTTTCTTGTTACTGCTCCTAACCCATCCTGACTGATATATAGGCCTACCACTTAATGGAACTTTTGGGATGTTATTAAAAAGATACAGAACAAGCATCCCATAAGCATTGGCTTCTTTAAGGCCTCATTTTGGGATTCTGTGTATTATACAATTACTGTCATCCCTTGAAAGACACTTTTAGAATTGCCACAGTATCTCCAGCTCATTTATTTCCAAGTCTCTGGAGCTAGAAAATCTTTATTCTTTGGAGGAGAAGTTCATGTTTACAAAGAAACCATATCAAAAGACACTGCAGTCAGGTCTAGAGAGGAAGGTAAAATCCAGCAGGCAGGGGTCACTTTTGGTCCAAAACCAGATGGGATTAGAAGGAAGTAGGATTTATTTGCTAGATCCATAACCTGGCCTGGAATTACCAGTATTGGCTGTATGTCATGACATGTTTCTTATGTGCCAGGCATGCAGCAAGGTACACCCCTTACAACAGTCCCAAGAGGTGGGTTTGAGGGTCCTCATGTTACACATTGGCTCAGGGAAGTGAAGTTCATGGCTCACCCCACCATGGCCCAACTGTGAAGTGGACAGCTGGGGTTTGCCCACAGGATTATCTGACCCCAGTGCACTCACATTCAAGGGAAGAGAGATCGTGAGCTCCTGATGGACCAGAAGAAAGTGGTAATGAGTGTGTCCCAAGAGGCTTTTTTTATCCTAGGGAGGCAGTATGCACAGTGGTTAGTGCTTTGTCTTTGATCCCCTCCATTTCCTCACCTGTGAAACAGTAATGATCATCCTATGACCAGGTTATTGTGGGACCAGATGAGCTGTCTGCAAAGCACTTAACATGGGGGCTTTACATATGGTTCAGTCTTAATGCCACAACCAACTCCTGTTAATTTGAACACTTACTTCCTACTGGACAGCTGAGAGCATGGAATTGGTAGCCAGGCTGCATGAATTTGAATCTCATCTGTACTCCTCCTGTGGTCTTGGACAAGCCCCTTGATGCCTTGGTTAAATTTTTGCCTCTGAAAAATGGGGTCTTGATTGTACCAGCTTCATAGTATGGATTAAATGAACTAATGCATGTGCAGCTTCTAGAAGCATCCCAACATCTTAACCCTCACCACAAGATGCAAGGTAGATGGCAACCACCACGTTTGACAGAAAAGGAAACTGAGGGAAGAGGGGGACCCAGGATTTGAACTCAGATCCACCTCACTCTAATGCCTGGGCCCTCTCCCTTATAGTACACTGCTAAATAGTTCTTCTTCCCATCTATAGCTTGCTTCAGAACTGCAGAATATCCCAGCTTCCCTGCTGCCTGATTTTGTGCATCATTTGGACTCCAAATGGCAGCTCAGAGCCGCTGCTTCCCTTTTTTATTGGAGTAGTCGATGATGAGATGTATCCCCTTGCTCTGGCAATTGGGGTTGAAAATATTTTTCTTGAGAACCGGGACTTAAATTTCTGCCTGTGTACCTGCTGTAAATTGATCTTCCCTCTCCTTTCATTTATCACTGTTTGGAATTGCTTCTTTTGGAAAGGGTCACTGAGTTAAAAAAAAAAAAAAAATTGGAAATTCAATTCGCACTAGCGCAGGCTAAAGCTCCACCCACTGGGTGCTTAAACTGCTGATTTGCAGACCAGGAAGCCACGGACTTCTTACAGGAAGCGATCTGGGAGAACCCTGGTGTGTTGTTAGAGAGGGCTTTGCTGTAAGGCATTACAAGGAAGCTCTGGGGGATGGAGTGGAAGGCTGAAGCAGCCCGTATCACTAAGCAGTTTAAAGCAGACCATTTTCAGCACAGTGGAAAGTAAAGCAAAAGGCTTATGCTGCAAAAGTGGGAGTTTAGGAATGCCAATACACAAAACTGCAGACTTTCAGTAGAGCTCTGGGGCCGGGTCTTTTTGTAGAGTGTTTCCAGCAAATGTTTGTTTAAACAGCAGCTAAGCTGGATCCTTGTGGATTTATTTACTGGTTGTTAGCTGCTTGAAGAAGAAGATGGAGAATAATAAGCTGAGAAGCTTCAAATGAAAAGTTAGAAATTTTGCCATCGAATGTGAAGAAATGGATATGAGGAAATTTCTAAAACTCCACGGTAAATTAATCACAAACATTTAAAAAATGGATCCTTTGAACCCAAGTTCTTGTTATAAGCAACGATCTCCAAAGCTCGGCAGGTACTCTTTCCTGTGCTTGGACCACTGTTGGCAGTCACATCTCTGCCCACCTGATGCTAGTCAGTCTTCTGTTTTGCTGCCAGGGCATCTGGAACATGTGACCTCCAAGCTCTCTGAGGCACACAGTCTCTTAATGGCCTCAACCCAGAAGTGACACGTGTTCCTCCCACCCTATTGGTCAGAACTAGTCACATGGCCCCATCCTAACTGCAGAGGAAGCTGGGAAATGTAGGGGAGGACATGGACCATTTGTTGAGGATTAACAGTTTCTGCTGCATCCCAAGGCTAGCTCAAATTTTCTTCCTATGTGTTTTCAAATCACCCAATCTTAGTATTCTCTCTCTCTCTCTTTTTTTGGTAATTGCCTGTTTGTTAGCCCACCCAAACCCCAAACCTGTAAACTCTGAGAGAAAGAACTGGAACTCATGCTCTATTGCATCCCTTTTACCCAGCCCATGGTGTGAGGATTCACTACCTAGTTATTGAATATATGAAAAAAGAGAAGGAATAAATGACCCAGGAATATAGCCTTTAAAAAACGGAGGCATAATTGTTTTCAGGTAAATCTTTTATCAGGAGGTTGAATGTTTTATCTGTGGATCAGATCACTTTTAATCTCTTGGATGTCCATCAGGTTCTTTTTTTTTTTTTTTTTTTTTTTTTTGCGGTACGCGGGCCTCTCACTGCTGTGGCCTCTCTAGTTGCAGAGCACGGGCTCTGGACGCGCAGGCTCAGTGGCCATGGCTCACGGGCCTAGCCGCTCTGCGGCATGTGGGATCCTCCCGGACTGGGGCACGAACCTGTGTCCCCTGCATTGGCAGGCGGACTCTCAGCCACTGCGCCACCAGGGAATCCCCATCAGGTTGTTTGACATGAGACTCTTCAGACAAGGGCATTGGAAATCTCCCCTCCCCTAAACTTGTACATGTGGTATATTTAATACTAGGCTCTCTTCAAAGCTTCATGACTTTATTCTAGCTTCCCTACGAATCATGACTAGTTTTACGGTTTCCTATCATGCATACACAAGTTAAGGAGAAAAACATGACCCATATTTTTAAACTATTATTATTTATGTAAAAAGTAATCTCAATACTGTGATTTATAAGAAATACGTATTTGGTAATTCAGATGACCAAAATATATTTCTCACATATATTTGGTCTTCCAGAGTTCCTGGCCACAGCTCCCAAAACCCTTGGAATTTCCCAAGTTAGAGAGGGATTAGGGTGTCTTTTGTTATACTAACCTAAGGCTGGGGGCTGGTTGCCAAGGGAGCCCACCACAAGACTAGAGAGTTGGAACTTTCAGTCCCTACCTCCAGGGAGAGGAGGTGTGGTGTGAGGAGCTGGAGGTTCAGTCAATCACCAAAGGCCAATGGTTTAGTCAATGTGTCTAGGTAATGAAGCCTTCATAAAACCCCAAAGGACAGGTCTGGAGAGCTTCCGGGTTAGTGAACACGTGGAGGGGCTGGGAGAATGGTGCGCCTGGAGAGGGCATGGAAGCCTGTGTCCTTTCCCCATGCCGTGCCCTACACATCTCTTCCATGTGGCTGTTCCTGGGTTGTATCCTTTTATAACAAACCGGTAATCTTGTCGTGGGGGTGGGGGTAGGGGAGGGGGGACCCCTTTTCCAGGGCCGGAGAGTGGGCTCTTGTCTAACACTCAGAAGTGAATTGTCCCAGGAGACACTTTTACTAACAAAGCAGAAGACTTTATTGAAAAGGACGGTGGAACGGAGAGCAGCAGAGCCACGGAACCCAGGAGAACTGCTCTGCCTGGTGACTCGCGGTCTCAGGGTTTACGGTAACAGGGTTAGTTTCTGGCTTGTCTCTGGCCAATCATCTTGTTCGTACCCATATTTGGTCCGACTCAGGGCCCTTCCTGGTGGCGCGCGCATCTCTCGCGAGGTTTCTGGGAGGACTATTATGGGCTGGCGTCTCCTCCCTCCTTTGGCCCCTCCCGAATTCTTCCGGTTTGGCGCCAGCTGGTCAGCACCGCGTTCCTTACCGGAACCTCCTGTGGAGAAACAACTCGTGCAAGCGGTTATTATCGTGCCTGGCCGTGGCGGGCGGTTTCGGCCCAAGGTTCCCTAACAATCTGGTAAGTCATATGTTTCTCTGAGTTCTGTGAGCCGCTGTAGCAAATTAATCGAACCTGAGGAGGGAGACATGTAAACCTCTGATTTATAGTCAGTCGGTCAGAAGCACAAGTAACCTGGGCTTAGGATTGGCGTCTGAGGTTGTGGAATCTGATTCTGTCTCTGAGATAGTGTCAGAATTGAGTTGAATTGAGTTGAATTCTTGGACACTCTGCTGGTGTCTGAGAATTGCTTGTTAGTGTGAGGAAGCACACACACACACACACACACACACACACAAACACACACACACACACACACCCAAGAGAGTAATACATACTTTAGGGCATGTATTACTTAGGGTGATGCTTGCTGCTATAATAAAAGAAAACCATAAATATTGGTGACTTATTAAAAAATTTCTAGCTTACATGGCAGTCTAATGTGGGTGTTCTCAGGGGGCAGGTAGTCTTTCATGTGGTGAACTGGGGAGCAGCCTCCTCCTATCTTGTGTTCCTTCCTCCTCTAGGGCCTCTGGTCCTCCACTTCTACTTTGGTTTTCATTCCACTTCATTAGTGAGAACTAGTTATAGGGTCCAACCTAGACGCAAGGCAGGCTGGGAAATACAGTCCATGGCCGGACAGCTCCTCCGTAGCAATAGATGTTCCAGGGACATTTGCGTGGCTGCCTCTTCCGCATGCATTTGTTAACCACAACAGAAAATACTTTGACTCTCCTTGGTGGAATTCACCCTCTACAATTCTCAAAACACGTAATGTAGATGAGGTCGTCTCCATTTCTTGCTCTGCTCAGTGTAAGCTAATTAGCAAGTCATATACCACTGGTCCCAGTAACTGGGTTAGAGGTGAGCACATCATATAATTCAGGCCAATGGGAAAAGTGGATCCTCAGACTTGGGCTAGCATAGTCAGTAGACCCTCCCTTTTATTTATTTATTTTTTTCGGTACGCGGGCCTCTCACCGCTGTGGCCTCCCCCGCTGCGGAGCACAGGCTCCGGACGCGCAGGCTCAGTGGCCATGGCTCACGGGCCCAGCCGCTCCGCGGCATGTGGGATCTTCCCGGACCGGGACACGAACCCGTGTCCCCTGCGTCGGCAGGCGGACTCTCAACCAATGCGCCACCAGGGAAGTCTCCTCCCTTTTATTTTGTGTGTGAGTTTGTGAAGTCTGGAACAGCTCCTGTCATTTGGCTATCATGAGAAAGCCAACTCGGTGCTGTGTGTGTGTCTCTGTGTGTGTGTGTGTATGTGTAGAGCAGGGTGGGAAGGAGGGTCAAGACCACTGCCTGGAGCCAGAGGATGAAGCCAATGTGTAGAACGCAGAGCCCCTGAAATAGATAGAAATCAGATTTTTGGTGATCTTATTGTTGGGACTGGATTATGCCTTGCCTGCAACTCACTCTATGTCTTGAACTTTCAGTTACATTAGTCAGTTAATTCTCATTATTGTTAAGGCAGTTTGAGTTGGGTGCTTTATGTGACTGAAAATGTACTAGCCAGTATAGACCATTCTGGTTATATAAAAATATCAAGTAAATTTGGCAAAGCATAAAGGTGACCATAGATAATCTTTCAAAGTTTCCAGAGAAGACATTATATAGTTTTTACATAGTTGAAATCATGTTGCATATGCAATTTAATCCTGCTTTTTTTCTCTTATCATGATTTGTAAGCATCTCTCCTTGTCATTAAATACTTACTGTAAATATTATTTTAAATGGGTTCAATTTACATAATGCCAAAACATCTGGTCTTGTCCATCATTCCAGGCAAGAAGTTAGTTCAGTTGATTGCTTGATGTCATGTACAGAAAGCAGGTGACTGGTTAACTGGAGTTTCGATTATGGCTGAATTGGCTGTATGATGGTGTCATGTAGAGTGATGTTATGACTGGGTACAGAGGTGGAAGAGAGCCAGTTACAGGGAAAAGCAATAAAAAATATGTGAAATTAAAAAAAAAAGGGTTCATGTTCTAGTTGGTTACCACTGCCTAACTGTTGGGCATTTAGGTTGCTTTGAATCTTTGCTTCCCTGATTATTTTCCTTAGGATACATTATAGAGATGGAGTTACTTGGCCAAAGGTAGAGCTGGAAAGAGCTCGATTACAATTGCCAAATTACTTTCTGGAAAAGTCAGGCCAGTCACACTCCCACCAGCAATAGGCTGGCATCACGGCTCACAGTGGCCTTGCTACACACTGGTCAGCATACAAGCATCTCAGACATCTTTGTTAATGCAACAGGGCAAAAGTGGGCCTTGTTTCAATTTGCTTGATTGCCAGTAACTTTGAAGTTTTCTTTTTTTTTTCTTTTAACACATATCTCATGGCCTAGTGTTTAACATATGGCTGAGCCTCAGACACTTGACTTGCTTGCCCTCTGACTCTTGGCCTCTGACATTTGCCCTGCTTTAGCAGTCAGCTTCCAGATGTGGTTCTGAATAACACAGACCAGGGTTTCTCAATCTCAGCACTAGTGACATTGTACTAGCGACACACATGTATGTGTTTATATAGATAGCTAGATAGAGATCTCTATCTACGTTGTATATATTTTAAAATTTTCTGTATATTATGTTTTGACATCTTAAAAAACCCTTCTTTTTGACTAGGGAGAGACTGCCTTTCCTGTGCTAGCCAATTCTTAGAGATGGCAAAGGGCCCAGTGGAAGGCATGCCTATAGTATGCAAACTAACCAGAGCCACAGCCCTTCTCTCTGGCTCTCACACATGGAGAGACAATATTTCTCTGCCTTTATCATGCCAGGACCAGCTACCAGGCCACTGGAGACCACCACAAAGCTAGCAGGAATGATTCAAAGCAGCTAATCCTAAGCTGTTTACCCTGTCTTGCCTTGCTTTCCCCCAGAAACCCCAATAATGGCCGTGGCCTAAATGTTCTCCTCTCCTCTCTCCTGCCTTCTGCCTCCTGACCAATTCGATGTTTTCCCCTGTGACCCTGTGTCACGTACAATGAGCCCCTCTCTAGAGCCTGAGTATACAGTCATCCCTTGGTATCCACAGAAGGTTGGTTCCAGGATCCCCCACGGCTACCAGAATCCAAGGCTGTTCTGTATAAAATGGTCCTCCCTATATGTGGGTTCTGCCTCCACGGATTCAACCAAACACAGTCTGGTTCCATTGAGGTTGGTTGAATCTGCAGATTCAGAACTAGGGTTTCGGAAGTCAGACTGGATAATAAGCTTTGTTTTTCTACAAGCATCTCCTGTTTCTCCCACGCCACCTCTAACCTCTTCCTGGCCATCCTATGAACACACAGTTTAAACAGTTTCAACAACCCACTATCTATCTGTCCCACCGTTCTGCTTCTCTGTTGAACCTTGCCTAATACAACAGGTTTGGATCTATTTCAAAGATCCAAAGAGGCCAAGAGGTGTTGCTGATGGTCTGAATGAAGGGGGTGCGAGTCCCTTTGGCCTGCACAATTATCCCCCATTCACACTCTTTCAACTTGAAAGAGCCAAGGTTTTGCTAATGTCAGGCTCGGACAGTGCACCTTGCTCCCTTCTAAGTGGTTTCATCCTGTGCCTTTGACATTTTCCCCCAGAACAGAGTTCACCTCTTCAGACCCCATATACTGATCGTTCCTTACAGAGCTTCCCTGTTCCCTTGGCCATGCTTCATGAGCAGCATTTTCAGGGCAAACCTGCTGGAACCCTCAGCAGAACTCTATGAAGTACAAGTGAGCGTTTTCAGTGCCAATGACTGCAGCCCCCAAATATCTCTAAAGGACATTTTCCATTCCTTTCCCTTGTGTCCGTCACCTTCCTCTACTGCTTAAAGGGTTAGGGACCGCGGTAGGTGGGCTCTGAGCTGTATCTGGAAGGCCCGGATTGGGGGAGACACTGATGGGTCTAAACCAAAATTTCCGTATGGGTGGCAGAATTAGAGATGCGACCTGAAGCCTTTCAAAGGAGTGTGGCAGCCATGGCATTGATCCCAGCGGGGAGGACCATTCCTTCTTGTGGAGGATCCATGGGGAGGTTGCTCAGCTAACCACAGGTCTTTCCGGAAATTTCTGAATGTGATAGAAAATCTCTGCTCTGTGTAGGCAAAGGGGCATCTGGGGAGTGGAAAATAGGGGCAAATGCCCCCACTGGGGCCCGGGAGGGGTCTGTAGTTTCAGATTCTTTTGAGCAGACAGAGTGACTCTAGGCTGCAGACACAAAAAGTTTAAAAAAGGAAGCCAAGTTCATTTATGGTCAGCTCATGACCCTGTTCTCTTTTCCCACCATGAAGGCAAAGGGGGGCTCCTTTCACTGTGGCTCCTGCCCCTGTTCAGGGCTTTCCTTGAAAGTCAAAAACACCAGGAAAGAGCCCTCCTCCATTGTAAAAACCATATGCTCATTATAAAAACGAAATCCACACAGTACTGATATATATATATTTCTCTCCAAAGTCCTACTACCCAGATAATAAGCAATGCTAACATTTTGATAAATATTCTTCCGGATATTTCTAAATACACATTCTCTCTCTCTCTCTGTCACACACACACACACACTCATACACCCACACACACTTCGATGCAAATGAGATCACATCATGCTTTTTCTCTTCTTCTGTAACCTGCTTTTTTACTCAACATTATGCCATGGTCCTCTTTCTAGGTCAACAAATTTAGAAATATTCTCATCAATTTTAATAGCTGCTTAAAATTCCACTGGGTGATAAAAATGGGCAATATTTAACTAGTTCCCTATTGGTGGACATTTAGGCTGATTTCGATATTTATTGTAGAGAATTTTGCTATGAAAATCCCTGTGGTTATATCTCGATCCATACATATAATTTATTGCTCATTTAAACATCTGTCTTTTTTTAAAAGTACTGTACATAGTAGTCTTTTCGGGGGTTGAGATGAGAAAATAATGTGGCATTTCCGGAGACTTCTGAATCCTCTAGGAGAGTTCTCAGCATGGAAATAAAACCCAGACTGGGCATTTGGTTCATTGCTGTCACTGGGTAAAAGAAATTCTTTTGAAAGCTCCAGAAAGTTTCGTCTTTCCTAAGAAAAAGGTCTGGGAAGAGAGAACCCGATTTCTTCCTCTGGATGCTTCCTCTGTGTACCTAGAATTGCTGCTGTGGCCATTTGTGACCACCAGATGATGAAGCCAGTGCTGAAGAGGACAGAGAGAAGAGCTTGAAAGAAACTGGGTTCTTCAGACGTCACTGAGCGGCTGGATCAACCTGCCCTTTGCCTGATCTCTCTGCCAACTTTCTGTTATGTGAGATAATAAACTCTTACTGTTTGAGTTGGAGCTTCCATTACTTGCGGCTGGAGTCCCCTAACCAATACATATTCACTGAATCAGAATCTCTGATGATGAACCTGTTCCAGGTGATTCTGACGTACACCCAAGTGTGGGAACCACTGGAAAGGTGGAGGGGACACTGAGCTGGACGTCACAGGTCCATGTTCTGGCCTTGGCTCTGCCACTAAATTGCTGAGCCACCTGGGGCAAGTCATATTCCCTTTCTGAACCCCAGCTTCCTCATGTGACAAAGAAGGGATACACCCTAGAGATTCTATCTTTGTGTTCTCCTATCTTGCTATAATGTGGCAAGTAGCGTGGGGACCTTTGGCAGGAGACAACACCAAGGAAAATAGTTCACTAATATTGACATCAGTACAGTAGAGCAAAAAGAAATAATATTGCTATTTATTGCTTTTCAGCTTTTTAGAAGTATAGCATAATTAACTCTGGAATTCAAAGGTTCTATTGCTCAGAAAAATGATTTGGTGGCCATTTTGGTTCCAATATGGGGCATGCCCCACCCCCTCCCCCCCACCCCAAACCCAGCAAAGCCTGGATGAATGATAGTGAAACAAGAGAACCTGGACTTCTCAGTACTGCATGTTAGAAGTGTGATTGCAACAGAATCTTGCATTTCCAGCAGTCCATAGAAAAAGAGAGCAGAAGGGAGATGTGGGGAGGGTCTAAGGAAGGAGTCGCCTGACAAGATGGACAGTGGTGAGTCAGGGCCTCCAGAGGATGTGGCCAGAGAGAAATTTCCTGGGATGAGGACTGGTCCATTAATGCTAGGACAGGGATGTCTGATGTCCAAACCTGACTTGTCACGTGGCCATTTTGTGCTGTAATTCCTCTCCCTCACCCCAAACCTTCCCTGAAAGTCTGCAACACACTTCCTGTTCTTGTGTTTGGGTGCTTTGGGGGAATAGTGAAAGCATTGAGGACAAGTTCAGTGTGATCTGAGGATGTGTAGAAACAGCATGGACATCCCAGGAGGACATTTTCAGAATCTGTCACCTCTCCAGAAGCAGAGAAACTCACAAGATGTGACCAAGTGAACTTAGTCCCTGCTCCAGAGAATCCTCAGAACCACCGGGAGGTGGTCATCAAGTTCAACGCAAAAAGTGGGATGGGGATTTGAGCCATTCTCTAAAAATATTTCAGAGAAGGGTGAGCCAGGATGCTGGAGGGCTGGAGGAACACCCAGGGGGCTGGTGTAACAATGTGAAACTCTTTCAGAGTGTCATATAGGCCCATTAGCCCACGTCATCCTTTACCCCGTGAGATAGATTATTAGACCCAATTTCAGATGTGAAATCTAAGGCTCAGAGAGGTTTCCCCACCTTCCTGATTGTCTTCATCATTTCCCAACTGGGACTCTCACCTCTTTTTTTTTTTTTTTTTTTTGCGGTATGCGGGCCTCTCACTGTTGTGGCCTCCCCCGTTGCGGAGCACAGGCTCCGGACGCGCAGGCTCAGCGGCCATGGCTCACGGGCCCAGCCGCTCCACGGCATATGGGATCCTCCCAGACCGGGGCACGAACCCGTATCCCCTGCATCGGCAGGCGGACTCTCAACCACTTGCGCCACCAAGGAGGCCCGGGACTCTCACTTCTGCGCCAGCATTTTGCAGCTTGGTTCCCCAGTGCTCCATCAGAGAGAGGGGTGATGAGATTTGATTAAGGATATGAAAAAGAGTAATTGTGGCAAACGAGGAGGCTGCTAATTTAATTGATCGCCTTTTGAAGACATCTGATCAGGCCCTTGTCACCCCCCAATTTTTCCCACTCCTGATGGCTGACGTTTTTAGGTGAAGGAGGAACTCAGATGAAGGTGGAATTTTATGATGTCAGCAACTGCTTCTGAAGGGTGGAAATATGCTTTCCTGGGCAGTGTGCATTACCTTTAGCAGGTTGGTCTTTGGGAAACAGACCCAAAGAAACCCTCTTGTGAGACTGGAAGCAGCTTTCTCAGCCCTCCCCTGGGATCTATAAATGACCTGGTGCAGCAGTAATGAAGGCACAGTTGCTAAGACTCAGCCAGCTGGAGCTTGCAGTCTGCACTGACATGATGGGGGCAGCCATACACGAAGACCACAGCTGGCTGCAGATCATATGGCCAAACAATTGTGTGAATGAAGCCACCATCTCCTGCAGTCTTACTCAACTGCTCACTCTCCCACCACTCCTGCTGTCATGTCCTGTTGATTCTGCCTTAGAGATAACTTTCACATTAGCACCCCCTCTGACAGCTTTTCTCCCTGCCACTGGCTTATTAGTTCACACTTTATCATCTCTCATAGAGATTATTGCCATATTCTTTAACTGGTCTCCCAGCCTCCTCTTTCTAAATGCTTTGCATTCTGTAACTGGCTATCAGAATATTTTTTTTGAATTGAAGTATAGTTGATTTACTGTGTTGTGTTAGTTTCAGGTGTATAGCAAAGTGATTCAGTTTGTTATACATCTGAAATACTGTTATACATCTGAAATTGTTATACATCTGAAATTTCAGGAAAAAATCTGAAAAACAATATATATATATTATAGGTTAATACAAGATACTGAATATAGTTCCCTGTGCTGTACGGTAGGTCCTTGTTTTTTTATCTATTTTATATATAGTGGTGTGTGTCTGTTAATCCCAAACTCCTAATATATCCCTCCCCCACCCCAAGAATTCCTTAGTTGTCTCTTTTAGGGCCTCCCTCAGCTCTAGGGTCATAATGAATACCCTTTGGTTTTTACTGAATCTCTGTCTCTCCTTTTGTCTCCTTGTTCCCATCACTCACTTTTCTATTACACCTTCATGATATAAGAGCTTTTTAAGACCAGACACCACTTGTAGATTCTAGGGGCAATGAGATAAGTAATAATGGATAGTAACACCCTGGCAAATTTATTTTTTTTACAGCTCAGTATTAACTCATATTAATATGGACTCAGGCACTAATTTCCATTTGAGTTTTTTTTTAACACTTTATTTATTTTTTAAAAAATATAATTTTATTTTACTTTATGGCCGTGCTATGCGGCATGTGGGATCTTAGTCCCCTGACTAGGGATTGAAGCTGTGCCCCCTGCAGTGGAATCTCAGAGTCTTAACCACTGGACCACAAGGCAAGTCCATGAGGTTTATTTTTTTATTTTATTATTATTTTTTTTGCGGTATGCGGGCCTCTCACTGTTGTGGCCTCTCCCGTTGCGGAGCACAGGCTCCGGACGCGCAGGCTCAACGGCTGTGGCTCACGGGCCCAGCCGCTCTGTGGCATGTGGGATCTTCCCGGACCGGGGCACGAACCTGTGTCCCCCCTGCATCGGCAGGCGGACTCTCAACCACTGCGCCACCAGGGAAGCCCCATGAGATGTATTTTTGAGCATGTTCTCTGTGTTGAGCGCCAGGACAATTTCTGTAGAATGATGAGTTAGTCAGCTCTTGCTCAAAGGGGCTTGTAGTGTTTGATGATAACTTTTTGTGGGACTTAATACTGTTTTCTAAATTGATAACTACACATCCTGGATTTTCTAGTCCTTGAAAATGTCCAACCAGGGTACCTGAAACCACCTTATTTTGGTTACTTTTTGCTTGTAATACTCAAGTTCCTTCTCTACAGCTGCTATAATTAAGCAAGGAAGACATTTGAGAAACACTTTCTGATGAAGGGCAAAGGAAATTGATTTTTCAGTGTGGTCAGCTAGTCTTATATTTCATTTGTAACAGTTCTCTTAGAGCTGTTAGAGCAACAAGATAGACTTGTTTTAGAGCAACAAGATAAACTTGATTTTTAGTTCTAATAAGGCAAACTTTAAATCATGTTTTATTAAGGTTTAGGGTGGCATGGTATTAAGAGTAATAGAAAATGAGGGTCAGGATTCTGGTTCTGATTTTGCTATGTTTTAGGACCTTGGGCCATGTGTCCAATCTGAAAGGATTCAAGGTTCTGACCTGTAAAATAGGAGAATGGTCCTACAATGAGGGTCATCCAATAGATTTCACCTCAAATCCACTATTGATGGCTGCTTGAAGTTCTGGGTTGAGAAAAACAGAAGCTGAACACTATGATCAGTCAGTCATGTCTGTCATGGCTGTAGGATGGGGAGAAGTGGCACAAGTGCTATGCATTTTCCCTCCTTTCTGTATGACCTTTAAGTTGCTCTTTTAGCATGTAAAAGTCCTGCTTCTATTCCTACAAAAGAATGAACACTCAGGTGCCCTGTTAAACTATCTCCAATGTGTTGTTTACTAATTTAAACCTAAAACAAACTCCGATCCTGATTCAGCCGTCACGACTTGGAGCAGTGAACTGTAGATGAGCTTTGACATTTGGGGTTCATTGTCTACCTTTTTGGGCTATCAAGACATCTTTTGACATTTGAGAAGCTGGCCTCATCTCTTTTTCCTTACTTTTAGTTACAGTTGTCCCTCAGTATCTGTGAGGGGATTGGTCTGTGAGGACCCCCATCAGATACCAAAATCCATGGGTGCTCAAGTTCCTTATGTAAAACATTGAAGTACAGTGTACCCTTTATATCTGCAGGTTCTGCATCGGTGGATATGGAAGGCCGACTGTATTTAGAAGTAATCATTCTTTTTTTAAAAAATTATTTTTAAGTTTTTTATTTTTTCATATCAATTATGGTTTATCACAGGATATTGAATATAGTTCCCTGTGCTATACAGTAGGACTTTGTTGTTTATCCATTCTATATATAATAGTTTGCATCTGCTAATCCCAAACTCCCAATCCAACCCTCCTCTGCCCCCCTCCCCTCTGGCAATCACAAATCTGTTCTCTATGTCTGTGAGTCTATTTCTGTTTTGTAGGTAAGGTCATTTGTGTCATATTTTATAAATTTATTTATTGATTGATTTATGGCTGTGTTGGGTCTTCATTGCTGCGTGCAGGCTTTCTCTAGTTGCGGTGAGCAGGGGCTACTCTTTGTTGCGGTGTGCAGGCTTCTCATTGTGGTGGCTTCTCTTGCTGCGGTACGTGGGCTCTAGGTGCGTGGGCTTCAGTAGTTGTGGCTCGCGGGCTCTAGAGTACAGGCTCAGTATTTGTGGCACATGGGCTCAGTTGCTCCACGGCATGTGGAATCTTCCTGGACGAGGGCTCAAACCTGTGTCCCCTGCATTGGCAGGTGGATTCTTAACCACTGCACCACCAGGGAAGTCCTGTGTCATTTTTTAGATTCCACATATAAGTGGTATCATATGGTATTTATCTTTCTCTTTCTGACTTCACTTAGTATGATAATCTCTAGGTTCGTCCATGTAGCTGCAAATGGCATTGTTTCATTCTTTTTTATGGCTGAGTAGAATTCCATTGTATATATGTACCACATCTTCCTTATGCATTCATCTGTTGATGGACATTTAGGTTGTTTCCATGTGTTGGCTATCATAAATAGTGCTGCCATGAACTTAGGGTTGCATGTATCTTTTCGAATTATAGTTTTGTATGGATGTATGCCCAGGAGTAAGGTTGCTGGATCATATGGCAAGTCTATTTTTAGCTTTTGAGCAGGCTCCATACTGTCTTTCATAGTGGCTGCACCAGTTTACTTTTCCACTAACAGTGTAGGAGGGTTCCCTTTTCTCCACACCCTCTGCAGCATTTATCTGTAGACTTTTTAATGATGGCTATTCTGACTGGTATGAGGTGGTACCACAATGTTGTTTTAATTTTCATTTCTCTAATAATTAGCAATGTTGAGCATCTTTTCATGTGTCTGTTGGCCATCTGTATGTTAGAACTAATCATTCTTTTTTTGTTTATAAATTTATTTATTTATTTTTGGCTGCATAGGGTCTTCGTTGCCGCACGTGGGCTTTCTCTAGTTGCAGAGAGTGGGGGCTACTCTGTTGCGGTGCGCAGGCTTCTCATTGTGGTGGCTTCTCTTGTTGTGGAGCACAGGCTCTAGGCACGTGGGCTTCAGTAGTTGTGGCTCGCGGGCTCTAGAGCGCAGGCGCAGTAGTTGTGGCTCACAGGCTTAGTTGCTCTGTGACATGTGGGATCTTCCCGGACCAGGGCTGGAACCTGTGTCCCCTGCATTGGCAAGCGGATTCTTAACCATTGTGCCACCAGGGAAGTCCAGTAATCATTCTTAACATGAAAGTCATAGGCATATTTTTTCTGTGTCTTTGAGAGCTTATAGGTACCTGGAAATGTGTGAAGAAAAAAAGGGACCTGAAGGTGACAAAGGTGAAATGAAATATGAAAGAGCAAACCACGAAGCTCCAGATGACATATAGAGTTAGATCAAAACTACACTTATGAGCAGAGGGCGTGGATGTAGGGGTCACTGAGACCCTGGGAGATGAAATAATGTTCCCAAGACCTCATGGCTAATAAGTGGCAGAGCTGGGCTTCCTGACTGCCGGGAGGGAGAGAGGCTTTTTCTCCTACACCATGCAGTGCCTAACAATTCACTCCGAAAGTTCTAGTAACTGGGATGATCTTTGTCACCAATGTAGGGTGCAAATGTGGGTATATTGTTTCATTTTTTAAACTTAAAATCAAAACCGGTGAGATCCCCAAAATGAGAGATTAGCCGGAAATTCAGTATCTATTTTAGGGGCTCCACTCCAACCCCTCCATGAATTGGCCAAGAAAATTGTGGAATTACAAGGTCTAAGGGAGAGTCGTTCAGGCAGGGAGAACCTGAAGCCACAGCAGCCCGCTACTACCGTTACTTCCCACCGCCACACGGTGTCGCTGTGGAGCACCAGGCCACAGTCTGACGGACAAGGCTGGCCCACCTGGATCATGCTCCTTAGGTGATCCGTTAGTCCCAAATCTGGCTGAGGACATCACGGCTTGGTATTCAGTACATTTGGTCTCAAAGGGAGCTGCACTGGTAATGGGTGGCACAAGTGATCAGGGCATCTGCCCTTCACAAACCTGTGACCACCCTACCTCTCCTTTCCCCTGGGGACCTGTACCCGGAGTGCAGGGGTGGGGGTGGGAGGTAGGGGCAGGAGGCAGTGTTTTCCCTTTTATTATTTTTTTTGAAGATTTTTTTTGATGTGGACTATTTTTAAAGTCTTTATTGAGTTTGTTACAATATTGCTTCTGTTTTTTATGATTTTTTGGCCATGCTCCCCAACCAGGAATTCAACCTGCACCCCCTGTATTGGAACATGAAGTCTTAACCACTGGCTCTCCCGGGAAGTCCCCAGTGTTTCCTTTTAAGAGTTCAAAATATCAAAGGATATCAATACCCTTTTTTCTCCAACAATAGACCCTGATTACCTCCAGGCCTGTGGTTCACACCAGGGGGTGATTTGCCCCCCAGGGGACATTTGGCCAGATGCCCAGGCCAGAAACAGGAAGTGGCTTGCTCACATCCATCCACATGTGTCTGAACTTTGGGTGCCTCCTTCTTGTAGAATCACACCCAGGATCTAGGGTGGGGGTGATAACCTCAAATAGCTACCAGAGCCCAGCAGGTGAGGCAAATGAGGGAGACAGGCAGAGAGGGGCTGCTCCATCCTCCGCAATGTGCTGTGTCGGGACGTGAGCCCAGAGAGGCAGACCTTCTATTTTTTTTTCAAGAGAAGCCATACAATTATATTTTCATTTGAAACTGCTCCCTTTTAAAACATTGACAGTTAATTAATAACGTTTTAGACATGGTGTGGGGGAAAAAAAGGAAGGAAAAGAAAAATCTGAGGGTTTCCTGAGACCCTGTTCATTTGCTGTGACAGGGCAAGAGCTCCCACATCTTTTGGAAAGGCCGTGGTAGTTGCCTTTCTAGTGTTCGTCTGCCCTCACTAATAATCCACATACCATTCTGAGACAGTCAGCTATTAATCCAGATGGAAGGGAGGAGTTACGGCAGAGATTTTTGACTAAACCATTCATTTTATTTCACAAACACTTATGTACTACTCACCATGTTCCAGCCCTGTTCTAAGCACAAATATCAGCTTGTTTCACCCTCATAACAACCCCACAGGGAGCTACTGCTCTTAGTCCCATATTACAGATGAGAAAACTGAAGCCAGAGAGGTTGTGGCACTTTCAGTCAGGCATTTAATAAAGGATGCAGCTAGCATTCAAACCCAGGATGTTTAGACTCCAGAGTCTGTGCCCTAAATCTCTATCCTATCAGCCTTTCAAAATAAAGCAGGAAAAAAGCAACCTTTGCTTTCTATTTAATGTAGAATCATCTTTAAAATGGAGAAGTTGAGAAAAGAGAATGCCAATGAGCCAGACTGATCTGGCTCCGATAGCAATTAAATTTCGAGAAAGCTTGGTAAGGACCCAGCTATTTCCTTCTCTGTCTCCATCATGGAAAGCACCCCAGGGTCCTGTGAATCCTCTACCCTCCTGTGTGTTGTAATATGGCTAGATTATCACAGGGAGGGGAGATGGCTGCTAAACCCGAAAGACACAGAGAAATTAAGTGAAATATTAGTCTCTCTATAAAAGATAATTAGACCCAGAGAGATGATTTTAAAGGCTGCCTTAAAAAAAGGCAGACACAGCTGAATGCATTTCCAGTCATCAAAAGTGTTCTTCATAAAATGGGCCTCACAGCAGAGGAGTGGAGGGGATGAAAGGGGCATGCATATTTATGTTTCATCAAGAAAGCTCCAAGCTCGGGGAGACCTGGGTGGTGAAGAGGAGCAGCATTTCTGTTTGCTCTATTGGACAAGGATAACATGGTCAAAATTGCTGAAACTCTGCCAGCAGATAGAGTCAGACCCATAGGCAGGACCCTGTCAGACCCATAGGCATTACTGTAATAGATGGATAGGGAAACAACCCTGGGTTTTCCAAATGAAAATGAAGTCTCTGCAGGGGCACTGGGAAATCAGTGAGGGTCTCAGAAATTGGGAGGCCTTCAGGTGGTTGAAGGCTGGTTATGTAGTCTGAGATCATCAAGTTCTTGCTTTTGTCTGTTTGATTTTTGCTGGTGGAAAAGAAGATGAAGCCAACTAGCTAATGGTTTTCGTGCAC
The DNA here is from genome assembly GCF_025265405.1 of Mesoplodon densirostris. NCBI lineage: Eukaryota > Metazoa > Chordata > Mammalia > Artiodactyla > Ziphiidae > Mesoplodon > Mesoplodon densirostris. Next base: position 55,551,968 of record NC_082676.1, read on the forward strand.
GGTGGGGAGAGATGGGTTTGGTTTCCTAAAAGTTAGGGCTTTAGGGGTCCAGGTAAAGCTGAGTACGGCCTCTGTACCCTGACACTGAATTCATTCTCAGAGACAGAGTTTGGTTGAAGTAGAAAAGAAAAGTTTTATTGCCTTGCCAGGCAAAGGGGACCACAGTGGGTTAGTGCCCTCAGAACTGTGCCTGGCTTGGAGGGGGTAGTGAGGAGTTTTATAGTAAAGAGGGCGTGATCTCCTCGTGGAGGTTCTTCTGATTGGTTGGTGGTGAGGTAAGTGGGAGTCAGCATCATCACCCTTCGGTTCCAACCCATCTGGGGTCTAGGAGCTTGCAGCAGCATACAGTTGACTTCTCCCACCTGGCGGGGGTTTCAGTCTCTGCAAACGAGCTCAAAGATATTGTGATGTGTGTCCCTTGAAGGGGAACCAGGACCCTGCCCCAAGGCTGCCGCACTATTGTTTCTTGACTGCTCCTCCCTTATCTCTGCATCCCCTCCCTTCCCTGATTAGCAAATATTTAAACCTGCCCTTTGGAACTCAGGGAAGGTGGAGGCTGAATGAAGCCTATTTCCTGTAATCAAGAAATGCGGGACACAGAAAGGCCCAGGAGCCGCACGGGGTGCTGCTCAGTATCACTGGGAAGAAAAGCCTGGTGGGAAGAAGTTCAGGGGGAGAGTTGGCTAACATGATTTCAGCTGCATCTCTGAGTCTATGCAGTTGAGTTGGGATCTCTGAAAGAGAGCCCTGGAGCACCTGGAGAAGGCCCATGAATGTCTTATAAAGAAGGAACTGTGGTCCACACTCCCCAAATTTGGTTTGCAGGGTGGAATCCAGAGTATCAATTCAGCTGGTCCAGGGATGAAAAATATGTAGCACATGTGCTGCCCCTTCCCTGTCCTGTACTCATGGCAGACATTGCTAATGAATCACAGGGGCTGTCCTGGGAGCCTGGAAGTAGCTTCACAGCCCTTTCAACACTGTGTTCTAAACAGCCACTAACAATGGAATGGACTTGGCTTGAGAGAGGAACCGTATTGGGCTTCCTCGGTGCCTTTCCCAAGACCTTGACCACCTCCTCTTCCAGAGGGAAGCGGTATTACCTGTTAGTTGGGTTCTGGTGTCAGATCACTGGGCTTGGAATCCCAGCTCCATCTCCCAGTCTGTGTGGTCTTCGTTTTGGTGTTTATTCACACCCAGCCCCAACTTCCTCTCCTGTGAAATGGGGGCAAAACCAGCATCTACCTCATAGGAGTGGTGGTGGTGGTGTTGGTGTGTATGTGTCTATGTGTGTAGACAGCACGTATCTAGCCCTATGTCTGGATAGGTGCTCCACAAAGGCGAGTCTATTCTTTTCACTCTAAAGAGTCCCACAGATGGGTTTGGGAGTTGGGTTTAGCCCTCGGTTAGAAGGTAGAATTGGAAAGAAATGGGGCAGTCAGGGTAGGGACTTTTGTCTTCTTTTAAATCAAATGGAGCAGGAGATGAACAGGTTTGGATTCTCAAAGTTCACCATGCTCCCTCCCACCTTTTGTTCAAGCTTGTCCCCGTTGATAGAAAGCTCTTTTCTTATCTCCTGTCTCAAACCTATTCTGCATCTAGTTAACTTTGGAAGTCTTCCAGATGGCTCTCAGTGATCACCTCCCCAGAGGGACCTTCCCTGATCTCCCATCCCCTTGTGTTATATGCTCCCAGGGGTCCACATCCTTAACCTCATAGCACCTCCACCCTTGTAGTCTCACATTTGTGTAATTATGTGACAAAGCTGATCTCGTCCACTAGTCTGTAAGCTCTGTTATTTCCCCAGAGCCTCACACGTTGCCCGATACACAGTAGATGCCCAATAAGTACATCACTTACTAAACAAGTGAAGGGTCACAGATCAGTGTTGTGCTCTAGAAATGTTTCTCTGACCACATGGAGGAGGGGACACTGAGCCACAGTGGAGGCAGGGAGACCAGGGAGGAGGCTGATCCTCCAAACCAAATGAAATGTCAAGGTGGCCTTGAACTCAGATGGTGACAATGTGCGTGGAGGGAAGTGGGTGACCTCAAGAGCAAGGAAAGGAAGTTTTGTCTTAAGAAATTACCGGCAGGCATTTTTCTTCATTCCTCTTTTCTTTCCTGGAGATTACAACTGCCTTCTTTTTTTTTTTTTTTTTTTTTTGCATTACGCAGGCCTCTCACTGTTGTGGCCTCTCCCGTTGTGGAGCACAGGCTCCAGACGCGCAGGCTCAGCGGCCGTGGCTCACGGGCCCAGCCGCTCCGCGGCATGTGGGATCTTCCTGGACCGGGGCACAAACCCGTGTCCCCTGCATCAGCAGGCGGACTCTCAACCACTGCACCACCAGGGAAGCCCTGCCTTCTTGCTTAATAGGAATTCCCAAAGGAGAAGAAGAAGCAAAGTAAAATATAAACTATTTTGCAAACTGAGATGGGGGGAAGGCTCCTAATCCCCATGCTAATCAGAAGTGGGTGGAGCCTATCTGGCTAACCCTTTTCCTCTGGTCCCCCCAAGTCTTTGAAATCTGCACCTTGCTCTGCCAACTTGCAGCTCGAAATGCCCAGTGTGTCTTATGAGCTCAGTGAATTAACTGCCAAGTGGAGAGGAACAGGCTTGTTGAAGTCGGCAAAGCTGAAAGCCTGTTTGAACTGTGCTGTGTCCTGCCGAGCATTTTATGAATATGCAGAATCAAATAGAACTAGTAGGAGCCAGAGGGAGCAGGCAGAAAAAGGCTCTCTTTAAAATCCCAGCCAATGGAGACACACGTTTCAACTCATTAAAACACAACAGGCTGTTACAGACACTTTCAAAAAGAGCTTTCTATTGAGTAATATCCTGGGGGACTTTTATGTATTTTTTTCTTTGTAGAAAGTTTTCCAGGGGCAACACCAAATGTTCTAAGGCAGGCAGCTATCTCAAAGGGCCAGACAGAAGTGGAGGGCAGCTTTCCTGCCGGTGACAAAATCGGATCTCCGATCTGGGCTTTCAAAAGGCACTTTCCTCCTTTTCCAATGATCTGTCTAATCTCCCAGATTCTTTTACACTTTTCAGTTTGATGGTCTCCAGTTGACAGTGTGGCCCATATGCTTGGGGCTTTTGATGGATATGGTCCTGCTTGAATTCCCTTATTTAGTTTTAATTTCCTAATTTTAGGTTCAGCTCTGGGTGTTTTAACCACTCGTGAAAGTAAGTGGCTCCCTCTCCTTTTGAATACCTCACTGGAACGCTCCCTCCTCCTCCCCAAATCCTGAAGTTCTTGCCTGGGGTCACCTTGAAGATTTCTTGGCAAAAAGCTGATGTTTTGGTAGACCCTCATTGCGGGTTACTTAGGCACCTCCTGGGGCCTCTTCTCTCCTCGGGTGGTTGCAGGAGCTGTGATTTTCCTTATTTAGTATTAAAGTTTTCCCTTCTTCCTTCATTTCCTTGGATATCTGGATCTTTCTTACTTGACATTCAAGCCCACAAGAGGCTTCTGTGTCCATCCTCCCTCTAAATAAAAGCCATTAAGGAAAAGTAAAAAAAAAAAAAAAAAAAAAAGTAACTACATTGGACAAATAAATTCTGCTTTCTATTGCCTAAATACCAGCTAATTAGACCCAAGACTGCCTTTGTTATCGTTTTCATGGCTGTCTCCTTTGGTAGTTTGTAAAAATGGTACCCCAGCCAAGAACCACGTCATGTGCCTTTATAGAGCCCTCCCACTCTGACTCTGGACAATCATGTGACTTGATTCGGCCAATGCAGTGTTAGCAAATGTGACACAAGTAGAGGCATGCAAATGCTTCATGATTGGTCCTGTCTGCTCTTGCCCTCTGCCACCACCATGAGAAAGACATTTCTAGCCTCGCCCACTGGTCCCACGGGGAGGATGAGAGATGCATGGAGCAGAACTGAATCTCCCAGTCCGCAGCTGACATCTAGCCAAGACCAGAAGAACCGCCCAGCCAAGTAGACTCATGAGCTAACATAACTATTTTGTCAAGACACTGAGTCTGGGGGGAGTTTGTTATGCAGCATTATTTTAGCAATAGATAACTGCTATACCCTGAGAATGCAGCTATGAATTAATGATGGTTCTGCATATTCCTTCCTGTTGCAGGGAATATAGATTAAATAGTTGGGTGTATTGGGAGAAAGCTGTGCACAATTGACAAGGGTCCATCAGCTGGGCTGATTTCTTTAGGAGAGATGGTGGAGAGCTTTCAACCAAAAAAAAACTCAAAAATTTAACTCCTGGAAGCTGAGGGAGGTCTTCCTTAGTTTCGGCTTTTTTTTTCTGGCGGGGGGTGGGTAGGAGTTAATTAATTAATTAATTAATTATTTCTGTGTTGCGTCTTCGTTTCTGTGCAAGGGCTTTCTCTAATTGTGGCAAGCGGGGGCCACTCTTTTTTTTTTTTTTTTTTTTTTTTTGCGGTATGCGGGCCTCTCACTGTTGTGGCCTCCCCCGTTGCGGAGCACAGGCTCCGGACGCGCAGGCTCCGGACGCGCAGGCTCAGCGGCCATGGCTCACGGGCCCAGCCGCTCCGCGGCATATGGGACCCTCCCAGACCGGGGCACGAACCCGTATCCCCTGCATCGGCAGGCGGACTCTCAACCACTTGCGCCACCAGGGAGGCCCGGGGGCCACTCTTCATCGCAGTGCGTGGGCCTCTCACTATGGCGGCCTCTCTTGTTGCGGAGCATAGGCTCCAGACACGCAGGCTCAGTAGTTGTGGCTCACGGGCCTAGTTGCTCTGCGCCATGTGGGATCCTCCCATACCAGGGCTCGAACCCGTGTCCCCTGCATTAGCAGGCAGATTCTCAACCACTGCGCCACCAGGGAAGCCCCAGTTTCGGCTTAAAAAAAATTTTTTTTTATCCCTTTGTTCTTTTGGTGGGAGAAGGTCTGATTGAGTGGAGATGAGTATCTCTGAGAGTCTGCACACTGCCTGCCTGTTGCTTGTCTGGCAACTAAATCTAACAAGCTGATTCCAGTTTGCAAAACAATGATGGCTCTTTTTATGTGTCTTTCCGGCTGTGTTCGGGAATGAAACTCACTGGCATTTGCAGTTTACTGCCCAGTCGAGCCTTGTAATACCTAAATCTTTTAAAATAGATTATCTTTTTAAAAAATTTATTTATTTATTTATTTATTTTTGGCTGTGTTGGGTCTTCGTTGCTGCGTGCAGGCTTTCTCTAGTTGTGGCGAGCAGGGACTGGTCTTCATTGCGGTGGCTTCTCTTGTTGTAGAGCACGGGCTCTAGGCACACAGGCTTCAGTAGTTGTGGTGTGTGGGCTCAGTAGCTATGGCTTGTGGGCCCTAGAGCACAGGCTCAGTAGTTGTGGCACATGGGCTTAGTTGCTCTGCAGCATGTGGGATCTTCCCGGACCAGGGCTCGAACCTGTGTCTGCTGCATTGGCAGGCGGATTCTTAACCACTGCGCCACCGGGGAAGCCCTAAAATAGATTATCTTTTTTAGCTACATTTGTTTTTTTGCAGAAAGAATATTGTATATGTCTCCATGAAAAATCCATTTCCTGATACTTGATTCATAACTGTGATTTTGGATGGTCCTGAAAAGAACTTTTATTTTATTTTTAAAATATAAAATGAATTTATTTGAGTGATTGGATTTATTATGGTTGACCCTCCTCACCCCTAACATAAAACAGAATATGAAGGAATGGTTGATCCTAACTGGAAGTTATGGAGTATTGGTCGTTTCCTGCCCAGAATCTACCATACACACTTTCTCTGATAGGTGTATCCTAAATTTCCTCTCTGTTATCATCTCTCCCCCACTTTTAGTCCATATGCTTTTTTTTTAATCTATTTATTTTTGGCTGCGTTGGGTCTTTGTTGCTGCATGTGGGCTTTTCTCTAGTTGTGGCGAGTGGGGGCTACTGTTCTTTGCAGTGCGTGGGCTTCTCATTGCGGTGGCTTCTCTTGTTGTGTAGCAGGGGCTCTAGGTGCGTGGGCTTCAGTAGTTGCAGCATATGGGCTCAGTAGTTGTGGCTCATGGTCTCTAGAGCGCAGGCTCAGTAGTTGTGGTGCATGGGCTTAGTTGCTCTGCGGCATGTGTGATCTTCCCGGACCAGGGCTCGAACCCATGTCCCCTGCTTTGGCAGGTGGATTCTTAAATCCTGTGCCACCAGGGAAGTCCCTAGTCCATGTGCTTCTGGTGGAGTTGACTCCATCATGATGTTCTCCCTGCCACTCCTCATCCCCCCTCCCCTCCTTCAGAGGTGAGCATGTGACCCAGGCCTGGCCAATCAGACTCTCATATCCTTCAATCCACTGGGGTATTGTCACATGACCCAAGCCAAGCCAATCAGGTCATTATGATCCAGTTTTGAGACTTTTTGGCTTGCATGGTCAGAAAAGAGGCATGCTTTCTCTTTCCTATTAAAATTGGAGCTCTGAGAATGTAAACCTAGTTTTTCTAGAAGCCATCTTGGAGGAGACTATCTGTCTACAAACAGGCCAATGCAGGGGGGATGCAGACATGAAAGATGGAGGGACACATGGTCCTGATGACATTGTTTGAGCTCCTGGATCCAGCCATACCTGAAGCTAGACTACCCCTGTGATTTACATTTTCATGAGCTAATTTCCTCCTTTTGCTTGCACTTTTGAGTTGAGATTTCTTTCACCAACAGCCAAAAGTTTCTCATTAAGAAATGGTGTTTGGAGAGCACAACTCCTTTTTAAAAATAAGATAAGAATCTTCTTGGAGCTTGAGCAAAGATGGAACAGGGACTTGAAAGCTATTTTGAAGAGAGGGAAACAGATATTCTGTAGAAATAAAAGGGAAAAGCAGAGGCTTGGAGATATTGTAAGAGTGGGAGAAATGCCATGTCTGAGTGTTTAAGTTGAAAATGGTTTCCTTGACAAAACAGACTATTACTTTTTTGATAATGAGAACTATGCCACTACCTGTGCCTCCCTTTTTAGTTTTGGCTGCCAAGAAGCTCTCTTGTATTCAGAAATCCACATATGCTCTTGGCGGCCAGCACAGCTGTGTTCTCTCCGTTCAACTGATTTTGATGAACATATACTGAGCACCCATTCATGCCAACATATACTGAGCACCATTCATGCCAGACCATCAGAGGCTATGGGAATACATAGATGTGTCTGTGGAGGAAAACAGATACATACACAAAGAATTAAAATACAGTCTATTAGTTGCCACCTGCTGTGGACTGAATTTTGTGCCCCCTTAAATATGTTGAAGCCTTAACCCCCAATGTGACTGTATCTGGAGATGGGGTCTGAAGGAGGTAAATAAGGTTAAATAATGTGATACGGTAGGACTTCAACCTAATAGGACTGGTGTTCTCATAAGAGGAGGAAGAGATGCCAGAGATATCTCGCTCTCTGTGTAGGCACAGAGGAAAGGCCATGTGAGGACACAGTGAGATGGCAGCCATTTGCAAGCCAGGAAGAGAGGTCTCACCAGAAATGGAACCCAGAGAGACCCTGATCTGGGACTTCCAACCTCTAGGACTATGAGAAATAAATTTCTATTGTTTAAGCCATCCAGTCTGTGCTATTTTTTTTTAAGATTTACTTTATTATTTATTCATTTTATTTATTTTTGACTGTGTTGGGTCTTGGTTGTGGCACGTGGGATCATTGTTGAGGCATGCGGGATCTTTCGTTGCGGCACTCGGGCTCTTCGTTGCAGCGTGCAGGCTTCTCTCTAGTTGTGGTGTGCGGGTTTTCTCTTCTCTAGTTGTGGCGCACAGGCTCCAGGGTGCGTGGGCTCTGTAGTTGTGGCACGCGGGTTCCAGAGCATGTGGGCTCTGTAGTTTGCAGCACTCAGGCTCTCTAGTTGAGGCGCGCGAGCTCAGTAGTTGTGGTGCACAGGCTTAGTTGCCCTGAGGCATATGGAATCTTAGTTCTCTGGCCAGGGATTGAACTCGCGCCCTTGTATTGTAAGGTGGATTCTTTACCACTGGACCACCAGGGAAGTCCCAATCTGTGCTATTTTGTTATGGCAGTTGAATCTGAATAATACACTACCTATTCCTTAATTTCATGGTCCCAGTTCCTTATTATTTATGAATTCATTATTTTATTAAGCATATTCAGTTCTAGGTCACCACAAACCCCTCTGTAAGGTGAGGTGAAGTACAAATAAATATATGTAAAAGCATCTGTTTGAAGTTTTCAGTTGTCTTCAAAGCATCAACCTTAGCTTGGGTTTCCTTGAAAGCAAACCCTAAGACAGGGACCCAAGCAGACAGTTTATCTTGGGAAATGGACCCCATGAATCACATTGAAGGAGGAGGGGGGAAACGAGAGGGAAGGGAGAAGATCCAGTAAAGTTTCATTCATGAGCACATTCTTGGGCAACTGGGGCTCCATCCCATTGGGAATCCTCTGAGAAACCATGTGAAACATGCCTCCTGAATTGTCCAGACTGAGAGACCAGGATGTAGATTCACTGACTGTTTTTCCCAGGGTATTGGATCCCTGGCACTTCTCCCTTCCCTGTGTTGCTGGGCAAACTCCCTGGCTGGGAAGAAGATTTTAGGCAGAGAAGCAGAAAGCTGTGGGTACCTGAAGTGGGAAGCTATCCACAGGCAGGAAGACCATCGACTTCGTCTACAGGTGAACTCAGAGGTGGGCCAAGGATACATGGGATCGGATGGGCAGCGCCTGCTACAACATCCTAGGTAGTGAAACATGGTGTACAGGTGGCTCTCAACAAGGATTTGAAAGGCCATTAAGCCGAGTCAAATGCCACTCTGTTTTATCAAAAGCCTGCAGGTAAACATTTTAAACGAGAGTCCTCAGTTGAGGAAGGTGTGAATGGCAGTGCTTTCTGAAATCTGGCACATAATAATGTTCAACAAATGATTGGATGAGTGCATTTGTTACCACATTTCTTCCCCCAGCTTTGTTGAGATATAACATTGCTGCATCATGTGTTACCATAATTTCTTCATTCCAGAATGCTGCTAATTGAGAGACGAATTATTAAGAGCAGGCTTTTGGGGGGATGGGAAATGACATTAAATATACATATCAGTTACGTGATACATCCCGATTTTGGAAGAGTTAGAATGTGACGTAAAAAAAACTGCATCTTAGAGACAAGAAAACAGTATACTCAGTTTCATAATACTGACTACTTACTAAGTACAAAGTTCTAGTCTAAAGACTCCTCCATTAAAATTAATCAAGTATGTACTTATTATTTTTTTAACATTTTATTTATTTGTTTATTTTTGGCTGAGTTGGGTCTTTGTTGCTGCACGCGGGCTTTCTCTAGTTGCAGTGAGCGGGGGGCTACTCTTTGTTGCGGTGCGCAGGCTTCTCACTGCGGTGGCTTCTCATGTTGTGGAGCACGGGCTCTAGGCGCGCGGGCTTCAGTAGCTGTGGTGCACGGGCTTAGTTCTCCACGGCATGTGGGATCTTCCTGGATCAGGGATCAAACCCGTGCCCCTGCGTTGGCAGGTGGATTCTTAACCACTGCACCACCAGGGAAGTCCCCATAATTATATTTTATTTAACATCTTTATTGATATATAATTCATATACCATACAATTCACTCCTTTAAAGCTCACAATTCAGTGGTTTTTAGTCTATTCATAGAGTTGTGCTGCCATCACCACTTATCAATTTTAGGACATTTTCATACCCCTTACCAGTCCCTCCCCAGTCTCTCCTCACTCCACCTCCTGGCTACCACTCATCTAGATTCTATCTCTTAAGATTTGCCTATTCTGGACATTTCATATAAATGAAATCATATAATAAAAGTAAACATTTTTTCACCACTTACTTTATATACCAGGCACAGTCCTAAGCATTTGAATAGTATTATATAAATTAATCCTTCCCAACTGATCTACCAAGTGGAGACTTACCATACCCATGTATCGGATGAGAAGACTGAGGCACAGAGAGGTTAAGTGGCTTCTCCAAGGTCACACAGCTAGTAAGTGGCAGAACTTGAATTTGTTGCCAGATAGTCTGCCCTGAAAACATTCTTAACCTTTATTGACTAGTACTGAGGAAATGTGAGAACTTGGATTATCCTGAGCCACATTCTGGGACTTTCCTTGCCATATGCTCAGTTGCACCCGCTCCTCCATGGTGGGGCAACCTCCATGTGTGAAATCTGATAGTTTAGGATTGTCCTCTGTAATAGGGAAGCCCCTAAGGATTGGAGCCCACCATGATGGAGAGGTTGCTCTGTGTTCTACCAATAGATTGAGCCATTGACCCTTGAGTGAGCTATTCCCTGGCTGGATCGTCTATTTTCTCAACTATACAGTGAAAGTTTGAACTGACCCATTTCTAAAGTATTGTCTGGGGCCCTTTGACTATTTTCATCTCTATCCTGCTCTCTGAGAGAAGATTATGCTTTAATAAATTAGCATCAATTCCAGTATGAAAATGCCCCTCTAATGAGACAGTAAAGAAGCTGGCTTTGTTCTAGGTTAGTTTCCCAAAGTGAATTTTGAAAAACATGAAATCCATGGTTTAATATTATGAGATGTTAAGCTAAGTTTTAAGAAAAGGAAAATTAAAAAAAAATGGAAGATAGGGTTGTGATACCATGAGTTTGGAAAACATTGAGTTAAGCAAAAATGGTATAGATGTCTTTATTGCAGGACTTTTCAGAGCCTTTAATGTCCTATAATCTTCACCACAGCGATTTCCTCACTGTAAGGGACTCACACAGGGACACACTGCAGGCTGGGACACCCAGCATCCCTTGCTAGGAACTACCCCTCCTCCTTAGCCATATCATGGTAGCAGGAGCAGCTGTGTAACTAAGTCATCTGCTTCCATGTCCTCAGAGAGTGATCACCCAAATGAAATGGGACAATCACAATGTGCTATCCCCTTGAACCAATGGGTTCATTCTCCTGGAATGTGTACTTTGACCCCAGAGCAAGGAGAGGTAGTCTCTCCCCACAACATGCAAGATTCAGGAGTTTTCAGTACATTGTACTAAGTACTTAGTACATGGTGTGTTCCAAGATGGGAAGTGAGGATGCAGCTTATCTCAAACTTATTTGTATTAGCCTTTTAAGGAGCAGCATAGTTTAGGCCTGTGCTCCACTGTTTCCACCTGGACTGTACTCTCATGAGTTTCAGGATATCCATTCAGACTGTATTTTTCTCCTGTAATGAGGATTCCAAATGTAGGTAATTGCTGGCATTGTTTCAATGTTTCAACACTGTGTGGCTGATATCTCTGTATTCCTCTTGGTCTTTTCCTTATAGTCACAAAGCAGCTGGGCTTCTCCAGCCATCCTTTCTTCATCCAAAGCTAGATAATGGAAGAAAAGGTCATGTCAGCTACATCTTAAACTTTTTGCCAGTAAAATTAAAGCTTACCCAGATTCTAGAAATCCTTACAGCAGAGTTCCCTTATGTCTCAATAGCCAAAATTGGTCTCATGTGATCCCCTCACGTGCTAAGGAGGCTGGGAAATTAGGAAATAGAATTGCTGTGATTGGCTTAAACTAATCCCGATCCATTGATTGAGGCTGGATGCACAGCTTTATCTAAATTGAGGTTCTGTTTTCATGGAAAAAGGAAGGAGTGAGTAATGGGGAGTCAAATAACAGTCTGCCATGCCTACAGGACCTCTGTACTTAGGTGGACATTTATGAGCCTTTGGAAAGCTTCCTGGCACTCAGAGAAATACTCAAGCATCAATAAGCCAACAACCTTTCTCTCTGTTGTTTAGCCTTGAATACTCCAGTTTCTCTCCTAAAGCAAATGTGTGATATATAAGAATTACAGCCCCAGGCAGAATATAAGCATTTAAGGTAGCTGATTGCTTTTGCTCTTGATTAATACTCTAACTTGTCCTCACCCTGGCCTGGTTGTAAATGATGTCACCATTCTTCCCTGCTGCCAGTTAGTATCTGTCTATCTATCTATCCATGTATCTATCTATCTATGTATCTATGTATCTATCACCTATCTCTCTATATATCAGTTAGTGGGTTCTTATACATATTTCCTTGGTGTGCAATTGTTGTCTCTCAAAAAGGATGCTCCTTACTCTATGGCAGGCATTGTTCTAAGCATTTTACACATACTAACTCATTTTATCTTCATAAGGATAACAAGAGTACCCCATGATGTAGGTACTGTTATTAACACCACTTCAGATGGGAAAACTGAGGTGCAGAGATGTTAAATAACTTGTGGTTGAGTAAATGATAGAGCCAGATTTGAACCAAAGTTGTCCGGCTCCAGGGTTCACAATCTCAACTTTACTGTAGGCACCACCACGATGCAGTGGAGTGTCCATTGCAGGGAGGACACACAGCACATTTTGCCATGAATCATCCCTTCTGTCTTGTGCATATGGATTGTAGCAGGAGCATCCATGTTTCAATGTGAGCCCATGTGGTCTCCTGACTCCAGTTCAGCAAATCATGGTATCCCACCTTCCAGAATCAATGACTGCCTTCCCCTGGGACTCTTTACTTCAACCAGAAGGAGGGGAGTCTGTTAGCCTCCCTTCCCAAAATACAAAACTCAAAAACTGCTGGTGGCTGTGTGACTGGAGACTGGAGGGAAGAGGAGGGATTGTTTTAACCCTTGACTTCCATGGGTCATTCTAGGAAACTTACAAGAATGCTGCGTCTTTCTTCTTTTACTTCACTTGGGATTCAGTTAATGGCAACCCAAAGGCTTTATTCATACTGCATGTGTCAGTTATTTATTGGTACTACAGTGCTGCATAACAAACAGTCACAAATGACAAACTCAACAACATACAATAATACACATTTATTTAGCTCTTAAGGTTCAGGGTTGGCTGATATCAGCTGGCTTGCTCGTACTCTGTGGTTGGCTGCAAGTTGGGTAAGCAGCTCTGCTGGACTTGGCTGAGATCTTTCACAAGCAAGTCTGGGGGTTAAATAGGGATTGGCTAGTTTAGGCTGGCTTCTGCTGGGGAGATTGGCAACCAAGTTCTGTTCCATGTGACTCATCCTCCAACAGACCAACGTGGGCATGTTCTTGTGGTGACGGCAGGAAAGATGCAAGAGTGAGAAATGTGCAAATGCTTTTCAAGCCTCTGTGTGCATGTGCCATATTTGCCTACATCCCATTGGCCAAAGCAAGTCACATGGTCAAGCCCAAGGTCAGAGTGGGTTGGCTCTGCAGAGTCATTGGCATATGGTGCAGGTGGATGTGGGTGGGTGTGGAGAATTGGGGCCAGTTTTTCAAACATCTACACCATGGGATAGTGGCTTAGAAAAGGCTGTTTTTGAACAATCCTTGAGCTAAGAATGAGCTTTACATTGTAAAAGAATTATAAAATAATAATAATAATAATAATTTGTGACAGAGACCATATGTGTCCTGCAAAACCTAAAATACTCACGATCTGGCCCTTTACATAGAATGTTGGCCAACCCCGGGTTTACAGCATGGACTCTAAAACCCAGCTCTGTCCCTCATGGGCTATGTGACCTTGAGAAAATTACTTGAACACTCGGATTCCTCATCTGTAAAATGGGGTTTCCAATAGCACCTGCCTCACAGGATTTCTGTGAGGATAAAACAAACTATTGTATGTAAAGTCTTAGTCTAGTGCCTGGCACATGGAAAGGACCAGGTAAGTTCTGCCTAGTAGTATCAGCCCCTAGGGGCACTGGGCCAACTGGATGGAGTGAGGAAGAGCTTCTGTTACACTATCCTATTGAATAAACTTGGGACTTGGCATGCATACTTTGAGCTTTTAAGTTTGTCTAAGCCAAGCTCTGTTTTGCCCGAGGTGTGTGATGTACTGTGTTCTTAATCACATTTACAGGTGTATCTGTATACATACACAAACACTATAGAGAAATACAGGTGGTCTCATGCCAACAGAATGGCAGGTAAATGGGGACTTGCTCCAGCTGTCCTGTCTCCAACGTGTCCCTCAGCCAACTCTTGGATCTTCTCAGGCTCTCCTGTCCTGCTCTGACACTGCATGGTTTCTTAGCAAAGTAAGGAGGAGCAGCTGTTTCCAGGAAGTGTTCCAGCGAACCATGTTTGGCTGGCATCTGTGAGCAGCTGCTGCCACTACTTCATGCTGAGTCACCACACTGCTCTGTCAAAGCCTAGGTAGGCAGAGAGGAAGGTGCCGACTCAGGAACCACCAGAGAAGTTATCACTTTATTCTCTAAAGTGATGGGGTGTTGAGAACTTTTGAATAGGCATTCCAGAGGACCATTCTAGGACCTTGTATACCACGCTTATTCATTGGAATTTGTGTGTTATCTTAAAACCACTTAACCTTCCTAAACTTCTGTTTTCCTCATCTGGAAAATGGCAACAATTATGGTGTAATAGGGAAGAACAAATCTGACTCCATATTGAACCCATTTCTTTTACTTTAACCTTTGTATCCTATTGCTTTTGCTATAAGTTAATCACTAAAGAGATGTTGCCTATAAGCTTAAATGCCCATCTCTGGGAACCCTGCCTCCCATGCCTGAGTTTTAAGTTAAAATACCTTTGTTTAAGCTCAAAGGAAACATCCTGACTCAGCCCACCTGTGAATGGCTACAGGAAAGAAGAAATTAACACATTCCCTTCAGAGTCTAGCTGGAACCAGGAAATATTTGCAACAACTTACTGCCTTTTTACTTTACCTCCTCACCTCCCCCTCTTTGTTCTATAAAAGAACCTAGCATCCAAACCTGGGCAAGATGATTCTTTGGGACACTAGTCCACCATCTTCTGGGGCTGCTGGCTTTCCGAATAACATTGCTATTCCTCGACCCAACAGTTTGTCTCTCAATTTATTGGCCTGTCGTGTGGCGAGCAGTAGGAGCTTGGACTCAGTAACAGTGATTCTTGTCTCATGTGGTTAATGATAGGGTTACAAGAGGATATTGTAAAGCAGGGGTTGGCAAACTATTGCCTACAAGCTAGGAATGGATTTAACATTTTTAAATGGTTGAAAAAAAATCAAAAGAAAAATCATATTTCACAACATGTGAAAGTTATATGAAATTCAAATTTCGATGTGCACAAATGAAGTTTTATAGAAACACAACTTATTCCTTTGCATTTTGTCTCTACAATTTTCTGCTGTAGTGGCAGAGTTGAGTAGCTGTGATAGAACAGCTTGGCTAGCAATATTTACTGTTTGACCCCTTACAGGAAAATTTTGCTGACCCTGATGTGGAGCATTATATTGGTTTGGGTTCCCCCAGGGGCAGGCCTCGAGACAAGGATTTGAATATAAGTACTTTATTTGGGAGGTGATCCCATGTAACAACAGAGAGTGTAAAGTAAGGAGAGGTAAGGTAGCCAGTAAAGGGTGTACTATCCAGATGGGTCTTTAGAGCTTAATCCCATTGGGCAGCTCTGAGAGTCAGTGTAGAATACAGCCTTTGAGATAGTCTATCCAAGGAGAAGAATCAGTCACTGGTTGAGGGCTGCTCTGGGTGAGGAGGGAAGCATTGATTTCCTGGCATTTATGAGAACAAGCATGCCATCTTAAATGTAGTAGAGGTTCCATAGGTAGAAATTATTAATAAAAAATAATGAGACAGTCAGCTTCAGAAATTGGCAAAGTGTGTTGGTTGAGTCAGACTCTGTGACCTTGGGCAAATACTTAACTTCTCTGAACCTCATTAAGACTTTGGTCAGGATTAAATGAGATAATACTTGGCACTAAGTAAGTGTGCCATACATTTTAATTACTATTAATACGTATTGGATTGAAATATATTCACATATTGAGTCAGATTCATAAAACTTTTATGAAAATTGTCTGTTTCTTTTAAAATCCCTGAGCATGTAATAAGATTCTGTAATTAAAATATTCGAGACATCTGAGAGCCAGAGAAGTCAAATATTAATGAGTTAAGAAAGGAGAACTTGGGCTGATGGTTCTGTTCTGTGGGAGTGTTTCCGAAGTGCATGGACGCCTGTGTCTGAGCATAGAAATGTCCTAATGCTTAATTAGTTCCCAAGGACTCTCCTGCAGATCTCATTTTTATGGAAGTTAGAAGGCTCAGGAAGTCCAGGACACATTGCTCAAAATCCTTTTTGTGTCCTTGAGAATTTTCAAACCAGTTTATTTCAACAGACCAATGTCTTGGCACACGTGTGCCAGTCATTGGGTTAGGGATGGAGACACAGAGCTAACAAAGGCAAAGTCTCCATCTTCAAGGCATTCCTAGTCTGCCTGAGCTGTTCTTATCATGAACATACCAGCATAACTAATGCTAATGAAAATAGAAGGGCAAGGTTATCTCTGACCATGAGAGGCAGCAAAGGTGTCCCCAAGTTGGTGATAGGTGTGGGCGTGGAAGGATGAGACAGATTTTATCGTCAGGAAAGGGAAGAATGAACAGGTATTTCAGGAAGAGGGAGGGTAAGCAATGAAACCTAACCTTGAAAGAATGCTTACTGACAGAGCATGTTCCATCAGGAATGAGGCTGGAGCCAGAAGGATGGGGTTGGCGTCATCTTGCAATGGCACCTCCTGTTGGAATTTGAACTGTATTGTATGAGCAGTGGGGAGCCATCTGATGTTTCAGATCAGGACATTAACATGATAAATTGTTCTGTTAAAAATTCTTCTGACCCAAGCATGAAGGATTTAAGTGCAGAAGAGAGGGAAGCAGGAAAGAGATTCTTCCAATCCAAGGTCCAGAGAAGAGGCTGGAGTTAGATAAGTATTGGAAGAAACAAAAAAGTGGGGCATGGGGTGGTTTGAGTCTATTAATAATGAGCTTTCCTTAAGGGGCAGAAAGGAGAAACAGAGGGGGTAGTGGACAGAATGATACATTTGTTGTGCTTTTAGATAGGGCTGCTGAGATGCTCAAGACAACCATTCTGCTTTCCCTTCTGGAACCTTCTTTGAACACTGGTTCTTCTTTGTGGAAGGTCTTGGCTTGGTCTTTTGGGTGACTTGGTACTTATGAGAGTTGTTCACACTTGAACATGATCCAAGAAGGGTGATGGAAGGAGAAAACAAAGAAAAATGGCACTAAGGATAGGAACAGATAGACTCCTTTGAGGGGTGGGGGGAGGGTGTGAGAAAAATAGAGAGGTGGCTTCTTTTTTTAAAAAAAATTGAGGTAAAATTCATATAACAGGGCTTCCCTGGTGGCGCAGTGGTTGAGAGTCCGCCTGCCGATGCAGGGGACACGGGTTCGTGCCCCAGTCCGGGAAGATCCCACATGCCGCGGAGCGGCTGGGCCCGTGAGCCATGGCCACTGAGCCTGAGCGTCTGGAGCCTGTGCTCCGCAGCGGGAGAGGCCGCAGCAGTGAGAGGCCCGCGTACCACAAAAAAAAAAAAAAAATTCATGTAACATAAAATTACCATTAACCATTTTAAGGTTGGCAATTCAGTGGCATTTAGTTTATCCGCAGTGCTGTGCAACCATCACTTTTATCTAGTTCTAAGACATTTTCGTCACCCCAAAATTCATGGTTAATGTAGTCTGTTACCTCTTGTGGCGACTTGGTACCTTGATTGTTTTTCCTGCCTATTGTTTCCTCCGAGGACGGTCAAGCCCACCCAAAGGAGTTTGGAGGGAGAACAGAAATCACCTAGGCAGCCCCTACCCATGGATGCTTGGTACAGAGATGCTCTCTGTGTGAGGGCTTTTCAGGGCTCCTGGAACCCTGGGAGCTGTTTATTTAATGTTTCTTCATTTAGGGGAGATTGCTCTTTCTTGAATTGCTTTGTGTCGGTGGCTGCCTCTCTTTCATCTGATTAGTCCTGCTTCTTGGAGACATTCAGAACCATTTTTTGTCCTCTGTGGTACCATTCGTTTTCCCTTTGGGTCTGTAGTATTTTATGCTCAAATTCTGGAACTGTGATGTGGCATTTCTCTCCTGATGATTCCTAGCAGGTGACCTATCTCAGCAGCTGGTGATGGTGTATTATGGCAGGGGATGGTGTATTATGGAGAAAGCAGGAAATGCTGATCTCTGTGTGTCTGTAGATCTCTTTTTGACTTCCCCTCCAGAGCTATTTCCTTCTCGTGTTTACTGTCCTTTCAGCCCATCTCTTATATGTGCCAGAATTATCTGTTGCTTTGACATCTGTTCAAGGAATTCTGTATTGGTCTGCCTATGACAGAGACACTGGGGCCCTTGGGGGAGTTGAGGTCATATTTAAAAGATGACAATGGAAACATTTATTGAGTCCTTTGTGTGAGATATTGTGCTAAGCATGTTACATTTATTAACTAATTTATTCTGTCCCTAAACCATTTGAGGTACGTAAATTATTATTCCCATTTTGCAGACGAGGAAACTAAGACCAAGAGACTTGCTAAAGACCACAAAGGTAGTGAGGCCAGAATTTGCGTGCATGCATGTCTGATTCCAGGATTATATTTACCACTTTGACTAGATGATGATACGTGTGTAGTCCTCAGATACTTTTGTGTTGGTGATTCATTCATATCTTTATTCACCTAATAAAGTCCTGGGAACTCCAGAATTCCTGAGTCACCAATGAAGAAGTCCAAAATTTTGGGCTCTGGACAAAATTGTGAGGAAAGGAAATTTGTCTGCAGGGTCTTCATCTTCCTCTAATTTATTCAGTTTTTTCTTTAGATGTTCAGTGGCCTCCTGGTCTCTCCTTTTCCTGTTACTAGGGTACAGATGAATGAAGCTTTAAAATATTACTTCACAGGAGTATCCACATATTAACTAAATTCGAAACCTCAGTTAAAGAGGCAAAGCTCTGAATGTGGGCTTTCGAGCATTTTCCATTAATTCATTTCACAAATGTTCACTGAGGGCTTACCTTGTCCCAGGCACTGCACAGGGCTCTGAGTACACAGAGGTGCAGAGGATGTGGCCCCATTCCTTGAGGAGCTCCCAAGGTAGGGGTGAGACAGGTGTGTACACTATGGTGCACTCTGTGAAGAATGCTTTAATGGCAGAACAATCAGGGTGTTATGGATGCAAAGCTGGGAGCTGATGACTAATACTGATGGGAGTAAAAAGGATAGTCTGGAAAAGGGACAACTGTGGTGAATCTTTAAGGATGAAATGTTGAGTGGGTAAAATAAAATCAGGCATTCCAGCCAGAGGGAAGAGCATGCGTGTGATGGGGACAAGAACTTTTAAAATTTATTTTTATTTATTTTATTTTTTTGCGGTACACGGGCCTCTCACTGTTGTGGCCTTTCCCGTTGCGGAGCACAGGCTCCGGACGCACATGCTCAGCAGCCATGGCTCACGGGACCAGCCGCTCCGCGGCACGTGGGATCTTCCCGGACCGGGGCACGAACCCGTGTCCCCTGCATCGGCAGGCGGACTCTCAACCACTGCGCCACCAGGGAAGCCCGACAAGAACTTTTAAAAATGTGTGAGTGTTCCAGCTTTTTTCACCTCCTTCCTCCATCCTCATGTTAAACAGAGTTGAGTGTTTCTCGGTTCGGTTACCTCCAGGCTCTTCAGGGTAAAAAAAAACGGGGAGGATGGATAAAGAGAGAGACAGAATTGTAGGTGGCAGGAAAGGATTCTTGCCTGAAGCAGAAAGTTGGCAGGGGGAAAGGAGAACAGTGAGGCAACATAAAGAGTAGAAAGATAATGGGGAGAAGTGGGAAGAAGAGATACTTTTTGTAGTATGGAGGTTGGGGAGAGGGTTTGGGAGGTTGGTGAGAGAGAGGATCTGGAGATGTTTTGAGGTGACAGCAATGTGAGAAGAGGAAATGGTGTTTAGAGAAATCTGGCAGAGGTTTATGACTTGGCTCCCCTTTAATGTTCTCTGAGAGACCCAAGTACAGAGTGCAGTTCCTTTTCATTTGCTTTGGCTGCCAGACTGTGCCTCACTATGTTTTTTTTTTTTTTTTTTTGCGGTACACGGGCCTCTCACTGCTGTGGCCTCTCCCGCTGTGGAGCACAGGCTCTGGATGCACAGGCTCAGCGGCCATGGCTCACAGGCCTAGCCGCTCCGCGGCATGTGGGATCTTCCCGGCCCGGGGCACGAACCCGCGTCCCCTGCATCGGCAGGTGGACTCTCAACCACTGCGCCACCAAGGAAGCCCCTCACTATGTTTGACTCCATGTATGGCCTGAGCCCCATGGGTCCTCAGAATTTATTTGGATTACAGGTGCAAGGGTTCAAAGATATTTTGAAACATGGTTCATAGATAGGAAAGTTTTGGTTGTTACTGGCGCATTTCATCATCCAATGCATAGTAATGGTCCCCTTAATGACTGGGATTAATCACTCACTCACTCATTCATTCAAAAAATATTTATTGAATACCTGCCAAGTGTCTGGTACATTTTAGTCCAGGTGGTTTATCACTCTGCATGCTAAAAGGGTACCAACAAAAGGGAAGGAGGGATGGTCAGTTTCTGTTATAAGGAGTTACTATCAGATGGCCTTGGTTCCCTCAGGGAAGAGTCAACCCAAGGTTTGCCTAAACTCCACTGGAAAGTCTTTATGCTTCCATACAGTGTTGCTGCTGTTTAGATTATAAAATTATGTTTATCAACAACTACTATGGACTAATATTTTCTATATAAAATATGAAAAATATTTAGTTCTTATCCTTAAGGAATTTACAGATTAGTGGAGAGAAACAGACAGAACATGCAATTTCAATCTAATGTGGTAGACACAAGGACAAAAGTAGGAAAGGCGTTTAGGCTTGCCTGGGTGTTCATGGAAGTTTTCCTGAAGGAAGAGATGCCTGAGCTGTGTCTTGAGAGATGTACAGAAATTGGTCAGGTAAAAAAGGTGGGGAGGTATCCCTGGCAACAGAAACAGAAAGGGCAAAGTCATGGAAATATGAAATAGCACATCTATAGGAGCTCCAAGGAGTTCATTGTTGACATTAATTCATTCAGCATATGAGTTTCTATAATATGACATTAGAAGGTAGTATATGTATTATGACACTAGAATATAGTATCTACAATATGACAGTATAATGTAGATTGGGTATACTTGGTCTTTCAAGTATATAAATGAAAATTATTTGTAATGATATTATGAGTAATTACAAGTAATGTAATGATAATACCAGTTTTTACAAAGCAAAAATATACAATTTCTAATTTGTGAAGGAGTAACACTGTAATTCACTTATCAAAACTGACAAAATGTGTCAACAGTCCTCAGTCTTGCCAAACCCTCCCGCCATCCTGTGGGAAATAGTACAGAGAGACAGTTATAGGTCTGAATTTCACACTTACAAATGGGGACGTCAGGAAAGGTACTCCTTCTCTCTGAACCCCCATTTTCTCTATAAATGGAGACAAAATACTGCTCACCTCATTGGCTTGTAGGGTAGATTAAATGAAAAGTGGGTAAAACAACCTGTAGAGAGACTGGTCCATCATAGGAGCTCAGAAATGAGTATCCATATATCCACATGGAAAAACATGGACTTCAGAATCAGACCTGGGTTCCAGTCTCAGACCTACCCACCTGGTTGCCAAGGAGCAAATTCCCTACTCCTCTGGGTCTCTGCTTCCTCATTGCTACAGTAGGCGTAACACATAAAGCACTTGGCACATAATTGACACTTAATAACAGCAGCTACTAAAGTGGCTCTGTATGTACATTTAGTTTTAATTTTTATTTACATTTTTCTTGGACGCTTGTAGGTTGTATCAGGATAGACAAAGCTGACACAACCAATAGTGCTCAAAATGGGTGGCTCCAACACAAGATTATTTCTTCTCATAGACCAGTCCAAGTCGGATGTTTCTTCCTGTTGGATGGCTCCTTTCAGTGTGGTGGTTCAGGGACCCAAGATCCCTTTGTCTTGTGCCTTTGCATTATCCCTTTCATCATCAGTATCCAGCTGCATCCGTTCATGAGAACCAATCACACAGCTACATCTAACCACAAGACAGGAAAGGAAGAAGAAATGAATTTTTGTGAACAGCTAGGAATCTCTGCCACATTGATGTCTTTAAAATAAGATTCCTGCCCCCTTGTGTCCCTGTTTACTTGAGAGCGATATTTTCCTAGTCATCACAGCAAATGCTGCTCCTGTAGGGAGGAGACCCATTACATTCATGGCCCCCTCTGCTTTATTCCCTGCAAGGAGGCTGCAGAGATAATGGCAAAGGAGAAGTTGAGAATTCTGGGTCATCCCATTTGATTCAAGAGAGCTGGCTTGTAAAGGTCCCCTCCATTCCAGGCAATGCCGAAAAAGTTCGAGTCTGTTAACTTCATTGCTGAGTGTGTATGTGTGTGTGCGTGTGTATAACAGGGGTTGCAAACTCAATACCTATGAGGCCCCCCAGACAGGTAATATCAATGAGTGAAGTGGCCCAAGGGCGTACTGTGATGAAATGGAAAGTTCCAGAATGCCACAGTGGGCAGTCATTTTTCAGTTGCAGCAGTTTTGCATTGTGGAAATGTGAGCCTGATGTCAGATTGATATTATAGAAATGTTGGAAATATAGATTAAAAAAAATTAAAATCTCCTTACTTTTCAATGTTGGCACCTAATCCAAATAAAAATAATACTGCAGGTCAAACAAGACACATCTGTGAGTTCTGTGCAGGCCTGGGAGCTGGCAGTTAGGGACCTCTGATATACCTAATGTGAATGGGGGAACTCAAGTTTTTATTTGTCCAGCTGGCTTGAAGCTGCTAGGATGAGCACTGCAGCTGGATGAAGGCGAGGAAAATTCATTACTTTCTCTGTCGGGGTTGGGATATAGGAAAGGAACCACTGTGGGCACCTGAGCCATGAGGGGTTCATCACTGCATGTGTCTTAGCCCCTTAGGACAGATATGATTTGGATTTCTCCTCTTTGGTCTATTTCTTCTTGTTATTTAGGAAAGTAACAAATAGGACTGAAAGACTGAAGAGATTTATGGAGTAAAGGAGAGAATCAACACCCACTCGCCACCTCCATTATAAGTCATTATAAGGTGGGGGCTTGTTTTATTTTTTCCTTCATTATCTAGTCCTGGAGGCAAGAAGCAGTCCGCTCTCTCTGGTGTTAATGGGACCTCACAGCATGGGTTTGCCTGTGATGTAATTTTCAAGTCTAGTTCCACTTCGTTCTTGAGCTGCACATCAGGTGATTATAGGACATAATTCTATATATATTTTTTATGAGCCACTTACCTTAGATGGAGGGTTAAAGAGAGATGGTGGAGAGGGAGAGGTATGTGCCTGAACTAAAGGGCCTCTTTGCCTTCCTTCCCTCATTTACTGGTTATTCAATGAGCTCCTGTGATGTGCGGGGCTTGGTGACAGGTGCTGGGGGTCTGAGGACAGAATGACAGGCAGGGGCTGTGCTTTCAGAGAGCTCCGTGCTGCTTGGAGGAGGACGCATCATTTCAGACACCCATGAATGTTTCTGAGACAACAAAGCAGCCAGAATGCAAAGGGTGACTGAGCAGGGATGACTTTTGAATGGCTTGGGAGGTCCCTCTGCAGAGCTGATATCAGAGCTGAGACCTCAGTGGCAAGAAGGAGCTGGCCATTTGAACAGGTTTGGGAAGGGTGTTCCCGGCAGAGGGAAAGTTAAGGGCAAAGTGCCCGAGGCAGGAACAGAGTTGGTGTGTGCTAGAGACAGAAGAAATGCCAGCATGGCCGGAGTGTAGGGATGGGGAGAGCGGTTGGCATTGAGGTCAAAAAGATAGTCAGGGGCTAGATCATGTGGAAAGTCATAGGTCTTGGTTTGGGATCCGAATGCTATTCTGAGTGTTATGAGTCCCCACTAAAGTATTATAATCAGGGGAGTGATGCTCTCTTAGGTTTGAAATGATCATGCTGGCAACTGCTTGGATAAAAAATTTTCTGTGGCCTGAATCGTGGACTGAATCGTCCCCCCACACCCCATTCGTTTGTTGAAGCCCTAACCCACCATGTGATGGTATTGCAGACGGAAGATAATTTGGTTTAGACACATCAGGGAACTTGACCAAGTTCACCAGCTACTAAGTGACAGAGCCAGGATTGAGCCCAGGTGAATCTGAGGCCAAATTCAATTTCCTCTCCCCAATACCTAGTACACTCACCATAGCCTACTGATCAGAGCCCAGACTATGGCATCAAATGCCTTGGTCTGAATTCTGGTTTACTACTTGCTAACTTATACTTAATGTCTCTGTGCCTCAGTTTTCTAATCTGTACCTATCTCGTAGGGTTGTAGTAAGGATCAAATGGGTTGCTTCTCTGAAGCACTTAGAATAGAGCCTGGCACACCGTGGAGTATATAAACATTTGTTAAATAAATAGCAGAAAGGAAAGTAATGTCCAATTCTAGAATCCTGCTGTGCTGATGGACCTTTAGGTATTAGAGGGAAATCACAGGATGTAACTGTGTTGGACACCTGGTAAATCTACCTTTGTGACTCTCTTGGGTCACCCAGTGGCAACTCTTGATTGCTTGTGAATTAATTTTGAGCACTGAATGCAACTTCCTCTTCTCCACTGCTTAGATGGGTCTGAGGAATAGGCCAGAGAGGTCCTAGAACAAAGAGGCAAAATTCACTGATTCTCACCTGTGACAATGAATGGAAACATTTCCAGCTGTCACAACTGGTGTAGTGGGAAGCTGGCATCAACTGGGTAGAGACCAGGGATTCTACTAAACATCAACAGTGCAAGGACCAGCTCCCAAACAAAGAATTATCCAACCCCAAATGGCAAGAGTGCAGAGGTTGAGCACCTTGACCAAATTTGACCTTTTGGTTGGACCTTGATAAGATGGCAGTTTTTGAGATACATTTGGTCTCTTCTGAGTTACAGAGTCATTAGAAATCAACAAGCTTGAAAGGCCTTGCAAACCCTCTCTGCTCCAGGTGAGGCTATTTGAGCTGAGCACCTCTCAGTATTTCTTCTTTGAGTAGAAAATTCTACACAGGGAGTTGGTGGGAGTTAAAAATCCATCAGTTCTCATTTTACCAGGCATTTAGGAAAATAACTTTTCTCCTGCAGAAGAAATTACATGAATTATATTAAAACGGTGCTAAGGTAATAAAATTACATGCTCAGGACTCTTCTGAAAAACTCCCTTTGTCTGTCAGGGTCATTCGAGTGTGGGAAAGACAGTCTTCCCAGCCACCACACTTTCACATAAAGAGGGAACAGAGGAAATTGACTCCATTGTGCTCTTGCTGCAAGTACCACTCTGTGAAATTCCAATTTTTTTTTTTTTTTTTTACATCTGCAGATTTAATCACAAGGCAAACTTTCTGATGCAGATCCATGAGAACAATGATTTGGGTTTCATTTTAAAATGCATATTTATAAGAGGAGACTTCAAATCACCACACGAATGGTGGTGCCCGAGACAGGGGCAGACACCCTCGGAATTGGGAAATTGGGCAGAAATGGACTCTGATGTCCTGCAAATCATCCTCACTTTGGGTGCCGGTGCTCTACTGGTTTGGAATGAAATGTATAGAAATGCACATGCGATGAGAGAAATCTCTTTTGCTTTCAGTGTGCTAACAATTTTTAGCTCACAAGGAAAAAAAAAAGTCCTCACTTTAATGTACGAGAAAACTGAAATGACGGGGGAAAGAGACAACTGTTCTTAAAATTCCCAGTGAAAACTTCAGTCGTTTAGAAGCAGATTGATGCATGTGATATATTGGCTGAGGCCATGAGGGATGAGGCTATTTGTGATGGGGTTGAAAGAAGATAGACCATGGAGACAGAAGCCCTGGTTAGCATCCTTGCTTGTGTGGATGGTGGGCTTTGAGCTTTTAGAATAGTGGTTCTCAGCCAGTGGTGACTGTGCCCTCCCAGGGGACATTTGGCAACATCTGGAGACATTTTTGGTTGTCACATTTGGCGGGAGGGTTCTGCTGGCATCTCATGATAAGACTAGGGATGCTGTGAAGCATCCTGTGAGGCACAGGACCTACTTCCACAACAAAGTCTTATCTGGTCCAAAATATTAATAAAGTCAAGGTCGGGAAAACCTGTATCAGAGCTTCAGTTCCTTCATCTGTAAAATGGGAGTAGCTGCCACATCTCATTCAACTGGTTGTTCTAAGTATTAAAGATGGAAGCTGTGGGAGAATGCTTTCCTTAAGTGGTGGCTATCCTCATTGATTATAGAGATGTCTAGGGCATCCCCCAATTTTATTTCTCTACCTAATCTACCATAGCCACAGAGCTCTTCCTAAAATGCAAATCTGCCCCTGCTATTTCTCTCCTTAAAACCTATTTGTGGTTTTCCATTGACTCCTGTAGTATACTGAAACTGATCTTTGCAGCCTCATTTTTCAACCTTGCCCTTCTCCCCTGCACCCCCGATCAGGAATGCAATATAATATGCTCTCTGTCGCCTCCACATCTTTGCACCTGCTCTTTCCTTTCCTGAACCCTTCCATCACACTCCCTCCCATTTCACCTAGTCAGCTCCTACTTGTTCTTGATGCCCTTAGCTTCCATATCACCTCCTCTGGGAAGTCTTCCCTTATCGCCTCATGGTAGAGAGCCCATCATCTGAGCTCCCATGGTGCCTCATGCTTATCCCATGCCAGAGCTTGTGATACTGTGTTGTAATTGCCTTTTAAAAAATTCCATCTTCACCCCTAGGCTGTGAGTATCTTGCTCAGTGTTATATTCTCAATGCCTAGTAAAGTACTTGACCAGCTAGTACAGTTCAGTAAACATTTGCTGAATGAATGAATGAATAAATGAATTCATGAGATCTGTGAACATAGCTGTTTCCAGCAGAAAATAATTCACTTTGATTTGTCTGACTTCTTTTTCCTTGGGTCACTGTTATGGTCATGCTAATGGGTGACAAGCCAAAGAGGGAAGGTTGCTGAGAAGAGCGCAGCATAAGGTCAAGATACTCTTTTTTTTTTTTTTTTTTTTTTTTTTTTGCGGTACGCGGGCCTCTCACTGTTGTGGCCTCTCCCGCTGCGGAACACAGGCTCCGGACGCACAGCTCAGCGGCCATGGCTCATGGGCCTAGCCACTCCGCAGCATGTGGGATCTTCCCGGACCGGGGCACGAACCCGTGTCCCCTGCATCAGCAGGTGGACTCTCAACCACTGCGCCACCAGGGAAGCCTGGTCAAGATACTCTTTTTAACCTTGACCAGTGGCCTTGACATAATCCACAGGGAAGTGTCCTTGCATGAAAATAACCACCTTTGCCTTTAGAGTGAATTAACTGCTATTTTCTGGAAAATAGATAAGTCAGGGAGAGATGAGAACTTAGTGAGTTGCCAGTAGCTCTGGGACTTGTGGGAGTGTGTGTGTGTCTGTGTTTGTGTGTGTGTATTCCAGACCATTTTTTTATTGTGTGTCCCTGTGAATTTCACATTCTCTGGTATATAATTAAGCTTCAGGAGGACAGAAACAACACTGGGCATCGTAATGTATATCTTGTCAAAGTGCTTGATAAAATGTACAGCTACTCCTCCCTTAGCTTTATGCTTGCTTCTTTTTATTTATCTACCAGTTGTCAGAATAGTGAGTGGATTCCTTAGTAGCTTTCAGAGTGATCAGTTAAGGTATTTTTGGGTAGCATTTTGAGCTCACACATTTATACACATTTGGTGTGTTCGAACTTGTTCTGGTTGTTGTCCTTATTGATGCTCAGATTGTACTCTTTAGCCAGTGGGAGCCTATTCAAGTTGCCTTCTGAGAGTCCCTTTGATACAACCTTACTAGTATTTGACAGTTTGTTATCTGATATGACAAGATGTTCCAGGCCTATCTTGTACGTTTCTGATCCATACTTGGAATTAGCCATTTTCTTGAAGAGTTCTTTTCTTTTATTAAAAATGGTGTCTAGAAACCGCACACACACACAAAAATCTTCCCATAACGGTGTGCAGTGTCCCCATTTTACAAAGGAGTAAATTGAATATTCTCAAAGAGGGTAACTGTGTCCATACAGCGAGTTAGCAACTAAACCAGGACTCACCAAAAAAAAAAAAAAAAAGCATAGCTTCACTGGAGACAAATTATAGAAGCTGCAATGTCTTTAAATTTAGAAAATAAAGTTAGCTCCTGCCAGAGTTGCAAGGCAGTTTTGACGTCTTCGGAAAGCCACTTCTCCCATCCAATTTTATTCTTAAAAGTAGGAAACAAAAGCTCGCAGGGACACTCCGGTGCGTCTCCCCTTCCATTTATCAGTATTTTTGCCTCTTATTATAACCATGGCCTAGTTTTCTTGGGCTCTTTAGATGTCAGTGAGAGTATTATACTAGGTATTGTCCTTGAAACTTTTTGAAGTTCTTTAGGCATTATGAACAAGGTCTCCAACTCCAGCTGAGTGCCACCGACTACTTTGGCTCTGCTCTATTTCCTTAAGAAGTCTAAAGGATGGCGTTGTCATCTTCCAATTCAGAGACTGATAAAGGCTGCCCTCATACTGAGAATTTTCCCCCTTTTCTAGGAAGCAGCAGAGAAATCGCTAAAATTGAATTTTATTGTGCAAGATGCTACTGTCTTATAACCAACAGAAAGTTAAGCTGTTAGCTCTGGAAGAATAGACCATGATTTGGGTGAGGCAAGACCACTGCTGCCGAACCTTGGTAGGGGCGGGGGAAGGAGTCGGCGTTCCACATTATAATCCCAGGCTGTGCTGGTTGGGGAAGCAAGAAACAGCCTGCCTGTGCTTTCTGTGTCCTGGGCACATGGCACCAGGACACTGGATTCTGTCTTTGGATCCAAGTCTCTGGTGACTCTAGGTCTTTGAAAAGGGGATCTGGATCTATGTTTTTCTTCTGCTTTAGGCTTTATCCAGCCCAATATAAAAATGACTGGCAGTTCTCAGCAGCCTCCTGTGAAGCTGTTTTGGCATCTTGCAGGGTTGGAGGAGAAGGTGGAGGGAGTTTAGCTCCAAGGTTTGGAAGGGAGGAAGGGAGTGTGGAGCTGAGGGCTTGCTCCTGAGTGGGTGGAGTGGGCTCCTGAAATCTAATTTAAGGGACTCCGAGAAGACTCACTGAAACCCCTTCAGATTTCGGAAATGTCAGCTAGAGCATCCATCACTGCTAAGACGTCCATCATGTCTTACCACAACTTCCTGTGAGGGGGCAGCTCATTCAATCTATAAAACTTCCACGTGGGAAGTTTTCTCTAGCTAGCTTTCCCTCCTGACTGTAGATGGAGGGTGGTGGGGTGAGGAGTGAAGCCAAAAGATACAGAAAAGTGGCTGCCGCTGCTCATGGTCACTGGAAGCTCTTTCAGCTGGCTCTCTTTCTTTTTAACGTACTGATAGATAGCACCGATGTTTGTGTTTCAATAGGTTGAGGAACAACGTGAGGTGGTATTCCTTTTAACACTCAGCTTTTTAAAAGTGGGGGATCTGGAGCTGGCCAGGGTGGATTCACATGCTCGCTCTACCGTTTACGAGCTCTGTGGTCTTGGATAATTGACTCAACCCCTCTGCGTCTCAGTTTCCTTACCTGTAAATGAGAGCGCTTACATCCTAGGCTTATTTGAATGATTCAGTTAGAATAACATACACTTTCTCTCCTAGTGCTTGCACACATGTGCAAAAAAGTCCTTGTTACACCCCAATAGTGAGGAGTATGTCAAAGGGGCAGAGGGGCCAAGGGACAGAGCTCCCAAAGGCAAAGCTGGAGCACTTCGAGCGATGAAAAAAAATTAGTATTGGATTATAACCTGAAGTATCAAATAAATATCCGTGAGTCCATACTGACATAAAGAAATGTTCGAACAGGTACACAAATGGGGAAAAGAGACCATTCTCCTCAACAGAAGAATTCCAAATAATTTATGTAGACATTTCATCCTCAAGGAGGAGGCACATAACTGCCCACTCCCTTTAGTGGGCTGCTCACGGTGACTTCCTTCCAAAGAGGACAGCGTAAAAGGGGGGAGAATAAAAGAGCAGTTCACACTGGAGACATGTGACAAATGTCAAATGATCTCAGCCAGGTGATCAAGGTTGAAATCAACAGTGATGAATCATGTTAATACTAGGTGCCCTTGATATGATGTGATGAAAATGGCAATTTATCTCTGTGGTCTGCCTCCCCAAACCCCATAACTCCGGATTAATTGTGAGAAAAACATCAGACAAATCCCAGTAGAGGGAATCCTACAAGATACGTGACCAGTGCTTCTCAAAACTATCAAGGTATCGGAAACAAGTAAAGTCTGATAAACTGTCATAGCCAAGAGGAGCCTACGGGGACGTCAGCTAAATGTGATGTGGTCCTGGATGGAATCTGGAACAGAAAAAGGACAGTAGGTAAAAATAAAGAAGATATGAATAAACCATGGACTTTAGTTAATAACTATGCATCCCTATTGGTTCATTAATTGTAATAAATTACCGAACTAATCTAAGGTATTAATAATAGAGGACACTGGGCTCAGGGTAT
The DNA here is from genome assembly GCF_025265405.1 of Mesoplodon densirostris. Lineage (NCBI taxonomy): Eukaryota > Metazoa > Chordata > Mammalia > Artiodactyla > Ziphiidae > Mesoplodon > Mesoplodon densirostris. The sequence goes on from NC_082676.1 coordinate 55,582,228, forward strand.
AGGGAAATTCTTTGTGTTGTCTCCTCAAATTTTCTACGAATCTAAAAATGTTCTGAAAAATAAAGGCTACTTTTAAGTTATTATTATTATCCTTATCATTGTTATTATTTGTTTTCTGGAATTCTCTCTCCTGTGAAAATTTCAAGGCTCCCTGTTAAGTCTAAGACATCAGTCCCAGTTGCTACTGGTCTTGTTAGCCAAGAAGTCGTATTCTTTTTGGTTAGGGTTGGGGTGGTTCCCACATGGTACAGCTTGGATGGTCTGGCTGTCTACATGCTTTTCCAGTGGGGCATTGATGGTATAGTGGTGAGCACAGCTGCCTTCTAGGCTCTTCTAGGGGAACACATATTAACTCTGAAAATGATAACCTAGCAGCATGACAAGACCCATGTCCACTAAAGAAAAATGTTTGGTAAACTAGCATTCATTCCAGGTAAAATCAGTCATTTCTTTCTCTGTCAATACCGCCTTGTTATATACCTTGGCTGAATCACTCATCACATTGGATTTCATTATTCATCTCCACCCATCTGTGAACTCCCCAGTGGAAGACAGTTTTCTCTTTTCTCTTTGTACTCCCAGGACTTAATCTTATGGCCAGCATAGATGACTCAAAAATTGATGACTGAGTGGAGGACTGGGCAGCTGTGTTTAAACTTGTAGTCCTGAAACTCAATTTCATTGCCTGTGCCAAAAGAGAAGAGATGATGGGGGAGATTGTATTTTCCAAAGATGGCCACAGCAATATCTCCCATTCCACTTTCTCTTTATTTTCAATGTGACCTTCACCCTTCTCTCACAGCATGGTGAGGTCTGTGTCCTTTCCCCCTGAAAGGAGTCAACCTTTGTGATTGGCTTGACCAATAGCATATAGCAGAAGGGGTACCCTGTGAGTTTGGAGGTTGCATCATAAAAATTCCATGGACTTCTCTGTCTTTCTCTCTTGGGATGATCACTCTTGGAATCCAGCCACCATGCTGTGAGCATGCCCAAGCACGGATATAGAGAGATACCCTTTGAGAGGAACTGAGGTCCTGGTCCCCATCCTCTGCTGAGCTTCTAGCTGAGAGCCAACACCAACTTGCCAGCCATCCTGGAAGTGGATTCTCCAGCCCCCAGCCAAGCTACTCCAGCTGATGGCAAGTGGAACAGAGATCAGCCATCCCATCACACCCTGTCCAGTTTGCAGATTCATGAGCCAAGTCAATAACTACTGTTGCTTTAAGCCACCATGTTTTGGAGTGTGTTATGCAGGGATAACCAGAACACGTGGGAAAATAAAATCTCAGCTGATTGAAAATAAGACTGGTGAGTTATTTTACTTTCCTTCCTATTTCATGCAAAAAGCCTTCTGACGCTGCAAGTTTTCTTTTTTTTTTTTTTACCATGAGTGGGAATTGACTGAGGGAATAGAGCCACATTTGGAAGTGAGTAACCACAAGGATCTCAAAAATGATAATTTAATTAATGCCTTTATAAATAAAAATTAACTGATTCAGCAATTATTTGAGTACCCATTGTGGTCCAACCTCCCAGCTAAGTGGTGGGATGTGTCGGTGAATGACCTAGATGTGGTGATCTGTCTTAATGAAGCTTAGCATTCTAATGAGAAAACTAAATAAGCAATTACAGAATTATTTAAAATTAGTAATTAATTCAGTCTCAGTGGTGGAAAGAACTGAAGGATATTTATCCTAGAGAGTAGCTTCTTCAAGTATCTAAGGATTGTGCCAAGGTTCACTCACATGGCTTGGGCTTCCTCATATTATGGTGGCTGGGAGGCTGCTCAGTTCACAACATGCCCTTCTGTGGGATGCTTTTGTACTCCCCAGTACACCAGTGGGCTCTTAGCATCAAGATCTGCAGTAGGTGACTCTGCCCGTCTGGCCAGAGTTGATTAATCTGGGGTGGGGGAGACCTGACTCAGGCTGAGCCAATCACATTCTTGGAGCTGTGGGTAAGGCTTGTTAATGATAGTGCTAGAGACAAAGGTTTGGTGATTCCTGATGAGGTCAGTCCTGAACCTGCTCTGGATCCTCCATTCCCTGAAGCTGATTCTCCTTCTCTTTCCCCTTCTCTTCTCCCCAACTCTTCCTCCTCCTGCCCCTTCTCCTTCTTCTTGATCTAATGAGATGCCACAAGATCTTTTCAGTTAATTTCCTTTAAGACTAAAGCTTCCTAGAGTTGGTTTTCATTACTTAAAACAAACTAAGCCTTCACTAGTACAAACTACAAGAGGGATTATCCCTGTCCTTTAAGACTCCCATGGGATAGAATTAAAAACAAGGAGCAGAAGCCACAGCAGGAGAAATTTCAGTTGCATACGTGAAAGAACGTTCTAAGAGTCAGAGATATACATAGACTCAGGTAGTAAGCTTCCTATCCTTGGAGGTTTTCAGACAAAGTCTGGTCAACCACTTAGATGTGATGTCACCAGAGAATTGAAGCATTAACTCCAAAATCGGGCTGGCTAACGATGATGATGGTGGTGGTGGTGGTGGTGGTGGTGGCAGCTGACAGTTTTGTGCACTTACTGTTTTCCAGGAACCATGGTAAGTGTTTAACATGTGTTGCCTCATTTAATCCTCACAATAACTCCATGAAGAAATATCGTTACTATAACCATAGAGCAAATGAGGAAGCTGAGCCTCCAGAAGTTAGGTAATCATTCATCCAATAAGCCAGATTTTAAACTCAGACTGTGGGAACCCAGGAACAATGTTCCAGCCCCCAAAGCTCATAGGATTTCACCTCCTCTTCTTTATTCCACATCCCAGAATGGCCTCAAAATAAAAAGGTAAAATAAAAATCTTGGGGAGTTAGACCCTGAATAATAGAGAATACTTTTTATGAAAAAAAATTCAGGCATACTGGACACACTAGAATCAGATAATAGTAGAAAAAAAAGGTCCTCAGAGCACAGTGAGTCCTGTACAGGTGGAGATGCTCACTAAATATATCTCACTGTGTCGCTGCATGTATTTCTTTCTTTATTTCTTTTGTTACTCCTTCCAGTTTGCACATTTACCTGAATCATGCCTACTCTCTCTTTCTGGACTAAATTAGCTTTATAATAAAAATAATAATTATTGTTTTCTTTAGTTTAGAAGCACAGAGCATCGCTCCCAGTTCTGAATGATTTGTTTTGTGATGGATATTGCCGGCAACAGAGAGTGTGTGGTGTGGGGGAAACAATTTGAATTGCCAATAGCCTGTTTGACGAGTTTCCCAGAAGCAGACATGATTTAGTTCAGCAGAAGTTTCTTTTAGAAACGTGCCTAAAAAAATCCCCGACCTCTACCTGATCATTTATCATTCTTTTAAATCATAGGGAAAATGGAAGGTTCCTATCATTTCCTTAATTGAATAAAGGAGACAGACTTGGAAGGATCCTACTGAATGCTGAACAGACTCCAAACACCTAATTAGAGCATTTACCCACAGAGTTGCCTTTGCAGAGGAGGCTCTGAACCCTGCTTCTCTCTCTACCTGTTTCTGATGTGCTTCTGGCAGGTCAACGTGGAGACCAACCCAACGTGCACCTCTTTAATAGAATACTTAAGCGCATTCCTATTGCAGGGTGAGCAGCAGATCTTCTACAAATCTTCTGAGCTTTTGTTAAGCCTATTATGGTGTTTCCAAGGTGATGGGGTCCAGGAGAAGGCCAAGGGTGGTGGTTGTGTGTCGTCAGGAGCTTGTTTACTCAACTGGATTTGGAAACTTACTACTTTATTACTCTTACTACTTTATTACTCGTCTCCAGTTCCCCAAGCAAGTAATGTTTGCATTTAGAAGGCAGTTGTGCACCTTACATGCACCACGTATCTAAAACTCCCTCGAATAAGCTATGTCAGATATAAAAAGAGAAGCACGTTAAATTCTCCAGACCTAAGGGTCCTGCTGGCTTGACATAAGAGACACTGGTTTCTTAAAGCTGGGATGAAGTTTGAGTCCCAGGCACAGGATGAGGAATACATTTGGGGGGGCGCCTGGAAGATGTTGATAATAATGGCTAAAGTCTATCGAGTCCTTAACTGTATGCCAGGCACTCTGTTGAGGGGCAGGGGGAGCCCAGGTTAACATCGCGCTTCCATTATTAACAGGGAGAACAACACTTGGGGTCTCTCCATCCCAGAATCATCAAGAATCTGCTCTAACCACAGAGAATAAAGCTGTGAGTACCACAGCCCGGGTTACACTTCCTGCCACCACAGGGCAGCTGTTTAGGAATATGAGAACCCCTGCAGTCGTAGGCAAAAAAATGACAAATTCTATGACCTGGTGGATGAATCTTTTTTGTTTCTGCTCACTGTTGATTTCTATGACCTAACTATAGCCTCTCTTATAGCACAGGAGTCAGCACACTTTTTTCTGGAAGGAAGCAGATAACAAATGTTCTAGACTTTGTGGGCCATGTGGCCTCTGTTGTGTGAAAGGAAAATCAAAATGGAGTCGGTATTGCTAAAATGGAGCTGGGAGCCCACTGAGGAAGTGTGACTTATGGATGGAATCTGACCTTTTGACCACTTTTTTTTTTTTTTTTGCGGTACGTGGGCCTCTCACTGTTGTGGCCTCTCCTGTTGCGGAGCACAGGCTCCGGACGCGCAGGCTCAGTGGCCATGGTTCACGGGCCCAGCTGCTCCGCGGCATGTGGGATCTTCCCGGACCAGGGCACGAACCTGTGTCCCCTGCATCGGCAGGCGGACTCTCAACCACTGTGCCACCAGGGAAGCCCTTGACCACTTATCTTAACACAGGCATCCAGAACATTTGCACAGTGCTCCAGAAACTCAAGATACTTATCGGACCCTTACCCTAAAACAGCCAGTGACAGCCATCCCTTAAGGACAAATATTTCCTTTCTTGTGTCATAGTACTGCCTCATGGCTTTTGCCTTTATAAACTCTTGACTCTTTCTCTTCCTCAGAACACTCTTTCAGTTCTACCCAATTCTGTCTCCAAAATTGCTATTCTTAAGACCCCAAATAAACTCATTTCTTATTTGCAGCCCTTTCTGCTTTTCGTTGTTGCTGTTGAAAACTGCAATTATTCAACTCTGCTCTCGTAGTGCAAAAGCAGCTGTAGGCAAAGGGGCATGGCTGTGTTTCAATAACACTTTATTTGTAAAAGGTGGCAGGGGCCCCAAGACTATAGTTTGCTGACCCAGATACAGCATAGTAGGGGATTCAGAAATATTTGTTGAAAAAAATAAATCTAAAGTAGAAAGTTCAAACAAATGGAATTTAAAATGCAAAACCAATCTTTGTAAAAAGTTTATAACAGTAAATACCTGCTTATTGTAGAAATTTTGGAAAATATAAAAACGTACATTAAGAAGAAAGTAAAAATCATGACCAAAAGATAACCCCAGTTAATAATTGTTTCCTTTTGGTCATTTTTCCTATGAATGCCTTTAAAAAAACTGGGTAAACAACTAGAATTTTAAAATATTATACCATGCATTTGCTCTGTTTTTCTGGAAGGTGACAGATGAAGCCAGCTTCCTTTGAGACTGTATCAAAAGGAACAAGTCTTCTGTTCAAGGTAAGGAAAAGGTCTCCCTCGAGTCTGCCTGGTCACCTGTATCCTTTGACATCCAAAATCAGATTTCTGCTCATGATTTCATGCTGTAAAAAATCCTGAAGTGCTTTTTGGATCTCAAAGGAATATTTAATTAAAAATCTCAGTAGAATTTTAGCATTGAGTTCTGTGTTGCTTGTGTGTAGGGCAACTTATTTAATCAAAATGTGGCATTTCTTCTTCAGTTCTGGATGCTTGGGAGTGCCTGGGGTGCTGTTGGCAGAGGCCAGGACATTTTGAGAATGTGTTGCCCTAAAATGGGCCAGAAGTGCTGTGATGAATGGTTGAGTCATAGGAGTTAATAGCTTGGTGTGAGAGAGAGCTATCAGGAATTTTTTATTTCTATGATATGGAGAGCAATAATATTCCAGTTCCTCTCTTCCTCTCTTCCGCGCGCGCGCACACACACACACACACACACACACGACATCCCTGCGTGCATCTTTGAGGGTGTTTGACCTGCCCTAGTCTGATATTTATCATTGCATATCCTCTGTTGACTTGCACGCCATTTGCCCTTCTCACCCTGTCCCTTCCCACCATTCCCTGACCCCTGCACACACAACCTGAGCCTTATAGGGCTCATTTTTAGAAGCCAGAAAGCACATGGTCATCTACAACAATTCCAAAGGATGTTGAGAAGCAACAAGCACTCAGAAGACCTCTAAAGCTGCCAGGCCAATGATGACCACCTCTTCCCAAATTTGCAAATGGAAAACCAGCAGCAAACCTTTATATTTTAAAACTTTTTAATTATGGGTATTTGGCTTGGTGGGAAGGGGGGTGTCCCAGTCATGTGCACACAGCATGTTTGATATGCGTCCATCCGGGCTCTTGCTGTTCTTGACAATGGCTTCACAGAATTCCATCTCCTACCCGAACACCTCTTCTGTTCCACTCAAAGGCCTGTGATAGCTGTTTACCAAGTACACGGTACCACGTCCCCTTTGAGTGGCTGGATGCTCAATCTGGGAGCCTCCTTCCCACACTAGGGGGGGATGAGCACAGGGGAAGAAAGGGGGAGGGGTGAAGTGCCCATCACGTGCCTGGTGCTCTCTGTTGACGCTCTGAATTATTCTACCCAACAATGCTGTTGGTAGGTGGAGTATCTATATTTTATGGACTGGGATAGCCTCTTTTTGTTGACAATGACCCTGCTTCCCCCTCTTGCATCTGCCCCTTCTAAAGCACTTAAAACAGGGCCTGGTACAAAGTAAGCACTATATAATTGTTAGCTATTATTATTGTTCTTGTTGCTGTCGTTCCTGTGCTTAGCAGGGCTGTGGGAGCGGTAGGCTACTTAAAAGCATCTGCTTTGGCCTCGGAGAGACGTGCGTTTGAGTCTCAGCTTTTTTACCAGCTGAATTCTCTTGGGCGTGTTATTTTCTGATTCTTAGTTTCCTCGCCTGAGAAATGGGGGTGATGATAGAACCTCCATTATGGAATTGTTTGTAAGTGTGGAATACCTGATAGGTCATTCTACAGGATCCTGGGCTGAAATGAAGACTTTTCACTAAGACTTTTCACTACCCAGAGGGGTTTGCCAGCTAAGTCTGCCAACTGTGAAAAACACGTGGTCAACCATTCTTTCTGTGAATGCTCACGAAGTGTCCACGATGTGCCTGCCTGTGTTGGAGGCCCAGGGGAAGTAACTGAGAATTTACATCCCAGTTTGGAAGAGAGTAAACAGAAAAACACAAACAAAAAACCAAAAAGAAAAATGGAAATTGCTTTTTAAAATGCACACACTTTGACCCAGAAATTCCATTTAAGGACATTTATACTAAGGACTTAATTGTACAAGTATTAAAAGATAGCTGTATAAAAACGTAAACTCTAGCTTATTGAAAAATATCAAAAATTTGCAAATAGCCTAAAATGTCTACAGTTGATTAAATAAAGTATGATACTACCACACTATGGAATACCGTGTAGAATTTTTAAATGTTAATGAGGAAATATATTTATTCATATGGAAGATGTTCATTTATATAGTTAAGTGGCAAAAAAACCCAGTTTAGCAAGAAAGCAAATAGATAATTTTAGATAGAAATAAGCATTATGAAGAAAATAAGAGTGATGTGACAGTGATAAGAGGCAGGCAGAGGAGGGCAGCATTAACAAGGCAGCCAGGAAGGAGGTCTATGGGGGGAAGTGATGAGAAGCAGCCAGCCAGGAAAAGGCCTGGGATACAAGGACAGAGGGAACGGCAGGTGCAAATCTTAAATGATTTTCTGGCCAAAGTTCCCATAACTTTTGATCCACACATTTCCTCTCTATTGAACAGCAACCTATCAATTACAGGTTGCCTAACAGCACAACAGTCTAGACCAGATCAGTCTAGGGACTTTAAGGTTCTATTCAGAAACTTGGGAGCAAACCCAACTTGGAGATGAACAGAATGCTGACCCTCATCATCAGTGCCTGCTGTTTGGACTGCTGTTCAATTCTGGAAAACTCCTAAACCCTTCATGGTTTTCTACTGAAAACCAGAGCCGAGTTTTTACCCCAGAAACAGTCCCGGGGCTATATGAGCACAGAGAGATCTGGGAGCTACTGGCTTCCAGCAGCTGAGATAAGAAATCTGTTAAATCACAGGTTGACTTAAAAACAAAAACAAAAATAAAAAACAAGCAAACAAACTCATAGAAAAAGAGATCAGATTTGTGGTTACCAAAGGCGGGGAGGTTGGTGGCGAGGAGGGAAGTCAAAATATACTACAGACTTCCAGTTATAAGATAAATAAGTCCTAGGAGTGGAGTGTATAACATGATTAATATAATTAACACTGCTGTATATTATATATGAAATTTGTTAAGAGAGCAAATCCTGAGAGTTCTTATCACACACAAAAATTTTTTTTCCTGGTTTTTTTTTTTTTTTTTATGGCCACGCCACATAGTTTGTGGGATCTTAGTTCCCCGATCAGGGATTGAACCCAGGACCTAGGCAGTGACGCGCTGAGTCCTCACCACTGGACTGCCAGGAAACTCCTTTTTCTGTTTCTTTAATTTTGAATCTGTATGAAATGATGGATGTTCACTAAACTTATTGTGATAATCATTTCATGATGTATGTAGGTCAAGGCATGATGCTGTACACTTTAAACTTATACAGTGCTGTATGTCAATTCTATCTCAGTAAAACTGGAAAAAAAGGGAAAACAAAAAGAAATTTGTTAAATCATTCTGCAGGCTCATCCCAGGGAGGGTCCAAACCCCTGAGCCTGATGGGGTGTGATTAGTTATCTAGAAATAGACTGCAGAGGCATTTACTCATTTATCAAGCATTGTTGAGCACCTACTATGTGCTGGGCAATCTTCTGGGTAATGGGAGTGGAAAGATGAATAAGACACATTGTTTGCTCTCAGAGAGTTCCTTGTCTTTTGGGAAATTGAATCATGACTTTTGTAGTTACTGGCTGTTTGGGTTTGGGCTTCTTATCTCTGGGCCTTGGTTTTCACACCCACAAATTGACAGAACTCAGCCAGGTGACTGGTGGGGTCTTTCCAGTACTGTGGTATCACAGGGTTAGCAAGGGAAGCCCAAACAGGGCTGCCCAAACTGGAGCAAGAAAATCAGTGCTAATGGAGACAGGGAATGAGATTCAGTAGAATCTTTTTTTTTTTTAATATAAATTTATTTATTTATTTATTTAGTTTTGGCTGTGTTGGGTCTTTGCTGCTGCACTCAGGCTTCCTCTAGTTGCAGCAAGTGGGGGCTTCTCTTGTGGTGGAGCACGGGCCCTAGGCACGCTAGTCTCAGAAGTTGTGCCTCGCGGGCTCTAGAGCACAGGCTCTGTCCTTGTGGCGCACAGGCTTACTTGCTCCCTGGCATGTGGGATCTTCCTGGACCAGGGAACAAACCGGTGTCCCCTGCATTGGCAGGCAGATTCTTAACCACTGCGCCACCAGGGAAGTCCCAGTAGAATCTTATTGTTGTTTATGACCTCACCTGTGAACTTGAACTTGGATTGAAACTGGTTTGGTTTCTTAATTAAGAAAAAACCTTGTGCAATTCTGCTTGAAGTGAATTCTCTCGTCTTTATTTTTTAAGTAAAATAATAAAAAAAAAAGATATATCCTGAGAACAAGTGACTACAGAAATTATTGGTGAGTTTCTAGTCAAATTTCGGATTGGATTTGGAAACTCGGTTTTTAAGTAAATGGAAAGAGAACTGGTGATCCAGCATGGATTAACAAGGTAAAAGCCATTCACTGACTAATTCAAGAAATACAGTTTTTGAAACATATTTTATGTGTATGTTCTAGGTACTATTTCAGGCAATGGGGATTGAGCAGTGAACAAAACCGTTAAAAGAATTTTTTTCTACTCTCATGGTATTTATATTCTAGATAGGATAGGAGAAGTAGCAGCCAAAAAAAAAAAAAAAGATAAATAAGTAAAACCAGAGAGTGTGTGAGATGGCAGTAGGTCATATGGAGAAAAATAAAGCAAAGAAGGGAATAACAATGCTGTGGTTTCTTTTTTTTGAAAAGGGTCATCACCTGGGATTGAGGAGTGATTGCTTAATGGCTATGGAGTCTCTTTTTGGGGTGATAAAAATGTTTTGGAACTATATAGAAGTGATGATTGTACAACATTGTGAAAGTACTAAATCCCAATGAACTGTACATATAAAATGGGTAATTTTCTGTTATATGAATTTTACCTCAATAATAAAAAAAAAAGGGTCATCAGGGAAGGATTCTATTTAAAATAGTGACATTGGATAAGGATCTGAAGGAAGTGAGGGAGTGAGTCCCTTTTTTCTTTTTCTTTTTTTAAGATTCCGTATATGTGTGAGATAACGATTTTGTTGGAAATATCTGGTGATGCACACCTGATGGGTTACCCATGACTCAGGACCAGTGCTATATAGCCAGGGCTAGTTCACCTGACCCCACTGTCATAGCCAGGGTTGAGATCATCTCCCGGTAGAAGTCGGAGGTGGACTGCCCCAGCAGAGACTCAGAGGGCTCTTCTGGGTGGAAGATGAGTAATCTGAGATGCTGCACATTACCCAAAGGAATGATTTAAATTGTTGCATGCAACCGGACTAAAATTTATTTTTTTGTTTTTTTGTTTTTCTCCTGCTCCATAGTCAGTGGGGCTACTATTACTGATGAGAAAGACCATATCAGTAAGAAACTGCACTTTATCTGCATATCTGAGAGGTAATGTGTATGAACTTGAGACCCCAAATCAGTTGTATGTTCCTTTTTTCAGAGGGGCTGGAGAGCAATTAGAGTCCTTAGCTCTTAAAAGGTTCTCTAACAGGTATATGACCTCAGAAAATTAAGATGCTCCAAACTCTTTGCAAGCAAAAATTTTGCTTGTCATAAATAGTCATAGTCATATTGGGGCTGTGATCAACTTTGACTTCTTTAGGGGAAGTGGGGAGAAGACTGGGGGAGCTTATTTTATTTTCATCCACCACTGACAGAGGTGTTTCTTTAGGTAATATTTGCACTCATCAGACTTCTGGAATGTATCAACATTCTGTGTTGTTTGGACCAGCACCACTGCCAGGAAAGTATGATGCATAAGAACTGTCTAGTTATGAGTCTAGTTATATCTAAATTCTTATTGTATATGTTAACACATGGGGCCATACCAAATCATCCTACACTGTAAATATGAACTGTAAAAAATTTTTGCACAAAGACCCATATGCAGGTATATTCATATAATATACTGGGAAAATATTAAATACAGCCTGTTTGTCCATCAGTAGAAAACTGGTGAAAACAGCTATGGTTCATCCAAATAATGGAATAATAATACATATAATAATAATACAGCTATTAAAAGAATGAAACAGATCCATGCACACTGAAATGAAGTAATCTTTATGACATGTTATGAAGAACTCTTCATATAATATGCTTCCATTCATATAAAAATGAGTCTATATATCTATATTTATATGTATATCTATATTTGTATCTGTATCTGTCTATATACATATACTTACACCTAAAGCTATCTAAAACAATGTTTATATCTATTTTGTTGCTTTTATACAAATGGAATATTTCTGGCAAGCATTGTAGGAACCTAATACTCTTGGTTGCCTTATGGAGAACACTGAGGGGTAGGATGGTTGGGGAGTCAGAAACAGAGGAGAATCACTCTTCATTGGGAATCCTTTCATTCTATTTGGTTTAAAAATAAATAACTATTTGCATGTATTACTTAAATTAAAAAAAAATAGAAACAATTGGATTAAAACACGTGTCTTCCTGCTTGAAAAAAGAAAAAGCCAGAGAGGACCTTCAAGATGGCAGAGGAGTAATTGGAGACGTGGAGATCACCTTCCTCCCCACAGATATGTCAGAAATACATCTACACGTGGAACAACTCCTACAGAACACCTACTGAATGCTGGCAGAAGACCTCAGACCTCCCAAAAGGCAAGAAACTACCCACGTACCTGCGTAGGGCAAAAGAAAAAATGAAAAACAGAGAAAAAAGAAAAGGGACGGGACCTACACCTCTGGGAGGGAGCTGTGAAGGAGGAAAGGTTTCCACACACTAGGAAGCCACTTCGCAGGTGGAGACTGCGGGTGGTGGAGGGGGGAAGCTTCGGAGTCGCGGAGGAGAGCGCAGAAACGGGTGCGGAGGGCAAAGCAGAGAGATTCCCGCACAGAGGATTGGTGCCGACCGGCACTCACCAGCCTGAGAAGCTTGTCAGCTCACCCGCCGGGGCGGGTTGGGGCTGGGAGCTGAGGCTTCGGCTTCGGTCGGAGCGCAGGGAGAGGACTGGGGTTGGCGGCGTGAACACAGCCTGAAGGGGCTAGTGCACCACGGCTAGCTAGGAGGGAGTCCGTGAAAAGGTCTAGAGCTGCAGAAGAGGCAAGAGACTTTTTCTTACCTCTTTGTTTCCTGGTGAGCGAGGAGAGGGGATTAAGAGCGCGGCTTAAAGGAGCTCCAGAGACGGGCGCGAGCCGCGGCTATCAGCGCGGACCTCAGAGACGGGCATGAGAAGCTAAGGCTGCTGCTGCCACCACCAAGAAGCCTGTGTGAAAGCACAGGTCACTCTCCACACCTCCCTCCCAGGAGCCTGTGCAGCCCGCCACGGCCAGGGTCCCGTCATCCAGGGACAACTTCCCTGGGAGAACGCACCGTGCGCCTCAGGCTGATGCAACGTCATGCTGGGCCCTGCCGCTGCAGGCTCACCCCACACTCCGTACCCCTCTCTCCCCCGGCCTGAGTGAGCCAGAGCCCCCGAATCAGCTGCTCCTTTAACCTCATTCTGTCGAGGCAGAGAACAGATACCCTCAGGTGACCTACACACAGAGGCGGGGCCAAATCCAAAGCTGAACCCTGGGAGCTGTGCAAACAAAGAAGAGAAAGGGAAATCTCTCCCAGCAGCCTCAGGAGTAACGGATTAAATCTCCACAATCAACTTGATGTACCCTGCATGTGTGGAATACCTGAAGAGACAACGAATCATCCCAAAACTGAGGCAATGGACTTTGGGAGCAACTGTAGACTTGGAGTTTGCTATATGTGACAGACGAGTTACTGATTTTTATGTTTATCTAAGTATAGTTCTTAGCGCTTGTTATCATTGGTGGATTTGTCTGTTGGTTTGGTTGTTCTCTTCATTTTTTTAAATTACATAAAAAAATTCTTTTATTTTAAGAATGTATTTTTTATTTTATTTTTTTATGTATTTATTTATTTTTTCTTTCTTTTTTTTTTTTTCTCCCTTTTCTTCTGAGCCGTGTGGCTGACTGGGTCTTGGTGCTCTGGCCAGGTGTCAGGCCTGAGCCTCTGAGGTGGGAGAGCCGAGTTCAGGACATTGGACCATGAGAGAACTCCCGGCCCCACGTAATATCAATTGGCAACAGCTTTCACAGAGATCTCTGTCTCACCGCTAAGACCCAGCTCCACTCAATGACCAGCAAGCTCCAGTGCTGGACACCCCATGCCAAACAACTAGCAGGACAGGAATACAACCCCACGCATTAGCAGAGAGGCTGCCTAAAATCATAATAAGTTCACAGACACACCAAACACACCACCGGACATGGTCTTGCCCACCAGAAAGACAAGATCCAGCCTCATCCACCAGAACACAGGCACCATTCCCCTCCACCAGGAAGCCTACACAACCCACTGAACCAACTTTACCCACTGGGGGCAGACACCAAAAACAATGGGAATTACAAACCTGAAGCCTGAGAAAAGGAAACCCCAAATTCAGTCAGTTAAGCAAAATGAGAAGACAGAGAAATATGCAGCAGATGAAGGAGCAAGGTAAAAACCCACCAGACCAAACAAAGGAAGAGGAAATAGGCAGTCTACCTGAAAAAGAATTCAGAGTAGTGATAGTAAAGATGATCTGAGGGACTTCCCTGGTGGCACAGTGGTTAAGAATCCTCCTGCCAATGCAGGGGACATGGGTTTGAGCCCTGGTCTGGGTAGATCTCACATGCCATGGAGCAACTAAGCCTGTGCACCACAACTACTGAGCCTGCATGCTAGAGCCTTTGAGCAACAACTACTGAGCCTGCACATCGCAACTGCTAAAGCCCGCGCGCCTAGAACCTGTGCTCCGCAACAAGAGAAGCCACCATAATGAGAAGCCCACTCACCACAGCAAAGAGTAGATTCTGCTTGTCACAACTAGAGAAAGCATGCGCAGCAACGAAGACCCAACACAGCCAAAAACAAATAAATAAATTTATATATATATTTTAAAAAAAGATCCAAAATCTTGGAAACAGAATGGAGAAAATACAAGAAACGCTTAACAAGGACCTAGAAGAACTAAAGAGCAAACAAATAATGATGAACAACACAATAAATGAAACTAAAAATTCTCTAGAAGGAATCAGTAGCAGAGTGAGGCAGAAGAACGATAAGTGACCTGGAAGATAAAATAGTGGAGTAACTACCTCAGCGCAGAATAAAGAAAAAACAATGAAAAGAATTGAGGACAGTCTCAGAGACCTCTGGGACAACATTAAACACATCAACGTTTGAATTATAGTGGTCCCAGAAGAAGAAGAGAAGAAAGGGACTGAGAAAATATTTGAAGAGATTATAGCTGAAAACTTCCCTAATATGGGAAAGGAAATAGTCAAGTCCAGGAAACTAAGAGAGTCCCATACAGGATAAATCCAAGGAGAAACACACCAAGACACATATTCATCAAGCTATAAAAATTATATACAAAGAAAAAATATTAAAAGCAAGGGAAAAACAACAAATAACATACAAGGGAATCCCCATAAGGTTAACAGCTGATCTTTCAGCAGAAACTCTGCCAGCCAGAAGGGAGTGGCAGGACATATTTAAAGTGATGAAAGGGAAAAACCTCAACCAAGATTACGCTACCCAGCAAGGATCTCATTCAGATTTGATGGAGAAATTAAAACCTTTACAGACAAGCAAAAGCCAAGAGAATTCATCACCACCAAACCAGCTTTACAACAAATGCTAAAGGAACTTTTCTAGGCAGGAAACACAAGAGAAGGAAACGATGAGCAATAACAAACCCAAAACAATTAAGAAAATGGTAATAGGAACATACATATTGGTAATTATCTTAACTTTAAATGTATTAAGTGCTCCAACCAAAAGACATAGACTGGCTGAATGGATCCAAGACGAGACCTGTATATATGCTGTCTACAAGAGACCCACTTCAGACCTACAGACCCATACAGACTGAAAGTGAGGGGATGGAAAAAGATATTCCATGCAAATGGAAATCGAAAGAAAGCTGGAGTAGCAATTCTCATCAGACAAAATAGATTTTTAAGTAAAGACTATTACAAGAGACAAAAAAGGACACTACATAATGATCAAGGGATCAATCCGAGAAGAAGATATAACAATTGTAAATATTTATGCACCCAACATAGGAGCACCTCAATACATAAGGCAAAAGAGGAAATCAACAGTAACACAATCATAGTAGGAGACTTTAACACCCTACTTTCACCAATGGACAGATCATCCAAAATGAAAATAAATGAGACACAAGCTTTAAATGACACATTAAACAAGATGGACTTAATTGATATTTATAGGACATTCTATCCAAAAGCAACAGAATACACTTTCTTCTCAAGTACTCATGGAACATTCTCCAGGATAGATCATATCTTGGGTCACAAATCAAGCCTTGGTACATTTAAGAAAATTGAAATCATATCAAGTATCTTTTCTGACCACAATGCTATGAGACAAGCTATCAGTTACAGGAAAAAAACTGTAAAAAATACAAACACATGGAGGCTAAACAATACGCTACTGAATAACCAGAGATCAATGTAGAAATCAAAGAGGCAATCAAAAAATACCTAGAAACAAATGGCAATGAAAGCACAATGACCCAAAACCTATGGGATGCAACAAAAGCAGTTCTAAGAAGGAAGTTTATAGCAATACAGCCCTACCTCAAGAAACAAGAAAAATCTCAAATAACCAACCTAACCTAACACCTAAAGCAATTAGAGAAAGAAGAACAAAAACCCCCCAAAGTTATCAGAAGGAAAGAAATCAGAAAAATCAAATCAGAAATAAATGAAAAAGAAATGAAGGACACAGTAGCAAAGATCAATAAAACTAAAAGCTGGTTCTTTGAGAAGATAAACAAAATTGATAAACCATTAGCCAGACTCATCATAAAAAAAAGGGAAAAGACTCAAATCAACAGAATTAGAAATGAAAAAGGAGAAGTAACAACTGACACTGCAGAAATACAAAAGATCATGAGAGGGCTTCCCTGGTGGCGCAGTGGTTGGGAGTCCGCCTGCTGATGCAGGGGATGCGGGTTCGTGCCCCGGTTCGGGAGGATCCCACATGCCGCGGAGCGGCTGGGCCCGTGAGCCATGGCCGCTGAGCCTGCGTGTCCAGAGCCTGTGCTCCGCAACGGGAGAGGCCACAACAGTGAGAGGCCCGCGTACCGCAAAAAAAAAAAAAAAAAAAGATCATGAGAGATTACTACAAGCAACTATATGCCAATAAAATGGACAACCTGGAAGAAATGGACAAATTCTTAGAAAAGCACAGGCTTTCAAGACTGAACCAGGAAGAAATAGAAAATATAAACAGATCAATCACAAGCACTGAAATTGAGACTGTGATTAAAAGTCTTCCAACAAACAAAAGCCCAGGACCAAATGGCTTCACAGGCGAATTCTATCAAACATTTAGAGAAGAACTAACCTGTCCTTCTCAAACTCTTCCAAAATATAGCTGAGGGAGGAATGCTCCCAAACTCATTCTACAAGGCTACCATCACCATGATACCAAAACCAGACAAAGATGTCACAAAGAAAGAAAACTACAGGCCAATATCACTGATGAACATAGATGTAAAAATCCTCAACAAAATACTATCAAACAGAATCCAACAGCACATTAAAAGGATCATACACCATGATCAAGTGAGATTTATCCCAGGAATGCAAGGATTCTTCAGTATATGCAAATCAATCAATGTGATACACCATATTAACAAATTGAAGGATAAAAACCATATGATCATCTCAATAGATGCAGAAAAAGCTTTTGACAAAATTCAACATCCATTTATTATAAAAACCCTTCAGAAAGTAGACATAGAGGGAACTTACCTCAACATAATAAAGGTCATATATGACAAACCCACAGACAACATTGTTCTCAATGGTGAAAAACTGAAACCGTTTCCACTAAGATAGGAACACAACAAGGTTGCCCACTCTCACCACTATTTTTCAACATAATTTTGGAAGTTTTAGCCACACCAATCAGAGACGAAAAAGAAAGAAAAGAAATCCAAATCGGAAAAGAAGAAGAAAAATTGTCACTGTTTGCAGATGACATGATACTATATATAGAGTATCCTAAAGATGCTACTAGAAAACTACTAGAGCTAATCAATGAATTTGGTAAAGTAGCAGTATACAAAATTAATGCACAGAAATTTCTTGCATTCCTATACACTAACAATGAAAAATCTGAACGAGAAATTAAGGAAACACTCCCGTTTACCATTTCAACAAAAAGAATAAAATACCTAAGAATAAACCTACCTAAGGAGACAAAAGACCTGTGTGCAGAACACGATAAGATACTGATGAAAGAAATTAAAGATGATACAAACAAATGGAGAGACATACCATGTTCTTGGATTGGAAGAATCAACATTGTGAAAATAACTATACTACCCAAAGCAATCTGTAGATTCAGTGCAATCCTTATCAAACTACCAATGGCATTTTTCACAGAACTGTAACAAAAAATTTCACAATTTGTATGGAAATACAAAAGACCCCGAGCAGCCAAAGCAATCTTGAGAACAAAAAACGGAGCTGGAGGAATCAGGCTCCCGGACTTCAGACTATCCTACAAAAGTACATTAATCAAGACAGTATGGTACTGGCACACAAACAGAAATATAGATCAATGGAACAGGATAGAAAGCCCGGAGATAAACTCACACACATATGGTCACCTTATCTTTGATAAAGGAGGCAAGAATATACAATGGAGAAAAGTCACCCTCTTCAGTAAGTGGTGCTGTGAAAACTGGACAGCCACGTGAAAAAGAATGAAATTAGAACACTCCCTAACACCATACACAAAAATAAACTCAAAATGCATTAAAGACCTAAATGTAAAGCCAGACACTATAAAACTCTTAGAGGAATACATAGGCAGTACACTCTGTGACATAAATCACAGCAAGATCCTTTTTGACCCACCTCCTAGAGAAATGGAAATAAAAACAAAAATAAACAAATGGGACCTAATGAAACTTAAAAGCTTTTGCACAGCAAAGGAGACCATAAACAAGATGAAAAGACAATCCTCAGAATGGGAGAAAAAATTTGGAAATGAAGCAACTGACAAAGGATTAATCTCCAAAATACACAAGCAGCTCATGCTGCTCAATATCAAAAAACAAACAGCCCAATCCAAAAATGGGCAGAAGAGCTAAATAAACATTTCTCCCAAGAAGATATACAGATTGCCAACAAACACATGAAAGGATGCTCAACATCACTAATCATTAGAGAAATGCAAATCAAAACTATAGTGAGGTATCACCTCACACCAGTCAGAATGGTCATCATCAAAAAATCTACAAACAGTATATGCTGGAGATGGTGTGAAGAAAAGGGAACCCTCTTGCACTGTTGGTGGGAATGTAAATTGATACAGCCACTATGGAGAACAGTATGGAGGTACGTTAAAAAACTAAAAATAGAACCTACCATATGACCCAGCAATCCCACTACTGGGCATATACCCTGAGAAAACGATCATTAAAAAAGTGTCATGTACCACAATGTTCATTGCAGCACTGTTTACAGTAGCCAGGACATGGAAGCAATGTAAGTGTCCATTGACAGAGGAATGGATAAAGAAGATGTGGCACATATATACAATGGAATATTACTTGCCATAAAAGGAAACGAAATTGAGTTATTTGTTGTGAGGTGGATGGACCTAGAGTCTGTCATACAGAGTGAAGTAAGTCAGAAAAAGAAAAACAAATACCGTATGCTAACACATATACATGGAATCTAAAAAAAAAAAAAAAAGGTTTCTGAAGAACCTAGAGGCAGGACAGGAATGAAGATGCAGACGTAGAGAATGGACTTGAGGACATGGGGAGGGGGAAGAGTAAGCTGGGACTAAGTGAGAGAGTGGCATGGATATATATACACTACCAAATGTAAAACAGATAGCTAGTTGTAAGCAGCCGCATAGCACAGGGAGATCAGCTTGTTGCTTTGCGTCCACCTAGAGGGGTGGGATAGGGAGGGTGGGAGGGAGATGCAAGAGGGAGGGGATATGGGGATATATGTATCCGTATGGCTGATTCACTTTGTTATACAGCAGCAACTAACACAACAATGTAAAGCAATTATACCTCAATAAAGATGTTAAAAAAAAATGTCTTCAGCCTCCTTGGATTTTTAAAAAGAATGAGAAGATCTCTCCCATCTTTGCCTTTTCCCCAATCCCTGTCATCAGAGGTAATGGCAGATAGGGGTTTGGTGCCTATAACTCCCCAGCATTCTCTTTGCACGTATATATCCATATGCACATATATACATGCAGAGTTTTAAGCAGTTAATTATAAACATTAGACCCTCAGAGCAGATATGAGCCCAAGCTCTGGATCTGAATGCCAGCTCCATCACTTAGCAGCTCTGTGACCTTGGGCAAGATATTTCATCTCTCCACATTTTATTTTACTCATCTATAAAATGTGATAATAAAAATAACTTTGTCCAGGTGTTCGTGAACGGATTCAATAAGATGATATATGTAAAGTGCTTACCTTAGTTTCTGCCCTGTAGCAAGTGCTTCAGTAAATGTTAGCTATTATTACTGTTATGTGTTGTTCTATAATGTGATTTTTCCTTTTAATAATTTATTATGCCATCTTTCCATGTCTGTAAATATAAGACTGTGTTATAATAGGAAACACACACATGTATGTACACACACATATACACACACACACAACACCTAATTACAAATGGAAACTCACCGTCATGATCAAGTTCAAGCTATTTTCTTGGTCATTTTGTGCACCGCTGCTTTTCTATCCTATAACCAGAGGGCTTGGCAGGTTGGAATATTTGTCATAGACTTTAGGAGTTCTTAGCCAGAGATGGCAACCCCATTCCCTACAGGTCTGTGGATAGAGTATAAGGGATTAGTTAACTTGGAAAGGAAATTTTTTTCACTGACACTCTCACTGATTTTTAGCATTTCTTCAATTATCATTGTAGGCAACAAACCACAGTGGAATTAACACTTCTTGTGACTTGGTCACCATTGGAAAGCATAGCTATTTTCATATATCATAATTGTTGGAGAATCTTCAAATATCCTTTAGGCCCATTGCTTCTTTGAAATTACAGTAGTTGTTAAACCTACTGCTAGATTTTTCCTTAATGTGCTAATAAAGAACAATGTGTATTGCATATATATGGCTATATCACAAGTTTGTTTTAATATTTCTATAACTATATTTCAATGTAATTGGTTTCCTTTGAAATCCAATGTATTCTATTTTATTCATTTATAATTATTACACTGAGAAAGAACCAATAGGCTTCACCAGATTGCCAAAATGATTCATACCACTAAATAGATTAAGAAGTCCCCTTGGGTTTTCTGACCAAGGTTTGTAGGTGTAGTTGATATTTGTCATACATTTTGGCCGCTTGGTATGTGAGGTCCTAATATTTGGGGGAATCTTCCAAATGATGAGGCACAGCCTGCCTCCTTGTATAGAGACTGAAAATGATAGGCACCTGCTCTCCTGGTTTCCATGAAGCTGGGACACAGGCCCATCAAATGACTCATCAAATAACTCTGCCAGTCAAATACACCTGTGCTGGACTTTGAATCAGAAATTGGTGAAGAGGGAGGACAATACAGAATTCATTCCGGCAAAGAGAAGCAGCTACATCCTCATTCTACAGGCACCCGTAGTTGCAGTTCTAGAGGGAATATGGGTGTCCAGCATTGGTAATGTTGTGCCTATAGCCGTGATGTCTTCACTGCCTGTTGGGGATTCTGTAAGCTACCCAACATCCTTTTTTAAAAAACTTTATTTATTTTTTATTGAAGTCTAGTTGATTTACAGTGTTGTGCCAATCTCTGCTGTGCAGTAAAGTGATTCAGTTTATATATATATATATACACATTCTTTTTTTATATTCTTTTCCATTATGGTTTATCACAGGACATTGACTACAGTTCCCTGTGCTATATATTAGGACCTAGTTGTCCCAACATCCTTTTTTTTTTTGCTTCACCAACCTCCTTTAAATAAACCTTCTTTCTTAAGATAACCAGAGGGTTTCTGTTGGTTGTCACATGAGTCTTGGGCATAGGGGGTTATTGGAAGGCAAAACCCCCCTAGTTTTGGAAATCCATCTTGGAGATTGAGGACTCAGAGTGTCTCTCCCCTTTCCAAAAGTGCTGTTTTAGTACATGGGTATTTCCACAGCAAGTGACTAATGGAGAATAATAATGGCAAGACCCACAGTGTGGTAGCCATTCTCCAAAATGGCATCCAATGTTCCTTGCTCCCTGATATTCACACCTGTGGGTAATTCCCTCCCACGTTATTCCAGAGTCGGTCTGTACAGCGGAAGTGATGGACGTCGTTTCTGATATTAGGTTATGAAAGGTTTTGGCTTCCGTCTTGATGCTCTTTCACTTGCTCTTGGATCATTCACTGGCAGGAAAGCCAGCTTCCATGCTGTGAGCAGCCCTCTGGAGCAGCCCACATGGTGAGAATATGATGCCTCTGGCCCAAAGCCAGTGAAACACTGAGGCCTGCCAACAAACATGTGAGTGAGCTTGGAAGTGGATTTTCCACCCAAATTGAGTCTTAGGATGACTGCAGCCCTGGCTGACAGCTTGACTGCAACCCCCTGAGAGATCCTGAGCCAGAACCGCCCAGCTAAGCTGCTCCTAAATCCCAGACCCTTACAATATGTGTGAGATAATACATGTTTGTGATCTTAAGCTATTAAACTTTTTTTGGAGGGAGAGATGAATAATTTGTTACACAGTAATAGATAACTAAGATACAAGATTAAATAAAATGTTCTAGTTAGTACTTGCAGCTCAATGGATAGAAAGCATCATACAAGGATAGTTGGAGGGAATATGGTGAATCTTTCCTCTATTATGCAGACAGTAGAATATATAACACACAAATGGATAATAGCCATTGTATATAAAGAGTTCCTATGAGTCAATATGTTAAAGATCAACTACCTAATAGAAAAATGAGTGTGTGACCATGGTTAAGTCACTTAATCAGTTTCCCTATTTATAAAATTGGGATAATCAAGTCCCCCTTTCACAGATTTGTTAGAGTCATGCCTGGCATGGAGTAAGTACTATGTAACTGTACCTAAAACAGATAATTTCCATAGAGAAATATGACATGGTCTCACTTATATGTAGAGTTTAAAAATAGGCAAACTCAGAAGTAAAGTAGAATGGGGGTAATCAGGGTGGGGGTGGAGGATGTGAGGTAAATGGGGAGATGTTAGTCAAAGGGTACAAAGTTTCAGTTATGTAGAATGAATAAGTTCTAGAGATGTAATTTCAGGGAATTCCTTGGTGGTCCAGTGGTTAGGACTCTGAGCTTCCACTGCAGGGGACATGGGTTTGATCCCTGGTCGGGGAACTAAGATCCTGCAAGCTGTGTGGGGAAGCCAATAAAAAAAAAAAAGAAAAAAAAAGGTGTAATATCACAGCATGGTGACAATAGTTAACAGTACTATATTATATACTTGAAATTTGCAGAGGATAGATCTTCTACACACACACGTACATACATAATGGTAACTACTAGAGGTAATGGATGTGTTAATTAGCTTGATTGTGTTGTATATATACACAATGTGTATGTATATATTCACAAAGTATGTACCCTTGAACAACATGGGGGTTAGGGGCATCAACCCCCTGCACAGCAGAATATCTACATTTAACTTTTGACTCTCCCCAAACTTACCTACTAACAGCCTACTGTTGATCAGAAGCCTTACTAATAACATAAATAGTTGATTAACACATACTTTGTATGTTATATGTATTATATACTGTATTCTTACAATAAAGTAAGCTAGGGAAAAGAAAATCAAAAGAAAGAAAATATATAGTACTGTACTGTATTTGTTGATACTGCAAGTTTATGTCTGTTTACAAAATAGTCGTCTGTTTATAAAATAAATTGTCCATCAGTACGTACATCAACATTGTCTTATATGATACAAAACAAAGTAGATGTTATATGTACTACTAATAATAGACATCAAAAATGAAAAGATAATGTGAAAAAGAAATTCATATTTATTTATAGGTATAACAATTCATGCACTGATAACAAAGTAGCAGCAACGTAAGCCTAGTGTAATTGATGGTGCCATGTATGATCTGTGTTTGTGTGCATAAGTTTCGATAAATTAGTTTTTTAAAATTTATTTATTTTACTTTTGGCTGCATTGGGTCTTCATTGCTGAGCTTGGGCTTTCTCTAGTTGTGGTGAGCGGGCACTACTCTTTGTTGTGGTGTGTGGGCTTCTCATTGTGTTAGCTTCTCTTTGTTGCAGAGCACGGGCTCTAGGCACACGGGCTTCAGTAGTTGTGGCATGTGGGCTCGGTAGTTGTGGCTCGCGGGCTCTAGAGCGCAGGCTCAGTAGTTATGGCACATGGGCTTAGTTGCTCCACGGCATGTGGGATCTTCCTGGGCCAGGGCTTGAACCCGTGTCCCCTGCATTGGCAGGCAGATTCTTAACCACTGGGCCACCAGGGCGGTCCCAAGTTTTGATAAATTTTAACATTTTATAATAGCTTGTGTATATTTTGTGGTAGTAAGTGATAAAATAGACTAGCATCTACATATATTTTATGCATTCACAACATACCTAACTTTAAAAAAATTTTTTCAGTATTTCTAGGCTACATGGTTTACCTACAAGTTTTAAAAAAATTGTCACAGATCTCCAAAGATGTTTCAAATATATTTACTGAAAAAAGAAACTCTGTAAGTGGACCTGCACAGTGCAAACCCCTATTGTTCAAGGGTCAATTGTATATGTCAAAACATCTAGTTGTACATTTTACATACATACAATTTAAAAAGATATCTCACTGCAGCTGTTTAAAAAAAGATCAAATTGCTCTGTTGAAAAGAAAAAAGGAAAAAACCCTAAATACTCAGAAAAATAGTAATAAAATAGCCAATACGTTTATGAAAAGATGCTCTGTTTCAGTAAAGAGCAGAGAAATCCAATCACCGTGCCTAGGACAGTGTCTAGCACATCATCAATGCTCAATAAATATGTGTTCAATGAATAAGACCTGGAAGATGGGAGGGAGACTGTACCTACATATAGCGTGCAAATGTGGTCAAAGAGATGCCAGGCAGAGGGAAGGGCAAGGTCACCATCACAAGGAAGGAACAGGCCGGGCTTGTCTGAGGACAGTCAGGAATGCTGTGTGGCTGGAGCAAAATGAGCAAGAGGATCCTCGGCAGGTCCCGGGGGACGTGAACAGACTTGTCAGCCATTGTAAGGATTTCGGCTTTTACTCTGGGCCACATGAAGAGCCAGTGGTGGGTTTTGAGCAGAGGAGAGACATCCTCCAACTTACTCTGGCTGCTGTGCTCTGAATCGCCTGATGGGCCAAAGGGAGGACTCAGGCCAGGTGGTCAGCAGTGGAGGCGGTGACAAGTGGTCAGATTTTTTTTTTAAAAAACAGCATACATTTATTATCTCAGTTTGAGATGATCATGTGGATTTTCTTCTTTGGTCTGTTAATATGATGGATTATATTGAATGATTTTTTAAATAGTGAACCAGTCTGGCATTCTTGGAATGAACTCCACTTTGTCTTGGGGTATTCTTTTTTATATATATTGTTGTATTCAATTTTCTAGTATACAAGTGGTCGGATTTGAGATATGTTTTTGCAAGTAGAACCAGGGCCAGCATCACGGCCCTGTGACCTCTGGTGTCACACACTATCCCTTGCTCGGCAGGACCCTGTACTTGGTTTCATGCTCTGCTGTCACCATCTTGAATTCTTAAAAACCTTTTGTAACGGGGAAGAGCCAAATCTGACTCCGTGTTGGATCTGCTTCTTTTACTTTAACCTTTGCCCCTCACGGCTTTTGTTCACTAAAAGGATACTGTTTATACATAATGGCCTGACTCAGGGAACCCTGCCTGAATGTTAAACCCAAGTGTGTTTGTTCAGGGAAACATCCAGACCCTGTCCACCTGTGGATGGCTGCAAGAAAGAAGAAATTAACACATCCCCCACCCCGAGGCTGGCCATTCCAGGGGATATTTGCAACACTTATGGCCTTTTCACTTTACTTCCTCATCTCCTCCCCCTCTCTGTGCTACAAAAGAAACTGGCATCCAGACCGGGATAAGATGGTTATTTTGAGGCTTTCGTGTGCCATCTTCACAGTCTGCTGGCTTTCCTAATGAAGTTGTATTCCTTGCCTCAACACCTCGTCTCCGATTCATTAGCCTGTCGTGCGGGGAGCAGAGCGAGATTGGACTCGGTAACACTTGGGACGGGGCCCCCCATTTTCATTTGACACGGAGCCCCACAAATCATGAACCCGGTCCTGGATAGAACGGATAGGATTTATCAACTGATTGGATGTGGGGTTGGAGGGAAAGAGAGGTGTCAGAGATAATGCCAAGGTTTCGGTCTCAGCAACTGAAGCTGGAGTTGCCGTTGAGTGAGATGGGAAAGTGCAGGATGTCAGGACTAGGGAAAAGTGAAGCTTGCAGAGAAAGAGAGTTTTCTAGGACGTGGGGTCCCTGGGGAACTAGTCCGGGTCCTCTTTGGGGAGAGTTTTTTCCCCTCAGCTTTCCAGCAGGGCCATGTCCCCATCTCAGGCTGACTTTGGCCTGACTGGCACAACCACCACACCAACAGCAGCTGTGTCCTTCTTGGGGACGATGGTCTGACATCAGAGGGACTGTGCATGACATTGACTTATGTTTAGAATATCTCATTTCTCCCCAATGGCAACTGGAATGAAAAATCCTGAGGTTGGATGAGAATGGCTGAATATAAACCTTTAATTAAGAGTTAAAGACTTTAATCTGCCTATAACTCAGTTTTATTCCTAAATCCCACAACTTTGAAAAGAAAAGGCAATTGAGAGAACAAAAATGGCATCCATTACAAAGCCAGAAACAGGTTAAGCCAAAACAATTGTGCTCTCTGGGGCAATTAAATTCTCCACTCTTCAGATCTGGCAAGGAAAAGTGTTTCTTCTTCCCCTCTGAGCTGCAAATTTATCCCCAAACTCTCCAGTTGTGCTGACTCAGCACGAAATATATTCCTTCTCTCTCCGCACAAACACCCCCATGGGCTGCGGGCTCGTTCACCTGTATCTTCCTCTGCCCCCTTCCTCCCAGGTAACCCAGATGAGCCTTCGAACTAAAATGAGGCTTCATTTTACTTCTTTTTTTGGCCACTGGAAAAATGGGGGGGAAAAAGCCCACATACTTCTTTTTTAAAGATGCCCATTTCCCACAATTTTTCAGAAGAAGGCAGGCGTTTCAGTCAGGAGGGAGGAGATGCCAACAGCTGACATGATTGAAAGGGAGAAAAAGCCCTTGTGTTTCTCAGGTGTAAATAATTTAAGGTTTGGAAGTGCTCACCTCTGTAGCCACTGAAGCTGTTGGGAACTTGTGCAGTGGGGGAAAACGAAATTGCTGAGACAGGAGGGAGAGAAGTGAGCTTTACTGTCCTGGATTTGATTCAGCCAGGGGAGCAGCTGATGAGCCCTGGTGGGGGAAACCGGCCAATGCAGGGGACGATTCCAGGAGGACTGGCACCTGCCAGGCACTCGGGGCGGGCTGTGGATGGGGACCCCCCCCATCACGTGGGTTGAGAATTCTCATTGCTACAAAAAGGATGGCAGAGGCAGATGACTCCTACCCAGTGAAAGAAAAGGGAAAAATATAGCAATAAGCAATGTTAATATAGTTCTTACTACATCCTAGGTAACCTTCTAGATTGGTAGTTGGCAAATGTTTTCTGTAAAGGGCCAGGCAGTAGATATTTTAGGCTTTGTGCTCATATGGTCTCTGTAGAAACTGCAACTACTTAACTTGGTTCCTGTAATGTAAAAATAACCAAGGACAGTATGTAAATGAATGGGCGTGGCTGAGTGCCAATAAAACTTTATTCCTGGACACTGAAATTCACATTTCATTTTTCATGTGTCATGAAATATTCTTCTTTTCATTTTCCCCAACTCTTTAAAAATATAGAAAACATTCTTAGCTTGCTGGCAATGCAAAAACAGGTGGCAAACTGTGTTTGGCCCTTGGGTGATAGTTTCCTGACCCCTATTTTAGATACTTTGTGTATGTTAACTCTTTCCATCCCCCTAACCCTGTAATAGTCACTTTGACAGATGAGTGAGCACAGAGAGAAAAAGTAATTGCCAAATAGTTGCTTTTGCGGGTTGAATTGTGTCCCCACCCAATTCATATGTTGAAGTCCTAACACTGAGTACTACAGAATGTGACTTTATTTGGAGATAGGGTTGTTGCAGATATAATTAATTAAGATGAGGTCATTAGAGTGGGTCCTAAGTGAATATAACTGGTATCCTTACAAGAAGAGGAAATTTGGACCCAGAGATGTGTGCAGGGAGAACTCTTGTGAAGTTGAAGGCAGAGATCAAGATGATGTTTCAATTAGGCAAGGAATGCCAAAGATTGCCAAGATATCACTAGAAACTGCAAAACACATGGAACAGATTTCTCCCGTACAGCCCCCAGAAGGAACCAATGCGTCCATCACATGTTGATTTTAAAACTTTAGAACTGTGAAATGATAATTTCTGTTTAATCAGCCCTGTTTGTGTACTTTGTTGTGGCAGTCCCAGCAAACTAAGGCAGTTACACAGCCAATAAGTGGCATAGCTGAGGTTTGAAGACAGTTTGATTTCAGAGGCTGGGTACTTAACTGCTGGGCTATTCAATCTTACCATAACTTTATAATAAAAATTAAATGAAGTGTGGCTTTTGAGCCTGACAGAACCAGGTCCAACTCCTGACTACAAACTTCCATATGCTGTGTGACCTTAGGCAAGTTACTCAGCCTCGCTGAGCCTCGCTTCCCTCATCTGTAAAGTGGGAATTACAAGATAGCCATTTTATAAGCATATGGGAGGATGAAGATTATATACAAATAAAACATGATCTATAATACAAGTAATACAGAAGCCCATGGCACATAGGAGATGCTCATGGCTGCTAGTCATTTTTGTTATTTGCTTACATATCCTTAGACTTTTATTACAATGTTTCCAATCTCACAAGATGCCATTTTCTTCTCACAAAGGCTGTTTTGTAGCCACTCTCCAGACAGGCTTTTAGAGGCTCTCCCCTACCCTGCACTCCTGTCCCCAGCACGGTATATGGCAGGGTTGACACTCTCGGTTTGGCCTTATATATACAAGGTCACCAGCCACATTGGATTAAGACCCACCCTAATGACCTCATATTAACTAACTTTATTAGTTTTTTGGTTCCGGATGATACTGTTGGAGGAGGTCATCGAGAGGACATGACCACTGGTTGACTCTCAAGCTGGACCAGGGTGATCTGAGGCTCCTCACCCCTCCCCTGTCCTTGAAATTTACATTCTGCCCACTCTTCTCCTCCCGGGAGTCGGTTCAAAGATGCGGCTTTGAGGGAGTAAGGTGTTGGTGAGATCATGTGGACAGGATTCACGACTGAGCCCCTAAAGGCCTCTGTAAACTGTTGAGATTCTGGTGGGCGGATGCCAAGATCTACTTGGCTTGTGGCACCCAAGACAAGCCTCGTAGATTCCCTTGCTTGTTGTTAACCCTGCCTCCTACCAGTCTGGAGTGGCTGCCTCCTTCTTCCATCTCTCCGTGCCCTCCGTGTACTCGGCAAGTTTCAGATTTTATACAGGAAGCTCCCGAAGTTTCTAACCCCTGGGCCACGTCTAGCAGAAGATTCTCTGCTGCTTGCAGGTGAGGCAGGGTGAAAGCTGCTTGCTAATTTGATCCGCTCTGCTCACTGCTTAGGGTTTGTCATCCAGAGAGGAGGTGAGGGGACTCAGATGGAGAATTTAGAGACCTTCCTTGGCTGTGTCTAGGGGGGCCTGAGAGAGTGAGAGATAAACTCTGAGGAGTTGGGTATGGGGATGCCACAGTTACACGAGAGAACTCTTGTACGTCCCGTAAAAGATCTTTTCAAAGCGCACTTTCTTTCACTCCCTTGTCTGTTGTTTATTGTCAAATCAGTGTCCTCGTGTATTCTGATTTCCACTGACATTCCAGTTTGGATTCTTGAGACTAGAGAGAAATCTGTTCATTCAGGTTAAGACAAAGTTTTACCCTCCCATCCCCAGTCATGAATTCCTGGCTGGAATTCTCTTACTGCAGTCTTTTCCAACTGGACAAACCAACAGGGAGCAGGCCATTGGCAGAACAAGTTCTTCGGCCCAGGACAGTAAGTTTTTTTTGTTTTTTTTTTTTTTTCTTTTTTTTTTTGCGGTATGCGGGCCTCTCACTGTTGTGGCCTCTCCCGTTGCGGAGCACAGGCTCCGGATGCGCAGGCCCAGCGGCCATGGCTCACGGGCCCAGCCGCTCCGCGGCATATGGGATCCTCCCAGACCGGGGCACGAACCCGTATCCCCTGCATCGGCAGGCGGACTCCCAACCACTTGCGCCACCAGGGAGGCCCTGGGACAGTAAGTTTTGATAGGGGTCCAGAGTGGGGACAGTGACAAGATTCAAAGTAGGGGAAATCACCTGTGGAATTATGGCCATAGGCATCGGCGGCAGGAAGGACCTCAGTACCTAATTGGGGGAATGTGTCAGAGAAGAGGAAGACAGTCACATAAAGGGAGAAAAGCAGCAACACACTTGGCAGAGGCCAACAACCCTGGTTTGAATCCTACCCCTGCCACTTAGTAGCTGTGTGATCTTGAGGAAGATACTTAACTTCTCTGAGCCTTAGCGTTCTAATTTTTAAAATGGAATTAGCAATAGTTACCTTACAGAGTTGTTGTCAGAGTTAAACAAGAATATGGGAGTAATAATACAGCTCTTTCAGGGATGTAAAGAGCATAGCAGGACACCTGGTTCAAAGTGGGTGCTCAGTAAATGGGGGTGAGGAATGAGGTTGGTCCTCTGCCCAGATCCACTTGGATCCCATTTTTGCATGACCCCTGGCTTTAGTTTGCTTTCACTTCCTGCAGCTCACACGTGCAGCTCTCTTTTGGAGAGACCCATGCTCTTGGGTTATGGAGCCTGAAAAGGGAAGTACCGGGCTATGTATGTGTCCAGAAGGCAGCGTTAAACCAAACACTGGAGGCCCACGTTCCCTTGCCCTGGCTTGGGACCACTCTGCTGTATGACTTACATTTCAGTTCCCTGAGGCATCAGGCTTAAGCCCTCTCTGTGCGATTCTGCCTGGGTTTGCACACTTGCTTCAGTCCCTCTCCTGCCCTGCCTTGCTTTTCCTCTCTCTTCCTGGTTTTTCCTGGGAAGAATCGTTTAAGGAATCCCTTGCACGTGAACCCTGTGTCTGGGGAACTCAATCTAAGAACCACAACCCTTGTCATGTTATATTCTAGTCTGAGTTTGGGGCCTCTGGAAATCACCAAATCCACAAACAAGAAAACCACACTGAAGTCCTTGCATAAGAGATAAAGACAGATGTACTATAGTTAAGATCTCTAAGTGGAAGACAAAGGAAATGTCAAAAAAATCATTTTGGGGAGAGAAGAGATCAAGGTTCCATTTGGCTTTTAAAACTTAAGCCAGAACACTTAGTTTGAAGTTTTGATTCAAAGGTTTATGGGCATTTGGACTTGATTTACTACTTGGAATGACGGGATGTATGAGAGAGAGGCAGTGCTGGCTTCCTGCACAGCACATTTTATCCTTTCGTGTAGCAGTTCGAGTTACCAGTTAAGGCTTTGGTCTCAGTTGCAGAAATTTTCCATGTGAAAGGAAAAATGGAATCACTATGTATTTAGGTGCTGTCTACATGATTGGTTTATTTTTTCTCTTCCACACATGGAGACATTTATTGAACAGACACTTACAAGCAAATAGCACAGAACAACAATATCATCTCTTCTGTATCTTGATTAAACCCCAGTCCTTTTTAGGTTAGTAATTGTCAACCTCGGCTGCACCTGGGAATCTTTTAAAAAATATTGATGACTGAGTTCCATCTCAGAGATTCTGATGATATGGATCTGAGGTGTGGCCTGGGCACTTGAGCATAGGGTTTTTTGTTTTTTTTTTTTTAATGTTGTCAGGTTTATTAAGGCTTAATTTTTGGTGAACAGTTCCATGTGTATGGACAAATATATCTGTCATGTAAGCATCACTCAAACAAGATAGACTTTCCTCACCCCCCGAACTTCCTTCATGCCCCTTTATAATCAAATCCTCCCCCCACCCCAAGCCCTTGGCAATCACTGATCTATTTTCCATACCTATAGTTTTGCCTTTTCCAATTTATCATTAAAATGGATGTGGCCTTTTGAGTCTGGCTTCTTCAAGTTGGGTTGTTTTCAGTTTTTGGCAATCATGACTAAAGCCACTGTAAAAATTTATGCATAGTCTTTGTGTGAACATAAACTTTTATTTCTCTTGGATAAATATCTAGGAGAGACTGTTGGGTTTTGTAGGTATATACTTAACTTTACAAGAAATTGCAAAGTTGTCTTCCTAAGTGGCTGTACCATTCAGCATTTCTACCAGAAACAAATGAGAACACTTAACATAATTTTTTTTATTTTTAAAGCCATTCTAATAGATTTATCATGGTATTTCATTGTGTATTTAATTTGAATTTCTATAATGAAAAATGATGTCGATTATCTTTTCATAAGCTTATTTGCCACCTACATAACTTCTTTGGGGGATGGGACTGTCCAAATCTTTGACATTTAAAAAACTGTTTAAATTTAAAAAATTGTTTTTTTGTTTTCTTTTTTATTCAGCACTACTGAAGTATAATTGACAAATAAAATTTTAAGAGACTTAAAGCATACATCATGATTATTTTTTATATATATATATATATATATATATATATATATATATATATATATACACACACACATTGTGAAAGGATTCTTCCCGTCTAGCTAATCAACACATCCATCACCACATATATATAAACTATATATATCAACTATAGTTGATAACATTGTATTGTATAATTGAAATTTGCTGAGGGTGGAACATATTTATATAAATATTTATAATTATTTATATATAATTATTTATATGAATATATATATTTAAGTTCTACTCTTAGAAAATTTTAATTATGCAATACAATGTTATCAACTATACTCAGTATGTTATATATTAGATCCTCAGACTTTAGTCATCTTGTACCTAAAAGTTTGTACCTTTTGCCAATCTCTCCCTACTTCCTCCACTCCCACTCCCAGTCTCTGGCAACCACTTTCCTACTCTCTGTTTCTATGAGTTTGACTTTTTTTTTTTTTTTTTTTAAAGATTCCACTTATAAGTGATACCACACAGTATTTGCCTTTTACTGTTTGGCTTATGTCACGTAGCATAATGCCCTCAATGTCCATCCATGTTGTTGCCAATGGCAGGATTCCCTTCTTTCTCATGATGGAATAATATTCAGTTTGTTTTCTTATTATTGAGCTTTGAGAGTTCTTTATATATCCTGGATATAAGTCCTGGCTCAGATACTTGTTTTGTAAGTATTTTCTCCTAGTCTGTGGCTTGTCTTCATTTTCTTGACAATACCTTTCAAGGAGCAGATATTAAAAAATTTTTTTTTCTTTTATGGATGGTGATTTTTTTTGGAGGGGGTGTTTCTGTTCAAGAAATTTTTGCCTGTCTTTAGGTTACAAAGATCTTTTTCCTATTAAAAACTTTCTATTAAAAGTTTTATAATTCTAGGTTTTACATTTTACTCTGTGATTAATTTTGACTTGATTTTTTTATATGGCATTGGCGGGGGTCATGGTTCAGTTGTTTATTATTATTATTACTTTGAATATGGTTGTCCAATTGTTTCAGTACCTTTTATTGTGAAGGATATTCTTTTTCCATTGAACTGCCTTTGCACCTTCATCAAAAATCAATTGACTATGTATGTGTGGGTCTCTTATTGAACTCTCTTTTCTGCTTCATTGATCAATGTGTCTGCACTTTTGCCAGTACTACACTGTTCATGGTAACTGAACAGGTAGTGTGTGTCCTCAGTTTTGTTCTTTTTTTTCAGAATTAGTTGGGCTACTCTAATGCATTTGCTTTTCCATACAAATTTTAGAATAAACTTGGAAATTTCTATAAAAATCCTGCTGTGATTTTGATTGGGATTGCTTATCAGTTTATAAATAAATTTGGGGATGTTGAAATCTTAAGAATCCTGAGCCTTCGCTATCTTAGACATGATACGTCTCTGTTTATTTAGATCTTCTGTGATTTCTCTCATAGGCATTTTATAATGTTTGGCATAAGAGCTTGCACATATGTTGTTAAATTTATACCTAAGTATTTCATGTTTGTTAGTGCTATAGTAAATGGTACTTGTTTTAGAATTTTAATTCCAATTATTCATTGTTACTATATAGAAAAAACAATTGATTTTTGTATATTGACCTTAATTCTGTGATCTTTCTTAGCTCATTTATTAGTTCTAATAGTTTTTTATAGGTATTTTGGTATTTTCATCATAGATAATTGTGTTACTGTCAACACAGATGATCTTCTTTCTTTCTTTCTTTCTGATCTGTATGTCTTTATTTTTCTTGTTGTATTGTTTTGGCCAGGACCTCTAGTACAGTGTTAACTAGGATTAATGAGAGTGGATACCTTGGCCTTTTCCCAGTCTTAGGGGGGAAGTGTTCAGTCTTCCACCATTGAACATGCTATTACTTGTAGTTTTTTTGACAAATGTTCTTTACCAGGTCAGAGAAGTTACCTATAATTCCTATCTTGCTGACAGATCATATCATGCATGGACACTGAAGTTTTTGACTGCTTTTTATGAGTCTATTGATAGGATCATATGGTTTTCACTCCTTAGTCTGTTGGTATTGATTGATTTTTGAAGGCTGAACTAACTTTGCACTCCCAAGGTAATATTCCTAGGATACCTCATCCAGTCATGATATTTTATCATTCTTTTATCATGGCTAGGTCTCATTTGCTAATATTTTTGAGGATATTTGCATCTATGTTCATTAGGGACATTGGTCCATAGCTGCACTATACAAGACAGTAATTCCTTGACACTGGGCTATATACATTTAAATATAAATAGATTAAATTCTTATATAAAATTAAAAATTAATTTCCTAAGTTACACTAGTTATATTTCAAGTGCTCAGTAGCCCCATGTGGCTAGGGGCTGCCATATTGTATAGTGCAGATTTTTCCACCAAAGCAGAAAGTTCTATTTGACAGTGTGGTTCTATAGTTTTCTTCTCTTTTTTCTAATTTCTTTGTCTGGTTTGGTATTAGTATAATGCTTGCTTAGAGAATGAGTTGAAAAGTCTTTCCTTCTTTCCTGTTTTCTGGAAGAGCCTGTGTAGACCTCTGTGTAGAAGAACTATGGTCTGTTTTGGGGAATGTTCCATGTGCACTTGAAAAACAATGTATATTCTGTTGTTGGGTAGAGTGTTTTATAAATGTCAGTTAGGTCAGGTTGTTGATAGTCTTGTCCAGGTCTGCTATGTCCCTACTTGTTTTCTTCCTACTTGTTCTGTCAAGTAGTACTGAGAGAGGGGTGCTTTTGTCTCTACCTGCATTTATGCATTTATCTATTTCTCCTTTCAGTCTTATCTTTTCCTTCAAATATTTAGAAACTCTTTTGTTATGTATATATACATTTAGGATTGTTGTGACACTGGTAAACAGATCCCTCTGTTGTTATGTAACTGTTTCATGCTCCTGCCCCAGGGGTAGAAGATATTTTTCTCTTGCCTTTTCTCCTGCTACTCCACCTGTGCCTTGGATTTGCTGCCCTGCTTCCATCATCTTGAGGTATGCGTTCTGTTGGGCAGAAGGATCTGGATGGGGGCTTTTGCATTTAACCCAGCAGCACGATAGGACTATACCACCAAGGAAAGATCTTTCTAGTATCTCACCCTTCTTCTGATCTTTCTCCCAAGCACCTACTGATGGTCTATGGACAAGAGCTTGGAAATGTGTACAAGCTTCCCTTGTGCCTGTGACTCTCAGGGATTCTGTAATCACTGCTAGCCCACACTTGGCCTCTAGAAAATTTAAAAAAATTTATCTGAGTTCTTCTTACTCACTTGTATGCCTGGTGTCTCTTCATCCCATACTTTGCCACAGATGATCCTTGGAGGCGCCTTTCTGTGGAGTTCAAGCTACTCAGTTTCCCTGTGACCTCAGCTTTCAGATGCATTGAAGAAAAATTATGTTTTTGAAGTTTATCTGCCTTTTTCTTGTTGTTAGGGTGGGAGTGAAGCACCTTCCAGCTTTCTACATCCTAGGTGGAAGTAAAACTCTACATGCCTGATAATTTAATGTCTTTTTTTTTCCTTAAAAGTGTTCTTGCAAACTCCCAATATAGAAGAGGTCACCTCAGCATTATATGAAAAGTAAAGTCACTTTAATTAAAAAAAGAAAGGATTTTAGTTTGGTGAATGCTAGGAAGGTGCTCCTAAATGCTGCATAATTTAAAACCAGTGTTTTGCAAGCCAGTTTTTATCCCAGAGCGAATTTTTAGAGGTAACTTAATAAGCCATTGGAAAGCAGGCTTATTCAAAAAGTGCTGACATCTTTCCCTGGCATGGTCTACTTTGTTTAACTGCAATTTTGCCATAATCCCATAGCTCTAGCAAAAGGAATTGTTCTACTAGGTGGTATCCATCTGTCCTTTGCATGGCAAATCCTCAGGTATAACTTTTTACATAGCCCACCCCCTTTCAATAATTAAACTTCATGTTCAGAGTGCTATACTTTCTAAGAGTATAAAGATCACAGGGAAAGAGGATTAACACTCAGGCCAGGCTCAGAAAGAGTGAACACATAGGAGTTATAGAGGAGTATATTGCTTAATAAGGATTTTTAAAAAAACCTTTTACTTTATTCAGGATTGTTAACTAGAGTCAGGAGACATGGAGCAAAGACAGTGTTTCTAGGAAAGGCTTCTATTTCTGAGACTTCATTACCACCCAGGTCTCAGTGATGGCACCAATGCCATTGATGAGTTAATTTAATTTTTCTTAAAGAATGCTGGCTCTGGGAAAGTCCAGTGGGGTATACTGGAAGGAGCTTTCAGGACGTCTGCAGGGGCACAGCCCCATCATAGACTATGTGAATGGTGCTTGGTTTAGATAAACCTATATTTTAATGCTGGTTTTTCTTCTGAGTGACCTTGGGCAAGTCACTTCACCTCTCTGACTCTCAGTTTACTCACCGGTGAAAAGGGGCTAATAATCCTTATATCTTAATGTTATTTGGTGGATGAAGTGATAAGATCTGTAAAACACTTTCCACAAGGCCTGACACTTAGTAAGTGCTCAGTCGTGAGTTCACTTCTCCTTTTCCCCTTCTTGGGAGCTGTGCAAAGAAGGGGACATGAAGTTGTCCTTTGACAAACCCTGTTCCCTAGGATCTTAATTTTATGAAAATACACAGTTTTACATTTGCGATGTTTGGAACCTGGAGGCTTTTTTTTTTTTTTTTTTTTTAGCGGTACGCGGGCCTCTCACTGTTGGGGCCTCTCCCGTTGCGGAGCCCAGGCTCCAGACGCACAGGCTCAGCGGCCATGGCTCACGGGCCCAGCCACTCCGCGGCATGTGGAATCCTCCCGGACTGGGGCACAAACCCGTGTCCCCTGCATTGGCAGGCGGACTCTCAACCACTGCGCCACCAGGGAAGCCCTGGAGGCATTTTTGCTGAATGGGTTGAATTTTGCACTTGTGCCCTAAGGTGATTTAGCTGTATGGGGTGCAATTTTATAAAATTTTAATAATTGTTTCCATTTTGCAATTTGGAAATCAGAGCAATTCTCCCCTTGGCTCATTGCTGGGCCTGATCTGTCCCTCGGAGAGGGCTGTGTTACTGGGGTCAGAGATTACAAAGGGCTTGGGTCTTCTGCGTAACAGTTGACTAAATTTGCTAAGATTGTCTGGGTCAGATTGATGTAGGTTTGAATCATGGATTTGCCAATTCACAGCAGCAGGATCCAAAGCAAATTCCTTTTCCTCTCTAAATCTTAGTGTTCTTGGTGACAAAATGGGAGAGGGATGCAATACCTAGCTCATAGCATTGTGATAATCAATGAGATCATGCATATCATGCACTCAAAAATGTTATATAAACCATTTATTGAATATTTGCCATTTACTGGCTCTGGGCTAAGCACTTTATATGGATTATATAGTTTAATGCCCATTACAACTCTGTAAGATAGGTGATGTTAGTATTCCCATTTTATAGGGGAGGAGGCTGAGGTATGGAGCAGTAAGTAACTCAGTGTAGCCAAGATGACGTGGTGATGGGATGTGAACCCAGGTCCGTGCTCTTAACCCCATTACTGCACTCCCTTCCATTTTCTTTGGTTTCTGCTTCTCCCCAAACCACTGTTGAATTTAGAAATAAGTTTTGATATTTGGTGACATGTTAGTAGATTGCATGCCTAATATTGCCTTCTAAAAACATGGTTTGGTGCTTTTCAGCTACTCTCAGAGTAGTGAAAGCAGCAGAAGATATTTCGGGGGACAACTTCCCAATATGGCCACTCTTAATTCCCTAGTCTATCAGACATTTGAAGCCTTAGGTTGGTAAGCTCTTCTTATGGGTGGGGCATGGGCTCTGGGGGCTAAGCAGACTGTGGACAGACAATGGTGTCATGCTTCCCATAGGCCAGAGGAAAGATTGATTTTTCAGGGGAGCAAAATGACCAGCAGGAACTCTGTCTGAGCCCTTACCTCTTTAAAAACATGTCTGAAGTATATTCTTTAGATCAAGCTTGATAAATGGAGGGGTGTTCCCTAGGTGGGAAAATAACACTGTGTGTTGAATCAGAACCTTCTGCACTTGGCATATAGTCTACAAAGAATCGATGGCATTTTGTCCTGATTTTTCTTACCAGTTTCCATCAGGTCTTACTTAACACACAGCTGGTACTGTGAAGTGCAAATGGCCAATTGTTCCTTCAACCTCCAAAGGACTGTCTCCTGGAGAAGATACCTTGGGAAGGGTTTACCTATATGGGAAAGATTCCAGGAGTGGTAATTTATGAACGCATTTTTGATGGTCTCTAGATTTTCTCCAAAACTATGTTAATGAACAGGAGAACTTAATTTCAACACGCTGGGCATTGAATACAATGATAGCACCTGATTCACAATTAGAAAGGTAATATTTTCTGAGACAGAATCATTTATAGTCTTTCTTGAGTCTCATTTGGACCTATGTTACCCATGTTACACAGCCAGACTAATGATGCAGAGGTAACTACAGAAGTTCTCTACATGAAATTCCCTTCTTTGTATAAAAAAAAAAAATGAGTTGATGACCAAGGCTTTAACTGTCTTAAATAAATGATCCACCATACAAAGGAATGTCATAGAAGCCTCCCAGAGAAATGGGCCTCCCAGAGAAATGGGCCTCCCAGGAGAAAGCATCAAATCCTTGCTGCTTTTCCTCAGTATACACTCTTGACTCTCACAGACTGTTGTTGATAGCTGAGCAGAAATAATAAAATTTTTGTGCAGTCCTCTCAAATTTGTAGCCATAAACTCAATGATCACTAATTATTTCACGTACAGTTTAGTTCAGCTATCTATGTACATCCTCTAGAATACTTGCAACTCCGAAAAAAAATATTATTTACTCCACTTTATAAATTAGGAAAAGGAGGCTAAGAAGGGTTAAGTAAATTGCTTAACATCATGCAGCTAGTATGTTGTGGGACCAGGATTTGGACTCAGTCTGAATTACGTCAAAGCATCTGCCCATCCTATTACTCTAGCCACTAGAGGGTATCATGAAGGAAAATATTCAGTTCTTTTAATACCTTACATATAGTTAAGGGTCTAAGACATAACCATCACAGTAAAAGGCTCACTGAGAACTTACTATGTGTCAGGGATTCTGCTCAACTCTTTACAGAGATTTTCTCATTTAATTATCTGAATAACCCCATGAAGTACATAGTACTACTATCCTAAATTGACAAGTGATGTTAAGTAGCTTCCTCTTTATCGTGGATTGGATCTGAGCTTCAAATCCAGGCAGTCTGACTCCAGAGTCTATTCCTTAAACTACCATTGCTTCCCAGGACTGTTGATCTGGGACACGGGTTGTTCAGAAGAGAATTTAGTTGAAGTCAAGCTAAATGAGGGGTCAGGCCACGTGAACAGAATCAATGGTAGCTGCAGTTAGGGAGTTAAGGGTCAAGTTAATGATAGGAGGTAAGTTGTCCATGGGAGCAGAACTTACAGAACCATGGACAGCCACCCAAAGAGGAGTTTATGGTTGGTCTAAGTCAGGTAAAGCCCTCATCCTCAAACAAGGTTAACATCACCTACCCACTGTCTTTATTATTAATTGACCTTCACTCCCTTCTTGCTTGGCTTAGCTCCTCAGAATTCATGGAGTAATTTTCAGTACCCTCAAGAACTCTTGATATCTGTAGTTGATGTGACTAATTGTTTTGAGCTTCCATTGATATCTAGAACGTCCAAAAGGGTGGTTGAGGATGAGCAGTGAGGAACATGAGAGGACAGGAGAATTCTCAGCCCTTTTAATCAATTGGTTTGTCCTCTAACCACCCATTTTCCTCTAATTCAGGGTAAGATTAAAACTAAGGCCAGGGCCCTGACAATAAATGTGAATAGTTTAAAACAGTTCAGTTGCAGAATACAGGCAGTGCCACAAGGAAGCTCATGATTAATTGCCGAATGGAAGGTACAGTCAAATGCCACTGGAGGGTGAAATCATTGTAAGCTGCAGTGGTCTCAGGAGACAGTTGAAAGATGTATTTGTCTAAGTGGAGATAAGGAGAGGGGTATTTCAGAAAAAAGCAAAGAGTGCATTAAAAAAGTACAGAGGTAGGGAGCTATAAAATGTCTAGTGGGGAATAAACAGGCTGACTTTTTTTCCTGGAGACTCATATTTGCGTACGATCAGATTTGATTTTTATTTGTATGTATGTACACAAAATGTCATCAGAGTGAAGAAACATCAGATATGCTTTCAAGCCACTGGGGGCTGATGTGGATACGGAAAGGCTCATGCACCTCTTTAGCCAGACAGCTCTATCAGCACTGGATTTCTGCTCTAATTATAAAACATCATTGGAGACAAGCTATGCTGTAGCATTTCTCCCCAAGCAACTAGGGGGCCCAGAGAAGCTGGATTGTCATTTGCAGGAGACAAATGACAATGATCCCTTGAGGTGTAATGTGAAGAAAAAATGCAATCCAATTATGAGACTGTCATTGTAAAGGTTTCTTCTTGTTCCCAGCTCAGACAGAGGAGGGAGACAAGGTACCATGTTAACAACAGGACTGAGATTTTACCCAGAGTATGGAAAGATAAGCAGATCCCTGCCATTTCAGAAAAACAGTCCTTCCGGGTTGAATCAAATTAAATGCTATAACAAAAAAATGTTTTGATGTCCAAGAGAAGGAATATGGCTTAACAGCTAAAGTTCCACTACTGATAGACCTGGGAAGCCTTGGTGATGAAATTTAATTTCTACATTCTTTGAAGACATCACAGACTCCATTGTGCAGTAAAGAGGTTTCCCAAGTGGAATTCTGGAGTTCTGACCATCTTTAAGAGACCCATTGGCTGATAAAGGACATTGTCCTTAATTTTAATGAGGAAAAAGAAGACTGTGTAATGGGAGATAGAGTGTTAAATCCATTCAACTCAAACCACAGGAAATTGTGCTTAAGTGTATATGTGCACGTGGAGGCTCAAACTTTGGTACCTAGCATGGTGAATATTAAGATAGTAATCTTTTACCAAGAAGTCATACAGATTATTTCATGCCTGTTACCTTGTACCCAATAAAGTACCAGCATGGTATATAGGAAAGGATAGGAGCTTTGGCATTGGAGAGATTTGGGTTCAAGTCCTAGCTCAACTACTTTCTAACAGTGTGACCTTGGGCAAGTTACTTAAATTGTCTGAGCCTCATTTTTCTAACCTGTGTCATGGGGATACTTATCCTCTGTACACAACATTTGGGATAGTGCCTGACGTATATTAGGTGCTCAAGAAATATGCATCACATGTTCCCACATTACGATCACAAGCAGTTGTTTTATTGCTTCCTTTGTGAAGTGGTGGACACTTCTTTTTGTCTTCCAGTATGTTTCCCCTCCTCTTCGCTACTTAACACTACTTTGATTTCCCTTTGGAAAAAACCCACCTATTCACCCATCTCAGTCCGTGTGGTTTGGGTAGAGAGCTTTCTTTACTGAAGAGGTAGACATACCTTCATTAGTCATGGTTTTCCATGTTCCTCCCCACAATAATTGGTTCAAGGATGGACATGTGACCCAAGATGGCCAATGAGACTTGATCCCAGTACTTTTATGGATCTTTCTGGAAGGAGAAACTCTATTCCTCTGGTGGTTGTTAAGAAGTATCAGATGGTTACCCAAAAAGTTAAACATAGAATGCAACATGACTCATCAATTCCACTCCCAGGAAAATACCCAAAACAATTAAAAACAGGTGTTCAAACAAAAGCTTATACATGAATGTTCATAGCAGCATTATTTGTAACAGCCCAAAGGGGACAACTCAAATGTCCATCAACAGATGAATGGATAAACAAAATGGATAAAAATATCCATATAATGGAATATTATTCAACCACATAAAGGAAGAAGTATCAATACATGCTGTACACCATGGTTGAACCTTGAAAACATTATTTAGCGACAGCTTTATAGGCACCCACCTCCTGCTGAAAGAAAAAGGCTGATAACAAACTTAATACAAATGGAAGGAAAGTATTTCCAAGGACCACACAGCTCCACTTTTCCCACAGAAAGGAAGATGAGATGCTCTTTGAATCCTACGCTCCACTTTTCTCTTTTCATGACCTTACTGAACAAGACCAGCTCAAATGCTGCTTTTTCCAGGAAGGATTCAAAGTTGAACTTAGTCACTCCCTGCCTTAGGGAGAAGTATTTTTGTAAATGTCTCTTTTCCCCATAGGTTAAGGAGCTTCTGGGGGTAGCAATCATGTCTTACTCTTATTTGTATCCCTCACCTTGAATGCCTACTACGGTGCCTGGCACATAGTGTTTGCTCAGTGAACACTTAATTTGAAGAGAGAGTTGGTCATAATTTTGTGTGAGAGTAACACGTAACTGATTTTAGATCTAGTTTTGTTTAGCACTTAGCATGATTCCTTTAAGTATGCACTCGATATAAAGTATAGCCGTATGTGTATCTACCTATACCTACTTGACACTACACCTATATCTTCACCTACATCTACACCGACATCTACATCTACATCTATGTATGAGTAATACTACCTGAGAGAAACTGAAGTCCTTCCCTATCTATGAAACACACTATACATTGAACTTGGGCCCCAAGTTCAAATATCACTGAACATACTATTCTGCATATCCCAGAGGTCATTGAACTACTACCTCCTGCAGTGCAGCCTCCACCCCTGTCTCCAACTCAGTGATAATCATAAGGATGAAGATAGTATCAGTTGCCAGTTATTGAGTATTTGGTTTGAGCTGGGATCTCTAAGTTCTTCACCCACATAATTCTGTTCAATCCACACAACAGCCATTTGACCCAGGTTCTGTGAGTATCCTCATTCTACTGATACACGGAGGCTGAGGGAGGCTCAGCTACTTGCCCAAGGTCACACATCCCATTTGAGGAAAGAACCAGGATTCAAACCCGTTTGACCTCCAATCCCACGTTCCCGACCAGCACAACTGCCAAACGGGAAATTCTGCCCTAGTTGGACAGTTCCCTTTCCCTGCCACCTCCTGCCCATCACCACCTCCTTCTGAGAGCTGAAGGGTCTAAGAACTAGCATCTGATGAGTCTGAATCCTGCTGGTGTACCCTCTCGTTATGTGTGTGTCTCTCCAGTTTCCTGTAGTTCTGAAAGGGGCTTAGTTTGGGGCAGTTCTGATTTAGTAACTTCATGAATCCCAGAGGCGGGGAGTGGTCATGTTCTTGCCCTTGTCACTTCCCATTATGTCTGGAGATGTGCATGCAGGACCTTTCCTCCCCTACACCCCCCATTATAGAGAGAATGGCATGGGAGATGACATAGATGCTACAAAACCTTCAGAATCTGTTGCCGGGTACCACCGTCTGTCATCATCATTTTGGTGGCAGTGTCAAATACATAGGCCCATTTTCCTCTAGAAATCAGGCTCAGGGAGACCCTGGAAGAGGAACTGAGTCAAGTTCCTGGGCCATTCTGGACCTATCTGGCCTCAGATCCATCCTTTGCCCTCCCGCTGCAGACCATGGTTCCCAGGCTCCCACATAAGCAGAGTTTCAGCTGAACTTGGCCAGTGGGAGGTGCTGATGGGAGACTGGCAGGCAGGAGGGAGGGATAAGCCATGATATTTCTTTCTCCCTTTGTCTCCCGTGGCATCTCTGCAGCAGCGGTATCTCCTCTGTGGCTGCAGGTCCTGTGGGACAGACCCCGCTTTTGTCCTGGGCTCAGTAATGCCCAACCTCCCTTGGTCCCTTGTCCTAGGGGTTGTGGTCGATTCCTGCTGTTTAGTCATCTTTGGCAGGACCAGGACGAGGATGAAACAAGTGAGGCTGAGTAATGTAAGTGTGGGGTCAGATCCTGTCTTTATTTAAAGTTTTGATATTTTCTTTATCATCGATTTTTTTCTGCATCAATCTAGACTTTTAAAAGTAAAGATGTTTCTTGACTTATGATGGGGTTATGTCACGATAAACCCATTGTAAGTGGAAAATGCATTTAATATACCTAGCCTATTGTGCAGCTTAGCTGAGCCTAGCCTACCTTAAATGTGCTCAGAACATTTACATTAGCCTACACGGGGGCAAAATCACTTAACAGAAAGCCTATTTTATAACAAAGTATTGAATATCTCATGTCATTTATTGAATACTGTACTGAAAGTGAAAAACAGAATGGTTGTCCGGGTACAGAACGGTTGTAAGGGTACCGGTTGTTTACCCTGGTGATCACGTGACTGACTAGGAGATGCGGCTCTTGGCAGCTGTCCAGCATCATTGGAGGGTCGCACTGCCTAGGGCTAGCCTGGGAAAAGATCAGAATTCAAAATTTGAAGTATGATTTTTACTGAATGCGTACCACTTTCACACCAAGTCAAAAAATTGAAGTTGAACCATTGTAAGTCGGGGACTCTGTATTGCTTTAAAGTAGGATTCCCACATTGTTCCATTTGGTACCTTGGTGTTTTGTCACCCGAACATACCCAGCGTTAAAATCCTGCTGTTTAAGATACTCAAGTGGTTTCTCCTCCCCAGTTACACACTGATAGTGTACCTCACACAGATTTCGACTTACATGTCTCCATGAGGTAGGGATTAGTATTATATCCATTGTACATATGAGGACAGATGCTCAGAAACCTTTAGTGACCTGCCAGTGCCACTGAAGCTATGATGGTGCAGAGATGGATCTCGAACCCAGGTCTTTGGGACTCCAGAATCCTCACTCTTAACCATTAAGCTCTGTGGTTCTATTATATATATTTTCAAAGGATTCAACTAAGAACAAAAGTCTCTTTTGATCAGGAAGAAACCTTTTTTTGTTTTGTTTTGTTTTGTGGTACGTGGGCCTCTCA
Organism: Mesoplodon densirostris; assembly: GCF_025265405.1. NCBI lineage: Eukaryota > Metazoa > Chordata > Mammalia > Artiodactyla > Ziphiidae > Mesoplodon > Mesoplodon densirostris. Next base: position 55,627,181 of record NC_082676.1, read on the forward strand.
CTGTTGTGGCCTCTCCCATTGCGGAGAACAGGCTCCGGACGCGCAGGCTCAGTGACCATGGCTCACGGACCCAGCCGCTCCACGGCATGTGGGATCTTCCCAGACCGGGGCACGAACCCGTGTCCCCTGCATCGGCAGGCGGACTCTGAACCACTGCGCCACCAGGGAAGCCCAGGAAGAAACCTTTTGATTGTGGAGAACACTCTTAAAAGGGTCTCTATCTGGGCTCTTTCAAACTTGAAATTTATATGCAGAGAATACAGCCATGTGAGGACAGGTGATATTGGGATGAAACTGGGAAGGTTTATATTCTTCTCTGAGCTGATCTGTCGCAGTAAATCCCCAGCAAATATCACTTGTCTCATTTTCCTTCAATCCTTTTGTCTGAGTTTGAGTTGAAAACATTTTTTTCCCTCTTTCTTTGTAAATTCTCTTGATTTTGGTTATGTAACCAGGCCAGGCAATTGCCTTTGCTGAACAAAAGTCTCAAATGAATAGATATCAATGGTAATACCAGTAATTAACAGTTTCTCTCTGCAGCACATGTCTGAAACTGCTTTTATTGATTTATTTTGACTCAGTTCCATATAGGGCAATTTTTCAGTTCACACAAACATACGCTTATCTCCTTTTGGTTCCGACAGTTCTGAGCTCTGTTTTTAAAGATTGTAATTCCTCAGGACAGCTCTGACAGGGGAGCAGATGAAACAGGACTAAGGTACCTCAAATTAACTGTAACCTTGAAGGGTTGTTAATGAGTGGGAAGGATGGAGAACCTCAGTTTGGGGTTTGATTTCTGTGTTTACTTTCTGATTTGATTTAAGCAGAACTTGGAGCTACATGGACTTGCATGTAGGAAGAGAAAAGGGAGATAGGAGGGGAGTCATGCAGGCAAAGATAGGAGTCAAAGAGAAGAAAAATGGAAGAGAAGCACCAGTTGCCAGTGTTACCCTGACTCAGGTAGCTCTGCTTCTCTGGGATTCATCCCGGTGGTCCTATTTTTTTCCCCCTCGATCAAGGGAAAAATGCAGAGTATTAAAAGGGCAATTTGGGGCCTCCCTGGTGGCGCAAGTGGTTGAGAGTCCGCCTGCCGATGCAGGGGATACGGGTTTGTGCCCCGGTCTGGGAGGATCCCATATGCCGCGGAGCGGCTGGGCCCGTGAGCCACGGCCGCTGAGCCTGCACGTCCGGAGCCTGTGCTCCGCAACGGGGGAGGCCACAACAGTGAGAGGCCCGCATACCGCAAAAAAAAAAAAAAATAAAAGGGCAATTTGTTTGGATGGCTAGGAATGTCAGAGTTACTACTTTTCCACCACAGTTGAGCTCTTTCATTAAGTTGAATCTAGAAAACTTAGATGAAGCAAAGGAGAAGGGGGTGGGGAGAAAGCTAGTTTTAAATATTTCCAAATATTTTGTGGTCCTACATGCAGACACGTTGTACCCCCCCCCCCACATGCATACACACACACACAATACAGTTGAGATTCCACTGAACATGCCTACAGAACATAATACTACTGAACATATTTTTCAATGACCTGCTTTTCAAATTAGTGATGTATCATGAACCCGTTTATGTGTCAATAATTATTCCTCTGTGTGATCATTTTTCATGGCTGAATAGCATTCCATTGGATGGATGTATATAATGTATTTAACCAATAACCTAGTGTTGGATATTTAATTTGTTTCTTTTCTTTTCCTTCCTGGCCTCTTTTACTTTCCCTATCTCCTTCCTTCCTTCCCTCCCTCCATCCCTTCCTCCCTTCCTTTCTCCTATCTTCCTATTTAACCATTCTGAAATAAACAACTTTGACTTTCTTCATGAATTGGAAACATTTGCTTAGGACAGATTCTTAGGTGCAGATTTTGGGTCAAAGAGTGTGCCAATTTTTAAGCTTCTGATGCATTCACTACTCTTTCCTCTGAGAAAATTGTACTGATGCATACAGGAAATATGGCAATTTTAACCCCAGAATTACACCATCCCGTGAGTCTGCTCTGAAGGTGTAGTGTTTACATTGAGAACTCTAGGATGGGTGTAAGTTAACAAGGCAAGGGTGACGGATGGTGATAATAGTGGTGGTGGTGATGGCAAACATTATGGCAGAGGAAGCCACATGTGTAAGGAACACTTGGTAGGAGGGAGTAAAAGACCTTCAAAGGGGCAGAGTCAGCACAAAAAATAAAGGAGGAGGGTGTATTATTCAGGATTCTTGAGATTTATCACAAGGAAGTAGCTCATGTGATTATGGAGGCTGGCAAGTCCCAAGACTATAGTCGGCAAGCTGGAGACACAGGAGAGCCGATGTTTCAGTATGAGTCCAAAGGCAGGGGAAAAAAAGCAAAAAACAAAAAACCTATGTCCTAGCTTAAGGCAGTCAGCCAGGAAGAGTTTGCTCTTATTTGTGGGAGGGTCAGCCCTTTTGTTCTATTGAGGCCTTCAACTGTTTAGACGAGGCCCACCCACATTGGGGAGGACAATCTGCTTTATTTAGTCTACTGATTGAAAAATTAATCTCATCCAAAAACACCTGCACAGACACACCCAGAATAATATTTGACCAAATGTCTGGACATACTGTGGCCCAGTCAAGTTGACCCCAAAAATTAAGCATCACAGGGGGAACATGAGAGGAGGTTCCAGAGTGGGCATTAGCGGAGGGAATGTGGATGGAAGGAGAACAGGACCATACAAGGCCTTGTGGACCGCATAAGGGATTTTGATTTTCATCATAAGAGATATTGGAAATCACTAAGTGGTTTTAGCAAGGCTGGAGATGCAGTGACATAATCACATTCATAATAACCCTATGAAGTATGAGGGGAAGGCATTGCTTACCCATATGACAGATGAAAAGACTGGGCTAGAACTTTTTTTTTTTTTTTTTTTTTGCGGTACGCGGGCCTCTCACTGTTGTGGCCTCTCCCGTTGCGGGGCACAGGCTCCGGACGCGCAGGCCCAGCGGCCACGGCTCACGGGCCCAGCCGCTCCGCGGCACGTGGGATCCTCCCGGACCGGGGCACGAACCCACGTCCCCTGCATCGGCAGGCGGACTCTTAACCACTGCGCCACCAGGGAAGCCCTGGGCTAGAACTTTTAAGTAGCTCACAGAGGTCCTCTCTCATTCCACAGTACAAATTAGGGTTCTTTCGCCCATGCTAAACTGCTACTTGTGGGTCCACGTATGCATAGAGAACTTCTGCAAGGCATCCCCTAGATACACTGATTCACCCACATCCCGTTACTTCAACTTGGAAGTGCCAAGGAGTTAATGTCCCCAGAAGCCACCCAATGGCAGATGGGGAGCTAGTGGGTAAATACTGCAGCCTGGCAGTCCCACACTGCGGAATCGTCCCGAGGTGCATGCCCCCCAGTTCTCTCCCAGATCTCCCAGTGGAACTGTGCTCCCGTTGCTCAGAGCAATAATCTTTTTTGATAACACAGTCTGTATTGGCCGCTTCCTCACCTCTTCACTAACCTGTTGAGGTTTCCCGAGACCACTTCCCCAATAAATAATTTACACTTAAGTCTTGTCTCAGGCTCTACTTCTGTGGGAACCCAGCCAAAGGCAGGGACACTCTTTCTAGGACATTCTTGCTTCTGTGCAGTTTTGCTGTGAGCACTTGGAGCTTGGCAGGCTCTTGGACTCCGCAGCTGGAGGTTTTAGTGATGACCGTGGGGCCAAGACTCTCAACATTTTTTCCTCTTTCCCACTCCTGACCTCAGAGCCAGTGTCGGGGAAGGACCTCTGGGGGCGATGTGCATAAACCTTGCCTGCGACGCGTTTCTGCTTAAGGCAGGATTTGACAGTGGGTACCTGCCAGCATGTCAGCAGCAGTGTTGACACCATGCATGGGGCTGAAAGATTAATCACCAGCCTCTACCAAGTCCAGGATAACATGCCTGCCATCTTCTCACCTCTCACACTCCTGCTACCCAATGGATCCCCAAGGCTCCATCAGTAATTCATAGGAGAACCAAGAGCATCAGGACTCTGACACACTTTCCAACAGTCAACCAGGTTCTGGCTTTTCTCCTGCCTTCTGGGTCAGGCCTTGTGCTCTGGTTTCCTGAACTGCAGGTGGCATCAGGAGAAGAATTAACTTCAAGGCTGTCATTTCCCGAGGACGCCAGTACTAGGGATGCAAATTAAATACTCATAATTAGAAGATGCCTTTCTGCCAGGTTTCTTTAGGGAAAACTTCCTCCTCATTCTGTCTGATATTCCCATGGAGACGAGGGGGGAAAATTCATATCTGGCAGCAGGCTGTGGTATCAGAAATAATGGCTCGAGGCACGAGGAAAACGTCATCAATGTATACCTGCTGAGAGGTCCCATTATGGGAAGGAAATTGACTCTGTTCCCCAGTGCATATAGCCCATGTTGGTGTCCTGCTTTCTTTGTGTATTTGGCAGAGGGGAAATGCATAATCGTGGTTCTTCAGGGGAAAAAATACCCCATGAAACCATTACGTCGTCATCAGTCTATATAAGATAATCCATTGCTGGGGGCGGGAGCTTAAAATATCCAAGCAGGTCTCCTGGTTTTCTGCCTGCTTTCTCTTTGTTGGTGCCCAAACTCTTGCAGTCTGGCAATATGCTTTTCCTTTCTGCCTTCTACCCCTTGCCCCAGACAAATAATAATTGATGACACTTGTTTCACAATGTATGTCACCTCCCTGGAGAAGTTTCTTGGGGAAAAAAAAAAACTTACGTGGGTTGATCATGTATCTCTGGACTGTTTTATCATAGATCTGAAGGTCTGAGTATAGAGATAGCCCTAAAACTCTAATGCGTATCATCTAGATGATTTTTTTTTTCCTCAGCAGAAGTATATAGCTCTGAGTTTCTGGTTGCTAATAAAATGAGCATGGATTATAGTGACATGAAGCAGAAAAGGGATCTATGGTTTGGAAGACAAATAGGAAGCAAGGGAGGCGAGACCTGGCCAGGACTTGGTCTTAAGACCAGCCAGCGTGGGGTATCCCCGTTTGTGTGGTTGCTCTGGATATTGTTATTTTGCAACTGTACTCCAAAGCCAGCCTCAGCTACTTGAGTGCCTCTAAAGATCGCTGTCTTTGCATCGTCTGTTCAGTGTCAAGTCCTGGAGATGGACACCTACCAGCTGAGCTTCAGCCATGGCCATCGACCTAGCTTCCAGGTACCAGGGACAGGCACCCCATCCCTTCCACCCCTGTAAGGGGAGTCTTTGAAAGGGCAGTCTTTTCCATCACCCACCCATTCTCCTCCCTCTTCGTCTTCCCCCCTTTGCTTTCTCCTATCATTTTCCCACCCAACATATAATTTACTCAGCTATCATGTTTATGCTCTGCCATCCCCTACTAGGATCTGAGTTCCATGAGAGCAGGATTTTGGTCTCCCTCATTCACTGCTAAATCCTAGAACAGTGCCTGGCACATGGTAAGCACTTAATAAATGTAGGTTGAATGAAAGAATCAATGAAATGGAAGGGATGGTTTGGATGCTGGGCTCCTCCAAAGGATGTATATTCCTGGCAAGAAATATTTCTCATTCTCGATAAAAGGAACAATCACTTTTAGGAGCTGGCTCTTTGTTTTTAGCAAGACGAGCAGAGAGAAATGCTGCGCTGTGACATTTTCCCTCAGATTTTCTTCTGTGCAAAGTTGATATTTATAGCCAGTGTCCACCGGCCTCTGTTTATCTGCAAAGTGTGTCGTAGAGGCCTCACCAAGGATCCTGGATCATAGCAGAGTTATGGGCAGACCCATCTCTTTATACCTCGGGCAGAGAATAAAGGGAGAGTCTAGTTCCTCTGCTAAGAAGGACCATTTGGGGAAATGGTACCACTGGGCATGGGGCATTTGGAATGGTGGGCTTGTGGGAAAAAAATGCAGACTTAGTTGTTTAAGCTCCCTCATCCTGATCACGTGCTTGAGGAGTAGCGTTTATTGACCATCTACTATATGCCAGGAGCCCTTCCAGGCCTTCCACACGCTCTGATCCTTAATCTACCATACTGTTGTCGCCATATTGCAGCTGGAAAACTGGGACACGCTTGAGATCTATATGAGCTGTGCCAAGTTACATGAGGACTTTCACCCTTTCAGAGTCATGGAGAGGGACCTGGCTGTGACACCAGGCCAAGTTGTCCTCTTCTGAGGAAAAGAGAGGAAGGTGCTTGCCCGAGAGCTGCCCATCATACCCAGCACCCAGGTGCCCTGAGGAGGTTGTGTTGACAGAGATTTGGCTCAGTGGGCTCTCGGTGTTTGATCGTGTGGGGCCATGCAAGAATAAGATGTATGGAAGAGAGAAAGTTGCGGGGCGCAGGTGCTAGAAGATTCCAGGACTGCTTATGACTACCCCATAGAGAGAATCTTTCACTGCCTTCACACCTGGATTTTGGAGTCAGGCTATTGAGATTCACCACCTGCTTCTGCCCCTAATTCACCACCACAAAGGAAACACCTCGAATGTTGGCTGTTATTGCCCTTAACACAAGGGATTTGGGGAAATGCAACATTTTTCTTGCTGTGGCATGGTGCTAATGGAGCCACAGTTGGTGTAGTCACTGCAACCAAATGAACATAAACTCAAAAATGTGCCTTTATTCTGGGGCCAAGGAATTAATTAGGTGTGCGTTGGAGAGGGATTAAGATACAAGATGCCAGCTAACATGCAAGATCTCCAGTTAAATTTGAATTTTGGATAGACAGTGAATAATATTTTAATATAAGTATGTCTCATGAAATATTTGTAACATACTTATACGAAAAACTTATTCATTGTTTATTTGAAATTCAAATTTAACTGGGCATCCTGTACTTCTATGTGCTAAATCTTGCAATCCTAAGAGTTTTGCTTTGTCTCTGGCTATTCCTGGCCTTATATTAGCCTCTTTCTCCCCACTGCCTGCTTAAATGTGAAATCAGAAGTCATAAAAGACTTGACACAATGACAAGAATTTTAATGGCCTAAGGCATTAATTCATCCTTGACAGGAGACATATCCAATCTATTTAGGTTCAGTGATTTGAAATGGCACATTTTCATATTTCCCACCCTCACTCCATCCCCACCAAGAATCAGGATGGATTGGGAAGCAATTTATTCCATTCTTAGGGAGTTTGAGGGAAAACGTCTCCTTGTGAAGAGGGTGAGGATTTAAGGCCTAAAGGTAGATGTTGGAGGCCCTTTGGGCGAGAGTTAATTCCACTCTCCTTGCACTCTGCTGCTAATTTCTTTAATAGTCATGAGCATACAGGTGTAGCTAGCAATGCAGAGGAGAGACATGTCCCAAATCTGGATGATTAAGACATGTTTTTCTCATTTCCACCCTGTAATTTGAGATGCTCTTGATTTTCATTTTTTGCTCATCATCAACTAGCAGTGGCACCAAACATTTTAATGTTTAAAATCTCTGCCCCCTACCTCCTGGATTCTCTCTCAAGCCATTTATGATGTCTAGATATGCACTTGATCCCAAAAAAGAGCCCTGCAGTGAATCTTTACACACAAGTGAAAATTTCCTTTTGTAGTGCAAATTACCCATCTTCCCCATTTTATGAATTTTGTAAATGTTGAGGCTTTTGTATATTGATTTTTTAAAAAGCGGATGTTGGGCTTCCCTGGTGGCGTAGTGGTTAAGAATCCGCACACCAGTGCAGGGGACCCAGGTTCGATCCCTGGTCCGGGAAGATCCCACATGCTGTGGAGCAACTAAACCTGTGCACCACAGCTACTGAGCCCGTGCTCTAGAGCCCGTGAGCCACAGCTACTGAAGCCCGTGCGCCTAGAGCCCGGGCTCCGCAACAAGAGAAGCCACGACAATGAGAAGCCCGCGCACCGCAATGAAGACCCAACACAGCCCAAAATAAAAACAAATAAATAGATAAATTTATTTTAAAAAAATCGGATGTTTGTATATGCCACTGGCTGTCTAGACCTCTGTTCCTCTCTTCCTCTCCATCATCCTCATCCTTATCCTCATCCTATTCATCATTTCTGTGTTAAACTCACAATTAAGCATTACCGCTTAGAGCAGTGATCTTCAAACCTGGCTACATTTTCGTATTGCAGGGGTAATTAAAAAACTTATGGATGCTCAGAGCATAGCCCCAGAAACTCTGACTTACATGGTCTGAGATGCGATACTGCTGAGTGATTCTAGCTGCAGCCAGGTTGGAGGACCACCAGCCTAGAGGTAAAAAATAGCCTGAACTGAGGAGTCTGGATTCCCGTCCTACCTATGATGTGTCCTCTGGCAAGTTACCACCTTCCTGAGGCTCAGTTTCCTCATGCATAAGACGGGGGTGATTGCAGCAAAGTTGAGTGGTTGTGATAAGACCATGTGGCCCACAAAATCTAAAATACTTGCTCTGAACCTTTACAGAGAAAGTTTGCCTTGACTTAACAACATAACATAAGCCTGTACCATAAACCTCATTTATGTCCTCATGGAGTTCCCAGGCTAGTGGGGGGAGACACTTTAAATACCTCCCATATAGTCCAGTAAAGGCACAGTGTGGTATCATGGAGACAGTCTGGGATTGGCTTCTTTCCTCAGATCCTCCCCAAACCATACATTTGACCTTAAGTAACCTGCTTTTTTTTTTTCTTCCCTCTGAACCTCAGTTTCTTCATTTCTAATATAGAAGGGTGGGACTAGATGATTTCTAAGGGCTCTTTCAGCTCTAGGATTTTCTGATTCCATCCCTGGCATCCTGTATTGCTCTTAAAGCACAGATCTACCAATTCTATGGGAACTGGTCCAGGAGATCTTTTAAACTGGGCATGGGGAAGTACCAGTCTTTCTTGCCTCCACACTACAGATGTTTTAGAGCAAATCAATACCATTCTGGGGAATTCCCTGGCGGTCCACTGGTTGGGGCTCCATGCTTTCACCGACGAGGGCCCAGGTTCAGTCCCTGGCCGGGGAATTAAGATCCCACATGCCATGAGGCTAGGCCAAAAAATAAAACAAAATAAACAGAAGAGATTTCTTTATGGTGGCTCTTAAGGGTGAAAGGAGAAACTTCTTTAAAAGAAAAAAAAAATAGCATTTTGCATCATAGCCACTCTTTTTTATCCAGAGGTTCAGAGAAAGGTTTAGAAATTCCTCTGTGGCAGGATGAATCATGGCCCCCAAAGATATCCAGGTCCTAATCCTTGGAACCTGTGAATGTTTACCTTGTACAGCAGAAGAAACTGAAAATGCGATTAAATTAAGAATCTTGAAATAGGGATCATCCTGAATTACTAGGCATGCCCTAATGCAACCATTATGTCCTTATAGGAGGGAAGCAGAAGGCAGAGGGAGATTTGATTGCACAGGAGGCAATAGGACAACCTCAGCTGAGAGAGTTTTAAAGATGCTAGACTGCTGGCTTTGAAGATGGAGGAAGGGGCCAGGAGCCAAGGAATGCAAAGAATGCAGCTCTAGAAGTTGGAAAAGGCAACTGAAAGGAACCTCCACTCTGTAGTATCCCTGGAGGGAGCACAGCCCTGTTGATATTTTAATTTCCAGTCAAACTGCTTTTGGACTTCCCACCTAGAGAACTCTAAGAGGATAAATGTGTGTTGTTTTAAACCACCACATTTGTGTTAATTGTTGTGACAGCAGCCGTAGGAAACTAATACATCCTCCTTATATCAATAAGTAACCCATGGATCCCAAGGAGAATCCACAGTGTGCCTGTAAAATAAGTCTCATACCAGAGAGAAAATTAGTAAAGGGTTTTATTTTGGCCAGCCTTGTGGAAACACTGGAATGGAATAGAGACAGAGGAAAAAAATGAAGGGAGAGTTGAATGGGCTGAGAGAGAGCTTGGGGCCCTCCCCAGCTTTTTATCTCCATCCGTCACTGTGCTAGGCCAAATTCTAAGCTAGCCTCCACAATCTCTACCTCCTGGCATCACACCGTGGTGGGACCTGGGATTTGCTTCTAACCAATAGAATATGGCAGAGGTGACATTGTCTCTATCTTAGATTAGAGAAAGAGAGACTCTCCCTTTGGCCTTGCAAAAGCAAACAGCCCCGTTGTGAACTGTCTGGGAACTGGCACTGGTCTCTAGGATTTGAGGGCAGCGCCTATAGCCAGTAAGAAACCAAGACCCTTAGTCATTCAGCAACATGAAAATGCATTTGCCAACAACCAAAGTGAGCTTAGAAGCAGGTCCTTCCCCAGTCAACATTCAAGATGAGAGCACATCCTCCTCCTCCTCTGGCCCCCCACACCCTGATTGCAGCCTTGTGAGACCCGTAGGAAAAGACCCAGTTAAGCTGTGCCTGAATGTCTGACCCACAGAAACAGTGAGATGATCAATGTTTATCTTTTTAGTTGCTAAGTTCGTGGTATTTTGTTACCCAGCAATAGAAAATAAATGTAATCACTGCCAATCAATTCATTCTAGACTAGATGGAGTAAATGACTATTGGAGAGGTGTGGTTTGAAAGACCTCAAGTCTTTCAAAGACCTCAAGCCTTTCACTTTCACAAAGATTTCCCCTCTCTGTGAGTACCCACCATGCCTATCCTCGTGACTCTCAAAAACTGAAGATATCAAAGATGTATTTAAAATAAAAAATATGACCAAGGAGGTACAGAACATGGAATGATCATTAGTTTTACACTTAGGTTAGTTCAAGTATTTGATAAATTCAGTAGTTGATAGTGTAGAGAATAGTACGCAGGATAAAGAAGTTTTGATTAAGGCAGGAGAGAGGACCAGGAGCCATCCAGCATAAGAATAATGTTTAACATTTATGGAAAATTCACTGTGTGTCAGATGTTATATTGAATACATATGTATCTTATTTAATCATCACATCAATTCTGTGGGGTAGGTACTTTGACTATCTCCAGTATACAAATAAACAGTGGCACAGAGAATTTGTTTAACTTGCTCAAGGTCACACAGCTAATTAGTGGTGATGTCCAGGAGGGACCAGGCATTGGGATCCTTGAATAGGCAGGGGGTTGAAGAGTGACTGTGGGTAGGCAGAAAATGGGAAGGGGTCTTGAGGAAGGAGGAAGCTTCTCCAAAGAGAAACAGAATCCAAGGCAGCTCCATCTGAAGGTAAACTGAGAGACTATTTATGATACAGATGACAACTAGGTTTATTGGCAAAGGATGCCTGAAGGACTTGCTTGAGAATGACTCTGAGACCATATCCAGTTTCAGTGGGAAGGAGTGATCTGATTATTATTATTATTCATTGATGTGGTTAAGTTAAGTAATGTGGTTTTTAAAAAATCCCATGAGTTAATAAGAATTTAATAATAGGCTTATAATTGTTGCCAATGTGCCTGTGATGGGGAGAAATCTTCTGACACTGGCAGAATATTGGAATCCAGTGACCTGAAAAGACAAAAGTGGCAGCTTGCCAATGTTTGCCTGAGGCCTTGCCAAAGCAAGGGCCACCTCTGGCTGGAGAGGGGATGAAGGCACATAGCAGAGTGACTAAGAGTGATGGCTCTTGACTCATAGCTTTCTTGCATCCTGACGCAGTCATATAGCAGCTGTGTTACCATGGGCAAGTTATTACATTTGCTGTGTGCCTCAGTTTCCTCATCTATAAAATGGAGCTATAGAAAGTATGTTCCTAGTAGGATTGTTGTGAAAATATAATGAGTTGATCCACGTCACGTGCTTAGAACACTGACAATATACACTCAATAGATATTATCGATACTATTATTATATTGATTATGGACAGCTTTTTATTTTTATTTTTTTGCCACATTCCTGGTGGAAGAAACTGATTTTTTATGTTATTATGCCTAGATGTTCCAGGTACTTTGCTTGATAACAATGATCTCATTTCCTCCCATAATTTATCATCATTCCTGTTTCTCATGTGAGAATCTTGGAGGTCATCAAGATGAAGCAGCAGTTACTGGTAGAGCCAGCATTCCAACCAGAATGCTGAGACCCTTTCTATTCTTTTAAGCTGCTCTTATGAGAAGAGGTCATCAGCCCTAGGGTAAGAGATTGGTATCACCTCGGGGTGGAGAACATTCCTTTCTGCCCCAGCCCGTTCTGGCCTCCAGCTGCAGAGCTCTGCTCTTACGTGTGGGAGGGAAATGCTCCTTCTGCTGACCTCCTACTTCCTTAGGGCCCCAAGTCTGTAATCTTCATCCCTAATGAGCCACAGGCCTCCCCAGCGTGTTCTGAAGGGACCTCACCTGGTAGAAGGATTGGAGACATTCCAAGGGCTTTTGGCAAAAGAGATCTTGGGTACTTTAACTTTCTGTCTTAGAAGCACAGTTCCCACTGAGTTTAGGGGCAGGTGACCCCACTGTGGGTGAAGATGTTTCCTGGGAGGCTGCTCCCCCTTTCTTGCCCCAGCTGTGTGGTTTTAGGAGCTGAACTGGAGACACAGTCTTCTCTCTGAGATTGTAATTTCAAGGGCATGGTTAGCCTTCCTCATCAGATACTTTGTGATTCAGGGAAAACCACAGAGACACAGGGAGTAGAAAAGACATTTAACAAACCCATCTCCAGGAACACTGGGAATAGATCTTTGGGAGAATAGGGGACAAAGGAAAATGAAGCAAATTATTGAGGGGGAACAAACATCCCAAATAAAGGGAGAAGAAAAATTGTGCCTTGCTAAAAAGACCCAAAGTAAACGACATGCATTAGGAACAAGACAACCATGAAGGGTAAACTGGAGGAGAGAGATCAGGAGTGGGGAAGGCAGCAAAGGATGCTGTGTCCTGGAATAAGATGGATGATGGGAGTGAAGTGAAGGTGGCTGAACGGGAAATATGACAAACTCTGAAGTGCCAGTGAGAGAGATTCGAGTAACGAGAACCTCAGATAAGACAAACACAAGAAGTAAAACCCATTTTAGAGTAATACTGATGGGTCGAATGGAACCGACAGCCAATGAGGGCATGGCTGGAGGATGTGAAGCATGAAGGGGACAAATCCAAAGAGAAAGAGAATTTCTCGGCCGCTATGGCTGTCAAATGGCTTTGACATGGGAGGCGAAGAGGGACAATGAGGGGCTGATCTCATGGACAAATCCCGCAGCCCCGAGTCCTAGAGCATTAGAGGGATTTGCTTTGTGGGCCATGACCATCGCCGCTCTGGGATGCACATGAGGGCATACTCAGAACTGATGACATGGGTTCCTTTTCTGCTTGGGATTAGCTCTGTGGTGGAAAAGGCTAGAAAGCAGCTGTAAACTCTCAGAAGTCAATGCTGTATTTCCAAACTTACAGTCCTGAAGTGGCGGGGGGCTGGTGGGGATCTCTGTTCTGACATCGAAGCCTACAGCACTTTTCCTCCAAGGGCTGTCCCTTCGGTTTTAAGTCATTGCTTGTTTGTTTGTTTGTTTTGAGTTTTTCCTAAGCCCTCACTGAATACATTAAGTCCCCTACATATGAACAAGTTCCATTCCAAGAGTGCATTTGTAAGTCCAATTTGTTCGTAAGTCCAACAAAGTTAGCTTAGGTACCCAACTAACACAATCGGCTATATGGTACTGCACTGTAATAGGTTTATAATACTTTTCACACAAATAATATGTAAAAAACAAACAAACACAAAAAATAAACACTTTTTTTTTTTTTTTTTTTTTTTTTTTTGCTGTACGCGGGCCTCTCACTGCTGTGGCCTCTCCCGTTGCGGAGCACAGGCTCCGGACACACAGGCTCCGCGGCCATGGCTCGCGGGCCCAGCCGCTCCGCGGCATGTGGGATCTTCCGGGATCGGGGCACGAACCCGTGTCCCCTGCATCGGCAGGCGGACTCTCAACCACTGCGCCACCAGGGAAGCCCCAAAATAAACACTTTTAATCTTACAGTGCAGTACCTTGAAAAGTACAGTAGTATCAGCTACATCACTGCTGCTTTTACGCTTGCTTCCGGACATCCTGGCCTTGAAATAAAGACACTGTACTACTGTACTCTATACAGTACTGTACAGTAAAGTACACAAAAGCACAACCACTTGTAGATGATGCACGCACGTGACAATGTATGCCAGACACATCAACTAACTTACGTGATTGGACATACAAACACACGTTTGCACCTTTGAAAGTGCCCAACTTCAAGGTTCATATGTAGGGGACTTACTGTGTAGGTTGATGGATAGGTATGAAATCTTGGCTATCAGTACACTGGGTTAGAATCTTAGCTCCACCACTTACTGTCTTCAGATTTTTCAAATAGGATGGAGATGATCATAGGCTGGCTGTGGGGACCAAATGAAATCAGCTGAGTAATGTTTTCAGCATTGTGGCAAGGCCGAGCTAGAGTCTGGGATGTGGAACAAGGCACAGTTCAGCTCCATGTGGTCTCTAGGCTGTGAAGTGAGGCAGGCATTAGCATATTCCTTCATAAAGTATGAGAAATACAACCACAGAGTTGTACTCCAGGCCTAGAGATGGCCTGGAGGAGGGTAGTGCTTCACTCTTTCAAAGTGTGATTGAGGTCATGGAGGAGTTTTTCACTTGTAACTCACGTTTTTCTGGTTTTTAACTTGTAACCTGGGGTTTCCTCATTGGGGAAGGACATTTCAGGCTCAGGGAACATTATGAGAAAAGACATGGAGTGGAGACCCAGAATGTCAGGTTCGGGAACCCAGACATTGTTTTGTTTCTAAAAGTGCATTTCACAGGAGGTTCGTGGGTAAAATGGAATGAGAAGGCCCCATGTTTAAAAGAATTTTAGAAATTTTTAGCTAAACAAAAAAAGCTGGTTTCTTTACTGGAGGACTTACGAGTCTTAAATCTGCTTATTTAGATAATGAATCTCTAGGAGGGACATATTGGATGCAGTATCTTCCAAACTTATTTAAGGACAAACTTTTTAGAAGAGGATCTTGCAAATCTAGTATTCTCCTCCCCCCACCACAAGTAACAAGTACATTGTAAAAAAGAACATTTTGTGAAATGCTGATCTCAAGAATGAGGAATAGAACTGAGGTGACTGTGGATGGATTATTTACTTACTTGAAAATCTTGTTACAATAACAATAGAAATCTAAGACAAAAAGCATTGCCATGTTTGTTTTTTTTTTAATTTATTTAATTGAAGTATAGTTGATTAACAATGTTGTGTTAATTTCTACTCTATGGAGGTTCCTCAAAAAACTAAAAGTAGAGTTCACATAGGATCCTCCAATCCTGCTCCTGGGCATATATCCAGAGAAAGATCTAACTTGAAAAGATAAATGCACCCCAGTGTTTATAGCAGCTCTATTTACAATAGCCAAGACATGGAAGCAATCTGAAGGTCTATGGACAGATGAATGGATAAGGAAGATGTGGTACATATACACACTGGAATATTACTCAGCCATAAAAAGGATGTAATAATGCCATTTGCAGCAAGGATGGACCTAGAGATGATCATACTAAGTGAAGTAAGTCAGAAAGAGAAAGACATATCATATGATGTTACTTATATGTGGAGTCTAAAGTATGGCACAAATGAACTTATCTGCTTCACCACCTTTGGTAATATTAAGCATATTAAGTTGCCCCTATCCAATTAGGGTAGGTAAACAGCCCTGGACTCCACTGCCTTCTGGGATGGATGTGGCAGGGCACAGAAGAGAGGTCAACTGAAGTCTTCAAAAGTCTTGTTTTCAAAAGTCTAACCCTCGCAGAATTTAGAGGTGTTGTGGAGGAGGTTGAAGGCAAGGAGAAGGAGAATCACAGGTGTAAGGAAAATGTCTTAGCCATGCAGGGGGAGAGTGGGGCTCCCCCTACCTCCTGACTAGAGAATTCCTTGGATGTCGGTGGGAAGAAACCAGGTCTATTTCCTTGCAATGTAACTGGGAGCCATCAAGACCCCAGACAAGTATGCCTGGCTGGCATCTCAGTAGAGAGGATGTATGAGTTACCTGCATAACAAAATTCCCCAAACACAGTGGCTTCAAACAGCAAACACTGAGCATAATGTGTGAGTATAAGAGGAGTGCTCAGATCAGAGAAAAAGGAACATCAGAGCAAATGTATATAGATTGAGTGAGATATGATGGTTACTACGTTCTGTACTTTATGGGTCCTGTAAACATCTGTTTGAATGAATGAAAGAACAAATGAATGATTGGAGGTTTGATGCAAAAGCAGAAGACAAACAGCTTGGAAAGTTTGTTAAAAAACCAACAAAACATTTATTATATCCCAGTTTCTATAGGTCAGGAATTTGAGTATGGCTTAGCAGGTTTCTTTGGCTCAGGTTCTCTGACAAGACTGCAATCAAGGTGTTGGCTGTGGCTGGGGTCACTTCAGGGCTCCAGTGGGAGGAGATCCAGTTCCAAGATCACTCCTGTGGCTGTTGGCAGGATTGAGTTTCTTGCATGCTGCTGGACTGAGGGCTTCAGTTCTTCACTGGCTGTTGGCCAGAAGCCACCTCATCTCCTTGCTGGATGGGCCCTTGCATAGGACATCTCACAACATGGCAGCTACAGCTTTATCAGAGTTCATCAGAAGAGCCAGAGAGAGGGCTAACAAGACAGAAGTCACAGTATTTTTTAATGGGATCTTGGAAGTGACATCCTATCACTTTGGCCACATTCTATTCATTAGAGCAAGTCACTAGGTCCAGTATACACTCAAGGGGAGGGGATTGTACAAGGGCATGAATACCAGGAGATGGGGGTCTAGGAGGTGGGGACTTTTGGGGGCCACGGCAGAAGCCTACCACAAGGACTACAACCATTCTTACAAGAGCTCTGTATAAGCCTGCCTTGGAGGCAGCAGAGAACAGAAGCAAACTGAGAGTAAAACAATAGGGGTATCATCTGTAGTCTGTGTGGATAGTTGGCCAGTCACAGAGGAGGTGTACCTTCTATCTTGACACTATATCAGATCCTAGAATCATGATACAGGTACAAGGGCATTATGGGAAAAGTCCCAAGAATGGCTGTGCTGAAGGGGAGACACATTTACAATTTTAATAGGTACTGGCAAATTGCTGTCCAAAAAAGGATGTACCAATTTTCATGTACAGAATTCACAGTCCCTCCTTATTTTCTTTCTTTTTCCTGGAAACATGTTCTGTGGCTAACTGCTGAGTACAGTGAAGTAGAAGTGATAAGAGCAAATGATCATGTTCCGTCCAAGTCAATGACAGATGAATCATAGACATTACTGTACAGCAAAAGAATAGTTTTGGAATTAGATTTAATGCAGCTGAAGGAGGGAAAGTGACTTGTTAAACAGTAAATGAAAGTCAGGTTGGGAAATGTTGAAGAAGAGAAGGGAATGAAGTTGACGAGAGAAAGGACTTTGAGTCCAATATGGAGAATAATTCCAACTCCAAAGCCCAAGCTCATCCAAACAGCCTAAGCATTCATTTATTCATCCAGCCAATGACTATTTGGTTCACTTTCTACATGGTAGGTGTCGTACAAGACACTGAGGGTATAACAATGGGCTAGGCTAGGGGTCAGAAAACTATGGCCGGTGGCCAAGTCTTGTACATCTCATAAAGAAGCTTTATCAGAACACAGCCACACTCATTAATCTACAAATTATCTATGACTGTTTTCACACTATGACAGTAGAGTTGAGTAGTTGTAACAGAGACTCTATGGTCCACAAAGCCTAAAATATTTACTGTTTGTCTTTTACAGAAAAAGTTTGCCAACCCCTAGGTAAGACAGTCATGGTTCCTATTCTAATGGGGCTTACCATCTAGCAGGAAAGATGGACAGTCATCCAATAATTTCCTAGATGTATAGTTATAAACTGTGAGTAGTGTTCTGGAAAATACATGATGCAGTGACAGAATGTAGCATGGGACACTTTTGATAGGGTGATCAGGGGATATTCCTGAGGACATGGATTTTTTTAGGGATTCGATGGATGAGAAGGGGGTAGCCTGCAAAGAACTGGGGGAGAGATTTCTGAACAGAGGGAAGAGGATGGGCCAAGAATCCCTGTAGGGGGACTTCCATGGTGGCACAGTGGTTAAGACTCCGTGCTCCCAATGCAAGGGGCCCAGGTTCGATCCCTGCTGAGGGAACTAGATCCCATATGCATGCCGCAACTAAGAGTTCACATGCCACAAGTGAGGAGCCTACCTGCTGCAACTAAGGAGTCCAAGTGTCACAACTAAGGAGGTGGTGAGCTGCAACTAAGGAGATGGCGAGCCACAACTAAGGAGCCCGCCTGCCGCAACTAAGATCCGGCTCAACCAAATAAATAAATATTAAAAAAAAAAAACCTCTGTAGGGAAAGAGCTTGTCTCTCCCAGCAGTGAAGAGGCAGCAGCATAGCTGGACCGTGGAGAGTAAGACAAGAGTCAATTGGGATCAGATCTTCAAGGACCTCCAGGCCGTGGTCAGAGATATGGATTTTGTTTAAAGTACAATGTGAAGACTTTGAAAATTTTTATGATCAGTTTTATGAATCTTAAAGACCACTCTGTCCTGTTTAATTAGCTGATCTGAAGAGAGCGGAGACTGGAGAAATATTTAGTACCCAGGCCCTGTCTCTCCTCTGCCTTGACCTAACAGTTCAGGATGTGCGGACAGAAACAGAAGGGCTTATTCACTGATGGGTGAGGCATGTCAGGTTGGCCATAGAGGAGAGAAGCCCACAGAAGCTGCGAGAGAAGTGAAGCAATGCAGCCAGGCTCTGGTGGCGATTTTGACAATGTGACCCAAGTCACATTGCTTGGGTCTGAACCACAATGCTGTCCCAGGAAATACTCATCACAGGATTTTTGCAGTGAAGAAAGCAGCTGATGCTTTTTAAAACTACTCAATACTAAGGCTGTAATTTTTAGCACATATAAATGAATTAAGAGTCACAGACAACTCATAATCTCCATGTCAAACCATCTTCCTCCAACTCTTAACTATCACTTCCACTGTGGCCACTTCTCACAGGTGATGAAGACGTCCATTGTTTGGCTTTGCACTAGTTGCTAACAGTGTTCAGACTTGAAAAAAAAAAAGACAGCTAAACAACTCCATAAATGCCTGCTTGACATTGAGCAAGGAATTAATTCACCTTTTCCAGATTCTACCTTATCTTAATGTCTTTCTAATCTCCTAGAAGAAACATAACAATTTAGTCATGAGTTTGGAAACGCTAACCAACATCTTCCCTGAGTAGATAGCTGTGTAATCGAATAAGCTTTCAAGGTGTCTCCTAGTTTTATTAAAAAGCTAGTATTAAAACCACTTAAAATGATGTTGCTTTTTATCATTCCACTAAACAATGAGAAAACCAAGGGGCAAGCTGCTTAGGACAAGGTGTTATTGGTGAATAATGCAGTCATAGCTGATGTCCTCAAGGTGTATAATTATAAAAATTAAGCCTTATATGCCCAAGTGCAAACTTTTTTCTCCCATGGGTTATCACGTTTGATAAAAAATATATAATAACATATAAAAATGTGGAAATTTTCCTTTCAGTTATTTTGTAATCAAGAATGATATAAATTAACAGTTATTATAGTTAATAACTTATAAGACAATATCATTATCATTAGAGAAAGAAAAGACAAGTAAAATGGCCAAATCATTAGTGAACATTTTTTCATTCATCCGTGGGTTAGAGATCTGGTTGTATCTTTGGGGAGATGAAACGGAAGATGTGGGATTACTGGAACCTAGGAGCTCAGAGGAAGGGCTGCAGAGCTGGTATTGGGAGCATTTAAAGAAGCTGAAGATTGGAGCCAACCACTGCTGCTGGAATGATACTGATAGAAGTAAAACAAAGAGACACTCTCTTATCCCTTCCTCCTCTAGAATCTTCCATCGGCAGATCCTAACAGGAAGCCAGTCCCTCAAAGGAATATGTGAAATTTGGTGTGCAGAGTTCCAGTTAGGATCACATACAAGTGTAGAAGGGTGGACAAAGAGCTGAGAGGCAATGGATAAATAACTGGCACAATAGTATCCTTTTGTGTGAATAAAACATCTTGGATCAGTAGGAGCCCCTTCAGGCTGGACTAGTCTCTGTCCTCTTGATTTAACCCCATTAAATTCCGGTAGCTTTCTTTCTTTCTGGCATAAAGTATTCCAGGCTCATCTTGTATATTGTATGCCCTAGATCTCAAGTCAGCTATTTCTGCAGAAAAACCTAGATTCCTTTTAGCAGGGAATGGTATTTAGAGACCAAAATCTGGGCATTGTGGATGTTCATCTAAACCCCTCATTTTAAGTAGGCATTTGGCTACCATCCATATTGCCTAAGTTTATAATTGTAACCTACCACCAGTGCAGGAGTTTCGACGCGGTGGGTTATCTTTGTCTTTGCTGTCAGTCCCTTGTGGAAAGAGATGATTCTGGGCTATTTTAAATTTCCCTCATCATTGTGCTCGTGTTCACTGATTTCATGCTTAGTCTTCAAGCTTTTGGTTTTTAAACCGTAAGGCATATTCCAAGCTGATAATATAATTTCTAAGTTACTATTCTGTAAAAAGGTACAGGAAGGGCTTCCCTGGTGGTGCAGTGGTTGAGAGTCCGCCTGCCGATGCAGGGGACATGGGTTCGTGCCCCGGTCCGGGAGGATCCCGCGTGCCATGGAGCGGCTGGGCCCATGAGCCGTGGCCGCCGGGCTTGCGCGTCCAGAGCCTGTGCTCCGTGGTGGGAGAGGCCACAAGAGTGAGAGACCTGCATACCGCAAAAAAAAAAAAAAAAAAAATTACACACTTCCCATATCTTTGAGTAAAGTCAATGCTTCAGGAAGATGCACCATATTTATTTGTGGTTTTGGGAAGCCTCCAAGCCTTACTATTTTGAGAGATATTAGAGGATAGGGATTCTGATTATTGCCTTCTGCTACATCCTGGATCTAAAAAGAAAGGAACACTAACAAGGATCTGGGTGAAGAAATGAAGTATCTTATTTATGACTAAGGCCCACCAAGTTCCAAAGCATGAAATTCCCTGGAAAAAGCAGACTGGAGAACACAGAGTGGATCTGATGTCTTTTGCTACCTTCCCCAATATCTAGGTCTTGAACCATCTGCTGATAGCATTGGGAAGCAAGTAGATTTTGAATATTCTCACCCAGCCAGCTCAATGGAGGGTCACTATCTGATTTAACATCTCAAGGTTTTCACAGGAGGGGGCCAGAGAGGACTGGTGTTGACTGCTAGGAAGCAGAGAGGAATCCTGGCTTTCTTTACCTCCAAGATCTATTGAGCAAGAGAGTGGGTGGAGCCCCTTTCCTTGCTTTTGAGGCAAACTTGAGTCTGCCCACTGGAAGGCAAGTCCTCAGGAATCTCACCAATCAGAGTAGTTACTCTCACCCTATAGGGAGAAGCAAGGGAAGGGCAGAGTTAGGGGTCAAAACGATCTCTTTGGGGGCCAAGAGACTGGACATCTTGGTAGACACTCTTTTTTTGGAAATCTGAGGACAGAGGAATAAGGAATCTTCCCCCTTGAGGAGCAGGGATCATGAATTCAAATGCCTTCAGGGGTGGGAGGGAAGGTGTTATGAATAAGTGAAGGGGACCAGGTAGGAATGAGGAACCTGGAGACACATACCCTGTCTAAAGCTCGCAGTGCCTGTTCAGGTCCAGCAGATGCTGGCATAGGGAATATGGGTTTGGAGTTGCCGGACCATCTAAATTTTCAAGAGAAGCCAAGAATGGGGCTTTTCAATAAAATTTTACAGTTTAGAAATTTTAACAAGTCATTCAACTTTTTAAAAGATGCTTTGCGAGACAAGCAGAACATATCGATGTGCTGGACTCCGCCCAGGAGTCACCGGTCTATGGCATCTGGTTTGCACCACCATCAGCTGAGACAGTGAAGCATCGTTATTTTTTTTAACCTCTGATTAGGCTGGTGAAATGAGCCATACCACCAAGGATTAGAATAAGAAAAAGGAAAATCCTGAACATATTGTATTATCGATATTTGTATTTCCTGGACTCTCTTCCATCTCCATGCCCCACCTCTGACTCAAGACAAACATTCTTGGCCTCTTTCTCTTGCTCTGCAGCTTCCCTCAGCAGCTTCTTCAATTGTAGGTCACGTGGTTCTGGCCCCACAGCATCAATACTCTGACTCTGGCTGAAGTTTGCTGTCATTCTGATTAGCAAATGGAGGGAGTGGAGCTGCTGTCCTCAACAGATGAGACATGGATTCAGACCAGAGAGGCCAAGTCTTCATCCTGTGTCAGTAAAAATGTCACTCTGCATTCTGCAAGGCTGGAGGCAAGTGCACAGGACAGCTTAGGACAGAGCCTATCTTTAGTGTGTCAGTGCCTCTGTGTAGCTGGTGATGGCCTTGAAATGCAATTAACAGGCTCCTCCTTAAGTCCACCTGACTCAGATCGCTTTCCAGGCAGAGAAACTTCAGACATTCATTCATCATTCAACACACATTTATTGTGTTCCTGATATTAGCTGGGGACTGTTAAGGCTCTGGGCATTCAGCATTAAGCAAAATAAACTTGGTCCTTGCCTTTATGGAGCTGACATCCTCGTCAGGGAAGACAGATAAGCAAACATAAATAAAAGGTGATTCAGCTGGTGATGATGCCATGAAGAAACTAAAACAAGGTGATGTAGTGATTGAGATTAGGGTCTCCTTTGATTGATGTGGCTGAGGGGTCCCCTTTATGGAGATGACATTTGAATTGATACCTGAATCATATTTATACTTTTTAAGTGTCCATGTATTATTATTATTATTTTACTGGATCCTTAGTCCTAGAGTTAATGGGGAAACAAGATTATTAAAGGTAAATACGATTAAGGTCTAGAAATGGCATACACCAAAGCATTAACAATGGTTACCTCCTAATGGTGGGTTTCACAAATTCATTTAACTTAAGAAGCATTTACTGAGTGCCAATATGGCCCTGGTACTGTCCGAAGTGCTGGAAATGAAGTCATGAACAAAATAGACAATATCATATGGTTAAAATGTACAGAGTACTGAGGAAAACGGTGTGCTGTGGTAAAGGATAAAAAAGGGAAGCACTTAATTTATAATGGTGGGTCAGGTCAACTTGAGATTGAGAAATGAGAAGGATTCAGTCATGTGAAGAATATTGAGGGTGGGGATTTGGAGGAGTATCCCAGTTAATGAGGCCGGCATGTGCAGAGGCCCTGGGGCAGGACAGAATTTGAGGAACTGAAAGAAATGTGTGAGGATGAGCAAAGGGGTCAAGAAATAAAACTGGAGAGATTTTGAGGATCTAGATTAGGCAAGTCCTGGATTCACAGAGAGGAGTTTGGACTTTATATTAATAGCCGTGGGAAACACTTGAGGGGTTTTAAGTTGGAGAGTGATGTGACTTGATGTACATTTTTTAAGAGATCACCCTTGGTTGTTCAGTGGAGAATAGATTGTTAGGGACAGAGTGGAAGCAGGAAGACCTATTAGGAAGTTGTTGCATTTATCCTGGTGAGAGATGATGGTAGCTTGGAAGAGGGAATCAGAACAGATGTTTATGGTCCTATAAGTTGATCCTTGCACAACTCTAGGGGTGGGTACCTTTTACCTACACAATAATGTATGCAGTGCTTTCTGGAGTTAAGCACTGGGGTCATCCCAAGTCTGGGGCAGTAGTAGCAGCAGAGAGAGACAGAGAGAGGGGTTGGATTTAGGATGTACTGATAATTAGATTGGGTGGAGGGAAAGGAGGGAGAGGACAGTTAAGGATGATTCTTAGGGTTCTGAGTTGGATAACTTTGGGGATGTTGATGGCATTTTCTTAAATGGGGGAAGACCGGATATGAAAAAATTTGAGAGAGAAATAGCAAGATACTTTTCTTAGATTTAAGTGTGAGATGTTGGGAGACATTAAAGGGAAGATGTCAAGTACATAGTTGGATATGCAGGTCTGGAATTCAGAGTGGAGGTCTAGGCCAGGTACCAGACTTTGGAGTCGTCAGGAAAAAGGTGGTATTTAAAGCAGTGGGTGTAGGGACTTCCCTGGTGGTGCAGTGGTTAAGAATCCGCCTGCCAATGCAGGGGACACGGGTTTGATCCCTGGTCTGGGAAGACCCCACATGCCATGGAGCAACTAAGCCCGTGCGCCACAACTACCGAGCCTGTGCTCTAGAGCACACGAGCCACAACTACTGAAGCCGTGAGCCTAGAGCCCGTGCTCCACAACAAGAGAAGCCACCGCAATGAGAAGCCCACGCACCACAACAAAGAGTAGCTCCTGCTCGCCGCAACTAGAGAAAGCCCGTGTGCAGCAATGAAGACCCAACTCAGCCATAAATAAAATTTAAAAATAAATAAAAATAAATAACTAAATAAATAAAGCAATGGGTGTAGAGAGAAAAAAGATGAGGTCCCAAGGGGAAGAAGAAGAAGAAGAAGAAGAAGAGGAGGAAGAGTTGGCTAAGAAGATGGAGGGGGAACCGCCATGAACTAGGAAGAAATCAGAAAAGTGCAGCATCTTAAAAGGAGCATGACTTTTGCCCTAAGGTGTTGTTTTTAATTAAAAAGATAAATGCAAATTCATGCATTTTTTTCTAACAATGCAATTGCATGTACATTATTTTTCTATGAGTGGCAAGGGTTGAGCTGATTTTGCTCCACAAGGTGAGCAGTGGTGAACAGTGGTGGGTGTTAGTGAGATGTGATACAGGAGTACCTGGTACCTGACGCTTGTGGATGCAGGAAAATTAGGATGGCTAAGACAGAGCATTGCTTAGCACCCAGTTCTACAATGGTTAATTTGTAACCCACTGCAGTTGCCCACCTATAGTGCAACCTGAGAGGAATTCAAGATGAAAAACAGGATAGGACACTCTGTGCTTTGGATAAACAGGTGCTTAGATAGTTAGATACATCCCTCAGGAAGAATTTCAGTGACTCCAATTCTTGCATCTTCCCATACATAAGAAAGCACTAAAGTCATTAACTTGAGCTATCTGTTCTTTGGGATTAGCAGTAATCTTTTACCAAGATGTATGCTTGACTGCATGTATTCCCTAGCCAAATGTCATATAGAGGCTGGCTTCTCCTCTACCTCTTTGGAGCAGTTTCCTCAGAGCTACCTGAGTGGCATCTCCTGGGCTATAGTCGTCAGTAAGACCCCGAACAAAACTTACACCCACAGTTCTTATGTTGTGTGCTTTTCTTTAGGTTGACACACTCTAATTTCACTCCCAAGTAAGATCAGTAGAGCTGAAGTCTGCCTGTTGTCGGGCAGTGGTTCTCACAGGGGTAATTTTGTCCCTTGAGGATATCTGGCGATGTCTGGAGAGATTTTCATTTGTTACACCCGGGTACTGGTTGTGGTGAGGGTGCTACTGGCACCTCGTGGGTGGAGGCCAGGGACTCTGCTAAACATCCCACAATGCACAGGACAACCCCACAACAAACACTTGTCCAGCCCCAAATGTCGATAGTGCTGAGGTGGAGAAATCCTGTGGTAGTGAGGGAGGTGCTTGTAGAGATTCCATCATTTCTTCCTGAAAGACCACCTTTAGGGAAGTGAGAAATCTGCCAAGCCAAAGTTTTGTCTGTCTCCATTTTCTAGGAACATCTGTGCTCAGACACAGGGACTTGATTAAGATTATTTCTTGACTGATGTTTCACACTTAGGCATATCTCCAGGCTGTCAGAGATATAATTCATAGAATAATTTCTGTGGCTTGGATCTGCACTTTTTTTTTCTGGAGAGGGAGACGGAGAGGGAGAGGGAAAAGGAGGGAGAGAGAGAGAGAGAGAGAGAGAGAGAGAGAGAGAGAGAGAGAGTCTTTGTTTTTATAAAGACAAGAGCACCAAAGCTGCACTTCGTTTGTTATTCAGGAGTCCTCAAAATGTTATCCTAGCTCAAAAATGGCATTTATCTTCTATTCTCTTGGGAATTGATTGAATTCTTCCTTTACTTATGTAAAAAAGGGCTTAGCACCTGAAAGTGACCAAACTAATCTTGGTCTCACATATGGATTCAAAGTCAATGTGACATTTTCTCCTCTATATTGCCCAAGATTTTGCCTCAGTGGGAAGTGTGTCTGTGGGTGGAAGGTGAAGGGCAGTTGGAGAAGAGACAGAATTATGTAGAACTCAGAATTTTAGATCCTTAAGGAACTTTAGAAATCATCTAATCTAACCTCTGTACAACCAGAGATTTTAAACTTTAAGAGAATCACAATTAGCCTCATCTTCTCTCTCTTTGACTTTGCAAGAGTGTAAGAGATTGCATGAAAAACTTGAACAATGTTATAGAGAAAACTGGCCTGTACTTTCCAGGTCTGGATAGTTGTTTACTGTGGAGGGAGGAGGAGGAGGAAGAATGTGTGATGTAAAAGAGGCTCCAGAGCGGACGATTAAATCCTATGTTAGCATCTAGGTTCATGTAAGCATTGAGGTAAGGATCCTGAAGCTGAATCCAGCCTCTGTACCCTGACACTGAATTAAAATATCATAGGCATAGTTTTAGGTGAAGTAGAAAAGAATAGCTTTATTGGTTTGCCAGGCAAAAGGGGACACAGTGGGCTCGTGCCTCTCAAAATTGTGTGTCCCAACCTGGAGGGGGTAGTGAGGAGTTTTATAGTAATGGTCCAAAGAGGGCATGATCATCTCGTAGACATTCTTCTGATTGGTTGGTGGTGAGGTGATTGACCAGCATCATCAACCTTCTGGTTGCAATCAGTCTGGGGTCTACATGCATACTGTATACTTCTCCCACCTGGTGGGGGTTTCAGTACCTGCCAAACAGCTCAAAGATATTGTTATGTATATCCCTTGAGGGGGAACCAGGACCCTGCCCCAAGGCTGCGCTATTCTCTCTTCCTTCCTTTTCTTTCTTTATTCCTTCCTTCCTTCCTTCCTTCCTTCCTTCCTTCCCTCCTTTCTTTCTTTCTTTCTGGCTGTGTTGGGTCTTCGTTGCTGTGCGAGGGCTTTCTCTAGTTGCGGCGAGCAGGGGCTACTTTTTTGTTGCGGTGTGTGGGCTTCTCGTTGCGATGGTTGGTCTTGTTGCGGAGCGTGGGCTCTAGGCACACGGGCTTCAGTAGTTGCGGCACGTGGGCTCAGTAGTTGTGGTGCACGGGCTTAGTTGCTCCACGGCGTGTGGGATCTTCCTGGACCAAGGATCGAACCCGTGGCAGGCAGATTCTTAACCACTGCGCCACCAGAGAAGTCCCTGAACTATTGTTTCTTTTGACTGTTTCTCCCTTGTCTCCATATCGCCTCCCATCCCTGATTAGCAGCTGTTTGAACCTGCCCTTTGGAACTCAGGGGAGGTCATGGAGCCTTAATGAAGACTATTTCCTACAAACAAGAAATGGGAGACACAGAAAAGCTTTTCTACCCAGGAGCCCCACAGGGTGCTGCTTGGTTTCTGTCCACTGGGGAATTTTGTTCATCACAGAATTGTTCCTTTAACAGTGCCTGTCCATAATAGGAGCTTGGTAAATATCTGTTGAATGAGGGACTCAAGGAAGTCAGTGCAAAGGCAAACTTGATCTATTTGTGAGGGTGGCAGTCTCATTGAGGAAGGTAACATTAACTTTCCTATTTGCCTGATAAGATGATTCAGAGAAATAGATCATTAAGAGGGATAGTAATAGTAAATATCAGATAATATTTATATTCAGCTTCAAGTAACAGAATACCGAAAAACTAGTAGCTTAAATAAGGAAAAAGTGTATTTTCCTCATGTAATGAAAAGTTTGGAGATGGTTAGGAAGTCCAGCGCTGGTGTGGTGACCCAGAGATGCTATTAGGGACCTGGGCTCCTTCTGTTTTTTGTTCTTCACCAGCCATTCTTTGCATTTATGTTTGTCAAAATGGACACAAGATGGCTGTTCTATGTCCCTGCATGTTCTGTGTCTTCCAGCCAGGAAGAAAAGGAAAGGGCAAGAGTGGTTGAGTCTATTCCATTTTCATCAGGGAAACAGTGGCTTTTCCAGAAGCCCCACCCACTAGACTGTTACTTCCATCTCATTGGCCAGAACTAGTTCACATGCTAATTCCTAACTGCAAGGGAGTCTGGGAAAGATGTTTGTCAGCCACCCTGGACAAAATGTGAATTCTGTTTATAAAGAACAGGTTTTGTTAGTAAAGAGGAGCTTGGCACAGAATTCCAAGCCCTAACTCCACAATTAAAGGGAATGGACTTGCCAGGTCCTTTCTAGTGAATTTGAGTCAGTGTGGAAACCCCATTCTCGTCTGAATGACTTGACTTGCAATCCGATGAAGAGCAGCATGGAGCTTCAGTGAAACAGTGTCTGTTCATCACCACCTGGGAACTGGGTTTTGGTGTCTGCTGAAGGTCATGTGGTGTGGCCAGTAAGTCCCCAGGGGTCTGAGAGCTGGCATTGCCAAGTGAGACAAAATCAAATACAGCTGTGGCTGTGGCTGCTTTTATTCACTGTGAACCTAGTACTTAATGCAGACATCACATTTGGCCAAAGGAAGATAAACCTGAGTGTCATGCTGAGCCCAGTGGAGCCATTCCAGACCTGCCTGAATTTCTCCAAGTTCTAGAATGCAGCCGACCAAGTGAGAGAAATGGTGTGCACACACAAAGCTCTCCGTAAATGGTAACTGTGGTTATTATCATTTAATGGGTAATATTGACCCAGTGAGAAATCTGATGCATTGTAGGATGGAGTTACATTAGAGTAACTAAGAAAGATAAAAAATATGCATGGTGGGCTTCCCTGGTGGCGCAGTGGTAGAGAGTCCGCCTGCCGATGCAGGGGACATGGGTTCGTGCCCCGGTCTGGGAGGATCCCACATGCCACGGAGCGGCTGGGCCCGTGAGCCATGGCCGCTGAGCCTGTGCATCCGGAGCCTGTGCTCCGCAACGGGAGAGGCCACAACAGCGAGAAGCCCACATACCGCAAAAAAAAAAAAAAAAAAATATATATATATATATGCATGGTGAGGAGGTTGGCTAACATATAATTTTGTGTGCAAGTAGAGAGAGTGGAAAGAGAGAGCTGAGGTTGGAGAGGATTTAGGATTCTTTTAAATGTGAAGAGAAACCATTGGGGTGAGGAGAACAGGGAGAGTGACCAGGTTTCTGCTTTGGAGAGATCTCTCTGTAGAACTGAGACTAGATGGAGGGAGGAATTGTGGAAGCAGAGAGACAGAGGTTATGTCAGTACTGCCGGTGAGAAACCATGGTGGCTTGGACCGCAGTGCTTGTGGCTGAAGTGGTGAAGAATGGTCAGATTTTGGATGAGTATTTTTTTTTTTTTTTTGTGGTATGCGGGCCTCTCACCATTGTGGCCTCTCCCATTGCGGAGAACAGGCTCCGGATGCGCAGGCTCAGCGGCCATGGCTCACGAGCCCAGCTGCTCCGCGGCATGTGGGATCTTCCTGGACCGGGGCACGAACCCATGTCCCCTGCATCGGCAGGTGGACTCTCAACCACCGCGCCACCAGGGAAGCCCCAGGATGAGTATTTTTTGTTTGTTTGTTTTTGGCTGTGCCATGTAGCTTGTGGGATCTTAGTTCCCTGACCAGGGATCGAACCTGGGGCCCCTGAAGTGGAAGTGTGGAATCCTAACCACTGGACCACCAGGGAATTCCCTCAGATGTATATTTTGAAGGTAGAACAGACAGGACTAACAGATGTATTTTATGTGAGACTCGAGAGCAAGAGAGTAGGCAAACATGTCTCTTGAACAGCTGGAATGATGGAGTTGCCATTTCCTGAGTGGGAGACAACTGCAGGAGGGACAGGTTTGGGTGCAAGTGATGGGATGAGTAGTTTTTGGCCAAGTTTGAGAGGCTTATTAGACACCCAAGTAGGGACTTAACTAGGTAATTGGAAATTTGAGTCCAAAGGTCAGGATTGAAGTTAGGACTGGAGAATTGCATTTTAAAGTCCTTATCGTATAGATGGGATTTAAAGCCATGGTGCTAGATGAGCTCATGGAGGGAATATGTGTAAACAGAGAAGAGAAGAGATTCAAGAACAGGATCCTGGGATAATGAGAAGGAGCAGCCCGCAAGGAAAGGGGAAACCAGATGTGGTGTCTAGGAATCAAAGTGGAGAAAAAGCCCCATAAAGGTCGAAAGGGGGAGTGCGGTGAGCATGATCTCTGTGTTGGCATTGTGGGGTCCCCGGGGACGTTGACAAGACCAGTTCCAGTTGCGTGCAGGAGATGACAGCCTGGTTGAAGGATAGAGTTGCGTGACTTCTCCGGGGTTCTGTGAGAAGACTCATGGCACGATTTGCTTGCTGTGTAAAGGAGTTTGAATTTCATCATGAGGGCAATAACGTTTTAGTAAGAAGAGTGACATGGTCAGATTTGCATTATAGAAAGATCACCCTGGCTCTTCTATGGGGGAGGGGAGGTGAACTTGACAACAGCTGGTGGATGATGGTGGCCAGGCCAGTGGCAGTGGAGTTGGAGACTAAACCTGATTTGAAAGAAATTTAGGAGGTGGAATCCATACCACTTGAGGATGGATTGGAGGTGGGAGGTGGGAGAAAGGGACTAGGTTCAAATCCTGGCTCTGCCACTTGGTTGCTCACTTGAGCAAGTCTCTTAATAGCTCTGTGCCTCAGTTTCCTCATCTGTAAAATGAGGCTAACAGTAGTATCTACTTCATAAGGCTGTTCTAGGATTAAATGAATTGATGTGTATCAAACGTTTAGCATAGCGCCTGATATATGGTAGCTATTGAGAACCATCAGTAGAACCTTTGGACATTTTAAATGTGCTTAACCCCTTACTAGACATCCTTTTCTTGGGGACTGATTCCTTCTTTTCAGCACTAAGATATGATATCCCTTCTGAGGAAGGCAGAATTAACCATTTGTAAGAATCCATGGCTCGGATGACTCTCATTTTTGCCAAGAAAATGACATGATTCATATTTACTACTAGGTGTCATAGAAGCTATACATTATTATTTTATATCATTAGTGAGACTCAAATATCAAGAAACACTCTGGCTGAAAGGATTCACTCAGAAATAGGTGGGTATGATTGGCTGTCCTTGTGACTGACATGCAGTGACAGGTTTAATGGGACAACAATTTTACACGTAGGTTGATTTGCATATATCATGCCTTCAATTTCCCCACAAATTTGCACACATATCAGGCACTTAGGTACACAATTACCCAATTAGTGGGTGTCATTTCCTAGTTGCGGGGGGGGGGCGGGAAACGTGATAATTGAGCCCTCAAATGGCTAAGCATGCACAATTTGCTCCTTTTAGGAAAGGTGGCACTTCTGAGTTTCCTGGTAGAGTTAAAAGCATCTGACAGTGAAGGATTCCTTTCCTAACTGGATGATGGTGTCATTTCAGGCTAAGTGTGTCAGTTAAGAAATTTAAGGAGCTATTAGATCTGGAGTTGCCACGTGGAGATTGTGGATATCTTACTAGACATCATATTAGAATTCCTGGTCCTGAGATGCACCACTGGACCATCAAGGAATTTTGTCTGCAGATGCTGATGTCTTTGCCTACTTTGGGAATCATCCTTTCCTGGGTGGGGGTAAAAACACCTTCTCTCTGGCTTGTGTGTCTCCATTAATTGGGATACTCTGGCCTCAGAGGCTTTTTATCCAGCATGCCCTTGTGTATCACTCCACTGCTTCTGGCATTCAGATAGACCTAGGGAGCTCTCTAGTTTTGTCCAGCATAAAAGGAGCTCCTTGGTGGGACCAGGATGTAATACTGAACTTGGGATTTTGAATCTGACCCAGATCCCAGTTTGATGGGAAGTCATTGGAGATTCCTGTGGAGTTGCTTGCTAAAAGAACCAACCTTTCTTTCTTCTGTTACTGAACCAGACTTGGGTCTGCTCAGCCATGCACAGTAAAGCCAATCTACTGACACAAGGTTGTGGTGAAGGAAAGTGCAGCATTTATTGCAAGGCACCAAACAAGGAGTCTGGGATAGCTAGTGCTCAAAAAGCTCAAACTTCTCGATGGGTTTCAGGGAGGCATTTTTAAAGGCCAGGTGAGGAAGGGGCACCCAGGGTATGTGATCAGCTCATGCACAATTCTCTGATTCATAGATGGTGAGGGAACAGGGTGGTGTCACAGGGGTTAATGTTATCAATCCTTAGGCCCCAGGAGGCCTGGGGGCTATGTGCTCATGGTCATCAAGTAGTTAACATCTTCCATTTGGTGGGGGTTTTAGCATCTGTAAAACAACTCAGGAAATGTGCATCAGATACTGTTATCTAGGGACTTCAGAGGAGAGCTACAGCAGAGGATATGGGGGAGGGTACCTCCCATAGGGTCCTGCTCGGTTACTTGGTTATCCTCCCTCCATCCCTCCCTCCCTCTTTATTTTTTTCTTTCACGACTTTTTTTATTTTTTTTTAACATCTTTATTGGAGTATAATTGCTTTACAGTGGTGTGTTAGTTTCTGCTTTATAACAGAGTGAATCAGCTGTATGCATACATATATCCCTATATCCCCTTCCTCTTGCATCTCCCTCCCACCCTCCCTATCCCACCCCTCTAGGTGGTCACAAAGCACCGAGCTGATGTCCCTGTGCTATGCAGCTACTTCCCACTAGCCATCTATTTTACATTTGGTAGTGTATATATGTCATTGCTACTCTCTCACTTCCTCCCAGGTTCCCCTCCCCTACCCATGTCCTCAAGTCCATTTTCTACGTCGTCTTTTCCTATCTTCCTTCCTTCCTGTTTATTAAAAGAAACCCAATAAAATTGAGCAGAAGACTTAAGATACTACACAAAGGAAGATACACAAATGGCCAATAAGCATAGGAAAAAATTCTAAGCATTATTAATCATCAGGTACATGCAAGCCGAAATCACAGTGAGATAGCACTATACCCTCCAGAATGATGAACAGCCCCAAATGTTGGTGAGAATGTAAGGCATCTGGAATTCTTTTATATAGCTGGTGTGAGTGTAATAAGCTACATCCACTTTAAAAATGATTTGGCAGTTTCTTAAAAAGTTAAACATATAACTAGCCTGTGACTTGGCAATTCCATTTCTAGATTTTAGCTGAGATCAATGAAAACATATGTTGACAAAAAGGCATGTACAAAAATGTTCATAGAATCTTTATTAATCATGGGCCCAAACTGGGAACAACCCAAGTGTCTATCAACAGGTGAATAGATAAACAAAATAAGGTATATCCAGGGAGTTCCCTGGCAGTCCAGTGGTTAAGATGCCACGCTTTCACTGCCAAGGTCCTGGGTTCAATCCCTGGTCAGGGAACTAGGATCCCACAAGCCATGTGGTGCAGCCAAAAAAAAAAAAAAAATGTATATCCATCAAATGGAATACTACTCAGCAACAAAAAGAGCTGAATGAACGATCCATGCAACAACACAAAAATATGGAATGATTCTATTTCTATGAAGTTCTAAAACAGGGACAACTAGCCAAATGTGAAAAACTAGAACAGCAGTTGCTTCTAGGAGAGGGGATGGGATTGAAAGTGAGGGATACAAGGGAGTTTTATGGAGTGATAATAACATAATATTTACAATATTCTATGTCTTGCTACAGGTGTGGGTTACATGGGTGTATGCATTTGTTAAAACTGATTAAAATGTAAAGATCCTTGCATTTCATTGTATGAAAATTATACCTCCATAAAAACAAAAACACACAAAAGGGAGTTTTATTGAGCCTATGAAAATGATACATATGAGTTATTTAAAACTTGAACACTATGGAGAGGTGAGATTTAAAAATATATCTACACATACTCATACACAGGGAGGAGTCTTAACTAAGACAGATTGGGTTTAAATTTCCATTCTACTCCTTGTAAGCTGTATGTCCTTGGGTATTGTATTTAACTTCTCAGAACTCAGTTTCTTGGTATCTAAAATGAGGATAGTAATTGTAATAGATAAGTAATAGTAGTAAGGTATTACAGGGTTTGGGGGAGGGATTAAATGAGAAAACATGAAGTGCTTGGAATAGAGTAAGCATTCAATAATTTTTAGTATGGCTTATCCATTTATTAGTATTTACTGAGTGCTAAATATATGTCAGGCACTGGTGATAAAATGGTGACCAAAACCTAGACACAGTTCTGTCTTCATTTAGAGTCTAGTTGGGGAGATGGAAATTAGTCAAATAATCACACAAATAAAAATAAAATCATTTTTGTGATAAGTGCAAAGAAAAACTAGTGCTATGAAAGTGTATAATGATGGGCTCTGACTTTATCTGGGTGGTCAGGGAAGGGTTCCCTGAAGACGTGATGTCAAACTGAGATCTAGAGGATAATTAGGATAATAATATAGGTGAAGGGTCATGCAGTTCAGCTGGGATTTTGGAGGCACTAATGAAGATGGCCGAAGATGAGGTGAAGGAGGCATAGCTCTGTGCAGGGTTTGTTAGAAATGATGAAGCAGCATCCTGAGAACAGGAAGGAAAAGAAGATGGTGATTTGAGAAGTGTGAAAGGATAAGGTTTGCCCTGAATTACCACGGCTAAACCAGGATCATGATCATGCCTTCCAGGTTTCACCTCCTTTCTACCAAAGTGGTTTGATTTGTGTACTAATCAGGTAATATTAGCAGCTGTAACATAGAGTCCCTGAAATCTCAGTGGTTTCACTCACTTATTTCTTGCTCATTTTTCATAAACTTTGTATTAATAAATGGACAGCATTCCATGAAGTCACTCAGGGCTGCAGGCTCCTTCTATCTCGTAGCTCTGCCCTCTTCTTGGGCCTCAGAAGCCTCTCTTCTGTTGGCTGATGGGGAAAAAAGAGGGTGGAGAAGGCACAGCTGCTTCTTACCCACTTTGTACTAGAGGAAATATACATCACTTCTACTCACATTCAATTGGTGAGAACAAGTAACGTGACCCTACTTAACTGCAAGGGATGCTGGGACAAGTAGTCTTTAGATGGGCAGATAGTTCCCAGCAGTAATTCTGCACTTGGCAAGGGAAGATCCAACCTTTGGTCAGCTAGCCATTTATGTCACAATTCACATCTTTCAGTGAACGTCCCCCTCTCTGCCCCATCTCCCATCCAATTGGAGCTCCCTTCATTGTGCTTTATATAGAGCCTTGCATGACCAGAATTTTTGCCAGCTGAAACAGAAGTGCTGAATTCTCCAGCCAGACAAGCTCGCTGTGGGATCTCTGAGGTTCATAAATCTCAATGCAGAGGCAGTTCATCATCTGAAAAATGAGGAGGAAGAGCTGGCAGAGCCCAGCCCATAAAACAGATGTTCTTTTGGTGGAGAAGAGCAAAGGAAGCAAGACTACAGAAATTGAAAACCCAGGGAACTAGCCATCCTCCCTTAAAAAATCACATCATCCCTAAAGTAATTCACTTTCTCCCTCTTACTAGACCTTGCCCTCTAGGGGAAAAAAGTCATTTCCCCCTGTTTAATTACGTCCCATTTTAAGCTGGGACAATAGCTATTTTTCCTGTGTTTCCAAACGCAGAAAGTACATACATTAATTTTTTCCAGTGCATGACAAGTACAACGATACCTAGCTAACGACTGCAGGTCTGATATGTCTCAGGATACACGCTGCTCTGCCATCCTTATCATTAAATCCCACTCAGGATAAATAAGCCTCATTTCAGCCGTAGCCATTTGTTCTTGTTAGGGAGCTGCCAGGATGGCATGAAATATTAAATGACAAGGGTTAGTTCTGTTCTCAGCTAAGAGCTCCCATCTAAATTTCCCATAAGATTGTACAATGGGTCATTGTGTCAGGCTTGAAATCATAGCCTGCGCTAGCCTTCCCCAGGAAGGTTCTGTACCCAGGCTGTACTGACGTTTCTGGCTTTTGCGATGGAAAAACAAAGCTGATTCCTTCTGCCCCTGGGAGGAATGGGGGGCTTGATCATTCCCAGGGTGTGCAGCAGTGGCTTTGACAATCTGCCTCTAGCGACTGGTGCTTGGTTATTTTCTGCTGGTTCTCTTGTGACGAATGGGGATTTCTGGGGTCTCTATCCTTTGGATATTGGTCTCTCATGCTTACTTCTCCTGATTTCTCATCCAGAGATTGTTTGTGTAAAGTGGCAAAGTTGTTGCTTTAAATTACATTGATGCTTTATGAATATGTTAAACGATCATACTTGAGCTATATTCACTTATTATTGTGCATTATGCAATGCATTAATAATGAATGGGAGCACTTTACTTAAAGATCTGTCTATAAATCAGTTGAACATGGGGGAAAAAGAGTCACTGTTTATTTATGAGGTCTGGGAAAGAAATTACAGAGAGCAAACCTTACACATCCTCCTATTCTAAAATCATTATGAAACATTGATTATATGTTTGCCATTAAGTTTATGCTCCTGTGGCCTTTATGTTCCTGATCTATTATTAATCTTAAGAATTAAACCTCTGAAATCTGCTTTAGATATAAGGGTAGAAAGCTTCGAGCTAGGCAGTAAAGTTTGCTCAGACAGAACTTGGGTATGCATTCTCTTGCTGTGTAGATGGTACACAGGATGAGTCTTCAAAATGTGCAGCCCTCGTGGGAGTGTTTTACCACTGCCCAGGGCCCACTAACAATTTGCTTCCCAGTAAATGCAAATTAATAGACCTTCATTGGGTGTCTAGTCTTAGAACCAATGATGGGACCAAGGTACTGTAAGAGCACATAAAATAAAAGGCATTCTGGGAAACTCTTCCCTACACTGGAAAAGTCCTTCTTCAGAAGATTTCTGGAGTGAAATATTCACATAAAATTACAGCGAACAGGAAACAAGCCACCATTTCATTGTTTGGCTAAGATTCTACTGAGAGCCATTATTGTAAAATTCATTGGTAAAGTGGGCTGAAGTTATGTGGCCTTACGTAAGAATCTATTGGGACCTCTATTAACTTCTCATCCCAAAAATCCTACTATAGCAATCATACAAGGATAAAAGAAAAGCGCTCAAGATGACCTGTCTGGCTGCTCTGTAGGATTTGGTTGCTTGGATGGACCAGGCGGAGGAAGAATGACACTGTCTACTGGTAACCATGGCTCAATCACTGTCTTGGACCCTGGATTATTATGAGATTAGTAGTTCCTTCTCTTGAGGATGAGGAAGAAGGTATTGAATCAAGAGCTGTCTGAACCTTCTCTTCTTGTTATACCTCCTCTGCCCTGGGTTTTGGACTAAGATGATGGACATACAGATAAACAATACTAATCAGTCGCTATTTTTAAAATGCTCAGAGTCTTGCAGTAGAGGTGGACCTGTAAACAAATAAGTTACAACACTCTACATAATAATAATAAGTGCCAACAACTTACTGCTTATGCCTTGGGCACTATGCCAAGTACTTTATAAGCTTATATGAGTCATGGAGGTAACACAGAAAAGGGAATGATTAGCAGTGGCAGGACAGGATTTCTGGAGGAGGTGACATTTACCCTGCAGCGTAAGAAGGAATAGTAATTCTCCAAACGGAAAGAAGGTGAAGGATGTTCCGGGCAAGTGAAACAGTGTGTGTGTGGAATGACATAGACCTGAAACGCCTGTTGTATGGAGAGAACTGTAAGCATCTAGGGGTCTCTAAAGCATATATTGAGAGGACAGAGCTGGTGTGAAATGAATTTGAAAACAGAGGCAGAGTAAAATTGTAGTTTTTATGCTGGGGTAAGAAACTTGGATTTTTGTCCCCTAGATAGTGGTCAGTTAAGGGATATATAAGTAGAGAAAAGATTGATCTGGGTCTTTGTAAATGTCCTGGCTGCAGTTGGGAAGATGGCTTGAAGGAAATGAGAAATGAGATGGGAGCCACACAAGAGTCAACAAGGCTCTGAATTAAGTAGATGTGATAACTTAGAGCGGAAAACGATTTGAAAAGTCAGTAAGAAGTAGAATGGATGCCATGGTGGCTAATCGGATGTGAGGGCTGAGGCGGAGGAAAGAGTCATGGACAACTTCATGGTTTATTTATTAGGTGGCAGCCTTAGTGCAAAGGGCTTGAGTCAAAAGTAGATTGTCCACCTGGTGCCAGTTTCTACTAGCTAGAGTTCTTTGGTTGAAATCTAAACCAATTCTTTTTCTGAATTTCTTTAATTGTGGAAAAATACACATAACAATTTGTTATAACACTTCTACGTGTACAGTGGTATTAAGCACATTCATGCTGTTCTGCAACCATCACCACCACCCATCTCCAGAGCTCTTCTCATCTCGTAAAACTGAAACTCTATACCCGTTGAATAACTCCCCACCCTCCCCTTCCCCCAGGTCCTGGCAATCACAGTTCAAAAGGTATTTTGTCTCTATGACTTCGATTACTCTAAGGACCTCATATAAGTGGAATCCTACATTATTTGTCTTTTTGCAACTGGCTTTTTTTCACTTAGCATGATGTCCTCAAGGTTGTAGCATGTGTCAGAATTTCCTTCCTCTTTAAGGCTGACTAATATCCCTTTGCTTGTGTAGACAGCATTTTGCTTAACCATTTGTTGGTAGATGCGCATTTGGCTTACTTCTACGTTTTAGCTAGTGTGCGTAATGCTGCTATGAACATGGTGTACAAATATCTCTCCGCTTTCAGTTCTTTTGAGTATACACTCAGAAGTAGAATTGCTGAATTATATGATATTTCTTTTTTTAATATTTGAGGAACCACCATACTGTTTCCCAAAGTACCATCAGCAGTGCACAACGGTTCTAATTTCTTTGCATCCTCACCTACAGTATTTTCTTTTTTTTTTTTTTTTTTGATAATAGTCATCCTAATGGATGTGAGGTAAGGCCAGTTTTTTAGATACCTGCATTTTACCCTATGCTATTATGAGGCCATTCATTCAGGGTTCCTGGGGAGTTGTGTATGGGAGTTGTCTTTATTTCCATCATCAAGTCTCCTGGGCCACCATGTAGGATCTGATTTTTTTTCTTAAAAAAGATTGGACTTTGACTCATTTATATTAGGGTGAACATTACTGATAACACTTTAATAGTACACATCCCAGTGAACACTGCATATTTACAGGGACCATGCAGGAATTTAGATTATTTGTTCAAATCCTGGTTCCGCTGTTTACTAGCTATGTAACTCTGAGCACATCAGATCATCTTAACTTCCTCATATGCAAAATAGGAATTGAAAGTACCCTTTGCTGAGTTGTTTTGAGAATGGAAGGAACATCTGGCGTGTAGTAAAAGTTCAATTAGTATTCATTTTTACTCTTCTGAAGTTAAATAACATTCTTAGCGGTGGGCTTTCAGAAAGGGAGGTAGGCAGAGATTGTTGCGGTTTTTGAGACCTGACCACTGACTCTGAAATTCTGTATTCTTCACTGCTCACTGCTCTGCTTATATGATGGAGTCTTAGTCAGCTCAGGCTGCTATAATCAAGATACCATAGATTGGGTGGCTAAAACAATAAACATTTACTTCTCACACTCTGGAGGCTGGAAGTCCAAGATCAAGGTGCCAGCAGATCCAGTGTCTGGTGAGGGCCCGCTTCCTGGTTCACAGACAACCTCCTCACTGTGTCCTTACAAACCGGAGAGATCTCTAGGTGCTTCATCCTCTTATCAGACCACAAATCCCATCATGGGGACTCCACGCCCATGACCTCATTGAAACCTAATTACCTCTCAAAGGTCTCACCTCCAAATTCCATCACATTGGGGATTAGGCCTCAACATATGAATTTTGAGACATAAACATTTAGTCCACAGTAGATGGCTTTTTTTGCCCTGTGCTCTGTCTTCTGATCTTGTACGCAGTGAACACATTTGACAGGTGTTTTTACTTCACCTTTTAGGAAGGAGCTTTCATACAGGATTGTTCTTAGTCAGTTGCAAGATGGAGAGATGAGGTTGCAGCCAAAGAGGCCATGACAAGAGCAGAATCTCCCTAGCTCAGGTGGCCAGAAGCCCTTGGAAAAAGAGACAAATTAGCATTGTGTTAACCCGAGGTGCCCTGAGTGATTATCCCTGTGGAACACTTGTAGGGTGCATAATGAAATGAGTGTGCAGATATTGTCAAATTCCCCAAGAAGAGGAGAAGGAAAATCTTTGTAGCACAGAGGTTTTCATTTATTTCTATGTAAGGGAAGATGATATAGGTTCACTTTGTGATTTTTTTTTTTCTGACCTCATATAGCCTAGTGCTCAGAATACAAATCAGGAAATCTGAACAATTCCTATTTTTGTGTAATGCCTGGGGAAGATGTTACAGTGATCTGACATAAATGCTCTGAAAATTGAATGATGAGCTCTAAAGATGTTATAAGCATTGTCTTCCTTTGGATGTCCAGTGGATTCTGAGAAGCTTAACTTTTGAAATTGGTGTGATAAGTATGTGAGATGGTTCCCTTTAGCTGTGTTCTCCGACAGTAACACTCACCCCAGGAATTATCATCATCTTTTATTTTTAGTGGTTAAGGAAAGGTCATGGTTTGGTTCCAAATAGGTTTTCCATGGATTTTTATATACTAGAAATCCCTGTTGGTTCCTGCCGTAATCTGAGAGATTTCAATCTTTCTAAACTTATTTGGCCTTTGGAGTCAGGCAGACTGGGTTCATATCTCAGCTCTATGACTTATTGGCCAGGTAACATTTGTCAATAAACTTACCTGAGCCCAAGTTTTCCTACCTATGAAATGGGGATGATATCTATCTCATAAAGTTTACAATAGGATACTGTAAATTGCTTGGTACAGTGACAGTACATGGCACATAGTCCATACTCAGTAAATGATAGCTATTAGTAACTTGGCTCTGACACCAGGTTCATTAAAAAGGAAAGTAGACATATATGTTGGATGTAAAGGTTAAAGAAGACATAGCCAAAGAAGGATGCTGTGGTACCTACTTTCCATCCCTGCCTCATTCTTCACCCTTGGTCTCAGGTCAGCTCTGCCATGTCAGTTTTCACACTTGGTCTCAGGTCAGGGTACTGCAATAGTCCAAGTATTCTTCCTTGAGATGAATGAGAACCCTATTGGACCATGGCTTTGTCTACTGTAAGGCTCCTATCTTCAGATGTCTTCCCCAAAAGGGAGAACCAAGGCATCAAGAACAATTTGGATTTTTAATGGATTATCGATAAAAGTAAGAGGAGCACTCCTATGGTCCCTTCCAAGACTATGGCTCAATCAAAAGCATCCCTCCAAGACTCCTCCCATCAGAATCCATACTTCTCACCTGCCTGTGTCCCCCAAGATCATTACTGAAGAACTAGGGTTTATTTTGTACAAGGGTAATCACTCCTGAGACCACTCATTATAAACTCAATATCCAATACTTTATTAGCTTGGTTGATTTTTCTTGTTTAGGGACAAAGTTCATTAGCATCTGGAACTAAAGCTATACAGACAGTGGCCAGTATAGCATTGTTACTTTTCCCTTTCCTGTATTGCCATAGGGCTTGTAATTAATAATAAAACTTGACTTTTGTTCTTCTATCTCCATCTTCTGTGGTACAATAATTACAAACCGAACTTTAAGTAATTCTTCCTTTAGGAGCTGTTCACACGAAGCTAGAGGATTGTTTAGATGAAGGTTGACTTGTCCTCCTTTTAAAGACCCTATCCCTTTCGCTCCAGCTGTCATGGGTGAATTGCAGTCATCTGGGGTGGGAGGTGGACTTTGAAAATGAATGAGAATAAAGCTGCATTTTTAAATTTTAAATTTGATTTTAGGGACTTCCCTGGTGGTCCAGCGGTTAAGATTCTGTGCTTCCACTGCAGGGGGTGCCGGTTCGATACCTTGTCTGGGAACTAAGATCCCTCATGCTGCGTGGTGTGGCACACACACATGCACAAATGGATTTTAACTCTTTATTAAACTATCATGACATAACTATTTAAATGGCACACAAAACCACGAAAATTCAATCCAGCAACTACTTATTGAGAACTACTGTGTGTAAGGCTCAATGGAAGAAACATTGAGGATAGAAAGACAAGACAGAATCTCTGACCTCAAATGTTTTAAAATGTCTTGGGAGGAGAGGTGTAATTAAGATAGAGCCCCAAGACTATGATTTAAAGCAAAGAAAACCATCCAAACACAGTTGGGCATCCTTTGAATCCAGTATGAGTAGAATTCTAAGAAAGCTTGTCAACTTGCGTAAGAGTTCTAATTGGAGGCATGTTGGCTTATGTATAGAGCTACAGACTTTTCTCCTGGTACTTCATTGAGGTATAATTTGCATAGAATAAAATGCACAAATCTTAAATGTATAACTTGGTTAATTTATATGTATGTACGTACCTGTACCAGCACCTTATAGATATAATCTATATCTGCAGATCAAGATAGAGTTTATTTCCTTCACTCCAGAAACTTCCTCTGTGCTCTTTTCCTGTCAATTCCCCTCCCCAGCGGTAACTCCTATTCTGAATTCAATCACCACAGATTAGTTTGGACTATTCTTTTCTTTTTTTGCTTTTTTTTTTTTTTTTTCGGTATGCGGGCCTCTCACTGTTGTGGCCTCTCCCGTTGCGGAGCACAGGCTCCGGACGCGCAGGCTCAACGGCCATGGCTCAGGGGCCCAGCCGCTCCGCGGCATGTGGGATCTTCCCGGACCGGGGCACGAACACGTGTCCTCTGCATCGGCAGGCGGACTCTCAACCACTGCGCCACTAGGGAAGCCCTCTTTTTTTGCTTTTTAAAAAAAATTTATTTTATTGAAGTATAGTTGATTTACAATGTGTTAATTTCTACTGTACAGCAAAGTGATTCAGATATATATATGTGTATATATGTGTATGTGTATATATATACATATATATATCCTTTTTCATATTCTTTTCCGTTATGGTTTATCACAGGATATTGAATATAGTTCCGTGTGCTATACAGTAGGACCATGTTGTTTATCCATTCTACATGTAGTAGTTTGCATCTGCTAATCCCAAACTCCCAATCCTTCCCTCCCACACCCGCCCTCCCTTGGCAACCACAAGTCTGTTCTCTATGTTAATTGAGACTATTCTTGCACTTTATATAAACCAAATGCTACAGCACATCCTCTTTTGTGTAAGATTTTTTTTTTCATTCAGTATCACGTTTTTGAAATTCATCCATTGTGTTGCCTGTGTCAGTAGTTGATTCCTCTTTGTTACTGAGTAGGATTCCATTTGCCTATCCATTTACCTTTGGATGGACATTTAAATTGATTGCAGTTTTTGTCTACTATGAATTTTGGCTATTGGGAACATTTGTGTACAAGTCTTTGTGTGGATATGTGCACTCATGTCTCTTTAGTAGGGTGTTCAGTTGCTGGGTCCTATGGTGTACATTTGTGTAGCCTTAGCAAAGAGTCAGACTGTTTTCCAAAGTGGATGTTCTATGTCACCACCAACAGTAGGTGTGAATCTCGGCTCATCTTCCTCAGACTTTTCTAATGTTCTCTGAAGCCAGAGAGACCTTGGTTTAGATTCAGGATCAGCTTTGTAACCTTGAGACAATTACTAAATTTATACCACAGTTTTCACATCTATAAAGTGTGGATAATAACCACCTTTTGCAGTGTT
Source organism: Mesoplodon densirostris (assembly GCF_025265405.1). NCBI lineage: Eukaryota > Metazoa > Chordata > Mammalia > Artiodactyla > Ziphiidae > Mesoplodon > Mesoplodon densirostris. The sequence goes on from NC_082676.1 coordinate 55,670,464, forward strand.
TGTGAAGATGGTAGTGTTTGTGGAGATCAGAGACTCTGTGTATTCAACTGCTATAGTAAACACTCCAATATGGTAACTGCTATTATGATTATTATTATCTTCATATTCTCATCTTATCCAGTTACTTTAAGGCAACGTTTTCCAAGATGTGCAATATGGTGGTACTTGACATTTATTTTACTCTAAGTATTACATAGACACAGCATTACAAGATACTGAATCACACAGTGAAAATTTATTTCTATTCCAATTTTCTTTAACCCCAATTATATCAAATGAAGAGTCTCAGCATGGTGTTAGTCTGATTTAACACCTCTCCAGCACTTGCTAATCTTCCTTTTTAATAAAGTGAGAACAAGACACAGGCTCTTAGTGTTTAGAAGGCAACAGTAGCTAGAAATGATTCGAGGTTGTTTTGTCTTCACTGTTTTTTTAATTTTTAGTGTTAGTAGAATGGATGGCAAGTAATACTAGTAGTATTTATGTTAGTGATTTAATCTGTTCACAAATTATTTACATCTAAAAAGCAAGTTGTCTGAAAGAAAAAAAATGTTAAGACAATAATATTATGGGAGGAATCTGGGCATGGCCCCAAGTGCTGTCATAAGTTGATCCCCTCCTGTGGGTCCCACACTCAATTTCATACTGATCTCCCCAACACACACAGACACAGGCATGTGAGTGTGCAAGGGCTTGTATTCCTTATCCTTGGAGTCCAGATCATACAAAGAACACAGCATGTCTGGGTCATTGGAGGTGACGTTTTTGGTGGGGCCAGCCAAGCAAGACCAGAGTGGGTACAGCTTCAATCTGTGGGAAAAAGGTCAAAGGGATGCTTGAATAAATTTCCATGTCATATATCATTCAGCCAGAGATATTAGAGACAGTGCTGATAAGATTTTAGAGACAAGTAGCGTTGGGCTCAAATTGTGATTTTTGCAAATTACTGGCTGTGTGACATCGGGAAAATAACCTCTCATGGCCTCAGTTTCCTTATTTGTGAAATCGGGGTTCTAATGCCTCCCTGTCTGAGTTGCTGTGGGGATTAAAGGAGTCAACATGTGTGAATAGGTTTAATGAATGCTTTCTATTGTTTTGATGATCCTGGATAGAAGTCCAAGATAGTATAGCATCTTCATTTGCACTATCTCCACTGGGAATCAAGCATGACAAGCTTTTCTTGGCTGATGAGGCTTTGCTGCCTTGAAAGCTTCTTGTATGCCCCATGCTTCCAATATTCTCCCCCCAAGTTTACAAAACTTATGAGTACTGTGTCCCATCCCCTCAGGCCTCTGCTCTCCTGCTAGAGAGAGTTAGGTCTTAATCCTTGTGAATGGAATAACATATGTGACTACAGAATCTGATCTCGGTGTTTCTGTTTGCGCTCTGCTACATACTTTGTACTTACATCTGTCACAGCTCCCATGGCATTGTGCAGAGAAGTCAGCTAGATGGTAAGCTTCTTGAAGATAGGGACCGTATATGCTGATCTTTGAATCTGGAGCACCTGGCACAATATAGGTGCTCAATAAGGGTGGGATGAATTGAGAGATTGGGATTGACATATACACACTACTGACACTATTGACACTATGTATAAAAATAGATAACTGGGCTTCCCTTGTGGCGAAGTGGTTGGGAGTCCGCCTGCCGATGCGGGGGACACGGGTTCGTGCCCCGGTCCAGGAAGAACCCACATGCCGCTGGGCCCGTGAGCCATGGCCGCTGAGCCTGAGCGTCCGGAGCCTGTGCTCCACAATGGGAGAGGCCACAACAGTGAGAGGCCCGCGCACTGCAAAAAAAAAAAAAAAAAAAAAAAGATAACTAGTGAGAACCTACTGTATAGCATAGGGAGCTCTGCTCAATGCTCTGTGGTGACTAAATGGGAAGGAAATCCAAAAAGAAGGGATATATGTATACGTATAGCTGATTCACTTTGCTGTACAGTAGAAATTAACACAACATTGTAAAGCAACTATACTCCAATAAAAATTTTAAAAATATAAAGCCCACGAGAAAGAAAAAACAAACAAACAAAAACAAAATGCTTCAAAAAAACAAACAAAAAAGGGCTTCCCTGGTGGTGCAGTGGTTGAGAGTCTGCCTGCCAATGCAGGGGACATGGGTTCGTGCCCTGGTCCGGGAAGATCCCACATGCTGCCAAGCGGCTGGGCCTGTGAGCCATGGCCGCTGAGCCTGCGTGTCCGGAGCCTGTGCTCCGCAACGGGAGAGGCCACAGCAGTGAGAGGCCTGCGTACCGCCAAAACAACAACAACAACAACAACAAAAAGACGCTGGTCCACTGATGCCCTGTGGCTTCACTTATTTTCTTAGTAGAATGTAAGGTCCTGGAAGGCAGGACCGTGTCTACCTGTTCAGTGTTGAATCTCCAGTGCTTGGTAGACTCTCAAGAGCCACAGGTTGAAAGAACGAATGAGACAAAAAGGGAGGATGATTTTTCTTTTCAGTGTTTGAGACCAGGATGTGAGCAGATAACTGGACCCACACAGAGGGGGTGCCAGCTCCTGGCCAGACCTGTGAGCAGCTGGTCCTATCTGCTCCCTTTGTTGGCAAACACTCTGTAAGAGACCACCCTCCAGTGCACCTGCCTGGATTGATCATCTTCTTTGTAATAACAAGAAGGAAAACCATTATAGCACAAGTGCCTTGTCATTCCACATGCCCCTGCCTGTGATAAATGTTCTCCATTTACGGAGTCGTTGGTGGAAACCTAGAGGGAATGATTGCCATCCGGGCTTAACCTGGAGCAGGTTCATCATTAAACAACTCCCGTAATTTCCACTGCTCAGCATTCATCTTTTCCTCACAGGGCTGGGGAAGAACAGAGTTTCTGAAAGCTGCCACCTAATTGTCCTTTCTTTCATCTGTACATTGTTGGGAAGAGGTGGACAGGAGGGATCGCCATCAAATGGACAGGCCTATTTTTTGACTGAGTTGTTCTGATTTACGTTTTTAACAGAGTGGGTTTGCTGTGTTGAGAAAAGAGGACTGGGGAGCAGGGTAGAATCAGGGAGACCACTTAGGAAGGTTACAGCAACGATTCCCACTGGGAAATGATGGTGGCTTGGCAAGGATGGAACAGTGGACGTGACTCAGGGCTGGTGTGTGTGGTTGAGCTAGTGGTGTGTACCCACCTAGAGGACCCGTTGCCATGGCTCTGGTGGGAACGGCATCCCTAGAGTGCACACCTGTATGGATGCAGTAGTGCTGTAAGAAGTAGGTAGATTCCACGAAGGCAGGGATTTTACTTTGCTCCATGCTCTGTCTCTAGTGCTTGCACATGTCTGGCACAGAGTAGGTGCTCATAAAAATGTTTCACATGAATGATATGTTGGCTTCCATCTCCTGCATTCTTGGAAACATCGCAGCTGCAGGTGACTCAGTGCAGGCTCAAGTGTGTTTTGGCTGATCTTGTAAACGTCTGCATTTTTTTTTTATGACGGCCACTTTGAGTGCCCTGGTGTGAAAGCCCCTTTGCACTTCAAAGCACTATCATTTTACGTCATCAGATGCAAACCATCTTTTAACAGCATTATTTTCAGAGAATAGGGAAAAAATAAACTTTATTATACTTTGTCATTCCCCCTTCCCCCAACGTCATATCTGAGTCACCTCTCACTCGCTGATCTGTACTGGCTGCAATTAAAATTAAATCGCCTTTGGGACCAGAACAGTCTCATCTTTATTTACAGCACCTGCAAATCATGCCGCTCCTCCTAATTTTAACAGCTTCTTCAGTGGCAAAAGTCTCTTTTCTGAAAGAGCAGGTGGAGAAGTGATAAAGAATAGTTACTGAACTCTATCCTCTGGGGATAGGATGGAGGAGACCAGGCCAGGAGAGGGAAACTTTTGGGGTTCAAGTGTGGGTGCTGCCTTTTATGAGCTGAATGACCCTGAACAGATCATGGAAACTTGCTGAACCCCAGTTACCTCATCAGTAAGCTGAGGGGAAGATCAATGCCTATTCAACCAATCCAGTGGACTGTAGGAACCCAAGGAGATGACATGTGAGAAAGTTCTTATATTTTTAGTAGCAGAGAGAGGGAGTGAAGTGTGGGAGAATCTATAATAAGCCTATTATTTAAACTATCAGGTTCACTGCATGTTTTGTTTGAAACCCTTCTCATCATGTATCATCATGCTGAAATGCCTTTTATCCTATATCTGTCTCTCTGTGCCTTTATCTCCTTCCCCAATTTCCATCAAATTAATTCAGCAGTAATTTATTAAACACTTATGATATGCTAGGCACTGAGTCTCTAGCAGGGAACAAGACAAATGTGGCTTCGGCCCGTAAGTAGCTTACAAGTTAATAATGCAAGAGAGGCCTGGAAAAAAAAAATCAAATACCTGACGATGTGATTACCACTATGCTACATTCTAGGAAGGGGAAAATGTCTGGAGTTAGGAGAACATATAACAGGGAGACTAAACCAGCCTGAAGAGCCAGGGAGCCCTCTGTGCAGATGTGGTATCTACGCAGAGACATGAAGGATGCCTGGGAGTTAACCAGATGGAAGGAGGGAATAGTGTTCCAGGGAGATGGAATAGCATGTGCTAAGATCTGGATGCTGGAATAAAGCAAGTGAAAGGAGAGGTAAGTCATGAGGGTGGAAAGGCAGGCAAGGGAGAGATCAGGTAAGCAAATCACTTTGCTAGAGCAGTGGGTGTGTAAACATGGGAGGTGGATGCTCTGATGATACAGTCCTGACAGTGATGACACAGAACCAAACCAAAAGAAAACACACAAGCAAAGGAAGCAACAGTGATAACTCTGGTTCTGTTTCCCCTGGATCACTTGCAACATTTTCTCTAAAACGTGTTTCGTAAATCAAATCAACTTAGGACTTTGTGTATGTCCAAGCAGCTCTTTCGTAGAAAGAGTCAAGGTATTCCTTGCCCTTCTGACTCCAGAGGGGAGGTTGGGAGAATAGGAGAAGGTAAAGACAGTTTCCAATCAGAGCTGGGCTAAGCTCTCCATGTGGGTAAACAGAACTCCCAGACACAGACACTGGTGCTGTAGTTCACTCATTTAATAAGATTGTTTGCATGACAGTTCTCTTTGAAGTTCCTATCAATCACCATGTGACATTGTTCTAATGAACACCCTCCCCACCCCAGCTGGATGCAAGCAGACATACAAATTTGCCCCAGGGGAATGGTGGCCTCCCCATGTTCCCATGAAAAGCTCATTACCAAGCCCAGGCAATCACATTTACATTGCTAATTGAAGAAGAAAGCTACAGTAAGCACAAGAGTGAAAATTATTGGGCAATATCAAGGAAAACATCCCCAGTTCCCCTGGGGGTGTCAGTGTCAGCAACCACAACAGGCCAATGTGCCTGATGCTAACAAAAGAGAAGCTAAAATGAGCACTGAGGAAAATCAGCAGACTCCAGAGATTCTCAATGATTGCCTCTGACATGGAATTTTGAGATATTTCAATGCGATGGAACTTAATTGAAGTGGAACAGGGTGGCAAATGGATTTCATTTCTTAAGTGGATTCTCCTAGGGCCAAGAGATATCTAAGCTGTACTGGTTCCACTGTTATTCAAACAGCTGATTTGGCCCAGGAAAACCCCTCTGTTCCCTGTTAGTAGATCCTACACTTTCACCACCACTTGACCTGTAGCCCTATGGGAGGAGTCAAATTGTTCACCTATAGGTCATGACAACAACAGGTCCTCCCCTGACCCATGACAGGCACAACAAAAGGGAAAGGCACCCCCACCTCCCAAAATGATATGACAGTGAACTCTTGACTGTCATGTGTTTTGATGAATGCTCCTTGCTCTCAGTGAAGGACCTGATGCGAAATCCTCAGCGATGGGGTGTTTGAAAAATATTTGTAGGTTGTCATCGAGGGAAGATGGCTGAACAGGACCAATCTTTCTGAATCAGGTTTTCATGTTTTGAGCAAGATAGGTTGCAATGACCTTTTCCATAACTATTTAAATTACGTTGTACTTCAAAGGGCTGGGGGTTAGTTGGCATTAGCCTAGATAACACTACTGAGAGAGAGAAACACAAGCGTATTTTGATTTGAAATTTGGAAAATTTCAAACATAAACGAAAGTATAATGAAAGCAAGTGCCATCTGCAAGATGGTGGGATAGGAGCTTCCTACATCATTTTCCCCACAGAACATCGAATTGACAATCACCCACGGACAAGGGTACCTTTGTAGGGATCTGGGAGTCCAGTGGAAAAGTTCCAGCACATTGTTGGAGCAAAAAAGCCCAAGAATAGACACATTGAAAGGACAAGAACAGTTTCACTTTACCCATGTCATCCTCTGCTCCCTGGTGACACAGCTCAGTGCCAAGGAGACCCTTTTAGTCTGTGATTTCTCCAGTGGGGGAAAGTGAGAGTGTGTGAGTGAGGGTCTACCTTCCCCAGCCACATAGGATGTTGCCCAAGAGGCTGGCTTCTATCCCACTGCATCCAGAATACTGAGGTGAGCTGTAGGACTGAGGGCTGGGGAGAGGCAGGGAGCATAGAAACCAGGGCTCGGAAAGTATCAAAGGGATGCAGATCCTACTAACTTCTTCCCTGGACTCCATCAGGAAGCCTGCCCCCAAGCTGCTGGGGATGTCATCTGTGGACCCCCAAACTGACCCATGGACCCACTCAACACTCCCTATAACTCCTCTCCTTGTGGCTGGATCCCTGTGTGTTCTCATGGACCGTGAGCATGAACCTTTGCAGACAGCAAGCATGTGCGTGCAGAAAGCCTGCCCGACTCTGCAGGACTGTGGAAAACCATGCGAACTTGAGCATCTCAGGGCACTGCCCTTGGGAAACAAAGAGGAGGCTCTCAGCACTTACCTGGCTTTGCAGGATCAAGACAGGCAAATGATTTTATGAATTCTCTCTGTGAATTCCCTAACACTTTCTGGCTTCCATAGCCTCCTTCTCCTCTTTCTGTTCTGGAAATCTGAAACTTTACTTTCCCCTCTTCTATGCACTTCCCATAACTGACTCTGGGGCCAAGAGATAGTGGAGAGAGAGAGTAAAAAGCAATGGAAGGGACTGGGTTCAAGATGGCGGAGTAGAAGGACATGCACTCACTCCCTCTTGAGAGAGCACCAAAATCACAACTAACTGCTGAGCAATCATTGACAGGAAGACACTGGAACTCACCAAAAAAGATACCCCATATCCAAAGACAAATGAGAAGCCACAGTGAGACTTCCCATAGGAGGGGTGCAATCACAAGAAAATCAAATCCCGTAACTGCTGGGTGGGTGACTCACAAACTGGAGAACAATTATACCACAGAAGTTCACCCACTGGAGTGAAGGTTCTGAGCCCCACATCAGGCTTCCCAACCTGGGGGTCTGGCAACGGGAGGAGGAATTCCCAAAGAATCAGACTTTGAAAGCTAGTGGGATTTGATTGCAGAACTTCAACAGGACTGGGAGAAACAGAGACTCCACTCTTGGAGGGCACACACAAAGTAGTGTGCTCATCAGGACCCAGGGGAAGGAGCAGTGACCCCACAGGAGACCGAACCAGACATACCTGCTAGTGTTGGAGCATCTCCTGCAGAGGTGAGGGGTGGCTGTGGCTCACCGAAGGGAAAAGGACACTGGCAGAAGAAGTTCTGGGAAGTACTCCTTGGCGTGAGCCTTCCTGGAGTCTGCCATTAGCCCCATCAAAGAGCCTGTAGGCTCCAGTGCTGCGTTGCCTCAGGCCAAACAACCAACAGGGAGGGACCCCAGCCCCACCCATCAGCAGACAAGTTGATTAAAGTTTTACTGAGCTCTGCCCACCAGAGAAGCACCCAGCTCTACCCACCACCAGTCCCTCCCATCAGGAAGCTTGCACAAGCCTCTTAGATAGCCTCATTCACCAGAGGGCAGACAGCAGAAGCAAGAAGAACTACCAATTCTGCAGCCTGTGGAACAAAAACCGTATTCACAGAAAGATAGACAAGATGAAAAGGCAGAGAGCTATGTACCAGATGAAGGAACAAGATAAAACCCCAGAAAAACAACTAAATGAAGTGGAGATAGGCAACCTTCCAGAAAAAGAATTCAGAATAATGATAGTGAAGATGATCCAGGACCTCGGGAAAAGAATGGAGGCAAGATTGAGAATTTACAAGAAATGTTTAACGAAGGCCTAAAAGAATCAAAGAACAAACAAGCAGAGATAAACAATACAATAACTGGAATGACAAATACACTAGAAGGAATCAATAGCAGAATAACTGAGGCAGAAAAACGGATAAGTGACCTGGAAGACAGAATGTTGGAATTCACTGCTGTGGAACAGAATAAAGAAAAAGAATGAAAAGAAATGAAGACAGCTGAAGAGACCTCTGGGACAACATTAAACGTACCAACATTTGTATTATAGGGTTCTCAGAAGGAGAAGAGACAGAGAAAGGACCTGAGAAAATATTTGAAGAGATTATAGTCAAAAACTTCCCTAACATGGGAAAGGAAATAGTCACCCAAGTCCAGGAAGCTCAGAGAGTCCCAGGCAGGATAAACCCGAGGAGAACCACACCGAGACACATAGTAATCAAACTGACAAAAATTAAAGACAAAGAAAAATTATTAAAAGCAACAAGGGAAAAATGACATATAACATACAAGGGAACTCCCATAAGGTTAACAGCTGATTTCTCAGCAGAAACTCTACAAGCCAGAAGGGAGTGGCATGATATATTTAAAGTGATGAAAGGGAAGAAATTACAACAAAGATTACTGTACCCAGCAAGGATCTCATTCAGATTCGAAGGAGAAATCAAAAGCTGTACAGACAAACAAAAGCTAAGAGAATTCAGCACCACCAAACCAGCTCTACAACAAATGCCAAGGGAACTTCTCTAAGTGGGAAACACAAGAGAAGAAAAAGACCTACAAAAACAAACCCAAAACAATTAAGAAAATGGTAATAGGAACATACATATCGATAATCACCTTAAACGTGAATGGATTAAATGCTCCAACCAAAAGACACAGGCTCACTGAATGGATACAAAAACAAGACCCATCTATATGCTGTCTACAGGAAACCCACTTCAGACCTAGGGACACTTACAGACTGAAAGTGAGGGGATGGAAAAAATATTCCATGCAAATGGAAATCAAAAGAAAGCTGGAGTAGCAATCCTCATATCAGATAAAATAGACTTTAAAATAAAGAATGTTACAAGAGACAAGGAAGGCCACTACATAACGATCAAAGGATCAACTCAAGAAGAAGATATAACAATTATAAATATATATGCACCCAACATAGGAATACCTCAATACATAAGGCAAATGTTAACAGCTATAAAAGAGGAAATCGCCAGTAACACAGTAATAGTGGGGGACTTTAACACCTCGCTTATGCCAATGGACAGATCTCCAGACAAAAAATTAACAAGGAAACAGAAGCTTTAAATGACACAATAAACCAGATAGATTTAATTGATATTTATAGGACATTCCATCCAAAAACAGAAGATTACACTTTCTTCTCAAGTGCACACAGAACATTCTCCAGGATGGATCACATCTTGGGACACAGATCAAGCCTCAGTAGATTTAAGAAAATTGAAATCATAGCAAGCATCTTTTCTGACGAAAATGCTATGAGATTAGAGATAAATTACATGGAAAAAAACTGTAAAAAACACAAACACATGGAGGCTAAACAATACATTATTAAATAGCCACGAGATCACTGTAGAAATCAAAGAGCAAATCAAAAAATACCTAGAGACAAATGACAATGAAAACACGACAATCCAAAACCTATGGGATGTAGCAAAAGCAGTTCTAAGAGGGAAGTTTATAGCAATACAATCCTGCCTCAAGAAACAAGAAAAATCTCAAATAAACAATCTAACCTTACACCTAAAGGAACTAGAGAAAGATGAACAAACAAAACCCAAAGTTAGTAGAAGGAAAGAAATCCTAAAGATCAGAGCAGAAATAAATGAAGTAGAAACAAAGAAAACAATAGCAAAGATCAATAAAACTAAAAGCTTGTTTTTTGAGAAGATAAACAAAATTGATAAACGATTAGCCAGACTCATCAAGAAAAAAAGGGAGAAGACGCAAACCAATAGAATTAGAAATGAAAAAGGAGAAGTAACAACTGACACTGCAAAAATACAAAGGATCATGAGAGATTACTACAAGCAACTCTATGCCAATAAAATGGCCAACCTGGAAGAAATGGACAAATTCTTAGAAAGGTATAACCTTCCAAGACTGAACCAGGAAGAAATAGAAAATATGAACAGACCAATCACAAGTAATGAAATTGAAACTGTGATTAAAAATCTTCCAACTAACAAAAGTCCAGGACCAGTTGGCTTCACAGGTGAATTCTATCAAACATTTAGAGAAGGGTTAACACCCATCCTTCTCAAACTCTTCCAAAAAATTGCAGAGGAAGGAACACTCCCAAACACATTCTATGAGGCCACCATCACCCTGATACCAAAACCAGACAGAGATACTACAAAAAAAGAAAATTACAGACCAATGTCACTGATGAGTATAGATACAAAAATCCTCAATAAAATACTAGCAAACAGAATCCAACAACACACTAAAAGGATTATACACCATGATCAAGTAGGATTTACCCCAGGAATGCAAGGATTCAATACATGCAAATCAATCAGTGTGACACACCATATTAGCAAACTGAAGAAGAAAAACCATATGATCATCTCAATAGATGGAGAAAAAGCTTTTGACAAAATTCAACACCCATTTATGATAAAAACTCTCCAGAATGTGGGCACAGAGGGAACCGACCTCAACATAATAAAGGCCATATATGACAAACCCACAGCAAATATCATTCTCAGTGGTGAAAAACTGAAAGCATTTCCTCTAAGTACAGGAACAAGACAAGGATGTCCACTCTCACCACTATTATTCAACATAATTTTGGCAGACCTAGCCACGGCAATCAGAGAAGAAGAAGAAGTAAAAGGAATGCAAATTGGAAAAGAAGAAGTAAAACTGTCACTGTTTGCAGATGACATGATACTATACATAGAGAATCCTAAATATGCCACCAGAAAACTACTAGAGCTAATCAATGAATTTGGTAAAGTTGCAGGATACAAAATTAATGCACAGAAGTCTCTTGCATTCCTATACACTAACAACAAAAGATCAGAAAGAGAAATTAAGGAAACAATCCCATTCACCACTGCAACAAAAAGCATAAAATACCTAGGAATAAACCTACCTAAGGAGTTAAAAGACCTGTACTCAGAAAACTATAAGACACTGATGAAAGAAATCAAAGATGACACAAACAGATGGAGAGATATACCATGTTCTTGGACTGGAAGAATCAATGTTGTGAAAATGACTATACTACCCAAAGCCATCTACAGATTCAATGCAATCCCTGTCAAATTACCAATGGCATTTTTACAGAACTAGAACAAAAAAATCTTAAAATTTGTATGGAGACGTAAAAGACCCCAAATAGCCAAAGCAATCTTGAGGGAAAAAAAAGAGCTGGAGGAAGCAGACTCCCTGACTTCAGACTATACTACAAAGCTACAGGAATCAAGACAATATAGTACTGGCACAAAAACAGAAATACAGATAAACCTATGCACCTACGGTCAACTAATCTATGACAAAGGAGGCAAGGATATACAATGGAGAAAAGACAGTCTCTTCAATACGTGGTGCTGGGAAAGCTGGACAGCTACATGTAAAAGAATGAAATTAGAGCACTCCCTAACACCATACACAGAAATAAACTCAAAAATGGATTAAAGACCTAAATGTAAGACCGGACACTATAAAACTCTTAGAGGAAATCATAGGCAGAACACTCTATGATGCAAATCACAGCAAGATCCTTTTTGACCCACCTCCTAGAGAAATGGAAATTAAAACAAAAATAAACAAATGGGACCTAATGAAAAAGCTTAAAAGCTTTTTCCTAGCAAAGGAAACTATAAATAAGATGAAAAGACAACCCTCAGAATGGGAAAAAATATTTTCAAATGAATCAACAGACAAAAGATTTATCTCCAAAATATATAAACAGCTTCTGCAGCTCAATATTAAAAAAACAACCCAGTCAATAAATGGGCAGAAGACATAAATAGACATCTCTGCAAAGAAGACATACAGATGGCCAAGAGGCACATGAAAAGATGCTCAACATCTCTAATTATTAGAGAAATGCAAATCAAAACTACAATTAGGTATCACTTCACACTGGTTAGAATGGGCATCATCAGAAAATCTACAAACAACAAATGCTGGAGAGGGTGTGGAGAAACGGGAACCCTCTTGTACTGTTGGTGGGAATGTAAATTGATAGAGCCACTATGGAGAACAGTATGGAGGTTCCTTAAAAAACTAAAAATAGAATTACCATATGACCCAGCAATCCCACTACTGGGCATATACCCAGAGAAAACTGTAATTCAAAAAGACACATGTACCCCAATGTTCTTGGCATCACTATTTACAATAGCCAGGTCATGGAAGCAACCTAAATGCCCATCGACAGATGAATGGATAAAGAAGATGTGGTACATATATACAGTGGAATATTACTCAGCCATAAAAAGGAATGAAATTGGGTCATTTGTAGAGATGTGGATGGACCTAGAGACTGTCATGCAGAGTGAAGTAAGTCAGAAAGAGAAAAACAAATATTGTTTATTAACACATATATGTGGAATCTAGGAAAATGGTACAGATGAACCAGTTTGCAAGGCAGAAATAGAGACACAGATGTAGAGAACAAACATATGGACACCAAGGGGGGAAAGTGGTGGGTGGTGTGGTGGTGGTGGGATGAACTGGGACATTGGGATTGAGATATATATATACACTAATATGTATAAAATAGATAACTAATAAGAACCTGCTGTATAAAAAATAAATTAATTAAATTAAAAGTCCACAGGGCCTGGGGAGAAAAAAAAAAAAAAAGCAATGGAGATGTTCTTTCCTCCCTCAGAGTTTTAGGTACTGGCCCAATGGCAGCTGCTGTCACCATTGCCACTACTGTACGAGGATGGCTTGCGGGCTGGGGCAGAAGAGAATGGAAAAAAACATAAAAATGGGAAATTATGTCTCTTCTTGGACCCCCTAGGTGCACCCTTTCTCACTTCTTAGACTAAAATGAGAGATCTCTTGGAACTCTTACTGTCTGTACCGTTGCCTAATTCTGGATTTTTGCTTGCCTCTGGGACCAGGCTGGAGTTACTGGTGGAAAAAAAATCCCAATAATTCACTGCTGGATTGGTCTTGCGTGAGTTTTCTTTTTTCTTTCTCTCTTTCTTTCTCCCTTTCTTCCTTCCTTTCTCTCTTTGTTTCTCTTTCTTTCTTTCTTTCTTTCGTTCTTTCTCTCTCTCTCTGTCTCTCTCTCTCTCTGTCTCTTTCTTTCTCTCTTTCTCTCTTTCTCCCTTCCTTCTTTCCTCCCTCCCTCCCTCCCTCCCTCTCTCTCTCTCTCTTTCTCTTTCTTTCTTTCTTTCTTTCTTTCTTTCTTTCTTTCTTCTCCTTCTTATTCCTCTTCTTCTTTTCCCAATCAGCCTGCTACGATTTCCTTTTCAGAGTCCTCAAATGCTGTCCCATGCATTCTTTGCAAGGTTTTTAGTTGTATAGTGTGGAAGAGACAAGGTATGCTATGCTTTCTCCACCTTACCCAGAACTGGAACCCGAATGATTCATTTTTTAAAAACCTATTTTTTTATCAGGCTTAAGTTCTACATTTTTAAAAGTCAGTTTTGGGCTTCCCTGGTGACGCAGTGGTTAAGGATCCACCTGCCAATGCAGGGGACATAGGTTTGAGCCCTGGTCCAGGAAGATCCCACATGCCGTGGAGCAACTAAGCCCGTGCTCACAACTACTGAGCCTGTGCTCTAAAGCCCGCAAGTCACAGCTACTGAGCCCATGTGCCACAACTACTGAAGCCCGTGCAACTAGAGCTCATGCTCCGCAACAAGAGAAGCCACCACAATGAGAAGCCCACCACCGCAATGAAGAGTAGCCCCCACTCGCCGCAACTAGAGAAAGCAGCAACAAAGACCCAACGCAGCCAAAAATAAATAAATAAAATTTAAAAAGTAGGTTTTATTTTTTTTTATTTTATTTTATTTATTTTTATTTTTATTTTTTTTGCTGTACGCGGGCCTCTCACTGCTGTGGCCTCTCCCGTTGCGGAGCACAGGCTCCGGACACACAGGCTCCGCGGCCATGGCTCGCGGGCCCAGCCGCTCCGCGGCATGTGGGATCCTCCGGGATCGGGGCACGAACCCGCGTCCCCTGCATCGGCAGGCGGACTCTCAACCACTGCGCCACCAGGGAAGCCCCAAAAAGTAGGTTTTATTGAAGTATAAGTTGTATACAATCAAATATATACATAGTAAGTGTACATTAAGTGGACTTTGACAAAGCTACATACCTGTGTATCCATCACCCCAATCAAAATATGGAACGTTTCCTTCACCTTAGAAAATTCTTTCATATCCCTGCTGATTTAAAACAAAAGTCTGAAAACTTCTGGAATTGAAGGTATTTGCTGTTGATTTTTTAGGAGTATTCCAGTGCTTTATTCCTCTCTCCCCTCTCTCTGAATTATTATAATTTTGCTGAACATTTGAAATTAAGTTGCTGATTTCAAGACCCTCTGCCCCATAATATATCGTGTGTATTTCTTAATAGCAAGGACATTCTCTTACATGACTACAATGCAATGATTGAAATCAGGAAATTCAACGTTGATACAGAATAATTCTATAATATTCAGTCCATATTAAAATTTTGTGTATTATCTCACTTTGTGTCCTTTATAGCATTTTTGTCCAATCCAAGATCATTTTGCTGTTTATTTTTGGAGGAGAGTAAAATCTCCTCCCTTTTCCCAATTCGCCAACTCCACATGAGGGACCAAGAGCCTGGAGGACTCCCACATGAGGCAGCACCGAGGTTGATTGTGGCCGGAGGGCAGAGGAGGTGGGAAGCCAGGAGAACAGCCCGTTGTGGAAGGAAACGTTCTTCTCTTAGCTGGGACAGGCAGGCCTCCTGGCAGAACCCCGCTGACCAGTCATCCAGACTGCAACTCCCCAGGAGCTGTGGTATTCTGTGAGCCTGCCATTAAAACAAACACAGTCTGAGACAGCAAGCATATTTCCTAAAAGTCAACTCGATCTACCTCCTGGAGGGGAGGCTGCATGTCTGTGTACCAGTCACATTAGAGTAGTCAATTTCCTGCCAGCAGTCGGTGGAGAATGCAACCCACGTGGGCTGCGAGGGCGCCCTACCTGCCGACACGACAAGGGAAAATCATGATCCCCTCCTGAATATGCACGCAACCCGAATCCTAGAAAACAACTCCTCTCTCACTTGCCCGGGACAAATGTGAATTTAGAAGAACATGCTCTTGGCATCGTTCATTTTTATATGAGTGCAACTTCTTGGGTGTGGGCAGGTTGGGAACACATGTTTGTGGGCTGGTGGATCTTTGAGATGAGTAGCTGATCTCATGTCTCTTGGCCAGTTTAGAAGCAAATTGTTGCCCCTGGTAACAGTTATCAAATTAAAAATAGTAAGTTATGAATATTCTCAATCCTTCTTCACTTACGAGTTTATAGAAACTGTTACTTATTTTTAATAATGGTAGATAATTCATGGCTCTTAGTACTGTAGGGTGTTAATAAAACCCCATAACTAAACCCTTTAAGAGTGGAAGGGAGTGATGATACAGTTCGTTATTAAACAGTCTCCAAATTTACCAGTTACACATATATAGTCTAGAAGAATGTAAAAAAAACCCCACAAAAACCTTTTTCAGGTCAAGTTCTATTTCAAACTATACAGAGGCCACTGACAACTGGTGTGTGTGGGAAGTGGCTCCTCCTTTCTACCTAGTTTGTCACCAGCATCTCAACAGGGATGAATCTTCTCATGTTGGTTCAAGTCTTTATCTTCATGGTTACTATAGAATTTAACTCCTCGCTTTTAGCTCTTTCTTCTTCTTCAGGATCCTACACCCCTCCCTCTCCTCCCCTCACCATCCTGCCTCTTCTATTCTGTATTTAAAAATAGGATGTCAGTCACTCAGCCACATTTGATTCCACCAAATAAGTGTGGGGATGTGATTCTGGGTTGAAGGTTGATGGTGACTTTGGACCAGGTGGGTAGAGCAGCGACAGTGCTGGATAATTAAACTGCCATATTGGCCTTCCTCCTGGCTCGAGTGCTTGACATTATTATGTCAAAAGAATTTCTATCTTTTTTTTTTTTTCAGCTCACCTTGAGTTACATTAGCAAATGTGCCCTGTCCCCCATTTGTTAAATTATCTTTGGAATATTCGGGCTCCAGGAAAGAAAAACCCTACCCATTCAAACTATGTTAACATTAGCCAAAAATAGGAATTAATTTTTTGTCAAGTACAACTCTTTTAAAATAACAAAAGCACAAGGACATGTAAATGCAGTGGTTTCTTCAATAACTTAGGGTCTTTAAAAAAAATATAGATTTGGGCACCCTCCCTGATTCTGCAAAATTAGGATCTCTAGAAGCAAGGCTCAGGTACTACATTTTTAGTGAATTTCCCAGGATTCATGAACTTTAGCTTTAGAGAGCTCATCTGCTTCCCACAGGGGAAAGAGGAAAACAACTTCATCCAGGGAATGGGAAAGTAAGAAGGCATGTGCCTCGAGCAATGGATGAGAGTAATAATATCCCCCAAAGACTTGATGGGAAGAGAGAGGTGATTGCAATGGGTGTAGTGAGGAATGCAGCATTACTGACAAAATGTGGATAATTAATTACTTATTTAGGATTAAGAATTTTTAGGGGCAAGAAAAGTCACATTGATTTACAAAATGAAAAGCCAAGGCAATGATATTCACAGCATTGAAGTTTTCCCAGAGGGGCAAAAATAACAGGAAGGAATTTTGTGGTGAGCTGAAGGAGGACATAATATAGGCTGTTTCTAGTAACTGGACACATTTCTGTTCATTTGGAACCTTAACTCTTCCATACTTTAGGCTCTGTGCAGACTGAAATCTTTGTGATTATTTCCAGATAGATAAAGACTTCTAGTATTCTGTGGTGCATTAGAGAAGGGAAAACGTTTCTATTCGAAAGTGAGAGATGATGAATCAGTCAGTCTTTCATTTATTCCACAAATATTTATTGAATGTCTACTACATGTTAGGTACAAATCTGTGCCTTAGTGACAGACTGATGGACAATCCTAATTATATGGTGTCTGTATTTGAAGACTGGCCTCCTGTGTCAGCTCTCCATTTCTATGTAGCAAATTAACCCCAAACTTACCTTAAAACACTGAACATTTATAATCTCACAATTTCTGTGGGTCAGGAATTCAGGAGCATCTTAGCTGTGTGGTTCTGACTCAGAGTCTTTTATGAGATTGAAGTCAAGATGTTGGCTGAAGATGTGGTGATCTGAAGGCTTGACTGGGTTGGGGGAATGGTTCATGCATGGCTGTTGGCAGGAGGTCTCAGTCACTTGCCACATGGGCCTCTTTTTAGGGTAGCTTGAATGTCCTTACAGCATGGCCGCTGGCTTCCTCCAGAGTGAGTGATCCACAGGAGAGCAAGGAGGAAACTGCAATGTCTTTTGTGCCCTAATCTTGGAGTTACATACTGTGACTTCCTTAGAAATCAGTCACTAAGTGTAGCCCACACACACGAGGAGGGGAATTAGGCCCCATCCTTTTAACGGAGGCATGTTGAAGAACTTGTGGACATCTTTACATAAAGGACTTTGTTACCTTTGTTATAGCTAGATTCAAATGCAAACTTAGAGGTGATGTATAAGCAAGCTGAACCATCTAACCCCTCTCAAGTACTAACTATGCAGTGATTGTTGATAATGGTCACCTATTAGAATAACTGGGGGTAAAGCTTCTCAAAAATATTGATACCTGGGTTCTACCTCCAGACATTCTGACTCAAATGGTCTGGAATGGGGTCTGGATATTGGTAATTAAAAAAACCTCCCCAGGTAATAAACCACTGCCCAATAAACTGAAAAATTACTGATTAATAAATCTTTAAGAGTCTAGCTTTTGGATGTCATTTTAATCTTTATTTACTTGCATCATTTGATGAGCTCTCCAGGTCTTTTGTTTGTCTTTGCCACCATTTTTACCCATTTGTATTCATTTTATACATGTTCCAGTTTAGCTTTCTTATTTATTTTGAACCCATGTTCTCAACTATATTAGAGTTTGACGTAATGATATTTCCTAACAGCTTCATCATGCATTCACACATCTAAAGGAAAAATCTTAACTCCAGCAAAATTGGCTCGAAGCATGTGTGCGCTATGTAAAAATGTCAGGAATGCTATAATTATATTTTATCAGGTGAAGCTTAACATTTTAATAGGCAGTGTCTAAGGCTGATTTGACAGGGTGTTTTTGGATGGTGAAATGGATGCTCAAAATAAGAAAACACCACTCAGAAGCCAAATGAGTCACTTCTGCCAGACAAGTAGGATTGGAGTTTATGCCGAAGGGCATAATTTTTCTGAAGTGCTGTCCTCTTTTAATGTATGTTCATTAAATCTGATTTGGAAGGTTGGGAAAATAACCCCTCTGTGACTTGTTAATCATTAAAGAAGGAGAGTGAACATTGGCAAAGTTCCAGGAGAAGCCCTTAGCTGGGTATTTATTTCATCTCACCATGGGTATAATTCACCAAAAATACTGAGAGTTTAAGCAACTTCATCAGCTGCACAGCTCTATCCATTTCTTTGTGTGTTCATCCACCAAATTAGATGAACGGGCTTATTATACCTGCACTATTTATTATCTTTATTCTCTCATGGGAGTGAATTTAATTTACTTGGGTTATTCTGCTGATGAGTGTGTTGTCTTTGTTTTATTTATAAACAGGACAGTCATGAGTCCCTTGCCTTGAGTTATATCCCTGATGAGAAGCATAATTTTGCACATTAGCTGGGAAATAGATAAGCTGTGCATTTTACATATGCATGAAGCACTTCTAGCTCTTTCATGAAATGTTGATTTTTATCTCTAAGAAAGATTGTTCTTTTCCCTGGAGTGCTAAAAAGATCCCCCTTTGGATAGACAGGTGATTAGGTTGCAGCATCGGCCATCCCAGGACTGCCAGGTTTGACTTCAGTGACCTGACTGCCAGCTTCTTTCCTTCTTTATAAGGCATTCTGCAGGGAATATAGGTTAAAGGGATGGGATTGGAAATTAGATTTGGATTTGAGTTCCATTTTTGACAGCTCACTGTATGACCTTGGGCAAACTATTTTTAGGTCTCCCACAGAAAGTTGTCATGAGGATTAACTCAGTGCACAGATAATTCTTGTTTCTGTTTGCCTTGCATATCTCTTCCCTATCCCTTCTACTGGTTACAGCCCTGATTCCTTTGGGAAATTTTATTCCATAATGCCCAGCCTTCCACAGGGATGGGCATTTGGTCAAAAAAAGTCCAAACAGAATTTTATCAATGGAAATTTATTTGTTTTTAGTACCTTAAAGATATTATTCCATTGTCTTCTGGCTTCCATTATTACTACTGAGAAGTCATCCATAATTCTTATTGCTCTTTTGAAGCTAAATGCTTCTTTTTCCTCTTTCTGCTTTCAAATGTTCTCATTAACATTGAATTTCAGAAGTTTTATTTTGATATGTCCAGGTTTAAAATATATATATATATATAACTTATAATAATTATATATATATATAATTATTATCCCTGCTTGGGGTTCATAGAGTTTCCTGAAACTGTGTTTAGATGTCTTAAGTCCTTTTTGGAAAATTCTTTTCAAAATTGCTTCACCCACCTCCAACCAGTCTCTCTTACCTCCCCTACTGGGCAACCAATTACATGAATGTTAGAGCTTTTTAAGAATTCTCGTATATCTTTTATACTTTTTTTAAAAATGCATTTCCCATCATTTTATTTGTCTCTGTGTTCCATTCTTAGTATGTTCTACTGATTTATCTTCAGATAGACTAATTCTCTGTTGTGTTGTGTCTAATCTGATGTTAAAATAGCTATTGAAATATCAAAAAACTATTTCAGTTTTTATATTTTTTTCAGCTCTAGAACTTCCATTTGAGTTTTTGATGTAGATTACAGTTCTCTGGTTAAATCCTCCATTTTGCTGTCTATTTTCTGAAATATATTAAAATTTTTTTAAAGTCTCTGTCTGATGATCTAACATCCTGTTTTTCTCTCTCTTTGTCTCATCTCTTGATGTGCCTGGTAACTTTTTATTAAATGCCAGATGAATGAATTAAACAGTATAGAAACTCTGAATGATGTTGTTCATCCTCTAGAAAGGGCATACTTTTTATTTTGGAAGGCAGTTAACGTAGAGGCAGATTACCTTTATCTAGTATGAGATTGATCTGATATGAAAGTGAATTAGTCTTTGTAAGGGATGATATATATTCATTTTGCTCTTAATTTTAGAGTGGAACACTTAAAGGCCCCCAGTCAAAACGTTATGATGTTTACCATAGCCTCTTATTTTTGGCTAGTGCTGAACTCCTATTTTTTGTCTCACCATCATTGTGAAACTACTATAAACTCTGCTTACCTTCCTGGGATTTTAGTTTATGCTTTCTCCTTGGCTTCTCAACCTCTCAGCCCCTGGTTACAAATTTCAAAGTTCCTAAAAGGGAAATGCAGAAGCTAAATGTAAAGCTTACTTTCATCTTCTCCATGACCTTGCCCCTCAAGTTATGCCTACTTTGGTAGCCATGAATTTTACTTTTACCCAGTCCCCCGAGACTGCTGAAAGAGCTGTTCATCTTTTTAACCCTTTAGCCATCACTTTGTCCCTAGCTTTTCACCTTTACTTCCCAAATGGCAAATGTTTCAAGGGGAAACTTGGTACAGAATATTGGGCTTCCCTCACATCCTGGCCACCTTGGTAGCTTTTCAGTGGCTTGAAACGTATTTTCTTAAATTTCCAGCTTTTAAAGTTATTCTTTTGGGAACTTTTGGTCTGATACAAACTAGACCACTGCAGTTGGAAGCATCACCCTCTGCTAGAAATTTTAATTTTGGTCTGAGATGCAGAAATGGAAAAACCCAGTGGTTATTTCTAGGGAATCAATTCTGGGACCTCTACTGCTGAGATCTCTTGTGATGCCCTAGTTATGGCATTTCCCTGAGATTGAGTTCTCCTCCCTTTGTTTGAATATATTAGCCACCTACTACTACAGTAAAAACCCTTCTTTTCTTAACCTAGTCTGTGTATCTGTATTTTCAAATAAACCATAAACATGAAACACATTTATCAGTTGGCTACTCAGCATAAGAGGACTAATTTGTATTCATGTAAGAGCAGTTTTGTGATTGTTTTGAGGAGGATGGGAGGCCAAGTGGCCTGGTTTTGCTAGGTTTTAAAACAACTCTGTCACTGGACTGAAATTCCAGTGAAATTCCTTCAAGCTGAAAATCCTATCTTCTGATTTGGAGCTAACTGACCCACAATTGAATACACAAACTTGAATACATAAACTTGCCCTTTTAAACCCTTGATCTTACCACATGATCAGGCTAATGTTTTACATACCATGTTCCTTGTTTTAAAAAAAGCTAGCTCTAAAACTTCCTGCCCATGTAAAGTGAGGCACACCTGAATGGGAATACTACTTGTGTGGATAATGTCATACAAGGTATAGACTTAGTTGGAAAGGTCACTTTGACAGTGAATGCCAGTGGTTCTACCTGACTTATGTGTCACTCTGTAACAACACCTCAA
Organism: Mesoplodon densirostris; assembly: GCF_025265405.1. NCBI lineage: Eukaryota > Metazoa > Chordata > Mammalia > Artiodactyla > Ziphiidae > Mesoplodon > Mesoplodon densirostris. The sequence continues at coordinate 55,692,225 of NC_082676.1, forward strand.
GATGTTCTTTTAACCTGAGCAACTTACAAAGATACTAAAAAATTAATTGGAGAGATCTATCTTTATACTTTGGAACACCTAGATATAGTTACTTCTGCATATACATCCATAACTTTATATTTATATAAATACATGCAGTATATACATCAAGATCTCTGAGTTTTATAGGAGGATGTTCATCATTTACTTCCAGCACAATGAGAACCTACGCATACCACCATTGGCTCTGTGGATGTCAACATCTCAGTTCTTGGTGGATAGTTTAAATTTGAATGCTAGACCTCTTCAATTATGAGACACTTGGGGGCATATGTATATGTATAACTGATTCGCTTTGTTATAAAGCAGAAACGAACACACCATTGTAAAGCAATTATACTCCAATAAATGTGTTTAAAACATAAAAAAGTATTACTAATCCAGTTTTCAGATTCTCCAAAATTTAGACTTTATTGAATCCAGTTTATCAGAGAATTGTGTACCTGGCACACACTCTTTTGCCTTTGGGGAGAATTGTTTGGTTTCTATGATATACAACTTCCATCAGATATGTTCCCTTCCTTCTATATTCCTGTCCATACCATAGGGAAAAATGGCATTATTTATCATCTGGATTATTACAAAACCTAACCTCAACTTCCTGCCCATTGATCTTCCCATATTGTTTGTGGGTCCCATATAATCTGTTCTCCCTTAGATGCCAAGTGATCTTTTCAAAATGGAAGTCTGATTGTGTCACCCACTTGCTGAGAATCCTTCAGTGGCTCCTCATTGGTCTTAGGACAAATTGGTCCATTGTCTGACTCTTGTCTATATCCTCAGCCTCTTCTTCCACCACACTCCACCTTTTTAGTCATAGTGGCTCAAACTCACCATAACAACTTTCTTCCATGGGCAGTTTCATGTGTTGTACCTTTTGCTTGGAACACCCTCCTCTCTTTGCCCAGGGAAAGCCTATTCAACCTTCCGATCTGAAGCCACTCAACCGCCAGTCTAGGTTAAATCATCTATCATCGTCTTTTATTACTGTATGGGTTTCTACCTCACGGCACTTGCATTTATTCCTGTGTTTTGTGGACTTTTGTTTGAATCTGTCATGAGAAGCTAAGCTCCATGAGAGCAGGAATTTTCTCTCTTTCTAGTTATCATTGTTTCTGCTCCTCAGAGTTCAGCACAGTGCCTGGAACATAATAGGTGCTTAATAAATATGTTCTCAGTGAATGAAGGAAACAACTGGCTTAAATTCATTATTTCATCTATTGTGGGGATGGTTTTGAAGATGTTTCCATTAAAATTATCGTTCAATGAGCACATAGTGTAGAACATTTTCTCTGGTTTCAGTTCTAGAGATGAGCTGTCTCATGAATAATTGATGTGTGTTTTTTTTGTCTATAGATACTGAAAATTAAAGAACTGTTCGTTTTCCGCCTTTTGTTTGGCTTTTAAGCAGGCCAGAGTGAAATTTAGCATTGAATTCCAGCTGGTTATGTTCATTAACCAAGATCTAATTATTCAGCAAACATTTATCGAGCACTTGCAGTGTGAAGGTGTCCCGGGCACTAGAGATTGAGGAGTGAACCAAACCAGGCAAGATCTTCTCCTAAAGGGGCTTATAATATTCAGATAGTGGTTAATGAAAGAATTACACAAATAAGTCTCACGGTTGCAATTTTGAGATATGCTGTAGAAAATGTCTGTGCGATTATGAGAACTTGGAACAGGAGAGTTTGTTCTGGTCAAAGTAATGTTGGAAGGGATGTCAGAAGGATAGAAGTTAATTGGGCAGAGAATGGAGGGAAGAACATTCCAGGGAAGAGCATGAGCAGATGTCCTTCTGCAGAAGGGAACATGGTGTGGAGAAGAAACTCAAAATTAAGCCAGTGCCGCTGGTGTGGAAAGAGTAAGGAGAACTGTATGAAGATGAGGTTGGAGGGGCGTGCAGAGGCCAGGCTGTGCAGGGTCTCTTGTAAAACTTGTTAAAGAATTTGGTCTTTATCTGGAGAACAAAGGAAACTCATGAAAGGTTTTTAAGGGTGGGGGCATTTCTACTTTCAAAGAAAAAAATCATTGTTGCCTCTAATGTGGAGACAGCTTATACATGATTTTATAGTCTCGATATTTTGTACGACCTAACTTTTCCTTCTGTAATACTGTCTTAGGCTAAATTCCCTGGAAATAAAGCCAAATCAGAGATTCTTGTGCAAGTGATTTATTGAAAGAGTACTCTCAGGAGAAGAGTAAAAGGGTAGGGGAAAGAGCTTATCAACGATAGGTCCCAAGTGGAATCTAGCTTCAGCCTGATCCCAAGGGGAGCTCTGGAGCATGCGTTGTATCACAGAATTGATCCCACCTTGAGGCAAGGGAACCAGCAGGGATCAACTGTGAGTCATTAGCAGCCAATGCTCCTAGCAGCTATGGGTACATTGGCCTGTGAAAAGGGGTCTGAGTGGGGCACCAAAACTGTCCACCACAAGTGCTTTATTTACTTTTTCTTGATTTGGAAGACATGTAATTTTTAATTATTTATTTATTTATTTCATTAGTAATAAATACATGTGATTAAAAAAATGAAATTATGTACAAAATGTCTCTAGTTTTCTTCCCCAGAGGCAGCCACCATTAAGAATTTCTTGTATATCCTTTCAAAAGTATTTCAAAAGTATGTATTTTTTTAAATTATTGAGGTATAGTTGATTTACAATGCTGTGTTAGTTTCTGGTGTCCAGCAAAGTCATTCAGATATAGATATCTATATATATAGATATATATAGATATATAGATTTACGCTTTTTCTCTCTTTTTTTTTTTTTTTTTGCGGTACGTGGGCCTCTCATTGTTGTGCCCTCTCCCGTCGTGGAGCACAGGCTCCGGACGTGCAGGCTCAGCGGCCATGGCTCACGGGCCCAGCCGCTCCGCGGCATGTGGGATCTTCCCGGACCGGGGCACGAACCCGTGTCCCCTGCATCGGCAGGCGGACTCTCAACCACTGAGCCACCAGGGAAGCCCTACGCTTTTTCTTATTCTTTTCCATTATGGTTTACCATGTACTATACAGTAGGTCCTTGTTGGTTATCTATTTTATGTATAGTAGTGTGTATCTGTTAATCCCAAATGCCTAATTTATCCCTCCCCCACCCTTTCCTCTCCAGTAACCATAAGTTTGTTTTCTAGTCTCATGTATTTTCTCTCACTTTCTGTAAACCAAATTATAGTACGGTATGCTTGTTCTTCTGTACCTTGTTCTCTTCTCTTAGCAATGAAACTAACAGAGCATTGTCTATCAAAACACAGAGAGCTGCATCATCATTTTTAATGGTTGTAGAATATTATATTGTATTGTACCATAGTACATTCACCTTGATTTTTTCACTTAATATTCCTATATGGCTGTATTGTGCGTATGTCTATAAGCCAACTCAAATACTTGGAACAGAGTAGAAGGTAAGTAACTAAAACTAACATATGGAATCTCGTGTCCTATGAGAGTTAATCTGAAAGGCCAGTCATAGGACCTGGAAATATTCACATTCAGAGAGGGAACCGTATTTTTTCCTGTATGACCCTGTGGAGTCTAATCAGTGATGGATATTCAGTCAATTCATTATGCCTGGAGGACCTTGGCTGAAACTCTTGTCATTTCATCTGAACATGGCAGAAGTCCCAAGACAGTTTCAGAGCTTATTTCATAGATTTCCAAGGAATCCATTATGACTACATCCAAAGTTATCCAAACTGTGGTCCAGACTTTATTGATTTAATGTAAAGCCTAATAAAATTCTATGGCTGAAAAATAAACCAGCCTGATCAAGATTTAGCTCAAAGACAATAGTGATGGTGCTTTTCCCCTATAGCTTTGTCTTTGGAGATTTAATTAAGTTATCCAAGTCATGGTTTAATGGAGTCAAAGGTCTGGAACTGTTCCTGCCTAGTTGTGTTTGCAAAGTGAACAGGTGACATTCTGATAAGATGAAGAGCTGCTCTGAAATCTAAAGACAGAATCTTGGCTTCTCCCCTGAGACAGCCTGTGTAGCTGTGATTCACACACTGCAGGCACCACCATAGAGCTGGGTTAGGGTAGGGATGCTGGTGTTTCCCCAAGCGGAGCCTCCCTGGGATCTGTTTCTCATCCTTTCCAAAGGACAGATGCTCCATGGCTAAATGCCATGAGTAAAAGCACTTGGCCCCAAATTGAATGCAGCTCTGTGATTTCTGTTTGATTCTTTTTTTTTTAATTTTAATTTTTGGCTACATTGGGTCTTTGTTGTGGCATGTGGGATCTTTTGGTTGCAACACGCGGGCTCTTTGTTGTGGTGCGTGGGCTTCTCTCTAGTTGTGGTGCATGGGCTACAGAGCGCATGGGTTCTGTAGTTTGCGGCACGCGGGCTCTCTAGTTGAGGTGCATGGGCTCAATAATTGTGGCTCATGTGCTTAGTTGCTCTGCGGCATGCGGGAACTTAGTTCCCTGACCAGGGATCAAACCCGTGTCCCCTGCATTGGAAGGCGGATTCTTTACCACTGGCCCACCAGGGAAGTCCCCTTGTTTGAATCTTTATGAAGTCATGCAGATAGAGCTTAGATGTCTGTTTTTTTCTCAGATAAGCATATTTCAGCAACTCACCTAGAGTTATATTTAAAAGATGGCAATCAAACACAGTATTTTATACTGTCCAGTGTCCAGCTTAAAATGAAAATAATAAGTCTTGAATAAGCCCATTGTTGTCTGAAGATCATTAGGTTAAGTTCAGGTGTTTGGTACCTTGTACAAAATTGACAATGACCCAGGTTCATTTCCTTTCAGTCTCTCTTTGGAAGAGACAGAACTGATGAGCAATGCCAACTACTTTATCCAACATTGCTCAGTGAAGGTGTTGAATAAGATATTATTAGCAAAACTGAATTTTTATGTTGGCACAATGACACATTGATGGATTATATATGTGTATAGTCATTTCTTCTTTCCAGTTTGAACTCCTGATGGAAGATCTTGCAAGCCAGAGTAAAGATTTGGGATTTTATTCTAATTGTTTTTGAAAACCATTGCAATGTTTTAAGGTAAGAATAAGGGCATGTAAGTTGTATGACTTATGTTTGAAATAGATTGTCCTGGCTGCTCTGTAAAGAATATGATAGGGTCCTAAGAGTAGGACATAGACCAGTTAAGTACATATTGCTAATGATCCAAGTTAGAAATGATGCCAACTTGAGCTTGGTTGTAAGGAAAGGAAATAAGAGTGGGTCGATTCCTAATATGTTTTGAAGGAAGCATCCACAGAGCTTACTGATGAGAGGAGTGAGGAAAAAAGAGGGATCAAGTGTGACTTCTAGACTTCTGACCTTGAAGATGTTGTTGATGGTATAATTTACCCAGATGAAGAAGCCTAAGGGAGCCACAGGTTTTCAGGGGAAAGAAAATATTTGATTTTGAATATGTTAGAATAGAGATGCTTCTTGGATATCTAAATAGAGTTATGCGGGGAGCTATTGATCACGTCTGGAGCTCCAGGGAGAAGTCCTGGTTAGAAGTATAAATATGGAAGTCAACACACAAATCCATGTGTTGGATAAATTACCAGGGAAAAGAATATAGATATGTATCAACCATTATTATTATTGTTGTTGTTTTTGGTGCTGCTATTGTTGCTGTTATTACTATTATTATAACAAGGTTTCAGACTTCCTCAAAATTAAAGCTTTGACCAAAGCTTGAGACTTGCTAAGTTAATAGAAGGTAATGGTGGAAATGAGTATAGTGAGCAGGCAAATGACCAATATGCCTGGGTGCTTGTTAGAACATTCTTATCCTTTCTCTGTAGACCAGATGGCTAGCTGGATAAGTAGTGTGATGGATGGTCTGGGACTCTGAACATAAACTCCAAGTGCAAGTTTTCTGGAGAGAGGCCCAAGTCAGTTCATTATAGAGTAGTGAATAAATCTGCTTTATATTCATATTTGGTATGAATAATTGAATAATCCATACTAAGTTCCCTCCTATATGAATATTTTTTCAAGAATAAGATAAGTTGTCATGAGTACATTTGAGTGTGCAAAGGCTTAGCCTATTTGTTTTTAAAAAATAAGTTGGAAACAATTGTTTTTAAGGCCCAACCCACTCTTTCCAGAAAATTCTCCAGAATAAAACTAAGAAAATACTCAAATACTTAAAAGCAAAAGAGCTAAACAAGGCACAGCGAGCTCATATATGACCTCTTTATTCTTAGGTCATTGCCTAGTGAGTCTCTAGGAACTTAATTTACCTGCTGCTGTGGTTATGCAGTGCCTCTTAGACATGTAGAGGCAAACTTTGATAAGAGAAAGTGTTTTGAATATTCATAGAAGGTGGAATTAGGAGTGACCTTGGTGTTACCATGTGGAAGTCAGGTATACCCAAGAATAGCACCAACAGCAGGATCTACAAGATTTTGTTTGTTCACTGTTCACCCAAGCCTTATTTGAATGCAACTTAGACGTGAGTGTACATGATTGAAAAAATAATTTCTTTGGCTGTCCATTTCTTAAATTAATAAACCATCCTTTGCTCTGTCAATTAGAAGGAGGGGCATGTAGTGCTGCCTGATGAATAGCAACAAGAAGATGATCCACGGTGATATTTTATCTTCTCCGGTGCCAAATTCAGAGCACGGCAGCCTTGAGGACGGTTTGGCAGTCTCTATAATACTGGTGATAAAGTAATTTTTCCACATGCCTAAATCAGTCTAATCAAACCTATCAGAATTCTGAACATCGAGATGTTAATGCTACCCGGAATTCCCTCCTGCCTTGGACAATGTCAGATAGAAGCCCTAATAGTAACTTAATTCTGTTATTTTACCCATGAGTGCTGTTTATCTTCCGCTCTCTCATTTCCTTTCCTATTTATATCCCAGTGAATCTGGTACATGATAAATCCATGAATTCATATTAGTTGCACATTCATGTGGTGGGGGTACAATAGGAGTAAAGACTACAAATAAATAAACACAAGGCAAACCGACTCTAACAATGGGGCACAAATACCTACCAGTTTTGTTTTGGGGGTATTTTTTTTGTTTGTTTATTTTTTTTTTTATTTTTATTTTTTTTTTCTTTTTGCGGTATGCGGGCCTCTCACTGTTGTGGCCTCTCCCGTCGCGGAGCACAGGCTCCGGATGCGCAGGCCCAGCGGCCATGGCTCACGGGCCCAGCCGCTCCGCGGCACACGGGACCCTCCCAGACCGGGGCACGAACCCGCATCCCCTGCATCGGCAGGCGGACTCCCAACCACTGCGCCACCAGGGAGGCCCTGTTTGTTTATTTTTTGGACATTGGAGTTCCAAATGGAATTCTGTATCCAGTTCTCAGCATGGCACTTCTTTTCAAGATTTAATGCTGCTCTCATAACTCAAGCCATTATGAATCTACAGTAACAAAATTGGTGTGATGTTGGCATAGCTATAGACAAAGAGACCAATGGAACAAAAAGAAGAGCCCAAGGGTAGAAGTGGTTTTACCTATCAGTGGAGAAAACGTGGATGTTTTAATTAATGTTGCTGAGACATTTGTTATCTATATGGAAAGACATGTAACTGGACCCCTACCTCACACTCTACACAAACATGAATTCTGAGTATATTGAACACCTAAATGTACAAGGGAAAACTAGAAAGCTTTTTAGAAGATAATATATATGTGGATGTTTTCATGAACTTAAGATATCGAAGGATTTCTTAAACAAGACCTAAAAGCACAATCCATAAAGAACATGATTGACAAATTTAACCAAGTGAAAACCAAGCATAGGCATTTATCCGAAGACATTGCATAAAAACTGAAAATGGAAACTTTGGTGCTGAATTCCTTCAGTTCTATTTGGGAATGTTGGTATATCAAGACCATCCCAAGCTATAAGAATATAGACAGGTGTCAGGGCTGCTTGGACATGACAACTCTTGCTGACCTCATCTCCATTATTGGTGACCCTGTCCTTCCTATCAAAATCATGGAGAGAATAAATTTAGCATAATTGCTATTCTCTGCTTTTTCTGCAGAGTGTGAAAGTACTTTTGCACTCCTCTAGTTAGAAATATGCTCTGTGGCTTCTCTCACTGTTGCCAAAATATACAATTTCTTCAAAGAGCTGTAGTTTATAACTCAAAAACATTTGTGTGTGTGTGTGTGGACGTGCATGCTTGAGAAGTTCAAGAAGCAATAAAAATGAGTCTCTCCTTCAAGTTTAAATATAATGCAGTCTTATTACAGAGAAAATTTGCAATACAGAAAAATAAAAAAGAAAACAAATCACTCATAATTCTCCTACCATCCTAGTCATTTATTAACATTTTGATGTTTGGTTTTTTTTCTATGTGTATCCCATTGTAGGTACATTATTGAATTCTGATCAATTCACTTAAGATAATAATACAAGCTTCCTTTGTGTTGTTATAAACTTGGTAGAAACATTTTTTTAACTTATTTTTTCCCAAGTTTTATTGAGATATAATTGACACACAGCACTGTATAAGTTTAACATATACAGCATAATAATTTGGTTTTGCATCCATCTAGAAACATTATTTTTTTAAAAAATATTTATTTATTTATTTATTAGGCTGTGCTGGGTCTTAGTTGTGGCATGCGGGATCTTTAGTTGTGGTATTCTAGATCCTGCATGCTGCAACTAGAAACATTATTTTTAATGGCAGCCCATGGGAAACAGCACACCATTCTCATTAGGATCCTGGGCAGGCCATACTATCTAGGTTTGAATTCTGAATCCATCACTTATTAGCTGCGTGGTCATGGGCAAGAGACTGACCATCTCTTGCCTCAGTTTCCCCATCTGTAAAATGGACTAATAGCAGTATCTACCTCATAGGAAGGGCTGTTGGAATTTGATACTTATAAACTGTGCTTCGCAGGGAGTAACTGGTAGTTGTTGTTATTATTATTCTGTGTGTATAGGGGTTGATGGGTTTCATCACCCTCCAGGCCCACTCAAGTATTAGTGCTAGAGCTTTCCTTGGTATCTTCTCATTGCTCTCTGTACATAGAGGTTGAGGGGCTCGTGAGTGTCCTGAAAGGCATCAGTCCACTTGGGGTAATTTAGAGATATTCAAATGCTCAGGGCATAGGTGGTTATTCTTTTGACAGAATATCATTGGAGAGCTGCAGGTAGCTACTGTGGGAAGGCCCTCATTGATAGCAGCAAGGACTGACCACTGGGTTCTAAGCATCAGCCCCATTACAAGCTTCCTCTAATGGGGATGTTGAGCCTATTTTGTGATGCTGACTTCTCTTCATGTGGTACCCTGAGGTCCGTCCGTCTTTTCCTGTCTTAGGCAGCATCCACCCTCCAAGATCATGTCCCATCTCTTCACCCAACCAGAACAGAGATGGGAAGTATGATTGCCTACCCTTTTCTTTCCAGCCAATTATTGTTGCATAAACTTCATCAGCCAGCTTTCTCCAAAGGCCATTCTTTGTGATTATTTATCAAGGCTTATTTTGGAAGTTAAAAAGACTGGATACGGCCTGTTTATTTCTTTCCATTCTTACCATAACAATCCCAGTTTCCTTTGAATGCCTCTTATTAACTAGGAGAAGGGTCATGTATAATGGAGCACAGAAAAGAAAGCACAAAGATTAATATTTTAAAATATTATCTCATCATAAATGAATGTATCATAATTTACTTAATCACTCTCCTATTGCCGGACATTCAGATTATTTCCAATTTTTAGCTATTAAAATGACACTGTGATTAACAATGCTAAAAATTCTTTCATGTGTTGGATGGCTTAGGATGAATTACCAGAAGTGGAAATTCTGGGTCAAATAATACAAAAAATAATAAATGCTTTAAGAATTTTCTTTCTTGTGTTAAGGGTAGTTTGCATTGCTTTATCAGGTGGTAGAAAGTTAAGCATAAGGACAGTATCAGATTTTTTAAATTATTGCCATTTAACTGTCTGGATGCCTATAGTGTCCAATTATGTTGACTGAAAAGAGCCCCAGCAGCTTATTGATGTCTGAATTTCTTTGGCTAATGACTTTCTTTGCTTGTTAAACTATTAGTACTTTTGGGAAGAGTAAAAATTTATGCACTTAAAGACAGACTTCATTTTATTGGATCTTTAAGCATTGATTAATGGTGGTAGCATGGCCAGTGGAACAAGGGGGCAGGCAGGGTGTCACATGTGGCATTGAATGGGTCCTGGAAGTACCAGTAGCCAATTTTCAGTCTTCCAGTCTTTAAAGGAAAATGAAGAGAGTAAACTGTATGGGCCATCAAGATGACTATTATGTCTCAATTCCATGATCATATTTTCAAACAGAGGAGAGTAGATCAAAATAAACACCAAGAACACAGATGTCCCTGATGTACTTTTGTGATGGTTGGAGAGTGTTGTCCATTCTCACAATTGGTCTAAGCTTTGTCCAATGGAGAATTCTGCCAGGAGTGCTATCAACCTGAGCCTACCATAGACACCAAATCTTGAATGAGATGGAGTTCTATCCCTCTATAACACAAAGCTTTATAAAGGCAAAAAGGTGTTCATTGAGAGTAAATAAATGGTGTTACGGAATATTATGTATAATTTTATTATATACTCAAAACAAACATATTTATATATTACAAACTAAAAATGATGTACATAGGGCTTGCAATTAATATCCATCTGGTCCTCACTAGGAAATCCTGAAAGCTTTAGTCAGTGACTATTCTCATTTGGTCTGGATTTTTCTTTCTTCTATAAAACCTCTAAGGTCTGTGAATTATTTTCTGCATATCTCATCTTCTTCTTGCTTTATGTAGACCTCTGCTGGAATGCTTGCTTCCCTGAGTTTAGAGAACTTATTACCAAAAATTACAGGAAATCCTGTCTCTGAAAGTGTAAAGGCTCAACATTTAGTTTAAATATGGAGCCATCATCAACTGTGTTGCTATGGAGATCCTTCCTTTTATGTGCTCTGCAACATGTCTGCTGCCAATTATCCAGAAATAACTTCTCTATTTCTATGGAATATTCTGTGTCTCACCTACTGTTGCCTCTGTATTCTGTTTGAGCTTTGGTGGAAGGAGGAGGGATTTTCATTTCTATTCCTTGCAGGCAAGAAAGATAATTTTCAATGTGTCCAAGCTGAAAAGGATCCCCCACTGTGTCACTTCCTGTGTCACACTATTAAACCTCCCCCTTAGCTGCAGTGGATGAAGGTACATGTTTTATCTATTTTATACTCACAATAGACTAGACTACCATCTTGGTGGCAGTGGTGGGAAAGGTGATTATGGGTCAATTTTACATTATAGACTCTCAGGTTATTGGTTTTTTCCCTAGTAGTTTGATGAGTCATATTATTTTCCATATGAGCTGCCACTCAGAGTCACTCCAGTGAGCAATTAGGAGTTGAGGATGGGATTTGTCTACTTCCATATTTTGATTTGGATCATCCATGCTTGGGAACTAAAGAGTCTTCCTTGAACTGATTCAACATTATGTGGGCACATTTGAAAGCATTCGGTCTCTAACCATTGAGCTGGATCCCTTTGGTGGCTTTATAATGCAGCAAGAATTTCAACTGTGCAAATCCCTATCTTGATTCTCTTGGTAGGTCAACTGCCTCTGTTGCTATAGGAGCCTGCTTTATCTGTTGCTTCATGCTGAAAGCTGATGAGGCTTTTGTGTTTGATCATTCCTTCTCATAGGCTCAACCAAGTGGTGTTCCAAGAATATCCCAGCTTTACAGAAGCCCTCCATTGTATTTTACAGATTCACTTTTAGAGAGTGGTTTAATGAACACTGAAGTGTTCTGAAGTGCTAAGTTTCCTTCATTTGCAGCAGGGATAAGAAACTGGGAAAGTTCTTCGAACACTTTGCCCAACTTGGAGGCCTTTGCATAAAGGGAAATGAAAGATTTGACTGCATGCATCTTCTTCCCATTTTTACTGCCCACTCAGAGTCTGTGAGGAGAATGTAATCCAAAATGCTTGGAGAATACCATGGATCAGATCCAAAAGTATCACTGGCTGGGTCTGAGGGAAAGATGGTGGACAATGGAGGAGGACCCATAAGAGATTGCCCAGTTTCATACTATTCATGGGTCAATTTCTGACTTTCAGGCAAGCAGATTCCAAATCTTTCAAACTACTGAAGCATCCCTAAATCAGAATCCCCAGAGAAGCTGCATATAATGGACTGTTAAATATGGTTATTGAGCTTTGATTCTCTATCTTTGGTAGATTCAATGACTGCCCACATTCCTTGGTCATATGATGCAATAGAAATCACCATGACTCTTGACAGCATCACCTAAACACTTTTCTTCTTCCTCTCCAAAGCTTTTAAAGCTACTGTAGAAGAATAGGGGTTGTAGGGTGGGATCACTACACAGTGCTGAGATGATACTCTGTTAAAGATTAGCCCAAAAGTGGCATTATCAAGTTAAAAGGGAGGTGCACTTCAAATTTAGATATTGCCAAGTGACAACTTAAGGAATTTGTCCTCCAAGAATTGTCACATTGTTACACAAAGCTGTGTGTATAAAGGTGTTCATTATAGCCTTGTTTATATTAATAAAAAATGGAAACAACCTAAGTGTCAAACAAAAGAGGAGTGGCTGAATAAATGACAGTGCATCCATATAGTGGAATACTGTCTGCCTTATACAGACTAAGGTAGAAGTTTAAAGTGTGACTCTACAGTGGAATATAACACTGAATATAAGGGTATAGTAAAAAATCTGGAAGGCCATGTGCAAACTTATTAACAGTGGTTAACTATGGACAGTCAGTTTGGAGAGAAGAGATTTTTACTCTCTATGTACTTTATTTTATAGATATATGAATTATATATATTATATCTAAACATATTTATATTACTTATAAAATCTTTTTAAAATGTTTTGAAAAATCAACTCTCCGTATTTTTTAAATTTTATTTGTTTGATTATACAATTCAAATCATGGATAAAGAGTCTATGACAGACTCCCATGGATGTCTTCAGGTCATGCATAGTTACTAGTCCCCAAGTGATAACTCCATCTCTTCCTCTCCCATTCAAGAGAGCACTCAAAATGACTTGAGTCAGGGTACTATGATTATAAGGATAACCTTAAATATGTTGTAATTTACTTTTTTTTTTTTTTTTGCGGTACGCGGGCCTCTCACTGTTGTGGCGCGCAGGCTCAGCGGCCGTGGCTCACGGGCCCAGCCGCTCCGCGGCATGTGGGATCCTCTCGGACCGGGGCATGAACCCGTGTCCCCTGCATCGGCAGGTGGACTCTCAACCACTGCGCCACCAGGGAAGCCCCGTAATTTACTTTTAAAAGTAAAGGTATTGATAAACTTTGTATCTATATCTAAACTTTATAGATATATAGATATATGTCTATCTGTCATCCATCCATCTAGCTCAAAAGCAAATTATATGAGGCACATGTGATTGAGAACCACTAATATTGATGGGCAGTCATTGCCTTCAGGAGAGATGTTGTGCAAAGGTGTGTGTGTGATACCGAGAAAATCAAGGTGCCATATTTATTTATTTATTTATTTATTTATTTATTTATTCATTTATTTATGGCTGCGTTGGGTCTTTGTCGCTGCACGGGCTTTCTCTAGTTTCAGGGAGTGGGGGCTACTCTTCATTGCGATGTGTGGGCTGCTCGTTGAGGTGGCTTCTCTTGTTGCAGAGCACGGGCTCTAGGTGTGCGGGCTTCAGTCGTGGCACATGGACTCAGTAGTTGTGGTGCGTGGGCTCTAGGGCAGAGGCTCAGTAGTTGTGGCACAGGGGCTTAGTTGCTCCACGGCATGTCGGATCTTCCCGGACCAGGACTCGAACCCCTGTCCTGTGCATTGGCAGGCGGATTCTTAACAACTGCACCACCAGAGAGGTCCCCACGGTGCCACTTTACCATAAAGCTTCTTGAAGTAGAGAAGGGAAGTACATACCACAAGACACCCCACGATCAGCTCCTGCCTTGATTTGAGTGCACAGATATTCTGAGGGCAACTTCCTGCTGGGAGATTGAGGGAAGTCCTCATGAAGTAGGTGTTTCAACAAAGTGGTATGATTAAAAAATTCAGAGGTATGTATAAGCAGGTGGGAGCTGGGGAGGGGTGTGGTAGGCAAAGGTTATCTTTAGAGAACACTGCAACCTTCGTGAAGACGAGATTTGTTTCATTCACTATGATTTGCCTAATGTCTACAGCCAGACATTGAGAAGGTGCTCAGTAATATTTGTTGTGTAGTTAACAAGTCAAATTTAGCAACAGCAATAGAAGTTAATCTAGTCTAGAAACCAGCGTATGGATCCCAGTGCCCTGTTGGTAAAACAATAGCTGTTCTGCATTTTCCTAATGTGCTGGGCCCCTGGGAGTGTTGCTGGAATAAGTCCTTCAACAGTAGCCTTGGAGGATTGATGATTTCTTGGGTCCAGAGCTCTTTATTGACTGCTGAGCAGAATACAAAAAAAGAAGACAAAATCTCTGCCAGAAAACAGTTTACTGATTCCTCTATGTGACTGGCTTTTGATAAGTTGCACATTTGCATAGCTCCAGACACTATCTCTGTATTTATGTGACCCTCACACTAATTCCTGAGTGATGATGGATGGCTTGAATTATTTATTTTTTATTTTTATTTTTTTTTTTTATTTTTGCGGTATGTGGGCCTCTCACTGTTGTGGCCTCTCCCGTTGCGGAGCACAGGCTCCGGACGCGCAGGCCCAGCGGCCATGGCTCACGGGCCCAGCCGCTCCGCGGCATATGGGATCCTCCCAGACCGGGGCACGAACCCGTATCCCCTGCATCGGCAGGCGGACTGTTAACCACTGCGCCACCAGGGAGGCCCAATGGCTTGAATTATTATTCCCCTTTTACCACTGCTGGAATCAGAAGTCAAGGGACGACTTGGTCTCACAGCCCAGGATTACAGAGCCAGGGAGAAAAATCTATGTCTCCCAACCTTGCTGCAGTTCTCTTTCTACTCACACAGGCTGGGACCCTGTGAGATGTCCGTAAGCAGCTTGGTAAGTTTGGGAGGTACTGCTTGCTGTAGTAATTAAGGTGTGGATAATAGATTTCCACTCCTCTGGGAAAGAAGAAAAAACAAAGCAAAACTAACAAACTAACAAAAACCCTCTGAGACTCTTCTGCTTTGTGTATTGACTTGAGGGTTTCAAAGTATACTGAGCCTTGCCTGAGTTAAGGTCTCTGCTTTGACTTTCTGGAAATGCCAGGAATGAAATTTGTCTTTTTTCTACCCTCGATTAGAATTGTTGAATCTCTTCTGTTTAGTTCTGAATACAATCCTCTTTAATTTACAGTGCGCAAAATCCATCTTTCCATGTCTACTTCCCCAACATTTCCTTCTCCAAACAGTCCTGGACATTTGGGTGGATAAAGCATGGATTATATATGCTGAGATGTCAGGGCAGGGCTCACCCTTGGAATAATCACGAAGCATTTGACCATATTTGGTTTCTTCCTTTCCTTTTACATCTTCCCCTTCTATGCTCATTTCCCTCATATTTTCCTTCTTTGCCATGTCTAAATATACCCTCTAATTCCATGAAGCATTTAAAAACAAAATTGGATATTCATTCATTCAATAGTAATGACTACAGGCCTTCTATGTGCCAGGCACTTTGCTATTGGTATCAGTTTTCTATAGCTGTTTAATAAGGTACCACAAACTTAGTGGCTTAAACAAACACATTTATCTCACACTTTCTATGGGTCAGCAATCCAGGCTTAGCTCCATCCTCTGCTCAGGGTCTCCTTTGGCTGAAATCTAGGTGTCCCCTGGGGCTGCAATCCCATCTGATGCTTGGTGTGCTCTTCCAAGCTCACTGGTTGGTGGCAGAACTCATTTCTTTGTGGTTGTATGACTGAGGTCCACTTTGTTTGTTAGCTGTTAGCTGGGGACCACTTTCAGCTCTCGGAGGCCACACTCAAGTCCTTGACACATGGTCTTCTTCTCTTACAACATGGAAGCTGACTTCTTAGACACTGGACAAGCATCTACTGCTGCTTCTCCTCTCTCTGACATCATTTAAGGACACTTGATTAAATGTCAGTCTCCCCAGGATAATCTCCCTTTTGATTAACTCACAGCCTCCAAATTAAGGACTTTGTTTCTACAAAATGTCATCATCTTTCCCATATATATATATAACCTTCTCCTGGGAGTGTTGGCCCATCATACTCTTAAGTCCTGCCTGCACTCATGGGAAAGGATTATACAGGGCATGTATCCCAGGGGACAGGAATCTTGGGGGCCATCTTAGAATTCCTCCTAGTAAGCTATGCAGTAGATACAACTGTGACTAAAACATGCCTGATCCCTGCCCTGACGACACATATATTTAGTGGGAGAGCCAGACAGCAATAAAAATGTAGTTAAAATTTGTGATACATTCTGTGAAAGAAACAGATTGATATGAAACCTACTAGGCACAGGTGACATTTAGATGGGACAACATTTATACAGAGTAGTATGAAGGATGAAAAAGAGCAGTGGCCTAAGATCTGGAGAAAGAACGTTCCATGCAGACCCACTAACCAGTTCAAAAACATGGAAGTCAAAAAAAACCTGTGTTTCTGTTTTTGAAGAACAGAGAGGAGGCTGCTGTGATGGGAGCAAAGGAAGGAGGAAATGAGGTCTGAGAGGTAGGCAGGGGCCAGATTAAGCAGGGACTCAGAAGCCATGGTAAAAAGTTTTGGGGATGGGAAGCTAAAAGTAATTTTATTCAGGGGAGAAATATGATCTGATTTGTTTTAAGATCTGTGATATTTTAACATAGAATAAGAAATATATATTTAGTCTTCATCCCATTTTTTGGCACAGAGCTGCTAAAACCCTTGGAATTTACTAAGGGGTGAGAGAGATAAAGCTATCTTTTGTTATGTTAATGAGATGACGGTTGGACTGAACCCAAGGATGATGACTAGCTATCAGTGGAGCCAACCAAGTGATTAGAGGATTGGACTTTCAGTTCCTCCCAGACCTCTGGGGAGTGGAGAGAGGCTGGAGATTGAGTTCAATTACCAATGGCCAAAGATTTAATCAACTGTGCCTATGACATGAAGCCTCCATAAAACCCCAAAATAACAGGGTTTGGAGAGCTTATAGGTTGGTGAATTTTGGGGAGAACGGCGCACTTGGAGAGGGTATGGAAGCCCTGTGCTCCTTCCCACACACACTGCCCTGTGCATCTCTTCCATCTGGCTGTTCCTGAGTTATATCCTTTTATAATAAATAAGTGATCCAGTAAGTAAAATGTTTCTCTGAGTTCTATGAGCTGCTCTAGCCAATTAATCAAACTGCCAGTCTAGAGGTAGTTGGTCAGAATCCCAGGTAACAACTTGGACTTTTGAATGGCCTCTGGAGGTGGAGAGTCAGTCTTGTAAGACTAAGCCTTTACTTAACCTGTGGGATCTGACATTATATTCGGTAGATAGTGTCAGAATTGAGTTGAATTGTAGGACACCCAGCTGGTGTTGGAGAACTGCTTGGTGGCATGGTGGTGAAAACCCCCCACAAGTTGGAATTGGGTACACAATTATAAGATCACTCTATGGGGAAATTGGATCTTAGAAGTTCAGGAGAGGCAGCTGGGAGACCAGAGGGGAAAATACTAAGAGAATGCAGTAAAGAGATGATGGAGAGCTGCACCAGAGTGGTGGCTGGGGAGACGGACAAAAGGAAATGGAGTCGAGACATATTTTGGAGACATTAAGAAGGACAGGAGTTGCTGATGGATGGGATGTGGCACCTAGCAGGGGCATTTCAATTTTCAAAGGTTAATCACTTTGCTTAAGGTCACACAGTGAATAAGCATCTACAGGCAGGTTGTGGGTGCAAGTAGTCTAGCTCCAAATCTGCTGTTCTCTCTCCATCCCTTTAATTCTTTAGTGAAAGAACAATGCGAACCAAGCAGTTGATATCATTAATTGAGATTGCGGAAAATATGCTGCAGACCTGCTTCTTTTTTTTTCTTCTTCTTAAAAATTCAGGTAAACATAGTGGGGGGTTGCTCAGTGAAGTTGATTTCAGACACACAGCAGAGGCAGTAGCTTGCAGTGAATGGCAACTTGAAGCAAGACCTTAGTTCCCTGACTAGGTATCAAAAGTGGTGAGAGCACCAAGTCCTAACCACTAGACCAGGAGGGCCTGTGGCTAGAGTCTAGGCCCCAGTCCTTGTCTGCCTTGAAAAAATAGAATTCTGACAAGGAGATAGAAGGTAGAGAGGAAAGTAAGGCATACATGCGGACAGACAGTAGTGCCTTTGGGAAGTTTAAATCATTTATAAGCTGGCAGTCTTTCGGGTCTTTGTTTTCCTCTGGCCAATTGCCTTGCTTTGACCCCATGGCTCAGTTGCCTCAGAACCCTCCACTATGTGTGCATGCATCCTTCAGCCAAGATGGATTTCAGTGCAAGGGCCTTTAGGGGAGTTAGCACACTTTATTATGGTCTGGCATCCCCTCCCTTTTTGACCCCCAAGGAGCCTTTCTGTGCATCTGCAGTCAAGGTCACTCTAGCCCCAAGGATGGGAAATATGTGACTTCTTGATCTTTTACCCAAACAGGGTTTAGCCCCTGCCCCTGCCATTACTGTTATCCTAAAGTGTCCACAGGAGACAAAATCCAGCTATTTACATTTTTCCTGTTGTTATTTCCATCTCAAAGTATAATAAATAGGAGGCTGGCTGTAAATGTCTAACCTGGAGCCTATCTATCCCCTGCCTCAAGAAATATGAACAGGAGGCCATTTGTAAATGCTTAGCCTGGAACACATCTATCTCCTGCCTCAAAGTCAGCATATCCATATCTTTATTGCAAACAAGTATAGAATGATCCTGGAAGCCACAGTCAGCCAGAGAGGAATTGTCAGATGGTTTTTTGACCGCAAGGAGATTATCTTTTCCTGGAAGATTTCCAAAGGAACCCATTACGGGGTTCTGCATACTAGGTGGTTAGTGTCATGCTGTAAAAACAACTTGGTATAATGAATAAAGGAAGAAGGCAAAGAGGGGTTGATTGCGCTGGATTTGGATGATTTGTAATTTCGATTTTTAAATTTGTGAGTCAGGTTTAAGGACGATGATGACCTACAGAGTCACTCGAATTATCATAAAAACAAGTTCTCTCTCACCACTTGCCCTCCTGACCGCCCTGTCCAGAGGAAGACAAAAACATTTGCATAAGCACCAGACTAAATGATTTGGTGTCTATTAATCTACCTGCTAGAGATAATCGTTGTGTTTTTAACATGGCTGTAAATTGTATTAACACAGACAGAGCTGGTGAGAAATTAAGGATCTTATAATGCCAGAGCTAAATCAACCAACTTAAATGACTACTTGTACCACAGTTTATATCTCAGGAGCTCCTCTTGGTTTCCAGTGGAAAACAATAAGATGCACCTCAAAAGATGAGGTACACAGAGAGAAGAACTGCTCTTTTCTGAGCAGTAGCTGGGAAGGAGCCATGCAGTATGAGCACCACTGAGAATGTGTTTCAGAGTCCTCCAGCTTCCTAGAGGGGCCAAGAGACAGCTAAGTCAAGGAAAGTCAACTTATAGCAACAATGTTTTAGAGCTTATTTTATGAATCTGTCAAATTTATGCTTGTTAAGTGGAGTACAGAGTGCAGGATGGTGAGCTATGGTTCAACAACAGACCACAAGGGAAATTGGAATAAAGAACTTTATTACTCACAGGTCCTGGAGGAAGTAACTGGTATGCCTCAAGGGGTCACATGGGGAGGTCAAGGCAGAGTACAGATACATATAGAGAGATAGGAGTTGGGGCATATGCCTTTATTAGGGTCGGTAGGTGGAGTGCTTTTGGGCTAAGGAGAGATTGGTCAATTTAAACCAAAAGAGCAGGATTTTGGTAAGCACCATGGGGGTGTTATCTAAGGCGTAAACATAAGGGACATTGGGGAAGTCATATCAGCAACTTACATTTGCTTGTGACTCTGCTGGTTGCTATCTAGGGCATGCTGAAGGTCTCTGCAGACCATTTAGCCAAACAGAGTGGATACCAAGGCAGCAATACCATGAAGTAGTTTAGCTAAACTCTCAACAGCTTACTACTAACCTCTGTTACTACCTTTATTGGTACTATGATTCATCATCATCATAATAATATATAATAGCTAACAGTTACTGAAAACTATCATGGGCTAAGCATTATGTTAATTGTTTTACACTAATTGACTCATTTAATTCTTACAATAATCTTGCCTTGCACATAATAGTATTATCTCATTTAAAGGAAACAGAGGCTTAGAGAGATTAAGGAATTTTCCTAAGGATTCATAGACAGTGAATGGCAGAGCTACTATTAGAATCCAAAGGTATTTCACTCTGGTTTTAGTGCTTTTAAATATGAAATATAAATATAAAATAAGTGCCTTAGATCCTGGACCTTAGAAACTGTCAAGTTAATCTAGTCCATCTCTTCTCTCCCTTCTTCCCATTCTTTTATGGATAAGAAACTGTATCTTAGAGAAGTGGAGTGACTTGCCCAAGGTCATTTACTTGTGTAAATGTTTAATGAGCTGGAAGTCCAGGAGAGATTCAGTTGCTTAGGAAGAGCTTTTGAACATCACTGGCATTCTAGAGGTGTTCTCAATAGGAAAATGAGAGCCTCTGGCAGAAAAAGAGTTTTTGGGCACCTGAGAAAGATGTAGAAGGACTGTAGCTATGTTTGTTCATGAGACGACTTTAGTCTTGACGTGCATAAGTCCTGCTTCAGTTAAAGAAAATGTCCGGGCTTCCCTGGTGGCGCAGTGGTTGAGAGTCCGCCTGCCGATGCAGGGGACACGGGTTCGTGCCCCGGTCTGGGAAGATCCCACATGCCGCGGAGCGGCTGGGCCCGTGAGCCATGGCCGCTGAGCCTGCGCATCCGGAGCCTGCGCTCCGCAACGGGAGAGGCCACAACAGTGAGAGGCCCGCGTACTGCAAAAAAAAAAAAAAAAAAAAAAAAAAAAAAGAAAATGTCCTACTGAAATCTGAGGGAAAAAAAATTAAAGGAAGCAGTGATTTAAAATCAATAGGAAATGATTTTTTTAAAAATCGCCTAGTTACACCTAGAAGTTTCTCATTCTGTAGTATTTTAAAATACAGTTATGATAGAGTCCCCTCCCAGGAAATATCACCCTAGATATTAATTTATAAATGACCCAGATTTTCAAGTTCCACCATGTCATTTTTTCCCATCAAACTAATAAGTTATTATTTCCTTAGTCTTCTTCACATGGTCTGCTTCTAGACCAGCATTAGCAAAGGGAGAGGGCAAAGTAACCTTTCTTTATTTTCTTTTTATTTTAACTCATAGGAATTACTGCATTTTTGATGATTAATGGACAGCAGTGTTTGGTGGTCAACTAGGTCCACTCACTAGTTTCAACTTACAGAGACATAATGTTCTTACAGTTGTTCCTTCAAATCACGAATGGATCATTTCAAATGATAGATATTTAGGGCCACTCATAAATTGTTAGAATCAAGAAAGATAAATGTCAATAGTTGACTGTACTAGCAAAAGTAATTGGCGCTTGTGCTTAATTAAGTACAGTTTTTAAAATTAAAACCATGATTGAAGAGAGAAACGTTCTTTTTACTTTAGGTAATTATGGGCATAGGAATTATTTCTTTCTAGATTATGTAGTCGTAACCCATACCCCACCCTTGTTTATTTTGTCCAGAAGTCCTAGTTGCTGATCAAGTTCTATGAAAGAAGCAGCTTAGAGGTGTCTGGTCTTGCAAATCGATGCATACTGTTTCTCAAACTTCCATGATGATGGGGTACTTGTCAAATCTAGAGATTACCCGATTTCTTCCCCAGGAAATTCTGATTCAGTAAGGCTGGGTTGGAACATAGGAATCTGTTTTAACAAACACTCCAAACCATTCTTGTCATTGAGAAAGGTTGAGAAATACTGTGATATGAGAGGAAACACCACTCTTTGCCTGAGGTGTAATGATTTCAATAGGAGAAGGGTCCCAGCATAGATCTAAAAGATCCTTAAGCAAGTGCCTCATTCAAGTTGCTGTATGCCCTTTTCCCCCTTTGGATACCTGGTTGGTTTTGATAATGGTTACATTGGTTTATCTCTGTTGTAGGTAACACAGTTAATACTTCCCTCCTCCCCCATGTTTATTAGAGATACGAACGATATATTTTTAGAAAACCAAATTGAGCTTCTAGAAATGAATACTGTAATGTCTGAGATAAAAAATAATACACTGGGTGATATTAACAGCAGATTAGATGTTGTAGAAGAAAAGATTAGTGAACTTGAAGATGTACTGATAGAAGCTACCTGAAATAAAATGCACATAGGAAAAACACTGGAAAAATAAACAGCATAAATGAGTTGTGGGAAAACTTTTTTTTTTCCACTTTTTTTTGTGTGTGTGTGTGGGACGCGGGCCTCTCACTGCTGTGGCCTCTCCCGTTGCGGAGCACAGGCTCCGGACTCACAGGCTAAGCGGCCATGGCTCATGGGCCCAGTCGCTCCGCGGCATGTGGGATCCTCCCGCACTGGGGCACGAACCCATGTCCTCTGCATCGGCAGGCAGACTCTCAGCCACTGCGCCACCAGGGAAGCCCGTGGGAAAACTTTAAGGGGCTCAGTATGTTTGTAACTGCAGTGTAGAAGACTGGGTGGGCAAAAAAAATTGGGGGAAATAAAGGCTGAAAAAATTTAAAATTTGATGTAAAGTGTAAAACTTGAGGATCCAAGGAGCTCAACAAATTGCAAGCACAAGAAAGACGAGGAAAAATTATCCAAGATGTGTCATATCAAATTGCTTAAAACCAGTGATGAAAAGAAAATCTTAAAGCAGTCAGAAAAAAACACATATCATAAACAGAGGAACAATGATAAGCATGACAGCCAATTTCTTAGACACAATGCAAGGAGACAGTGGAACAACTTCAAAGGGTCGAAAGAAAAAAACCTGTCAACCTTGAATTCTATACCTAGTGAAAACATCTTTCAAAACAGGAAGGTGAAATAAAGACTTTCATGAAATGTGTAATGTCTGATTCTTTTTTAATGATGAGAACAATTAGATTTTTATGGAATCATTTTTTTAATGGAAAACCTAGTCTATCCTTTAGGTAATTTTTTCCTTTTTGGATGATGCTTTTGGCATCTCATTTTTTATAAGTGAGAGGTAGAAAATACATTTTGGTAAAGTTAAAAGAAAGAGAAATGTTTGGCATCAGTACCAGGGTCAGCCAAACACAGAATATATTTTTCACGTCTTCCTCAGATCTCTGGTGAGAACATGGATTTCAGGATAAGTGAGCTAAAGCCACTCTGCTATTCCCTATAGTCACCCTGAAATGAGGAAGATAATTGCAACCTCAGTACCCATATTGAGCTTCAAGTCACCATTTGCTGCATGTTCTTAGGGAAGTGAAGGATTCTAAGTTATACAGGACAGATGCTGAATAATTCTTAGTGAGATCCATAAACTGTACTGGGCATTAATGACATCATATTGTAACCCACTAGAAAAAGTTATAAGCTAAAGTGGACCATGTTCAGAGAATTTTGTGTTTCACTGTTTGCATGTAAAATGTTAACATCCTAGAGAGTGGTGATTACCTCTAAGACAATGAATACATTGATCCATATTATTTCAGCAAGCAATTATTGAGCATCCATAATGTGGCAGCTACTATGTTAGGTGTTCAATTTATGAAAATATCAGTACGGACTCTACTTGAGGAGGTTACAGCTAATGTAAGAGGTAGACCTGGAAAACAATTACAACACAGTGAGATTAAGTATTAATGGAGTTCATCAAAGAGTTATTATATTAGTTGGGAATAACAACATACCAGGAACTCTGATAGGCAGTGGAGAACAAGACAGGACTCTATAAAGCTTATTACGTAGTTTATGGGGTTCTATGGTAATAGCAAGAAAGAGGTTTATCTTCTTTGTCTTGGGCATTTTGAACTATCACAATTTATTTGATGGGTCTGATTCCTAATATTTCTTGGACAAAAATTCTTAGTGCTTCTGGATTTATTCACTTATCTTGAGAAGGACATCCGTTGATGGCCTCAAAGGGAGTCATTATGCATATATAAGGTATGCATGACTACTTTGGTACTTAACTCATTATTGTAATGACAACTCAATTATTTAAGTGGTAGAAACACACATACTTGTTCCTAGAAGAAATCTTAGAAGTTATTTAACCCATTTCGATCCCCAGCCCCTATTAAAGATGAGGAGAGTGAGAACTAAAAAACTCTTCAATGTCATTTAGTTAATGGCAGAGTTGGGATTAGATCCCTTGTCTCTTCTGCAACACCTTCCAGCCTCCAGTAGCGTGGGTATAAAGTAGAGGGATGAAAAATAAGTGTGAAAGGCAACTGGACCACAGATTTACTTTAAAAGTCTGAGTTGAAGAAGCATAGAGATTAAAAGAAGAGATCTTCAGGGATGAATTCTACAATCTAGGGTACCAGATCAGGAATGATGGTCAGAGCCATGGAGGACACCAATATGAGCCCTCAGAGGGAGTTTTGGCTTCAGTAAAAGGATCCAAGAATTCTTAACCCCAAAGGTCACACTGTGCCTTCCTCAAGCTGGGGAATTTGAATTTTCTACTTTATGAAATTTCCTACTGGGTGATGTTGTGGAAATAGCACAGCACTGGGAGTTAGAAAGTCCAGTGTCAACGCCCACCTTTTACTGACTATGATATCCCGAGCAGTCATTTAGTATTTCTGGAACCTCATTTTACTTATGTAAAGTGGTAATAAAATTAAAATGTGTCTTTCAGAAATTCTGTAAATATTAAATGAGATAACTGACTAGAAATGCATATTTTAAGCAATAAATTATTTTGCAGAGTCTTTGTTTTTATTATTATATACATTCTTTACAGTATTTTTTTTTTCATGGTATGTTAGAACCTAGTATTGGGTCTTCTTAGTCTTCCTTTGATTCTGGATCCTCAGTAGAGAATAGTGATGTCTATTATTTTGAAATAAATCTCAGGAAACTTGAGTTCAATGTTGTGGATTGACACGTCCCTTTATGTCTGTCCTCCTGAAATCCTCTAAATCAACAGTAAAATGATAAAAAGTAAATTTTTAAAAAAGCTACAGAGAGAACCTGAGAAGACATATAGTAGGCAAGAAATGCCAACATACTTTTGAATGCTGAAAAAAAGATGAGCAAAGGATAACTACCTAGCAGATTGAGAAAGTTGAAAGCTAGGTACCTGCAAGAAGAGGAAGAATGCTAATAAGAAGCAAGCATATTTGCTGCACAGAAGCCCAGAAGGACTCAAAAAAGGTGCGAGAAAGGACTGAAAGCATGAAGACTGGTTAGAAGTTTTTAAAAGGAGAAGTGAAACCATGGGATCTCTTCCCTCACTACTAACCTAGAAATCATTTTACTACACCTGTTCCTCCTTGGCAGAAGTTTGCAAGTTTATTCTCTAGGGAGATACAGCCAGAGGGTTTCTAGATTAGGATATCAGATTCAAATGAGGTTAGTGTAAGATGCTCTACTAAAAATAAAGCATTGAGAAAATACCTACATACTAGATATTTAAAATATCTACATACTAGATACATACTAAATGGTGAGACTCTAAGTTCTCTTTTTCCTCTCATCTCCCAGAATGTTGTCAGCCAAACCTAGACCACCCAGGTAGGACAATGAAGTCATCTCTGGGGAAATTGACTACCTGAAAAGATAGTATCTATAGACATACTGGTATTTAGTGGTACCCAAGAGAAATAGTTAGGTCCTTAATCCTACAGTGAAGTCCAAAAATTGACAAGTTCTACCTATAAACATAGAACTACCTATCATCATCAATCTGCATTTTAGTGTTTCATTATTGAATAAAATCCAATTTCATATTGGATTCACAATGAATGAATAAAATCTTCAGAGGTTTAGACATTTAAGGAAAGCCTCTAATATAAAAGTCAGTGACCTAAATAAGCAAAGAAAAGGAATGCAGTGGAAATAGATAGTGTCCAGACCACAAAGGCAACAGTTAATACCTTCAGAGATGGGAGGGAGATGCAAGAGGGAGGAGATATGGGGATATATGTTTATGTATAGCTGATTCACTTTGTTATACAGAAGAAACTAACACACCATTGTAAAGCAATTATACTGCAATAAAGATGTTTAAAAAAATGTCCTCATACAATGGAATACTACTCAGCAATAGAAAGTATAAATTATAAAAAAGAAATACCTTCAGAGAGATAATAGACTATAATCATTGCATTATGAAGAAAGAACAGGATGATTTAGAAAAGGTACAGCAAAAAACAAGAAAGAAATCTTGGAAATTAAAAGATAGAAGGATATTTACCAAATTTTAATATAAAAACTTGAAGATAAAATCGAGGTAATGACTCAAAATTTTAAGAATAATAAAAAGATAGAAAAGAAGAAGATAGAAATATTGCAGGCCAAGAAAAGAGAACAGAGAAAATGGACAGAAGGAAATTACTAAACTATCAGACCTCCATAATGTGAATTTTCAAAAGAAAAGGGTCATTGGGTGTCCACACAATGTGAAGAAAAATTCCACACACTAAGCTACCTCACTGTGAGTTTTAGAGCAGCAATGATAAAGAGATGGATGTTCAACTTTCCCAAGATTTAAAAAATGCCCTAAAGAATGTGGAATTGGAATGGCACCGGGCTTTTCAAGAGTAATGCTACAGTCTAAACACTGGAATTTAGAAGACGCTGGAAGGATGCCTTTAGTATTTTGAGGGAAAAATTATTTCCAATCTAAAATCTTACACTCAGACAAATGATCTATCAAGTTTGATGATGGAAGAAAGAAATCTTCAGACAGACACGGTCTCATCAAATTGATCTTTGAAGCCTCCTTTCTTGAAAAGTACTGAGAATGTGTTCTCATAAAACAAGCAGTTAACTCAAGTAAAAAGAAGATACGGAATTCAACTTCTGGGCATTTATCCAAAGGAAATGAAATCAGTGTCTTGAAGAGATATCTGTGCTCTCATTTTCACTGCACCATTATTCACAATAGCCAAAGCATGGAAACAATCAAAATGTCCATTGATGGGTGGATGGATTAAGAAAATGTGGCATATAAATGCAATGGAATATTATTCAACTTTAAAAAAGAAGGAAATCCTGGCCATTTGCAACAGCATGGATGAAGCTTGAAGACATTATGCTAAATGAAATAAGCCAAACACAGAAAGACAAATACTGTATGATCTGACTTATATGTGGAATCTAAAATGGTCAAACTCATAGAAGCAGAGAGTAGAGTGGTAGGTGCCAGGGGCTAGGAGAGGGATATGAAGGGGTTCAAAATTTCAATTACGCAAGATAAATAAGTATGTACGGTGCACTTAAAATTTGCTAAGAAGATAGATCCATGTTAAGGGTTCTTCTCACAAATAGTAACAATAATAATAATATAATAAAGGGATGAGAGGACATTTTGGGAAGTGATGGATATGCTTATGGCCTTGATGAGATGGTTTCACAAATGTATACCTATCCTCAAACTCACCAAGTTGTATACATTAAATATGTATAGCTTTTAACCTCAATTATCCCTCAATTAAAAGAAGAAAAATATATGGAATTCAGGAAACAGAGGCTCCAACTTAGGAGAGAGACAAAAGGAATTTCCAGGTTAAGGAAAAGGATTTCCAGGATGATGAAGACCTGTGAGCAGATCATAATCTCCAGATTATAAATGGAGAAAGAAGGACTCCTAGAGGTTAACATCAATAAAAATAATAAAATGAAAACTCTCTCTAATATTTCTTATTTACACCTTTGCCCACCCTCTCCACTCCACCACTGAGGATGACTAATTTCATGTAGTTCAGGAATTCTGAATCTGGCTGACATATTTTCCCCTATATTATAGATTAGAGAACCTGGGTGTATAGGACTAAAAATGTTATTATTTCAAGCATCTGGATCCGTGGACTCCAGGTGAACTGCCTACTCCTGAGATCTATAATTAAAATATGATGTTAAAATAACTCTTTGCTGCTTAATGCACAAGAATTAGAAACATCTTATATTCATTTAAAGGTATTGTAGAAGATCAAGAAGTCATACTCTTGAGAATAAAATAAGTAGATTTTGGATTATCCTGGATTTAAATCTGAAGATATAGCTTTAACAGAGTTAAAAAAAAAAGATAAATCTAATAAATACCACTACTATTGAGGAATGAAAGAGAAGAAAACTCAAATATATTGGTCACCTACTATGTGCCAAGTCTTATACTTGGCATGTAAAGTCTATACAACCTTATGAGGATGTTTTTGTAGAAGTGACGAAAAGACTAAGGAGAACCCCTCCCCAAACCCTTGTTTTATTTGGTTGGTTTTCCCAGCTCTAGGGATAGTGAGTCACTGTTTGTTAGGTATTCTGAACCATGGTAGAAAAGAGGCAGTGGTGGGAGAGAAGGAAGGTGGTTGAGGGGCAGACACAAATCAGAGAGATGGCCAGCCAGAGAGATCATAGTTTTCCCTGGGAAGTTGTGGGACTTGGATCTTTTTCTTCACCCGTGGCGTTTCGATGTTCACCAGGAGTTGTTGTTGTTCCTCTTCTTTTCCTCCTCCTTCTCCCCCTCCCTCTCCCTCTTTCCTTCTTCTCCCCCTCTCCCTCCTCCTCTCCGTCCTCCTCTTCTCCTCCTCTTCCTTCTTCTTCTCCTTCTCCTTCCCTTTCTTCTTCTTCCTCTCCTTCTTCTCCTTCTCCTCCTCCTTTCTCCTTCTTCTTCTTCTTCCTCCTCCTCTTCCAGCTAAAAACACAGACCCAGAAAATACAATCCCTTTCCCAAGTTCATACATGTAGTAAATTTGGGGGCATAGATTGGATCCTGTCTGACTAAAGGGCCTGTATTTTGCTTATAGTATGTAATTATATAGTACTTACAGCTTCTAAAAGTACCACCCTCTCCATAGTTTCTTTATTGGCTCTGCTCTCTTATGAAGCAGAATTGCCATGTCAACCTTGAACTGTCAACCTCTAGACATTTAATATGAGAGAGAAATAAATATGACTTAGTTTAAACCTCTGATATTTTGAGTTTCTGTTGCAGGTGAACCTAACTTAAGTCAAAACTAATTTAAGCCTTTTATTTACAGGATATTCTATTATTTTATAAATACATATCCACTGAGAACCTACTACATAAGTGGCACTATGCTAGTTTCTGGGGATAGAATGATGAGTAATAATAAACGCAAATTCTGTGGAACACCAATTGGGAAATATCAAAGAAAGAGCAATTTGTTATTCAAGGTAGTTAGGTCCTTAGTTCATTAACTAACATGTAAATGTGGACTTAAAAAATCATATTAGCAAAATGAAAGCTGGGGCACTGTGGGAGTAAGACATAAGGCAATGAAAGGAGATTTCAATGTTGGGGAGCCCTGGATAGTTGGGGATCAATAAAGGCTGAAGCTATAGGCAAGGTGGAATAGGGTAGTTGATAAGGACAAATTGCTTCCCTTCTAATTTTGCCACAGTCTTTGGATCCACTTACATGGGCTTCCAATGCCAAGTATGAATTGACCTCTCTCATTCCACTTGGGCAATGTCACCTTTTCTCTTTGAGCTTGTCTGACACATTTTTGGAAGGAAGAGAGACTCATTACCTAGTGCTCCTTGAACAGACAGCCTATTATATAGTTCTGGGAGGGCCCGTGGAGCTCATCTTTGCCTGCTAAATAGATGAGATGCTACAGGTTTAAAATAACTTCATACCACCAGGGTCACTTCAGAAGATGTTCCAAGCCAACAGCTGCCATTCATCCTATGGGTGAAAAAACCCCACAAAGCTATTAGTAGCACAGGAATAACGGCAGATGGAGAGAGAGAAGGGACTCAATACCCAGCATCTTCATTCTAAAATATCTACTGTCAGGATATTGTTCAGATGGCTGTAACTTTAGGAAGTCAGGGAAATGGAGTCAAGAGGAAGGTGGGAAGAAGCAACAGGTGAAAACCCAGGTTTCCTCATGTTCTTTGGGAAGCTGATGCTCATTTGATCATTCATTCCACAGATATTTATTGAGTACTATCATGTGCCACACACTGTGGCTGCAGATACAATGATGGAAAAAAGAGACATGGTCCCTGCCCCTATGGATCTCATCAACAAGAAGAATATGAAATAGTCCAGAGAGAGCCTGGGAGGTTGCAGGAAAAGGGAAAGAAAAGGGGCATTTTTTGAGCACTTATAGTCCTCTTAGTTAATCCCCATTAAAAACTATGAAAGGTATGATTATTATCATTGTCTCCATTGTAGAGAAGGAGACCAGGACTCAGAAAGTTTAGGTAATTATCCAAAATTGTTTGCTAAGTAATAAGAAACAGAAACAGAATTCTAACCTGGGTCAATCTGACTCCATTACTTAAATAATTGGTGGTTAGATGAATGTCATTTATCATTTCTTGGTTTATCTCCAGGAAGGGTCTATCCTGGCTGGCTTACTTCTGAAGCTAGCATAAACATAAACCACATAAACATTTTTGTAGAATAAAACTCATTTTAATATTCAACTACAGTGAATATTATTAAGAAGTTAAACCTGCCACTACATATAAAAAAAACTTAAAAATCAAAGTTATATAGAAATGGCATTAGAAATGCTTGGTTTTTGTTCTTAGGAATTTAATTTGGATGCATTTTCTGGCCATGGCTTTGGAGTTGGCAGATGGCTAGCTAAGACTCTTTACTATTCACAGTCCATGGTTTGGATCTTTGAAATTTTTTTTTCCTGACTGCAAAGTAATGGAACAAATTTTAATAATTCAACCATATCTATACTAATGGCTAAAACCCACATATTAAGTTCTAGCCACTGTTCTAATGTTTCACACTTATTACCTCATTTAAACCTCTCAACATCCCTCTGAAATCGGTCTTATTAGCATCATTCCCATCTTACAGATGAAGACATTTTGCCTCAGGGAGGCTAAGTACCTTCCTCCAGACCACACAGTTGGTAAATGACAGAGCCAGGATCTGAAAGGATTTTGGACACTAGAGCTTAGTGTATATTCTTCCATCTTCCTGCAATGGAAAAAGAAAATCCTCTGTCTTTTCTTTGTTTATGCTCATAACAAATAAAATAGTATTTGCAGAAGGCTGTTCTGGGAAGTAGATTAAAAAGAACTTTCAATTTCTCTCTGGTCCTATTATTTACATCTTCAGATTTGAGCATTCCAGTGGGAACTGAGATCACAGTCTAGTCAGACTTGGGAAACCTCCAGTCCAGGGATTAGAGGGCTTCCTGTGGAGTGCCAGTTGATTAGATATTTGCCTTCAGGGTCAACAGAGCTGTGGCTTCCAAAGAAGGACAAGACGAAGACCTACTAGAGAATGGACTTGAGGATATGGGGAGGGGGAAGGGTAAGCTAGAACAAAGTGAGAGCGTGGCATAGACATATATACACTACCAAACGTAAAATAGATAGCTAGTGGGAAGCAGCCGCATAGCACAGGGAGATCAGCTCAGTGCTTTGTGACCACCTAGAGGGGTGGGATAGGGAGGGTGGGAGGGAGGGAGACGCAAGAGGGAAGAGATATGGGGATATATGTATATGTATAGCTGATTCACTTTGTTATACAGCAGAAACTAACACACCATTGTAAAGGAATTATACTCCAATAAAGATGTTAAAAAAAAAAAAAGAAGGACACCTTGGCTCTATCCTGTGCCATTGGCTGCCATCCAATTCACCAGGTGGGAATCCTGCTGACTGCTCCTCCCCCGGGCTGGTAGAATCCATTGGTTTTTCTGCTCCTCTTCCTAAAGTCCAGAAATAATTTTCCCCATATGCCCTGAACAGGTCAAAGAATCTAAGGCCTTTCACTTTAACTTAATCCTCCCCCAACATATACTTCCTTCATTGATTGCAAGTTATGCTCCAGCATAACTTGGGTTATGGACCGGGGTTTCTCCAGCCTTACACACAGGCTGCCTATCAAGTGGTCCAGATTTGCTCCAACTAGGGCCTGGCTGTTCTCAAATGTTTTCTGGAAGAAGATTAAGAAAACAAATCTGGACTAAGTGAAGAATGAGGGGAACCACTGCTGGGAAGGAGAAGATTTTGTGCTGAACAGAGGTGTCGTTGAGAGAAGGAAACCTCTGACCCTTTTCAGGCACTGAATAAGAAATAGGAGCTTTCTGTAGACAAAAGATATCTTTATAGTTTGCTCGGAATCTATCTGAAAAAAAGGTGCAGAAGGTACAAGAGAACAAAAAGAGAAAGAAAGAAAATGATGAAAGATTAAAAAGATGAAAGATTAAGGAGCGAGGGAAGGAGAAGAGAGGGGGAGAGAAACTATAAATATGAATGAATATGAGACAACCAGGTCTCACAAAACACACCAGAAGCAATTATTTTATTTCCCCCTTTTCTGCCTCTCTTGTTTCCTCCTGGGCTGCTCAGGGCCATTCACACAAGTGTTCCATCCAAACTTATCCTACTTGGATATCTCCTGGTGTTCTCAATTGCTTCTACCTCTCACCCCAACCAATACTTGCTGGTCCTGAACATGTTAGAATAAAGAAAAGTGCCTCACTGGGTCAGGAAATGTTGGTTCAAATTCCAAAGCTGCCATACCGAGACTGTATGACCTTGGGCAAGTCACTTCCCCTTGCCAGGACTCGGTTTCCCCATCAGTAAAATGAAGGGATGGGATTCATCCCTACTTGCTGTAAGATTTTATGGTGCCATTTGAATGGCCCTATAATTCCCACAGGTCTCTTCTCTCTGGGGGTTCAGGTGAACATGCCAGTTTCCCTAGCTTCCTCAACTATCAGAATCACCTGAAGTGCTGGTTACGAAGAAAAATTCCTAGTGCCCTAGCGCAATCCACTGCTTCAGAATCTCCAGGGCAGGGTCCTGGGAAGAGAGGAAAGACATCAAGAGTCTCGAGTGATCTTTTATCTTGGAGGAAGTTTGGAAAGCAAGATGCTAAGTTAATTGGATTTCATGGCTGATATGTTTGATGTGCTATTTGTCCTAGTTAAAATATTTACATTTTAAAGGAGTCTCAACTACCTAAACCCAAAGTTTATCAGTGTTAGTGAGAACAGCATAGCGTGAAGAGGAAGCATTTTGTAAGAGCGTCCCTGCTGCCTGGAAGCAGCTAAATGTCACATACTCTCTCATCTGTGTGCACTTGGTCAGGAGAGTGATTTAACTTCCCCATGACTCAGTTTCTTTGTCTGTAATATGGGGTAAAAATAATACCCACTTCACTGGTTGTTGTGAAGGTTATATAAGTTTAGCACAGCACCTAGCACGTTTAGTAACCACTCAACACATTTTCTCCAATAGATCCTAGGAGAAATACATTATTATCTCCATTTTACAGATCTGGAAAGTAGCTTCATGTGAGTCACGTCCATTGCCAAAATAGATTTTATAGGTAATTTGTAAGTGATGCAGGTGGAATTCGAACCCAGGTCTACACTGACCCTAAAACTTCCATTCCTTTGTAGGTACCATCTGATCACCTACTACAGCTGAGTGGCGAGCCAGTACTGGTTTAGTCAGATAACTGGCCAATTCAGAAATCTGTTTGGTAAAGTGGTTGTTGAATTGAATGGGAGGATCCATTCCTGTTGGTAGAACAGCCTCTGGGCAGCACATCCTTCAGGCTCTCAGATGATGAAGGTTCTTTTGTTGTCATGGTTTTGCTTAAGAGAGTTGTGCAAACTTTTCTTTTCTCTTGGAGGATTTATAATTCACCATATTCCCTTCCTTGCTGGTCCAACTCAGGCTGCATCAGGTTCGATATGCATTTCTAGCTTGATCTCTTATACATGAGAGGCAGTTTTCACAAACAAATTGAGAAGCAGAGTTTTCAATCCCAGAGGCAAATATTTGATTTACTTCCTGGGCCTGAAACAGGGGTGATGGTTTGGCTTCTCTGTGTCCATATCTGTGTCCAGATGCAGAATTTACATACTGTGTGGACATTTTACGTGCCCCAGTATTTCGCATTGATGCCAGTAGGTTTGCATACCTGCCAGTTTCAGCTGTGAGAACTCACATTCATAGAGTATTATAACCTGAGTGTTTGTGTCCTTCCCAAATTCACATGTTAAAGTCTTAACCCCCAACATGATGGCATTTGGAGATGGGCCTTGAAAGAAGTAAATAAACCTAGTTGAGTTCATAAGGGTGGAGCTCTGACCCTTGACAAGGATTAGTGTCCTTAGAAGAAGGGAAAGAAAGTATCCATTGCCCCAAAAATGTATATTTCCAAGTATTAGGTAAGCTGGTCATTCCATATCGTGTGAAGAAGAGAGTGGAAACTGACTTATGTTACATGTTCTAGAACTCAGGGCTCTAAAACTCCTCTAACTTTTTAGCTGGGGAATTTTAAAAAGGTTTTAGTAAGAGGTACATTTGGTAGAAGCATGGAGTAGAGCATAGGTCTCCAGCTGGGAACTATGGTTGAATTTGCCCACAGATGTATGCTTTGTTGGGCTTACATATTGGGTTTTTGATTGATTCAAAACAAAAAAACACCAAACTCTAAATGCTGTTTGACCATGGGCAATTCACTTCTCTGAGTCTCCATTTTCTTACGTGTTAAAATAGTTGCAAGTTTGTAATGAGCATTACATGGGATCACATATACAAAGCACACAGCACAGGGACTTGCCTCGTGGCTCAGTGGTTAAGAATCCACCTGCCAATGCAGGAGACATGGGTTCAAGCCCTGGTCCGGGAAGATCCCACATGCCATGGAGCAACTAAGCCCGTGAGCCACAACTACTGAGCCTTGCTCTAGAGCCTGCAAACCACAACTACTGAGCCTGTGAGCTGCAACTACTGAAGCCCGCGCACCTAGAGCCTGTGCTCCGCAACAAGAGAAGCCACCGCAATGAGAAGCATGGGCACCCCAACAAAGAGTAGCCTCCACTCGCAGCAACTAGAGAAAAGCCTGTGTGCAGCAACGAAGACCCAATGCAGATAGATAGATAGATAGATAGATAGATAAAAAGAATCGTCCAAGGAAAACACATGCATACTGACAAAATTTTAAAAAGACTTTAAAAAAAAAGCACACAGCACAAAGCAGGGCACATACTAAGTGTTTAGGAAATGGTAGCTTCTACTGATGAACATAGCAAGTGCACTAACGAATGGGAGTTTTCCACCAAGGACAGCATCAGAGCCTTTCACTTGGCTGATTTACAGTGAATCATTTTCCAGTGTGATCAGTTGAGAAGTGTTGATGGCTTATCTGATCCACTTAAGGTCAAGTACCAGCTCAGTACACCCACCCACCAGCTGCCATAAAGGGTTGATGTTCTCCAAATGTCATTTGGAGAAGCTGCTCCTTCTCTGAGTGACAGCCCAGAACTATGATGACTCACATTGGGAATTGCTAGCCTGCTCACCACTCACTGCCTTGGTCCATACTTGGCCTCCAAGGCTGGCCTACCTTTGGATTTCAGACAGCATTTCCAAGAATGGCAGGTGCCTCATGGCTGAAATTCTTTGAGAGTGGAAGGACAGCGCTAAGTGGGCCATCAGAAGGAATGCACAGCTTGGCAAAGTCCTCCCAGTGGGAACATGCCTCTGTGTGGTAATTACCTCTTCATTCCTCGGACTCCTGTACTCCAGTAAAAAGTCCTTGAAGTTAGAATCCATGGGCAACTCATCTTTGTATCCCTAATTCTAGCACAGGACCTGGCTCAGGGGTGGGGCCCAGTAAGGGTTAGTTGGATGTGTCTGTGAATAACTGTTATTCTTTTCTTTTAAAAAATCTTTCTATGGAAAGTTTTGCACATACACAAAAATAGAGCCACTATATAATGAACCTCCATGTACTAATCACCCAGCTTCAACCATTATTAACATTTGCCACTCTTGGTTCAGCTACTCTTCCCAGTTTAATTTTTTCTGTAATAGTTTAAAGCAAATAATGTATTATAGCATTTCAACTGTAAAAAATTTTGTATGCATTAGTAACATAAAGAGTCTTTTAAAAGCAGAACTATAATATTATTATCATACCTTACAAGTTTAACAGTCATTTCTTACATATTCTCCACTACTTGGTTTATATTCAAAATTCTACATTTGTCTTAAAATGTCTTTTTTTGGGGGGGGTCATGCTTTGAATGTTTGTTCAGCTTCGTTTTAGAATATTTTGCTTATTTACTCTCAGAATTGGTTTATGACTTAGGTATACTTTTGCTTTGTTCTGTACAGTCTGATTTGGGATATTTAAGGACCTCAGAGTTGAAGAGTTCATCACAGTGTATATGTGATACATGTTAGGGAATGAAAGTTTGTGTACTTCTGTAAATAAAAGCAAGGCTACTTAGAAATTTCTGATATAAACACACATGCGTGTGCACACACACGCACACACACAACACAACCTAAACTTGAAATAGAAACAAATCCACTCTCACAAGAAAATTTTGGTTTTATTCAGATTAAAATAGAAAAGACTAGAATACACTTTTCAAATAAACTGATTCTTTTGATAAAAATATTTTAACTGTTTTTTATACACCTGAAGTGATTTTCATATTGAGATAAATCAGAGCACTTTAAATAATGAATTGAATATTATCGGCTATAATTTCTTATGCAAAATTTTAGACTTTGGATGATATTTATGGAGGTGCTCATAACTATGAAAAATAGTTTATGAAACTATTAATGAAAATAATTTATATATTACCTACTACTTGGTTTATATTCGTAATTCTACATTTGTCTTAAAATGTCTTTTTATAGTTATGTTTTTTGAGATTGGTATCCAAACAACCTTTACATTTTAACTATAACAGTTTATATAAGAATGCAACTGTGACAATTAATCTCCCCCCCCTTTTTTTTGTTCATGCCATTTATTTGTGAATAAAAAAGTGAGTCACTGCCTTATAGAATTTTCTTATATCCCAGATTTGGCTGATTGTAATCTTGTGGATCTTTAACAACTTCCTCCTTTTCCTTTATTTCCTATAAACTGGTAGCTAGGGTTAGAAGCTTTATTATTTTCATGCTTGTTTTTTCTGGAAAAAAATACCTCTTGGATACCTCTGTTTGCTTCCTATTGTATCACATCTGGAGGCATTGGTTGTCCCACTTGTAGTGATTGAAAAATGGCAATTTAAAAATTATATAATTTCTTCTGTGTTTATTAATAGGAATTCTTTTATAAGAAACAATCTGGTGACTCTGAAATACAGCTGACCCTTGAACAATGTGAGTTTGAACTGCAAGGGTCCATTTATACCTCGATATTTTCCAATAGTAAATACTGCAGTGCTACACGGTCAGGTCCATGGTTGGTTGAATCCACAGATGCAGAAGAACTGCAGATATGGAGGGCCAACTGTAAATTATATGCAAATTAACCGCCCCGTGTTGTTCAAGGGTCAACATGAGTATAGTCTATTTATAAAAAGCAGGATGAATGTTTGATTTCTGTATTTTTGTTGTTGTTGTTGTTGTTGTTTTTGCGGTACGCGGACCTCTCACTGTTGTGGCCTCTCCCGTTGCGGAGCACAGGCTCTGGACGTGCAGGCTCAGCGGCCATGGTTCAAGGGCCCAGCCGCTCCGCGGCATGTAGGATCTTCCCGGACCGGGGCACGAACCTGTGTCCCCTGCATTGGCAGGCGGACTCTCAACCACTGCGCCACCAGGGAAGCCAAACAATCCTTTTATTAATGCTAAGACTGCTGGAGACAGTTCAACTCTTTTGCTTTTTGGATATCTGCCACTTGGTATGTAAAGTCAACATCCTCTGTGCTGTCACTTACAATAATACTGTGGGCAATTATGGCAACAGCGCGATATACAGTTAGGCTATTTGCTTCAATTTGTGTCCTGCAGGCAATTCTCCAACACCAATTTGTGCTCCTGTAATTCAATTCAATTCTGACATTTACTACCCAGAGTTAACATCCAGTCTCACAAGGTAAAGGGTAAGGTCCCCAACAAGACCTCCCCCTTACTTCAGACATCAGCCTCAAGTGAGGTCCCCAGGCTACCTTCACTTCTGCACAGCCAACTGCAGTTTGAGGGCTTTCCACAACTTGCTGCCTTTAATAATTTTCTAGAACCACTCACAGAACTCAGGAAAGTGCTATACTTACAATTACCATTTTAATATAATCGATACAAATGAGCAGCCAGATGAGGAGATACATAGGGTGGCAAGGTTTCAAAAGTTTCTTAGTCCAGGAGCTTCTGTCTTACGCAGTCAGAGGGTGCCCCTCCTCCATCACTTTGATATGGTCACCAACCAGGAAACTCCCTCAATCCTTGGTGTTCAGTTTTTTACCAAGGTTTAATTACATAGGAATGATTGATTAAATCATTGACAATGTGATTGAACTCAAATTCCAGGCCTCTTCCCCTCCCCAAAGGTTGGGCAGCTGAAAGTTCCAACCTTCTAATCATGTGGTTGGTTTTTCTGGTGACCAGCCCTAATCCTGAAGCTCTCTAGGGGCTCTGACATAAATCATCTCATTAGCATACAATGCCATGTCCATCACTCAAGAAATTTCAAGCGTTTTTGAAACTCTGTGCCAGGAACCAGGGACAAAAACCAGACATTTAAAAAAATTATACTACGCAGATTATTCTCAATTTAATATTATTTTTAATAGTGGATATTGCTATTTTGACATTGTCCACATAAGGGTGCCTAGCATAGCATTTTGTACATCAAAGGTGCTCCACTAATTATTTGTGTTTAGATGATTCTCAGTCTCCTTGGGTTTATGAATAAAATGATGCCTATGTTCTTTGTATGTGGGGTTCATACACGTGGGTCTTTTCTCCCATCTTGTTTTTTTCCAAGATTAGGACAGCTCCATTTCCGCTCATATATAAAATATCAGTGTTGCTGTGGCTGGGTTTGATAAATGAATATTGAACTAAATTGAAAAGTTTTTTTTAAAAACACTGAGAATATAAAGGTAGAAGGTGTTAGGAAAATCCTTGAATTCTTCCATTTTTAGTAATTTTAATATGTAGTTTCCCAGAAAAAAAAAATCTACCTTTACTTTCTTACCTCCATATCTGCTGTTTTGTTTCTATCAGTGATTCTCAAGGCTTGTGGCATCTTTCAGTCACCTGGGGGGGCTTTCAAAAAAATTACCTGGGCCTGGACAAGACACCTTTCTCTACCTTCCTCGAGTCAAATTTAACTGATTCCCATTCAGTTGATCTGGACTGGGTTTGGGGCATTGGTATTTTAAAAAATATACCCAGGCATTAGTATGAACTCATATTTAACTTAATATAGATGCAGATGGTTACATATAGAAATACTTATAGATAAATGCATGTATATATACAGTTAGTATACATACATGAAATTCTTTCTCTTTTAGTTGAGAGGACCTAGAAGCAACACTTCAGTAGCAGCAAGCAGTCCTAGAGCCCATATCTTAGTTTCTCATACATTCCCCAATAAATTCTAAGCTCCAATAAAATGTACCAGTGCTCCTTGGAGAAATGGCTGATTTCAAGACTGGGCAAAAAATATACAAGATAAGTCTGGAGCAGCTTGTGGTGCCAGAGATTAGGAAAGTGCTACAAAACAAAACAAAACAAAACAAAAACAAAAACCAAAAAAAAGAAAAAAAAAGACACCCCCCCCCCGAAAAACCCCAAAATAACAACAACAAACATAAAACAAATCCACGATGACAGGGATATGTTAAAGACGTGAGGAGTCAATTGAAAGAACTCCCAATGGCCAAAGCTGGAACAACTGGAGCAAAAAATAATAAAGTAGTATTGGATGATAACTCAGAGCAGAAAATAAATAGCCACCAGTCCATGCTGATGTAAGTAAATAGTTAAATAAATGACGAAAATAGGCAAATTTCCCAGGTAGAACAATTCCAAAGAATTTATTTAGTTATTCCCTTTTCAAGGAGGGGGAGCCTCAGACCCCACTCTGTAAGTGTCGGCTCCATATAATGACTTCCTTCCAAAGAGTCCAGTACGGAAAGTGGGAATAAGAGTGGCTGAATAGTGGAGGAACCTGGAAAACACTACTCAACCAGGTGATCAAAGTCAACATCAACAGTGATGTCATCTTGAGAGCATGTACCTTTGGTATTATGGCACTTTACCTCTGTGTTCATCTTTCTATAAACTCATAATCCCAATCTAATCATGAGATGAATATCAGACAAATCTCAGTGGAGGGATATCCTACAAAGTACTTGACCAGCACTCCTCAGACTCTCAGGCTCATCAAAAACAAGGTGAGGGCTTCCCTGGTGGCGCAGTGGTTGAGAGTCCGCCTGCCGACGCAGGGGACACGGGTTTGTGCCCCGGTCTGGGAGGATCCCACATGCCGCGGAGAGGCTGGGCCCTTGAACCATGGCCGCTGAGCCTGTGCATCCGGAGCCTGTGCTCTGCAATGGGAGAGGCCACAACAGTGAGAGGCCCACGTACTGCAAAACAAACAAACAAACAAACAAACAAACAAAAAACAAGGTGAATCTGAGGAACTGTCACAGCCCAGATTGCTTAAGGAGAACATGATGACTATATGTCACGTGGTACCCTGGATGGGATCCTGGAACAGAGACAGGACATTAGGTAAAAACTAAAGAAATAAGAATAAACTATGGGCTCTAGTTAATGATAATGTATCAATATTGGTTCTCTAACTGTGAAAAATGCATCATATTAATGTAAGATGTTAATAATAGGAGGACCTGGATGGGGGTATAAGAGGATTTGTGCTATCTTCACAATTTTTCTGTAAATCCAAAACTGTGCTAAAATGAAAAGGCTTATTTAAAAACAAAAAAAATCCTACCCAGCCATTTTCTTCCTTCCTCTCCTTTGCAATGTCCCAGACTAAAGAAAAAGAAGAAAATGATCCCTTCTACCACAGTTACAATACCCATTCAGTATGCTACTCAAGTATAAATTGGATATCTAACTGTTAAAACTAAAGTGTGACTTTCTAATAGGCTTAACATTTTCAGGTGGTGTTTACATTTTAAAAGAGGCTCATATTTACTCAAATCTCAAAATATAATACCCTGGAGATACTTCTGGGCTGAGCCTTTTTGATGCTCTGTTATCTTTGACTTCCGTAAGCAATCCTCACAAAGAAGAACAACACAAAAATCGATTCATAAACTTTCCAACAGACTTCTGAAGTCTGCGTAGACAAAGTTGATAGCTTTTGACACAAATATGAAATAAACTTGTAAAAGCCCAAACCAGTAGAGACAAAGCATGGTGTAATGGGAAGATCTTGGTCACTGATATTAGATGGGCCTGGGTTCTGATTATGATGCCAGCACTGATAACTTCATGACTTTGGTCATGCTACTTGATTGCTCTGAGTCTCAGTTTCCATACTTGAAATATGGATAATTAAAGATTTTAAGAGACATAATACATATAAAATGCCAAGTATGGTGCCTAGCACATAGGAGATTTTAAAAAGATGATTGTTAATGTGTTGCTACCATTCTCATCACCATCATCATTTTCATCGTGATCATTATCAATGGCCCCTCCATTCTCAAGCTGAGTAACCCGGGGCAAGTTACTCAACATACCTCAGCTTCAGTTGCTTGTGTAAAATGGCAATAAAAACTGTATATTCCACATGGAAGTGCTATGAAGGTTAAATGAAGTAATGGTTTTATGTGTTTTTTCTTGTGCTCTGACACAGTTGTTTGTGTCTATATCTATCTATCTATCTATCTATCCATCCATCCTTCCGTCTTCCTATCTACCCATTTATATATCTTTAACATTTAAATAGACAGAGTTAACAAAACAACTAGGAAATTTTCTGTATAAGAGCTTGTCATTGTTTTTAACAGTGGAAAGGAATGAGCTTTGAAAAAGCTCAAAGGTCTTCTTTGATATTCATGTGTTCCAGATAAAATTCTCAAATAATGCATATAAATGAAGAGAGCCTTAACCTGCAATAATTAAAGAAAAAAAAGCTATTGGTTTTGAATGATATTGAAACTGGGGGTTTATTACATGTCCAGTGCCTTGAATTTAGAGTATAAAATAAAACCAAGGTCAGGGAGCCTGCCTCTACTTAAAGGTTACTCCTAATTAATATTTTTTGGATTGAAACATTGTTGGTGTTTTCTTGCTGGAAACGCCGAGGCTGGTTGAGAAATTATTAATAATTCTGGATGCTTTGAAGCTTGAAGCCAGGCATACTTCTCTTATTTTTCAGTGCAACTGCCGGTATTGCAGGATCCTTGCAAGCAGTTTGTCAGTAAATATTCAAAAACTTTATGGTCACACTGTGATAAGCAACACAGTGGTTAATATCCTTTGTTATTCCTGTCATCCTGCTCTTCACTGACATCTGCCTAAGACCACACACTCCTTCCTTCCTCAGGCAACAGAGACTCACTTTCCTCTCACATTCCAGTCAGTAAACAGGCAGACATAATGGTCAAATTGCTTGGGTGAGTCCAACTCTGAGATCTTTTGGATTAACTGGGAATCTAGCTTGGAAAATGAAGGGAAGGGAAAGAACTTGAAGGGGGCCCAGGACTGAATCCTGAGTAACTCTGCCCTTTGGAATCAAGTAGAAGAAGACTAACAGATAGATGTAAAAGCATGATTAGGGAGAGAGGGGGATAACCAAATATGCTGGAAACAGACAGGGCCCAGCTCCAGCTGCCCACACAGACCTTGACAAGCGCAGTTGAGAGACTTAGTGAAATGAAGACCCACATATGGGCATTGGGTTTGACAATGTGGAGGTCACTGCTAATATTGGAAGAGAAGTCTCCATGTAGGGAGAAGGGTGGGGGAGCTAAGGTGGAGAAGTGAGTGGGAAGTGAGAGTATAGGGGAGACCCATGCCTTTCTTTGTGTTTGAAAATTTTTATAGTTAAATAAACGAATGGGTTTCTAAAGCCAATTCCAAAAAACTATATCTGCATACGCATGCACACACATGGCTCTCGCATTTCATGTCATGGATGACAAGGGACATGAACTTAAATCCATAGGACTCGGGTCCAGTGCTGCCCCTATCCTGCTCTGCCTCACCTTTCCATGGCACCATGTTACAGCTCAGCCCAGAGTACCCACTTGACAACTTTTTCTTTTCTGATGTCTTAATGATTAGATTCCTTTGCTACTCTCTTTCTGAGACACTATTTTGAGGTTGACACTATCTACCCTTCTTCCTAGAAGCAACTGGCTCTCAAGACTTCATTGCACGGTAGAGCAAGGTCTTCTCTTCTTTCCTTTGATGGCCCTTCACTGACCATATGGTAAGAGCAAAAGACCCAAGTTCTCCCTTTGGGCTACAGGGTTCCACCTGACCATCCGGCTCCTGGCTCCTTTCTAAACTTTTCTCACCAGTGGCCCCCTGTCATAGCCCTCCAGCCATATTGGCTTCCTTGCAGATCCTTGAGCATATAAATGTCCACCTTGGGACCTTTGCACCTGCTCTTCCCCCAGCCTTGGACACGCTATCCAGTAGTCACATGTTTTACTCCCTAACTTCATTTGGAACTCTGCCCAAATGTCACCTCCTCAAAGTGTCACCTTCCCTAACATGCCTAATTAAAAGAGCAACTCTTGTTTCTCTCTCTCCCCCTTACTCTGAATTGTTATATTTTTCATAGTACTTATCTTCCTCTGATTATATTGTTTATTAATTGTTTCTGTACCACTCTTCCCACACCCAAAAGTGAGCTTCATGTATTAGCCAGTATGGTGAACAGGTTCTTGGTACAAAGTAGTTATTCAGTAAATAGTTGTTGAGTGAAGTAAAAGAATATGGCT
Organism: Mesoplodon densirostris; assembly: GCF_025265405.1. Taxonomy (NCBI): domain Eukaryota; kingdom Metazoa; phylum Chordata; class Mammalia; order Artiodactyla; family Ziphiidae; genus Mesoplodon; species Mesoplodon densirostris. Next base: position 55,736,040 of record NC_082676.1, read on the forward strand.
GATATTTTCTGATTTTAAAAGGGTTTTTTTTATCCTTTTCTTATTTTAAAAATTATCTTTATTCCTGGTTACTAAGTAAAGAACCACAAAGTTAGTCCAGGAGTCTTGAAGTTGGAGGAGACCTAAAAAAGCATCTAAATCTGTATTTCCCACCAATTCTATGTTAGGTGAATCTGTGAAAAAAAAACTTTCGAAATTAAACATGTTTGGAAGATGCTGCAAATTACCCTCTTGGAGAATTACAATGCATATTAACATAGGGTCAGCGAGACATTCCACCGTAAAGAAAGTTTAACTTGGTTTAACCCAGCACTAACTGGGCAATTCACCTAAAATATATTTTTTGATCATAGCATATTTTATTTGGAAATTTTCATGGCACTATTTTGTGGAATATATAGAAATACATAAATGCACAGTATAGCATAGCAGGGAAGGTTAGTGTGGTGTAGTAATTGAGTGTAGACTCTGGGGCCAGGTCTGCCTTGATTATATCCTGGCCCCAAGGCTGCCAGCTGTGTAACATTGGGCAAGTTATTTAATCCTTCTGAGACTCAGTTTCCTCATAGGCAAAATGGATGATAATAATGGGACCTACCTCATTCAGTTGTAATGAAGATTAAGTGGGTTAATCCATATAGGTACTTACAGAAGTGCCTGACTCATAGTAAGCACCCACTAGCTCTTAGCTGTTACTACATGCATATGTTTTTCAGAAAAAAATAAGTGCCAACACAATGTTGGTTTTCAAACTCTGTAGACCCCAGCAATTTTAAAATGCAAAAAGGTTTCAATCTCATTGTAGTGACAAGGAATTCTGACCTCATTTCTAGGAATTGCTCTTCGGCAGTTTGGAAGCCTCTCTTGCCCATTTCACTGAACATTTAATGATCTCGCATGACCTCTTGATTTCTTTATTTCTGGCTGCTAAGCTATACTCAAACTAAAAAAATATACAAAATAATATGATGTCCTTACTATGCATATATGCAATTGTCTTTAACAAATATATTGTTTCCTTCTTCCTCTGCTTATGTCTCTGGCCTCTGCCTTCCTCTGTCTTTATTTCTGTCTCTCTTTTGATTTAAATTGAAGTATAGTTGATTTACAATGTTGTGTTAGTTTCTGGTGTACAGCAAAGTGATTCAGTTATATGTATATGTATATACATATTCCCTTTCATATTCTTTTCCATTATGGTTTATTACAGGATATTGTATACAGTTCCCTGTGCTATACAGTAGGACCTTGCTGTTTATCTAATTTGTATATAGTAGTTTGTATCTGCTAATCCTAGCTCCTGATTTATCCCTCCTCTACCCCTTTCCCTGTTTGGTAACCATACGTTTGTCTTCTATGTCTGTGAGTCTGTTTCTGTGTTGTAAATAAGTTCATCTAAGTTTTTAGGTTCCAATATAAGGGATATAGTATTTGTCTTTCTCTGTCTGACTTATTTCACTTAGCATAATGCCCTCTAAGTCCATCCATGTTGCTGCAAATGGCAGAATTTCATTCTTTTTTATGGCTGAGTAGTATTTCATTGTATATATGTACCATATCTTCTTTACCCATTCATCTGTCGATGGATATTTAGGTTGCTTCCATGTCTTGGTTATTGTAAATAGTACCTCTGTGAACACTGGGGTGCATGTATCTTTTTGAATTACAGTTTTGTCTGGATATAGGCCAAGGAGTGGGATTGCTGGATCATATGGCAACTCTATTTTTAGTTTTTTAAGGAACCTCCATACTGTTTTCCACAGTGGCTGCACTAATTTACATTCCCACCAACAGTGTAGGAAGGTTCCCTTTTTCCACACCCTCTCCAGCATTTGTCATTTGTGTCTCTCTGTCTTTATCTCAGCCTTTGTCTGTTTCTAGCCTAATTTCTATTTGTCTGTCTGTCTTTCTTGTCATCTCTGCTTCTGTCTGTGTTTCTATCTTTCTTTGTCTCTTTCTTTTTTGATGTCTTTCTCATAACACACAGAAAAACAATATATATGGTGTGTCTGTTTTTCTCTTTGTGTGTGTATGTGTGTGTGTGCATGAGTATTTTCCCGGACATGACTCTGCTTCATCTTGTTGCATCTTATACCAACTCTTCTCTCCCTTTATCATGGGGGGCTGGGCTTCCCTAAGATACACATCCAAGTTCTCTTGGCTTAAGCCTTTTGAGTTGGGCTAAGTGGATAAAGCCCCCTCTAAATGGCTCCTTTTCTTTTACCCAGCTTTGCAAACATGCTAGTGTCTAGCATGTTTGGAAAGTGTTTCATTTGGGAGGATATTTCCTCCTCAAAATCCCATTTAAAATTACCCATTTTTGGTTTAGTCTTTGTCTCTTTTTGCAACTCAGTCCCACCCAAGGTCAATCACCTCTCTTCTCTACCTTTCAATTATCTTTGGTGCTTTTATTCCCATCCACAACTTGAGTTGTTACCTAGCAATTTGAATCAGAGTGTTCAACCTCTGAGATTTGTGAATGAATAGAACCCCTGATAATAAGTGTTGGTTGACAAGCCCCATTGCCTGTCTGCATTGTTAAATGGTGGGAAGAATGAGATATAAATAGAAAGTCAAATTCTTGTATCTTCTTTCGGGTAATTCTCCTATTAATTTCACTGTGAGTAGAAAACCTGTGGTCTTCATTTGAAGCAAGGACATTTGACACTAGCATTTTAATCAGATTTGTCCGGAGTAGACTGGAAGTTGATTTTCCAGACATCAAAACATTATCTAGAAGAACCTGTCATGATGGGTTTGTTTTTGTGGGTTTTAAAAAAATATCCCAACAACTTTTTTTTTCCCTCAGTTTTCTTTTTTACTGAAGTATATTGACTTACAATATTATATTGGTTTCAAGTGTACAGCACAGTGATTTGTCATTTACATACATTATGAAATGAAATGATCACCAGGATGTCTGTTAACCATCTGTCACCATACGAAGTTATCACTATGTTATTGACTGTATTCCTTATGATGTACATTACATCCCCGTGACTTATTTAGCTTATAACCGGAAGTTTGAACCTCTTTTTTTTTTAACATCTTTTTTGGAGTATAATTGCTTTACACTGTGTGTTAGTTTCTGCTGTATAACAAAGTGAATCAGCTATATGTATACATATATCCCCATATCTCCTCCCTCTTGTGTCTCCCTCTCACCTTCCCTACCCCACCCCTCTAGGTGGACACAAAGCACTGAGCTGATCTCCCTGTGCTATGTGGCTGCTTCCCACTAGCTAGCTATTTTACATTTGGTAGTGTATATATGTCCATGCCACTCTCTCACTTCGTCCCAGCTTACCCTTCCCCCCTCCCCATGTCCTCAAGTCCATTCTCTACATCTGCGTCTTTATTTTTGTCCTGCCCCTAGGTTCTTCAGAACCTTTTTTAAATTTTTAGATTCCATATATATGTGTTAGCATAGGGCATTTGTTTTTCTGTTTCTGACTTACTTCACCCTGTATGACAGCCTCTAGGTCCACCCACCTCACTACAAATAACTCAATTTCGTTTCTTTTTATGGCTGAGTAATATTCCATTGTATATATGTGCCACATCTTCTTTATCCATTCATCTGTTGTTGGGCACTTAGGTTGCTTCCATGTCCTGGCTATTGTAAATAGAGCTGCAATGAACATCGTGGTACACGACTCTTTTTGAATGATGGTTTTCTCAGGGTATATGCCCAGTAATGGGATTGCTGGGTCATATGGTATTTCTATTTTTAGTTTTTTAAGGAACCTCCATACTGTTCTCCATAGCAGCTGTATCAATTTATATTCCCACCAACAGTGCAAGAGGGTTCCCTTTTCTCCACACCCTCTCCAGCATTTATTGTTTCTAGATTTTTTAAAGATGGCCATTCTGATCCGTGTGAGGTGATACCTCATTGTAGTTTTGATTTGCATTTCTCTAATGATGAGTGATGTTGAGCATCCTTTCATGTGTTTGTTGGCAATCTGTATATCTTCTTGGGAAAAATGTCTCTTTAGGTCTTCTGCCCATTTTTGGATTGGGTTGTTGTTTTTTTTTTTTTTTGATATTGAGCCGCATGAGCTGCTTGTAAATTTTGGAGATTAATCCTTTGTCAGTTGCTTCATTTGCAAATATTTTCTCCCATTCTGAGGGTTGTCTTTTCATCTTGTTTATGGTTTCCTTTGCTGTGCAAAAGCTTTGAAGTTTCATTAGGTCCCATTTGTTTATTTTTGTTTTTATTTCCATTTCTCTAGGAGGTGGGTCAAAAAGGATCTTGCTGTGATTTGTGTCATAAAGTGTTCTGCCTATGTTTTCCTCTAAGAGTTTTATAGTGTCTGGCTTTACATTTAGGTCTTTAATGCATTTTGAGTTTATTTTTGTGTATGGTGTTAGGGAGTGTTCTAATTTCATTCTTTTACATGTAGCTGTCCAGTTTTCCCAGCACCACTTATTGAAGAGGCTGTCTTTTCTCCATTGTATATTCTTGCCTCCTTTATCAAAGATAAGGTGACCATATGTGCGTGGGTTTATCTCTAGGTTTTCTATCCTGTTCCATTGATCTATATTTCTGTTTTTGTGCCTGTACCATACTGCCTTGATTACTGCAGCTTTGTAGTATAGTTCGAAGTCAGGGAGCCTGATTCCTCCAACTCTGTTTTTCTTTCTCAAGATTGCTTTGGCTATTCGGGGTCTTTTGTGTTTCCATACAAATTGTTAAATTTTTGTTCTAGTTCTGTGAAAAATGCCAGTGGTAGTTTGATAGGGATTGCATTGAATCTGTAGATTTCTTTGGGTAGTATAGTCATGTTCACAATGTTGATTCTTCCAATCCAGGAACATGTATATATCTCTCCATCTGTTTGTATCATCTTAATTTCTTTCATCAGTGTCTTATAGTTTTCTGCGTACAGGTCTTTTTTCTCCTTAGGTAGGTTTATTCCTAGGTATTTTATTCTTTTTGTTGCAATGGTAAATGGGAGTGTTTCCTTAATTTCTCTTTCAGATTTTTCATCATTAGTGTATAGGAATGCAAGAGATTTCTGTGCATTAATTTTGTATCCTGCTGCTTTACCAAATCCAACAACTTTTGACCTATATAATCTGTCTTCAGAAAGTGGTTTCCACATGTGTGACATAGTTAGACTGCCTTGTAAAAGCACAATTTTTATTTGACAGTTTTAATATTTTGAACATTCCATGTTGACCTTTTTTATCAGATGGTTTGGTTGTTTTCATTGGCAGTAAGGGTTTGCAAGCTAATGAAGAAAATAAGAAAGGAAATTAGCTTGAAGGTGCTGAGTATTTGTGACCAGAAGGTAAACTAAGAAGGTACCAGAGTCTGGAAATAATTACCATTATTGCCACAGTGCTCCATTAGGTCTGGCCAAAGACCCAGTGCCTGACAGTTAAATTGAAGCTTGCAACCCAGTGAAAAATTAGCAGCAGAAAGCTTGAATTCTGGTAACATCACACTGCATGCCATTTACTGTAGGACATGACAACTTCGCTCCATTCATAAGATTCACCGGTGAGGCAAGATTGCTTAGAAGATGTGGAAAACAAATTCATCTATAGCAGGCAGTGTTTACAAAGCAGTGACCCAAGCAGTCTTCCATTGAAGTAGAAGTTTGCTCAGTGAAATTCTTCTTTTATTATGTGACATTGGATGATGACTGGAGTCTGAGCTTTGAAGTCAGATAGAGTTGAGTACAATACCCAGTTCCAACAGTTACTGGCTATGTGTCCTTGGGCTGGTGACTTCACCTTTCTGAACATTAGTTTCCTCACCTTCAAAATGTAGATATTACCATGAATTACCTAATAAAAGTTACTCGGAGTCAATAAGTAAATGCATATAAAGTACATAGCATGATGTCTGGCACATCATCAGTGATGACATTAATAGTTGATTTTGTTGTTCATGCAAATGGTAGAGGAGGAGATTAATTGCATTGGAGACATTTGGAGGCTCCTTGGAAAATGTGGAAGTTGAGATTCACCTTGAACTAAGAGTGAGGGTTTGACACGAACGTATAAGTTGGGAGAAGAATAGCAACCTGGAAGGGGAATGCTTGAGCAAAGATCTGGAGATGGGAGGGTTTATGGCTTATTCATGGAATAGGAGACGGACAGGGAACAGGGAATGAGCTTGAGCTAAAATAGTTTCAGGACCACTTTCTCTGTGATTCATCATGCATAAGAAGTGGCCTTCTTGAGTAGCCAGGTGACTTGTTTCAAACTAGGTTCTTTAGTCCAGTTCTTAGGCATCAGGCCACAGGGAAGACCCACCATTCAGGTAGTTCATCATTTCTTCCAAGACCCTCAAGCGCATTAACCCTTGCCCCCTTACCCTGGCCAGTATTTGCCAATCTGATGGATGAAAAAATGGTGTCTTCTGCTTGACTCCTCATTTGAAAAATGTATATAATGCTGCAATACAAATATAATGCTATGATCTTTTATGAAATTAACCTGGCAGAATCTATTAAGATTAGCTATATGAATACCCCTTCACTCACAAATCCGACTTTGCAGAATTTATCCTATAGAAATAAATGTACCAGTACATGAAGATCAATGTGTTAGCATGTTTATTGCAGTATTAATAACAATGGCTAAAAAAGGCAGAAGAAAATTCAGTGTCGTCCACTGATAGAGATGGTTGAATTAATGGATTGGATTGCTCATTTTACAGAATGTTATACAGATTTTATAAGAATTAATTACATCTTTATGCCTTAACCTAAGAAGTTGTATACTATATTGAGAATAGTGTGATCCAGTTATTTTAAAAATAACTTTATGTATGTGACTATGTTTACATATGGCTGTATGAATGTAGAGAAAAGTTTAGAAGCTCACACCCTAAATTTAGCCTTGTTTCTTTGGTGGAAGGGTGACAGGGATTGAGTGAGAAGGGAGAAACAGTTGTCTTTTTTTTTGTAAACCTCTGATTTTTAACTTGTTGCCACAAGCATGCATTGTGTAGCTTGAAAGGAAAACCCAGTAAAATGTATAAAAAAGGCACTCACCTGATGAATGGAGGAAACAGTAAAAGAAAAGTAGAATAAAAGCAATGGAAAATTGTGGGAGCTGTAAGCATAGGAAAGAATGAGTGACAGCTGCTTTTGATCATTTATGTGCCGGGTTGGCTTAAAGTCGGCTTGAGGGGGAATTTTTCTCCCTTCCTGCATAGTGTAAAAGGAAGCTACAAAGTCAATTCACAAATCTTAAGCTTGTCATGGAAACTTCCCTGCTAACCTGTCCAGCCTCATGTCCCACCTGATCCTTACTCACTGGTAACTTTGAGATGCTTATCCAGTGGCCCACACTCTAACATAAACACACACACAGTATGCACACTTGCATGTGCACACACGTGCACAAACATTCATGGCTGTGTTTTATGTGGTTTCTCACCTCTAAGTTGTTCCTTCAGCCCAGAACACTCTTCCCTCTACTCATTGTCTGATTAACTCCCTTTCTCTAAGATTTGAGTTGGGAAATATTCCTCCACCCAAGACTGGGCTAAGCACCCTGCATACGTGCCCCACTAGCAGCCTAAGTCAATGTCTAACTCAGCATTTCCATCTGCATATGTGGTACTATCTCCCCCCAAAAATGAATTTTCTTTCTCTCTTTTGATTAAGCCATTTTAACTGGGTTTCAGTCCCAGTTAACAAGAGTTGTCATATAATTCCCCAAAGCACAGGGAATTAGGTGAATTTTTATTTGGTTTCTATTTCAGATGAAGAAATGGAAGCTCAGAGTACTTGAGTGACCTGTTCAAGGTCCCACATAAAGTATTGATAGGATAAAACCTCTAACCCATCTCTCCATACTCCTACCTTGGGACTTTTCCACTCCACCCACACTGAAACTGCAGAAATATACACACTCTGATGAAATTAACTGGTGACTCTATTTACTATTATCCAGGTGTGCTTTGTAGTCTAGTACAGGTTGCCTCAGAAAATCCCATTGGTTTTGCATCATGTTTACTTGCTCTCAGCCAGACTATAATAGTCTAATGACCAGGTGTATGAATTAGGATGCTTTCAGCTACAAGTAACAAGAAAGTCTAACTGAAAATAGCTTAAATATTAAGGATGTGTATTATCTCTCATAAAGAAAAGTTTGTCTCAAGACATTAGCAAGAACATTAGCCTTCCCATCTTTCTCTTCAGTCATCCTATGCTTGTGACTTTTATCCCCAAGTGGGTCACCTCGTGGTTGCAGGATAGTTGCTGCAGTTCCAGGCCTCACAACTGCTCACAAGAGCAATTAAATGTGGAAAAAGAGAGAATCTCTATCTTGTACCTCCTTTAAAGATAGGAGAGAAAAATTCCACAAGTCCTCCTCTGTGAGTCTGTGCAATAAAGGATTAAACTTGCCCCAAGGTTTGGGCTTTGGCCCCAGCTCCTGGGAGGTAACCTCTAAGCCCTTGGGTAGTCCTGCCTGATAAGAATATCTGTTTACCTGGGGGCTTTGGGCCAGGCCAGACAGTCTCTGCTGACAATGTGATTTATGGTGGGAAGCCCTGGGCCAGGGTGTATCAGTTTGACCTTTGGAAGGGCTGGAGACTAAGGTCAGCCATGGGGATGGTCAATAACATCTTTGTGACTGAGTCCCAATAAAAACTCTGGACACCAACGTTTGGATGAGTGTTCCTGGATGGCATCATACCATGCATATCATTATAGCTGCTGGGAGAAGTAAGTGCTATCTGCATGATTCCACTGGAAGAGGACAACTGGAATCTCCATGCTGGGTATCTCTTGAATGCTGCCCATGAAACTTGGCTGATTTTAATGTGTCCTTTTGCTATATAAAAAAACACATAATAGTATGAAGACTGCTGAGTTCTGCGAGTCCTTCTAGTGAATTATTGTACCTGTGCACGGTCTTGGAGACCAACAAACTTGTAGTTGATGTCAGAAGTGAGAATGGTCTTGTAGATGTTGTCCTCCTTACACCTTTTTGACCAGAGCTTCATCCCAAGCTCACCTCTCAGCCAATCACAGGCAAGTGGAACTGCCATGAGTGGCTTGAGCTGATAAAGATATAGCCCCTGGGCTGGTGAAGAGCCTCCTCTGAAGCACATAGCCCGTGAGTCTTGACATTTCTGTTAGAAACAAAGAAGGGGGGCATAGCTATTGGGGAAGCAACTAACAGTGTCTACCACAAACTGTTGCCACTTTTTTTCTGCCCAGTGGAAGGAACTACAGTACCACAGAGGAACCTTTTACCTCTGCTCTTTGGATCCATCTCTGCTTCCCATGGGCTGAAGGACAGGGCATTTTCATTCCAGAGAGCAACACTGATAAACTTGTCAATGTTCTTATCCACCTGGAGTCCAGAAGGCTTTGACACAAGCAGCTTGAGCTGACCTTCTCCTGTGAGTGGTATTTGTGCAGAATAAGGACAAAAAATAACTATATAGAAACCCGAGAGATGTCTTCCTTTGGGCAGCTTTCTATTCACAAACCACCTCCAATTAGTTTAAGCTCAGTATCGCAGCCAGCTTACTTTGGCTTACAAATTGTTTCTAGTGATACAAGTGCCCAACAAAAATAATAAATTCATATAATAATGATGTCAGTTTATTGACTGCTATTATGTACTAGGCATTGTGGAAGGGCTATGCGTCCATTACCTCATTTACTCCTCAAAACAATCATGTGGGGTAGGTTTTGTTGAGAATTCTTTCTGTGTAAATGAGGAAACTGAGTCTCAGAGAGCTGAAGTAACTTTCCGATAGTCACACAGCCAGTAAGTGCTGTAGTTAAACCTGGGAGCCTCTAAATCAGAGTCTGGAGCCTTTGGACTACACGGCTATGTGAGGTCATATCTGCTGGGAAAGAGACTTTATCCCAGGAAGAGTAGGGTATCACTGAAGGATTTTGAGCAAAGGATGACTAACTTATTCTGAAAAGGGCATTTGGGTAAGATTAGAGTGTTCCAAACTGCCCTTAGTAGGCTTGTTCACACTACTGCTGGAGTTTCTTTGAGAACTACCTTGAATGCACACTTGCCTCAAGTGAGAAGCATCTGTTTGTTCTGTTTTACACCTTGGATTCCATGTAATATTTCATTTGAATGAAACATTTAATTGTGTTTAGGAAAGAAACTTAGAAATCCATTGTGGACCAAATCCAAAAGTTGCCTAATTTTGTAAATGAAGTTATGTTGGAACATAATCATATCCATTTACATGTTGTCTAAGGTTGCTTTTGCTGTAAATAGCAAAGTCTAAAATATTTACTATCTGGCCCTTTCCAGAAAATGTTTTCAGACCTCTGAGCTGGATCAGGGTTTCTCAAACTTGGCACTATTAACATTTTGGGCTGAATGATTCTTTTTGTGGGATTCTGATCTGTATGTTTTGAGATGGTTAATAGCATCCCTGGCCCAACTAGACACCAGTAGCATTGTCCCCACAGCTGTCAACCAACACCCCCAGATGAGAACTACTGAACTAGATGATATTCATGTTCTTTCCAGATCTGATATTCTAGATATTTGTTTGTTTGTTTTTGAAGTGTAGTTGATTTCAATATTGATTTAGTTTCAGGTGTACAGCAAAGTGATTCAGCAATATATATATACAGTATACCCACACATATATGTGTATATATGTATATATATATAAACATATATATATTTGTTAGTGTATACGTGTTCATAGTATATTCACATGATTTTTTTGTATTTCTGCAGTATCAGTTGTTATTTCTCCTCTCTCATTTCTTATTTTGCTTATTTGTGTCCCCTCTCTTTTATTCTTGGTGAGCCTGGCTAGAGGTTTGTCAATTTTGTTTATCCATTCAAAAAACCAGCTCTTGGTTTTAGCGATCCTGTCTATTGTTTTTTTGATCTCCATTTTATTTATTTCCTCTCTGATATTTATTATTTTCTTCCTTCTGCTGACTTTGGGTTTTGTTTGTTCTTCTTTTTCTAATTCTTTTAGGTGGTAGGTTAGGTTGTTTATTTGAATCTTTCTTGTTTCTTGAGGAAGGCCTGTGTTGCTATGAACTTCCCTCTTAGAACTGCTTTTGCTGCATCCCACAGATTTTGTAAGGTTGTTTTCATTGCTGTTTGTCTCAAGGTATTTTCTGATTTCCTCTTTGATTTCATTGCTGACCCACTGATTTTTTAGTAGCATGTTGTTTAGTCTCCATGTCATCATTTTTTTTTCCTGTTTTCCTTTCTGTGGTTGATTTCTAGTTTTATACTGTTGTGGTCAGAGAAGATGCTTGAAATAATTTTTACCCTCTTAAATTTGTTATTCTTTATCTTTCCTTCAATTCTGGATGATAATTCTCTGGGTAGAGTATCCTAGGTTTTTCCTTTTCAGCACTTTTAATATATCATGCCACTGCCTTCTTGCTTGCAAATTTTCTGCAGAAATGTCTGCTGATAGCTGGTTCCCTTGTATATGACTCTTTGTTTTTCTCTTTCTGCCTTTAGAATTCTCTCTTTATGTTTAAAGTTTGCCATTTTAATTATGAGATGTCTTGGTGTGAGTCTCTTTGGGTTCATCTTGTTTGGACTCTCTCTGATTCCTATACCTGGATATCTGTTTCCTTCTTCAGGCATGGAAAGTTTTCAGCCATAATTTCATCAAATACATTTTTGTCCCCCTTCTCTATTTCTTCTTCTGGGACCTCTATAATGTGACCTAGGGGACTCAGAAGAGGATGGGAACATCACAAGCTTGGAGGTCCTCCCTGGGGAGTGTGTGGTTCAAACTGCATATTGGGCACAGGTCCCAAACTTATCGCTTCTCTTCCCTCCCTATGTGACTCTGTGTGGATCTTTCTTTACAGCCTTGGTTGTAGAAGAGTCTTTCTGACAGTCTCATTTGTTTTCGGTGAGAATTGCCCTACATATAGATGTATTTTTGATGTGCTCGTGGGGGGCGTTGAGATCAGTGTCCTCCTACTCTGCCATCTTGATCTCTTCTCCTCCCTGGTACAAATTTGTATTTTCCTGCAGAATAGGAGAGATGCCTCTCTGAAGTACTAAAGTTTTGAGAAAGTTCATGAAACAAATGATTAAATTTTCTCAAGTCTCTTTTTTTGCTGGTAAAGAAATACGGCTTTGTGACTGATACATTCAAGAGTACAGAGTAAAAGAAAGTGGGAATTAGGCTACATTTTATGATTTGGTGATTATAAACTCTTGGGAGCTGGAATATCACTGTAGGGTTAGACAAGAAAATGATGCTTGATTATGATATTTCCAGGCTCATAGTGTTAGTACCATAATTTTAAAAACTCGGGTTTGGAGCTGTGATGCTTTCCATTTTCACAATTTCTTCTGCTTCTGTAAATTCTAAGAATTCAGAGATCCTCTGTACCTGTGCCATTGTCAAGTACTGAAATGGTTGTCTCAAAATCTATTTCATTGTACTAATAGCTATAGAGTTGTCTATAGTTTAGACATTTCCTTGCAGCCAAAAGATTACACAGTGGTATAATCAGAGAGGCATGTAAGGTAATTATCTATGGTTGAATTTTGATTCAGCTTTTGCTTTTCTTTTCTTTTTTTTTAAAATTTATTTATTTTATTCATTTTTGGCTGCATTGGGTCCCCGCTGCCGCACACAGGCCCCCTCCAATTGCGGCGAGCAGGGGCCACTCTTCATTGCGGTGAGTGGGCCTCTCACTGTGGTGGCCTCTCCCGTTGCAGAGCACAGGCTCCAGGCACGCAGGCCTCAGCAGTTGTGGCTCACGGGCTCCAGAGCACAGGCTCAGCAGCTGTGGCACACGGGCTCAGCCGCTCCTCAGCATGTGGGATCCTCCCAGACCAGGGCTTGAACCCGTGTCGCCTGCATTGGCAGGCGGATTCTCAACCACTGCACCACCAGGGAAGCCCGAGCTTCTGCTTTTCTAATAAGAGATTTCACACTTAGGTTTTGAGCCATTATGGGGGTGGAACTTTCTCTTGTATGTATATGAATGTGTGTGCATACACGGGAATGTTAAAGATGTGATATGTGGAAAGCTGTCCAGGGAAAATAAATGGTGTGAAGGTCTCTGTCCAAATGCCGAAATTTTTGAAAGCTTTTCCAGCTAGCGGGTGGATCCTGGGCTGGAAGTTAAAAAGTCTGGGTTGCATTCTGCGTCTGCCCATTGCCCATTCTGTGTTCTTGGGAGAGTTTCCCTTCTCTGGGCCTTGGTTTTCTCATCTGTAAAATGAGCACTTCAGATGGAACAGAGTTTTTGCCATTGTGTTTCCTAGTCCTTCTCTCCATCTAGTCTTTCCTTCTCCTCTGACCCCCAGCCCCTCATTTAGGCCAAGTCAACATATTCAACTCCTTCTCTTTCACCTCTTCTATCTCAATCCATTATCTCCCACTGACTTTCGTTGGCAACAGCCCTATTATGGGATACATTTCTGAAAAAGATAAAATTATGATTTCCATAGTGATACAAAATAAACACACTAGGTTGAATAGTGTCCCCCCATTAACATCTGTGAAGGCAACCTTATTTGGGGATAAGGTCTTTTCAGATGTAATCAAATTAAGATGATGTCATACTGAATTAGGGTAGGTCCTAAATCCCTATAAGAGGGAAATTTCAAGACAGACTCACAGGGAGAATGCTGTGTGTAGACAGAGACAGAGAAGTAGAATGATATCTACAAACCGAGGATTGCCAGAAACTGCAAGAAGCTAAGGAGAAGCAAGGAAGGATCTTTTCCTGGAACTTTCAGAGGGAGCATGGCCCTGCAGATGCCTTGCTGTCAGATTTCCATCCTCCAGAACTGTGAGAGAATAAAGTTCTGTTGTCTTAAGCCACTCAGTTTGTGGTAGTTCGTTGTGGCAGCCTTAGCAAACTGAAACACATGTTAAAGATTTTATTTAACTCAATTAGATGAGGAAAACAGGCAGCAAACAGTTCAAAGCACAAATTTATGGGAAGTAAAGGAAAGTTAAAATGTATTTGCAAATGGATACAAAATTGGCTTTTTCATGGGGATGAAGGAGTGGGGAGTTGGAGTAGGAGTCTCTCTACTGGACATAATTTATTTGCATGTCTATACCAGAATTATCTTTATTGCTATCAGTTATCTACAACTTACAAAGTCGGAAAGGAGTGTCTATAGAATTAGACAACTTGCAAGGTGCACTCTTGACAGTGCATAGTTGTCCACTGAAATACACATGTTCCCTTCTTTACTTTCTTGTTCAGTCAGGCTTAGAGTTCAGGGTCATTTTTTATTTTCCATCTCTTCCATGCTTCTTGAAACACTCCTCTTGCTTGTTTTCCCTCTTTTGCCTCCACCTAGTTTAGATGCTTCTTCCTGGATCATCCCTGGTTTCCCTGATCCCAGCCTTCACTTGGAGACCTAAAACTGGCCCCAGATCCCTGTGATGTTGGGGATTAAGGCAGTGCAGTGGGTTGAACAGCATCTCCCCAAAATTCATGTCTACCTGGAACCTTAGATTGTGACTTTATTTGGACATAGAGCATTTGAAGGATACAATTGGTTAAGGATCTTGAGATGAAGTCATCCTGTATTTAAGGTAAGCCTAAATCTAATATATCCTTATAAGAAGAGGAGAGGACACAGAAAGACACACAGACACACAGAGACAAAGGCCATGTGAGATGGAGGCAAAGATTATAGTCATGCTACCACAAACCAAGGAAGGCCAGGAGCCACCAGAAGGTAGAAGAAATAAAGAAGGACTCTCGCCTAGAGCCTCCAGAGAGAGCATGGCCCTGCCAATGCCTTAATTTTGGCTCAGTGAAATTGATTTTAGACTTCTAGCCTCTAGAACTGTGAGGCAATAAATTTCTGTTTTTTTCAGCCACTGAGTTTAAGGTAATTTATTACAGCTGCCCTTGGAAACTATGACGGGGGAGAGGGCAGTGGGAAATAATTTAATTTAACAAACTTTTGCTGAGGACCTACTATATGGTTTACAGCCTTGTAGCAGGAATTGGGGATTTTGAAACTGCTGACCAGGAGCTCTGGTCACCTTTTTTTTTTTTTTTTCTGCGGTACGCGGGCCTCTCACTGTTGTGGCCTCTCCCGTTGCGGAGCACAGGTTCCGGACGCGCAGGCTCAGCAGCCATGGCTCGCGGGCCCAGCCGCTCGGCGGCATGTGGGATCTTCCCGGACCGGGGCACCAACCCGTGTCCCCTGCATCGGCAGGCGGACTCTCAACCACTGTGCCACCAGGGAAGCCCTCTGGTCACCTTTGATAACACATGGTAGTGACCGCACGATATGGGCTGGTTTTCCTCTTTCTCCTCCTCCTCTTCCTTCTTCTTCTTTTTACCTCCAAATGGATCTTCCTTTTCAATACATCATTTGGATTTTGTCACTGTATTGGGTCCCTCTTGTGGACCACCACAAACCCTGTCAGCCCAATCTCTTACTACAAATGCTGCTGTAGCAATCAGATGAGAACAGATTTCAAAAATTTTTAACTGGTCAGTCCCCACCTGGATCCACAGGGCAAAGCTCTGGCTTCTCTGATGCCGTGGTGGCCTGTAGGAAATGATTGGCATTCAGTTGGGACACAGGAGTTGTGTGTGTGTGTGTGTGTGTGTGTGTGTGTGTGTGTTTAAGGGACCACCTTGAACAATGGGGCTGAGCAGATGAGTGCCCCCAGGCAGAGAGGTCCAGATGCATTCGATCAGCATCCACAGACTGAGCACCCTCAGTAGGGGCCACCCCATCGTGCATCTTCACATTCTTTTCCCTTTCCCATTGTTCCTCTTCCCTAGTCTAACTCCAACTCCCTACAATCACTTCCCAAAGAAATGACCTGCAGGGAGGCCTTTGTCATGTTTAGTTCTCTCAGGAGACCCTGATGAAGACAGCATTCCTCTCTCCCTGCGGTGCCTTCCTCTGTCGGATCTTCTTTCCATACAACCTCAGCCTTGACTCATCTTGTGCAAATCATTCCCCTCTCTGCTTTGGGACCACTTACCCTCTAGCCCAGGTCATGTTTTCATTCTTCTGATCATAATGGAATAAAATATGAAATATGAGGAGACTGAAGCTGGTTGAAGGATTCTGTAAGACATTGATGCTATGGTTGTTAAATTCCAGGGGTCGCTCTGGACAGCAGAATTAGGTCTTCACTGTCTGCAGCTCAGATCCTTCAGATGTGTCTGGGAGCCTGCAGCAGAAAAGTGGGGGACCATTTCCAACTCTCTACTGTTTCCTTTGGGCAGAAATTGAGAGTCCTTAGGGACTCCAGTTATCATGTTGTGTTAGTTTCCTATTACTGCTGTAACAAATTATCACAAACTATTGGCTCAAAACAACATAAATTTATCATCTTATAGTTCTGGAGGTCAGAAGTCCTAAAACCAGGGTGTTGGCAGGGCTACATTCCTTTTGGAGGTTTTAGAGGAGAACCCATTTTCTTGCCTTTTCCAGCTTCAGGAGTTCCCCATGCATTCCTTGGCTCGTGGCTCCTTCCTCCATCTTCTAAGTGCATTGCTCCAACCTCTAATACCATCATCACATCTCCTCGGTCTCTGACCTCTTGCCTCCCTCTTATAAGACCCAGTGTAGTTACATTGGGCTTAGCCAGGTAATCCAGGATAATCTCCCCATCCCAGTGTCCTTAATTTAATCACATCTGCAAAGTCCCTCTTGCCATATGTTAGCTTTAACATAGTCACAGGTTCTGGGGATTAGGGCATGGGAATCTTTGGAGGGGGTCATTATTTAGCTGATTGCAAGCTTTCTTTTATCTTATTTATGACATTAATGAAAAGCTCTTTATCTATCTATCTATCATCTTTTTATCATATATAATCTATCTGTCTACTTACCTTCATCTTTATGAATCTCATGGGCCATGATTCTTAAATAATGAGGGACTCTCCTACCTGGTATAATTATCAAACAAAACGAAACTTAAGCAAAGAACCTTCAGACAATGAAAAATGTTTCCTCACTACAGAGGAACAAATGAATTTTAGAAATGACACTTGGACTCTGGAACACCTTGTTCAAAAGTAATATTCTTTCCAGGAGGAAATATTATATGGAAGTCTCAGCTTGTAACAGGATTTCACAAAATCATTGCCTACCAAACTGGGTCCAAAATGAGATTTCTGCTCAAAGATTAGGTAATTAGCTAATTACCTGCTTAGCTGTTAATTGATACAGTTAGGATGAGATCTTAATGTTTGGCCCATTTCTTCTCTTCTAGTCCTTGTGGGTTGGCATTTTTCTCTCTTGGGTTTGCCCAAAGCAAAAAGTTAGAATTCCAACCACCATGAAAGGAGAGTGATTATTTTCTACCAAAGAACAGTTGGAGGACCATGCCTGTCCACTGCAGTTTGTGTAAATCTCTGTACACTATCAGATTCCCATCTTGTGGTTCCTTTTCTCCCTGTTGAAGTTGTTATAACAATTATATGCAAGATAATGATCTCAGAAGCCTGTGTTCTGTTGACTGTATGATGGAGAGACCTGAGCTTCTTCCAATGCTTCAGTGTTGTGGTTTTTAGAGAAAATAAAGTTTTCTAGTAAAAATGGCCTCTGATCCTCAGGCCGTGTATTCATTAATCAGCCTGAGTGGGTGATGTAATTAATCCTTCAACTGATAGCCAGAAGGGAGTGGGTGGGAAAGTCAGACAGGGCTGGTGGTGTTGATACCGCCCATGGCAACATTCATTGGTGTCCCATGTTGATGTGGGAGCCAGGGAGTTAAGATTAAAACCAAGGACCAGAGAGTTCAGGAGGGAATTCTTTCCTGCCCCCTGGTATTTGCTGAGATAATATCTTTATGGACTGAGATTGTTTTCCTCCTTCAGAAGCCAATTTATTAGGGAAAGGATTATTTCAGACACATCATCCTAGGACTTAGTATAGCAGGTGCTAAGGGTTTGTGTCTTTGTATGTACATGCCAACTAAGCATTTGAAAAAAGCAATCATTTTGGACAGAAATTTTGACCTCAGAGTAGTTGCCGTTGGCAGTTATAAACTACTTTATGACCCTAGGTGGTTGTTCATTTGTTCCAGCTGACCTTTGCGGCTAATGCTCTCCATCTTGACTATCTATGGATAATGGCCCTCCTCCCTCCATCCTTGTTCTACCTTCACTCTAGATCGATCTACTTTTCATATTATACCATTGATCAGAAATATCAAATAGCTCTCATTTTGTACGTTTCCTATGAATATAGACCAGCCTTCTTGGTCAGGCCCAAGGCTACATTTCTTGTCTTATCTCCTACTTTTTCCCTGAAAGTTTCAGCTACTGAAGACATCTTGTTTTCCTACATCCATGACTTTGGTCAACACTTATTTTAAGTTAGAACTTGCTCTCCCATCCTTTTCCTACAAATTCCTATCCCTTCTACAATGGACAGTTCAAGTGATTTCTGCTTCCAAAAACGTCCCAGCATTTTCTCAACCAGATGCAGCCTTTTCCTCCACCAGATGAAGCCTTTTTCTCCTTGAAACTTTTCTTCTTAGAGTTTCTGTAGACTCTCCTTCTTAGACATTTTTTCTGAGAAATGATGGGCTCATTACCAACTATGTTTTTTTTTAAGTTATTAGTTCACGTGATAATTCCCTTAAAGGATTGACTTACTACGAAGAACTTCAATTTAATATCGTCCAAATGAGCAATCCCCTGACCACTTTGAATGATTCAATTAGCTAGGATGACATATAAAGGAACATACTGTTCCTTTATATAGGGAAACATATAAGGAAATACTGTTCCTTAGCATTTTTTTTAGAACCAATTTGAACCATGGGCTCTTGTTCCCCAACAGGTTAGCAAGGCAAAATTACAGAGAATTTTCCATAACATTTCAGAATGTCCTCAGAGTGCTTGAAGTTGATCCATGGAACACCATACCCTCATTTGCCCAAGGTTAAGAACTTCAATAGGTTAATTCTCTTGCATTGTGTATTAGCTGAAGTATGGGGGAACAACTATATTTGGTATTGCCAATAGACAACTTCCAACCAGATTAATATTAACTTGATTCAATAACTGTATTTTTAGGATCTACTGTCAGAAGGAAAAGAAAAGGGACTATATGTAGGCCTGGATAAGGTCAGGACATTATAAGTGCTATTTGCTTGGATGTAAGTGAAATATACGTTTTGGCTCTGTATTGATCAGAAATGCTTAAATCCAAGTTGCCAAGGGCTCAAACTACTCTCTTTGTGGCATAAGAATAACTTTCCCAGATCAGTAGCGACCATTTAGTGCATCAGATTCCATCCTCTGATAAAATAATAATACCCTCTGCTCTCATCGGGGCCATTTCTTATTAAGCAAGACTGAAGCTGTAACTACTTTATATCAGATCAACTGTTTGGGGGCATTTTCTGTGGTTGTTCTACAAAGCTGTTAAAACAGCTGTGGGCCAAGTAATTAATTAATGGGTCAAATTAATTGATTTAATTTGGTCATTATTATGCTAGAGAAAGCAATCCACATGAAAGCAATAGAGTTTTGGATAATAGCTGTTCTTAAGAGCTTCAGTGTCACTATGTGTGAATGTAAATCTGAACTAACTCTCTTGCTCTCTATCTGCTCCAAGTCTGGCTTCTCTCTCGGAGAGCTCCTTCACCCTTTCTCTGGCTCTCCACTAATTTCTGTTGATTAGTGTAATTTCCCTTGTCATTCCTTTCACTGACATTGCTACCAATCCCTCAAACCCAGACCACTGCAATGCCCTCCAGTCATGCTTCCAGCTTCTATTCTCTCCTCCATGCCAACAAGTTTCTTTAAAAAAAATTATTACTTTTTTAAAATGAATTTATTTATTTATTTATTTTTGGCTGCATTGGGTCTTTGTTGCTGCATGTGGGCTTTCTCTAGTTGTGGCGAGCAGGGGCTACTCCTCGTTGTGGTGTGCGGGCTTCTCATTGCGGTGGCTTCTCTTGTTGTGGAGCACGGCTCTAGGCACGCGGGCTTCAGTAGTTGTGGCACACGGGCTTCAGTAGTTGTGGCACACAGGCTTCAGTAGTTGTGGCACACGGGCTCAGTAGTTGTGGTTCATGGGCTCTAGAGCACAGGCTCAGTAGTTGTGGCACATGGGCTTAGTTGCTCTGCGGCATGTGGGATCTTCCCAGACCAGGGCTCGAACCCATGTCCCCTGCATTGCCAGGCAGATTGCCAACCACTGCGCCATCAGGGAAGTCCCTATTACTTTTTATTGACATAAATAATACATGAATACATTTCCCTCATCAAAAGACATGAGGATGTGTGTGAAATCCCTTTGACAACCTTATCCCCCAAATTATGTTCCTCTCTCCAGACTCCTCATATGCATACAATTTGGTATGTGAATTTCCAGACATCATTCTGTGTATTTGCCAACTTATGTGCCAATAGAATGTATGTCGAAATATGTGTGTGTATTAGAAGTATCTCAATTTATTATTATTTGGCAACACGCTTTTTTGCACTCAACAATATGACTTGGAGATCTTTCCAAATTCTTACATAGAAATTGACTTCATTCTTTTAAACTACTGCATAGGATTCCATGGTATAAATATACCAAAGCTTATTCAGCCATTTCCTGTTGATATTTTCACGTTTTCATTATCAAAAGCAATGCAATTTATTTCTGCATCTTCTATCAATAAAACACCCCTCAGTGAGCACTCCCGCATCACACTTTCAGGTGCCTGTACCATAAAGGCTTTTGGGGAGGTCCCTATGCTGATCTTCATCTTCTCTTTATATTTTACTTCTCACTGCTCCCTTACCACATGCCCATCACCAAGCTGGTGTTTACATTCCTTAAACATTCTTGTGCTGTGGCTCATTCAGCATGAGCCTTGATTGTTTTTTTTTTTATCATGTTCAGGATCATTGCCGCCATCCTCCTCCTCCTCCTCCTCCTCCTCCTCATCATCATCATTATCATCATCACATCACCCCTTCCCCATGTATAGTACTTACTATATTCTAGTCGTTTTCTAAGTACTTTACACTTATCTAATCTTTTCTCATTTTCTAAGTACTTTACATGGATCTGATCTTTCCCACCACCCTATGATGTAGGTACCATAATTTTCCTCATTTTACAGGTACAGAAACTGAGACACCATGAGGCCAAATAATTTGCCCAGAGCCACCTAGTATGTACAGGGTGTGGCCAGGATTCAAGTTCAGGCAGCCCAGCTCCAGAGGCAATGCTCATAATCCCTCATCTGTACATCATTCTCTCTTTTACAAATCATACACCACTGCCTCCTTTTAGTCTTCCTTGACCATCACTCTAGACCTTTACTTTTATTCTCCTGTTCAACAAACAAGTTTGAGCCCCCTACTATGTGCATGTTCTGTGATAGTTCCCGGGGAGATATTGGTGAACAAAACGATGCAGTGCATATCCTGAACATGTCAAAGCTAATAAACTCGACCTTCAGATGCATTGTTATCCACACCACTCCATGGTACGTGATGCATGCTACCATTTATCTTTTTATATATGTGTTTTGCATCCTATATCTCCTTTAGGGAATTAGTTGTGTTTTTGCTGTTGGGCATCTCTCTTAACACTTAGCTGATCATGGTTGCTTAATTAACATTTAAAGATGATGATGCTATAGTAGACAGTGTTCCATATAGATTGTTTAAGTCTTACCTACAAAAGCATTTGTGATATGGTGCCACGTAAATCATAAGATTTGCTAATAAGTCTAACTCCTACCTCAGTGTCCAGAGAACCACTTCACATACTGCTGAAACTCATTTGTTGAGGACTCTGATGTTCCCACTGAAGAAGTAGGACTTCAGGGAATTCCCTGGCAGTCCAGTGGTTAGGACTCGGTGCTTTCACTGCCGGGGCCGGGTTTAATGCCTGGTTAAGGAACTAAGAGCCTGCAAGATGTGGGGCATGGCCAAAAAAATAAAAAAGAAAGAAAGAAGTGGGACTTCAGTATCTAAAGATCATCTGCATCTGAAGGATCTCATCTGAGACCTCGGGTTCTTTCAAAGCAGATAAATGAATCCTGGGGGCTGAACCAATATGGCTTCAGGGAGCATGTGAGCTTAGAGAAGTGTGTGGGGCCAGTCCTGGCTCTTGGGCCCTGAGCATCACACAATAAGGGAGACAAAGGGTAAAAGAGTGCCTGTTCAGCATAGTGGCCTCATGTCTGTCCATTTTACCTTCTGTAAGACTGTTTCTGTTAAACTCATGCCTCTGGTGCCCACACTTAATATTTTATCCCCTCACCTGACCTAGTGGAAGTAAAAACATTTGGAAGCATCTTTAGGTTGCATGGCTTAGAAGGGGATTATCCTACTGTGTAACATACCAGGTGAAAAATACCAGGTGTTGTGCTTTTTGTCCTATACATGATAACAGAGATTGAGAAGAGGATCAGAGAGAAGCAGGTAGAAACAACAGCAATTAAGAAGTGGAAACAATAGAGCTAGTGGTTCAGAGCTGTATGTTCCACATCGTTATGCCAGCAAAGGGCAGGAAAAAAAACTCAGTGGACCAAATTTGTTAAAATTAGTCCTTGCTTGTTTATATACTTGTTTATATTATATAGACAATACCTTTGGAGCTTTTTTAGAATGTATTTTTTTGTTGTTGTTCATTTTGCCTTGATTCAGTTCCAACACTGGGAGTTAAACTCAGTCCTTTACCTGTTCTGAGCATTTTTGACAAAATACTCTTCCATTCATAGGCTTGTCCTACATCCTTGCTCAGAAAAGGAGGAAGTCGTCCCTCATCCCAATACTTTGTATTCATACAGTGTTTTGAGGGGATAAACATAGCCTTGCAGCTTTCGCTGTCTCTATTTCACAGATGAAGGAAAGCTGATTGCTGAAGTTAGTGATAGAGTGAGTATTAGAATACGGACTTCAAATCCTTATCCAACCACCAGTTTTCCACCACAGTGCTTTTCTTTTCTGTACTGGGGATATCTTTTTAAGGTGAACATCAACATTAGCCTGAGAGGTCGGGTACTATTCAAAATCATATCCCGCCAGTTCTACATAGGCTGAGCGCTCATAATACCAACTAGCTCCCTACTTCCCCCAAACATCCCTTGGCCTTTTATGCCTCTCTGCTTTTGCACACCTGGTTCTCTTCCCCCTTCCCCTTTGTGTGGTGAGAGCCTCCACTTCCTTCCAGACTCAGTTCAAATGTCACTTCCTCTGGGAAGCCCACCGTGATCTCATTTTTGCTCCAGCTTTTTGAGATGACCCTTTCTTTCTTTCTTTTTTTTTACATCTTTATTGGAGTATAATTGCTTTACAATGGTGTGTTAGTTTCTGCTGTATAACAAAGTGAATCAGCTATACGTATACATATATCCCCATATCCCCTGCCTCTTGTGCCTCCCTCCCACCCTCCCTATCCCACCCCGCAGGTGGTCACAAAGCACGGAGCTGATCTCCCTGTGCTATGCGGCTGCTTCCCACTATCTATCTGTTTTACATTTGGTAGTGTATATATGTCAGTGTTACTCTCTTACTTCATCCCAGCTTCACCTCCCCACCTCCCCTGTGTCCTCAAGTCTTCTCTACGTCTGTGTCTTTATTCCTGTCCTGCCCCTAGGTTCATCAGAACCATTTTTTTTTTAGATTCCATATATATGTGTTAGCATAAGGTATTTGTTTTTCTCTTTCTGACTTACTTCATTCTGTATAACAGACTCTAGGTCCATCCACCTCACTATGAATAACTCAATTTCGTTTCCTTTTATGGCTGAGTAATATTCCATTGTATATATTTGCCACATTGACACTTTCTTTTGATATTCATTTCAAATGTCTAGAGCTCCAATCTAAGAGAAGGCAGGAAATCTGCTATCTGTGCCCCGTATCTCCAAGGATTCCTGGCAGGACCCGGAGTGAGGGGACTTAACCCTCTCCTGGTTGTCTCTTGTCCTGAGGTTCTCTTTCTATTGAACTTCTGACCTTCTGCTTCTTACCACCTCCTGCAACTTTTCTCTTCTCTCCATCCCCTCTGACCCATACTGGTCTTCAAAGTACTGCTGACAGAGGCTGTTCTGTCTAGCAGATATTTATTTAACAGAAGATTTTTTGCTCACAGCGGGAGATTACATCATGGAACAGAAGAGACAATAACTTGAGATGAAATATTAGATGTCACGAACCCAAGAACTCATTAAACGTTTCCTGGCACTGGGAATTTCTCACTGGCTAGGTCGTAGCTGAGGATTTCATTTTCTATACCTTTCTTGCCCTGCTTCCCCAGATGTCCCCTCCCCTCTACTTTTGCCAGCCTTGAACCCTGAACATTCTTGTGACTTAAATACAGAACATTCTAGTGCTCTTCTGTCCCTTATTCTAAACTAATCTCTGGCCTACTTTACATATCCAAAAATTTCATTAAGATGGCCCCACTGAATAAGGAGCTTTTAATCCTGGTCTCTCCCTTTAGACCACAATACATCTGATTTGTGGACATTATTGTTTTTATTAGTAGCATTTCCAGTGGGTGAGAAAATGGAATTGGTAGAAGGGAGACAGTCAAGGACTCTGTTTTCTTTTTTTAAAATATGTGTTTCTTTATGGTTTGCATTTTATTTTTACAATTAGTTTATTGGTGTATTTCTAATGAATTCGTTAATGCAAAAAAGTTCAAAATGCACTTCGAAAACAAATTGTAACCTTTTTCTAATTCTTGGGATAGTATTCAATTCTTGTACAGGTGTTTCTTTCACAGGGGCCTTGTAAACAGAACAGGAGCAACAGAAAGATTTATTCTCCTCCTGTTCGGAGAAAAGCAAGTCCTTTGTTTATGTCAGTTTTCCCAGATACCACATGAGAAGTCAGAGGCTGCATCTTAATCATCTTTGTAGTGTAAGGAAAAGTGGTGCTTCAGTGGGAAATTACCCACTGCCTGGAGCGTATTCTTCCTGGTTATTGGATGCTAGGCTTTCACTGTCGTTGAGTTCTTTGATGGCTCTGTAAGCTGTGGATAACCAACAACAATGCAAAATCATCCCTGCCAGTAGGCATCCAAAAATTCTGTATAATGAAGGTTCAAATCTAGACAGTGGAGGTTCCCAAACTGTGGAAGAAGCCAGTTTTTCCCCTATTTGCATATTCAGTTTAATATTTCTGACCTATGCATGTGTGTAATCTTTGCATTCTCCTTTGACCTGATCGTAACCTACTACTGTTTCCCTCATTAATGACTTAACTAAATTCTCTAACATGTTTTCACTTTACTTCTGTATAAGAGTCATGATTTTCCCTTTACTGAAATTTTGAAAATAATCGTTAGCAATTTTATTGCCTCAGTCAAGGACTGATGTATGGTCCCCACAATAAATATTTGTTGAATGAATGAATAAATGAGAAAACAGGAATGTCTAACCTCATTTCTATTAATATAACATGAGTTCAAGTGAGTGCATCATTAATAAGTTTGAGCTTTCCCACAGCTTGCTAGCTAATGTTAAAGTTGGTGATAACTTAGGTTTTAGCCAAGCCATCTTCATTCGATTTTATTCCAATTAGAAAAATACTATTTTTTAGAAAAATTAGAAAAGATAGAAAGGATAAAGAATAAATCGTGGGCCTCCCTGGTGGCGCAAGTGGTTGAGAGTCCGCCTGCCGATGCAGGGGATACGGGTTCGTGCCCCGGTCTGGGAGGATCCCATATGCCGCGGAGCGGCTGGGCCCGTGAGCCATGGCCGCTGAGCCTGCGCGTCCGGAGCCTGTGCTCCGCAACGGGAGAGGCCACAACAGTGAGAGGCCCGCATACCGCAAAAAAAAAAAAAAAAAAAAAAGAATAAATCGTAACCATCCCATAATCTCTCTCCCCTGAGTAATCACTATTTTTTAAATTACAATTTAACTAATTTAAGATAGATAATACACATACATGGCAAAAGTACAAAGCATACAAAAAATTTTTAAATAAAAAGTCAATCTTCCTTTCTTACCGGAATAGTCGTGGCTTAAAACAGCACAGATTTTTCTTACAGTTCTAGAGGTCAGATGTTCTAAAATCAAGGTGTTGGCAGGGCTGCATTCCTTCCGAATTCTCTAAGGGAGTATCTATTTCCTTCCCTTTTCTAGCTTCTAGATGCTACTTGCTTTTTTTGGCTTTTGGCCCATCCCTCCATCTTTAAGTCAGCAACGTAACATCTTCAAATCTCTCTTTGTCTCTGACCTCTTCCTCCATCATCACTTATCCCAACTTTGACCTGTTGGCCTCCCTCTTATAAGGATCCTTGTGATTGCATTGGGCCCACTAGATAATCCAGGATAATCTTCCCTTCTTAAGATTCTTTACTTAATCACATTGCAAAGTCTCTTTTGCCATGTACATATCACAGATTCCGAAGATTAAGATATGGACAACTTTGAGTGTCATTATTCTGCCTACACATAATCTTCAAGTGCCAAGTAATCACTATTAGTTCTTGGTGTATTTCTTTTTTTTTTTTTTTTTGCGGTACGCGGGCCTCTCACTGTTGTGGCCTCTCCCGTTGCGGAGCACAGGCTCTGGACATGCAGGCTCAGCGGCCATGGCTCACGGGCCCAGCCGCTCCACGGCATGTGGAATCTTCCCAGACCGGGGCACGAACCCGTGTCCCCTGCATCGGCAGGCGGACTCTCAACCGCTGTGCCACCAGGGAAGCCCTTGGTGTATTTCCTTCTAGTTTTTTCCCTGCATCTCTTCATTCAACAAGAATTTACTAAGTACTTACTGTGTGCCAGGTACTGTGGCTATAGCACTGAAGAAAACAGACAAGGCCCCTACCCTTTCGGAGCTGACAGTCTAAGTGGGAGGGGAGAAAAAATAGACACAGAAATGAATAAGAATATCCCAGTCAGTAAAGAGCACGTGTATGCTTCTCATTGAATATTTTCTATACGTTGAGTTTGTGTGAGTTAGTAAAATTAGTTTTAAGTCATGTATCCATTATTAACAACCTAAGCTCAAATGCATCGGTGCAGATTTTTTTTTAATTTTATTGAAGTGTAATTGACTTACAATGTTGTGTTAATTTCTGCTGTACAGCAAAGTGACTCAGTTATACATATATATATATATATATTCTTTTTCATATTCTTTTCCATTTTGGTTTATCACAGGATAGTGAATATAGTTCCCTGCAGAACTGGTTATTGAATCAGCATCCAGCTCTCCTCTATGGCCCTGCTCTCTTCTATCTCCACAACATTCTATAATGAGGTGTATGAAATTGCAGTTGGTCACCCCCCAGAGGTCAATGGCTCTGCTTCCCCTCCATGCCTCTGAGACTCAGAGTCAGGCTTTTAACTGAAACATCTTCCTGAGGGAACACAGAGTAAGAGTCATTTTTTTTTTCCTGTAGGGTTTCAAACAAGAAAAGCATCCCCAATGTGTGGGGAGCTTGAATTTCCCCTTGATCTGTCCCTGGTTGGTGGGAGGGGACTGTCACATGGAGAGAGAGAGCGATGGTGGCAGAGGAGGAGGTGGGAACAAGAAGCAACTAAGTTTGATAGTTTTCCCTTGAAAAGGTGATGCTCCCATTGGCAAACCTCACATATCTGGGGGGAAATCACAGTTTACCAGCATCCAGACACGGTAGCTTTCTTTTCTTGTCAAGATGTTTCCTTTAAAATGAAAGGTTCCTCAAACTTGAAACCTTTTATTAAATTTGAGAACCTGAGAGTACATATCTTGGAGATGAAGGCACACACACGCACGCATGTATATGTGTGTGTGTGTGTGTGTGTGTGTGTGTGTGTGTTCACTTTTAGACTAGCTCCCACACAGGAGCTGTGCTCTAAGATTGGGAAGAAAGTAAGACTGTTTGAAGGGCTTACATCTAAATTGGTTCCCAGTCATAGCTTAGTATTGATTTATAACAAATTTCCTGTAGGGAAAATTCATGAGTTGCTTATTTCTATGACCTGGGACATGAGATCCTTGGTTTTGTGATATATGATAATGGCCTTTTCATATGGTTAGAGACAAGAGTAGTGTCATCTCTTAAGACTCTAGCTCTCTCTCTCTGTCTCTTTCTCTGTCCCTCTCTCTGATTCTGATGGCTCAGAATATTTTGTCCTAGTGCCAATGGAACAACGTCTCAATTCAGACATCTGAAAAAGATGTGAAAGGGCTTACCAAACACAGGCATTGCAGAGATACTACATTTATTTTAGAGCATGTCTTCACTCACTCTACTGTGTATATATTTCATTGAACTATAATTGACATACAATGTTATATTAATTTCAGGTGTACAACATAGCAATTCAATATTTGTATACATTATGAGATGATCATTACTCTAAGTCTAGTTACCATTGTCATCATTTAAAGTTATTACAGGGCTTCCCTGGTGGCGCAGTGGTGGAGAGTCCGCCTGCCGATGCAGGGGACACGGGATCGTGCCCCAGTCCGGGAAGATCCCACATGCCGCGGAGCGGCTGGGCCCGTGAGCCATGGCCGCTGAGCCTGCGCGTCCGGAGCCTGTGCTCCACAACGGGAGAGGCCACAACAGTGAGAGGCCCGCGTACCGCAAAAAAAAAAAAAAAAAAAGTTATTACAGTATTATTTACTATATTCCTAATGCTGTACATTATATCCCCATAACTTATTTTATAACTGGAAATTTGTACCTCCTAATCCATTTCACCTATATCACCCATTCCCCCAGGCCCTTCCCCTCTGGAGACCACCAGTTTGTTCTCTGTATCTTTCAGTCTGTTTTTCTTTTATGTTTGTTCATTTGTTTTGGTTTTTAGCTTCCACATGTGAGTGAAATCATGTGGTATTTGTCTTTATCTGCCTGACTTATTTCACTTGGCATAATACCCTCTAGGTCCATTCGTGCTGTCACAAATGGCAAGATGATATATATATATCACATCTTCTTTATCCATTCATCTATTGATGAACACGTTAGTTGCTTTCATGTCTTGCCTATTGTAAATAATGCTGCAATGAACATAAGGGTGCACATCATTTTTTGAATTAGTGTTCTTGTTTTCTTCAGATAAATACTTGGAAATGGAATTGCTGGATTATATGGTAGTTCTATTTTTAATTTTTTGAAGAACCTTCATACTGTTTTCCATATTACATTCCCATCAACAGTGAATGAGGGAGAAGATGTTTGAAAATCATATATCCAATAAGGCAGGGGTCCCCAACCCTGCTGGGAACCGGGCTGCACAGCAGGAGGTGAGTGACGAGTGAGCGAGCGAAGTTTCATCTGTATCTACAGCTGCTCCCCAGCGCTCCCACTACCGCCTGAGCTCCGCCTCCTGTCAGATCAGCGGCAGCATTAGATTCTCATAGGAGCGCGAACCCTACCGTGAACTGCGCATGCGAGGGATCTAGGTTGCGCGCTCCTTATGAGAATCTAATGCCTGATGATCTGGGGTGGAGCTGAGGCTGTGATGCTAGCGCTGCGGAGCGGCTGCAAATACAGATTATCACTAGCAGAGAGGTTTGACGGCACAGAGACCATAATAAATCATTTGCTTGCAGACTCATATCAAAACCTTACCAGTGAGTGGCAAGTGACAATTAAGCTGCATCTGGTGCAGACTTTAAGTCAGAATCCGACACGTATTTTTAGTCTGCGTGTGGCTCACCCGTTATTTCGTTTACCACTTCCATCCGCGCCTCCTTCCCGCACTGTGCACTTGTCTCAGTCAGAGTTTGGTAAGCCCACAAGCTAACCCTCGCCAAAAGGAGTAAAAAACAAACGTCACTGGAGAGGTACTTTGAAAAGGGGGAAAGACCGAATGATGAGACAGCAGAAGGCTGTAAGACTGCCAACAAAAGGAAAGCTGCGTTTAAAAGAAAATACCAAGAGTCCTACTTAAATTACGGGTTCATTGCAACCGGTGATTCACATTCTCCAAGCCTGCTTTGTATAATATGTAGCGACCTGCTAGCCAATGAAGCCATGAAACCTTCAAAACTGCTTCGTCACATGGAGACCAAGCACCCTGCATTAAAAGACAAACCTTTGGAGTTTTTCAAAAGAAAAAAATGTGAACACAAAGAAAGGAGCAAATATTTAAGGCCACCACTTCATCAAATGCGTCTGCACTGATAGCATCATTCTTAGTGGCTAACCGCATGGCTAAAGCTAAGAAGCCCTTTACTATTGATGAAGAGTTGACCCTGCTGCTGCGAAAGACATTTGTCGTGAACTTTTAAGAGAGGCTGCAGTTCAAAAGGTGGCACGTGTTCGTCTTTTGTCTATAGCACCATAACTGGACGAATTGATGAAATAGCAGAGGATATTGAGGCACAATTGTTAGAGAGGATTAATGAGTCACCGTGGTATGCAATCCAGGTTGACGAGTCTACTGATATTGACAACAAGGCAACAATGCTTGCGGTATAAAAATGTGATATGTTTTTCAGGAGGATGTACATGAGGATATGTTGTGTGCACTTTTGTTGCCGGCCAACACCACAGCTGCAGAACTATTCATGTCTTTGAATGATTACATATCAGGAAAACTGAATTGGTCATTCTGCGTCGATATATGCACGGACAGAGCAGCTGCCATGACTGGACGGCTTTCTGGTTTCACCCCTCGGGTCAAAGAGGTCACTTCTGAATGTGAGTTTATGCACTGTGTCACCCATAGAGAAATGCTGCCTAGCCAAAAAATGTCACCTGAACTTAACAACGTTTTGCAGGTTGTGATTAAAATCATCAACCACATTAAAGCCCTTAACTTACATCTGTTTGTGCAGCTCTGTGAGGAGATGGACGCAGAGAACCCATGTCTTCTCTTATACACAGAAGTGAGATGGCTTTCTAAAAGTAGATCACTGGCCAGATTTTTTGAGTTATGAGAGCTGCTCCAGAGATTTCTTTTATAAAAACAGTCACCACTAGCAGCACATTTCAGTGACACAGAATGGGTTGCAAAACTTGCTTATTTGTGTGACATATTCAACCTGCTCAACGAACTCAATCTGTCACTCAGGGGAGAACGACAACTGTGTTCAAGTTGGCAGATAAAGTGGCTGCGTTCAAAGCCCAACTGGAATTATGGGGGCGACGAATGAACATTGGGATTTTTGACATGTTTCCAACATTAACAGAGATTTTGAAAGAGACTGAGCCAGGGCCTTCTTTCTCCCAGCTGGTGCATGATCACCAATCTCAGCTTTCAAGAGAGTTTGAGCATTACTTCCCAACCACAAAAGACCCCCAAACTGAGAAGGAGTGGATCGCAACCCATTTGTGAATAAGCCAGGTGAATCCACTTGGTCCGTGCTAGAAGAGGCACCTGCTTGAGATTGCAAATGACAGTGGCCTTAAAAGTATGTTTGAGACAACTTCAAATCTCCATACGTTCTGGATTAAAGTCAAGGTGGAATATCCTGAGATTGCCACAAAAGCACTGAAAAGCCTGCTTCCATTTCCAACATCCTATCTTTGTGAAGCAAATGTTATCTGCAGTGACAGCAACCAAGGTTACGGAGTAGACAGGACATAAGCAATGCACTTTGGGTGTCACTCTCTCCCATCACCCCCAGATGGGACCATCTAGTTGCAGGAAAAAAATCTCAGGCCTCCCACTGATTCTGCATTATGGTGAGTTGTATAATTATTTCATTATATATTACAATGTAATAATAATAGAAATAAAGTATATAATAAATGTAATGTGCTTGAATCATCCTGAAACCGTCCCTACCCCCCTGCCCTGGGTCCGTGGAAACATCGTCTTCCATGAAACCAGTCCCTGGTGCCAAAAATGTTGGGGACCACTGTGATAAAGGGTTAAATCCAAAATATATAAAAAACTCATACAACCTAATATCAAAAACCAAACAGTTTGATTAAAAAATGGGTAGAGGACCTGAACAGACAATTTTCCAAAGAAGATATACAAATGGCTAACAGGCACATGAAAAAAAGCTCAGCATCACTAATCATCAGGGAAATGCAAATCAGAACCACAATGAGACATCACCTCACACTTGTCAGAATGGATATTATCAAAAAGACAAGAAATAACAAGTGTTGGCAAGGATATGGAGAAAAAGGAACGCTTGTCTGTCTATAACATTATTTAATATACATGTGTATTTAATATTTCTTTTCTGATACTTCTATGGGTGAGTCTCGGTTTCACTCATCCAAGTGTTGATTACTGATCTTTGATATGTTTTAGACTCTTTACCCAACATATTCGTTTATTGGATTCAGGCTGCTAAGATCCCCATCCCACCCCTACCCCCCCCACCAGTCCCTCAGTTGCTGTGACCCCAGGGCCCTGGAGTAATACAAGTTAAAAAAGGGACTAATTGCCTGGCAAAATTTTAGGAGGTGTTATTGGACCAGGCATGACTGTGGGTGATTTTCATAAATACTCTCCTGCTACCAATTATCTTCCCAAGACGTTTCCTTAACCATCCAGGCAAACATCATCAGGAGACCCTAGGTAAATTCATTCACAGCTTCAGTCCGTGACCCAAGAAGTTCCTATGTTGTCATGTGGGGAAGAAGGAGAGGTTACTAATTCAGACTTGTTCTGTGGCTGGATTCATTCAAGTAAACTCTGACCTTAATGTCCCCATCCCAAACCTCTTGGATTTTATACACCTGAAAGGAAAAACAGCTGTCTTTCACCTTTCCCACCTTGTTCTTTGAAGGCTATGACAGTATGTAAGATCTGCAGTTAGATTATAAACAAGTGAGTCTTAAATGATGATTCATGGAAAGAAGATAAAGAAGATTATTTGTACACCACCTCTTCCAACAGGAAAGGCGGGAGGTTTGAACTTTTCTTTCCAAATTAACTGATACTTTTATTTTATTGTTAAAGTTCTTGTAGGATTAATGTTCCTCCTCTGCATGTTTAAAAGTTTACCTTAACTGACTGTAAGTAAGCCCACTGTGGGCAGGAAGCATCTGTGACGTCTTTGCCTAAGCCACCGTTACTTCTCATTTAGATTACTGCAACAGCCTCCTGAATGGTCTCACTGCTTGTACACCTGCCCCTATAATATATTCTTCACACAGCAGCCAGATGATTTTTTAAAAACATAATTCATATTATATTACTCCCTTGCTAAAACCAATCCAGTGGCTTCCCTTGCCCCTTAGAATAAAATGGAAACTTTACCATGACTTACAAGTTCAATCTCTACATCCCTGTTTCTATTTCCTCTTCCATTCACTTACCAAGGTTTCAAAAATCTGAAGTTCCCACCCAGGGCCTCTGCACTACCTGTTCTGTCTTCCTAGCATGCTCTTTTTTTAAAAAAAAAAAAAAAATTTATTTATTTATATTTGGTTGCGTTGCTGCGTGCGGGCTTTCTCTAGTTGTGTTGAGCAGGGGCTACTCTTTGTTGCAGTGCACAGGCTTCTCATTGCAGTGGCTTCTCTGGTTGTGGAACATGGGCTCCAGGTGCAAGGGCTTCAGTAGTTGTGGCTCGCGGGCTCTAGAGCGCAGGCTCAGTAGTTGTGGCGCACGGGCTTAGTTGCTCCGCGGCATGTGGGATCTTCCCAGAACAGGGCACGAGCCCATGTCCCCTGCATTGGCAGGCAGATTCTTAACCACTGCGCCACCAGGGAAGTCCTGAGAATGCTCTTTTTTTAAGACTTTCGTGTAGCTAATTTCTTCTTGCTGTTGAGATCTCAGATTAAATTTCACCTCCTCGTCCAATATCAAATAGCCACTCTCTCATTCTCTCTTACTTCACTTAGTCTTAACTTATCTGAAAAAGCACTCATCTCTGTATGATCTTTTTCTTCATTTTCTTCTTTTGCTTTTCTGTCTTCTGTCCCCCTCCTGCCTCCCCTGCTGCCCAGAAGATGTAAGCTGCTTGAGACCAGAGATCTTACCTGTCTAGTTCATGGCTGTATCCTTGCTTAGCATCTAGTACAAAACTTGGCATGTAGTGGGTGGTCAATAGATATTTGCGGGTTGAATGGATGAATTATATAGCATCCCCTCCATTTCCAGATTGGAGGCCAGATTTTCTCTGGGAAGTAAAGGATGTTTTTGCATTGACTATTGTTTGTATAAACTATTGCAAATGGGACATGAGGCTGGGAGCACTGACTTATAGAACCATTGGTTCCTGGGGTGACTGGCATTCAGCCTGTCATGGCTGAGTGACACTTATTCCCTCCCAGTGTGGTCAAAGCTATTGATCTCTGAGTGTGGCTCAGGTTCCATGGGCCCAGAAGCAGTTGTAATTAACTGCCTGAGCCTTGAAAAGGTTTTCTGAAGTAACCCAGAGCAACTGAGCTTTGTAAACAGTAGTTAGCTAGAAGAAAAGGTAAAATTGCATGTGTCATCCCATTTTCTATCACATGCATTTTAAGGTTCAAAGGGATTATATTAAAATGAATATCCCAATGTTCTCATATGTACCTGCCTTCAAAAGAGCAAAGAAAAAGCTTTTAAGTAAAGTAGGGCTGCAGGTACCCCTCCTTAATTACTCAGGCCGGGGATGTTTGAGGAGCAAAATGACCACGCTAGTGAAAACCATTTCTCACTGCTAACTACACCCAATGAGACTTTCTACAGAAAGTGGTGCATTTACTCTCATCATAGTTTGAGGGGGAGATATTGCCAGCCCTCTTTTGTAGATGAGGGGAAACTGAACCCTAGAGGGCAGTAATACACAGTTAAGTGATTTATTTTTTCATTCATTCATTCATTCAAGATTGATTAGGCATCCATGTGCAGCAGGGGCTGTGCTAGATGCATATATTCAGTGAGCAAAACAGATGCAGCTCCTCCCTGCCCTCATGGGGCTTGGAGTCCTTGGGAAGGAGGACAGGCATTAGACAAATAAACGTGCAGATAAATATTTAATTATTACAACAGAGCAAAGGTTGTGAAGAGAAAGGACAGGATGTTATGAGAGGAGATAAGAGGAAAGCTTCTTCAAATTAGGGGGTCAGGAAAGCCTTTCTGAGGAAGTGACATTCAGCTTAGACCACAGAATGAGGAGAAGCTGGGGAAGAAGGGCTCCAGGAGTAGGGGGTGGTGATTAGCCTGGGCCAGGAAGGAGCTCGGAATGATCCAGAGCTGTACAAGGCCACGTGGCTGGATGATGGTGAGTCAAGGGGCAAAGAAGCAGTGGCTGGTGGGAGGCCAGACCATGGCAGGGGTACGTGGAAATTTGGATTTAATTCTACAGATAACTGGAAGCCAAGAGAGGGGATGTCTGACACTGTGCTTCCCTAGAAAGCAAAAAAAGAATAGGTCCCCAAACCTCTGAGTGTTCCCTAACACAAGTGAGTTTATACTGGGGTTACCTTGGAGGAATATAATTAGTCCTTCTGTTTGTAGAAGACAGTACCTTCTATCTCCTGGAGTCCGCCCAGAATAATTCTGACAGTGCTACTACCAGAGCGTCCTTCTCAATAGCTAGGGATTTTGACTCTCATAGAACTCAAAGGAGATTCACTCATATGACAGAATAATATGCAGCCATTAAAATAATAAAGAAAGTAATTCCCTGGCAGTCCAGTGGTTAGGACTCCGCGCTTCCACTGCAGGGGCCATGGGTTCAATCCCTGGTTGGGGAATTAAGATCCCACATGCTGCACGGTGTGGCCAAAAAACAAAAAACAAAACAAAACAAAAACCAAGGAATTTAAAGGATGAGCGAAGATGCCGATTGTATCTGATTACAAAGTAGTATATATTGCATGATTTTATTTTTTTAACTGCTGTTAAAAAACCCATGTTTTGGAAAAATGAAAACCCTGGATGAATATTTATCAAAATGGTGGCACCTCTGAGTGGTGGGATCCCAAGTACATTTTACTCCCATCATAATTTTGAGAGTAGATGCTGCCAGCCCTAATTTCTATATGAGGAAAACTAAAGGTCAGAGCCAACACACTGTTAAGTCATTCATTCATTCATTCATTCAAGAAATATTTATTAGGTATTTAGTATGCAGGGGCTGTGCTAGGCACTGGATTTTCAATGATGAATAGAACAGATGACTTTAAAAATGTATTCTGCATTATTTCAGACGTAATGAAAAACTATCAAAAAAAGTGTAACTAATAACCATGTATCCAATAGTTTCCCAAAGAAATAAAACATTACTGATACAGTTGAAGGTCCCTGTATATTATTCCATTCCCATCACACTCCATCCCTTC
Source organism: Mesoplodon densirostris (assembly GCF_025265405.1). NCBI lineage: Eukaryota > Metazoa > Chordata > Mammalia > Artiodactyla > Ziphiidae > Mesoplodon > Mesoplodon densirostris. The sequence goes on from NC_082676.1 coordinate 55,772,104, forward strand.
ACATTAGGGGTAAACACTACTGTGACTTGGGTGTTTATCATTCTCAGGCATTTCTTGGATTACAGTTAATTTTTATCTCCTTTTTGCACGCTCACATCTTTGAGATTTCCTGCAGCAAACACATATCCTTTCAAGGAAAAAGGAAAACCCAGTAAAAATTATTTTTTAAACCCAAAAGGAGATGATGGAAATCAGGCCTGAAGAAAACAGTCCCTTGAGGAACCTGCAGTCAATGGCTTTCCCTCCTCCTGTTGGGTCCTTTGAACCTTCCTGCCCCAGCTATCCCTCCTGGCCCCTCTCCTGAGATCTAGATAATCATCAGCCAGGAAGGACTCCTTCTCAGGTCCTCTTGCTTCCTAAAAATATTGAAAGGACCGTGTTTGTTGATGCCTGGAGCTGGGGTTGTCAGGCTCCTGATGGAACTGTGTCCTTGATCTCTTGCTACTCCATGGACACCCCTGTTCTTTGGGACAGCACTGACCAAGGGCAAGAAGGAGCAAATGTTCAACCCCAGCAGTAGGGAGGAATGTCCTCCAAATGCATTTCCAATACAAAAGCTGAAATTAGAATGAAACTTTACGGTGCATTTTTTATGATGTGTGTCTTAGTCAACTTCTGTATTTGCAAAGACAAGGGGAATCAATATTTAATATGGGCGTGGTGAAAGGAGAGGGGAAAGATCCTTTCTCTGCTGTGTCTTTGAATCTTCAATTTCCTTGACATATCTGGCTTTAATCTCTTGATTATGACGTAGACATTGTCCTCTTCCATTTCCCTTTGACATTGGGTAAGAACTGTTTTGTCCTTGGACTCGGATAGACCTGAGCTCTTCCATTTATGTGCCAGGTGACCTTGGGCTTCAGTTTCCTCTTCAGAGAAATGGGATAATAATACCTACCCTGTGGGGGGGGGGTGCAATGAATATTCAGTGAAATAATTAGGTGTAGCAGAAGAAAACAATATATGTAACCCTATGAACCCAGATGGACTGTCGCCAGTCAGCCTTCTGAAGGGCGAGAATGGAGTGGCTATATCTGTTCTAGGAAGGGTAGAAGAAATCGCTTTCATTAGATAGACTGGTGTGGAAGAGAAGAGGGGGAGTCTGAAAATTTAAAGCTTCTATACAGTCTTTTGTGCTGTGTGGAGGCCACATCTTGGTATATTTGACAATGGATTTCAACAGAGAGATTTTTTGTGTTTATGAATATGAAGATAGGTCCAAGGCTAAATTGCTCTGCAAAATATAGGAGGGTCTGAGGGTGAAGGAACCCAAGCAAGCAGAGGATGGAGGAGATAGTCTTGCAGCTTCTTATTCAGCAGGTCTGGGGTGAGGACTAGTGAGGGCTATGAAGACATAGTACAGGAGAAGTGTGGCAGAGGGGGATCAGGGAGGAGGGTCTTATTTTAAACACTGTTTTTATAAAATTAATTTTATTTTGTTATTATTATTATTTTTTGCCTGCATTGGGTCTTCATTGCTGTGCGTAGCCTTCCTCTAGTTGCTGAGAGTGGGGGCTACTCTTCATTGTGGTGCACGGGCTTCTCATTGCATTGGCTTCTCTTGATGCAGAGCACGGGCTCTAGGCACCCGGGCTTCAGTAGTTGTGGCTCACGGGCTTAGTTGCTCCATGGCATGTGGGATCTTCCTGGACCAGGGCTTGAACCTGTGTCCCTTGCATTGGCAGGCAGATATTTAACCACTGTGCCACCAGGGAAGTCCCGAGCGTCTTATTTTAGATCAGGTGTCATGGAGGGCTTTTTGGAGGCGGGGGCATTTTGAACTGTGACCTGGCTGGTAAGGGAGAGTGTCTGTGCACTGACCCAGGGGAAAAGCGTTTCAGGGAATAACTGGCAAACGGACCTCAGGAGGAAATGAACTGAAGCCTGGAAGACAGCCCGAGGGTGGAGTGTAGCAGATGAAAGGAGACTGAAAGGAGATACTGTCAGAGAAGCAGCCACAGTGCCCTTTTGTGTAAGTCAGGGAAAGGAGTTGGGTTGTATTCCATATATAATGGGAAGACATCGGAGGGGGTGAGACTTGATTCAGGTTTCAACAGGATCACTCAGGATGCTGTCTGAGGAACATGATAACTCAGTGCCTGGCAATAATAGCTGCTGAATAACTAGTAGCTCCTCCAGCAGCTTAATTCCCATCCATCAGATGTCTTAGAGAAGATTTCTGCATTAGGAGGGAAATTGGCATGACTACCCTCCAAAGACTATTTGAAACAAACTATAGTTCTATGACCTCTTATGCTAGGACACCTGGGGCCACATGACTCACTCACTAAGACTTTTTGTTTGATTGTGTTTCATTTACTGGAAAAACTGAAAAGACATGGTTTCAAGTATATAGTTTCCAGATTCTTTTATTGATTTTTTCTCTTTTACTGACTTTTAAATATGGAAGGATGAGATACATTTTGCAAAGTGCCAATACTTGACCCCATCATATTGTGATACAATATGACTTTCCTTTTCTTTGAGTATTTAGTCTCCAGGCAACTGGCCCCTCTTTGCTCTCCACTAAAATTTTGTATCTTAAACAAATTCTATTATGTTTTCTAGCTACAGAAGGATGACAACCTATTACAGAAAAAATTATAAAATCCAGGCTAGCTCAACTATTATTAAAAATAATGGCTGAGATTTATTGAGCACTTACTATGTGCCAGACACGAAGTTTGGCATATATTTGCATTATATCATTTTATTCTCACCGTAACTCCAGGAGGTAGGAACTATTATTATCTCAGTTTTAGAGAAGAGAACACAGCTTGAGTGGGGTCAAGTAGCTTGCTCAGCTAGGCAGCTACTAGGTGGCAAAAATAAGTTGAACTCAGGTTACCTGACCTCAAAACTTGAGCTCTTAACCATTCAGCCAGTGTTCCACCACTTGGATGAACCATCATAGGTGTTTGGTACATAGCCTGCCAGGATTTAGTATATAAGCAATATGCATGTGCGTAAGTATGATTTTGTCCAATTTTATCATCCATCACAAATATCTCATTTCCAACCAAAGGTACGGATATGTATGTGTGTGTGTGTATGTGTGTATATATATATATATATATATATATGTATATATATATATATATATATATAAATACACGCACACATATATATGTATATATATATACACACAGAGAATAGGATATAAACACCATGAGATGGTGGTCTTATTCCCTCATCCCCCCACCCCCACCATATCCCTAACATTCAGAACAGTGCTTAGAATGAAGCAGACACTCAGTGACTATTTGTTGAATAAACAAGCTAAATAAATACTGGCTCAATCAGCAACTTTTATCTATAAATATGTAAACATTTAATAATCTGATTCTTCCCTTGAAGGAATCTATCACAAACGTCCCTGACCTCATTTTTAATGCCTCTGCATGGTTATCAACGGACATTTTCAGTTCTTTTTTTTTATTACCTGTTGGGAGCATCTTGAAACATCCTCTTTCATTGGCCTCAGGAATTCTGCCCTTTCCTGGTTTTCCTGTGATCTCTCTGGCTACTCCAGTATCCTTTGCCTTCGCATCTTCCACCTTCCTCTCCAAGGAGTGCTGACGTTTCCCAGGGCTTGAGTTCGGTCCTTGTCCCTGCCCTGTCTCCACACTTCCTGGGCAAGCCCTTCTACATCCTTGTCTTCAATTAGGACCTTCCAGATGCATGCTAGGTGCTCCACATCCATTACTTTCTCTCCTTGATTCTTCACATGGTGCTCTGAGGCAGGCACCATCAAACTTGGAAGCGTAACGTGCCTGCATGACTTCACAAGTGCCACACAGCTGGAACACAGAAGCGCTAGGATTTTAAGTCAGATCTGTCTGATCAAAACAGAGGAGCTCTCTCCTCTGTATTCTCTAGAGCACTTAACACAGAACATCTTATACTCCTTAATAACTGCTCGTTGAAGCAGTAAATCCTATGTTTTAATCCCCAAGGACTACTTTTGTGAGCCATTTCTTCTGACTAAAAGGATTCTGTCTTGGATTCTCCATTTCCACTTCTACTTTTCCTCCCAATTCTTCTTCTTCCTTTTGTTTTTGCTTTTGAATCCTCAAGCCTGATAATTGGAGATTTCCACCCAACTGTAATTGGAGTTTCAGTGGAATTACAAAGTCTGTCTTGTAACTTAGGAGCAGTTAACATCCACTAATTGAGTTGTGGCTGCCTAGAAAGATCCTGAACTTAAGCCAGTCAAATCACTGCACTCTGCTGGATCAAGTAATTAAACCAGGGATGGCAGCTTCAGAGAAGCTGTTTGTCACTGCTGATTCAGCACCTACTACATTTGGGGGGGTCAGGTGGACATAGAGAGGCTTCAGCAATAGCACCACTACACAGCCCCCTTTCCTCTCTCTTCCCACTGTCAGCCCCCCTACGCCCACGTGGATGCAACATCCCACCCACAGAGATGGTCCATGGTGAGGAGGATGACTGTGGAGGCAGGGGCTGGGCTTTGAGGATTCCAGGAACCACATAGAGTTTACACTGGGTGACCATCCAAAATCACCCAAAGCAATGTGTGACAAAGTGAGACATGATGGTCCTCGTGGGATGCCATTAATACCTTCCTTCAGTTCAAATGGAATTTGCTGGGTGATTCTGAACGTTGGGAGAAGCACTACATCCAAGTACATCTTGGGATTAGTGTTGGCAAGGTCTCAAATGAGAACTTAAATATCAGAAAACCCACTATGTACTGAAATAGTCTATTCTGGGCTGTTCAATAGAAACTTCTGTGATGATGGGGATGTTGTATATGTATGCTATCTGATCCATTTTCCACTAGCCACATGTGGCTATGGATCCCTTGAAATGTGATCAGGGCAAGCAAAGAACTGAATTTTAAATTTTATTTAATTTTAATTAACTGAAATAGCCACATATGCAGTTGCCTCAAGGAAAACAAAGGCATAAAAAAGAAAACCTGGAAAGTGAGTAGAAGGTTAAAAAAACAGTGCTAGATAGTGGGGAGGTAACAAGGAGAAGACACTCAACCTCCTGACCTCATGAAACTCTTGGTCTAAGGGAAATGGCAGATATTAATCAGATTACCATGCAAATAATTAACCACAATCATGATAAATGCAGCAAGTAAAAGCTCAGCATGCTGTGAGAGCACATAGTAGGAGTATTTCCCCTAATCTAAGAGGGCTGGTAGCTGTCCCACTGTAAGGCACAGGTCTATTCTGTTGCTATATCTCTTTCTCCATCATCTGTCACTCCTATTTATCTCCTTATCCCTCTTCTTCTCTGTGATGGACTGGATTTTGTACCCCTAAAATTCACATGTAGAAGTCCTAACCCTTGATACCTCTGAATGTGACCTTAGTAGGAGATAGAGTCTTTAAAGAGATAACTAACTTAAAACGAGGTCATGAGGGTGGGCCCTAATCCAATATGACTGCTGTTCTTATAAGAGGAGGAGATTAGAACACAGACATGCACAGAGGGAAAGGAGATCATGTAAATACATAAGGAGAAGACAGCCATCCACAAGCCAAGGAGAGAGGCCTTAGAAGAAACAAACCTTGCTTATACCTTGAGCTCAGATTTCTAGTTTTCAGAATTGTGAGAAAATAATTTTCTGTTGTTTAAACCACCCAGTCTGTGGTACTTTTTTTTTTTTTTTTTTTTTTTTTTTTTGTGGTACGCAGGCCTCTCACTGTTGTGGCCTCTCCCGTTGTGGAGCACAGGCTCCGGACGCGCAGGCTCAGCAGCCATGGCTCACAGGCCCTGCCGCTCCGCGGCATGTGGGATCTTCCCGGACCAGGACACGAACCTGTGTCCCCTGCATCGGCAGGCGGACTCTCAACCACTGCGCCACCAGGGAAGCCCTGTGGTACTTTATTATGGCATTCTGAGCAGACTAATAGAGGTTTCTCTCTTCATCCTTCCTCCCATCCATCCAACCACCCATCCGTCCTTCCATCCATCCATGCTTCCATCCAGATATCCATTCATTCAACCACCCATCCATCCATCTGTCCATCCATCCATCCACACATTCATCCATTCAACCATCCATCCATCCATCCATCCATCTAGTAATTATGATTTCTTTTTATCACCTCATAAATTTCAAATGCTACTGGAGGATCATGTTATTTTCTTATCTTCAACACAATGTTATTACTAACTTAAAATTGACATTAATAATGATGGTTACTGTTTCTGACCTCCCAGCTTGAGCAAGGCCCTTATTTCTAGGTTAATCTTCCCAACTAGCTCAGACATGTTAAGTAAAATAGTCAAAATCAAAGCCTTGAATCCATGCCTCTTTGCTTCTCAAAGTATTTGATGTTTTATCTCAAAGAGGCAGGAGTTTATGTTCCTTCATACTTACTCAATTTCATTCACAAACGCCTCAAACCAGGGGCAGGAGTGATTATTGTCTCTTTTGCAATGGGGAAAGAAAATAAATAGCCTACCACTTCACAAAACCCTGTTGGCCCTCTATATCTTAAAATACTCTCCCCCTGTAATGCTCTGCCATGTTAGGAAAAGATAGGAAGTGTGATGAGGAGCGTGGCTTTGGAGTCAAATAGAACTAGGTTCAAATTCCAGCTCTACCATTTACTTACTACCTCGTAAGTAACTAATGCAAGTTACCGAACCTTGTAAATTTTCTTATCTATGGAATGAAGGTAATGGTATCTATCTTCAAACATATCCATCTGTTGAACAAATATTTTCCAATCGTGAGTGCTGAGTATGTGGCTGGCACTTCACTAGATGGTGGCAGTTGAGCAGGGAGCAAGACACACATGGTCCCCACCCACCCAGAGATGTGGTCTAAAAGAAAAATCAGATAGGAATCAAATAAACATGCACGTAATTAACTGCACTCATGATAAATGCAACAGAGGAAAAGTATGGTGAATTATGAGAGCACATAGGGCATTTGAAGAGGTGACAATTATTTTGCAACCCAGAAAATGAGGAAGAGTTGGCCAAGGGACAAGGTTCATGAAGTGCCTTCCACACAGAAGAAGCATCAGACTTGAATGTCCAGGAGGAGCTTGGTGTGGTGGCCAGTGTGGCTGGATCAGTGAAGCTGGGTGGAAGTCGAGGCAGGGAAGGGCTGCCCGGAACACAGCTCCAACAGTGGGTAAGGGTGGATTGATACAGAGTCTCAGCCTGGCTTTACGGTTTTGTTTTTATTCACATTGCAGTGGCAATGATATCAATGGCAGCAACAGTAATGGCTTTTTACCAAGGCTATGTAATAGGCTTCTAAGAGCTTTACATATAAAATCTTATGTACTTATCCTCAAGACACCTAGTGAGATGGGCAATTCTATTATGCTAATTGTAGAGATGAGGAATATTTAGCTTTTGCAGATTTAGAAACTTCAAGGTCACACTATTGGTCAGTTTGGGAGCAGGCACTTGAACTCAGGTCTGTGTGGCTTCAAATCTTAAGCTTTTCACCACTATGGTCTGCCCTCTGCATCCGCAGGTTTTGCGTCTGCAGATTCAACCAACGGCAGATAGAGAGGGCCGACAGTAGTCATTGTATTGAGCCTTTTTTTTTTTTTTTGCGGTACGCGGGCCTCTCACTGCTGTGGCCTCTCCTGTTGTGGAGCACAGGCTCCGGATGCTCAGGCTCAGCGGCCATGGCTCACGGGCCCAGCCACTCCACGGCATGTGGGATCTTCCCGGACCGGGGCACGAACCCGTGTCCCCTGCATCGGCAGGCGGACTCTCAACCACTGCGCCACCAGGGAAGCCCTGAGCCATTTTATATAAGGGACTTGAGCATCTGTGGATCTTGGTAACCACAGGTGCTCCTGGAACCAATCCCCTGCAGATACCAAGGACAATTGTATTTATACTGCTTCACATGTAAGGAAGAGTCCTTACTGTTACTACTCCTATGTCTGTTACTGCTCCTTCTACTTCTCTTCTTCCTCCTCTACCCCCTCCTACCACCTCACTACTATTACTACTAGAACTACCACTTCTACTACTAATTTTTTTTTTTTTTGCGGTACGCGGGCCTCTCACTGTTGTGGCCTCTCCCGTTGCGGAGCACAGGCTCCGGACGCGCAGGCTCAGCGGCCATATCTCACGGGCCCAGCCGCTCCGCGGCATGCAGGATCCTCCCGGACCGGGGCACGAACCCGTGTCCCCTGCATCAGCGGGCGAACTCTCAACCACTGTGCCACCAGGGAAGCCCACTAATTTTACTTCTACTCTTACTTTTACTATATGTAATGCTAAAGAAAAAATTATTCATGACACTTGTTGAAGACAGTAAGGCAGACTCTATTTAAGAAGGGCCATTGGATTAGGTGTAGGCACACCTGTCACGGGGTCTTGCCGTGCGGGGAGAGTTTGGACTCAACACTGAATACAGCAGGGTGAGTAGAAATTTACTACCGAGCAGCAGAGTGGAGATCAGTGGATGGAACATTACTAAAAGGAAATATCTAGGGTAAGGAGGATTCTGGCTAAACCAGCCTCACAGGATTCTTGCTGAAGACAGGCCAGGATTTCAGTCATTACCTGGGGGATGGTGGAGGATGAGGAATCCAATTAGATATTGAGGGTGATCAGATACGAAAGATGGAGAATTCTCCCTAAACCAACTTAGCAGGATTCTTGCTAAAATCTGACAATTCAGAGACAAACATGCAAGTCCCAAAGTCAGGCCTAACTGAAAAGGAGTTGAATGGAGCCTGAGTAGAGTTGAGTCAATGAGAGAATCTTTGTCACTGCTACATTAACTTCTTTTGAATCTACTATTTTATTATTTCTGCTACATCTACTACTATTTCTCTACTTCCGCTACTTTCAATTCTACTATTTCTACCAATTCTATGTATAAATCTATTTATCATCATCATCATTTTCCCCCCAGTGCTTCCAGCAGTTGAAATTTTAGTCACTGACGATGGATATAAACCTGACTTTTGCAGGAAAACTCTAGATGAGACATAAAGCATTCTCAAATTGATTTGCATTAGTATAAACATAAGTAAGCAAAATAAAAGGCATTATCTTAACATGTAATCTTGGATTTTCAATACTGAAGTGAGAAGGATGCCTTTTTTGGTTTTGTTTTACGTGGTCTTGCCCTTATTCTCAACACATCTTAATTAGAAGCTGTTATTGTGCAAAGCACTTATCCCCAAGTCTAAAGCGCATGGTATTCTTGGACCTGAAGTTTCTACCTGCCTTACACTTCATTTATCCAGGTGGTTACAAGGTTTTTAAGCCTCATTTCAAAGTCAAGGATAAAAGCTCTCCATAATTTTTCTTTCTCCAAAAGGCTATGCAGAGGACAGAGCCTGGGGAGAGGGAAAATGCTACCGTAATGTAATTATCTTTGCAGTTGGCCGGTCAGAAGGCGCCACTGCCCAGATTGAATGATGTAAGAGGAACACTCTCACTTTGATTCATACATATGGTTAGGATATTAAGAAGCAGCAAAATTCCCATTTAGGGCGAGGGAGTGGGGAGCCTGTGATCTAACAGACAGTCTACTACTGGTCCTAGGATGTAGGACTTAAAATACTCTGTGTATATTTTGGGGAAATGTTTTTTTTTAATTTAATTTTTATTAAAAATAGAAATATAAAGCATTAAAACACAACCATATCAATGAAATCAAAGTCTCCCTCCCACCTTGGTCTCCCATTACTCTTCCCACAGACAAGCAGTGTTCATGGTTTCTTATGTATTTTTTAATAAATTTTCTATGCATTACAAGCATATGTATGTCAGTATATCCTTTTTTTAACATAAAAGGGATAAAACTAAGCACACTGTTCTGTATATTGCATTTTTCACTTACTATTTCCAAATAAATAATGCAGATCTACCTGAATCTCTTGTTTTTCTCAAATAGGTGTATACTGTCATCTATAAAATGGGACAGTCTTGACCTGCTTTAAAAATTTAACAGCACTCCTGTTGGTGAATATTTAGGCTGTTTCCAGTCTTTCTCTTTTATGAACAATGTTGCTATAAACCTCTTTGTACATATATCTTAATGCACAAAGGGGTCCCCAAGCCAGTCTGCTGTGGACCAGTATCGGATCTCGGCCTGTTAGGAACCAGGAGAAGGTGGTGAGCGGCGGCGAGCGAGCGAAGCTTCATCGCTCCTCATGGCTCCCCGTGGCTCCCCATTGCTCACATTGCTGCCTGAACCACCGCTGGCATTACCGTCTGAACCGTCACCCCCCCCCACCTCGTCCGTGGAAAAATTGTCTTCCACGAAACCCGTCCCTGGTGCCAAAAAAGTTGGGGACCGCTATCTTAATGCATTTCTGCAAGGATAAATGTAGGGGGAGGTAAATTCCTGGTAGGTCATAGGATTTGTATCTTACAGTTTGGATAGTTGGGGCTAACTTGCCTTCCCAGAGGCTGCCCTGCTTTGCACACTTCGGTCAAGCTCTCCTCAATAACACCGTCTATTGTAAATATCTTTATATTTTCCAACCTGTGAGGCGAAAATTAGGGTCTCGTTGTTATTTTAATCTGCATTTCTTTAATTATGAGAGAGGTTAGGGATCTTTTCATATGTTAATGAGCCATTGGTTTTTGTTTTTTTGTTTTTTTCCTCCTGTGAACTGCTTGCTTGTGTCCTTTGCTGATTTTTCTACTGGGACCTAGGCCATTTTTTATTTCTTTGAAAGAGCACAGATTCGATGAAAGAAATTGATCCTTCTATCACTGGCGGTGCAGAAGTATTTTTCTTTCAGCTTATTATTTTTCTTTTGACTTTATTTATTATGGTTGGGCAGAATCTGTTTGTCCTGATTTATTCAAATTTCCGTAATTGTTCCTAAAGGACAGCTGGTCCTTTGGATCTTTCACCTAATGTCTTCTTAGTTCTTTGATTCATTCATTCAACAAATATTTATTGAGTTCTTAGTATGTGTCAGGCATCGTTTTAGGTTCTGGAAAGACAAATAAAATAATCACAAACCTTTGTCCTCTAGGGGCTAGTGAGGTAACTGAGATAGTCAAAAAGGAAGAAAAGTAAAATAAATTGAATGTTCAATGATGATAAATGCTAAGGAGAAAATAAAGCAAGTGAAAGGAATCAAGGCCTCATGGGGTTGGGGGGATAGGTAGGGTGACAGTTACAAATTTTGAATTTTCAAAACCTTATTGTGAAGGTGACATTTGATTAAAGATGTGAAGGGGACAAGGAAATGAGCCACATGACTATCTGGGAGAAAAGCATTCGGCTAGGAAAACAGCAGGTGCAAAGGGAGCATGATAGGAACAGCAAAGTAGTCAGTAGGAATTGAGGTGAGAGATGTACTGGGGAGGAGGGCAGATCATTGGTCATTGTCATTGTGACGGTAGGAGGTGGGAGACCAGTGTGGAGGCCACGGTTCTAATCCAGGTAATAAATGATGGTTGCTTAGACCAAGGTGGTAGCAGGGGAGGGTTGAGGAGAGGTGGGATTCTGGATGTATCGCAGAGGAGGAGCTAGTGGGCTCTAGTGAAGGATGTGTATGGAGATATGACAGAAAGAGGGGAGCCGAGGGTGCCTTCAGTTTGGGTCTGAGAAATGGAAGAATGGTGTCAGCATTTACTGAGACCGGGAAGGGAGAGATTTAGAGGCGCATGATCAAAAGTCCAGTTTTGGATATGTTAAGTTTTAAATGCCCATTAGGACATCGAGAGCAGAGGTTGAATAAGCAGTTGAACATATGGTTCTGAAGTTCAGGAGAGAGTTCTAGGCTGGTAATAAAATCTGGGAGTCTTTAGCTTAGAGATACTGTTTAAAGTCATGAGGATGAAAGCACTAGGAAATGAACCTAGATAGAAAATAGAAAAGTGGCAAGAAAACCAGGAGTATGTGGTGTTGTGGCCAATAGGCTCTGATACTTAAGGTGAATAAGAGGCAAGCATAGGAAACTGTGTACCAGGCAGAGGGACCAGCGTGTGCAAAGGCCAGGAGTGAGGAAAAGCATGGTCTAGATCAGGATTGTAAACTGAGGGTTGGCAGACCTCATCTGGCCCACTAATATCTTTTGTTTGGCTCATCCAGTTTTTTGTTTGTTTGTTCTAGTGGAATTAGTTGCCAACATTTGAAAATAGGGAGATTTCACATTTAAAACAAATTCGGAAACCTGTCATCTCTTGAATAATATGTATTTCAAACACTGGCTCACATTCCCCCAGAGGCAAGAAGTGGCCATTGCTAAGTGGCTGCTGCCCACTTCGAAAGCATTATGTGGTTTGCTGCAGGAGCCCCCTAGCCTGCCTCATTCATTTGAGTTCCAGGTGCAAAAAGCTATGTCCTTCAGCTTAAAAGCTGGAACTTCTTTCAGTCTGCACTCCTCCTCACCCCACCCCAGGACCAGGCGTGGTGGCTTCCGTTGGGAGCACCTCCAGGCTGGGGATACATCCTGATTCTGTGACTCACTGTGCAATCTGAGTCAGTCCTACAATTAAGGTGACTGACTGTCCGGGTTGACCCAGAACTGTGGGGTTTCCCAGGATATGGGACTTTCTGTGCTAACACCGGGAAGGACCCAGGCAAACCAGGACAAGTTGGTCCCCCATCACTCTAAACCCACCTGGCCCTCAAAGTTGAATGGTAGACATAAAAAATCCTCATGTTTTTCCCTAAGATACTGGCATGCTCTTTAAAACTGGTAGAGGGTGAAACTTGAGAGAGAAAAAAAGACTAGCATTTGAAATCAAGTTTTTATGATAGTGAGAAATTACGAACAAGCCTTGATGATGATGATCATTATTATGATTACTACAGTTATAATAATGATAGATGACACTACATGCCAGACCCTGGACTAAACATTTTGCATGCATTCACTCACTTCACGGTAGGAGAAGCCCCATGAGGTAAGGACTGTTATCCCCCAGTGCAGGTAGAGAAGTTGAGTCTGTCAGTGTAAGGTCACAGGGCTAGTAAGTGACAGAGCCAGGATACAAACCCAGGTCTGTGTGTCTCTGAAGTCTGCACGATTTTGATCAGTGTCAAAAATCCAAACAGAGACTTCTTTAGGCGGCTGCCGTTGTCTGGATTGGTCGCATGCTGGACAAAGCACCTGCCCCACAGTCCTCCAGGTCAGAACTCCCCAGCAAAGGCCACCCTGTGCCTCAGAAGTCAGCACCCAGCGAGCCTTGATGAAAAGCCACCTCCTTCCACAGCGTTCTAGTTACCTTGTTTTATGCCGAGTGGCTTAATATCCTGGCAACACAAGCCCTGGCATTTTATTTCCCCTGTTTTCTGAAATTTGCAACCCAATGAGAAGCGGTTTGGGCTTCTGATTATCTAAACCCCCTCATCTGCAAAGCAGAGATAGGATCAGAGTTAGCCCACGTGGCAGCTGCCCTCTTTCATGGTTGTGGGTTTAATTAGGCTTCTGTGTCACACAGGCTTGGGAGAGCTGTCCCTTCTGTTGAGCTTATGGAAGTTTACCTCCTTCCTCTCCTCCTGGGTTCCACAGTGGGTGGGGAGAAGGAAGCTGTTTTTCTTATTCTCTGAAGCTGAGCTGTGAGTCCCAAGGATGGACCTCTGAGCTTTTTCTTTTGTGCAAGTCATTTGACAATTTACATAGAAGTCAAAGGCATGTGCAAGACCAGTCAGAGATAACCGGGGCCTGAACTCCCCTTTCATTCTCCTTTTGGGGATTCTGACATCACTGGAAGTCTAGGAAGTCTGTCAGACCCCTCTGGTGAAAAATATGCTCCATATGGCTTCAACACTTTGATTCTATCCACCTCCTCTTTTGTACCCAAAACCTTGGGCCTCTGCAGCAGACACATCCCCCAGCCCCCAACTTTCTTTCCTTCACTTGACTAAGTTCCACTCGCACTTCAAGAAATGCCGTGGAGAGGGGGAAGGGTAAGCTGTGACAAAGTGAGAGAGTGGCATGGACATATATACACTACCAAACGTAAAATAGATAGCTAGTGGGAAGCAGCCGCATAGCACAGGGAGATCAGCTAGGTGGTTTGTGACCACCTAGAGGGGTGGGATAGAGAAGGTGGGAGGGAGGGAGATGCAAGAGGGAAGAGATATGGGAACATATGTATATGTATAACTGATTCACTTTATTATAAAGCAGAAACTAACACACCATCGTAAAGCAATTATACTCCAATAAAGATGTTAAAAAAAAAAAAAAAAAAAAGAAATGCTGCTTTTCCAGGGAAACCATTCCCAATCCTTTCAACTAGGTTAAACCCTTCTGTTTCCTGGTCCCACGGCACACACTGTAGCTACCGTCCCTTAATACCCTTCCCAACTATAATTTGCTTAATGTCTCTCTCCTAGTCTAGAAAGCTTTATCCAAGAATAATTTTCAAAAAGTTAAAAACATGACTTTCATGCAAATATCAACTGAACACACGTCAAGATTTTACTTCACTCTTTAACAAAGGAATTGGTAAAAAGGTAAAAACATATTCAAAGAGCATTTTGAAGAACTGGGTATTTATAGGCATTTTGAAAAAAAAAAAAACGTTAGAATAAGATTGCTAGGTTAGATGCAAAACTGAGTAATGCCTTGTAGGACAAGAAAACTGTAACCTCTAGGGCTGCCTTTTCAACTGCACAGAAATCTACAAGGTGACATGTAACTTCATAGTATCTGGTCTCTCTCTCATCAAAGAAAAAAATAGCAAAATCAACACAGATACATTCTCTAAGAATTAAATAAATCTTGAGTGAGCAGAACAGTGCTCTGACGTGATATTGAGAACACAGGCTATGTTTTTTGACCTTATTTCTAAATTTTAGATAATTTTTCTTAACAGCCCCTTTTGTGGTGGTGTTGTGTCATTTAACCCAGTACTTGGCATTGGATTTTTACTGTGATCAAGATCCAGTGGAGACTTGTGAATTGCTTTCTGAAACAAAAGAATACTATGTAGCAAATTAACTTGAAGCCTGTATTAGTCAGCTCAGGCCGCTAGACTGGAAGGTTTAAACAACAGAAATTTATTTTCTCACAGTTCTAGAGGCGAGAAGTCCAAGATCAAGGTTCCTGTGATTTGATTCTGGTGAGAGGTCTCTTCCTGGCTTGCAGAGAGCTGCCTTAGTGCTATGTCCTCATATGGACTTTCCTCTGTGTACATAACACACAGAGAGAGCTCTCCGGTGCCTCTTCCTATAAGGACACTAGTCCTGTTGTATCAGGGCTCCACCTTTATGACCTCTTTTAATCTTTACCTTCTTATTCCGAGAACAGCCACACTGGGAGTTAGGGCTTCAACATATGTATTTTGGGAGAATACATACATTCGGTCCGTAACAAAGCCCAGTTTTGAATGGAATCAGGTGTGAGTCAGGTTTATTCACTTTTATACATGACAGACCTTCAAGTCTTTTCCTTGTTCTGGATAAACTATGCAGGCTTCATCATTCAGCTGGTGCCTATCCCATGACTTATCACTCTTTCTTCTGGCTGTACACAAGTTTGTAGAGATCAGTATTAAGCAGTGCAATAAAGCTTTTCTCTTCTTATGTGGGACCCAGTAATATCCACTGGCTAAGACAGTGTAGCAGATATCTGTCATTTCTGTCCACTTATCCATCCTCCCTTCCTCTGTTATCAAATGTTCCTTTATCGTCTGAGGCACCACAACTTCCCTGCTCTCAATCCATGTGATTCAGAAGGAGTTTACTCTGTTCTTACTTCCAGCAGTAGCCAAGAGATTCAGGCATAGCCAATCAGAGTATACAACCCCCAAACCTGATTGGTTTATGGCTGGACATGTGATTTGACCTGGGACAATCCAAGTCTTAACTAGGACTTTTTCTGTAGCTACCAAGAAACAGTCTTTGTCCTTTCTTTCAGGGATGCTCAGCTTTTATAACATAAACCTGAAGGAGCTAGTGGCCATTTGTGCAGCCTTGTGATGATATCTGAGAATGAAGCTATTGAATGCTGGCTTCCCCCAATACCACCAACACAATTTGCTGATAAGACAAAGTTGATTTTTACCACTAGAGGAGAGAGCACTACCTTGATAGAATCTTAGTAGCATCTCAGAGGAGCGAGGACAAAATTGAGATATTTATTGAGATTTTGAAGTCGATTTAAGGTGAATCTCTGATGTGGGGACTTTGTTAGAATTAGTAAGGATTGTGATTCAATAATTTAGGATTGGTAGACACAGCAGGATGAGAAATTCGAGATAAGGGGTTCAAAGAGTCTTGGGTATAAACTGTTGTTTAATGCTTTCTATTGAAGAATTGATGGGTCTTTCATGAAGTTCCTTGAATGAATAATAAAGTTCTTTGCAACTTTTATCTTGCTGGGTAAAAGTTTTCTGGAACAGTAAAATTAGGTCGATGAAGACAGGAAAATAGTCAAGTCATGATAATGTAGACAGTAAGCTGTGGCTATAGGTGGTGGAAGGCAGAAGGATGAAAGAAATAATTCCTTTTGGCATTTAAATTTCTGGGGGTCATAAATTAGAGCTTTGGGATTCACATATACATACAACTATATATATAATAACTATATATAACTATATATAAAATAGATAACCAACAAGAACCAACTGTATAGCACAAGGAACTATACTCAATATTTTGTAATAACCTATAAAGGGAAAAGAACCTGAAAAAAAAGATATATGTTTGTATAACTGAATCACTTTGCTGTACACCTGAAATTACCACAACATGATAAATCAACGATATTTCAATAAAAATAAATAAAATAAACTTCTGAATCCAGAAATACTGAAGCCAAAATATGGGTGATTGAATCACTTTCTCTTTGCATTAGAATTACACATGTGCATCCTTTACCATGCAACCACAACACCTCCTAATAAAAAATGTGGATTCTATTTCTCAGCCCCACTGATGTTGGGCTAGTCACATGACTGGTCTTGGCCAACAAAATGTGGGCAGGAGTGATGGCTGCCAGTTCCAAGCAGAGACCCTAGAGCATTCGTATTTCTACTACCCATTTTAAGCTCCTGTGATCAGCCATGAGATGATCCTCCCCAAGTTGCCACTGTGGTTTCTGCAGGGCCACGGAGTGAAGACCCATGGAGTAATCAGAGCCAACCAGACGTCCTGAATCCAATCTGGTTCAACCATGTCCAACCTGTATCTGCCAAAAAGCTGCCCCATGGACCTATGAGAAAGAAAAACAAAGATTTGTTGTTGAAAGCTACTGAGATATGGAAGTTGTTTGTTACACATTAAAAAATGACTGACATTCAGAGTTTACCCTTGGACTTTTAGGTATATATATATGATCCAATAGATTCTCCATATTGCTCAAATCAATTGGAGTTGGAGTTTCGTTATTTATTAACTAGAAGAGTTTTCTCCGTTGGTGTCTTTTTATGACCTTGTATCACTTTTTGGCTCACAGGAACCTCTGTGACACCCTGGGTCTTTCTCAGGGAAAT
The DNA here is from genome assembly GCF_025265405.1 of Mesoplodon densirostris. Taxonomy (NCBI): domain Eukaryota; kingdom Metazoa; phylum Chordata; class Mammalia; order Artiodactyla; family Ziphiidae; genus Mesoplodon; species Mesoplodon densirostris. The sequence goes on from NC_082676.1 coordinate 55,789,495, forward strand.
CACAGCCAAGCCTGATCCTCTCCATTCTCTTCTTGAGCACTTGATTTTTTAAAAGCAATATTTATCCCTGTTAATGCTTATCTTTTGGCTTGTGCCCAATGTTTCAGTCTAGTGAGATCTTTCTCAGTTTGATTCTTTTATTCTGGGGCTTAGCTGTCTCATTCAGCATTTTGTCAAGCACAAATTGGATCAGCAGGGCCACGAGAGCCTCCTCCAAGCCCTTGATTTCTCTGTAATGATCTTGCAGTGTTGCACTAAAGACCAACCTCAAGATTGACCCCAAACCACACAAATGATCATCATTTAGGCCGGGTATTCTAGATGAAGCCCATAGGACAGATATATCTTTCAGCCTTTTTTTTTTTTTTTTTTTTTGCCACCTTAATGATCTGAGAGAAGTTGAAATTAGGAGATATTATGTAGCAGCTGCCTGAAGCACTATCTTCCCAGATAATATTTTCCAAATCTACCGCAATGGAGTGACCCACTTTTCAAGCCAGTGGGTTGGAATCTGTAAATCTCCTGAAAAAAATAAAATTGCCCAGCTCTTGAGTTCTAGTCCTGCCCATGATGTAAAGCAGTTGACCTTGAGTGAGTCACTGATAGCTTTCCTGTGACTCTTTGTTACCATAACTTAGATAACATTTGTAAAGACCTCTTAAAGTTCAAAAGACCAAGGCAGATATAAACGTATCAATTTATGCAAACCTATCTTTGTCCCCCTAGACTGTTTATGTACAAGGATTTAAAAAATCTGGGGAATATACTTCATATCAGAGTTTCTGTAATAACATCCCCAGATCCAGCAGTTCACTGTGTTGTCATTTTCCATTAGCTTGTGAATTTGTCCTGCTTATCTCTGGGCTTTTTGAGAGAAAGAATCAAGTTGATCTTGTTATCAAAATACCTGACATTGTTTCTGGCACATAGTGGGCACTCAGTAAATATTTGCTTGATTGAATAAGTAGAAGTTGTTCTGAAGTTTTGTGTGTATGTGTGTGTTTCTGCATGTATCTGTGTGTGTTTGTGTTGGAACAGCTGGATGATGTTCCATCATTTGCCTGAAGCACTGGATAATGTTAAATTTAAATTAAAATATACTCTTGGGTGACTACATCTTCAATTTCATGGTTGATTCCTTTGTGACTGACTTATTAAGCTAAACCAGGAGTTGAAAACTAAAATACCTTGAGGGGCCAGAAAGGAAACATAATAAACCAGGATGGTTAGGTACAACTGAAAAATATCCAGTATCTTCATGGGAATGGATACCCAGCATTGCTAGATATTCTCTTTTTTCAGAGTAGGATTTTAGTTTTAAAATGTGCTTTTTTTAAAAAAAAAAATGTTGAGCCTTCTTTTAATTAATTTATTTTTCTTTTTGGCTGTGTTGGGTCTTCGTTTCTGTGCGAGGGCTTTCTCTAGTTGTGGCAAGCAGGGGCCACTCTTCATCGCAGTGCGCGGGGCCTCTCACTGTCGCAGCCTCTCTTGTTGCGGAGCACAGGCTCCAGACACACAGGCTCAGTAGTTGTGGCTCACAGGCCTAGTTGCTCCGCGGCATGTGGGATCTTCCCAGACCAGGGCTCGAACCCGTGTCTCCTGCATTAGCAGGCAGATTCTCAACCACTGTGCCACCAGGGAAGCCCTAAAATGTGCTTTTAATAAATGTAAAAACTCCTGATTTAAAAATTTTTTAGAATTCAGAAGTGCTAAAACATAATTTCTAAAATATTATATGGGCCAAATAAATAAAATATATCTGCAGCCTAGAGCCAACTCACAAGCCATCAGTCTGAGAAAGGGAGTTAAATGTTCTACACCCGTAATGGTATCTTAGTTTGCAATGAATATTTAATTTACAGTGAACAACCTTGGGTAATAACAAATACTGTGTTTATTGTTGAATAGTACAAATCCTATAAAATTGATAGAGATTCAATATAGGCCCAATTTTGAGGCCTGAGTTTAGATTTTAGTGGGCTTACATCACAAAGGGTTTCCCAGATAACACTTTACAGAAAAGATTATGGAATTAAAGATCAATTTTTAGCAATTTGCACTAGTATTTTACTAAATAAAATAGCTACCTTGAGTCAGTTGTCTCCAGATAATTGATCTCCATTATGGTTGAAATAATGGAAGGTCTGTCACCCTTGAAAAGCTCCCTATCACACCCCCTGACCTTGCCCCACCATGTTCTCAATGGTTAAACATTAATATTCATAGAGGGAGATGGGTCTCTTAACTGCTTCTAGCTTTCAGCTCATCAATTATTGTTCTTGGTTTATCCCACTCAGTTTAGTAACTACTAGTCAAGCATGTCAAAATTCTCTTAGGTATTTGCCAAGATAGAAACCGGAATCTCTCCTTGGAAAAATGACCAAGTAATCAAACCCTACAACTTCCAACAAGCAGAAATCCATCTGAGGGTTTCATTTTATTAACCATTAATTGAAAAACATATTTAATATTCATGCCTAATTGACCCTAGATACCAAATGGATCAAGCATCGTATAGCATTTTTTTAAAAAAGTACAACAAGATATTCAGATAACTCTGCAAGTAATGTCTAAAAGGACCACTGTATCTAGGATGTTTCCTCCCTATGAGAATTAAGAAAGAGAGAATTATAGGTTCCTGAGAATGAGAACTCCAGTGAGGAGAGAAGTGGTGGAGGAAAGACAGAGTAGAAGTGACTGGAGTAAAAAAGGTAGGGTGCTCTCCCACAGCAGGGATCTGATCTTTATGCAATACCTGTCAATTTATAGAGAAGCGTGGGGATGCTCTATTGAGGATGATTTCAAGACCATGCACTAATTCTGAGGGATGGAGTGCTGTAATTGATTAGTAATGTCTGCTACAGGTATAGGAAGAAGAAATGGCACTACACATGCACATGTACTGTAAAATAAATAAAACTGAATATTTACATAGGATTATCCTAAGTTCCAATTTGCCTGGAGCAGTCTCAGTTTATGCCTGTCATAAATCAGTTAATCCCTGTTAGTTATGCACAGTACCCCTCTATTTTCAAGAGTGTCCTAGTCTAGATAGTAAGTTATCTATAGCCACTCAGGAAAGATTCTTGCATAATTTTTATTAGTTTATTTTGTTTACTCAAGAAATATTCCTAAATCTCTTCTGTTAGGCCCTGATCACTAATTATTAGCCACCACCTTCTTTTTTGGGGCCAGGGTTTCCTCAATATTCCACTCAAAATATCTCAACACAACACAGCCTTTATTTCTTTAGACACAAGCATGATTCCACACTTCCCATCTAAAGCACTCTCTGGTATATTCTGGGACACAGCCATGAGATCACACTCCTCAGCCACTCCTGTATCTCTGACAATTCTCCCTTTCTGCCTTCCCAAAATAGCTACTGAAAAAAAAATCTCTCTTCTGAATGGAGCTCCTTTGTATTTCTGTCATACCAGGTATCCTATGTCAAATAATGTTGATCTCCATAAAGCCCAGATTAGCCAAAGACTAAGGAACATATATATCTCAGATTTTTTTCACAGCAGATTCCTGGGAGTTTAAAATCTTGGATTCTGTCTGGATTTTCCAGCTCATTTCCCAAGGGCAGAGCCTGGGTCCTCTAGCAAAAACACCCATCACAACTGAGGATCTTAGCTGGATTTGCTCTCATGGACATACCAGTCAATTTACTTGCTGTAACCAGGCTTTAAGAGAAGCCAGATTTCTCAACATCAGCAATATTAACATTTTGGGCTGGATAATTCTTGGTCTGTTGTCTGTGTATTTTTGGATAGTTGACAGCATCTCTGGCTCTACGCACCAGGTGCTAGTAGCACTCCGTCTCCCCCAGCTGTGACAACAGAAATTTCTCCAGACATTGCCAGATATCCCCTAGAGGTGAGGCAGAATTGTCACCTGTTGAGAAATACTGGGATAGGCACTCTGAATATCAAGACAAATAAACCACACTTTCTGGTCTTGAGCAAGTCATATGAGCAAATATGTTACGAAACTCTAAGTGCCCTGTTAAGAATTTGGCAAAAGTACTGTGGAGCCAAAGAATGAGGGATGAGTTTCTTCTTGGACAGTCAAGTGAGCTTTACAGAGGATGTGCCTTTGGGGCTTCAGGTGATCATTCAGTATTCCCCAGGTGGGAGAGAAAGGAAGGACATTCCAAGTAGAGGAATAGCCTATGCAAAGGGGCTCAGATATGAAGGCAAGTAGCATATTTGAAACAGAGTAAGAAGTTTAGAGGGAATGGAGTGATGGATACACTGGGGAGAGAGGGATTCAGGGATAGGACGGGGACCTAGATTGAAGTCTGATTTGGAAACTTGCTAGGATATGGATCTGGAGTTCATTAACTGGGCAGCAGGGAATCACAGAAGGCTAATAAAAGGAATATGGCCAGATCTGGGCTTTAGAGCGATCACATGGGCGTTGGTTAGAGGCAGGACATCAAAGTTAATGACATTGTCTTTGGAATCAGGCTGCCCTGGGCTGGGATCTTGCTTCACCATCGAGTAGCATGCGGGACCGTGGGCAAAGCCATTTCTTTTCCCTAAACCCCTGTTTCTTCCTCTGCAAAATGAAGATGATAATCCTACCTACCCACTGGGTTGTTGTGAGGATTAAACAAATTAACCCGTGTAATACGCTTAAAGTATCTCAATGTAATTGAAACTCATTAAATAATTATTCTTTTAAGATTGCCAGGTGGTGTGGGAGTTTGAGACTGAAGGCAGGGAGACCAGTTTAGAGGAGGTAATGAAACACGATGGGGACATGAGCTAGCACAATGATTGGGTGATGGAGAGGAGATTAATTAGCTGCTACCTGAACTGAGTTGACTCAAGAAATTGACATTCTCCAGGGTCCCAGCAGCAAGACATCCAGTTCTCCAAACAAATGCCCCATCCCTGGGGTTCCTACCACATCCAGCTCTGGACAGTCCTCTGCAGAAATTTTCTACCACCTACAACGTCCCTGACGGTGTGAGCCTGTCATCTGAGAAAGAGTTAATTCAATGAGGATCCATAGGTGGAGGGTACATCTTCATCTCATTCTGCCTTGTCTGTACTTTCCTGTTCTTTTCTGCAGCCTGCCTTCTGTTCTGAGGAAGAAGGGCTACAAATGACCTGCTTCAGGACCAAATAACAGTTTAATAAAGTGGAGATTCATTAGGACAGTGCTGATCGCGACTGTAGTCTCCAGAATGGAGAAACAGCCCAGAGGATTTTGATTCTCTACCAGTTTTCTAACCTCAGTTTACAAAGCAGAATCAAGTTCTGGAAACCACAGAACAGAATGAAATAATGAAACTACTGGCTTTTTCTTTTTTTTTTGCGGTACGCGGGCCTCTCACTGTTGTGGCCTCTCCCGTTGCGGAGCACAGGCTCCGGACGCGCAGGCTCAGCGGCCATGGCTCACGGGCCCAGCTGCTCCGCGGCATGTGGGATCTTCCCGGACCGGGGCACGAACCCATGTCCCCTGCATCGGCAGGCGGACTCTCAACCACTGCACCACCAGGGAAGCCCCTGAAACCACTGGCTTTTAACCACTGGTGGAATCATGAGGAGTTAGTAGACCTCTAACATTATCACTTAGTACTCTCTTTTAAAGAGAAGTTTCTATATCAGTGACACATAGCCTGATGTGATTGCTATTTCCTTTCACTTTGGAAATGTATTCATCCAAAGGTATTTAAAAAAAACAAACTATGTGCCATGACAGTGCCAGGTATTGGGAAAACAGTGATAAGACCAACCTAGCCCTTGTTCTTGTAGAGCTTACCTTCAGGGAGAGCCAGACAACAAAGAAAGAACTACTAAGAAAAAATTCATGGCAATTACTAAAAAAGGAAATGAGCCAACTGCTCTTTATGTAGCTAAAGGAAATGGATCCCAATTTTACACAATTCTCCGTTTTTTTTTCTTTCAGATCATAAACGTTATGAAGCAGACAATTTCGTATCCACCTCTGGCAGTTAGGGGAATTGACTTAAATTGCTTGAGCCATGGGTTAATAACCCAGAGTTATTACCACTTTCTTACATATCTAGGAAATCAGGGTTCAGGGGTAGAAAAGAGAAACCTTCTTTGTTTTAGTTTTTCCATAGTTAGATGAAGTTTGGTTTCTTAGGACATTTTGGAAGAACTTTAGTAATGATATTAAAGTAGGGGCTAGGAGTGTGGGCCCTGAAGTCATATACTTGGGTCCAAATCTGGCCTCTACCACTTGCTAGCTACATAACTTTGGAAGGCTCATTCACCTTACCATGTCTCAGTTTGTAAAATGGGATAATAACCTACTTCTTAGAGCTTTGGGGAGAATTGAATGAGATGATACATATAAAGGCTTAGCAAAGTGTCTGACACATATTGCATATTTAAAAAAATAATATAGCAAAGAAAGGCGGTGTGTTATATTGCCAGGTGGTTGGAGATTACTGAACTGGTCTCTGAGCAGCAGCAACTGGGCAGCAGGGAGAGTAGATTCAAATGCAGCTTTGCTAGCTCCTAGCAATATGAGCATGGATGATTCAGTTCCCCTTGCTCAACCTCAACTTCCTCCTCTGCAAAATAGGGATAATAATGACCATCTTCCGAGGCTGTAGTGAGGATATCAAGAAATGTACGTAAAACATCTAGTACAGAGGCTAGTACGTATCACAATCCTCAATACATGCTAAGGATCACCATCATCATCATAATCACCATCATCACCATCGTCATCATTATCATCATCATCACCATTATTAGAGTCAATCATTGTTTTTGCTGTTTAGCATGCTTTTTCCATTCCCATCTGCCTTGGGTTGTGTTGCCTAGAAGTAGAATTTGCAATAGAGTTTCTTATGCAAATGGTTTATTGAGGGATTGCTCTCAGGACAAACCTGTAATGGAGTATCAAGAAATCAGGAGAGGCTGGAAGAGGAAAGGATGCAAAGAAGTGTTTTCAAGTGATGTCTAGCCTTAGCGAGCTCCTGCAGGCAGCTCTGGTGCATTGTAGCACAGAGTTTGCCCTATCCAGAGGCCAGGGAGCTGGGCTTTATACCCCAATATCAATCAGTCATTGGTCGCTGGCCATTCCCAGAAGAAGGACCTAATTTCCCAGGCATGCCTGATGAGAAGGCTCCTATCAATAGCAAGGAAATCCTCCAGAGAAGGATGCAGGATGAGCTGTTAACATCCAGCATCACTGCAGCTGGGAGATGGAGGCACAGGCCTTGTACCGAGGTTCTGGTTGGGACCCCAATAGCATCCACTGTACTTTTCCTTTCCAATACACTTTGAATTTCTTCTGGGAGCCCTCTCCCCTACTCTCAGTCTACTCCAGCTCCAAGGAGAGGCTTGTGACCTGGGACCTGGCCAAAGAGATTATGAGATTTGCCTGCCCTTAGTGATTGGTTCAGGGATGATCATGTGATTTCATGAGAGCCAGTAGAACACAAGGAAACTTTTGCTAGGAATGCTGGGAGAGAGCTATTTTCTACAGATAATGCTAACAATTATAGGGTTATAAGCTAGATCAGCCAGGGACCAAACATGGGGTCTGAGAATGAAGATAGCCCAGTGGATGCTAGAGTCAAGTGACAGAGAGAAATAAGGTCCCTGGATCAAGACATGCTTGAAGTTTACTCTCCCCTTGCCCTTTCAAGTTACGTGAGTCCACTTTTTCCCTTTTGCTTAGTTCTGTGAGCTGGGAGTTCTGGGTACCTGCAACACAAGAGTTCTGACTGATCTCATTCTGGTAATGGACCCAGGAGCACTATGTAAGTTAGAAGCAGTCAATCAATTTATAGGGTTATTGTTGTTATGTAAATAAAGTTCTCCTTTGACTGCGTGAGCAGAGCCTTCCAAGCCAGGACAGCTTTCCGGGTTAGATTTTCATTGTCTCAGCCAGAGAAGAGGCACATTAGACGACTCAGGGCACCAGTGCTGCCCATACCTCTGAGAAAGAGATTTTCCTGCCAGCTTTCCCTAGCAGCCGAGGACCAGGTGCTGGCAAAGTGACCTTCAAACAAAGTGGCCATTGCAAGGCTGACAGCCCAAACCAAGCCAGAGGAAGGCACAGAAACAGTTTACAAGGAGAGGTAGGCAAAAGTAGAGGGGGGCAGGCAAATTGGTGATGTTAATGGATATTTTTGAGACACACTGAGGCATATTAAAAATTTTAATAGTTTGAGCAAAAATCTATTTGAATCTGCCAGTGCCAAACAGGAAGTGGTTAGGTGTACCCCACCACAGGAGCTAGGGGAAAGATATTTATAGAGAAAGGTTGGAAGTAATGCAAAGAAATGATTTGATTGGCTAAAGCTTAAAGGGTTGCTTTATTGGGAGAAACCTAGTTGGCTGTTTGTGATTGGTTGTCCTTAGGTATCAATTTCTTAACCTTGAGAGATTTCAGGCTTAGGTTTTGGTTTGCTTAGTTTGGCTACTAAGGCATTAAAGCCACCGCAGTCTTTTGACCTCCTTGTTTAATTAATTTAAAAACATGGACAGAAGCAGTTCACTAACAACAACCAAAAACACTTTTAATCCACACAAAGACACCTACTGATAAGGCAAAATACATTAATCTTATTCACGGTTATTAACATTTTTTTAAAGTTTATTGTATTGTTATTTCTACTTCTTACCCTTAAAAAAAAACTTATTCTATACTAATATAATATGCACTTTGATTGCCCACTGGCCTCATATCACAAGTTCTCAACACTAGATGCAGTCAGAAAAAGAACAGTTAGAAAAATTTGTGAAAAAAAAAAAGGTGTTTTAAGAGACGTCAACACATTTCCATTAGACTGAGCTTGGTCTAGCTCAGTCTGGACAAAAAGAACATCTTTTCTTTTTTTAAAAAATAAATTATTTTATTTTATTATTTACTTTTGGCCGCATTGGGTCTTTGTTGCTGCACATGGGCTTTCTCTAGTTGCAGCGAGCAGGGGCTACTCTTCGTTGCGGTGCACAGGCTTCTCATTGTGGTGGCTTCTCTTGTTGCAGAGCACGGGCTCTAGGCACGTGGGCTTCAGTAGTTGGCACACGGGCTCTAGAGCACAGGCTCAGTAGTTGTGGCACACGGGCTTTGCTCCACTGTATGTGGGATCTTCCTGGACCAGGACTCGAACCCATGTCCCCTGCATCGGCAGGCGGATTCTTAGCCACTGCGCCACCAGGGAAGCCCAGAACATCTTTTCTATGAATCAAATTTGGAAACTTTGAAATGCCTTTTCTTTTCATTGGAGTATTCTTCCAGCTTAAGGGTGGGGAGGGCTCTGGCAGTTTGGGGGTGTTTAAGAGAATGAGAAGTCTAAGGCCACAAGGGGAAGACTTTTGAGGATAGCCATCCAGAACCAGTGGAGTGACATGTAAGGACAATGACAAGACAAGAAGTGACAGAAAAGAAAAATGAACTTGTGGATGAGCCAGTACAGAGAGAAAGACGGGGGTGGGGGGAGAAAAAAGTTGTGGAAATAAGTTTCAGTAATATGGCTCCTACCTGCCCAGCTGATTTGGGCCAACTGTCCAACTTTGCTTGGCACTTAGTACCCCTAGCTGGGTTGGTGTAGCCAAGAGATATATTTCCCTCGAGCAGTATTTTTCAAAGTGCAGTTCAGGGACCACCTACACCAGCATGTCCTGAGAGATGTGTTAAAAAATGGATTCTTGTATTTCACTTACTGCTACTTAACCATTTCTGGGCATGGGACTAGGTGGCTGCATTTTTTTTTTTTTTTACAGCTTTATTGAGGTATGATTGACTTACAATATCTTCACACATTAAAGTATACAATTTGATGAGTTTGGACATTATGATGCATCTGTGAAATCATCACCACAATCAAGATCATGAATATATGCATCACGTCCACAAGTTTCCCCATGCCCTTTTGTAATGCATTCATCTCCATACCCTCCCCCTCCTCCCATCCCCAAGTTGCCATGGATCTGCTGTCTCTGTAGATTAGTTTGTAATTTTCTGGAATTTCAGGTAAGTGGATTCATAGCTTACCTACTTTTTTCTGTTTGGTAACTTTCACTCATTTATCGATCCCTCTGATGAGAGACTGCTAAGATGCTTCTATTTTGGGGCTATTATGTGTAAAGCTGCTTTGACCATATGTCTACAAGTCTTTGTATGGACATAAGCCTCAATTTCCCCTTGGTACATACCTAGGAGTAGAATGGTTGGATCATACATTAGTCGAAGGTTTAAACTTTTAAAAAACTGTCAGACTACATCCCAAAGTGCTTGTAACTTTTTACATCCTCAGCATCAGTGTATGGGAGTTCTAGTTCCTCCAAATCTTCACAAAAACTTGGTGAGTTTCATCTTTTACATTTAGTCGTTCTAGTATGAGTGAAGTGTTATCTCAGTGTGGATTATTTTACATTTCCCTAGTGACTAATAATATGGAGCAATTTTCTGTGTGCTTGTTTACCTTCTATATATCTTCTTTGGTGAACTGTTGGTTCAAATATTTATATTGGGTTGTTTGTCTTATTATTCAGTGGTAGGAGTTCTTTGTGTACTCTAGATAGAAGTCCTTTGTCATATATATGTTTGCAAATGTTTTCTCCCAATCTGCAGCTTCCTTTTCATTTTCATAGACTTGCTTTGGCATCTTTGTCAAAAATCAATTGACCATATATGTGTGGGTCTATTTCTGGACTCTTTATTCTGTTCCATTGATCTTTGTGTCTATCCTTTGGCCAGTACCATGCCATCTTGATAACTACAGCTTTATAATAAGTACTGAAGTCTCGTACTGCAAGTTCTCCAACTTTGTTCCTCTTTTCCAAAGTTACTTTAGCAATTCTAAATCCTTTGTATTTCCACATGAATTTCAGAAGTGGCTGTTCAATTTATACAAATAAAAGCCTGCTGGGATTTTGAATAAATTTGTATTGACTCTACAGATCAATTTGAGAATTGACACCTTACCAATATTGTCTTCCAATTCACAAACACTGTATCTGTATTTAGATGTTCTTCAATTTCTCTCATCAATGTTTGGTGATTTGTCATATGTAGACCTTGCACAACTTTAGTCATATTTATCCCTAAGAATTTAATATTTTTGGTGCTATTGTAAATAGTATTGTTTTAAAAATCTTAACTTCCATTTATTCATTACCAGTGTACAGAAACAAAATTTATTTCCAAAACATATTGAGCTAATACCTAGAAACCATGTTAAGCTGGCCTATTAGTTCTAGTAGCTTTTTGGTAGATTCTATAAAATTTGTCTTGTAAACGATCCTGTCTGTGAATAAAGAGTTTTGCCTTTACCTGTCCAATATGGCTTCTTTTCATTTACTTTTCCTTGTCTTATTTTACTGCTAGAACCTCTGGAGCTGTGGTGAACAGAAGTAGTACAAGCAGACACACAGCTGATTCCTGATTTTGAGCAGAAAGCATAGGCTTTTTTACCATTAAGTATGGTACTAGCTGTAGGTTTTTCATGGATGCCTTTTATCAGGTTGATGAAATTCCATTCTATCCTAGTTTTCAGAGATTTTATGCTGAATGGATGTTTGTTTTTATAAACAGTTTTTCTGTGTCATTATTGAAGTGATCATACTTTTTTTCTTATAGGTTGCTCTTACCATGAGTTTCATATATTGATTTTTATATGTTAAACCAAGTTTGTATTCCTGAGACAAACCTCACATAGTTATGATTATCTCTTTTAAAAATGTTAGCTTTGGGGCTTCCCTGGTGGCACAGTGGTTGGGAGTCTGCCTGTTGGTGCGGGGGACATGGGTTCTGGCCCTGGTCCGGGAGGATCCCGCATGCCGCGGAGCAGCTGGGCCCTCGGGCCGCGGCTGCTGAGCCTGCTCTCTGGAGCCCGTGAGCCGCAGCTGCTGAGCCCGTGTGCCATGGCTGCTGAGGCCCGCGCCCCTGGAGCCTGTGCTCCGTGGCTGGGGAGGGGGGCTGCTGCGGTGAGAAGCCCGTGCACCACGGCGGGGGGTGGCCCCCGCTCACCATGGCTGGAGGGGGCCCGCGTGCAGCAACGAAGACCCAATGCAGCCAAAAATAAATAAATAAATTTATTTTAAAAATAAAATAAAAAAATAAAAATGTTAACTTTGATTTGCTGAAATTTTGCTAGGAATTTTTGCGTCTATGTACATGAGGGATATTGGTCTATAGTTTTCTTCTAATGTACTTTTCCGGTTTTGGAATCAGGGTAATGTTGACCTTATAGAATGAACTGGGAAGTATTTCTTCCTCTTCAGTTTTTTTCAGAAAGTTTTTGTAGAATTGGTATTATTTATTCCTTAAATGTTTGATGGAATTCACAAATGAATTCATCTAGGCAAGGAGTTTTCATTGTGGTGAGGTTTTTAAACTATAAATTCAGTTTCTTTAATAGATATAGGACTATTCAGATCTATTTCTTTTCAAGTGAGCTTTGGTAGTTTGTGGTTTTTAAGGAATTTGCCCATTTCATCAACAAGTTGTTGATTATACTGGCATAAAGGTGTTCATAATATCCCCTTATTATCCCTTTAATGTTTGTAAGACCAATAGTGATGTCCCCTCTCTCACTTCTGATATTGGTAATTTACATCTTCTTTTTTTATCCTGATGAATTTGACTAGAAGTTTATTAATTTTATTGATCTTTTCAAAGAACTTGTTTTTAGTTTTAATATATATATTTTCTATTTCATTGATTTCTGTTCTTTTCTTTATTACATTTCTTCTTCTGCTTTTTTGGATTTAATTTGATCTTCCCTTTATAGCTTAAGTGAAAGCTTAGGTCACTGATTTGAGTTCTTTCTTCTCTTCTAATATAAGTGTTTAGTGCTATTAATTTCACTCCAAGCTGCTTTAGCTGTATCCTACAGATTTAGATATTGTACATTTTTCTTTTATTTAGTTCAAGATATTAACTAATTTTTTGACCAATTTGCTACTTAGAAGTTTTCTATTTAGTTTCCAAATATGTAGAATTTCCCAGGTATCTTTTTGTTATTGATTCTTAATTTAATTCTGCTGTGGTCAGAGAACATACTTTACATCTAAGATATTGAGGCTTTTTTAATGGCCAGGGGTATGGTCTATCATGATAAATATTCTATGTATATTTGAAAAGAATGTGTATTCTGCTGTTGTTGGCTGGAGTGTTATAGAAATGTCAATTTGGTCATATTGTTTGAAAGTGTTAACCTAGTTAATCTATTCTATGTTCTTGCTGATTTTCTGTCTACTTGTTCTATCAGTCATTGAGTAGGAACTTTTGAACTATTCCACTATATTTGAGTACTTTGTTTCCTCTTTTTGTTCTATCAGTTTTCATTTCATATATTTTGAAGCTGTGTTGTCAGTTGCATACACTTTTAGTATTTTTATGAATTGACCCCTTTATCACTATGATAAAGTGATACTTTGTGATACTCTCCTTTTTCCTTGGTAATATTCTTTGGTTAACATTATCATAGAAACTCAAGCTTTTTTTTGGTTACTGTTAGCCTTGTATATCTTTTCCATCCTTTTACTGTTATACTATTTGAGTATTTTCTTTAAAGACGTTTCATGTAGTTAGGCTTTAGTGGGATTTTGCTTCTTTTTCTAATCTGATATTCTCTACCTTTTAATTGAGGAGCTTAACCCATTTATGTTAAACAGGATTATTTACATAGTTGAAGTCAAGTCTTCCATATTGCTATTGGTTTGCTATTTACTTCCTCTTGTTTCTATTGTTCTGCCTTCTTCTGGTTTAGTTGAGTTTTCTTTATGCTTCCATTTTGTCTCTTTGTTGGCTTGTTAGCTGTAACATTTTGGGTTTTCTTTTTAATGGTTGCTTTCACTTTATAATATATATCTTTAGCTTATCACAGCTTATCGTCATGTAATATTATGCCACTTCTATATAAGAATCTAACTATATTTTCATCTCCTTGGTACCCGCTTTTGTGCTATTTTTGTCGTATATTATAATTCCATATATGTTTTGACTTCCATGATATATTCTTATTATTTTTGCTTTAAACAATCAGTTATCTTTTAAGGAGTTTTTTTTTTAATAAGAAGTCTTACATATTTACCTACACATTTACTATTTCTCATACTCTTCATTCTTTTCTACAGATTCAAATCTTCTGGTATCACTTTCATTTTGCCTGAAGGAATTTCTTTAACATTTCTTGGGCTATGAATCTGGTAATGAATTCTTTCAGTCTTTGTGTGTGTGAAAAAAATATTTTATTAAAAAAATGTTTTACCTTTACTTTCAAAATTTATTTGCACTGTGTATAGAATTCAAGATTGACAGGTTTTTTTTTGTTTTGTTTTGTTTTCTAATATTTAAGGATGTTGCTGAACTGTCTCTGGCTTGCATGGTTTCCAATAAGAAGTCTGCCATCATAAATATCTTAGTTTCTCTGTGCATCTTTATTCTCTGATTGCTTTACTTTTTTTTCTTTCTCACTGGTTTTTAGCATTTTGATTATAATATCAATTTATATCATTTTCTTCATGACTCTCATGTGTAAGTTTCATCATGCTTCTTGGATCTCTCTGTTTATAGTTTTCATCAAATTTAGAAATTTTTGTCATTTCTTTTAAATATATATATATTTACCCCTACTTTCGGGATTACAATTACATATATTTAAGCCATTTGAAATTGTCCCACAGCGTACTTATCTTCTGGGTTTTTGTCATTCTTTTTTTCTCTCTATTTCTATTGCTATGTCTTCAAGTTCACTAATCTTTTCCTTTGTAGTGTCTAATCTGTATTTCATCTGATCCAGTGTATTTTTCATCTTAGAGATTTTTTTTTCCTTTCTAGAAGTGTGATTTGGGTCTTTTAAAATATCTTCTCTACCTAACATATTCAAGCTTTTCTCTCTTCTTGATCATATGGAATACAGTAATAATAGCTGCTTCATTTTCCTTGTCTACTTACTCTCTAATCTGTATCATTTCTGGGTCTCTTTCTACAGATTAATTATTCTCCTCATTATGGGAGAGTTTTTTTCTACTCGCTTGCATGCCTGGAAATTTTTATTATTATCAGTCATTTTGAATTTTACCTTGTTGGATGCTGAGTAGTTTTGTAATCCTATAAATATTTTGGGACATTGTTGTGGGACATATTTAAGTTTGATACTTTGTAGTCTTGCTTTTTAAGTTTGGCTAAGAAGATCCTTTAATCCAGGGTTGACATTTCCAAAATAATGACACATTTTTTAGTACTTTACCTCATATTCCATGAATTATGAGGTTTTTCTCTCCAGCTAGTAGAAACACAAACTGTTCCTGGACTTTTGTCATCTTTGGGGATTGTTCTGGGGTTAAATTTTTGACAAACCTCCAGGGTACTTTTAGGTATACGTAAGTTGTGAATTTTGTCCTATGCAATTTGAGGATGCTGATAGAAACCAGTAGTGACTGGGCTCATGAGATTAGTCAGGAAAGAGGCATCTACAAACTCATGGCTCTTTTCTGACCCGAGGAACCTCAAGTCTGTAGAAGTTTTTAAGAATTTTTTTAATTCTTTAATCAGGGAGGTGAGAAGGGAAGGGGATTATGTGCCATGTTGTTTCAAACAGCCTTCTGTTTTAAGCTGGGGTATTATATAGGCTTCATGAGTAAGCACATAAGGTGGCCTAGATAAGGCTGGAGTAAGCTATTCTTGCTGGTGAAGCCACCAATCCTTCCTGTTAAGCTCTTAAGACTCTGTGTTTAGGTACTCTGGGAGTCTGGGTTTACTGGACACTCAGAAGCCAGAGGGAAGATTGTAGACTCAGAAATGCCATTATTAATGCATAAGATAATCCAGCTGACACACAGAAAGACTCCTGATTGTCTGGTAGACAGTGAGGGCAACCTCTAGAGGAATGGCTTTAGCCTGCTTAACTTGAAATTGAACCACATGTCAGCCAGGCCAGGGGATCACTTCCAGTCCCCCATTTAGCCATCAAATTCTGAGATCATTCCAAAAGACATTCTGTTCTCATCACCCCACTGTTTCCACAGGTTCTACACAAAAACAACAGCTGATTAGGCATTATGTCATGTCAACTTTGAGTATTAGCATTCAAAACTTGATTGGAATTTTATTTGCAATTTATTAAAATTTGATTCCACTAGAATGTAAGCTCCACAAAGGTAGGAAATCTGTATGTTTTTCCTACTGCTATATCCTCAGAAACTAGGGTAATGCCTGGCATGTAGTAGATGCTTAATTAATATTATTGAATGGCTGAATTTTAAAAGTTACACAATAGTTCATGCTTGTCATTGCAAGTCAAATTATGCAAAGTAACATATAAGGAAATGCAGTGATTAAGCTCCCTCTACTCCAAACTTCTCTCCCTGAAAATTAGATTACCAATATTTACTTTTGGTATTATATATATATATATATATTTTCATTTTGCATAAGCCTCAGAAAGAGACATGGGAAATTATACACATTTATATTGTTTATTGTCTTATTTTTCTTATTGTTTTTCTTCATTTCCCCCCTCCCCTTCTTGCTTTTTTACTTAATATATGATGATATAATGGTGTCCATTTAAGCTGTTGGGTCTCAATTCTAACTGCACATTAAATCACTGTGGGTGTTTTCAAACAATTCCAAAGACTGGGCTCATCCAAAACCAGCTGAATCACTTTGGACAGTGGCATTTTTTTTTTTTTTTTTTTTTCTTTTTGCGGTATGCGGGCCTCTCACTGTTGTGGCCTCTCCCGTTGCGGAGCACAGGCTCCGGATGCGCAGGCCCAGCGGCCATGGCTCACGGGCCCAGCCGCTCCGCGGCATATGGGATCCTCCCAGACCGGGGCACGAACTCGTATCCCCTGCATCGGCAGGCGGACTCTTAACCACTGCGCCACCAGGGAGGCCCTGGACAGTGGCATTTTTAAAAGCTCTCTGGTGATTCTAATGTGCAGCCAGGGTTGAGAGCCCCTGATCTATCTCAATACAAACAAATGTAACTTATCCATTTTAATAGCTGCGTAACATTTCATAGTAAGGGTGCATCAAAACCTATTCATCTGCTTCTCCATTCATGCTCATTAGGTTGTACCTGATTTCTTTCCCTTATGCTCTGTTATTTGGTGCAGAAAGTTTAATTACTATACTATTTTCTCCAAGAGTTATACCTTTTATCATTTGATAATCTATCATTTGGGCAAATTTATGCTTTTGGTCTTGAATTGTATTCTATCTGATGATACTAGTACCACTCATGCTTTCAGTGGTGGTTTTTGCATTTGCTTACTGTACCTTTACCTGTAGGTATATTCGCAAACTTTTATTGTCACTTGTTTTAGGCATAAACAGCATATAGCTGGAATTAAACCAAAAATTCTTATCTGAAAGCCTTTGCCTTTTTATAAGGATATTAGCATTTTAAATAAGAAACCAAAAAGACTATAAAGTCTGCAAACCTCCAATTAATGGACATCGTAGTGGAGTTTCAGGCACCACGCCAGCCTGATAGATGAGCAGGATGACTGAGCCATCTTCACCTTCCCAGCCCTCTCAGTTCCTGTGTATGCAGCTGTCATGCAAGGCACTTCTTATTGCAAATGCAAACTCCAAATGTAAACTGTTTCTTTCTTCATTTTATCACTCTTCCCTCCTAATTTTCAAGAGACTTAAATTTTTAGCACTTGTCTAAACAATGCAGCTTCGCCTGATATCTCTGAGGACGTGTTGCTGATAACTTCCAAATGATGTCACTCCTGAAAGCACAACTTCAAACACCCATTCCATCATGGGCATTGTTCAGAAAGCGCCTGAATAATCAGTGACCCACAGCCTTGATGCATTTATAAAAGTGCAAATTGAAAAGTAAATCAGAAACTTCATTCCCACGTCTGGAACTCTCAAAACTCTGTATATTCCCTGTGTACCAACACATCTCATCAGCGGGGGCGGGGAGAGGCAGAAATAGTCTCCTGTGGGAGCCGAAGATCAAATTCCCTCCAGGAGCTCTTTTTCTCATATTCTCAGCAGCAAATTAGGCCTTTGGGGGGAATTTTGACTCCCTGCCTCACCTTGCAGGAGCGTTCCACAGTAACATTTATTCTGAACAGATTATTTTAGTTAATTATCACCACCACTCTCTGAGGTAAGCACTGCTAGTTTCCAATTCTTCAGATGAGAAAACTGAGGCTCAGAGAAGTGATGTCACTTGCTCAAGTCACCCAGCAAGTTAGACGAGGAGTATGGATTTGATCCCCCGTCTGTGTGGTGCCAGAGCCATGCCATTACCCCTTATGATAATGTGATTCAATGTAGCATGAAGGACCCATCATGATCAGGTCCCTGCCGACTTCTCTGGCCTAATCTGTCTCATCTAGCCCCCTAGCCCCCTCACAGCCCATGCTCCAGCCATACCTAATGTCCCCCTAATGTGCTTTGCTGTCTTACCCCTCCACGCCTTTGCTCACACTGTTACCACTGAGTGGGAGTGACCACTGGACTCCATGCAGAATTCTGTCACATCTCTCCTCCACTTTACAGCATCCTGGGCATTCACATCTCCATACCCGCACCCCCGTATAGTGTGAGCTCTCTGAGGGCAGGGACTGTGTCTCACTCACCTCTGTATCTGATCACTTAGCACAGTGCCTGGCACACAGCAGATGCTCAATAATAAATTGGATGTTCCCCCTCAGAACTTTTTTTCTCCCCACTGTGAAAAAAATCAAGCCTTTTTGATCTGTCATTTCATTCCTCTTCAGACAAGTAGGAGACATATTTGTTTCTATCACTTTATTGGTTTCCGTTTATTGGTTGTTGGCCTTGAACCCTGGATTGTCTATAGCACGCATGAGCCCTTGGACACATTTAGGGTTCTTCTCCAGAAATGAGAGAGACCAGCAGGGTATATGTTTCCTGGAGCTGATTCTGAATGCTCTGCTTCCATGAGATTTAATCATATGCAAATGTCAAGGTGAATGAGTCTAGTGATCTAATGGACAGTATAACTCTAGTTAATAATACTGTATTGATTACTGGAAACTTGCTAAAAGAGTAGATTTCAGGTGCTCTCACCATACATACACACACACACACACACACACACACACATACACACACACACAAAGGTAACTATGTGAGGAGATGAAACGTTAATTAGCTAGAGTAACCATTTCACTATATGTATGTATATGAAAGCATCATGTTATACACCTTAAGTATGAACAATTTTTATTTTTAAAGAATGAATGGATGGCTTTCATCAGCACCATCTTGGGCCAAGTTTCTTTTCCTCATCTCACTTTTTATGTGGTAGAAAGAAGAGCAACCCCGCATAGATCCTGTGCTAGGCGCCAGGTACTGGGGATACAGCCGTGATAAGTACGAATAGGAGGATGCCCTCACAAAGTCTGCAGCAGGGCTCACAAACTTAAATGCCAACAGGGGCCAAGAAGGAAACTTTCGTGAGAGAGGTGGTCCAGGTGGAGACTGGGGCAAACTGGAGAAAGCAGCTGTGTTTCAAGGGGCAGCCCCTTTCACTCTAGCCACCTGTTGCCATGTGGGAATTCTAGTTTACTGCTATGAGAAATTTCAACTTTTCAAGACTACTCAGAAATCTGGATGTTTACATAAAATCTGAATTTTAGTGGTGGCCAATCATTCTAAAGTTTTTTAAAAACTTCATGGTCCGATCAAAACTCATCTTTTGGCATGATCTTGCTCGATTTTGCCAGCTTTCCACTTCTGGCTTGGGATTTTCAGACAGGGCTAAGCAGTTGAACTAATCTGGGTTTGAATTTCCATTCTATCACATGTTTCCCAGGTGACCTTGGGAATATCTCAGGGTGCTGGTTTCTTCATCTCTAAGGTAGGAACTCTCCACAAGCCTTCTGAATCCAACCAAGCCCATGGAAGTTCAACAAGAGAAGCATTTAGTTTGCTGAGCTGTCCTGAGTACCTAGAACAGTGCCTGGCACATAGTAGGGAACAATGATATTACTGGAAAGAGTGGATGTTATGCGATCCTGTCTTCAATACGAGCCACGTGACAAGTAGAACACCACTTGGTATCATGACATGATTTGAACAAAACAGTCAATATCAGTTAGGACTCATTTGCTTGCAAGTAATCAAAAGCCAACTCCAATGGTTTAGACAAAATAGGAAATCCATTGGCTCACGTCTCCAGAAGGTTCAAGTCTTCAGGTATGACCAGATCCAGGGACACAAAATTGTCTCTTTCCACTTTTGGCTCCACTTCCCCCTGTGTTGGCTTTAGTGGGACCACATCTCCCTATATGGTAAGATGGCTGCTGGCTGGTTCTAGATCTTCCCAGGTGTAAACATTATTGCCTTTCTCTGCAAGAGTCCCAGCTAATGCTCATTGACTCTGATTGGATCCTGTGTGCATTCCTGATCCATTCCCTGTGGCTGGGAGAATGAGTTGCTCTGATTGACTGGACCTGAACACACACCCATCCTTGGTCTGGTCAATCATCTCCAAACCATGTAAAATAAGAACTGGGGAGAGAGTGGTTCCCTAGAGGAAGAAGAGAGAATAAATGCTGGTGGGCAAAATGGTATCTGCTCCAGAGGCTCCATCTGGATGATTTGGGTCTACAAATGCCCCTCCTAACCTTGCCTTTAGAGAGCCCCTGTATCTCTCCATTCCCAAAGATGGAGAAGGCTACAGAGTGGTAGGCACCAGCTGCATACCTCCCACCATGTGATAAACCCAGGGTTGCTTTGGCCAGAGGCTAATGAGGCATGGGGTATTTGCAAAGCCCTCTCCAGAGAGGTTGCAAAACACAGAGGAAAGTTAATAGTATCATCAAGTAATCGCACCATACACTAGACTTTAAAATGCACTCCTTCTTCCCTTTGATCTTGTTCTAATGGATAATGCCCATGGCATTTGCTGTGACCTAAATCCCTCACAAGATTGTTGGAGAGGAAAACTGAACCAGAAGAGAACAGTGGCCTGGAATATCAAGTGTAAGGGGCCAATTATCCCTGCTCCTTGAGACCCCATCTATCCGGCTTGCATATTCATGGGACTCACATACAGATGAGACAGCAGCTGCTGACTAAAATGGCTCACTTTGTTGTGGGGGAATCTGGGGACTCTGGGGAGGCCTTCTGAAGCTGATCATTGGTGAAATGTCCTCTTCAGGGGTTGTTCTGTTACCACTCAATGTGATCCTTTGGAATAATAAAAAATCTGGATCTTTCAGCTTCAGGAAGCAAATGCTTGCCTTCCAGCTGGGTTGTGTTGGGAGGTTAAAAGTCTGGATATAAATAGGGAGAGATAGATCCTCAGTTTACCTGCTGCAGAACTGTCCTAAATGATGCCCCCCCCACTTTTTTAAAGGATGGGTATGGGGGTAGAGTAGAGATAGGAGTCTGTGGAAATTGGACAGAGTGCTGGGGGCTCACTGGTCCCTGTCTGGGATGGTCTAGGGCCGTGCTTCTCAAACTTTGTTAATAGACACAAACCACCTGAGACTTCTGTTAGTATTGCAGATTCTGTGTTGGTAGGTTTTGGGTGGGGACTGAGATTCTGCATTTCCTGCAGGCTCCCAGATGGTACCAGTGCCGCTGGTCCATAGGTCACTCTTAAGAGTGTAAAGTGATGGTTGCCAAACTTAGTTGCATATTAGAATTGCTTGGAGAGCTTTTAAAAATCAGGATGCCAGACCACACACCAGACCAGTTAGGTCAGGATCTCAGGGTGGCATCCAGGAATTAATATTTTTGTTAAGCCTCCCAGGTAATTCCTACGTGCAGTTTGAGAATCAATGGTGTAGTGGTTCACAACCCTGGCTACTGCACATTACAATTGCCTGGGGAGTCTAAAAAGTACCAATGCCCAGCCCCATCCCAGGCTGAATCTCTTGTGAGGTGTGTATGGTGGGGATGGACCTGAGCATTCTTGTGTTTTAAAAGCTTCAGAGCTGATTATCTGCAGCCAAGGTTGGTAATCAGAGATGTAGAAGGGATCAACCTCTGTGGTTTTCTCCAGTCCTGAGATCTTGTGAATTACTTTTGCTATTATTATCCTTAGGGGTGTTATTATCACTTTGGGACTCAGATTTATATCTCTTAAGGCAACAATAGGTAAACTGTTGTACAACAGACCTCTTAGAGCTTTTTCATCTTGTTTAATGAAACTTTATGCCCACTGATTTGTAACTCCCCCCTCCCTCCAGCTCCTAGCAGCCATTATTCTACCTTTTGATTCTATGAATTTGACTATTTTAGATACCTCAAATAAGTGGAATTGTGCATTATTTGTCCTTTTGTGACTGACTTATTTTACTTAGCAAATGTCCTCAAGGTTCATCCATCTTGTAGGATATTGCAGAATCTCCTTTTTTAGGGCTGCATAGTATTCCACTGTGTGTATACACCACATTTTCTGTATTCATCCATCTGTTGATGGACATTTAGGTTGTTTCCACATCTTGGCTGCTGTGAATAGTGCTGCAATAATCGTGGGAGTGTTAAGGTCTCTTAGAGATCCTGATTTCAGTTCTTTTAGATAAATACCCAGTAGTGGGATGGCTAGATCATAGGGTAGTTCTAATTTTTTACATATGCTCTTCTAGTCTTTTTTTCATTTTACAAGTTTGAAGTTGTTTCACAACCACATTTTCCCTCTTTTTGAAATATCACTTCCCCATATATCTTTTTCTGTAAGACATTTCTTAATGACTACAGATTATCATGATTCATTTAACCATTCTTCTACTCTTGATAAATATTTAGATTGCTCCTAACTTAAATATAATTTCTTTAAGAAAACATCTTAGATATGGAATTGTGGGCTCAAAGACAGGAACATTTCTTTAGAAGAATGGATTCATACTGTCAAATTAGGGCTTCAAAAGTGTAATTCAGTTTCTAATATCCAGTGCCTTGCATACAGTAATCATCTAATGGGTGAATGAATGATTGAATGAATAAAGTGAGGCACTGCATCTCCAGCATTTAACAGCACCTGGCCCAAAGGAGTCATTCAACAAGTGTTCCTAGAATGAATGAGTGAGTAAACTCTGTACAAAACTGTAAAACATTACAAAAATTAGTTAACCATGGCTGGGATATGTCAGAAGGCTGACTCTAGAATATAATTTTTTTTTCCTCCTCACAAGCAGTCAAGCCCAAGTACCTACAAATACTTCCCAAAGTGAGGGCTAACATCATACTTAGCTCTTGGTAAGGTATTAAGAAATTAATTTTTCCATTTCTCAAAGACCTTTACTGTGCAATAAAAAAAAATCTCTCCACTGTAACAATTATCCATAATTACTAATGAAAACGGGTCTCTTCAATGCTTTTCAAATTGAGACATGAATCGTTCATTATCGTGGCAGGCAACTACCAATATCTGATTTTCAGTGGGCTGTTGAAATCAAACATAATGTGGAGGATCATGGGGGGACACAAGGGAATGGGCACTTCCTGGCTGCTGCTCATTAGAAGAAATTTGGTGGAGGGGGCAGAGGTTGACAAGCATTAAAACAGGAAGCAGAGAGTTTCTTGGGGCTGTAGAGCACTGTGTGGCTGAGAGAGGTATAAAGTAGCAACAGTGTAGCGGGATAAAAATCTCTTCTTCCAAAAGCCTTTTTTATGGAGTGAAATTAGCTCAATCAAGCTATTGTCTCCAAGCTTACTTTCTGCATCTGTTGAGTGGCCACGAGAAAACTTCAACTTATTTGGCCACGGAACCCCTTTTACAGATAAGATTTAGGGCTGTTATGGGGAACTAACTGAGAAAATGGGTAAAAAGGGAATAGCACAGTGTCTGGCATGGGCCTGGAGGTCAAGATGTGATTCCCTTCTCCTATTTCTCCTTTAAAGATCTCTTTTAATTCTCAATTTTTGTGAACTTGTGATAGGAAAGGTGGACCTGGCATAATAGGGCGTCGAAGCATTGCAGAAATTAGAACTCTGCACTCCTGTCCCCACATTTCCTGTTGCATTGCACGCTGGGAGTTATCACTCATGAGCAGATGCATAAAGCAAGGAGTCGACAGGAGAGAAGTTGAGGAGTATCAGAACTTGGCCTGGCTGGCTCAGGAAACAGTCTCCATGCATTTGAAGGATGGGCAGATTTATTTGGGAGGATTTGCCATCCCTGCATCCTAGTTTTAGCTGGAAAGAGTGGAGTGGGATCAATAGTTTCTCTAATTTTGTTCTTTGGGGATACTCTGTTGTAATCCAGAGAACCAGAGCTTGTGGTATGTATCCCATTGACAATACAGCTAGCCAAATGCCCCCCCTGGACTTTGTGATTTCCATAAAATGCAGCTCCAGAAGCTGTTCTGCTCTAAAAGGTTTCCACAGCCTAATGTGTTTGAGGAAAACTGTGTACTACCTTTCCCTCCTGGGAACTCTGCAACAGAGATTGACATATTTCTGCAGTGAGAGTCCTAGAGCAGAGAAACATGATTAACTGGCTTTACCCCATCTTTTCTAAACCTATTTGGCCACAGAACTGCTTTTACATGTAAGAACTATTAACATCCCACTGATCTAGTGTTCTGTGGGGCATGTTTTAAGAAACGTTGGTTTATAGTCTTTTCTCTTTGGTTTTCCTATCAAGTTTTGAATTCTTACGTATCTCTACAAGTCTGTTAACGAGAAACTGAGCTGCAGAGGGCAATTTTGGTTTTGTCCGTCCAATAGTCTGTGGATATTTCTTCGTCCCCTCTAGCTGGTGACTGGGGAGTTTCCAGTCACAGAATCTTCATCCTGCCTCTGGCAAACACAGAGTTGCCAGATAAAATATAAGACACCCAGTTGAGTTTGAATTTCAGATAAACAATGAATAGCTTTTTAGGCTATGCTTATACTGTCTTTTTTGTTTGCTGAATCAGGCAAACCCTACCATTAGGGTGTCTGTGCACCCCAAGGCTAGCCAAGTTTGGACTTCCTTTTTAACGGTTCATAATGCCCGTTCCAGGGGCTGTTATCCCACCCAAGCAGGTTAACCAGAGAACATCCCCTGCAATTCTTGATTTGGTGCTGGAGGAAAAAGACTTCATGATTCATGTCATAAAGCTAAAAGAAAGGCAGTCAGTGACTGGGTCAACCATCTCCCCCTCTACATGTAGAAAAGCTGTCTGTGGAAGGTGACGATGCAGTCACCACCTACAGAGAAACAAACCAAGAAATGGAGAGAGACTGAACTCTTGCAGCTTCAGTGATGTCCCTGGATCCACTCCTGACTGGAACTAGTCCCATCTTCAGCTTCCCAGATACACAAGCCAATAAAGCTCTTTTGCTCTGTTGTTGTTATTGTTACCTTTTCTTAAGCTAATTTGAATTGCGACCAATGCAGAGTATACCTGGCACTTCTTTTCTGCTGTCACAGTCCTATATATTATTTAACATTTATTTAGCATCTACTGTAAGCCAGGGCTTGTGCTAGGTGATTCCCTTTGCTCATCGCCGGGCATTTAGGGCCACTCAGGTCACTGCCTTGACCTTGACAATCAGACTCACCAAGCCAGCCCTTTCTCCCAATCCCAGCTTCCTACATCTGGCCACTGCTATGTTGTTAAAATCTGAATTTTAATGGAGTCCTGGAGAACCGGCGCGCTTCAACCCAAAACCCAAGCAAAAGCATCAGATACAATTTTGCTGCAAGCCTCCTCCCTCCTGAGATCTGTCAGTGGAACAAGGAGAGGTTCCTGTCCACAGTTTGCTTCTCACCTAGACTCCTTAGCAGCGGAGCAGCTGTTCGACATCAGCTTGAGAGTGAAGTCTTGAGACTAGAGATTCCAAATAGAGCTGGTGTGTTGTAAGGAATGTGAGGCTGAATCCTGCTCCTTCAAGCCCACGAGTTATGTAAGAAATGCAGTGACTGGTGGGAGGAGGCTGCTGGTTCTCTCAAAGACATTCATTTGGATGACTCATGCTCTTCTATATTCTGGGACTAAAAGTTGCCAGAGACTTCACTTGACATTGCAGATTTCTGACCCTAGTGTTTATATCATATTCAAAAAGATGTTTAAAAAATAAATAACATGGAAAGAGTTTGTTGTTGCTGTTCAAGGACTGAGATGGCCCTGAAATTTCTCTAGCTTCCCCTGTCCTTTGTGTGTAGAGCTTGTGATCCACCTGTCGCGAAACACCAGAAATTCTTTGGGCAGTTCGGGTCCTCTCAGCCCTGTGTCTTTGCACACATTGTTCTCTCTTATTGGGATAGTTTTTCATCCTGATTCTTACTGTGAAATCCAGCCCTCTTTGGACACCTAGCTCAGTCATTATCTTTTCCTTTGAGTTCTTTTTAGCCCTCATGTGATTCCACAGTATCCTGAATTTACCTCTGTCATTGAAGAAATAACACTGTATTGTAATTATTGGTACATTTCTTCACTTCATCTCTAAATTGTGAACTTCTTTGGGGAGGGAGATTGGGAGTCTTTCATCTCCATATACCGAGATCCTAGCATGGGACCCAGAACAATAATATTTGTGGATCAGTAAGTATTTTTTAAAAAAGAGCAATTTCTGAAATTATTCTCACTTTGGGGATTTCCTTGAGGGTGTTTGGCCTCATGTGTGTGTCAGAGTGTAGTAGAAAACTGTTCCCCTCTTTCTACCAGCTGTGAATTTTGGTAGATTCTTCAGGTACTGGGAGAGCTGACACTAACCTCTGGATCATGTGACCCAGCCCAGCAAATCAGCAGTGCCCATCTCCCTGGCTCTGGTGGTTGGTTCAGGGGTAGCCATGTGACCTAAACCAATCCAATCAGAGTGAATCTCAGATCCTTGGCTGGAAACTCTGGACCACAGAAGCTCTTTTCTTCCAAATTCTGTTTTGGGTAGATGCTAAGTCTTGGACTCCTGAAGACATTTTGCTGCTGTGAAGGAAGCAGTCCTGAGAACGCAGCTAAGAGAACTGCAGAGAAACTGAGCTGCAAAACTGCAAAGATACATTAAGATACTTTCAATCTCTGGAGCAACCCATGTTGGAAATCTACCCTAACTCTGGACTTTTCTGTTGTACAAGTCAATAAATTCTCTGTCTTGTGCATTTTAAAGCCGATAGGAGTTTAGTTTTTCATTATTTGCAGCACAAATTCTTAACTGGTACTCAGAGGCACTCTTTCTTCCCTGCGAACTTTTTCCAGCAAGAGCTATTGCTTAAAATTAAGTCAGTCGTTCCAATTGGTGTGACTGACTTTAGCTGAAGGTAGAGGCTGCGTTTGGATCTTCTGGGAATACCCTCCACCTTTTCTGTAATCCACCCTGTCAGTGTTTATTGAACACCGCTCTATTCCAAGCACTGGACCAGATGCTCTGTGACATCCCAATAATAGTGAAGATCCCATTTGCAAGGTGCTGGCAGTCTAGTAAAACTGAAGGAACCCTGAAACATGGCTTCAGAAATACATGCTAGCTTTTGCCCCGATTTGCTTTGTGATCTTGTGCTGACCACCATCCTTCCCTGGGCTTGAGCTTCTCATCTATGAGGTGAGGGCATTGGTTGATAATTCTCTAAAATCCTTGCCAGCATTAACATGCTACTCTCTAAATACACTTGATGTTGTGTCTGGTTAGAATAGAACTTCGGGCTTATTTACCCAGCCAATATTTTTTAAAAGTCTGTTATGTCCTAGGTGCTGGAGACACAGCAGTGAACACAACAGACAAAATCACCTGTTCTCTTGGAGTTTACATTCTGGTGGGAGAAGTAGATAATTGAGAAATATCTAAGTGAGATATACAGGAGATCTCATTATTCATGGAGTATTTTTGAATTTGCTTACTTGCTAAAATTTCTTTGTAGCCCCCAAATCAATACTTAAGGCACTTTCACAGTCACTGGCTGACATGTGAGGGAAGTGGTAAAAAATCTGAGTCACTTAATGCACACAGTTCCCAACTGAGGTCAAACAAGGTGATGCCTTCTCCTTGCAGCTCTCATGTTGTAAACAAACGTCCTTTTAGCACACAACTTTTAGTGTGAAGTTTTTCACATTTTTGTGATTTTTGTGTGCGATTTAAAAATAGCCCTCAAGTGTGGTTCTGAAGTGCTGTGTAGTCCTCCTAAGTGCAAGAAAGCTATGATGTGCCTTACAGAGAAAATATCGGGTTGGCCAAAAAGTTCATTCGGGTTTTTCCGTAAGATGTTATGGAAAACCCCGAATGAACTTTTTGGCTAACCCAATACACGTGTTAAGTAAACTTCATTCAGACATGAATTACAGTGCTTGTTGGTCATGAGTTATTAATGAAACCATGTATATTAAATAAGGTGCCTTTAAACAAAAACAAAAAACAAAGTTACGGATTGATTGGTTGACAAACATGTGGTGACCAGAGGCTTGCAGGAACCAAATTTTACGTTACCTTTAGGAGCAAATGGCTCTGTGTTTGCTAATTCAGAGTTCACTGCAACTTCATGGAACATCACTACTGCCAATAACAAGAAGCAACTGGATACTATGTCAGATTGGGGTAAGAGCTATGGAGGAAGGCAGGAGATGGAGTCCATATCTTAAAAAGGGTGCCAGAAAAAGTGTGTTTCAGGCAGAAAAAGTGGCAAAAATGAGAACTTTGCAGCAGAAGTGGTCTTTGCATGTTGGAGGGGCAGCCTAGTGGCTGGTACGGCTGGAGAAGACTGAGGCTGGGGACAGCGGGTGGGGATGAAGTTGAGAAAGTAGCGGAGACCATGCCTTGTAGGGCTTTGGGGGGTACGACAAGGACTCTGACTGCATGCTGAGCCATATGGGAAACTTTTGGGGGGTTTTGATAGAGGAGGGATATGATCTGAGTTCCTTTTAAAGGGGTCCCTCTGGCTGGGGTGTTGAGAACAGACTGAAGCAGGACGAGGAAGAGGACAGCAGACCAGCCAGGAGGCTGTTACAGTGACCTGGATGAGGGCAGACAACAGTGAATCTTGAACAACACACCTGCAGCATCACCATTAGCCTCCTAACCAAGCAGAGGTTGCCAGGAGTCTGAGAGGTTTGCTCGCATTGCAGAAGTCCTTGAACTTGAGCAGTAAATTATCCTCAAAGTTTCATTAGCTCACCTTGGCATGGTTCTCTCCTTGGACGCCCTGTGCCATGTTCCTCTTGAGAAGTGGCTATAAATAACCTGCGATTCTGCTCTCATCAGGGAAACAGGACCTGGAGTCGTTTTCCGGACACGTTAATAATCACCCTCTCCTTACCCCCAAATTAATCTTATTATGAGGCAGCCTTTCCCTGAGTGTCTCCTAATCGTCATTTAACCCCAGGACTCAGCCGCCCTGTGATGCACCAGGCTGTGCTTCTCCTTAGTGGCCTCTGAGGAGCGCTAGGCTCAGTTGAAGTTCCAGCCAAATATCTTTTCCAGACAAATCCACTGTGTTGCAATAGAGTGTGGTTTTGATCCAATTAACTGAATTCATCTGTACAGCTGCTCTGTGATTACCTGTACTTTGGGGCAAATTTGAGGCAAAATTCAAGATTCAAGGAGAAGGCAAGAGATTTGAATGCAACTTTCATTAACTCTTTAAGGACAGCAGGTGGGAGGAAGGAAGGGGGAACTGACATTTGTTGAAACGTACTCTGTTCATTCATTCATTCCTTCATTCAGTATTTACTGAACACCTACTATGTTCTAGGCATTGTTCTAGGTGCCAGGGACAGAGCAGAGAGCCAAGACGTGTATCAATCAATGGTGTGAGAAGCAGAACAGAACGATGCACTGATTCAGAGCATGGACTCTGGAGCCAGACTGCTCACACCCCCACCCTGGTTGTGTGACCTTGGGCAAGTACTTCATCTCCCCCATGCCTCAGTTGCATCATCTGTAACACAGGAGATAATAAAAATACCTGAATCACAGCTGATTAAATTAAGCGAGTTCATGTTCAGTGTATTTAAATAGTATCAGTCTGGTTGAGCCTGCTTGGTAAGTGATGTGAGAGAACACCTGTCCTAAAGGCGGAATTTAGGAAAATCCTAGAGTGGAAGGGGTGCCGGCCTCGTCTCCTTAGGCACTCTGTTCAGAGCTTGGCTCAGCTCATCTGCATCTCCACACAGTCTCAAGAGGTCAGCCATGCTTCCTCTTTTTCACAAACTAGGAAACTGAGAACCAGGACTGGGAAGCTGTTTGCCGCTGAGCACACAGAGTGAGATCTGTGTGGCAGAGTGAGGAATCCAGCTTGGGTACGTTTGATTCCAAAGTCTCACTTCCCCAGGCTGTACTTCACTGTGGGGCTGAGAGGTAGAAAGTTATTTTACCCCTAAATACAGAATACCCTGCCCCTTCCCTCCACCTAAGTGGCATCAGGGACCAGGGTCTCTAGGAAGAGCACATGGATTATTAGTCCAACACCCCCTTTGTACTACGTCACAATAGATGGCCACAACGTGTTCTCTTGAACTTCTCTGGCAGAGCTGGGGGGAGCTCAGTCCCTCCCCAGGTACCTCAGTCACAGACCTGGTTTGCTTGAGATGCCTGTTGTACAAGTTAATACATTCTCTCTCATGCTCCTTTTTTAAGCAGTTGGACTTCTTGTACCTTCTAAAATGGTGTATTCTCACGCAGCTCACATGTACCCTTTCCCCACATGTCATTTGAAGGAGCTACCAAACCTTCTTGGGTTTAGGTGAAAAAAAGCTCATTTTCTTCCCCCCAGCAATTTTTAGAAGGGTTCTGAGGGTGGTGACACCATCTTTATTCACCATAAAAAAAGGCCTCTATTTGGGTGACAGGACTAATGTTTTCTAAGCCCAGATTAGGCTCTAGGGTTGATGACACAAGTTTTGTACAGATAGAATATTCTACAGATAATAATAGCTAACTTGTATTAAGTGCTTATTATGACCAAGTGTTATGCTAACACCATATATGGATTGTTTGCTCATTAAATCCTCACAACACCCTATGAGATTTTTATTAGCCTGTTCAGTAGATGTGGAAACCAAGGCTCAGAGAACTCAGTCACTTGTCTGATATAACATGTAATAAATGGTGGAGTCACTTTCTGAATGCATGTCACCTGACCGCAGAGCCCACTTTCTTAACCACAGATCACAGCCTCCCTGGTTCATGAAAGTTCTAATGTTGTCATATAAAATACCATGTATACTTGAAATTATACTCGAAATTATTACATGGCTGCAAGGCTAACAGTTTGTCTCTATGCCAAGTGACATTTTTGGAATACAGTAAGTACTGAGTAACACTGAATGAATGAATGAGTGAATGAATGACTTCACGTGTAGGGTTGGTACAGTCTCTGCATGGCCTTTTAAACATGCTTTAACAAAATCCATTTTCCTTCATTGACTTTCTTTTGTTTTTAAATATAAATTTATGTATTTATTTAGGCTGCGTTGGGTCTTCGTTGCTGCACACGGGTTTTCTCTAGTTGCGATGAGCGGGGGCTACTCTTCGTTGCGGTGTGTGGGCTTCTCATTGCAGTGGCTCCTCTTGTTGCGGAGCACGGGCTCTAGGTGCATGGGCTCAGTAGTCGTGGCTCGCAGGCTCAGTAATTGTGGCTCACGGGCTTAGTTGCTCCATGGCATGTGGGATCTTCCTGGACCAGGGCTCGAACCCGTGTCCCCTGCATTAACAGGCAGATTCTTAACCACTGTGCCACCAGGGAAGTCCCTCCTTCATTGACTTTCAAAGTTAGTATTGAATACTAAAAGTCTCATTTCTTGGAAGTGGATTTTGGAAGCATCCTGGTAACAGTAACCTTGGCTTTGGGGAATTGGAAGCAATTTTTGGACCCCAGAAACTTGCAGTCTCTCCTTCCCTGCCCAGGATGGCTTAACCTTGGTAATTCTCAGCTCTTCTTTTAGGTCAACCCCGGGGTATTAGGAAAACAGACTTGAAAGCTTCACTGTCAGAGAGATTTTATGAATGTATTATGCATAGGATGCTTGAAGGAACCAGTGAGCTGTGGATCATTTGCATACTCATGTAGCCCATTTATTTATTCATCGCTCTAGCTGTGGAATGAAATGAAGGGGATGGCGTTAATTTTGCTAGAAGCAACTGGAGAGTACCTGCCACTTTGTGCTCCAGACTAATGTGTCTCTAGGAGCTGGTGATTCAGAGGTGGGAGGTCTGGGGGAAGGTGCAGCTGGAATTTGGAAGTATCTCTCATAGTTAGCAATGTCCCCAGGTATCGCACCATGGAGCCATGATAAAGTCAAGGGCACGAGCTCTTTAATGGCTGTATTCACAAGTTATCAATCCCACTTAAAGAGTTTATTTGATGAACTTATGGTTACCCGGGTCTGGGGGGAAGTGCTGGGAGGAGAGATAGTTAGGGAGTTTGGGACTGTCATGCACACACTGCTATATTTAAAATGGATAACCAACAAGGACCTACTGTATAGCACAGAGATCTCTGCTCAAAATTATGTAACAACCTAAATGGGAAAAGAATTTGAAAAAGAATAGATACATGTATATGTATAACTGAATCACTTTGCTGTACACCTGAAACTAACACAGCATTGTTAATCAACTATACTCCACTATAAAATAAAAAGTTAAAAAAAAGAGTTTGTTTGAAATAGTTGTACTGTGAGCTAAAGAAGTCCCCCAAAACAGGTTTCCAGAAGCAGGAGGGACACAGTGTTTTGAAGTGAGGGGTCTTAAAGTCCCAGCTTCACTACTTCTTAGTTGTACAAACTCCTTGTCAGTGAGGAGGTCAGTCTGTGTGGAATCTTGGTGAGGCAAGGTGGTTTAATAAAAATAATTAGCTTTTTAAAGAATTGATCAAACTGGAGTTCAAATCCTAGTTCCACCACTTACCAGCTGTGTGTCCTTAGGCCAGCCTCTTGACCTTCACAGCCTCAGTTTCTTCATCTGTAAAACAGCAATGAGCATATTTAACCATTCAGGATTTTTTGAGGACTAACACGATAATGGTTGTAAATTTTCTGGCATGGACATGACTATCAATGTCAAGTATCATTCTTTTCTATGTTCCTCCTATATGCTCCCAATACATAAGGATAAGCCCTATTTTTAGCTAATACTAATTGTATATCAGAAATCTGATGCTTGAAGTTAATGGAAAATCCAACTCAAGTTGCCTTGAACAGCAAAATGCAACTTATTGACTGGGGTAAATGAACATCCCAAAGGAAGATCTGGCTTCAGACAAGATTCGATGCATCTTACACAGATATTTTTCATCTCTCTTCTCCAAATTTCTCTTTTCTGCTTCAGTATAAGAATGACTCCCCTTATGATGCAAAATGGCTGCCAGGAGCTTGCAGAAGCCCTATTCTTCCTCCTCCCAGGCAGCAGGAACCAAGTGTGACTTTCCCCAGAGCCATCTCAGATAGAGGAAAAATATTGTTTTCTCTTCTAACAAATAGATCTCTTATCTCATTGGCTCAAAGTGTATCAGATGCACTGAACCAATCAGAGTGGCTTCCTGGAGAGTGTGGACTGTTTTAAGCCAAACAGAGCACATCCCTGGAGGTGAGGGTGGAGCTGTATGTGTAAGAAGGGGGTGATACCCAGCTAAAAACTGAAGTTTTATTACCAAGAGAAAAGGGGAGTGGATGTGATTTGCTTTTTTACTTTTTACTGTCCTTCAGAATAGAATAAGAGAGTTCCCCTAGAAACCTCTAAATTATGGTCTTATACCATTTTAGAGGACTTCACAGGATGCTAGATTTTAATAGGATGTTATTTTTAACCTTTCACAGTCCTGACCCATATATTTTGTGTCACAAAGACACAGGGACCATCATCTGGGTTGGACTCAAAGGTCTCTGGACCGTCCCAGCTGGAAGATTTCACACAGCCCCTGTAATAGTGGAAAATGTGCTCTGTTGTAAGGTAGTTAATTAGTACTAACTGAAGCCCAGTACAACAATTTGGTGGTGATTCAGAGGAGAATGATGCTTAAGGCTTATCCATGATCCCACAAGAGTTTTGCTTTATAATTCAGTTGCACAATTTAGTTTTTTGTAAATAGTGACTCTAATACTCCAAAATCACTATGCCAGCTCACAAGGCAGGAAATGTTCAAATAAAAGCCTGTCTTCTGGTCTGCAAGAGTTTAAATCTAATCTTTCCTGTCTGCTAGGGCAGTGGTATTTTAGACCTGGTGAGCACCAAGACTGCAAGTCACATGGCACAAGATGGAATCCCTGCTCCACGTTTTGCTAGCTGGACCTCTGTTTTCTCACTTGTAAAATGGAGATGTTTGTGGTGTCTACTGCAAAGAATTGTGGTGAAACTTAATAAAGTAAAGCACAATGCCTGGCACAGTGAGTGCTTAATAGCAGTTGCTATTATTGGAAGTAGTAATAGAAACCCATAGAGGGATAACAGTAACCTTAGTCAGTTATAATATATGCATTTTGTGCTTCACTTTCCCCACCTATAGAATGGGGGTATTGATACCTTATAGGGTTGTTGGGAAGATAAGTGAATTCAAGTACATCATTCAGTGCCTTGGACACAGTAGGTGTTCAGGAAGGATGTAGCCCAGTGGTTCTCAACCAGGGAAGGTTTTGTCCCACTAGGGGACAGTTGGTAATGCCTGAAGGCACGTTTGGTTGCCACAGCTGATGATGGGGAGCTCCTGGAATCCAGTGTGTAGAGGCCAGGGATGCAGCTAAACATCCCACATTGCACAGGACAGACTCCCCACAGCAAAAATTATCTGGCTCAAAATATCAATAGCGGCAGAGGTTCAGACACGGCTATAGTCAGAAGCCTGAACGAGGTCATCTTTTGTTCCTTTGTGGCTTTTGTGGCTTCCCTTGGAAAGTTGTTCCCGTGGGACAGAGGCCAACTATCAGAAAAGAGCCAGATTGGCCTTGTGAAGTGGGTTTTTGTTATGCTCCTTTAAAAAGTCTGTTGAAAACTAAAGCTTTTATTTAAAAAAACAAACAAACCCTCATTGTTGTAAAACACCCCATACTCAACCGCCTCCTGTGTCTGTCTTTCCAAATCCAACCTGGGTTCAAAGAGCAGCCCCATCAGTTGTGATCTTGAACAAGTTATTACCTCTCTTAGCCTCACTTTACTCAACTGCAAAATGGCAATAATAATACACTGGCCCCTTAGGGTTGTTGCAGGGATTCCATGAGTTAAGGTAGCAGAAGCACTTAACACAAAGTCAGGCACCATGTGAATATGTGAGATCGCTATTAGGGTCTTGGCGGTTGTTAACTCTTACATGGCATCATGACATCTGCCTTTCCCACCTTTTGTTGAAGCCTAAAAATAAAAAGAGAACAGAGATGTGAAATCGTTTCCCCCCCACAAAGTTAAAAGGAGTCATAAGCATAAGGCTGTTGTTAATATCAGTTTGCAGGATGATGAGGAATATCCTGGGAGACTCCCTCTGGTGAGGATTTCATGAATTTCAGGAGCAGAGACCTGACTCCCTGCAGAGCCTAACCCCTCTTCCTCCTCATCTTGGCGGAGATGAATACCAGACCCCTGGTTCCCTAGGAGTCTGCATCTTATTTTCTGACTGCTTCCCTTATTTCACTCCAACTGATTTTCCATTTCATAGCAGGGGAAGAAAACACAAAGCAGAAGCAAAAAATGCATCCTCAATCCTTTACCAATTGTATTTCTTTTGACCTGATCATTTAGGAAAACAGGATGAAGCCCCCAAGCGTGTGTGTGTGTGTGTGGAGTGTGTGCGTGTGTGTGCACACAGCAGTTGTGTGTCTGCATGCTAGGGTCAGGGGAGTGATCACATGCGTGTCATTTGCGTTCTTCTAAGTGCTTGTGTACATGAGTGCATGCCTGTGCGTGCACCCACAGTTGCATGTATCAGCATGTGTGGCTTGTGTGCCTAGGTCATTATATTTGTGTGTGAGAATCTCAGAATTCGTATCTAAGGCTGTACGTGTCCCTGCATGTTTGTGCTGTGTGTGCACGTGTGAGCGTGTCAGTTCTCTATTGCAAACACTCAACAGTTTTGTGTTTGTAAGTACATAAGTAGATGGATGTATTTGCTTATGGGACTATTATTATGTGTGTCGGGTGCATGCAGATGTTCCTACATGTAGGGACACAAGCAGGTGAATATTTGTGCACACACTGGAGGCTGTGAATATAAGTCTGTGTTTGTGCTTGTGTGTATTGTAGTCAATATCATCAGCGACTGTGCATCTGATACATTGGTGTGTGTTTGCAGGTGTGTGTATATGTGTGTGTGTGCGTGTGAAAGAGAGGAAGAGGAGCAAAGATCTTCAGTAGATTTTTATCTTTTTGTCCATCACTACTTGGACCAAATATCCTCCCCACTTAGTCATCTCAGGGAAGAAACAGCAACAGCGACCATGTAAATGCAGGGGAAAAAGTGATTAGTCAATTAGTTCCTCCTTCCCCTTTCACAGTGACTACTCACAGATACTTTTTTAAATGAGAGTGTTTTAAAATGTAGGGAGGAAGCTATTTTTAAAAGCTTCACTGTGTATCTGATATTCCCAGAAAGGCCTGGAGTCAGAAGGGCCAGACTCTCATCCAGGAATCTTGCTTCGTTTACGTTCTGACGAATTGCACATCTGAGAGAACGTGATGGAAACCACCGGCTTAGCTGTGTGTTTGCTGATCCATGTTTAAGAGTTGCCATTTCGACGGTTTTAAAAATGATGAGGAGGATATTTTGCTGGTGCTGAAAGGCAAAGCCAGTGGATTTTAGCTCTATGATCTCAGAAAGTTCAAATTCTGTGTAGGTTTTAGCTGGCGAGGCACTTACACATTACCTAGTTTAACTTTCTTGTTGCAGGGATGAGGAAACTGAGAGTTTGTCTCTAGGGGATGGAGAGACAGCAGTGAACAAGATAAGTTAGGTCTCTGTGGAGATTAAAACCTAGTGAGGGAAAGAAGGACACCCCAGCTCTGCTCACTCAGCTTCAGACTTGTTGCTTTCTTTCTGTTCCCTCTAAGCTTGTCCCTTCCCCAAGGCCTTTGCACTTGCTGTTCCCTTTTTTTAGAATGTTCTAGACTTCACATGGTTCACTCCTTCTTGTCACTCAGCTCTCAGCTCCATGTATTCTGTCTAAAATACTCCCCAACAAGTGCTGTCTTCATAGCCCTTCTCACTAAATAAAATGAGTCCGTGTGTGTGTGTGTCAATGTGATTATTTTTTGTTTCCCCCAACTAGAATGTGAGCTCTAAAATGACCAGAATCATTTCTGACTTATCCACTGGCCTATACCAATTGCCCTGCATGTAGTAGACACTCCATAAGTGTTTGCTGAATGAGTAAATGGTCTAAGTAAAGGAATAAATGTAGAATTTCCCAAGTCATAAGTATTACGAAGAAAATAAAACAGTGTGTTGGTCTGTCAGAGGCATTTGAGGTAAGAGCCCTGTGATGAAGAGTCAGGCCTGTGACAAGAGAAAGGAAGAACATTAGCCTGGGGTGGGAAGGAACTCTGTGGAGGCCTGGGTGTCTATGGCAGAGCAGGAAGGCTGGAAGTTGCAGGGGTGAGCCAGAGACAAGAGTCAGGTGATGTCAGGCAGGGACCAGCAAACTCTTCCCAGGAAAGGGACACATGGCAAATAGTTCAAGGTTTGCAGACTATATGGTTTCTGTTGTAATTACTCAATTCTTCCATTTACAGAAAGATCAGCTATAAACGATACAAAAATGAATGGGTTGTGTTCCCCAAAAAACTGTCTTGACAAAAACAAATGTTAGGCTGGCTTTGTTTGACCCAAGGATCCCAGTTTGCAGACCTCTGATGTTGGGCACCCTAGGCTGTGGGAAAGCATTTGTGTTTCATTCTCAAAGCATCAAGAAATCTTAGGATTAGTGTCTTTG
This sequence comes from Mesoplodon densirostris, assembly GCF_025265405.1. NCBI lineage: Eukaryota > Metazoa > Chordata > Mammalia > Artiodactyla > Ziphiidae > Mesoplodon > Mesoplodon densirostris. The sequence continues at coordinate 55,827,219 of NC_082676.1, forward strand.
AAAACCATCATTCTAAGGAGAACAGAACAGATGGAGCAGGAAGAAGCACAAGCACACTTCATCTCGGTTTGGGCTCAGAGGCAGTGGAAAGACTGCCTGAGATCAAATATCTGCTTTGCCAGCTAGGAGCTCTGTGATCTTTGGTGAGTTACTTGCCCTCTCTGAGAGTTTCCTCACCTGTACAATAGGGATGTTATCTGTCTTGTAGGTGCTTGGTGATGATTAAATGGCAGAATGGTTGTGAAAGTTCATCCCTTGTTCCTGCACAATCACCTCATATAAGAGTTTCCCAGGGCTGCTATCACATGTTACCACAAACTTCATGGATTAAAACAACAGAATCTGTTCTCTTGTGGTTATGGAAGCCCAAAGTCTGAAATCAAAATGTTGGCAAGACAATATTCCCTCTGAAGTCTCTAGAGGTGAATCCTTCCTTGACTCTTCCAGCTTCTGGTGGCCCCAGGCATTCCTTGGTCTGTGGATGCATCATTCCAACCTCTGCCTCTGACTTCATATGACTTTCCTCACTGTGTTCTCTGAGTCCTTTTCTTATCTCTTATAGGGACACTCGTATTTAGAGTTGACCCCAATCCAGTATGATCTCATCCCAGTCCTTACCTTAATTACATTTGCAAAGACTCTATTTCCAAGTAAAGCCCTATTCTGAGGTTCCAAGTGGACATGAATTTGGTGGGGGGACATTACTCAATCCATTTTTCCCCATAACCTGAAAATTCTACATTTCACGTTGGATGCTTTCTTGTCCTTCATTCTGTGAGTCCGTCATCTTTTCTGAGTGACTCGCTCACCAATATGAGTTCCCAAGAATCATCCTTACTCTCTTGACCAGTCCCCCCTTCCAATCAATGGTAGTTGAATTAGGTGGTGGTTCAGTTCTTAACAACCTTGTGAAGGAAATGCTGTTTGTTCCTGAAGACCCAAACTGGAAACTACCCAAATGTCCATCAACAGAGAATGCATAAACTGTGACACGTCCATACAATGGAATACTCCTCAGCAATAAAAGGATCAAACAATTATTATCTGCAACAACATAGATGAATCTCAAAAGCATTATGCTGACAGAAAGAAGACAGACACAAAAGAGGACATAGTATATGATTTCATTCACATGAAAATTTAGATAAAGCAAAGCTAAACTATAGTGACAGAAAACAAAAAGTGACTGCTTCTGGGGTTGGGTGGGAGAAGTATTGACTTGAAAGAGTCATGACGGAAACTTCTGGGGTGATGGATATATTCTATAGGTTGAATATAATGATGGCGACTCTGATGTATGTATCCAAACTCATCAAAGTTAATTTAAATGATTGTATATTACTGCCTATAAGTTACAACTTCAATAAAGTTGATTAAAAATAACTTTAAAAAGAGTGAAGTCAATCCCACTCCTGGACATATAGCTGGAGAAAACCATAATTTAAAAAGATACATAGGGCTTCCCTGGTGGCGCAGTGGTTGAGGGTCCGCCTGCTGATGCAGGGGACATGGGTTTGATCCCTGGTCCAGGAAGATCCCACATGCCGTGGAGCAACTAAGCCCGTGCCCACAACTACTAAGCCTGAGCCCTAGAGCCCACGAGCCACAACTACTGAAGCATATGCGCCCTAGAGCCCATGCTCTGCAACAAGAGAAGCCACTGCAATAAGAAGCCCACATACCGCAATGAAGACCCAATGCAGCAAAAAAAAAAAAAAAAAGGTACATGATACATGTACCCCAATGTTAATTGCAGGACTATTTACAATAGCCAGGACATGGAAGCAACCTAAATGTCCATCAAGAGAGGAATGGATAAAGAAGATGTGGTATATATATACAATGGAATATTACTCAGCCATAAAAAAGAATGAAATAATGCCATTTGCAGCGACATGGATGGACCTGAAGATTGTCATACTGAGTGAAGTAAGTCAGACAGAGAAAGACAGATATCATATGATATTGCTTATATGTGGAATCTAAAAAGAACTGGTACAAATGATTTATAAAACAAAAATAGAGTCACAGATGTAGAAAACAAACTTGTAGTTACCAAGGGGGAAAGGGTGGAAGGAGGGATAAATTGGGAGATTGGGATTGACATATACATACTATATATAAAATAGATAACTAATAAGAACCTACTTTATAGCACAGAGAACTCTACTCAATACTCTGTAATGACCTATATGGGCAAAGAATCTAAAAAAGAGTCAATGTATTTATATGTATAACTGATTTACTTTGCTGTACAGCAGAAACTAACACAACGTTGTAAATCAACTCTACTCCAATGAAAATTAATTTAAAAAATAAAAAGAGTGAAGGAACAATGAGAGGACATTGAGTGTCTTCTATAAGGGGTTTAACGTGTGTGTGTACATGTATGTTTGTCTGTATATAAATGGGCATTGAGTTGAGGAAAGGACATAAGCATTGGGCTGAAAGTTAGACTCAGAACTCTTAAAGATCCATCCAGCTCTCATAGTATATGACACTCCAACATCGACAGGATATGTTGGTTGCTGGGCATTATCCTCCAGGGGTCATCTCTCTTGACCCCCGAGATAATGTCAAAGACCCTCAGAGAGCATTACAACTCAAATTCAGAGCAGGCTCCTTGAGTGATCAGCTTCCAACTGTCAAAGTTCTGGCTTGCAGTTAACTCATCGAAGCTGTTTTCTTTCTCAATATGAATCAACAGCCTTTTCTTATCATCCCTGTACACATTTTACATCCAAAGGCATTTTTTTAATCCAAAAAAGATTGTGTTATTAAAGTTTTGTGTGAAGCTGTGATTGCCATCCTTGGAACTGAAGATGCAATCAGGGGACAGAATTGATGCCTTATAATTCAATGAATGGATTGCTTCTGTGGTAATTTCTTCAGTAATTACTTGTGTAAACTGTGTGTTTCTGTAATTGAAACTCAACAGTGTGGGGTAATTTATCAAAATCTATAATTTATTATAGCTTTTCCATTTTGTCTCTTGGTTTCTCTACTTGTCTTCATTAGAATGTTGTCCCCTCACCACCACTTCAGTCCATCATAACCGTTTAGATGAGAAGGCAAAAACGTACATTGCATTTGGGAAAAATGTTCTGATGGACTTAGATGGAAGTTTAAAATCCATTTTCTAAAGGACACAATTCTTATTGTTGTTTGCAATACGTATTTTCTGACAGATTCCAAGATGTGATTTATGAAATGGTTTTGAAGAGATTGTCTACTTCAAGAGTCTAGATAATAACAGAATTTTTCTCTTACAGTCACCAAGAATTCTGAGTGTGTCTCACGTTTGTTCACAAAAGCCTGGAGGGGGAGGCAGGGACTGGGATGTGGGTTTTGCTAGCAGAGGACATTGAATCACAGAGCCTTCTGAAAGAAAAGCTGTGTCTCCTGACCTGAGGAATTGCCGTGGGGTGATGGGAGGGAGCAGCTGTTAGAATCCCATTCCAAGCCCATGCTAAAGCCACGCTAGCAAATGCCCAGGAGCTGTCCATGGTGCTTATCTCTGTTTCCTCTCCAGTAGATATCAAGCAAAGTAGTGTGTGCTGCTGGAAGGACCCTAAAGTCAAAGACAATTGAGAGAAACTTCCATAATCTAACATATGTTTAAAGCAAACTTTAGTTGTTTCAACACCAGAATGAAGCACAGGAAAGAAGAAAAGTAGTAGAAAATAACATTTGCTCTCCCACCACCAAAGTCTACTATTAGTATTTTGACATGGTTTCTTCCAGTATTTTTTTCTCTTCATAGTTTCTGTGTTACTTGATATTGTTTAACATTGCATATGTAATTTCTCCATGGCATTCAAAATAATAAAAATATAGTTTTAAACCTTTCTTCAGGATTTTTTTCTTTTTTTAAATTAGTTTCTGCTTCATAACAAAGTGAATCAGTCATACATATACATCTGTTCCCACATCCCTTCCCTCTTGCGTCTCCCTCCCTCCCACCCTCCCTATCCCACCCCTCCAGGCGGTCACAAAGCACCGAACTGATCTCCCTGTGCTATGCGGCTGCTTCCCACTATCTATCTACCTTACGTTTGGTACTGTATATATGTCCATGCCTCTCTTTGGCTTTGTCACAGCTTACCCTTCCCCCTCCCCATATCCTCAAGTTCATTCTCAAGTAGGTCTGTGTCTTTATTCCTGTTTTACCCCTAGGTTCTTCATGACATTTTTTTTCTTAAATTCCATATATATGTGTTAGTATACGGTATTTGTCTTTCTCTTTCTGACTTACTTCACTCTGTATGACAGACTCTAGGTCTATCCACCTCATTACAAATAGCTCAGTTTCATTTCCTTTTATGGCTGAGTAATATTTCTTCAGGATTTTTGAGGTATAGTTTTCACATAGTAAAGTTTACCCATTTTAGTGCATAGGTCTCTGAATTTTGACACAAGTATACCACCACCATAATCAAGACATAGAACAGCCCCATTTTCACCAAAAATTTCCTCATAAACCTTTTAAATCATTCTTTCTGCCCACTCCTAGACCCTGGTAACCACTGATCTCTTTTTCTGTCCTTAGACAAATATTATTTTGATAACTCATAATACAATAAGTAGGTATACTATATTTTCTTAATTTTGCCTCTGTAAAATATTTAGTTTATTCTATTTTTTCCTATCATAAATAATACTGCAATGAACATTTTTGTGCATAGAGCTTTTCCAGAATCTTAAGTAATTACCTTATTACGGAATTCCAGGAATGAGATTGATGCATGAGAGATTAGGAAAATTTTGAAGCTTGACTCTAGAACCAGACACCAAATTAACATTCTTAATACTGAAAATCTGGAGGAACTGTTTATAAAAACTTCATAAGGATGACCCTGGTGGCACAGTGGTTGAGAATCCGCCTGCTGATGCAGGGGACATGGGTTTGAGCCCTGGTCCAGGAAGATCCCACATGCCACAGAGGAACTATGCCCGTGTGCCACAACTACTAAGCCTGTGTGCCACAACTACTAAAGCCCGCATGCCTAGAGCCTGTGCTCTGCAACAAGAGAAGCCACCGCAATGAGAAACCCGTGCACCACAAGGAAGACAAGGAGGACAACTTGCCGCAACTAGAGAAAGCCCGCGCACAGCAACAAAGACCCAATGCAGCCAAAAATTAATTAATTAATTAATTAAAAACAAAACACAATTTAAAAACTTCATAGTACAGGGGAGAGAATTTGGAATGTGCAGTAGGACAACACTAGTGTTAGAAACCAGCATTTCCAATCATGCCACAATTCAACTTAGTCTTCAACAACTTCTCAGACATGTTGAAACATCCTAGCTTGACATTCAAAGTTTTTTATCATCTGCCCTATGCCTATTTTGCCCCACCCCCCTCCATCATGATCTGTATGTATATCTATGGTACAGTATACTCTATATGCACCTCTACTTGTGCTTCTAAGTGTGCCACCTTCTCTTATAGTTCCTGTCTTTGGACATATTTGTCCCCTTTCTGAAAAAACCTTCTGCCTCCACTGTTCCCTTCTTTTCCAACTTTCTTAACCATCCCTTAGTGCTAGGCACCTTTGCTTTGTGCTCCCACAGTCCGTTCTGCTTACCTCTGTGTTAGGACTCTTTCATTTATACCCTCAACAATTATATATTGAGAGTCTACAATATGCAGGGCACAGAGGACATGATAGTGAATGAGAGAGACAAAATCCCTGTCAAATGGAAAATGACATTCTTACAGCAGAGGAGATGGTACTGGAGCAGAGACCTGAGTAATGAAAAGAGAGCCATAGGAATAGATAGGTGAAAAGTGCTTTAGGCAGATGGCAAAACAAGTGCAAAGACCCTGAAAAGTGAAATGCTTGGCTTATTTGAGGAACAGTAAAAAGGCTGTATGACTGGAGTTTGGTAAGAAAAAAAGTTGCAGGAAATAAAGTTAGAGAGGAAAGTAGGTCCTGATCATTTAAGGCCTTGTAGGTCATGACACAGTATGGCTTTTATTGCAAAATATGATTGAATAATTAGAGTTTTTAATTAGGAGAGTGACAAGATATGATTTGTATTTAAGAACATCATTCTGACTTCTGGGTGAAGAAGAGGGAAAATAATAGAAGAAAGACTACCACGTAGGAGACCATGGCAGTCACGTGGGTATGAAATAATGATGACTTAGGCCAGCAGTCAGCAAACTTTTTCTGTAATGGACCAATTGTAAAAATTTTAGATTTTGTGGACCAAATGGTTTCTGTAACAACCACTCAGTTCTGCCATTGTAGCATGAAAGCAGCCACAGACAATATATAAATGAATGAGGTGGCTGTTTTCCAATAAAATGTTATTTACAAAAACAGATGGTGGGTTGGATTTGGCCCAAGGGCTTTTTGAGCTCTGTCTTATACTAAGAGTTATGATGAAGGTAGTGATGAATGATGAGATTAAACATACATTTTTGGATATAGAGTAGGTTTTCTATGAGAAGTCAAAAGTTATGTTTTGACCTAGGGTATTGAAGATGCTCATTCAATGTCTACATGAAGGTTTTGAATTGGCAGTTGGAGGGTTGAGTGGAGAGTAGAGTGCTGTGGAAAGATTGGCTAGCAGTATTAATTCTGGGATGATCAACACGCAGGTGCTAAATAAGAAAGGATGTAACCATCTAGGGAAAGAGTTTAGATAGAGAAAAGCAGAGGAGAGGAGAGGGGAGGCGAGGGAAGATGAGGCCTAAGTATTGAGCCTTGGATCATTTCAGCATCGAGAAGGTGGTATATGAGGACGATCCAGAAAAAGAGACTGAATGAAGAGGAGCTTTCAGTGAAGAAGAGGGTGGTATCCCCAAATTCAGGTGCAGACAGTGTTTTTTTTTTTAATTGAAGTATAGTTGATTTATAATGTTATATTAGTTTCAGGTGTACAACACTGATTTGATATTTTTATAGATTATACTCCATTTGAAGTTATTATAAAATATTGGTTATATTGCCTGTGCTGTGCATTAAATCCTTGTATCTTATTTATTTTATTCCTCGTAGTTTATATCTCTTAATCCCCTTCCCCTATCTTGCCCCTCCCGGCAACTCTTGTCCTACTGGTAAGCACTAGTTTGTTCTCTGTATCTGTTTCTGTTTTGTTATATTCATTCATTTGTTTTATATTTTTAAGAAGAAAGAGTGCCAGATGTATCAAAGATTGCTGAGAATTCTTGTAAAAAGAGCGCTGAGGGTTGACTATTAATTTTGGCAACATAGAGGTTATTGGCATAAATGAAATGGTGTAAATAAGACTCATATGGATACAGTCAGAATAAGCCTGGAATGTGGGGTCGTCTGCAATAAGTTGAAAAGAAAAATGGGATGCTGGATGGAAGGAGATGTAGTATCAAGGGAAGTGTTCTTTAAAAAATGAGAGTTTCCATAGCTTGTCTGTGTGCTTATGGGAATGATCCACAAAGAGGGGAGAACTGATACAGGAGAAAGAAGAGACAGTTGAAGCAGTAAAGCCTTTGAAGAGGAAAGAGTCACAGGGGAGGGGTTGACAGTCCATCCAGCACAACAGGGAAGTCAGAATCAGTCTGTACAGATGCTTGTAAATTTGGTGGTGGCAGTGGGATGATAAAGGAATCCTTTTGAATGCTTCTTGTTTTTAGTGAAATAAGAAAAACATCATCAGTTTTCCAAGGATGGGAGAAGAGGCATTGGAGGTTGGGGAAGAAGACTTTAAATAGTCATCCAGGAAAAACAGACAGGGAAACTTTCCAGGGAGACACTGTAAGATTTTCTTATAGGGCTATGGTCATAAGGGGAAAGTGAGGTCAGTCAGCTGGGTATTTTTCTCCAACCATGTTGAGCTGTTGGGCTGCAGGCACAGAAGCGGTGAAGCACTGGGTTTAACCTGGGCTTGACTTGGATGGGGAAACAAAATAGAGTGAAGGGGAAGTAAAAGAGTTAATGGTGTCCCCAAGTGATATGGGTTAGTGTTTGACCATGAGCGTAAACTTTATGAAGAAAAAGTAAGAGTGGACAAGAGATGATCATTAGTGAGGTGGTGATTGGGAACCATGGGTTAGAGACCTTAATGGTGGAGAAGAGTAATTGGATTAGAGACTGCTGCAAGGTATGAGGTGGAAAGATAAGAGGGTGGAATACTTAAGTTTGAGGTCTTAGACCTGGTGCTGTCAAAGTTCTAGGGTGTAATCATGCAAATGTGTGGCTGAGATGAGACAAAAGAACATATTTGCACAGGTAGGGTGGTCAAGGACCCGAGAAGCTGGGTCCTTGGATGGATAATTGGATAATTCACATGGACATTGGAGTCACAAGGAAGGATGACAGGAATAATGGTGGACACGAAGACAGTGGTCCAGGTGCTAGAATCTTCCGTGAATGAGAGTGTGTGGCTGTGAAGTTGGCCCAAGACTGTGAAAAGAAGGGGCCGTGGATGGTGAAGGCTTGGTGTGAACTTCAAATGAGCTGAAAGTTTGGAAGCAAGAAGGAAAAGAAATGGCTGGGAAGCAGCCATGTTGAAGTAAGAAAGATGCTTTCCTACCTTTTTGCACATAAGAAAAAAATTATTGCTCTCAGGGGATAGTCATGACTTGGTTAGCGTCTTTGTTTAGGCATACCTCATTTTCTTGTGCTTCACTTTACTGCGCTTCACAGATATTGTGCTTTTTACAAATAAATAGAACGGAAACAGAATCACAGGTAAAAAGAACAAACCTAGTGGTTATCAGTGGGAAGAGGGGTGGGAGAGGGGCAAGATAGGAATAGGGGATTAAGAGGTACAAACTGCTATGTATAAAATAGACAAGATACAGGAAATACTGTACTGCACAGGGAATATAGCCAATATTTTATAATAGCTTTAAATGGAATATAATCTATAAAATATTGAATCACTGTGTTGTACACCTGAAACTAATATAATATTGTAAGTCAGCTGTACCAAGTAAGTCTATCAGTGCCATTTTTCCAACAACATTTGCCCACTTTGTGTTTCTGTGTCACATTTTGGTAATTCTTTCAATATTTCAAACTTTTTCATTATTATAGTCATTACGGCGATCTGTGGTCAGTGATCTTTAACATTCTACTATGACTCACTGAAGCTTCAAGATGATTGTTGGTGTTTTATAGCAACAATGTATTTTTAAATTAAGGGATGTACACTGTTTTTTAAAGACATAATGTATTGCACACTTAATAGACTACAGCACAATGTAAACATAACTTTTTTTTTGCGGTACATGGGCCTCTCACTGCTGTGGCCTCTCCCGCTGCGGAGCACAGGCTCCGGACACGCAGGCTCAGCGGCCGTGGCCCACGGTCCCAGCCGCTCTGCAGCATGTGGGATCCTCCTGGACCGGGGCACGAACCCGTGTCCCCTGCATCAGCAGGCAGGCTCTCAACCACTGCGCCACCAGGGAAACCCCTAAACATAACTTTTATATGCACTAGGAAACCAAATAATTTGCATGACTCACTTTATTGCCATATTCCCTTTATTGTGGTGGCCTGGAAGAAAACCCACAATATCTCTGAGCCATGCCTGTATATATAGTATTACTCCTTTGCCCAGGCAAGAAAACTGAGGCTCAGCAAGATTAGGGAACCTGCCCAAGGTCCCAGGGCAGCTGAGGTTCAAGCCCATGTCTTCCTGATTCTGGAACCTGTGTTCTGGTTTGGTATGATTCACAAATCTGAACCCCATGCTATAATCAGTTCTGCCATGTGTGAGCTCTTCTGCCCTGGCCCTGTAGCTTCCTCCTTCAGAGGTCTTCCCCTGAGGTTATTCAGAAGGTTACTGGCATTTGTAGCCTTGTCTGGGGCTGGCCTTGGCTGAGAATCCTTGGATATTGTTCTCAGAGTTAATGACCCATACAGGGAATTCACCCTTGACTTCTCCTCCCTCCCAGATTCTATTCCGAGCAGGGACAAGTTGGTACTAGACAGCTGGTTTTCATTCTCTTGATGTTGATAGGGAGATAATGAGTCAGATAGGCCTTGGTTATGAAATGAAGCCCTGGGAGGAAATTATCATCTGACTTCTTAGTGAGGAGAGCAGAGAAAGGGATTTAAATTAAAGTGGTAACTGATGTTTTGGTTGGCATTCAGACCGTCTCCTTAAGTCTTTTTTCCTCTTCATGTCATCATTAAATGAAACAGAGCAGGCAACTGGCAAATGGGAGAAAGGTAGGCAAATACTCTGATATCATGAGAGCTCATCTTTAATAGCTCTCATTTAGGCTTTGAGCCCCACAATGAATAGGAAGCATTCTACCTAATCCCCCAGAAATCCCATAAGGTGGACAACCCTCCCCTGCCCCTTTAACAAGTAGGCAATGGAGTCACATTGTTATCTTACTTAAGGCCACACATAAATCCCTGCCTCCCAAATCAGTCCCCTTTCCACTTCAAAGTGGTCCCTCCCAATGGACCCTATTCATCTGCCTTGACTTTGCTTAGAAGCTGGAAGGAAGAAGGGAGCCCAAATCAGGAGATCGAATCAGATTTCCTTGTGGTCTTCCTCTCCTCTGTATCATAAATTCTAGTGCTTGGCTGCCTGGGTATTAAATATTGCCTCTATCACCTACCAGCTGTGTGACCTTAGGGAAATTACTTAATCTCTCTGAACCTCATTTTCTCCATCTGTAAAACTCTTGTAATTATGCATCTCTCTCATAGGGTTGTTGTGCAGATTAAATAATTTAAGTATGTTAAACACTTAAAACGGTGCCTGGCACATAAGCAGTGTTTGCTGTTATTTTTATAGTTGCCGCTGTTGTTTTTATTATTGTCAGCTAGTAATAGTGATAATGATTTGATGACATCAATGATAAGAGCTAACTGTTTGTTGTGCCTCTACTGGGGTGCCAGGGTTGACTGTGACTAGTGATTTGCATGTGGTATCTCAGTGAGCACTCATCAGTCAGGATACGTTCGGATGCAAGTAACAGAAATTGTACATCCAGCTGGTTTCAGTGATAAGCCACTTATTACTGCCTGTTAACAGGAAACTCAGAGGTAAGACAGGTTTCAACGTAGGCTGATTTGGAGGATCAACAGAGATGCACGGATCCAGGCTCTTTTTACCCTTCACTGTTTTCCTCAGTGTTAGTTTCACCCATAGGCTTGTCTCAAGATGGTTAAAGAAGCTCCAGGCATCACCTCTGGACCAGACAACATCTAGAAATGAAAGAGACTCTTGGAAAGATGGAACTTTTCTGAAAAGTCCCCAGTAATCTCCTGCTCTTGTCTCATTACCAGAACTGTGTCATATGCTTATTCCAAATCAGTTGAGAGAATATTTCCTCCAGACCAATCAGGTCGCCCTGGGAGCTGAGGGTGAGATCAGCCTTTCAGAAGTATATGGACACCTGGAAAAATCATGGTACCTGCAAAAAAAATCATACTCCTTGAGGAAGGAAAGGAAATAGATCTGGGTGGTCAAAATCAGGGTTCACTCTAGGTAGGTGTTGTTATTCCTTTTTTAAAAAAATTTATTTTTGGCTGCGTTGGGTCTTCGTTGCTGCGCGTGGGCTTCCTCTAGTTGCGGCGAGCGAGGGCTACTCTTTGTTGCCGTGCATGGGCTTCTCATTGTGGTGGCTTCTCTTGCTGTGGAGCACAGGCTCTAGGTGCACGGCTTCAGTAGTTGTGGCATGTGGGCTCAGTAGTTGTGGCTCGCAGGCTCTAGAGCACAGGCTCTAGAGTGCAGGCTCAGTAGTTGTGGTGCACAGGCTTAGTTGCTCCGCGGCATGTGGGATCTTCCTGGACCAGTGCTCAAACCTGTGTCCCCTGCATTGGCAGGCGGATTCTTAACCACTGCACCACCAGGGAAGCCCTGTTATTCCTTTTGAATAGAGAAGGAAACTGAGGCCCTGAAAGGTTTAGTAATTTTACACGGTCGTCAATTTAAAAGTGGAACTCAAACCCAATTGTGTCTGATCCTAAAATTCATGTTCTTTAGGGCCACATTAAAGGTTTATGGGGTTTGCTATGTTCACAGCAGCACTATTTACACTAGCCAAGACATGGAAGCAGCCCAAATGTCCATCAACAGATGAATGGATAAAGAAGATGTGGTACATATATACAATGGAATATTACTCAGCCATAAAAAGAATGAGATAATGCCATTTGTAGCAACATGGATGGACCTAGAAATTATCATACTAAACGAAGTAAGTCAGACAGAGAAAGACAAATACCATATGATATCATTTATATGTGGAATCTACAATACAAGTCAACGTATCTATGAAACAAAAACAGACTTACAGATATAGAGAACAGACTTGTGGTTGCCATGGGGGAGAGGGGATAGGGGAGGGAAGGAATGGGAATGGAATTGGAATTAGCAGAGGCAAACTATTATATATAGGATGGATAAACAACAAGGTCATACTGTATAGCACAGGGAACTATATTCAGTATTCTGTGACAAACCATCACGGAAAAGAACATGAAAAAGAATATATATTTTATACATATTATATATATTTATATATATATATTTATTTATACACACACACACACACACATACATACTGAGTCACTTTGCTGTACAGAAGAAATTAACACAACATTTCAAATCAACTATACTTCAATAAAATTTTTTTAAAACTTTATGGGCTTTAGAGATGTGACAATTTTTATTGATTGAGAACATACCATGTGCTGGACACTGTGGAGACACTATACAAGAATCTTATTTAATTCCTTTAATCAAACCAATAAATTAGGCATTTTAGTTCCATTTAATGGGATGAGGATGGTAAACTGAGATTAAAACCGGGTATGTGGCTTGTTGCAGGCTATAGATCTAAGTCAAAAAATCAAAATTTGAACCCAGGTCTCTCTGGCTCAAAAGCCTAAACTTTTCCTATGACCCCAAAATAATCAAATGTCATTCTCATATTCCTCTATTATTTGGGATTCATATGGGGAAAAGTCAAACTTTTAATGAGGATCCTGACGATTTTCAATTCAAAGACCCAGCTTTTTTTCCTAATTTTTATTTTAGAATAAGACTTGAAAGCACATATAGCCGTGGACTTTTTCTCTTTTTTTGCGCTCCAAGTTCTGTGACCTCCTCTTCCCACCCGCTTTCACTGAGAACTTTTAGGATAAAACATCGTAACTGGCTGCTCTGATGCCCTCTGGGCTGCATGGGATCAGGATTGTGGAAACAGCTTCCTCGGGTTCCACGCTGGCTTACCTCCTCTTCTCCCTCAGCCAGGAGCAAGGGGAGAGCTAAGGGCACTATGATTCCATGAAGCCCAGGTCACGCTCATATCTCAGCAGTTTCTCCCCTTTGTTCCCTAAAATCCCTTCTAGTTCTAAGACAGGGAAAGGAATTCTGGTTAGTTGAGGCCCCAGCAAAGTACAAGGCAGTATATTACTATTTAATTTTCACAACATCCACATCAAACATTGGTATCCTGTATGAGGGTGAGGAAACTGTGGTTCACAGAGGTAAAATAACCACCCAAGGTATCACAGCTGGTGAGTGAGGGTTTGGAGCTGAGCTGTGTCTGACTCCAGATCTTCGATTTTTCTGTTGTGTTTCCCAGGTTGTAAATCCTATAGGGAATCTGCCAAAGTCTTATACTTCCTTGCACCCCTCCTCTGTATCTTAGGCATAGTCATATTAATTTATTTTGCTTGCAACTAACAGAAACCTACTCAGATTAGCTTAAGCAAATAGAGGGATTTATTATAAGAATACTGTTACCTCACAGAGCCCCAAAGCAGGTCTGAGTCCCAGGAGCAAATGGAAATAATCAAGGCCTTGAATGCCATGTAGACTTTCCCTCCATTATGTGAACTTCTGTGTGTTTGTTTCATTTTTGTTCACTTACACTAGCTTCCTTTACTTCCCACAAATTAAAAAAAAAAAAAAAGACTGCAGGCACCTCTAGTTTACATGTGACTAGATTATTCATGCAGAATACCTTTGTTTTTCCATTTTTTTTCCTATTTCTCAATCCATTTCAATCTCCTCCACATTCTATGTTCTCAGGGAAGGGATTAATTGGCCTGGCTAAGGCTTGTATCCAACACTAGCTCAATCATCTGTGTCTAAAGGCTGGGAGTAACGTTGGGCCAAAGTGGCAGCTTCCCTTGGAACTTCGTGGTTGGAGGGAAGAGGAAGTGGTCTCAGAAAAACGTTAAGGGGGAGATCCCAGAAGTTGTGGTTTTATTAGATAGACAATCTGATAGGTATCCTTTATAATAAACATTGCAACTCTACTATCTCATTAAGACAATCCAGTGAATTATGTATAAACCATGTAGAACAGTGTCAGTTGATATAAATGCTCAATAATGCAGAAAGTTTTTTTGTTTGTTTTTAAAAATATATATATATTCTTTTTCAGATTCTTTTCCTTTATACATTATTACAAGATGTTGAATATAGTTCCTTGTGCTTGACAGTAGGTCCTTGTTTATTTATTTTATATATATTAGTGTGTATATGTTAATCCCAAATTCCTAATTTACCCCTCCTCCCTTTCCCCTTTGGTAACCATAAGTTGTTTTCTATGTCTGTGAGTCTGTTTCTGTTTTGTAAATAACTTCATTTGTGTCATATTTTTTAGATTCCACATATATGTGATATCATAAGATATTTGTCTTTGTCTGGCTTACTTCACCTAGTATGATAATCTCTAGGTCCATCCATGTTGCTGCAAATGGCATTATTTCATTCTTTTTTATGGCTGAAGTAGTATTCCACTGTATATATATATATATATACCACATCTTCTTTATCCATTCATCTGTCAGTGGACACTTGGGTTGCTTCCATGTCTTGGCTATTGTGAATAGTGCTGCTGTGAACACTGGGGGTACATGTATCTTTTCAAATTAGAGTTTTCATCTTTTCCAGATATATGCCCAGGAGTGGGATTGCTGGGTCATATGGTAGTTCTATTTTTAGTTTTTTAAGGAACCTCCATACTGTTCTCCATAGTAGCTGCACCAAAAGTGCAGAAGGTTTTTATTCCCTCCTTTGAGTCTTGAGGTGGAAAACAGAATAAATTGCCATTTGGAGAGGAGAAAACGTCAGTGCATAAGCTCAGGGGGACATGGCTAAAAGGCCATGGCATTCTTCTTAGAATCGAAATTGGCGCATGCTTATCTCTAAGGCAGAAGTCCTTTGGTTACAGGTAGACTCAAAACGTGTAAAGATTTTTTTTTCTCCTTCACTTAAAACCATGCTCTTGACCATAGATGCACATATGGATTTTTAAAACAGATGTGTTTAAAAAATTCTGATGCTGAGTCCCACCTCCAGTGATTCTGATTCAAATGGTCTGGGGTGGGGCACATGCATTAATTTTCCAAAGAGCTTCTGAGGTGGGTCTAATACACACAGAAGGGAGAGCTACTGGTTTATAGCGAGAAGCAATTACCTGATGACCTGAGCCTATTCCAAGATGTTAAAACCAAAAGCGACATGATCACAGGCAGGCAGGGAAGGGGTCTTTTGCTCCAGGCAGACACGGGCCAGGCTCTGAAGTGATGTCCTCTCCAGGAAGTGCTGTGCTGAAGCCATTGATGGGTCTCTTCTGGAGTGAGACCTGTTTTTGGTAATCACAAGAGAAATACTGAAGCTCAGGTGGATCTTGTTAGTGTCAAGTTCGTTCCTACTGGCTCCAGTCTGCTCTGCCCTTTTAATTCATCATCTCCGATTTGAAACGGCATTAGGGCATATTAGAAAGAGACTGAAGGAGATGGGAGAACAGGTTCAAGTGGCCTTTCCTGATATACAGCCAAATTTTAAGAGCAGAAGGAGAATGTACACTAGCTGCATTAGCTCACGTCAGGGAAGGGCTCCTGGTCTCAACCTTTGCTCCCTTTTCCAGACAGTTACAACAACTGCCCTGCCTAGACAAACTTGATAATAGCACCTTGAATCTGACAACACTTGCAACCTATAAAGCTCCCTCACAAATACCTTACTGTTCCCCAAATTGTGATAACATAAACCATAGGAGGTGTAAAAGATGATTTTAAGTGGTACACAGAGATTTTTAATAGTTATCTTAAAGCCTGTTTGGGAAAACATAATTATCAAGGGAAAACTGATTTCACAGATATTATTTCTTATGATAAAGTAGATGATTAAGGTTTTTTTCCTTCCCATTTTAGTGAGTTCATTTAAAGAGAAGTGTTCATTTCAGGCTGTGGTAGATATGGTAAGACATTGTGATGTATTTTGAGGATGGTCAAAGTTTGGGGTACACTGGATTATTTCATTGTCACCAGTAAGTTGCTTGTCACTTTTATTGGCTTTATTTTTATGGATTAGGAAATTGGGGCTTTGAGAGTTTAAATAACTCATCCAGGGTTTTTTTTAATGCTCTCAAATTCATGTCTTCTGAATCTAATTCCAGGCTTCTTTCCATGACCTTGCTCTTCTACTGAGAGTTAATGTCTAAGCCAAAACCTTTGTTGTTCTAGCAGGTGAGGAAGGTCTTCGCAGAGCCATCCATACTCAGGATTAATGACAGGCATGGCTCTGGACACATAATGGAGTGGACCAATTCAGTGGTTCTTTAAGGGTGGTTTCTGGTCCAACAGCAGAAGCATCTACCTGGAATGTGTGCAAATTCTTAGACCCACTCGAAGACTGTTGGGTGAGAAGCTCTGAGGATGGGGCCCAGAAATCTCTGTGTTATCAAACCCATAGGGTGATTCTGAGGCACACTAAAGTTTAGGAACTATCCTGTGGTTCTCAACTGGGGGTAATTTTATCCCCCTAGGAGATATTTAGCCATATCTGGAGACATTTTTGGTTATCCCACCTGGGGCAGAGGGTGCTGCAGACATCTGGTGAGTAGAGACCTGGTATGCTGCTAAACATCCTACACAGGTCAGCCTCCGACAGCAAAGATTTTTCCATTCTAAGATGTCAACAGTGCTGAGGCTGAGAAACCCTGCACCAGACTGATTGACCTTGGCTTGATGAGCATGGTGGTTAGTCCAGTGGTGTATACTTAAGAGACCAAAAGTCATCTAAAAATTGCAGGTTACTTTGGCCTCTGGTTGACTGAGTAACATGATTTCCATTTGCCAGTGCTCACAGATTAATGGCCAGTGGGCAAGGAAATCCTCCAAGCTGCCCATAGCCACATTCATGATATCTGAAATGCATATCAAATTGTGGTCAGAGTTGGTGGTGGAATCTAGTCCAAGAAATCAGGGCAGCCCAAGGAAAATGCACGGAGCTTGTGTCTGGTGAACCCTACCTGGCCTTCCCAGCACCTAGTACTTCAAACCATCCCCTGGATGCTAAGATTCCACACCCTCCAAAAAAGAATGCATATCCAGTTCCCTGATCATGAGGCAGTATATCAGAAAAGTCAACAGCACTTTTTGGAGAATCAAATTATTTGGAAAGACATCCCTGCTTTACTATTTCTTGGCTGTGTGACTTTGGCAAATTTCATCACTTTCCTGAGCCTCGGTTTCCCCATCTGTAAAATAAGGGTGATAATAATTGTGGTACTGATGAGGACTGTAGGGCACAATGCATGTAAAACTCTTAGAACAATTCCAGACCCAGAGAAAATGCTTGCCACAGGCTAAGTATAATCATTATTAATTCTTTGTATTGTCTCTTTAGGTCTTGCATCTTTAAAATGGCAAGTCTGTCCCCTTTGTGCTTAATAGAACGCCCGATGCCCATATGCTAGTGTTCATTCCCAGTCTCCTGGCTCTACCTCATACCTGAGAGTGTATCCTCTTTGTCTAGAACCAGCCTTTTCTCTCTCTACTTCATCTGGCAAAGTTGTCCATCAGAAATAAAAGAGAGTTAGATTTTATGATATGCCAGGTGACGAATTGCATCATATGCCTCCAGCTTCTTGGACTATACATTGGTCCTTGTAGGTTGGTGTGATTTTTTACAATGGGGATGGGACAGGTGTCTGTCACTACACTAGCTGCTCTCAGTTTCAAAGGATGCATTTTGAATGATGGGTTATCAGCATCACGCGAGGGATGACTTCGCCCCACGTGGGCAGGCTCTCACTGAAGCTTTCATAAGGTCAGCCTTGCCCGGGTTAATATGGCTTTCAAAATAATAAAGGGGAAGAATCAAAATCTGTCTGCTTTCATTAAGTCTAACCCTGGCCTGCCTATTAGAATATGTGTAACTCAGTACCATGTAGAAGGATGGCTGGCCTCCAGGTTAAGCTAGGAACAAAGGAGAGGAATGGGGCTCCTCATTTATGGTCCAGGAAGCAAATGGGGTCAACATCATTAATATCAGAGCATCCCCAACTTGTCTTCAGATGATCAAACCACTGAGGGAAGGGCCAGTGAGGGAAGCTCTGAACATGTCATTACGATGAGAACTGTTCAAGCTTCTTTTCCTTCCATGTAACCTCAGAAATATGTGGCTCCCAGCTCACACCATCGTCTACCTACCGCAAAAGCCTCTTTCTGTCTTTGCATCTGAGCACCACAATGGGAACTCTCCTCCAAGTCAAAACAGAAAAAAAAAGGAAAAATCTTGCACAGATATGCAGCCCTCTTGATAACAGTGCCCTCAGCTTATATGGAATTATTGGAAGGCAGTTTGAACAGGCTTTGGATTCCAAGGCTGCGGGAGGAGAGAAGTCGGCAGATTCAAACATTATGGGGGCTTCTATCAGATTTGTTGTTGTTATTCCAGAGTTCTGTTTCTGGGCCACAGAGCATCTCCCAGGGTAGGTGTGGGCTTCATGCAAAAATGATGAAGTCAACAGCCAGCCTCCCTCCTTGAGAGGGAGTTATTTCTTGAGTGTTTTTTTCTGAGCCTGCCTAGGAGGAGAGCACTGATAGATGGAGACTTCTATTTCAAAGGTTTGTTTAGTTTTTCAGGGAGGAGTGATATTTTGGTGACTCATCTTAACAACAGTTGTAGGGGAAAATCTGCTAAAGGTTAAGAGCGTTAAACATAAGGAACATGAAACAGTTAAATGACAGAGTATAGTATACCAAGCCCTGTCCTAGGTACAAGGGCAACGGCTCTCAACCTTGGCTGTGCATTAGAGTTCTCCTTGGCACTCAAAAACAATTTAATAAAAAGAAATACAATCTAATGCCAAACCCCAGACTAATTAAACCGGAACCTCTGGGGATTCTCCCAGGCATCTGCATTTTTCAAAGCTCCTCAGGTGATTTCAATATGAAATCAGGACGGAGCATCCCTCACTAAATTGACAGAGTTGAATAGACGTAATTTGCTCCCTTGAGAAAGTAAACAATCATGTAAATAAATACACGTGATATAAGACATTATATGGCACTCATGGTAATGCACACAAGGGATCGTGTTTGGGGAGAGAACGAATAGACTAATTTTCCTTGGGAGGTTCAGGGGATACTTCATGGGAGAGACGATGTCAGAATAATTTTGAAGATGACAAAGGATTTTGCCAAGTTGGCAAGAAGGGAAGAAGATCAGAGGGGGGAAGGGAGCTCCCATGCTGTGCGTGCAGGTAGAGAAAAGTTAAGAAGATGCTGGAGATTTCCGACCCATAACATAACTATCAGATATGGAACAATTGGTGCAGAGTGCTCTCAACAGCCAACCCGGAAGCTGCTCCTGACTGCTGAGAAATCAGTGGCTGGGAAAATTCCCCCTGCTCTTTAGTGGCGCCTGTAGTGTGAGAGCCGAGAGCTGGAAGGCAGTGCTCGTGCAGAGATATCCTTCCACAGGCTAAGGGGTGACAGGGAGGACATTGAATGACAGCCAACTTTTTGTGCTGTTAATTTTTTAAAGCAATTTTTAGCATTTAATGAAATCCATGTGGCTTCAAGCCACCAGGATATCAGACCCTCTTCCTGCCCTTAATCTTCTCCCTGGCTCATCTGCTGAAGAATTTGCCCTTCATGATGACAGGCAGCTTTAGGAGCTTCTCTTCTCCAGAACGTTTTAGTAGCATGATCGTATCACATCCGTGATGGGGGTGTCTCCAGTCTTGGTTTTGGTAGCATTTACCCATGTCTGCTTATGGACCAAGGTCCATGATTTAGTGAGGTTGACAGTGGGGCAGAAGTTCTGGTTCCTCTTTAAGTGGTTATGCCTCATACGAACCTTGTCAAAGCCACCTAGGTAGTGTTTGCCTAAGTTGATCGTATGGTGATGCCTGACCCTAGCATGACCCCCGCTTCCCCAGTGCTTCTGGTTCTTGCTGATGTGGCCATTGCCATGGTTCCCGTGGTCCTGAATTTTATGGTTCTTCCTTAGTTGGGATGGTAGGTCAGTGAACCAGACAAATGAGATGTTAATATTTTTGAAGTTGCAACATTTTCATGAGTGGATGCTGTAGCGAATAGAAACAAAAACTGTGGTTACAGAGATAAAATTTATGAAGTCTTGGTACTTGGTGCAAATTTTGAAGACGTGGTATGAATTTCGGCAGTGACATTCACGTTTGGAAATACTGCTTGAGGTCAACACCAATCAAGCCACGTACCCATTGCCAGCTGAGTTGTGACCAGGCTTATCCATCATGTGACGTCTTGTCAATTACCACAGCTAATTGTGTCATTGCCCCTAACAATGCTACAACTAAAGCTATAACCACAACAATTTAAAAAACATTTTGAGGGCTTACTATGCCCTAAATGTGTTAACTATTTTAAGAAATCTTTGATTATGTTTTGCCACCTATACTCCATTTATTTTATTCTTAATATTCATCAAATGTTTTACTTGCATATCTGTTTACTCATAACAAGGGTAATATTTTGAAAAATTTAAGGAGATAGTTTTCTCCTTTTTGTGGTAAATCATGTTCTTCCAATACAGTTTTAATTTTTAAAATTTATTTTATTCAAGTATATTTGATTTACAATGTTGTGCTAATTTCTGCTCTACAGCAAAGTGATTCAGTTATACATGTATATATAGACATTCTTTTTCATTTTCTTTTCCTTTATGGTTTATCACAGGATGTTGAATATAATTTCCTGTGCTATACAGTAGGATCTTGTTGTTTATCCATTCTATATGTAATAGTTTGCAACTGCTAATCTCAAACCCCCAATCCTTCCCTCCCCCATCTCCTCTCCCCCTTGGCAACCACAAGTCTGTTCTCTATGTCTGTGAGTCTGTTTCCTTCCAACACAGCTTTAGAATAAGAAGGAAGAAAGATGCCATCTCGGGGAAGAGAAGAGTGCAGAATAGGGAACATCATTGTGAAAGATGAAGAAGTAGCTGAAGGCCCATTCCTGCTGCTTCAGATGGCGTGGGAAGAAACAAGTTAGCAGCTCAATGAAGCAGGTGGTGAAATACATGTATCTTTATCAACCTCACTAGGCTGCAGTACAGGCAGGGGAAACCAGCTAGATAGATTGAGGGGGAGATGAAAGCAGAAGAGGATTTTTTTCTTTTTCTGCTTCCTGTTTGGCATCTGAGAGGAGAAGGATTTATAAGGTGTCCCCCATGTTAACATGTGGTGGCTACTTCAGAGCCAACTCAGCTGCACGCTGTAGTTAGGGGAAGAGTTAGCCTGAGACAGCATCTTAAGCCTCCCTTGGCTCTTGTGGGGAAAAAGCCAGAATTGTTTCTGAATTACTGAAGGACCCGGATGTTAGCTGAGAATGACTAGAAAGCTTGCCTTAGGGGTTGCTGCTCCAGAAGCAAAGTGATTTATGGTAGGATGCTGCAGGGTGGGCCACCTGGCCTGGGGAATGAAAGGGAGCGGTCAGCCACACAGGGATGTGCAGAAGCAGGGAGAGACCCATCACAGGCCCTGACTGGGTTGGGAGAGCAGAGATCTTAAGTTTACCTATCATGGGCTTCCACATGGTCCACTGCCAAGCAGGATACCCAGAAACTGGACAGCAAAGGACAACACCATGGAGACCAGAGGAGCCTGGATTCAGTGGATGGGCCTGGGTGGGTGGATCTGAGGCCCCTTCTATTCCTGCCACCACAATGCCGTGTTCTCCTGCCTCCTGATCCCCATCCAGTGCTCAATGGAGAATAAGTGTAAGGAGGAGGGAAGGAAATTGGAAACACTGGGGAGAACCTAACTTACCTTAAGAGATCGTTTGAAGTATTGCATCAGACTGTGTTAACTTGATTAAACTAACTTCAGGTTTTCCCCACGACCACTCGAGGTAAGGATTTGTGAGGATTATCAGGTTAATTCAGGAAATATAAATGGTGCATTTTCTTTGAAATCTGAGTATAATGTACAAATTTGTGATCCAACTATCCTAGTTTCCAGGACTGCCGCAACAAATCACCACCAACTGGGTGGCTTGAAATAACAGAAATGTATACTCTCATAGTTCAGGAGGCAAGAAATCTGAAATCAAGGTCTCAGCAGTGTTGGTTCCTCTTGGAGCCTCTGAAGGAGCTTCTTGTGGTTGCCGACAGTCCTGGGTATTTCTTGGCATGTAGACTTATCACAAGAACTCTGTCTCTGTCTTCACATGGCTTCTCCTCTGGGTGTCTCTGTGTCTCTTCTTCTTTTCTTACTAAAGATACAGGTTATTGGATTTAGGACCCACCCTAGTCCAGTATGACCTCATCCTAACTAATTACATTTGCAAAGACTCTCTTTCCAAACATTCTGAGGTTCTGGGTGGGTGTGAATACTTGGGGACACCATTCAACCCAGTACACCAACAATACTTATTTATTTATCCCTCACTACCCTGTAAGCTCTAGGAGGGCAGAGACCAGACCAGTTTTATGGATCATATTGGCACCTCACACAGAGTTCCCATCATGTTTTTATGAATTAAATGAAAGAATGGATGCACTCCATCAGTTATGATGTTTTCTCCTTTCCTCTAATCCTTCCACCCATCCCAGTGGTACATCTTTAGTCCATCTGGGGTCAGACTAGTTTTCTGTTCCCATTACCCAGGACCTCCATCCCCACCTTTTTCTAGCCCTTGCAGGAGGTTTCTCCAACAATATGGCTTTGATCTATGAGCAAGTCCCCAGAACTTGTTCCCCTCGGCTTTTAAGTAGAGGGTGATTCCTGAATCTTATTCTTTCTGCCTCTTCTGGCATTTGTTGAGCAAGAGAGGTGTCCTGCCTCTGTGCAAATACAGAGGATATTTATTTCTCGCCTTGCAAGTCTGGGAGAGGCCAAAGCCCTGTCTGCCCCATCCACCCCTCCTGATGCTCCATTAGCTCTGCTGTTTATCTGAGTTGAGGATTAGCCTGGGCAAGACACCTCCTCTGCAGGAGAGAAGATCCCCATGCAGAACTTTGGAAGGCTTTTGATCAGCCTGCCACGTAATTAGGAGATAAAATAGGCAACTGATGAAAAATGGAAAAAATGTAGGTTATTCAGGCAGTTACAGGCATTGTGCCTCATCTGTGGTAAAACAATTATTACTTCTATGGCTTATTTAGCTGTATGCTTGCAACAAAAGAGATTACCTGGGCAGGCTTGGTCAAGTATTTAGGACCTGTAGACTAAATTCAGTGTAATGACCTGGTGACAAAACTGCTCTCAAAGCCCTGGGAACCTGCATTTTCCCTGTTACAATTGCATTCCAAACTGAGATCTAAGTGTGGTCAAAATCGAATCCTTCTCCCATCCTGCACTCTGCCAGCCTACTCTAATGCATCTCTCTGTAAAATGCTCTTACCTTTGCTTACTGGCAGTGAAACTGGAGGTTCAAACCCAGGCTGTGGAGTCAGATGGACCCAACTCTACTCTTAGTTGTGTTTTTAACTAGTGTTCTCAGCCCTGGTTGCATGTTAGAATTACCTGGGGAACTTAAAAATCCTGATACACAAGCCCCACCCTGCACCAATGAAATCACAATCTTTGGGGGTGGGACCCAGGCATCAATATTTCTTAAAACTCCCCAGGCAATGACAATGTGCATTTACATTTCAGAACCAGGGACCTCAGACAAATCATTTGTCTTTCTAAGTCTCAGTTTGCTCTTCTGTAAATAGAGGTAACATATTCTCATAGAGTTTTTTCGAGGATTAAATGACAGTGTGTGAAACATGCTTAGTACAGTGCCTGGCACTAAATAACCTCTCAATACATGATAGCTATTTTTATTATGTTTAGTCTTGTATTTTTCTCAAATGGTTTCTTATGTCTTATTTCCAGAATAAGATGGGAAGTTCTTCTCTAGAGACTATTACATTTTGTTTTTAATTAACTAATTAACAAGTATTTATTATGGTACATCTCTGTATTGAGTACTGTAGGGAAGAGGATTTAAAAATAGTAAAGACAAGGCTTCTTATCTCCAAGAGCTCAACATGTAATGGAGAAAGGTGATGTCATGTACCTGGCTCTAATTCAAAGTACACTCCATGATAAGCATGTTAATATAAGTACCCAGGTTGTGCAGTGGAGGAGAGTGTAGTTTATTCTGGTTGGGGTACTTGGAAGACTCCTTACAGAAAGTAGAGCCTGAACTAACTGGACTTTGTAGAATGAGTAAGTCTGAAATGGACATCTCAGTGCTGGGCAAAGAGCCTGCATAGAGAATAGCTTTTACAAAGACAAAAAGGATGAAGAACATTGAAAAGCAAGTGATTCATGTCTCAAGAGTGCATTTGGGAAGGAAACACAATGGTAGAAAAGAACATAACAGTAGGTAGAAGCAATTGATGGAGGGCTTGGAAATCCAAGGGAAAGAGTTTGGACTTCTTTGTCTGTTTTAATAGTTGGGAGCACAGGTTGTTGTTATGACCTTCTTTCTAGTTGGGGTTGAGTTGTGAAAATAAAGAACAGTCCCATTTATTGCATCACATGAGACCTAATCACATCAGGCCCATTAGCATCAAGCCTGATACAAAAGAGTATACATTTCCCAAAATGTGTGTAGGGCAGACACTGGTCAAAATGTGGTCCATTGCCCAGCAACATCAGCATCACCTGGGGGCTTGTTAGAAGAACACAGTCTTGGATCCTATCCCAGACCTATTAAGGCTAAACCTGAATTTTAACAAGATCCCCAGTGATTGATGTGCACATTAACATCTGAGAAGCAATGGACTAGCCTCTTCTCTTTGCAACATCTTTCCCAATCTCCATCCAGTTGAACACTTCTCTCATCACCATACCAACTTGTATCCCATAATAGTCAAATAAAGATGTTAGCAGAAAGGAGCAAGTTGGCAAATATAACCTTTACCCCCAATTTAGAAACGTTTTGTTTCTAAGAGTTTCTTGTAGTAATACCAATTTCTTCTTTTGGGTAATCCTCGCATTTTAACATACAATATTTACTTATTAATGCCGGAAAAGTCGTCAGTAGATCTGGGTGTTCTTGCCACCAGTGATCCCATTCAGATGCACATACGCATTTTCCAAAGTCTAGCAAAAATACTAAGGGTACATAAATCTTAAGAATTGTGTCCTCTGATTGCCTGATATATTGATTGCCAACAGAGAGTATTTAAGTTATTCTCTATTACTAAGAGTTGCATAAATAAGTTTCCTGGGGTAAAATTACTATGGGAAATATCATATATTTTCTTTCCTGTCTTTGATATTTATAACATATGCTAACATATTTAAGATTCTACAGTATCCTATAGGAAATGTCTGCTTAATTTACTGTTCCCTCTATGTTTCACCACAGAACACACTTAATGAATGCGTTAATCTCTCATAGAGCACAGTTAGAGAAATTCTGCTCTAAGAAAGAAAGGGATGAACAATGTCAGGAGGCATAAAATTAACCATTAGAAATGCACTATTCACAGAGAAAAAAGGTGGAGAGGAAACTGTGCAAAAATAAACTTGAAATCCATTGGCCTCAGACTTCTGTCCTGTAAAAAGGTACTCAGTTAGTCCAGATCAATTCTAATGGACTGAATACTGTTTTAAGCCTCTCCATATTTCAGAATACATTCTCAGTAAATGGAAAAAATATTAGCCAATTTCACAGTTAAAACCATATAAAACTTCTGGGAAGGGGCAAGGGCTTTGGTATCAGACATATCTGTGACCCTGGGTGAGTTCTTCACTTGTATGAGTCTTAGTTTTCTCATCTCTAAAATGGGGACACTCATTTCCACATGACAGATCTTTGTATTATTATATTTGCTTTAAACAGTCAATTTAGTCTTAAATAAATTTAAAATATAAGAAAAAATCATACATGTACTCATGTAGTTACCATTTCTATTTCTCTTCATTTTTTCATGTAGCTCCAGATTTCCATCTGGAATCATTTTTCTTCTGCCTGAAGAAACATTTCTTCTAGTGCCAATTTGCCATTACTGAATTATTTAGATTTTGTATGTCTAAGAAATTCTTTATTTAGCCTTCATTTTTGAAAGATATTCTCATCGGGTATAGAATCCTAGGTTGACAGCTTTTTTTCCCAATACTTTAAAGATATTGCTTCACTGTTGTCTTGCTTGCATTTTTGCTAATGAGAAGGTTATTATCATTCACATCTTTGTTCCTGTGTATATAATGTGTCTTATTTCTCTAGCTACTTTTATGATTTTTCTCTTTATCACTGGTTTTAAGCAATTACATTATGATGTGTCTTGGTACCATTTTCTTCATGTTTCTTGTGATTAGATTTGTTAAGCTTCTTAGCTCACTGGATTTATATTTTTCCTTTTATTTATAAAATTTTGGTAATTATTTCTTCAAGTATATTTTTCTGCTCCCCACTCTTTGGGGTCTCTAACTACACATATATTAGGCCAATGGAAGTTGATTACAGCTCACTGATGCCCTGTTTATTATTTTTTAATTTTTTTAAACTTTTTTTAATTTTGGTTTTTGTTTGTTTTAATTAATTTTACTTATTTATTTATTTATTTACTTATTTTGGTTGCGTTTGGTCTTTGTTGTTGCGCACAGCTTTCTCTAGTTGCAGTGAACGGGGGCTACTCTTCATTGCGGTGCACAGGCTTTTCATTGCAGTGGCTTCTTTTGTTGCAGAGCATGGGCTCTAGGTACACAGGCTTCAGTAGTTGTGGCATGGGGGCTCAGTAGTTGTGGCTCGCGGGCTCTAGAGTGCAGGCTCAGTAGTTCTGGCGCACGGGCTTAGTTGCTCCACAGCATGTGGGATCTTCCCAGACCAGGGCTTGAACCCATGCCCCCTGCATTGGCAGGCAGATTCTTAACCACTGCACCACCAGGGAAGTCCTGATGCTCTGTTTAATTTTTTTTTTTGCTTGTCACTTTGGAAGATTTCTATTGCTATGTCTTCAAATTCACAAATCTTTTTTTGCAATGTCTAATTTTCTGTTGATCTCCTCCAGTGTAATTTTCATCTCTGGAAGTTTAATTTAGGTCTTTTATGTGTCTTCCATGTCTTTACTTAAGGTGCTCAATTTTTCTTCTACATTCTTGAACATATGGGATACAGTTATAAGAACTGTTTTAATACCCTTGTCTAATTGATTCTATCATATATGTCATATCTGGGTATGTTTTGATTATTTTTTTATTCTACTAGTTGTGGATCATATTTTCCAGCATCCTTGAATGCCTGGTAATTTTTGTTTAGATACTAGACATTGTGATTTTAGCTTGTTGGGTGTTAGATAATTTTGTATTTCCATAAATATTCTTGAGCTTTGTCCTGGGATGCAGTGAAGTTACTTGGGAACATTTTGATCCTTTTGAGGCTTGCCTTTCAGCTTTGTTAGGGGAGACCAGAGCAGCCTTTAGTCTATGGCTAATTTTGCCCCACTACCAAGGCAATATCTTTCTGAGTACTTTACCCAATACCATGTAAAAACTGTGAGTTTTTCCACTTTGGTTGGCAGAAATAGGAACTTGCCCTGGCTTTTTGTGAGCTCTGGGGATTATTCCTTCTGCTGCTTTCAGGTGATTCTTTCCCTAGACTTTGGTAGTTTTCTCACCTAATGTGCTGACCAGTAGTGAGCCTAGGACTTGAGAGGGATCTTCTTCAGACCTCTCTCTCTTTCTCTCTCTCTGTCTCTCCCCTCTCCATCTCCACTCCCTTCACTAGTCTTCTCTGTGAACTCCCTAATCACTTTGGTCTCTGTGAATTTCCATATCCTTCTCAGCTCAGAGACATCACTGTACTTTGCCTGAGTTTCCCCTCCTTACACTGTGGCCTGAGAATTCTCTCCAGTAGTAAGTTTGGACCGTCTGTGGGACTTATATGATTTGGTTCCTTTATTTCAGGGATCACTGCATTGCACTGCCTGATGTCCAGTATCTGAAAACAGATGTTTGATTTATTGCACCCAGTTTTTTAGGTGTTTTAAGTAGGAAGATAAATCTGTTCCCTGTCACTTCACCTTGCTTGCAAGCCAAAGATTCTATATATAAAAAATTCTGAATGCAGGCAGACAATAGATAAATAATATCCATTTACTTCTCATTATGTTATAATTTGTGATGGTAAACTGTGGTTTCTTTCATTTATTCTAGACATTTCTGCTTCTTTATTCAAAATAATGTTTTGACTATCACAACTTTGTGTCAATTCCACATGTTAGCAATAGGGTCTCATATCAGTGGCTAATTTCCCCAAAAGATTTACAGCAAACTACAAGGGTCAGATTTCAGCTAATAAATGACATGTTATTTTGCTATTACTACAATCTGGGCTATCATTAATTGATTTATTAGTAGTTAGTCTCAATTTATGAACATTAGCCAAAGTTTTGTCTTTAGCCAAGACATGTTACTGATGTAATTATGTACCCCCAAAAGGAACCATGTGCTAAATTTTGCAGGTATCCATGCCTGCATGGAATCTAATTGACCTATTCAGGCAGAGACAAATGTCACCTAGTGGCTGCTTCACAAATTGCAGGTATAGATCTAATATGTATTAATGGGACCTACTACAATACCTAGTTCCCAGGCTAAAGCACTTAAATGACAAGGGTCCTTGACTGCAGAGATGGTAACTGCTACACTATTGTTATATTACAAAACCTCAACTGAGAATCTGCATTTTTCAACAGTCAATCTATACAGAGTAACTATAGGGTCATTTATCATTGTTGTTTCTTTGGGCTGAAATGATAAAATGTAAAAATGTAAAAATAATGACTACTATTTGATAAACAAATATTATATATATTATATCATCACTTCCAGGCCTCAAAACAACCGTGCAAAAAAATCAGAAGTGAGAAAACTTCACTGTTCCGAATACAACGTGCCTGTCACATTGTGCTTGTCTGCTTGTCATGAACTGGTAAGAAAGTCTATTTAGTACTTACAATTTTGTTTGACTGATAAGATTATGGGAATGAATGAATTATTACCACACCAGTACAGTTTGTCAACATGATATAGTAAAATGGTTATGGTCTTTGGAATCAGACAGATATGGATTCATATCTCAGCTCACTAATTAGTTTTGTGATCCTGGGAAATTTATATAACTTATATGAATGAGTCTCAGATTCTTTACTATTAGTAAAGTAAATAATTAGTAAATAATAACAAGATTCAGCATGATTTGAGCACTTAATATGTGCCAGCCATCACAGTAAGGTGAAGTCAGGATGATTATTATCCTCATTTTACAGGTGAGGAAAATGAAGCTTAGAGAGGTGCTTTCCCTAAATCACATGGATAATAAATGAAGAGCTAGGATTTGAACCCTGACTCACAACAGTATGATGCAAAAATAAGGCAAAACAACACCTATGTTAAAAAGTCATTGGTGAGGATTAAATGTCATGACGTGTGTTCCTAAAACATGGTGATTCTTCAATAAGTGGTACTTTCCTTTTCTTCACTGTAATTT
Organism: Mesoplodon densirostris; assembly: GCF_025265405.1. NCBI lineage: Eukaryota > Metazoa > Chordata > Mammalia > Artiodactyla > Ziphiidae > Mesoplodon > Mesoplodon densirostris. The sequence goes on from NC_082676.1 coordinate 55,856,909, forward strand.
CTTAAATAAGGATTCCATAGGGGAAGATGTAATAATTTTAAAAAGTAGTTCTTGGTGGTGAGAATACTTGAGATCAATGGGCAAATTCAAATGCAGACAATGAAGGAAACTTTTAGGATATCTTAGGAATAATATTAATGTACTTTATGTGGGCCCCATGCCTGAGGATATGCTCAGATCATGTTCACAGCAGTAAATGAGGCAGGCACAATCTTCATCATTTCTATCGAGATTTGTGGAGGTTATGTCTGCTTTATTCAAGTTCATCTAGTAAGGACTGGGGAACAGAGGCAGTCTGAGTCCAGACAGTCCAAATACAGAGTTCCAGTTCTAACCAGTAAACCATACTGCCTCTTCATAGCTCTTACACATTGTTTTCAGCCAGCGTTTTTGTGTTTCTGATTGGTACCAGCTATGGGCTTGCTCCAGGATCATCACAATCATCCAAGAAGATTCTATCCCACTCATGGATTCAACATGCCATTTAAAGTTAACATGGCAAGTTCAGAACAGGTTATGCAAATATTTCTACTTCACCTTCCATTGTGTAATTACCCTCTTGCCACGGCCTGATTTCAAATTCCTATTCATGAAAGCCAATTTGGAGCCAAGCAGGGTTGAATGCATGAAATCCTGGAAATCATATGAGAAATCCCTTTTCCTCCCAGGTTTACTGCAATTAAATCCTTGATAATGAATTGCTCATCAGTTCTGCCAGCATTGGAAGTGATTGCCTCTGCAGGTAGCAATCATTTTGCGCAATTGCCACAATTATCAGTCCCCTTCAGGATGATTGGAATTTAGCAATAGGGACCAGAAGAGTAGAAGATTATTCAAGATAGGGGCTAATATTAGAAACTTGCCAATGAGAAATGATGTCTTTCCACTGATGAAGGTCTCTTAGAAAGTGAGCAGTGGTGAGAAAATGATCAGCATTTCTGAGGCTCTTCCCTTACTGACTTGAATGCACTGTATACACCCAGAAGACTCGATAATTTTAAAGATCTATCATAGATTTTCTTTCCTCTTCACGACGCTCACCAGTTATTATGCTGACGCATGTTCATTTCTGACATAAGTGTTAAATTCTAGGTAATTTTTAATGCTGGTGATGGTATTGGGAGTCTACACCTCCCCCCCGCCACTGGAAAAATAATTTGGCAGCGTACATGAAAAGCCTTAAAATGTTTATACTCTTTGTCCTTGTCATACCTTTTCTGGAAGTCTGTCCTAAGAAAAGTAGAGAGGTAGGAAAAGATTGAAACACTCAGTGTTATTTCTAGTAGGAAAATATTAGAAAACACTTCAATGCTCAGTAACAGAATAGTTAAGTAAATTATAGTTCATTAAGTGATGGGGTATTTTGCAGCCATTAAAAGTCATGTTTTTGAAGAGTGGTTAATGACACATGGAAAATATTCATTATAGAATGTCAAGTGGAAAAAATAAACACAATCAAGGTTAAATAACAGTAGGTGTAATGTAATTTATTAAGCATCCATTATATAACCCTGAAGGGTAGGGTTTTTTATCCCCATATAACAGGAAAGGAAACAAAGGTTCAGAGAGGTTAGGGGAAAGAGAGAGAGAGAGAGAGAGAGAGAGAGAGAGAGAGAGAGAGAGAGAGAGAGAGGAAAAATGTGACATGAAAAGATACAAAATTTATTGCTGGCTATCCTGGAGGGATGGGAACAGAAAGCAATTGTTTTTTAATATGCATGGTGGTAATTTCCACTGTAAGTATGCATTATATTTGCAATCATAAAATAATAAATATCATTAAAATATTCTGGGCACCTAAGAAACAACTTGGAAAAGAACTTTTTCTTGGAACAGGCTAAATGAAGCAGGAAGCGAACTTGAGTTCTAGCCTTCAGACACTCAGACTTGACCACAGTCTTGCTCGCTCCTCTGGCCCCTGGTTTGGGGTCATTCAGACACAGGAATTGGCCCAGCCTGGTACAGGGCTAGCAGTCTCCCTACAGCTGATCCTCTCATTATGAATGAGTCTCTGTCCCAGAAGGAAACATCTGGTAAACTCACCCACACTCGGGTGTTTGGCACCAAGAGTGCTGTTTCTCAAAACACCTGGTTCTGGTCCTGGAACCCCTGACCTAGGAATCACCTGGGCTACTTATTGAAAACAGACTCCTGGGTCTCCTAGACTTCCTGAATCAGGATGAGGCTGGGCATTCTGCATCTGCAACAAGAGCTCCGGGTGATTCTAATGTGCACTATTGTTAGAGAGAGCCACTGCCCCAGAGGAACCTACTGCTAACAGGAAGGGAATAAAGAGGGAAATGAACCCAGTGAGAGCTTCTACAGGGGAGATATCTGGGGGCAGAAAATCCCTTTAATGTCTATTCAGCAACTTCCTACTAGGATCCTGGCTCTGTTCCTTCCCACGTGGGTGACCTTGACCTTGGGAAAGTTACTTCTCCTCTCTGAGAGCCTCATCGTTTTCATCTGTGAAATGGAAATGACGTGAGGATGATGGTGATGATGATGATGATGGTGGTGGTGATGGAGATGATGAAGATGATGATGATGATGGTGGTGGTGATGGAGATGATGATGATGATGAAGATGATGATGTTGATGATGGTGATGATGATGGTGGTGGTGATGATGATGATAGTGACTGGGCCATGTTCTAGAACAGCAGCCAGAGTAATCCTTGCCTAAAAAGTAAGTGTGGAATACATTCCTCAGGCCAGATCTTTAAAATGGCCTACAAGGTCCTATCTGATCCACTGTCTACCCCCATAACCTCTCTGATCCTACTGTATTCTCTGTTTCTGTTTAATCAAGCCTCCCATGGTAAGGCTCTCCCATCTGCTAACCAGACTGGCCATCCACATGTCTAATTCCATGGAGTCTTTTGCTCAAAGATACCTTTTCTATGAGACCACCCTATTTAAAATTTCAATCCATTCCTCCTCACAACAGTCCCAACCTCCCCTCACTTTCTTTCCTTTTTGTTTTGCACTGCACTTGTCACCTTGGAACATGCTGTATAATTGGTTTTTCTTATTCTTGTTTTTTCACAACTTCTCCCAACCACATATCTGTTGAAATGTAAACCACCCCAAAACCAGGGATCTTTGTCTTTTTGTCATTGTTAGTTGATGTCCCCAAGCACCTTGAACAGTGCCTGGAAGATAGAAGGTGCTCAGTAGATAGTTGTTGAGTGAATGCATGGGTGAATGAATGAATGAATAAAAAAATAACTTGATGAATCTCCATTCTCTTCCTTACCAGGGCGATTGATACTTACCTAAAGCAGAATGGCTTTAATGTTCTAGTATTTACTCATTTGCCACTTGTTTTATCTGAGTTTTAGCTAAGTCTTTGGAAGTCCCTGCTAATCTACCATATCTTTCTTGCCAAAGCTTTTTGTCTCTGAGAGGGACCTAGATCTATGTACAGATAACTTGGACTGTTCAACACTTGATGAGTGGGCAAGGGTCTGGAGAGCTATTTGCCTTGGACATCATTTTTTAAAAGTCTCTGGAAAAGATGTGTTAAATGCCTCCCTGCCACAGACATGGGGACAAAGCTTTCTGCAACAGACACAGATCCATACCATAGTGTGTCTGGTGGAACTAGACTATGGTGGAACACCATAGATTGGATTGCACTATTACATTAATAATGCACTATTACATTAATAGACAAGATTGCACTATTACATTAATCTCACCAGAAGAGCTTTTGACATGAATCTAATGGAATTTCCCAGGTTATTAAAACCAGTTCTGACTCTCTGCCTTCTCTGAGTTCCTCTCGAGACCCGCAGAAAACAGGACTACTGGCTCAGAAATCAAAATGTGTTTAGTGGAGAGATACTGCAGATTGTAAAACACACCACATTTGAGTGATGAGTATTATTATTATTATTATTATTGTCATTGTTAGTATTTATTTGCCCTCTGCCATATACAAGGAAGACTTAGTAACCATTCCTGCTTCCCTGATCTTAAAAGCCTTCATGGATAAAGAAGATGTGGCACATATATACGATGGAATATTACTCAGCCATAAAAAGAAATGAAATTGAGTTATTTGTAGTGAGGTGGATGGACCTAGAGTCTGTCATACAGAGTGAAGTAAGTCAGAAAGAGAAAAACAAATACCGTATGCTAACACATATATATGAAATCTAAAAAAAAAATAAAATAAAAGTGGTTCTGAAGAATCTAATGGCAGGACAGGAATAAAGACACAGATATAGGGAATGGACTTGAGGACACGGGGAGGGGGAAGGTTAAGTTGGGAAGAAGTGAGAGAGTGGCATGGACATATATACACTACCAAGTGTAAAATAGATAGCTAGTGGGAAGCAGCTGCATAGCACAGGGAGATCAGCTCGGTGCTTTGTGATCACCTAGAGGGGTGGGATAGGGAGGATAGGAGGGAAACGCAAGAGGGAGGAGATATGGGGATATATGTATATATGTATACCTATAGCTGATTCACTTTGTTATAAAGCAGAAACTAACACACCATTGTAAAGCAATTATACCCCAAAAAAGATGTTTAAAAAAAAAGCCTTCACATTTGCCCCACATTGGCCCGAGTGATATAATTAGCCCAGAATAGCCACTCATTGTTATCCTGATAAAAGCAAGTTTTCTCCAGGTCAGCTTGCTTTCTCTATTACCCTGGGCCTTCACAGAGGGGATCAATAAGGATATATAAAGCACCCAGAAGGGCACCGTTCTGGAGAGAGGGGACCAGGGGACAGAACCACAAAGAGTTTCTCAGGGCTGCTTGGACTCCCTTAGGCCAGACCCCTGGACTTTAATGATTGTTTTTGTCATTCTGCACAGCAAGATGCTATTTATCTTTCCTGGGATTTCAGAACAGGATGTTCTCTTATGCTTGGGTCTATTTTGCATAATCGCACTGGAGTTCTTTAGCCATCACTTGCAGTGGCACAAACCAGAAAGCAGAAAGAGAAAAAAAATGGGCAACTCGTGGAACCTTCAGACTCCATCCAGCAGCCTTTGTATAATTCCTAGCACATGGAGCACAAATGAATAAAGAAGCCTGGGGAATCGGATTGACCTTATCTGCTTATCTAAACTGACAGGATGGTGGGAGAGTCATGGGATAGGTCTCAGTTCAGGAAGACCTTAATTCTAACCTGGCTTCTGCTACTTTCCATCAACATGAACTCAGATAATTTATTGAGACTTTCTGTGACTCAGTTTCTTCATCTGTAAGATGGGAACAATAAAATCTCTTGTAGAGGGACTTCCCTGGTGGTTCAGTGGGTGAGACTCCACGCTCACAATGCAGGGGGCCTGAGGTTTGATCCCTGGTCCGGAACCTGGATCCCACATGCCGCAACTGAGAGTTTGCATGCCACAACTAAGAGTCCGCATGCTGCAACTAAAGATCCCGCATGCTGCAACGAAGACCTGGCACAGCCTAAATAAAATACATTTAAAAAAATCTCTTGTAGAGTTGTGAGAACCAGATGAAATGACTTAAAGATCTTGGCACATAGTAGGTACAGAATACATCATTATTATGTGAAGAAATGCCCCCAAGGGCTGGTGGTCCATATGTTGTAAACAGTGGGTTTCATCATTCTACAACTAAAGTTCCTCTATTTCTCAGTCCTTTTGTAATACTGGTTATTTTTCCCCCTCAGGCAAAGATCTCTGGTGATGGCGTTGATTTCCATAATCTTGTCACCTTAATTGCTGCTGTCACTATAGGTATTGAAGTTAATTTTGATTTCTTTTTGTTTCTGCTTAGCGCTTCGGAATGTGACTAATGGAATTATTTCCGGGTTTAGCTTAGAGCAGTGTTCCTGGCAGCTTGAAGAGCAAACCTGAGCTTTCTGTGTGGGGCCGCTTTCTGCCCAGCTACTTCGAGGTTGTTGGAAGACTCAGGCATTTCAGACAAATGGCACATAAATGGTGTCTGCTTTCTGATTGTCAGTTCCCTTTAAAAAATATTTATTTGTTTGTTTGTTTGTTTAGGGTGCGCCAGGTCTTAGTTGCGGCACGCAGGATCTTTTCTTAGTTGCAGCATGTGGACTCTTAGTTGTGGCATGCGAACTCAGAGTTGCGGCATGCGAACTCAGAGTTGCGGCATGCGAACTCATAGTTGCAGCATGCATATAGGATCTAGTTCCCCAGCCAGGAATCTAATCACTGCATTGGGAGTGGATTCTTACCCACTGGACCACCAGGGAAGTCCCGTCAGTTCCCTTTTGTACACCCCAATAAAACCTTATGTGTTGGTCTTACCCACAACTTGGGTACTGTAAGGAAGGAAAGAAAAGAAAGTTTATTGAGTGCCTAGGCATTACATTGCTTTATATGAACCATGTGACTCATCATAAAAACTCCAGGAGCAAAATCTAAAATATGACACAAACGAACTTATTTACAAAATGGAAACAGACTCACAGACGTAGAAAACAAACATGGGTTGCCACAGGGGAAAGGGGTGGGGGAGGGATAAATTAGGATTTGGGGTTTAGCAGGTACAAACTACTATATATAAAATAGATAAACAACGAAGTCCTACTGTATAGCACAGGGAACTATATTAAATACCCTGTAATAAACCGTAATGGAAAAGAATCTGAAAAAGAGTATATATATAACTGAATCACTTTGCTGTACACCAGAAACTAACACAATGTTGTAAGTCAACTGTACTTCAATTAAAAAATAAACTCCAGGAGCCAGGGGTGGGTGCCTATGTCACTTATGCTAGACCCTTCAAATGCTTTCTCCCTGGAATCGAGTCTTGAGTGAAACAGTAGATTCACTGCAATTGATCCTGTTGCAGCTTCCAGAGGAGACCAGTCTAGCTTTCTAAAGATTTTTCGAGTTATCCCACTCTAGTTTTTTAAGCTTCTTGGTGATTCTTGGAGCCGCCCTGCATTTTCCCAGTAAGCTCCCTTTCTCCCTTCCTTGGTTAGTTAGAGTCCGTTTCTGTGATCTAGGACCAAAGAACCCTAACTCCTCCTATGCACTTTACAATTTTTAGGATACCAGTGGTGACATAACCTATCTCTCTCTCTCTCTCTCTCTCTCTCTCTCTCTCTCTCTCGCTCTCGCTCTCGCTCTCGCTCTCGCTCTCGCTCTCGCTCCCATTGCTAAGCCTGGAATACCGTGCCCTCCCAGCCCATCTACTGCTTCTTCATCCTTCAAGACCCAGATCAAATGTTTCCTTCTGAAAAAAAAAAAAGAAAAAAAAATGTTTCCTTCTGTGAATATCCCAGAGATATTGATGCTGTTTCCTTCATTTCCCCTGCAGTGTGCATGCCTCCAGTGTAGTGTCTGTTATATCACACTGCTGTTTTTGTTTGCATGTCTGCCTTTCTGTCATGGAGCATTCCTTTGGGGTGAGAATCAAACTTCTGAAGGCTCCACGCATGACGCTGAGCACAGCGGCACACACAGGGTCCCTGCTCAGCCATTGTTCCTGGCATGTGTCGGTGGATGGATGGATGCGCTGACCCCACACAGGGACAGAAGGCCTGAGTTGTCACATGTCCTGACTGAGAGCAATTGCACTGAACTGTCTCAGAATAAACTTTTGTGGGTTTGTACTCATATGTTCAAAGTGCCCTGGGCCAAAATCAAAGAGTTTATTCCTCCTGATGAGCAGAGGACAAATAGTGCAAAGTCACTCTGACCTCTAAGGTTCTGCTTTCTTCAAAAATAACATGGATTTTTTTTTCCTGATTATAACAACAGTACAAACATAGCATGGAGAATTTATATAATACCAGAAAGACAGAAAGGAGAAAAAAAGAACCCCCATAGCCCCAGCACCCAAAGATAAATGCTGGCATTTTCAAGTACTTTCTTCGGGTCTTTTTTACCCCAGCTATTACAATTTGTAGATGTATTTAGTTATGTACTATTTTTATTATGTGCTTTCTCCCATTTTATCTTAGATGCCCATTTTCTTTTATGTACCACTTTTATTTATCACTATTTTTTAAATTTAATTTTTTATTGAAGTATAGTTGATTTACAATGTTGTGTTAGTTTCAGGTACAGAGCAAAGTAATTCAGATATATATATATATATGTATATATATATTCTTTTCAAATTCTTTTCCCTTATATGTTATTATAAAATATTTAATATAATTCCCTGTGCTATACAGTAGGTCCTTGTTGGTTATCTATTTTACATATAGTAGTGTGTATATGTTAATTCCAATATGTTATCCCTCCCCATTTCCCTTTTGGTAACCATAAGTTTGTTTTCTATGTCTGTGGGTCTATTTCTGTTTTGTATACAAGTTCATTTGAATCTTTTTTTTTTTTTAGATTCCACATATAAGCGATATATGATGTTTGTCTTTCTCTGTATGGCTTACTTCACTTAGTATGATAATCTCTAGGTCCATCCATGTTGCTGCAAATGGTATTATTTCATTCTTTTTTATGGATGAGTAATATTTCATTGTGCATATAGTATGTACCACTTTTAGAGTCTGTATGGTATTCCATCCTATAGAGAAACTAACATTGAGTTCATTAATCCCCTCACTTGCTTTATCTATGTCGTCCTGTTTTGGGTGTGTGGTTGTAAATAACAATTGGGGTTTGGGAGGGGGGTTAATAAACAGTACTCTCTTGTCCGCACCCACCCTTAGAGCAGGTTGAAGGTTAGACACACACAAGTTAGGACACGTAGGCACCAAACTGGCAGCTTAGTTACTGATTGTTTACTAATTTGGAGGATGTGGAGCAACAAAGAACTCCCTGATACCATACCCCAGAGTATTTTTTCCAGCTTTGTTGAGATACAATTGACCTATGACATCACGTATGTTTAAGATGTACAAGTGATGGTTTTATCCATGTATATATTGAGAACTGGTTCCCACAATAATGTTACTTAACACCACCATCACCTCACACACTTCCTATTATTTTTGTGTGTATGGTGAGCACTTTTTTTTTTTTTTTTTTTTTTTTTTTTACTTTTTGCTGTGTTGGGTCTTCGTTTCTGTGCGAGGACTTTCTCTAGTTGTGGCAAGCGGGGGCCACTCTTCACCTCAGTGCCCGGGCCTCTCACTATCACGGCCTCTCTTGTTGCAGAGCACAGGCTCCAGACGCGCAGGCTCAGTAGTTGTGGCTCACGGGCCTAGTTGCTCCACGGCATGTGGGATCCTCCCAGACCAGGGCTCGAACCCATGTCCCCTACATTAGCAGGCAGATTCTCAACCACTGCGCCACCAGGGAAGCCCTGGTGAGAACTTTTAAGACCTACCCTCTTAGCAGCTTTCAGGTGTCAAACACAGTATAGTTAACTGCAGTCACCACGCTGTACATGAGATTCCCAGCACTGATTCATCTCATAACGGGTAGTCTGGACCCTTTGACTGGCACCTTCCCATTTCCCCCACCCCCCAGCCTCTGGCAACCAGCAATCTGTTGTCTGTTTCTATGAGTTGTTTTTTTTTTCTTTTAATATTTCACATGTGAGTTCATACACTATTTGTCTTCCTTTGTCTGACTATTTCACTTAGCATAATGCCCACAAGTTTCATTCATGTTGTCACAAGTGGCAAGATTTCCTTCATTTCTATGGCTGAGTTATATATATATATATATGTATGGGAGAGAGAGCTGAAGAGAGCAGAAGACATCTTCCTGTATAGAGAGGCAGATTCCACCTGAAGGGAGAGGGGTAGAGAAGGCAGGACCACTCAGACCCAGTATCTTCTCCCAAATTCACCAACTAGATGGGTCTCTCCCCTGTCCCCTGGGTGAACAAGAATAGTCTAGTGGATATTTTCCATCTGACTGACTGTGTTGGATATTCTGGAGCACAAGTCTGAGTTTTTTCTTAAGGAAGATTTCTGGAAGAGTTACTGGGAGGTTGAATATTTTTAAGACTTTTGAAACAGATTTCCAACTTGTTTACTGCAAAGTTTGTTACAATTTACCTTACCACCAGCAGTGTATACAGCTGACCATGTCACTGAACCTACATCAGCACTGAGCTGTGTCCCTTTCAAGCTTTTCTTCTCTTTATTTGATAGGGGGAGAAAAAGCAGCGTATTTTTTCATTTGTGTTTATCTGCATGGTAAGAAACCTGATCATTTTTTTCAGTTTGTCATTTTGAGCTTTTGCTATAAATAATCCTTTCATGCACTTTGGCCATTTTTCTATTGAATTTTAATTTCTAAAATGGAGTTGTATACTAAGTATAACACATTTATCTGACATTTAAAAAATTTGTTGTTTTATTTTGTTCATAGTTTAAATAAACTATGTATTGCTGAATTTGTTAAGTATTTGCTTTGTGATTCTTCCATTGCTTACAAATTCTTCCTTTTTTAAAATTTAATTTAATTTTTTTTACAGCAGGTTCTTTTTAGTTATCCATTCTATACATATTAGTGTATATATATCAATCCCAATCTCCCAGTTCATCCCACCACCCCCCTGCCACTTTCCCCCCTTGGTGTCCATACGTTTGTTCTCTACATTTGTGTCCCTATTTCTGCCCTGCAAACCAGTTCATCTGTACCATTTTTCTAGGTTCCACATATATGCATTAATAGACGGTATTTGTTTTTCTCTTTCTGACTTATTAGTTCACTCTGTATTACAGTCTCTAGATCCATCTACATCTCTATAAATGACTCAATTTGTTCATTTTTATGGCTGAGTAATATTCCATTGTATATATGTACCACATCTTCTTTATCCATTCGTCTGTTGATGGGCATTTAGGTTGCTTCCATGACCTGGCTATTGTAAATAGTGCTGCAATGAACATTGGGGTGCATGTGTCTTTTTGAATTATGGTTTTCTCAGGGTATATGCCCAGAAGTGGGATTGCTGGGTCATATGGTAATTCTATTTTTAGTTTTTTAAGGAACCTCCATACTGTTCTCCATAGTGGCTGTAACAATTTACATTCCCACCAACAGTGCAAGAAGGTTCCCTTTTCTCCACACCCTCTCCAGCATTTGTTGTTGTAGATTTTCTGATGATGCCCGTTCTAACTGGTGTGAGGTGATACCTCATTGTCGTTTTGATTTGCATTGAGCAGCTTTTCAGGTAGTTCTTGGCCATCTGTATGTCTTCTTTGGAGAAATGTCTATTTAGGTCTTCTGCCCATTTTTGGATTGGGTTGTTTGTTTTTTTAATATTGAGCTGCATTAGCTGTTTATATATTTTGGAGATTAATCCTTTGTCTGTTGATTCATTTGAAAATATTTTCTCCCACTCTGAGGGTTATCTTTTAGTCTTGTTTGTAGTTTCCTTTGCTTTGCAAAAGCTTTTAAGTTTCATTAGGTCCCATTTGTTTCTTTTTGTTTTTATTTCCTTTTTTCTAGGAGATGGGTCAAAAAGGATCTTGCTGTGATTTATGTCACAGGGTATTCTTCCTATGTTTTCCTCTAACAGTTTTATAGTGTCTGGCCTTACATTTAGGTCTTTAATGCATTTTGAGTTTATTTTTGTGTATGGTGTTAGGAAGTGTTCTAAGTTCATTCTTTTACATGTAGCTGTCCAGTTTTCCCAGCACCACTTATTGAAGAGACTGTCTGTTCTCCATTATATATCCTTGCCTCCTTTGTCATAGATTAGTTGACCATAGTTGCATGGCTTTATCTCTGGGCTTTCTATCCTGTTCCATTTATCTATATTTCTGTTTTTGTGCCAGTACCACATTGTCTTGATTACTATAGCTTTGTAGTATAGTCTGGAGTCCGGGAGCCTGATTCCTCCAGCTCCATTTTTTTCCCTCAAGACTGCTTTGGCTATTCGGGGTCTTTTGTGTTTCCATACATATTTTAAGATTTTTTGTTCTAGTTCTGTAAAAAATGCCATTCGTAATTTGATAGGGATTGCGTTGAATCTGTAGATTGCTTTGGGTAGTATAGTCATTTTCACAATGTTGATTCTTCCCATCCAAGAACATGGTATATCTCTCCATCTGTTTATATCATCTTTAATTTCTTTCATCAGTGTCTTATAGTTTTCTGCATACAGGTCTTTTGTCTCCCTAGGTAGGTTTATTCTTAGATATTTTATTCTTTTTGTTGCAGTGGTAAATGGGAGTGTTTCCTTAATTTCTCTTTCAGATTTTTCATCATTAGTGTATAGGAATGCAAGAGATTTCTGTGCATTAATTTTGTATCCTGCAACTTTACCAAATTCATTGATTAGCTCTAGTAGTTTTCTGGTGGCATCTTTAGGATTCTCTATGTATAGTATCATGTCATCTGCAAACAGTGACAGTTTACTTCTTCTTTTCCATTTTGCATTACTTTTATTTATTTTTTCTTCTCTGATTGCCGTGGCTAGGACTTCCAAAACTATGTTGAATAATAGTGGCGATAGTGGACATCCTTGTCTTGTTCCTGGTCTTAGAGGAACTGCTTTCAATTTTTCACCATTGAGAATGATGTTGGCTGTGGGTTTGTCATATATGGCCTTTACTATGCTGAGGTAGGTTCCCTCTGTGCCCACTTTCTGGAGAGTTTTTATCATAAATAGGTGTTGAATTTTGTCAGAAGCTTTTTCTGCATCTATTGAGATGATCATATGGTTTTTCTTCTTCAATTTGTTAATATGGTGTATCACATTGATTGATTTGTGTATATTGAAGAATCCTTGCATCCCTGGGATAAATCCTACTTGATCATGGTGTATGATCCTTTTAATGTGTTGTTGGATTCTGTTTGCTAGTATTTTTTTGAGGATATTTGCATCTATATTCATCAGTGATATTGGTCTGTAATTTTCTTTTTTTGTAGTATCTTTGTCTGGTTTTGGTATCAGGGTCTCATAGAATGAGTTTGGGAGTGTTCCTTCCTCTGCAATTTTTTGGAAGAGTTTGAGAAGGATGGGTGTTAGCTTTTCTCTAAATGTTTGTTATAATTCACCTGTGAAGCCATCTGGTCCTGGACTTTTGTTTGTTGGAAGACTTTTAATCACAGTTTCAATTTCATTACTTGTGATTGGTCTGTTCATATTTTCTGTTTCTTCCTGGTTCGGTCTTGGAAGGTTATACCTTTCTAAGAATTTGTCCATTTCTTCCAGGTTGTCCATTTTATTGGCATAGAGTTGCTTGTAGTAGTCTCTTAGGATGCTTTTTATTTCTGCAGTGTCTGTTGTTACTTCTCCTTTTTCATTTCTAATTTTATTGATTTGAGTCCTCTCCCTCTTTTTCTTGATGAGTCTGGCTAATGGTTTATCAATTTTGTTTGTCTTCTCAAAGAACCAGTGTTTAGTTTTATTGATCTTTGCTATTGTTTTGTTTGTTTCTATTTCATTTATTTCTGCTCTGATCTTTATGATTTATTTCCTTCTACCAACTTCGGGTTTTGTTTGTTCTTCTCTAGTTCCTTTAGCTGTAAGGTTAGATTGTTTATTTGAAATTTTTCTTGTTTCTTGAATTAGGCTTGTATTGCTATGAACTTCCCTCTTAGAACTGCTTTTGCTGCATCCCATAGATTTTGGATCGTTGTAATTTGTCTCTAGGTATTTTTTGATTTCCTCTTTGATTTCTTCAGTGATCTCTTGGTTATTTAATAATGTATTTTTTAGCTTCCATGTGTTTGTGTTTTTTACGTTTTATTCCCTGTAACTGATTTCAAATCTCATAGCGTTGTGGTCAGAGAAGATATGGTTTCAATTTTCTTAAATTTACTGAGGCTTGATTTGTGATCCAAGATGTGATCTATCCTGGAGAATGTTCCGTGTGCACTTGAGAAGAAAGTGTAATCTGCTGTTTTTGGATGGAATGTCCTATAAATATCAATTAAATCTATCTGGTCTATTGTGTTTCCTTATTAATTTTCTGTTTGGATGATCTGTCCATTGGTGTAAGTGAGGTGTTGAAGTCCCCCACTATTATTGTGTTATTGTCGATTTCCTCTTTTATAGCTGTTAGCAGTTGCCTTATTTATTGAAGTGCTCCTATGTTGGGTGCATATATATTTATAATTGCTATATCTTTTTCTTGGATTGATCCCTTGATCATTATGTAGTGTCCTTCCTTGTCTCTTGTAACATTCTTTATTTTAAAGTCTACTTTATCTGATATGAGTATTGCTACTCCAGCTTTCTTTTGATTTCCATTTGCATGGAATATCTTTTTCCATCCCCTCACTTTCAGTCTGTACATGTCCCTGGGTCTGAAGTGGGTCTCTTGTAGACAGCATATACATGGGTCGTGTTTTTGTATCCATTCAGCGAGCCTGTGTCTTTTGGTTGGAGCATTTAATCCATTCACGTTTAAGGTGATTATCGATGTGTATGTTCCTATTACCATTTTCTTAATTGTTTTGCGTTTGTTTTTGTAGGTCCTTTTCTTCTCTGTGTTTCCCACTTAGAGAAATTCCTTTAGCATTTGTTGTAGAGCTGGTTTGGTGGTGCTGAATTCTCTTAGCTTTTGCTTGTCTGTATATCTTTTGATTTCTCTGTCGAATCTGAATGAGGTCCTTGCTGGGTAGAGTAATCTTGGTTGTAGGTTCTTCCCTTTCATCACTTTAAGTATATCATGCCACTCCCTTCTGGCTTGTAGAGTTTCTGCTTAGAAAGCAGCTGTTAACCTTATAGGAGTTCCCTTGTATATTATTTGTCATTTTCCCTTGTTGCTTTCATTAATTTTTCTTTGTCTTTAATTTTTGTCAATTTGATTACTATGTGTCTCGGTGTGTTTCTCCTCGGGTTTATCCTGCCTTGGACTCTCTGAGCTTCCTGGACTTGGGTGACTATTTCCTTTCCCATGTTAGGGAAGTTTTTGACTCTAATCTCTTCAAATATTTTCTCGGGTCCTTTCTCTCTCTCTTCTGGGACCCCTATATTGCAAATGTTGTTGAGTTTAATGTTGTCCCAGAGGTCTCTTCAGCTGTCTTCATTTCTTTCCATTCTTTATTCTGTTCCGTGGCTGTGAATTCCACCATTCTGTCTTCCAGGTCAGTTACCCGTTCTTCTGCCTCAGTTATTCTTCTATTGATTCCTTCTAGTATATTTTTCATTTCAGTTATTGTATTGTTTGTTTGTTCTTTAATTCTTCTAGGTGTTTGTTCTTTAATTCTTATAGGCCTTTGTTAAACATTTCTTGTAAATTCTCAATCTTTGCCTCCATTCTTTTTCCAAGGTCCTGGATCTTCTTCACTATCATTATTCCTAATTCTTTTTCTGAAAGGTTGCCTATCTCCACTTCATTTAGTTGTTTTTCTGGGGTTTTATCTTGTTCCTTCATCTGGTACATAGCCCTCTGCCTTTTCATCTTGTCTGTCTTTCTGTGAATGTGGTTTTTGTTCCATAGGCAGCAGGATTGTAGTTCTTCTTGCTTCTGCTGTCTACCCTCTGGTGGATGCGGCTATCTAAGAGTTTTGTTCCACAAATTCTTCCTTTTGAGATATAAAATTACTATTTGTCTACACATTTTAGTGATTTTATTCATATATTTATTCACCTAACATTTTATTCTGGTTAGAGTTTATTTTTGTGTCTGTTGTCAGACCAAGTTTTCTTTTTTTTTAAAATTAGTTTCTTCTTTATAACAAAGTGAATCAGTCATACATATACATCTATTCCCACATCCCTTCCCTCTTGCGTCTCCCTCCCTCCCACCCTCCCTATCCCACCCCTCCAGGCGGTCACAAAGCACCGAACTGATCTCCCTGTGCTATGCGGCTGCTTCCCACTATCTATCTACCTTACATTTGGTACTGTATATATGTCCATGCCTCTCTTTCACTTTGTCACAGCTTACCCTTCCCCCTCGCCATATCCTCAAGTCCATTCTCAGTAGGTCTGTGTCTTTATTCCTGTTTTACCCCTAGGTTCTTCATGACATTTTTTTTCTTAAATTCCATATATATGTGTTAGCATACGGTATTTGTCTTTCTCTTTCTGACTTAGTTCACTCTGTATGACAAACTCTAGGTCTATCCACCTCATTACAAATAGCTCAGTTTTGTTTCTTTTTATGGCTGAGTAATATTCCATTATATATATGTGCCACATCTTCTTTATTCATTCATCTGTCGATGGACACTTAGGTTGTTTCCATCTCTGGGCTATTGTGAATAGAGCTGCAATGAACATTTTGGTACATGTCTCTTTTTGAATTATGGTTTTCTCAGGGTATATGCCTAGTAGTGGGATTGCTGGGTCATATAGTAGTTCTATTTGTAGTTTTTTAAGGAACCTCCATACTGTTCTCCATAGTGGCTGTACCAATTCACATTCCCACCAGCAGTGCAAGAGTGTTCCCTTTTCTCCACACCCTCTCCAGCATTTATTGTTTCTAGATTTCTTGATGATGGCCATTCTGACTGGTGTGAGATGATATCTCATTGTGCTTTTGATTTGCATTTCTGTAATGATTAACCATGTTGAGCATTCTTTCATGTGTTTGTTGGCAGTCTTCTGCCCATTTTTGGATTGGGTTGTTTGTTTTTTTGCTATTGAGCTGCATGAGCTGCTTATAAATTTTGGAGATTAATCCTTTGTCAGTTGCTTCATTTGCAAATATTTTCTCCCACTCTGAGGGTTGTCTTTTGGTCTTGTTTATGTTTTCCTTTGCTGTGCAAAAGCTTTGAAGTTTCATTAGGTCCCATTTGTTTATCTTTGTTTTTATTTCCATTTCTCTAGGAGGTGGGTCAAAAAGGATCTTGCTGTGATTTATGTCATAGAGTGTTCTGCCTATTATTTCCTCTAAGAGTTTGATAGTTTCTGGCCTTACATTTAGGTGTTTAATCCATTTTGAGCTTATTTTTGTGTATGGTGTTAGGGAATGATCTAATCTCATACTTTTACGTGTCCCTGTCCAGTTTTCCCAGCACCACTTATTGAAGAGGCTGTCCTTTCTCCACTGTACATTCCTGTCTCCTTTATCAAAGATAAGTTGACCATATGTGCGTGGGTTTATCTCTGGGCTTTCTATCCTGTTCCATTGATCTATCTTTCTGTTTTTGTGCCAGTACCATACTGTCTTGATTACTGTAGCTTTGTAGTATAGTCTGAAGTCAGGGAGCCTGATTCCTCCAGCTCCGTGTTTTGTTCTCAAGATTGCTTTGGCTATTTGGGGTCTTTTGTTTTTCCAAACAAATTTTGAAATTTTTTGTTCTAGTTCTGTGAAAAGTGCCAGTGGTAGTTTGATAGGGATTGCATTGAATCTGTAGATTGCTTTGGGTAGTAGAGTCATTTTCACAATATTGATTCTTCCAATCCAGGAGCAGGGTATATCTCTCCATCTGTTTGTATCATCTTTAACTTCTTTCATCAGTGTCTTATAATTTTCTGCATACAGGTCTTTTGTCTCCTTAGGTAGGTTTATTCCTAGATATTTTATTCTTTTTGTTGCAATGGTAAATGGGAGTGTTTTCTTGATTTCACTTTCAGATTTTTCATCATTAGTGTACAGGAATGCCAGAGATTTCTGTGCATTCATTTTGTATCCTGCTACTTTACCAAATTCATTGATTAGCTCTAGTAGTTTTCTGGTAGCATCTTTAGGATTCTCTATGTATAGTATCATGTCATCTGCAAACAGTGACAGCTTTACTTCTTCTTTTCCAATTTGGATTCCTTTTATTTCCTTTTCTTCTCTGATTGCTGTGGCTAAAACTTCCAAAACTAAGTTGAATAAGAGTGGTGAGAGTGGGCAGCCTTGTCTTGTTCCTGATCTTAGTGGAAATGGTTTCAGTTTTTCACCATTGAGGATGATGTTGGCTGTGGGTTTGTCATATATGGCCTTTATTATGTTGAGGAAAGTTCCCTCTATGCCTACTTTCTGCAGGGTTTTTATCATAAATGGGTGTTGAATTTTGTCAAAAGCTATTTCTGCATCTATTGAGATGATCATATGGTTTTTCTTCTTCAATTTGTTAATATGGTGTATCACATTGATTGATTTGCATATATTGAAGAATCCTTGCATTCCTGGAATAAATCCCACTTGATCATGGTATATGATCCTTTTAATGTGCTGTTGGATTCTGTTTGCTAGTATTTTGTTGAGGATTTTTGCATCTATGTTCATCAGTGATATTGGCCTGTAGTTTTCTTTCTTTGTGACATCCTTGCCTGGTTTTGGTATCAGGGTGATGGTGGCCTCGTAGAATGAGTTTGGGAGTGCTCCTCCCTCTGCTATATTTTGGAAGAGTTTGAGAAGAATAGGTGTTAGCTCTTCTCTAAATGTTTGATAGAATTCGCCTGTGAAGCCATCTGGTCCTGGGCAGACCAAGTTTTCTTTTCTTACATAACAAATAGGTAATTCATTGTCCTAGAACCATTTAGCTTTTATTGCTATTTTATGTAGTATCTTACTAGAAATTTAATATCTGCAAGACAAAAGGCTAGATATTTTACACCTCTCATATCCCCCCAAATCTCTTGGTCAGTCTCACCTCATATTTTCAAATGAGCTTTAGAATAATTTTATTATGCTCTAAAACAATCCCTTTTAGAATTCTGATTTGCACTGAATTAAATGCATTAATTAATTTTAGAAGAAGTGATATTTTGATAATACTAAGTTTTCCTATTCAGGAAAAATGGCATATTGAGCTCTTCAAATCTTTATGTATATCCCCCAGCCAAGATTGCTTTTTTTTTTAACCTTCTGTGGATATTTCTTCTACTCAAGTAAAAAGCTATGAAGTTCTTTTTTTTTAATATCAGTGATATAACTCTTTGCAATATAAAATACAATTTACAGAAATATCTATCAAGTAAACCTAAAGAAACACAACTTGATTTTTACATTGGTGATATTTAAATTAGCAAAATTTCTTTTACATGTCAAAAAACCATCACATCACATCAGATGTTTTGTGTGTGTGTGTGTGTTTTGCCCATGAGTTCTGGGTGTTTTTGTTTTATTTTGTTATTATTGCTACTGTAAATCAATATGATGTTAATCATTGACTTAAGACAGTTAAAAAATTGTGTTGAGGTACTTTCATTTTATTCTAGTTGCACTAAGCTTTTGTTAGCAATGCAGTGAGTGTCAGCTTTCTCAAATGCCTCTTGTTCCTTGGTTAGGATGATTTTATCATTGCTTCAGGAAATCTGGTGGCAATTCTTGTGTCATAGTCTTTCCTCCTCAAATCTTGATGCTATGGAAGAAAAGTTTGACCAGTTTCATGTTTTCATCTTCCTAGGTGGACCATTTTTTAAGTTATTTGTTTTGTTTACTTCCTGGCTGTATGTAGGATTTTTTAAATATCTCCTTGAAATTCTAAAACTTTATCAGGTTGATTCTAGATGGTGTCATTCAATGTATCTATTAGAATTACAAATTCAGGTCATCCATAAATCTGGAAGGTGTTTTGCTATTTTATCTCTCTTATTATTGCTTTTGTTTTATTTTTATGATTGCTTTTTTACAAACATCAATGGTATGCTGAATCTCCATGTTTGGTCCTATGATCTGATCTATCTCTTACCATTTCATATCTTTATTCTTTTATACTGCATTCTGGACAAGGTTTGTTTGTGCTACACATGTCAGTGGTTAGTTTCTGTAGTATTCTGCACTGCTTTCAATGTATGATTTAATTTCACTGCTACATTTTGTATTTCTTGCAATGTTTCTATACCTTATCAGGACATTTTCTTCTCTGCTCTTCTTTCTCCCAATTCCCTTTAATAACACTATCATATGTAGCTTACCTTGAATATTATTCATTGATGAAATATTTATTTCAATCACTAAACTTTGAATTTATAAGTTCTTTTCAGAATCTAACAGTAACATATATTTACTGCAAAAAGTTTAAGAAATACAGAAAAGTGTATAGAAGAATATAAAATGACCATTATCCCATTACCAGAAACAAAAAACCACGGCCAATATAATGGAGGATTTTCTTTTAGTCAAAGCTTGTATTTCCTTAGTTTACACTTTTTTCTTATCTTTTATTCTGAAATAATTATAGACCCACAGGAAGTTGCAAAAATAGCACACAGAGTCCCATGAACCCTCCACTCTGCTTCCCCCAGTGGTGCCATCTCATAGAACTTTAGCATCATATCAAACCAGGAAGCTGACATTGGTAAGATACTGTTTTCTAGACACAGATTTTACGAAGTTTTCACTATTTTTTACATGCATTTATTTGCATGTGTATGTGTATACTTCTATGTAATTTTATCCCATGGAGAGATTTATGGAACCACTACTATGATCAAAATACAGAACTGTTCCATCACTACAAAGGAACTCCCTCCTACAACCTCCTTATATTCACACCTCCATCCTTGTACCTTGGCAACCACTAAGCTGTTTCCATCTCTATAGTTTTGTCATTTCAAAAATGTTATATAAATGGAATCATGCAGTATACAACCTTTTGGGATTGACTTATTTTACAATGCAGAATGCCCTTGAGATGTATCCAGGATGTTGTATGTATCAGTGCATGGGTGGACCAGAGTTTATATAAACATTCACCCACTGAAGTACATTTGAGTTGCTTCCAGGTTTTTTTTTTCTATTATGAATAAAGCTGCAATGAACATTCAGGCACAGATTGGGATTCTTTGGCATTCGTTGTTTTAAAGTTCCACTTTTAAAATATAACATTCTATTGTAAGCATTTCTCCATATCATTAGTCTTTGGAGACATGGTTTTTAATGGTTGCATAATATTCTACCATATGGCTGTACCTCCATTTATTTAACCATTTTCCTCTAAGTTCATGTTTCCTTGAATTTTATCGAGAGCTTACCAGATGCTCTTTAAAATTTTCTTCTTTTTCCCAGTAAATCTTTTTAAAATGTGTGCACTTTCTGTGGATTTTGAGTGAGTGTCCCATGGTTTTTATGATAGGAAGTTGTTTCATAGGTCCCAGGTTGTTGGGTTTTTAAAAATGCTTCTTCCATACTTTTTTTTTTGGCTGCACCACGTGGCATACGGGATCGTAACTCCCCAACCAGGGATCGAACCTGTGCCCCCTGCAGTGGAAGTGAGGAGTCTAAACCACTGGACCGCCAGGGATTCCCTAAATTCTTCTTTCATCTTCTCAAAAATGAAGAGAAGCTTGGTATTTGCTGATAGGCTGTGTGGATTTTCCTCTGTCTCCCTAATTGTCCGCCTGGGTGCAGTTAGACCTACCTCCTTCAGACCTATTGAAAGATGGCTGATTAATGTACCTTGCTGCCAGCCATATTTCTGAACCTTGTGACTACAAACTGAGTGTGGGCGGAAGAGAGATATTTGCTCCACTGATGCTGCAGTGGGAATTTGTTCATGGATTATTTAACAGGGTGTGGTCCTTCCCTTGTCTGGAGCAGCTTAGAGCACACCGTCCCTACGGCTTCCTATCTCTCCCTGATTCCTCCCACTTTGGTTGTCACATCTCGCAGCCCAGGTGACAATAAGCAACCACTGTTCCCTCTTTCTCTTTGCATCCTTCACCATGTCACAATTCCAGCTATCTCAGTCTCCAAGTGACTATAATAAGAAAGGCACAGGATTGGAGAGATGGGGATCAATGCAGGAATCGTGACCTCATCAGAATGTATCTCATGCATAGCAGAATCCCATGTGTCTCAGACACCAGGGGTCAGGGAAAATCTATTACCTTTTCCCTTCCTGATCTTGCTGTCTCAGGTGGCCAAGAGTAAATTCTTCAGGGAAATTTCTGCTGGAGTCTGGCTAGTGCTATTGCAACCCTGCATCTTGATGTGGTTTGAAATTATTTTAACAGAAATGAGGTGCTGTGAAAATCAGGGGACTCTAGATTTCCACCCTCATTACCCAGAAGTCTGTAATAGCTCTGTGATCTAAGAGAATGGAATTGGGGGCAGGGTCTTATTCTCCTCCAAATGATGATGACTGTCAATTCTGAAGCACTTCATTGTTTAAAAAGCACTTTATATGCATTATCTCAGCTCATTCATCTAGCTACCAAGCACCTGTTATATGCCAAGCATTGGGGACACCAAGTGAATGACACATCTTTTTTTTTTCTTTTTGCTTAAAATCCTTCAATGGTGTCACATAACACTTAGAATAAAATTTGGATTCCATACCATCGCTACAGGAGCTGGCCCTTTCTGTCCCTCCAACCTTATCTACTCTCTCTCTATCCATTTTCCATTTCTCTTGAGCCACAGAGGCCTCTGGCTGTTTCTCAGATGTGCTCCTTCCCACCCCCAAAATCTGTTATTTCTTTTGCCTGAAATTCCTTTCTTTATTAACTTGCTGCTTCTTGTCATTTAAATCTCAGTTTAAATGTCACCTCCTAGAGAGGTCAAAACATTCTGCTTCAAATTATCAGATATTGGAAACAAAAGCATTCTGCCACAACCAAATCATTGCTTGTGTTATCTGCAGTCAATCAACTAATTGATCAATAATTAGCAAGTGTCCTGTGTATAGAGTGGGGTAGAGTTTAACTTGGCCGCTGACTTTTTGGAGTCTACATTTTTTGGGAATCTGACAGTCTTCAGACAGACTAGACCTTGGTAGAGGATGGGCAGGAGAGGGGAGATGAGATGATGTCAGCCTAAGAAGAAAGCTGGAATGCTCTAAAACCCCTTGCCAGGAACCCTCATTTTTTTCTCCCCTTTGATTTCTAATCTGCTTCTTTATGAGCTCAGATTCTGAAGGAAAAAGGATTAATTTTCAAAGTGACCCCAAAGCTCTCCAAGACCACCATTAACCTTACCTGTTTAGGAACCTGACCCACTTCCCCGCTCCAGTTCCAGGAGTGATTCACCCTATTTGAGTGAGGACACAGAGGCCGAGTGCACTGGCCATGGTGTTTGCCCACAGAATGTTCCCATGGAAGCTCTGTTTGACTTTTGCTTTTCCCCTCCTTGGGAAGAAATTGACTAGGACTCGTTGTCATGGTGATGCAGAATGCTGAGAACCTCCCTCTGAGAGAACATTTTCTTTGTGCTTCTTTCTTAGGGAGGAGAGGTGAGATGGGTGGGGCAGAGCGGAGTCTGGAATCTCAAACAGGCAAATACCTCAATTTCAGAGGCCACTAGCTCTGGTTTACAATCCCAATCCTGTCGCGCGCGAATGAGCTATTTGATCCCAGCAGGTGGCTTAACCCTTGGTAGCCTCAATTTCCACATCAGAAAATCGGGGGTAATAAAAAGTTTTGTTTTAGGAGGTTTCTGAAAAATAAATCAAGTTATTCCTTTAAGTGCTTAGGTTAGTACCTGGCATGTAGCAAGGCAATTACTACTTTCACAAATATTACATTTGCAGTGTTTGCAGTGATTACTTTTATGACTGCCATCATCATCACTGGCATCATCATCATCATCATCTCCATCCTCAGCATCCTCACCAATAGATTCCCAGTAGTATCTTTGTAGAGGAGAGAGCCATGGCAGAGAAAAAAGAGACCCAAGTTCAAATTCTGACTCCACCATTTATGAGCAAGTCAATAAAATGTCTTATAAAATGGAGATGATAAAATCTACCTTTTCAGGGTTATTTTAAAGATTCAGTGAACTTAGTGAAGTGAAAATATCCAGCACATAATAATTGCTTAACACAAGTTAGTTGAGCCTGAATTTGAATGAAGCTCTTGCAGCAAAATAGCCTTTGGTTTTATGATGTCTTTCTTTCACTGCTAAAACTTGAAAGAGGCTTAATAATTAAAGAAAAACTAGGGACTTCCCTGGAAGTCCAGTGGTTAAGACTCCGTGCTTCCACCACAGGAGGTGCGGGTACGGTCCCTGGTCTGGGAACTAAGATCCCACATGCCGCATGGTGTGGCCAAAAAAAACCCCAAAACCGAAAACAAACAAACAAAACCCCCAACATTCCCCTCCCTCAGTTAGTGAAAACCAGAGATATCTCACAACCTGTTTGAAATAAGTTAACCCTGTGTTAAATTCTCTGACAACCTGATGTTATCATCACCACGAAATAGTGTTGAGCAGTCAACTGGCTGATTAACAGACATCTGTTGAGCATCTTCTGTGTGTTCAGTGTTGTTCCTGGCACTCTACAGAAGGAAAGAAGACACAGAAGTCCCCAAAGAGCTTGAGTAGGTCAGTACATAACTTGCACCAGAAAGATAATTGAGCAAGGAATTAGAGACCCTGTAGTTCCCAGATCAAAGGCTCAGACTCAGTTTACCCCAAGGACCTTCAGGTTCTGGCCTCTATATGTCTTCCTGTAGCCTTATTTCCTACCATTCTTCACAAACACTCAAAGCCCCAGTTAGTATGATTGTGTAATGCTCTTTCATGCCCCAGTAACTTTGCTTCTGCTATGGCTTCTGCCTAGATCACTCTGTCCAAAACTTTTTAAGCCACTTCATCTTTGCAAACTCAGTGAAGCCCAACATCCCCCAAGGGTGCCCTCTTTGACTTACCATCTTGTGTGTCTACTATATTTCTATCTATTTTCTGTTCGTTGAGCCATATGAAATTGCCATTTTGTACCTTAAAAGTGGTTGAATATTGTCGATTTCATTTGGTTAGAACAAATCCCCTAGTATCCTACGTATGACTCTGTGCACTACTTCCAACCCTTCCCCTACCGCTTATCTGCACCGGGACCTTGGGAAAGTTACTTAATTGCTCTGTGCCTCAGTTTCCCTGTTTGTAAAGTGGAAATAATATAATCTATCTCATAATATTCATGGGGAGGTTAACTATATATAAACTTTAACAGAATCCCAGGTATATAATTAATGATAAGTAACGATAAGTGTTAACTTATAATCGCTGATGTATTTTACTGGACTCCTCTTTTACACTATAAGCTCATTGAGGGCATGTACTGAATATTATTTGACCTTATTTTCCTATTGCCAAGAAAAGCAACAATGATAAGTGACTAATAGATGTTTACTGAATAAATAAAGACCTAGGTATGAGTTCCAGCTCAGACATAAAACAGCTGTGTGATCTTGGGCAAACCACTCGGCCTCTCTGAACCTATTTTTTTAATCTATAAAATGAGAATAATAATTTTAAAATTTCTCCAGTTCTGATCGACGCTTCTCAAGCTTTACATCTTTACAGTCCTGAAGATAGATAGGGTTTCATTCCCAGTTCCAGATCCCCAATTCTCAGTGAAGGAATCTGATTATATTAGATGCCCATCCATGGACCATCTGGAATCAGCTCTGCCCAGGTGTGGGATAACACTTTTCTAACAAAGCAGCTTCTAGAATAACCCTCTGGATTGAGTGGAGAGGGGAGACCAAGGATGTCTGGGCTGATACTCAGCATGGGGGTGAAGAAGATATAATGGTGTAAGGAAAAGGGCTTAAATGTTCTTCCTGCAGCACAGAAATACCTGCCCTTCAGGAGCTTACTATACAACCAAAGAGGTAACATTTACCAGTTAACAGTTGCCGGTGTCTGAGGCCTGGCTGTAGGTGTGCTGAGCACTCAGACTTGGCTGTGGACTGGAACAGTATGAGAGGGAAAAGAAGGGTGATCAACAGTTATGCATATATTATCTATGCCTTGTTCTGGTGCTTTGGGTACATCCATCTCATTCAGCTCTTACCTCCATCTTGTTGGCATGGAAACCGAGACTCCGGGAGGTGAGATGATTTCCTCAAAGTCACAATTGTAACAAGCAGTAAAGACAAATTCTAAAAGCCGTACAATTTCCAAAACCTTTATCACTCTGAAATCAGGCTCATCTGGGACCGTTTTTCTCTCTTCCCTGGTATCTTTTCAAACTTAGATTTCTAAGTTCGAACTTTAAAGAAGAAATTTAAGCAGCAAATATCCGGTTTCCTTCCGATTTCTGTAAAGCCTTTGGTTCCACTTTGGCCTCAGGGAGCTGCTTGCCAACATCTCTGAATCAGTTGAACCATCCCTTTAAAAAATGAAAAAGTGCAACCAACCCAGCCCCAAATGATTCATGGTACACAACAGACATATTTATAGGCTATGTGCAGGGGTGAAACCCACTCAAGGCTCTCTTGTTCACACTTCCATGCATCTGCACGCCTGCAGCAGGCGCTTGGAAGAACCAAAGTCCCTGCTTCTTATTCACCCACACGCGTCTGCGATGGGGTTTGAACTCTCCATGAACCACCACCAAGTAGCAGAGCCAAACTCTAAGAGCCCATCTGTGGAAGTGGAGTTCCGAAATGAGAATTCTGCGCTTGGTCCCTATGAAATGTTCTTCTAGACGGTTTTTCTGTGAGTTCCGTCTCTCTTCCCTTGGAGTTTGGGGGGTATTGGCATTAGGGTTGGACTGATCTAGGCTTGAGAATCTGCTCCTACTGACTCTGACCTTGGACGTATCTCTTAATCCTCTTGAGATTTAATGTCCCCTCTTTTAAAAAGAGCTATTCGGTGCTTTGTGACCACCTAGAGGGGTGGGATAAGGAGGGTGGGAGGGAGATGCAAGAGGGAGAGGATATGGGGATATATGTATACGTACAGCTGATTCACTTTGTTATAAAGCAGAAACGAACACACCATTATAAAGCAATTATACTCCAATAAATGTTTTTTAAAAAGGAGCTATTAATCACTATGGGACTGCAGTTGTAAGCAAAGTGTGAGACAGGATTTTAGGAAACCCACAAAGCATAGAGAATACCCCCTGGGCAGTAATAGAAGGCAGCTGATACCACCCCAAAGCCTGAAAGGGTAAGAGGAGGAGGTGGTTACTGGTACCCAGAGAAGGCAGCCGTATGGAAAGGGCTACAAGACATGAACTGTAGTCTACAGCAGGGTGATGCAGCTAGCCCATCCGTGGTGACCTGGAAGGGAGGGAGCCAGGGGACTAAATACCTTGACCATATTCTGCTCCTTCCCTCTGACATCTGCTGGTCCCTCCTTTGGTTGAATCCATCTAGAATCTGGAGGAATAGAGGACCCATGTGGTCTATACAGGTTAGCATCCCAGCACTCAGAGCAGGATGGAGAGGGGTGGAGGGTGAACCTGGAGGGCCCATGGAAGACATCCAACTCAAGTACCAAACAGAGGGAGAGATGCACGTAGAGTGCTTCATCACAATGCTTGGCATGGGATATGTGTTTAATAAATAGTGGACCTGATTATTTAATCAAAGTGTGTAGAATTAGAGCTCTACCATTTGGGGATTCTTTTCTACTTCAATTTTGACTTTCAATTTTATAGAAAAATTAAGGAAAAATAGTTCCCATTCTCCATGTTATTTGCTTTGCAGATTTGCAGATCCTCTTCATCCCAGAAATGACCTCTGGCACTTCCTGCATTTCTTCTTAGGGAAGGAATTCATGCATTCATGGATTACTCAACAATGATTGACTCAGCACCTTCTGTGTGGCAGGCACAGTACAGGGCACTGAGCCTACAGTGATGGACACACACCTGGTCTCCATGTTTGCAGGCTGGTGGAGGGCAGGGACACATAAGCTACTAGTTATGAAACAGCATGTGAGATGTGAGATGGGGAAGGGCAGGCAGGTGTGGTGGAAGCATGAAGGAGGCACCTCCACAGCCCGATTGGGGCTCCAGCCTGATGCTGGTACTGGTAAACCTTTGAAAATGAACACCTGAGGATTAGCAGAGGAGAAGCTCTTCACAAAGGGGGATGTCTTTAAATGCAAAGGTTTGAGGATTAGCAAAAGCCGTTGCCAGCCCCAACTTTGGTGTCTTTCCAACTCTTTGGTGTCTTTCCAACTTCGTGGTGTGGTGTGTGTTTAAATGAAGAAGCATAGGGTCTTTTCTAATTGCTTATAGAAAAAAGACTCTTGTTTATGTGCTGAGCACATTCTTTTCCAACTAATTAGCTTGACAGAGCTGAACAAAGAGTCATTTCTGACCCTCCCTAGGCAACTAAACATAAGTGTTTTCTACTGTCTACAACCCTTCCACTGCCTTCTGGGTTGCTGCTGCCAATGATGGGTGTGCAAGGGATGCCCACACATAGAGCTCCCTTTCTAACAAAGGGATCACAGTGACATCAGGAGCTCTGGTTGCGATGACTGCCTTCCTCCATTCTCAGCCTATTATCTCTGTATCTCTGCCTGTCTACAACAGAAAACAGCTGCAATGAGAGTCTGACTTGGTTTGCTCCAGAAGATGCCCAGCATATTGTAGGAGAAAGAGCATAGCCCCCCAAATGGCAAGACCTTAGAATGCCCCCTCCCCTGTTATCTGGGAGCAGCAGAGGATAAATGGAAGTGGCCAATTGTCCTGGAAATAGATGCGCTGACATTCCCAAGGTTCTGAGTGATTCATGTGGTCTAGAGAGAGCAGGGGGATGCTGACAGGGTGGGGAGTGCCTTGGACATCTCCCTGCTTCCCATGCCCTGAAAAAGAGCAACCAAATGTTTCCCATGCTCAATAGAGGCTGAGAGTGACTGAAGCGTGGAGTGGCCATGGCTTTGACCAGAAAGGATGGAGCAATTCTCAAGGGGTGCTAACAGAATGATAGAAAAATAGGACACTTCCTCCTTTAGCATCATGTCACTCCAGAAGCCCCAGAATTAACCGACAACATGTTGAGAAAGGAGAAGAGAGGAACCCTGAATGGTCCAAGATTTAGTTTTCTCTGCTTGGTGGAATTGAGACTCAAAACTAAAATTCAGATGTATTATAAAAAAAGAAAGAAAGTTTCCTATCTTGCCATTGTCCCTCCTCCGCCACACACACACCAAGCAAAGCACAGGTCCAGGTGTCAGAATCTCTGGGCATTAGGCTCTGGTGCTAACTGCCTGCTAATGGCTGTGGAAACCCATTCTGCAGATGAGGAAACTGAGGGACAGAAAGGTTAAGTAACATGTGGCTGGTAACTGACTGAGGCAGGATGCTAATTCATGTCAGTCTGGCCCCCTGAACCATCGTGTTTAATGTCACGAGTCTGTCCTCTGAGAAGAATATATTTGCATTCGTGAAATGGAAGGTTCTAGGTGACATGATGCAGGCAATTGCCAATTACCTAGTGGGATATGGGTCATTATTAGCAGGTGTTTCAGTGGCATCTCCTAGAGTCAGTTCATTGGCTTTTACAAGAGAACACTTGCAGCAACAAATTCTGAGACCCTTCTATCAGCCCCAGCAAAACCAAGGGGACGTGCGATTAGGTGAATAATGGCCCCGAAAGTTGTCCAAGTCCTAATGCCCAGAACTTGCGAATGTGGTACCTTATGTGGCCAAAGGTACTTTACAGATGTGATTCAATTAAAGATCTTGAGATGGGAAGATTTATCCCAGATTATCCAAATAGGTCCAATATAATCACAAGAGTCCTTTAACAAGGGAGGAAGGAGGATCAGAATCCAAGTCCGAGGAGATGTGACAAAGGAAACAGTAGGAGTGATGCAGGGACACAAGCCAGGGAATTTGAGCAGCTGTTAGATGCTAGAAAAAGCAAGGAGCTGAATTCTTCCAGAAGGAGGCCCTGCCAACACCTTGATTTTAGCCCAGTGAAACTAATTTAATACTTCTAAACCTCCGGAACTGTAAAACTGTAAAATTTGTGTTGTTTTAAGCCACTTAGTTTATGGTAATTTGTCATAGCAGCAATAAGAAACTAATTCAGGGCATTACCTATGGAAACATTAGATGCCCCGATGGTCATTGGAATCACTTCAGCAGCTGGTTAAAAGCATATCCCCACTACTCTATATAAAATAGATAACTAATAAGGACCTACTGTATGGCATGGGGAACTCTTCTCAATACTCTCCAATGACCTATAGGGGAAAGTAATCCTAAAAAGAGTGGATATATGTATATGTATAACTGATACACTTTGCTGTACAGGAGAAACTAATGCAACATTGTAAATTAACTATACTCCAATAAAAAGTTTTTAAAAAGCATATCCCCAAGCATCACCCCAGACATTTTAACACCCTCCCCACCCCAGATCCCCAGGTGGTCTGATTCAGGGAGATCGAAAAATAATCAAGTAAGGAAACAGAGACTAAGAGGACCTAGAAAGTTGTTTTTCAGAAAATGGGTGATGATTTTTGTAGTATGTTTGGCAGAATCACTAAACTCTAAGTAAGTTATTCATAAAATCCTAGATGTTGGAAATGGAATGGACCTTGGAAGGATGATCTAGGCCAATGCCTACATTTTTCAGACCTAAGAATGGATGCAACAGGAGGGCCAGGGTTTCTGGGGAGTCAACTATGGAGTCTGGGTCCAGATCAGAATTCAGTGCTGCAGGATAATTCCATTAGACCAAAGCAAGAGGGAAACGTGTTCTTTCTAGGGTGTCATCTGTTGTTTTGGGAAGACAATACAGATTTGAAAGTGTGTTTTTTCTTAGGTCTACAGACAGCTCAAAACAAATTTAAAAAAAAACAGTTTTCATGCTCATATGCAATTTTATAGATTGCATATTTACATATTATAGTTTTCTTCTATCTTTCTATTCCCTATCTATCTATCGTCTGTCTCTCTCCCTGGATTTTAAAAAAGTTTTCTATTGGAATTTTATGAATCTTTATAGGTCATCTTGGGTTGCTAGTGAAATAAAAAGAATGATGTATTTTTAAAAATTATCTGAGCAGTTTCTCCAAAAAAAATGGAGATAAACGACATTAAAATAAACTGTGAACATAAAATAATGGTAGGGAGTTTTCCCTGAATTGCTCTGCCATAGGATCAGGAGCAGACAAAATTCTCATACAAGTTACAGCTCAAAGCCTGGTAGACCAGAACCCTGAAATGGGGCACAGTTCTTAGGGAGCCCTGCACGAGTTTATATTTCTGTGTCTGCATTCAAGTATGCGTGTATGTGCACATGTGTGTGTTGTACATGTGTGCTTGTGTGTGTGTGTGTGTGTCTTGGCAAGCTAAAAATGTAATAAGAGATTATCATACTAAGTGAAGTAAGTCAGACAGAGAAAGACAAATATCATATGATATTGCTTATATGTGGAATTTTAAAAAGTGATTAGAACTTATTCTAATGAGAACAAATGAACTTATTTACAAAACAGAAATAGACTCACAGACATAGAAAACAAACTTATGGTTACAAAAGGGGAAAGAGGTGGTCAGGGATAAATCAGGAGTTTGGGATTAACATATACATACTACTATATATAAAGTAGATAATCAACAAGGACCTACAGTTCCCTATAGCACAGGGAACCATTCAATATCTTGGAATAACCTGTAATGGAAAAGAATCTGAAAAAGAATATATATATATATATATATATATATATATATATATATATAACTGAACAATTTGCTGTACAGCTGAAACTTACAAAGCCTTGTAAATGAACTGTGCTTCAATAACAATTAAAAAAAGAAAAGATAATGAGAGCGTTCAGGAGAAGAATTAAATATATTTGTCCCTACAAGGTAAAAACTTTCAAGGTTCTGACCCAGGAGAGTCCCCTAAACATTACTCTCTAACTCCATGAAGAAGCCCCAAAGCTCTCAACATTGTGAGGTGAACTTTGGTGATAGCCCCTGGAACGGAAATACAAGGAACAGGGGAATGTCCCTAAGTGACTCAGGATCCCTTTTAAGTGTTTTAAAAAAAAAATACACACAATAGATTCTGTCAAGATCCTGACATGTTCCCCTGTCAGTCTCCCTTTCTAGTTAAAGAAATGCCCAGATGAAAGAGAGAAATAATTCCAGATGAAAAGATGGAGATGTTCCCCCAAACAAAAGGGGATCCATGATCAGAATACAGCAGGTCTCCAGAAAATAAGAAGGGGAGAAAACTGACAAAGTCTAGTCTTTTATATGCAGATGCCAGTTTGTGTTGGGAAGTCTTTCCTCCCTTTTTTGTTTTTTGGGGTTTTTTTGAAGAAGGAAAGGAGGAAGGGAGAAAGAAGTGGAGGAAGAAGTGTGGGGAAAAGGCTTTGTAATGAATTCACGTGGGGACAGGCTGGCACCCCTTTCTCCAAGCTCATCTCTCCCCAGCCTCTCTTTTGCTTTATGGTCTGAGCACATCATAGCCCCCTGAACTTGTGTGTTATTTCAGACCTCTGTGATTTTACTTGGACTGCTCTGTCTGCCTTAGAATTCTTTTTCTCTCCTTTTTGTATGGCAAGATCCTTCTCGTCCATCAGGTCCTCTAAGACAGCCTTTCTAATTACTTTTTCCCAGTCTATGAAAGGTGCCCTCCCCTGTGATACAGTGGGGTCCGGTGCTAATCTCTACCATGACACTAATTATACTGGATTAAAATAATCACTTCTGATTCTGTTTTCCAATTAGACTGTGGACTCCTTGAGGACAGAAAGATCTCTTACTCATTTTTGATTCTCTGGTGACCAGCCCAGTGCCTGACACACAGTGGGCATTCAGTAAATATTTGTGGATACTCCTGAGATAATCCCTAGTGGAGCATGTGAGGAAAAAGAGTGAAAGAAAAAATCCTGCTAGTGGCTGAGAGACACAAACCCAAGCAAAGAACGAGGTGGGGGTGGGATAAGTAGGATGGCAGGAAAGGTTTATACAGTCCAGATGCCTGGATTTCCCCCCTCAAACCTTGGAAAACTTGATCAACATGACATGAGACATAACATGAGCTTTGGGTTATAAAGACTGAGTTTGAATTTCAGATTCTTTTAAGCACTTTAATAATGAGGTAAAATATTTTCTGTGCATATGGGTATGTGTGTGTAATTATTTATATGCTCTTTTCTCCTCTACAACTGTGAATTCCATGAGGGACCATGACTGTCTTGACATATTTCTGCTATACCTCACACATATTTGTTGAATAAATAAATAAAGACATTACAAATGAACATCATGGGCTAGCTGTGTGACCTTTGACAAGTTACGTAATCTCTCATATATAATCTCTCTATAGATAGATCGATAGCATATAGTTTGACAGATAGATAGATAGATAGATAGATAGATAGATAGATAGATAGATAGACAGACAGGTAGATATCCTCATGTATAAAATGGGGGTGATAATTTCTTAGCCAAAATCCTAAGAGCAATTCCTGATTCTCCTCTCATAGCCAACTCATGAGTAAGCTCTGAAAACTCTACCCCAAAAACATATTCCAATTTCATCTCTACCCCTACATCTTGACTATCACCCTATCCAAACTGACAGCTGCAAAGCTTCCTAATTCATTGCCTACTTCCATTCTAGCTTCTCATAATCTATTCACTGAAGAGCAGCCAGATTGATTTTGTAAAATACAAATCAAATCACAGCACTACTTCGCTTAAAATCCTCCGATGATCTACCATTGCGCTTGGAATGGCATAAACACTCTTGACCTCAGTTTACTAAATTCTTCATGACTGTCATGTCCTATCTCTTCTTACTCTCCACTCTTCAGCCACACTGGCTTTTTTTTTTTTTTTTTTCTATTCTTTGAATCCACCATGCTTGTTGTCACCTGAAGACCTTTGTACTACCTGTAATCTGTGCCTGGAAATGGACGGATTTTCACATAGTTGTCTCACTCTTGTCATTCAGATTTCACCTTCAATGGCACCTCAGAGATTCCTTCCACAATGACCTGATCTAAAGTAACACATGTTCTATATTTATCCTGTGTTTTAATGATCTTCAGAGATCTCCTCAGTGTCTTGTATTTTTATTTATTTATTCGATATTGTCTGTCTCCCTTACCAGAATGTAACTCCATGGATGGAAAGTACCTTGTATAATTCATGGCAATGTCTAGAATAGTACTAATAATTCAGAAGTATTTATTAAATAACTATATAAATCCCTACATCTTAGTGTAGTTTTGAAAGTTAAATGAGATAATTTATGTAAAGCATTTAGCCCAGTGTTTGACACATAAATAACATGCAGTAAATGTAGTTATTCTAATCATTTATTACCTCACTTTAAACAAAAAATTCCCACTTCTAAGTTTCCATTTCCACATCAATTCTATCCAATCCATTGGGAATTGGGTGGGGGAGGTCCTTCGAGCAGAATTGACTTGTTTCTCTTTACTATGTTTGGGTAATGGTACAGAGCAGAACAACTACCTATGTAGAAAGGAACAGAGGGGTACAAATCAAGATTATGCTTGGCCACAAGTAACAAAAAATAATAAAAACGCTGATTTAAGCAGGTAAAGGGGTTTTTCCCCTCACATAGTAATATCTGAAGAGAGTACTTGAGTATTTGGCTGAATACTGATTAACACAAATGTATGAGGAAACTACCTGATGTGAGGGAAAGAACCACCCAATAAGATTAGAGGAAGCCATGCTTAGTGCTCACACAGGGTTGGGAATAGTGCCTCTTCTACCAGACAAAGTAGAAAACCTATGAGGCACTGGGATGGGGACACAGAAGGATCTTGTCTCATAATGGGGAATAATTAGCCTAAGACTGAGCACTTCGCTGGTCCTGCCTAACAATTATTAAAAGCAAGATCTGAAAGAGTGAAACTTTTCCAAGGAATTTAACTGTGTCCCATCATGAAGCTCAAGAATATTTATAAGAATACAAAGATATTCAGCACCCAACAAGGCATAATTCACAATGTCTGGCATCCAATCAAAAATTAACAGGTGGGAAAATACGACCCATAACAAGAATAATTAATTAATCAAAATTGACCAAGAACTGACACAGGTATTAGAATTAGCATACAAGGACATTAAATAGTTATAATTCCAAATATTCAAAATTTAAGTAGATATAAGGAAGATTAAAAAAAAACCATCATACTGACATTGTTGGATGAAAACTACAATGTGTGAGATTAAAGATACTAGATGGGATTAACAGGAGATTAGATGCAGCCGAAGAAAATAATAGTGGACTTGAAGACATAGCAATAGAAACTATCCAAAGTTAAATAAAGAGAGAAAAGATAATTTTTAAATAGTAACAGAGGGCCTCCCTGGTGGCGCAGTGGTTGAGAGTCCGCCTGCCAATGCAGGGGATACGGGTTCGTGCCCCGGTCCGGGAGGATCCCATATGCCGCGGAGCGGCTGGGCCCGTGAGCCATGGCCGCTGAGCCTGCGCATCCGGAGCCTGTGCTCTGCAACGGGAGAGGCCACAACAGTGAGAGGCCCGCATACCGCAAAAAAAAAAAAAAAATAGTAACAGAGCATGAGGTGTCAGATGGATTCAAACAGTCAAATATATGTGTAATTGGATTCCCCAAAGGAGGGGAGCAGAAAAATACTTGAGTAGGGGTTACAGAGCCAAGATTTCAGAGCTAGTTTAAATAGGAAAATATAGGGAAAGCAAATTGGAATAAGCAAGAATAGGATACATTGATTCAATCATTTATATCTATAGGCCAACAAGTGCATGTTTTATAGGTCAGTGACCCCTTTTAAAGAGTCAAGAGCAGGGCATAGAAGCACAGCACTCAGATCCCTTTCACTTTTCAAGAAGAGTTTGATCCATATCTGCTCCCTTCAAATTGAACACCTGCTTCTTGAGCACCTAGTTCTGCAGAAACAGGACATTTCCATGCAGTGCTTAGGTCACTCCCCTGATCCTTTCTTTACTCATCTTTATGATGTTTCTCTGCTAGTAACACTAAAAAGCACAGACAACAGTTCAGTCTCTTTATCCCCTTCTTGTTTTTTTTTCTTGTTTTTTGTTTTTTGCTATAACACCAGCTGGCCCATATCAGATATCTTGTGTAAGGAATAATCTAGAAATTACAGTGACCTCTTGCTTCTCTGTGGCTGTATTTTCTAAGGCTGTGGCATTATTCAGGGTAGGCTAGGTTTTGCTGTGATAAAAATGAAGTCCTAAATTCCATGGATTGATACATAAAAGCTGATTTATTGTTCACTCAAAATCCACTGCAGGTGAATCAACTCAGTCCCTTCCAAGGTCAATCAGGGATCCAGAATGCTTCCTTTTTGTGGCCATCTCACTAGGTGCATTCAGAGTTGCCACTGCAGGGAAAGAGAAAGATGGAGAGTTGGACAGAAACTGCTACTACCTCAGCTTGGAAGTGACATGCACTACTCTACTATTAGTCTACGGACCAGGATCAGTCACTGCAAGGGGGCTGGAGAACCAGATGTAGATGAGCATTGATCATTTCAAATAGAGCAGTGTTTCCTAAATTATATACATAGAGTACAAGTGTGTTGGATATTAGTAACCTAAAATTCTGAAATTTTTAATACTATGTGGTATAACAAGTGTTTGTGATGACCAAGCCACACACCTTTAGCCCCCTTGATTTCAGCACTGCTGTCGTGGACAGTTCCACGACCCATTGTCAGTGTCCCATATTAAGAGCCATGGAGTCTCTCCATTCTGCTTTTCCCAAAGCTGGAAAAGGATAATCAGTTGATCAACTCAAAAGTACAGGAAGGTTAAAGTCCTTTAGGGTAACTCCCAAACAATGAGGGATATGAATCTGTGAATAAATGTCTAAGCTTCCCCATCCTCTGGCAGGACAATTCTGTCATGCATTCTCTGTGAATATTTAGGGGGTTCCTCAGCAAGACTATATCCCAACTATCTACAGCTGTAGTGAGTTTATTATTACACTCTTGATTGGCTTTCTTTCCTACACTGCCTCATTTTTCCCATCCCTTCACTTCTGTTTTCTGAAATCTCCTCTCAACAAATTAACTGTACACAAGTCTTAATCTTAGGGTCATCTTTGGGGGAAAAACAAAATGAAAATATAAGGTAAAATAAATTTAGAAAATACTGAGTTAACTGTAGTTAAACATGTTTTCTTTTATAGAAGTTCTAGAGCTTTAATATGCTATTGTTCATTCTGACTCCTCATGAGGGAAATATAGAAATTTGAACTTCCCAAACTTGGATTGTAAGGTTTTATCCCCAAAGCAACTTGGAGAATTAGCACTCCATGAAACACATGTTAGGGACGCTCGATCTAAAGTTTTTACAGCTTTTCCTATTTTTGAATAAAGAAAAATATTAAAAATTTAAAAGGTATAGAAGAGTACAGAGAGGAAGAAAAGGGATTTTAAAATGTATCAAAATATGAGTACCTCATTTCTACCACCAGCAAGAACAAACATGACTACCATACTGGTACCTAGCCCCAAGAGGAAGTCCAGTGGCAGGTCCCAAGGGTGGGCATTAAGTAGCCAGATATTCTTTGGAAAACTTCCTAAAACTTCCATTGGAGAATGGAACCGTGTGTTCTTTAGTGGAAAAGAGCAAACTCTTCCTCTCCACCGCCGCCCCCCCAACTTTAATTACTGTGCAGGATGGTGAAATTAAACCCAGCAGGTAGGCAGCTGCAATACAGATTTCTGAAGCTATCTCATGCTCTGGTTAATTGTGTCAGCTGTGGAGGCTGATTAGCATAATTAATCTTACCTATGATTACCCTGAGGAGGAGGAAGTTCTGAAGGCACGGGTGGGATCTGGTGACTGAGTGGCTGTGCCTATCCCCAAGGGACAGAGAAGCATGGGCTGGAGAAGGTTTGAGGACCAGAGCCAGAGTCGTTTGGGTGAACATGGCACAGGGTTTCATGGGATACGGGAAAAGAGGAGAGGAGAGGCTATTTGTACAGGTCAAGGCCCATGGACTGGGATGTGCCCACCTGTGCAGAATTCCAGGTCTCTTTTCTCTGTCAAAAGCTCCCTGAGGACAAGGTCTTTGCCTTCTACATTTTCTAGAGTTCTTTCATCACTTGGTACTGGGATGGGCCTCCTATTAGCTTTGGGTAGAGTAAGATAATTGGAATAATATGGGGAAAACAAAAAACAGATGGAATTAGGGGAAGAAATTAAAGAACTGTTTAGAAAAGATAGAGGAAGATAGATGGTTAGGTAGATGGATAAGTAAGTAGATGGAAAGATAGACCCTTGTGTAGCACTGACCACGTGCCAGGCTCTGTGCAATAAAGCAGCTCCCAAACTGCTCTCTATAGAGCATCTTGTTTAATCTTCACAGCAGCTCACTACACACTGGTTCTCAACTTAAAGGTGCCTAAGATTCACCAATAATGCTTGTTAAAATGCATATTAATGAGTTACACCTAAAGAGATTTTAGTTCTATAATCTTCAAACAGGATCTAGGAACCTGCATCATTTAGTGGTCTGGGTGGTTTCCATGTGGTTGGGCTGACGACCTCACTTGAGAAATGCTCTTTACTGAATGAATGAATGAATGAATGAATGTGTCCTTTGGGGCAATTGTTCTAGTAATCATTTTAGACAGGTAGAGATGGAGGAGCAGAGCAGGTGAGTAGCTTGTTCAAGCCCCCACAGGTAGTAACTGAGGGTATGTATATCTCATATTTGCCCTCCCTACTGTAGGAGACATTTAGCAAAGATTACGAAGGAGATCCTTGGTTGTCTTCAGCCCATTTCCTTAAAGCAGCAAAAGAGGCAGAAGCTCAAGGAAGGATGTATCCAATCTGAATAATTTCCTCCTTCATTCATTCAACCAATATCTTAAGCATATACTCTGTGCCAGATATTGAGATTGTAATAAAGAACAAAAAGACATGATGCCAGCCTTTTTGGAGCTTACAGTCTAAATAGGTATAAATGAGAATAATCTCATAAATACTACCTTATAAATTGCTCCAAATATATATATATATTTTTTACAAATACAGTGTTTATGGTGTTAAGAGAAGATTTAACAGCAGCCCTGACCTGGCCTTGAGGGTCAGGGAAGGACTTCTATTTGAGTTGGTGTCTTAAGTATGAGTTAACCAAATGAACAGGGTAGGAAGAAGAGTGCTCCAGGCAGTGGAAAAACATGTGCAAAACTCTGGGGGCGTCCAGGGAGCAGAGGGCTTGAAAGATAGAGAGGATGTGAATTAGGCTGAATCCTTAGAGCTGCACTTCTTGGGGACCAAAGTATGGTCTGGGCAATTGGGTAAGATGCATCTTCAGCTAAGAAGGATGGAGCCTCAATCATTGGTTTGGGAATGGGGAAAAGCAAAAGTTTCTGAAGGCAGTTTTATATGTTGGAGAAATTAGATCAGAAGGAGAATCTGGGTGGTCAGAAGCTAGTCCAGAACACAAGGAGGGTCTAGAAGAAGAGGTACTGGAATAAGTTTGTGAACAAAGGGAGGGCCCTGGAGACCTGCTTTATTTGATGCCACCTGCAAAATCCAGGAGCCCAGTAGGATTAAGCAAACCTTTTAAAAGGCACATGATAAAGGAGGGAGGAAAGGCAAATTCCCGCCAGTCCCATTGTCCATTATAATGAAAGCATCTGCTTTTCTCCTCCACCCCAGAGCCTGAAGGCCATATTAGCTAGTTAGTATATGAATACTGAGCATGTGTGTCAGGCAGTATGCTGGGTACTGGTTATATGGCAGTGAACAGAGCTACTAGCTCAGTTCCCACCTCCATGGAGTTTACAGAGAAATGGAAGAGACCCTCATTAAGTCCATAACTACAATTCTGATCAGTATGATGGATAATTAACACAAGAGAATTTCATCGGGCACGTCACCTAGTCTGAGAAGTCAGGGCTTGCGGTGGAGAGGGGTGCTTTGAGGACATGACATTTAAAGTGAGACCTAAAGAACAAGGTTAGGTGGGCAAAAACGTGGCTGGTGAGATGGGGAATGCATAGATGCATAAACCCTATGATGGTGGGTACTGCAAAGAGTTCAAGCAACAGAGGGTGCATGTGGCTGCAGAGAAGTTCATTGAAAGAATAAACCAAAAAGCTCGTGAAGGCTTAGACCACTTGGGGGCTTGCAATCGTGGTCCAGTGAGTGACTTTCTTCTAAGAGAAATGGGTGAATATTAAGAGATTTACCCCAGAGAATGGCAAGAGCTGGTGCATTTTCATTCTCTAGGGTGCTATGTCTCAGCAGCGCATAGGACAGGAATTCTTATTCCCACCAGGCTCTGTGCCTCCACTCAAGGGAATGGAAAGTATCCAACAGTGATAGGAAGAAAGAAAGTGCATAGGTGACCTGACTCTGAGCAAGCCATGTCCCCCTCTGAACCTCATCTCCTCCTCTAGCCACTAAGAATTTGGGCTCAGCACTCAGTAAGTATTCATTGAATCATTGGAGATAAATATACTTGCATCCCAGCCATGAGCTTTCTCTACAGCAGAGCTATTTTCCCCCCTTTTAAAAGGCCTCTTGAAATACAAGACATCATTTAAAAATGAGATCTTGCTGTAGATTGATATGCTCCAATATGAGTTGAGAAAGGGAATAAAATCACATCCATTTAAAATCTGACAGAGGAACAGGAAAATAAAACCCTCTCAGTCTAATGGCAGGGCTGAGCTGGATTTTGTTGTGATTTTTAGTTGCCATTAAGTTTCTCAGCTCTTCCGAAGGGAGATAAAACACCCTCAAGAATAGCTATGTGTTGAACTGGTGAATTTCAGAAGGATTCACACATGCAATGTGTGTTGCAAATCTTTCCTGCCTGACTTGTTTCCACTTTTCAGTTGAGGTATCTTTCTAGTGGAGACAGATGAACTCGGTGTTAGATGAATAGAGACGAAAGCAAGAAACATGGCTGGTGGCCCAAGATTCCATGTGGGAGGGGAAGAAGGGGGTCAGTGACCAAACCCAACACCTGACTGTCCCCTTGGCTCCATCCCTGCAGGGCACCCACTGGAAAATATCAGTAGAGAACCATTCTCTGAATAAGAGCGTAGTAAAATTTCTCAGTAAGGGATCCGATTATAAATCACTTGGGCTTTTCAGGTCATGCAGTCTCTGTTACTACTAGTCAGCTCCATGGTTGTAGCAGGAAAGCAGCTGTAGACACTATGTATGTGAATGGGTATGTCTGTGTTTCAAGACAACTACTTCTGAAAAGAGGCAGTGGGCCACATTTGACCCATGGGCTGCAGTCTGCTGACTCCTACTTCTGAATCATCTCGGTGGCTTCTATTTTCCAAAGAGGCAAAGAGCAAAGAGAAGGGGCTGCGGAGTCCGGATGTAGGCCTGAAATTGACTCTGCCTTTACAGGCTCATGACCTTGCGATAAATTACTCTCTGTTTCGGAGGCTCTGTGGTGGACATTTGTTGTATTTGCTGCCTAGCATCCTCTACTCCTTCTCAATATAACAAGAAAACAGGTTTTGTGGGGTTTTTATTTTGGTGGGGGGTGTCTTACCTCCTCACCACTCTCAACCCAGATGG
This sequence comes from Mesoplodon densirostris, assembly GCF_025265405.1. NCBI lineage: Eukaryota > Metazoa > Chordata > Mammalia > Artiodactyla > Ziphiidae > Mesoplodon > Mesoplodon densirostris. The sequence continues at coordinate 55,897,847 of NC_082676.1, forward strand.
TTCTTGTGAAGAGGACTCTGTTCCTGGAGCCAGAGATGAATCATGTGACCCGGGCCATACCAATCAGTCTGCACTGTCCTCCTGGCTTCAGCGACTGGTTCAAGATAAACACGTGACAAAGTCAAGCCAATCAGAGTCAAGGGGACCTATTCTAAGACCTGTGCTTGAGTTTGGAGGGAAACACGCTGAAATGATCAAGCCTCAATAACGTGGGAGCCGCTACTTGGGATCTGCAAATAAAGCCAACACATAGGACCACAGAGCCAATAGCAAGACAGACTGAGTTCTGATGTCACCATTTAAGCCCTGGCTCCAAATGGACTCAAAACCAAATTTTTCAGTTTCAAGAGATAGTAAATTAATTTCTTTTGTTTAAGCTAGTTTGAATTGAATTTTTAGTCACTTAGGTCCAAAAAGATATCCTAATCCATAATATCCTAATCTACCTCAGTTTCCTCATCTGTAAAATGGGAAGAATGATGCCTACATGATACAGTGTGTTCTGATAAGGAACTACATGAGAAACTGTACATTCTCTTTGATAAAAGGTTATGTTTTAGAATGGGGCCTCCATAATCCTTTATAACAAAATCTTTGATTAACCTAGATCCCTAAATATCAATGTTAGAAGGAAACTATTTGAGCATTTGTGAAAACCTTTATCTAGATGAAGAATTTAATGAATTTCTTGGGTTCTTATTTTTCTCAACCTAAAGATGGAGATGAGGATAGAACCCATCTCAGGAATTTTATGAGGACTAAAGGATATTATACACATGAATCTCTGAGCAGAGTACCCTGTACATAGTAGGCACTCAATGTTAGCAACCACTATTATTTTATTATTCTTTGCTGTGAAAATTTTCCAATTTCTCTACTCAGGGGAAATGGATCAGTGATTTGGGGAATAAAGGAGGCAATTTCAGCGTTAGCCAAAACAAATATAAATAAAGTCCCAAGGAGGCTTTAGCTTGAGACCAGGAAGTCTGGTTCAGACTTCAGTTACAAAGTTGAACTGTATATAGCCAAAACACTGGCGCACTTAGGCCAAGATGGAGAGACCAGAGTGGGAGAAATACAACCTGCCTTGGTTTTGTGGGGTTGTGAATTTTGAACTAATCTTGGGTGAAGCTTAGCAGTCATCCATGAGAAAGCTGTAATGAGTTGGACAATGCAGGAATGATGAAATTGACAAAGTGCAATTCTAAAACTTTGGAGTTCTCTCATAGATCAGGAAGGTTTTGGAAACATCTCCCAGCAAATGGGGTGATTATTATTTATAGCTACCCTTTATTGAACCCTCACTAAGTACCAGGCAGTACACTCAGCTGGAAAGCTTCCTCTATTCCTCACAATTACTCTATAAGGGAAGGAGTAGAGTTAATAGAATTATGCCCATTTTAAAGATGAAGTAAGTGAGGCATGGAAAGTTTAAGTGATGAAACTGCTATGTAATTCTCACAACACACAAGTAGTGGGGTAAGGAGAAAGGAATATGTACTTTGACCCTGGGAGAGCCTGGACCTTTCTATTAATTAGCATTCCTTTAGGGCATAAAGTAACCAGGAAAATAAAAAGAAAAAAGAACAACCCTGTCAACCAACTAGTGAAGCAATTAGATGAAAATCAATATTAACAAGTTTCTGCAATTCCAGTGACCCAAAGGCAAGGATTCAGGGGCCTCTGCCACTTAGCAATTTTGTAGACTTGTGGCCTAAAGGGAAGGGATGTGACACAGGAATCGATTCTTTGCCAGCTGATTAGTAGCTGGATATTTCCCAAGCAACCGGTAGACCTGTCCCAGCCAGAACCCTGAAGATGCTGCAGACAGTAATCAGTTAAATACAGAATTTATTAAGGAAGCTCTTTCTTTTAGGGAACAGAGCTTCCGGCCCTACACAGATACATAATTTGCGAAGGATGTTTTTTCTACTTCTCGACCTTGGCTACCCAAAGCACCAAGCCAAGAACAGCATCTTTGTTAACATCATTGACATTGGATTCCCTCATTTCTGCAACTGGAGAAGGTAATGAAGCTCAAGGGCACTTTTTCAGAGAGTAGGTCAAGCCCTCCAGCCAGAACAGGCCCAGGAATCTTCCTAGACTCTTCTCTCTGTTCCATGACCTTTAGCAGTCTGTCTCCAAGTACTGATGGCTCTACTTCTGTGTTCCCTCCCCTCCCCACCCAGTCCTCTCCCTCCCCTTGCCCGCAGTGTTAATTCCCATCCATGACTTCCTAGAACTACTGCAACAGCTTCCTAACTGGTCACCCAACCTCATGCTCATCCTTCCCAATCTATCCTTTACATGAAATCCACAGTGAACTTCCTACACACTTCAGGTTTGATTGTGCCATCACCCTGTTTGGATGGTCCCACCACAACAGGATAAAACTAAGCTCACAGCATGAGATAATATCCTCTAAAATTTAGCCCCATCTCTCACTCCCACTTCTTCCAGTTCCCCATCATATTGAATGATATTCAGTTCCCCAAACTTTACTTTTATAGATGCTATTTCTTCTGTCTGAATTACCTTTTTCGTCCTTCCTCATGTTTCATTGGATTAAACAAGTGGTTTAATTTTATTCACTTTTTAAAGACTGAAGTTAAGGGTTAAAAATCTCCTGAACTGAGTCAGGCACTTGTCTCTCTGCATTTCGGTGGCCTCCTCTTCTTTCCTCTTATGGTGGCTTAGAGCTATGTTCACACATTCTTTGACATACCTCTTTTCAAAATGTGGAGCCTAATTCCCCACCCCTTGAATGCAGACCAAATTTGGTGACTTGCTTCCAACAAATACCATGCAGCAGAACTGACGGAGTATGACTTATGAGGCTAGGTAATGAACGACATTACCTCCCCTTTGCTCCTTCTTGGACCACCCATTCTGGAGGAAGCCAGCTGCCATCTTGTGAGGACACTCAAGCTGCTTGTGAAGAGTAATTGAGGACTCTAGTCAACTACAGCAAGATGCAAGTGTGCCGTCTTAGAAATGGATATTCCAGTGCTAGTCAAGCTTTCGGACAATTGCAGCCTCAACCAATATCTTGACTACACCCTCATCAGAGACCCTGAGCTAAGCCACCCTGAATCTCTGGCTCACAGAAATTATAAGCATAATACTTTGTAGTTTTAAGTCACTAAACTTTGGGGTCATTCATCAGGCCTCAGTAGATAACTAATACACCTCTGGAGCCCAACTGTCTGGGTTCAATCCTGTGCTGTCCCTAAATAGATCTGTGACTTTCAGCTAGTTACTTCATTTCTGTGTGCCTCAGTTTCCTCAACTGTTAAAGAGGGAAATAATAGTAATTATTTCCTGGAGTTATTATGAGGATTAAGTGAGATAATGCATGTAAACTGCTTAGTTTAGTTCCATGCATTAAGTGCTTTGTAAACACTTACAATAATGATGGACCATCACACTATTGTAACTGTGGTTGAAATGAATCTTCCAATGGCCTGTGGGTTCAATGAGGGCAAGTCTAAATCCCATTCTTTTTTGTCACCTTCTACCTAACCCAAGCCTGGTACACTGTACCTGCTTACTACATGAAGGGCAATAACTGAATGCATGTCTTTCAAATTTATTCTGCAATCAGGAACTTGTACAGCACTGCAGCTAAGAATCTGGAATCTAAATTCAGACCTGGGTTCCAGTCAGGGCTATACTTATAGGGTTACCACTTACAGCTGTGTGATCTTAGGTAAACTATTCAACTTTGCTAAGGTTCTTGCTGCTCATCTGGAAAATAAGGATTAAATTAACCTTCATCTCAGCATTTTTTTCTGGTTATCAACTGCTGCATGACAAACTGCTAATACAGAGGTGTGTTCTCCAGAGGAACAGAACCAATCGTATATATATACATATTATATATATGATACATGGAGAGAGAGAGATTATGAAGAATTGACTCATGCAATTACAGAAACTGAGAAGTCCTACAATCTATTGTCTGGAAGATGGAGCCCCAGGAAAGCCAGTGTTGTAATTCAGTCTGAGTTCGTAGGCCTGAGAACCAGGAACACCAAGGTCCGAGGGCAAGAGAAAATGGATGTCCCAGCTCAAGTGGAAAGAACAAATTCACCTTTTCTCTACCTTTTCATTCTATTTGGGCCCTCAGTGAATTGGATGATACCCACTTTCATTGGTGAGAGCAATCATCTTTGTTCAGTCTGCCAATTGAATGTTAATCTTTTCCAGAAACACAGACATGCCCAGACATAATGTTTTACCAGCTATCTGGAAATTCCTTAGCCCAGTCAAGTTGACACATAAAATTAACCAATCACAGGAGGCTTAAAACAAAAACACATTTTGCTTGTGCATCTGTGATCAGGGCAGAGCTCAGTAGGGAAGTCTCTTCTTCAGTCCACTTGGCATCAGTGATGGCTACTCTCCCCGGGAGCTGAGAATCTGCTTCCAAGATGGGTCACCTCATGGTTTCCAGGTCAGTGCTGACTGCTGGCTGGGAGTTCAACTGAGAAGGAGGCATCTTCATGTGTCCTGGGTTTCTTCACAGCATGATGGCTGGCTTCAAGAGTGACTCTCTCAATAGAGAGAGCCAGGCAGAGCTGTATCTCCCATTGTGCAGCCTTAGAAGTCACATAGCATTACATGCACCAGCCTCTATTATTCTAGATGGTCACAAAAACCACCCAGGTGCAAGGCGAGGGGAAATAGACTTCATTTCTTAATAGGGGTGGCAAGGTTCTGTAGTACATGTGGAACAGGAAAATCCATTCTACCATGACTTTATCGTGATAATTAAATAAGACGAAAAATAAAAAGTGCTTAGCTTGGTATCTGGCATAGAATATGTGTTTTATCAATATTTGTTAGATGAATGATAAATGATAAATTTACCAACTGTGTGACATTGGGGAACTCACATAACTTTTAAACTTGAGTTTTCTCATCCATACTGTGGGACTAGTATGATAGAACTCGGGGGCTTGTTATGAAGTTCACAACACACAGTAAGCAATCAAAATATTCCAAGTCTTTGTATTATTATTATTATTATTGTTATTATTGTGACCCTAGCGATACCATTCCCCTCCTTGAGGAGCTGACTCATTTTGAGGTTGTTTATGTGTATTATGTTTATGTACCAATAGACTCCATCTCCAAGAGGACTGGGACCATCTCTCTCCTTTGGCATCTTCTATGAATCCAGTGTTGCTAAGTATGCAGTGGACACTCAATTACTGCCCACTGACTATGCAAATGTGTATTTTAGGGATCATATTAATAAATGTCTGAAGCTTGATAGTGACTATAAGAATATCTAAGGATTTATGCAAACTTTTTTCTTTCTCCATACCCATTATTTTAAGGTAGAGTAGCTTCTAATGGCCAGATAACAGCACAATGCCTTTATTTTGCCCCTTTGTTCCTAAGTTAATTATGTTAGAACATCTTCATTAAGGTCTCCAGACATGATATGTGGGGTCAATAACAGCCTAATATTAGCAAATGCCAGGCTGGAAAAGCTGAAGAGGAATGCACATTCCACTCTCCTCTGAAATGTAAACTTTCTTCATCTGTTGAACTCCAGTGATTTCAAATTTTGATCTGGGGCACCAAATAATCCAGTTATGGCTTATTTGGAAAAACAAAGGAGATAAGGCCCCCTGAAAAAAAATAGAATAAAAAAACAGTAGGCTACAACATCTCCAGGCAAAGGTGAAGGTTATACAATAATTTATCTTGTTTCTCTAGATAATGCTCCCTTTATATCCTACTCCCTTTGTCATCTGTGTGATGACATGGGAGAAGGGGAGAGGAATTGATGGAGGGAGATAAAGATTTGCTTTATAAAATCTGTAAGATCATTTCTCCCTGAGGCAAGCTGAGACCAGGACTGTGCTTGACTCATAAGGTGTGGGCACATGCTAAGATCTAAGATCCTTCCAGTCAAAGAGTTTCCATCATTTTTATGATATCGCATGATCCCCAAAGAGCCACAGTTGGTGGAAGGAGAAGATGAATCATAATAAAATAAGTATCCACATGAGATTATTCTTATTATTCCCTGTGTTTCCTTCAGATTCCCCTGGTTCAATGGGTTGACTGGTAGAATGAGTACATCAAAGTTGGAACACATCTGTATTATCCATCACTGTATCTCCAGTCCCTAGCACGGTGTACAAAATACAGGATGTGCTCAGTATAGGTTAGCTCATCCATGCATTGAACAAATATTGCAAATACTTATTGAGCATCTAGTGACATGCCAGACATTGTCCTTGACATAAATGAAGGAAAGAAGGAAGGAAGAAAAGTGACACGTGTGGAATACTCCCTAAGATCTTGCCTAGATAGGCCCTAGTCATATTTCTTATTTCTTATATGAAACCATTACCTCATTCAGTTTTCTTTTTGTTTCTCAGGTAGATTACCTGGACCTTCAGTTCCTGTTTGGGGACTGTCTTAAGCATAAAGGGTGGTAATAGGAAATTTGGGGGACTGTGTTTATTGGTGGCTGAGTAGTCAATACAAAGGAACTTGTTCAAGAGGATTTAATATCATAGATGGCAAAATGGTTCTGGGTCAAATAAAAAGGACAAGGATGAACAAAAGGGAGGTGGAATGATGAAAGGCCATACAGAGCTCGTACTTGTATAGAGAACCAGCCAGAGGGAGGCATTCAGAACTTAGGCTGTGAACTGTTAAGTAAGCGCAGGATCTTTCTTTTTATGTGGTGACATGGGGCAGGCACGTGGCTATGAGAGTTAAACAACTACATAGTAGAGGGAACAAAATCCACCCAAAGACACCCTCACTTCTGACACCAATTGTAGGTTCATAGGGTCCCCAAAGCCACTTTTAGTTTTTTGGTAGTTAGCTGGAAGGATTCACGGAACTCACAGAAAGCACTTTTGCTCACAGTTACAGTTTATTGCCAGGGAATGATACAGATTAAAATCAGTCAAGGGAGGAAGCTCGTGGGCAGAGTCCAGGAGAGGTTTCCAATTTGGAGTTTCAATCATTCTTTCTCCATGGAGTTATGTATGGATAGTGTGACTTTCTCAGCATCAGTGGGTGACCATATACACAGAGTATTGCCAACCAGGTAAACTCACCTGAGATTCTAGGGTTTTTACTGGGGCTTGATCATATACTGCTTGTGCAGCAGCCCATCTGGTGTTAGAACTGATAACGTTTGGCTAACCATTTGTCTTAAGCTCCTTCATAGGTAGAACTGATACTGTATGACCGAAAGCCTGCTTTGTAAACCACATTGTTAGACTGCCTGGTGGCCAAGACCCCAGGCAAACAAGGACACTCCTATCAGGTATGACATTCCAAGGGTCAAGGGATTGCATCCCAGTAGCCAAAAGCAAAGGTCAGACCTCTGTTTGGGCAAGATTAATTCTTCACTGCACAGTGCCCTAAAGAGGAAATGCAGATGGCCAACAGGCACCTGAAAAGATGCTCAGCATCACTAATCATCAGAGAAATGCAAATCAAACATCAAACCACAGTGAGATATCACCTCACACCTGTCAGAATGGCCATCATCAAAAAGAACACAAATAACAAATGTTGGTGAGGATGTGGAGAAAACAGGACCATTGTACACTGATGACGGGAACATACATTTGTGCAGCCACTGTGGAAAACAGTATGGAGGTTTCTTAAAAAACTAAAATTAGAAACCATATGACCCATCATTTCCACTCCAATGGAAAAAAACACAAAAACACTAATTGGAAAAGCTACATGTACCCCAATGTTCATAGCAGTGTTATTTACAGTTGCCAAGATATGGAAGCAGCCTAAGTATCCCTCAATAGATGAATGGCTAAGGAAGATGTGGCACATATACATATGCATATATATATGATGGAATACTATTCAGCCATTAAAAAGAATGAAAATTTGCTGTTTGTAGCAACTTGGGTGGGCTTGGAGGGTATTATGCTAAGTGAAGTAAATCAGGCAGAGAAAGACAAATACTGTATGATATCACTTATATGTGGAATCTTAAAAAACAACAAACTAGTGAATATACCAAAAAGAAGCAGACTCACAGACATAGAGAACAAATTAGTCATTACTAGTGGGGAGAGGGAAGCGGGGAGGGGCAATATAGGGGTAGGGGAGTAAGAGGTACAAACTATCATGTATAAAATAAGCTACAAAGATATATTGCACAACATGAGGAATATAGCCAATATTTCATAATAAGTATAAATAGAGAATAACCTTTAAAAATTATGAATCACTATATTGTACACCTGTAACTTATATAATATTGTAGATCAACTATACTTCAATCCCAAAAAAGAATAGACATTGATATCCCAGCATTGCCCCAGTGAATGATTCATTTATTTATTGCTCTGTGCAAATAATGTGCTCAGCACTGTAGGGGAAACGGTGGTTTAGAAGATAGGATTCTGGAGCTGACTCAGATGTGAGCAATAATTGGAGACATAGAGCAGGTGGAGGATGGAAAAGTGATCTAGTGATCTAGAGGGGTTAGCACTGGAGATGAAAACAGGAAAGTTAAAGTGCACAGTCTAAGGGGGCATGGGACTCCCAGGTCTTATTCCAGAAGAGTGAGAATGAGAAAGTCCACCCATGTGGCCAATGCATGGTGATCAGTCATTCAGATTCATGGAAAACAGACAAACAGGAGTCACCAGCCAGATCTTTACCCCATTTTATTTTCTTTCTAGAACTTACTATGTCTGACATTATCTGGTTTTCTTATTCCTTTCTTTAGTGTTTATCCCTCCCAGTAGGATAAGGGAGGATGGTTGCCTTTCTCACCAATCTATTTCCAGGTCCCAGAAGAGTGCCTAGCACAAGGAAGACACTCATTATTCATTCGTTAAATGAATTTTATTCCAACCCCATACCATAAGAAGGATCTCTGAACTTTCTACCTACAGGATTTAGATTTCTCCAGCTAAAACCAAAGAGAAACTCACAGCCACCAACAGTGTCTAGCTCTAAGTCAACTCATGTTCATTTTTTTCCAGCAAGATAGAGATGCATTGTATCAGGGGGAACAGGAGGCTGTGGTTCATTTGTCCATTTAGGTCCACTTAAAAGCTGAGGGGTAATTGTAGATGCAAAACTGTTGCCTTTAACTGTAAAAACTCCACACTGAGTTAATAAAGAATCGGGCACTTAGCTTTATGTTTTCGCATCTTAACACATGAAGGCATTTTTCGAAGGGTTGAATGAACGTAATTATCAATTTCCACATGTATATTACTATTCAGCTAGGATAGGGCAAATACTTCTGAATAACAGGCTGTTTAGGAATGGGAATGAGCACTGCTACTCACTGCTCTCATCCACCAGGTGCAAGTTTGTGTCACTTTCTTTTGACTCCATTTTATCCATTTCCACATAAATCTCTGGTGAATGCAAAACACTGAAGCTGCTCTTGAAATCAATCCAATGGGGGACAAGATGGACTTTGACTTCACTTTCTGTAGAGGAAATTAGAGATACATCCTGATTGGGAGAGTATATATATTGGCAGGGAATAACGTGGGGGCAATGCAGAGGTGGACTCCTCATATTTACTGGCAGATAAGAAATTCAGACAAAGACGGGGCAGAGGATGATGCAGAATATTGAGAAAAGGGGAATCTTGGGCTTCCCTGGTGGTGCGGTGGTTGAGAGTCCATCTGCCGATGCAGGGGACACGGGTTCATGCCCCGGTCTGGGAAGATCCCACATGCCACAGAGCGGCTGGGCCCGTGAGCCATGGCCGCTGAACCTGCGCGTCCGGAGCCTGTGCTCTGCAACGGGAGAGGCCACAGCAGTGAGAGGCCCACGTACCGCAAAAAAAAAAAGACTATGCATACACAGGCATCAGAGCAAGTCTGCCTGGATTTGAATCCTAATTCCACCCCTTACTACCTATATGACTTTGGGTAAATCTAACTCTTTTCTTCCTCATCTGTAAAACAAGGATGACAGCCCACAGCTAGAATTATTGTGAGAGTTAAATGAGTTTTTTCGATGCTTGGCATGTAGTGATCAATCATCAAATATTTTCTATGATGATATTTAATACTTTAAACAGAGGATGCATGAGTGTGAGTCTGGGTGGAAAGTAGAATGGTGTCAGTGAAGGCAAAATCCCTTCCTAAAGCGCCTCTCATACTCTGCCAGCCTCTCCTAGTCCTTTTTCCTTCTGCCTGAATCTCTCCCCTCCATTCTCTCCTTAGTGGTTTAATTGGCATAGTTTCTCTTATAGGGAAAGAGGGTGTACAATGGTTCTGGAAACTTCAACTTTTTACAACTGTGCATGTTTGGTCAAATGTGTCCTATAGGGGGAGCCATTCCCTTTCCCTCTCTGCTTCTTACAACCAGTCCGTAGAAGACTTCTGTCCTCTCAAAAGGATCAAGTGATATGGTTGCCATCTTATTACCTCTCACTAACCCTTGAAGGGGAGAGAGTTGTTTATTTGACTTATGAGATGAGGGGATTATAACATAAATTGGATCAGCCTTCTCTATTGGAAAGAATTAATGTGCTAAACACAGTAGACCCCTCTTTTTCTCACCTCTTTTCTCTTGATGAGAGTGAGGTAAGCTATGGTTTTTCACACAGCTGGACAATGGTCAACCAGACCTAAATCTTCACCTTTGTGGGCCCTTCTATTATTTAGCAATTGACATAAAACACGGTACCTCAGGGCTTCCCTGGTGGCGCAGTGGTTAGGAGTCTGCCTGCCGATGCAGGGGACACGGGTTCGTGTCCCGGTCCGGGAGGATCCCACGTGCCGCAGAGCGGCTGGGCCCGTGAGCCATGGCCGCTGAGCCTGCGCGTCCGGAGCCTGTGCTCTGCAATGGGAGAGGCCACAGCAGTGAGAGGCCCGCGTACTGCCAAAAAAAAAAAAAAAAAAAAAAAGATGCATAGTGAACGCTGGGGTTGAAAGGTTGAGCTAAAGAGCTTAGGGTTTTTATTATACCCACCTACCGGAAACCACTGAAGGTCTTTATATTGTTGAATGATGTGATCTGCCTTCCTTTGGAAAGATAACCTTGTCTCCTGTTAGGAAGAGGAAGAAGAGCTTTACACCCGCCTGATCTGTAAGTCAAGAGACTTTTGATGTCAAATAATGCTCCTTTCTCCACCCACCTGCTTTGTTTAGCCCTTTTGTTCCTCTCAGGAACATAGCTAAGTGCTTCTACTTCACAAACCTGGAAGCCAGCTCTTTTTAATAACATATCGGATTCTGGACACACACACACACACACACACACACACACACACACACACGCACGCACGCGCACACACACACACACACACACACACCCAGAAATAACGGCTGGGATAAGAAGTAAAGCCCCAGTTTGAGGCTCTTTCTTGTCTTCTCCTCCTGAAGCATCTATAATTAGACTGGGGAGAAATGCTTTCATTTCATGCTATTTCAAGTAAGATCATTAGCAGGCTTCGGCCGGATCTTTATTATTCCTGTGCATGCTACCTCTATAAAGTTGAGAGCAACAATGGGGCTCTACTTATCTTCAGGAAACCAGCCCATTCTTTTGATGAAGGAAAAATGGCCCCAGCCCGAGGTTGCCATAGACACTGGAGAAGGCTGTCACAGAGCTGCAGCATACCTATTTCCTGGTGACATGCAGAATTAGAGGTATTGGGGAATCAGAGGGAAAACTAGCCTGATGAAACAGAGGGTTCCTTCAGCTTCTGCTGACATACTTCTTCGCAGAAGCAACCTGCTCAAGCCCCTTCTCCCCTCCTCCCTTAAGCCAGGTGAATGAATTTGAATCCCAAGGATGGAGACAGTAACCTCCAGGTTTAGGTCAAATTCAAAGACCTTCCTTAAACCACATCAGTGGCTTCCCATGGTTCCAAACTTCTTGACGTGCGTACAAGCTCTGAAAGGTCTGTCACCTGCCAGCGTCTCCACTTTCCTCAGTCACTCTGCTACTGCCATACTGTCCTCCTTTGGGTTCATAAATACACAACACATTTTCCCACCCAGGAGACCTTCATCCCTGGTGTGTCCCCCCTTCCTAAATTCTCTCACTCTTGCCCCTTGTGTGGCTGGCTCTCTTGTTGTCCAGGCCTCATTTGAAGGTTGCTCTCCCCGGAGACCCTGTCTGACCATGATTATATCTACAAGAGTTCCTCCACCCCAGTTATTCTCCATCACATCATCTTGGTTCTTGCCTGGTAATTTTCACCATCTATGATTATCTTTTATTTACTGTTTGCTTATTTATGGCTGATCTCCCGCACTAGGGTGCAAGCTGTGTAAAGGCAGGTGCCTCATAGATGTATCTGTTCATTTTTGCTTGGTTTCCTTCCACAGCTGACGCTGAGGCAAGGATTCAAGTGCAAATGGTTTATTTGGGAGGTGAAGGGAGTGCAGTCAGTGGATGGGAGTGAGACAAGGAAAAGAAGACAGCCAGTAAAGGTCCATGATAACAAGGTCCAATTCTGTATGGCTTATACACATCAGAAGTTTATTTCTCATAGTTTTGAACAGTTCTGGAGGCTGGAAGTCTGAGATCAGGATGCCAGCAGGGTCAGGTTCAGGTGCAGGTTGCAGATGGCCAACTTCTCCTTGTGTCCTTTCATGGTGGAAGGGGAAGGGAGCTCTCTGGGGTCTCTTGTATAAGGGCACTCATCCCATTCATAAAGGTCCCACCGTCACTTCCCAAAGTCCCCAAATACCATCACATTGGATGTTAAGTTTTAACATGTGAGTTTGGGGGGACAAAAAAACATTCAGTCTATAGTAGGTGTGTTATCAAGTGACTTACCATTGGGGCATCTGGAGTATGATACTCCTTGGGACTCTAGGAGCCAGTGTAGACACAGATTCAGAGTTGTCCCACCTGAGGAGTGAGTGATAGGGCTGGGGTAGTTACACATTAGCTCCCATCAGTCATTGAAGGCTGTTCTCAGGGAGAGGGAAGTCTCCAGCTCTGTCATCCTGACAGGTCCATCAGCAGAGCAGGCTCTAGTGGCCAGAGGAAATCTTCAAGTAAAGACTTGTGGATGCCAGCACTGAGAGTTGGGTTGTGTGTACTATACTGATAAGGCCTAAGAGGAAATGGAGGGGATCCTGATAGCATATGTCACAGTGCTTCACAGACATTTGTTGACTGAATGCATGAATGAATGAATGAATGAATGAATGAATTCTTTGCCTTTTGCTGCAGCTAATATCTGACCCTCAAGAAATGTTCAACAACTAGCACACATTAAGAAGAAAAAGCACAGATTTTCAACTCAGGCAGAGCTGGGTTCAGATCCAGCTAGGTGACCTTAAACAAATTACATGGCCTCTCTGAGTCTCAGTTTCCCCACCTGTAAAATGGAGAATAATAACTCCCGCCTTGGGGAATTATTTTAAAATGATTAGAGACAGTGTAAACCAAGTTCATAATTGCATCTGGCACACAGTAGGTGACCAATAAATCTCACCTCTCTTTGCCATGAAAGAGGAGCAAGTTCTACATGGCAGTGTGTGGTTAAGGGCTAAATTGAACAACAAAAATTAGGAGACCCACGAAAGCTGGAGTGGTCATGAATAGCTTCTAGAGGGGGAGATATGTTTTGAAGAATGTGTAGGGTTAGGGTGGATCTGGGTGAGATTTGAGACTAAGAATAATAATCACTTCTACTTATCAGAGGCTCACCACGTCTTAGACCCTGTGGGAAGCACTTCGTATACATATTTCCTAATCTGCACAATATTACCCTATGAGGTAGGTATTACTACCCCCACTGCCCTCAACCCTGAAGATGAAAAAACTAAAGGATAAGTTACTTACCTGAGGCCACTCAGCAAGTAAGTAGAGGAGTACAGACTCTAAGTAAGAATTGTCTTAGAGAGCTTTGTAGGGAAGAGATAATGTAGTTCTTCCCAGAAGGTACCTACAACATAAAGGTGGGGGCAGGACATGTGGGTGGGAGCAACTCAGCAGGAATGATGGGAACCACATGGAAATGAAGGCTGGCCAAAAATATGGGCTTATGTGAGGGCTACACATAATTAAAGGGATGCAAGGGTCAAGATGCAGTGTTTTTAAATTGAGGTGAAAGTTACATACAATGAGTACACACATATTGATGGTACAACCCAACGAATTTGTTCCTCTGTGTACACCCATATAAGCACCAGCCAGATCAAGATGTACAATGTTTCCATCACTCTAGAAGTTTCCCTCATGTCCCTTTTCAATCAACAACTCCCTCCCCACCACCCCAGGGACTCACTCTTCCACCTTTTATCCCCAAAGATCCAGTTTTTAAAGTAACATCTTTTTAATGCATAAAAGAAATAGATGCTTGTAGAAAACTCACATCATGACAAAAAGATTGAAAGGAATAAGTGAAATCACCCATCATCCTATAGCTCAGAAGTAACCACCTTGAACATTTTGATTTATTCCTTTCTGTCTTTACATTTTTAAATTTTTAACTTGGAACCATACTATATATTCAATTTTATATTCTGTTTTTTAAATTAATCATTAGGACAGAAGCATCTTCCCAGGTGAATTACAAATTCTTTGTAAACTTCATTTTACATGACTTCAAATATTCCATTAAGGAATTCAGCAAAAAGTGCTTACCAATTCTACATATTGGCTGTTTGAGTTTGTTTCCAATGTTTCATAGTAATGAACACCTTTTTCCGTAAACTTGTCTGGATTTCAGACTGTTTGATTAGAATGGGAGTGGAAGTGATTAAAATAACACTTTTTTTTTCTTGCGGGGGTGGGGGGCGGTGCACTGCACGGCTTCTGCATCTGAGTTATCCAACCAGGGATCAAACCCGGACCCTTGGCAGTGAAAGTGTGGAGTCCTAACCACTGGACCCAGGGAACTCCCCAAAATATTACGTATTCTTCAAACCCTTGATACATATGAGTCAACCAGCTTTCCAGAACAGACCTACTTACATTCCTATCATCTGGGTCCACAAAGGGTACCATTGAAGTTCAAGCTCATCAGCCTTAAGCACCATGGTGTTTCTGTTAAACTTGAAGGACTGCTTGGGAAAGCTCAGAAAAACTCTCCTACCAAAAGCTCCACACTGAAGAATGGATGCTGGTTTATTTTTCCTCTCCTATTCTTTAATGCTGAGACATTCTGAATAGGTAACCTCGTAAATGACTCTGGCTCAACATCTGGAGCCATCAAGGACTCATGAGTAGGGAAGACAGACAAGAGACATTTGTGGGCTGTCTTGGAGCAGGGTCACAGATGGCCTCTGTTATATAACCTCCTTCTGAAGAGTACATTCTGCCCACCTCTCATTTCATCACGGGCGTGAAGGAAGACATTGACAGACCCAGTCTGTGACTTGAGCATCTTCAAAGGGGGACTTTGTGAGGATAGGAGCCACGTGAGAGCTGATAATTACAGTGGAGCGTGCCCCCAAGAGGCATAATGATCAGGGCATACCTAATATTTAGGTCAGACTCCATAAATGGCCTTTGAAGGCTGTTTAAAATTACCCTTCCATCTCCAGGAAATCTGGCCTTTTGCACTGGAATCAAAGGCCCAAGTATATGTGCAAATCTGTCAATAGGACACTTCCAAACTTGCTTCCCGGAAAACCACTCCAACGAAAATTCTCCACCGTGGACAGGAAAACTCCCTTCTCACAGACTTTCAAAAAGCCCCAAAGAGTAAGTGCAATGATGGCTGTGTCTGGGAGCCAGAGGCTCCTGTGAACAGGTGGTCTCCTTCCAAACCCACCTTGGAAGTACTGCTTCCTCGTCTAAGGTTGGATACCCTTGAGCCTGTGCTTATGAACATGGCTACCTTCTCCAGGTTCTTCTCTCTGTGACTTTGGCTAACACAATGGCCACTATCACTCAATTACTTTCCTATCTCTATTCTCAAGTCCATCATGCATTATAGTGATGGGCACATGATGATTTTTGTTGTGAGTGTGTGTGTGTGTGTGTGTGTGTGCATTTTCTAGGATCCATTATTAGGTGCTGTCATGTTCATCCATAACAGTAGTTATGACATTTCTGTGACAATTATTTACTACCTGGGGAAAAAAGAAAAAAAGGAATGTTGTGTGTGGTAAACAATGTGCAGCTGGTGAATTTATAGTCTCTGAAACCCCCGAACCCTGACATCCTTGGTTCCTTTATGTATATTCTGTGATTTGCAGTTTATAATGCACGGCCACCCACTCCCCCACCAAAATGAGTCCAGTTTCCATGCAGCCATGTCATGAGGCCAGGGACTGCGCAACAAAGGACCAACCCTTCTGAACATCCCTGTCATTCCTCCCAGAGTCCCTGCCACCTCCTCAGGACACTGTGAACGTGTAGGATGCAAGTCCCCAATACATTTGGAATGCAAACCACCACTTCTAAAATTAGGAACACCCCTGTTGCTCCTGCAGCTTCTGATTCAATGAACTCAAAACACCCCTCTGCCATCTCCCCAATTCACATACTCTCTTAATGGATTTTGAGGAATAAAAATCAGAAAGGGATATGAAGATGTCTTCAGCCTTGACCAAATACACTCAAGACAAAGGTACATAAGTGCCAGGCTTTCTTATTCTCTTCTTCCTCCTCCTTTTTTTTTTCATGGTTAATACAATATTTATTATACCCAAGCAATGATAAACAGTAAAAGGAGAAACAGCTAACACTGCTTTCTGTACTCTACCCAGGACCAGATGCCAACACCATTATAATCTCCTCCTGACAGCTCCCTCCCTCCATATTGTCCAGGCTCTTCTGTCTTTGTGGAATTCTCTTGTTTAATTAGCCATGTCCTAAACGTAAGGCCAGACACTATAAAACTCTTAGAGGAAAACATAGGCAGAACACTCTATGACATAAATCACAGCAAGATCCTTTTTGACCCACCTCCTAGAGAAATGGAAATAAAGACAAAAATAAACACATGGGACCTAATGAAACTTAAAAGCTTTTGCACACCAAAGCAAAACATAAACAAGACAAAAAGACAACCCTCAGAATGGGAGAAAATATTTGCTAACAAAGCAACTGACAAAGGATTAATCTCAAATTTTACAAGCAGCTCATGCAGCTCAATGTCAAAAAAACAAATAACCCAATCCAAAAATGGGCAGAAGAACTAAATAGACATTCTCCAAAGAAGATATACAGATTGCCAACAAACACATGAAAGAATGGTCAACATCACTAATCATTAGAGAAATGCAAATCAAAACTACAATAAGGTATCACCTCACACCAGTCAGAATGGCCATCATCAAAAAATCTACAAACAATAAATGCTGGAGAGGGTGTGGAGAAAAGGGAACCCTCTTGCACTGTTTTTGGGAATGTAAATTGATACAGCCACTATGGAGAACAGTATGGAGGTTCCTTAAAAAACTAAAAATAGAACTACCATATGACCCAGCAATCCCACTACTGGGCATATACTCTGAGAAACCATAATTCAAAAAGAGTCATGTACCAAAATGTTCATTGCAGCTCTATTTACAATAGCCAGACATGGAAGCAACCTAAGTGTCCATCGACAGATGAATGGATAAAGAAGATGTGGCACATATATACAATGGAATACTACTCAGCCATAAAAAGAAACAAAATTGAGTTATTTGTAGTGAGGTGGATGGACCTGGAGTCTGTCATACAGAGTGAAGTAAGTCAGAAAGAGAAAAACAAATACTGTATGCTAGCACATATATATGGAATCTAAAAAAAAAAAATTTGGTTCTGAAGAACCTAGGGGCAGGACAGGAATAAAGACACAGACGTAGAGAATGGACTTGAGGACACGGGGAGGGGGAAGGGTAAGCTGGGGCGAAGTGAGAGAGTGGCATGGACATATATACACTACCAAATGTAAAATAGATAGCTAGTGGGAAGCAGCCACATAGCACAAGGAGATCAGCTCGGTGCTTTGTGACCACGTAGAGGGGTGGGATAGGGAGGGTGGGAGGGAGATGCAAGAGGGAGAAGATATGGGGATATATGTATATCTATAGCTGATTCACTTTGTTATAAAGCAGAAACTAACACACCACTGTAAAGCAATTATACTCCAATAAAGATGTTAAAATAAAAAATTAGCCATGTCTTTTCCCCCAGTTTTATTAAGAAATAATTGACATACATCACTGTGTAAGTTCAAGGTATAGCGCATGATGGTTTGATTCATGTAGATTGTGATCACCACGATAGGTTCAGCTAACGTCTATCTTCTCATATAGATACAATAATAAGAAAGTAAAAAAAAATTTTTTTCTTGCAATGAGAACTCCTAGAGTTTACTCTCTCTCAACAACTTATATGTCACACAGCAGTGTTAGCTGTAGTCACTGGGCTGTACATTACATCTGTAGTACTTATTTATCTTATAACTGGAAGTTTGTACCTTTTGATTTTGTTTTTTGTTTTAGATTCCACATATAAGTGAATCATACAGTATTGGTCTTTTTCTGTCTGACTTATTTCACTTAGAATAATGCCTTTAAGTTCCATCTCTGTTGTTGCAAATTGTAGGATTTCCTCATTTTTTAGGGCTGAATACTATTCCATTGTATACATATACTACAACTTCTTTATCCATTCATCTGTCAATGGACATTTAGGTTGCTTCCATGTCTTGGTAACTGTACATAAATCCTGCTGTGAACATGGGGGTGCAGATATCTTTTTGAGTTAGCGTTTTCATTTCCTTTGGATCCATTCCCAGAAGTGAAATTGCTGGATCATATGGTTGTTTTATTTTTAATTATTTGAGGAGCCTCCATAACATTTTCCATAGTGGCTGTGCCAATTTACAGTCCCACCAACAGTGCACGAGGGTTCCCTTTTCTCCACATTCATGCCAGTATTTATCACTTGTCTTTTCGATGATGGCTATTCTTTCAGGCAGAAGGTAATATTTCACTGTGGTTTTATTTGCCTCACTGAACTCATAACACCAAATTAGATTTTTGGTTTTTATAGGTTATGAGTGACTTTCAGGCAAAGACCAATTTGGTTCCCTTACGTTTGCCTTCCTAGGGTTTAACTCAGTGTCAAGCACATAGTATAGGTGCTCAGCAAATGTTTTAAATATATGAATAAACCTGCCCTCTAGTTTATATAAATAATAATAGTACTTACAATGAGTGCTTGCTATGTGCTAGACAACATTCTAAGTGTCTCTTTTGCACACACTAAACCCTTACTGGTCCAGGAGATAATATTATTATCCTTCATTTTACAGATGAGGAAATGGAGGCCCAGAGAGTTTCAGCAACTTGCCCGAAGTCACACCTTTTCTGGTAGGTGGTGGAGTCAGGATTTGAATCCAAGTCACCCAACTTCAAGTAGAATCCGTAAGTTGAGCCTACCATTATTTTATATTATCCTCTGAATGATAATGAAGACCGAAGGGTTCAATCATAGGAAAAGAGTAGTGAATAAAGTGATTTCAGATTGACCTAAGAATACACTTCCTTTCCACCATCACTAATACTTATGCCAATATATGTTCATTCATTTGTTCCTTCCTTTGCTCCTTCTACAAATATTTACTGACTGACTACCATGTTCTAGGAACTGTTCCATGGATTGGCTTTCAGTAATGAACAGAAAAGGACATCAGTCTTTATCTCCACAGAGCTTAAAATCTAAATTCATTTCAAGTTATCTCTCTTTCAACAAACATCTCCTGAGAACCTCCTATGTGCCAAGATCATGCTAGGTTCTAGAGATACAAAAATGAATCTGGAAGAGTCCAAGCTCCTTTAAGAATTCATAATTGGTAGGGGAGACAGACACAATAGCAATAATTAAGATGGAAAGAGAGACAAATTAAAAAATGATATAATCTTCCTGAAAGCAATTTTCAAAAGTGAAAATAGATAGATAGATAAATAAATAAATAAATAGATAGATAGATAGATAGATAGAAAGAGGTGAAAAAGAACAGAAATTTGTGTGAGGGGGATGAATCCAACTCTAGGACTCTATGGAAGGCTTCCTGGAGAGGATATGGCTGTCCCTGAATTTGAGGCATCTCCAGATGTCAACCAGGTGAAGAAAGTTGGGACAGCTCCAGCAAAAGCATAGAGATAAAGAAATACTCCTCTGTGTGCCTACCTATAAGCATTTTGGTGTTTCTAGAGAAAGTGAGAAGCAAGGACAGGAGATAAAGTCAGAGAACATAGGAACATGGGCCATAGGACACGCTGGAGAAATAAAGAAAATGTTTTCACTCAATTTCGTTTCTTTTTATGGCTGAGTAGTATTGCATTGTATATATGTGCCACATCTGCTTTATCCATTCATCTGTTGATGGACACTTAGGTTGCTTCCATGTCCTGGCTATTGTAAATAGAGCTGCAAGGAACATTTTGGTACATGACTCTTTTTGAATTATGGTTTTCTCAGGGTATATGCCCAGTAGTGGGATTGCTGGGTCATATGGTAGTTCTATTTGTAGTTTTTTAAGGAACCTCCATACTGTTCTTCATAGTGGCTGTATCAATTTACATTCCCAAAAACAGTGCAAGAGGGTTCCCTTTTCTCCACACCCTCTCCAGCATTTATTGTTTCTAGATTTTTTTGATGATGGCCATTCTGACCGGTGTGAGATGATATCTCATTGTAGTTTTGATTTGCATTTCTCTAATGATTAATGATGTTGAGCATCCTTTCATGTGTTTGTTGACAATCTGTATATCTTCTTTGGAGAAATGTCTCTTTAGGTCTTCTGCCCATTTTTGGATTGGGTTGTTTATTGAGCTGCATGAGCTGCTTATAAATTTTGGAGATTAATCCTTTGTCAGTTGCTTCATTTGCAAATATTTTCTCCTATTCTGAGGGTTGTCTTTTGGTCTTGTTTATGGTTTCCTTCGCTGTGCAAAAGCTTTTAAGTTTCATTAGGTCCCATTTGTTTCTTTTTGTTTTTATTTCCATTTCTCTAGGAGGTGGGTCAAAAAGGATCTTGCTGTGATTTATGTCATAGAGTGTTCTGAGGTGGATGGACCTAGAGTCTGTCATACAGAGTGAAGTAAGTCAGAAAGAGAAAGACAAATACCGTATGCTAACACATATATATGGAATCTAAAAAAAAAAAAATGTCATGAAAAACCTAGGGGTAAGAAGGGAATAAAGACACCGACCTGCTAGAGCATGGACTTGAGGATATGCGGAGGGGGAAGGGTAAGCTGTGACAAAGTGAGAGAGTGGCATGGACATATATACACTACCAAACGTAAAATAGATAGCTAGTGGGAAGCAGCCACATAGCACAGGGAGATCAGCTCGGTGCTTTGTGACCACCTAGAGGGGTGGGATAGGGAGGGTGGGAGGGAGGGAGACGTAAGAGGGAAGGGATATGGGAACATATGTATATGTATAACTGATTCACTTTGTTCTAAAGCAGAAACTAACACACCATTGTAAAGCAATTATACTCCAATAAAGATGTAAAAAAAAAATTCCACACACAAAAAAAACACCTATGAGAGCTTCCATTTTCTACATCATATTGGACAGAAATAAAAAGTAAACAAACTGGTCTTCATGGAGCAGAGAGGAGGTCATCTTCCTTCTAAGATGAGTTGTATAAAACTTAGATCTTGGGAGACAGCTATGATATGAATGATTATTGCTTCTCCGAGCCAAGAAATACTTCAGATAAGACGCTGGACTCCTGCTTTGTATGAGAAGGAAACTGCCCTTAAACAAGATTGATGTTCAGGTTCAGATTATTCCATAAGCAACAGAAAATAATGTCAAGGGGGGAGAAACATGAATAAAGACAGGCCTGAGAAGAATAATAAAGGGGCATTAGTGTGTGGTTTATGATGCGTGGCATTTTATTAATGTTAAACTTTCCCAGGTGTGTTATATAAGTCACAGAACAAGGCAATGGGTGGAAGTTTTATTTTGTTGTGTGAACAATGAGTGCCTGAGAACTAAATAAAAATAAAGGGGTTTGGGAACTTGGGGAGCTGATTACCAGGGCATAAATTGATCATAAGAACTATATCCCACCATATACCAACAAAACAACCAACACCATTTATGTTTGTTTGCTACTTTAAAGATTATCAAATGCTTTCACAATGCATTATTCATCTGATTTTATCTCAGCCCTGGGAAGTAGAAATTATAACATCCCCATTTTATAGATAATGGAGAATGAGACAGATGAGTCTTGCTCAAGATCTTTCAGCCAGTAAGGAGCCAGACTGGAATTCAAACTCAGGTGCACTGACTCTAAAATGAATTCATTTTGTCTGTGTAACACCTCCTCCAAAAGCCCCGTCCTAGCAAACATTTTTCTTTTTTTTTTTAATTGGGGTATCGTTGCTTTACAATGTTATGTTAATTTCTGCTGTACATAAAAATGAATCAGCTATATGTATACATCTATCCCCTTCCTCTTGGACCTCCCTCTCACCTCTACCGCCGCCCCCACCCCCATTAGTGAGAATTCCTCCGTTCCCCTAGTCTCAAAGTCACATTTGACAATTAGCCTTGATAAAAACCTCTTCAATAGAGATGAAGTTCATATATTTGGAGTAGTTGGAATCCCAGTAACTGTTTTCTACTTTTCTCTAGTGAACTTCCTCCAGAGAAATGGCTTGCTGTCTCAAAAGAAAAGAAGTGTGGTCAAAAGTCCTCTTACGGGCAGCCTAGTACTGTTTTCTTCAGTTATAACTCTGGAGAAGCAAAGCAGCCTCTCAAAACCGGAGGAGAGTAGGGTAAATTCAGTAACCCAACCTAGTCTTATTTTATTTGCAGTGTGTTGTTTTGAGCCATTTTTTCTTTCATTTTAACCTTTTATTTTGAAATCATTATAGATTCACTGGAAGTTGCAAAAACAGTATAGAGTCCCGTGTACTCTTCCCCCAGCTTTCCCCAGTGGTAAACATCTAACAAATCTATAGTATAATATCACTGCAGAGCATTTAAAAAATTTTTTCTGAATTAGTTACCAAAACTAAAACAAAACAAACAAGTATTGGCAACAGGGCTTCCCTGGTGGCGCAGTGGTTGAGAGTCCGCCTGCTGATGCAGGGGACATGAGTTCATGCCCCGGTCTGGGAGGATCCCACATGCCGCGGAGCGGCTGGGCCCGTGAGCCATGGCCGCTGAGCCTGCGCGTCCGGAGCCTGTGCTCCGCAACGGGAGAAGCCACAATAGTGAGAGGCCCGCGTACCGCAAAAAATATATATACATATATATATTGGCAACAAAACTAGGAGATCTAACATAAAAGTTAGAGTTCTGGTCTTTCTTGGAAACTTGGAAGATCTGGCAATGTGGTCCTGCATGGGCACTATAGGTGGCTGGTAATGGCTGCCCCTTGCCCACAGGCAAGCACCTTCCAGGTCTGTGAGGCTTCCTTCACTTGTGTTACTGCCTGGCCTCTGAAGGCAGCTGAGTTTTAACTGCATTCTTCAGAAAGGGAGTTATTTTTATTATTATTAAGTTGTAATTAACATACAATATTGTATTAGTTTCAGTGATATGATTTTTTATACATTATGAAATAATCACTATATTAAGTCCTGTTACCATCTGTCACCATACAAAGTTGTTACAATATTATTGACTATATTCCCTACTGTTCAAAATAGCCAAGATATGGAAGCAACGTAAGTGTCCATCAACAGATGAATGGGTAAAGATGTGAGATACGTATATGTACACAGATACACAATGGAATATTACTCAGCCAAAAAAAGAAAGAAGTCTTGCCATTTGCAACAGCATAGATGGACCTTGACAGTATTATGCTAAGTGAAATAAGTCAGACAGAGAAAGACAAATACCGTAGGATTTCACTATTATGTAGAATATAAAAAACAAATGAGCAAACAAAACAGAAGGGGAAGTTCTGAATGATCTTTGTGTACCTTTCTAGCACTTCCCTTAAGGCATTGGCTTCAGACCCACACATAAGAGCTCCAGGTCAGAACACCTCTGAAACCAGGGTTCTTAAACTGGGGTCCACAGATCCCTACTGTTGGGATTTGGTTATTCAAGGAACCTCTGGAAAGTGTGGGACATTTTTGTGTCTTAAGATCCTAGAAGGTTTAAGCATTTCCAGTTTATAAAGATACATTATTGTCATCTATGTTTCCTGCTCTGTGACTCAGCTCACAGCTCCCCTATAGACAGAAATGGAGCCTCAAGCATACCTCACATATGTTTCTTCAGCTGCTTTTATCTTTCCTTGGGTCACTGTGAAAGAAAATTTACTCCTTCGCTGCCATCTACCGTTCCTCTCCACTCCCTTCCCAGCCCCCATCAATTTATCTAATTATTGCTGTTGTGAGTTGGATTAATCCCAGGCCTTAGAACATGCCCATATCCCTTCTTTAAGCAAAACATATGCAGGTTTTAGCCTAATGGAAAAGACATTTGGAAATGAAATTTGAAGCAGAAAAAAGGAGACTGTTAACAGAATAACTAGGAGACATGCTAAGAGATAGCCAGTGTTGACATTTCCAAATCTGGATGTCTTGTATTTACTCTGTTTTAAAGCCAGACAATGTCCTCCTTTCTTTTTCTCCTCCATTAAAGGGACTTTATCCCTGGTTCCCCAAACAGCAGGGAACTGGACAGATTGAATCCAATGACCGACAACTCTCCCCTAAAGCCAAAGAGAGGAGGAGAAGATCACTGCTGGGTAAAGCGAAGGCATTAAAGGGATAGGGTGCCGTGAATTGGGAATGGGAAGTAGAGGAGATATAAAGGGGAGAAGTTTCCTTTTAAGGAAAGCGAGCCCCAAGTATCTGAAATGAACCCACACACATACACACACTCACTATTAAAAAGCCATCTGCAAATCCGTAGATTCTATGGGGGCATTTGAGAGCATAATATTAAGACTGAGAATGTACCAGGCCTCTCCTCCTCCAGTAAGTGTAGAAAGACCATGACCCTCCCAGAACACACATCCTCCTCCTTTGTGCCTAAGTTTTAACTCAGCCCCGTAATAACATTTCATCTAATCATAGCCCCAGCTGCCCATGCTGGTAAATCATTGAGATCACTGCCGCTCTAATGGAAAGTTTGGAAGGTCAAAAGAAGCAGAGTTGGCTCCCAGCTGGGCTTTTGAGAGCTGACCTTTTATTTCCTCTTGTGGCTCTTCGGCAGAAACAATTTTATTTCCTCTTGTGGCTCTTCGGCTCTTTGGCAGAAGCAATTTCCCAAGAAGGTCCCCGTAATTGGGTTTAACACAATGGCAGCAGCAAAGACACTTAAGAAGATGGAGACTCAGACTCAAATTCAAGGAATTAAAAATTTGAGAGCTCAAGGGGCCACCAAAAGCCGTTTGCTCCAGTCTCTTGCCTTCAGTTTCAACCATTCTTTTATTAAGATGTAAGAAGTCCTCCCCCTTGGCCCCCATATTCCAGGTACGTCACACCTGAAAGATAGGCTCTCCTAGATAGGCAGTTCTAGAATCACTTCAGGTAACCTTTTAAGTGTACTTTATCAAATAAAAATGTCCCAAGGGACTTCCCTGGCAATCCAGTGGTTAGGGCCCCATGCTACCACTGCAGGGGCCACGGGTTTGATCACTGGTTGGGGAACTAAGATCCCACATGCCCCCAGTGCGGCCACAAAAACAAAATGTCCCAAGCACTGTGCCTGCATATCCCTGGCTTTCTTTTTAAGTCAGCTTCTTGAGTTTTTCTCATTAGCGGAGATGGAAGCCATCACCTCGTTTTGCAAAGGGATGAAGACAATAATTAAGTTGCTGTGTCATCTTTTCCTTTCTGGGCAAACTAATCCCAATTATTTTTAACCTTTTCACATGGGCCCTTTTTTTTGACCTTCTAATGAATTTTTACTGCTTACCTCTGGTCCTTCTCTAGAGATTACATATTCTTCACAGTTTGCCAAAGCTTTTCCATAGTAATAATGAAATAATTACTATTTTCTCCCTCATTGTAATAGCAGACTCCCATTTTTGAGAAATATCTAACAACAATTATATGCCTAATTTACAGCTACATTTCTGCAATGACATTCCTACCAAATACGTCAGCTACGCTCTTTTTTTTTTCAGCTAAGTGTTTTACCTACAAAAAAATGATTATTGAAGATATTTTCAATTAGTTACTGAGGCCCTACTGGGTATGTAAGAGTGTGCTACGTACTATAAACAGGTAGAAAATAGGTAGATATTGTTTGGACCTTGTAATATAAGTACCGCAATGATGAGCACGGGGAATGGATGTGCCTTTTATTACCTACTATGTGCCCAATACATACTTAATCTCTAATCCTCCTAGAATCCCTGCGAAATGGATGATGTCATTGCTACTTTCCAGATGAGCAAACTAAGGTTCAGAGAATTTAAATGGCTTGCACAAGTTCTCATAGTTAATTAAGTGGTAGAAAAGTGCTGTAAACCCAGACTTGTCTTGCCCTAAAACCAATCAGTGGAATTTTCAGGGCTTGGTGGTTTTTGCTGTATTCACATTTATGACCTGGAAGCTCTTCCCTTACAAGTCAAGCATCACCTTGAAAATACAAAGCTGATATTAGTAACTGTTACATATGATAAATGTTATCTCCAGGAAGCCAAGGGGGAGATTACAGGAGAGAGGATTAAAACCCATCAAGATCTTCCCAGTGAAGTCAGATGGTGCTGTTCTTCATGGTTCCAGAGGCAGTACAGAATGGAGAACAAATGCATGGTCCCTGGGACCAAGCTGGTTTCATCCCAGCTTCTCCACTTAATGGCTGTGAGGCCTTGGCAAAAAATTCTTCCCCTCTCTCTGCTTCCATTTTCTCATCTGTACAATCAAAATATTGGTAGCATTGACCTCATTGTGCTGTTGGGTATATACCTATGTTTAAAGTGCATAGAACTGAGCCTGAAATAGGTGAAGTGCTGAGTAATTAATGACCATCACTATCCTAGAAATCTCTTCTCCCCAGGGTGTAGCAGCTTTTAATGTCCATCTTTTCTGGAGTCATAATGCCTTTATGGTAACCATGGCAAACATCCCCTCTAGATGTTTCCATGACATTTTTTTTTCCTTAAGCAAAAACTTGAAAATCTCTTTTGAGAACCAAAGCTATCTAATTCTTCCAGGCCAAAAGGAATTTAAATTTCCATCAGAGTTGTAAAATGCTTTAAGCAAGGATATGGGGGATTAGACAGGATGTCCTAAAGCAATCAGCTACTCAAATGGCTGAGACAAAAATCAAATTTATCTGAAATACAAGGTCATTATGTTTTAAGGTAAAGGGAAACTTCAGCAGGGATAGAAAATGGAAAGAATTCTAAAGTGTCCTTGCCTACCTGAGTAGTTTATTCCTTTCTGTTTCCTTAAACATAAAATTTATATTGAAGTATAACACATTTATGGACAAGGATACAAATCTTCAATGAACTTTTACAAAGTGAGCACACACAGGTGTAACTGGCATTCAGATCAGGGGACAGAACATTGCCAGAACCTTTCCTACCTTATTTCACTACTTTTAATTCATACACATGGCCCTAATGAGGAATGACAATATTCAAACGTTTAAAAACAAACCATTTTGCTTAAACTATCAGAAGCTATGGGATGAACTAATTTTTTTCTCAGATTTTGGCCAAGGTTGAGTCCAACAGAAATAATTTTTTTAAAGGTCTGGATAGTTTGTATATTAGCTGCTCGTTGAAAACTACCTTTTCCCAGTTATATGCAAATGAACATAAAATTGTTTTTTAAAAAATTCCCATTGGAATACACATCATTCTTCACTGAGCTGGGCTCAATCATGTAGTTTACTGCCCTTTCTCGAGACATAGTTTACCATCATTTGCCCAGTGTTTTGTTATTTAACTGTTGTGTGTGTTTATCTTCTCTTTTCAACCACATTTCAGATTCCTGTAGGGGGAGTTCGCACTGAACTTTTTTGAAGTCTTTGCACTTCTGAGCATTCATGACATAGAGTTATGAAGAACGCTTCAAAGAATGGGTGTATCTATCCTCTCTGGCAATACGTATTGTTAAAGTAATAGCAGTTTTACTACACAAAACAAAAACAAAACCTTGGTAAATTCTTGAAAGCTGACGTTTTCATTAATTAGCATAATGGATCAAGTAAACAGGGAAGAAATTATGTTTGAAGAAGAACAGATTACCTACAGGGCTGAAATCTTGTCATACAATACATTTTCAGTGTTAGTGTATTTTTCATCTTAAAGAGGAATTATTAATTAAGCCTAAAGGCATTCTCTGTTCACGGTATATTCTGAAAAGTACCAATCTCTTTCCAATCAAAGGAGAATCCAACTACTTTGTAATAGGAAGAGTGGCTAATAGGCTATTGAATGTTACTGAGTTACTTAGCTAAAGTTCTGCTAAAAACCTAGAACACCAACCCCCATTAATTAATTCTTCTTTCCAACGAGAATCATTGAGTATCTTCTGTGTAGCAGGTCTAGCTTGTATAACACAGAAATGTCACCAAGCTAAAAAATCCAGCAATAAATGATCTAGAACCAAAGCACACATAGTCTGTCTATCCTGAGGATGTGAGGTTAGGTCAGGTGGGCAAATCCTCCAAGCTGTGCTCATATGTTACCTCTCCCATGAATCCCCCTGCATTCCCAAAGTCTTTTTCAATACCTCCCTTTCCACTTATTTCCTTTTGCATTATATTATTGTTACCTTGGATGCAGTGAAACACGGTGGTCAGAATATGAATTTGAGAGTCAGATTGAGATTTGCATCCTAGCTTTAACCTTTACTTGCTTTGTGTCCTCGAGCATAGGAATTAACTCCTCTGGACCTCAGTTTCTTCACCTGTGAAATAGGGATAATAAAAAGTTGCCACCAGGTATCATAAATGTAACGTGTCTCACGCACTGAGAGATGATAGTAATTATAACTAACATGTAGAGCGCTAACTGAATTTTTCTGAGTACTTTACGCATATTAACTCATTTAATTCTCACAATAACCCCATGGAGTAGGCACTTTAGCTATTTCAGATGATAAACTGAGATGCAGAGAGGTTAAGGGACTCTCGCAGTGTGACACAGTGCGTTAAGTGGTGGATCGGAGTTTTGAATGGAGGTGTATTGCCTCTAGTCTTCATGATTTTATCACTCTGCTGACTTTTCTAGAAGAACATGGTAGGCATTAATAAGTGATAGCTATTATTATCCTTATAACAAACACAATTTTAATCATCTTTTCCCACCACTATGTTAATAACATCTTGAAACAAAAACCATGTCATACTCAGTCATCTGTCTTCCTACTTTCGTGCTTTGCACATAGTAGGTCCACAATATTTCTTTGTCGAGTTGAAATGCCTTTCTTAAAAAAGAAACAGAGCAAAAGAAGACAAACAAATAAAAATCTAAGGGATATACTATGTTAAATTATAATTCTATCAATGTTTTGGATCAGTGTTTTTTCTATGACCCTAGAGACTAGTGCAAAAATGCACATTTTTAACATTTTTGAATGTCACCCTCCATCTCAATCATTTCACAGCTCATCAGCTTCCAGTTTTTTTCTTCCTCTCTCAATCCCTCACAGTAAGCCACTCTTAGAAAATAATTCTCACCTTCCAGTCCAGATTGGCAGCTTCTGTTTTTTTTTTGCAGCCTTGCAAATAGTCACCTGCCCACTGGCCCAAGGGAACAGCATCTATGCTAAGAGGTTTAAAGGGAATACAGATGTCCTACATATTCTGAACTTGGAAGTACAGAAAAGAGAAATGAGGGTGGGTTGACAACCTTTTTCAATTGGTTGTACAGCTTTTCATCTTTCAGAGACTGTGGGAAAGACCTTTGTAACATGAGACTTTACGAGCCTGGGTACAACCTAAAGACAAGTTATTTTAACTTTGTTATTGAAACAAAATTTCAATATTTTGAAATTTTGAATTGAGTATGTATTTCCTTACAAGTCTGAATTCCTCAACAGGTATTTGACAATGAAATCACTATTGGAACACAGGAAACTGAGTCAGTCCAAAACCAGTTGTTTAAGCCAACTGACTCTCAGATTGACCAATCAGTGGGAAAAATCATGCCTACCACAAAATACACCATTAGGCATGGAGTTAGAAAACAAAATAAATAGCAACAATAAAAGTGAGCCAAATACATACATATTTATTTATTTATTTATTTTTAATTTTTTTTTTGCGGTACGTGGTCCTCTTACTGTTGTGGCTTCTCCCGTTGCGGAGCACAGGCTCCGGATGCGCAGGCTCAGTGGCCGTGGCTCACGGGCCCAGCCGCTCCGCGGCACGTGGGATCCTCCCGGACCGGGGCACGAACCCGTGTCCCCTGCATCGGCAGGCGGGACTCTCAACCACTGCGCCACCAGGGAATCCCTGAACCAAATATATTTTTTGTTTCTTTGTTTATCTTTTCTTGCTTTGAGCTGTTGTTTTGTTGCTGGATATTCAGCCTGATAAGACATTGGCAAAAACAAGTTGGATATTAGAAAATATAATCAAGAAGGCATTACATATTTGAGTTGGATGGAAATTTACAGGCAATAAATGTTAACCTCCTCCCCTAAATCAGAAATCTCTTCTGGACATCCAATTCCTTTTCCCCTTGACATCTTCTGAGTATCTGCTCAGTTCCAGGCATTATGATGGGCAATATGTCCAAAGAGGTGAAAAAATGTGTTCTTGTTCCGAAGAAATTCACCACGTAGATTCGGAAAGAGGAAGGATAACAGGTAATGACTGTGAAATCTGGGGAGGTCACGTTCGAGACACTGAATTCAGGCTGGACCATGAAGGTGACTGCAGGCTTTCTCATGTAGGGACAATTGAGATGGGTCTTGATGGTTGTATAGGAGTTTTCCCTTATCCAGTGGAAGAGGTTTACCAAACAGCCTCTCCTCAAGCATTTCTCATGAGGAGAGCCTCCCTCCTTCTCTAGTAGTTAGCCATGTGGGTACAGTTTTTGGAAAATTTCTTGAACCTAAATACATCTTCCTGTAACATATCTCATCTCTCGTTCGGTCTTTTGTGAAAACTGTTTAGTTTCTTTCTTTCTTTCTTTCTTTCTTTCTTTATTTTTGGCTGTGTTGGGTCTTCGTTTCTGTGTGAGGGCTTTCTCTAGTTGCGGCGAGTGGGGGCTCACTGTTCATCGCAGTGCGCGGGCCTCTCACTATCACGGCCTTTCTTGTTGCGGAGCACAGGCTCCAGACGCGCAGGCTCAGTAGTTGTGGCTCACGGGCCTAGTTGCTCCGCGGCATGTGGGATCTTCCCAGACCAGGGCTTGAACCCATGTCCCCTGCATTGGCAGGCAGATTCTCAACCGCTGCGCCACCAGGGAAGCCCCTGTTTTCTTTTTATAGTAGGGTCCCTTCAGACTCTTGAAGACAGCCCTTATGCCCCCTGTAACTCCCTCTTACCAAAATAAACATCTCATAATCGCTCCTCATATAACTTAATATCAAGTTCCTTCATCTTTCTGATTGCCCTTTGCTAATGGAAGTGAAATTAAATATTTACTGAGTCCTTCTCAGGGCCTGTACTAAGCACTTTTTGTTTATTACCTCCACCCTCACAACACATCCTTTTACCCATTTATAAATGAGAAACTGAAGACTCAGAAAAGTAACCTGCCCAAAGTAACCCACCAGAACCCTAGCTTTCAGCAATTGATAACAGTGCCTCCTACATTCCCACTGGTTTCACTAAAATGATGGGACAACGGCTTGAGATACCGTTTTCTCCCTTTTAGCTGAGGAAAAGCATTATATCCAAGAAGTAGGATGCACTGGAACCAATTAGGAAAATGAAGTGAAACCCCTATCTATAATTGTACTTGGCTTGGCACTCCATGTTCTGAGTAGGAAGGACATGTTTTTGTTAGAAGCAATGTGGTGTCACTGTCACAAGTACATGGACTCCTCTAAATTGTGAAGGATAAGTCAGAAGTGGTATTTGTGCCTGATAAATACAGCACATCATATGCCAAATCTCCCACCACACCCATACATCCAAGACTCTGAAACTGTGGGATCCTGCAAGACCCATACCTACATCCCTGTCCTCCTACCTTTTTGTGTTTTTATATATTTCTTCACCTTCTGCCCTTCATTCTAGAAAATCAAAATGACCTTTTACATATTTTATGAGAAATCATACCATGGGCGATTTCTGCCCGAGGGGACATTTGGCAACGTCTAGAGACTTTCTGGTTGTCACGGCTGAGGGTATGGGTTGGCAGTGGATGCTACTGGCATCTAGTGGGTGGAGCGATGCTCTTAAACATCCTACAGTGTACAGGATAGCCCTGGGCAGCAGAGGATAATCCAGCCTCCAATGTCAGTCATGTGGAGGCTGAGAAACCCTACATTCGCTCATTTGTCTCTCATTCTTCATTTCCTCTTCTTCTTCCCTCTACTTCCCTTTTTCCCTTCTTCCATTTTATTTTTTCTTTCCCGCTCTTTTTCTCCCTTTTTTCTCTAATCCTCTTCTGTTCAACTTCCTTCCCCTGTTGATGACAGATAAAGTAAAACTCTGCTTTTGCTCACTGAACAAAGTTTACATCTAAAAACCCAAACGGTAATGGTTACCAGGGGCAAACAGTATGGTGGCATTAGGACGCCAGGACTTGTTAAAGTGGGTGCCCTATAAACGCTTCTTCCTCTAACCTTCAGACCTGCTGGAGTTTGCAAACCGTATGATAACCAAAAGACCACACTAATCTTGTACCTTGGCAGATTAAGAATCCAGTTGCCTGGAAAGCTTCAACTCAACGTTTCCCACTTCCAAGTGTTATTTCCTGTACTGCTCAGGCACCTTAAAGGATCATCATTATTAAGGACTGTATTTATCTGCTAGGGCTGCCATAACAAAGTACCACAAGCTGGGGGGCTTACATGGCAGAAATTTATTTTCTCCCCATTTTAGACACTGGAAATCTGAGATCAGAGTGTCTGTGGGGTTATTTCTTTTGAGACCTCTCTCCTTCACTTATAGATGGCTGTCTTCTTCCAGTATCCTCACATCGTCTTTCTTCTGTGCTTTTCTCCTCTTCTTTCTTTAATTTCTTATTAAAGCTTTATGGAGGTATACTTGACAAATAAAAATTGTATGTATTTAAGGCATACAATGTGATGTTTTGATACATGTGTACGTTGTGAAATGATTACCACAATCAAGCCAATTAACATATCCATCACCTCCTCTTTTAAGGACGCCAGTCATTGGATTAGGGCCCACCCTAATGACCTCATTTAACCTTCATTATCTCTTTAAAGGCCCTATCTCCAAATATAGTTGCTTTCTGAGATACTGGGCTTAAACATATGAATTTGTGGGGGCGGGGGGGGGTGGATAATTCAGTCCCAAACAAGATCATTGCAACTCATGTTTACCCCTTGTTAAATTGCAAATTATATGTTAATATCTTCTTCATCTGCAAGCTATCTTAATTCATAAATAATAAAAACACACTCAATTAGTCACCAAGTCAATTATAACTCCCCAAACTCCAAAATACCTTTGAAATGGGTCCTGTCATAGGTTAAGTTGTGTCTCCCCACCCAAAAAAATTCATATGTTGAAGTCCTAGCCTCAGTACTTCAGGGTGTGACCTTATTTGGAAATAGGCAGTTTGCACATGTAATTAGTTAAGATAAGGTGATACAGGAGTAGGGTGGGCCCCAATTATGACTGGTGTCCTTAGGAAAAGGTGAAATTTGGTCATGGAGACAGACACAAACACAGGGAAACAGCATGTGAAGATGAAAGGACAGATTTGGATGTTGCAGCAAAAGCCAAGAAATGCCAAAGACTACCAGCAAACCACCAAGAGCTAGGAGAGAGGCACAGAACAGATTCTCCCTCATAGCCCTTGGAAAGGACTCACTCCTGACACCTTGGTCTTGAACTAGCCTCCAGAACTCTAACACAATACATTTCTGTTGGTTATGCAACCCAGTTTTTTGTACTGTGTTGCAGCAGTCCTAGCAAACTAATACAGGTCCCCTCCTCTACATGCCCTGTAAAAAATTAATAAACAGAAACCTCAATTAAGTAGAGTTGGGAGACCAGAAGGGGGCGGTCTCACACTCTGCCATGATAGCACAGTCCATCAGGAAGAAGAAAGACTCCTCTTCTTTCCTGATGAGGACTTAGCCAATGAAAAGCTACAGACTCTTTTTTTTTACTACAGTCCTCCCAACTTCCTGTTCCCCGCTTATAAAAGCATTCTCCTTCCCAGCCGTGTAGGGATTTGCACATGACTCACCATGGTTGTAGACCCAGAATTGCAATTCTTTGCTGATTCCCGAATAAACCCATCTTTGCTGAAGAAATATCAGCAGTCTATTTGTTTCAGGTCAACAGTCCATAACCCATAACTATAGCTGAAATTGAGGTCTTCATCATTTCTCACCTAGTCTATCTCAATCAGCTTTAGGTACTGTTTCCACCACAACACTAACTCTGTCTCCTTCCGTTCATTCTCCACCCACCTGACTGGTGACCTTTTCACAATTCAAGTGTCACCTTGTACAGAATCCTCACCATTATCCTCAAGACGTGTGCCAAGATTATCAGCTCAACATACAGGAACAAAACCCTCCATTAATAAAATTACTTCTCTTCCTGGAGCATTATCTATCCAATTTTTAGATCTCATAAGCTTCTTTTTAGGGGTCAGAATTCACTTGGGTGTGAAATGGAAAGGAGGACCCACTCTCAGGAAATTGACTTACCTTCAGGAAGCTCTCACCAGAAATGGATATAACTATCTTTAGAATTGGAGATCACCAGGTCTCCCAAGCAGACATCTCTCTCAACTCAAGAGTGTGTGTATTTTGAGATAAGACACTCCTCATTGTTTTGAGCTCTTGGTCAGTGTACTTGACAGTCCATCCTTTGTCATCTCCTTGGTGGTACATCCAGGAGGATCCCCACTGATGGAATCCAGCCAAGGGCATAGCTCAGTAATAAAAGTGTTCTATGACTGCATTTCTCTCTCTTTTCCCCCCTTACTGGTGATTCTAAGCATGAATAATTGGCTTTATTATGCTGGGTTAGGAGGGTGCTCTTCCACAGAAAGTTACCTGCAGCAAATAAAAACAATTCCATATGGCAGCCCCATTCACTGCAAGACTAGTTAAACCTTGACCACACAGTTTATGCTAGTATTTCATTTCTCCTGTTGCCTTGGCTGTTTGCCAGCATGTGGTATTCTGTGTCCTCAGTGAAAAATTCAACCCAGAAAATTCCTTGCAGGGTTCTCTTTATCCCTAAATTTCTAGTAGTTCTTTCTGTTTTGTCCTCAGGGCAGACTCTAAACCTCAAATACACGCCTTCTCCTGGAAATCATTCAATGTCCAATAAATATTTATTAAACACATACAATATGATGTGCCGTTAACACTCTATAAAACTCCAGAAATGCTATACTTCTATAAAAGAGGAGGCTTTGGGTTTATAACTTCACTGTTTTTTTTCTAGTTGTGAGTATGAGTTGTTCTAGAATAATATCCTGTTCCTGTATCCTTACAGCTAGGAGAAGAAAACCTATAGTCTGTCACCAGTCTGCCTTTTACTTCACCTCCTAGTGCCTCTCTATTTGTCTCCTCTCAAGTTTCCCCCTACACACTCTGTCCACACCACATTAAATATCCTGACTTATCCTGTGCTCTCCCATCTCTATGCTTTTACTTCCCTCTACCCTGTACCTGGAATGCTACTTTCTGTCTTTTAAGATTCAACCCAAGCCACATCTCATCTACAAGGCTTTGTCTATTATTTTTTTTTAATGAATATATTTATTTATTTTTGGCTGCGTTGAGTCTTCATTGCTGTGCGCGGGCTTTCTCTAGTTGTAGTGAGCAGGGGCTACTCTTCGTTGCGGTGCGCGGGCCCCTCATTGCGGTGGCTTCTCTTTGTTGCGGAGCTTGGGCTCTAGGTGCACGAGCTTCAGTAGTTGTGTCTTGCAGGCTCTAGAGTGCAGGCTCAGTAGTTGTGGTGCATGAGCTTAGCTGCTCCGCGGCATGTGGGATCTTCCCGGACCAGGGCTCAAACCTGTGTCCCCTGCATTGGCAGGCGAATTCTTAACCACTGCGCCACCAGGGAAGTTCTGTCTCTGTCATACCTCCCAATTAGAATGATTCATCCCTTACAATTCTTTTGAGTTTAATTTTTTATTTAAACAGCGATGGCCTCAATCTGTTTTGTATGACAGTAATCTGTTTACAATTCTTTTTTTTAATTGAAGTGTAGTTGACGTACAATATTATATAAATTACAAATGTATTTATAGTGATTCACAAGTTTAAAGGTTATGCTCCATTTATAGTTATTATAAAACATTGGCTATATTCCCCATATTGTACAATATATCCTTTTAGCTTGTTTTATACATAATAGTTTGTACCTCTTAGTCCCCTACCCCTATATTGCCCCTCCCCCTTTTTCTCTCCCTACTGGTAACCACTAGTTTGTTATCTGTATCTGTGAGTCTGCTTCTTTTTTGTTACATTTCTTTATCAGAGAGGGAAGAGTGACTTTATCTAGCTATATAACCCTGGATAGGCTCCTTAGCTTCTCTTTCCTCCTTTGTAAAAGGAAAGATGATAATAGCACTTGCCTTAGAGCAAATAATTCATTTCTTTCCCTTTGTCATGTGGCTCTGGCTGATAAGTTTGTACCAAAGGGACATGTGACATTTCTAGGCTTGAGCATTGAATTGGCAAAGTGAGATGCTCCAGAACTCTCTTTCCCTCTGCAAGGCTAATCAGCGATGTTCCAGAGTGCCTGCTCTGCTACATGATCTTAGAGTAGCAGTTCTCCAGCTGACTGTTATAGATGTACAGCAGGAGTAAGAAATAAACCTCTTTTTATAGCCTCTGAGATTTGGGGGTTGCCTGTTACTGCAGCATAGCCTAGACTATCCTGACTGATGCAGAGGGTAATTAAGAGAATTAAATACAACAATGTAAGGAGAATGCTTGGTGAAACTTGGCAGACAGGAAGTGCTCAGTCATTGTGAACATTGTCCATAAAGCACACAGTGAAGTAGAGATGATGTCAATTCTAAATGATCTATGCACAGCCATCCCCTTTCAGTGTTACATTAAGATGTGTTCTAAAAGATGCCACAAGTAAAGGAACTTTATTAAGTTAGCTCTTGCTTCCTCCTAATATATTGTTCTGTCTGAAATTAAGCCCTTCCGCCTGACTTAAACTAACAGAGCATCAATAGAAGTACTTTATTAAGTGAGCTTGATCTTAAGAGAATGTCAAGAATCTCTGTGGTGCCCTGTATAAGAGAGGCTGTTTCCTTCTATCACCTTGGGGACAGAGGGGCTGTACACAGATAATCTGTCCCCAGGGACTCTGTCTCCTAGAAACAGGGGCTCCTTGGTGTAGTGGCTACGGGAAATGGTTTTAGAGTCAGAGAGACCTTTGTTCAAAATTGACCCTACCACTTTCTGGCTCTATGAACCTAGGGGAACTGATTAACCTCTTGACACTACAGATTCCCTTGAATAAAATGGAAAGAGCAATAGTGCATATCTCATAGAATTGTTGTGAGAATTAAATGAAGTAACACATATAAAACACTTGGCAAAGTGACTGGTGTGGAGTAAGCTCCCAATAAATGGTAGCTATTATTACATCAAGTTGCAGCTCAAACTATGTTTTCTGCCAAATACTCTACAGAACCCAATGAACTGCGAAGTTCCTATTATTACAGGAAGGAAAAAGAAAGAAAGAAAACAGAGGCCTTTGATGTTGGTGTCAGAAAGGGTGGATACATCTTCTGTTGTCTGCTTCCCACCCATTAGCTTCCCCTTACAGAGTGGCTGTAGGGAGGGAAGCACGGGTAACGTGACCTTGAACCATGCCTGGGAACTCCATCTATATCCTTAGGATCAGCAAAACAACAATAATTTCTAGTTTCCTGGTCTTTGGGTTGCTTAAGAATTCTTCTCTGGTAGGAAACAGATGAGTAAATAAACAACAACGAGTCTCAAATTGGTTTTTCCAAGGTAATGTTAACCCAGAGTGGAAATCAGGACGACAGAAAGCTAAAAATGTTTTTCATATTAATGTAAATGAATGGTTCTCTTTGAAAGGAGAGTTTCTATGGATGTTATAAAGTTTTACTTTCCTCTGGTGGCCTTGGACAGGAGTTTCCTTCACCCTCGAGGGATAAAGAAGAGACCCATCATATCTTGGTCAGTGGATTTCCTGTAGTTACACAGAATGGGGGTGTGTGGTAGGCATGATTCTAAGATGGCCCCAAGATTCCTGCCTCCCCCATACATGCTTTATATGATCCTCTCCCCTTGAGAGTGGGTGAGAGCAGTGAATATGACTGGATACAACTCCCTTGATTATGTTACTAATCATTTGACTTCAAGTTTATAAAAAGGGAGACCATCTGGGTGGGCCTGACTTAATCAGATGAATCCTGAAAAAGGACAGAGCTCTTCCTGTAGAGAGAGTCAAATCATGAGAAGAACTCAAAGTGCCCTTGCTGGCTTAAAGATGGGGAATGTGAAGAAAAAAGAAAGAAAGAAAAAAAAAAGATGAGGAATGTGAAAGGAAAATCAAAATGGAGTTGGTATTGCTAATGGACCTTGCTAAAGTGGAGCCAGGAGGCCATCAAGGAAGTGTGACTTATGTACGTCTCAGTCCAGGTGGAATCTGACCTTTTGATCACTTATTGTCTCAACGCAGGCATCCAGAACCTCTGCACAATGTTCCAGAAACTCAAGATACTTATTGGGCCCTTACCCTAAATAACTTGTGACCACCTATCCCTTAAGGACAAATATTTCCTTTCTTGCGTTGGAATCAATCATAATTCTTGCCAGACAATTTTAACAACCTTGTGGCTTTTGCCTTTATAAGCCCTTGACTCTTCCTCTTCCTGGAACACTCTTTCAGTTCTACCCAAATCTGTGTCTCCTGACTTGCAATTCCTAAGACCCCAAATAAAGCTCTTTGTTCTTTGCAGAACAGTCTCTATACTGATTCCTGTTTAACAGGAGACAGACGTGGGGAGGGATGCAGGCAGCCTCTTGGAGCTGAGAGCAGTCCTTGGTTGAAAGACAGCAAGGAAGCAGCGGCCTCAGCCCTACAGTTGCAAAGACCTGAATTCAGCCAACAACCTGAATGACCTCGGAAGTGACTTCATTCCCAGAGCCTCCAAAACAGCACATGGCCAAGAGAACACCTTGATTTCAGCCTCATAAGACCCTGAGCAGGGTTCGCAGCCATATCGTGCCTGGTCTTTGTTATCAGCTCCTAAATTTGTGGTAATTTGTTATGCAGAACCAACACAGGGGAAGTGAGTTATTTTATTTGTATATTAAATGAAAGACTGGTCCCAGAAAGCCAAAGAACTTAGGGATGATTCGGGTAAATGATGACTCTCACTTGGAGATATTGAAAACAGGGCCAGAGGATATAAAACAAAATTTAACGGTGAGTATCTGTAAGGGATGAGGTAGATTACAGGTGCTATTTCTTCTTTTTTGCTTTTCTCTTCCTTAGAGCATGTCTCACTTTTACAATAAGACAAAAATAAAGGAAAC
This sequence comes from Mesoplodon densirostris, assembly GCF_025265405.1. Classification (NCBI taxonomy): domain Eukaryota; kingdom Metazoa; phylum Chordata; class Mammalia; order Artiodactyla; family Ziphiidae; genus Mesoplodon; species Mesoplodon densirostris. The sequence continues at coordinate 55,937,368 of NC_082676.1, forward strand.
GATTTCCAGGGAAACACAAGGCAGATGTCAGATGGCCAGAGACTGCAAAATGAGTAGACAATCCTTTCTGTCCTGCCTGGCAGCTCAAAGCCTTCCCTCTTTTCAGGCAAACATTTGGATACCTGACCCCTATGAGGTCATGGATGCCCAGAGCAAGCCCTTTGCATCACTGACTAATAAAACTTGGAAGTGATCAAGCCCATCCCTCTCTCCTTGTAGGTAAGGGAACTGATTCTCAGAGACCAACTTATCCAAAGCCACGCAACTGATTGGTGGTAGAATTGGGATAGGAATCCAAGCTCTCTCCCTTCCCACCCTGCCCTCTTTCCTCTTCACTCCAAAGTTGCCATGGGAACATTCCATTTTAGAGCTCGAAGGAATCTTCACTCTCATCTGGAGTAAGATCCTCATTACGGAGACAAGGAAATAGAGACACAGAATTGATGAAATGTTCTCACTAACATCACTCACCAGAGAGTTAGAAACAACAGGGTTGGAATTCTGATTTCATTATTTTCCCAGGTCTTCTATCAACCATTTCGAATGTAGTTCTCTCCAGTCTATTTGAAGGTTGGTGGCATTGAGAAACTTTTTGTTGTTGTTGTTACCTGATGCTTGTGGCAGAGAAAGAAACATATTTGCCACTTGCTTTCTGCTTCAGCCTGGGAGCAGACTTACACCCCAAACACATTCAGCATCTCCCTGCACCTCTGCTCTGGCTCTAGAGGAACATTTGCAGAATGCATCTGAGTGTGACACCAAGGGCCGCATTTTACTAGGGGGTGGGTCTGCGTCCTTGGAGTGCTGTCTCCTGTGGCCCTCCTTTTTCTGTGGCCACAGAGGGAAAGGACACTGAGCACTCCAGCTTAGCTGGCTCTGCAAACTCAGTCCTACATTAGAGGACATAGGGAGTGAAAAGTCCCACGTAGGGTTTAGGATTTGGCCTAGGCATTCCCTGTGCTTGTCACCAGGCATTTAGCTTTTCCTCTGCATCTTACTTCTCAGACCTTTCTTTCAGTGTTGTTACCGAACCAAACTTGGGTCCATTCACCCACATGCAGTAGAGCCAATCTACCGACACTGGGTCGTGGTGAAGGAAAGTGCAGCGTTTACTGCAGGGGTCAAGCAATGAGTCCAGGCAGCTAGTGCTCGAAAAACCCAAACTCCCTGATGTGTTTCAGCAAAGCTTTTTTTTTTTGGGGGGGGGTACGCGGGCCTCTCACTGTTGTGGCCTCTCCCGTTGCGGAGCACAGGCTCCAGACGCGCAGGCTCAGCGGCCATGGCTCACGGGCCCAGCTGCTCCGCGGCATGTGGGATCTTCCCGGACCGGGGCACGAACCCGTGTCCCCTGCATCGGCAGGCGGACTCTCAACCACTGCGCCACCAGGGAAGCCCCAGCAAAGCATTTTTAAAGGCCAGGTGAGGGGTGGGAGCATCACAGGGTATGTGATCAGCTTGTGCACAGTTCTCTGATGGGGAGGTAACAGGGCGGTGTCACAGGTGTTAACCTTATCCATCCTCAGGCTGCAATAGGTCTGGGGGCCACGTGCTCATGATCATCAGGTAGTTGATTTTATCCATTTGGTGGGGGTTTTAGCCTCTGTAAAACAACTCAGGAAATGTGCATCAGATACTATTATCTGGGTACTTCAGAGAAGAGCTACAGCAGAGGGTATGGGGAAGGCGTCTGTCCAGGGAAGACCCCATAGGGTCCTGCTCAGTTATTGTGTTACTGGAAAGGATTTGCTCCAACGTGGGATTTATTTATGCAGATGCACCCAGGGCATCCAATGAAGTGGGAAATGTGGCTGACGAGAGGTTTCATGAGATTTCAGACAAGAATTGTACAAGGTAGAGGGGGCTTCCCTGGTGGCGCAGTGGTTGAGAGTCCGCCTGCCGATGCAGGGGACGCGGGTTTGTGCCCCAGTCCGGGAAGATCCCACATGCCGCTGAGCGGCTGGGCCCGTGAGCCATGGCCGCGGAGCCTGCGCGTCTGGAGCCTGTGCTCCGCAACGGGAGAGGCCACAACAGTGAGAGGCCCACATACCGCAAAAAAAAAAAAAAAAAAAAAAAGTACGAGGTAGAATGGCCTGAAGGAAAGGGAAGAGAACAAGTATTTGCTGATCCTCCCTGCACGCCATGTATTGTGCTAGGTCCTTTAACATACAACAGAATTATATAAATTAAAATTTACTGAGTGTTTTCTGAGTTCCACTGAATGAATTTAATTAGAGCCCAAGGATGATATATGAGAATTACACAGAATACAGAAAGCGCCTGTTGTCGGTAATGACGGGGATTAGAACTGGCATTGCCTCCAGGAGACCCGAATGCAGTGGACCCTCTCTTACCTGGCACAGGCAAGGGATGGAGAGTTCCAGCCAGCTGCATATTCTTGTTGAAGGGAAAGGCTCACTTCCAAGTGCTCTCTAGGTTTGCATTTATTGGTGCCAGTTTAATCAGTGTTGAAAACATGTGGCAATCGACTCTCTCCTTACCTGGTGTGTGGGAAGAGCAGTTGCATCACTGCTTTCCCCTGAAGCAAATTTGAGCTGATTGGCTTGGAGTAGCCATAATACCATCTTCTCATGAGTGGAAGCAGGTCTGGGTGAGAGGATTTCACGGTGTTTGTCATTTGCAGAATGTCAGTTGTTTCCAAACAAGGCTGATTATAATACACCCTGAGGCTGGAGAGGCTATGTGTTCATGCTGGGGGCGGCGGTCAGGGATACGTCACCACCTGTGTATGTTTTGGGGTGATTCCAATTTCTCAACACCTCCAATTCCATCTTTCCCCCTTTCCTCCATCCCTCTCTCTGTTGCAGCCAGCCTGAACTTTTATTAGCTTCTCTAATGAAACACACTCTCACCTCGATGCGTTTGAAACAGCTGTTTCTTCTAGATGGAACGCTTCTACCCTCCTTAACATCCCTCCTTCCACAAACCATCTGTGCTAAGAACGAGATTCTTCCAGTCTCAGACTAAACGTCACTCCCTCAGGGAAGTCATTTCTGGCTCCTCCATCCCCTAAGATTAGGTTAGATCCTATTACATCTTCCTCCCCACCTCCAGGCATCTCTCCTAGGTTGGAAGCTCTTGGAGGGGAGGGTCACATCCACCTTTTCAGCTTTTTATCCCCCTTGACCAGCACGGTACTAAGTACAGAACCTAGAGTAAATATCTGCTGAGTAAACAACTTTTTCTCTTCTTTTTTTATTTTTTTAAATTTTTATTGAAATATTTACAACATTGTATTAAGTTTCAGGTGTACAACCAAGTGAGTCATATATATATAGATATATATAGATATATATATTCTTTTTTAGATCCTCTTCCATGATAGGTTATTACAAGATATTGAGTATAGTTTCCTGTGCTATACAGTAGGACCTTGTTAGTTACCTATTTTATATATGGTAGTGTGTAGTTTTAATCCCAAACTTCTAATTTATCTCTCCCCCACCTTTCTCCTTTGGTAACCATAAATTTGTTTTCTATGTCTGTGAGTCTGTTTCTGTTTTGTAAATAAGTTCATTTGTATCACTTTTTTAGATTCCACATATAAGCAATATCATATGATATTTGTCTTTGTCCAGGTTACTTCACTTAGTACGATAACCTCTAGATCCATCCATGTTGTCTGAAAATGGCATTATTTCATTCTTTTTTTTTTTTTTTTTTTTTTTTTTTTTTTGCGGTACGCGGGCCTCTCACTGTTGTGGCCTCTCCCATTGCAGCGCACAGGCTCTGGACACGCAGGCTCGGCAGCCATGGCTCACCGGCCCAGCCGCTCCGCGGCATGTGGGATCTTCCCGGCCCAGGGCACGAACCCGCGTCCCCTACATCGGCAGGTGGACTCTCAACCACTGCGCCACCAGGGAAGCCCCTATTTCATTCTTTTTAATGGCTGAGTAATATTCCTTTGTGTGTGTGTGTGTGTGTGTGTGTGTGTGTGTGTGTATATATATATATATATATATATATATATATATACCACATCGTCTTTACCCATTCACCATGTCTTGGCTATTGTAAATAGAGCTGCTATGAACATAGGAGTGCATGTATATATCTTTCAAATTATAGTTTTGTCTGGATTTATGCCCAGGAGTGGGATCACTGGATCATATGGTAGCTCTATTTTTAGTTTTTTAAGGAGCCTCCATATTGTTCTCCATAGCTTTCATATCGCATTCTTATCAACAATGGCAAGCTTAAGGTAGGTCTTAGTAAACATTCACAAAATGAAATAGACTGTCTAGAGCAGGGTTTATCAAGTTCTGGCTCATGTGCCAACTTCAACCTGCCACTTGGATTTATTGAAACTGGTTTCATTGGTTTTACTGAAACACAGTCACATCCATCTGGTTATGGATCATCTATAGTTGATCGTGCATCACAACAGCAAAGCTGAGTAATTGCAATAAAGACTGCACAGCCCACAAAGCCAAAAATATTTACTATCTGGCCAACTCCTGGTGTGGATTCTTTCCTTTCAAGTCCAAGAAGAGTTATAAGTAAATAACCACTTTGAAATACCTCCTCTCCTTTTGATTTTTCAGTCTCCTCTTATAACCACATTGAGTCTTCCCATTAATCTTTAAACCCCCGAGTTTCATGCATTATACACTAAAAATGTCTAAGGTTTAAAATTTTTAAATGTTTAGGAGTAAATAACAAATAATTGTGTCTTGGGCCAAAAGTCATTGAAAACCATTTCTAGTTTTAAATTTTCTTCCATTCTCTGCTTCTTCTCTGCCTAATTAAATCTTACCAACAGCCAGAGCACAGATGAAATTTCCCTCTTTCATGAGGTCTTGCTGTTCCTTCTCTGAGGTTATTCCTATAAGACTTAATGCCTGAGCCATTTCTTTGGGACTCCCTGGTGACAGCTCTTACACTGTCTTATGCCATTATTTAATGTATATTAATTTTATTTTCCCAATTAGATGCTAAACCCCCGAGGGTGAGGTCATTAAGTACAAAGTTTGAACTAAAAATGTTATCAAGTTTAATTCACATCTTCACAGTCCAGTTTGTGCATATGGGCTTAGATAAGATTGAATATCCACATTTCACTAGTTTTGCTTCAACTACTCACAAAGACCCAGCAAGTCTCTGTAGAGTGTCCCTAGTTTATGTCTGGGAATCTCCCAAGTGTTGCCTCATTTGTGCTCATTAACCAGGCTGTTAGCTTGGCCACTATGTGACATGCAAAATGTTCTTTCTCTCCTGATCTGCCCTTGGCTGTTTATTCTGCCCCTTGGGTGGGCTAATGTTATCTCAGTGTGACTATGCCTAGCATACAGTCCCCTGTGTTCCTAAGGCTAGACTATGACTTGCAGGGCTTAAAATGCTCAAGCCATATTGTACGGCTATGAAGTCACACAGAAGGTGAATAGAATCACCCCACACATGTGCTGCTTTGCCCTCTGGGCCACAGAGCATCTCTGCTTGATCCCACATCATTAGAGCTCCTGCAGCTTCTGCAGTCTCTGTGGACCCAGGCACTAGTCTCTGGGTCTGGTTGGAGGATCCAAACAGACTCCTTGTTATACACTTCATAGCCTCTGCGATAATGAATCTCTGAAGATGTCCCATCCCCAAGAACCCCACTTTCTGGTATCTATGCCCTTAAGTTGTCTCATCCCACAGTGAAACTGGGCTATCCCTGTGTTACTCATAGAACAGACCAGAAGTGACTCTGTGTGACTTCCAAAGCTGGGTTCTAAGAGGCTTTGCAGTGTCCATCTTGGTCTCTTTGGACACTTGCTCTGGGGGAAGTCAGCTATCATGTAACTAGGTTGAGTATCCTGAGACCATCATATTGTGAGGAAGCCCAACCTGGTCATGTGGAGAAAAAGCGGTGCTGGTCCACCCCCAAATGTTTTGGCCATCTCAGCCCAGACACCAGGCATGTGAGTGAATTAGTCATCTTGGACATTCTAGTTTCAGCAGATGCCACATGGGAAAGAATTGCCCCCCCATGGCCCCAGATACACATCCCAGTTGAGCCATTCCACCTATCTCCGCCCATTCAAATTACATCAGCCATTGTGGAACGTGGACAGGCCTGGAAGGACAACCCAAATTCCTGACCCACAGAATCATGAGCATATTAAAATGGTCATTCTTTTATTCCACTAAGCTTGGAATATGCAGCGATATAACTGGAACACCTCTTTCTACTTCTTTCTTGAAACTTCATGCTAATAAACACGTGTAGGTCAACCACTCTTAACAGCAAATCAGACATGCCTAGACAAGCCATATTCTCAGAGATGAATATAACCGAATTTTAGGGGAGGGACTCCCCTCTAAAACATGACAGGTATCTGTTGGATGGATGAAGGAGGAAAGGAAGAAAAAAAGGAGGATTCAAAGAAGGAAGGGAGGGAGGAAGAAAATAAGAGGTTCATGGTTTCAGCAAGAAAGATACAGGATGGGGCTTTCGTAGGGTATCATTTGGCATAAACCATTCAAAGTGATTTTCGAAGTTCTACCAGCTTCACCAACCAATGCTTCAGGCATCCTCTGCTTAACTCCAGTGTTAGGTAGATAAGTCATAATGACTATGTCGATAGGGCAACCTTACCCACTTTCCTTGCTCTGTTCATTGGAGCTCATCTGCCCATTTTCGCCACTCAGGGAAGCTGTGATGGGCTATTTCAAGAGCAGGGGTGGTCACAGATCTTCCTACCACCCACGCACAGGTTGTCTTTGTAGGTGGTACCTACACAGACAGAAGCCTCTGATGGTGATATCTGTACAATGTGTGTGATGCCCACAACTGTGCCATTCAGTCAAGCTGCTTCTGGTTTAGGAACGAGGAACACAGTGGTGGTTAGCAGGTCAAAAGGGATCAACAGCGTAGACTTGTAGAAAGAAGCGAAGACACCATACAGGAACCCAATCGCTAATGAGAGAGAAAGTGGATTAACTGAACAAGTAGCTATATGCCCAGGCTTGCTGCTGCTTTTATTTCCTGGTTCCAATCTAGTTCTTAGGAGTAACTCCCTGGTCCTTTCATGGGCAGTGAGTCTCTGATTTTCTTTTTTCCAACTTAAAAATCTTCCAAATAACACAAGGGACAAGAAGAGAAAGTTGGCTTCCATTTTCACTTTATAAGTGCCTCCATCTATGAATTCCCCCAAGTGACAAAACATATCATAAAACATGAAACATATACCGTTCTCTCCTTCGGGTGCCAGCCATCCTTCAACACATCGTCACGAATCGTGCACTGATGTTAACAGTCCTCTAACATCCTGAAAATGACTGCATCCATCCACGTCTTCTGCAGTTGCTCCAGAGTGATAGAAGCAGTGATTTATTCAAAAAGAACCTTCGGCAGGAAGAAAGTTATAGCCCTCGTGATTTTCTCTGTGGCTGCCCTAAATCTCTGATAAACAGGCTTTCTCCATCTAACACTGGATTTTGATTTCAACATTTTCTTTTCTTCCAGGGGTAACTTAAGGGAATTTATCCCAATTTCTTAGGTTTCTGAGTGGTTTTCACAGGAATTAACGTGTGAATCAAAGTGCCCCTGGGTGACCCAGCCTCCCAGAGGCCATGGCACATGATGGTTAAGATGTGGACCCTGGAGGTGGGCTGCTTTGGTTTGAATATCTGCTCTACTGCTTACTGCTGTATGGTCTAGGGTAAGGTTCTTAAGCTTTTGAGTCTTGTTTTACTTTCTAAGAATGGAGTAACAATTTATTCACTTTGTGATGTTGAAAGAGTTAAATAAATACATAAAAATTCAAGACTCTAAGTAGGCCTATGATAAAGTGTCAGCTACTATTCTTATTATTTATAAATATTTCTGATAGCCACAATCTAGCTTGTTTCTTAACTGTGTGAATTTGCTTTTTTTTTTTTTTTTTTTTACTTTTTGAGATTTTATTCATGTATAATAAAAGGGTGCCAAGGTCATAAGAGTATAGCTCAATGAATTTTCACAAACTGATCACAGTCATGTAAGCAGCCCCAGATCAAGAAACAGAGAACATCACTAAGACCCAAGAAGCAAGCATCCCCCTCATGTCTCCTTCCCGAGGAGAACTGCTATTCTGACTTCTAATATCATAGATTAGTTTTGCCTGTTTTTGAACTTTAGATAAATATAATCTTCCAGTATGTACTCTTTTGGGTCTGGCTTATTTTGCTCAATATTATATCTGTGTGGTTCACTTATGTTGTTGCATGTATAATACTATATATATATGTGTGTGTGTGTGTATATATATATATACACATACACACATATATATATATAATATCCCACCATGTGAATATGCTAAGGTTTATTTATCTGTTCTACTGCTGATGGGAATTTGTGTAGCTTCCAGTCTGGGGATGTTATGAATAGCATTACAAACATTCTTGAACATTTCTTTGGGCGGACATATGCACACATGACTGTTGTCAGTGGAATGAGTGGTCATGGAGAATGGATAAGTGTGGTTTTAATAGACATTGCTAAACAATTTTTCAAAGCCACTGTGCCGCTTTACACTCCCACCCCTTGTATGTGAGAGTTCCTGGTTCTCCTCATCCCTGCCACTAGTATTTTCTGTCTTTTCCATTTTAGCCATTTTTGGTTTTGCTTTTGCAAATCAGTTTGGCAAAGAACAATGAAAAGAACACCAGAGTCAAAAAAAAATTTTTTTTTATTTGAGCCCCTAACTCTAATTTACCAATTCCACTTCCTAGATGTGTGACATGGTGAGTCATTTTACTTCTCTGAGCCTATTTCCTTGTGTTTAAAATGAGGCTAATAATGTCCCCAGGGAATTCAAAGCCCTTGTTTCAAGGAATGCTATGTGGGCATTTGTGAACACCTACTCCATCCTGTCTTCAAGTCCATTTCTCTCTGGATGCTAGAACTTACTCATCTGCTGGGGCTGTACACCAATAACAAATTGTAATCATTAGGTCGAGGTAGTAATTTCCATGGTTGGAAAGTCAGGGCTTCATGGGTCATGCTGCTCTCTCAACAGGACTTTTTCTTTTTAACATCTTTATTGGAGTATAATTGCTTTACAATGGTGTGTTAGTTTCTGCTTTATAACAAAGTGAATCAGCTATACATATACATATGTTCCCATATCTCTTCCCTCTTCCGTCTCCCTCCCTCCCACCCTTCCTATCCCACCCCTCTAGGTGGTCACAAGGCACCAAGCTGTGACAAAGTGAGAGAGTGGCATGGACATATATACACTACCAAACGTAAAATAGATAGCTAGTGGGCAGCAGCTGCATAGCACAGGGAGATCAGCTCAACAGGACTTTTGAATACAAGATTACAACACAGAGAGGTGGTGGAGGATTTGTTTTCCTCCTATTTACTAAATTAAGAAGTGAAAACAGAACCTGGTGATAGTTTAAAACTGTACACATATTTTAGGACACCTAACTCTATCTCATTTGTTGGCCAAGGGTGATATCTCAGCCACAAGAAAGTAAAATTTAACTCATGGGGGGAAAGCCACAAAAAAGACTTACCAAGATGATGCTTAAACGGTGGGACTCAGAGAGAACAGATTAATCTAGTCACAGAAATCCCTTAATGGCTCTGCAGTTGCCTTTACTTCTAGTTGTTGCCACTTTTGCAGGATGACTTCAGACAATGTGATAAGATGACCCAGGTTCAGTTTAGGGACATCTTCCTTCCTCTTCTCCTTAATATATCATCAAGGATATACTCATAGATACCTAGAGTATCAACTAGCTGACTCAGACATCTGGTAGACCAGTTTGTCCCCACACGTATACTTGTAGACTCCTCAAAGCAGCAATGCACATTTAACTAGAATCTCAGCATCAAAGATTCTTCCATTCACTCTTTAAAGCAAGGGTCTTTCATATTTTCGAGAGAGAAATTCCTTGTCTTTAGAGCTATGAAGAGCCTCAGAAATAGTTCCATCTGCTTCTGCTACAAATGATAAAATTGACGACAAGAAGGGATAAATGACTTACACGAGGTTAAATTTAGTGACAGGCTGTGTTTGTCCAAATTTCCTGATTTTTGAGCATGGGATTTTCTTCAAATTCCACAAGGAAATTTGGAGGTGGGCGTGCAACCAAGGATAAAGACCTTAATTGTGATTGCATGGGGGTCTCTTTCTGCTGAAAAATATTACAAACTTCTCATCCTTCGGAGTCAGATTAAATGTCTCCTTTTGAAAACTTCCCTGAGCTTTCACTTGATCCAGATGAAATTAATCCCTCCTTTTTCTGTGTGCCTGGGGGAATTTTGCATATTTCTCTACTATACCATTTCATTCATTCATCCACTCATTATTTATTTATTCATGTGCATATGTATGACTGCATTCCCCAACCACATCACATTTTATTAGAATTTGTTATCTAATTGTCCCTCATCTTCTTGAATCTGAGAACTGCCTGAAGTCAGGGACCACAAGAGGTTCATCTTTGCATCCTGCATAATGGCTATCACGGTGAGAGAAATACAAAAAGAGACAGACAGAGACAAAGAGAGAGACACAGTGGGAGAGAAAGAGAAGGGAGGAGGGAGAAAGAGAATGTAGGGTAGGGGAAGGAAGAAAAAGAAAAGAGAGGAGAGAATTTAGGAGATGTTATGGACATCTGCTGATATTTGCCTACTGAGCATCCGTATTCCCTTCTTCCATCTTTAGCATCAATATTTTCACCTGGGAGACCAGCCCTCTCTACTCTCACCCAGCCCATGGGTCTCATGTGGGGCTGACCTCATAGTCCCCCACTCCAGGGATGAGCACACAAGGCAGGCTGTCCAATCAGCATGTTCCATTTTTTGACCATAATCATGGGCATGTGTGACCAAGTCAGAATTGTGTAACTCAATTCTGGGAATTTTATGAGAACTACAGAAGAGAAACTCTCTTTCCACGGGTTTCAAGGGAGTGAGTCTAGGGTGCCAGCAGCAATTTTGTCACCATGAGGGGAAGAATCTGCCAGTGAACAAAACTTATTCAGATAGAAGCACAGATGAAACTGTGAGTTGAGCCCCTGTATCCAGCTGTGCCTGAAGCTGGATTATTTATGAATCTAGTCATATGAGCCAATGTAGTTCCTTTTTCCTGCTGAAACCAGTTTGAGTTATGTTTCTTTCACCTGTAATCAACAGAACTCCAATTAATACAAGAGTTATAGGAGAAAAAAGAAAAAAGAAGAGGAGAGGCTGTGGGTACCATTGAGTTCTACTGGTAGGTCCTCTCCACTGATTGAGTATTCATGGTCTAACACATCAACAGAGCTTGTGAATGGACTTCCTTGTTAAGTGGGAGGGAAAGGCCATGCCAGGATAGACCCATGGTGGAGGTGTGTTTGGAGAATGGCCTCCTTCTCAGTCTTCTGAAATTTATTCTACCTACCTCTCCACTTAAGAATGGCATAACCGTGGTCACATCTCTCCCTTTCTTATATACATCAAGTCTAACCATAAAATGATGGCCCTATATTTTCAAAGCCCCTTCTATCTCTGACACCCCAGGTGCCTCAACTGGTTCTCCTGAAGCTCCAACCCAGTTTTATCCCCAAAGGTCTCTCGGAATCCCATGATAGGGCATTTTGGGTGAATCACCATCTCAGTTTTCCCAGGACTGAGGGTGGGGAATTTTTTTTTTTTTTTTTTTTTTTTGCTGTACGCGGGCCTCTCACTGCTGTGGCCTCTCCCGTTGCGGAGCACAGGCTCCGGACACACAGGCTCCGCGGCCATGGCTTGCGGGCCCAGCCGCTCCGCGGCATGTGGGATCTTCCGGGATCGGGGCACGAACCCGTGTCCCCTGCATCGGCAGGCGGACTCTCAACCACTGCGCCACCAGGGAAGCCCGAGGGTGGGGAATTATGGAACACAGGACTTTTAGTTCTGAAATGCAGAACATCCCAGGAAATTGGGACAAGTTTGTCTCCCCAGACTGATACCTTCCCCTTAGCTGCTGCAGCCCAAGGGTAAGGCTCCCTCTGACAGATTAGACATTAAAGAGCCTAAAATGACTGTAACCGGTCTCCAAGCATTTCAGAACTTTGCAACAGTCAGTGCCTTATAAAAAAACATTGTTTAATTTTTAAGGCTCGTAATGATAAAAGTCAAACATGTTATTTGTAGAAAAGTAGATAGAAATAATAGGTAGGTAGGTAGGTAGGTAGATAGATAGATAGATAGACAGGGGGTGTGCCCTTATTCCCCTTACCTTGCCTTCATCCATCTTGCTGCTTGGAATTCAAATTGCTGTCAAGCCATCTTTGCTGATGCAAATGAGAACAGCCTAGGGATAGCAGAGCAACAAGGAAGGAGGATCCTGGATCACGGAATGACCTAATGGAGCAGAGAGGCTAGCCTGGACTGCTTGCCTTGGATCTCATCTTCTTTATATTTAAGTTATTACAATTTTGGGCTATTGATACACCCAGGTGAACTAACTAATTAATGTACATTATCTCATCTGACCATCGCTAGAGCTGTTTCTGAAGAGAAGTTAAGGACTCTGCCCTTGACCGCATACCTGGTTAGTGGCTGAGCTTCCAGCGGAGGCTAGTCCTGACTCACATACACTTTGGGCTCCTAATCACCATGCTTTACTGCCATTGCCACTTTTCCTTTTATGCAGTGCCTTCTAGTTTTCAAAGTGTTCCATGATTATTATTAATTAAGGAAGCAGGGATTATTATTGTCCTTATTAGCCAGATCACTTAGGTAATTTGACTAAGATCATCCAGTGAATTAGAGATGCATCTAGGATAAAAAGTTCCAGTCTTTGAAACTTCAGAACTTTGCCTTTTTCACTTGACTCCACCAATCAGGCTCTCTTGGAAGGACCAGACTCCACCAGCCTCTCCTAATATTTTTTTAAATACTTCAAACAATTCATTCAGTTTTTAAATTCAAGAATACTAATAACAGCTATTTTCTTTGAATTAAGGTGTATTTGACAGAAAAAAATTCGCTTGTTAGTCAAACATAAATGAAATTATGGTCAATTTCAGTCTCCCCTCCCACAGATAGTAGTATCTTTTTCACTAGCTTTATTCATAATTTTTTATCAGTGAAAGGGAGTTTACTTTAAACACCCTCTCTTTGAGCAAAGAAATGTTCTAATTCAGCCACAACCTGTCAGGCTTTGTTTATTGAGATTTAACAACGGTACCTAATTCTTATCATCAATTTAGCATCCTTGAAACAGTCAGCTTAGCTCCCCAGTGCTAAAGTTTCCGACACTATTTTTCTTGCATCTTTTCTGAACTGTAGGTTCTAATTCTGTGTTCCAGTTAATTAGCGCTGTCTGTAATTTTAGACAACCCATATCTGTTAGGGCACCCAAAATTCCGTCTTTGTTTCCAAAGGTGGCTGTTTGTTGTGCCAGAAGGTACTTAGCTGCTGAAATAAATAGATGACGTATCACTTATAAAAAGTGCTGTTGCCTCATTGGGCAGCTGTCTCTTGGTGATGGTGACTAAATATAGCATGCCGATTTTAGGGCAAAGATGTAATTTTAAAAAGTAATCATAAAACTATTGATTGGAAAGACGTCACTTTGATTTCCTGTTCACTGTGATTATAGAGACCTTCACCCTTACCAGGCTTAGAAATTTTTAACCCTTGAAAACTAAAGCCCTATCAGGAACAAATTTCATATTGGAAAACTAAAAGTGTATCTACCCAGAGGTGTGGGTCAAAGAAGACTTGTTTCCGTCCTTTGATTCCAGCAATGAAAACACATTCAGGAGGGGAAAAAGGAGGTATTGTGGGAGGTACTATCTTAAATAATACTAATACTACTAAAATATAATAGTTCCTACCATATTTCAAACTTCATTATGTGCCAGACGTTGTAATAAGCACCTTATTTATATTATGGGTTCATTCAATTCTCATGGCATGACTGTAATAAGAGGAAGATGTATTTCACGTGAAGCAAACAAAGCTTACATTTTACAGCCCCCTCACTTGCATGGGTCCTTTCTAAGGCCCTAGCAATGTGTTTCCATCATCACATGTTGTTTTGAAATTTTGTAAAAGTAAAATGTTTGAACAGCAATGGTTTAAGCCTGGAAATTCTTTCTCCTGGGGGTTCTTTTTTATTACACATCCCCCCATGTTGCTTAGTGCTAGAGAGGCTGAGAGCATCTGGGGATCTGGGATTGAGCTGCAGTAATACGTCAGGATGGGGTTTAGTGGGATATGTTTATGTGGTTCTCATTCATTTCCATGAATTGTTAAGTGACTCTGAGCTACCCGTGAATGACTTATCCCTATGGCTTCCAGGAATACTCCTGCCACACTGTGCTGACTCATCTAGTATTTTGATCCAAAACAGCAGGGCCAGAGGTGGTATTGCAATGGGGACAGAAGAAATACAGGTAACAGAGGAGAAATTAAGTTTGAAGTATATGGAGTCATAAGCTAGTCTATGGGAAATTCTTCTAAATCATACAACTCATATATGAAACAAACTCATTAGCGCTTTTCCCAAATTTAGTGATAATCCTAAAAATTTACGTCATTACTAATAATGAGTTGTGGAACTGAAAGTAAATTTTCTAAACCATCAAGAGCCATATTAATTTTTCATGAACCATGCTAGACAAAAAGTTAGAATTATTTATTTTCTCTATAGAAACTATTTTTATCAAGTCATTGTCATATGAAGACAGAGTATGCAGCCTGAGCATATAGGATAAAAATATTACAGAGGTGTTCGCTTGGCAGCACATATACTAAAATTGGAAGGCTACAGAGAGGATTAGCATGGCCGCTGCGCAAGGATGACACGCAAATTCGTGACGCATTCCATATTTTTTAGTGGGAAGCAGCTGCATAGCACAGGGAGATCAGCTCAGTGCTTTATGACCACCTAGAGGGGTGGGATCGGGAGGGTGGGAGGGAGATGCAAGAGGGAGGAGATATGGGGATATATGTATGTATATAGCTGATTCACTTTGTTATAAAGCAGAAACTAACACACCATTGTAAAGCAATTATACTCCAATAAAGGTGTTAAAAATATATATATATTACAGAGATTTATTAATTGTTAATAAAAACTATTATTTTTAAAATATTGTGATGTGCACATTTGTCAGCTTTTAAAATTTGGAATCTGCTGTGGCTTCTTTTTATTCTAAATAAATATTTATTTTCACACCTGATTTTCATATTTTAAATTTTGTATTCTTTGACTTAAAGAGTGTATATAACATAATGTAACTTTCAGATCCCACAAAATGTTAAAATGTCTAAGCAGTAGAGATATTTATTTCTCATTTAATAAAACATCTAGACTTCCGGGTAAGATGGCGGAAGAGTAAGACGCGGAGATCACCTTCCTCCCCACAGATACACCAGAAATACAGCTACGCGTGCAACAACTCCTACAGAACACCTACTGAACGCTGGCAGAAGACCCCAGACCTCCCAAAAGGCAAGAAACTCCCCACATACCTGGGTAGGGCAAAGCAGAGAGATTCCCGCACAGAGGAGCGGTGCCGAGCGGCACTCACCAGCCCGAGAGGCTTGTCTGCTCCCCCGCCAGGGCGGGCGGCGCTGGAGCTGAGGCTCGGGCTTCGGTCAGAGCGCAGGGAGAGGACTGGGACTGGCGGCGAGAACTCAGCCTGAAGGGGGCTAATGTGCCACAGCTAGCCGGGAGGGAGTCCGGGAAAACTCTGGAGCTGCCGAAGAGGCAGGAGACTTTTTCTTCCCTCTTGGTTTCCTGGTGCACGAGGAGAGGGGATTAAGAGCGCCGCGTAAAGGAGCTCCAGAGACGGGCGCGAGTCGCGGCTGAAAGCGCGGAGCCCAGAGACGGGCGTGGGACGCTGGGGCTGCTGCTGCCGCCGCCAAGAAGCCTGTGTGCGAGCGCAGGACACTGTCCACACCGCCCTTCCGGGAGCCTGTGCAGCCTGCCACTGCCGGGGTCCCGGGATCCAGGGGCGGCTTCCCTGGGAGAACGCATGGCGCGCCTCAGGCTGGTGCAACGTCACGCCGACCTCTGCCGCTGCAGGCTCGCCCCGCACTCCGTGCCCCTCCCTCCCGCCCGGCCTGAGTGAGCCAGAGTCCCCGAAGAGGCTGCTCCTTTAACCCTGTCCTGTCTGAGCGAAGAACAGACGCCCTCCGGCGACCTACACGCAGAGGCGGG
Organism: Mesoplodon densirostris; assembly: GCF_025265405.1. NCBI lineage: Eukaryota > Metazoa > Chordata > Mammalia > Artiodactyla > Ziphiidae > Mesoplodon > Mesoplodon densirostris. The sequence continues at coordinate 55,953,507 of NC_082676.1, forward strand.
GCCAAATCCAAAGCTGAGGCCCAGGAGCTGTGAGAACAAAGAAGAGAAAGGGAAACCTCTCCCAGCAGCCTCAGAAGCAGCGGATTAAAGCTCCACAATCAACTTCATGTACCCTGCATCTGTGGAATACATAAATAGACAACAAATCATCCCAAATTGAGGAGCCAGGAGTCAGTGCTGTGCCTCTGAGGTGGGAGAGCCAACTTCAGGACACTGGTCCACAAGAGACCTCCCAGCTCCACATAATATCAAACGGCGAAAATCTTCCAGAGATCTCCATCTCAACACCAGCACCCAGCTTCACTCAACGACCAGCAAGCTACAGTGCTGGACACCCTATGCCAAACAACTAGCAAGACAGGAACACAACACCACCCATTAGCAGAGAGGCTGCCTCAAATCATAAAAAGTCCGCAGACACCCCAAAACACACCACCAGACGTGGACCTGCCCACCAGAAAGACAAGATCCAGCCTCATCCACCAGAACACAGGCAGTAGTCCCCTCCACCAAGAAGCCTACACAACCCACTAAACCAACCTTAGCCACTGGGGACAGACACCAAAAATAACGGGAACTACGAACCTGCAGCCTGCAAAGAGGAGACCCCAAACACAGTAACATAAGCAAAATGAGAAGACAGAAAAACACACAGCAGGAGAAGGAGCAAGATAAAAACCCACCAGACCTAACAAATGAAGAGGTAATAGGCAGTCTATCTGAAAAAGAATTCAGAATAATGATGGTAAAGATGATCCAAAATCTTGGAAATAGAATAGACAAAATGCAAGAAACAGTTAACAAGGACCTAGAAGAACTAAAGACGAATCAAGCATCGATTAAAAACACAATAAATGAAATCAAAAATACTCTAGATGGGATCAATAGCAGAATAACTGAGGCAGAAGAACGGATAAGTGAGGTGGAAGATAAAATAGTGGAAATAACTGCTGCACAGCAAAATAAAGAAAAAAGAATGAAAAGAACAGAGGACAGTCTCAGAGACCTCTGGGACAACATTAAACGCACCAACATTCGAATTATAGGGGTTCCAGAAGAAGAAGAGAAAAAGAAAGGGACTGAGAAAATATTTGAAGAGATTATAGTTGAAAACTTCCCCAATATGGGAAAGGAAATAGTTAATCAAGTCCAGGAGGCACAGAGAGTCCCATACAGAATAAATCCAAGGAGAAATACACCAAGACACATATTAATCAAACTGTCAAAAATTAAACACAAAGAAATCATATTAAAAGCAGCAAGGCAAAAACAACAAATAACACACAAGGGAATCCCCATCAGGATAACAGCTGATCTCTCAGCAGAAACTCTACAAGCCAGAAGGGAGTGGCAGGACATACTTAAAGTGATGAAGGAGAAAAACCTGCAACCAAGATTACTCTACCCAGCAAGGATCTCATTCAGATTTGATGGAGAAATTAAAACCTTTACAGACAAGCAAAAGCTGAGAGAGTTCAGCACCACCAAACCAGCTTTACAACAAATGCTAAAGGAACTTCTCTAGGCAAGAAACACAACAGAAGGAAAAGAACTACAATAACGAACCCAAAACAATTAAGAAAATGGGAATAGGAACATACATATCAATAATTACCTTAAATGTAAATGGACTAAATGCTCCCACCAAAAGACACAGACTGGCTGAATGGATACAAAAACAAGACCCATATATATGCTGTCTACAAGAGACCCACTTCAGACCTAGAGACACATACAGACTGAAAGTAAGGGGATGGAAAAAGATATTCCATGCAAATGGAAACCAAAAGAAAGCTGGAGTAGCAATTCTCATATCAGACAAAATAGACTTTAAAATAAAGACTACTAGAAGAGACAAAGAAGGACACTACATAATGATCAAGGGATCAATCCAAGAAGAAGATATAACAATTGTAAATATTTATGCACCAAACATAGGAGCACCTCAATACATAAGGGAAATATTAACAGCCATAAAAGGAGAAATCGACAGTAACACAATCATAGTAGGGGACTTTAACACCCCACTTTCACCAATGGACAGGTCATCCAAAATGAAAATAAATAAGGAAACACAAGCTTTAAATGATACATTAAACAAGATGGACTTAATTGATATTTATAGGACATTCCATCCAAAAACAACAGAATACACATTTTTCTCAAGTGCTCATGGAACATTCTCCAGGATAGATCATATCTTGGGTCACAAATCAAGCCTTGGTAAATTTAAGAAAATTGAAATTGTATCAAGTATCTTTTCCGACCACAATGCTATGAGACTAGATATCAATTACAGGAAAAGAGCTGTAAAACATACAAACACATGGAGGCTAAACAATACACTACTTAATAACGAAGTGATCACTGAAGAAATCAAAGAGGAAATTAAAAAATACCTAGAAACAAATGACAATGGAGACACGACGACCCAAAACCTATGGGATGCAGCAAAAGCAGTTCTAAGAGGGAAGTTTATGGCAATACAATCCCACCTTAAGAAACAGGAAATATCTCGAATAAACAACCTAACCTTGCACCTAAAGCAATTAGAGAAAGAAGAACAAAAACATCCCAAAGTTAGCAGAAGGAAAGAAATCATAAAAATCAGATCAGAAATAAATGAAAAAGAAATGAAGGAAACGATAGCAAAGATCAATAAAACTAAAAGCTGGTTCTTTGAGAAGATAAACAAAATTGATAAACCATTAGCCAGACTCATCAAGAAAAAAAGGGAGAAGACTCAAATCAATAGAATTAGAAATGAAAAAGGAGAAGTAACAACTGACACTGCAGAAATACAAAAGATCATGAGAGATTACTATAAGCAACTCTATGCCAATAAAATGGACAACCTGGAAGAAATGGACAAATTCTTAGAAATGCACAACCTGCCAAGACTGAATCAGGAAGAAATAGAAAATATGAACAGACCAATCACAAGCACTGAAATTGAAACTGTGATTAAAAATCTTCCAACAAACAAAAGCCCAGGACCAGATGGCTTCACAGGCGAATTCTATCAAGCATTTAGAGAAGAGCTAACACCTATCCTTCTCAAACTCTTCCAAAATATAGCAGAGGGAGGAACACTCCCAAACTCATTCTACGAGGCCACCATCACCTTGATACCAAAACCAGACAAGGATGTCACAAAGAAAGAAAACTACAGGCCAATATCACTGATGAACATAGATGCAAAAATCCTCAACAAAATACTAGCAAACAGAATCCAACAGCACATTAAAAGGATCATACACCATGATCAAGTGGGGTTTATTCCAGGAATGCAAGGATTCTTCAATATACGCAAATCAATCAATGTGATACACCATATTAACAAGTTGAAGGAGAAAAACCATATGATCATCTCAATAGATGCAGAGAAAGCTTTTGACAAAATTCAACACCCATTTATGATAAAAACCCTGCAGAAAGTAGGCATAGAGGGAACTTTCCTCAACATAATAAAGGCCATATATGACAAACCCACAGCCAGCATCGTCCTCAATGGTGAAAAACTGAAACCATTTCCACTAAGATCAAGAACAAGACAAGGTTGCCCACTCTCACCACTCTTATTCAACATAGTTTTGGAAGTTTTAGCCACAGCAATCAGAGAAGAAAAGGAAATAAAAGGAATCCAAATGGGAAAAGAAGAAGTAAAGCTGTCACTGTTTGCAGATGACATGATACTATACATAGAGAATCCTAAAGATGCTACCAGAAAACTACTAGAGCTAATCAATGAATTTGGTAAAGTTGCAGGATACAAAATTAATGCACAGAAATCTCTGGCATTCCTATATACTAATGATGAAAAATCTGAAAGTGAAATCAAGGAAACACTCCCATTTACCATTGCAACAAAAAGAATAAAATATCTAGGAATAAACCTACCTAAGGAGACAAAAGACCTGTATGCAGAAAATTATAAGACACTGATGAAAGAAATTAAAGATGATACAAATAGATGGAGAGATGTACCATATTCTTGGATTGGAAGAATCAACATTGTGAAAATGACTCTACTACCCAAAGCAATCTACAGATTCAATGCAATACCTATCAAACTACCAATGGCATTTTTCACAGAACTAGAACAAAAAATTTCACAATTTGTATGGAAACACAAAAGACCCCGAATAGCCAAAGCAATCTTGAGAACGAAAAATGGAGCTGGAGGAATCAGGCTCCCTGACTTCAGACTATACTACAAAGCTACAGTAATCAAGACAGTATGGTACTGGCACAAAAACAGAAAGATAGATCAATGGAACAGGATAGAAAGCCCAGAGATAAACCCACGGACATATGGTCACCTTATCTTTGATAAAGGAGGCAGGAATGTACAGTGGAGAAAGGACAGTCTCTTCAATAAGTGGTGCTGGGAAAACTGGACAGGGACATGTAAAAGTATGAGATTAGATCACTCCCTAACACCATACACAAAAATTAGCTCAAAATGGATTAAAGACCTAAATGTAAGGCCAGACACTATCAAACTCCTAGAGGAAAACATAGGCAGAACACTCTATGACATAAATCACAGCAAGATCCTTTTTGACCCACCTCCTAGAGAAATGGAAATAAAGACAAAAATAAACACATGGGACCTAATGAAACTTCAAAGCTTTTGCACAGCAAAGGAAACCATAAACAAGACCAAAAGACAACCCTCAGAATGGGAGAAAATATTTGCAAATGAAGCAACTGACAAAGGATTAATCTCCAAAATTTATAAGCAGCTCATGCAGCTCAATAGCAAAAAAGCGAACAACCCAATCCAAAAATGGGCAGAAGACCTAAATAGACATTTCTCCACAGAAGATATACAGACAGCCAACAAACACATGAAAGGATGCTCAACATCTTTACCCATTAGAGAAATGCAAATCAAAACTACAATGAGATATCATCTCACACCAGTCAGAATGGCCATCATCAAAAAATCTAGAAACAATAAATGCTGGAGAGGGTGTGGAAAAAAGGGAACACTCTTGCACTGCTGGTGGGAATGTGAATTGGTACAGCCACTATGGAGAACAGTATGGAGGTTCCTTAAAAAACTACAAATAGAACTACCATATGACCCAGCAATCCCACTACTGGGCATATACCCTGAGAAAACCATAATTCAAAAAGAGACATGTACCAAAATGTTCATAGCAGCCCTATTTACAATAGCCCGGAGATGGAAACAACCTAAGTGTCCATCATCGGATGAATGGATAAAGAAGATGTGGCACATATATACAATGGAATATTACTCAGCCATAAAAAGAAATGAAATTGAGCTATTTGTAATGAGGTGGATGGACCTAGAGTCTGTCATACAGAGTGAAGTAAGTCAGAAAGAGAAAGACAAATACTGTATGCTGACACATATATATGGAATTTAAGAAAAAAATGTCATCAAGAACATAGGGGTAAGACAGGAATAAAGACACAGACCTACTAGAGCATGGACTTGAGGATATGGGGAGGGGGAAGGGTAAGCTGTGACAAAGTGAAAGAGCGGCATGGACATATATACACTACCAAATGTAAGGTAGATAGCTAGTGGGAAGCAGCCGCATAGCACAGGGAGATCAGCTCGGTTCTTTGTGACCGCCTGGAGGGGTGGGATAGGGAGGGTGGGAGGGAGACGCAAAAGGGAGGGGATATGGGAACATATGTATATGTATAACTGATTAAATTTGTAAAATAAAAAAAAATACTTGTACATTCAAAAACAAAGAAACAAAAAGAACTATGAAAAAAAAAATAAAAAAAAAATAAAACATCTAGAGATAGAGGTTTCAGAGAAAGTAGATTCAGCACCTAAACACTGTCAGGGCTCTGTATGGCTTTTCTGTGATTTTCTTGGTTTTCCCCTCATTACTGTAAGAGGCTGCTATAGCACCAACAGTCATAGGATCAGTAACATCTAAAATTATGAAGAAAGGAAGAGGGGCTCACTCTTTTCTCAAGTCTCTCTCTTGTTGTTAGGGTGGGAAATCTTTCCCCAGTATTCTCCCGTAGATTTCCCTTTGTATCCCATGATCCAGAAATGGTCATATGGCCTAACCTAAAGCAGTCATTGACAAATGGGAATAGGATTATTATGATCAATCTAGAAGTCAAAATTCATCCCCTGGGACAAGACACCTTGCCCTGAATGCCTGAATGACACAGTACCCTACTGTCAACAAAGATGGAATGACTGTTGGTTAGGCAACCAACAATGTTCACAATAGCATCATTGTCCCCTTTTTGTCCCCTTACATAAACAAGTTAAGGCTTAGTGATATAAAGTGTTGTGTCCAGAGTCACACACCTAGAAAGTGGTGAGGACCTTCACCTCTATATAAAACCTATATGTGTTTGACTCTGGGACTCAGCTCATGTTTTATGCTATGTCATATAGCCTTCCCAACCCACAAGGCCACTGGTGTACACTACAAAGTTGTAGAACTTTAGGGAGCATGGCTAGGTGCTGAGGAAGGAGTATAGGGCAGCAGAATGCTTGCCAGAAAATCTCACAGGGTCAGAGAAGAAGAGGGGGCTTTGGGTCTTTGTACAGAGAGCAAATTTCAATACAATAGGGACCATTACAGGTACCCAAGATACATTTCATTGTTTTTGAGTGAATAAGGGAATTTCAGGTAGGGGGGATGACATAAATAAAATAATAGTAGAAAGTTAATGGATTGAGGGTAAAGAAAGACTGGGTTTGAATCAAATATCTACCATTTACAAGATGTGCTTCTCTGTTGAGTTTCTTCTTATAATATCTTGTGTTTTCAGAGGGGGATATCTAGCTCCAGCTTGATGGGGTAAAAGAAAAATCAGGGGAACCACCAGCTTTATGCCCCTTCCTGTACAGGGGAGGAAACTGAGACCCAGAGAGGTAAAGTGACTTGCCCCAAAACCCCAGACAGTTGGTACCAAAGCCCTCATCTACAAATCCAGGTTACTTATTTCTCAATCTGTCTTTTAGACCCTGAACTGGGAAGGCATCATTCTATGCTCAATTCCTTATACAATCTACTCAGATGATTTATTATTAATAATATGCTTCTTTCCTTGTGGAAGCATGTGTATGATGACACTTAGCTGCACCATCTAATACTATGATTAAGTGCTACTTTTTAATTACTGTCTCCATTTCCAATAAGGTGTTTGGGAAGGGTCAAACCCAATAGATATCAAGGATAATATTCCATATAGGATTAGTATGATTACTAGCAAGGGTGCATTCCACAGGATACCTTTCATTTCTGGTCCTGTAGAGTCACTTATGCATCCATTCATTCATTCCACTAGATATACCACACACAAAATATGCTGCTGCAAACTCAATGTATAAATGTAATCAGAAAGAAAAAATTATTTTTAAAAATTAGGTCCTGGCAGATGCCTTCCAGGTGAATTCTATCAAACATATAGAGAAGAACTGACACCTATCCTTCTCAAACTCTTCCAAAACATAACAGAGGGAGGAACATTCCCAAACTCATGCTACAAGGCCACCATCACCCTGATACCAAAACCAGACAAAGATGTCACAAAGAAAGAAAACTACAGGCCAATACCACTGATGAAAAATAGATGAAAAAATCCTCAACAAAATACTAGCAAACAGAATCCAATAGTACATTAAAGGGATCATACACCATGATCAAGTGGGGTTTATCCCAGGAAGCAAGGATTCTTCAATATACACAAATCAATGTGATACACCATATTAAAAAATTGAAGGAGAAAAACCATATGATCATCTCAATAGATGCAGAAAAAGCTTTTGAAAAAATCCAACACCCATTTATGATAAAACACCCCAGAAAGTAGGCATAGAGGGAACTTACCTCAACATAATAAAGGCCATAGATGACAAACCCACAGCCAACATCATTCTCAATGGTGAAAAACTGAAAGCATTTCCTCTAAGACCAGGAACAAGACAAGGATGTCCACTCTCGCCACTATTATTCAACATAGTTTTGGAAGTTTTGGCCACAGCAATCAGAGAAAAAAAAAAAAAGAAAAGGAATCCAAATCGGAAAAGAAGTAAAACTGTCACTGTTTGCAGATGACATGATACTATACATAGAGAATCCTAAAGATGCTACCAGAAAATGACTAAAGCTGATCAATGAATTTGGTAAAGTAGCAGGATACAAAATTAATGCACAGAAATCTCTTGCATTCCTATGAACTAATGATGAAAAATCTGAAAGGGAAATTAAGGAAACACTCCCATTTACCACTGCAACAAAAAGAATGAAATACCTGGAATAAACCTACAAAACACCTGTATACAGAACACTATAAGACACTGATGAAAGAAATTAAAGATGATACAAACAGATGGAGAGATATACCATGTTCTTGGATTGGAACAATCAACATTGTGAAAATGACTATACTACTCAAAGCAGTCGACAGATTCAGTGTAATCCCTATCAAACTACCAATGGCATTCTTCACAGAACTAGAACAAAAAATTTCACAATTTGTATGGAAACACAAAAGACCCCAAATAGCCAAAGCAATCTTGAGAAAGAAAAACAGAGCTGGAGGAATCAGGCTCCCAGACTTCAGACTATACTACAAAGCTACAGTAATCAAGGCAGTATGGTACAGGCACAAAAACAGAAATATAGATCAGTGGAACAGGATAGAAAGCCCAGAGATAAACCCATGCAACTATGGTCAACTAATCTATGACAAAGGAGGCAAGGATATACAGTGGAGAAAAGACAGCCTCTTCAATAAGTGGTGCTGGGAAAACTGGAGAGCTACATGTAAAAGAATTAAATTAGAACACCATACACAAAAATAAAGTCAAAATGGATTAAAGACCTAAATGTAAGGCCAGACACTATAAAACTCTTAGAGGAAAACATAGGCAGAACACTCTATGACATAAATCACAGCAAGGTCCTTTTTGACCCACCTCCTAGAGAAATGGAAATTAGACAAAAATAAACAAATGGGACCTAATGAAACCTAAAAGCTTTTGCACAGCAAAGGAAATCATAAACAAGACAAAGAGACAACCCTCAGAATGGGAGAAAATATTTGCAAATGAAGCATCTGTCAAAGGATTAATCTCCAAAATTTACAAGCAGCTCATGCAGCTCAATATCAAAAAAAGAAACAACCCAATCCAAAAATGGGCAGAAGACCTAAATAGACATCTCTCCAAAGAAGATATACAGATTGCCAACAAACACATGAAAGGATGCTCAACATCACTAATCATTAGAGAAATGCAACTCAAAACTACAATGAGATATCATCTCACACCGGTCAGAATGGCCATCATCAAAAAATCTAGAAACAATAAATGCTGGAGAGGATGTGGAGAAACGGGAACACTCTTTCACTGTTGGTGGGAATGTAAATTGATACAGCCACTATGGAGAACAGTATGGAGGTTCCTTAAAAAACTATAAATAGAACTACCATACGACCCAGCAATCCCACTCCTGGGCATATACCCTGAGAAAACCATAATTCAAAAAGAGTCATGTACCACAATGTTAATTGCAGCTCTCTTTACAATAGGCAGGACATGGAAGCAACCTAAGTGTCCATCAACAGATGAATGGATAAAGAAGATGTGGCACATATATACAATGGAATATTACTCAGCCATAAAAAGAAACGAAATTGAGTTATTTGTAGTGAGGTGGATGGACCTAGTGTCTGTCATACAGAGTGAAGTAAGTCAGAAAGAGAAAAACAAATACCGTATGCTAACACATATATATGGAATCTAAAAAAAAAAAAGTTCTGGAGAACCTAGGTGCAGGACAGGAATAAAGACGTAGACGTAGAGAATGGACTTGAGGACATGGGGAGGGGGAAGGGTAAGCCGGAACAAAGTGAGAGAGTGGCATGGACATATATACACTACCAAATGTAAAATTGATAGCTAGTGGGAAGCAGCTACATAGCACAGGGAGATCAGCTCAGTGCTTTGTGACCACCTAGAGGGATGGGATAGGGAGGGTGTGAGGGAGACGCAAGAGGGAGTAGATATGGGGATATATGTATATGTATAGCTGATTCACTTTGTTATAAAGCAGAAACTAACACCATTGTGAAGCAATTATACTCCAATAAAGATGTTAAAAAAAATTAGGTCCTGAAAGGCAGTTCAAATTTATTTCTAGCTTATTTCTGGTCACATACCAAGGATGTGAGAGAATGGACATAGGTCAGGTAAGTTTTGAAAGGGGAATCAAGAAATCCCCATGCAGCACTATGGATCAGTCTGTATTAGTCTGCCTGGACTGATATAACAAAAAAACTCATGGCTTAAACAACAAAAATTTATTTACTCACAGTTCAGGAAACTGGCAAGTCCAAAATTAAGGTAGTGGCCAATTCAGTTTCTGTTGAGGGCTCTCTTCCTGAATTGCAGTTGGCAGTCTTCTTGCTGTGTCCTCACCTGGTGGGGAGGGAGATCTCTAGTGTCTCTTCATCTTCGTATAAGGGCACCAGCTCTATCGGATTAAGACCCCACTCCTATGGCTTCATTTAACCTTTATCACCTCCTCACAGGCCTTATCTCCAAATACAGTCACATTGGGGCTGAGGGCCTCAACATATAAATTTGTAGGGGACACAGACATCCAGTCCCTAACCCAGTCTTTATAGGGTCTAGAGGTAGCACATGTGGGCCCTGCTCAGTCTTTTGGCTCCAGCATGGTGGGAAGAGTATGGTTCTGGAGCCAGGCTGGCAGTTTGAATCCTGGCTCCTCTGTGTCTAACTGTGTGACCTCTGGCAAGTTCCATAAGCTGTTTGTGCCATAGTTTTCTTATCTGTAAAATGAAGCTGATAACTATATCTAACTCATAAGGTCATTAAGAAGATTAAAGAAGTGAATGCAGGTAAAGAGCTCAGAAGAGTAACTGGAGCATAGGCACCCAATAAATTCTCTTTAGACCTTGGAAGATCCAGCAGGACATTCATTACTCTGACAACTTATAGCAGTGTTCCCCAAAGTGTGGTCAACTGTCTAGGTATGGGCCTGGAAATACGCATTTTAGTGCACTCCCAAAATGACGTGAACATAGGCTTACATTGGAGAACCATCAGCTTACCTCTTAAGAGAGGTTGGTTAAATCTGTGGTTCACCAGCACTTTCTTCATTTGGTTCTCAAATACAAAGAGTTTCTTTCCTCCACGGGGTTGAGAGAAATCAATGTCAAGAAGAGAGGGCCGGGCCTCCCTGGTGGCGCAAGTGGTTGAGAGTCCGCCTGCCGATGCAGGGGATACGGGTTCGTGCCCCGGTCTGGGAGGATCCCATATGCCGCGGAGCGGCTGGGCCTGTGAGCCATGGCCGCTGAGCCTGCGTGTCCGGAGCCTGCGCGTCCGGAGCCTGTGCTCCGCAACGGGGGAGGCCACAACAGTGAGAGGCCTGCATACCGCAAAAAAAAAAAAAAAAAAAGAAGAGAGGGCCCCCTTGCTGCTCTGGACAGTGGACATCCAGTGGCTTCTAGGCTGTGTCCTTCAACGGCTGGCCATTTGGGGTCATGTGATCTGCATGAAATGGAAACAGGCAAGCTGATGTGTTTAGACATGGAGTGAGGATGGTTGGGATGAATTTTTCACTTGTCATCTGATCGAGTCAGCATTGTGGGGACCCTAGCAGCACTGTCCCCCTTATTGGAGATGATGCCATTGGGAAGGCAAGGAGGGTTGTGGCTGAAGCCCTCCTGCTAGACTCAGTGGGTGGTGTCTGAATGTGCCCCCTGCCCCATGATCACATTCGATCTTTCTAAAAAGAAAACATAGTTATTTTATGTTATGATGATTTGCCCTGTCAAAAATCCAGAAATAGCAAAATTAAAGTGACCAAATCAATAAAAGTATTTAGTAAGAGTTTATTGTGCATACAAGAACAGTTCGTGAATGGGGAGCTTTCAAATTTAAAACGGATATGAAGCTTAGGGGCATGACATTACAGGATGGCTTATAAAGTGAAAACAAGGAAGTTGTTTAACCTTTACAGTGATTGGTTATTACAGTGGGGGTTCCCAGATGGCAGGGAATTGGTTAAAAGTGATTATCTTATTCCGTCACCATAGGAAAGATGTGGTTTAAGGGTATAAACTTGAAGCTAGTAGATAAGTAAGTTCTGGGGATCTAATGCACAGCATAGTGATTACAGATAATGATATTGTGAGATGGACATCAAAATGGCTAAGAAACTAGAACTTAATTATTCCCCCCACAAAAAAGAAATGATAATAATGTGATGTGATAGAGGTGTTGGCTAAATCTACAATGACAATCATACTATTGTGATATATAAATGCATCAAATTAACATGTCATAGACATTAAACTTATAGAATGTTATATGTCAAATATATTTCAATAAAGAAATACATTTAATAGACTCACAGACATAGAAAACACACTTAACGGTTACCAAAGGGGAAAGGCAAGGGGAAAGATAAATTAGGAATTTGGGATTAACAGATACACACTACCATATATAAAATAAACAACAAGGATCTATTGTATAGCACAGGGAACTATATCCAATATCTTATAGGTAATAACCTATAATGGAAAAGAATCTGAAAAAGAATATATATATATATATACACACACACATACATACATATACATATATATATATATATATATATATATATATATTTACAACTGAATCACTTTGCTGTACTCCTGAAACTAACACAACATTGTAAATCAACTATACTTCAATTTTTTTAAGTGAATTAAAAACAAGAAATTTTAAAATGCGATTATCTTGTACAAATTTTAGGAAGATGACCTAAGTTTCTTTTGATTATCAGAGGCATTTACAAGATACAACCTAAGTTAAGTTTCACTTCTGTTCATGAAATAAGATAGATTTAGTTTGGCTTAAATGATTTTTGTCTGTTTAGGGAATTTTCAAGTCTGGTCTCCATTTTGTGTTGAACAGCCCCAAAAGGAAACAAGCCTTTGGTTTCCTCCAGAAGCAAACCCAGAATCAGGAATCTGAGTGTAAAGAGTTTACCTGGGAGGTAGTTGCTGGACATACCAGGTTGGGGAAGGAGAGCAGAGGGCAATGAGATGGGGAAGAGAAGAAAGCAAGTTACTAATGTGGGTAGCTGTGCCTTTGTTCTCTGAGGAACTCTGAGAGCCCATATAAATAAGCGCCTCAGAAAGATTCTACCAGAGGAACAAGGGAGGTGGGGCATTTATTTCCCAGTTTCCTGTCCATCGTTGGCTGGAGATTGATCTAGGGGGCATTTACTTTCCAGCATTTCTGGCCTGCCTCTCATGAGGACAAGTCTTGCTCTCATGGGCTGAAAAAGTAGCAAGTATTCATAGTTGGGCATGTAGAGGTGAGTTCTGACACCTCTACATGCCCAAAATTTACTCAATGAATGTCATTACTTGTAAAACAACAGATTTTCAAAGTACATTCAAGAAAAAGATTTAAGTTCACGTTTTCATCTGTGGAAAACGAGAACTGAACTGTGCTTACCTATAAGGCTCTGTCTGAATTTCTAAAAAAATACCACAGACAGAAAGACGTTTCCCTTAGAACTTGTGCCCCTCCCGGTCCTTCCCATATTGGAAAATGCCTAACAATTTATTGTTGCAAAAATAACCCCTGTTACTGTCAGTAACTTTGGGCAGGTTACTGACAGTGTCTGCTACACTTCGAAGCTTTGGCAAAATGACTGCCCCTGCTTTACAGGTGTGAAAATGATAATGTGGGTTGAGCATTTCCTGGGCCCACTGCAAATATCCTCTATGTCATCACTATTCCAAGTGTGGTCCATGGACCAGCAGAGTCAGCATCACCTGGAGGCTTACTAGAAATGCAGAATCTCAGGGCCCACCCAGACCTGCTGAGTCAGAACCTGAATTTTAACCAGATTCCTAGGCCTTTCAGATGTACACAGGCACCCTCCTCATTTCTGTGCTGGAAAACCATGGCCACACCTAGCTGGACTGTCATGCAGCACTGAAGAATTGAGGAGCTCCAATGGAAGACCAGAAAGCCACATTCCTGGAAGGGACCAGAGGCAACAGAGCCAGGAGTGATGTGGCAACTTGACCAGGATGTTAGAGATGAGAACATAAGTGGGCTGGTCTTGGAGCACCTGTGAAGCATGGCTGGGGCCTCACAGAAATAACTAAGGGAGATCTCCGGGGAGGGGAAGGTCATGTAGTTCTTTGCTGGGGACAAAGGGCCATTGCAATTTAAGTGTTTATGCTAATTTGGCTCCATTTGTGGTCAAGCCAGGTGAAACCTGGGTCATTTCGGATATATCTGTGCATGTTTCTGTACTAGATTGTGAGCACCCAGAAGGAAGGAACTGGGTCTTGTATGACTTTAATCTCAGTATCTGGTGCACAAAATTGGTGCTTAAATGATACTTGCTGAATGGCCTGGTGAACTCCATTCATTAACTTATTTATTCATTCATTGATTTAACAAATAATTAGCGGATATAATATTGTCCAGGCACTGTGTTAGAGCTGAGTTAACACTGGTGAATAAACCACATTGTTAGGTGCCCTTGAGAAGCCTATAGTCTAGTGAGGGATGGACAAGTGCGTAAAATTAATATATAATTGGAAATTATGAAAATTGCTGTCTATGCTATGTAATGATAGGGATAAATGAGGAGGGAGGATGCAGGATGCCCTCAGACAGGGTACCAGGAAAACCCCCTTTGAGGATTGATGTTTAAGTCAAGAACTGAAGAATGAGAAGGCTCGAGCCATGGTAAGGTGGAAGAGCCTTCTAAGCAGCCATCACAGCACATACAAAGGCCCTGAGGCAAAAATCAATGGAATGGGGTTTCCCTGGTGGCGTAGTAGTTAAGAATCTGCCTGCCAATGCAGGGGACACGGGTTCGAGCCCTGGTCCGGGAAGATCCCACATGCCATGGAACAACTAAGCCCATGCAAGCTATAAACTACTGAGCCTTCTCTCTAGAGCCCGCGAGCCACAGCTACTGAAGCCTGTGCACCTAGAGCCCATGCTCCGCAACGAGAGAAGCCACCACAATGAGAGGCCCACGCACTGCAACGAAGAGTAGCCCCCACTTGCTGCAACTACAGAAAGCCTGCATGCAGCAACGAAGACCCAATGCAGCCAAAAACAATAAATACAATAAAATAAATAAATTTTTTAAAAATTCAATTAAAAAAATTTTTTTTAAAAGAATCAGTGGAGTGGTACATGATTTATAAAAATAGAACCCATACCCTATATTGCTGCTTGTTGAACAGCCACCCTGTTTAGGCAACGGAAACCCTGAAAGAAGAGTCAAGTCAAGTCTGTCTGAGACAAACCAGGTTCTGCTGTGAGTCCTTGGGGTTGATTTGGTTTGTGCTCCTAATAAAAGGAGAGTCATCCATTTGGAAAATCCAGGCACCGCTGAGTTTGAGTTTCTATGAGATGTTAGCATCTCAGGGCTCAACATAAAATCCTATGTTACAAAGGCTTCTACTTGTTACACTTTCCCCTGCTCTCGATCATGGAAGAGAAAGTATGAGTCATGCGATTTAGGATGTGTCAGGGTCACATTTCAGGGCCATGTTCCAAATAGAAAGGAATATTTTTTTCTGAATGTAATAAAAAAGTTCTAGCTCTGCTGTTACTATTTATATGACTCTGAACCTGTCACCTCAACTTCCCACACCTGGTTTCTTCCTCCCTAAAACAGTCTTCCTGAGGCCCATGGTGTTTATGAGAATGGGTCCAGTTTTGTGCAGTTAAGTAAGCATTTCTGAGCACCTAACAGTCAGTAACTCATTTGACAAATGTGTTGATTCCTTCTCTGTATGTTCCAAGCACTGTGTCAAGCTCCAGAGATTTAACAATAGAACAAAACAGAAACATCCCAACTTCTAAGAGTTCATGGTCTACCAGGAAAGACAGGCTTAAAGTGTAGCAGATGTGAATTTAAAACCAAAAGGTATTATATATAAAATAAACAACAAGGATTTACTGTATAGCACTAGAAACTGTATTCAGTATCTTGTAATAACCTATAATGGAAAAGAATCTGAAAAAAAAATACATATATCACTTTGCTGTATACCTGAAACTAACACAATATTGCAAATCAACTCTACTTCAGTAAAAAAGAAAAAGTAAACTATAAAAAAAAAAGTGAGGGTGCAAGAAATAGCAAAAATATTTATCCTCAAGTGACATCTCAAGTCCCAGTCGTGTCTGGTTGGCAAGTAATTCAGTCTCGGGCATTACTAGAGCTCAGTCTCTTAACGTGGAACTTGACAGAGGACCTTGGTTTCATCCTGGGAGACTGTTAGCGGGAAACTTAGCTATGCCTGGCCCAGACTCCTGAGCCCTAGAAATGGTGAGATAATAAATGTGTGTTGTTTTAAGCCCCTAGATTTGTGGTAGTTTTGCGGGCGTAGAACATGAATACAGAGGTGTCTCCACCCTTCCCTTGGCCTCCCCTGGTTTCTGTGAGTGCCCTAGTGGGCAAGCCTTCAGGTTCCTGCTGTGGCTTCCATGGCACCTAAGAAACAGGCATTCTTGCTGACCGGGAGCCCACATGTTGGGGTCCAGCCCCTCTTTGGGGCACCAGACCTCCAAGTCCTTGTGCTGAACATCTGTTCCCACCATCCATCCTTGCTCTGGGGGAGTCTCTTGTCTCACACCTAGACCCCAAAGCCACGCTCCTCTCTCACCATTTCCCTGCTGGGATGATGCCAGAATGGCTCAGCATCTCATAAGACGCAGAAAAAATATTTCTCATTTTGCTTTAAAATGACGTGGAAGAAAGTGTCCTATAGACTCCTTGGGATTAGTGTTGGGGGGTGGGGGGGGAGGGAGTATGGAAAGCAAAGCATGGCTATTACTCCTTTGTTCCCACCCTTGTACAGCAGTGACAATGAAACACAAATGTCTTAATATATTTTCCTACCAAACTAGGATGACAATATACTGTTTCCAGTGCTGTAACAGGAGAAGTGCAAGAGGAGCACATAACAGGGGCCGTTGGCATTTCCTACTGAGCCTTAAGGAAGATTGTTGGGCTGCACCCAGCAGGCTGCAAGCCCTGTACTTGCCCAGATTCAGGACTGAAGAAAGAGCTCAGAGTCAGTGACAGAGAGATCAATGGTTTAACCGATGGGGGGATCTCACATGTCTGAAGCAAGGTCCTGAAGTGACACCCCACTGTGTACAGCAGACGGTGGGCAGGACATGGCAGGAGGTTACCAGATATAGGGGAAATGGACATCAGGCTGGCTCATCCTTTACCAGGGCAACTGGCAGAGGGGCATGCCCCTCTCCACCGCTTTGATAAGCTATCATGGTGGAAATGTTCTGACCTAAAGATCAGAACAGTCAGTAGCTGGGGTAGGGGCAAGTATGTAGGAAGGTCCGTCATGTGAGTAGGACACAGGTGAAGCAGACGCTGGTCAAGCAGGGGATGTACAGAGAGCAAGAGAACAGTCATCTTAGGTGGCCTGATCATACCAAGATTTACTAGTGGAAGTGGAATTTAGACTGAGAGCCAAAGGATGAGAAAGAGTTAACCAGGTGAAAGGGTAGTGGGGTAGGGGTGGGGAGGTGGAAGGAAAGAATGTGTTGTTGACTCAAAGCCAAGCAAGACATGGCACATTTAAAGAATGAAGGAACAGAGCATGTAACGGAGAGAAGGGGATGGGGCTGGGGGGATAAGTCTGGTAAATAAGGAGGGAGGAAAAGCCATGCAAACCCATTATTTATGTATCAGTCAGCTTTTGCTCTCATAATTCTGCATAACAAAAACCTCCCAAACTCACTGGGCTATAAAAACAAGCATTTCGGTTTTGCTTTTGGGTCTCTGGAGAGGCAGTGGCATTTCTGGGCTTGACTGGAATCAGCTGGTTTGAATCTAGGCTGGGGCATTGGGTTGACGCCACCTGTTTCCTCATTCTCTTTGGACCAGTGACTACATGAGGCG
Source organism: Mesoplodon densirostris (assembly GCF_025265405.1). Taxonomy (NCBI): domain Eukaryota; kingdom Metazoa; phylum Chordata; class Mammalia; order Artiodactyla; family Ziphiidae; genus Mesoplodon; species Mesoplodon densirostris. The sequence goes on from NC_082676.1 coordinate 55,971,467, forward strand.
TATTTTTCTCATGGCAGATGGCAGATATGCAACAAGGCGAGAGGAAACATGTAATGTTTCTTAGGGTCTCAGCTGGGAACTGGCACAATGACAGTTGCATTCAAGTTCCATTGGTCAAGGCAGGTCACCTTGCCAGTCCAAAATCAATGGGACAGGGAAGATGGGGAGCGGGGGGTCCCGCAGAGGGACAGATGCAATGCAGAGGCCCATGGTAAAGGGCAGTGTTGTTTAATTTCTAATTCAGGGAGGGAAGAAAGAAGTGGGAACAATAGCCCAACTTGTCATCCTAGGGATAATAGAAACCCATGCCAGAGTTTCAAGGAGAGCTGTGAATAAAATGATCAGATGAGCTAAACATTATGCTAATATGAACAGCCACCACTTTCAAGGGTCGTGAGCAGTACAGCACTCCCTCCGTGATTCTGGGTCCCACTCAGTCACCTGAATCCTGAAGCTGGCCTGCCTGTTCCCAGAGAGTCACACAGTCTTTTTTTTTTTCTTTTTGCGGTATGTGGGCCTCTCACTGTTGTGGCCTCTCCCGTTGCGGAGCACAGGCTCCGGATGCGCAGGCCCAGCGGCCATGGCTCACGGGCCCAGCCGCTCCGCGGCATATGGGATCCTCCCAGACCGGGGCACGAACCCGTATCCCCTGCATCGGCAGGCGGACTCTTAACCACTTGCGCCACAGGGAGGCCCACACAGTCTTTAATAAACTGTTGCTCCTTCCTTCGGCTGTGGTCCTTAATAGGACTAACAATAAACAAGAGAGTCCTATTGGAATACTCAATGTGGATGTCCAGCACCGTCCCCTTCTGCCATCCCCTCCTGCCCCAAATCCCTGCAAAGGACCAAAACAATATTACTCAAAGGAAACCTTCATAACATTGGAAAACAGAAAGAGAGGGACATTACTGGACCAGAAACAATGAGAAATCCCTATGATTAAGTAGATAGGATCTGATCGAAGGAAGGAAAATTAATGGGAGGCTTGGGAACAGGACTGGCTATAGAATTTGCAGGGCCTGGTGCGAAGTGAAAATGCTGGGCCCAGGAAAATGGTTCAGAATTTCAAGATGGCGACACCAGAGAATTAAAACACGCCCGGAGGCCTTCTAAGTGTACAGCCCATCAAGAAGAAGAAAGATTCCTTTCTCTTTCCTGGCAAGGACTCAGCCAGTGAAAAGCCATGGACACTGCACAGGTCACATGCCTATGAAGTCGGACTGCTGGGGGCAGTGGATACCATGAGCACGAGGGGGTTGGGAGCAACAATTATGGGGTTTGGTTTGGAATCAGGGTTAGAACCAGGGCAGTTGATTAGTTTAGGGCCTATCCTCTCCCAGGCCTGAAACCCTCTACTTGTTCCCATCAATGGGCAGAATTGGTTCTTCCAGGCTGGGGTGCTGTCTTCATTGGCCAGGACTGCTGTGACAATGAACCACAAACTGGGTAGCTTAGACAACAGAAATGTATTGTCTCCCAGCTCTGGAAGCCAGAAGTCAGAAATCATGGTGTCAGCAGGGTTGGTTCCTTCTGAAGGCTGTAAGGGAAGCCTGTCGCATGCCTCTTCTCTAGCTTCTAGAGATTTGGTAGCAATCTTTGGTGTTTCTTGGCTTGTGTAGGTGCATCACTCCAATCTCTGCTTTCAGCTTCATGTGATGTACTGCCCGTGTGCAGGCCTCTGTGTCCAAATTTCCACTTTTTGTAACACACCACTCACACTGGATTAGGGAACCGTCCTACTCCAGTATGACCTTATCTTAATTAATTATATCTGCAACAACCCTATTTCTAAATAAGGTCATATTCTACTCAATATTTTGTAATACCTATAAAAGAATCTGAAAGAGAATATATATATTCTTTGCTGTACACATGAAACTAACACAACACTGTAAATCAACTATACTTCATTAAAAAAGGGGGGGGCACATTCTAAAGCACTGGGGGTTAGGAATCCAACATATGAATTTGACCAGGGACACAATTCAACCCATAACAGGTAAATAATGAGTGCTTGAGCCACAGGGGTAGGGTCATGCCCTGGTACAGACTCCTTCACTCCTAGGAGACTAATAGGCAGGAAAAGCACAATACTACACACCTCACCTGGCTGCACGATGCTCCTCTCCACCACAAGCACAGGCAGCAGATGGCCATGAACAGACAGCAGCAAACAAGGGCCATCAAACACTGGGGGCAAACCAAATGTCAGGGAATAGGATAGTTGCTCATAAAGAATATCATTTGATTAAACCGCATCACCTATCCAAAACAGATGGACTTTTCATCATCTCCTGACATGTTACCTTAATTACCCAACAGGTGCAGTCATCTCTTATGCTACCTTACCTGCTGCAGTCAGGTTACAGAGTTTGGAAACGTTATGACTTGGCTTTTTGGGTTATCTAAGATCAGAGGTTGTCAACTTTGGCTACACATTAGAGTCACCTGGGGGGCTTTGAAAATACTGATGCCTGGGTCCCACGATTTAACCGGTCTGGGGGTACAACCTGGGCACTGAGATTTTTTTCTTTTGAAAGCTCTCAGGTGATTACATTGCGCAGGGAAGGTTGAGAACCACTGGCTTGGAACTCTACCAGAACCCAGCCATTAAATGTAATGATGCATATTGATCGCAGATGGCATGGCATGGGTTTGTTGGGGGTTGGTTTTTGTTTGTTGCTTCCAAGTGCAATGCATCAGTATCTCTATTCTTTAACTCTGCAATGCCATGTGCTTTATTTTATTTTCTTCAGCCTAACTTCTTTCAGTTGCTAAGAAGCCAAATCTTTGCTGTATGGAGTTTGACTTTTGCTTACAAAAGTGGCACCTCACCTGGAAAGTGAGGCTGCGGCAGTACAGTGAACTGTACTAAAATGAAATTGAACAGATAATAGGTTTGCATTTAGTGCAGTGTATGACTAGGAGCAATAATATGGGCCATAGCGTCTTTTCTTCCAAGGAGGCAGGTTGGTCTCGCTTACTCTATTTAGCAGAAAACATTGGTCTATGGCTTCAGTGAATCTCCCTCCCTCTCCCTCTCATATTCTCTTCCTTTTACTCTCTCTCTCACTAACTCTCTCTATTCTCTCTTTTATTCTCATCCTCTTTCTCCTCTCTATGTTCCTTTCCATGTTTTCTCTCTCTTCCCCTTTCTCTCCTCAAAATTCTTGATTTCACAAGTTAGGGTAGAGGAAGTGTAGATTCAATAGCCAAAGTGCTATGAGAATCATGACATTCTCTGTGCAAACCCTACAATCTTCTGGGACATCTCCTATTGCTTCTTGTAAAAGATGTGAGGAGAAACTGCACAGCCAAGAGAACTATGCTAGGTCTCTAGCTTGTTTCCCTCAACATATGAAGTCTTTCTCTCCCAAAGTCTTCTCTCTCCAATCTGCTATGTCACCATGTTTGCTGGCCCCAGAAACTACCTGGGGAAGTTGGCTATACAAATGTAGGAAATAATAATAATGATTGACTATATAACATGCTTATTACATGCCAGGTACCCTTCTAAGCATGTTTGACAGATAAGGAGACAGATGCCCAGCGACAGGAGGTGATTTCAAGCCCAGGTTGTCTGCTCCAGGGTCCTTATATTACGAGCATTTCAGAAGGAGGCAGTGGGAGAGGAAGAAAGATCACAGACAGAGAAGGACAGAAAGAAAGAAAAAAGCAGAAAGACAAAAGACAGACACAGAGGGACGAAGAGAGACAGCCACCAAGATGCAAAGAAGCAGAGACAGAATGGGGCCATAAAAACCGCAACAATAACAACCACAGAGCCGAGAGAGAGGACTGTTTCATATTGGCTCCAAATTGGGTAAAACAACTCCATGTCTGGGCCCAATTTAGCTGAGAGACTCCAACTGTATGAAGTGTAAGTTTGGTTCAGGTATGGTTTGAAGAAAATTCTGATGCCATGGCTCACTGGTTTTAGAAAATGAGTGTTTGTTTCTGGCTCACCTGGTATCTTTTGAAAAGGGCGAGAAAAAATCCCCTTTAGTTCTAGGTTCAGTCCAGAAAAAAACAAATAAAAAGTAAAACAGAGTATTTAAGTTCTGTTTCATTCAGCCCTCAGGAAACCAAGGCAAAACATTCTGATTTTTTTTCCAAGTCTCATCATTTGCATTTGCCAGTTGAGGTCTTCAAATACCTGGTTAAATCAAGTGCCTAACCCAGTACTGTCCTTAGAAGTTAAATGGGGATAACAACAAGGCAGCGTGGAGCTGTATTTCCTGGATTTGAACTTCCAAGAGCACCCATCCTAGGGAAGTGGGTCAGCCCTTTGGAGGTGGATGGAACTCATCAGCGATTATAGTTGGTGGAGATACTGATTGCGATTTTCAGGCCAAACCCATCATCCCCACCTAATCAATTTTGTTTCTTTATTTTCTTAATGTGGTGGGTGTGATCTCGGAGAGGGAGCAGTAAGCGGTGGCACGAAGGGAGATCTTAATTCCCTGCCCAGGAATTGAACCTGCGTAGCCTGGATGAAAACCAGGAATCCTAGCTACCAGGCCAGGAAGGACTAGAGGCTAGAAGCTATTCTTCCCTGGCTCTTGCCCCCAGTGAAAAATGCAATTCTCATGGAGGCAAAAACTGTAAAAACAGATACAAAGTTTATTATTAGAGAGGTAGCACAACAACGTGGGAGAGCACACAGAGAAACTGTTTAGTTAAGATAGAAGCAAGGCAGAGATGCACACCCAGAGAGAAAGGGCGTGGGCATCCTCCCTAATGAGGGGGAGTGCAGTAAAGAGGCGGTTAAGTCACTTATATAGGGCAGTTCTTCCAGGTCTTTCTTTACCTTTGGCCAATTATCTGGTTTCTTTTTCCACCCCTGACCTGCCCTAGGACCTTCCCCAACATGCATGTGCAACTTTTTTCCAAGATGGATTCCAGGCCAGAGGCCTATGGGGCGGCCTTAGCATCACATATTATGGGGTGGTGCCCCCTCCTTTTTGACCCCCAAGGAGCCTTTCTGCACATGTGCAATGCCTCCCCTGCCCCAAGGATGGGAAATGTATGACCTCTTGATCCTTTACTCAAACAGGGTTTTGTCCCTCTCTGTTCCTGCCATGACTGTTATCTTAGGGCATCCTCAAGAGACAACGCCTGGCTATTTACCGTGTTTCTGTGGTTACTTACATCTCGAGGGCAAACAGGAAGCTGATTGTAAATGCCTAACCTGGAGCCCATCTATTTCCTGTCTCAGGAAATGCAAATAGGAGGCAAGTTGTATATGTCTGGCCTGAAGCCCTTCTTTTTCTCACCCCAAGAAATGTAAACAGGAGGCCAGTTGTAAATGCCTAGTCTGGAGCCCATCTATCTCCTGCCTCAGGTGTTAGGATGCTAGAGACCTCAGACTTGTCTTTTCTGGTACTTTGGTGGAACTCTGGATCAGTGGGAGGAGTCTTGGGATGCTGTCATCTGCTCATTCCGTGCTGTGGTCACTCAACTGTAAGATGGAGACCTAATTTAATTCAATAAAAGGTATATGTTCTTCAGTAGGTGAATGGATAAGTGAACTGTGGTACAGCCAGGCAATGGAATATTATTTAGTGTATTTAAAAAATGAGCTGTCAAGGGCTTCCCTGGTGGCGCAGTGGTTGAGAGTCCACCTGCCGATGCAGGGGACATGGGTTCGTGCCCCAGTCCGGGAAGATCCCACATGCCGTGGAGCAGCTAGGCCTGTGAGCCATGGCCACTGAGCCTGCGCGTCCGGAGCCTGTGCTCCGCAACGGGAGAGGCCACAACAGTGAGAGGCCCGTGTACCACAAAAAAAAAAAAAAGAGCTAACAAGCCATGAAAAGACATGAAGGAAACTTAAATGCATATGACTAAGTGAAAGAAACCAATCTGAAAAGCCTACATACTATATGACATTCTTTAAATTTTGATGTGAACCTAAAACTGCTTTAAAAAAATAAAATCTATTAAAAATATTTAAAAGGTCTATGTATGAAAGACTTGATAATCTCATTTCTCAGGATGCTGTTAGACACGGAAATTCCCTTTCCTCCTCATCTTTTCCATCTCTTGTGGTATTGGGTCCTATTTTTTATTCATATGAGGTTTCACTTCAATCTAAATTCATCTATGGTAAAACACCTACTATGTGCAAAGTTTCTCTATTTTACAGAGGAGACTTTAGTCTCAGAAAGGCTATCAGTATTTCTGAAGGACAAAGAATTAGCACATGATAGAGCCAGGATTTTCAAACAGGATTTTCCAAATTCTGAGCTCTCCCACTGCCTCTCCATCCTGAAAGTCTACTAGAGGTTCGGCAATCATTCCCATGCAGGTTTCTGTAGGTTGCTATTTAACTCCGGGATTGAAAATTCCTCAGCCTCCTGTTCCATATTGCAGTTAACAAAGACTATCCCAGAACTGATAAGTGGGAGCCACCAGGACAGGAATTGCTTCCCAGGGCATAGAGCTCCCCAGGGTAGAATGGGTCACCTTAGGCAGCATTGACCTCCCCCTCACCACAGATTCAAGCATACAACAGAAAGACCAAGGATCCTTAAACTGGGATTCACACATGGAGCATCTAAAATTGTCAGATTTTGAGTGTAGAGATATGTATACCTTTTTTCTTGGAGGAGATTTTCACCAGGTTTTCAAAATTTAGTTTTTGACCCAATTGTTGACAACTGTTAAGACCAAAGGTGGAGGAGAGGGTGGAATGAAGTTATATCCCAAACTTGACCATCTAAGAGTCTCCTACTGAGTCATTTTCATGAGTGAATATGGGTTCTCAAGGATAATACCAATCCAGGCATCAGCTGAGAAGTTTGGGTCTCCTCCTCTACTCCATAATAGAACTCAGGGCTTTCCTAGGGTCAGGGTGACCATGAACTGTAAATATGCATAAGGGATCTTATTAAGGTGATGGAAATGTTCTAAATGTGTATGTGTGTATTCGTTTCTACTAAAAAAAACTATATTAAAAAGCACTAAAAACTAATGCGTAGATATAGGACAGACTTGTGGTTGCCAAGGGGGAGGGAGGGTCAGGGGAAGGATGGATTGGGAGTTTGGGGTTAGCAGATGCAAACTATTATATATAGGATGGATAAACAACAGGGTCCTATTGTATAGCACAGGGAACTATATTCAACATCCTGTGATAAAACATAATGGAAAAGAATATTTAAAAAGTATGTATATGTATAACTGAATCACTTTGCTGTACAGCAGAAATTAACACACTGTAAATCAACTATACTTCAAAACAACAACAATAAAAAAATAATGTGTATTAGTTTCCTAGAGCTTCTGTAACAAAGTACCACAAAGTGGGTGGTTTAAAACAACAGAAAGTCATACTAAACTAATTACACCTATAACAATCCTATTTTCAAATAAGGTCACATTTTGAGGTACTGGGGTCAGGACTTCAGCATATCTTGTTTGGTGGACACAATTCAATACACAACAAAGTGAATAACAGTGCTGCTTGCAAATGTGTGTACATTTACAACAATAGATACATTTTATAATATGTAAGATATACCTTGTAAAAAAATGAACAGAAACCTCAATTAAACAGAGTTGGGAGACCAGAAGGGGGAGCTCTCACGCCTCGTGATGATAGCACAGCCCGTTGGGAAGAAGACTCCTCTTCTTTCCTGGAGAGGACTCAGCCAATGAAAAGCCACAGACTCTTAGTTTACTATTAACAGCCGCCCGCCCCCAACTTCCCTTCCCTCTCTCCTCCTCTTGTCGTTTGGGGACTGCAGTGACTCGCCATGGTTGCAGACCCTGAATTACAATTCTCTGCTGATCCCGAATAAACCCATCTTTCATGGAGAAATATCAGCAGTCTGTTTGTTTCAGGTTAACATTTTCAATCAAGTAATTTTTAAAGAGTGGCAAGGAGATTTTTCAAACGATTGCTGGGATCCTGAAGTTTATGTAGACAGCACTGAATCTTAACACATCATCTGAAAGTTTCAAAGCCATATTTAGTGAACCAGCTATTCCATTTCTCATGTATAGTTCAGAGACATACTCACGTGAGTTTAGCTGGCACAAAATTAGGAATAATCTAAATCTCCATCAGTAGGTAAATGGTAAATAAATTTAGGTAGAGCCAACCATGAAATACTATGCAACAAGCACAAAGAATGAGATAATTTGATATTAGTGACATGGAAAGAAATCTGAGATATATTGTCATGGCCAGAAAAAAAAAAAGAAGTAAATAATAGACTGACACAGCATGATACCATTTATATAAAACACAAAAATCAATATCAAAATTATGCTCCATGTTTTCTGAGGATACATGCATATTAAAATTAATATTGAGCATTTACTAGACGCCAGGCACTGTTCTAACAGACTGACACATATTAACTTCTCAGGACAAGTTAACTACTATTATTGTAGCCCATTTAATGAAGAAGAGGTTAAGACACAAAGAGGTTAAGTTACTTCTCCAAAGCTAGTGAGTGGTGGAATTTGAATTTGAATCCAGGCTTGTCTGAATTCACAGGGCTCTTTCTGCTCGTGCTGTTTTATGTATTTTAGAAGAATATACATAAAAGTAATTAATGGTCACCTCCAGGAGTGAAGTAGAGGGGAATCCATGACTCCAGTCAGTAGTCAATGGGATTTTAATTTTTTTACAGTGTAGGAAATAATATAGAGAGATCTGTGTATCACTTACTGTTTCCCTTAATGATAATATCTTGCAAAACTGTAGTAAAATATCACAATCAGGATATTGATGTTGGTATAATCCATTGAGCTTGTTTATATTTACCTATTTTTACTCATTTGTGTGTATTTGGCTCTATGCACTTTTAAGACTATTTTTTTGTGCAATCTTAGGTTCACAGCAAAATTGAGAGAAAGGTGCAGATTTTCCCATATTGCCTCTGCCCCCACCCATGCACAGCCTCCCCCATTATCAGCTTCCTCCACCAGATGGTTCATTTGTTACAACGGATGAATCTATATCGACACATTTTTATCACCCAAGGTCCATAGTTTACATTAGGGTTCATCTTGGTGTTGTACATTCTATGGGTTTGGACAAATGTGTAATGACTCATATCCACTATTTGAGTATCATACAAAGTATTTTCACTTTCCTAAAAATTCTATGCTCTGCATATTCATCTCCTTTGTCCCCACCATATATACCTGGTAACCACTGGTCTATATATTATTTTCATAGTTTTGCCTTTTGCAGAATTCCATATAATAGTTTTCTTCTAGTAGTTTTAGTTTCAGATATATTGTTTAAATCTTTAATCTATTCTGAGTTGATTTTTACTGATGGTCTGAGATAAGGGTCCAATTTCGTTCTTCTGCATGTGGATATCCAGTTTTCCCAACACCATTTATTGAAAAAACTATACTTTCCCCATTGTGTGTTCTTGGAAACTTTGTCAAAGATCAATTGACTGTAAATGTGTAGATTATTTCTGGGCTGTATATTCTGTTTCATTGGTCTATATGTCTGGTTTTTTTTTTTTTTTTTTTTTTTTTGCATTACGTGGGCTTCTCACTGCTGTGGCCTCTCCCGTTTCAGAGCACAGGCTCTGGACGCACAGGCCCAGCAGCCATGGCTCACGGGCCTAGCCGCTCCGCGGCATGTGGGATCTTCCCGGACCTGGGCCCGAACCCGTGTCCCCTGCATCGGCAGGCAGACTCTCAACCACTGCGCCACCAGGGAAGCCCTATATGTCTGTTTTTAAGCCAGTACCATATCATTTTGATTACTATAGCTTTGTTGTACATTTTGAAATAATGTCATGTGATGCCTCAGCTTTGTTCTTCTTTCTCAAGATTACTTTGGATATTCAGGGTCTTAGGTGGTTCCGTACGAATTTTAGAATCGTTTTTACTATCTGTGGAAAATGCCATTGGAAATTTGATAATATTCGCATTGAAACTGTAGATTTGGTGGTGGGATAGCATGGACATTTAAAAATATTTTTCCAATCTACAAACATGGGATATCTTTCCCTTTATTTATGTATTCCTCAGTTTCTGTCATCAATTTTTTTTTTTTTTTTTTTTTTTTTTCTTTTTGCGGTATGCGGGCCTCTCACTGTTGTGGCCTCTCCCGTTGCGGAGCACAGGCTCCGGATGCGCAGGCCCAGCGGCCATGGCTCACGGGCCCAGCCGCTCCGCGGCATATGGGATCCTCCCAGACCGGGGCACGAACCCGTATCCCCTGCATCGGCAGGCGGACTCTTAACCACTGTGCCACCAGGGAGGCCCTGTCATCAATGTTTTATGTTTTCCAGTAACAGGTCTTTCACCTCCTTAGTTAAATGTATTCCAATTCTTTTTGATGCCATTGTAAATGGGATTATTTTCTTAACTTCTTTTTCATGTAGTTTACTGTTAGCATATCGAAATATAACTGATTTTCTGTATGTTGAATTTGTATCCTGCAAATTTACTGAATTCTTTTATTAGCTCTAACAGGTTTTTTGGTGGCACCTTTAGGATTTTCTATATATAAAATCATGTCATCTGCAAACAGAGGATTTCACTTCTTCCTTTCCTACTTGGGTGCCATTTATTTCTTTCTCTTGCCTAATTACTCTGGCTAGGACTTCCAATACTATGTTAAATAGAAGTGTTGAGAGTGGTTTCTTTGCCTTGTTTCTGATCTTAGAGGAAAAGACTTCAGTTTTCGCCATTGAAGTATGATGTTAGCTGTGGGCCTGTCATATATGGCCTTTATTATGTTGATGTACATTCCTTCTATACCTAATCTGTTGAGATTTTTTATCATGAGCAGATGTTGAATTTTGTCAAATACTTGTTCAGCTTCTATTGAGACAATCATATGATTTTTATCCTTCATTCTTTCAACGTGGTGTATCACATTCATTGATTTGCATATGTTGAACCATTCTTACATCCTGGGGATAAATACCACTTGATTGTAGTGTGTGATCCTTTTAATGTGCTGTTGAATTTTGTTTGCTAGTATTTTGTTGAGGATTTTTGCATCTATATTTATCAGAAATATTGGCCTGTATTTTCTTTTCTTGTAGATCTTTACCTAGTTTCGATATCAGGGTACTGTTGGCCTCATAAAGTGAGTTTAGGAGCATTCCCTTCTTCAAGTTTTTGTAAGAGTTTGAGAAGGATTGACATTAATTATTCTTTGAATGTGTGGTAGAATCTACACATGAAGCCATCTGGTCCTGGGCTTTTCTTTGTTGGGAGGTTGTTTTTTTTTTTTGGTACGCGGGCCTCTCACTGTTGTGGCCTCTCCTGTTGCAGAGCACAGGCTCCGGACGTGCAGGCTCAGTGGCCATGGCTCACAGGCCTAGCCACTCCACGGCATGTGGGATCTTCCCGGACCGGGGCATGAACCCATGTCCCCTGCATCAGCAGGCAGACTCTCAACCACTGTGCCACCAGGGAAGCCCATGTTGGGAGGTTTTTGATTACCGATTTAATTTCCTTATCAGTAATTGATCTGTTCAGATTCCCTATTTCTTCATAATTAAGTCTTTGCAGTTTGCATATTTCTAGGAATGTATCATTTTGTATAGGTTGTCCAACTTGTTGGTATGTAACCGTTCATAGTAGTCTCTTAAGATCCTTTGTATTTCTATGGTATCAGTTGTAATATAGCCTCTTTCATTTTTTATTTACTGAAATCTTCTCTCTTTTGTCTTAGTCTTGTGAAAGGTTTGTCAATTTTGTTTATCTTTACAAAAACTCAGCTCAGTATCATTGATCTTTTCTATTGTTTTTCTAGTTTCTATTTCATTTATTTCTGCTCTGATATCTATAATTTTCTTCTTTATGCTTATGTTACCTAATTTATTCTTTTTTTCTACTCCTTTGAGGTATAAAGTTAGGATGTTTATTTGAGATCTTTATTCTTTTTTTTTTTTTGCCGTACGCGGGCCTCTCACTGTTGTGGCCTCTCCCGTTGAGGAGCACAGGCTTCGGACACGCAGGCTCAGCGGCCATGGCTCATGGGCCCAGCTGCTCTGTGGCATGTGGGATCTTCCCGGACTGGGGCACGAACCCGTGTCCCCTGCATCGGCAGGCAGACTCTCAACCACTGCGCCACCAGGGAAGCCCTCTTTATTCTTAATGTTATAAATTTCTTGCTATAAATTTCCCTCTTAGAACTATTTTGGCTGTCTCCTATAAGTTTCGGTATTTGTGTTTCCTTTTTCACTTTTCTCAAGATCTTTTAAAAATTTCCTTTTGATTTTTTATTTGACCCTCTGATTGTTCAGGAGTGTGCTGTTTAATCCCACATATTTGTGAATTTTCCAGTTTTCCTCCTGTTATTGATTTCTAGTAAGAAACTGTTGTCATTGGAAAATATAATTGGCAAGATTTCAATCTTCTTAAATTTGCTAAGACTAATTTTGTGACCTAACATATGATCTATCCTAGAGAATGTTCCATGTGTGCTTGAGAAGAATGTGTGTTCTGCTGCTGTTGGATGGAATGTTATATGTATTTCTGTTGGTTTTGTTTAATCTAAAGTAAAATTCAAGTCCAATTTTTTTTATTGGTTATCTGTCTCAATGATCTATCCATTGTTGAAAGTGGAGTATTGAAATCCACTATTATTGCATTGCTATTACTACCTTCAGAAATTTGCTTAATGTATTTAGTATTTGCTTAATATATTTAGATGTTCTGATGTTGGGTGCATATATATTGATAATTGTTATATCCTCTTGATGAATTATCCCTCTATCATTATATAATGACCTTCTTTGTCTCTTGTGACAGTTTTTGACAAAGTTTATTTTGTCTGATAGAAGTGTGGCTGCCCCTGCACTCTTTTGGTTACCACTTGCATGGAATATATTTTCTCTGTCCCTTAATTTTCAGCTTACATGTGTCCTTAAATCTAAAGTGAGTGTCTTTTACACAAGACATAACTGGGTCTTGTTTTTTTATCCATTCAGCCACTTTATGTCTTTTTATTGGAATATTTAATCCATTTACATTTAAAGCAATTATTGATAGATAAGGACTTACTGTTTTCATCTTGTTTATTATCTTCTGATTGTTTTGTAGTTCATTTCCTAAACCTTCCAATAAAATCATACCTCAAATATAATTAAACATTCAATATTTACAATATAACTATGTGTTCATGGATAGGTCATGGCCTAGTTAGTACATGTAAGTTTACTGCTGAGTCAAGCAGTATACATTGATTATCTTTTCTCAGTTATGTAACTTTATATTTTCCTGGAGTTGATAATTGCCTCAATTTTTCATTTGCTTAGTTTTCTATTTCACACTCTCCACAGAACTCTAGAAATCCTTTTAACACTATTTTTCTCACGGTCAAATGAAACAGTTATGCTATTGGTTCCACTGTTTTCCTGGAGATGCTCTCTTCATATCTTTCAAGTTCCTCTGTTTTCCTGCTCTAATCTGTTTTAGTTGCTCTCTGGGCCTACTTCCCACTGTGATCTAGAGAATTCCTTTCAAAACCATTCTTAAAATTACCTTTGCTTCTGTTTTCTGCTGGTTCCTTCCTTAGGAATCTTGTTTTTCTGTCTTTTGGGTTACTTCTTTTTGGAGAACACATTGTCCAAGAGCTTTCTGAGAACTTACAAATGTGAAGGGAAAAAGCTCTCCCTTGATCTCTAGCTTGAATGCTATAGAATTTTTATCTGGAAACCATTATTAGTCAGAATATTTAAATCATTGCTCTATTGTTGCCTAATTTCCAATGTCATTGCTAAATAAACTAATACCATACTGATTTCCAATTATTTCTTTTTCTTCTCTTTTGAAGCATTTTAATTTTTTTCTCTATTCACCTGTTTTACAACTTAATGATGATATATCTTAGTTTGTTTACTTATTATTGTTACTTTTTATTCTGGTCACTGTGTTAGAGAGTGTTTTTCAAACCTGGAAATTTTTCTTGTATTTTTTCTTTGATAATTTTCCTTCCAATGTAATTCCTGTTCTATTTTTTGAAAACTCTTTTTCGTGAAATATTGAACCTCTTGTATTGAAGCTCAAGTTAAAAATATGTATGTATGTGTCTGTTTGTCTTTATCTTTTGGTCCTACTTCCTCTTGATTTTTCTTCCAACTCTTATGCTTATTTTGTTCTTTAAAAATTGGTTATGATATTTTAATTTAAAAGATCTCTTCCATACAATCTGATAGTTTATTTATGGTATCCTGTTCATGGGTGTTTCATGAATTATAATATAAAGTAGAATTAGCTATAATGATAGCTAATATTAATTGAGCCAGGGAGTATTTTAGGAACTTTATGAAATTAGCTCCTTTGATCCCCAGAACCATGGATTGAGGTTAAGGGAGTGGTTCTCCAAAATAAAAGAAAGGAATTGATAATAGAAGAAAAGGAAATGAATGTGGAACGCCAAAAATGACAGATAACCATGAAAGAATGATTGAAAGTATTATATGCCTGCCAGAACCCAGGCACTATTGTAGGCACAGGGGCTGGGAATATGAAGAGGGGAATAAGGCACCATCCCTGCTGTGTTCACATCCTTTAATGTAGTTGAAAGCTAATGGCATTTGCCACTTGTCAGCCCCTGATGAATTCCTCCCCCAGTGCCTTGAAGCAGCAAGAAACTCTGCAGGAAAGGCAGCCTAGAGCAGGAGGAGGGAAGGGAGGGGACCTAGGAGTTGCTCCTTGTGAAAAACTCTGATGGGAAAATTGTCAGCTGTACTCCCACTCTCTCTGAAAGTCAGTATGATGCTGCATCCATCTTAATCACCATCAGAGAGAGCAGGCATTTTAATAAGCAGCATTATTCATGAAAACTTTGTTCTCCTTTCCCACTTCCTTCCAAAATAAGATAGACGTGAACTTCGAATGAACTCCTCATTTGTCTCCTTCTTCTTGCCTCTTCTTTATATTCAAACCCACTACCTTCTCCCCATGGCCCCCATCCTCTGGACATCTTCTGGGGAATAGATGAGGAGTAGCTGTCCACCGTGGGGGAGGAAGAGTGTGGCTGGAGATATCTGGGTCCCTAGAGGGTAGGGATTATTGGACATGTCACTACAAATTGAGAGACAAAAGAGATGGGATCACTGCTGTAGTGGAACTTAGAAATCATTCACTCAACCAATCGCTTATTTAACAAGTATTCATTGGTCACTTAATGTGTATTTCACTGAGAATACAGTGAATCAGACATGATTTCTATCCCCAGAGAAACTATCAATCCATTCAGCAAATATTTTTGAGCTGCAGGACAGATTCCAGACAAGATCATTAGAAGGCATATGGTCCCTGTAATTCATTGCATTATAGGTATAGTTATTGATAACCTATATGTTTTAGGTATTGTACTAGACCCTGAGCTTATTGAGACATGGAGCCTTTGTTCTACTCAGGGTCTAGAAGAGAAGAAAGTTAGTAAAAGAAAGGAAAAGAAAAGAAAACTATAAAACACATTATCTATTATGGGAAATGACATGGATAACAGCTCATAACTTCTCCCCTCTCGTGACTTCTCCATATGGTTCAGAGGCACTAACCCCACTCTGTGCTCAGAGATGGACACCATGAACAAGGGCTGACCAAGCAGAGCATTGCATCTTCCTGGACATAGTGATTGTTTCAGAGATGGGAGCAGGACTCAGAGAGGATTAATAATACAACAGTTTATGGGGACTTTGCTGGGACCATTTGGTAGTTGGCACTTATTTATACTAAGTTTTCCAAGTGTGTACAATTATCTTGCTACCACATGGAGAGAGCCTGCCTGAGAATAAAACCAATGCCGAGCAAAATAGAGCAATGAGATGGAAGGAGACCAAGCCCTTTTAACATTGAGTGCCTGGAGCTAGTCATACCTGAAGTAGCCGTGTAAGAACAATCCCTAAACTGTTCCAGTACAGGCAGACCTCGTTTTATTGTGCTTCACTTTATTGTGCTTTGTAGATACTGTGTTTTTTACAAATTGAAAATTTATGCAAACCCTACATGGAGCAAGTCTACTGACATCATTTTTTCTGACGGCATTTCTTCATTTTGTGTTTCTGTGTCACGTTTTGGTAATTCTCACAATATTTCTAAAATTTTCATTGTTACTTTATTTGTTATCATGATCTGTTATCAGTGATCTTGGATGTTACTATTTTGACCCATCAAAGACTCAGATAATAGCATTTTTTTTAGCAATACAGTATTTTTAAATTAAGGTATATATGTTGTCTTTTTAGACATAATGCTATTGCATATGTAATAGACTATGGTATAGTGTAAACAAAACTTTTTTTTTTTGCGGTATGCGGGCCTCTCACTGCTGTGGCCTCTACTGTTGCGGAGCACAGGCTCCGGATGCGCAGGCTCAGCGGCCATGGCTCACGGCCCAGCCGCTCTGCGGCATGTGGGATCCCCCCGGACTGGGGCACGAACCCGTGTCCCCTGCATCAGCAGGCGGACTCCCAACCACTGCGCCACCAGGGAAGCCCTAAAAAAAACTTTTATGTGCACTGGGAAACCAGAAATTTGTGTGACTCACTTTATTTTGATATTTGCTTTATTGCAGTGGTCTAGAACTGAGCCTGCAGTATCTCCAAGGGATGCCTGGACGTGGATCATTAAATCTCCTTTTTGACCTAAACCAGTTTGAGTTCTGTCCCTAATATAGGATCTGAGACACATTTCCAACCCTTCAGCCTTTGTAGAATCAAAGTGGGCCATGTGTCAGGTGCCTCCAATTTCTGTGATGGGAATTTTTTTTAATATAGAAAAAAATGAGGTCCAGAGAAGTTAATTAAATTTCCTAAGGTCATAAGGCAACCTTGTGGCAGACTTGAGATTTGGATGTAGGTTAGTCTGATTCCAAACAAAAAGCTGTTAATTATCATGATGGGGGCCCCGTGTAACTTGCATTCAGAAAAGGTACTCTTAACTGGCAGTCACCAGAGTTTTATGTAGAAATTGTGCATGTGTGTGTGTATTATTTAATAATCACAAAATTTCTATGAACTGGATACTTTTTTGCTCACTTTATAAATGAGGAAACTGAGGCTCAGAGAGTTAACTTGGGCAAGGACACATGCCATTAAGAGGTAAATCTTGGGGCTTCCCTCATGGCGCAGTGGGTGAGAGTTCGCCTGCTGATGCAGGGGACACGGATCCGTGCCCCGGTCTGGGAAGATCCCACATGCCGCGGAGCGGCTGGGCCCGTGAGCCATGGCCGCTGAGCCTGCGCGTCCGGAGCCTGCGCTCCCTAACGGGAGAGGCCACAACAGTGAGAAGCCCGCGAACCGCAAAAAAAAAAAAAAAAAAAGAGGCAAATCTTGGATTAAAACCTAAATCGTTCTAGTTCCAAAGGTCCATTCATGCTCTTTGCAGAAAATCATTTTCCCAGACTTATTCAGTGGTGGCTACAGGGGCTCTGTTTATATCTCCAAGAACGCGTTCATCATGGTGCACAGTGGCAGCCCATCTTGCTGCTGTTCCATAACCCTTCACCCTGAGCACATTCCAAACTGCAAGGGAAAAAAAGGTACCAAGCTCTTTGGGTCAAAATGGCATTTTAAAAAATGCTCTTTCTACCTCTACCTTCAGCAGTCATGGAGATATCATTGTTTAGTTTACTTTTAATCTGAGTTTTTAAATAGCACACATGCTACAACTCAAACAATACAAAAGTATTTACAATGAAACCTGGGTCTCTCTCCCACCTACCATCCTAGCCCCAACTGTACAGAGGCAGCCAGTGATTCATATGGTTATTCTAAACATGATCTGTGCACACACAAACACCGATAGCTCTTAACTTCCATGCATCTAGAGCCGTGGTTCCTAACCAGGGATGCTTTCGCAGCCCTCTCCCCAGGGGACATCTGGCCATGTCTGGAGACATATTTTATCGTCATGGCTTGAGAGTGGTAGGGATTGCCGCTGGCATCTGCTCAGTAGATGCTGCAAAACATCCTACAATGCACAGCAAAGCCCCCACTACAAAGACTTATCTGACCCAAGTCGTCAGTAGTGCTGAAGTTGAAGATCCCTCATTTAAAAGAATCATCTTCTAACTTGCTTTTAACACTTAGCAAGATGTGTTGACTCTCTTTCCATACCAGCGTACACTGATATTTTTCAGTGCTTTAAACAGCCTCATGGTATTCTGTTTTATAGATAGGCCTTTATTCATTTAGTCTGCTATTGATAAACATTTAGGTTATTTACAGTATAAGGCAGGTACAGTACAATACCATGCAGCAAGGGGAAAGCTGGTCTAAACATGTCTTTGCACACAGATTGATGTATCTGTAAAATATATTCACAGAAGATCAATCACTGAGCCAACTGCTCTTCAAAGAAGCTGCACTGGACAACACAGCCACATCAAATGAATGAGAATGCCTATTTCCTCACACTCACTGGGTTTTACCAAACATTTTAACTTTTGTCAATTTGATAGATAAATAACTGGATCTCACTGCTATTCAAAATAGCATTTCATTACTCATGAGCATGATTGAGCATCTTGGATGTATCTAAATTCTGAAGTTCCTAGAAATGGTCCCTTGTTGCTACAGGACCAGGAAATGTGCCCTTTCAGAAGGAGATTTTACTTTAATACCTCTTTGCCCTGCTCCTAGATCCTGACTGATTCCCTGGCAGAGGCCTCAGAAAGTGTGAAGATGATGTCAACACACTCATGACTACATGCTTCTCAGAAGCCTGCATAATTAGAACCAGATGGGAAATCCCAAGTCACTTCCTAATGTATCTGAGGCCGTTCCAGTCCTTATCTTTATGACCAGAGGTGTTTTTTTTTTTTTTTTTCTAGAGATTCCAAGAGAGATTAAAGTTGTAGAAAATCAGGAGCAGGACTGTGCCTGTGAATAAGCAGATTAATTCATTTAGGCTGATTAAAAACTAAATTTCTGTTTCCCAGAGTAGAGCTAAGAGAACATTTCTTATTCTGTAAATGATGAAATCTTTATATCAAGAAGGCAGATATCCAAAGGGAAAATAAAACAGAAGAAACTTAAATGCCACCTCCATCCTTTCAGGAGGCAGGAGAGAGGGAAGGGTTATAGCATCTCACCACCCAGCGAGGGCACAACGCTCACCAGTGATGGAGAACAGGGTGAGCCCCCACGAGCCGGATTGTGCCTTGAATGGTTAAGGAATAAAGAACTCTTCTACCAGTATGGATGGCGATAGCCATAAGCAGCATATATGTACTACTGCTCAGGCTGCCCAGGGACAGAAAGCTATGGGCTGACCTTTTTATGGGGCAATCTGAGTATTGAAAGCAACCAGGTACTCAAGAAATATGCTGCCCGGGGCTTCCCTGGTAGTGCAGTGGTTGAGAGTCCGCCTGCCGATGCAGGGGACACGGGTTCGTGCCCCGGTCCGGGAAGATCCCACATGCCGCGGAGCGGCTGGGCCCGTGAGCCATGGCCGCTGAGCCTGCGTGTCCGGAGCCTGTGCTCCGCAACGGGAGAGGCCACAACAGTGAGAGGCCCGCATACCGCAAAAAAAAGAAAAGAAATATGCTGCCCGGATGCTGGTAAGCCATCAGTTTTTTTTGTATTGTGTTGTCAAATAGCAGTCATTCATTTATATTTCAAACATCACATTTATTCTTAATTGTAATGCCTTATAAACTTGCAGGGAGGAGAGGGCAAAGAGAATGGTCCCAATATACCCTTCTGTTATGACTAGACCCCATATTAGTATGCCATCAATCTATCTGAAAAATTGCCTGTGGTATTTAATATAGCTGCTCAAAATATTCCCTCCCCCTCCTTAAGAGAGGAATATACATTTTTCCCACTGATATCAGGCTTGGCCATATGACTTCTTTTGGTAAATGGAGTGTGAACCAAAGTGACATGAGCCAATCATGAGCAAAGTCATTGTGTAGTAGTCCACTTCTCTTTTTTATCTGCAACACTAGCAGCAATGTCCCAGATAGACTTCTTCTATCAGCCTAGATACTTGTGTTGGTTGCTGTAACTTTTGAAATCAGGAAATGTGAGTCCTTCAGATTTGCTCTTTTTCAAGATTGTTTTGGCTATTTAGGATCCCTTACATTTCTGTACGACTTTTAGGATCAGCTTGTCAACTGCTGCAAAAATGGGAGAAGAATTTTAATAGGCATTGTGTTGAATTTGTAAATAGATCAATTTGGGGAGTGTTGCCATCCTAACAATCTGAAGTCTTCTGATCCATGAATACATTCTATCTTTCCATTTTTTTAGGTCTTCTTTAGTTGTCTGCAAGGATGTTTCACAGTTTTTAGTGCACAAGTCTTATACTTCTTCTTGTATTAAATTTCCTGAGTATTTTATTATTTTTAATGCTACTGTTAGTGGAATTGTTTTCTTCATTTTCTTTTTGGATTGTTCATTGATGGTGTATAAAAATACAAGTGATTTTTGCATGTTGATATTGTATCCTATATCTTGCTGAAATAATTTGTTCGCTTTAGCAGTCTTTATTCCTTTGGATATTCTGTATACAAGATTTTGTCATCTGCAAAAAGATGCCAAGATGCAAGTTTTACTTCTTTCTTTCCAATATAAATGCCTTTATTTATTTTTCTTGTCTAATTGCCCTAGTTAGAAACTAGTACAATTAATAAAGGTGGCAAAATTGGACATCCTTGTCTTGTTCCTGATCTTAAGGGGAAAACTTTCATTCCTTCACCATTAAGTATGATGTTAGTTATGAATTTTTCATAGATGTACTTTATCAAGTTGAGGAAGTTCCTTTCTAGTCCTAGTTTATTGAGTATTTTTATCAGGAAAGAGGATTAGATTTTCTCAAATGCCTTTTCTGCATTTATTAAAATTATCATGTAGGGGGCTTCCTTGGTGGCGCAGTGGTTGAGAATCTGCCTGCTAATGCAGGGGACACGGGTTCGAGCCCTGGTCTGGGAAGATCCCACATGCTGCGGAGCAACTAGGCCCATGAGCCACAATTACTGAGCCTGCGCGTCTGGAGCTTGTGCTCCGCAATAAGAGGCGTGATAATGAGAGGCCCCTGCACCGTGATGAAGAGTGGCCCCCGCTTGCCACAACTAGAGAAAGCCCTCACACAGAAATGAAGACCCAACACAGCCAAAAATAAATAAATAAAGTACCCTTAATTAAAAAAAAATTATCATGTAGTTTTGCCCTTAATTCTATTAGTGTGACATATTACACTGATTGATTTTTTTAATATATTCAACCAGCATTATATTCCTGGAATAAATCCCACTCGGTTGTGGTGTGTAATTTTTAAAATATTTTACTGGATATATTTTTTACATTGTGTTGAAGATTTTTGTGACTATATATACAAGATATATTGGCTTATAGTTTTCTTGTGATGCCTTTGGTTTCAATATCAGAGTAAAATTAGCTAATAAAATGAGTTGGAAAGTATTTCCTCCTTTTCTATTTTTAAGAAGATTTTTTGAAAGATTGTTGTTATATCTTCTTTAAACATTTGGTAGAATTTGCCAGTGAAGCCATCTGGGTCTGGAATTTGTTTTGTGTACGTTTTTTTCTTCACTTGATATTCAGATCTTTTTGAGTCAGTGTTGGTAATCTTTGTTTTTCTAAGAACTTGTCCATTTCTTCTAGATTTTCTATTTGTTGGCATACAGTTGTTCATAATATTCTCTTATAGTTCTTTTTATTTCTTATCAGATTGGTAGTCATGACCCTATTTTCATTCTCGATTTTATTAATTTGAGTCTTTTCTCTTTTTTTCTTCATCTGTCTAGATAAAGGTTTGTTAATTTTGTTTATATTTTCCAAGAACCAAAATTTGATTTTATTAATAATTTTCTCTACCATTAATTTCTCTCTAATCTTTATTGTTGCCTTCCACCTAGTTGCTTTGGGTTTAGTTTGCTCGTCCTTTTCTAGTTTGTTAATGTAGAAGGCTAAGTTATTAACCTGAGATCTTACTGATTCTCTCTCTTTTTTTGTTTTATTTATTTTTATTTTATTTTTTAATTTTAATTTTTATTTTTTACTGGATTTTTCTTTTTTTTAAATTAGTTTCTGCTTTATAACAAAGTGAATCAGTCATACATATACATCTGTTCCCACATCCCTTCCCTCTTGCGTCTCCCTCCCTCTCACCCTCCCTATCCCACCCCTCCAGGCGGTCACAAAGCACCGAGCAGATCTCCCTGTGCTATGCGGCTGCTTCCCACTATCTATCTACCTTACGTTTGGTAGTGTATATATGTCCATGCCTCTCTTTCGCTTTGTCACAGCTTACCCTTCCCACTCACCATATCCTCAAGTCCATTCTCAAGTAGGTCTGTGTCTTTATTCCTGTTTTACCCCTAGGTTCTTCATGACATTCTTTTTCTTAAATTCCATATATATGTGTTAGCATACGGTATTTGTCTTTCTCTTTCTGAGTTACTTCACTCTGTATGACAGACTCTAGGTCTATCCACCTCATTACAAATAGCTCAGTTTCGTTTCTTTTTATGGCTGAGTAATATTCCATTGTATATACGTGCCACATCTTCTTTATCCATTCATCCGATGATGGACACTTAGGTTGCTTCCATGTCCTCGCTATTGTAAATAGAGCTGCAAGGACCATTTTGGTACATGTCTCTTTTTCAATTATGGTTTTCTCAGGGTATATGCCTAGTAGTGGGATTGCTGGGTCATATGGTAGTTCTATTTTTAGTTTTTTAAGGAACCTCCATACTGTTCTCCATAGCAGCTGTACCAATTCACATTCCCACCAGCAGTGCAAGAGTGTTCCCTTTTCTCCACACCCTCTCCAGCATTTATTGTTTCTAGATTTCTTGATGATGGCCATTCTGACTGGTGTGAGATGATATCTCATTGTAGTTTTGATTTGCATTTCTCTAATGATTAATGATGTTGAGCATTCTTTCATGTGTTTGTTGGCAGTCTGTATATCTTCTTTGGAGAAATGCCTATTTAAGTCTTCTGCCCATTTTTGGATTGGGTTGTTTGTTTTTTTGCTATTGAGCTGCATGAGCTGCTTATAAATTTTGGAGATTAATCCTTTGTCAGTTGCTTCATTTGCAAATATTTTCTCCCATTCTGAGGGTTGTCTTTTGGTCTTCTTTATGGTTTCCTTTGCTGTGCAAAAGCTTTGAAGTTTCATTAGGTCCCATTTGTTTATCTTTGTTTTTATTTTCATTTCTCTAGGAGGTGGGTCAAAAAGGACCTTGCTGTGATTTATGTCATAGAGTGTTCTGCCTATGTTTTCCTCTAAGAGTTTGATAGTGTCTGGCCTTACATTTAGGTCTTTAATCCATTTTGAGCTTATTTTTGTGTATGGTGTTAGGGAATGATCTACTCTCATATTTTTACATGTCCCTGTCCAGTTTTCCCAGCACCACTTATTGAAGAGGCTGTCCTTTCTCCACTGTACATTCCTGCCTCCTTTATCAAAGATAAGTTGACCATATGTGCGTGGGTTTATATCTGGGCTTTCTATCCTGTTCCATTGATCTATCTTTCTGTTTTTGTGCCAGTACCACACTGTCTTGATTACTGTAGCTTTGTAGTATAGTCTGAAGTCAGGGAGCCTCATTCCTCCAGCTCCGTTTTTCGTTCTCAAGATTGCTTTGGCTATTCGGGGTCTTTTGTTTTTCCAAACAAATTTTGAAATTTTTTGTTCTAGTTCTGTGAAAAATGCCAGTGGTAGTTTGATAGGGATTGCATTGAATCTGTAGATTGCTTTGGATAGTAGAGTCATTTTCACAATATTGATTCTTCCAATCCAAGAACATGGTACATTTCTCCATCTATTTGTATCATCTTTAATTTCTTTCATCAGTGTCTTATAATTTTCTGCATACAGGTCTTTTGTCTCCTTAGGTAGGTTTATTCCTAGATATTTTATTCTTTTTGTTGCAATGGTAAATGGGAGTGTTTTCTTGATTTCACTTTCAGATTTTTCATCATTAGTGTACAGGAATGCCAGAGATTTCTGTGCATTAATTTTGTATCCTGCTACTTTACCAAATTCATTGATTAGCTCTAGTAGTTTTCTGGTAGCATCTTTAGGATTCTCTATGTATAGTATCATGTCATCTGCAAACAGTGACAGCTTTACTTCTTCATTTCCAATTTGGATTCCTTTTATTTCCTTTTCTTCTCTGATTGCTGTGGCTAAAACTTCCAAAACTATGTTGAATAAGAGTGGTGAGAGTGGGCAGCCTTGTCTTGTTCCTGATCTTAGTGGAAATGGTTTCAGTTTTTCACCATTGAGGATGATGTTGGCTGTGGGTTTGTCATATATGGCCTTTATTATGTTGAGGAAAGTTCCCTCTATGCCTACTTTCTGCAGGGTTTTTTATCATAAATAGGTGTTGTATTTTGTCGAAAGCTTTCTCTGCATCTATTGAGATGATCATATGGTTTTTCTTCTTCAATTTGTTAATATGATGTATCACATTTATTGATTTGCATATATTGAAGAATCCTTGCATTCCTGGAATAAACCCCACTTGATCATGGTGTATGATCCTTTTAATGTGCTGTTGGATTCTGTTTGCTAGTATTTTGTTGAGGACTTTTTCATCTATGTTCATCAGTGATATTGGCCTGTAGTTTTCTTTCTTTGTGACATCCTTGTCTGGTTTTGGTATCAAGGTGATGGTGGCCTTGTAGAATGAGTTTGGGAGTGTTCCTCCCTCTGCTATATTTTGGAAGAGTTTGAGAAGGATAGGTATTAGCTCTTCTCTAAATGTTTGATAGAATTCGCCTGTGAAGCCATCTGGTCCTGGGCTTTTGTTTGTTGGATGATTTTTAATCACAGTTTCAACTTCAGTGCTTGTGATTGGTCTATTCATATTTTCTATTTCTTCCTGATTCAGTCTTGGCAGGTTGTGCATTTCTAAGAATTTGTCCATTTCTTCCACGTTGTCCATTTTATTGGCATAGAGTTGCTTGTAGTAATCTCTCATGATCTTTTGTATTTCTGCAGTGTCAGTTGTTACTTCTCCTTTTTCATTTCTAATTCTATTGATTTGAGTCTTCTCCCTTTTTTTCTTGATGAGTCTGGCTAATGGTTTATCAATTTTGTTTATCTTCTCAAAGAACCAGCTTTTAGTTTTATTGATCTTTGCTATCATTTCCTTCATTTCTTTCTGATCTGATCTTTATGATTTCTTTCCTTCTGCTAACTTTGGGGGGTTTTTTGTTCTTCTTTCTCTAATTGCTTTAGGTGCAGGGTCAGGTTGTTTACTCGAGATGTTTCCTGTTTCTTAAGGTGGGATTGTATTGCTATAAACTTCCCCCTTAGAAGTGCTTTTGCTGCGTCCCATAGGTTTTGGGTCGTCGTGTCTCCATGGTCATTTGTTTCTAGGTATTTTTTTATTTCCTCTTTGATTTCTTCAGTGATCACTTCGTTATTGAGTAGTGTATTGTTTAGCCTCCATGTGTTTGTATTTTTTACAGATCTTTTCCTGTAATTGATGTCTAGTCTCATAGCATTGTGGTCGGAAAAGATACTTGATACAATTTCAATTTTCTTAAATTTACCAAGGCTTGATTTGTGACCCAAGATATGATCTATCCTGGAGAATGTTCCATGAGCACTTGAGAAAAATGTGTATTCTGTTGTTTTTGGATGGAATGTCCTATAAATATCAATTAAGTCCATCTTGTTTAATGTATCATTTAAAGCTTGTGTTTCCTTATTTATTTTCATTTTGGATGATCTGTCCATTGGTGAAAGTGGGGTGTTAAAGTCCCCTACTATGAGTGTGTTACTGTCGATTTCCCCTTTTATGGCTGTTAGTATTTGCCTTATGTATTGAGGTGCTCCTACGTTGGGTGCATAAATATTTACAATTGTTATATCTTCTTCTTGGATCGATCCCTTGATCCTTATGTAGTGTCCTTCTTTGTCTCTTGTAATAGTCTTTATTTTAAAGTCTATTTTGTCTGATATGAGAATTGCTACTCCAGCTTTCTTTTGATTTCCATTTGCATGGAATATCTTTTTCCATCCCCTGACTTTCAATCTGTATGTGTCTCTAGGTCTGAAGTGGGTCTCTTGTAGACAGCATATATATGGGTCTTGTTTTTGTATCCATTCTGCCAATCTGTGTCTTTTGGTGGGAGCATTTAGTCCATTTTACATATGTATGTTCCTATTCCCATTTCCTTAATTGTTTTGGGTTCGTTATTGTAGGTATTTTCCTTCTGTTGTGTTTCTTACCTAGAGAAGTTCCTTTAGCATTTGTTGTAAAGCTGGTTTTGTGGTGCTGAACTCTCTCAGCTTTTGCTTGTCTGTAAAGGTTTTAATTTCTCCATCAAATCGGAATGAGATCCTTGCTGGGTAGAGTAGTCTTGGTTGCAGGTTTTTCTCCTTCATCACTTTAATTATGTCCTGCCAGTCCCTTCTGGCTTGTAGAGTTTCAGCTGAGAGATCAGCTGTTAACCTGATGGAGATTCCCTTGTGTGTTATTTGTTGTTTTTCCCTTGCTGCTTTTAATATGATTTCTTTGTGTTTAATTTTTGACAGTTTGATTAATATGTGTATTGGCGTATTTCTCCTTAGATTTATTCTGTATGGGACTCTCTGTGCCTCCTGGACTTGATTAACTATTTCCTTTCCTATATTAGGGAAGTTTTCAACTATAATCTCTTCAGATATTTTCTCAGTCCCTTTTTATTTCTCTTCTTCTTCTGGAACCCCTATAATTCGAATGTTGGTGCGTTTAATGTTGTCCCAGAGGTCTCTGAGACTGTCCTCTGTTCTTTTCATTCCTTTTTCTTTATTTTGCTCTGCATCAGTTATTTCCGCTATTTTATCTTCCACCTCACTTATCCGTTCTTCTGCCTCAGTTATTCTGCTATTGATCCCATCTAGAGTATTCTTCATTTCATTTATTGTGTTTTTAATCAATGCTTGATTCATCTTTAGTTCTTCTAGGTCCTTGTTAACTGTTTCTTGCATTTTGTCTATTCTATTTCCAAGATTTTGGATCTTGGAAATAGAATCTTGGATCATCTTTACTATCATTATTCTGAATTCTTTTTCAGGTAGACTGCCTATTTCCTCTTCATTTGTTAGGCCTGGTGGGTTTTTATCTTGCTCCTTCTGCTGTGTGTTTTTCTGTCTTCTCATTTTGCTTATCTTACTGTGTTTGGGGTCTCCTTTTTGCAGGCTGCAGGTTCGTAGTTCCCGTTGTTTTTGGTGTCTGTCCCCAGTGGCTAAGGTTGGTTCAGTGGGTTGTGTAGGCTTCCTGGTGGAGGGGACTAGTGCCTGTGTTCTGGTGGATGAGGCTCGATCTTGTCTTTCTGGTGGACTGGTCCACGTCTGGTGGTGTATTTTGGGGTGTCTGTGGGCTTTTTATGATTTTAGGCAGCCTCTCTGCTAATGGGTGGCATTGTGTTCCTGTCTTGCTAGTTGTTTGGCATAGGGTGTCCAGCACTGTAGCTTGCTGGTCGTTGAGTGAAGTTGGGTGCTGGTGTTGAGATGGAGATCTCTGGAAGATTTTCGCCGTTTGATATTATGTGGAGCTGGGAGGTCTCTTGGGGACCAGTGTCCTGAAGTTGGCTTTCCCACCTCAGAGGCATAGCACTGAGTCCTGGCTCCTCAATTTAGGATGATTCGTTCTCTATTCATGTATTCCACAGATGCAGGGTACATCAAGTTGATTGTGGAGCTTTAATCCGCTGCTTCTGAGGCTGCTGGGAGAGATTTCCCTTTCTCTTCTTTGTTCTCACAGCTCCCGTGTCTCAGCTTTGGATTTGGCCCCACCTCTCCGTGTAGGTTGCCGGAGGGCGTCTGTTCTTTGCTCAGACAGGACAGGGTTCTGATTCTCTTACCATGTGTTGTTTTCACTGTTGCTTCTGCTGTTTGTTTAGTGACTTTCCTGTACTAATTATTTAAAATTTGGGACTTCCCTGGTGGTCCAGTGGCTAAGATTCTGTACTCCCAATGCAGGGGGCCCAGGTTCAATCCCTGGTCAGGTAACTAGATCCCGCATGCTGCAACTAAGAGTTTGAATGCCACAACTAAGATCCCGCAAGCGGCAATGCAGATCCCACATGCCACAACTAAGACCCGACGCAGCCAAATAAATAAATACAAATAAAATAAATTAAACTTGTATTCCTTGTTATGTGTGGGCATTGAAGTTTCTGTTTGCTTAGCTTAATGGTCAGTTAATGGACAGAAATTTCCTTAAATTCTTGGAACAAGTCACCCAGCCTTTGCCCAGGGTCTCTGTATGTAGGGGCACCACTTCAATGCTCTGGAAGGCAGTTCACAACTCTTCCTCAGCCTTCACCTCCTGCGTGTGCAAAGCCTCAAGGTCGGCAGTGAGAACTTAGGGCCCTCTCAGTTCTTTCCCGAGCATGTGCAGCCTTGTGCATGTGTGTGCTCTTCTAGATTCTCAGGAACATGTCAGAAGTTTTCAAAACCCGCAATGGACACCTCATCTTTCACCTTTTCCTTTCAAGTTGTTTGGTCAGCTGTTTCGTTGCTCAAATGTCTACTGCTGCCTCAGGCAGCTGCTGTGTTCAACAGTCGCCACTGATTGGTTTTGACAAATGCCTAAAGGGAAAAGGACCTTCCCAAAGGGGAGGCTCTGAGTCAGCTCAGGTAAGTAGAAGTCTTGTTAGTGGGTGTTTCCAGGCAACTGTCAGACAGGTCAGTAATGATAATTATCTGAGAATAGCGCTTCTGGAGAGCACCATACTTGTTCTTTCCCTTCAATGGCCACTAGGTTGCTGGTTTTCACTGTGGTTGCAGGCTTTTGGTTTTCAGGGCTATCATGGAGCTGAGGAGAGGGGTTTGAATGGATCAAGTTAAAATGCCACAAAGCTCTCTGTTATTATTGATATTTATCTGTTTTCCTTGATTAAATGTTTTTTAGATTGTTGCAAGCCTTTGGTTAATCTCCAGAGTTCTGAAAAAGTTAGTTTTTAACCATTTTTACTAGTGTTGCTTATATGGAAGTACAGACTTTTTAGAGTTCGTTACAATGCCATTCCCACTGACATTCCTCTGATGGATGTTAAATCTGAGTCTAAATACTTTACTTCTATAATCATTACAAAAATGTCTCTCTCATTAAAGTTCCACAAGGGCAGTAATTCAGTTTTTCTTGTTGATCATCATATTCCTCTATGTAGTACAACACAATGTAGCAAGCACTCACTACCTATTTGATAAGTCAAGGAATGAACGAATGAGTGAATGAATGAATGAATGTTCTCCACAGCCAACAAACAGTTAAATACAATGAAAATTTAAAACTAATTAATTATCTATTTACATTCCCACCAAGAGTGAACTAGCAATTCCACTGCTGGGTATATACACAAAGAAAATGAAAACACTAATTTGAAAAGATACATACACCCCAATGTTCATGTGAGCATTATTTACAATTGCCAAGACATGGAAGCAACCTAAGTGTCCATCAGTAGATGAATGGATAAGGAAGATGTGGTACATATATACAATGGAATATTGCTCAGCCATAAAAAAGAAGAAAAATTTTCCATTTGCAACAACATGGATGGAACTGGAGGGTATTATGCTAAGTGAAGTAAGTCAGACAGAGGTAGACAAATACTGTATGTTTTCACTTACATGTGGAATAAAAAAAATAAAACAAACAAATGTGATAAAACAGAAGCAGACTCACAGATATAGAAAGCAAACTAGTGGTTATGAGAAATGGAATACTGCCTGCTATAGCAGTAAACAAAGGATGTCACAGTCATCAGCAATTGTAGCCACTCTCAACTGGTGAGCTGGTGAGCCCTGAGGGACATCAGGAGGGAAAGAATACCTGCCATCTAGCAGCCATCAGACTAGCAGCCATCAGACTTCATTCGATGGTATAGTTTGTAGGGTCTCAAACTTCAGATTCATCAGCCTCAACTGGAGAGCTTGCTTTAAAAAATCCAGATTCAAAGAATCCACCCCTAAGCACCCCTTGTTTCAGAATCTGTGGAGGTGAGGAGAGTCATCCGGACTTTAGCAAATCCCCCATTGCCCAACCGAGTTGAGAACTAGTGATCTGGCTTTATCCTTTCACTGTACACAGGAGGAAGCAGCGGCCCAAAGACTGCCAAAGCCGCCCAGTGACTTTTCCAAGTTTGTCTCTCTCAGGTGTTAGTTCCTCTCACCAGACATGGCGCTTAACCATTGTAGATAGAATAAATGTTTGCTGACTGAATCACTGTTGAATGGTTTTCACATTATTAATTAAGAAAGGCAGTGTATTGTTGTGGTTAAATGAACAGGCTCTGGAGCTAGACTTCCTTGGTTCAAACCCCAACTCTGCCACATACTAGCTTTGTCACTTTCGGTGAGTTAACCTAACACTCTGCCCCTGTTTTCTCAACTGTATCATGGGAATTATAATAGAACCTCCCTGGTAGGGTTGTAAAGAATAAATGGGGTTAGGCTCCCCTGGTGGCGCAGTGGTTGAGAGTCCGCCTGCCGATGCAGGGGACACGGGTTCGTGCCCCGGTCCGGGAGGATCCCACATGCCGCAGAGCGGCTGGGCCCGTGAGCCATGGCCACTGAGCCTGCGCGTCCGGAGCCTGTGCTCCGCAATGGGAGAGGCCACAACAGTGAGAGGCCTGCGTACCGCAAAAAAAAAAAAAAAAAAAGAATAAATGGGGTTAATTCATTTAGTGAGTTGACAGAATCAGCAAAGAAAAATATAGGAACTTATACTAAAGAAGCAGTCACTGTTTATCTGAAATCCAAGTTTAACTGGATTTCTTGTGTTTTTATTCACTAAATCTGGCAACTATGTCACTTAGAGTGCCCAGCAAGTGCTAATAAATGTTTTCTATTATTATTTTTTTATTTCTATTATTGAGCCCACTCTATTCCAAGCCATTTCCTCAGAGTAAAGAGCCCTTCAGAAACTTATTAATTTGGCTTCCCATAATGTTAGTGCATAACCATTCAAACAGAGGGTAGATTGGAGCTTTTCATGCTAAGTAAACACTCCCTCAAAAATAAAATAAATTCATGCTAAAAATAAGGTCATAGTGGGAACACTTAAAATAGTTAACTGCACAAGATGTTTTCATGAACCTTCAGATGTATGAGAAGCTCTCATTTCCATACAATTAGGATAATTATAAATTATTTTGTGCTTGAAAGAAGGTCCACTCAAAAACACCTTCTCAAGCCACTTCAGGTTAACAGTATCACCTCTGGACAATAAACCCTTATTAATAGAATTTCCTTTCATTTTATTTTCAAGATGGTGTCAGAAAATCAGTATTTGAATTCTGGATCTACTACTAATTCATTTTGTGTCTTTGGGTCAAGGTATTTTTGTGTTTCAGGACCTCTGTTTCTTCATTTTGAAAATGGAGACGTTATATCATATAGTCTCAGAGATTCCTTTAAGAGCCATTGACTCTACTCTCCATTTCCCTCTGAGGTCTATGTCTGAGCAGAAGAAGCAACCAGCAGGGCAGGCAAAGCAATGTGTATTTGCAAATACAAGTTACACTGGTTGTTACAAGCCCAGAAGTAGTAAAGACAGACAGAACCCATGGTTATGGAGCCCTGGAGCACACATTATAGCCCAAGGTTCTCAACCTAGGCTGCACACTGAAATAAGCTGAGGAACTTTAAATTAAATGCCCACGTCAGGTCTCCACTCCCAGAGATGCTGATCCAATTGGTCTGGAGAGGGGGCAGGCACGCTCAAGCTGCCCAGGTATTGCTGATATGGAGCCGGGGCTGACTGGCTTAACTGGCCCCTATGAGCCCAGTTTTTATACTTCTCTCGTATCCCTCTCAAATCCACCCCAAATCCTCCAAGATGGGGCTCACAGGTGATCACAGGTCACATTGCTCCAGACAACTTGATTTTCATTTGCACATGGCTCTGCTAATTATGATGCAATTAGCATGAGGAGAAAAGCTCCATGCAGGATCGACGCGGAAGTGGCAGCAGCACAACTTGGACTTGGCTGCACCCTCTGCTTCTCTTGTCTAAACACCCTGTTCATCTCATTTCAGCTCATCTCACTCTTGGGGGCCCCAGAAAGTAGTCTAGTGTAGCCTCCCCATACTGTGACTTATAAATCTCACTGTCCAGGATACAGTCTCCTCAACCCACCAGTTTAGCACATTTCTTTTCCTTGATGACTACGAACTATTCTGAACATACGGAAGAGGATAGATTCATTTAATAAGCTAGCAAGCAGCCACTCCCATCTCCCAGAGTGAACCAATGTTAATGCTTTGTTCAGACTTCCTTTGTGGTCTTTTCTAATCTTGTGCCCTTAATTTTCTCCCAGGTGTTACCATCACTCTCAAATTAGTGAGCACCCCTCTTATTCATGATGCCTTTTCTATGTGCAAATGTTAATAAACAACATAGGATATTGTTTTGTATGTTTTTAAAACTATACATGAATGGAATCACACTGAATACATTATTCTGCAGCTTACTTTTTTTCATGTGGCATTTTGTTTGAGATTTATCTAAATTCAGTTTATTCATTTTAACAGCTCTGTAATGTTCCATTATGTAAATATCTAACACTTTATTCATTCTAGTGCATTTTCTTTCTACCAACATAACATTTAGAATCTTTCTGAACACACATATTCACACATAAGCAATCTTACTAGCTAAAGAGTCTCTTCTCTACCAGGAAAAATGTTGGATCATACAGCCAAATGTATGCATATTCATTTCTACATTATGCACTTAGCCCAGTGTCAATCATATGTTAAATATCCATAAAGCTTAATTTCCCTCTTAATTTTAACTAAAAAAAACTTTATTAGAGGTTCTAATATTTTCTTCCCATATCCCAATGGGACTTTTTGCACACATCTTGCTTTGGAGGCCATTGCTCTCACAAATGCATTTTATAACTTAACTGAATGTTCTTCTATCCTCTAAGATAAGAGAATTCATTTTTTTTTTTTTTCTTTTTGCGGTATGCGGGCCTCTCACTGTTGTGGCCTCTCCCGTTGCGGAGCACAGGCTCCGGATGCGCAGGCCCAGCGGCCACGGCTCACGGGCCCAGCCGCTCCGCGGCATATGGGATCCTCCCAGATCGGGGCACGAACCCGTATCCCCTGCATCGGCAGGCGGACTCTCAACCACTGCGCCACCAGGGAGGCCCAAGAGAATTCATTTTTAATCAATACAACCCACCGTTTTCCCACCAGCTGCATATGTCTTTTAAAAGGGGGGCGGGAGAGGTATAAATTAGGAGTTTGGGATTAAAATATACACACTACTGTATATAAAATAGATAACCAAGTACCTACTGTATAGCACAGTGAACTATACTCAATGTCTTGTAATAACTTATAATGGAAGAGAATGTAAAAAAGAATATATATATAGAAACAGATATATATGTATAACTGAATCACTTTACTGTACACCTGAAACTAACACAACATTGTAAATTAACTATATTTCAATAAGATTTTTGTTTGTTTGTTTGCAGTACGCAGGCCTCTCACTGTTGTGGCCTCTCCCGTGGCGGAGCACAAGCTCTGGACGCACAGGCTCAGCGGCCATGGCTCATGGGCCCAGCCGCTCCACGGCATGTGGGATCTTCCCGGACCGGGGCACGAACCCGTGTCCCCTGCATCGGCAGGCAGACTCTCAACCACTGCGCCACCAGGGAAGCCAATAAATTTTTTTTTTAAAAGTCTTCTCTCTGTGTTAAAACAAGCCCACACTGCATTACACACATTCTCTCTCCTTGTCTATACCGCCTCTCCCTCTCCCATCCACCTTTAAAACCTTCAAATCCAAACAGGTTCTGAGCTCCCAGTGGTCCTTCTTCTGATAGTTATAAAGTCATGTTCCTTCCAATTAGCATGTCTCTATATATAGAGTTGATAATGATTTAGTGTGAGTTTGGTCTGTCGAAACTCCTTGGATAGCAATTACAAGAAAGAGCCTACGTATGCTACCAAAATTCCTTGAAGTTCCCCTCTTCCCACCTCACTGTGTCAGAAACTACCTCTGGCTCCCCTGGGGCTAGAAAAGTGGTTGCAAAATCATCCTCATGATTACACCTACTAGTGACCACTGCTCAGATATGGCTGATTAGAAATGCCTTTGAATTTGATTTCAGCCCAATTTTAAGGACTTGTTGATGAACTTGGTTGATTAATCACTTGAAGCACAGTAGGGAATTGCCAGTCTGTGGGTATTTTGGAGAAGGTTTTTCTGAATTATAGATGATTACAGCCATTGACAATATGGATTTGAATTGTAACTAGGAGGCTAATGGCCTGGAAGACTGTGGGATACCCAGGGATAAGTAAGGGCTTGTTAGCAGATCTGTTTTCTCGGCCCAGATTTTAGATTTTAGGGAAGGAGGCCAAAAGCAGCTCAGTTGTGTGTGTATGTGTGTGTGTGTGTGCACGCATGCATGTGTGTGTCTGTCTGTCTGTGTGTCTCTGTATGCGCCACCTATTTTGAGAGGGATCTTCGTTTTCTCAGCCCGTTCTGCTAGCTGTTCATCTCGTTTTAGGATTGGGGACAGCATTTCCGTTCCAAACAATGCAAAATTCTATAGAAGATGAATCAAGAGACTGAAGGTTCAATTCTTGGTTTCACACTCAAGAATGATGCAGATTTGAGCATGTGGCTTGACTTCTCTGCATCTTGGCCTCCTGTTTCTGAAAAATGGGGACAATGATAAGATTTTCCTCTTGCTGCTGTGAGGATTAAATAGGAGAATGTCTGTAAAGTGCCTGGCACAGCATAAGAGCTTAATAAATGGTACCCATGGGTGACATCTTCCCTTCTTCTGTTTTATGTATCCAGTTTGCCTGCATTCAGATCCCAGCATGACTGGGTACCACAGAGGAAACTCTACATGGTGCCTGGCACTCAATAAGCACTCCACACATGGTAGTTGTAAAAAGTTTGATCTCTGAATGGTTG
This sequence comes from Mesoplodon densirostris, assembly GCF_025265405.1. Lineage (NCBI taxonomy): Eukaryota > Metazoa > Chordata > Mammalia > Artiodactyla > Ziphiidae > Mesoplodon > Mesoplodon densirostris. Next base: position 56,006,352 of record NC_082676.1, read on the forward strand.
TTGACGCTTAGTGTTGGACATTTATTTAGAAGTTCACCCTGGTCGTCGGTTTAGTTTTTTGAGTTTAAACTTTGTTGATTGGAATTCCTTGTTGTACTGGTTTGACAGGTGATTTTTGAGGTTATTAAGACCTTTGAGAGAGGAGAGAATTGTTGACACACATTAACTCAGATTTTTACAGCCTAGATCCTTGACACTCATAGTATAGTCTGGGGACCAGCAATACCAGCATCACCTGGGAGCTTGTTACAAATGCAGAATCTCAGTACCCCCAGATCTACAGGATCAGAATCTGTATTTTGACAAGATCCTCAGGTGATTTGTATGCACAATGAAGTTTGAAATGTCTTTACCTAAATTTTTTTTTTTTCGGTACGCAGGCCTCTCACTGCTGTGGCCTCTCCCATTGTGTAGCACAGGCTCCGGACATGCAGACTCAGCGGCCATGGCTCATGGGCCAGCCGCTCCACGGCATGTGGGATCTTCCTGGACCAGGGCACGAACCCGTGTCCCCTGCATCGGCAGGTGGACTCTCAACTGCTGCGCCACCAGGGAAGCCCCTACCTAAATATTTATACTACATGTGAAAACACACTTCCACTCTCTGTAGATAGATGTAGCCTCTATTTGCACAGGCTGACTCTGGCTAATGACAGCACTATAGGAGAGTGAGTGGACAAGACTCAATGTTACAGTAAAGCACTACCTTTCGAGTTATTGGCAAGATCTTTTCAAATAACATGAGCCAAGTAAACAAGATACTGGCTATTTTGTCACTAGGTGAATGGATGGCAGTTTTGTATACATATTTTTCACATGGTCCTTGAATGATCCATATTTTTCTGGACCCACCGTGAGACAAAATTACCAATATTACACCATGTGATGATAACACCAAAGTAGGGGCTCTATGCATTTCAATTCAAGGCAATCTAGAAGACTTCAGTGGAGCTTTAATTTTCTGTGAGATGAAACTTTCCTTGGGGGAAATTTCTTGAGTTATGGAGTCATTCTACTGTTGTCCTCAATTTTTTCAAAGGTTCAGATCCATGGAGTCCCACAGAGAGATACAAACCTGGGAGTAATTCCTGATTCATCACCATCATCACCACCATCATCATCCTTTTTTTGCAACATAATTATGAAGTCCCGAGGTCCTTGTATATTATCATCCCCTCTGCCCTCTTCATTGTTCCATACCCCAAATAGCTCATTTCCTCATTCTTACTGCCCACATGAGGATTGAACTCTTAACCTTGACATTGTCAGCAATGTGCTTAAATGAGCATGATGCTCCGACCAAAGAAATTAACCAGATACATAAGCTTTTATTATAACTGTCACTTGCATTATTCAAAAAGTGATTAATGTCCATGGAAGGAACCCATTCAGAGAGGGCAATTCTTTAGATATCAGGAATCAAGTCTTTTTCAGAGATTGATCAGAGAATAAGTGCAATATGAAACAATCTTTCAGGAGCCCCTTATCATTAAATTGTCTATTTAATAAAAATATTCCCTGGTGTTCATTATAATTGGGTACTTTCTGTTTAATATTGTCTATATGGTATATTGTCTGTTGAATAAAAATACTGAACGGTGTTAATTATACTTGGGTGAAAAGAATCACCTTGCATATTCATTGAAAGACATAAATCACTCAAATTCTGCAAGTTGAGTGAATGCTGAATGGGGAAATATCTCTTGTTGCTTGTTCTAAATTTGTTTCTCTTTATTTTCTCAAGGTGTCTCTTGTCTTTGTGTGATTCAGTGTCTTTGGCAAAGAGACAATTGCTTTTCCCTGTTCCTTGGAGCATGTGAACACCAGAGACTAGCCTTTTTCCTCCCTCCCTAGATTCTGGTCTGTTTCATATTTTTATTAAGGACCTAGCGGACACAGGTCTTTTTGTGGAAAGTCTAAGCTAGTTCTAAAAGGCAGAGTAGGGGGCTTCCTGGTGGCGCAGTGGTTGAGAGTCCGCCTGCCGATGCAGGGGACACGGGTTCGTGCCCCGGTGCAGGAAGATCCCACATGCCACAGAGTGGCTGGGCCCGTGAGCCATGACCGCTGAGCCTGCGCGTCCGGAGCCTGTGCTCCGCAACGGGAGAGGCCACAACAGTGAGAGGCCGCATACCAAAAAAAAAAAAAAAAAGGCAGAGTAAATCTGTCAGTGTGGTGCTAAGCCACTGGCAGTAAAGATAAGGGACCCATCTAAAGGTGTTAGAGGTTCTCCAACTGGGCAGATCATTAAAGATATGTGTGTTTTTGTTTCATTTTGTTTTTTATTATAGATTTTTAGCACCACATCTTAGATCAGGGGCCTTCACACTTGAGCATGCATCAGAAATCACATGGAATGTTTGTTAAAATAGAGTGTTGGGCCCCACCCCCTGAGTGTCTAATCCAAAAGGTAAGAGGTGAGGAGCGGGGGAGGGGGGCTGGGAAAGTGCATTTCTAACAAGTTCCCTGGAGATGCTGACATGGCTGCTCTGCCCTAGAAGTCCTGCATCAGAATATTCTGACTTCAGAATGCACGTGTCTATCACACATGCTATGGGACAGTGCGCCCCAAAGTTTGAGACCATCAATGCAATGCATGCTTATTCTGAAGCCAGCACTGTGATAGATTCAGCATAGAGGCTGCAGGAATGGCTGGGCCCTGCTGGCCTCTGGATCTTCATCCTGTATTACCCCCCAGCCCTGTTTTATGTCCCAACAGTCCTCCAAATTCAAAGGTGTTCACTACCTTCACATCTTTGCACATGCTTTTTTGTCTGATCAGAATACTCTTCCCCACTTCTGTTTCATCCTTCAAAGCTCAGTTCAGATGCCATATTCCTCAGTATCACCCTCCCTTAAGGAGACTTAGTTCTTCAAGGAAAATCTTTCCCTCAAGGAAATTACAATCTGGAAGGAGAGTTAGGAAATGAAAAATTCCAAACTGTGAAACTGCCTCTGTATTTTGCTTTACACATATTTCAATGTTGGGTTTATTATTCAACATTGAAATAGTTGTTTTCTATGGCTGTTTCTCCCCTTAGACTATGGCCTCTTGGAGAGCCAAATCCACATCTTTTCATCTCTCTGTACTTAGTTAATACAGAGAGTTGGTCACATGGTTGAGTATTTTCTAAATGTTTTCTGAGTTCAACACAACACAGCTCTTCTTCCCAAAGGGATAACAATCTTATACTAACACTAGTGCAGCAGATGTGGAAACCTTAATTATATTATTAGTTGGCCTCAGAATTCTTTTTATATGTGCTTAACTGTTTCGGTTCAGAAAAATCCCTCGAGAAGCCGCTTGAAGCTTGAATAAAAGCTTGGAGTGCCTGGACTTTGGTGGGGAAAAATCAAGGCGATGAAAGAAAAGGCTACATGGCTCTGTGTGAGAAGATGAAAGGAAGATGGCTTTGCTCCTGGGGTGGGGAAAGAAGGAAGATAGAAGAAACGGAAATGGAATAGGGAAAGTGATGAGTGCAAGAGATTGAGAAAGAGCCACCTGTCGCCAGTGAGATGGGCTGAGGCTAAGGCACAAGATGGGATGAAGCAGCTGATGAAAATTCTCTAGTTCCAGGGTGACCAAAGCATTTCGGTAACAGCTGAAGCTTTTTGTATTACTTTGATTGGGAAGCTCTTCTATGTGTGCCCTGTGCACGCCATAATTTTCAGTAAAATCCACCAACTCACAAATGCCTTCTACAAGTTCTTTTTGTTAATATTTGTTTTTGGCAAATAAATGAAGAGTCTGAGTTTTGTGTCTGGGTCAGCACACTGAGGACTGGAGCCAGGATTCCTGGGACAATGGCAAGATTATCTGAGAGATGAAGTGATACAGGTGAATTAGAACACCAGTCAAGAAATACTCACTGAGCATGACTGGGTGCTGGTCATTCTTATAGAACTGGGGATAACTGCAGTGAACAGAGTGGAAAAGTCCTTGATCCCACGGAGTTTACATGCTTGTGGAAGAGACATTTAATATAACCAGGGTGCTGAGTGCTAAGCAGGAAAATTAAGTGGGGCAAGATGATGGTGTCATGATGGTACAGAGTGATTGGGGAATGCCTCTTTGAGGAGGAGATGATGGACTAGAGACCGGAATGAAATAAGAGCCATAGGCTATCTGGGGTAAGAGACCTCTGGGCAGAGGGAACAAGTGAACAAGTCCTGAGATGGAGAATGATTGGTCCAACTGAGAACAGCAAGGATGCCAGAACATCTGGAGCAGAGTGAGTGCAAGGAGGAAAGGAGAAGAGGTCGGCCAGACAGCAGGGAGAAGATAACTCGGGGTGTTGAAAGGCAAGGAATCTGGATTTTACCCTGAGTGGAGTGGGCTGTGGAATGGGGAACCATTGAAGGGTTTAGAGCAGAGAAGTGACATGATCTGATTTGAGTTTTAAAGGCTTTGTCTGGATGCTGTGTGGAGAATATAAGTGGCAAGAGTGGGAAGAAGGAGGCCAAATGACCTTACAAATTAAAGGAAACCTTGAGGAAGGCTTTGAACTTCCCCTGGCCAGGGAATTGAGGTTTATATCCATCTCTTGTAGATTGCATGTACTTGGGAAACCCTCTTAACATCTGGATTTAGTGCTACTGCTACTTCTACTATTATCTACTATTACTACGGTTACTAATAGTAAATAATAGTTACTAATAAATAGTAAATAATAATTACTAATAAATAGTAATAGTAGTAATATCACTACTACTACTGTTACTACTATTATTCCTGCTGCTTAGTACTTTATTATTAAGAAAGTATTTATTATTACTATGCTGCATTATTAATACAGAGTAATAAACATTATGTGGCAGAAGCATGGAAGAGTGATTTGTGTGTAAAAATGATCACATTCAGTTCTCCCAACAAACCTATGGGATAGGAGCTATTTTTAATTCATATTTTACAGATGAGAAGACTAATGCTGGGACACGTTCAGTCACATAGTGGAGCCTGACCTTAGGCCTTTCTGACTCCAAAGCCTGAAATTCTTTACCTCTCTTCAGCAATGAGAAACAACAATGAACATCTCACCGTTAATGTAAACAATATGTATAGAGGGACTAGTTGGTTAAATAAAGGCCCATTCATTCCATAGATCATTTATTCCATAGATCATACAAATGAAACAGAGGAGGCATCCACTTGGGTGAAAGTGAAAGGGAAGAAGCCCTATGAGAAGGAGAGAATGGAGATGGTGGAGCGGGGTGGTAGGGGCGTGATGCTCGGAAGATGTACAGGTGGGAAAGTAGATGGTTAAGATCATGAACTCTGCAGTTAGGAGCTGGATTAACATTCTGGGCCCCACTCACTCACTCAAACAACCTTGGGCAAGTTCCTGAACCTCTCTGTGCCTCAACTTTGTCATCAGTAAATGGGGAAAAAATAGTACCATCCCTATAAGGATGTCAATGAAATAAAGCATGTAAAGCTCATAAGATGCTTAGCATATAACAAATACTCAAAAAAAGGCTAGCCATTAATTGAGAGAGAAGTGGACAAAATCAAGAAGCATTTAGCATTTGGTGATTGATTCAAGGATGAGAAGAGGATACCCCCCAGCCCCAAGTTTCCTGGGTTAAGCTGCTGAGGGCATCATGGTGCTATTAATTGAAATACATGGCCCTGGTGGAGAATCAGGCTTTGTCAAGACAAGATATCTTGTAGTCCTATTTCCCTAAGAATGAAAGAACGAGAAAGACGGGCAAAGAGATATAGAAGAAAAGAAGATGGTGGATTTTATCAATCTTTAAGGGAGAAATTGAATCATCTATGAGTGTGGGAAATGAAGGATGAAATGGGGGTGTTAGAAAAGAGGAAGAATATGTAACATAGCTGTGGTGTTAGTTTGAATCTCCCCAAACAGAACCTGAGACAAGGACTTGGGTGCAGGTAGTGTATTGGAGAGGTTATCTCTCTAAAAGTAGGGATAGGGAGAAGGGCAAGTGAGATGAGAAAGGACAGAAAGCTGATAAGGGGTCTTTATTGAGCTGATTATTGCTATGGGCAGCCAGAGAGCTTCCTGCTGGAGACCCTCAGAGAAGCTGTGTAGAAAACACCTCAGAATGCCCCCTCTGATGGCTGGGAGTTTGAGGCATTTATCCCGACTCCCATCTCCCATTGGCTGAGGGTCGCCATGCTGGTGTTAACTCCCCTGTGTTTCTATGTGTGGTCTGAGTGAGCTGCTACCATTTTGAAAAAAGCCCTGATACAGCAAAGCTGGGAGACAGAGTGGGGTCTTGAAGCTGGACACTGGCAGTGACCAAATCAGAGATGGGATGAGGGAAAGTGACATGGGCACCAATAGCATCTACCAGGTGGTAAATTGGGGTTTAAAACCCATATCAGATGGAATCCAAAACTCACACACTTGTCTCACCACCACGCTGCCAGCCTTCAGCAAAGAATTCTATTAAATTGAAAATGGCAACAGAATTAATGGGCCAGTTCTTCCCAGGACTAATTATTGGAATTTTGCTGACTTATTGTTTTCCAGACCAGGACCTAAAAATACCCATTTCTTGAGAGACCAGACGCACACCAGAGACTCTAAAGAGGAAAATGAGAGCCACAGCAAATCCAAAATTGGAAATGCTTCTCCAGTTCAAGTCTAAGGGATGGAAATTGCATTTCTCAGCCCAATCAAGACATTCTTTACCTCCAAGAATATGTAGCTATTAAAGTTCTAGGCTTTTGGCCTCGGAGGAGGAATTCCAAAAATTCCATCTGCAGTCTGCTTAGCTCAGCACTGTGCCCAGTGAACTGAGGTATTTATCTGTTTTCCTCATTCTGACAGATCCTTTCAACACTGTTTGGTCCTAAAAACACCTTGTCTCCTAGGCCTACCAACCATATCATGTTCATCTTCTCTAACCTTGGGACCTTCCACTGGATGACTGAAGCATTTAGAACTGTGCTGAGGGCCTTCCTTGGTGGTGCAGTGGTTAAGAATCCGCCTGCCAATGCAGGGGACATGGGTATGAGCCCTGGTCTGGGAAGATCCCACATGCTGCGGAGCAATTAAGCCTGTGCACCACAACTACTCAGCCTGCGCTCTAGAGCCCACGAGCCACAACTACTGAGCCCACGTGCCACAACTACTGAAGCCTGCACGCCTAGAGCCCGTGCTCTGCAACAAGAGAAGCCACTGCAATAAGAAGTCCATGCACTGAAACGAAGAGTAGCCCCTGCTCACCACAACTAGAGAAAGCCCACATGCAGCAACGAAGACCCGATGCAGCCAAAAATAAAATAAAATTAATTAATTAATTAAAAAAAAAAAAAACCTCATGCTCAAAGCCAAGATTTGAACTCAGGTGGCTGACTTTAAACCCAGATGGCAAATATAGCACCTCATGCTGTGACTTCCTCTCCTGTCCCTAGGTAGACATCACTAGTCAGTCAGGCCTATCAAAATCCTTCTCACCTCAGTGTCCCAAATAGTCACTACCAATTGAGTAAGAGTCAATTGATATTTCACACTGTTAACCTAAAACAATAAAACAGCTAGTTATTTTACCAGCAAAACGGGTTTATTTAGGAACAGCAGAGAACTGCAATTCAGGAAATGCAACAATGGGGAACCATATGCCAGGCTGGTAAGACAAAAGAGAGGAAACCTTTTTATAGAGGAGAAGGGGAAGTTGGGAGGAGCTGTTATTAACAAAAGTCCATTGAAGAAACTGGGAGTTTGAAGTATAGTGGCTTTGGCTGAGTATGACAGTCTCTCATTGGCTAAGCTGTTACTAGGTCAGGAGAAAAAACATTTTTTTTCTTCTCTGGCCTGTGGTCGTAAAGTGGTGTCACTTCCTGCCAAAGATGCAAAGTAGTCTCTTCCTGTTAGGACCTGTATTGATGGCTCGCACGTGTTCGAGAGCACCCCCTTCTGGCCTCCAGACTCCTGCCATTTTAGTGATGTTCCCCCGTTACTAATTTTCACATCACTTACCAAAGATTTGCTGTAGAAGGAAGATTCTCCTTACTCAAGGGAAGCCATGCCCATCACAGAGGCATGCCATTACTGTCCAGACCAATCTGAAAGGTCATCTCGAGACAATACAGATTCCCACCAGGATCACCCTTTTATAGTAACAAAGAGTTCTGGCATATAACAGTCCTCCCATGCCCCAACAGCAACCACTGGATAGCATATTAATGCATTTATTTTCAGTCTATTCTCACTGCAGAAATTTTGCTGTGGACTTGAACTTAATTGTGATCACACTGCAGCTGCATTTCAAATCCTGCCTTTTTCATGTATCGTCATAAAAAAAGCATTAAACAAACTCTCCTATCATAATACTCTCCATTTGTTCATTTTTATTTCTGCCCCAGATATAGGAAAACAAAGCCATCAGACCAGGCACTCCCTTCTCCCTCTCTTCTGCACCCTGTGGGTAGAAGGCTTTTTAACATGGGACCTAAGAAGCGGGCGTCACTACTCAGCTTGGGCAGGGCAGAGGCTTTGTGGGGTGAGGTGGGGTGTTTGTGCTAGAACTGGAGAAGTTTTCCTTCAGCCATCACTTCCCTGCTCCGTGACCACGACTCATATTCATCTCTCCAGCCTCCTTTGGTGTCAGCAAAACCATTTTATTTGGCAGGGGCCAGAAGGACCATTGCTGATTCCCCACCCGTTGTCATTTTCACCCCTTCCTCCAGCAGAGAATTTAGAAAAATTCTTCAGAGGGTAGCAGTGTGTTTGCTCTGGTACCGCAGTTCCCCATGTTTGATCTTATCCTTCTTGCCTGGAGCTTGTATTTCAGACTAGAGTAAATTATTTACCACTGCTAGCAACCAAGTCTTGTGTTATTCAAAATATAAACCTGAAATATCGGAGCAATCATACCTCACCAGCTGACACTATTTATGCTTTGCAGATATAGAGGCAGATCAAAGGATGAATCATAATTATCCCAACACATCAATTTTTCCAAGTGAAAGAGGGGGTGATGCAGTCTCCTCTGGTGACCATGAACTTCAGGAAATAAACATTGATTTGGGCAAGTGTTCCCTCCCCAGACCCATGCCAGCCTGGAAAGAGGCGAGTGGGTGTGTGCAGGCGATCAGGACCTGGGGCTGACTCTAAAACTGCTCTGGCTTCCTTCCTTTGCTCTCTCAACCTCCTTTGCACATCAAGAGTCCTTGGTTGGTACTTCTGCTCATCTCAGTGTGTTTTCTGTCTTCTCTGCCAGCCATCAGTCTATGAGCTCCTGAAAGGGCAGGAAACCAAGTTATACAGAAAAGTGTGTTTATATGGTAGCAGCTGTCATTTGCTTTCCATGGTAGCTTTAATGTTGTCTGGCTAGAAGCTTTTTTTGTCCACCTGCTGGGCAGCCCCCTTTGGGATAGAGAAAAATAAGCAGCAGGCAGTGTGGTTAAGTGGCTAAGAGACAGGGCTTCAGAGTGACATAGATCTGGCTTTGAGTCCTGGCCCTGCTGCTTTTTGCTGTGTGACATTGAGAAAGTTACTTAATCTCTCTGATTCCCAATGTCCTGATCAGTATAATGGGGGTTGTTAGGAAAATTGATTGAGACAATTCATATAAAAGAATTGACTCCTATCAAGAATTTATCATAGTGCCTGCACATCAGGGCTTAATAAATGATAGTGACTATTACTGTTGGGAAGACCTGAAAGCCTTTCACGGATCCATGAAGTACTGTTGATAGAAGATAGGAGGACATCATGTTCTCTGGAACAGCTGGGTTCTGTGTGAGATTAAGTCTTCCTTACTCCGACTTTGCCAAAGCCTCTTTTGGAGAATAAAGAAGGATTCTGGGTAACAAGGAGCAACATCTTAAAAGCAGCCACTCAAAGAGCCATTCAGAGTTAATACTCAAGTGCTTGCCCTTTTCCCTCATAGCCTCTCTCTCTCCGCAAAAGGGAGCTTAGGTGAGTCTCCGAATGACTTGTGCCTCTGGGCCCCGAAAGCACATCTGGAGAGGATACACTTCTATAAATGCACCTCTGCCTTTTGGATGCAAAGACACAGACCTGAAGCTCCCAAGGATGGCTCTCAGCCCACCAAGCCCTGAGGCTTGTTCCGGGCTCCTATCAGTGGACAGAACATGTACATTGATCAGTTTCTGAGCCTCTCAGAAAGTTCTAGTGAAAATAATAGATGTCCTGACTTCTGCACCTCTGAGGAGTCAGGTCCATCTTTATATGTAACCTAGTCCCTCCCTTTCAGACCAGATAAAGACCAGACTCCTTAAACTGCTTACCTAAACAAAGTAACCATCCCTACATGAGATTTATTACCACGTGTTCAAGATTTTAAGACGCCCTATTTGTAAGACACGTCACTGATTTAATAGCACATTTCTGGAAGAAAAACACAAAAATGTTCACATCAATTGTCAGTTGTAACATGCTTTCAGAAATGTTAAAATGTAGAAAGATGTGCTACTTGGAATAAAAAAAAAAATCTAGTCCCCTTAACTAAAGGGCACTTGTTGCAACAGAAATGCTACAACTGTCAATGGATCAGAAAGCAAACAGGGTTCCCAGGCCCCCAGCCCTTTTTCCATCTCTACTCTATGGTCCTCAGGAACCTTGTACTTGGCCTCCAGAGAGATGGTACTAAACCAGTGAAGTCACATACACATCTATAGTATATGTCCCCTGTGACTCCAACCTCTCTCCTTATTTAGGCAAATTTTATATTTTCTGCAGAAAATCAGACTGCCAGTATAAGAGGTCCCTTCCCCTTTAACTCACCATGTATTCGTGTTGTGGGTAATAAAGAAACACTGAATGTCAGACAACAGGAAAGTCTAAATTGATGGTTGCTTTGCAAACCTCACTGGCAACTTGGGGGTAGGAATGAGGAAGACAAAGGGGGTTAATATTGACTACATAATAGGATTTTCCCCTTTATTTTTAGCAATTGATGCTTACTTTCCTACTAGACTTTCTCCATCTAGAGACACCCAGCAATATTTTGTGGAACGTGCTTTAAATTCTCTACTTAACAGATTGTCTAGAGGGTGGGGTTCAGGAGCTGGTGACTTAATACTTTAGTTCCCATCATGACTAGCATTTTATTTTATGGTACAAGACAGAAAAGGAGAAAATGGGAAGGTGTAAATGTCTTAAGAAAGCAAAAGTATGTAAGATCTAGATCACATGTTGAGGCATGGACTTTGGAAGGGAAAGTGAGAATAGCAGAACTATTGGAGGTTTGGAGATTTTGGTGACAGCAAGATTAGGGAACTCTCATCTGAAGTGTTCTAGTTTCTCAATTAACTGTGAGGTGAGGTCATCAGGGAGGAGGATGGGTTAATGACCACAACAATCATAACAAAAATAATGGGCTTCCTTGGTGGCGCACTGGTTGAGAGTCTGCCTGCCGATGCAGGGGACACGGGTTCATGCCCCGGTCCGGAAGGATCCCACATGCCGTGGAGCGGCTGGGCCCGTGAGCCATGGCTGCTGGGCCTGCGCGTCTGGATCCTGTGCTCCACAACGGGAGACGCGACAACGGTGAGAGGCCCACGTACCACAAAAAGAAAAAAAAAAAAACAATAGGCAACATTTCCCAGGCGCCAGGTAATATTTTAATCATTTTGTATATATTAACTCAATCTTCACAACAGCCTTATGCATTTGGATTGGATCCTGGAGAGCAGGAAAGTAAGCTCAGTAGAAATAAAGAATATATATCAAAAAAGAATGTATATATATGTATAACCGAATTACTTTGCTGTACAGCAGAAATTAACACAACATTGTAAATCAACTACACTTCAGTTTTAAAAAGGTGGGGGGAGAAATACACTATAGGATGTAAAATCAGTATCCTGGTCTTATTTTCTCCCTATTGCTTTTAGTCACTCAGGGGGAGCAACAGAGAAGCATCTAGGGTTGGGTTTTGCCAGGCAAATACGGTGGAGAGAGAAAAGGAGTCAAGGATACCTGAGTTAGTGGGCATTTGGGAGCAGGTAATTGCAAGTGACGGGCCATGAAATCAGAATAAGAATGTGTGAAAAGAAGAGGGGCTAAGAAATGTGGAGAACAGGGTGTCAATGGCTTAGGGTCTTGGGGGAGTTGAAGAATGGTTGTATGAGAGTTTGTTGCCTTCAAGTTGGAAGAAGAGAGTTTACAGTCACAGAGAAGGAAGATGGCATTTGTGATGTCTGTAAATGGGGCAGTGTTTGGTGATCATGAGTTCTAAGGCGTGACCCTGAGGTGGCAGCTGAGGTATAAAGGAGGTGAAATAATAAGCATGATCAGATTTATGTTTGGAAAGATGAACATTATGGAAGGGGCAAGGCTGGAAGCAAGGGGACAATTGGAAAAGAGTTGCAGTCATCCTGGAGAGAGATCACGACAGTTTGGCTAGGATGGTGACAGTAAGGGTGCAGGTGAGGAAGCAGGTGGATTGGGGAGATATTTAGCAGGTAGAATGATGAATGGTTTGAATGAGGAGGAGCTTAGGGAAAGGGAAGAAGCAGAGTGATGCCCAGATGCTAAGCCAAGGTTTAGACAACTGGGTGAATGTTGGTCAGGTTCAATCTCACACACACACACACACACACACACACACTCACACACACACACACACACACACACACACACACACACACAAAAGACTGGGAAAGAGAGAAACAATGAATCCAGAGTAGACATGAAGAGTTGGAGATACCTAAAGATGAACTAAGATGTTTCTGCTACATAAAGACAGGATCCTTACATGCTGCTTTCAATGCTTCCTCTCCTGGAAGGAGAGATTGGCATTTGACTAGGTTATTAGTTAACTCAAATAACGTCTGTGGTGGGAAAGAGTGTTGCAAATGGAGAAGTAAATACAGAAGTTAGGGAAGGCATTTTAAGGACTGAAGGTAAGACCCCACCAGCAGTAGACATAACTGAAGTGGTGCTCCCTGGTTAGGCTGGGTCTCCTGCTGAGCCAGAGTACAAATATTGGATTGGCCAAAAAGTTCATTCAGCAAAAAACGAATGACATTTTTGGCCAGCCCAATAGCAGCAGATGATGATGACTGTGGTCATCAATGTTGCCTGTGCTGTGTATCCTCCTTTTTTTTAATCAATATTTTTTTTAATGAAGTATATAGTTGATTTACAATGTTGTGTTCATTTCTGCTGTATAGCAAAGTGATTCAGTTATTCATATATATATATATATACATTCTTTTTCTATATATTCTTTTCCATTATGGTTTATCATAGGATATTGAATATAGTTCTCTGGTCTATACAGTAGGACCTTGTTGTTTATCCATTCTATATATAAAAGCCTACATCTGCTAACCCCAAACCTCCTACTCCATCCCTCCCCCTGTGTATCCTCCTTTTGAATCATCCTGGAAGAAGAAAACTCTTGGGATTTCCTCAATCCCCATCTCCTTACAGCAGCATAAATGGTCTCATTGGGTTGCAGATAAAAAAAAACCCACTCACAAGAGATTAAACAATACATAGAAATTCAATAGAAGGATGGAGAGGGCCTTTCATTACATCTAAAAAAACAAGAAGAAAAGCAGGCTTCAAGGAGAATGGGGTGAGTATCAGGGCAAGTCCCAGATCTCAGCAGCTGTGGTATATAGACTTTCACCCTGTAGCTCTACCCATCCTGGTACATATTCATTGGTTCAGCAAGTATTTATTGAGCATCTATTATGGACAAGGCACTGTGCCAGGTCCTGGGGATACAAAAGTGAACAAAACTAAAGATGACTTCACCCTGATGGAGGCTGGAGTCTGCTGGGAGATACTGTCATTAATCAAATAATCACACATACACATGTATAATCACAACCCTGGCTAGTGTTAGTATGGAAAGGCACACACGGCAATGAAAGCTCACAGGACACAAGTTTGACACAGTCAGGGAGGTGAGAGAAGATTTCCTTGGGAAAGTAACCACCAAAATGATACAGGAAAGATGAGGAAGAGAGTAGAAGGACTGGTGTTCCAGGCAGAGGGAACAGCATCTGCAAAGCCTTTAACAAGTGGGTGCATGGTGAGCCCAAGGGCCAATGAAGGCCAGTGTGGCTGCAGCACTAAAAAGAAAGGTGAGATGGTGTGAGATGAGGCCCTGAAGGTCCACGGTGTTTAAGCCCAGACTAAACAAGTCCTTGTTCCAAGAGCAATAGGGAGCCACAAATGTGTTTGAAGCAGGAGGAAGGTGACTGATTTTCAGAAAGATCACTCTAGCTGAATTGTGGTGTTGGGTTTGGAGGAAATCAGCTTCCAATTCCAAGCTCCTCAGAGAGGGAATCTGATTGGATCAGGGGTCCAACTCCAGTCCAATCATATAACAGGAGGTGGGGTCACATGGCAAGAACCTGGCTGCTGAGGACCCACCCTGAGGGAAGTTTTCAGAAAAGATGTACTGAACAGAATCCCCCAAATAACTATGACATCAATTCACATGGCACCATCACTTTCCATGACATGAAAACCCCAAGACTACCACCGCCCCCTAAATGTTCCCAGCGTCCTTCTGGGGAGGAAACTTCTGGGGAGTGAAGAGGGCAATGAGGTTGGGGAAAGACACTTGGCCAAACCATTTGTGTGTCTGTAGGCAGATGGCTGAGCCACACTTTCTTCCTCCTCTGTGAAATGAGAGATCCTCACAATAGCCACTATGTCCTAAGGTGGTACACCATGATCTCATTTTAATGTCATTTTAACCCCAAGGACTAGAAATTATAATCTCAGTCTTATAAAAGTAAAAATGAAAGTTGAGCATGTTTTAAACCAGGAATAGCTTCAAAGTCTATATACTGTTCATCATTTTTCTCCCCAGATCTCATAACCCTCTACCTCAAATGAGTAATTATTATTATTATTCTTTACAGAAATAATAGCAGTATTCAATTGATAACACAATTACTATGGATGGCTTAGCTGTATAGTACATCCTGTTACAGGCATGGTTCTAAACACTTCCTTATTTAGAAGGACTGTTCATTTGGTGCTTCCCTGGTGGTCCAGTGATTAAGACTCCATGCTCCCAATGCAGGGGGCCCAGGCTCAATCCCTGGTCAGGTAACTAGATCCCATGTGCCGCAACTAAGAGCCCACATGCCGTGACAAAGAGCCCGCATGCCACAACTAAGACCCAGCACAGCCAAATAAATAAATAAAAATATTTTTAAAAAAAGAATGACTATTCATTTAACTCTCATAACAATCTATGAGATAAAATAGTATTATCATCTTCACTTTACAGATAAGTAACTGAAACACTGAGAAATTAAGTAATTTGTGCAGGTTACATAAATAGTAGAACCATGGGGGGTGGGGGAGGGATGGACTGGGAGTTTGGGGTTAGCAGTTGTGAAATATTACATATAAAATGGATAAAAAACAAGATACTGAACTATATTCAGTATCCTGGGATAAACTATAATGGAAAAGAATATGAAAAAAGAATGTATATATGTGTATAACTGAATCACTTTGCTGTACAGCAGAAATTAACATAACACTGTAAATCAACTATATTTCAGTTTTTAAAAACTGAGCAAATTAAAACAAAAAAATTTTTTTACTTCAATTCTGTCATTCTATGACCACTAGGAGGTTTAGTGTTTAAAATCTGCAAACAGAGATATATAAAAAATAAATAAATAAATAGTAGAGCCGTAACTTGAAACCCAGCAGGTTGGCCTCAGAGTCCAGGTGGTTTTATATCATTCTGTTCTGCTCTTATTCATTCTCTCTCTAAGCTCTCTCTCTCACCACACACACACCAAAAGGGAAAAAAAACAACTAGGACTATTATTATTCATGAATTATTATCTGAATACTTTTTAAAAAGGAGGCACAAGGGAATATATACTTTGTTCAACCACTGTGTGATGTTCTTATGCTATTATTATTGTCTCCATTTTGCTGATAAGGAAAGCGAGGCTCAAAGAGATGAATTCCTTATTTGAGATAACACAAATTGTAGCTGAAAGAATTAGGATTCAAATCCAGGTCTATTTTATCCCAAAGTACTATTGATATGAGAACATGAAAATAATTTTCCCATCATTCTCTCTCCAATGGTTCCATCAAAGCCCTTCGTGAATGAGCTTTGGGACCCTTGTGAGAAAATAAAGCAAAAGATCAAGGTGATAAAAAGTGCCTATTAGCCATTAAATTATGCCAGTTCCCACGCCATGACTCCCATACATCCATACGAAGATGTGTCTGCATTTTCAAAAAAAAGTCACAACACCAGATTAGTCTGCAGCATTTTCTGCTTCAGGTATAATTTCTGACATGGAAATGAGTTATTTAGATTGTTAGTAGCTGACAGTCCCCATAAATTGCAAGAGGAGCTTCAGCAGGGTTACAGCTGACACTACTTTGCTCTCTGCCATGCTGTATCTGTCTGTTCTGTCTGTCTCTGGTTACAATCTCTCCTTGCAATTCCATGTACCAAGTGGTGATGAATTCTACATGTACTTTCTGAAGTTTGATGAAACTTCTCTCACCTATTAAATTGCCAGCTTCCCAAATCTAACATAAATCGAATACAAAGACACTTAGGAAAATATTATACCATTTGTTCTTCTATTATTGTGTCTTTTACTTTATTGTATCATGTATTCAAAGTGCTGGGAGCTTCTGCTGACTATATTTTCACCAGGGGATTACAAACCAGTTGAATGATTCTGCAACATGGCTTGGAGATGTTAGAAATCCAGAAAACACAGGCTCAATCATTCCACCCCATCACGCAGGAGAAAGCTAGTCAACTGCCTTGGAAGTAACAAGCAGAAAAAGATAGGACTGCAGGAGAGGAGTCAAACTTCCAAATAAAACTCCTAAGGCAGAGAAAGCTGGGGCCACTTCCCAAGCCTTCACTGGTTTACTATTGCCTATGAGTGAAGAAGTAAACTTTTTCTTTTTAAACATCTTTACTGGAATATAATTGCTTTACAATAGTGTGTTAGTTTCTGCTTTATAACAAAGTGAATCAGCTATACATATACATATATCCCCATATCCCCTCCCTCTTGCATCTCCCTCCCACCTTCCCTAGCCCACCCCTCTAGGTAGTTACGAAGCAAGCTGATCTCCCTGTGCTATGCAGCTGCTTCCCACTAGCTATCTATTTTACACTTGGTAGTGTATATATGTCCATGCCACTCTCTCACTTCATCCCAGCTTACCCTTCCCCCTCCCCGTGTCCTCAAGTCCATTCTCTACATCTGCATCTTTATTCCTGTCCTGGCCCTAGGTTCTTCAGAACAATTTTTTTCTTTTATATTTCATATATATGTGTTAACATACGGTATTTGTTTTTCTCTTTCTAACCTACTTCACTCTGTATGACAGTCTCTAGGTCCATCCACCTCAGTACAAATAACTCAATTTCATTTCCTTTTATGACTGAGTAATATTCCCTTGTATATATGTGGCACATCTTCTTTATCCATTCATCTGTTGATGCACACTTAGGTTGCTTCCATTTTCTGGCTGTTGTAAATAGAACTGCAATGAACATTGTGGTACATGACTCTTTTTGAATTATGGTTTTTGCAGGGTATACGACCAGTAGTGGGATTGCTGGGTCGTATGGTAGTTCCATTTTTAGTTTTTTAGGGAACCTCCATACTGTTCTCCATAGTGGCTGTATCAATTTACATTCCCACCAACAGTGCAAGAGGGTTTCCTTTTTTCCATACCCTCTCCAGCATTTATTGTTGTAGATTTTTTGATGATGGCCATTCTGACCAGTGTGAGGTGATATCTCATTGTAGTTTTGAGTTGCATTTCTCTAATGATTAGTGTTGTTGAGCATCCTTTCATGTGCTTGTTGGCAACCTGTATATCTTCTTGAGAGAAATGTCTATTTAGGATATCTGCCCATTTTTAGATTGGCTTGTTTGGTTTTTTGATATTCAGCTGCATGAGCTGCTTGTATATTTTGGAGGTTAATCCTTTGTCACTTGCTTCATCTGTAAATATTTTCTCCCATTCTGAGGTTTGTCTTTTCGTCTTGTTTATAGTTTCCTTTGTTGTGCAAAAGCTTTCAAGGTTCATTAGGTCCCATTTGTTTATTTTTGTTTTTATTTCCATTTCTCTAGGAGGTGGGTCAAAAAGGATCTTGCTGTGATTTATGTCATAGAGTGTTCTGCCTGTGTTTTCCTCTAAGAGTTTTATAGTGTCTAGCCTTACATTTAGGTCTTTAATCCATTTTGAGTTTATTTTTGTGTATGGCATTAAGCAGTGTTTTAATTTCATTCTTTTACATGTAGCTGTCCAGTTTTCACAGCACCACTTATTGAAGAGGCTGTCTCTTCTGTATTGTGTATTCTTCCCTCCTTTATCAAAGATAAGGTGACCATATGTGTGTGGGTTTATCTCTGGGCTTTCTATCCTGTTCCATTGATCTATATTTCTGTTTTTGTGCCAATACCATACTGTCTTGATTACTGTAGGTTTGTAGTATAGTCTGAAGTCAGGCAGCCTGATTCCTCCAGCTCCATTTACTTTCTTAAGATTGCTTTGGCTATTCGGGGTCTTTTGTGTTTCCATACAAATACAAATTGTGAAATTTTTTGCTCTAGTTCTGTGAAAAATGCCATTGGTAGTTTGATAGGGATTGCACTGAATCTGTAGATTGCTTTCGGTAGTATAGTATTTTCACAATGTTGATTCTTCCAATCCAAGAGCATGGTACACCTCTTCATCTGTTTGTATCATCTTTAATATCTTTCATCCATGTCTTATACTTTTCTGCATACAGGTCTTTTGTCTCCCTAGGTAGTTTTTTCCTAGGTATTTTATTCCTTTTGTTGCAATGGTAAACGGGTGTGTTGCCATAATTTCCCTTTCAGCTTTTTCATCATTAGTGCATAGGAATGCTAGAGATTTCTGTGCATTAATTTTGTATCCTGCTACTTTACCAAATACATTGATTAGCTCTAGTAGTTTTCTGGTAGCATCTTTAGGATTCTCTATGTATAGTATCATATCATCTGCAAACAGTGATAGTTTTACTTCTTCTGTTCCTGTTTGGATTCCTTATATTTCATTTTCTTTTCTGATTGCTGTGGCTAAAACTTCCAACACTATGTTGAATAATAGTGGCGAGAGTGGGCAACCTTGTCTTGTTCCTGATCTTAGTGGAAATGATTTCACTTTTTCACCACTGAGAACAATGCTGGCTGTGGGTTTGTCATATATGGCCTTTATTATGTTGAGGTATGTTCCCTCTATGCCTACTTTCTGGAGTGTTTTTATCATAAATGGGTGTTAAATTTTATCAAAGTTTTTCTGCATCTATTGAGATGATCATATGTTTTTTATCCTTCAGTTTGTTAATACGGTGTATCACATTGATTGCTTTGCATATATTGAAGAATCCTTGCGTTCCTGGGATAAACCCCACTTGATTGTGGTGTATGATCCCTTTAATGTGCTGCTGGATTCTGTTTGCTAGTATTTTGTTGAGGATTTTTGCACCTATGTTCATCAGTGATATTGGCCTGTAGTTTTCTTTCTTTGTGACATCTTTGTCTTGTTTTGGTATCAGGGTGATGGTGGCCTCATAGAATGAGATTGGGAGTGTTCCTCCCTCTGCTATATTTTGGAAGAGTTTGAGAAGGATAGGTGTTAGCTCTTCTCTAAATGTTTGATAGAATTCACCCGTGAAGCCATATGGTCCTGGACTTTTGTTTGTTGGAAGACTTTTAATCACAGTTTCAATTTCAGCCCATGTGATTGGTCTCTTTATATTTTCTATTTCTTCTTGGTTCAGTCTTGGAAGGCTGTGCTTTTCTAAGAATTTGTCCATTTCTTCCGGTTTGCCCATTTTATTGGCATATAGTTGCTTGTAGTAATCTCTCATGATCCTTTGTATTTCTTCTGTGTCAGTTTTTATGTCTCCTTTTTCATTTCTAATTCTGTTGATTTGAGTCTTTTCCCTTTTTTTCTTGATGAATCTGGCTAATGGTTTATCAATTTTGTTTATCTTCTCAAAGAACCAGCTTTTAGTTTTATTGATCTTTGCTATTGTGTCCTTCATTTCTTTTTCATTTATTTCTGATGTGATTTTTATGATTTCTTTCCTTCTGCTAAATTTGGGGATTTCTTGTTTTTCTTTCTCTAATTGCTTTAGGTGTAAGGTTAGGTTGTTTATTTGAGATATTTCTTGTTTCTTGAGGTACGATTGTATTGCTATAAACTTCCTTCTTAGAACTGCTTTTGCTGCATCCCATAGGTTTTGAGTCATTGTGCTTTCATTGTCATTTGTTTCTAGGTATTTTTTGATTTCCTCTTTGATTTCTACATTGATCTCTTGGTTAATCAGTAGCATATTGTTTAGCTTCCTTGTGTTTGTACTTTTTACAGTTTTTTTTTCCTGTAATTGATATCTTGTCTCATAGCATTGTGGTTGGAAAAGATACTTGATATGATTTCAATTTTCTTAAAGGTACCAAGGCTTGATTTGTGACCCAAGATATGATCTATCCTGGAGAATGTTCCATGAGCACTTGAGAAGAAAGTGTATTCTGTTGCTGTTGGATGGAATGTCCTATAAATATCAATTAAGTCCATCTTGTGTAATGTGTCATTTAAAGATTGTGTTTCCTTATTTATTTTCATTTTGGATGATCTGTCCATTGGTGAAAGTGGGATGTTAAAGTCCCCTACTATGTTTGTGTTTCTGTCGGTTTCCCCTTTAATGGCTGTTAGCCTTTGCCTTATGTATTGAGGTGCTCCTGTGTTGGGTGCATAAATATTTACAACTGTTATGTCTTCTTCTTGGATTGATCCCTTGATCATTATGTAGTGTCCTTCTTTTTCTCTTGTAATAGTCTTTATTTTAAAGTCTATTTTGTCTGATATGAGTATGAGAATTGCTACTTCAGGTTTCTGTTGATTTCCATTTGCATGGACTATCTTTTTCCACCCCCTCACTTTCAGTCTGTATGTGCCCCTAGGTCTGAAGTGGGTCTCTTGTAGACAGCATATATACGAGTCTTGTTTTTGTATCCATTCAGCCAGTCTATGTGTTTTGGTTGGAGCATTTAATCCGTTTACATTTAAGGTAGTTAGCGATATGTATGTTCCTATTACCATTGTCTTAATTGTTTTTTGTTTGTTATTGTAGGTCTTATTCCTCTCTGTGTTTCCTGCCTAGAGAAGTTCCTTTAGCATTTGTCGTAAAGCTGGTTTGGTGGTGCTGAATTCTCCTAGCTTTTGTTTGTTTTTAAAGGTTTTACTTTCTCCATCAAATCTGAATGAGATCCTTGCTGGGTAGGGTAATCTTGGTTGTAGGTTTTTCCCTTTCATTACTTTAAATATGTCCTGCCATTCCCTTCTGGCTTGCAGAGTTCCTGCTGAAAGATCAGCTGTTAACCTTATGGGGATTCCCTTTTATATTATTTGTTGCTTTTCCCTTGCTGCTTTTAATATTTTTTCTTTGTATTTAATTTTTGATAGTTTTGGTAATATGTGTCTTGGCATGTTTCTCCTTAGATTTATCCTGTATGGGACTCTGCACTTCCTGGACTTGACTATTTCCTTTCCCATATTAGGGAAGTTTTCACTATAATGTCTTCAAATATTTTCTCGGTCTCCTTTTTTTCCCCTCTTCTTCTTCTGGGACCTGTATAATGTGAATTTGGTGTGTTTAATGTCCCAGAGGTCTCTGAGACTGTCCTCAATTCTTTTCATTCTTTTTTCTTTATTCTGATCTGCGGTAGTTATATCCACTATTTTATCTTCCAGGTCACTTATCCATTCTTCTGCCTCAGTTATTCTGCTATTGATTCCTTCTAGAGAATTTTTAATTTCATTTATTGTGTGTTCATCATTGTTACTTTGCTCTTTAGTTCTTCTAGGTCCTTTAACATTAAACGTTTCTTGTATTTTCTCTATTCTATTTCCATGATTTTGAATCATCTTTACTATCATTACTCTGAATTTTTTTTCAGGTAGACTGCCTATTTCCTCTTCATTTGTTTGGTCTGGTGGGTTTTTACCTTGCTCCTTCATCTGCTGTGTATTTCTCTGTCTTCTCATTTTGCTTAACTTACTGTGTTTGGGGTCTCCTTTTCATAGTTCCTGTTGTTTTTGGTGCCTGCCTCCAGTGGGTAAGGTTTGTTCAGTGGGTTGTGTAGGCTTCCTGATGGAGGGGACTGGTGCCTGTGTTCTGGACGATGAGGCTGGATCTTGTCTTTCTGGTGGGCAGGACCATGTCTGGTGGTGTGTTTTGGGGTGTCTGTGAACTCATTATGATTTTAGGCAGCCTTTCTGCTAATGGGTGGGGTTGTGTTCCTGTCTTGCTAGTTGTTTGGCATAGGGTGTCCAGCACTGTAGCTTGCTGGTCGTTGAGTAGAGCTGGGTCTTAGCATTGAGATGGAGATCTCTGGGAAAGCTTTTGCCATTTTATATTAAATGGAGCTGGGAGGTCTCTGGTGGAGTAATGTCGTGAACTAGCCTCTCCCACCTCAGAGGCTGAGGCCTGACACTTGGCTGGAGCACCAAGACCCTGTCAGCCCACGTCTCGGAAGAAAAGGGAGAAAAAGAAAGAAAAAGAAAGAAAGAAAGAGAAAAAGAAAGAAAGAAAGAAAAAGAAAGAAAAAATTAAATAAAGTTATTAAAATAAAAATTTAAAAATATTATTAAAAATAAAAAAATAAATAAGTAATAGAAAGAAAGAAGAGAGCAACCAAACCAAAAAACAAACCCACCAATGATAATAAGCTCTAAATACTAAACTAAGATAAACATAAAACCAGAAACAAATTAGATGCAGAAAGTGAACCCCAAGTCTACTGTTGCTCCCAAAGTCCACAGCCTCAATTTGGGGATGATCTGTTGTCTATTCAGGTATTCCACAGATGCAGGGTACATCAGTTTGATTGTGGAGATTTAATCCGCTGCTCCTGAGGCTGCTGGGAGAGATTTCCCTCTCTTCTTTGTTTGCACAGCTCCCGGGGTTCAGCTTTGGATTTGGCCCCGCCTCTGCGTGTAGGTCACCTGAGGGCCTCTGTTCCCCACCCAGACAGGACGGGGTTAAAGGACCCGCTGATTAGGGTGTCCTGGCTCACTCAGGCCGGGGGGAGGGAGGGGTACGGATGCGGGGCGAGCCTGTGGTGGCAGAGGCCAGCGTGACATTGCACAGCCTGAGGCACGCCATGTGCTCTCCTGGGGAAGTTGTCCCTGGATCACGGGACCCTGGCAGTGGCGGGCTGCACAGGCTCCCAGGAGGGGCAATGTGGAGAGTGACCTGTACTTGCACACAGGCTTCTTGGTGGCGGCAGCAGCAGCCCAGCGTCCCATGCCCGTCTCTGGGGTCTGCGCTTTTAGCCATGTCTCGAGCCCGTCTCTGGAGCTCCTTTAAGTGGCGCTCTTAATCCCCTCTCCTCGCGCACCAGGAAACAAAGAGGGGAGAAAAAGTCTCTTGCCTCTTCTGCAGCTCTAGACCTTTTCCTGGACTCCCTCCTGGCTAGCTGTGGCACACTAGCCCTCTTCAGGCTGTGTTCACGCAGCCAACCCCATTCCTCTCCCTGGGATCCGACCTAAGCCCGAGCCTCAGCTCCCAGCCCCCGCCCACCCCAGCGGGTGAGCAAAGCCTCTCGGGCTGGTGAGTGCTGGTCGGCACCGATCCTCCGTGCGGGAATCTCTCTGCTTTGCCCTCCGCACCCCTGTTGCTGTGCTCTCCTCCGCGGCACCAAAGCTTCCCCCCCGCCACCCCCTGTCTCCGCCAGTGAAAGGGCTTCCTAGTGTGTGGAAACCTTTCCTCCTTCACAGCTCCCTCCCACTGGTGCAGGTCCCGTCCCTATTCTTTTGTCTCTGTTTTTCCTTTTTTCTTTTGCTCTACCCAGGTACGTGGGGAGTTCTTGACTTTTGGGAAGTCTGAGGTCTTCTGTCAGTGCTCAGTAGGTGTTCTGTAGGAGTTGTTCCACATGTAGATGTATTTCTGATGTATTTGTGGGGAGGAAGGTAATCTCCACGTCTTACTCCTCCACCATCTTGAAGTTCTTCCTCAAGAAATAAACTTTTAAGGAAAGCATCGTAGGTTCTTTGCGATGCAGCTCCTTTCTATCTGTGCAGCTTGCTCTGGCCCCAATACACTTTCTTTTCCAGCCATTTCAAACTACAGCAGGTCCTCAACATGTCATATTGAACAATCCTGTTATCAACTGTTTATGCATGATCCTGAAGTCTTTGTATGGATTAGATTTTTTGTTGTTGTTGTTGCAAGTAAACCATAACTCAGACTGATTTAAGTAAAAAGAAGAAATTGTTAGGCTATGCAATTGGAAATTCAGGGATGTCAGAAACTTCAGGTGTGGATGATTCCAGGGGTTTAAATGACACCACCAGGACTCAGCTTCTCACCAGCTCTTAGCCCCGCTCTCCTTATCTAAAATGTTTATGTCATTTTTGATAAGCTCTCTCCCTAAGTCAACAAGATGGCCCCTGAGAGTACTTGGTTTACATCCTGTCCCTTCATCTAAGCCAGAACAAAGACTATGCCTATTTTTTTTTCAATACTAGTAGAATAGCTTCAAGTATTTGCTAAAAATTTGAGTCAAGAAAAAAAAAATCAGAGTATTGCATATAAATACCCTAGTTGAGAGTACCTCTAGAAAATTCAGATGATCTGGCACTATTGGGCCTTGGTTGGCAAATGGTAACTATAGGCTTCCTCCCTAGAAATGCTCCCTTGAAACAGGGCACATACTCTTCAGTTTATTACCATCCCTCCTACACCCTACTCTCTACCAAACTCTAGAGTCAGGTGTCAGTTGTTGTTATCACCATACATTCATTGTTGTTTTTGTTTTAGAAGAAAAGTATTTCTTTGTGGCCACATCTTTAAGAAAAGTGGGTAAATTAATGAACACTGAGAGACCCTTGTGAGTTTTCTTATGCCTGTTCCACTTTAGTTATATAGGTTGCCTACCTGACTCTGGAGGGCATGGAAGTTTGAGCCTCCATGGGAAAGTAGTCCTACTTTGATGGTGGAATGAGGGGGGAGAGTAGCCAGTGTCCAGGGGTGGACAGAGTGGTATAGACAGAATGAAGACACTGATGAAATTCATCCACAATTTGAGTATTTCACCTCTTTCTCACCCCAAACTGAATCCCCTCCCAACATTTGGTCCACAGCTAAACTGATGGCTCTTAGTGATGGTCTAATGGCACGTATGTAGGAAATGCATTTCTCATCTTCCAAGTTGGTCATCCTCTTGGGATGGAGAGAAAGCAATCTCCAACTATTTTAAGAACGCAATACTGTAGGTTGCTACATGCTTTCACCAAGGGAGTTTCCTTTCTGGGATCAGAATGATTCACTGGGTGGTTTTGTCTGGGACCAGCCAAAAAAAAAAAAAGAATTTTTTTTAACATCTTTTGTATGAATCCATGTCCCAGTATAACTAAACAAAGACTCAGGTTCATAATAGGAACCTCAAAATGTGCATTTATTAAGTTATTGATTATTTACTTGATTCATGATCCAGGATCTTGATTGGCTGTTTATTTGGCATAGAGATCACTGTGGTTAACCCCTTTTTAAAATAAGGAAGGACCAGTATTATTCCTCCACATCTGTGTTGGAGAAAGTTGATTCCAGAAAGATTGGATGGCATGTCTGAATGTGCCTGGGTGAGTCTGAGCAGAGTAACCACACAGCCTTTCCACTAAACTCTTGGTAAAAGGGTTCTGATCTTGATCTGACGAGGCTCCACATTGGAACCCCTCCCTTCAGTGTTTAACTATAATTAGCGAGAACCATCCATATGGCAACTCTTCTCAGTCCAGATGGGTGGTTGTCAGGCGGCACATGATCTTTGCTTCACTTTGAAGGAGATATGAGTAATCCTGGGGATATTAATCCAACAAGGGCTATATTTATCTCCATTTCTTTGGTTGATAACACATCTCTATTTCTTCTCTAGGCATCTGGCGGGGGGACAGAGGGCACATGCACCAGAGCTGAGAGCCAGCGTCCAGGGGTGAACAGAGTGGTACAGACAGAAGGAAACAGGATGCCTCCACTCTGTGGTTCCTGCTTGATTCCACAGCCACCTCCTCAAATGGCCTCAGCCACTCTTGAAAGCACAGAGCATCAGAACTTTGTGGGATGTCAGAGCCTCAGAGTTTGTCCAGGCAGTTTGACAAATGAGGAGACTGGGGCTCAGAGATGGTGTGTGGCTGATACAAAGCAAGTTAAGGATAGGGCTGGCCTAACAGTCACATGACCTTTCTCTGGTTTCATGTGGGGGTGACAACCCATTTTTGCATCTGTTGAGGCAAAGCATGAAAAATTATATGGTTGCCATATTTTAAGAGACTACAGTCACCTTTAAAAGGAGGCAGAGGGGGTAGACATTTTCAGCATATATATGGTGTAAGTGGAACCAGGAAAGCTATCAGGATTCAAGGTAGTTTCACAAGCAACCTATACCATCCACCTCTCTTTCTCCCTAATGATGGCTCTGCATCTCATCTCTCAACTCCATTTCCTTCTCCTTCCCACTTAACTGGTCCTCTTCACATTTTATGGTCCACATTCCCAACGAAGCCAGTCTGATTGGCTCTGCTGATAGCCATCAAATCCATTAGCCATTCTCCTGTGCCTCAGGTGACCTCATAGGTCACTGGTCAGCCAATGGACAAGCTACAGACCCCAGATTCAATCAGAAGTGCCCCATGGAGAAAGCAGTCTAGCTGAGTAGGGACTGGGGCAGAGTGCATTTTAGCTAGAAGAGGGCGTTGGGCAGGGTGAACTTTGGGTTGTAAGAGGGTCCTTCTTAGGATTCTGTTAACATATTTATTAATAACATTCTTTATTAAAATCATAACATGCTTTTATTGAACTCTTCCTGGCACCAGCTAAGTGCTTCATGTTTATTTCCTTAATCTTCACACAGTCCTATGGGGTACATATATTCCCATTTTACAGATAAGGAAATGGGGGTCCAGAGATTCCATAATTTGCTTAAGGTAACTCTAATGTAGCTTTTAAAATGCTGTCTTGACCCAGTTTGGAGGCCCTGGCTAGAGGCTAGTTAGTTCTCCTTGAGCAGACAAGTTCACACCTCAAGCACCTCTGCAATGAGCTTATACTCCAGACAGATTTGTCCACCCCAAGGACCCCAGGCCAGGTAACCTGGGACAGTGACTATGCCCCAGAGTCCACTGAAATTATTCAAATGAGCCAATCCTACACCCGCTTGCCCTGCCTCTCCCTTTCCTACCCAAAGAAACCACAATAAAGGTGCCTGCCCACAGTCCCTCCCTCCCTCTGCCTCCAAATGGACCAGGTGCCTCCCCTAGTGGCCCTGCATGGCATGCTGTTTCTCCCCAGGGAGCTGTGAGTGTAACAACCCACAAAACTCTTCCCCATTTCTCTCTCTTGATCTGCATTTGGACACACCATACCTCACCCAAGGTAATATGGCTAAAAAGTGACATAGCTAGGAAGAGGTAAAGCCGGGGTCCAGACCCAGGAGGCAGGAGCCACACACATGATTGTGTTGTCCTGTCTCTCATTTACTGCCAAGTAAACCCTCCAGGGATGGGGTACCACCATCTTGTTACTCTGTATTGACTCTGACCTTGGCATAGACAGAGTTGCTATAAACAGATTCAGTCCCTCATTTCAAGAGTTGTTTTGGTATCTTTTACCTCCATTTCTAGTCTGGGTATCTATTAGCTCCTACTTTGTTTTTTTTTTTTTTTTTTTTTTTTTTTTTTTTGCGGTATGCGGGCCTCTCACTGTTGTGGCCTCTCCCGTTGCGGAGCACAGGCTCCGGATGCGCAGGCCCAGCGGCCATGGCTCACGGGCCCAGCCGCTCCGCGGCATATGGGATCCTCCCAGACCGGGGCACGAACCCGTATCCCCTGCATCGGCAGGCGGACTCTCAACCACTGCGCCACCAGGGAGGCCCAGCTCCTACTTTGAATGTCCTTGTTATCAAGTAAAAATGTCAGCCAACATGGCAAAATTTATGGAATCTTTCTTATTTCTTATAGCTGTATTGCTGC
Source organism: Mesoplodon densirostris (assembly GCF_025265405.1). Lineage (NCBI taxonomy): Eukaryota > Metazoa > Chordata > Mammalia > Artiodactyla > Ziphiidae > Mesoplodon > Mesoplodon densirostris. Next base: position 56,034,335 of record NC_082676.1, read on the forward strand.
TATTATTTTACATTTTATTAGTATCTTATTATTTTGCATTTTCTTATAGTTGTTATTGTTATTATTTTGCATTTTATTAGTAGTCTGAAAAGCCTTCAAGATCTAAAAGTATGAACTTCAGCTGTAATATAAAAGAAAAAGGAAAAGACTCAAAATGCAGGTAGCACACATCTGTGACTTTGGGTAAGTTACTTTATCTTTCTGAATCTCTGTGTCTTCATCTGTAAAATGAGAACAATACTTCCTACCTTATAGAGTTATTGTGAAGGATGAATGAGAAAATGCCCATGGAAGTGCCTAGGAGAGTCTCTGGCACCTAAGTACTAGCTCAGCAAGTATTTATATCCTGGCTTGAATAATTCCTTGGGCATCACCAGTGTGCCATCTATGTGGACCTCCAACAGTCATGCATCATTCTCCTTCTTTGTCCTGAAGTCTTTGCTGTGAGTTCTTTCTTTCTCTAGGATATCTGAATTAATTATCCCTGGGTCTGATTCATTACCTGCTTACATACCCTCCCATTTCTGACCTCAAATAACCTTCACACCCAAAGCCCTACGTTTCCTCCCCACTATGGCCATCACATTTTGTGGATGGATGACTTGCCTCCTCTTTGCCCCACCAAAGAGACATAAATCAGTTAGGGTCTTCTCTTTTTTCCTGAGCTAGAGACAGCAAATATCTTTCCAACTGAAGGCTGACTATGATTGTGTGAGAGTGGCTGAGTTCTTAAGATTCTATGTCCATGAACAAATTCAGTGGGAAGGAGTTCCATGATCAATTAGCAATGTCTGCCTGGGCACAGAGTGGAGAGTGGCAACCCATATTCCATCTGTACTCTGTGCTTATTACACTGATTTGCTCCTAGAATTGTTGCCACATCATGCTATTGGTCAGGATGCTGGTGACATCACGGGCAAGCACTAAATGCACAAGCCTCCACTGCCACTTGACAAACTACTCAAACACTTTCACTCCTGGTTTATTGGAAAGCCCATCTTCATATGCAAAAATGCACATTGTGTGATTCACTCATTATTGCATAGGGAAAACAGACCCACTGAAGCATCCTTCCTGGAGAGTTGAAAGAATTAGGCCAGTAGGTTCTCTCTCCATCTTTTTCAAATGTCTTTAATGAGGCATGCAATTAGGAAAGAAAACTCTGGGGAAACAAGGTGTGACTGTTTCATTCTTTAGGACACAACAGCAATTGCATTATTAATAAATACTCTTTAATAAGAGTACTATCTAGTTAGCACTGTGATCGAAACGATGCTTATGGCTTCTCATTCAACGTTATAATAATGCTGTGATGTCAATACTATTAGTATTTTCATTTTTCAGGTGAGGAACTTGTCCACATTCACACTGCAGTTGAGCAGTAAAGCTGGATTTTACCCTGGATGCTGCCTATAAATCTGAGTTCTTCCCCAAATATCTTGTTTCTGAGCAAGGGTCTGGAAGACCTTATCTACAGATCAGCCTCCTGACCTAAGTATGTCCTCTCCTTATTTGCTGTTTAATTTGCATTTGAGATAGAGACTCCGTGTGTGTGTGTGTGTGTGTGTGTGTGTGTGCGTGCGTGTGAGTTTCTATACCCAGCTTGGCTTTCTGCAATAGATTAGATTTAGAAGATTTGGGCTGAAAAGGCCAGGCTGTGAAGAATGAATCAGCTGGGTCATAGAACAGAGGCCACGACAGAATTCTGAATTGGGCCTCACCCCCAAGTCAGAAAAGTCTAGATGAGCCCGTCTTCAACTCCTGGTGTGTTTGTTTCCTAGGGCTGCCATAACAAAGTAGCACGAATTAGGTGACTTAAAACATCAGACTTTATTATCTCACAGTTCTAGAGGCCAGAAGTCCAAAATCAAGGTGTGGGCAGAAACATGCTCTCTCTGAAAACACTAGGGAAGGAACTGTTCCAGGCCTCTCTCCTAGCTTCTGGCAGCCTCAGGTGTCCCTTCACTTATAGATGCATCACTCCTGTCACGTGGCCATCTTCACCCTCTTCACATCATCTTACTTCTGTGTGTGTCTGTTTCTGTGTCTGAATTTCCCCTTTTTACAGGAACACTAGTCGTAAGTCATATTGGATTAGGGCCCCCCTTAATGACCTCATTTTACCTTGATTACCTCTGTAAAGACCCTACCTCCAAATAAGGTCACATTCTGAAGTACTGGGAGTTAGGACTTCAATGTATATTTGCGGGGAGGGAACAAATGTGACCTGTTCTCTGTATGGGAATCAGAATTCAGGAATTAGCTTTGCACATGGAAAGAATCAAAAGATAAGAGTAAGGAAGCAGGAAGAGTTATTAGAACCAAAGATGGGATTCACATACCCTCTTAGAATACTTAGGTCCATAGCACATAAAACTGGAGTAGAATATCCAACTCTAGGAGGAGTGGGCAGGTAATATTTGCTGAGTACCTACTATGTGCCAGGCTCCCTGTTAAGCACTTTACAATCAGTACCCTATTTAGCTCAATGAGTAATGGGCAAACAAATATTCCTATCAGTTCATTGGTCCTTCAAAACAAACCCAGGAGGGAGGGAGTCCTATTGTCTCCATTTTACAGAAGAGAAACATGAAGCTCATAGAAGGGAGGATGCCTCAGCCAACAGGATTAGATCTCCAAATCAGGAGCAGTGAGCTGCTGCTCCCCATCACCATCGGTCATGTGTGTCCATGAGGATTGGTCATGACCAACACCAGCTCAGACTTCAGGCAACTGGGCCAATGACTGCCAAGAGGCAGAGTCTTCCCCTTAGGGGTGGTGAAAACATGAAAAACCCAAGAAAGAGGAAACCAATCACAGAGTTCATTGACTAGTGACAACTGTCTATCCCCAGTGAGGAGAGACAAGGGACGGGATTTCTTTTCTTGATGCTCAACTTTGACATTAAACTTTGAAACTTTGCCTGAAAGTCCAAAGATCACCAAACCTTGGTTTCCTCATCTGAAAACTGGGGACATGAACTTGGCTGGGGAAATCAAATGGATTAAGATGAGTGTAAAAACAGGAAAACATGATGAAAAGGTTGATCTTTTTAGTCTCCAGGGTTGTAGTTAGAGCAGAGAAAGTTTGGAGCTAGATAAGATGACCTTTTCTGAGAGATGAGGCCTTTGATATCCTTTGTAATACAGTTATGGAATTTCAACAAAGAAGCAGAAATCAGAAATTATGTCAGCAGGCAGGGGCACTGTAGAACTCCTCCACCCCCACATATTTTTGCTGCTGAAGACTGGATGGTTACCTTAAGGCAAGGTAGTTTATGTACCAGATATTTACATAGTGATTTTCCTTCTGTTCCTAACTGTTTTAGGACAACCTTGCTGATCTCTCTCATCCTTCTCTCCCAAACATTTTAGTGGGTAAATGGAAACGTGGGTTATTATCTCTCCACATTACACAACTTGCCCCTTCAAATGCAGGATGTGGCTCTTGGCTCCAGAAAGTCTGAGATTGTTGGAAGATGTCCAGACGCTCCATTGACCCTGGATGCCATGAAATATACATGACACCAAAATAGGCAGACTTGAAAACCTCCCTCTCTCCTGCATGTCAGGAGGGCAATGTTTGTGATCTATATGCATCTTGGTCAAGTGGATGTCTGGGGATGAGCTTGAGAGTTCTTAATAATTCCATCAGGGTGATAACATTTCACACATTATCCAACCAGCTTCCTCCTTTCCAGATTACCTGAAGAACCAAGTGAACCTTTGATTGCAGCTGGAAGGGCTCCAGAACAAAAGTGGTCCTGCCTGCCTCTAACTGTGGCTTTATTTCCCTTCCCTTGAAAGAGAGAAGACAGGCTGTTTGGTGTTTGGATGGATGTTCCAATCACACGTGCACACTGATGACCCCCAGTCTGCAAGGTCCAAGAGCTGGACTGGAGAACATCATTCCCTTTCTCCTTTCTGCAGTGAAGGGTAGCTCTTCCAGGCCTCTGATTTCTGAAAACAGACACTTTAAAACACAAACACAGGGCTTCCCTGGTGGCGCAGTGGTTGAGAATCCACCTGCCGATGCAGGGGACACGGGTTCGTGCCCTGGTCCGGGAGGATCCCACATGCCGCGGAGCGGCTTGGCCCGTGAGCCATGGCTGCTGAGCCTGTGCGTCGGAGCCTGTGCTCTGCAACGGGAGAGGCCGGAGCAGTGAGAGGCCCGCATACAGCAAAAAAAAAAAAAAAAAAAAAGACAAACACAGACTTTGAAAGAGGAGTCAGGGCTTCCCTGGTGGCGCAGTGGTTGAGAGTCCGCCTGCCGATGCAGGGGACATGGGTTCGTGCCCCGGTCCGGGAAGATCCCACATGCCGCAGAGCGGCTGGGCCCGTGTACCATGGCCGCTGAGCCTGCGCGCCTGGAGCCTGTGCTCCGCGACGGGAGAGGCCACAACAGTGGGAGGCCCGCGTACCGCAAAAAAAAAAAAAAAAAGAGGAGTCAATTTGGAGAGAGCAGAGAGCACCAACTCCCAAGGCAGATCAGCACATGTCAGGCATCCCTGGGAGTTGATGGCAGCCCAACCACCAGGCCAGTCAGCACCTCTGTCCCCGGAGTGGATGGGAGAGGCCTGAGTAATGCCAGGACAGAATGCATGAATACTCAAAAACAAATGCCCAGTTACTTTATTGTGTCTCTAATGATCCTCCCACATGGATCTGAGCGTCCCCCTTGAATCATAGTCTTGATGGATTTTTTTCATTCCCCAGTTCCTCTTCCTCCTCTGTAGGGAAACTCCACCTTAGCTCCTCCAGGGCCTCTGAGGACATCAGAGGTCTCATCTGAGCAGTACAGCTTCTTCACTTCTCTGGTGGAGGAGTCTTTGTCCTTGCTTAGGGGAAGGATGTCCTTTTTAATCAAATTTGAAGCTTCTTTAGGAACACAAGTGGATCTGTGATGGAGGATGGGGACTCGCCTGGCCAATTAGGGCAGTTGAGTCATTCCCTGGTTGTTATCTCCCTCATTGCCAGTGTTTCCTTGGCCCACTGCTCTCTCATCTGCCCTTTCAATATTTCTCCAGCAAAAAATGGAGATTATTCAGCCATCATGTTTACAGTAAGTCCACCCACTCCTTTATGGGCATGGGAAGGAGACTTCAGGACTTGCAAAAGCTTAAGGCATACGATGACTAACTTATCCTAGCCAGTCTGGGTCTTTCCTGGTTCTAACAATGAAAGTCCCACATCTTGGGACCTTTCTCAGGCCCAGGCTAACTGAGATAGTTGGTCACTCTAGAGACGCACCCTGCCCCTTCCAAAAGGTCTGTCTTCTCCAGTGTAACTACAGACGATCTCTAATTTTCTTTTCTGATGTCAACTCTTTGCCTAAGATCTACTTGCAGTCATTTTCTCTAGACTCCAGACTCCTTATTTGTCTTTTTCTAAATACCACTACCTAATTTCTACCCCAGCCAGGTTAGCAAGAAGGAATGGGACAACTGGCCCAAGATCATGGGGAGTATTTTCTGAAGGATGTTAGGAAACGGAGACAGAACATGAAGTCAATCTAATGCGCACCAAGAACTGTACCAGCTACTTAATGCATATCATGTTATCATTGCAATGTAGGGTAAGTAGTAGTATTGCTTCCATTTTCCAGATACAAAAATAAAGATTAAGAAGATTAAATGACTCGTTGGAAGTCACAATGCAAACATATAGTGGAGCTGGAATTAGAGTCCAGGTCTGCTCTGGAGAACAGCCAAGGTCATCCTGGAAGGGAAGCTTGAAGATTACAGTTATAAAATTCCCCAAATTTTGAAGCCAGGGAGAAAAAATCCACTGCGATGGAGGAGAGCAGATGAAGCAGAAATGTGGGAAAACTGAAATATATGCATTTCTCTTTTTTTTTTAATTTTAACACTCTTTATGGAACTTAAGTCATTTTGTAAGCTTTGAAACATAAAAATGTATTATGTATAATGTGCTTTGCTCATAAAATTATCATGTTTGGTGTATTTAAAGACGTGAGAACATAGGAAGAAGGAGAAGAGTTTGGGGGAAATAGTTTTCTCCTTTTTTTGAAAAAAGTTAAAAGGTTTTGAAGGGGAAAAAAAAACGTTAAATAAAAGTTTTCTATTTTTTCACCAGATGTTCATGATTCTATTTGCAGCCATTAACTTCTTCCTTTTTCTGTTAACTTTCAGGAACCCTCAAACTGCCCCTCTGTGGTTCCCCCATCTACCCAGGGGCCAATGCTCAGCATCACTCCCCTACCTTCTCTCTAGTTGTGGGGCACTTCACAGCTCTAGCACCCTCGATTTTTCCTGGCCCCTTCTCAAGTCCCAACCCTTCATCCAGCTTCCTACTCAGTAGCTTAGCTCTTACTTGGTTCTGCCTCTTCATAATCAACTATTCCTTATGAGTAGTTAGTGTCTGTGGTAGTTCATGGTGGCTACTAGTCATCTCACTGAGATGATTTATGGTCTCTGGGATTGGCTGGGTACTAGGTTAAGAGGACTGCTTCTTTAAGACCTTTAGAGGGGCGAGGCCAGGGAGCTTCCCTTTGCCACACATGTACATCTGGGGGACACAGTGTTACACTAGGGTTCCTGGTCTGATGAATGGAGTACGGGCTTGAATGTCACTCCCAGTTTGCCTCTTGGCCAAGTGCCCAACCCTGCTGGTCCCAGATCAAGCCAAGGTTTTCAAAACAATTTTGCTAAAGACTGGAAATAACCTAAAAGCCTACAACAGGATTGCTTAAATTATAATGTATCCATAAAATGGGATACTATGCAGCTATTAAAAAATCAAGACAGAGTTATATCTCCCAAATATGGTACTATCTTTAAGGAAATTTAACTGAGAAAGGTAAAATACAAAATAATGTGGAAATATGCCCTATTTGCATAAGGAAGAGTAGAAATGGAATGATAGGTGCATATTTGCTTGTATGGCCACAAGATATCTTTACAACCTTTATAATACCCAAGAAACTATAACCTAGGGAATGAAAGATAAAGAGCAGGAGAGACAATTTTGACTAGATATTCTTTTATAATACTTTTTTTTATAAAGGATTGCTACTTTTAAATTTTTTAAAATTAATTTTTGGCTGCGTTGGGTCTTCGTTGCTGCGCGTGGGCTTTCTCTATTTGCAGCGAGCAGGGGCTACTCTTCATTGTGGTGCACAGGCTTTTCATTGAGGTGGCTTCTCGTTGCAGAGCACAGGCTCTAGGTGTGCGGGCTTCAGTAGTTGCAGCACATGAGCTCAGTAGTTGTGGCTTGCAGGTTCTAGAGCGCAGGCTCAGTAGTTGTGGCGCATGGGATTAGTTGCTCCACGGCATGTGGGATCTTCCCAGACCAGGGCTCGAACCCATATCCCCTGAATTGGCAGGCAGATTCTTAACCACTGCGCCACCAGGGAAGTCCCATATAGTACTTACTTTCTATTATTTGCATGTATTTCCTTTAGATAGTTGGCTAACCAGATAGATAGCCAGGTAAAGAAATAGATAAATGAAAATTTAAAGGTAGTTTGACACACTGTATGCATTGAATAAGTATGCTGTAAATTAATTAAATGAAAACAATTGCTGATTGATCAAGTCACCACTGCATAAGGGATAGCATGCATGTACTCCAGTGAATCTGAAAATTTTGTTCGTCTCTGAGGAAGGAAGGTAAATGAACTTGCCTCTAGATGGTTCCTCAGCCATTTAGTTATTTCTACAACAAACATTAACTGAGAACTCGTATATGTTCCAGCACTGAGATGGACCCTTGGGCTTGGGCTGCAGAGGTGAATAAGACACAGCTCATCTGTCTGGATCTCACAGTGAACAGGAGAGGCAAACACCTCAATAAATTACTAGCACAATGCAATAAAAGCTCAACCCAAAGATACTGGGGGATAATCCACTAGTGGGATTATTGGAGGTTTGGAGAAGATACTGAATAATTCAGAGATTAAAAGACCTTTCGGAATCTTGTAGTTCAATCTCTTGTTGAAAAAGTTGAGGAAATAGACATGACCAAGTTCAGGACAAAGCAGCAGAAACTGGGTGTATGGGCCAAATATGAATTTTCAATTCTGCTGCGTAACAAATACACCCACTATCTCAACGTCATACAATAATAAGCGTATATGTAGCTCAAATTCTGTGGGTTGGCTGGGAGGGGGGCAAGGGTTAGCTGGGGTAGCTTTGTTCTGCTCCATGTGCCTTTCATCTGGTGGGCTATCCCAGGCATGTTCTCCTGGTATGGCAGAAAAGCAAGAAAGCAAAGGGAAGCATGCAAGGCCTCAGAAGGTGTAGTCTCAGAATTGGCACAATGTCAATTCTGCCTCATTCTCTTGGCTAAAGAAAGTCACTTGGCTGTACCTGAATTAGAAGAATGGGAAATTATTTTCCACTCTGTTAGTGGAAGAAAATAAAAGTCATAAGGCAAAAGGTATGGCTAGAGAGAGGAGTGAAGAATTAAAGTCAGCAATACAATCTACCACATGAATTTTAACTCATATCTTTTGGTCCTAAGCCCAGTGCAGTAGGCTCCCTCTTAGAAAAAGAAAAAAAAAGTTGCTAATGTGGGGAAGTCCTATAGATCATGCACTTGTAATCATACTGGTATTGTTAAGGAGGAAAACAGATCCTTACTAGCAAGCTGGCATCTGGGAGCTGATCTTTTCTTCTCTTTCAAAGCTATTGCAACCTGTCCAAGATTTTGCAGAAGTGTTCAGGGGCTAGAGGGGTGGTGGTAAGGGTCACCTGCCCCAGTCCAGTTTGAAATGGAGAGTAGTGGGAAGGGGACAAAAGTGTACTTAGGGGGACAGGAGAGACAGTACTTTCCTCTTTGCATAGCTGTCAAAAGTGGAATCTTTTCAGTTATTTGTTCAGATAATATATGAACATGATGTTGTTATGAAAATGATGAGTCACTTTTAGATGAGACAAGTGTCAAAGTACAGCCTTGGGGTCCAAAGAAACGCAAGATCTAGTGCCTTTTTTTGAGCAGGCTGATCTGTCAACCAGAAGGCTCAGGCTCCACCCCAACAGGCTCCACCCCAACAGGCTCCACCCCCAGGCTCCCCTCCTCCCTGAGTAGGACTTGGCTGTACCTCTAATGGGGTGGGCAGGGAGAAGGACTAGTAGAGCTCTGGCTTATCGTATTAGGAAGAGTAACCTGGAGCATTACTTTCACAGAGTGATAACTCCTGGTGGCAAGACTTCTAAAAATTGGTAAACACTATGGCAAGAACTGAAATAACTGTTATCACACTGTTTAACACCTAAATTGTATATATTGTTGCTGGGGAAGAAGCAAATTTGGCTGGTGGGTGTTGAGGGAGTTGTTTTCAGGATAATCAGGTTGCAAAGACATTCTATGATGATTCACTGAGTTACTGATAATAAGGCACAGAGACAAGAGAGACAAAAATAATAATAGCTACTATATAGGGAACATGTATTATGCGCTTGGTATTGCTGCCAGATCATTTTTCTCACTACCCCAATACAGTAGGGTCAGGCACAAGACCTAATAACCAATCAGATTCTTTCCTGGGACTCTGACTCTTAAGTGAAATGATGCAAGGACCATGGAAACCACTGAGGTTTGTTTATTCCAATGTTGGCACCTGGGTGAGACCACCGTGATGGTTAATTTTATGTGTCAACTTAACTGGACCACCAGGTGGCCTGAGTAAAGTACTTTGCTCCCCCCAATGTGGTGGGCCTCAGTCAATCTGCTGGAGGTCTGAATAGAAAAAATGATGGAGTAAGGGAAAATTTGATCTCTTCCTGTTTTCAGGCTGGGACATTGGTCTTCTGCATTGGACTGGAACTTACCCAATCAGCCCTCTTGGTTCTCAGGCCTTCGAACTCAGACTGGAATTACACCACCAGCTTTCCTGGATCTCCAGGAGGAAGTGAGACTTCTCAGCCTCAATAATTGTGTGAGCCAATTCCTTATAATAAAACTCTTTGATAGCTAGATGATAGATAGGTCAATATATAGATAGATCAATAGATAGATAGATAGATAGATGATAGACAAATCCTATTGATTCTGTTTCTATGGAGAATTCTGACTAATATAACCTTCAAGAGGTTTGTGCTACCAAGACCTTTGGAGATGCCCATATAGTTGGTACTGTCTGTTCCTTTCTATACTGGAAGCTACTCCATATTTTTCTAATTAATTCCTTTTGGCTTAAGCAATTCAGAACCAGATTCTTTGGCTTGTGACCAAAGAATCATAGCTGCTAATGTAACCCTGGTAGATTGGCAAATATTATTCCCCTTTAAAGGTAAAAACAAACAAAACCAAAAAAACTCAAAAACAATTGCAATTCATAGAGGTGAAGTTATGTCACACAGCTAGTGAGCAGTAGAGCTGGGATTTGAAATAAAAATCTTGCACTCCTTTCCCTTTTTTTCTTTGGGGTTACCAACCAAAATGTGGCTGGAAACTGGGCTGGGATTCTGGAGGTGGCTCTTCACCAACTCTTGAGCTACAGAAACTCCCAGAGGCAGATGACCTGGCTCATTCTGGAGCAAGGAGGTCAAAGATTAATAGAACAGAGGGTGTCAATCTTGATTCAGAACCAAGTGCCAAACTTGGGGTCTGCCAGTAAACCAGTGGAGGCTCTGTTACTGAATGAAACTTGGGTCCATTCACCCACATGCAGTAAAGCCAATCTACTGACACCAGGTTGTGGTAAAGGAAAGTGCGGCATTTATTGCAGGGCACCAAACAAGGAGACCAGGACAGCTAGTGCTCACAACACCAGAACTCCAGGATGGGGTTCAGCAAAGCATTTCTTTTTTCAGCAAAGTATTTTTAAAGGCCAGGTGGGGGAGGGACATCCCAGGGTATGTGATCAGCTCGTGCACAATTCTCTGATTGGCTGATGGTGAGGTAACAGGGCGAGTTAACAGGAGTTAACATTATGAATCCTCAGGCTCCAGGAGGCCTGGGGGCTCTGTGCTCATGTAGTTAACATCTTCCATTTGGTGGGGGTTTTAGCCTCTGTAAAACAGCTCAGGAAACGTGCATCAGATACTGTTATCTAGCGGCTTCAGAGAGGAGATAAAGTGGAGGATATGGGGGAGGGGTCTGTCCCAGGAAGGCCCCAGAGGGTGCAGCTCAGTTACAGAACCTGAGTTGGAATTCAGTCACTTGACCCCAGAGCCCATTGCTGTTTTGCCTCCACTCTAACCTGCCATTTCATTTTAGAGCTTCACTTGAACAGGATAAGAAGCAATTATAATTACAGATTTTCCTCTTTCCCGGCCTTGCTTCAAATTCAAATATCAAAACAAATGTAAAACCAAAGTTTAAACAAGAACCATCCCTGCTGGAAAAGCCACACGTGTTCTGTTCCTTGCCTTGATTTTATCAGCTCTGTGCATATCTCTGCACCGAAGTCCCTAGAAACCCTTTCGTGGGTCCTAGAAGGACCCCAAAAGAGCCAGAGCTGAGAGATCAGGCCTCCTGCTATAAACTCAGGACTGCGCCTAGTGGATGGATATGAAGGGTTAAAATTCAGACCTGGAGAACCACACCCTCACAACACACACACACACACACACACACACACACCCATCCCCATCCCAGAAGTCAGGGAGGGAGCACAAATGACAGGAAGGCTTTCTTGAACTTGGGCTCTTTCCAACCACAGCCTCAGCTGTACCATTTCAAATTTGTGACAGGCAAGAAGGAGAGTCAGCTTTATTCTTGTGTGATAAAGAGGCATCATCTCTTATTCATGTAGGGTTTACCCCTTAGTGTCACATTGATGACTGAAATATTTGTTTGAGAGTTCTCCAAACAGATCTCTTAGGGCAGGAGAAATGCAGCTGGCTGGAGAGCTTTCTCGCCAAACAGTTGGGTTTGTTTTGCAAAAAATAAATATGGTGAAATGAGTCCATGGGGACTGCCTTAGACCTCATAGGAGCACAAGACTGAGAATGTAGGCTGGACCCATGTCTTATAGGGCTATGGATGTCAGCTAAGGAGTCTGAACTTGACTTAGGAAGTGGTGGGGGAAGGTGGAGGTGGGGTTTTGTTGGTTTGTTATATTTTTAGTGGAAGATGGCTGTGATTCAGGTTTATCTGAACATTTTGCAAATATTAAGCACCTAGTATGTGCCAGCTACTCTTCCAGGCCCTGGAAATTCAAGGATGAACCAGACAGACATAGGCAGGGTCTTCTAGAGCTTCTATTCATCTAGAATAGTGGTTTTCAACAAGGGGGCAATATTGACTTCCCAGAGGACATTTAGAAATGTCTGGAGGCATTTTTGTGTTTTCATAACTAGTGGGGGGGATGCAACTTTGCTATTGGCATCTAGGAATAGAGGCCAGGGATCCTACAGTGCACAGGACAGGCCCGACAACAGAGAACTGACAAAATATCAGTGGTACAAAGGTTGGAAATCCCTGACCTAGTAACTCATAAGCTTATGAATGATAAAGATCTTTTGTCCTTGCATATAAATCATAGACACTACCGCAGTGCTGGACACAGAGGACAAACAGTGGAGCAAATCAAATAAGGCATACATGGAATGGCTTTAGAAATTATCCATTTATATACCACTGTCAGATATTAGGTATTTCAGACAGAAAATCTGAGCATCAAGCAGGAGCTCCAGAAAATCAAACATGAGGTATTTCCAAACTTAGGGACTCAAGGTACTTTTGGGAAAAAAATAATGCATGAAGCTCTGGGTATCGGGAAGATTCTGCAACAAACAGCCATAGCCTTCAGCGTTTGCCATGTGAGTAGACAGCAACAGCTACTATTTATTAAGCACTTAATAAGTTCAGAGCGCAATGCACTATCTCCTGCACACCCCCCCCAAAAAAAACCCTGTGGGGTAAGGCTGTTGTGATCCCCGTTTTACAGATGAAGGAACAGAAGTACAGAGGGGTTAGGTAACTTGCCCAAGGTCACCCAGCTAGCAGGCAGAGTCAGCCGAGAAGAGAAAGCAATTAGACCCCAGAGCCTGCACTCTTCATCCAAATTTCCTTTCTCCTTTTTTTCTTAATATTTATTTATTTACTTGTTTGTTTGTTTGTTTACTTGTTTTTGTTTGTTTGTTTATTTAGGCTGCACCAGGTCTTAATTGCGGCACGCAGGATCTTTGTTGCCATGTGGGGACTTTTAGTTGTGGCCTGCGGGATCTTTTATTTGCAGCATGCAGGTTCCTTTAGTTACGGCATGCGGGATCTAGTTCTCTGACCGGGGATCGAACCTGGCCCCCCTGCATTGGGAGCTCGGAGTCTTAACCACTGGACCACCAGGGAAGTCTTTAAATTTCCTTTTGGGGAACTCCCACTGGAGCTACCAGTGAGCATCCCCTGCCATAACTCACATCAGTCCAACCAGACTTTCTGGCCTGGAATGTTGACTCTTGAACTTTGTGACACAATTATACGAAAATGAAACAGAAATGGCTGATTAATTTCCCTTCAAGCAGATGCACTCAGATTCCTTGTGTTGTCCTAGGTCCCACTTACCTGTCTGTTCTGCCAGCTGCCTCTTTTCTCACCAATCAACTCCCCCTTCTGCTTATGTAAGTCATTGTTAGTTTCTGTTGCTTGCAACCAGAGAATTTCGGTACAGAAAAGATCCAGGAAGGGGATTACGGATCTCCTGGGTCCTGCTGGCCTCTTAAAGCAGCTAGAGAGTCAGCCTGTGGAGCAAGGAAGGCTGGAAAGTGTAAAGACAAGCCTGAGGCTCAGCTGAGGAATGAAGGGAAGGATTTATAGGAGCCACCGAGCCTTCTGCCTCAAGTGCCTGGAGAACAGATGACTTGCAAGTTCCCAGAAGAGCACGGGCTTGCACCAAGCTGCCTAGGTTTAAACTGTTGCTCTCTCTTACTAGCTGTATAACTTTGACAAGCTATTTAATGTCTTGGAACCAGTTTCCTCTTCTCAAAGGGGATGTATATTAATATCTGCTTTGTAGAGTTGATGGGAGGACCAAATGAGCGAACAGTGTATTTCATCACTTCTATGATGCACATTTCCCACATTTTATCATCACTAAAAATTGGAAGGTGGCTTACAAGGAATAATGCAACATAGATTATTGGATGGAGTGTTTTTCTCCTTAGTGGTGCATGAAATAAAAGTGCAAGTTATTGCTGTCATCTTAGATTCAGTGATACAGTATGCTTGGACTTATGGCTTAAAATATTAGGAATTATTGTTCCTATTTATATCACCAGCTCCTAGCACATCATAAGCACTCAGTAACTGTGAGCACAAAGAAGATCCCTTGTGAGCCTGAGCCTGACCTGAAGGTGTATTTGAATACTTAAACCCAGTAAAGACCAAGAAAAGGGTCACACTCAGGCTCCCTTTCTGGGGAGAGAGGTCATCACAAACCTACAAAGAGAAGCCCCTAGACAGGAAGAAATGATGAAACTCTGGTGCAATAAATCACTCTGGACAGGTTCCCTGTATTTTCAGGGAACTTTTGCAATCATGTTTCTCCTTTATTCCACAATTTGCAATACAAAACCATTGACCCCTTCACCTCTGCTTCCTGGCGCACCAACAAGCCATCCAGACTATAGGTAGCAACCAGAAAGTAAGTGATTGCTTCATGGCCAGGCTCTGCTGGACCCTCAATAAGCCCTTTCCAAATGCCATCACTCATCTTCAGCTTGGCCACAAAATTAGGCATTTGCAGCTCTCTGGTTGTCGTTGATGTAATTGTTCAGATCACAACCCTTTTTATCAGATTTTACTTCCTCTGACCTAGTGATGCAATTCTAAGTGAGCACACAGTTCACCTGGGCATTTTTATCAATATTCAGTCATGTAAAATAGTTGACAGGGGAGAGGGAAAATACAGCATGATGATTAAGAAAGCAAGTGCTGGTATGTAACTGCCTGGGTTCACATCTTCACTCCTAAATATGTGACCAAATAGGAAAACTATGCAACTGCTTTCAGCCTCAGTGACCTCATCTATAAGACAAGAATAATAATAGCTAACAACATTGTGTATCAGGCACTGCTCCCTGCAGTTAACACACAATAGTTTATTTGATCCTCACAACCACCTCTGAGGTGGGCATCCTATTAACATACCCATTAAACAGATGAAGAAAAGGATGCTTCAAGAGGTTCTGGAACTTGCCCAATGACATAGCTAGACAGTGGCAGGCTGGCAGTGTCCAGGGTGCATGCTCTTAACCACAACTCTGTGTTGTGTCCTAAACCTGATAGAGATGCCTCCTTGATGGCAAGAGTGTGGTAAGATTAAATGAGATAATGAATGCAAAGCATATAGCTCAGTGCTAGGCTTTATAAACACAGGAAAGTTTGGCAGCTGTTGTGACAGCTTTCACTTAAAAAGCACTAACCATATGCCACACACTGTGCTATGTCCCTGACCTTGCAATCTCTCTCATCCTCACAAGGACCCTAGGAAATAGGAATTACTATTACCCTCCTCTTAAAGATGAAGACCTAGGTTCAGAGAAGTTTTGTCCTCACAAATTACTATGTACCAGTCACCGTCACAGGTGCTTTGAAAGAGTGACTTGCCCCAGGGAACACAACTACTGAGTGGGTAGGTCTACTGTACTCTAACACCCAATCTCTCTCCATTAAACCCATGGCTCCAACAACAGGTTTTATCTATCTGATAAGGAAGCCTAGATAATTTTAAGGGGACCAAGCAGGGCTGGGGTTCTGTTGTGGACCATGATGATCAAAGAATAGGAGTTGTTCCCAGGGCATAATAAGTTGCCTTAGAATTGATTCCAAGATGCCAGAACAAGAAGGGAGCTTGGCAAGCATTTAGTTCCAGTCTTCTTTTTGCAATAGAAGAAGGGAGACTGGAGACCTGCCTGAAGGATGCAGCTCATTAGCAGAGCCAGAGCAAAACCCCATGGCTTCCCAGCTGAACCATCTTTTTGCCAACCGCTCAACACAAAGAGAGGATGGCAAACTGCATCAAAGGGCTTCCATTCAAGTCTTTTAATATATAATTTATTTTGGTATCATAAAAGCTGTGCATGTTTGCTGTAGAAAATTGGGAAAATACGGAAATGAAGAAAGTTGTGACAAAAATAAAATGATCTTGTTTCCCACCACCCAGAGAGCTGTAGATAACTTGGCATGTTTCCTTCTCGGCCTCTTCTATGCATAGCTTTTTGTTTGTTTTGTTTTTAGTTTGTAGATATTTGGAATGCACTATGTATGCAACTTGTTACCAGTCTTCCCACTTAAATGATAAATATTTTTCCATGTTAGTACAGTATCTTTGTAAACAGTTTTCCTTTTCAATAATGAAGTGCAATAGTCTCCTGCTCTATTCCTATACCCTACACCCCCCCCCACACACGCATGCACCTATTGAGATCCCCTTGGGAACTTTTAACCATCTGCATTTAAAGTTTTTCTGACTCTTTTTTTTTTTTTTTCCTTTTTGCGTTATGTGGGCCTCTCACTGTTGTGGCCTCTCCCGTTGCGGAGCACAGGCTCCGGATGCGCAGGCCCAGCGGCCATGGCTCATGGGCCCAGCCGCTCCGCGGCATATGGGATCCTCCCAGACCGGGGCACGAACCCGTATCCCCTGCATCGGCAGGCGGACTCTCAACCACTGCGCCACCAGGGAGGCCCGACTCTTATCTTCATATAGTTCAATAATACGTGACTTGAGATTTTTCTACTTCAAGAATTATCTGTTGATTTCCTGCTATGATAGATGAGAATTGAGTTTATTTCTGTCACCAACTCTAGATATATCTCTCCCCCTGCTTCTTCTCCCAATAATTATAATAATTATGCCTTTATTTTTTTATTCCCTTCTTGGTCACCATTATAATTGTAAATAATATACCTAAACCTCACTTTCTCTTTCTATTAATGACATTGTTTTTTTTGGTTTTTGTTTTTTTGCTGTACGTGGGCCTCTCACTGTTATGGCATCTCTCGTTGCGGAGCACAGGCTCCGGACGTGCAGGCTCAGTGGCCATGGCTCACAGGCCTAGCCGCTCCGTGGCATGTGGGATCTTCCCGGACCGGGGCTTGAACCTGTGTCCCCTGCATCGGCAGGAGGACTCTCAACCACTGCGCCACCAGGGAAGCCCCTGACATTGGGTTTTTATTCAACATTTTGCAAGATAAGGATCCTGTTTTCCTCCCTGACACTTCTCAACTTCCGTTAACTCTACTTTTTCTTTTAATTTGTCAGTTTTGATAATGATTTTATTCTCTCCTCACTCCATATTTAAGACATTAATGCTTTCTTTATATGTTGACTCTAGAACTTTAATAAACAACATTTACATTATTATGAAGAACGGGCATCTGTTATGACTGCATAATATTTCATAGTACGGTTATCCCCCAATTTCCCTAACCATTAAATGTTTAAGTTGGATTAAAAGAGTTTTTTTCATAATTATTTGCTATTATAAATTACACTGTGATGAAAGGCTTTGATTTTTGTGTGTGTCTGAATCTGCTTCTCTGATGGTTTCTTTAGAAGAGATACCCAGTAGTGGCCAATAGGGTTCCTGACATATTGTGAATTCTTTATCAATATTTGTCAAAGCAGTGGATGAAGTGTGGCAGGTCTGAACAGTTTTAAGGCTCTTAAAACATTGCAAAACTGCCTTCCAGGAAGTATTCTAAATATTCACCATGGAATGTCCCTGTAATCCATGATTGAGTGTGGGGATAAGAGGATTAATTTATATAAGCTCATTTGAAAAAAAAGAAAAAGTGGGGGATTATGATGCTGGAAGGGCTAGAGCATGGGTCAGCAAATTATGGTCCACTGGCCAGATCTAGCCCACCACCTGTTTTTGTAAATAAAGTTTTATTGGAACACAACCATGACCATTTGTTTATAAATTCAGTGGCTGCTACAGCAGCTCAGTTGAGTCACTGTAACAAAAACCCAATGGCCCATGAAGCCTAAAATATTTACAATCTGGACCTTTAGGGAAATAACAGTGGACTTTTGGTTTAGAAGGTCCAGAAGAATAAAGCTGAAGGTTGGTTTACAGTGGTTTCTAGAGGGAGTTAATTAGTTCCTTATCCCTCTTCCTGGACATCCTTCCTGAAAAACCACTGTTATTGCAGGAGAAAAATAACAAACAGTTGTAAAATGTTGCTATATTACAAGCAGGGCATAAGAACTTCCCATATTATTAACTCATTTAATTTTCACAACAATCTATGAAACAGTTACTGTTATCATAACCTAATTTTGTAAATGAGGAAACTGACATCAAATAACTTGCACAGGATGATAACTCTGGTGAGTGGTGGAGGGAGAAATGGTGCCTGAAAGGCAGACTTCAGAGCCTGTGTTCCTAACTGCCACATTATACCACGTTGTTCTAGAGAAATGAGAGCAGAAGGGACCAGAGCGAGCAATCACCACTCACTTGTAAACACAGATTTTCAGGAGTGGACATTTTGTATCCTCCCAACTCACAGTCATCTTCCTTATTTGCTCCCCTAATCCCCACTCACCGGCCCAGCCGCTCCGCGGCATGTGGGATCTTCCCAGACCGGGACACGAACCCGTGTCCCCTGCATTGGCAGGCGGACTCTCAACCACTGCGCCACCAGGGAAGCCCTAGCAGCACTACTTAATCAACACAACTCAGCCCAGAGTTGATTAAAAACCCACCAAGTCACCTGACCTGAGCTGGACCAATCAGAGTCCTCTCTGTTTCAGGAACTGAGAGGGAGAGAAAGCCAATCTCTTCATGGGGCTGGGCTTGAAATTTGTATTGTAGAACCTACTTAGGATGGCTTGATAAAATAGAGGATTCCCAGTGAAATTTAGATTTCTGATAAATACTAAAGAATTTTTTATGCACGTTATGTCCAAATATTGCATAGGACACATGGTAAAAAAATTCTTCCTTTTTAAATCTGAAATTCAAATTTAACTGAGTGTCATACATATATTGATACATATATACACACATAACACATACTATATAAAATATGTAATACCTAAAATATGTTATATATGAATATGTATATATACATGTGTATATATATATATATATATATTTTTTTTTTTTTTTGCTAAATCTGGTAGCCCTATGAATACCCTTGTTTTGGAGAAAGTCTGCATGCAAAGCAGAAAAGATCAAGCAGACACACGGAGAGAAGCAGAGACAAGAGAGGGGAAGTATCTCCCAGACCCTGACTTAGTTCCTTCCCTACATTCTCAGCCTTGGATTCCACCTGGGCTCCCTCCATTTACAACCAAAAGCACCCTTAGAAGATAATCCTTCAGTAGAAAATGTGAATATTCAAGTGTAAAATCGATGCCATTCATTTAATGCAGTGGAGAATTTAGACCCAACATTCATGTCCATCTCTCAGTTTTTTTTAGAATTCTTCAAGATAGCCTGGTTTAAATGGACACACAATTGCACAAAAATAGTCTTTCTTCCATCCCCATCTTAATGAGTTAGTATTCCTCTATTAAACAAACATGCCTCTAGGAATGATAACATAAAAATCAAGACAGCAATTCTGTGGGTTGACAGGGCAGAATGAGGCTAAGGAAGGGCACACAAAGGACCTCAGTTAAATGTACAGTGTTTTATTTCTTAAACTATGTGATAAATACCTAGAAGTTCATTAAAATTTTCTTTACATATGATTTACATCCTAAATATTTCATAGTAGAAAAATAAAACTTTTTTTTAAGCCTGATTGCAGTTCTTGAATTTAAAACTGTCTAAGCATGGGTTGGGTAGAAAAGATTTAAAATCTATTTGCAATCTATTTGATATTTAAAATACAAAAACTTGTAATTTTTGAGATTTGACCTGCAGGTCCCAGGAATATTGTATTGTCATGACCCATTTGGAATTTTAGCTTTCTCAGTACAAACGTTTCAGCACTTAGAACACCACCGGGCAAATAGTAAGTGTTCATTGATTAAATGGATGGCAAAAACACTAAAATCACCACTATATACCCTCTTTTATGTTAAGGTTTTCTCCATCTCTTCCCACACACCTTGTCTCCCAAGGTATGGCTATGCTAGGGATTATTCTGGCAGTGGGACAGGATTGGCAGGAGAGAATTTGAACGAGTTACAGTTTGGGGGATACTTAGGATACCCAGGATGTTTACCTGAGACCCATGCTGAAGAAACACTATGTGGTTGACATCACCTCCATCAATTTTCCTGCTTTAATGGTTTACCTTGAATAATGTCACCTCAGGACCCTCGGCGCTATGGTTACAGGGGATGGAGGATGCACCAGAGGTCATTGCAACGGGTGCGAGTCTCTTGTCCTGCCATTCCAGCTCAACAATGACAGCTGAAATGTATCTGATAACTTTTCCTCCACATCCTTACTTATAAGCACCAGAACAAGATTCTCCCCCAAGAGGACGAGCCCAGAACAAAGATTACTTGGACAAATATAATAGAGCAGTTCATACAATCTGCTGCTTTGGGGGTTAAAAAGTCCCAGAACATTCTATTCCCTTTTTTTCACTGTCCTATTATTCATGTGGTGCCTCAAAATAATTATTTTCTAAGAGGGTTTTAGCATCCCAGATGCACTTTGAATGTCATGAAAGAGCAGAGGAAACATGAGCACGAGATGCAGCGCGAGGCAAGAACACAAAACAAACTGCCCAGGCCTGTGATATATGGCACCCAGAATAAACACAGGAAGCTCTGTGAAAGCCATTTGTTTTCATTTACGGGGAAATCCAACTTTAATTACTGGCAAGATCATGAATCGTCCTCACCTCACCATTGAAATAAGCCCATCTACATTTTCCTGAAAATGCCAACTCATAGGGTGGATAAAAGGGATGCTTGTTTTTAAAGGTAAAACATTTAAAAGTTACCTTCATAAAGTGGCAAAACCTGCTTTCTGTTCATTTCCTCTCTATTAAATGTGTCTGAACAACTTATCGATTCCTGTAAAGAGAAAGAACAGGGAAAAAAATCATGTACAAATTGAATAAACACTTAGGGGTTTATTCCACTAGAGCTATAATTCAAACAGGCTTTGGAAAGAACTTTTGTCTAATTAGTCATTGTAATCAGGTGTCTATGGGAATAACTGTTAATGCTTGGAATAGATAACCAATTAGTCATGTCTTCAGTCAGCATAATAACTGGCATCAGGTTCCATGCCTTTTAGACTTTTATACAGCAAGTACAAAACAGGCAGCTATCCTGTGCTTTTCCTAGAACAGTAGGCACATCCCCCTTCTGCACTGTGAGGTCCCTGTGATAGCTCATCCCTAGATGTCTGAATCCTTACAGCCTCAACCATAAGCCAAGGGAAAACAGCAGCAGAAAATACAGGGAAAGGACATGAAAGGCCACTCTATTCAGGAATGCATGATATTTGCAACAAATGACATTAAAAAATAATTAGTATGTGCCAGGCAGTGGACTAAGTCCTGTGCATATATTAGATTATTTAATCTTTATAACAATTCTTATATATAGGTGCCTTGATTCTCTTTACAGACGATGAAACTGAGCTGTGGAGTAGTTAGTTGCCTTGTTCAAGTCTGCACAGATGGATCCAGGATTCAAACTCAAGCCAGTCTGACTGCAAAAGTATATGATGTATCTATTTCTTAATACTATGGAACCATGCTGTAATACATTGAATGAAATAGGATAAAACTTCTGCATGTAGTATAATTATTTCATTCAAAAATGTGTATTGAGTACCTACTGTGAGCTAGGCTCTGGCATACAGACGTATGTATATATATGTGTATGTGTGTATTAGTTTTAAGATATGTCCACATATTATTTGATGTTCCTCACTTCTAATAGAATAAAGCGGAAGTGACAGCATATGACTTAGGAGACCAGGTTATAAAAGCCCTCTGGCTTCCTAATTATTCTGTCACTCTTGGCTTACTTTGCTCTGGAGGAAGTTAGCTCCCATATGGAGCATCTCTATGGAGAAGCTCATGGGGAGAGGAACGGAGGCCTCCAGACAACAGCCATGTGGATGGGCCATCTTGGAAGTGGACCCATCAGCCCCATTCAAGCCTTCAGGTGACTGCAGCCATGCCTAACATCTTGACTGCAGTTTCTTGAGAAACCCTGGGCAGTTAGGTTACTCTCAGAGCTCTGACCTTCAAAAACAATATTTGTTGTTTTAAATCACTAAACTTTGGGGTAATTTGTTGCACAGCAATGGATAACTAATACACTGTGTGTGTTTGCATGCACATGTGTGTGTTATCAAATAGTGATCAAAGAAAGCTAAAGAACAGAAGCCTGGAATGTATCCAGGACCCATTCCAAAGGCTCACTGCTCTTTTCCTGTGGTCTTCACCTTAGCTGATGGCACAACAACCCACTTGTTCACCCAAGCAAGAAAACCCAGGACACACTTGACTGCTCACTTTCTACAGATTGATCACCAAATCATGATAATCCCACTTCCTATATCCTAAATGGTCTTGCTTCCCATCTTTTACCACTCTAGCTTCTTTGTTCAAAAAGTTATTGTTTGTAACACCTTCTTAGTGAACTCCTACTCATATGTCAAGGCCCTAGAACACTTCATGGGTGCTCGATCCTTTCTACCAGCTCTGTGCCTTGCACACACTTCTAACTTTCCATTTTAAATTATTCTCTTTTCATCCTGCTAACACACGGGTTCCTGGAGGATAGAGACTTATCTCATTCCTCTCAATCTCTCCTGTCTCTGGCTAGGGCCTAGCAAAGGCCATGCTTTGAAAATATTACTGTGCTGACTATCAAGCAACATAATAAATTATCCCAACTTAATGGCTTAAGCAACAAACATTTATTACTTCACAGTTTTTGTGGATCAAGAATCTCATGTGATTTTATTGGGTCATTTGACTCAAGGTCCCTCACAAAGGTGTAGTCTTCATCTCAAGGCTCAGCTGGGGGACAGGCCATGTCCAGGCTCACTCATGTGGCTGTAAGAGGCCACAGGTCCTCACTGCCATGTGGACTGCTCCCTGGGGCAGCTTACAACCCAGCAGGTGGATTCCATCAGAGTGAGCACCGGAGAGAGTGAGAGAGAGTGAGGGAGGGTGAGTGAGGTGGAACGAGAGTCTTTGTAACCTAATCTCAGGAGGATGTCCCATCACTTTTGCCATATTTTTTAGAAGCAATTTACCAGGTCAGCCCAGAGAGGTGATGACACAGGGGTCTATATACCTGGAGCGGGGGATCACTGGGAGACACCTTAGGAGCTGCCTGCCTTGAATATTTTGACTTGTCTCTCAGAACAGGCCCAGCCTTGGGTGTCCATCACCTGCTTCCTCTAAGAACCATCTTCAACTCCTGCTGTGCGTCCCTCCCAGGAAACAGGACCCCACTCCTCTGCTCCTGGGCGATCAGTGGATGGCAGTCCATCTCTGAACTCAGTTCGTCCATTCATTTACTCTGTGTTTCAGCTCTGGGCATGTTGCTTGACCTCACTCTTGTTCTAGCTCCCCATTTGTAAAATGGGGTTAATAGTAGAACTCGCTTCGTAAATTTGTTGTGAGGATTAAAAATGCACATAAAAACTCTTAGCATAGTTCTCAAAACAATGTACCACCTCAGTAAATAAAAGCAACCTTTATTGTTGTTGTTGTTGTTATGATTATTATCATTTTGTCCATGAAGGTCAAGATATCTAAAAGGCAGCTTCTGTGTGGTGAGTGGCAGGAAGACACCACTGTACAAATCTTCGCAGAACTAGAAATTGAAATATTCAAAGAAGAGATTATAAGACCCATTGGTGAGTGAGTGTGGATGTCCCAAGATCGAGGTTGGAGGTGTGGATTAAGACCAAGGTCTCAGTCAGCTTTACCCTGCCTAGTCTTCCTTCTTCAGGTTTCTACCACTCGCTCTCCAGCTTCTGATTTTCTTGCATTTTTTTTCCTCTCAGAGTTCAGTCCTCCACCCCTGCCCTTTAGTTTCACAGTCATGGCGAACGGCTGCTGTGTTTTAGGACCCAGCGGATGATGAAATTCACCTGAGACCACATAGCCAGAGACGGCCAAACTGAGTTTTGAATCTAGACAGTCTTGATCCCAGAGCCCTCCAGCCTAGAGCCGTGTGGCTGACAGGGTCTTGGTGCTCCAGCCTGGTGTCAGGCCTGAGCCTCCGAGGTGGGAGAGCCAAGTTCAGAACATTGGACCACCAGAGACCTCCTGGCCTGATGGAATATCAATCGGCGAAAGCTCACCCAGAGATCTCTCTCTCAACGCTAAGACCCAGCTCCGCTCAATGCCAAGCAAGCTCCAGTGCTGGACGCTCTGTGCCAAACAACTAGCAAGACAGGAACACAACTCCACCCAGTAGCTGAAAGACTGCCTAAAATCATAATAAGTTCACAGACAACCCAAAACACACCACCAGACGTGGTCCTGCCCACCAGAAACACAAGATCCAGCCCCACCCACCAGAACACAGGCACCAGTCCCCTCCACCAGGAAGCCTAAACAAACCACTGAACCAACCTTACCCACTGTGGGCAGACACCAAAAACAACGGGAACTTTGAACCAGAAGCCAGAGAAAAGGAGACCCCAAGCACAGTAAGCTAAACAAAATGAGAAGACAGAGAAATACACAGCAGATGAAAGAGCAAGGTAAAAACCCACCAGACCAAACAAATGAAGAGGAAATAGGCAGTCAACCTGAAAAAGAATTCAGAGTAATGATAGTAAAGATGATCCAAAATCTTGGAAATAGAATGGAGAAAATACAAGAAACGTTTAACAAGGACCTAGAAGAACTAAAGAGCAAAGAAACAATGATGAACAACACAATAAATGAAATTAAAAATTCTCAAGAAGGAATCAATAGCAGAATAACAGAGACAGAAGAACGGATAAGTGACCTGGAAGATAAAATAGTGGAAATAACTACTGCAGAGCAGAATAAAGAAAAAAGAATGAAAAGAATTGAGGACAGTCTCAGAGACCTGGGACAACATTAAATACACCAACATTTGAATTATAGGGGTCCCAGAAGAAGAAGAGAAAAAGAAAGGGTCTGAGAAAATATTTGAAGAGATTATAGTTGAAAACTTCCCTGACATGGGAAAAGAAATAGTCAGGTGCAGGAAGTGCAGAGAGTCCCATACAGGATAAATTCAAGGAGAAACACACCAAGATACATATTATTCAAACTATCAAAAATTAAATTCAAAGAAAAAATATTAAAACCAGAAAGGGAAAAGCAACAAATAATATACAAGGGAATCCCCATAATGTTGACAGCTGATATTTCAGCAGAAACTCTGCAAACCAGAAGGGAGCGGCAGGACATATTTAAAGTGAGGAAAAGGAAAAAGCTACAACCAAGATTACTCTACCCAGCAAGGATCTCATTCAGATTTGACAGAGAAAGTAAAACTTTTACAGACAAGCAAAAGCTAAGAGAATTCAGTACCACAAAACCAGCTTTACAACAAATGCTAAAGGAACTTCTCTAGGCAGGAAACACAAGAGAAGGAAAAGATCTACAATAACAAACAAAAGAACAGTTAAGAAAATGGTAATAGGAACATACATATTGATAATTACCTTAAATGTAAATGGATTAAATGCTCCAACCAAAAGACATAGACTGGTTGAATGGATACAAAAACAAGAAGCATATATACGCTGTCTAAAAGAGACCAACTCCAGACCTAGGGACACATACAGACTGAAAGTGAGGGGACGGAAAAAGATATTCCATGCAAATGGAAATCAAAAGAAAGCGGGAGTAGCAATTCCCATATCAGACAAAATAGACTTTAAAATAAAGACTATTACAAGAGAAAAAAAGGACACTACATAATGATCAAGGGATCAATCCAAGAAGAAGATATAACATTGTAATTATTTATGCACCCAACATAGGAGCACCTCAATACATAAGGCAAATGCTAACAGCCATAAAAGGGGAAATTGACAGTAACACAATCATAGTAGGGGACTTTAACACCCCACTTTCACCAATGGCCAGATCATCCAAAACGAAAATAAATACAAAGACACAAGCTTTAAATGACACATTAAACAAGAGGGACTTAATTGATATTTATAGGACACTCCATCCAACAACAACAGAATACACTTTCTTCTCAAGTGCTCATGAAACATTCTCCAGGATAGATCATATCTTGGGTCACAAATCAAGCCTTGTTACATTTAAGAAAATTGAAATTGTATCAAGTATGTTTTCCAACCACGATGCTATGAGACTAGATATCAATTACAGGGAAAAAAACTGTAAGAAATACAAACACATGGAGGCTAAACAATACACTACTAAACAACCAAGAGATCAATGCAGAAATCAAAGAGGAAGTAAAAAAAATACATAGAAACAAATGAAAATGAAAACATGACAACCCAAAACATACAGGATGCAACAAAAGCAGTTCTAAGAGGGAAATTTATAGCAATACAATCCTACCTCAAGAAGCAAGAAAAATCTCAAATAACCAACCTAACCTAACACCTAAAGCAATTAGAGAAAGAAAGACAAAAAACCCCCAAAGTTAGCAGAAGGAAAGAAATCATAAAGATCAGATCAGAAATAAATGAAAAAGAAATGAAAGAAACAACAGCAAAGATCAACAAAACTAAAAGCTGGTTCTTTGAGAAGATAAACAAAATTGATAAATCATTAGCCAGACTCATCAAGAAAAAAAGAGAAAAGACTCAAATCAACAGAATTAGAAATGAAAAAGGAGACATAACAACTGACACTGCAGAAATACAAAGGATCATGAGAGATTACTACAAGCAGCTATATGCCAATAAATAGGACAACCTGGATGAAATGGACAAATTCTTACAAAAGCACAACCTTCTGAGACAGAACCAGGAAGAAATAGAAAATATAAACAGACCAATCACAAGCACTGAAATTGAAACTGTGATTAAAAATCTTCCAACAAACAAAAGCCCAGGACCAGATGGCTTCACAGACAAACTCTATGAAACATTTAGAGAGCTAAAACCATCCTTTTCAAACTTTTCCAAAATATAGAAGGAGGAACACTTCCAAACTCATTCTACAAGGCCACCATCACCCTGATACCAAAACCAGACAAAGATGTCACAAAGAAAGAAAACTACAGGCAACATCACCGATAAATATAGATGCAAAAATCCTCAACAAAACACTAGCAAACAGAATCCAACAGCACATTAAAAGGATCATACACCATGATAAAGTGGGGTTTATCCCAGGAATGGAAGGATTCTTCAATATATGCAAATCAATCAATGTGATACACCATATTACAAACTGAAGGAGAAAACCATATGATCATCTCAATAGATGCAGAAAAAGCTTTTGGCAAAATTCAACACCCATTTATGATAAAAACCCACCAGAAAGTATGCATAGAGCGAACATACCTCAACATAATAAAGGCCATATATGACAAACCCACAGCCAACATCATTCTCAATGGTGAAAAACTGAAACCATTTCCACTAAGATCAGGAACAAGACAAGGTTGCCCACTCTCACCACTATTATTCAACATAGTGTTGGAAGTTTTAGCCACAGCAATCAGAGACGAAAAAGAAATAAAAGGAATCCAAATCAGGAAAGAAGAAGTAAATCAGTCACTGTTTGCAGATGACATGATACTATACATAGAGAATCCTAAAGATGCTACCAGAAAACTCCTAGAGCTAACCAGTGAATTTGGTAAAGTAGCAGGAGACAAAATTAATGCACAGAAATATCTTGCATTCCTATACACTAATGATGAAAAATCTGAAAGAGAAATTAAGGAAACACTCCCATTTACCATTGCAATAAAAAGAATAAAATACCTAGGAATGAACCTACCCAAGGAGACAAAAGACCTGAATGCAGAACACTATAAGACACTGATGAAAGAAATTAAAGATGATACAAACAGATGGAGAGATATACCATGTTCTTGGATTGGAAGAATCAACCTTGTGAAAATGACTATACTACCCAAAGCAATTGACAGATTCAATGCAATCCCTATCAAACTACCAATGACATTTTTCAGAGAACTAGAACAAAAAATTTCACAATTTGTATGGAAACACAAAAGACCCTGAATAGCCAAAGCAATCTTGAGAACGAAAAATGGAGCTGGAGGAATCAGGCTCCCGGACTTCAGACTATACTACAAAGCTGCAGTAATCAAGACAATATGGTACTGGCACAAAAACAGAAATACAGATCAAGGAACAGGATAGAAAGCCCAGAGATAAACCCATGCACATATGGTCACCTTATCTTTGATAAAGGAGGCAAGAATATACAATGGAGAAAAGACAGCCTCTTCAATAAGAGGTGCTGGGAAAACTGGACAGCCACATATAAAAGAATGAAATTAGAACATTTCCTAACACCATACACAAAAATAAACTCAAAATGCATTAAAGACCTAAATGTAAGGCCAGACACTATAAAACTGTTAGAGGAAAACATAGGAAGAACACCCTGTGACATAAATCACAGCAAGATCCTTTCTGACCCATCTCCTAGAAAAAAGGAAATAAAAACAAAAATAAACAAATGGGACCTAATGAAACTTAAAAGCTTTTACACAGCAAAGGAAACCTGAAACAAAATGAAAAGACAACCCTCAGAATGGATGAAAATATTTGCTAACAAAGCAACTGAGAAAGGATTAATCTCCAAAATATACAAGCAGCTCATGCAGCTCAATATCAAAAAAACAAACAACCCAATCCAAAAATGGGCAGAAGACCTAAATAGACATTTCTCCAAAGGAGATATACAGATTGCCAACAACACATGAAAGGATGCTCAACATCACTCATCATTAGAGAAATGCAAATCAAAACTACGATGAGGTATCACCTCACACCAGTCAGAATGGCCATCATCAAAAAATCTACAAACAATAAATGCTGGAGAGGGTGTGGAGAAAAGGGAACCCTGTTGCACTGTTGGTGGGAATGTAAATTGATACAGCCACTATGGAGAACAGTATTGAGGTTCCTTAAAAAACTAAAAATAGAACTACCATATGACCCAGCAATCCCACTCCTGGGCATATACCCTGAGAAAACCATCATTCAAAAAGAGTCAATGTACCACAATGTTCATTGCAGCACTATTTACAATAGCCAGGACACGGAAGCAACCTAAGTGTCCATCGACAGATGAATGGATAAAGAAGATGTGGCACATATATACAATGGAATACTCCTTAGCCATAAAAAGAAACGAAATTGAGTTATTTGTAGTGAGGTGGATGGACCTGGAGTCTGTCACACAGAGTGAAGTCAGTCAGAAAGAGAAAAAGAAATACCATATGCTAACATATATATGGAACCTAAAAAAAAAAGAAAAGAAAAAATGGTTCTGAAGACCCTAGGGGCAGGACAGGAATAAAGATGCAGATGTAGAGAATGGACTTGAGGACATGGGGAGGAGGAAGGGTAAGCTGGGACAAAGTGAGAGAGTGGCATAGACATATATACACTACCAAATGTAAAATAGATAGCTAGTGGGAAGCAGCCGCATAGCACAGGGAGATCAGCTTGGTGTTTTGTGACCACCTAGAGGGGTGGGATAGGGAGGGTGGGAGGGAGACGCAAGAGGAAGGGGATATGGGGATATATGTATAGATATAGCTGATTCACTTTGTTATACAGCAGCAACTAACACAACATTGTAAAGCAATTATACTCCAATAAAGATGTTAAAAAAAAAAAAGAAAAAAAGGATAAGATCCCACAAAGCTGTAGTATGGGTAGAAATCAGGCTGGAGAGGGTGACTTTTTGTACATTTCCTTCTTTAAAACAATTCCATTTGGTTTGTCTAAGCAATTAATATGGTCCTTTAAAAGTTAAGGATAATCTAGCTATGCTAGGGACCCCAGGGATATTATCTGTACAGTCTGTAGAAAGATTACATCTGGGAAGAGAAAGGGAAAGAGCATTTATGGAGTGACAATTGTCAAGCCACAGAGTTTATCTGGAGTTCTACTTGCATTATCATTATCACCCAACCATTTTAGGGGGTAATTATTCTTATCCCCCATGTTAAAAACAATGGTAAAATTTACATAATAAAATTAACCATTTAAAAGTGAACAATTTAGTGGCATTTAGTAGATTCACGGTATTGTGTAGCCACCACCTCTACACAGCTGCAAATCTTTTTCATCACCCTAAAAGAAAATTCTGTACCCATTAAGCACTTATTTCCCAGTCCCTCCTCACCCCACCCTCAGCCCCTGGCAACCAACAATTGGCAGTCCATCTCTACGGATTTACCTCTTCTGGATATTTCACATTAATGGAATCACACATAGGTGACTTTTTGTGTCTGGCTTCTTTCACTTACTGTTTTCATATAATGTTTTTGAGGTTCATCCACATCGTAGCATGTATTTGTACTGCATTCCTTTTTTGGCTGAATAATATTCCCTTGCATGAAATATAGCACAATTTGTTTACCCATTCATCCTTTGATGGACATTTGGGCTGTTTCCATCTTTTGGGTATTGTGCATAATGCTGCTGTGAACATGTGTACAGGAATGTGTTTGAGTATCTGTTTTTCAGTTCTTTGGGGTATATTCCTAGGAGTGGAATTGCCAGGTCATAGAGTAATTCTATGTTTAACTTTTTGAGGAACTTCATATCATTTTTTTTTACAGGTGGAGAAGAAAACATGAATGTTTTAAATGCTTTAAGTTTAGAGTAATCAGACCTCTGAGGCATAAAAGTCATTGCCATTTTCACTGGGTCACTACCCCACGAGGGAAGCCTCCCTGGAGGAGGTGAGACTATCTAAGGGAAGCGAGTTGCTCCTGGGGGATAGAGCAGAGCATCCTGTAGATGCCAGGATGATATGAACAGAGGCAGAGGCCGAGGCAGGCAGCTTAGGCTGGTTGCAGCCAAGGACCTGCCTGGAAAGAACTCAGGCTGCGAGGCTCCATTCACTTCTCCCAGGGTATCTGGCTGTTGGTATCGTTATTTACGTTTCAGAGTCAGAGGAGCTGATCTCTGTTGGGTTTATTTTAGTAAGAACTATATATTTGTCCCAGGAGAGGCTTTGGGCTCCGTCCAGCTCACTCACACAGGGACACCAGCTATGGGCTTTGATTTTTTTTTTTTTTTTAAAAAAGGTTAATTTCCTGCCTGCACACCTCAGTTCTTTGGGGGCAGAAATGAGAGATTACATGGATAGATTGCTGGCTCTTCTGGTTCCCCATCAACAATCATGACTCAGATGGACAGGGAGACAAAAATCTAGGCCCTCCAGTGCCACGAGGAAGGAAGTGACCAGCCTCGCTCCCGCCACCCCACTCTCGAACAAAACCTCTGGCTGCCCAGCGTCTTTTGACATCAGTGTATACTCTCCACTCCAGACACTCCAACCCCTCTGCAGTAGCAAAACTGCACCGTTACCACCATCACCTCAGTCCCCACCTTGTGTCAGGCACATTCCACAGACTATCTTCTTTAGCCTTCACAATAACGCTGCGAGCTACACAAGATGATCCTCATTTTACAAGGAGAAAAGTGAGGTTCAAAGAAAATAAGTGGGACCGAATCAGGGTTTGTGCCCAAGTCTTGGCCGAATTTCAAAACCCGTGTTCCAGTGTTCCCTGCTGCACAGTCCATCTCTATAACTTATTTACCTTGAGTACCAAACTTTGTAAGCTTTGACCAGTGTCATCCTATTACCTCCCTCCCCCCAGCCCCTGGCAACCACCACTGTGCTCTCTGCTTCTAGGAGTTTGGCTATTTTAATAGCATTTTTGAAGGAAGCAAAGGAAGAGTTAGACAAAAGAGGAGGAGGGAGGAGGAGCCAGGGTGAATGTAGACAAAGAAAGAAAAATGACCCTTGGCGGTGGGGGGCGAGGGGGGAGGGAGGATGTGGAGAGAAGGAAAGAGAGAGATCTTATCACAGGGCTGAGAAGTGCCCCCTTTTGTGCAGTTGGCAGAAGCCACATTTCTTCTAAATGAAACCTGGTCCCTGTGAATGATTTCCCCCAGGCTGGGAGAGTGCAGCCAGGAGACAGTGACACAGGCACATTTATTGGTTCTAAATAGACTCCGCTGGGAGCACATCAGAATGATTTTCAGGATTCAATTGAATTGACTCGTTCTTTAAATTAAATTCTTTCATTGCAGCTCAGCTCCTCCACAATTGCCCAGTTCTGTCCTAAAGGGGCTCCAATTCCCAATTAATAAATGAGATCTCGAGTAATCTGAGACCGTGTTTTGCCGATGGGGTGGACTAGATGTCAGAACAGGTCTGGGGAAACGCAGGAACACGAACCTCTCTGATTTTCCTCCTGGAGGGCCCACCTGGATGAGCTAGCTTTGGGGGAAGGAAGGGGAAGGAACATGGTTACATTTGCAGGGAAGCTCCAAAACCAGGTCCCTGTTCTAGGGGAGCCGGCTTCTCTTTGCAGCTTGTTACATCATGGGATCCCACTCAGAAATGGAATCCAGGGGTGGATTGGGTGTAGGAAGTCAGCGCATCTTGAAAGGCAGGATTATTGGAGGAAAAGGTGGGCAAGAACCCACTCCTTCTGGACTCTGTTCCCCTTCCCTCTGTCACCTTGAGTTCTTTCTTTTGCTTGGATCAAGGTGAGGTGTCACATCCTGAAAGATGGAAACAGCTGGGCTGCTTTGAAATAAGTGTGTTGAGATGGAAGCGTGGGCAGAATGTAAAACTTAGGGGGATGAGTTTTTTTGGAAATCACACTCCTACCTGGAGCTTCACGTGGCTATCTCACTTAAGTCTCACCAGAATCCTTCAGAATAGGTAGAACTAGCACCTGTATTTCACCAATGGGGAAACTGAGGCACAGAAAAATTAAAGGATGTGCCCACGAGCATGGAGAAGGATGAGGTATAGCCAGGATGGGAGCCTAGGTCTACTTATCTCCAGCTCTACAGAACAGTTAGGAGTCTGATTCCGGAGCCAGCCAATCTATATTTGAACCTGAGCTACTCCCGCTACCAGCTGTGTGACCCTGAGCAAATTACATAAAGCATCTGTGCCTGAGGTCACCTTCTGTAAAAGGGAGATGAAAGGCTACCCACTTCACAGGGCTGTGAATGAGTATCTAAATCTAAATGATCTAAGTGGTCATTTAGAGCAGTGACTGCCTTAGGAGGTAAGTGCTAATGAGAGTTTGGCACATGAATTTTACATTCTTAGCCACCAAGTGATATTCAGTGAAATAAAAGAGTGAGTGAATGCCTGTAGGAGGGTGTGGTTTAGATGAGGGGAGGGGCATATCTCAGCTGGACTTTATTGCACGAGCAGGAAGTCATCCGGCTGCCCTTCTGAGCATCCTTCTGCAGGTCCCCTCCAAGTCAGTTTTCGCCTAATTCTTGCAGCTCCAAGGGGCCAAGGACACTGCTCATTTCAGCCAAGTGGATCTGGGGACAGGCCTCCAGACACCCTTCCCACTCTGTCTGTGACCAGCATTCAGTGGTGTGTAGAAGGGAGGCTGCACGTGCCCTTCTGACACACTGAGCCCTCTCCAGGGCTCTGAGAGCCATAATGAGGCCAGATCTCAGCGTGGC
The DNA here is from genome assembly GCF_025265405.1 of Mesoplodon densirostris. NCBI lineage: Eukaryota > Metazoa > Chordata > Mammalia > Artiodactyla > Ziphiidae > Mesoplodon > Mesoplodon densirostris. The sequence continues at coordinate 56,067,840 of NC_082676.1, forward strand.
GGCAGGGATGTGTTAGAGGGGAATTTCCAACCCTCCTTCCCCAGGGCCTAGTTAACTGAACAAACTCTTCCAAAAGGCCGCATATCAGCAATTCACTAGATAAAGTATGGCTTGGACAGAGCTCCCTCTGCGAGGCAAACCAAAAGGGAGCGTTCATCAGACAAAAGTGGGTTCAAATCCCAGCTTCTTCTAGCTCTGTGATCCTGGAGAAGTTATTTAACCACTCTAGACCCCTCCTCCTCTGTAACATCAGGATAGTAATATTACTGACTTCTTTTTAAATTTTATTTATTTATTTATTTTTGGCCGTGCCACACAGCTTGCAGGATCTCAGTTCCCCGACCAGGGATTGAACCTGGGCCACGGCAATGACAGCCCAGAATCCTAACCACTAAGCCACCAGGGAACTCCCATTACTGACTTCTTAAAGCTGTTGTAATGATTAAAATGAGACAATCCGTGTAAAGCTTTTAGCACAATGCCTGAGAGACCATCTCTCAGTATTCATGAGTTATCATTTTCATTATTGATAATGTATTGATGCTACTAATTTGTAAAATTAATAAATTCATAGACATTAGAGTTTTCTGGGGGAGCTTTTCCCAGTAGGAGCTTCATCATCAGTTCCTTCCAGCTTATTGGGGTCCCTCCAAGTCTACATCCTCTCTGAGCTTCTGAGCCATCTGAAGGACAGGGTCATGGCCAGGAAGCCTGCGGAGAGTTTCCATAAGGAAAGGAGCATCTCTATATTTGACTAAAAATCTCCTTTTTTTCAGTTGAGTGGCAGGCATCAATGATTTGGATCAGTCACCCAAACATGTTTCCCTGCATTTCAGCATGTTCATCAAAGGTAAGAGTCCCAGAAAGCACTGAGAGCTGTGCCAGCAGGGAGCACCTGAGGTTAAGTTCCCCTTCTTGCTCTGTCAGGAAGCTTGAAGCCAATAGTCAGACCACTCTTCTTATTCTTCTTCGCTAAGTCAAACCTTTGTTGCCTAGGGGACTCTGTATCTGCTGTATCCTTGTGGGGACTCCCCTCCTTTAGATGTATGGATGTCTCTTTCTCACCTCATTCAGGTGTCTGTCATTGTCTTGGTCAGTATAGGCTGCTATAACAGAATGCCATAGATCTGGTGGCTTATACATACATTTATTTCTCACAGTTCTGGAGGCTGGAAGTCTGAGATCAGGGCGACAGCATGGTCTGGTTCTGATGAGAGCTCTCTTCTGTGTTGCAGCCTGCTAACTTCTTGCTGTGTCGTCATGTGGCAGGGAGCAGGGAGAGAAAGCAAGCTCGCTCTCTTGTGACTCCTATAAGGGCACTAACCCCACTCATGAGGGCTCCATCTTCATGACTTCATCTGAGCCTAATTACCTCTTGAAGGCCCCACCTCCTAACACCATCAAATTGCAAGGTAGGGTTTCAACATATGAGTTTGGGGGGACACAAACATTCAGTCCATAACAGTCACATAGGGACATCATCCCTGACTGTCCTATTGAAAATCCCAACTCCACCCCAGCATTCTCCAGTCCTTAAAGTGTTTTTTCCCCTCTTAGGACAAAGGGAAACCCCCAATAGAGACTGACATAGACCTGGTCTCAGAAGACCCCACAGTATAAATTAACTTTGTACCACTTTCCTACAAAATTATCAAGAGACTTAAAAATATCTGTTCCATCGACTCATACAAATAGCCTAAGGTAATAACATGAGATACAAAGAATAATAGCCCGGAGATGGAAACAACCTAAGTGTCCATCATCGGATGAATGGATAAAGAAGATGTGGCACATATATACAATGGAATATTACTCAGCCATAAAAAGAAATGAAATTGAGCTATTTGTAATGAGGTGGATAGACCTAGAGTCTGTCATACAGAGTGAAGTAAGTCAGAAAGAGAAAGACAAATACTGTATGCTAACACATATATATGGAATTTAAGAAAAAAAAATGTCATGAAGAACATAGGGGTAAGACAGGCATAAAGACACAGACCTACTAGAGCATGGACTTGAGGATATGGGGAGGGGGAAGGGTAAGCTGTGACAAAGTGAAAGAGCGGCATGGACATATATACACTACCAAACGTAAGGTAGATAGCTAGTGGGAAGCAGCCGCATAGCACAGGGAGATCAGCTCGGTGCTTTGTGACCGCCTGGAGGGGTGGGATAGGGAGGGTGGGAGGGAGACGCAAAAGGGAGGGGATATGGAAACATATGTATATGTATAACTGATTAAATTTGTTATAAAGCAAAAAATTAAAAAATTAAAAAAATTAAAAAAAAAAAAGAATAATGAGTGGGAACATTCATCCAAGTAGCATTTATAGAAGTGAAACATTGGAAATCACCTAAATATCGAACCATAAGGGAATGGATTGAAATGTTATTGCACAGGGACTTCCCTGGTGGTGCAGTGGTTAAAAATCCACCTGCCAATTCAGGGGACACGGGTCCAATCCCTGGTCCGGGAAGATCCCACATGCCATGGAGCAACTAAGCCCACACGCCACAACTACTGAGCCTGTGCTCTAGAGCCCTTGAGCCACAACTACTGAGCCCGCACGCCTAGAGCCCATGCTCCACAACAAGGAGAAGCCACTGCAATTAGAAGCCTGCACACCGCAACGAAGAGTAGCCCCCGCTCGCCACAACTAGAAAAAGCCCCCGCAGCAACGAAGACCCAACACAACCAAAAAAAAAACAAAAAAAAAACTGCTATTGCACATCAGTGTGTTGGAACACCATGCAGGCATTTTAATTCTTTACTACTGTAGGGATGCCATTAGAGTAAAAAATAAATCTGGACATTAATATTTACTTACAGTGTAATTCTGAAGGGGTGCATGGGAGACTATATTTCAAACTGTTAAGCTTCTCACGGTTGGAAGGAAATACGAGTGAATACTCTCTTCATCTCTTTTATATTTTCTAAGATATGTTTACAACAAACATGCATTACACTCATAATAAGGAAATAATATTGTAATCTACGTGAGGTGTTTTTTTTTCACAAGTCCCATCATGTGTTTCGTTGCCATGTATACAATCATCTGTCCCACCAACAGAATGTGATCCCTCTGAAAGAATGCCATCAACCCCATTCCCAGCGTTTCTGGACACAGTGAGGCAGGAACCTACTTTTATTTATTTTTTTTCCTGTGTACTGTTCAAAAAACAGCAGGCACAGTAAATAACCCTCTAGATAATATAAATGGGTAAATATTGCTGGGATTCGTTACATGAAGTGCTAAAAAATATAACTTGAGGATATAACCACTTATTTTCCCACCTTCAGATATCCCAGCATCTGTTACTGCCAAAAGATGGAGAGTGGGGAATTTTCCAGAGGGGAAAAAAAAATAAAAAGTCTTTTCTTTTAAACTGACAGAGGAAGAGGTGGGGTTGATGATGGAGGAAATGCTGCATTAAATAAAATAAGAGATTTGGCTGTTATCACTACTGAAAGCACAAGTGAGCTGGATTTTGCAGCATGAGAGTGACAGGTGAGACCGACGGAAGCACTGGGGATTAAGAGACACTTTTCAGATTTGCAAGGAAGGCAGGGAAAGTCCTTCCTCTTCTTTAACTAATAGACATACAGAGTCTGATACAGGCTTAAGAGATGTAGGCTGATTCCACCAGGACTTGCCTTGTGATTTGGGGGAAAAGCAATTCAAGGAAAAGCTCTAGGAAAAGGAGGAAAAAAGTTCTCTTGGAATCAATGTTTCTTCCTCTGTGTTTTCAAACTTTCTCTTTGGTACACCATGGGCGTTGTTCATCTCTCTGTGCATTCCGTGATAAATTTTCCATCACTGGTTGTCACATCCTTTTGCCTTTCTAGGGGTTTTCCCTCTTCTAACCCCTCCTTTCACCCTGCCAATTCTTGACAACAATGTTAAACCACACCTGCTTGGCCTCTGAGACATCTCTCATCTACCTAGGCCCCTGCAGGAAGGTGAAACCACAAGGAAAAAAGGCTCACAGCTGGCCCCAAGCCTGATCTGCAAACCTAGGCCAGTCTCTACCTTGGGCTCAATTTCCAATGCCCTCTAAAGGACTGGCCAATGTCAGGCAGTGTCCTACCTGATACCCTGGGCCAATGCCAGGGCAGGAGAATCAGCCAGAGTTTTGTGAAGACAATACTGAGATCTTGGGGGTTGATTTTTGAAGTTTTGATTGAGTTCAGTACTTTTCCAGAATAGTAGGAGGCCTGGAGTGGCTGGGCAGCTGACCTGAATTCAGGATGATAAAATTGTCCTGAGCAGACCAACCCTCTAGTTCAAAAAGTGGTCTTAAACTAGAGGTCCACAGTCAAATTCAGCCCATAAATATATTTTCCTTGGCTTGTACTGTGATTTTTATTTACTTAAAATTACTTGTCAAGATGTAAAACTTGAATGATTCTATGTGAAAATCTGAATTTCTGACTTTTTAAAAATAAAAAGATCTGGTTGTAGAGTATGATGTTTAAGAATGTGAACTCTGAGCCAGATTTCCTGATTTAGAATCTCAGCTCTGTGATTGGGAGCAAGGTATCAAACCTCTTTGTGCCTCAATTTTCTCATCTGTAAAATGGGAATAATAATAATAATGCCTATGTTAAGTTCTTGTTTTAAGGATTAAATGAACTAATATAAGCAATTTTTTTTAACTTTTAAAATTTATTTATTTATTTGGCTGCACTGCACGGCTTGTGGGATCTTAGTTCCCCAACCAGGGATCGAACCTGGGCTCTCTGCAGTGAAAGCATTGAGTCCTAACCACTGGACCACCACGGAATTCCCTAAGCAACGTTTTCAGAACAGTGCCTACCATATGTAAGTATTAGAACAGTTGCTACATTATGTTGCTATTAACATGGGGCAGGGCATTCACAACAGTTATCTCCCTCGCTCAAGATAAGACATAACCACTCCATTTAATTATGCTTCCCACACCACTCAATTCACTTAATATATTAGCTTCCTGACCTTTGTAAGTATTTGAGTTTGAGACCCCTGGTCAAATGAAGACACAGTATTTGCCAGTGTGGGACCTTTGTAAACCCCATGAGGGTAATACAGCCATAGGCAGCAACCAGGAGATCCCATAGCTGCAGATTTCCTCACACCAGGAAATCTATGAGCATAATCAGTGAACATCACTTTCTGCTCTTGATTTGGCCATGTGGCTTGGTTTGATTTGGCAACTGCATAAAACAGAATTGATGATGTGTTGGTTCTGAGCCTAAGCCTTACATGTTTCCTCTCACATTTCACCATTTCTATTGAGAAGGAAAAGCTCAGGCTAGATGCTGGTCCCTGGAAGAAAAGGAGTCACACCTGAAGTAGGGCTTCCCCAGTTAAAGTGATCTTTCCAATCCAGCAAAGAGTAGGGTCCCAGTTGACCTGCAGAAGTATTAACAACCCAGCAGAGATCTGCTGAAACCAACCAGGATCAGCCAGTCCATAGTGAACCCACACTCATTTGAGATATAATAATAAATGGTTGTTGTTTGAAGCCACTGAGTTTTGGGGTGGATTGTTACATAGCAAACCCCAGTAGATAAACTGTCCAGTGGAACCCTTTAGCATCACCAAGTGACCAAACGGGATATTGCACATTTTCCCAAGATACAGTGATGATACCATCTGTGTTAGGTATGGCCAGAAGCTCTCTGAGAACTGGGCTCCTGTCTAACTCACATGAAGAGTCAAACATTCAAGGGCTGGAGTATTGGGTAGTCAGTTGGGTACACTAACCCTTCACAAAACCTTGGACAAAATCCCAGGACACAGCAGGAGACAACCCAACGCCCTTCATGGATTTTCTCAGTTCCCATGGCTTATTTTCTTATGGTTCTTGTTATCTCCACATCCTCATACATACACACAATTACCACCAAGTTTTTGTCCATTTGTTAGTTTTAACTGTTTATCTTGGCTACACAATGTAAGAATGGACTGATGGAGGCAGAGTCAGAAAGAAAAGTTAAGAAGCTATTGGAGGTGCCAAGTGGAAGGTAGTGTCAGTATGAATGAAGACTGTATGAGTAAGGAAGGACATAAGTGAGGAGATTCAGTAATAAAAACAATGTCGATAACAACTCTTATCAGGTGCTTATGTGTCAGCCACTGTTCTAAAAGCGTTACACGTATTTAAGCAACAATCGTATGAATTAGGTACTGTTACTCCCTCCATTTTACAGATGATGAAATTGAGGCCAAAGTGATGCAGCCTGCAAATGGTAGACTGAAACCCAGGAAGTCTCGATCCTGAGTCTGGGCTCCTAACCACTGCATGATTCTGCTACTGCATGACTTAAGAGCTTTGCAGGTGGTAGAATAAGCAGGACTTAGTGGTTGAATAGCCATAGGGGTGATGAACAGGGAGTTCTAAACAGTTCAAAAACAACATGGTCTTCTCATTTGTTCTAGGGAAGAATGTGTGTCCTGTGTGTGTACCAATTGACAATGACAAACAAGAAAAAGTCCACTAAGAAGAGAAGATTCATGGGAGAAGGGTTACTGTCAACAAATATTTGGTGGATTTTCACATATTTGGTTCTGACTTGTTCTCTGGGGATCAAGGAATTAGAACTGAGACAAAGAGGTGGGAGGAACTTGAAAGGAGGAGTTTGATTTTAATGTTTGGAGTAATTTTCCTTGGTCAGAACTTTACATGGATAGGATGAGCTGCTTTGGAGATACAGAGATGCCGGGCACTGCAGTTGTCTAAGCAGGGAATCAACATCACTTGGCAGTGATGATGAATAGAAGAATCCAGCAGTGATATGTGTGTGTGTGTGTGTGTGTGTGTGTGTGTGTGCGATAAACAAATAAAGTATCTCAAAACAATCACAGGACCATTTTGTGACAACTTCTGAATTTGTCTACCACAGCTGAGTACTCTTTTCAATCTTGTGGAGGCTATTTGAAATCTGTTTGCCTCTGATTTCTCTAGTTAATATAGTAGCTGAGACTCAGCAAGATAAACAGCCGTTTGAAGGGGAGAAAAACCCTGGGTATTCTTGGCTTTGTCTTGTTCTTAAAAAAAAAAATCCTTATTTGATGAGGAGCAGCATTCCTTCTCTCTAGAGCAGAGATCAATAATGGTTTTTCTGCTAGAGCTAGCATGTATATTTTCTTTAGTTCCAAGGGTTGACTGCTGGGAACAGGGGAACAGAGTCCTCATTCAACTGGATGCCCTGGAACTTTTGCTCTTTGACAAAAATTTTAAAAAGTGCTTTGGAAGAGGTCACTTTCTAGACAGTCCCTCAGCCTCAGAGTCTTTCATCTTCTCCCTGCCCTTGTCTTGAATTTAAGATTACTTTCTGTATAACTCCCCCTTGTCTGAGTGACTGGTTCTATCTGGTAGGAATCAGATGGCCAATTATAGGACTAGGAGTAGATCTCTGGGACTTTCTCTTAACTACATGATGGAGGCTACCAGTAATAGAGAGATCAGTGCAAACTGGATATTTGAGGTAGAATTCAAAAGATGAGGAAAAAAACTCAGAAAATCTGCCACATGATTTGGTATGAGCACAGAGCTGGGTAACAGAGTCTAAATAGAAAGATCAGAGAAATGTGAACTCAGGGATATTCTAAGAGGTGTGGTACAAAGACAGAAACAGAGAAACCCAAGCCTTTCTTGATGAGCTGAACAGGGATACCCAACTCCTCTATTGCAGGGTTCCAACTATTTGATATGAAAAAGAGTGTGTTAAGGGTGGTCTGGTTTAGAAGCAGCAGTCAGGACAAACACACACATATTCTGAGTTGTAACTGGATTCCTGTCAGTCACAGCCTAGAGGCTCTTAGAAATCAGGGGCTCTGTCCACCTTTGGCTTTCCCCTAGCTCAGCACCGTGGACAGAACACAGAGGCCATGGTGGCTCCACTGTTGGTCTCTGCTTTTCATTAAGATTACATATGTGTAGCTGATTCACTTTGTTATAAAGCAGAAACACACCACTGTAAAGCAATTATACTCCAATGTTTAAGAAATCACATTTTAAAGCAAAATTGAAATTGATCATAGAGAAGCTCCATTCAAGCTATGAAAAGAAAAAGCAGAGAAACTTATATGAGTAGGTCATGGAATCCAATGGAGGGAATGCAATCTTGACAGGAGGCGTTATGACCAAGAGATGAAAAGTCACTACTTTCTCCATCTCCCTCTGCAGTAGCCACGTGCTGTGCTCTTCACAGTGTCTCCTGGGAAGCCCAGAGTCAAGTTTATACTTTGCCCAACAAAAGTGGTTAAGGACATAAGTCTATGCATTTTAAGTCATTTCTGGCTCCATTTTATTGCTCTTCTTTTCTGTTTTGAAAATTATCTTGCATCTATTTTGAATTTGGGCTTTCTCTTTTGATATTACACATTCTTTTGTGTCATATGACATCTTTTCTGAACAGTAAGTCAAATATCAATTTAAAACATACACTTGGGGCCTCCCTGGTGGCGCAGTGGTTGAGAGTCCGCCTGCCGATGCAGGGGATATGGGTTCGTGCCCCGGTCTGGGAGGATCCCATATGCCGCGGAGCGGCTGGGCCCGTGAGCCATGGCCGCTGGGCCTGCGCATCCGGAGCCTGTGCTCCGCAGCGGGGGAGGCCACAGCAGTGAGAGGCCCGCATACCACAAAAAAAAAAAAAAAAAAAAAAAAAAAAAACATACACTTGAACATAAACTGACATGCACGCATATATGTGATTACATGATCTACATACACATGCTTATATTTTCTCTCAGTGCCGCCCCCTTATACACCACCGCCACAACAAAATAATTGGGAGCACTTCATAAACAACATGATCCAGAGAAAATACATAAAGTGTATTTGGGTAATGTGGTTAGTGGAGTTATTTTGCTGTTTTGTGGGGACTTCAAATTTCTAGACTGCCAGAGATGAAAGATGCAATTTGCAAAGATCACTGAAAAAAATAAGTGATATCCCATATGACCCTTGGTGATGTAAATTTGCCACTCCTCTCAACAAGAACTGGAGTCTGTTTCCCCACACCTTGAGTTTGGGTTGGCCCAGTAACTTTCTTTGACGAATAGAAAGTGGTATAATTTAACACAACACTGTAAATCAACTATACCCCAATAAAAATTTTTAAAAACTTAAAAATAAGAATATTTACTGAAAAAAAAAAGAAAATGGTAGAATTGATATTGTACAAGTTTTGAGGTCTAGGTATCAAGAGGTCTTGCAGTGCCCACCTTCACTCTCTTGGAATGCTTCTCTGAGACCATCAGAGAAGGAAGTAGATCTGGCCTACTGAAGAATGAGCAGCCACATGGAAAACAATCAAGATGCCCCATTGGCAGATAGCTTCTCCTTCCATTGCTGCTTTACAGGGGAAGCTGATGCCAGAGGCTGGACCAGAACTTAGATCTGCAAGCCTCTAATCTCATGTCCTTCAAGAGTGTTTTCAAAACTATACCTCTCCTCAGACACAGACCTACTAGAGAATAGACTTGAGGACACAGGGACGGGGAAGGGTAAGCTGGGATGAAGTGAGAGTGGCATGGACGTATATACACTACCAAATGCAAAATAGCTAGCTAGTGGAAAGCAGTTGCATAGCACAGGGAGATCAGCTCGCTGCTTTGTGACCAGCTAGAGGAGTGGGATAGGGAGGGTGGGAGGGAGACGAAAGGGGGAGGAGATACGGGCATATATGTATATGTATAACTGATTCACTTTGTTATAAAGCAGACACTAACACACCATTGTAAAGCAATTATACTCCAATAAAGATGTTAATAAATAAATAAATAAATAAAGTTGGGTCATGTGATTTCAAACAAACAAACAAACACAACTCTACCTCTCCTCTGTAGGAGAAGAAAATGGTGTGAGAGCAGAACTCTGTGATACAGAAGGACAGGGACAACACTGAGGGTCAAAAGACAGAGCTGGGGCCCCAGCCCAGCTAACAACTTGCTGGGTGTCTGTAAGCAAGTCAAATGAGCTCTCTGGACCTCCACGCCCTCATGCGTGGGATGAGCGGGTTTGAGAAGTGAACCCCAGCGCCCCTTTACGTCCTCCTAGTCCCTGTTCATGTGACTCTAAAGCATGCCTTCTCAGCTCGTTAGTCACAGTAGGAGCTCAGGGATTTTATCATGACAGGCTGGAAGCCAGTGAGGGGGAGGCAGGGGGTTGCATTTCATTCTGTCAGCTCCCCTTCTTCTAAAGGGTAACATTGTCACTCACAGCTTATCTTGCTGTGAACTTTCCTTACTGGTGTCGTTGGATTTGGGCTCAGATTAATCATCCTGGGCGACAGGCAACATGACAAACTCATCACTAATGAATTGGCAGCAACACAAGATACCGTGTTGCCTGGTGCAGAAGGTCTGTTTCTATATCCCCCCTCGTCCCAGGTCCTCACAATGGTGGTGCCATTTCATGCTCCGTGTGCTCATCTGGGCTGAAAGCATAAGCGAATGCTCACCATGGGAAAGAAGGACAAAGAGCAGATTCAATCTGGGAAAGTGTCTTTCTGTTTACATCTTCCTTCCCCAAACCAGTGTTGTATTTAAGGGAGAAGTTCTGCTTTGGCTATCTTCCACAAATGAAAATGTTTGCCCTTGCAGTGTTAAAGTAAAAATTCAATATTATTGCTACACATGCAATACTGTAGAAGTGAAGGTTAGGTCATACCATAAATAGGCTCTGCATTTTGATATTCAACAGAATTTTTTTTTATCGAAGAGATTTATTCACGCTCAGCTATAGATGCAGATATCTATCACCTACGTTCAATGCTAAATCGCCAGTACGTAGAACAGGAAATATTTGTTGTAGAAAGGGAGGAACCTCTCTTACAAACCAACTACACTTTTCTCTACTTTCTCACCCTTTATTGATTCCTCAAATCACAGTGTTTTTGCTTTCATCTCCACACCAACAATCTCAGTATTATTCGGGATTCTTCAAAAATTTTAGGAGTGTGAACACAACTCAGACTAGCTTACGCAAAAGAGGGAATTTTTGGATTGTGTAGCTGGAAAGAAAATTGGGGCGCTTACGGTGATCAGAGGAAAAGATTTGGGAGTTTGGGGCTTGTAGGTTCATCCTGAAACTTAGTGCTGCCAGAAATCAATCCATCAACAAACCAATTCCTCTCTCTCTCTCTCTCTCTCTCCACCACGTAGGGTCACAGCAAGAAGGTGGCCATATGTAAACCATGAAGCAGGAGGAGGGCTCTCACCAGAACCCGACTATTCAGGCACCCTGACTTTAGACTTCCAGCCTCCAGAATTGTGAGAAAATAAATTTCTGTCATTTAAGCCACCCAGTCTGTGGCATTTTAAATGGCAGCCTGAGCTAATACACCAATCTAGTCTAATTTTCCTCTTTTCTCTATCATATTTTACCTCTTTATGCTCTTTTTTGGGGTGATTTTTACCTAGTCCCATGTTTTCAATGATCACTACCACTTAGGGCCCCTCCCCCCAGATATAATCTGCAGCTCAGATTTCCCACAGGAGCTGCATATTAACATATCTTGCTGCCCACTGTATAGTTCCACTGGTGCCTCCCACCCAAAACTGAAATATTATCTTCTCCCAAAACTTGTCTTTCGTCATTGTTCCCATCCACACTCTTCATCTCTGTGAATGGACTTGCATTTACCCAATAATGAAAGGATGTCAACATTGACGCATTCTTCTCCCCCACCGTCAAGTGCACACACTCACCAGATTCTACTTATTATAACTGCTAAGTAGTCCTAGAACTCCTCTGTTTACCTTCACCTATGCTGACAATGCCTTAGTGAAAGGGACAACCATTGCTCAGCTGGATATCTATGACGCTCCCCTAAGAGGTCTCCATGATGCCAGGTCTGCTCTCTGTAATCTATTCTATACTCTGCAGCCAAACTCGACCATGCTATTCTTCTGCCAGAAACTCAGCGCAAATCAAAGATCCACTTACCTTTCCAGCATTATTTTTGCACTTTTCCCCTCACTCTCTCTCTCTCTCTCTTTTTTTTTTTTTTTTTTTTTGGCTGAACCGTGAGGCAAGCAGGATTGTAGTTCCCCGACCAGGGATTGAACCCACTCCTGCTGCAGTGGAAACACAGAGGCTTAACCACTGGACTGCCAGGGAAGTCCCTCCTCTCACACTCTTTACTTCAGTCATGTGGAGCTATTTACAATTCTTTTGGGCCATACCATTCTCACTAGTGCCTCTGAATGCTTGAACATCTATTCAATCTAAAAAATCCTTTCCATTGCTCTTTACCTGATTAATTCCTACTGGTCCTTCTGGCTTCTGATTAGTTGTTCTTCCTTTGAGAAGCCGTCTCTTCCCCAATATTTAATTAGGTTCTTATGGGATCTCACAGACCATATTATTAATCTTATTGTAGGACAAATTTACAGTATTCTAAATGATGTGCTTACTTTTCCCCTCTCCTGTTAGACTGTGAATTCCTTCACTGTAGGAGTAGTGTTTGGTGTCTGTTGTGAATACTTGATTTATATTTGTTTAATGACTGAATCAATCAAGTCATAAGTGAAAAAAAATACAAAAAATATACAAACCCATTCCCACACTCCAGTTGCCTGGTGACCATAATTTGTTCAGCTCAGCTCTTCCTAAAAAAATAAACAAAAAACAAAAAAACTCCACAGCTTCACCTTTTGAATGGGAATATGTTTGTAAGAAGTACCACTTTTACGGCTTTATATACAAGGTCAAGAAGTTTATGTGTCCTATATGCTAATTCCATTCCCTTCTTCTTGAAAATCTATTCTGTCCATTGATCTCTGCTGTTTTAAAGTACTTTGAATGAAGATCCATTTCATCGAGAGTTGTCCCCTAGTGATAAACACACATTAACTCTCTCAGATGGACCTTGCAAATGACATGTTACTTCTTGCTACTCCTTTTCCTAATATTGGTTTAATTGTTTCCTAATCACTGTGGAAGAAACAAGCACTGGCTGTTATATTCTGCTCAGACAAGTGGCTCACTCAAATCTGTTTGCTTGTTTTATCTGGGCTTTTTGAGTTTGATTTTACATGGGTGTGAATACATTTAGTGACAGAGAAAATACTTGGAGACAGGCATTGTAAAATAAAATAGGATATAAAATTGTACATGGAGACTTGTGGTTGAATATGCAGGACTAAAATGACAGAAGAAAAGTATACACATTTTTAAAAATCCATAGTAGAACTAGAAGGATGGGAAGGGTACCACCAAAACAACCCGATGGAAGAGAAAAGGAGTTGGAAAGGACTGACAGTGGAAGGAGAACGGATAAAGAACAAAAGGCCATGGGTTATTAGCAGAGTGAGTAATCATAAGGTAGAGCAGTTAAGCCAGGCCCTGCATATCAGAGGGTCTTTATCTGACATTTGAACCTAGGATAATGTTTTATGTACCATCTTTGACTCAGAAATTCTGACAAAGACTCCCAGAGTGAGATGTATGTCCAGTGAGATGGGGCTGTGCCTCAGATAACTTATAGCTTCCAGGAAAGACAAAAAGAGATCACTTACTCAAGGTGAAAAATCCTCCATTTACACATCTTAAAGGAAACTCCACTTAGTCTCCCATCCCCTCCTCCACTCCCTTCTCTTACAAAAACACCGACACTAAGGCACTTATGATCTAAATCTGCACTCATTGCCAAGAGAACATGAAATTTCACCTGGACTGAGGAATTATTCCCCAGCTGGCAACATCGCTCAATTTAAATTTCATCAATAATTATGAACAGCAACCAATAAATACCATACATTTGAAGAAATCTAACCGTGTGAAAAAGAATTTCAAAATACAGTAAATAACAAATTAATGTGTGAGGGAACAGTTAATGCAATAAGCTGAAGGAAATTTATCAAGTTATCACGTCAATAAGAAAGAACAGGCTGCAAAGGAAAGGAAAGAACCAGAACTCTCAAAAACAAAATCCTACTCCTGGGCATATATCCAGAGAAAACTCTAATTCAAAAAGATACACGCTCCCCAACGTTCACAGCAGCACTATTCACAATAGCCAAGACATGGGCGCAACCTAAATGTCCATCAACAGAGGAATGGATAAAGAAGATACATGTATACAATGGAATATGACTCAGCCATAAAAAAGAATGAAATACTGCCATTTGCAGCAACATAGATGGACCTAGAGATGATCATACTAAGTGAAGTTGTCAGAAAGAGAAAGACAAATACTATATGATATCACTTATATGTGGAATCTAAAATATGATACAAATAAACTACAAAACAGAAACAGACTCACAGACATAGAAAACAAACTTATGTTTACCAAAGGGAAAAGGTGGGGAGAGGGATAAATTAGGAGTTTGGGATTAGCAGATACACACTACTATATATAAAAGACAAGGTCCTACTGTATAGCACAGGGATCTATGTCCAATATCCTGTAACAAACCATAATGGAAAAGAGTATGGAAAAGAATATGTACATGTAAATGTATAACTGAATCACTTTGCTGTACACCAGAAACTAACACAACATTGTGAATCAACTATACTTCAATAAAAGAAAGAAAAACATGATTGCCAAACCAAAGTCTAAAATTTAGTAGATGAATGGTCTGCATAGAAGGATGAATACCAATGAAGACTAAAATATGGACTGGGATTACTAAGCCAAGGCATTCTCTCAGAACTGGTTTAAAAAAAAATCAAACATGGGGGGTGGGTATTAAGATACATGACAGATATAACCAGAAAGTCCAACATCTGTTTAGTAAGTGTTCCAGGAAGAATGTAAGAGAGGAAATTACCATATAAGTAATAAGGAATAAATTTCCTGAGCTGAAGAAGGGGCTGACCAGGTAATCAGCTGGGATATTTCATTTGTTCAACAAGTTTTTAGTGACCACCTGTGTCTCAGGCACTATTTTAAATGCAGTGATAAGGAAGACAAACATCACATCTAAATATACCCTGGTGAAGTTATCTGAATTCCAGGTAGTAAAACAAAATGCTAAAGTCTTCTTCTTCTGGCTATGATTGAGTAACTGGTACTGGGCTAGTCTTCCCACAGTAAACAACTAGAAAACTAGACAAAATATATCATCCAACAGATTTTAAGAACCTAGATGCAGATATCCTTAAAATATTGCTAAATCAAACCCTTATCTATGACAATACATTAGATCACAAAAATTAAAAAGAAAATGAGTGAATTAGGTGAGAGAGATTAAACGGTACAAATTTCCAGTTACAAAATAAATGAGTCACAGGGAAATTAACAGCATGGGGAATATAGCTCATAGTTATGTAATAACTTTGTATGGTGACAAATGGTAACTAGATTTATAGTGGTGATTATTTCCTAATGTATAGAAATATTGAATTACTATATTGTGCACCAGGAACTAACATAGTGTTGTAGGTCAGTTATACAAAACAAACAAACAAACTCATAGAAAAAGAGATTTGTGGGGTGCAGGGGAGGAAGAATTGGATGAAGGTGGTCCACATGTACAAAATTCTAGTTACAAGATATATAAATATGGTGATATAATGTACAATATGGTTAATATAATTAACACTGCTGTACATTATATATGAAAGTTAAGAGAGTAAAGCCTGAGTTCTCCCCACAAGGAAAAAATATTTTCTTTTCCTATTGTTTTGTATCTGTATGAGTTAATGCATGTTCACTAAACCTCTTGTGGTAATCATTTCATGATGTATATAAGTCAAATCATTATGCTGTTCACCTTAAATGTATACAGTGCTGTATATCAATTATATCTCAATAAAACTGGAAGAAAAAATATACATATATACACAAATTTAAATTTCCAGGAAATTAAAGTGGCATAGACATATGATCCAGCAATCCCACTCCTAGGCATATATCTGGACAAAACTATAATTCAGAAAGATACATGCACCCCAATGTTCATAGCAGCACTATTTACAATAGCCAAGACATGGAAGCAACCTAAATGTCCATCAACAGATGAATGGTTAAAGAAGATGTAGTATATGTATACAATGGAATACTACTCAGCCCTAAAAAAGAATGAAAATTTCCCATTTGCAACAACATGAATAGACCTAGAGATTATCATACTAAGTGAAGTAAGTCAGAAAGAGAAAGGCAAATACTATATGATATCACTTATACATGGAATCTAAAATATGACACAGGTGAACTTATTTATGAAACAGAAACAGACTCACAGACATAGAGAACAGACTTGTGGTGGCCAAGGGGAAGAAGAGGTGTGGAAGGGATAGATTAGGAGTTTGTGATTAGCAGATGCAAACTATTATAGAGAGAATGGATACACAATAAGGTCATACTACACAGCACAGGGCACTATATTCAATATCCTGTGGTAAACCATAATGGAAAAGAATATAAAAAATAATATATATATATATAGCTGAGTCACTTTGCTGTACAGCAGAAATTAACACAACATTATAAATCAACTATACTTCAATAAAATAAATTTAAAAAATAAAGTGGCATAGAAAATGCTAAAATAGTGAAGAAAAAGGAAAATGTTTATACAAAAAGAAATCAGAACTATATTGACATCATCTGTTAGAACAATAGAGCCATGTCTTGAGTTCTTATAGAATATGATTTTGAACTCATTTCTATCTCAGACAAAATTCTATATGCATTGCCATCTCAATTATGTAAAAATATGCATAGAAAATATCTGAAAAGAAATGTGTGTTGAACGCCTAACCAGTTCCAGTATTAAGGGTTTTAGAAATATTATCACACTTGATCCCCACAGTAGCCCTGCAGCCCTATAAGGCAGGGATTACTCTCTTCTTTATTGGCCAGTCTCACACGGCTGGTGGAGAATAGAGCTGAACTCAAATCCATGCCTTCTTCAGAGGAAGATGTTCGACTGCCCACCTTGTCATTAGATGTGAGGAATTTACACTTGATATTGAGTGACAGATACTCCTGCTGCATCAAATGACCAGTGCCCCCACTCAAAATGGACCCAGTTACCAGCACTCTGGGCCAGACTTCCAGTGGAGCTTGGGAATTTGTGCTTGACAAGAGGAAAACTGACTAAATTCTCAGCATGGTTTGATGTCTTTCTGCTATTGAGAATTAGCAAGATCTCCCTGAAACCTGTTTGTTTCCACTGGGTTTCCTCCAAAGGGATGGCTATCACTGTTAAGTGGCTTTTCCAGGTTCAAGGCAGCATGAATGACTTTTTCAAGCATTCTGATTCCATGCAGAGTCAGCATGTCACGGAATTTGGGCCACTTGACATAATTGGCGGCTTTCTCCTCCCTCCTTCTTTCAGGGTCTGCCAGCAGTAATGTGGCTCCCTTCCGTCTGCCCACATTATCTCTACCATGGGGAATTAAAAACCACTTCACTAGCACAGCTGCTAGAAGTTGGAATAATTAATTAAAATTTAAAATAAAACCATTTACAAGCCTTTGCATCTGAAACTATAGGTGTGGGTAACCCCTCCAAGGCATTGCAACTGATTAGCAGGGAAAGAAAATGTTTTTTTCAAGAGGATATTAGCAGTATAAATGATTTCTTAAGCATATATATAAATAATCAAACTGTAAAAGCTGACATTAAAGCAGAACAATCTTGTTGTGTATAACAATTAGAAATTTATCCAGAGCATCAAGATGGATTCATGTGGGGAAAGTGAGAGATGAGATACTAAATTAAAGACATGGATGAATACAAGTGACAATTCAAAATGATAACTGGCCCATCTTTCCCTTTTATGAGGTGCCCCCCAAATTCTTGGAATAGTCCAGTAAGTGATGGACAGAAACACAGTTTTATGTTTTGATTTTATGAAGCTTCAAATGAGAAGTAAGCAAGCTAATGGCAAGTGTTAGAGACATTTGCCTAGCCACATTTGTTTGCCTAGGTGAGAAAACTAAGATATCTTTCTCAAATCACTGCAGTGACTTTCTCAATTACAGCAAATGATTCATTCCTAGAAACAACCTCGTTGGAAGAGCCCAGATTCACTTTCAACATTTGTATTTTCAGTTCCAACCCACTCAAAACGATGCTCTGATTGATGACCCTGGGACTGCCAGATACGCAAATGCTTTCTGATCTCAGAGACATAGATAGCCACGACCTTCGACAATTGATGACAATATTGCAGTTTCTTGCTTTTCTGAAGCTTGCAGAAGAGAATGAGTAGTCACTGTGCTTGCACTCTTTGTGTATACAATCTCATTGAATTTTCATAACTGCCTTGTGCAACAGGCCTTCCCATATTAACAGACCAAGAAAAAGTCTGAAGAGTTAAGCAACTTGCCCACAGTCACACAGCTGCTCAACTGCACCCTCAGATTTCAAAATGCCTCCATTAGGTCATATCTTCAAGATGTCTCACCAGTAGGGTGAGGTCTCTGTGCTTGTGCCAGTGTGAGATGGTGCACAGGCAGAAATTAGGTCTTTAGTAGTACTTCTGTAGACTGTTCACAGCTGACGATGGGTTCGGTCAGTGTGATATGGTGAAAAGTACCGATTCTGATGGTAACCAACTCAGGGCTTGGTCTAATCACCATCTCTGCTCTGATTCCCTGGCTTTCCCAGTTTAGAAAATGAGAGCAAAAGCAAAATCTTTAGTTCTCCAGAGAGTTTTAACATCCCAAATAAAAATAGAGTGAGAGAGAGAGGGAGAGAGATTATCAGTGAGTCTACCGGAAAAGTCTTTAGTACTGACACATAGAATCACGTAGGTGATTCTAAGGGTTGTGGAGAAAATGAAAGTCCCGTCCGATACATGGATAGTTCTGATGGTAAACAATGGGATGCGAGTAGATCATAAAGAGGAAAGACAATGGGGTTTGCCCGAGGCAGAGGGGAAGGGGACTCATTTATTGTACGTATTCCTCCTGCCAAGGCACTCTCCCTGTGTCATTTCTACATGTATCATCTCACTTCATCTTCATATAACTGGTCTCAGCTGTTCTATAAACTTAGTATGAAAATATAGTGGTAATTCTCTTATTTTTCCAAGTAATCATAGAGTCCTCACCTACTAGACTGGCAAAAAAATCTGATAGCCCTCTCTGGGTCTCCCCATCAATTTCACATACACTGGAAAGAGGTCGGGTTTACGCTGTGTACGTGTGGTGGAGGTGTGGGTGGGGTAGGGAGGTGGCTGTCCAACTTCCACACTTAAGCGGGAAAATCCACGGCTTTCAAACAGTCCACTGCCACCATTGCTCCTCGTGGCCTCACTGCATTGCTTTTCTAAACAACTTCATTAAGGTATAGTTTCCGATCAGGGAATTCATCCATCTCAATTATACACTTTGATGATTTTAGTACCTTTACTAAGTGGTGCAACCATCATCATAAATCAGTTTGAGAACAATTTACACACACACACACACACAAAGATCCCTCATGCCCATTTACAGATAATCATTATTCCCACCCCCAGCTCCAGGCAACCACTAATCTACTTTCTCTTTTCTATCTTTTCTGGATATTTCGGGTAAATAAAATTATATAATCTGTGGTCTCTGTGGCTGTCTTCTCTTTTTCACTTCACATACTGTGTCCGAGGCTCATCCATGATGGAGTATGTGTCCGTAGTTTGTTCCTTTTTATTGTTGAAAAGCATCCCATTGTATGGATAGACGGCATTGTTTTCTATCCATTTACGAGTGTCCACAGACTCGCACATGGATGTTCTTAGCAGCATTACTCACAACAGCTCCAAACTGAAAACAACCTGAATGCTTTTTAAAATTGGTCTACACCTGTGGTTTTCAAGCCTGGATCCACATGATGATTTTGATTTCGTGAGCCTGGGGTAGAGACACATATTGGTTTTCAGAGCTTTCCAGATGATTCTACAGGCCAAGAGAATCACTGTTCTACAGAGTCTAACAGATAACCTTTGTCCCCTCTCTCTACATTGATGTTACTCTTCCTGGATCACTCGTGTGGTTGTTTGATCTCATTCCCTCTGAATTAAGCTTGGCCAAAGATGTCCAGATGTGATCTCCATATTACAGAATTTCATTTGTGTCAGACTTGGGACATCACCCTGCTCCCCACAGAACCCCAAAGCCTCATCCATGTCCTCTCTCAGGATCTGAGGTCAGTGGTTTGCGCTTTGTCTTAAACCTTTAGAATCCAAATGTCTTATACACATCTCCTTTCCTAGAGAATGGGACCACTTGATCTACTTCTCAAGGGAAACTCCAGATCCTACTCCCCTCTCTAGGGATGCTACTTTCTTTCTTTCTTTTTTTTTTTTTTTTTTTGTGGTACGCGGGCCTCTCGCTGCTGTGGTCTCTCCCGTTGCGGAGCACAGGCTCCGGACGCGCAGGCTCAGCAGCCATGGCTCACGGGCACAGCCGCTCCGCGGCACGTGGGACCTTCCCGGACCGGGGCACGAACCCGTGTCCCCTGCATCGGCAGGCGGACTCTCAACCACTGCGGCACCAGGGAAGCCCGGATGCTACTTTCAATGGACCCAAAGCGATTTCTCTCTGAGGGAGCCTCCAGTTGATTCCAAGTTGTCAACTACTATACTGCTAATTAGAGGCCACTGTTATGACCCCAAGGTGTTCTGTACCTCCCCATTTCCTGCTAATTATACATATTTCTTGGTTAATAAGGCAGAGAAAAAAATACATTCAGTGACTGCTGTGTCACAACCTGCATAATCACACCATCATGTAAGTATATTATTATTATCCTTATTTTCAGACATTGATTCCCAGCTAGGTTAACTGGCCAAGGTTATACAGCTGATAATTGCAGATCAACACTTCAACTCAAGTCTTCTTGCCTCCAAAGCCTACGTCACTTTCTGACTTTCTACCACAATTTGCTGGCTTCTCTCCATCCTGCTTCTTTGCAGAGCAAGGATTTCCACATTCCCTTTAAAATGCGATTTAATTTTAAATACATTCTTGCAAAAGCTCATTCTATCTGCCTCATTTTCTCCTTTCCTTCCTCACTCCCCTAAGAGAGAGTCATTAGGAAGGTACAATTCTGTTTCTAAATCTGCTTTGCCTTGTACATAAAGGTCTCCTTCCCAAAACTCAGTGCGGGTGCATTGGAGAGTTGCAATGATGTCCTGACACACTCACTCCCCGTTGTGTCTGTAGAATCTTATAGCCTTGAGTAACACATCAGCCCAATGCTACAAAGTCCCACTCCTTGTCCCAGCCAGGCTGCAGCCTACAGACCCTCACCATTGGGGGAAATGTCAATTAAAGGCAAATTGTATTTTTCATCAAATAAACAGTTGGATTTTGTTGGAGTCTTGTGGGCAAGGCAGGGCATTGCTCCATTTAAGGCCTTATCAGAGCCCAGCAAACACTTCCTTCCCATGTAGCTGGTTTAAAATTTTCTGTAGCAGGTCAAGTGATGATAATTGGGTCAGCCTCTCAGGGTCTCGTGCCAATGCCCTTGCATCCAACTAACTTTTGGCAAATGTCTGCCTTGCTGCTGAGGTGGGGTGAGGGGAGCTTTTTAGAGGTCAAATCTCATCCGTCTACAGTTGATTGAAGGGGCATGGATTTTGGTAGCTTGGACCTGGGATAAAATCTCAGATCCCCTAACTTACAAGGTATATGGCCTTGGGCAACTTCTATCACCTCTTTGAGTCACAGCTTCCCACCTACTTCTACAGATTTAGTTCAGTCATTGCCTCCTTTATTCTTTCTCTTCATCCATTCTGCCTCAAAGATATCACCCCCAGGACTTTTGCATGTACTGTTTTCTCTGCCTAGAACATGCACAGAATATTAGAGCTGAAGGAGGTCATTGTGCCTCCCTCCTTCCTTTTATAGATGAGGAAACAGAAGTACAGAGAAGAGAAGTGACTTTTCCAAAATCACACAGTGAATCAATAACAGAAGAGTATAATTGGCAGAGTCCCACTGTTAAGAGAACAAATAGAGGGTCAGGCAGGTGAGACAGGCTGGGACCTGGGACCTGGGACCCTTAGCTGCAGTGCTTGCACCTGGGTAAAGTCTCCTCAAGCAACAAAATACAAAGAAACCATAAGGGACTAAAAATAACTGCACCCACAGTTGGGGCAAATTATGAACAAGATGATAAAAAAGACCCAAAACCCAACTGCCAATTCTGAGGAGTTGGGAGCAAAAGCAGGGTGTCTGTGCATGCTCCCTGCACATAGCACCACCAAGGGGTGGACAGACCACCTAAGACACCCCTCCACCCAAGCCCTGGACCAGCCGCGACCCTCATCCCATGTAAGGAACTAGCTCGTCTCCCCAACCCCCTCAGGGAGCGAGCAAGGGAACATGTTACTCGTTTTCACTCCTTTCTGCTGCAGCATGAATCCCAATAAAGCCTTGCCTGAATTTCCTGTTTGGCCTCTTATCAATTTCTATTGATTAAGGAATCCAAGAACCCTGGTGGGTAACACAGGTAGCTGGGAGAGCATAAACATCTGCATCTTATGAAAAGTACTTTCTATTTATGACCACCAGGAGTCTAAGCATTCTTGGATACATGGAGAAAGAGCCCTTGCTGTATATGCCCCAGAGGGTAAGTATTGCGTTTCCCATTTTACATAAAGTGAGGTTTAGAGAGATTGGTTAGCATTTTCAGTAGACACAGCTGGTAACTGACTGAGCTAGGATTTAATCCAGGGCTCTCTGCTGTCTTCTTTCCTTATACACCCTAGAAGGTACAGCACCCCTACCTTGCTTTGCTTTCAAACATTCATAAGCTTATTCCCCTCTCAAGGATCAGCTCAAATTCACCACCTCCTGAAACCTTTCTTGGTACTTTTTCCTGAAAAGACTTCCCTCCTTCCTCTGCCACCACTGCACTTTAGTGTGGCATTCTGAAGCTCTCCTAACTCCATGTTATAGTTATTTCTTTTTTTTTTTTTTTTGCGATATGCGGGCCTCTCACTGTTGTGGCCTCCCCCGTTGCGGAGCACAGGCTCCGGACGCGCAGGCTCCGGACGCGCAGGCTCAGCGGCCATGGCTCACGGGCCCAGCCGCTCCGCGGCATATGGGATCCTCCCAGACCGGGTCACGAACCCGTATCCCCTGCATCGGCAGGCGGACTCTCAACCACTTGCGCCACCAGGGAGGCCCTTATAGTTATTTCTTGACCTGGATGTTTCCACCACTTGACTGTTGCTTTTTGAGGACCGAGACCATGTATTAACTTCCACATCTGTCCATTACAGACACATAATAGCTATACCTAGAGCTGATAATAGGTATATAGGTATAACTGGTATTATGTATCCAGGTGGGCACATAATAGGTATTCAGCAAATACCTGCTGACCGTGTCACAAAGCTAGTCATGGTGGTTTTCTCCAAGAGTTGTGATTTATTCTGGCTGCAAGTTGACTTTTTCTTGTTAAAAGATGCCCAGGATTGATATGAAGACATTTTAGCTCACTAAGAAGGAAATATCACAAGGAACTGGGCCCACCATAGGAAAAAGGAAAACATGCTGACATTGAAGATGGAAACCAGACCATAATGCTACAGAGAGAGGTTCGTTCATTTTCTCCTGAACATGGAGAATATTATGTGCTGATAAGCAACAGGCAAAGCGTGAGTGTTTCAAAGAGAAAAATTTTCATTGAACATAAGGAATGGCTTGTTCATCTCCACATTCTAAACATCTCTCCAACCCCTACCTCCACCCTCAATGTCTAGCACAAAACACCCATTCAATCCCAATTGAACTGGGAGAGTTTCAGGAGGAGAATGAGTAAGGGGGATGTGTGGGGTCCTTGAACACCTCCCCCTGTAGATTTATGTAGCAGCTGCATCCCCTCTGGCTCCCGGGTACTGTAACCCTTTCTCTCTCTGCTCATGCTTTCCTGCTGAAATCCTTTGGACACAGGGATCCTCTGAGTCACAGGAATGTCTGTCCTAACACTTGGAAGAACAGTGCTAGGTGCCCAGTCATGAAAGACTGGGAAATAAGAGAAGCACCCCCACGCAACGGACCAAATACCGAGCCGAAATTCTCACAACCACCTGCAGGGTCCCCTTTTAACAGATAAGGGAGCATGATCAGAAAAGTAAACAGCATTCCCTGGGACACAGGGAAGTTAAGCAAGGAACAGATCCAGGTTGGTCAGACTCACTACTAACAGCTTAGAATAATCCAGCAAATGGATTCCATCATTTACTTAACTATTCCCCCTCTTGTTATACATTGAGATTGCATTCTCCTTTTCACCATTGTAAACAACACTGAAAGGAACTTTTTTAATACAAAAAGCTTTGGCTGGGGCCTCCCTGGTGGCGCAGTGGTTAAGAGTCCGCCTGCCGATGCAGGGGATACGGGTTCGTGCCCCGGTCTGGGAGGATCCCATATGCCGCGGAGCGGCTGGGCCCGTGAGCCATGGCCGCTGGGCCTGCGCATCCGGAGCCTGTGCTCCGCAATGGGAGAGGCCACAACAGTGAGAGGCCCGCATACCGCAAAAAGAGAAAAAAAAAAAAAAAAGCTTTGGCTGCATTTAGGATTGCCGCCTGAGAGGCAGAATTGTTGAAGCATGTGTATTTTTAAGGATCTTGATACACATGGCCAAATTGCCTTCCAAAGGGGCTGTATGAACTCACATGTTCTCCAGCAGTGCGTGAGAGTATCAGTTTTACCACACCCCCATCAGTTTGGGTATTCTGTTTTTTTGGAAAGGTTACACATTTGCTAGCTGAAAATAGTACCTCCATTTTAATTTGCATTTCTCTGATTACTAGCAAGGTTGAACATTTTCCATATGTTTTTCAAGCCATTTTGTTTTCTTTTTGTGATTTTTATTTTCCTGTCTATTTTAGCTTTCAGGATCTTAGTGATTTTCATAATAATTTTATAAGCCCTTTTATGTTAAGAATATCAAGCCTGGGTTTGTCATCTTCAGTTAGAATATTGTCCCATTTTGCTTCCTTTTAAAAAATTTTAAACCAAAGACTTTCAAAATATATAATTAAGTACATCAATCTTTTGTTTTGTGATATTATCCACCCATATTGTCTCTGTCTCTGCAACTTGATAAATGTTCGATTTTATTTTGTTCTGGTGCTTGTTTTTACTAAAAATGTTAAGGCTTTGACTCTATCTGAAAGGTTTATTTTTTCTTCTTTTTTCAGTGTTATATCTGACGTGAGGGATCAACCTGAGTTTTTGCCAAATTGCTGACCAATATTTCTCCCAGCAGTGTGTACTGAATAATCCCTTGGCTTCCCCATGGCTTGTTATCGTATATTAAAGTCTTATTCCTGAGAGTTATTAAGGTCTTTTTTTTTTTTGGCTGCATTGGGTCTTCATTGCTGTGAGTGGGCTTTCTCTAGTTGCAGCGAGCAGGGGCTACTCTTCGTTGCAGTGCACGGGCTTCTCATTGCAGAGCACGGGCTCTAGGTGTGCGGGCTTCAGTAGTTGTGGCTCACGGGCTCTAGAGCGCAGGCTCAGTAGTCATGGCACATGGGCCCAGTAGTTGTTGCTCGCAGGCTCTAGAGCACAGGCTCAGTAGTTGTGGCGCACAGGCTTAGTTGCTCTGTGGCATGTGGGATCTTCCCAGACCAGGGCTCGAACCCATGTCCCCTATATTGGCAGGCGGATTCTTAACCACTGTGCCACCAGGAAAGTTCAGTTATTAGGGTCTTATGCCTTCCCTTTGCTGAGTTATACTGAGACAGGCTGGGACCTGGGACTCTTGGCTGCAGTGCTTGCACCTGGACAAAACATCCCCTCGAACAACAAAATACAAAGAAATTATAAGGGACTAAAAATAACTACATGTGTGTGCAGTTGGGGCAAATTATGGACAACAAGATACAAAAAACCAAACACCCAACTGCCACTTTTGAAGAGCTGGGAGCAAAAGCAGGACTGCGCATGCCCCCCACATACACCACCACCAAAGGGGTGGGCAAGGCACCTAAGACACCTCTCAGGCCCAATCTGTGGCCCCGCCCCTACCCTCACCCCATATCAGGAATCAGCCTACCACACCCCTCGGGGAGCGACCAAGGGCATCTGTTACTTGTTTTCACTCCCCCCTGCTGCAGCAGTGGCCCCAATAAAGCCTTGCCTGAATTTCCTGTCTGGCCTCTTATTAATTTCTATTGATTAAGGAAGGCCAAGAACCCTGGTTGATAACAATACAAGTGCCACGCAGATGTCCTTTCTTCTCTCTGCTCCACCCACTACCACCTACTCAGTGCCCCCCACCAGCAGGGTCCTCAGAGCTATCCTTGGACTTCCAGACAAATAGTTTTCCATCCCCAAAGTTTTCTGTAAAGTATTTGCAATGCTTGCCTATCTTCCAGGAGGCCTAGAGCTCCCTGAGCAATTCCAACTGGGAAACAGCAATAGCCAATGCCTGTGGGAAGGCAGCTTGTGTGTTTGAACCTGGCAACATTGCCCCCATCAAAGCTCTCTCTCCCTCTAGCCTGGACAAGCCTCAAGGTGGGAACAGCCTATAGGGGATTCTGAGAAGCACTGCAGGCTCTGAGAATCACAGAATCCTCATTTTAGTCCAAGATTAAGAAAAGAACTCACCCCCCTATAAGAGAACTAAATTCTTATCTTGCCAAAGAGAGAAATCAGTAAATAACGTCTGGGGAAAATTAGTCAAGAAATAGTAATCTGTGCATATTTAGAAATATAGAGCTAACCATTAAAAATCTTTGCCCCTGCAAAGGTACCCAAGAGGGGAGAACAGGACACATGGGGAAAGAGGACCTCTGATTTTCCTTACAAAGCTGATTGATATTTTTAACTCTGTGCATGAAATTGCTTTGTTATAAAATTAACATATCTTAAAAAGCATCCACTGAACATGGCAATGCAAAAACAATACAAAACAAAATATGCACCTACTTTCTTATCTGATGTCTGGTGAGCAGAACTGAATCATTCTTTTCTGATCCCATATCTTAAGAACAGAAATTCTCACCACCCAAGCCTGCAGATGGAGATGAATGAGATTTTAGAAGATTGATTGCAATGTGAATTGGTGGCCAAGACACTCAGGATGTTGGCAATGATTTTTTAAAAGTAAAATCCTCTAAAGTTGCTTGCTTTTGTTTGATTATCTTTTGCCTAGAAAGGAGTAGTTTCTGTCTGCCATCCTAAACTTGCACTCTTGGAGAGAAGGGCCAGATATCTTTAGTTTCTATATCCTCAGCATATATCACATGGTTTGATGCTATGTATATGCTTGATGAATATTTGTTGAATAAATAGGTGGACAGGATAGAATAGAATTCCCTTGGGTCTCAGGAAGTCAATGTGTCCACTCCCTTTCCTCCACGTGGAAATACATTAAAAACTCCTATGACAGAGATACATCTTACCTCTGTTCTGGGTCTAATATAGACAGGGTGCTGCAAGCGCTAAAGGAAACTAACGTATTTGGGGAAGGAGGGAGCTGAGAAATGAGGCTGAAATTCACCAGAGTGCTATGGATTCCAGAATCAGGAATTTGGACTTTTAAGGATATTTCATGAAAACCAACACATTCTGGTTGTGATCACCTGTGTAGGAGCTCAAGCTGCCTCACGTCAATTTACAGCTGGTATCAACCCCATTCTTTTATGGTTCTGAGCACATCAGGACCAGTTTTCCTCACTGGATGATTGACAGCCTGTTGTTTTGCCAGATTGTTTGAGGGCATTAGAGGGCGGTGAGGGTGTTGGTTTCCTTTCACTCTGAACCTCAGAGGGAACTCGTAGCTCTTATCTTCATTTTCTGAGTCTCTGTAGAGGGACCCTACCTGGGATGGCTGATTTAATTAATGCCTCTGTTTTCTATCTCCAGCCTTTGAAGCTGTTGTCATGTTGTTGGAGTGAAAGCTGCACAGTGACACCCCTGTGGGTTGCACCTGCCAGAAAACTCCCATCCACTGTTATCCTCAGCCACAGAAACTGGAGGCAAGGCAAGAGATGTTTTGATCTTGAGGATGTTTATATCTCATCCTGAGAGAGTTGACCACAGATGAGTTTGAATCTCACTCACTTCCATTTCACAATTTTATTTGTCATTCGTCCCAAACTCATGAAAGCCCTGGTCACCAACCCATATCCATTCATGATCATGTGGCCTCAGCACATGGCATTGGGTAGACAGGTGACACCATTAACCCACCAGCTTCTTCCTATATGAAGTTAGAAAGTGTTGAAAACAGAGCATTTGGATGATAAGAAAGGGTATAGTGAATGTCACCACAGTGCAAGGATTTGGATGCCCCAAATTTCATTCCTGTTCCACTTCAGAGTAAATCCTCAGTCTCCATGAGTTTGGAGAGATCTGGTGAGAGTTTTGGGCTCTGGAGTTAGGAGGAACCTCAGTTTGAACTGAACTCTGAAACGAATCCAGGCTGGGTTAGATTCCTCTCCTATGGACTCCCAAAGCACCTTAAACTTCCCCATTCAGAACATATCACATTTTACCACGAGACTCCTGAAGAGCATGGAAAATAAGTTTTGTTTGTGAAAAAGTAGAAGAGAAGGGAACCAACTCTTATTGAGAACCTATTATATGCCATATGCTTTGCAAATCTATTTCTAATCCTCAAAGTAACCTTGAAATATTTCCACTTCTATTCCCATTTCTTGGCTGGAGAAACAAATACCCTGGAAAGTTCAGTGACTTGACCAAAGACACACAGTTAATAAGTGGCAGTGGCAGTCCTGAAAATTAGTCTGCCCAATAATTGTTTCTACTGGCTGATTCCCTAATGAACCTGAAATTGTATTTATTCGGAATCTTCTGTGTTCTGACTCTTGTAGGTAATCAAAGTTTTACTGTCTCCCAGTGGGGTCATAGGGGAAGAACACTAAGTTTGGGAAGAGGATGGCAGATGGTGTCAGGAGCACTAAATTACATGGCCTCAGGGATGCTAAGATTTCCTAGGCAAATTCCAACCACTTGGAATTAAGAAATTGCACATTTTTTTTCCATTTGCAAAGCTATCCATGAACACAGGGTGTGCTGAGCAGTCTGGTCATGGTGTTTTTATTTGCAGAGGACTGCTTTCAAAATCTCAGAGTTCTTTGCAAAGAAAATGGCAAACACAGGTTTAAGTCACCAATAAAATTAAGTGTTTAAACTAGGTTTTCCTACAAAAAGCACATAATGGGCAGATTTCAGATTTCATCAGCTTCAAGTAGCACAGAAGGAAGTCTAAAACATTAAGGCGAGAGAAAGCATTCCAACTCTAAAGGTCAAGTTAAGGGCTTTTACAAGCAATGTTTGATTCCAGGTGAACACGCATATAGAGGTGGTAACATCTGCAAAGACATCTGGATTGTTCCTCAGAAGCACAATATTTAAATTGGTGGAAATGACACCTGGGGGGAATGATCTTTGCTAGCATCCTTCTTGCTTTACAAAAAGGAATGATCAAAATAATATAATATTGTAAAGGTAAAATATCACATTGTCAGATCAAGAGACCTGAACCCTAGGTAAAATGATGGTGGTGGTGGTGATGCTGATGCTGATGATCGCATGACTGTTGAGCATGTGTCACACACCAGATATTGTCCTAGTCACCACCCTTGAGTGTTATCTATTTAACATCTTGTGAGTCTGTTATTATTAGCCCAGTCTTAGTGATGAGGAAAGAGAGTTGCAGAAGTTAAGTAACTGGCCACGTAATTAATAAGAGGTAGACCAGATGCAACTTGGACCAACCAGCTTAATAACATTCAATTACCCTATGCAATATCTCCAAAAATCAATCAATTCACTTTCCAGGGTGATAATAAAGCACATCTTATCAGCAGCAACACAGAAACAAAACATTGTCTAGAAAGGTTACCACATCAAAGGCCAAAGTCTTCATCCAACAGAGAATGTGATGTCCCAGGAGGCACAGAAGCACAGACTTCTCATCTAATCTCTGTTCCTTAAAAACTTCCTAAATGCACAGAGGTTCTTTGGCAGATCATTTGTACCCTGGCGTCATTTCTAGAGTTGGAGTTCTTTTTTTTTTTTTTTTGCGGTACGCGGGCCTCTCACTGTTGTGGCCTCTCCCGTTGCGGACGGAGCACAGGCTCCGGACGCTCAGGCTCAGCGGCCGTGGCTCATGGGCCCAGCCGCTCCACAGCATGTGGGATCTTCCCGGACCAGGGCACGAGCCCGTGTCCCCTGCATCGGCAGGAGGACTCTCAACCACTGCGCCACCAGGGAAGCCCGAGTTGGAGTTCTTAATAGCAGGCTCAAGGGATCCAGAGGGCAACATACGAGCATCAAGAATCCATGAATTCCCGGGCTTCCCTGGTGGCACAGTGGTTGAGAGTCCGCCTGCCGATGCAGGGGACATGGGTTCGTGCCCAGGTCCGGGAAGATCCCACATGCCGCGGAGCAGCTGGGCCCGTGAGCCACGGCCGCTGAGCCTGTGCGTCCGGAGCCTGTGCTCCGTCCGCAACGGGAGAGGCCACAACAGTGAGAGGCCCGCGTACCGCAAAAAAAAAAAAAACAAAAAAATACATGAATTCCCTATGACTATATCAAATATATTGTGTGTGTGTGTTTTCTGGGAAAAGGGTCACATCAGGTGCTCCAAGAGGTCTAAGACATCCTCCATACCACCACCAAAGGGAGGTTTTCAGTGCCTAGGTCTTTCAAACCACAAATTGTCCTCTGTGCTTAGTGAGTCCTGGACTATTCCCTGCTCAGAAAGGCAACAAGGTGTACTAAAAGTAGCATTCTTTCATTTAATCACTCATTCATTCATGTATTTATCCATTGCCTTACTTTACACCCTGCCCTAGGCAATGGGACTTCAGTGACAAATTCATTTTTAAGGAGCTCCTAGACTAGCAGAAAGAAAGATACTTAAGCAGATGATTATAAAAAGGGTTATAATGTCAATAATAGATATTTACAGGCCACAAGGAGGAGCATCTAATCCAGGCTGAGAGGGTTGGGAAGATTCTGATCTGAGTCTTAAATAATGAGTGCGGTTAACCAGATGTAGAAGGAAAGGCATTCCAGGCAGAGGAAAGAACCAGGCCCGGTAGGAGGAAACAGGATGGTGGATACACGGGGGAACTTCCAACAGCCTGATTCTCCCAGAACATGAGAAGGTAGAGGATGAAGATTAGCCTGGGGAGGGTGCAGGACAGGCTATGGAAGTTGTTATATGACCCATCTTTACCCTACAGGGAGGAGACCCCATTAAAGGGCTTAAACAAAATTGTAGGTAATATAGCTGCAGTATGGAGAGTAGGTTGAGAAAAACTTGGTATATTAGCCCAGGCACGAAGTAATGAAAACTTATACAAAGCTAGTGGTTGGGTCATTCCATAGTAGACTTGGATCACATCTTATTCTGTCTTTTCCATCACTTGTCCCAGACCTACTACAGATATCGACAGGTGCTCAAGTAGTATAGGTCAAATGAATAAATTAATAGGAAGGATGGAGAGGTGGATATCATGTTTGAGAACTATTTTGAGCATTAGAGTGGCAGGAACTGGAAACTGACTGGACATGGAAAGTGAAGAAGAGGGAGATTGAGGCAGCTTCTAACAGCACAAGCTTTGGAGTCAGCCAGACGTGGGTGTAACTTCTATCTTCTGAACTCGAATGGTGCTTGTTTGGGACAACACCTGTAGGAATGGAAGATGGTGGTGATGGTTTAATGTGGGCTGTCCAAGAGATAGAATAATCCTTTGTATGTATATGAAAAAGAGAGAGAATGAGAGAAACAGAGAGACAGAGAAGAGAGATAGAGTTCCAGAGATGGAAAGCCAGAGAAGAGAAACAGAAAGAGACTAGACTAGACAGAAAGAGAATTTTAGAAAGAAAGAAAGAAAGAGAGAGGGAGGGAGGGAGGCAGGGAAAGAAAGAAAGAAAGAAAGGAAGAAAGAAAGAAAGAAAGGAAGGAAGGAAGGAAGGAAGGAAGAAAGAAAGAAAGAAGAAGGAAGGAAGGAAGAAAGAAAGAAAGAAAGAAAAGTTAAGTTGAAGGAGAGGAACAGAGGTGAAAAAAGAATATGGAGGAAAAAGATACAGGAAGGGGCAGAACCAGAACAGAGGAGGGGAAGAAAAAGGACGGGAGAGCCAGGAGTTTTAATGGGTGTCAATAATGCTTTTGACCTGGTACAGCCAGGTATACAGGTGTGTGGACACTCAGAGCATAAGCAGAGACAGAGAAAGAAGAGAAAAAGCAAAATGATATGGTACAGATGAACCGGTTTGCAGGGCAGAAATAGAGACACAGATGTAGAGCACAAACATGTGGACACCAAGCGGGGAAGGTGCTGGGGGGGTGTGTATGATGAATTGGGAGATTGGGATTGACATATATACACTAATATATATAAAATGGATAACTAATAAAAACCTGCTGTATAAAAAAATAAATAAAATTCAAAATGATAGAGGCCCCTGCTGGGAGGAGAGGGAACAGACCCGACTTCTCTCTTGCTATGCAGACAATCCCCGCTCACACCTGATCCTCTGTTACCCAGTATTAGTCCGCTGATCCATCACAAGACCACGTTGCCTCTGCGTGCAGCTGCTCAACAAGATGACTGGCACTTAAAAATCCCAGAGGGGACTGTTCCTTCCTTTGCAAAAGTCTGGTTCTCTCACTTTGCCCCCAAGTTGTCCACTGAAGATTTGCTGGGAAGCCCCAGTGACAGCTGAAGATTGACATCACATCAGGAGGATTTACTCCAAGATTCTGTTCAATTCTGGGCGAGATTTTTAGCCAGACCAAGAGGTCCCTTTCTGGAAAGAACATCGTGGTAATTGCTGACAGTCCCCTGTTCCACAGATGGAAGAGTTCAGAAATAACAGAATAATGAATAAGCAATCAGTCAATTCTTGGGTCTGCTTTTACTGTCCTTCTAATGGGATGTCTCAGAGTCTCCTGGGATTCCCTAAACTATAGCACTGTTCCCAGAGAGACCAAGAAACCAAGGCTGAAGACATAATAACTCATAACCAACATCCTGATTGGAACGGATGGCCATTCCGGAAGTGGTGACAAGCTGTCTTGTCTTATCTTCTCTCTCCCCAAGATCCCCTGTGAAGGCTAGACATGAAAAGTTCCTGACCAGAGAATAGACTTTATTCTGAATCCCAGGTCTGCCCTTCCCTAGCTGTATGGCTGCAAGCCAATCACTTCACCAGCTGAGCCTCACTTTCCTCCTCTAAAATTAGGGTAAATAGTTTCCACCTCATATGATTTTTGTGAGGACTGGTGCTAATGTATGCAAATTGCCTGGCACGTAGTAGACTTTCAATAAATGATAGCTATTAGGATTATTATGATGGAGGGCATCTTTGGCGAGGATGCAAAGCCCGGCAGCCTGGCAAAGAAGGAGCCAGAGCCACAATTTGAAAACTACCACCAAAGTGTGCAGTAGCCCTAATCAGAATTCTCACTAAGTTCTGGTAATGAGAAATGTGCAAGAAGACACTTTTCAATCTCCCAAGAGAAAACAGGAAGTGGGAGGATTTTTAAAAAGTGAATTGTAACTTTCAATGGCATCTCATTTTTGTCTTCTTAATCTTAGGGAGTGTCAGGAGAAATTGAATGACACCCCTCTTCTGTGCTCACCTTTTGACCTAATGGGGGTGTTTCATAATACTCTTGTCTAAGGATAATTAGTGCCCAAGTGGATGTATTTCCCTGCCAGCTTGAGAACTGAAGGGCCCTTGAAATAACTGAATACGTTACAGGAGGGAGCATGGTGTGGGCAGCGGGGTTTGGCCTGTAATGTTCTTTTTTGGTGGTGTCTTTTTTTTTTTTTTTTGCGGTACGCGGGCCTCTCACTGTTGTGGCCTCTCCCGTTGCGGAGCACAGGCTCCAGACGCGCAGGCTCAGCGGCCATGGCTCACAGGCTCAGCCGTTCCGCGGCATGTGGGATCTTCCCGGACCGGGGCATGAACCCGTGTCCCCTGCATCGGCAGGCGGACTCTCAACCACTGCGCCACCAGGGAAGCCCCTTGGTGGTGTCTTTGACTGATTTTGGTACCAGGGTGATGGTGGCTTCATAGAATGACTTTGGGAGTGTTCCCTCCTCTTCAATCTTTTGGAAGAGTTTGAGAAGGATCAGTATAAGTTCTTTGTATGTTTGGGAGAATTCTCTAGTGAAGCCATCCAGTCCTGGACTTTTGTTTGCAGGCAGTTGGGTTTTGTTTTTTTTTTTTTTGAAGTATAGTTGATTTACAATGTCGTGTTACTTTCTTCGGTACAGCAAAGTGATTCAGTTATATATATATATACTTTTTTATATTCTTTTCCATTATGGTTTATCACAGGATATTGAATATAGTTCCAACAGGGAGGTTTTTTTTTAAAATTACAGATTCTATTCTACTAGTGATCCGTCTGTTCAAATGGTCTTTTTCTTCTTGATTCAGTTTTGGCAGGCTATATGTTTCTATAAACTTGTTCATTTCTTCTACGTTGTCCAGGTGGGCCTGGGTGAGAGATTCAGGATTAAGGTTGTAAATGACAGAATGCCTCTAGAGAACCTTTTATATGAGGTTTGCCATGTGATATTGGTACAAAGTAGAAGCTTCAAGGTAGTTCTTTTAGGAAGTGATTCTAAGGAAAAGGAGGAGGGGCTGGGAAAAGGAAACAGGAAAGGAGGAAAAGCCAACAGTAGAGGGCTTCATGGACCTGAAAACCACTGAGAAGGTAGGCTCCAGCCCACTAGGACCCCTGGGGAGCTGATAGAATGCGCTCAGAATTGTCTGCCCAAGGGACGGAAGTGAGGAATAGGCACCACCAACTCCCATCCCATTGGTCAAGGTTTGGCTCGTGGGGTGTGAGCCCCTCACACTTCCACCATTGCACATGCTTCAGAATGACCGGGCTGGTTCCTGACACTGTCCTACCCGATGGAGGCAGGAAGTCGCTGGGACAGAACCTAAAAGCTCTACAGCTCACCTGGGCCAGGTGTTCCCTGGGTAGACCTGGCCAGCTGCCACAGCTGCAGCTCAGATAAAACCAACTGACCAAGAGGAAGTGAAGTGGGAATTAAGTGGTGTGTGATGTAGAAGGTGCAGCAAGGGGCTGAAGTGTTCACTTGAACATTCTCGGTCTGAAGTCCCTTTGCCTCTGAGAATAGAGAGGTGGGACCTTGGGGGCGATGCGACCTCATGCACAAGGCCATCATCTTTGATTCTTAGAATTTTGCCATCTGCCATTTCAACGGTTCCCGACAGAAATCCTGCAGAATACAGGGCGGGGGTGAAAAGTCCTATTGTGCAGACAAGGAAAGATGCTCAGAGGCTTTCCACAACTACATTGGTGTACTGGGGGGAGAGCCAAGCCCAGGTGTGTAGAAGTGACTCTCCAACTGTGGTCCATCAACTACCCACATAAGAATTCCTAGTGTGTTTCTTAAAATACTGATGCCAGGGCCTCCAGACCTACTGAATTATGATATTTGAGTCTGAATACTGTCTTATACAAGTCATGAGAGTTTCCCTCTCCACCCAGAGCAGCTGCCCTGAACTTCACAATAAAATGGTACCTGGGTTCCAGCCAACAGAGTCTGTTTCCAGGGCCCTGAATCAAGATCTTTCTCAAGCCCAAAGCTACTCATCCTCCAGAATCCTGGAATGAAAAAAAAGCTGCTTGTTCTTATAGAAGCACCTCATGGGTGCCATTCCAAGCCTGAGGCCCAATGTGGGGAGGAGTCAGAGATTTTCAAAAGCAGAAATCCTGGCCACAAGGACTAGAGCAGCCCTAAAAGATCACAGCCTCTATATCATGAGGATGACGAAACAACATCCAAGATCACACAGCGAGTTTCAGTGCTAGAATTAAAACTATGAATTGCCTGATTCCTACACCACTGCACTTGGGAGTCCACCCATCTGCCAACCAGGAGGGAAATAACCTCTTGTCCAGACCCTGCCCCCACCCCCAACCCCCATCCACCCCCAAAGTAATGAGCCACATATTCTATTTGTCAGTCCCCAGGGCTGCCCACTCGGGGGTGCTAGATTCACTCTCCTCCCCTCCCACCTTCCCCACGCCCAAGCTTTAACTGAAGCTCTGGATGGTTTTCTGTTATCCCCAAGTCACTCTCTGTCACACCTGAGGGTCTGTGTTGAACTGAATCTCCCAGAACTTCACAGACTCTGCAACCTTCAGAAGGGCCTTGGAAAATAACAGCAGGAACTTCACAGGGCAGAAGGTTGGATATTGTCCAGTTGAAAGAAAAACTAGGTCTGTGTGGTA
This sequence comes from Mesoplodon densirostris, assembly GCF_025265405.1. Lineage (NCBI taxonomy): Eukaryota > Metazoa > Chordata > Mammalia > Artiodactyla > Ziphiidae > Mesoplodon > Mesoplodon densirostris. The sequence goes on from NC_082676.1 coordinate 56,104,003, forward strand.
GGAGGATGCAAGACAGTAACGGAGAGAGAAAGTGAAGGAGGAAGGAAGTGGGGTGGAAGGAAGGAGAGAAGGGACAACATCAAAAAATAAAACAGAGAGAGGGAGACAGAGAAAGAGAGAGGGAGAACGTGCAAGGAAGGACAGAGTCCGTAATGTGTATGTCAGCCTCCTGCACTCGGTGCCAAGATCTTGGGAGGCAGGACCTGTGTCTGATTCGTTTCAGGGTACCAAGGCTTAGCCCTGAGCGGACATAGAGCAGCTGCTCAGTAGATACGCCGTCAAAGCAATCAGTAAACATGAAGACATCTCAGCCTAGAACAAGCCTAGGGGAAGTGTATCATTATTCCTAGTTTATAAATGAGAAACTTTAAGTCAGAGAGGCCGAATCAGTGGCCCGAAGTCACACGGGCTGTAAAAAGCTAGCCTGAGGTTCTCTCTTAAACCAGGCTGACCCCAAAGCTATGCCCCAATGCCTCCCATTAGCCAAGTTTGGACAGATAAATTCTCCAAACTTCCTGTGTTTATAAACCAAGGAAAACTCATCTTACTTATTGGGGTGAGTTGGGCCAGGACTAATGCCCTCCAGAAGTCAGAAAAGGGAGGTATGACCGACAGAGTTGGTGCTTCACCCAGATGGCTTCATAACCCCTTTCCTATTTCCATGCACCTCTCTTCCAGATTCCGTGTGCCTTTGATTCTAACTTCCAGCACCTGAGACCCTCTATGGAGGCATTCCCTGGGGCTACTGGTACCACTTTCCCCTCACATGCAGTGAGCCAGAGTTCCTGAGGTTGCCATCCCTTTGGCTAATGATTGGCAGGTGTAAGAATGAAAGAATGAAAGCCCAGCTTCTGTGCTTGGGGTTGGTGCAAATTCTGAGGCGCGTACACACCAGAGTACACTCCATGGGACATTCCCTGAAATTGCATCCTTGTTTGGCTTCTTCCCCTTGTGTCTAACATCTACCATTCCCTTCCAGTTCCTCCTGGGATCCCCTTGTACCTTGAACGTGAATCCTTGTCTTGGGATCTGTTTCTGGGGATCCTAACATAAACAAAAGGCAAAAACCAAGTTGGTTTCCAATGAGTAGGAATCAACAATAAGCAAGTGCATCCTATTAATAATAGCTCCAATTTTTTGAGCATCCACCATGATTGAATGTTTCACACAGCTTATCTCAGATGCCCAAATAACATTGCAAGGTAGGTCTGACTGAGTTCATTTTAGAGATGAGAAAACCTAGGTTCTGAAAAAGCTCAGTAATTTCCCCAAGGTCACATAGCTTGAGGTGCTAGGGAGGAAATATGAAGCCTAGGCTATCTGACATCAAGACTTTCCTCTATCCATGATGTCTCCCTAGATGGTACTTGCTTTTCCATTTGTCCATCTTCCATCTTCCTTTGGTTTTAAGGGGAAGTGATGGTGGCAGAAGGGATCCTTGTATCCTCAAGACCTAGTATAACACTTGGCACATAGTAGGTGCTCTGTATTTGTTGAGTGAATCTGAGGTGCTCTGAGAAGAACCGAACTCTCAGAAGTCTGTAAATTTTCCCCCAAATTTTGTTGACTCAGTTTGAGAAAGTATTGTGTACCCATGAGGCAGATACACGTAGCAAAAATGAGACCCAGGGTAAAGGCTTTAAGACCTACATGGCGTTAACTTTTGGTACCCTGAATCTGGGGATTCCACTGACACCCAACCTGTAGAATTCTTATATATTCATCTCAACTGCCTTTGATAAGCGGACACTGAGGCACAAAAACAAAATTACGGCATCAAAAACTTCCAATTACCAGAAAATAAGGCACCTGCACATCACAAATTGCCTCTTTAGAATCTTCCCATTTTGTCCCTTTTAAGATGAAGACAATGTACTGGTCTATTTGGATGCTGAGATTTTTAAAAATGAGCTGTCCTTTTATAATGTTTTAAAAAGAGGATTTATAAGATTTGAATCTAACTGAAACCTCTGAACTTGCAAAGAGGAAAATTTCAAGAGGATGTGACAAAATTATTTCTAGCAACTGTGACATTTCTTGATGTTAAATGCTTTCTTTGAACTGTACAACACAGCGCAAGTTGGGATTTGGAATCTGACAAGAAAATAAGTGAGATACCAAGCTGACAATGTAGATATTCTTCTCCTACAAAGGTTTTACCTCCATAACTGGATCCAGATAACTTAAGTTATACCAGTAACTTCAAGAGGGCTAAGTGAGATGCTGGAAATGATGGAACCAGATACTATAAACTAGGTTTTGAAAGCCACACCAGCACTTGCTTTATGACCTTAAGTAAGTCATTAAACTTCTCAGTTTCCTTATCTATGAAATGGAGTTACTAACACTTACAGAGTTGCTGGGAGGATTAAAGATGAGGTATGTAAATTTCTTAAGACAGAGTATAAGTTTAGTTAATTAAGCTGATGATGATGATGATGATGGTAACAGATGACATTTATTGAGCAAGGCTCTCAGTCCAACAGTCCTGGAGGAACTGGGCTTACAAGCAGATCTTTCTCCTCTTGAGCCTTCGGATGAGACTTTAACCCTGGCTGACACCTTGATTGCAGGCTCATGGGATGTTGCTAAGCAGTGCTCAGATTCCTGACCCCTGACAATAAATGTGTGCTGTTTTTAAAGCTAAGTTTTGGAGTAATTACATAGTTATGCTGCAATACATAACTAATACATAACTAATATGAAGCCAGGAGTTCACAACCATTTTTACTACCATGGATCTCATTAATTATGACTTATCCCCTATAAATCTCTAGATCTGAAAAATTCTTTCTATTGAACAAACCACATTCATTGAGCAAAAATTTATTTTCTTTCCCATTTCTTAAAATTCATCATAACTATATCTAATTAGGTGTGCAGTAAAATCAGTTCCTTGATATGCTCATGACATCACCAACAGCCAAAGAATTGGAGGGAAAGGCACCAAACAAAGTTCAGATATGTCTTATCCAAAGCAAAGAAGAGTGATTTTCTTCTAATCCCTTCTGCAGGGCCTGAGTGTGTGATGATTTCTGAATGAGGTTTTAAAATATTGAAAATAAATTACCGGTGAACTGTGCTCAGAGCTTTATCTAAATTGTCTTATTTCACTCTCATAACTGCCCTTCGATAGATGCTATTCTTATGCCCACTTGGATTCAGACATGAATCCTTGAACTCCAGAGGTCCTACTCTTATCCAAAAGATTGCATGGCCTCTTAGAGAGGGAAAGTGACTTTTGCAAGGCATACAAAATTAAGGCATACTAAGTTAAAATTCCTAGTTTCCTGTCTGCTTGCCCCAGAGGCCTCTTCCAGTCCTGCTTTCTTTCCACCTCACAGACACTAAAGCATTCTGAAGGTCAAGGCTGTTTTTATGGAGGACAGACTTGAAGGGCATTAAGGACAGAAACATCAACTGAGGCAGCATCAGACCGAGCTCAATGTCTCCGGGTCAGTGACACACAGTAGGAATGGATATTGACCAGTGGATACTCCCTGATCCAGAGCCTATTTGTCCCCGGACGTAACTGTACGTTCTTGGAGCAATTTTGGTATGCATTACGGTTTCCAATTATTTACCACAAAGGAAGCAAGCACAGGTATGGATCATGCAAGAATGAAATGGATTGTTGTGATAGGGTTGGCTTGGATCATACAATCTGGGTTTCAATTCCGACCCTGCTATTCACTACATGTAAAATCTTGGATGAGTCATTTCACCTCTCTGAGCCTCAGTTTTCCCCAACTCAAAAATGGGAATGATGCCTCTTCCTCAGAGCACTGATGAAAGGAGAAAATGAGGCCTAACCTAGTACCTGGCACATAATAAAAACTCAATAATTAATACCAGAAGGAGTTGTTGCTATTATTATCATTATGATGATTATTATCTTTCAAGGTTGAGAATGTCTGAATTGATAAGGAAAACTCATTTCAGTTTTTAGGTGATGAATGTATTTCTAATGGGACTGATTTTTTAAATAAAAGAAACTGAAAATTTCTGGGACATTGAGGTCCTTGTAATTGGGATCTTCTAAGCACTGGGCTGGGGGGAGCTTATTTTGAATGGAAGGACGGAATTATTAACTGTTGCCAACATGCCTTTAAATAGTCCCCAGACAAGTCTGACAAGGGCTTCCTGAATCTCTGACATCTGCCTTTCTCCTTGGGGAGGGAAGGAGAACTGGAGACATCACTGGGATACATCCCAGTGTCTGACTGGCTTCATTCCAGGGAGTAGTGAGGACATTTAATAAAATTGCTACAGAAAGAAAAAAATCATACAACATGGCATGTGGTCAAGAGCTTGAGTTTGCATCGCAAAGATCTGGGTTTCAATCAGCCCTGGCACTGACTTGTTGTGTTACTTTGTGCCAATTTAATCTCTCTGAGCCTCAGTTTCCTCTGGGAGTGGTGGATAATAAAGTGCCATTTCCTACGGTTATCATAAGGATTCGCTGAAATAATAATTATGATAACAAAAGCTAACTTTCAAGTGTTTACTAACAGTTAATTAATGTGTTTAATCGATTATTTTATTTCTCACAGCAGCCAATAATAAAGATACTATTATTGTCCCTATTTTTAAAAAATGAGAAAATAGAAGTATGAAGAAAATAGGTAAGTAGCTCTAAGTCCTACGAATCCATGAATGCTTAACCTAGACCTACAGACTGTCAAGGGGATCCATGGATAGAATCCAGTGGGTTTGGGAACTTGGATGGTACAAAATAACATCTTTATGTTCACTAGTCTCTAAATGAAATGTAGTATGTCCCTCAGTTGGTGACGACGTCACCAATAGAAGCACAGGTATTGTCGCATCAAATTGCAGTGGTAGCAGAGAGCTCAAAGAATTGTTTGTGCTCAGCACTACACTGAAACCTGTCATTAGGTCTTGTTCTTTAATTCATGAGTTAAAAATCACATATATTACTATATCACAAATGTGGATTTTAAAAATATTTTCATCACTGTATTTCAAGATAATAGGTTTGTTTTGTAATCCTATGCAGTTTATTCTATGCATTTAAAGTCAACATTTTGAGAAAGGATCCATAGGTTTTACCAGACCACCAAGGGGGTCCATGGCTCAAAAAAAGTTAAGAACCTCCAAGCTAGTCCATAGATGTTAGAGCAAAGGAAAACCCTTAGCATAAAGCCAGGTACATAGCAAATGTTCAGTGCGCAAAAGCCATTACCATAGTGATTATTATTACACCCAGCAAAATCCTGTTTATCCAGGAGCAAACTTTTGGAAGTAAGAAGGGAGTCAATCCTGTTGACTATACCAAATGGTACAGCGATGGGAAGGTGACCACTCAATCAAGCAAGAGAGCAGGATTGGAGATTATCTATCCCAGCCTCCTCCTTCTTGGGGGAAGAAACAGAGTCCCAAAGAGGGCTATTTTCAGGGCCCAGGGCACATGGCAAATTAGCGTTGGAATCAATACCAGCAACCAGTTCTTCTAAAGTCAGTCCTCTGCCCATCGGAGGACCCGACCTTTCGACACTGGACATGAAACTAAAAGATGAAGGTCCCTCTCTTTGGAAGCACACACCTTCATCTCATTTCCTTCTGCATCCCAAGGTCCACAGGAAGAGCTCACAGATATGGGATGATCAGGGAATTGGCATCATGCAAATGCCTCTCGGGGGTGGTCCACGGCGAGGAGGCAGTATCTCTTACAAACACTGAATCCCGGGCCCGCATTCAGACCTGTGGAGCTTGGGGATCAGCATCTTTATCAAATTTCCCCACTGACTCACAGGCTCATGCAAGTGAGAACAACTGTACAGTAGTTAAAGTATGAACTCTGGAGTTCGAATCCCAGTTCTACCGCTTAATAGTTGAAGCACTTTGGGCAAAATTACTCACGTTTTAGATACATCTCTCACCTCCAAAGCTAATAGTGCCTACCTTATACAGTCGTGATGAAAAACTGTGACCGTCACATCGTCTTCGACAGTGTTTGGCACATCGTGAGAGCTCTACAAATATAATTGATAAGGTGGTTGTTGTTGTTGTCTGTGACTTGTAACCAAGCAGACAGCTTCACTAATGGAAGAGTCTGTCACTGCCCCCCACCCCCCCAAGAGGCATGAGTCTCTATCCTATTGAAACATCCACAGGGCTGTGATGTGTGCTGCTCAGTAACTCCCCTGATCTGAACAGTTCCCGAGTACTGGAAAAGCATCCTCTGCCATCTAGACGTCTCTGAGGACCATAACTATGCCCCAGAGAGAGAGCAGTGGGGTCTGCTCTGGGAGGCACCAAGTGACCCACGACCATTGAAGGATCTCCAGATACCAGAGTAAGGACCCTCACTCTGACTGCAGTTTGTGGTCCACTACCCCTATGGACAACTTCCCCAAGTATCCAGAGAGCGGAAGCTTCATTCCCAGGAAACCTCAGACATCCAGCTTTGAGCAGCCCTGGGAGCCCCCACCCCAATCCCTGTGTCTTCAGGACTTCGGTACACGATGGCTGACTTCCAATTAGTGCCAGGGCATGGGGTGAGAAGGGACAGTCCCCCTGCTTTGTTCTGGTTTCTCTCTTCGAAATCTCTCCACCCTAGCATCTCTGTGCCTGGGGCTTTCTTTGCCACCATGGAAATCCCTCTGTCCTTGCACATGATGGCCTGGGGCTGTCTAAACATTAACACCTCTTGAAAGCAATGCTCAAATGATGTCTGATGGGAGTTGGTGGGTGAACACCCCAGCTCCATGCCCACTTGGGTGAGATAATTCTCCCAGTTTCCCTGCAGCATTAAACTGTAGTCACTCATAGCGGTAGTTGATGTGATAAATCATCCTTTATTAGCTGGTTTTCTTCCCGTTTCACCTCCCCAACACCAACCAGTGTTCCCTTCATTTCTCAAATAAGCTCCTTGCCCTCAAATTCTTCCCTCAGAATCCCTCCCTGGTGGAACCATATTAAGGCAGGTTTCGACCTGAGAACTCAAATTTAATGCTAACAGAAGGCAGGCAGGAAATAAAATGTAATAAACAGTGGAAGAATCCAATCTCCCATACTTTCCATATTTGTGTCTTTTACAAACCTGGTCACTGGTAAAAACAGAAGTGCAAATCTCAGCAAGAATCTTGACCATTAAGGTTAGATTTAGTTATGATCAGGGAGACCAAGCCATGATATATATTTTAAGGCAGGAAGTGAATTAAGAGACATGACCCAAGACTCTTATCAAGAACCTTTCAAACAAAAATGTCTCCTGGAAAATTTGTTGCTATTAACTAAAATCTTCCTTTACCTGTAAGGATTTCTCGTACTCTCAGAATATTAAGGATTTAGCTCCCTATGCTAACACTGGTGCTCCCTGGTGAAAACTCAGATTAGGATGTAGGACCCTAGAAAGATACATGGTAACCCCAACAGCATCACATATAATCAGTTTTATTGCCAGGTAAGAAATTCATATTAATATAGTGAATACATGTTTACAAATAAACATTCTTAGAAAACAAACAAATGTTTTTTTTTCATTGTAGGAAGTATTATTGGTATCATAAACTCTGCAGTTGTTGACAAGTATTAACACAGGTTTACTTGCAGAACATATGGTTACTAAAATATTTGCACATAAAATATGCTCCATTTACACACAAAAAAACTGAGGGGAGTTAGATGGAAATGCCAGGTGGAGCCCAAGGCCGACGGAGGCTGAGACGCTCTGGGAGGGCAAAGGGAAGTCAGACTCTGGCCCTGTTGGGTTGGAAGTTGGGGTGTAGCTAAAGGTAAGAAGAAGAGGCTACTGCCAGGGCAGGGGATGGGGAGGGGATAGTCTCCCTGCTTTGTTCTGGTTTCTCGCTTCTAAGTCTCCCCATTCTAGCTAGAGGATCCTTGTTGATACATGGCAGTCACAGTTCTACAGGTCATGATAATCTTTCAGTATCATGAGGTCTGTCCACCCCCCCTAGAAGAAGCCAGAGAACAAACTTCCCTGTCCAAACTCCCTCCCTTCTCCCACTTCAGTTCAGCTCCCAAAGCCAACTGCAAGGTAACAAGCCTAAGTACCGTTCTTGGGCTCTCACCACTGTTACTTCTTATGGACCAAGCTGCAACTTCACTGCCGAAATTATAGCTGCAGACCTCCAATTTACAAAATTCACTGGGTGCAGTTTACTCAGAAGAGAAGGAACATGACGAATAAATCCTGTAGATTCAGAGACCAAGAAAGGTCCTTCATCAGGGCTGGGATAAAGGTCAGATGAAGGGCGTTGAGGGAAAGGAGCAGAAAGGAGCTAAAAGGGAGACTAGGATGATAGAACTTTGGAGCTGGAGGGAACTTCACCAAACAAGCCAATCCAGTATTTCCTGAAGTATGCGCTGTGCACCACTAGTGAACGCAAGATGATTTTTAGTAGTACATGGATAGAGCACTACCACTGAGTCACAGAGGAAACGATTCCCTTTTCACTTTTCTTAGCCCATTTGATTACTTCAAGGAGAAAGTCTCCAGTGGGTGCTGGTATATCTTGAACGTCTGCTAATCTGTTTTTAATCAAGAAAAGGGGAGAGGGAGAGAGAAAAGAAGGACGGGAAGAGAAAGAAGGGGCGCAAACGCCAGGCTCCAGGTTCAAACCCTTCTCCGGGTAACAGTCTGTAGCTAGAACGTGACCATCGCTGCACTGTTGCCTTTGTCCTTATCTTACACTCACTTTCTATTCAGGGTGACTGATATTGGTTTTCTGTTTGTGATACCGACAGATAGTTTTCCTTTCAAAAGTTAAATGTATTAAAAATGTATCAATTTAGGTACAAATATTGTGATAGGGATACACAAAGATGCCAAAAGTGTGTGGCAGGTACACAGATAACTAACATCAAGGAAACACTGACCAAGCCCACTAGTCTTCACTCCACAGTGGGGAGCACTGGGGTTTCAGCCAAGAGGCTGAGAAAGCAGGCACTGAATCTCCCAGCCCAGCCTCACCCAGCACAGAGCCTCATCATTCACAGGGGGTCTTCTGGGCACGATTTCTTTTCTTTTCTTTTTTAATGAGCAGAGGTTTTGCTATTTCCAAAAGCTTGAAAAGCTTGATCTCACCCCAATTCCCCATGTTTCAAGTGGAAGACTAAAGCCCAGAGAGATAAAATGCACTGTCAATGTCCCCAGATCAGCTGGGAGTAAAAAAAAGAGAATAAACAGCTGGTTTCCCCGATCCCATGATGTCAGAGAGATGGGGAAGCAGAACGCTGATGTCCAGCATTCCAGGAAGGGTCTTGTTCAGACCACGTTCAGTTTCTGACATCAGAAGAGCTGGGGGTCTCTCCAAGGTTCCTGTTAATTAGCTAAGCCATTTAAGGGACTGGTTGAAAACTTCTCACCTTAAATGAAAATCTCTTCTCCATCAACCTCTCTCTTTGGGCTGCCACTAAACAAATCAAACTATTAGGAAAACTGTCTTTACTGGGACACCCATTAGCTATGAGAACCCATCTGAACAACAACCCCGGGGTATCATGGATGGGAAATGAATGCATTGCAGTATCTGGAGAAGTGGTCTGGAGGGATCGTTTGTCTATCTATCTATCCTGGGAATGATGGGACCAGGAATGCTTGGGTCCCACGCTAGGTTTGGGGAGTCTGGGGTGGGACTCGGGGAGTTTTGACAGTGTGGTGGGGAGGGAGGTCTTGGTCTTTGCAAGTTGCAGCATTCCCCCTCAGAGTGTGGGATCGGGTGGGCTCACCAACAAACAGAGGATGGAAACACCTTCTACTACTGCAGAAAGACAGGAGGGAGGAAGGCTAAAAGAACACAGGTTGCACTTGGGAAACAAGACTGTCATTCAACAGTGACACATTGAAGGCACCACCCACGCTTATGACATTTTCAGTCCAAAGCAGTTGAAATTCGGCAGCGGCGGCAGCAACAGGCTGAAGGGGAAGGGAGTCGGGGATAGACAGTTAATAGAGGACTGGTTTCTGTCTGTTTCTTGTCTCAGAGGCGGGGGGGACAACGCCAGAAATCAGAGGCTCTGGGTCCCCTTCTCACCTCTTGTCAACACTTCAACTGTGAATTTTGTTTGTTTGTTCTTGACGACGTTGTTGATTTCCTAAGTCTTGAAGATGTTGGACAAAAGTTACTTTGCTGTTCTTGTCTGTTTTGTAGTGGGATTCTATTTTATTTTCCTTTTTTAAAAAATAGTTATTTAAGACTCTGGACCCTCTCCCTGCCATAAAAGCCTACCCCTCCCATTTCCACAGTCTTTATGGGAGTTGTCTAAAAAAGTTCTCTTTCCCGTCACTGTCGGTGGGTTCAGGGTCTATTTATTTTTTGTGAGTTTGAGTGCGTGTTGTTTTTGCTTCCAACCTTGATGATATGAGAAGTACTATAAACAGCATGATGGGGGGGAGGGTCCAGTTAGTCTCACGCTCATCACAATTTTACGTCCATATCGCTACTTCCTGGGATTAGAAAATGCTTATCAAGTGCACCAGCGACCCCTCTTTTCTACCCCCCCTTCCATCCTTTCTGGCTCTTTCACCCAGAAATAGACAATGCATGGTCAATGGTATATGTGCTCAAATGGACAATTTCTCTAAATTGTGCTACTTTTTTTTTTCATCATGGATTTCAGTTTCAAGTTAGGAGAAAAAGAAAAATCAGCCCCACGGTTTAGGCATGTGAATTGGCCACCTCGACCCTGAAGTCGAAAGAGGGTGCCTCAGTTTCCCCTTGGCTGTATTGCTGACCGTCCACGTTCCGGTCTTGCTCAGCTGCCCGCCGACACGTGTTAGGCATGACGCAGGAAAAGCGTGATTCCATGTCACCAGTAGGTTTGTCGTCGGTCGGTGTGGAGGGTGAACGTGTGGGTGGGTGTGCGGGCGGGGGACAGGGAGGGTGTGTGTTGGGGTATTTTTTGCCTCTCTCAGTTGAGTGTGGTCTCCAGGATGTCCCCTGTAGTGACAGCTCAGACAGTCACTTCCGTTTTGCTGTTGGTGATGAAGTATGGCTGCGGGGGTGGGTAGTGCTGGGTGCGAGTTCCCAAGGGGTCGCTGGAGCCGGAATCAGCCGTGCCCAGCTTGCCCTTGTTCCCATAAGCTTGTTGCCGCCGAAGAGACTGATCCTTGGGGTCCCAGCTCTTAAAGTTGGCGGTGGAGTTGTAGGCCAGGGGGTGGGAGGGCGTCTTGTTGGTGCGGGACTTCTGTCCGTTCTGCTTGGCCGGGCCATGCTCAGGACTGAAGGCCCGCGGCTCATCCTCCACTCTTACGGGATGCAGAGGCAAGTTCCCCTTGGCGGCCAGCTCGGCCAGGTGCCGTCGCTTGGAGTAGAAGTCATCATTTACCTTGTCGGCTGTACGATGGGACAGGTAGGTGGACGAAGGGGAGAGGAGAGAGCAGAGAGAGGGAGAGAGAGGAGAGAAAGACAGTTAGGGATTGGCAGGTCAACCCAAGAACAGCATCTCAGTGGGCCAACAGTCCAAACGAGACACACAGTAGAAACTCCACCCGGAGCAGACAGAAGGAAGGAGGACAGGGTCATGTGTTTTCCACCAACAGGAGGAGGACCAAGAAGGCGAGGGCATCCCCAAGGGAATCTCTAGCTCCCCACAAATCCTTCTTCCCTCACAATCACACCTAGCACTCTGCCACCCTTGCCTTTCTTATAAAATGCAAGTGTTGTTCTTTCTTCATTATGAAAATGATGCTTCTCATTCGAGAAAATATCAAACACATTGAGAAATATTCATATCTATCAGCTACTGCCCAAGACAGTCAATATCAATACTTGGGTGTATTTTCTCCTGATTTTCTCAATAAAGGGTTTCATTTGGAATTTGTGTTAGTGCTTTTGTTTTTGCTTTTAGCAGTTAAGCAGACCTGTGTTCAAATCCCACTTCTGCCACCTACTAGCAGTGTAACTTTGGTAAATAACTTTTATTACCATCAGCTTCTACATCAGGAAAGTGGTTACAATAAAAAAGGATATTTCATAGGGCTGTTTAGAGGGTTAAGTGATGACATACGTAATGTGCTTAGACGTTAGCCACCACCATTATCATCATTATAAATAACTGTAATTTCTCATGTAACATTCCAGCAAGCATTTCTTCATGTTGTTATAAACCACTAGTGAACAGCATTCTAATACCTACATAATATTTCAGTGAGCAGAACTATGAAAATTAATCATTCATCCTATGGATGAGCATTCAAGCTGTGCCAATATTTTGCTAATATAAATCAATCTGAAATGAGAATTTTCTAGACTAAAGCTCTCTTAGTATTTAGAATTTTGAATGTAAAATAATTCTTAAAATATTCTTTAATCTGTATCAGAGGGTGGAAAACTATAGCCCATGGATCGATCTAGCTGCCACCCATTTTCATAAATAAAGTTTTACTGGAATGCTGCCATGCCCATTCCTTTACCTGTCTGCAGAGCAACAGCAGATTTGAGTGCTTGTGACAGAGACTGCATGGCCCACACAGCCTGAAATATTTACTATCCAGCCCTGAAATAAATTATCTGAAGTGGAATTACTTGGCCAAAGGCTGTAAACATTATTAAGGCCCTTTATACATATTGCCAACTATGCTACAAAAGAATTATACCAATTTCCGCTTCATTCACCACACTCTAAAGCACTGAATGATTCCTTTCTTTCTTTCTCTTTCTTGTTTTCTTTTCCCTCTCTCTCTCTCTCTCTCTCCCTCCCTCCCTTCCTTCCTTTCTTTCTTTCCTGCCTTCTTTCTCAATTTATTTGATAACTTTCTGAGACTTTATTTTATTTTCTCTCACAATTCTTTTATTAGAAGATCCTCTATACTTTTAAAATTAATGTCTTAGCAATAAACTCTTGAACATATGTCTCTCAGGAGTCCAGAAATATGTGCTGCTCTTTAATCCACACTTCCAGCATCCCATACTGTTACGTGTGTGAAATTATGTAAATTCATGGAGGTCATTGCCCTTCCATGTTTCTTTTCTCATTTGATCCTTTCAACCACAAGAGGTGGGAAAGACAGGGATTATAACCTCTGTTTGACAGATGTGGAAACTGTCAAGCTAAGGAACATGAAATCATTTAATTGAGGTTACCCACAGCTAGCGGCTGAGCCAAGGTAGAACCTAACTCCATTAGACATTATTTGATGCTTTGGAAAGGCCGTAGAGGGAAAGCTCTGTTTTCAGGGATGAGTGAGCACATATGCCCCCCCCCGCCCCTTCTGCATCTGTGGCAGACATCACTCATTGATCACAGAGCTCTTTCCTAGCTAGCATGGCCTTTGCTTAGATTCCTCAACACAGCACCCCCAGAAGCCACATGTTAACCTTCCAGGCTTAATACAGTTTAAGTTGGGTTTCTGTCCATGTTTAATATAAACAACCCTGAGTAATGCAATCTTTCAAGAGAATGTCCCCCCTTCCTTGAATTCTAGAGCTGTCTGAAGATACAGACTATCAATGCCAAAAGGAACTATGGAATAGCTACCGACATGGGAAGAGCACACATTCCCGAAATACCATGCATTCCTTAAGGTGGCATGAGTTATATTCGAGTTGGTATTAGAATCGCATCTTTCTGTCTTCCAGAAGAAAGTTCTAGGTTTCCAATGCCATGATGTTTCAAGAGAAGGATACTCTGACATCCCTCCTTGGATTTCAAAACTCATGTATCTGGTTACCTCCAGGACAGAGTCACTGGCATCTCCCACTCAAGGTGGCCAAGACTGAACCCATCAACATCATTCACATCTGTTCTCCAGGCTCTTCCTTCTCTCACGAGTGGGAACACCAACTCTCTAGTTACTCAAGCCAGAAACACAGGAGCAGGTGCTGATGTCACCCTCCTCTTCTCCTCAGCACAACTGCTAACCCACAGGTCCTTCCCATCGTACCTACCAAATGCTTCTCTAACCTATGCTATGCCTCCTCCTTGCTTTGAGTGCTGCTCTACTTGTGCCACCAAACTGGCTCCCCTGCCTTGAGTCTCACCTCCTCCAGGCCACTGTCCACACTACAGCCAAAAGCATATTTCCTCTTTTGTTTTGTTTTGTTTTGTTACGTTTTGTTTGGCCACACTGTTCAGCTTGTGGGATCTTAGTTCCCCAAACAAGGATCAAACCCGTGCCCCCTGCAGTGGAAGCTCAGAGTCTTAACCACTGGACTGCCACGGAAGTCCCCCAAAGGCATATTTCTAAAACTGACCACGTTACCATTTACCAAAACCTCTCCCAGCAATTTTTCTCAGTCATTTAGTCATACATCAAATAGGCACAGGCCAGGTGATAGACATTGTAAGTATAAGGACATTGGGAGAATCAGAAACAGACAAGGTCCCTGTCCTTGTGGGGTGGACATTCTATGAAGGAAGGACAGAACGTGACCAAATAATCTCACAAATTACATAAAAGTAGAAATATAGTAAGTGCTATAAAGAACTATCCAGTCTTATGAGTATTAATAATGAGGTCTCTGAGCTGGTCGGAGAACCAGAGGATGGAGCTGACGTGTCTCACCCCTTCATTTACATCAGATGCTCTGTTATTCATCTTTCAAGGTTAAGCTAAGGTGATGCTTTCTGATTCCCTGGCTCCCTCAGCAACCTCTGCACTACCATAGTCCTGACTGCTCTTTTCTAGTTTTCCATTTTCACATCTATTTGCTCTCGCTAAGCTGCTTTCAGTCCCTTACTGAAAGTCTCACCCACCCTCATTATGTCCCCGGGCACGATCCAGAACCATTTATTCCCAAATTCCTCTTTCCAGACAATGGACGAGTCTAAGGGAAGCTCAGAGCAAGGGATGCATTGGAAGGTTCCCGTTTCTGACAAACTGAGGAAATTGATTATGAAACAGGTGCCCCAACAGGTAGGATAGGTGATGTCCTCTCAAAAAGTTCTAAAGAAAAGTAGTCACAGGGGCATTCAATTTTTGCCCTATCAGTGCAGGTATGGGAAGCAGCCCCCATTAGGAGGAATCATGGAGTCACCCGTGGAGAACCTACAATACATCCTTCTCCACACCCAACCCTGAATTTGTCTCTCGGTGAACCTGTCATTGGGAAACCCCTGAACATAGAGTGTTTGGTATATGGGGCAAGGGTGGGACAAAAATCTGTAGGCTTTGGAATCAGACAGACCTGAGTCTATGAGACCTTGGGAATGTCAAACTCCTTTATCTCTATTTCTTTTGCTGTAAAATGAAGATAATATAACTACGCTGAGGTTTATTGTTAAGAATAAATTATATGAGACATATAAGCTATATAACACAATTCTGAAAGAGAGTAACTAGTCACTACATATATTCTGTCTGTCTTCTGGCTTATCAAAGAGGCACTGGATTAAATCCAACAGACATTTACTGAGCACTCTGTGCCAGATACCCAGTTAAGCACAAAGGAAGCACTCATCCAAACTAACCACCCTTCCTTCCTTTCTTCCTTCCCTCTTTGCTTCCCTCCAGCTGCCATGTGTATTGAGTGCCTCGCTGTCCCTATGAGACGACACAAGAAGGGGCCTTGATACGTTTGGGATGAGGTGCTGGTTAGGGAAGGCATCCTTGAGGATGCTCTCTTAGTTGGAATCTGAAAGTGAAGAGTAACAGAAACAGCATCCAGGTGAGCACACATGGGGTGTATTGCAAAAATAGCTGTAATACTTTGCAGTTCCTTCCATCGAGAGGTGGAGTCTATTTCCCTACCCTATGAATATGGCCTGACCTTGTGATTGGCTTTAACCAGTAGACTGTAGCAGAAATTATGTCATGCATACCCCAAGCCTGGGCTCTTAGAAGTTCTACAGCTTCTGTTATCAGATCTTGGAACCCTGCCTCCATATGAAAAAGGAAGCCCAGGTTAGCCTCCTGAAGGATGAGAAACATGCAGTCCAGTTGCCCATGTTCACCACAGCCAACAGCAGCCTGCTATCTGCCAGATACCCAGTGAGGCCATCCTAGACTGTGCAGCCATTAGCCCACCTGCCAGCTCATCACAGACACTAAGTAAGCCTGGCCAAAAGCAGCTAAGCCAGCCCAAACCAGAAGAACTTCCCAGCTGATCCAGAACCACAAGCCCAATAAACAGTTGCTATGTTAAGCCACTAAGTTTTGGGGTAATTTGTTACGCAGCAGTAGATAACTGATACAGAACAACATTTGCAAAAGGCCTGAGGTGGGAAGTAGCATGGTAGCTTCAAAAACTGAAAGGATATGTATGTAATAAAGTGAAGAAAACAAGGGGTCATCAGATCATCTAATGTCCTGTATGCAGGATTATATCGTTCACATCTATTTGTTTGTCTATCCCCCCTCCACATGACTCAGAGGTGTTTTTGACAAGTGCAGAGCAGGTACAGACTTGCTGCATGGGGCATAAAACCATCCTTCAAAGAGTTATTTTCAAGATAATTTCAACAAGGATGTGGTTGGTGGTTAGGTGAATGAACTGTTCCCACAACCAGGAAATGCAATTTTTGTGAAATCCTCTTTTTCATCCCCTCTGATTTAGATACCGAGGATGGGAAAGAAATACTTACCTGGCCACTCTCTGCGTTGTGCATTGTGGTCCCTGTCTTAGTATATTAAAAAGCAGCTTGTGAAGGAAATCACAGATTCATTGAGCAGCCTTGTAAGCCCCATTAATAAATGCATTAACCTAATCAACCCAGGTACCTCGTGGGCAGGTGGTTAACAAGCCGACCAGGTAACAGATGTGTGAGGCTTTCAACAACACTGGTCCTCTCCGTTTTGATTTTTCTTCATTTAAAAAGAGGAAGAAAGAATGAAAAAGGTGCTTTCCTTCCAATCAGCCTAATTGCCTTGAAGGAACCAAGGCTTCAAAATTAAACTGTACCTTCCTCCATCTGTCTCTCTCTTAATTAGCAGCAGACATTTGTACAGGTGCTGGGTGGGATGGAGCTTCGCCTCCATGGAAATGGAGAATCAAGGTAATAACCAGTTTTCAAAACAAGCTACACATCTGGGGGTCTTGGCAGGTGGCCTCCCACCTACCTTCTTTCCTTGGGCCAAGGATATCTTAAGGAGGGGTTCCTACCACTCCTTCTCCCTTGGTGATCATCTTGGGTCTCAGGTGATGGATTTCACCTGGTAAGCAAGGTCCCACCCTAAGCTTTCAACAATTCCTGATTTGTCCCTATCTTTGGTCCAAGAATATACTGAAAGAGCGATTAATCTTCCCATCACACTTAAGAATCAAATCCAAATGATTTGCTGTGACCCCGAAGGTCGGCATGGCCTGGCCTCTGGCTGTTGCTTGCCCACCCTCATCTCTCCCATGCTTATTGTGACCCATCACATAGTGTACTTAGTTTCCTAGGGCTGCCATAGCAAATTACCACAAACTGGGCAACTTAAAACAACAGAAATTTATCCTTTACCAGTTCTGGAGGCCAGAAGTCTGAAATCAAGGTGTCGGTAGGTCTGTGTTCCTTCTGCAGGCTCTAGGGAAGTATGCTTCTTTGCCTCTTCCAGCTTCTGGCGGTTGCAGTAATCCTGGCACTCCTTGCCTGTAGCTGCATCTCCAATCTCTGCCTCTGAATTCACATGACCCTCCTCTCTGTGTGTGTCTATGTGTCCAAACTTCCCTCTTCTTATACGGACACCAGTCATTGGATTAGGACCCACATTAATCCAGGATGACCTCATTTTAACTTAGTTACATCTGCAAAGACCCTATGTCCAAGTGTGAGCACATTCTGAGGTTCTGAGTAGATTTGGGTCGGGGTCGGGGGAGGATGCTATTCAATCCAGCATACACACACAGGATTCCTTTCTATTCCTGAACACGCCAAGCTTTTCACCATCTCAGAGCCACTGGACCTTGTCCCTGTTGTTCTCACTGCCAAAGCACCCTTCTTTCTGGATCCTTCTTGTCATTTGGTTCTCTGATCAAAGGTCACTCAGAAAATTCCTCCTGATGACCCAGTGAAAACACCCCCGTTGCTCTCATCACCTTTCCCTATTTTAATATGTTCTTAGTCTGCATATATGAAATTGTCTTTCTTAGTTATTTGTGTATTGTCTATCTCCTTTGACTAGAATATAAGCTCCACTTAGGTTAGACATCATATCTGCTCTGCTCATCACTGTATCTCCAACATCTAGCCCAGTACCTGGCACATAGTAGGATACAATAATAAACATTTGATAAGGGAAGAAAAGCACCAGAGACAGTTTGATTCCAGTGACATTCTCTCAAATATTAGAAATGGGCAGGATGCTTCATCTTCTGATCTCTGATGGCTAATTTTATATGTCAATTTGACTGGCCCATAGGGTGTCCAGATTAAACATTATTTCTGGGTCTGGATGAGATTAGCATTTGAATCAGTGGACTCAGTAAAGCACACCATCCTCTCCAATGTAGAGGGGCACCAACCTAATTTGTTAAGGGACTGAATACCACAAAAAGCAGAGGAAGAGAGGATCCATGCCTTTCCTGCCTGGCCTGCTTGAGTTGGGACATTAGTCTCCTCCTGCCCTTGACCTGGGATTTACAACATTGGCTCCTTTGGTTCTCAGGCTTTCAGACTAGGACTGGAAATACACCACCAGCCTCCTGGGTTTCTAGCTTGCAGACAATAGATTATGGACTTCTCAGCCTCCATAATTGTGTGATTCAATTGCTTGCAATAATTCTCCATATATACATATATTCCATATATATGTATTTGTATGTATATATCCTATATATCCTACATATATAATATGCATATATATATATAATATATACATTAAATATATCCTACATACCTATCACACAGATGTAATCAAGGTAAAATGAGATCATACTGGATTAATGTGGATCCTAATCCAATGACTGGTGTCCTTATAATAATAAAGAAATTTGGACACATAGACACACACACAGAGGAAGGCCATGTGAAATCAGAGGCAGAGACTGGAGTGATACAGCGACATAAGGCAAAGTATGCCAAGGATTGCCACAGCCACACACAAATATCCAGCTGGTTCTGTTTCTCTAACTAATACATCGTCCACACTGTAGAAGGCTACGTGACCTGTGCTTTACAGGGATAGAAGGACTGGGGCTTCTGGGGCAGGAGAAGCAGGCTGCTGCCCAGCTCCAAACCCCTGGCTGAAAACTTGCAGAGGCATGGATGTTCTCTAGCAGCCATAGCTCAGGGGAGGTAGAATGGAGTCAGGCGCAGGGGGCGGGGATTGGTTAAAGAAACCGCTTGGATCCAGCAGCAGGCTGTGTGGACACGCCCCCTTCCCAGCTCACCCGGTGTAACCTGAGTCAGAGCTCACCTTTATTAAGGGCGTGCTCTCCTCCAGGCACCCGGCTAAGGAATGGACATTTGTTACCCTCTTTAATCCTCTCAATATCCTAATGAGGTAGGTGCTATTATTGGTCTCATTTTATAAATGGGGAAACTGAAGCAAGAGAGCTTTGGCAACTTGTCCAAGTGACAGTGCTGGGATCTGAACCCTTGACACCTGGCTGAATTCTAAGTATCCTGAAATTTACGAATCTGTGACAACACTCACCATCTATTTAACCATCTGCCTGCCTTATAGAAGAAACTCTTGTTTCCTTAACAAGTTTCTATCTGCAGGAAAACATTCCCCCAAAACTAAAGAAGGTGGAAGACAGAGTGAGAATTATAAGGAGAAGACACTGTTATTGATTCCTCCTCTCAAAACATCAGGGATTGAGATATACATGTAAATCTTATTCACAAGAGGAGACATCAAAATGTCACAACTGGAAATTTCATGATGTCTCCAATTCCCCCTGGAGGCAATATATGTGTACCTTTTTCTTCCTTAAAGTGGGGCAAGAGAAGGGAGCTGGGGTGTCATGAGAGACTCTCCCTGCCAGGCTCTCAGCACTCAGTTGGCTACTGCATTACAAGAGTATGGGTCTTGCATCCTCTGAGATGCACTGGCATTGGCGGGAGTGCTGGCCAGTCACCAACAAAAAGTGGCTTCCTGTTAAAGAACTGGGTTGGATAAGGTGCTATATGCTTCTCTTAGAACTGGGAGGAGCCTGAAGCTTCGTCACCACTCCAGCCAGGCACCATCCAGGTGCTTTACAGGTATCATCTCATGTAGTTGGCTCCCCACCCCAGCCCAAGCCAATGAGGTAGGTGTGGTTGCCTGGTCTCTTCATGCTATGTCAGACCGACTCCCTCCATGACAATGTAGGGGGATCCCATTTTGAGATATTCACCAGTATTCTCTTCCCTGCGCTTCCACTCTCCCCTCCCCACCACTCAGAGAGCAGCGATCACTTTTGATGATGACAAAGTATTCCAAGTGTTGCTCCTGAATCCTACACTGAGCTCTTGACAACCATAGTAGAGCCTTGAAAGGCAAGAGGTCAGCAATAAGATCTGAGCATGCTGAGAGAGAAAGAAGGATTAGTGAAGCTGAGAGCATGGAGGACTCAGTGCAACTTGTTTATACAGCAGATAGCAGAGTTTGGAAGAATGCTGTGACTGTAAAATCTGCTTTAGAATATGGTAGAAAGAGCATGAACTTGAAGAGCAGATGGACCTGAGTTAAAATCCCAACTCTTCCACTTATAAGCTGGAGACCTTAAGCAAGTTACCTAAGTTCTCTAAGCTTCACCAATAAAGTGGAAAATAAACTAACAATGTCTATGTGGTAGGGGGTTATGGTACTCAAAAGAATCATGTAAATTATCTTGTATAATGTAAAGTACCAATGTCCTTACTTCATGGTAGGTATTCATTGGATAGTAGCTGCTACTGCTGTCATTGTCAGAAAATAAAGTGAGGATAAGAAGATCTACTTTGCAAAGTGCAGCAGAGAAGTAAACAAGTGACAAAGTGTGAAAGCACAAACCATTATGTCTGGCACACAGTAGGCTCCTTAAACGTATACCCCATCTGACATGATATTGTAAAAGACTGCTACTTGTCATCCAGATCTCTTCCATCTTTTTTCTTGGGCACATGGCCACCTAATCCTGAGCTAGATTTCCCTAGCCTTCTTGGAAGCTAAATTTGGCCACGTGGCTAATCTCTCACCAATGGACTGTTAGCAAAAGTGATGCATACAACTTCCACTTCAACTTACTCACTTAAAATAAAATTGGTTGCCCTGGGTGTCCTCTCTCCCCCCTCCCATAGGCCATGACAGCAACTAATTATAACAACGCAGATGAGGACAATACAGTAGGTGGCCGCAGAGCAACAATGTTGGAGGAACCTGGGTCCCTGAGTGACAGCTTGGAGTAAAGCTGGCCCACCAACCTGGACCACCCTCTCTGGGGCTATTACACGAGAGAGAAATATACTTCTCTTAAGCCACTGTATTTGTGAGGCCTTTTGGTTCACTAGGACAGTACTGAACTTTTATTTACATGGGAGTGTTTTCTGGGTCTCTACTTTTTTTCTCTCCATCATGAGCTGAATGAAACAGTAAAAGAAGAAACAGTTCATGATAAAAAAAATACCCAGGTATTTCTCCCTTCTTTTGAAATACATGTTATAAAGCTGCACAGGCTCCTGTGGTTGTCTCAGCAGGCAGAAACAAGAAAGGCAGGAAAAAAGCCTAGCTTCCCAGTCAGGAGAGAGCCAGGAGGAGATGGTAAGATTTGTCTTTATGGCAAATTAGCCCCCATTTCACCTGGTTCTGGGCCTCGCTGTAGAGACACAAGGAGGGAAAATCACATTTGAACCAGGTTCTAATTAAAGCCAGGACTCCTGGCTGTTTCTACAGGGCCACACATCTTTCCTGAAGGGTTATCTCTCTAAGAGAGAAAATTGGAAAGGGGAGAATGGGATCCTGGCCCTTTTTTATCTTAGCCCTGAGGGTCCCAAGAGGAGGCACTGCTGCCTTTGCTGATGACAATCCTGAAACAGTGCCTGGCTTGGGCTTTGCACCAAAGCTATCCAGCTGCATGATCAGCCCCTTTGTTGTGGCTGCAGGAGCCCTCTGTGAACATCTCACTGCCAATGGACCTATGAAACCTTAAGCCCTCTGTCTCTTGCCTTAGACAGTCCTGTTGGGCAGTCACCACTTTCTGAAAGGCTATTGAACAAAAGTGGCTGGACTCACGCTCCATCCAAGGCTGACCACAGAGCCCCCTGCATTGAAGGGCCCTGGTTGGAAACTGTGCACTAATTCACAGCCCTTCATCCTGCACTGCTGCTCCATAGATGGAGATATTTCTTCTCAGAAATTCATTGCATGGTTTGTCTTACGATCAACCTCTGAACTGGTAAAATTTTATATAACTGGTGGTTTTTTAAAGGGAGGAAATAAAAGTTAACTCTCCTTAATCCTACATACTTCCTTCCAATGTGCAAAGGACCATCTCAAAGTAGATAATGATAAGATTTGGGACCCTGTGTTAGATGAATGCATGAAGGACCTCCATTTTTTCCCCCTTCCTTGTATCCACACTCTTTTTATGTTACTTTGAAACTCACCCCCCAAAAAAGAGGATCTTGTTTCCCCACCACTGGATTCTGAGTTCATCATGTGATTAACGAAGGTTAGCAGACATGACACACACAGAAGTTTGAAAAGTGCTTGCTGGTGTTTGATTGCTCTCTTGCACCTCTGCCCCCATCATGAGAACACGTCTGGGCTCCCTTCTCTAAGGATAAAAGACACCTGGAGCAGAGCCAAGTCACCCAGTCTTTCCAGCTGAAACCAGCCTACATCAGCCAGCATCCATCCAACCCTAAGTCATATGGGTGAACTCAGCTCAGACAAGAAGAACCTCCTGCATCAGGATAAATCAATGGCACATAGACCCCTGATCTCAATAAATGCTGAGCTAAATAAGTTTAAGCCATGAGATTTGAAGTTGTTTCTTATGCAGCATTATTGTAACAATGGATAACTGATACAAATGCCAATCATTCACTCACCCTACTCCCAGGAAGAGCCCCAATTTCCAGGTGGGGATCCATATTTCCCCTACTTTTTTTTTTTTTTTTTTTTTTTTGCGGTATGTGGGCCTCTCACTGTTGTGGCTTCTCCCGCTGTGGAGCACAGGCTCTGAACGCGCAGGCCCAGCGGCCATGGCTCACGGGCCCAGCCGCTCTGCGGCATGTGGGATCTTCCCGGACCGGGGCATGAACCCATGTCCCCTGCATCTGCAGGCGGACTCTCAACCACTGTGCCACCAGGGAAGCCCTCCCCTACTCTTCATCCAAATGGTTTGGATGACACACCCCTCCACTCCTTCACCCCCTAACCATTCCCCGATGACTACAAACAACCCATTTCATTGCCCTCACCATAACAATTTGTTCAGAGGTAGGTGGCCGCATGACAAGGCAAGCCAATCACAGCAAAGCCTGGGATCTTTACTTATGGAGATAGAGGGGCCAATGAGATCAATGATCCCAGCCTTCCATTTACAGGAGAGCCAACTGGAGCTGTGGGCACAAGGACACCCAACAGAACAGAGGCAGCACTGGATGTAAACACAGGCCACCCCCTGCTTCCACCTGGTGGATTTTTCTATTTCCCGGGGCCTCTTTAGAAAAGACAACAAGATTCCCTTCAAATGTGGTGCTCAGCTTCAATTAATAATTTATTAATATAATGTATGTTGAGTGTCTACTATGTGATGGCTGCACCATGCACGGTTTGGGGGATATTTAGCATGAATGATATCTAGCCAGCTTAGCCTCAGAGGGACACACATTTTTAAAAAAATTTTACTAGAGTAGAGTTGATTTACAATGTTGTATTTGTTTCTGCTGTACATCAAATTGAGTCAGTTATGCATATACATATATCCACTCTTTTTAAGATTCTATTCCCATATAGGTCATGACAGAGTATTGAATAGAGTTCCCTATGCTATGCAGTAAGTCCTTATCAGTTATCTATTTTATATATAGTAGTATTGCTATCTTGCTGCAATGGCATTTTCTGCAAAGCACAGAACTCTCTCCACAGGCTCACTTCATGCCCTATGGGTTCCCAAGGAAGCTCATCAAAATGCCAGTGCTTGCTGTATGCTTTTCCAAAGAGGCTGAACTCAGAAGCTGGTAGGATTTGATTTTTATTAAAAAAAAAATCACTTCCTTATCCACCACCTGCTCTGTACCCTGCTGCTCACCCACAAACCAATAACCCAAGTAAGAAAGTTGCAAAAGCCTGACTTTTATGAAGTAATGTTTTAAGCTTACTTTTTTTTTTTTTTTTTTTGCTGTACGCGGGCCTCTCACTGCTGTGGCCTCTCCCGTTGCGGAGCACAGGCTCCGGACACACAGGCTCCGCAGCCATGGCTCGCGGGCCCAGCCGCTCCGCGGCATGTGGGATCCTCCGGGATCGGGGCACGAACCCGCGTCCCCTGCATCGGCAGGCGGACTCTCAACCACTGCGCCACCAGGGAGGCCCTTAAGCTTACTTTTAAGTGAGTCCTTCCCCGGGTTGTGTACCCTCCAACAGAACTGTAACCCAAATCACATATTTTCTGTGCTTCTGTAGCATCTCTTGGATGAATATTTATCACCGACCTACATCAATTTTCTCAGAAGAAAGAAAGAACTAGGATTTCTTGAGTGCTTACCATGTACTAGACACTGTTTTTAGCCGTTTCACCTACATGATCTAATTTAAACCCTCTTAAAGGGAGGTGATGAGGCAATATCATTTTTTTCCATGTGACAGATGAGAACTAAGGCCCAGAGATGCTGAGTAATTTGGCTGCCAACTGACTCTGCCACAGATGATAAGTGGCAGAGCAGGATACCAAGTCCAAGACCGTCCATCTCCCATGCTCTTACCTTCCAGCTTTAGTCCCCAGTTCCCCAACTAAGAAAACGGCAAAAAGGCCCATGTATTTTTGGAATACATGAGCAACGCTGGCATGCGAAAACTGGTGCTCTGGGGTAAGCTGTGTTTGTATCTAGGATTGGGTTTAAGGAAAACGTAGGTCCAGAGTTGAATGCACATAAAATGACCCAGGAGGTGCATTTTTAAAATGAAAAAATGAAAAATGAAAAGTGAAAAATCCAGAGGTTCCAGGCCCATAGGAGTGGGTAGGCCCAGGATGGACATTGGTAAAAAGCATCTCCCTTGATTCTGGGTCAAGTCCTTAAGCCATTCTTTTTTTTTTAAAGACTGATTTTTTTTTTATTGAAGTATAGCTGATTTACAATGATCAGGCAAACAGCAAAGTGATTCAGATAGATAGATAGATATTCTTCTTCAGATTCTTTTCTGTTATACATTATTACAAGATATTGAATATAGTTCCCTGTGCTATACAATAGGCCCTTGTTGTTTATCTATTTTATATATAGTAGTGTATATCTGTTAATCCCAAATTCCTAATATATCTGTCCCCTCGCCTTTCCCTTTTGGTAACCATAGGTTTGTTTTCTACGTCTGTGAGTCTATTTCTGTTTTGTAAATAAGTTCATTTGTATCATTTTTTAATGTTCCACATATAAGTGATATCATATGGTATTTGTCTTTCTCTGTCTGACTCACTTCACTTAGTATGACAATCTCTAGATCCATCCATGTTGCTGCAAATGGCATTATTTCATTCTTTTTAATGGCTGAGTAGTATTTCATTTTGTGTGTGTGTGTGTGTGTGTGTGTGTGTGTGTGTGTGTGTGTGTGTGTGTGTGTACCACATCTTCTTTATCCATTCATCTGTTGATGGACATTTAGGTTGTTTCTATGTTTTGGCTATTGTAAATAGTGTTGCTATGAACATTGGGGTCTTAAGCCATTCTTTGAGTTCTGGGTCCTGGTCCTGGGTGTGATGCCCTGTGTGAGCGTTGGCAATCTCATTTATCTCAAGAGAACTCAGTTCCCTCATCTGTAGAAGCATAAAGGGTGAAAAAGTGTATTTTCTTCATTGCTTCATTGAAGGTTATTATTTGCATTGTCTCATAAAATTTCTCCCCCAAACCTGATAGAATGTGAATACTATCATCTCCTCCATTTAAGAAATGGTAGAAATGAAAGTCCAGAGCATGTGACTGGCTTGGGCAAGACCACACAACCTGATTCTAGTCAGAGCTAGAGTGATGAAATCACTCAGCACTATGCTAGAAGTTTCCCCCAAGTTCTAGGCTCCAATGGCATGCTAGACTAAGGACGGATCAGGTTCAAAGATTCGTTTTGCAAAATAAATGTATTTCCATGATACGTGTTCATACTGGTTAGGGCAGTCCACTGGGATTGAGGCGGTGGTGTCTTCTTCCATCCTGGGTATTAATTATTCCAGGAGTCCACAGGGCTGGGCACGTGGACCTACAGCAGTGACCACTAGGGGGAGAGTTTCCTGGAAAACCTCAGGTAGTGAAAAATGGATAGTGCAAACCACTAAGATTTGTTTGCCATTTCCTGGCAGATAGGATTCCCCTCCTAAGTGAGTTATAGCCAATGCAGGTGGAAGCAGGGAACTTGTATCTTCAGGGACCTAGCCCTTTCTCCTTTGAAGCTACTGCTTCTTTATCCAACCTCCCCAAGGCACACCCATCCCTCTGCCCATGCTCTGTGTTCCCAAAGTGAGTTCCTAGCAACATCCCAGTATCTGGAGCTCAGGCTGTGAACTGGTTTTCCATAGAGAAAAGAGATCAGACGTCAAAAGTGTTTGGGAAATGATGGGCTATACAGAGTCTGACAGTTTTTTTTACCATGAGACTTTTCAGAGCTTTAATTTGCTCAACTGATAATAATAGTAATAATTATATCAGTTATAACCTCATGTGTTTATCACTTTTGACATGCCACGCACTGTGACATGTGTTGTACATGTTATCTCACATCATCCTCACAGCAACTTTAGGAGGGGGGTGATAGTGTTTCTCCATCTTGTTGATCAGAAAGGAGGGGCTCAGAGAGGTTGAATGACTTGGAGAAAGTAACAAGAGTACCAATGACGGGACCACGATCAGAACTCAGGTGTGTCTGAGGCTAAGTCCATCACACCCTGCTGATACCTGTCTTTCAAGAAGGTGGCAGGGTGTACAACCCCCCTGACCTTGTTATCATGCCTCATGTAGATTCAGGGTCTGGAGGTTGAGTAGAAAACAATAGGGAAAATCAGTGACCCCAGAGGAACTTGGGCCTCCCCTCTCTGGGACCCCTTTTCTCTTCCCCAGACAAAGCAAGCTAAATAAAGATGCATTTAGGAGGAGAGGGGAAATTAGCCTGGTTTGGGTAGAAAAATAGCCTCTAAGCCCTTGCTTTTGACCTGTCCTGAAATATTTTCTAAATGCATCAGACAACAACAGACTGATATAAAGACAGGGATGCTGACTGCCTCTAAATGTTGTCATGGGAATCGTAATGGCTTTGTTTTTCACAAGGGAAGGAAAAAAAAGTTTATGCCTCAAATTAGTAGGTCTGTCATGTTCCAAATTGTTTGCATTTCTAAAAATGGATGTTGACATGTGAATAGTTATTATCTAATGCAGATCCAAAAAATCTGCCTCTCTCAAGGCAACAACTGGGTAATCAAGGGGTTCTCATTAGACACGAGGGTCTAAAGCTCTCACTCCCAATTCTGGAATATGGGGTGATACACCTCATTCCCCCCACCCCGCCCCAGAGCTCAGGTTGCTTCGGAGCCTCTGGGACTCTGGTCAAGCTTCCGTCTTCAGAACCCTCAACCCACAGAAAGATGCTTGGAGACCCAATCAAACAGTCTTAGTTTCCCAGCAAGATTTCTCTACTGCAGTGGTTTTTAAAGTATGGTCCCCAGACCAGCAGCAGCAGCATTAGCAGTTCAGCTTCTCTGGCCACACCTAGTGAATCAGAAGCTCTGGGGTTGGGCCCAGGAATTAGGTTTTAACACTCCTCCAGGGGATGCTGATACGCACTCAAGTGGCTCAAACCTGAGAACCCCGGGGCGGCGCACGTCTCCCTCCTCTGCCCTCCCACGCCCTCACTCATACCTTCTGCAGTCTCTTCATCACTCCCCTGCTCTATTTTCTTCTCTTCATCCTCTACCCACCCCAGTTCGGGGCACTGCCCACCTGGATGACTGCAAGAGCCTTCCAGAAGGTGACCTCAACTCCAGCCCACCCTCCCCCGATCCAGTCTCCACTTAGAAACCAGAACTGTCTTTTCAGAAGGCAAAAGGGCCCTACCAGTATCTTACCTACAGCCGTGCAATATGTTCGAACTTCTCCCAGTTCAAGGTCACTAAAGGGTTTGACCTTCACTTGCTTGGGTCAGCTACATCCTCCCAACTACCAAATCCAACAAAGCATAAAGAGTGAAGAAAGAAGAGAACTGAGTTTCCAGTCTGTTCTGGAAAATAGCCATTCCCATCACATCCCAGTGAGAAATAACTTAAGCATTAGAGTCAGGCAGACATGGGTTCAAATTCAGCTTCATCACTTAGCAGCTATATGACTTTAGACAAGCAAGAGCTAGCCTCGCTCAGAAGCCCATGTCCTCGACTCTGAAGGGGAAGGACAACACATACATGGCTGGGTCATCGGACAGTTCAAGGACAAAATTTCATCAAGGGCCCAGCCCTCTGTCTGGCACATAGTAGGGGGTTAATAAATTATAGCTACCACCTAGCCCAGTCACCCAGCTAGTTAACACACAGACTCAAGGGGACCAACTTTTGATGCTCACCATGGTAGCCAGGAAAGTTGAAAATAGCATCTGTTCCCCAAAAGGCTAATCATTCCCAAGACCCAGGGCCAACAATCTGACTCTGTTTATCTCTCCCTTACAATTTGTGTTTTTCCCCCTGCATTAATTTACCTTATATTTTGCCATTTGCCTGCACAGTTTTCTGAGAAAAAAACGTCTCCTGGATGTCTTACCTGGGATGGTTTCTGACAGTGACATTTTCCTTCAGGCAATGAACATCGGGAAGTGAGGAGTGGCACACTTTTCACAACAGCCCGGAGCACAGACGTGCCACCCCAGGTGCGCACGTGCACACACACACACACACACACACACAACACCTACACACTGGAACTCAGACGGACCTGCAGGTCCACCCAACGCGGACACATGTGTGCACACAGACACCAGGATTCTCTGTGCCTTCATGGATTAATGCCAGATCCAACGACACCTGGACAAAAGAGCTAGAAAAAGCCACACGGTACCTTTCGGTGACTTAAGTGTCGCCACTGTCCAGTCACCCTCAGAACTTCCTAAAAAAACAACAGTGGAGAGATGCTGATCTGTTCACGGGCTTCCCACGTGTGCTGTGCCCTCAACTCCCAGATGCTCTGCAGGCACCCCAGCTGCAGCCTCCAAGGGGCGCAGGTCTCAGGGGACCGGGGAACAGGGCGAGGGACCAAAGGCACAATTACGATTATGTGAACACTTCTCTCTGCAAGGCCCTGAAGCACGATCAAGATAATACCCAACACAGGATCAAGAGAGGTTCCCCTGAAGAAAGTCTAGATGTTTTCAGGGAGAGAGAGAATTCCTAGGTGGCTGTAAATTTCAACCCTCGAAGAAAGAAAGCAAAGTTTTAGTTACATGAGGTCACTTTGGCTAATAATGCTCTGTTGACAAGAGATAAATTTTAATCCTCTTTTATTGCAATCCCCCTGCTAAAAAGGTGGGGGGGGGAGCACCATTAGCTCCAAATTCAAGGTCGGGGCAGGCTCTGCTGACTGCAACTTTAAATGCTGGGTGGCAGGCTGGGTGGAGTGGAGACCCCGCTTTCACAGTGCCTAGCACACGGTCTGTGTTTGAAAAATATTGTTGAATGAATGAATGAACTCAAGGTTCTCCACGGGGTCATTCTTCCTGAGGTAAGGAAATTCCCCTCAATGCTAAAGGAATCAAACTTGTTATCTGAGAATCCCATAATGCCTGGGACTTTGATTATAAATCAGTTTCTCTAAATTGAATTCCATTTCAGATGTACTGGATGAGCCCTGGGGGTATCTCTTATTATTAGGAGAGCCCCATAGTAACCCTTTTGTAAAGGATGGTGAGAATGACTATGGCTACAGCCTATCCCGGTCCTCGATAGACCTTCTCTGTAAGATCGGGTTTTACTCAAACCGAGGCAAACCTGCGCATGTGCCTAAGCAGCAGCCTCTGCCCACTGGCTGGCGGCCTGACCAATCAGCGTGCGCTACTAGCTCCAGTTTCCTTTCTTAGGAATCTACCTGGAAAAACCAAGTCCTCAACATTTCTGCACAATTTCCAGAGATTTATCAGGCTGCCAGCTGGGAAGAGATGTAGGGAACAGTCTGTGATCTGGATGATTACAGAGCACAGATCCGGCCCCATTTAAACATTTCTGGTTGGCCTCCCAGGCGTACCAAAGGATGTTCAAATTGCCACATTCCCCCTGCGGATATGAGCTCTTCACCCTCATCACTAACAGAGGGGAAATTGGAATGACAGGTGAAGAGTGACGAACTTAAAATTAAGTGGGACCCGCCTGGGACGACTTCATGTTTCTTCTCCCCCTGAGCCAGGATTATTGACATCTGGAAATAGTGATGCGGCCCCAGATCTTCCTGTGCGGGTGGACACACGCCTGACCGAGTCACTGAGTCACTAAGCCCAAGGAAGCCGTTTGCTCCCAAATCAAATCCATGACTGCCTTGAAGGCAAGAAACAAGCTGTGGTCACCTCTGTCCCCACTATCTAAGACAGGGCAAGAGAGTAACAAGTTTTGTTTCATAAATCCAAAGCTAATAAGGGCACTTAACAAGATGGCACACAAGCTACCAAATATATAGCTAAGGTCCCATTATGGGCTTGGTGACACTAATGGACATTAGATAAATATTTTTTGGGTGAAAAATTAAATGCTTATGTAAAGAGGATGGGCCTACGGCATTGAGAGGAAGCGGCCATGAGGGAACTTTCTGGGAGAGGAAATATTTCTTATCCTTACTGGGATGTTGATGACCCTAGTGTATGTATATTTTCAGCAGTCACACTATTGTAAAATTACAATCTGAGTATTATACTATACATATGATATTATACCTCAACTATAATGCACCTTAAACATGTTATACCGCAATTATACTCAGCATCATGAGAAAACTTTTACCTTCAAACAAAGAAAACAATTACTACCTTAGTAAGTCCTCCCTTTTCAATCTTTTTTTTTTTTTTTGGCCTGGTTATAACCTCTGGTGCCAGAAATTGCTCTGTGAGAGACAGCCTCGTTTTGTGGGAAGAAGATGACCTGAATCAGGCTAAACCAAATATGAGTCTTGGCTCTTTGGGTGTGACTTTGGGAAAATTACTTAACTATACCAAGCCTCAGTTTCCCCATCTTCTGACGTTGGGACTGATACCTCCTTCAGAGGTGTACTGTTTGGGTCAATGACACTAGCTCACTTTCCTCCATAACAATGACAAAAAGAAAAACTAGCAGAGGTTAATTCACATTTGAGGGGCTTATGCATCACTTAGGGTTTTCACACATGATTCCTACAGAAAGAGTGAAAAAGAATTCCTGCCACATCTAAGTGCATTGTTGCTGTGGTTTTAAAAAGTGCTATTGGAAAATGTAACATGGTACTGGGAAAACAGTCCATAGACTGTCAAATAGCAACAGAGAAAATATTTTCTTATTAAATTCTTGAATTAAAAAAAAAGGCACAGCCTTTCATCAATAATGCTGTTACTTCCTGTCTCTTTCCCTCACTGGGCAGCATAAGTTGCACTAAAGCATCTAAAGGGCATGTGGTCAGGAACCTTTAGCAGCTGAGGATTTAAACTCTCAAGACACCTAGAGGAAAAACTAGACACGGGGCCAACAGGAGCTAAATGCCAACGTGCAGGCAATTTTCCATTTGCAAAGCCCATCAGGAATTACATAAAAGAGTGATCTTTTCCCAGTTCCGGAGGCAGGAATCACCCATCTCTGAATCATCAGGTGACCCTTAGGGATACTTTCACAACTGTCTTTGCAAATATTGACCTATGAGGAACCATAAAGTGGGTCCTTGCATTGTAACCACCTATCCACAGGTGGCTCAGGCCAGAGGATCTGTGTGCTTAACTGAATTTTCAGGTTACAGTTTGGCTCAGTCTAGAACAACACACACTTCTTGACTTTTCTTGGTAGAAAATACTTAGAAAATGTTTAAACCCACATTTCTGACTTAGTAAGGAGAGTTAATTGAGTGAAACAGAATCTTTCTTTGATGGATTGTAGGAGTCATAGCTCTGGGCATATGGACCTTCATTGTCCAGGCTACTGATGGGGAGAGTGAAGAGGTTTGGGCTGCCTCTTTGCTGGCCCTAAGCACAATTCAGAAAAGTCATTTGCTGCTTGCTTGTTTGTTTTATCAGAGTCCCAAAGTGAGTTAGCTTTCAGGCACATCTTTCCCATCAAACTGGAGTGAAGGATATGGACCCAACTCTCTATTTCCTTCAAAGTGAAATCTACCAATTGCATGTTAATCCAGGTACCAGTGTATTTGGAAAATCAAGGAAAAATATGACCAACAAACAATTCTGGTCTGGAGACTTTCATATGGGGCAGTATTGATTGAGGGCTGACCATGTACCAGGGTAAGCACTTTCCCTGCACTGTATCATCAAATCTTCCCAATAGACAATTAGTTGTATATTTTTATTATATCCATTGTACACATGGGGTAACTGAGACCTGGAAGGTTGAGTAATTTCTGCAATAAACGTATAAACTAGATCTTAAACTCAGTCCTGACCAACTGCAGGGGCAGTGCTATATGCCACCATCTTGCTTATGATCTCATGCTCCTGACATGATGTGGGTGGTGTCTGTCACGTGGTATTATTCAGTGGTTTTACAAATATGTTTTGGGAGGGCTTATTAAGGTCCCTTCATGAGTGATCAGAGGCCACAGAAGCAATAACTGATTTGTCCTGTGCCAGCAGAGATAAGATGGGCTTTACCCTTTGTGGAAGACAGCAGAGAAGAGGAGGAAAAAGACACGAATCATGCAGTTTTAGAACATGTCAGACTTCTGCAGATGTCAGTGGGTCACCAAATACAGACCCCCAAGTTTATTAACCCCAAGAAGAAGAATAGCCGAGGGTGAGGTCTGGAGTGATTTTGAAAACACTGAAGTAAGCATTTATTTTGTTACTATTACACGGACTAAATGCTTAAAATAATATTTGAGTTATTGATAAAACAAGATTTTTGTTTAAATTACATAGTCCAAAGGCGATATTTGATGCTTGTGTTCTCTGGTGTTCTGCTGAGACCAATTTTCCCAAATAGCTCTACATGGTTGAAATGGCAGGTGGGGGATGGGAAAAGTTAAAGAAAGGAAAAAAGGGAAGAACTTTTGAAATGAATAAAAATACTAGTTCAAAAAAAAAGAAAAGATCCCTTCATGGTGCTACATGCTGGGGATACATCGATGAAAGGGACAGACTTGGTTCATGCCTCAGTGGGACCGACAATCAAGGGACACCAGATTAAATGTTTGCAGGATGGATGAAAGCGTTGAACAAATAATCATTCAACTTCATCACTCCTTCTTGTACAGAGTACAGTGAGGTTTAGCCTCTTACATCTCCCTAGTGTATGCTAATATTTTACAATAACTGGCCAATGAACTCCTTGGCAACAAAGACTGTTCTGTAGTCACATGCTATATAGGACCAGATGTTACTTTCCCAAATCCCTGAATTATAGAAAGAAAGGAGCTCTCTTTAAACATGAATGAGTGTGATTTCAACAAGCAAACAACAAAAATAAAATTAAATAAATAAAATAAAAATTAAATCAAATCAAATTAAATTAAATAGATGGGAAGTCTTGTTTGGGAAGAATTTATCTCAGGAACTACCAATAATTCCCGCCCCTTTCTCCCCAGAGTTGGTAGTGAATGAAGGAGACATATTTAATGGTCCACGGGTATTCTAATGACTAGAATGAGTAGAACTGTTTAATTTTCCAATTTTAAAATTAGAATGGAGCTTGGAAACTAGAAAGTTCAGGTTCTTCATTTTTCACACGAAGAAGCTGAGGTCAGGGGGTTTTGGTGACCAACCCACTTGATGTTCTGAATATTAAAGCCTCCAAGAGAACACTGATTTTCCAGAGGTATTTTTGAACTTGGCAGTTAACATTAAAGGCTGTCCAAGTCTCCCCTTATTTACTGAATTGAAATTTTTAGAAAATGAGTCTGGTTATCAGATACTGCAGAGCTTTCCACAGCAAACCATTTTTTAAACAACTTCTCTACTGGGTGGTAATGATTTTGTTAATGAAACGCATTTCATCATTCACAGCACAGTCACATTATGCCTTACTAGAGAACCCTTGAAATAATGTTTATTATGGGATTTGCATTTCATTTGGGCAGGCAGACTCTGGACTCCTGGGTAACCCATCGGGTCATGCATTTGCTCAGTCTGCCCCTCACTGGACCTCACAAGACCATTACAAGACCATCTGTGACTCAGATAAAGCTTGTGAACTCCCATAATAGTCAGAAAAGAAGGACCAAGAAGAAGAGGGGCACATCAACCATAGCCAGGATTGGGGAGGGTACCCCAAGTGAGACCCTTCAGAGTTCTTAGAAGAAATAGGGGTGCTCCCTTCCAACTAAGCTATTCTTTGATTCTTGTCAAAGACAAGCTCATTCCTTCATTCAACAAACATTTCAAGAGTTCCAGCTTTGTGGAAGAAAGTCTTACTCAAGGAGTGTCAAATAAACTTTCAGACTGCAAGTTTAATTCCAAATGCACTGCAAACATTTGCTATACCAAGAAGCCCTGAGTCAATGCTGGACAGAATCAAGGAATTCTGTTGGAAGATCCATTTATGATTTACCCAAAGAGCTATTGGGTGTTGAGGGGGAAGGAAACACTGGGCCTAAGTTGAAGAAATGAGTTTTTTTTTTTTTTTTTTTTTTCTTTTGCAGTACGCAGGCCTCTCACTGTTGTGGCCTCTCCCGTTGCGGAGCACAGGCTCTGGACGCGCAGGCTCAGCGGCCATGGCTCACAGGCCCAGCTGCTCTGCGGCATGTGGGATCCTCCCGGACCGGGGCACGAACCCGTGTCCCCTGCATTGGCAGGTGGACTCTCAACCACTGCGCCACCAGGGAAGCCCAGAAATGAGTTGTTTTGGGTAATAGGACGAGTTCAAAAAAAAAAGACGTCTGGGTGGATTTTTTTTTAATGCAAAAGAAGAATCAAGTATAACAGCAGATGCTCTTCATCACCTAGATGCAAGGCTCAGAAAGGGAGGTGGGCCACTGAATAGTGCATGAAGGCTCCTGCAGTTACATTGGCACAGATGCCCTGACTCTTTCCTAGGCAACGGCTCCCTTCCGTTCCTAGTAATATCTGAGTTTATCTGAACACGTTTAGGATGTATGTGCTCTGCAAACACACATTACGGAATAGAAGAAACCTGTGGTCACGGGTGTAGATGAGGGTTGAGGTGGGTGGAGAAATTCAACAGGAAACGTGGGAGATTACTATGTAAAGTCTTACGAGGCTTGGAATTTAGGCAGCACACCCTGTGCCCTCAGAATTATAAGCACCCCTCAAACCCTCTTCAAATGGTTCCATTTGGAAATCGTGGGAGATTGAGGGACATGAATTCCTAAAGATGGACTTCTGGTTCAAACACTAAGCTCCAAGTATGTGCCTCGCCCTCTGTTGGGCACCAACATGCTTGTTTTATGAATCTGATGTCTGTAGACCGTGGTTCTGACAGCAGCCTAGACATGTGATCATGTCTGTGCTTTGGTTTCTGTCCTGAGTTTGTGATAGAATTAGGCTATTTCATACTGGAATTGATCAGCACATGTCTCCTGTCCCATCTCCAACGAGGAGCTTGGCAGTGGGGAGAGGAAATAGGATGAGAAGCTGATTATAAAGGAAGGCATGGGGTCTGGGAGTCTTCTGCCCACCCCAAAGCTTCCTCCTATAGAACGGGGCCATGAGTCATTTATTTAGGAGCCTGGGTCACCGTCAGACTCCCTCATGTACAAATCGGGGGAATGGACTGAACCCCAACCCACCCAGGGCTGTGGGAAGGGGGCAGCAGGAGCATAGGCTCTGCAGCGATAAAAACACAAGTTCAAGTTGCCCACAGGATGCTTGATTTGGAGCAAGTTAAATTAGCCTCCCTGAGTCTCAGTTTTCCTAATCTGAAAATTGGGGCAATACTTATGCCTTCCTCTTTGGAGCACTATGAGAAAATAAGACAGTGTCTATAAAAGGGACATACAATGTCTGGCACTTGAAAAGAACTCGGGTAATAGGAGCTCCAGGCTCCCCCCCCACCCCCCAACACCAGAAATGTTTACATCTGGAAAAACAGAAGTTCCCTGAGATAGGAATGTGCAGGCTTACTGACTTCTCTGAAAGGCTGGACTGTGTGGGTGGTGAGTGTCACACTTAAAGGGCAGGGGGTTTGGAGACCAAGTGTCCTGGATCTTAAGTCCAGGTTCCCTGAGGATTCGCTAGGGCAGACAGTTGATGGCGAAGGGGCTGAGGTATCGGTATGACCCAATGAGTATCCACGTTCTCCTCCTTCCCGCCCCCCGCCCCACACAGCAAGGTAGGACTTGACCTGGGGCCGAGAGAAAGCACCTGAGGGGCTCTGATCCTTAGTAAACTGTGTCCCAAGCAAAGATACCCAGAATACATGAGAAAGAGACAGAGAGAGAATGAGACAGAAAGAAAGAAACAGAAAGAGAAATAGAGAGAAAATTTGAAAGATAGATAGATGATGGATGGATAGATGATACATAGATAGTAGATGGACAGATAGATGACGGATGATAGATACACAGATAGAAGATAGATAGATAGATGAGATAAGAAAGACAGAAAAATGAGTAGAAAAAAAGTAGGGGATAAGGAAATCCAGTAGTAACAGAAAAGTACAGGAGAGAGAGAGAAGAAACAAAACAGCACTTACCGACAGCCTTCAAGGAGGCGTACTTGTTGAGCTCTTTGCCAGGCGGCTGCTGTTCGTAGGGGTTGGAGATCTGGCCCAGGCTGGGGTAGGAATGTGGATGGCCCATCTGCTGCAGCAAAGGGGAGGTGGGCACCGCGTTGTTCATCTGGGTGGTGTCTAGAAATGAAGAGAACAGACGGAGATGGTCACCAATGGGGCAGGACCTTCTGCCCACCCCCACCATGGCCACATCCCTTGAGACCAAAACTCCACGCCCTTTGGGGACACGAGAGGGAGGGCAGCCGAGGATGGGCAGGTATATCGGCAACAACCAACTCTGCATTGGAGAGCAGCCGAGGATGCATGGGTAAAGAGCAAAGGATTCCCCTAGAACACTTCCATCTCCCCCCAGGTTAACATAAGGTCCTATCACCGCGGGGGCTACTTTTATCAAAGCAATATACATATAAAAAGATGACCAACTTCAATAACAGTCAAGGAAATGCAAGTCAGGACAACGGGAGGCCACTCCCCTGCCAAGAGATTGGCAAAAATTAAAAGGACTGAAGGACACCAATCTAGCAAAGATGTTGGAAACTGGACAGTCTCATAAACTCATGGTGGACATATGATTTGCTGTATCTGCAGAAAGGAATCTGGCAGTGTGTATGGAAATTTAAAATGCATGTGTATGTTGACCAAATAATACCACTTCTAGGGATGGAGCCGTCAGAAATACAAGCAACAGAATGTGAGGATATTTGTTCAGAGGTGTTCTTTGCACCATGGTTTGTAAAGTGAAAAA
Organism: Mesoplodon densirostris; assembly: GCF_025265405.1. Lineage (NCBI taxonomy): Eukaryota > Metazoa > Chordata > Mammalia > Artiodactyla > Ziphiidae > Mesoplodon > Mesoplodon densirostris. The sequence continues at coordinate 56,141,608 of NC_082676.1, forward strand.
TAAAAACCACACAGAAACAACCTGAACTCCTATCAATGTAGGAATGCTTAAATTATTGTACATCTATATTAGGTACATAATATGTACATACATATGATAGGCTATCATTCAGCTGTTAAAAAAACGAGTTAAAAATCAGTTAACTATACGTGTCAGACTGGAGAGTTTCTTATGGCTTATATTGTTAAAGGAAAAAAAGCAAATGTCAAAGTAATGGGCATAACAGGGCATTTGGTTTAAAGAAAAGAAAATCTGTGCATATTTTTGTGTGCTGTGGTTTGCAAAGACTGAAAAAAATAGGTAAAAACACACAAACTGAATATTGGCTCCTTAGAGGGACTGGAATTCATGGGGAAAAAGGTTCAAGAAGTTTTCTCTCAGGAATTATTCTTTGAGCTGTTAAGGGTTTCTGTCTTCACCCTGAGAACAATGGGATGGACGGACTGAAGGCAAGACTGAAATGGGAGTCACAGAGTCCAGGTGAGAGAATTATGGCTCAGCTTCAGGCAGGAAGCAAGGGTTCCCTCCATCTTCATGAAGCACCTCTGGAGATCCAGATCAACATGGCAGTAGTTGCTGGCAGTGCCTTGAAAGATCCCCTTTACCAGCAGGTGCACCCATTTCCCAGCCACTGTGTCCATTGCTCAGAACGCACAGGTGCCCCTAACATCCAAACAATTGTTCTTGGCTGATGGGAGCCACCATCCTGGGCTTAATCTTCTTAATGTCCCTCACCCTCAACACCCAGGGTAGGGGACAACCAATGCCCAGCTGACACTAAGGTACCAAGACCAGCCCTTGCCTCAAGGTGGGGATAACTTTATGGCACAAGGGGGGCTCCAGAGCTCCCATGGGTTGAGACAAGTTTAGAGCAGGGGTCAGCAAGCTTTTTCTGGAAAGGGCCAGAATGTAAATAGCTTAGGCTTTGCAGGCCATCCAGTCCAGAGACGACTTGACTCTGCCCTTGGAGCAAGAAAGCTGACATAGACATTATGTCAGCGTGGCTGTGTGCCAATAAAACTTTATTTAAAACTTTATTTACCGGGGCTTCCCTGGTGGCGCAGTGGTTGAGAGTCCACCTGCCAATGCAGGGGACACGGGTTCATGCCCCGGTCCGGGAAGATCCCACATGCTGCGGAGCGGCTCGGCCTGTGAGCCATGGCCGCTGAGCCTGCTTGTCCAGAGCCTGTGCTCCGCAACGGGAGAGGCCACAACAGTGAGAGGCCCGCATACCGCAAAAAAAAAAAAAAAAACTTTATTTACCAAAATAGGTGGCAGCTGAATTCGGTCCACGGGCCATAGTTTGACAACCCCTGGTCTAGACTTTATCTGAAACTGAGAGCCCCATCCCCGTGTGGCTCCTTTATCTTTCCTATTTTGTTTCCCTCACCTTAGAGAGGTGTGTGTGTTTTACTCCCTCAGGGTCTCATACACCTGAACCCCTCCTCTCAAGCACTGCTTCTAGGCAACTCAACCCATGACATATATAGAATAAGTTTGGCTTTAGAAACCAATACACTTGAACGGAAAGAAGCAGGGTTACCACAGCTGAGACACAGAGATAAGGAGAGTATTTTTATCACTGCACATGCATGGGCCATCCCACAAGCCCAACTGTCTAATGGGAATATCGCCAAACATAAGCCAAGTCGCCCAGCCGCTGGCCAGCATCTGAGGAGGCGGGCATGTTTCTCTGCCATGATAACTTTTTGGCTGGGATTCAGCTGGGGCAGAAGAGTCCTAAGATTAATGAAGTCATGGTGGAAATGTTGTCTCATGTAAATTACAGCTCTCCCTGTAGCCTGGACCCCACATCCTCTGACATTTTCCTCTCCAGAGCAACCTGCTGGGGAGGTCTGTCTGCTTCCCCTGGGCATGTCAGGCCAGACATGTTTGTGCCCAAATGTTGGTGTAATAGGAAGTGATTTACTGTAAGTTCTCATTGTTCGCTGCTCTGTGGGTTTTTTTTCCCCAACATACACAAACACACACACACACACACGCACACACTTTTTTTTTTTTAGTGGACAGCTACTGTTTTGTGTATTCAGAAGTACCAGTTCCAGGCACTCTGCTTCATCCCCATTTGACTCATGTGATGAGCTGTCAATCACTGTAACTCTCTTAGTTTGGGTTTTCCCAGAAGTCACTGAGATAAGGACTCAAGTACAAACATATTTGGGAGGTGACGAAAGGCAATACTGCAGACAAGGGGTGAGGGGGTGAGATGGGAAAGAGAAAGAGGCAGATAAAGGGTGCAATGCCCAGCAAGGGGCAACTGTGGAGAACGGGAGTTTAATCCCACTCTGGCATTCTGGTAAATGGCTTTGAGTGCATGTCTCAGAATTCTGTCAGCCCATGGGCAAGTGAGCCCTTGAGTATTTATGTGCCAGCTCCCATCAGTCGTTGTTTGAGGGCTGCTTCTGGGAGACAGTAATTCCTCAGCACTTGTAACCTACCATGTTCATGGGCAGAGTGAGCTCTGGTAGCCAGAAAAACTCTTACTCAGAGATGTAAGTAAGAGCTGGCAGTTGGAAACCAGGCCAGTAACTCACCCTTCTGGTCGCACAGTGAACATGTGATCCAAGTCAGACCAATCACAACACCTCCTTCTCCTCACAGTGATTGGGCCAGAAGTGAGCATGTGATCTAGGCTGGGCCAATCAGAGTCCTTCCCTGAATTTTTTTCTATTGGGAAGCTTTGGAGTCAAGGAGCCAGGAGGCCATGAATTCAAATGAGTTTGAACCTACCATGTGAAGAAAATCTTTCTTCATTGTGAAAGAATAAGGAAAGAAGCAGAGGAGATAGGGGAGCCCCTTTCTGAAGAAGCTAGTGTGCTCTGGGTTTGCTGTCACGTGCAATGTAAGTTCTGACTAGTGCAATTGTTGTCCGGAGTCCCTCTGGGAGGCTGGAACTGACCAGAAGGGAGGCTTCCCATGGGGCCTGCAGAGTGCACCAAGGTGGAACAGGCATTAGCCCTGGATTTTCTACAGAGCTTCAGTAGAAATTTCAAACAGCAAATTGACTGAGTAGTGCATAGAGAATGCCCAAGGACATTCATAAGTTAATTAATATCTTAATGGCAGGTTTGTTTTTTTTCTGGAAATAGACCCTTAACTAGTTACAGAGGTGACACCACCTAAGCCCATCATCCAGTGCGAGCCCTTACTCCCATCCCTTTGCTCCCTCAGTCCCAGATTCCATCCACTATTTTCAAACTCTGTTTCCAGTCCTGCCAGGGGAAATGCTAAACACTTCATTAAAGAAAAAAAGAAGTACAGAGATATTCCTTACCACTAGGGATAGCCTTTTATATTCTTAAACAGAATACTCCATTATAAAGCATTTGCTTTTGGATGATTTCTCCCAAGTCCTGAGCTAACTCAGGGGCAGCGAGTAGTTACTTAATCCAAGTGGGTAGGACTGAGATGGCCCACCAAAGTGATCCATCACAAAGGAAAATGAGGCTGCCCCAGAGTCACATTCCTACTTTCACATTCAGAACAACAGGAAGCAAATTTCTGGCAGTTTTAGATAGTCATTTTTTGCTAGCTTCCAGGCGTTGATTATTCAGAAATACTGAAATCCAGGCTAAGGGCAGCAATCAAGAATTACTAAACAGACATTGGCGACTGGGTTTCTTAAATGTTATTTTCATTTTACTGAGCAGGAGGATGGACCAGGCCTGGCAACCCAGTTTTTCTGTGAGTTTTCCACACATAATATCCAGCTGAGGAGGACAAACAAAAGAGTAGATGGGAAGTAAGCTCAGGTTGGCATCCAAGAAAAATAGAATAGGGTGAGTGAAGAGAGAAGAGTAGGTTATAATGTGCAAACCCTGACCTTGTCAATTGAGAGAAGAAGCATAAAGATAGGAGATAACTATTTGAATGTACGTATATATGTCCATGCACGTGTATGTATTTATATACATATGTACACAAATATATAATATAATGTATATTATATATTTTATATATTATATAATATAGTATATAATACATACACTAAGTATATATACTATGCAAAAGAAATTATATATATAATTTATGTATTATATATTATACATTTTATATATAACTATGTTTTATGTATTATGTAATATAGTAGGTATTTGTATATGTACACACTTATATAATTATATATTATCAATTTTATATATTATATAATAATATAGTATATAATATACTAAGTAAATATACTATGCAAAAGAAGTTATGTGTGTACATAATTTATATATTTACTATATATATTTTACATATAAATTATATATATGTGTGTGTGTGTGTATATAATTTCTTTTGCACAGCCATGACCATAGAGGGAATCCAGTAGGACCGGCCATGTCTTGCTCCCAGCAGTATGGTTTCTCTTCTAGATATACCTCAGCCCCAGAGATATCTTATCCACCTCACCTCTGTAGAAAGGTACTTTCTACCCAAGGTCACAAAAAAACTTTCCCTGCCTCATTATAATTTTGCAACTCCTTCTGATCCTTAGAAATAACTGACAAGAACTTGCTGTTCTGGGATGCTGCATTCTGTTAAGACCCTCAGTCAGCAAACAAGAAGTTGATAACGTCCCCATGTTCTCCTTCCTAAGACGGAAAATGGGCCTCACATACTTGACAATCATTTTCAAAGAAAGTTAAAATACACTTACTCTATATAGAAGTATCTGGCAGACTTACACCAAGGTTACCACCATGTAAGTACTGTTATGATGTGGTATATCTTAGTTACTAAACAGACTAATGAATGCAATCCAGATAGGGTCATTAAGGCAAAAATGCTAAATTACAAACCCTGGGATGATGCTCTAGTTTTCTTAGAGCAAAAGAGGCAGATACCAACTATTAGAAACTAGACCAGTTTGGCTCACCTTGGAGGAAAGGCAACAATGGTAAGTTTTTCAAGGCATATCACAAGGAAGAATTGCATAGAAAGGCACAAGATGGTCAAAGAGTGCTGTTCTGTGGAGCATATATTATGCGCCAGTCACTTGGTAATGAACTTTTCATGTGCTATCTCCTTAAATCCTCATATCAATCCTGTGAAGTAATGATACAGGAACAATATATCTTTTAAATATTTTTTTTATTGTAAAACAGTTTTAGATTTACAGAAATACTGCAAAGATAGCACAGAGAGTTCCAATATACCCCGAACCCAGTTTCCCCAATAGGGTACATTTGTTACAATTAATAAACCAAGACTGACATATAACTATTAACTAACACCCATACTTTATTCAGGTTTCCTTAGTTTTTGCCTAATGTCCTCTTTCTGTTCTAGAATCTCATCCAGGTAGCACATTAAATTTAGTCATCATGCTTCTTTAGGTATCTCTTGGCTGTGAATTTCTCAGACTTTTCCTTATTTTGATGACTTTGACAGTTTTGAGGAGTACTGGTCAATTATTTTGTTGAATGTCCCTCAACTGGAATTTGTCTGATGTTTTTCTCATGACTAGACTGCAGTTATGGGTTTGGGGGAGGAAAACCATACAGATAAGGCAACATTCTCATCATAACATATCAAGGACACATTCTATGATGACATCATTATTGATGTCATAAATATCAATATTGCTGCCTGAGGCAGGGTTTCTCAAATCTCTTCCACTATAGAGTTACTCTATTTTTCCCTCTTTCCATACCATACTCTTTGGAAGGAAGTCACTATACATAACCCACACTTAAGGAGTGGGAAGTTATGCTCTACCCCTCTGAGTACAGTGTCTACAAATATTATTTGGAATTGTTCTTCATAGCAGATTTGTCTCTTCTTCCCCATTTAATTATTCACTCAAATATATATATATATATATATATATATATATATATATATATGATATATATTAGTGTGGACACATGGATATGTATTTTATACTTTGGATTATAATCCAGTACTATTTTATTTTGTTTTTTCACTCAAATTTCCCCAGGTTTGGCCATTGGAATCTCTTTCAGTTGGCTTCTACATTCCCCCCTGCCCTTTTTTTGGAGAACTTTCTTACTTTCTAGCAATGCAAGATGCTCCAGGTTCATCTTGTTTATTTCCTGTCCTATCCTAGAATCCATTTCTCCAAGGACCCTGGTTCCCTTTCTTGGAGAATGGTGTTAGAAACCAAAATCTGGGTGCCAAGTGTGCTCATGGCTTCTAGTGCCTCTCAGTTGACTGAGTAAGGAAATCTATGTGTGTATACTGACTCATACTTATATACATATCTATAAATATTTACATATGTAACCATCTGTGTCTATATTAAGCTTAACATAAATTCATCCTGATATCTCCAACTCTAATCCATTATCACATGCAGCAGTCTAGCCTTCTCCCCTTGCTCATTTATAACCTCCCACCCCAACAATGAGCAGCCTGGCTCCCATCTCCACCATCCATTTACTTAGTTGTTTAATTCCATGTTTAATTATACATGTCTAGCAATATCAGAATTGTTAACCCATAGCCCTATGGGAAAACAACTGTACCAACTAGACTGCAGTCTTAAGGATAATGTATTTTTCAAATTATTAGTGTGCTTTTCTCTTTTGTCTTCCTGAGTATATGAGGTTTACCTCAGATGGCCCATGGCATCCATATACCTAGGTAAGCCTAGGAAATTAGGATTTATTAAAGAAGGAACACAAAGAAAAATGGTGATGATATTGATTAATGATAAAGAAGGTAAAAACACAGTTATATACATAATAAACAGAGAGGTGTTATTATTTCATATACAAACTAATGTACTACTCCAAGAGTCCCTATGAGATCCTATTACTAACCCCATTTTGCACAGAGAGGTTTTGTGATTTACCCAAAGTTACACCACTTGTAAGTGGCAGAACCATGCTTTGGACCTGGCAGCCTGACTCTGGAATCTGTGTTCTTAGGCACTTCCTTACTCCCTCTAAAGGAGCTAAATGCACATTTCTGACATTCAAAAAATGACCGTGCAGCAAGAAAATAATAAAAATTTTAAGTCACAATATTGAGTTTGGAAGGTAGTTTTTACTAAATTCCTTTATCTCTACTCTTTGACATATTAAGGACCAGTCTTGGTTGGCAAGACCACAGAAGTTTTTGGCAAGGGTGGACCAGAGAGGAAAGGGATGGGAAGGCTCTGATTCTAGAAAACTGTGAGAATGAAAAAAAAGAGAGAAATAGGGGGCCTAAGATCATGTCTCTCAACTTTCCCCTTTTGGTCTTCAGACCCAGGTGAAGGAGAAGAATGATGGATGAGTTGAGGGTGATGCTGAGGGCAAAGACCTCTTGTCCCACTCTGCTGTTTGGGATTTTGGCAGAAACTCATGGTGAAGAAGCTCTGAGCTACCAGGGGGTAGCTGAGCCTGTTAAGAAATAAAGTAGTATAAAAAACAAAAACTAGAGTTACCATATGATCCAGCAATCCCACTCCTAGGCATATATCTGAAAAAGATGAAAACTCTAATTCAAGCACTATTTCAGCACTATTTACAAGCACTAGTTCAGCACTATTTACAATAGCCAAGACATGGAATCAACCTAAGTGTCCACTGACAGATGAATGAAAAAAGAAGATGTGGTACATATACAATGGAATATTACTCAGCCATAAAAAAGAATGAAATAATGCCATTTGCAGCAACATGGATGGATCTAGAGATTATCATACTAAGTGAAGTAAGTCAGAGAAAGACAAATATCATGTAATATCACTTATGTGCGGAATATTTTTAAATGACACAAATACACTTATATACAAAACAGAAACAGACTCACAGGCATAAAAAACAAATTCATGGTTACCAAAGGGGGAAGGGGGGGAGGGTTAAATTAGAAGTTTGGGATTAACAGATACATACTACTGTACATAAAAGAGATAAAAAACAAGGACCTACTGTATAGCACAGGGAACTACATTCAGTATTTTGTAAAAACCTACAGTGGAAAAGAATCTGAAAAAGTATATATATATATAAACTGAATCACTTTTCTGTACACCTGAAACATTGTAAATCAACTATACTTCAATAAATAAATAAAGTAACAAAAAAAAGAAAAAGAAAAAGAAATAAAGTGGTATGGTCTGAGTACAAGATTGTCTGGTTGGAGTTCTTCAATGACCCTCATGTACCAGAAGGCCTGAGAGCAGGGGTCCTGCTACAGAACTTGTCAGTGTGGGGCAATGGTCCCATACAGTGGCATCGAGTGAGTTTCCTTCCACTTTCTTTTACACTTTCTTTCCCAAGTAGATGGTTAGCACAGCCCAGCTCAGACAAAAGTCATATACTCAGAAAGGCCAAATAGAAAAGCACATTAACCACCTGAAAAATTTACCCCTGTTTCTCTAAGTATTACAATCCTATTTTACAGATCAGGAAACAGAAGCTCAGAGAGGTTGAGGTGCTTGTCCAAAGTCACACAGCATGTTAGTAACCATCCGGATTTGATCCCAGGTTTGTCTAATGGCAAAATTGGTGTTTCCTCCACTAAGCTAGGCTGCCTTTAGCACGGACCAGGCTCAGCATTAAGCCTCCCCTATGAAGAGAGACTCTTCTGTCTTGAGTATCTTTCCTTGTAAACTTTCTCACTTGGATGAGTAAATCACTGGCCTTTTTGTTTCCTCTTTTATCCAGAGAATAGAACTTACTGTTATATCTAGAGAACAAGCTGGGCTCACCCATCCTGAGAATCCCCTACTGCCTTGTGGAACCCACCTGTGCTCTGACTTCTCCCACTCGGCTCATCCATCTATTCCTCCTCACATATTTGGGTGTCTACGGCACGCCAGGCATTGTGTTTGGTGGACAAGTTCTAGCTCTTACACTGCTTACTAACTAGAGGAGCTCATAACATTTTTCCAAAGCTTTTTTCACACTTGAGAAGTACCACATTTCTGCCTGGCCCACAAGGCCATATTGATCCTGCCCAGGGTCCTTCTTCACCCCTAATCTTTCCAGCACACTCTCTATGCCCCGTAATGTAGCCTCAGCAGACTCTCTCCACAGACCACACCATCCAGAGCAACATAATGAAAGAATAATGGAGTTCTGAGTCAGTCAGCTCTGCATTCAAATTCTGGCTCTTTCATTTCCCAACAGCAGCTTTGGGAGGTGTTATACAACTGACTCTGTGGGTCTCAGTCTTCTCAGTTCTAAACTGAGGACCAGAACATAAACCCTCTCCGGGTTCACTGTGAGGTTTAGAGACTGCACGTATACCATACTCAGCATACACGTGAAACATAGTAAGCATCCAACATAGTGTAGTTAAAGCTTTATGGCTTCCAATAGTCAGGGGAACCAAGACAACATGATGAGTGGCCATGAGAAGAAGAGAGTGTTCGGTTTCCCTAAGGCGCTCTCTGGGCTCAGAATTCTTGGACACATTCCAGATTATTCAGTTATCTCAGAACTGGACAAATGAGAGGGAATAACAGCAGATACTCCTGTGGGAACCAATTGCACTGGTAATTCTCTTAACAACAAAAAAGAGAATAGACATTCAGAAATTGTAACAGAGCTCTGGCTTTTAGCTCTGTTTTCCTTTCTATCCTATCCAAACCTTTACATCCAGCATCCTTTTTAAGAGAAAACCTGAAAATTATAGTTTGAAACATCATGTAGATTTTTCTCTGGTCACAAGCAAGCAAAAAAAAAAAAAGAAGAAGAAGAAGAATCAGATCAAACTCAAAATTACCCTGAACTTGTCAAAAGAGAACATAGCAGGCTAGCCTCTTACCAAAAAAGGCTGATGTAAACAGAGAATTAAATTCATATTATTGAATCTTGGTGGCAAAGGGTTCAGAGGGAATTTGTGATAGAGAAAAAATGAACATATATCATTGGAAAACCTTTGGCCAATTGGGCATGTGTGTTACCCAAGGGTTTATATTTTTAAGCATGCAAAAAAATTTTTTTTTAATTTTGAGCATCTAGGATATGAACATTTTGAAACTGGAGTTGTTAAATATTTATTTAATGTTCACTTCTGGCCATCTTGTGTGCAGACTCTGAGGGACAAAGAGTCACTTCAAATCTGAGGTTGTGCTCCAAGGAGATGCAAGCCTAGGATAGGAGGCAGATCAAGAACAACACAGGTGAGAAGGAGGAGAGTTAAAATCAGCATGGTTAGTACTATGATACAGCAAAACACAGAGTTCTGCGAAGGCCCAAGGGAAGGGGTACCTAACCCAGGTTTAGAAGGTACTTTTTGAAAAATACTCTCAAAGAGAGTAACAAGAAGAGGACTTTTTAATTTGAAGTAGCATTGTGTCTGTTCAAGAAACTACAGTTTATTGGCATCACTTCTGAAATAGGACATCTCTAAGGTGGCTGAACTCACCATTGATGGCTCAGCATCATCATTAAAATATCAGAGGTGGTTGTTTTATGCTCCAGGCAGCCATTTCCCCAGAAGTCAACTTGATGAGCTAGTGTAATGATGGATGTTTGTCCCTTCACTCAGGACAAACATCCATCTAATGATGGAATAATAATAACTACTTCATGAAATTGACAGATAAATGGACAGATAAATGGATAAAGAAGATATATATATGTCCCACATCTTCTTTATCCATTCATATATATATGTGTGTGTGTGTGTGTGTGTGTGTGTATTTATACACACACACACACACACACACACACATATATATAGGAGTTTGGGATTAACATATACACACTACTATATATAAAATAGATAAGCAAGGACCTACTGTATAGCCCAGGGAACTATATTCAATATCTTACAATAACCAATAATTGAAAAGCATCTGAAAAAGAATATATATGTATAACTGAATCATTTTGCTGTACACCTGAAACTAACACATTATAAACAACTATACTTCAATTTTTTAAAAAGGTTTAAAAATAAATTTAAAAACAATTTTTTAAAAAGATTAAATGAGGGCTTCCCTGGTGGCACAGTGGTTGAGAGTCCGCCTGCCGATGCAGGGGACGCGGGTTCGTGCCCCGGTACGGGAGGATCCCACATGCCGCGGAGCGGCTGGGCCCGTGAGCCATGGCCGCTGAGACTGCACGTCTGGAGCCTGTGCTCCGCAATGGGAGAGGCCACAGCAGTGAGAGGCCCGCGTAATGCAAAAAAAAAAAAGATTAAATGAGGTCATATGGGTGGGCCCTACTCCAATCTGACTGGTGTCCTTAAAAGAAAAGAACATTTGGACACAGAGATGCACAGGCAGAGGAAAGACCATGTGAGGACATGGCAAGAAGGCAGCCATCTGCAAGCCAAGCAGAGAGGCCTCAGAAGAAATCAAAACATGCTGACACCTCGATCTTGGACTTCCAGCCTCCAGAACTGTGATAAAATTAATTTCTGCTGTTAAAAAAAAGAGCCCCCAAATGGAAAGGTTGTTTCATTTCTGCTCCTTCTTCTCCTCCCTCTGTGTCCTCCTCCTCCTAATTCCACTGATTTAAGTTTTCTTTTCTCCCCCATCATGGTCAGTCTGTTTTATCAGCTGCACGGTGAGTAGCAGCCAGCTGTCTTGGACTTTATTGTTTTTAGTCCTAATGTGTTGTGGGATTTGAAACACAATACCCACGCTTATTAAGATAAATTGTAAAGTAACCACTAGCCGCATATCAAAATAGTATTTCTTCTGCAAAATGCTCTCCTTTTTTTCCTACATATTTCCGAAGCTATCTGTGAGTCATCTTCCCCGTCTCTGCTTAAACATCATGTCCTCCAGGGGACCTCCCCAACCCCATCCTATCCTAGTTACCACTGGAGCTCTCTGTATTCACTCGCTAGGGCTGCCATAACAAAGCACCACAAACCCCGAGGGCTTGAACAACAGAAATGTATCATCTCCCATACAATGCGATATTACTCAGCCATAAAAAAGAATGAAATCATGCCATTTGCAGCAACATGGAGGGACCTAGAGATTATCATACTAAGCATAGTAAGTCAGAAAGAGAAAAACAAATACAACATGATATCACTTATACGTAGAATCTAAAATACTACACAAATTAACATATCTACGAAACAGAAACAGACTCACAGACATAGAGAACAGACCTCTGGTTGCCAAGGGGAGGGGGGTCGAGGAGGGAAAGACTGGGAGTTTGGGATTAGCAGATGCAAGCTATTACATATAGGATGGATAAACAAAAAGGTCCAACTGTATAGCACTGAATAACTTTGCTGTACAGCAGAAATTAACACAACATTGTAAATCAACTATACTTCAACAAAATTTAAAAAAAGAAATGTATCATCTCCCAGTTCTGAGGGCTAGAGGTCCGAGATCAAGGTGTCAGCAGAGTTGGTTACTGCTGAGTATGGAGAGGGAGAATGTTTTACACCTCTTGCCTAGCTTCCAGGGGTGTGCTGGCAGTCACTGGTTTTCCTTGGCTCCTAGATGCACCACTTTGATCTCTGCCTTCATCTTCACGCGGTGTTTTCCCTGTGTGCATGTCTGTGTCCAAATTTCCCGTTTTTATAGGACACCAGTCATATTGGATTAAAGGCCCACCCTGCTCTAGTGTGATCTCATCTGAACTCATTACATCTGTAATGATCCTCTTCCTAAACAGGGTCACATTCTGAGGTACTGAGGGCTAGAACTTCAATGTATCAGTTTAGGGGAGGGAGGAAACAATTTGATTAGTGACATCCCCTTTCCTTCCTTTCTTTATCCACATGAATACACTGATTTATTTTCATTGCCTGTTTTCCCACACTTCTGAGGTCAGTGAATACAGTCACCTCCTCCACCCCTCCATTTCCAATGCCTATCCCAGCTCTTTGCATGGAACTGAATTCTAATACAGGAAAGGATGAGGGGAAAAAAGAACGATTTTCAGGGACCTGCTATGTGACAGGCAGCATACAAGGTGTTTTACCTAAAAGTCAACTATTTGTCTAAGAAAAATGCATTGAATGTATTGGCTTAGCAACAGCCATTTTAGTTGCTCTGAAATTTGTTTTTGCTTTTTGGAGTGTATATGCAATGGATAGGTGTTTTGTTTATGGACCATGTGATGCCTGGACAGCAAATGACAACAACAACAAAGTAAAGCAATATAACAGATGAGAAAACTGGGCTCCGTTTAACCAAACACTATGGATGCTACACTGCTCAGGTGTGCATCCTTCAGGTGATAACGAAGGACGTATGCCCCACAGATGGAGGATGAAGGATGTTCCACACCAAGTCTCTAGTAAAGGCAATTCCACACAGGGGTTAAAGGATCCACCAGCCAGTCCCACTTCAGGGGCCGTTAGAGGAATTTTCCAGCGTGCACCAAAAAGACCTTTAGCTCATGCTGTGGTGGAAGATTCAGAAAGCCAATGTATCTGGCATGATGTTCTTTGATTTCCCTATCACCCACGCATTTTGTCTACTCAAGAGCCCACTTGATTGGGGTGCAAATCTCCCCCACTTAGGGCCTGTCACAAAGAATATAAGTGACTGGTTATGAAATTCACAGTAATGGATGTTACCATCTTTCTCCCTCTTTTCCAGATCTTCTAAAGTCCCCTAAAATCACCTCCTCTCACTCAAAATGCCAATCCCTCCTCTTGAAAGGTATTTTAGAGCAAAATGAGATTATGGAGAGAGAACAGGTCATTTAGAGACAGAAGGCTTGGATTCAAATGCTGCTCTAGCAATGTATCAGCTGTGAGGCCTTAATCAAATTAATTGACCTCTGGAACCTCTGTTTCATTGCATAGGAAATGGGGGAAATGGGAAACTAAGTATTAAATTACTGAATGCAACACACATGCCAACAAAAGAATGAAAACCAGGATCTCGAAGCGGTATTTGCATACCATGTACCTAGCAGCACTCTTCACAATACCCAGGATGTGGAAGAACACACGTGTTCAACAAAGGATGAATGGATTTGAAAATGTGGTATATTCGTACACTGGAATATTATTCAGCTTTAAAAAGGAAGGAAATTCTGGGACTTCTCTGGTGTTCCAGTGGGAAAGACTCTGTGCTCCCGATGCTGGGGGTCCAGGTTCGATCCCTGGTCGGGCAACTAGATCTCACATGCATGACTCAACTAAAGAGTTCGTATGCTGCAACTAAGAAGTCCACATGGGACTTCCCTGGTGGCGCAGTGGTTAAGAATATGCCTGCCAATGCAGGGGACACGGGTTCGAGCCCTGGTCCGGGAAGATCCCACATGCCGCAGAGCAACTAAGCCCGTGTGCCACAACTACTGAAGCCCAAGTGCCTAAAGCCCGTGCTCCACAACAAGAGAAGCCAGTGCAATGAGAAGCCCGTGCACCACAACGAAGAGTAGCCCCCGCTCACCGCAACTAGAGAAAGTCCGCATGCCGGCAATAAAGACGCAATGCAGCCAAAAATAAATAAATAAAATTAATTTTAAAAAATAAATAAAAATTTAAAAAGATTTAGAAAAAGAAGTCCGCATGCCACAACTAAAAGATCTTGTGTGCCACAACTAAGACCTGGCACAGCCAAAATAAATAAATAAACAAACAAATAAATAAATAAAATATTTTTTAAAAGGAAGGAAATTCCAATCCATGCTACAACATGGATGAACCTTGAGGACATTATGCTAAGTGAAGCCAGTTACAAAAAGACATATACTATAGGAAGCACCTAGAGTAGTCAAGTTCATAAAGACAGAAAGTCGAATGGTGGTTGCCAGGGGCTGGGGAGAGGAGAGAATCAGGAGTCAGTGTTTGATGGGTATCAGAGTTACAATTTTGTAAGATGAAAAATTTACAGAGATGGATGGTGGTGATGGTTGCCCAACAATGTGAATATAAATTACACTACTGAACTATACACTTAGAAATGGTTAAGGCGGTAAATTTTATGTTATGCATTCTTTACCACAATTTGGGGAAAAACCACACATGCCAAGTACTTTACCCACACATCCTTCAAAATACCCAAACCCATGGCATAAGTTAGGCATTATCATCTGCTTGTTTTGCAGACGAGAAAACCGATGCAAAGGGAGGCTTTGGTCAAGGTCACAAGGAAAGAGACAAAGTCCAGCTCTATCCAAAGCCAGTGCTTCTTTCTGTATACTAAGTGATTCTCTATGACAGAGTTCAGAATGCGATAAAACAAGATACATCCTGAACACACTCACCTTAGTGCTTGGCACACATGAGAGCCTGTAATGTTAGATCCTTTCCCCCATAACATTTCCATTTTTGAAAAATTTAAGCCCCTAGAAAAACAACCTAGCCATTTTCTTCTCTGAGAATGCTCAAGGTGGTGATTTTTTTTAAACTTATTTTATTTTATTTATTTATTTCTGGCTGCATTGGGATAATAACGCAGCCAGAAATAAATAAATAAATTTAATTTAATAAAAGAAATTTATTTCTTCACTGCTACACACGGGCTTTCTCTAGCTGCAGCGACTGGAGGGCTACTCTTCGTTGCGGTGCGCGGGCTTCTCACTGCAGTGGCTTCTCTTGTTGTGGAGCACAGGCTCTAGAGCACGGGCTCAGTAGTTGTGGTGCACGGGCTTAGTTGCTCCACGGCATGTGGGATCTCCCTGGACAAGGGCTCGAACCCATGTCTCCTGCATTGGCAGGCGAATTCTCAACCGCTGCCCCACCAGGGAAGTCCAGGTGGTGATTGTTGAATAAACCAAATCCTTTCTAATTACAGGTTGAGCAAATTCATTCACTTATGAAATAATCACCGTGTGCCATTCCTAGGCCAGGCATCTTTCTGGGTACTGCAGAAAGAGAATTGGATAAGACTCACTCCAGCCTTTGAGAAGCTCAGTTCAATGGGGTGAACGGACAGGCAAACAACTTCCCTATAACACATGTGATTACAATGCTAAGTGGAATAAGTCAGAAAGAGAAAGACAAACATCATATGGTATCACTTATATGTGGGATCTTTAAAAATGATACAAATGAGGGCTTCCCTGGTGGCGCAGTGGTTGAGAGTCCGCCTGCCGATGCAGGGGACATGGGTTCGTGCCCTGGTCTGGGAGGATCCCACATGCCGCGGAGCGGCTGGGCCCGTGAGCCATGGCCGCTGGGCCTGCGTGTCCGGAGCCTGTGCTCCGCGGCGGGAGAGGCCACAGCAGTGAGAGGCCCGCGTACCGAAAAAAAAAAAAAAAAAAAAAAAAAAAATGATACAAATGAATTTATTTACAAAACTCACAGACATAGACTATGTCTGTGAAACAGACTCACAGACATAGAAAACAAACTTATGGCTACCAAAGGGGAAAGGGGGGATTAACTGGGAATTTGGGATTAACAGATACAAACCACTATATATAAAATAGATAACAACAAGGACCTATAAGGACCTACTGTATAGCAGAGGGAACTATATTCAATATCTTGCAATAACCTATAATGGAAAAATAATCTGAAAAGAATATATATATATAACTGATTCAGTTTTATATATATATAACTGAATCACTTTGCTGTACACCTGAAACACTGTAAATCAACTATACTTCAATTTAAAAAAAAGTAGCCTTGTCATACTAAGTGAAGTAAGTCAGAGAAAGACAAATATCATATGATATCACTTATACATGGAATCCAAAAAAGGGTACAAATGAACTTATGTACAAAACAGAAATAGAGTTACAGATGTAGAAAACAAACATGGTTACCACAGGGTAAGGAGGGGATGGATAAATTGGGAGATTGGGATTGACATATACACACCACTGTATATAAAACAGATAACTAATAAGAACCTGCTGTATCAAACAGGGAACTCTACTCAATACTCTGTAATAATCTGTATGGGGAAAGAAGCTAAAAAATGAGTTGATGTATATATATATATATATGTATAACTGATTCACTTTGCTGTACAGCAGAAATTAACAACATCGTAAATAAACTATACTCCAATAAAAATTTTTTTTTAAAAAGTAGGCACAAAAGTCAGAGGCTATGTCTGTTTCAAGATGGGACATAACTTACAGTAATCCCTCCGAATTCCTAAAAACGATTGTCAAATATAAAAAATAAACTTTAAAAACACAAAATGATATCACCATGAGCTATCATTACGTATCTATGAGTGGCAAAAAAATGCCAAAATTTAAAAATCTGACAATTCCAGGTCCTGGTGAGGACATGGAACAACTGAAACTCTCATACCTTCTTGGTACATTGTAAATGTCTAGATCCAATGGCCTCTTAGAACTGTATGTCATAGGTTCCTGGGCAATCTAAGTTAAGAAACTAAGTTAACCAGAGGTCATTTGCCTTATAGACTCTTGCGATATTTTCGTAATTGCCTGATACCTCTCTCGCATTACAAAGCCATCAATGTCCTAGACCAACATCAACCCAAAGAAAGAGACCTAAACAAACATTTCAAGTCTTGTTCCATCAATTCCATCCTGTTCCCAACACAACATGTTAAGGCCCATATTATTCTGCCAGGGAGAAGTAAGAGAGGGAGGTTTTGGCTATGACCCTTCCTCTTTACATTAAGAGGATTCTGTTCCCATCCAATGGCCTTGTCTCATCCTTCAATTTTCCAACTTGACCATGGATTCTCAGATATCCACACTGAACCTAAAAATTATTAATTCATAGAATAAATAGGAGAGAACGGTCTCTTTCCCCAGCCCCATCCTCCTTCCCAGAGGTTGATCATCACTGGAGCCAACGCCAGGAGCCGTACTTATAGAGGATTTTCCTTCAATTACTTGAGAAGGAAAGGAGGAGGAAGGTCCTTGGGCGTGAATCTTGGTTCTGCCTTTCTTTTTTTTTAATTCAAATAAAATTTTAATGATTTCAGTTCAATACAACTGAAAATGTAGTGTATTAAAGGGCATTTTCTACTAAATTTCAAATGACAGGTTGTGGGCCATTTCTGAGGAGTATCATATCCTACTGAGTATTCAACTTATTAACTAAGGTGATTGACATGGTAGGAGGTGGAGAAGAACAATGATCAGCTCATAGAATTTGGCTAAGAAAGGAAACAAAGAAAAACAATGCAAATAATAATTAAAATAGCTACAGATATTAGTAAAATAAAAAAACAATCTTAAATATCCATCTCTTAAATTACTAGAAAAAAATTACAGGTAAAGTTACAGCAAATACAATCTTCACAGATTTGGGTAACTTTATTTGCATTTAAGTGATTTTAAAGCCCTATAGCCAGTGAAACCATTATAAAAAGCACTATGAGGACTGGAAATTTAGATGTCTATACACAAACCACCTTTAAGATCATTTTCTTTTGAAAATATTCTCTACTGAACAGTAGACCCAAAAGGGGGGAAAAAAAACCATCAATCACATTTACATTGCATTTGGGGAGGCACTCATATCTTTGGCTGATCCGAGATTATTCTTAGTGTCCCATATAAATAAAAAAACCAAAAACTTTACAGTTCAGCTTGATGAAATAAAAAGAAAGGCAATTCACATTATTTATAATTTCACATATACAATGCTGTGTCACTAAGCACTATGTGTCACTATGAACACTTTCATAAAAAGATTTATTTCACACTTTTATACAAATATCCACAGTATTTTCTAATCATGAGATAATTTTACAATGCTAGTTAGTATAAAAATGTATCAAATGCAAACAGACCAGTGACTTGAGATGACATTTTTAGCAACTATAAATTTAAACACCACTACATTCTTGTTTCTTTTGTTGTTGAACCACCCTTGTACACCCCCCCCCCCCACTTAGGACACTAAGTTTATGTTGCAGCTTCTGGTTAAGCAGAGGCTTCAGAACCACTGAACTTGAAACTTATCCCCTAGGGATGCAGGTGAGATGCCCAAGGACTATGGCTTTGTGAAGACAACACCTTGAGTTTGGCTGGCAATCAGAGACAACTCTTCTGTGTGTAGTGATAAGAGATCTGAGTAACATCAGTTCTACTTTTTGTGCAGCCTGTGATTCTGATGGGGCCTGGCAGATCTGTGCCTCTGCCTACTAGGACCACCCTCCCAGGAGGCCATCGACAAGGGGATCTAGGTGACCTGTTGATGGAGATCCTTCTATCCTGTTATGTTTGCTACTGGTTACAAATTCTATTTTCTGTTCAATTAGTCAGACTAAAGTTTTTCACTGTGTTTGTTTGGCAAAACGAATTAAACAGAAAGTAAGGTTTTTTTAAAAAAATACAATATTGAGTAAATTTCTTAACATCTCTGATTCTGTTTCCTTGCTATAAAATAGTGATAATCATTGTATCTGTCTTACAGTGGTGTTGGAAGGGCAAAATAAGATAAGGGTTGTAAAGATGTTTATGCCTAGCACATAGGTGGCACTCAATAGATATTAGGGAGTTGTTGTTATTGTCATGGAAATATCTGGCCACTCAAAAGCCTCCAAGGTCAACAAATGAGATAGGAATTAGGTTTGTTTCAATTCTCAGACCCCCTTATAATCAATATCAGGCCTTTCTAGAATGACTGATATTACTGAATAGGGCAGCAAAAATACCCAGTTGGCTGAGAAATTGGACCTGGAAATAGATCAAGCTAGCATATTGTCTGGACACCACATTAGTATCTTCTGCTTCTGGGCACTATTGCTAAGCCCAAACGTGGCTTCTCTCTAAGGCCTTGTAGACCCATGGCTGGAAGCTGGGTTCCCTGTTCCATGTTGCCCAGGTCTCTAGCCCAGACAGAGCATAGGGGTGGGAAGCTGTCTGCGTTGCTGGAGATGGGGAGGACTCTCCTGGCATCTTAGAGCTAGATGACTCTGTCAAATAGCCAAGTGGTTAAATGTTGAGGGCTGTAAATGAGGCTCATCTGTCAGTCGTGGGCGAGCACCAGCTCCATCTGCTGTGTCAGAAGCCTGGGGAGTGAGTGGAGGAAGCAACTTATAAAGCAGGAGGCCCAAGATGGGAGGCAGGAGCATCCTCAGGAGATGATAGAATTGTGTACCTTGAAGACTCCCCCAGTCCCTTCAAAAGTTTTATGGATAAAAAACAAACAAAAGACCTAAAGAGGGGGTGGGCTTGGCCATGGTCACTCAGTTAATGTGCACGATGAGTGCCAGGATGAGACTCAATTCTCCAGAATTCCAGAATGCTTCTCTCTCCACACAGACACACCTGACTCAACTTACACCTAACCCATGGGTGGAGGAGATGCTCTGAGCAACATGAGAATAAAACATCCCAGTTCTCTTCATATGCTTGCATTTGTTCTTCAAGTTCAAGTACCTGTTCCTTGCTATAGAACCTCAGAATAGATCTGATCACATTCATTCATTCAATAGATATTTTTGAAGTACCTCTATGCATCATCCCAAGAACTGGGAATGCATCGATGAAAAAAATAGACCTAGTTCCTATTTCTGGGAGCTCATAATTTAGTGGGCAAGACAGATTTTAGGCAAAAAGAAAATCATATGAATATATATATATATATACACACACACACAAATTATGCCAGTTTTTGTAAAGAAAAAGTATTGGGCACTAGTTGTTCCTAATTCACAGGTTGTGGGATATTATGAAGAGTTGACTGCTATGTTTCCCCTCACCCCACACTTCTTTTTATACAGTGACCCTTCTTCATTGGGCAGATGACCACAGGGCATCCAGAGTCTTGATGGAGAGTCTGAAGGAAGGAATCAGACAACAAAAGAGTCCGATTCCAGATTTTTGAGCTTCAAAACACAGCACTGATATGGACAAACATTTGCTAAGCTAGTATTTTATTTTATTTCTGGCCCAGAAGATATGAGGAATTCTGGGTTACAGGGATACAAGTTAGATAAGAGAGCAACTGAGTCTCCTGTTAGTGTGTATTCTCTGAGGTGGGGTTCTGTATGATGCTCAAAGAAACAGGTAGAAACAAAATACAGATCTCTCCAATTCTCAGATCCCCAAGCACATCCGAGAGTTTGGCCCTGGATCAGAGATATTCCCAGCTGATAAGCTGAGCAGGGAAAAGGAAATGCAGAGAGAATCAGGCTTTCCCCAGTCAGCAAATGAGGAGGCTCCCCAGCCCTGGGTCCTCCAAGATTAAAGGCTGGCAAGCAGTCTATAATTGGAGTCGCATGTCCTCCCCAGCCTTAGGGTAACCACATGGCTGAATAACTCCAAGTCAACATCATGGCTTAGTTATTGTCTCAACAACAGATTAAAAGCAGAAAGAAGAGAAGCGATGTGGGTGATCTGAGAGCTGAAGCCCTAGAAGGCCATTATCTGTCTTAAGCTTCAGCCCACCCTACCACCCACTCCTCCATGTGAGGTTATAATACAACAATAAGCTTGCAATTATATTTTACTTGTGAAAAAAAATCGTGGTGAGTCAAAAGCCAGCTCACAGATGTAACTGGCACCACTACTTATGTAAGTGGGAGGGGGCTAAGTCTTGGGCTGAATGCAGACTCCCCAGTGTGGGTCCATGTTCTTGGGTCTGTCTGGCTGCTCTGGACCTGGTCTCCCAGGAACACTTGGCCCTGGCTGGTTAAGACTACCAGACACAAGAAAGATAGTGGTTAAGATCTGGGTTCTGAAGGGAGATTGTGGGACTTTGGACAGACCTCAGGGTCTGGACCAAGAGGCACAGCAGCATCACAGCATGGACCATATGACCAGAGATTGAAGAAGAAAATGGAGACCTCTACAGATGTAAGAATGGATGTTTCAGGTCAGCCAAGAACCAGACTGAGTGATGTATCCATCAGTAGAAACCACTGTAGACACATAATCACCAAAGACCAAACCTGTACCCCAAATATGCCTGAACACTATGCCACCCCACTCTGAATTTAGCTGCAATCTTGGGGACCAGGGTGAAGGCAAAATACATTAAGTATGGAAATGTTAATTGACATATGTAAGTTTTTAACATCAGACACAATAAGAACGTAAAACAGAATTAAGCTAAGTTATAAATATAAGTATATATATGTAAATATAAGTGTATATTATACACACATATATGTGTGTATATTTATATCTTATATGTTTATATATTTATGTATAATATATACATAAGTATTCATATGTATATATGTAAAAACATAAGGTGTAGATATAATTATATAATTAATAAATATATATTATATATGTACATATATAATACACAATTATATTTATATAATACTTTATATTTATAATTTATAAATTATAGATAATAAATATGTTTATTATATAAATATATAAAGTATATTTATATGAAAGTATATATTTTATAATTATATTTATACACTACTTTATATTTTTACATATATACTTACTTATATTTATGTATATATGTTTACATTTTCAGAGAGAGAGAAAATTAATCTCCGTTCAAATCCCAGTTACGTCACTTTATAGCTCTATGACTTTGAGCCCAATGAGTTGCTCTCGGTTGGTTTCCTTATATGTGACATTCTAACTAGAGTGATCCTACCCCCCTCCATCCAGCCTTGGAACCATATTGATCTCTCTTTTTTTTTTTTTTTTGCGTTACGCGGGCCCCTCACTGTTGTGGCCTCTTCCGTTGTGGAGCACAGGCTCCGGACACGCAGGCTCAATGGCCATGGCTCACGGGCCCAGCCGCTCTGCGGCATGTGGGATCTTCCCGGACCGGGGCACAAACCCGTGTCCCCTGCATCGGCAGGCAGACTCTCAACCACTGCGCCACCAGGGAAGCCCTTGATCTCTTCTTTTATTATCAGTGATAAAGAGGAGACTTCTGGCCTGCCTTGGGGAAAACTGTCCTGCGATGTGTGGGGTCCCACACCGGGATGCATCCCACCCAAGGTGCTAACAGTGCAGTGCCCCTGCTGGAAAACACTGGAACTAACCCTGCATCCCTTTAAGACTAGCTGGAGAATCACTGTTAACCAGCTTTGCCTCTCTCCTGGGTCACCTTCTGCCTGGCCAGTGGTGGGCATGAGACTGAGTCTATGTCCACCCCAGAACCCTGCCACTGGGCATGTCCCACCCAAATCACAGAACCTTCCAGCCTCCAAAGAACTCTTATCATCCAATTCTCTCATTTACTCCTTACAGCATCTCTGGGACATAGGGAGTACTGCCTCTTTAATGGGGAAAAGTGAAGTCCAGAGCATATCCCACAGACAGACTTGAGTCTCCAGCTCAGATTCCTTCACTCAAATCCAAGTCCCTTTTGGTGCCCCATATGCTGTGGACGAAGACAGTCATAGATTTCTCTAGTGTCCTGGCCTGGATCTGTGCCAAATGCTCAGGAAATGAGTGGTGGGGGGCGTGTAACCTGGCTTCTTCCCCACAGAAGGAGTCTTCCTTTCCCTGTCCCAGAGCTGCCTCCATCTAGAGACGGTAAAGGAATCTGCTTGGCCCCTTTGGACCCCTCATGTTCCCACAGCGCCCCCTGGCCCAGCCCCATTACCAGGAACCCAGAGGACAATCTTCATATGAAACCAGCTTCTTCTTCTCTGCCTCCTCCTCTTCTGAGAGACGGGCACACCCTTCACTCACTGCTCAAGTCAAAACCTCAGGCCTGGGCTTCCCTGGTGGCGCAGTGCTTGGGAGTCTGCCTGCTGATGCAGGGGACGCGGGTTCGTGCCCAGGTCCAAGAAGATCCCACAGGCCGCAGAGCGGCTGGGCCCGTGAGCCATGGCCGCTGGGCCTGCACGTCCAGAGCCTGTGCTCCGCAACGGGAGAGGCCACAACAGTGAGAGGCCCGTGTACCGCAAAAACAAAAACAAAAACAAAAAACAAAAAACCTCAGGCCCCTCCTGGACTTCATCGCCCCATCCCCCAAGCCCCAATAAGTG
Source organism: Mesoplodon densirostris (assembly GCF_025265405.1). NCBI lineage: Eukaryota > Metazoa > Chordata > Mammalia > Artiodactyla > Ziphiidae > Mesoplodon > Mesoplodon densirostris. The sequence continues at coordinate 56,165,318 of NC_082676.1, forward strand.
ACCGAGTCCTACTCATTCTTTCTCATAAACATTCCTCAAATTTCAGGGTTCCCATCCCTGACTCCAGCTCTATTTCCATGTTCCCTGTCCTATACAGGCCACTGCCATCTCTCCTAGGACCATCACTCAGAGAAGAGGTAAAGGCACCAAACCAATGAGCTCACAGTCATTCGGCTCCCAGGAGATGCTCAAGGGTCATTACAACGATGGAGGGGAGCTTCCATGAGCGGATCTGGGGGCCAGATTTTCAGCTGCATGAGGAGGAGGAATATCTGTGTTCTCAGAACTCAGCACGAGGCTGGGCCCAGAGAAAAGTCATTTGTTGGGTAAATAAACAGGATGCTAGAAGTTGTTATATGAGAAGGCCCTATCATGAAAACAAAACAAAAGCAACCAAAAATCGAATACTGTATTATACAAATGGATGCAAGCTGGAGGCACAGAGTAATAAACATGGAATTAGAAAGGACTTCAGAAATCATCTAGTGCAACACATCATTTTATAGTGGAGGGTGGATGGGTGGGCAACTGAGGACCAGCAAGGTGATATGACACATTTAAGGCTTTGTCATGACTCTTCTTTTTGTTTCCCAGAACATTTTTCCCATTCATTTTTCTACTTAATGTCTTCTCACCCCTTAAGACTCAGTACAGCCATCACCTCCTCCAGGAAGTCTTCCCTGAACTCCTAAGCTGGGTTAGGTACCTTACTTCCTTTGCCCTGACAGCCTTCTAAACTTCCTCTGGCATAGATCCACTTATCAGAGCTATCATCATTGCTGGATTTTTTCATTTATCTCTTCTAATAGACCACAGTTTCTTAATCTTGGCGCAGTTGACATCTCGGGCTGGATCATCCTTTACTGTGGGGGCCTGTCCTGTGCACTGTAGGATGTTTAGCAGCCTTTGTGGCCTCTACCCACTAGGTGCCAGGAGTAGCACCCTCCGCCAAGTTGTGATAACCAAAAATATCTCTAGACATTACCAAATACCTGTGGGGTTGGGGGTGGGGACAGGGACAGGGACAGGAGAGCAAAATCACCCCCGGGCAGAAATGACGGCCTTCTTGTATAGGAATATAAATATTCCTATGATGCAGCACCTAGAATATGGTAAGCATACAATAAAATTGAATCTATTCTTATGAAAATGCATATGTGGGGAGGGTGTGTGTGTGCATGCACACACATGCACACACATGCTATTTGCACATGGTAGTTTCCAAAATAAATTGTCAAGGATACAAGATATTTTGTCTTTCTGGGATGCATTCAATACTACTGTGTGTTTATATTACCTTGTTAAAATAAAAGTAACAAAAAAATGTTGCTGCTAGTTGGAACTTAACAACCCTTTGTTTCTGGATTGGTGATTGTGTGTGTGTGTGTGTGTGTGTGTGTTTGTGTGTGTGTGTTCATCTCTTTTGACTGAAAACAGTTCCCTTTCAAACAATATTCACTTGGTGAAGAAAATGAATTTTCAGCAAAACAAGAAAGCCCTTTCTCCATTCCATAAAAGAGACATTATCAGGTCATTAAAGCATCGTTATATGTTGAGCTCCTAATGCACTGGTCTTTACTTGGGAGCACACGGCAATCACAAGGAAGAATTTTTATTGCCAGATGAATAGATCAACAAGTAAGATGTTATGAGATGTGTTATTAGGTGGCAGATAAGTAATTAGGTGACAAGCAAAATACATTATTCGGCACTTCAAAATATTTCCACTTCATCACCAGTTCATTAAGATCCTGCCTCCTCTCTCATGGCCCATCAGGAATTTACATCAAGATTATTTCCAAAAAAAAAAAAATCATCAGGATAAGTGAATCGTGATTAAGTCATATGATTGTTTTTAACGCTTTTCAATGAGCCTAAACAGACAGGCATAAACAGGTTCAAATTGTCGCTGGCAGGCTGAATGACTGCTGTTCTTGCCAGCAGGAAGGTGATGGTGAAATGGTGTTTTCATTATTATTTCACAAAAAAGGAACTGAGGAGCCATGGATGGTGCCACAAGAAGAGAGAATAGTCCAAACCATGATCAAGAGGATTGTGCATCTTTAAAGAGACTCTGCATGTTGATTTGATGCCTTGACTAAGGACTGGACTCAAAAACAAATTCCCCAGAGAAGGAGCAATCAGCCAGTTACCTGGTTTCTGTGCAGCCTTCCATTCCTAACCCCACCTGCTTGTTTAAGTAAGGACTGCTTAAGCCCTTCCTGCCATAAAGATGCACAGGTGTTATAATAAGGAAACCTTCCCATTCCCTGGCCCTCTCTGCCGAACCGGGCATAAAGTTAGTGCCCATTTCATACTCATTGATTGATCAATTTGATAACCAACTGATTTAATAAGAGCAATAAGCAAAGTCACTAGCTTTCTTGTTTTGTTTTTTTTTTAATAGCCTTGAGTTCTAAAAGTTAAAAAAATTAAAATGCATTCTTCACTTAGTATGGTAATCTCTAGGTCCACCCATGTTGCTGCAAATGGCATTATTTCATTCTTTTTTATGGCTGAGCAATATTCCATTGTGTGTGTGTGTGTATTTTATTTATATATATATATATATATATATATATATATATATATATATATATATATATATATACACACACACACACACACATTACATCTTTTTCCATTCATCTCTCTCTCTCTTTTTTTTTTTTTTTTTTTGGCGGTACGTGGGCTTCTCACTGTTGTTGCGGCCTCTCCCGTTGTGGAGCACAGGCTCTGGACGCCCAGGCTCAGCGGCCATGGCTCACGGGTCCAGCCGCTTCGCGGCATGTGGGATCTTCCCAGACCGGGGCACAAACCCGTGTCCCCTGCATCGGCAGGCAGACTCTCAACCACTGCGCCAGCAGGGAAGCCCTTCCATTCATCTCTTGATGGACATTTAGGTTGCTTCCATGTCTTAGCTATTGTAAATAGTGCTGCTATGAACACTGGGGTGCATGTATCTTTTCAAATTAGAGTTTTTGTCTTTTCCAGATATATGTCCAGGAGTGGGACTGCTGGATCATAAGGTAACTCTATTTTTAGTTTTTTAAGGAATCTCCATACTGTTTTCCACAGTAGCTGCACCAATCATACTAAGTGAAGTAAATCAGACAGAGAAAGACAAACATCATATGCTATCACTTATATGTGGAATCTTTAAAAATGATAAAATGAACTTATTTACAAAATAGTAACAGACTCACAGACATAGAAAACAAATTTATGGTTACCAAAGGGGAAAGGGGTGAGGGAGGGATAAATTTGGAATTTCGGATTAACAAATACACACTACTATATATAAAATAGATAAACAAGGTCCTACCATATAGCACAGGGAAATATACTCAATATCTTATAATAACCTATAATGGAAAATAATCTGAAAAAGAATATATATATATATATATACATACACACACATATATGTATGTATAACTGAATCACTTTGCTGTACACCTGAAACATTGTAAATCAACTATAATTCAATTTAAAATTGTAGATAAAAAATGTATTCTTTGGTCAGCTGGGTTTTTTCTCACTGGGGATACTAGCTTGATAAACACAGAAGAGAGAAAGAATGGAGGGAGAGGGAGGGAAAGAGAAAGACAGAAGGAGGAAAGGAAGGAAAAAAGAAAGTAAGCATGGATGGACGGAAGGAACGAAGAAAGGTTTCTTATATTCAGCAAACCAAATGCTGGGAGAAGACTGACTCTTGGATTATTTCATATAATGGCTACTGCAAAACTAGAGGTAAGTCCTCTTATCAGCATCACTTAATACATGTGGAAAGGATCAGAGAGAGAAAGCAATTCAATCAGTATCACATAGTTAATGTGCATCTGTATCATATGTATACACGTCTGTGCGTACACGTATTTGTAAACGTGATCATGTCACCTCCTAAAATGCTCCAGTGGGTTTCCATTCTCTTAGGATAAAGACGACGGTCCTTAACAGACCCCCCACAGTCCCTGCCACCTTCCTACCTCTCCCACCTCGCTCATACTTTCAGCCACCTGCCTCTTTTCAGTTTCCCAAACGTCCTTGTCCTCTGTTCTTTCTCTCTCTGGGCAAGAGCTTTGCAGATACTGTTTCCTCTGCCTGAAACACCCCATTCATGCACTCCACCCTACCTACCTAACCGCTTTCCTTCCTTCTTGTCAGCTTCAGGGGGAGGCTTTCCTGAACCTCCCTGACAATATCAATGGCCTCAGTTATTGCTACTCTTCGCAATGCATACCTCCCTCATCCATGACTTCTATCCCCTTTGCAACTTCATGTCAGTCTGTGATTTACTGATGAATGGATAACTACTCCGTTCATTGGAAGCATCTAAGTTCAGGGACTGCTCCATGCACCACTGTAGCCTCTGCTCCTAGCACAGTATATGGCAGGCAGAGTGGCTCAACAGATGTTTATCATGGGGATGAATACATGAACAAATGAATATATATTTTAAATGCTGATATTTTTAAGCACATGAGTAACAATTCAGAACTTGATTGCCATGCCAGCCAGAGACCCAGGGCAACCCAGGAAAGCCCCAAGAGGAGAGAGTGATTCAGAGCTGGGACACAGAGCATAAGTTTCCACCCAGAGCGATCATCCGTCATCATTAATTTGGGGGGGGAGGCTAGCGATTGTACTGCAAAAACTGTATCACTCTCTGACTTCTGGCCCAGGCGCCTCGTAATTGCTTTAGAAATCCAAAGCCAGGATTCTGACAAAAAATTTTTTTTATTTCCCTTAAAAATGATAGATCAGCTGTTTGGTGTTTTTCATAAATTCTTCAGCCAGTGTTGCGTTTTTCCATCCACATTGCACATTAAGGATTCTTTATGAAAATGGCTATAAGAGAGGAATTTAATGCGATTATGATTTTTTAAAGCTCCATCTCTCTAATTAACACCCCAGAGGGGGGAAATTTTTCTAACATAATGGCCTTTCAGTGTTAAAAAGGCTTAATAGTATGGTAAAATATGTTAACTTGCCTGGCACTCTGACCCAACTGATAGAATGAAAAGGGGGCACATCTGTCTTCCTGGAGCTTCTGCCACCGCAAATGGTGTTGTTTCCAGTATTTTCATAATGAACTAATCAACTGCTTATTCACTAATTGCGTCTACATTAACAACTTATTACCCTGGAAAAGGGCTGCACTACCGTTGACCTTCTGACTAGAGTTGGGAGCAGGGAGGATCACATGGCAACTGTAAGACAGAGGAAATGGCCAAACCCAGGGCAGGATGTTTTTCTTTTCCCAGAAACAGGCATGAGGGCTTCCATGGGGTCGCCACATAAGAGGAGTTGGAAATCCAAAAGCTGGAAGCTGCTTCCGCTTTGCCAGGTAGGGTCTATGCCTCAGTAGGTTTCACAATGATTACCAAGGTGATAAAAACGACAGCTCTAATGATGACCATCACTCATAGAGAAAAGTGTTCGTGTCAGGCACAATGATGCATTATCTCCAATTCTCATGTCAACTTTAAGAGGCAGGTATGGATGGAGGCCCACTCTTACCAATAAGGAACCTGGGGCTCAGACAGGTAAAGTGACTTGCCTAAAGCCACAAAGCTGGTCAATGACAGAAGTGGATGTGAATCATGCCCTTCTAACTTCATATCCTGGGCACCGAGCCTCTCAGAGGATGCTGGAAAAATAAGAAACTAGATGCTGATGAGATCTAGAGCGAATCCAAGATGTCTGGCTGCTCCTAAGCTCTCACTGCTCCCTGGCCAGCTCTCTTCCAAGGCTCCCTCCTCTTTCTCATGGTGTAGGATGGAGAGACAATGATTTGCAGTTCATCAGGGCACACAGGAAGACTCCATTTACCAACCTTCTTGGTGGGTAGACTTGGACCATGTGATTAAATGTTGGTCAATGGAGCACTGGCAGAAGTGATGTACTCCACTTCCTGGCCACTGCTGTGGCAATTCTGGAGGCCATATGTTTGGAGGGTACTGCTACAAGATGGAGGTGTGCTGCTAATACACAGCTGAGTTTGTGTTAATAAGACATAAAGGTTTATTGTATTAAGCTACTGAGTTTCTAGGTTTTTTTCAATCACTGCTGCATAGCCTAGCCTCACCTACTAGACTACCCTCTCAAAGAATAATCATAAGTCTCTATTCTTCATTCAGTCAACAGACTTTACTAAGCATCTCCCGTATCCAGAGATACAATGGCAATCAAGGCAGACATGATCCTATCTCTCTACAGTGGTTAATTCTATGTGTCAACTTGACTGGGCCACAGGATGCCTAGATTTTTGGTCAAACATTATTCTGGGCGTCTCTGAGGGTGTTTCTGGATGAGAACATTTGAATCAGTAGATTGAGTAAAGCAGATCACCCTCCCAAGTGTAGGTGGTCCTCATCTAATCAACTGAAGACCTGAATAGAACAAAAGGCTGAGTAAGAGGGATCTTCCCTACCTGACTGTGTGAGCTGGGACATTAGTATTTTCCTGCATTCAGACTCAAACAGAAAAATCAACTCCTCTTGGGTCTCGAGTCTGCCAGCTTTTGAACTGGAACCTCCAGTTACAGGAAAATAGAGATAGGGAGAGAGAGAGAAAGATAGGGATAGAGATAGAGATAGAAATAGAAAGATAGAGATATAAAGATACATCTCCTATTGATTCTGGTTCTTTGATCAATACACACTCAAGAAAGATAATAAATAGACAAATAAACACAAAAATTAAATAATTACAACCTAGGGTACTTTCCATGAAGGAAACCAACAAGGTCGCTGAGACTGAGAATTACAGGTGGTTGGGAAAGGGCTCTCCAGGGAGATGGCACTGTTTTAAAATGTAGCTTTTATTATATTCAGGTATGGCAAGGCCAACCGATCAGGAGATCCAGAAATGTTTACCATTGAAAAGATAGCTTGTTACATTCATAGATCCCAAGAAGAGAGGGCACAGCACATCATGAGGCGTCACATGGGGAAGCACCAGAGCCCGTCAGGAGGCAGAGGGAAGAGCCAGGGGAAAGCATGCACAAAGCCTTTATTCTGGTTCCTGCAAGAAGGAACAGGAGAGGCAGAGTAAGCAGGCTTAGGAATGGTTACCTTGAATGATTTTGGTTGGCTCTGGGACACAGGAGCTCTCCCTAGTTGTCGAGTACCTAGACCTGGGTGATTAAGGTAGAGGAATAAGATGTGGCCTAAAGTGTAAACACCCTGTGAGGGAGGAGGTTGGGGGCCTGCGCTCTGGATTAGTTGGTCTGCATATGAAAGGCACTCTTGGGGTGAGTCCTTTACTATCTCCAGGCATTGGCTAACCCTGGGATGGAAAGTCCCACCAGGGTTCAGCAAGGTCAAAAGATGTCAAAGCATCAAATAAAGAAACTGTAATAGAAGATGTGGTTCTTAACAGACATGTGAGCTGAGACCTGAATAATGGGAAGCCATTAACCATGGGAAGAGCAAGAAGACATGTTCTAAGCAGAGAGAACAGTACAGAAAATCAAAGAAATGAGACAGAGAAGGAGTGGCCAGAAATACAGAGAGAAGACCAAGTCAGGGGAGGAGACTGTTCTAAGGAGAAGAGAGTGGGCAACTGTGCTGCTAAGAAGTGGAGTAAAATAAGAATGGAAACATATTCTCCTAATGAAAAAAAAATCTTGATATTCTACCTACTGCTTCCTCAACGTCCCTACTTCCTCCAACATGGTCTGGCTTCTTTGCCCAGAACCACCTTGTGAAGGTCACTGGTGGCTCACGTTGGATCATATCCAATGACCTTTCCTTTGCCCTCATTCTGACAGCATCTCTGCAAAACTTGGGGGGTAGGTACCATTGACACGGCAGTAAACAGACAAAAACACCGGCCTTCATGTGGTGACATTCTAGTGAGGATGAAAGACAATACAATAGAAAAATGTAGTGTCAGGTAATAGTGATGCCATGGAGTAAGGCGAAGCAGGAAAAGAGAGAGTACAGGGTGATGGGGAGAGGACTTTTATTAGAAGTGGCTGTGAAAGATCTCTCCAAACTTGCCCAGTCAGCCATGCCAAGAAGTGTGCACTTGATCCTCAAGTAAAGTAGGTATTCTAAGTCTGGTAAGCAGGGGAGTCCCATGACCAGATCTGTTTTATCAAAAGAGCTGAGATGTGAAGAGGGAGTGAGAAGGTGCTCCAGCAAAAGCCCAGAAGCATGAAGGTGTAACATATAATTGTGAGGACTGTTAGTGGTCTGATATAACTGCAGTTAAGAGAAGAACTGGGGGGCTTCCCTGGTGGCGCAGTGGTTGAGAGTCCGCCTGCCGATGCAGGGGACATGCGTTCGTGCCCCGGTCCGGGAAGATCCCACATGCCGCGGAGTGGCTGGGCCCGTGAGCCGTGGCCACTGAGCCTGCGCATCCGGAGCCTGTGCTCCGCCATGGGAAAGGCCACAACAGTGACAGCCCCGCATACCGCAAAGAAAAAAAAAAAAAAAGAACTGGGTGAAAAACCACAATCTTAGGCAAGTCCCTTTGCTTCTTAGGACCTGGATTATCTCATCTATGAAATGGGAGATAATACAACTGACATTTGCAGGATCGAAGAGAGCATATATAAAGTCCCAAGCACAATCTCCTGCAAAGAATAGGCATTAACAAATAATAGCTATTATTCTGAGAAAGACTTCCCATTGAGAATTTTGTGGCTGGAGAATCACAGCCTCCAGACACTGAGCAGCTGATAACATCTGCCATTTTCTTAAAGGCTTTACTGAGCCCACCTTGTGGGGCCAGTGTTACTTCTCGGGGCTGATTTAAAACCTCCCCACTGTTTTTATAAAGATCTGTTGACGTGATTTATTGGGAACTGTGTCCGTTAACATTTTTAAGTGCTCAATAAATCCTCCAACCAGCCTAATAAATTAACCTTATTAAATTCACAGCAGAAAGAACTTTGCTTGCTGATCAGCACATGATAGGGTGTCCGCTCTGCTGTCTATTGCAGGAAAGGATGGTGTGTGGGAAGCTGTGAACCTCCTGAAGACAGAGAGGAAAGACACTGTTAAGTGCCTTTTCCACTCACAGCAGAGGAATCTTACTTAACCCACCCCAGCCTCAGTTTCCCCATCCATCGAATGGGACAGGGGATGTAATAGAAACTTTCCTAATAAAATTTTCCACATAACACATTGTGACCAAGTGCCAATGGTCCCAGGAAACCAAGGTTAGTTTACACTCTGAAAATCAATCAATGTAATTCATAATATTAACAGTCATATGATCATTTCAATGGATGCAGAAAAATCATTTGCTAAAATTAACACCTATTACGGATAAACACTTTCAGCAAACTAGGAACAGAGGAGAATTCTTCAAATTGATAATGGGCATCATACTTAATGGTAAGACACCCAATAGCTTCCCCTAAGTTCAGAAACAAGGCAAGAATATCCTCTTTCACCATTTTTATGCAATATTTTATTGGAAGTTCTAGTAAGCACAATAAAGCAAGAAAAGGAATCCATATCAGAAATTGTCTTTATTTTCAGAATTCCTTTTCTTTGGAATCTACAAAAATAATAAATAAAATAAACCTATTACAATTAATAAATGATTTCAGCAAGGTTGCAGAATACAAGATCAATATACACAACTCAACTGTATTTCTATAGAATAGTAATGGACTACTAGAAATTGAATGTGAATAAAAATAGCATATGTGGGGCTTCCCTGGTGGCGCAGTGGTTGAGAGTCCGCCTGCTGATGCAGGGGACATGGGTTCATGCCCTGGTCCGGGAAGATCCCACATGCCGCGGAGCGGCTGGGCCCGTGAGCCATGGCCGCTGAGCCTGCGCATCCAGAGCCTGTGCTCCGCAACGGGAGAGGCCATAACAGTGAGAGGTCCGTGTACCGCAAAAAAAAAAAAAAAAATAGCATATGTGATAACATAAAAATATTAAATATTTAGAGATAAAGCTGACAAAAGAGATGCAAGTCCTATATACTGAAAACTATAAAACCTTACTGAGAGAAATTTTTAAAGACCTAAAGGAATAAGGCACTGTGTTCGTGGTTTAGAAGACTTGGTGTTGTTAAAATATCAATTCTTCCCAAATTAATAAATAAATTCAGTGCAATACCAATCAAAATCCAAGCAGGTTTTTTTTAATAGAAGTGACATGCTGATTCTAAAATTCATACAGAAATTCAAAAGATCTGTAACAACCAAAGCAACTCTAAAAAGTAGAATAATGTTGGCTTAGAAATGTTAAATAATTTTCCCAAGGTCAAATGAAGACCATGCCTCTCTCCTCCCTTAAATGACCTTTGGCACTTATTGCCCCTCCCCCCAAGACCTGTTCTAGGTAGGTGTTTCCAAACACATTGTTTCATGTCATCCTTACTATGACCCTAGAAGTTTATTAGCTTCCTTTACAGACAAGGAAACTGAGGCTCAGGTAAGCTAAGTGACTTATGGTCTTTAAGAAAAAGAAAAGAATATGGGCTGACTTAGAATTTCTTTCTCTCTCTCTCTCTCATTCTGGCAAATAAACATTGTAAATAGAACATTCACCCTAAGACTGAGGATTGAAAAGAGTCATCTTTTGACAGATAGGATAGCTACTCCAGGTGATAAAATAGGATGTGCTCAAAACCACTTCCTCTTCTTCTTATATCAGGATTTTGTCATGTAAATGACTAACTTAACTTGCTTTCCTTGTGAAGGTACTCGCTATTGAAGTCTTTTTCTAGTGTTCTGACATCTACTTTGCTGAGATTCTCTCCCATCTTCTCTCATGACAATGATCATATACCCATATGATAACAGCCACCTACTATGTCAAGTGGCATCACAACAAAATCCTGTGTGTAATACACTGTCAAGGCCCAGGAGTGGCCTACTTATTTCCACGTCCATTTGCTATACTCCAATTCTATCACAGAAAAACAATTGGGACAAGCCTTGAATTTATTTTAATGGAATTTGTTTATCATTCTAGCAATCAGCCCCATGTATTAAAGATGTACTCTACACCCAACACAGTGATTGATGCTAATGCAAGGTACAAAAAAGAGCGTCTGTACCTCTCGGTGTTTTTCCTTGACAGTCCTATTAGAATCACCTGACAGCCTTGTTTAATTTGTTTCTTAATGACTCTTATATCCAAACAAATATCCCCCATTCCAGTTTCCAAAAAAAGAATTACACCATTCTACACTAACTCATAATTCTTAAAAAACTCATACTTATTTTCCTTATTCTCTTATACCAACTAGGCCTCCAAAGAACCCGAGACTGATATGCATACTCCCTGTCACCAAGGAAAAGCTCTCTCCCACCTCCTTCCAAACACCCACCCTTCTGACTACTTTTGCTAAACCTTATATTACCTACTTGAGAATACTGGGGGACATATGGGCCAATTCATCTTCTACTGACAGCCACAGCTGAGGTCCACCTCTGCCATCACATTTTCCCCTCCCCCAGTATAAAGGCTCCAAGGAAGCAAATCATTAGAAACTCCCCATTTCTAGCACTGGTAGGGAAAAATAACAAGAAATGGGTTTTTCTAGTAGGGCGGCATCATCCAGACTCTCCAACCCTGGCCCACCATAACTTTATCCTGCATGTCATGGGTACCCAAAGGATCCAATGCCTATAAAGGAGGCTGGTAGATACAGGAGTCAGAAGACGTAGAATGCAGAGACAAGGAAGATGGGCTCATCACTGCCTGGGTCCTAGACTTGGGTCTGGGCCAGCATAGGAGATTCATGATGGCTGGACAGAAGAAACCTTTGAGTCTGTGTGGACACGGCATCTTAGCTGTAGGGGGACGGTCAAGGTTGAGATGGGGAAATTGCCAAAAATCAAGACCAAAGTGAAAGAGACGGATTAACTGGTTCAGAAGCTGGTCAGAAAAAAAAATGTTGCCAGAGAGGTGAAGAGAAGTTGTTTAGAAGTAAGACACAGCATTGTGAGGGCGTTAGGGTCCAGACCTGATGTGGACCTCTGGCCCTGATGACACAAAGGCCTGGGCAGAAGGGAAAGACATTCTCAGTGATGTGACAAAGAGTGACCCACCCAGGTAGCAGAGGCCCATCCTCCCTTGATTTTTGACCATCATGGGAGGTTCTGCTTTTCCACAGACATCTCCAAAAGCCATGGACAGCCTGGAGCTCCCCACACTCTATAATTCTCTCTAATCACTACTTCCTGGAACCAGCCAGGACCGAGAACTCTGAGGATTTCTACGGCTCCTTTGAAATATGTATGCCTTTGGCTCTCATCAGCGTTTGCCTTTTCCAGCAAATTATTTATAAAGCTTTGGCTTGAGTGCCAACTTTTCAACTTCTCTTGCCATGGGAAATGGGACTAGGGAGAGAAACAGGGCCATTTCAACACCGTTATCTACCCCGAGGCTGAGAATTTACTTGTTGCCTTGAAGCCACCCAGTCTGAAAAGGAGAGTACTACTTTTTTTTTTTTTTTTTGTGATACGTGGGCCTCTCACTGTTGTAGCCTCTCCCGTTGCGGAGCACAGGCTCCGGATGCGCAGGCTCAGTGGCCATGGCTCATGGGCCCAGCGGCTCCGCGGCATGTGGGATCCTCCCGGACCGGGACACGACCCGTGTCCCCTGCATCAGCAGGCGGACTCTCAACCACTGCGCCACCAGGGAAGCCCGAGAATACTACTTTTTCACCTACCTTGTCTCAGCCAGAGGCAGAGGAATTAGAAGGCTTTGGGGAGACATCATCATTTCTCTCCTGTCAGAATGTTCTCAGCATAAGTATTCTCACAGATTTATGTACATATGTGACAAGGAGCTTGCTAAGTGTTAGGTTCAGAGGGCCGTATCTTTCAACTGAGCCCAAGGAGGTATAAAAACGGTCCCCAAAGAGGACATACTAGAATTTCCTCATCAGATTTTGGTTCTCATATCCCATGCTTGGGTTTGGGCCTCCTGATTTGACTATGTTGGCAAAATACGACCCAACTTTCATTAGATGTGCCCTCACGTGAGCCATGTAGGACCTCATGTCCTTCTGCTTTGGGCTGCACTCTTTCATGGAAATGACAACTTGAAGGGACCAGGACCACCTATGCAGCATAAAATACAACTAGGGGAGGAACTACTGTCAATCAACAGGTGTCAACTTAAGCACCTCTTCAGCAAACAAGTACCCTGTAAGCCAAATTAATAACAGGCAGACATCAAGAAGTAGAAAACACAGGTTGATTGTCGAAAACCCAACTTAATAAGCCAACGCACAAAATACTATTAGCTAACTCCTATACACCACTCTCTTCTTCCCTCACTGTTCGCTAGCCATGTTAACTCTCTCTCTGTGCCTGGAACACATCAGCTCACACTGACCTCAGGGCCTGTGAACCTCGGTTCCCTCTACCAGGAACTCTCTCCCCTGGGTCTTCACAGGGCTCAGTCTTCCTTAGAAGGGACCTCACTAACATCCACACATCAAGTTTCCCAACCTCCCCTGATGTCACTGTTTGAGTCTTCCTAGCCCTCACCCACCATTATATGAAATTATTTTATTTCTTTACTTGTTAATTTTCTCCCTTCCCCACTAGAATGAAATTTCTCTGAGAGTCGATAGCTTGTTTGTCTTATCATCCACTTTGTCTCCTGTGCCTGGAACATAGTGGCCCTCAGTGAATAGGGTGGAAAGAAGAACAAGAGAGAGAAAGAAGGGGAAGCAATGTGAGCTATAAGGAGCACTCACAGAGGGAGAGCGATCTGGGGACTGAATGGTATTAGCGAGCTTCACCCAGGGGACAGACTTGAATCTGGGCCTTGGAGAATGGGCGGATGATCCGACATCTCCATGAGCCCCTATTCTCCTCCCAAGGGAGACCACCTATAGGTTTCAGATGCAGGGAATGCTTTGACAGCATAGAAACATAGCCAATGTTTATCAAAAGGAAAGCATATGCTCTGATGAATGAAGCAAGCGTCACTCATTTCCATTTCTGTCAATCTCCTGAGTGAAATTTAACTCATCCTAGGCAAGGGAACAAGACCCTGGCCAATCCTCAGTTTCTTCTCAGAACTGGACAGTAGCAGGCCCCCTTCCCTCCTGTCTCAAGAAGAGTCATTCTCAGGAACTTCCATGAACCACTGTGGGTCTGGAGACAGATCAGCATCGTAACCAAGGCGGCCTCTACCGCTTACACAGCTAGGAAGGGGCAGCCTTCTGGGAACCACCCCTGAAACCCAGGCCCTGAATACTTTCTAGAAACAGGGACAGGAAAGAAGCATTTGCTGAGGGCATATAACGTGCTAGGTATCATGCCTAAGCACTACACGAGGGCTAACAGGTAACTTTCACAACAATTCTTAGAATGGGTCTTGTTTTCCCAATTTTACAGAGGAGGAATCAATATCGTAGTTGACAGTGCTAGTTTAGTTGAGTTTGTTGTTGTCGTTTCAACAATCTTAATCACCTCTTCCTGTGCTTAGGGGTATTTGGGGAGGTCCCCATCTTAGAGGAGTCTTGGAAAGAGATGGAATCTACCTCCCAGAAGTTGAAAAGACCAGATACTTTCTTTCCCAGCCTCTCTTGCTGCCCAGGCAAGAGCACATGACCTAGCCTTGGCCAATCAGATGCATCAGCCATAGACTTTGAATTCGGAGCAGAAACACCACGGCAATATCCAGTGTCCTCTGGGGCAATACACGGTCCTCACAGGACAGCTGTGGCTGGGTTCTGATGATAGTTCCGGCTAGTGTGCCTCTCTTGGTCTCTGCTTGTTTTATAAGCTAGTTTCTCAGATACCCTGGAAATTCTATGAGCGCCCTAATACCTCTTCAACAAATCTGTTTCCTGCTAGAAGCATTCAGAGTTGGGTCCTTTTGTTTGCAACTAAGAATTCAGGCCGGGGCTTCCCTGGTGGCACAGTGGTTGAGAATCTGCCTGCTAATGCAGGGGACATGGGTTCGAGCCCTGGTCCGGGAAGATCCCACATGCCGCGGAGCAACTAGGCCCGTGAGCCACAGCTACTGAGCCTGCGCGTCTGGAGCCTGTGCTCCGCAACAAGAGAGGCCGCCATAGTGAGAGGCCCGAGCACCGCGATGAAGAGTGGCCCCCGCTTGCCACAACTACAGAAAGCCCTCGCACAGAAACGAAGACCCAACACAGCAAAAATAAATAATTTAAAAAAAAAAAGAATCCAGGCCGATTCAGCCTTGGAGATGACATGCAAGGTCATCAGGGATGTGGACGCAGGTCAGTCTAAAGGCAGAGGCCGTGCTGCCTCCAGTATTCCCACACTGCTCTGAGGGGGACACTGGAAAAACTCTGATCCCATTTCACAGACGAGGTACAGAGAGGAGAGGTAACCACCCAGACTGGAAGTAACTGGAAACCAGGTTTGGGCTGCAAGCTCCTGGTTCTCTCTAATGTACCACAACTCACCTTCTGCCTCAGCACTCTCCACCACCACTTCCCGACATAAAACTCTTGTTTTGAACTAACTGAGGAGCCCACCTTAGAGGGAATGAGACCCTGAACATGAATAGAAAGAAGTAGGAGCTTCTCAGACAAACAGAGAGGTGGCGGCTCTCTTTTTAGAACAAGATTCAAATCTGTGATCACCGCCAGTTCCTGGGAAACTGGAGAGGGAATGAGTGATTGTCTGGGGGGTGGAGGATGGTCTCCGTCCTGGGAGCAGACAGGGAGGACAGCTGAAAGGCAGCAACAGTCATCCAGGAGTAACACTGAACTGCTCTGATCCTGTTTTCATATGTGCAAAATCGGGGTAACACCACTCCCTGCACAGGTCTGTCTGAGAGAATCAGCAGTAGGCATTTTAGCAACGATCTATAGCACTGTCAATGAGCCACACATTGTTTTAAGGGCTTTTCCTATATGAATTCTTTCAATCTTCACCAAAACGTGGATACTTTTGTGACCTCTGCTTCCCTGATGAGAAAGTGGGGCACAGAAATGTTAAGTGACTTGTCTAATTACTGCAAGTAATTGGGACAGCTGGGATCTGAACCCAGGTATACCAGCTCCAAAATCAGAGACCTTCAGTATTGTGCTAATCAAGTATTATAATGGATGCAATAGAGCTCTGTGACTGTTAACTGTTTCACACATATTAGCAAACTATTTACTTGGTGCCAGGATAGAAGAGAGTCTCTGAGTAAGGAGACATATATCTGTCTTGTAGCCCTGCACCCAGAACCATGTTTAGCCTTACAATAGGCATAGAAAGTGTTAGTGGAATGAATGAATGAATGAATGAACGAACAAGAACCTAAGATGAGGATTCAGACAGTAGCAAGGAGATGGAGAGGAAAGAGCCATTTGGAACCAAGAAAGAGTAGAATACAGAAACGTGTCTCTAAATGGGATCCTCTGATGTAGGCTTGAAAAGCCCTGAGCCAAGCTTCCAAAGGAAACTTGCAAATCGCTTCAATATATCTGTTGTATTAAAAAAAAAAAAAAAAACACTCCATAAGTGTTCAGTTCTTTCATGACTTCATGTTTTGAGGAGGCACACAGTGTGGTCATGTGCACATCTGGTTGTTCATAAGCACAGACAGAGGTGTGCATAGGGTGCTGTGTATAAACAGAATTCCACAGGTGTGTCCAGCTTTTGGTGTGCACAGCTGTGCAAGGACGTAATTTCACACTGTATACAATTGGACCTATCAGTGAATGTCTGCAGGATTGGGTGCATACGCCCATGTGCACACAGTTAATGATGGGCTAACGCTAATTTGAACTCACTATGTGACAGGCTCTCTCTTAAGCACGTTGCAAGGAACATCACATTTAATTCTCTCAGTGGATATAGAGGCACCCAGTTATGCATGTGCATGTGTGCACGGCTCTGTCTGAGCTGCACATACACAGATTTCTCCCGGGTAAGCACAGGTTCAGGCTGGCTGTCAGTTTTCTGCTGCTTAACTCAAGCTATATGAATAACGCCAGGAAGGCACACTTTCCTGGGCTGGAAGGAGTAACAATGAATTAAAACATAGATCATAAAGTCCTTTCAAAATACCATCCACTAAAGAAACACCAGACACCCAGCCTGCGTTTTCTTGCTGTGTAAACACATTTCTACCACCCCACTCACTTAAATAAGGCTCACTCCACTTTGGCAACCCCGCAAACACATTTTTTTACAGTTTCTTTTTCAAAAACAAGATTGCTCCCTCGGCAACTGTTTCCAAGCACATTCCCTCATTCTGGGAAAGGGAAGGAAAAAGCACAAGAAAGCCTCTTGTTACTATACAGGGAACACAGAACAGGGGCAGGGAGAGAGGAGAAGTGGGGAACAGGCTGAGAAGCCAATGAGAAAGTAAGATGTATTTCCCCCAAATGAAATTGGCCAAATGCCCCCTGACCCAGCGATATATCCCCAGGACCCAGTAATTGTTAGTTCTTTCAAAGGCTGTGGTCTGAGTACCCAACTAGGATCGTCCTCTACCCCACTGTGTGTGTGTGTGCATGCACGTGTGTGTGTGTACACGTGCACACGTGCACACATGGATACTATTAAAGGTCAGAAGCCATCCCTGAAGCAGCCAGAATTATTTCCCTCATCTTTTTAACAATTGCATTTTCTCAACAGTATGTTGACTACTTACAGGAACAAAAATAGTCCGCCAGCAGGGGTTAGGGGTGGGGTGTGGATAGGAAACTAGATGAAAAGAACTCTGTGCATCCCATTCTATGCCTTTCATCCAATGACTAATTCTGTTCCATCCAATTCATTCCATTCCGTCGGATTCACTCCATATCACTCCCCAAATTCCATGCCAAGCTATTCTCTTCTCAGCCCTTCCAGCCCATTCAAATTCCAACTCATTCCATTCTATCCCAACTCAATCCACTCTGTCCTAATCTACATCCATGTCATCCCATTCCACTGCAAGTCGAGCTCCTCCATTTCAAGCCCTTGTGTCCCAATTCATTCCATTTCATCCCATTTCATCATTGCAGTGTCTTCTTAACCATTTCAATCTGTTCCAATAACTCCTGCCAGAAGTATTTCAGCAGCATCTATGATGTGAGCAGCCCTGCATTCCATGAGGGGTCTGGAGAGAGGGGCTGAGCCCCCATCTTTGCACTCTCTTTAGAGAGACAGAAACAATCCTTATGAAACAAAATGAAGGCCATATCACCCTATGGCCTTCACAGACCCAGTTGAATCAAGAATCATGGGCAAAACACCTGAATGCCTAACTCTCTACACAGATCTCCATGCTTTGGTGCCATGTGGGATAGAGGTAAGAGCTTGAACTTTGAAGTCAGTCTATTAAGTGGTCAAACAGACAAGGTTATGCACCAAACAAACCTTAACAATTTCAGTGGCTGAAAACAAAGTTTGATTTCTCACTCATGGCTCATGGCTCATGGCTCATGGCTCATGGCTCATGGCTCTCGTACATTGGCTGGGGGCTCTGCTCCATGGCATCCTCACTGCCCAGACCCAGAGCAGTCTCTACCTGGAACACTGCCCCTCACCATGGTGGGGGTGGGGAGAGCACATGGTGATTTATGTATTAGCACTTAAAGCTGCCGCACAGAAGAGATACACTTCACTTCTGCTCATATTTCACTGTCCTAAAGAAGTCACATGCTTCCACTCATAGTCAAAGGTCAGGGAAGAGAAATCACATGCTAGGAAGTACAAAGACCAGAGAAATGTTCATGTTTCTTGGGAGAAGAACTGGAAATATTTGATGGGCAACACTAACGATGACCACACCAGCTGAGTCTCCATAGGCCCCTCATTTAATTTGCTTGAGCCTCAGTTTTCTCACCTGTAAAATGGGGATAATTAGAACCTACTTCTCAGGTCTATTGTAAATGATGAGATAGGTATGGAAAGAACCCAGCACACAGCAGGTGATTAATAAATATGAATTCCCTTCCTCAAGCCTCTTCATTTATCTCCCTGCCAACCTCCTTGCAAAAACATCAGAGACACAAACTAGATGGCTCTTATCTGGGAACAGAGAGGAGCTTTCAGCCCCACCCCACCTCCCTTCCAGACCTCAGATCTGTAGCCTCTCTTTGCAACAGGAGCTTCAGCCACGTGCTCGATGATGATCCATCTGCTTTGCAAATGTAGTTATATCACAACACTGATTTCTGATGGGCAGAGACCAATACCCAGAGTTGCTTTGTTCCCAAACATTGCAGAAAAAAACCCCACCATACTTCCTGGAGCAGAAGTGTAATCAGAATGAACGATCATCCAGTACAATATTGTCCCATGCTCCAGAGAAGACTGGCAAACATCCTGGAACAGCAGGTTTGGACCCCTCCAGAGGTCCACATCCCTCTGACTGCTGGAGCTTGTAATGGGTGGAACCAATACTCTGGGGCAGGCTTCTGCCTTATCTAAAGGCCCTGTGGGAAGCAGGGCCTGCAGACCCCCTCCTCCTGTGGGAAGTCACCCATTGGAGCTCCACCACAAGGTTCTAGAACAGTGGGCACAGAATAGCTCTACAATCCACCGAACACCACGACTGGGAGAACCAGGAGCAAGAAAGTTCCACTGTCTACAAGTGGATGAAGCCAACATTCATCGGGTACTGCCTTTGGGCTAGATCTTTCTTTTCTACATAAGATGCTTTTTATTTAGTAATCTATACAACGTTTTGATTTATAAAAAGAGGGCATGGTTGGGGGCTTCCCTGGTGGCACAGTGGTTGAGAGTCCGCCTGCTGATGCAAGGGACATGGGTTCATGCCCCGGTCCGGGAGGATCCCACTCGCCGCAGAGCAGCTGGGCCCGTGAGCCATGGCTGCTGAGCCTGGGCATCCGGAGCCTGTGCTACACAATGGGAGAGGCCACAACAGTGAGAGGCCCGCGTACCTCAAAAAAAAAAAAAAAGAGGGCATGGTTAAATTATAGTTTGTGAAACCACTTATTTTTTTATTGAAGTATAGTTGATTTACAATGTTGTGTTAGTTTCACGTGCACAGCAAAGTGATTCAGTTACACACACACATATATGTATTCTTTTTCAGATTATTTTCCCTTATAAGTTATTACAAAATATTGAGTATAGTTCCCTGTGCTATACAGTAGGTCCTGGTTGGTCACCTATTTTATGTACATTAGTGTGTATCTGTTAATCCCAAACTCCTAATTTATCCCTTCCTTCCCCTTTCCCCTTTGGTTACCTTAAGCTTGTTTTCTATGCCTGTGGGTCTATTTCTGTTTTGTAAATAAGTTCATTTGTATCATTTGTTTTAGATTTCACATAGAAGTGTTATCATATGATAATTTGTCTTTCTCTCTCTGACTTACTTCACTTAGTATGATAATCTCTAGGTCCATCCACGTTGCTGCAAATGGCATCATTTCATTCTTTTTTATGGCTGAGTAATATTCCATTGTATATAACTATGATTCTCCATTTCTGAGTGGATTGCACCACAAAGTTTTCCATTAGAAGCCCATGGAAACAAACATTTACAGTCCCATCCTGTTGTAGGCATGTGTTGCTTTTCCACATCTATTTCCCATGCTGCTATGATCAACTACCACACACTTAGTGGCTTGAAACAAGACAAATCTTATTTTTCTGGAGGTCAGAAGTTTAAATGGGCTTCACACAGCTAAAAATCAAGGTGTCAGCAGAGCTACATTGCTTCCTGGAGACACTTGGTGAGAATCATTTTTTTAACCTTTTTCAGCCTCTAGAGAATCCCCTCGTTGTTTGGCTCATGGCCCTCTTCCACCAGTTAGCATTGGCTGGTTGAGTGTTTCTCATAATGCATCACTCTGACTCCTCTGCCTAACTTGTCCACCTTTAAAGTGATTACAGTGGAGAACACATTGTAATCTCCTTATCTTACAGTCCATTGATTAGCAACCTTAATTCCATCTTCAGCCTTAATTCCCCCTTGCCATGTTCCATAACATATTCACTGTTTCTAGGATTAGCATGTAGACATCTTAGGGGGACCATTGTTCTGCCTACCATATTATCTATTCCTCTTCTGATTCAGTTCTGATCAATCCTTCAAACTGGGTGTTGTATCCTTTCCTGTTCAAGGACTAAACATGTGATCCAAAGTAGGCCAATCAGACTTCCTATCCTTGGGATTTGAATCTTAAGTTGAATGACCCAATAATGGAAAATTATCTCCATCACAGAGCATGCTGAAAAGAGCACATTAGTTCCAGTTCTCTGAAACTCCCCTGGTCTCTTTCCTTCTTAAAGTGAGGTTCTCTAGTATTTCCTCTGATTCTGTGAGCTGTCCCATATTTCTTCCAGTAGATCATTTATTGGCTTAAATCACCCAGACCTAGTTTCTGTTGATTGCAACCCATAAGCCCTGAGACATTCAGACTCAAAGACAGATACACAGAGATAAGCAGAGAAACCCACAGAACCTAAAGCAGGCACACAGACAAACTCTCCTGACTTGCATTGAGGACAACAGACTTATTTTGAAAAAAAAAAAAAAGTTGAGGCTGAAATAAATAGCTCGGCCAGAAGAATTTATTTCTAGGGAGTGGTAGACCTGTTATATGCATCTCTGGGTATTTTCACAGTTCCACTGTTGGAACTATCCCCTTTTATTTATTTACACTGAATGATAAAAGCAGTATGATAATATGCGTGAAATAAGGTTTCTGCTTTGTTTTCTTCCCTGATCTTTTCTTCACATAATTTAATCTATGCAGCCATACTGATTCCTACAGGCAAAGCCTTGCAGAACCGACTGCTGCTCCTGTCCGTTCATTCATTCGACATAAATTATAATACCTACTGTGTGCTGGGAACCTTGGGGATGTGGAGGTAAAGAAGTCAGACTCCCTGGGCCCAAGCGAGCTATTTAGTCGTATTCATCTAAGAAAAATTCCCTGAGCATGCCTACTAGGTGCCAGCTAATCCATCATTCTGTTCTCGTGGAGATTAGAGTCTAGAGATAAAGTTAGGAACGAGGCATGTGCTGATGTAGAATGATCAGCAGGGAAATCTGTTTTTTCTGAATGACAGAAAGCACATTTGGCTAAATAATAAGCATACAAAATATATTTAGTTCAAGATTTGTAAAGGTTTAATGATGCAGTCATGTAAATTTAGAAATATTCTTTCCATAAGAGCAGTAGAGATAGATACTGATTGCGGAGAAGGAGGGAACACATCTTGGTGAATGAGATATACAAAGAGGATATAGCCACAGAGCATTTATATTCTTGTGACCATAAGAGGAAGCTGAATTCTTTGCTGTTCAGCCAAATGGAGGGAGAATACAATCCACGGAAAAATCAAAGAGTTTGGGTACCACTCTTGGTTGTTCCATTCGTGGAAATTCCTCCTTATGTCATTCTTTTTACATTATCATTAGATAATGTAAAAAGAAAATCCATGCGCAAGAAATACACAATAATTAGAGACAGAGTAACCCATAGTCTGCTGTTTGCATCTGGGAAATATGGGAACAGAGTTTGGGGGAGGCTTAAGATGAGGGCAGGAAAAACATAATATGGAGAAGGATCTGGGGATTTAATAAAAGGGACAGACCAAGATTGTATACTCGATTGCATCTTACATACATAGGATATCTACCTGGGGTTTCTTCCATGGTCATGGTTGAAACTAGACTAAATAAATCAAGTGATCACGGATGTACTCTACTTCACCTGTCCAGCTTGTCACCATCACTGCATGGGGAGAGCCCTAGACAGTGCTCCCCAAACTTCATTATGAATCACCCCATTATTAACATTTATATTCTGATTCAGAAGGTCAGGGGTAGGTTTGAAATTCTGCAACTCAAACAAGCTCCCAGGAGATGAGGATGGCCCCAGAACACAGGCTGAGTAGCAAGGCAGGAGTAGACTGATCTCATGATCCTGGAGACTGTGGTGGGCCCTCCTTCGTAACTACTCTCCCTGTCTCTTGCTGCTGCCAGAGAGGGCCAGGTCTGCCACAATAGTGAAGGATGGGGTGGGGGGGAGGGGGTCACCATGCGTAAGCAGCAGTGAGAGAACAGAAGAAGCCTAAGTCTGCCTTGGGGTATCCGGGAAGCTATCCAGGACAAGTAACATTTGAGCCCACACTGGAAGGGTGAGTAAAAGTTTGCCAAGCCAACAAGGGAGAGGATGGCAGTACATGGAGATAAGACAGTATGAGAAAAGACACAGAGGTGCAAGCCAATACGTTTGGGAAACTACTGAAAGGTCCATATGGGTGAAGAGTAAGGTGCACTTTACTCTTGGACATCACAACGATACCCATTTTAGAGTTGGGGAAAGTGAGGCTTGCACAGGGTCAAGGAGCTAATAGACAAGGAAGAGGGAATTTGACCCAAGGCTACCCAACGCCACGCACCATGTATTTATACTATGGTCTACCATCCCCCACCTGGTGATACAGTGGCCACTCCATCCTTACCAGTAGGTGGTTTCTGGAAACCCCCTGTGACCCTGTCCCCAGTGAGCATGAGCAGCAAAACCCAAGGCATTGAACTATAGTCTCTTCACATAGGCCCCCTCAGCTCTCTTCCCAGCTGTGTGTCAACAGTCAGGCCCAGAGTTTGAGCCCGGTTAGCTGAGTCCCTGCTTTTCCAGACATTTGTCTCCCATCAAGAGAGCTTGGGAAGGGGTATGTTCCAGGAATAGACCACTTTTCCTATGTTGGTCTCAGCCTCAGCCTTATCAAGCAGGGCTCGCTGTGGCAGGAAGCTCGTCTAACTGGCTGAGAGCATCACATCCCCTCAGATATTCCACTCCTTCACCAGAGCAGTAAATATTCCTTTGCCTAGAACACCTGCTGCTGCTGGTGGTGGATGAAAGGGCCTTGCACGCCCGTCACCAACAGTAGAGCAGGTACTGACGTCAGAGGTCAGAGCTGTTGAAGTTACATAATCCCAGAGGCTGCCTGAACATGGAATAAGGCCACATTTAACCTTAAGGGAGCTAAAAATAGGCAAATAGAATTTTATTTCCCCATAACATTTTTAAGCTTTAAATAATATATTTTTAGTGATTGTAAGCAAGAATTGTGTTTGACCCCAGGAAATTTCTTCACTGTTGAATTATGATCCCTAGGAAATAAATAGAGGGTATATGTATGCAGGGCATAGGCATGGCATATCCGTGTGTGCATCTATGTGGGAATGAGTGTGTGTGTGTGTGTGTGTGTGTGTGTACACAAGCACATGGATAGATATAGATAGGGATAAGGATATGAATGTAGATATATAGAATGTGGGCTGTGTTTTGCTGCAATGAGGTGGAAGCAGAATGAACGCTGATGTGACTTGGATGGGTAGGTGAGTGTGAGGTGTGTAAATTTCCTATGTGGGAAGGTTTTGATACAGGTGTGTGGTATATTTCCGTGGCTAAGGGCATGAGTTGTATGGGTGTGTAGTGGAAACTGCATGTTGTGTGTAGTGTTGGTGTGTCTGCAGGGGTGTGTAAGGTATGTGAACCCAAGGCATTGCATCTGCTCTTGCTCATGTGAGCGTGCAGTGGATATATTTCACTCAGGGTGGGGAATGTGTGTTTGTGTGTATTCAGACTGTGTGGGGATGTGTGGGAAACATGTCGCCAGTGTGCCTGAGTGGGTCACAAGTATGAGGTGATCATGCAGGTATGCGCTGGAAGGGGTGTGTGCCTGTTTGTACCTGTGTGTGTCTGCACGCACATGTCATGGCTGATGACTCCAGGAAAGATGGGCACAGAGTCCCGAGTGCCCCTTCCCAGTGTTTACAATATCCTAGATCTTCCTGCAACATATTTCCGGAGACCTATGTGAAGGTGTTCTCCAGAATGCTAACCCACTGCTCTCCTTTGCCCCTCTGGGACTCTAGCCCCTAATTACTCCCTTGACCAGGCACAAAGTGTCTGGGGCAGTCAACATTTCTTGGCACATATGGGCTTCTCTCAAACTCTGGTCTATGGGCAGAGGTTTTCCAACCTGATGGAGATGGTCAAAATCAAAAAATCAAAATATATCATAAAATAAAACCTGTCCTGAACAGAAATAGCCTAGAGTTAAAGCTCACTTCACATTTTCCCATAAGAATTAAGAAAACATAGTGTGGCTTAGAAGAAATTCTCCAGCTTTAGGGTTTCTAGTTTCTGCTGTTATTATTCTGCCATCTGACCTTTGGCAAATCCTTCCTCTTCTTGGTTCTAGAATCTTTGTCTTAACTCTTTGTCTTAACTCTTAAGTCATGTATTTATGTGTTTTAACAATTCTTCATTGTCTCCCTACAGCCCTCAGATAGAGTCCAATCTCCTTATCATGCCACCCAAGACCCTTGACCCTTCTAGTTTCTCATTTCCATCCATCCTGTGCCGCCATAACTTCTAGGCTCACCAATCTACTCACTGCTCCTCAAGGGCAAAGTGATCTCAGCAAAGAAACACATGTCGCTGTCCTTTGTGCTGAATAAGTAGACCTTGCCTGTCTTCCTTTCTGCAGAAACACCAACAGGGACCAGGAAGGACACATCCTACCATACTCACTCACGATTGATTCAATTATCCTTTCAAAATGTTTTTTGGCAACTAATAAGTTCCAGAAGCTCAATTAGCTTCTAGAATACAGTAGCCAGCCAAAAAGACATATTCCCTGCCCTTGTAAAGCTAATATATTAAAATTAACTGAATCAGACTCTTCTTCAGAAACCTAGTGCCATAACCTGTGCCTGAATCTGGAATGAAGGAGAATTTGAAGGAGAGACTTCATCCATCAAGTTGGTGTCTCGTCAGTCATGGCTAAGAGCATGATTAGGCACACCTGGGTTTGAAACCTGACTCCACCAATGATAAGATGAGTGGTCTTGGGCAAGTTTGCTAAACTCTCTGTGTCTCAACTGCTTCGTGGAACAAACCTACCTCAAAAGGTTGAATGAGATGCCGCATCATTGTAAGGGCTCGATAAATGTTGCTTTAGGAAGTATACACCTAACTTCCTCCTGATAGGCATGGATCATGCCCCTTTCATTTCCTGAATGCAGGAATTTGGGCTTCAATTATGAGCCTTGTCCATCAGGCTGAGGGTTTATCTTCTCAACCCAGATAATACTTTTTTTTTTTTTTTTTTTTTTTTTTGCTGTACGCGGGCCTCTCACTGCTGTGGCCTCTCCCGTTGCGGAGCACAGGCTCCGGACACACAGGCTCCGCGGCCATGGCTCGCGGGCCCAGCCGCTCCGCGGCATGTGGGATCTTCCGGGATCGGGGCACGAACCCGTGTCCCCTGCATCGGCAAGCGGACTCTCAACCACTGCGCCACCAGGGAAGCCCCAGATAATACTTTTCACTGTGCATTTTTAATAAGGTACTAGGATGGTACATCATGATAACCTCCATGAGGTCAGGGATGTTCTGGTCTGTTTGTTCACTAATACAACTTCAGTGTCTAGAACAGTTTCTGGCACATAGTAGGTTCTTGGTGAGTATTTGTTAGGATAAAGGATACTGTACCTGTCAGCAGATTGCAGAAATGAATCTGCCTAATCATTACTATTATTAACAGCCGCCACTTTCCCCATGAACTATGAAAAGTGTCCCCCAGCTCATCTCTAATTCCCTCCACAAAATCATGAGGAAGGTCTGATTATTCTCTTTTATAGGTGAGCAAGCTAAGCAATCTAAGACCCAGTGAGGTTAACAACTAGCCTTAGGCCACGTAACTGCTAAGTGACAGAACTGGGATTTGAAGCCAAGGCTGGTTCCCACACTGTCCTATGATGCAGTCCAGGAACTCTCTTGGTTTCCTAAGGAGAAGCAGAGAATCTTCTTCGCCCTGCCAGTCCCTCTGATGGAGCCCCCAAACTAGATGGTGAGGGGCACAGGAAAAGAGGCTGGCATTAAAGAAACAATAGGGCTGAAGAAACTGCGTTGTCAATAACTGCTGAAAAATCATGACGCTAATTAAGAACGATGCTCCTTGTTCTGCCAAAAGCTCTGGATTCTTGCAGAGATCAATAAATCAAAAATAATTGTTTACTTTGTCTAGGCTCCTTCCCTTCTGCCTGTATTTTTTTCCTTCTTTCTTTGTATAATGTGAAAGTTGATGAAGGAGCCTCATTTTCACTAATGAAAGAAACTTAATTTTTTTGGCACTATATCCCTCATTAAGAAGAGCAAAATCCACTTAGGAGTGGCTTCTGCTGCCTTCCATTTGTCCAAACGAAGACCCAAAATCTGCAGAGGGCCAGTTTTAGCAGGAAATTAAAGCTGCCATGAAATTTATGTCTATTGTTTTAGGAAAGATATTTAATGATAGATGGTAACAGTCACTAAAAATGACCACAGCCGTCTCCTCACTCTTGTTTTTGTTTCATCTCTCCACTGTCTCCCCAACAGTGTACGCAGGGCCAACAGTGAGGCGGCCTCAAAGAACTTGGAATTTAAAAACCAGGCTATCACTGAATACTAGATGGATACCAGAGGAGAAATAAGTAATATTACCTTAAAGAACTAGCAAGAAAAAAAATCTCCCAGGCTAGTACATAATAGTTCTTGCCCAGCCACAACACACAAGGACAGTAAAGGGATAAGATATAGGGCATGCCCTTCCCAGGACTGTCTAGGACATATCCAGGACGATCCTATTAACTTAAATACATTTTATGGCACATGTAATAGTTCAAATGATATGCTGGTAAATGTTTATCAACCAGATTTTGGTGGGGGGGAAGCTCTAATTTGTAACATTTGCCAATTATCATAGTGTAAATATTCCCACCATGGTCCATTGTAAGTGACCGACAAGAATGTTGGATTTGGGAAGAGATGTGTGTAATTCTCTGTGTACAGCTGTACACAATCCACTGAATACGGATTTGTTAAGAGATATGTACAATTGGTTCTTGTACATCAAAACCAGCAGGCTCTGGCATCCCCCCTGGTAGCCTTTGCCTCAGTTATCCTTTGATTGTAATTGAGCTCTCTGTGTGGTTTTGTTCTTGGGAGGAAACTCACTTTTCTGACTCAATACTGTCTGCTTAATGGCCAACTCTTTTCTTCAGTGGCAATAGATACATTTTCATGATGGTTTATACATCAGTTTAGTGGGAGTCAGTCCCTGGAGCCAGATCACACTAAGAGGGATAGCCAACAAGGCTGGGTAGCACAGATGGAGTTTGGTGAACAGATCACAGTATGGCTTCCCATTGGCACCAGTGCAGCTGCCCAGTGGCCTTCCTTCACCTCATGCGAAATTCTTATCACCCTCTGTTTTAACAGTTTTCTTCCTTCCTTCAGGTAGGCTCTGAATTCCAGAAGGATAGGTATGGGGACATATTCATCCTTGGCACACTGTGGTGTTAGGCTAAAAACCATTAATATAAGGGAGCTGGCTAATCAGAATAAAGGAAACATCTACTGAGGACTTCTACCCACTGCTACATGCTGCTAAGTTCAACCCCACAAACTTGAATATATCTTCTCCCATAAAACACTTAAAAAGAGAAATTAGGAAGAGCCTTATAGCCCCTGTCACAGACTCTCTAACACTCTTTAAAAATTCCTGAACGGTGTGCTAATGTGCTTTAACTTGGTTTAAAGTGGTAAGGTCTCCACATCACCATGGAAATATCTCCCTCCCATACCCCTTTCAAATAATGAGATGGTAATAAAACAATGAACTTGAGGTAAACAAGAGGCAGAAATACTTTAAGCCAGAGGATGAGCAATCAAAAGACCATTTGGGGGCTTCCCTGGTGGCGCAGTGGTTGAGAGTCCGCCTGCCGATGCAGGGGACACAGGTTCGTGCCCTGGTCTGGGAAGATCCCACATGCCGTGGAGCGGCTGGGCCCGTGAGCCATGGCCACTAAGCCTGCGCGTCCGGAGCCTGTGCTCCGCAACGGGAGAGGTCACAGCAGTGAGAGACCCGCGTACCACAAAAAAAAAAAAAAAAAAAAAAAAGACCATTTGGTAATGCACTGTCTGCAGACTGAATGGTGGAGGGCAAATAACTATGTACAAATCTAATATCAAGACTTGGAGGTTGAGTATTGTAGACTACTGGTTTCTACTTGCAAAATTCCCATTGCAGCTAGTCACAGAGGTGTATAATAAATTAGGTTCTGATAATCTGCATTTAGCCAAAGTGTGAAAATCAAGTGGATCCTAGAGGAACTCAGAAGCTGCAAAGATTTAAACGGCCTAACTCAGGCAGTATCGTTTGGGGGAACCAAGCTGTAGAGCCACAGAAGGAATATGTGGGCTGTTACTGATCTGGAGGTGAGGGAGACCTAATAAGTGGTTATGGCTACACCATTCAGTCTGGTCATGCTAGACACCCCAATTCTAATATAATTAAAAGGATTCCTGGACCCCCCACTTCACCCAGTCCACACCCAGACACGAAAGACCTAGAGTCAGACCCGGCAGAGCCATCTCCAACTGGCTGTGGGCTCAAGGATGACCTCAGAAATATTCCTGGAATGAGGGTGCTATAATTTTATTTCAGGTAGAATGGAAAGCTGCGTTTATTTCAGCTCATGTGGGCGGGGGTGGGGTGGGGTGGGGAACCTTTCTATCATCTGAGTTAATTTCCTGCCTCAGCGTGGAAGTCCCTTCAGGGTTATCAACGTGGACTGTCATTTTCAATATACAGCATTACAGCTGCAAGGGATATGGGATACACTGGGAGGCAGCAACCGCCTTTATGTTTTTAGACAAATCTCCATGTCTTGCCTGTTTTCTTATTTGACTGACAACAACTAGTGGCAATAAACCTCAATTAATTTAAAGACTAATAAATGGGTACACAGGAGTTCTCTGTGCCATCTTTGCAACTTTTCTGTATATCTAAACTGTTCTAAGATAAAACATTTCAAAAAAAACCTCCAAAAAAAGCATTAAGTAATTTCTAGTTTATTGAGATGTTGAGTAGAGTTCCATAAAGGGATTGCTTTCCTGTTTAAAACTCTCCTTTGGTATCATCTCCACTGTATAAAAAAACTACACAGAAAAAAAGACAGGAAGAAAATAAGCAAGAATGATAATAATGGTTGCCTTTGGAGGGTGGGCATCCATTGGAAAGGTGGAAGGGTTTTTTTCCTACCTCTTTTAATTTTTCTTTGTCATCTAAATTTTCCACCATTACTTTTTAGGGAAAGGGTATTTGTAAAAAGGTTTTACATCTACTTTCCTACTGTCTACAAATTAAAGCTCCTTACCATAATATACCTTCATAATCTGGCCTTGTTTCTCCAATTTCACTGTCTACCACCCCTTCTCCTCCTTAAGATACCTGTATTTCTGGATAATTTTAAATTGCCCACAGTTGTCCCAGACATGCTCTGAGTCTTTGTACATCAAATAATCCTACAGGTTCAAATGCCTTCCCTCCCTTCCAGTCCAAGTTTTAGATGTTTCTTTCAAAACCTAGCTAAGATATCATCTTTTTGGGGAAAATATTCCTGACCCCACCATGCGTCTCTACAGAATTCACTCTCTCCTCTCGCTGCCGTACATAGATTTCTATCATTGCACTTAACACACTGATTGGTATTGATCAGACTGTATGTTAAGCCTGACTCTGAGATCACTGCGGGAAGACTAATGCCTGATGTATTACGGCGTCTTCAGTCCAGAGCCTGGCATATGGAACCTAGTGTAATACATCACTGATGGGTGGATTTAGTGAATGGACTCGTGAGCATACGTCTGGCTTCCCCCAGAAGGGAGCACTATATACTGGTAAAAAAAACTAAGACTTGACGAAGAGCAAAGAGCCAAAGCAGAGAGGCAGAGCCCAGCTAGGAAGTCGGGTGAGAGGTGGGAGGGACCACGACAGAGGAACAGGGCTGTAGATGACCAGGAACCTCATCTGAGTCAGAGCCAGGGTGAGCAACTCTGAGAAGGAAGGGCTGTCTCTTCTGAGGTCCCAGGGTGACAGTTTTAAAAAGTTGTCTTGGGCCTCCCTGGTGGCGCAGTGGTTAAGAGTCCGCCTGCCGATGCAGGGGATACGGGTTCGTGCCCCGGTCTGGGAGGATCCCATATGCCGCGGAGCGGCTGGGCCCGTGAGCCATGGCCGCTGGGCCTGCGCATCCGGAGCCTGTGCTCCGCAACGGGAGAGGCCACAACAGTGAGAGGCCCACATACCGCAAAGAGAAAAAAAAAAAAAAAAAAGTTGTCTTGCCGTGAGATGCCAAAGAACAGATTCTAACATGACTCGTTTACTCATATGTATCTTACACTGTTAGGAACAAAATACCTGTCAGAGATCATTAAATCCAATGGTTTGTAAGCTGCCTTTCACAGAAATCTAGGATTCTGCAGAACCATTTCAAAGACAGGGCATGTGGGGAAGGCTGGTGCTGCAGACCAGGTCATGAGCACTCCAACTAAGGCAGCTCCATTGGTAACTGGCTTACATCTTGACCCTCCACAGAAAACCCTTAGGAGATGGTTCTGCTTAAAAAATAAAGGAAGATATGGAGGGAGGGGGAAGGAGAAGGGATGAAAAGGAAGGGAAAGGAAGAGAGAGGAGGAGAGAGAAGGGGAGATGGAGGGAAGCAGGAAGGAGGGAGGAAGAGACGGAAGGAGGAGACCAGAAAGAAAAGTAAGTTAGAAAGGGAGAAGGAAGGAAGGAAGGAAGGAAGGAAGGAAAGGGAGGTGGAGGAAGAAAGGTTAAGGAAAAGAAACAAAGGAAGGAAGAAAACAAACTACCGATAAAACCCAAACCTGTCATGAGAAAACGAAGAGTCAGGAGAGAAGTGATATTTCTGAGATCACAGAGGAAGGCGATGACACCATCATGATGACAAGTCTGGTCCTCTCCTTCCCAACTCAGGACTCCATGTTTGAGGACAGAAGCTCCATTAGCTCCTTTTTCCTCCCCTTCACCCCACAACGCAAGGGTGCCCCAACAGATGCAGCAAGCTCAGGATGCCCAGGGAAGCAAAAAGCAAAGGTAAAGGCGGGTATTATGGAACTAAAAACTTCATATAGGAGATCAGACTCTCTGGCCATCTCATAACCTACTCACATGAATGGGGAAAGTGGTTCCTAATTAGGGCAGCAACTGCTTGCATGTAAATAAGAGCTGGTGTGCCTGGAAAACCCTTGTCCTCCTAAATGGCTCAAATACTCCCCTTGTGAAGCCTCCATAATCCTGAATCACTAAGAAGAATCTCTCTTCAAATACCATATAAAAGAGAACTTGAGGGCTTCCCTGGTGGCGCAGTGGTTGGGAGTCTGCCTGCCGATGAGGGGGACGCGGGTTCGTGCCCCGGTCTGGGAGGATCCCACATGCCACGGAGCAGCTGGGCCCGTGAGCCGTGGCCGCTGAGCCATGGCCGCTGAGCCTGCGTGTCCAGAGCCTGTGCTCCGCAGCGGGAGAGGCCACAGCAGTGAGAGGCCCGCGTACCACAAAAAAAAAAAAAGAGAGAGAACTTGAATAAGACTTGGGGTATGATT
This sequence comes from Mesoplodon densirostris, assembly GCF_025265405.1. Lineage (NCBI taxonomy): Eukaryota > Metazoa > Chordata > Mammalia > Artiodactyla > Ziphiidae > Mesoplodon > Mesoplodon densirostris. The sequence goes on from NC_082676.1 coordinate 56,197,667, forward strand.
GGTGGGGTCTAAGGTCTGAGGGCTGCCATATTTGTTCACTCTACATGCATTTTCTGAGGGTCTCTTATATGCTAAGTACTGTCCTAGGAGATGGATATACAGCATTGTTCTGTATATACCCCTGTTCTCAAAAGCTCAAAGTCCAACCATTCTGGTTATAATAATGTGTGATGAGGACTATCAACGATGTAGGAGAGAATCGGTGTGAAGAAAGTACTAGCACCTACCCCAGCACAGGAGAGTCAGAGAAGAGTTCCAACAGTGGTTCTCAACTTTAATCTTCATATGTATTACCAGGGGACCTTATTAAAGTGCAGATTCTGATTCCCTGGGATGGGGCCTCAGATTTTGCACGTCTAACAGGCTCCTAGATGCTGCTATTATTCAGAGACCACAGATGGGGAAGCAAGGTCCTAGAACAGAGTCACTCAAAACATGGTCCATGGACTAGGTGCATCATCATCACTTTTGAGTATGCATAAATGCAAATTCTCAGACTTTAGCCCAGACCTACTAAATCAGCATCTCTGGGGATGGAGCTCAGAAATCTGTGCTTTACCAGATCCTCAAGTTGGTTCTTATATATGCTGACATTTGAGAAGCAGCATCCTTGGGAAGCTACTTGAACTGAGTCCTAAAGAAAGAGGTAAGACTGCCATGTTGAGAATTGCAAACAACAGCATGTATCATAGGCCCCACTGTCTGCCTCCCATTTTGGCTCCAACAAATACTTTTCATTCACTTCGCCAGACAGAGTAGATCAGTGTCATTGCCAAGGCAAAACAGGACCCGACTTCTCGTAAGCTGAAACAGGCTTGAAAACTCCTGGAGGGGGAAAGAAGTTTACATCCTGTTGAAGTGCCACAAAGATGGCAAGTGTGTGGCAGGTGTGCCACCATATCCTCATTCTGTTCCTGTGATAGACATCATTAATCAATCCCTGTTCTCTTTCCTGCTTAGCCCAGACACTCTCTCAGAAACCTCAACCTAGCTCTCCAGACATCCCCGATCGATGGAGAGAAGCTTGTACCTAAGAGGATATCCTTCGAATCGTGTCATTCATCATTGACTGATAACATTAATCAAAATAAATGTTTTACCAGGTACAGGGGGAAAAAAAAGGACCACCATCATTTTTCTTCATGATGTGCATTTCTCAGGAAGAAGAATCCTTATTCCAGGGTTATCAGGTGAAGTGACCAAACTACCGATTCAGTGAGTGACATTTGTGCATTTCATCCAAGGGGAAGAAAGGAAGGGGGAGGAAATGCACATTTACTGAACCTATACATCATGCACCTTCCTAAGAGTTTTACATACAGAATAGTTCATCTAACCCTCACTATAACCATAAAGGGTAAATGTTGTCATCCACATTTTACAGAGGCGGTTCAGAGAAGTTAGGTGACCTGCCTGCTCTCAAACAGCTAGTGGAGAGGTCTCTCTGGCTTGAAACATGGGTCCTTTTGCAGTATACTTTAATTAACAGGTACATCACAGATGTAGTATTGATAAAAACAAAAACAAAAACAAAACAAAACAGCAAGGGCTTCACGATAGTTTTTACTCGAGAGCTCTAAAAGTTAAAAGAGCCACTATATTCTCTTAAAAGGCCCTTCTTGGCCCAGAATCTCTGGGTTTCACGTGGCCTGGGACCTAGATTTCAGCTTCTTATTGATCCCCAAAGGACATGATAGTGGCTACGGACTATCTACCTCAGGAGCACAAAATCCTTAAGGAAAAAAAGATGGTGGCTTTATCAGACAAAACCAAAGCAATGATCTGTTGTTTTAACTACTAATTCTACAATCTGGTTTATTTCCCTTTGTTGGCCCTTGATGGAGAGTGTAATATTGATGTATTTATTAATACATCAATCTTGCTGTTGTCATTATTGTATATTATAACAATAGCTACATTGTTATCATTGTCACTATTACTATGTCACAGGTTGGGTTCTCCAGAAGCACAGGTGAGATGGAATTTAGGGGGCAAGATATTTATTGGGGGTCAACAGATGTGAAGGGAAAAGGAGAGGAAGTAAGATAGAACAGGGTGAAGAGTTGAATTGCAATCAGGCTCGAAAAGCTTGAGCATCAGCAAGGGGCTCTGGAGTGAATATTCTCCACCAGGGTTGTCCCCTTCAGGCCAAAATGGTCCAACCTTTATATATCTGCCTCATTCAGTCACTAGATGCTGGATGCTCTGGGAAGAATGTGATGGTACAAGCTCTCTATGGCAGAGGCAGACCCTGAAAGAGCTGATAGCTATAGGCTATCTGCTGACCACACTCCTTATAGCTGGACAGCAAGTCCTTTTTGAAGGAGGAGCCAGGTGGTGCATCTTTATTTACCAAAACGAATGATACCTCCTGATATCTGAATGGGGCTTTACAATTTATGACATTTTCATATCTGTTAGCACATTTGCTCCTTGCAATCCAAATCTGAACATGATGTGTTGTAGTAGATTCCATTGTTGTCCAAAATATTTGCTGTTCTTCCCTGTGGAAGGATTACTTCCTCCCCTACTGACATCAGGCTCAGTCATGTGACTTGTGTTGGCCAGTGAGATATGAGTGAAAGTGATGAGCATCACTTCTGAGCAAAAGCTTTAAGAGCTGTTACATGTGCTGTCATCTTCTCTTTGTTTTCCCCTCTGCTAAGAGTCCAGGTTGTCCCACACGGGAGCTGCTCCTTCAGTTCCTGAGTAAAGGCACTGGAGCAAAAACTGCAGGCGCTCCACAATGGACATGAATGTGAGTGAGGTTCCCCCGTTGTCTCAAGCCACTAAGATATTTGGGGATGTTTGTTGCTACAGCATAACTTATCCTAGCCTGACTGAGACACTCCCATCACCTACAAGCCCATGCTCCTCAGCAAGGCTTTATATAACCCCACCTCTGCCCATCTCTCCAGTCTTATCTCCCACCATGCCTCACCTTGCTTTGTTCCAACCACATCAAACACATTTATCGTCTTGAAAAGCTCCTACCCCTTCTCTAAGATGTAGCTCAAATGTTCTCTACGCTATGCAATCTTCCCTCATCCCCTCTCCCTAGGCAGAAATAACTCCTCCAATCTTTCTCACTGGGCTGTGTAGAAACTATTTTGTTAATCCCTTCCCAGTGCCTAGAACACTGTCAGGCACTCAGCAGGGGGTCAGTAATATTTGTTGGAATAAATCATAGTGTATACTGATGTGTTAGTGTGTGCCAGGAACTGTACTAAGTGTTTGAAGAAGATTATTTAACTTAAATTAAGGTAGGTATTACTACTGTTCCCTATTTTTTTAATGTTTTTAGGTTAATACATTTTACTTTTTTTAAATTTCTGTGTGTATTCACAGTATGACTTGTCAGTAGTAATAAGAATTATAATTAGGCTCTAAATACATAGGTCATTGTTGATCACATAATGAGAAGTTCCTAGAAGAGAATACTAGGTAGGGGAAGAGAGAGAATACCACAAGAAAGGAAAACAGGAAGATATTTTTAAAAACTAGGTTTCTTTATTTCACCTAGTGGTTCCTGAAGACACTCAGATGCATTGTTTTTGAAGGGCAGGGTCAGTGTTAATCTATGAAAATCAGAAGAAGGCCCAGCAACTAAAACAGTGCAAATGAAAGTTTCAGCATTGAAAAGGAAATAAAGTACCTAAGGAAACTTGGTCCAGCTATTTTTAATGTAGTAGAGACCCTATGTGTGGGGATATATGTAAGTCTATCTACATTACCTAATGCTCAGGTAATACAGTTTTGACATGACCTAGGAACAGAATACATATCACTGTATAAAAGAACACAGCAGAAGTGCAACTTCTTGTTGAAACCGGGCACTACAGTGAAATACTAAGTAAGTAGGACACAGGTTATAAGGATTGAATTCTTTATGTGCTTTGATCAAAAGCCAAAACGCAAGGTACTCTGCAACCTTGAATAATCTCCCCCAAATTTGATTACTTTAAAGTCATCCTCAACATAATGGTTCCTACAAAGTTCTGTAAGCTGTGACAAAGTGAGAGAGTGGCATGGACATATATACACTACCAAACGTAAAATAGATAGCTAGTGGGAAGCAGCCACATAGCACAGGGAGATCAGCTTGGTGCTTTGTGATCACCTAGAGGGGTGGGATAGGGAGGGTGGGAGGGAGGGAGACGCAAGAGGGAAGAGATATGGGAATATATGTATATGTATAACTGATTCACTTTGTTATAAAGCAGAAACTAACACACCACTGTAAAGCAATTATACTCCAATAAAGATGTTAAAAAATATATATTCCTTGTCCTACAACTACTGTTGCCTATTTTACAAATGGGAAAACTGAGGCCCAGAGAGGTTAAGCGACTTAATTGGTACTTGGCATTGACAAAACCAGGCAGTCTGGTTTTACTACCCATTTTTTCACCACTGCGCTATCTTGTAGCAATCTGGGGGTGCCCAGATTCCAACAAATTTTCTCACGCATAGTGGATACTCCATAAATGGTGGCAGTGGTGTATAACGTATTGGTGTATTTGGAAGGGTCTGAACCTAGTGCAGGCATAGAGGGAGTACGTTGACTTTAGGACATTTAAAAGCAATAATAAAACCAACTAAGGTTTGGTCTTCTATATAATATCGCAATGCACTAGCAGTTCTAAACAATTCCAGCAATTCTAAATGTCAGTAATAAAATATTCTTCCATGCCAAGATGGGTCATTTCCACTCCCACACTCATTAATACAACACTAAATCATTGCTGAATGAATGAATGAACTAGTTGATAGAACTGATGAGAATGTGAATGATGAAGATGTAGCAATTGACACAGAACAAGTCAATTACTTCCACTACTTTCAATTAAAGCAAAGCCCATAGTCTAGTTTGACATGTTGCCTCCCTTGGGTAACGTAACCAAAACTGGGGAGAAACCAGCCAATCCAGCTGGATGGGCCTGGCATTCCAAAAAAGAATTTTAAAAACCCATTTTGCAAATCCAAAGGGCCTGGCATCACCCAGTAACCTGAAGTGTGGGGACAGAGAAATATCTCACCTTGGTGCCCCCATGTCACCTATGCCAGTGACCAGAGCTGCAGAGATGCAAGTAGGATTTAGGGAGGAATCTGGAACCTGAATTTGAATGGGCTCCATTAGGCAATGACCCAAGTTTCCACAGCCCACTTCTCACTAAACTGTTATTCTGCTAGGAAAAAGAAATGAAAATCACAGACATTCCTTATGAGTAAGTTCTGTGTCTTGGGCCTTTGATGATAATTTTATGGACATTTTATCATAATAGAGGACGCAAATTTCAATATTTCCACACTTCCACGTCAGTACAGAATTCCCTAATATTTGATGAAACCAAGGTCCGGAAAAATAAAGGATCCCACCCAGCTCTGTACTCCCCATCTGGGAGACTGCTCACTTATTTGTCTGCTTGTCTGTCTCTGACTACATTGTGAGTTTCTGGAATGTGGAGATGCTATCTCCCTCCTCATTGCTTCCTGAGCTATTAAAGTAGCCCTTGGTTTGTTGAGTGACTAAATGATCACTTTGCCTCTTTCTGTCCTGGTCTAATTTGGTGCCTCTCTCCTAGTACACCTTCCCCAAGTGACTGACTGGGTCACCCAGAACGTCCTCCCCATTCATGAAGAGAACCTAGAGATCGGGGTCAGGGGACAGATCCTTAAAACGTCTACGTTTCGTCAGAAATGCTTCCCATAAGCTGCTCACTTTCTCCCCAAAGTTTTCTCCAGTGACCCTCAATGGATATCAGCGAGAGGGTCTCGATTAGGGGTTAATTGCTTTCAGTACTTTATTTTTAACACCTATTAATTTTTCTCTTCATGAGGAAGACACGTATCAGGACTTGCCAAACAGTCACAAGGAAGAAGCAGTGACATCAGAGCAGTGGTTCTCAACTGGGGGAGACATTTTGCCCCCAGGACCCAAAGGGACATTTGGCAGTGTCTAGACACATTTTTGATTGTCACAACTGGGGCAGGAGATGCTACCGCAGCTAGAGGGTGGAGGCCAGGGGTGATGCTAAGCACCCTAAAATTCACAGGACAGGCCCCCACAGCAAAGAATTATCCAGCTCCAAATGTCAACAGTGCTGAGGGTAAGATACTCTGCATTAAGGCACTGGTGCTTAGAAGCAATAAATATATGAAGTCACAAATTCCATGCTGGGAAAAATAATGATGAAAATGACGACAGCACCACGAGCAGTAAACATCTACTGGGTGGCAGATACTCTTTTAAGTACTTCGCACTTGAACTGTCTCAACCCTCATCCAACAGCCCTCAGAGGCAGGGACGGTCACTATCCCTATTTTACTAATGAAAACACCAAGGCATCCAAAGTCACCCAGCTAGTATGTATCAGAGCTGCTATTCCCACCTCACCTGCCTGGCTCCAAATCTCTATTCTTAACCACTCTGGTGTGTTGGAGATCAGGGACCATATCTGTTCTGGCTTCTAGATTCATTTCTTTAGGAAAGAGACAATGCAACAGAGCAAAGCGTTTGTACTTCTGTAGGTTTCTGTGGAAGAAAGATATCAGGACTGAACACTGAACAGCGACTAATGTTTGCAATGGTGGGGAACAAATGGCAAATCCAAGAGCCCGAGATTGCTTTCTATTTCCGCCATAGTGGTTAATGAGAGAGGTCGGTGTAGTGGGAAGAACATTATGTCAGGAAGCAAGAAACATGGATTCAGGGCACAGCTCTGCCACAAATATATCCTGGGACTTTGGGCAAGTTTCTTAAACTCTCACCTGATTTTTCTTTTTTGGTATTGTCCATGTTTTCCATTTTAGCTCTGGCGGTTGTGTAGAGCACGAGTTGACAAACTATGGCCCATAGGTCAAATATGTATGGCTGTCACCTGTTTTTGACAATAAAGTTTTATTGAGACAATGGCTACACCCATATTTTACATGTCATCTCTGGCTGCTTTTGTGCTACCATGGCAGAGATGAGAAGTTGTAATAGAGATTGTAGAGTCCAAAAATATTTAAAATATTTATTATTTAGTCCTTTACGGACAAAGTTTGTTGACCCCTAGGGCAGAGGTAATTCTTTGTAGATGTTCTTCTAAATCTCTGAAGTAGAAAAACCAAAACTGAAACATGAGCTGAACACTACACTGAACTACCATGATGGTCTAATGAAATGACCCATGTGAAAGTACTTTGAAAAAGAACAAAGAAATATCTGCATTGTGGTATTAATACCACTTGATGGGGATGCAGTGTGACAGAATAAACACCAAACAAACAAGCAGCATGGGATTTGGAATCAAGCACACCTGAGTATGAATCCAAGTCTGACCAATTATTACTATTGTGCTTTGGAAGTAGTCATTAAATTCCCTGGGTCTCAGTTTTCTTAACTGGGGATAATATTAAATCAAGGAGAGGGAATAATGCATAATGGGGATAATTATACTTATTTCCTAAGGTTGCTGGGAAGATTCAATGAAATATATTCAATGATTTATGCATTTGTTCATTGAATATGTCTGACGGCTGCCCCACTGTGAACCTGGAGCTATGCCAATCACCAATGTACAGCTATGCCTAGACAGCCATTGTCCCTGCCGTCCTGACACCTAAGGTCTAGTGGAATAGAAAGACCCTGAGCAAGAAATCTCAGCACATGAAATTCACTTAAGTGCTACCATTCAAATTAAGTGGTAGCATTACTAGGACTGCTACTAATAGCTAAGAATGTTTTAAAGGTAGAACACATCTGGGTTCCCAGTTGTGAGAAGGCTTTGTGGGCTGATGGGGGATTCACAAGAGTGGGAGAGCTTAACCCAGGGAAGGAAGGAAGGAGAGAAGGCACACAGCAGAATTCTGTGTATATCTGAGCACTGGATAAGACATGGGGTAAGAGATGGCAAAGGAAGAGAAAGGAGGGTGTGAGAAAGGCAGGGCTAGAGGTCAAATTTCCCTAATGGACATCATGAAACCACAGAGAACACTACACATGCACCAAGGATATCCCCTCCTCTTGCAGAAAGCAGCCCCTCTGAGGCCCTCCAAAGAAATCCAGGAAACTGCAAACACACAACAGAGCGCTGCACAACCACACTTCTGTACACTGTAGCGGGGTATGTATGTGTTTTTACTAAACTGGTTTCCCTTTATTCCTGGGAAACTACACCATATCCACCAGGCTTTCCTGTAATTAGGTTTAGTCATACAACGGTTCTGGCCAACGGAACCTAGGCAGAAGTTATGTTTGCCCCTCCAAGCCCATCCTAGTAAAAGCCTCCTATCTAGATCTCTTCTAGTCTGCTGGTGAGATGCAGAGGACCCAGTGGAGAATCGCAAGGTCTTACGGGAATGGTGGAGCTGCAAGATAGAATAATCCTGGGTCCCTGAATAACTGCATTGAGCAGAGTTCACTATGCTGTGCACAAGCAAAAAACATTGATTATATTAATGCACTGAGGAAAAACATTGATTATATTAATGCACTGAGGCTTCATAACCTGAATTAATACATATAAGTATCTTATTTTTCCTTTATATATTTACTACCTCCAGAATGGAAGCTTCATGAAGACAAGAACTCTGTCCTCTTATTCACTCTTCTGTCCAGAACGGTCTGACATAAAGAAGATGCTTAGATAACATTTGTTGACCAAAATATTAGCAAGTTGAGGACAAGATAAATAGCAATTGATGACCTGGAGTCCTTGGAAAGATGGGATAAAAGCACACACACAGAACTGCTCTTCTGTAAACCGCAAAGTTATGTGAAGATATTAAATTTTACCATCACCACAGAGGTGGGTTGCAAATGCACAGGTCAGAGCATGCATAAAGACACAGTCACACCAAGTTCTTACAGCATCGCAGTGCAGACACAGGTACATGGACACAGCACAGCTGAATTCTCACAGCACGATGGGAACCTAACGTATTCATGTCCCAAACAGACTAAGGGACTTCCAGACCTCACGTACATATGGGACCCATGTCCATGTGGGACCCACATCCATCTCCGAAGGGCACATAAGCTGAGCTCGCAGATTCATAAACCAAGTGTAGGCTTTGGGCCCAGATAATCTGAGAATAAATAAGAATATTAACTCATACTTATTGAGTTCTTTGTAGCTTTCCAGCACTGTGATCGTAGTGTTATATATGTCCCCTTGGACTTAATTCTCTTATGAACCCTAAATCGTAATATTATTGTTATCTTCATTTTCCAAGTCAGCAAATTCAGGCTTAGAGACCTGAAACAAAGTGCTCAAGGCCACCTGGCCAATGGGGCTTCCTAGATGCTTGACTCTGGTACGTGCCTTCACCTCTCCATCACTTTGTATCTTCATCTGAAACATGAAAGCAAAAACACACACCTGATCGTCTAGTAAGAGGATGGAATTAAATCAGACCATCTGCAGAATTCCCTGCAGATCACCTGCCACTTAGAAGGAGCTCAGAAGTATGCCACCTCCCTTCCTTTCCCTTCTCTTCCTTTGTCCAGGAGAGCTGTTTCGTCCTAGGCAAGGTTCTGGTCTCCAAAAACCAGCAGCAAGCAGAGGCTATGTCCCCAAACCACTCTGCCACCAGGGCCAGCCAGTGTGCACCAAATCCTTAATAGTATTTAAACATTGTCTGGGCATCTAATTATCTTAACCATGCAGCATTCAAAATAGCGCAGTCGGTGTGCACCCCAGGAAAGGCCCCATTCACAGAACAGGTACTGTTCAGGGCCCATTAAGCCAGAGAAAAATGTCTAATAACAGAATTTAACAATTGCAGCATTTAAAACAGGAAAGGCTGACAAGTCTTCATCGGAAGCTGGGCTCTCCCCAAGATCTCTGCTCCAGGCTGAGCCTCTCAGGATGCTTTCACCTCCGAAGTACCTCATCTCAGCTTTAGCCTCCCCTGCTTCAGGGGCTGTGACTCTTTTATTGTGATTATGTGGGTTAATTCTCACAATCACGGGAGGTCAACATGGTTAAGTCCATTTCAGGGATGGGGATCGAGCCTTAGAGACTTTGGTTTGGAACAAAACTCCTAAGCTCACCCTGCAGCCCACTGTCCACCTTGACGGCTTAAGAATTTATGTCTTGGTAGAGAACAGACTTGTGGTTGCCAAGGGGGAGCGGGGTGGTGGAGGGATGGAGTGGGAGTTTGAGATTAGCAGATGCAACTACTACATAGAGAATGGATAAACAACCAGGTCCTACTGTATAGCATAGGGAACTATATTCAATAGCCTGGGATAAGCCATAATGGAAAAGAATGTAAAAAAAGAATGTATATATGTGTATAACCGAGTCACTTTGCTGTACAGCAGAAATTCACACAACACTGTAAATCAACTATACTTCAACAAAACTAATTTTTAAAATAAATAAATAAATACTAATATTTTAAAAAAAAGAATTTTATCTTGGAAAAGAACCAAAGAGAAACCCCTTCAAGAGCTGGCCAATAGCGTCTGCTCTATCTTCCGGTCTCTCCCTCCCTTTCTCTTCCCTCTTCCCCCTTGCTTCCTTACCAACTGCCTTTTCCTTTTCTCTCTTTAGTCTCTATCCCCCCCTTTGTTTTCTCTTTTCTTCCCCTCTTTTCTTCTTTATCTCCCGTAGTCTCTCCATCTTTCTCCCTCGGTGTTTTTCTCCATCTCTTTCTGTCTCTCTGTAACTCTCTCTAGCTCTCTGTCTCCGTCTCTCTCTCTGTCTCTCTCTCTCTCTATCTCTCTCTGTCTCTATTTGTCTCTGTCTCCCCCTCTCTCCCCCTTCCTCACCCTCACACACTCTCACTCTCTCCCTGTATTGATTATCTACCTACTCTTTGCCTGGCCTCATGCACCCCACTGGGACGGGCAGATCAATTAGACACTGTCTCTGACTTCCAGGAACCCACACTAAGGTAGAGAAGGGAGATAAAGAACCACACAGACAAGTGCAGGAGGAGGTGAGCATGACGATGGGGGGAGGCCGAAGGGCTGTAGGAGCATGGAAGACGGCCCCAGGGAAGGCTTGCTCTTCAAGGCAGCCTCTACATCACTGTCCAAACTGCTGTCCAAGCTCAAGATGTCACTATGTGCACACATGGGGCCACCAAGGCTTTGTTAGCCTCTGTAGATCACCAAGTTCTCAACGTGTGCCGTAGAACGCTTAAGGGCTTGCCACTAGCTGGGATGTGTCATGGAAATGGGTCCTTCCTCACATCCTGTCAATTTCAAATCAGGCTGCCCATTGCTGGGAGAGCCATACTTGTTGTTAAGAGAAAAAGAAACTGATCTGCTGTCTGCTTGTCTCTGTCCCAGGCTATGGTGAATAGTCAGGTAACATCAGACATCAGCCAGCCAATGTCCTACACTAGCCTCAGAGTTGTGCAATGTTCAGTGTTCGCAAGACCAGATGAACGAACCAAAAACACATAAATATTTCTTAAGTGGCTATGACAGCCTTGCACCAGACTGGGTTTTCGCAATCGGAAACTGTCTCACGTTGAGGTCTTCTTGTGTAAATGGTATAAAACAGCACATTTGGAGTCAAACAGATTTTGGTTCCTAACTGTGAGGTCTTGGGTGAGAAACTGCATCTCTACGAGGCTCAGTATCACATTTTTACAAGGTGGATTATAATACCTACGTTGCAAGACTATTGATCAAAATGGAGATGAGCACAGTAGCTCCTCCAACATCAAATAGGAACGCAGTAAATGATACTTATGATTTCTAAATATTATGACTCTAACTCATCATAAGGGTTCTGTGAGATAGGTAACAGCACACACTCATTTCAGGAGAAAAGCGAAGAATCAAAGACACGCCACTAATAAAACAGAGAACCAGACTCTGAGATGCAATCCTCCCACACAGGATACCCGACCCCATCAGATAAGTTACCATCAAGAAGGAAATCAACGGTGAATTCACATGTCAAGCCCATCCAGATTGTGGAGGACACCAATGGCGTCTCAGTTTTGTGACCCTGTCCAGAGTTGATAGAACAGGAGGCCCGCCTATCCCTCTTATCCCAGAGTTCCCCGGAACATTACAGGTGACCTGCAGATAATGAAAGGCTCCAAGTGCTTTATGTTTTAACAGGTCTGATCTCTCTTGGGCTTGGGGAACTGACACTACCTTTCTCTCCCTCCCCACCCTGGCTAATAACTTTGGTCATATGGCAACCTCTCTTCAAAGCCTTTCTTTCCTCTCAGCTTGAGAAAGTTCCAATTTGGTGATTGTTCATTATCCCCCCCTTTAGATAATTTTCAACACACAGTGGAACATTTAAACCGAGGGAACAATGTTGCCAATCTTTCTGTGGGCTACCTCTGCTAGGCATTAAGAGGCAAACTGACTGCAGTGGGAGGGGAATTTGGAACACCACTGCCATTAATAGTAATAGGGGAAGCCAAGTACATCCTGAAGTTCAGTCACAGGACGAGGTAATAGAGACACCTGTGTATCAAGGGCTGGACTCAGTCTGAGTCAGGATTCGGTGAGGTCTTTCCTCACCAAGGAGAGCATCCCCAAATGCAGGGCACAATAAATACAGTGATGAAGGGAACACTCAGACACTGAGTACCTGCTGTATGCAAAGCCCTTTAAGAATGTTTTCTTGGGCTTCCCTGGTGGTGCAGTGGTTGAGAGTCCGCCTGCCAATGCAGGGGACACGGGTTCGTGCCCCGGTCCAGGAAGATCCCACATGACGCGGAGCGGCTGGGCCCGTGAGCCGTGGCCACTGAACCTGCGCGTCCGGAGCCTGTGCTCCGCAACGGGAGAGGCCACAACAGTGAGAGGCCCGCGTACTGCAAAAACAAACAAAACAAACAAACAAACAAAAAAGAATGTTTTCTTGTTTCATCTTCAGAATAACAACAAGAGTTGGGAGTACTATTCATGTTTTGTGAATGAGAACACAGAGGTAGAAACCCAAAGTTATGTAGCTCATAAGTGATAGATGCAGGATTTGAAATGTGGTCTGTCTAGCTCCAAAAGTCCCATGTCTAAGAATCACTTTTACTATGAGAAAGGTTTCCTTTCTGGATTCTTCCTAATATCTCTTTTGCCCTATCTTCTCTTTTGCAAGAGAAGATAGGGCTGCTTCTCTTGGAGGTAGTTGAAGAATTATAAGTTCACTATCTTCTGTGATAACACAAAAAGAGACCTTTGCCCATTCTCACTAGATTTGCAGTTTCTGCCAACTGTGCTCACCATCCAACTCATACCTTTGTTTTTACAAAGATATAATCCACCTGTCCTACTTTGTGCCATTCAATAGAGTAGTCTTCCTGTATTATTCAGAACAGCCACTTCTGCTTCATGAGTGGGTACCAATAGCAACTGGGCCACTCAAAGCCCATCCCACTACCATAACAGGCATTATTAATCAATTTCCCACTGAGCAGCCACTACCAATGGATCAGATTATGCACTGAAGATTCAATCTATTCACCAGCCCTGACCCAAGCCAACCACAGCTCCTAAACGAATGAATTTATCCTCTGGATTAACAAAATCTCTTCGTTCTTGCCTCACTTCCCAAAAGAGTAGAAAAACAAATTGACTGTATTCTAATGTGTACCTTTACCAACACATTTCTTTTATTTTTTAATTCCCACATACCCTCCCGAAGATTTGGATCCAGACAAATAACCTAATTCTCATACCCTAGTTCCATCACATTTGTTTGTTATAGGACCTTAGGGACGTTGGGTTTTTCATCTATAAAACAGACTGGATAATATTGTCCCTGTGGTGTTGTTTGAGCATTAAATGTGCAAACATTCATAGAGCACCAAACACAACGCCATTAGTGACATCAGTCCACTAATGTCAACAGGCTTCTCCCTTCCCCCCACAACCACCAATCATGATACTTGTGTATTTGCTCCTTACAGAAAACTGGTACTGAACAACACTATGAGCAAACCTACAAACCCAAGTGACACTGCATATTTCTCTTCCAACTTCTTGAAAAAAAATGCCCAAACATCTTAGAGGAATCTCCTCCTCCTCTCCACCACCGCCTGGCTGGTTTCCTGCGTTACAGAGATCTTTCTGACCCATTCCCTCTAGCATTTAGGAAGGGCGGAGTCTCAAGTCAACCTGAGGATAGCAACTTGCCAGAGGCAGAAACAATCACCAGTGGCTTGGCAAGAAATGGCTGTGTCCTAAAGCGACAGCTGAAGAGGACCTTTGGCTGAATGACAAAATTCTGCAGTGGCTGGTAACTGCCTAGAGCTGAACTGTACACAGAGGCTGTATTTCCTTCTCTTAAAACCAGTGCCAGTCCCAGATTATTTATTTCTTCAACAGCAAGAGCAACAACAAAAGCATTGAGCCCCTACTCTGGGCAAGGCATGGGCTAGATCCACCAACCACCCCTCCAGGCACTTCTTCAATGAGCTGGAAAAATGAGAGTAACCTCGGACTCGGATTGAGAGCTTGGCACTGGGCTCTGGGCACTGCAGTATTTGATGTGGACTATCTCACTCCATCCTCAGAGAATCCCATGCAATAGGACTTCCATTATCATCATTTTACCAAAGAGGAAACTAATGGTGAGAGAGAAGGATGCTGAATATGCCTGTTACAGACACCTGTCCTGTGTGTGTGTGTGTGTGTGTGTGTGTATGTTGAATTTAGTAATCTATTATAAAAGTCATAATGCTGATTGTAAAAATTTTGAACAGAAATGGACAAAATGAAACATTAAAGTTACCCACTCCCCCTCCTGCCCACAAGATAAATGCCGATACATCTGGTATAGACACCTGCCAGACGTTGTCCATCCCAAAAAACTCATATTAAATATAATTCTTCATATATTAGAGCTTTCTTCTATTTGTACTAGTTTTTGTACCAGTATCTTTAACGTTTATATTTCCAGTTGAAAAAGTAACACATGGCTATTATAGGAAATGAACAGAATGCAGAGACAGATTCTCTCAGTTGTCCATCACATGACTGCCCAGGCCTGAACTGGGTCAGGCAACTGGAGTTTCGTGGTGGAAAGACCACCGGGCTAGGAGACAAATCACTGTGCCTGGAATCCCAGCTCTCTCCCTATGTGCTAGCTGAGTAACTTGAAAACAATCTCTTAATCTCTTTGACTCTTAGTTTTCCTATCTGCAAAATGGGTTATTACTGTCTACCTCCAAGAATTACCTATGCTTAGCAAAGGGACCGTCATACAGGTACTAAAAACACAAATAAAGAGTGACCATCCTCTTCCCTCCCTAACGTCATTATTATTTGGTTAGTCTTGCCCTCTCTACTTTCCTCCTCCAAGAAGGCAGCCTTCCCACACTTCGGGGCATCATTGATGTCTCTCTTCCCTTCTTTGCCAACCTTCCAGGGCTATTTCTCTCTCTCAGCATTTTCCTCTCTCATAAATATTTGCGAAGCCTGCTCTCTTTGTGTTTTCACGCCTGGTTTTGCCACCTTCTTTGCAGAGCTGATTTGATATAAATATTTATGTGTAAAAATAGATTCTCCTGGTCCCCCGTGTCCTCCCTACATACTACCACTGGGGCACTGCTAACATGGTGTCACCATGCAGCCTGGTGGGGCATCGGGGCCACCAACCTCATCCTACATTGTGGGAGGAACAGATGTTTGATGTGGAATACCCTGGTAACAAGTCCCCTGGTAACAGGTCCTCACTGATACGCCAAAGGGCCCCAAAACTCTACAATGGAATCTAACAGCTTTCACTGCAATTTTATAGACAGTCCCATGGGAGTTCCCTCGGGGTTGGGAGTAACTCTGTTATCAAACTAGCTTGGCCAAAGCTAAGAGAAATATATGTATATAATTGTCTCTCTGCATCCTTCTTTCCTTTAATCCATTCTCAGGGCTGCTTGCAGACACACCTACACTACTGTCCCCTCCTGTGGACAACTACAGTCATGATGTCATTTTTAAGGTCATGTCAGCTGGAGTCACCCCATTCCCACCTGACCTCTAAGACCACACTGTCTTCATCCTTTTATGTCTCCCTGTCATGTTCGCATTCTCCCTGGAGTCCAGCCTCCTCTTTCTGAGGTCATCCATCATCCTTCTTCCAAAAAATTTATCTCCTAGTGACTGTTGCTGTTGAAGGTGGTCTCGCTTGGTACCTTAAATCTCATGAAATCCACAACAATAACAAGAACAAAACACGAGGGACTTCCCTGGTGGCGCAGTGGTTAAGAATATGCCTGCCAACGCAGGGGACACGGATTCAAACCCTGGTCCAGGAAGATCCCACATGCCACAGAGCAACTAAGCACGTGCACCACAACTACTGAGTCTGCACTCTAGACCCCGCAATCCACAACTGCTGAGCCCACAAGCCTCAACTACTGAAGCCTGTGCGCCTAGAGCCCGTGCTCTGCAACAAGAGAAGCCACCATAATGAGAAGCCCGCGCACCTCAATGAAGAGGAGCCCCTGCTCGCTGCAACTAGAGAAAGCCTGTGTGCAGCAATGAAGATCCAACGCAGCCAAAAATTAATTAATTGACTTTTTTAAAAAAAAGAACAAAAGATGAGCCCCCTCTTAATATTCAGTACTCATCTCAGATAACTACTTGGCCAACAACTCGGTAACAGAATACGTGCCTTGAGCCGAGCTAAGACCCGCACTATAGCCCTCTAAGGCTCTGATTGGGGGGAAAGCTGTTTTGGGTGCAGCCCAGTTCACTCCCAAATCCCACTAGGTCACTTTTCCTGAAGGAAACAGCAAATAGAGAGATTGCTGCCCACACCTTCTAGAAGGCTATGAAGAGAGGAAGTTTAATTACAATTCATTTAATTATTAGTAATTGATGATGATGATTGATACTCATTAGTTGATAATTATATAATTATTCAATAATATATAACATAAATAATAATTTTTTTTTTTTTTTTTTTTTTTTTTTTTTGCTGTACGCGGGCCTCTCACTGCTGTGGCCTCTCCCGTTGCGGAGCACAGGCTCCGGACACACAGGCTCCGCGGCCATGGCTCGCGGGCCCAGCCGCTCCGCGGCATGTGGGATCCTCCGGGATCGGGGCACGAACCCGTGTCCCCTGCATCGGCAGGCGGACTCTCAACCACTGCGCCACCAGGGAGGCCCAATAATAATTATTATTAATTAGTAATGAGCATGTATATCACATCATAAGTGGAAATATGACATAAACTATTAGCATAAAAAGACTCTCAGATTGGGTCAAAAAATTAAAATCTAGCCCTTATTTGTAGACCACAGTGAAATTGCATGATGGATTATTAAAAAGGGCACTGTTTTCAAAAATCAGAAAAGCAGAATTCTAACATCAAAGATATCATTTGAGGCTGTGTGACCTCAGGCTTGTAGAACTCCTCTCTATAAGCTTCTGGTTTCCCAGCTACAAACCAAGGACATGGCTATCTCCAGGTGAAGCTCAAATATGGTAAGGAATGGACAAAGGTGTGGAATTTTCAGAATACTCAGGCCTTTCTCCTTGAAGTATGGTCCACGTACCAGCAATCTGTGAAGGGACAGCTGATGTAGGCTGGACTCTAAGCTCAGAAAGTCTCCGCTAGAACCCTGGCCTGATCCCTTACTAGCTGTTTGGCCCTGGGCAAGTCACTTAATTTCTCTCAATCTCAGTGTCTTTACCTGTAAAATGAGGATATGTCTATCTGTATCATGAAGTCATTATGAGGAGAAATAAGATGACATTAAACACATGAGAAAGGACAAACTGTTATCACTACAGATACAGCTGAGATTAGAAAATAAGAGAATATGATTTAAGTTTCACTGTAAATTAGAAATTGAGTTGACATGGCCAATTTTTCAAGCAAAATTTACATTTCTTGACCCAACTGGCCCAAGAAAAAGTAGAAAACCACAGTAGACCAAAAGCCATTTAAAAATAATTTCTATGGTGCTTCTCTTTCAATGTTTCTGTCAGTTGAACATTTTTCAACATTTCAAAATTAAAAGTCAGGGTAAAAAAATACACTTAGACAAAGGTACTAGCCCAAGATGGTTTTCTAGCCAAATTCTAGCAAACCTTCAAAAGACAGATAATTCCCACTGTAGTCAGACTATTCGAGAACATAGGAAAAAATGGGAGTTACCCTCATCAATTTATGACAGCAGTATAATCTTGGTACCAAGATAGGACAAAGATGGTTAGAAATGTATCCCAATCTCCCTTACTGAGCAAGAACCACACAGGAAAACCTTTCCCCACTATACACAGAGATGCAAAACAAAACGAAAACCCTAACTGAACTAAGGCACTTTAAATACCTAGCACCCGATCAGTAACTGGCTCTGATTAGTAAGATGTCATGACTTATACGATTATTATAAGAATAATTTAGTTTCCATCTTTCTAGCACTTTCAGCTTCTTCAAAGTGTTTTAACAAAGGAACCTACTGAAATATGAAACTAAACTCAACAACCTTGGGAAAAGAATTGTCTTACAAGTCTTGGAAGAAAATTCAAATGATACAAAATAAACAACACCAACAAAAGTGAAACTTACAGGCCACATCACACACACACACACACACACACACACACACCCTAAAGCTTACTAAAAATTGAAAATGAGACTCTCTGGAGTAAGGGATGATGGGGAAAAGCATGAGTGAGTCAATAATTGCTTTTTTTCAAACTTTTTCACAATAATGAATGAAAAGATTCCTCTCCAATTTTACTGTTAACAAATGAAGAAAAAGAATTAAATATACTCTTTAAAAATAAAAGGTGACCAGCAGAACTTTAAAAATGACTATAGATACCATGGAAATAGCAGGAAGGAAGGGGAAAAATGAGGCTAAAAAAAAAAAATCTAGATCAGTGATTCCCAACTTTGGTTGCTTATTAGAATACCTGGGGAAGATTTTTAAATCCTGATGCCTACTCCACATGCCAGAGCAAATAAATCCAAATCTCGGATGGGAGCCAGACATCAGAATTCGTTAAACCTTTGGATGTGATTCCAGTGTATGGTTAAAGCTGGGAAGCACCAATTTACAGCAAAAGATACAAGAGGGAAAGGAAAGAAAATAGCAAGGAGGTATAAAGAATAAAAACATCACCCAAAAATGAAGACAGAATTAATCATAAACAAGTTATATCAGTAAGTGGAAATATGATCAAATAATATATTAAAAGAAAAAGACTCTCAGGCTGGGTTAAAAATAATCAAAGCCCAAGGACCTACTGTATAGCACAGGGAACTGTACTCAATATTCTGTAATACCTAAATGGGAAAAGAATTTGAAAAAGAATAGATACATGTATATGTATAAATGATCACTTTGCTGTGCACATGAAACTAACACATTGTAAATCAACTATACTACAATATAAAATAAACCTTTTTTAAAAATCAAAGCATAGTTTTTATTTGCAAGTCATAATAAATTGCACGATAAGTTATTTAAAAGAGCATTGTATTCAAAGTCAGAAAACCTGAATTCTAAAATCAAAGATGTCATTTGAGGCTGTGTGAACTCAGGCAAGGCACTTCCTCTCAACAAGCTTCTGGATTCACAGCTGCAAATCGAGGACCTGGCAATCTCCAGGAGAGGTTCAAATGTGGTAAGAAATGGGCAAAAGTGCTATAAACTTCAGAATACCAAGGCCTTGCACCTCAAAGTGTGGTCCACAGACCAGCCGCATTGGCATCTTCCAAGAGCTTGTAAGAAATGCAGAATCTCTGGACCCATCCCAAACCCACTGTATCGGAATCTGCATTATAACAAGATTCCCCAGGTGATCTGCGTTCATCTTAATGTTTGGGAAGCATTGCTCACGATGGCTATCTGACCTTCCCAAGAGTTGGAAAGACAAGAGCTATTGCCTGTTCTTGCTGTCTCATTGCCTCTGCATGAGGCTCCCTCTAACTAAAATGCCCTCCCCCATCCTCATCTAGCTATAGCTCCTCCTTGATCTTTGAGGCACAGCTTAGATAAGCTCCAGAAGCATCCACACATATACCTCCCTGCTGGGTTACCTGCCCTCCCTGTGCTTCCCTCTATCAAAACCTTCACCTGCTGGGCTGTGTAATTGTTGACTTATGTGTCATCTCCCAGAACTAAACTGTGAACTTATTTTTTTTTGAAACAAACAACTTTGTATTGAAATATAGTTGATTTACTATGTTGTGTTAGTTTCAGGTGTACAGCAAAGTGATTCAGTTTATATATACATATATATATTCATTTTATATATATATATATATATGTATTCTTTTCAGATGCTTTTTTATTATAGGTTATTACAAGATACTGAATATAGTTCCTTGTGCTATACAGTAGGTCCTTGTTTTTCTATTTTATATATAGTGGTGTGTATATGTTGATCCCAAACTCTTAATTTATCCTTCATTCCACCCTTTCCCCTTTGGTAACCATAAGTTTGTTTTCTATGTCTGTGATTCTGTTTCTGTTTTGTAAATAAGTTCATTGGTGTCATTATTTTTTAGATTCCACATATAAGTGATATCACATGATATTTGTCTTTCTGTGTCTGACTTACTTCACTTAGTATGATAATCTCTAAATCTATCCATGTTGCTGCAGATGGCTTTATTTCATTCTTTTTATGGCTGAGTAATATTCCATTATATATACACCACATCTTCTTTATCCATTTATCTGTCAATGGACATTTAGTTTGCTTCCATGTCTTGGCTACTGCAAATAATGCTGCTATGAACATCGAGGTGCACGTATCTTTTTGAATTATAGTTTTCTCCAGATATGTGCCCAGTAGTGGAATTGATGGGTCGTATGGTAGTTCTATTTTTAGTTTTTTAAACCTCCATACTGTTCTCCATAGTGGCTGTATCAATTTACATCCCCACCAACAGTGCAGGAGGGTTCTCTTTTCTCCACACCCTCTCCAGCATTTATGTGTAGACTTTTTAATGATAAATACTGTGAACTTTTGAAGGCATTTCAGGAAGTCCCTGAAATGGGACTTCTTGCATAAGCAGAACTTAGCACAGAAACCACCCGTATTAGTTTCCTGCGGCTGCTGTAACACATTATCACAAACATGGTGGCTTAAAACAACAGAGTTTCATTCTCTCACAGTTCTGAAGGCCAGAAATCTGAAACCAAGGTCCCGGCAGGGCTGCTGCAGAGGAAGATCCGTTCCTTGCTTCTTCCAGCTTCTGGTGCTCCAGAATCTCCGCCCCCATGGCCACACTGCCTTCTATGTCTCTTACAGGGACACACCACTGGATTGGGGGCTCATGTGGATAATCCAAGACGATCTCCTCAGCTCAAGAACCTTAACTTCATTATAACCTTTTTTTCCAAATAAGTTCACACTCACAGGTTTCCGGGATCAGGGCTTGGCTCTATCTTCTTGAAGGCCACCGTTCAGCCACTGAACCATCTCGTAGGAGGTGCACCAAAAAAGTCTGCTGTGTGGATGCATACCCACTTTAGAGATGCAGAAACTGAAGCTGAGAGCATTTAAAAACAAATCTACAACAACAGCAGCAAAACCTTCCCCAGCATTGGGACAAATACATATGTCTGTCTCCTGGGTGTTTGTCCCTAAGGTACACAAGAGCCCCAACCCACATTAAGTGGAAGATTTTTGCTGTACACACACACTATGTGCCAGGCGTGGTGTTAGGAACGATCCATCTACAAAACCTCCTTTGTCCGACAGCCCTGAAGTGTAAATGTTATTGTCATCGTTCTTCAGACAGGGAAACTGAGCTTCAGTTCAGATAAGAAATGGGTCCAAAATCTTAACAGTGGCAGCAAGCCTCAGAGCCAGAATTTGAACACATGGCTCTCTGGCTCCATTCACGCATTCAGCAACTATTTACTGAACGCCTACCATGTGCCAGGAACGACTGAATTCAAGAGGCACACTTTTCTAGACTCTTTCCTAGGCACAGGCCCAGAGGTTAGGATCCAGCTCCAAAGCCAGTGCTCGGCTCACTGTTCCACGCCGCCTGGCTCTTCAACAGTGCCTCTGCTTCACCTTCTCAAAGCACTTTTTACATCTGAAACTTCAGCCCCTTCCTGAGATCTTGAGCAACATCACTCTGCCATCCCCCAAACCATATTGTTCTGACAAGGTCTCTCAGAGCTAAGGACCTTTACAATCAGGAACACCTTGGGAAGTTCCTGTGAATGAGAACCCGAGGACGTTACACCTCCATGCTGCCCCCGCACACACCTGACACCTCACACCATACAGACTCCACTGATGATTCCTTGCCAACCTAACAAGGGTTTGCTGAGAGCCCCAGGAACCAGCTGGCATGCCTGTTTAAGTGAGAGGCAGATACAAAAGAAGGTCAGACAGACTAGCCTGGTACAGTCTTAGGCTCAAGGAAATTACAGTCCATTGGGATGTTCAACCCATGGACAGCGATACAGGGATAATCCCAATTAGGAGGCAGGATGGAGAAGCAAAATAAACATTTTAGTGAAGTATAGTTCATTTACAATGTTGTGTTAAATTCTGCTGTACAGCAAAGGATTCAGGAAAGACCAATTTCAACATGATCTATAACATATTGGTTCTGATGTCAAATAATATATATCTGAAGAAATGTGACCAAAAGTTAACAATTGTTAATTCTGGATGGTGGAAAGCTGGGTGACTGTTACCTAGTTTTTTGTACTTTTCTGTATCATTTTTCACTACCTCAAAATAAGAATTAGAATTTAAGAAGAAGAAAGTTGGGAGTAGGGGAGACTTCAATATTATGACTTTGTTAATTGTCAAATCCCTGGGCTCTGGGAACAGCACTCATTTATTTCTAGGAATATGTCAACCAACACAGGTAATCTCTAAAAATTTTCCTGGTGCAATTCCAGGTTTACAAAAGGGACTAGGCAAGTATTTGTTAAAGGAAGGAAGGAAGGGAGGGAGGAAGGAAGGAAGGGAGGGAGGAAGGAAGGAAGGAAGGGAGGGAGGAAGGGAGGGAGGAAGGAAGGGAGGGAGGAAGGAAGGAAGGAAGGGAGGGAGAGAGGGGGAAGGGGGAAGGGAGGGAGGGAAGAAGGAAGGGAGGGAGGGAGGGAGGAAGGAAGGGAGGGAGGGAGGAAGGAAGGAATGGAGGGAGGGAGGAAGGAATGGAGGGAGGGAGGG
The DNA here is from genome assembly GCF_025265405.1 of Mesoplodon densirostris. Lineage (NCBI taxonomy): Eukaryota > Metazoa > Chordata > Mammalia > Artiodactyla > Ziphiidae > Mesoplodon > Mesoplodon densirostris. Next base: position 56,220,742 of record NC_082676.1, read on the forward strand.
AGGAAGGAAGGAAGAAAAAAGAAAGGAAGGAAGAAGGAAGGAAAGAAAGAGGGAGGGAGGGAGGAAGGGAGGGAGAGAGGGGAAAGGGGGAAGGGAGGAAGTGATCCCTGCTAGTTTAGGGCAGAAGCCTACATTGACTGGGAATCAGATTAAGTGACCACTTGACTACAGCCACAAAACCCTTTTCCTCCATTATATACTGGCCTGGGCCTTTTTCCAGTTTCCATTGTGTTCAGCCCTCCCTCCTCCATGGGTTCCAAGAACACAGCCTGAGGATGCAAACAAATGAGCCAGTAATTTTCAGGACATTCTCAATTCCTTGGCTGGGTCCCTGCAGCAACTGAATATTAAGCATATTAACTCTAACCTCCCTGCCCAAATTCCTTTGTATTGGATGCAATAATGAGCCTCGCAGGCAAGACAATTTTCCCAAGGCTGCAATGACTATTCTTGTCCAATGGGCGACACCCACAAGTCCTGAAGGCAGCCAGTTAATTTGGAGATGTCCTACCAAACAAGGATGAGCACCCTCTACTGTGGGTGGTGGGAAATTCAGATCAGGCAACCTCCAGGCTAGGTCAGGCCGGGCACTGTCCGGGAAAACAGACCTCTCTATCCCTACCCTAACCCTAAACCTACCCCTACCCCTACCCCTACCCCTAACCTTAACAGACTGTGAGAGCCCTCTTATCTAAACAGTAGATGCTGTATTATTGGTCCCTTGGGAACCACCACCAACACCACCACTATAACCAGGGAAAGCACTTTTGATTTAGGTCAATTTAGACCTGAAAATCAGGAAGATGTGTTTGAACTTGTTGCTCTACCATCAGGGATAAAGACAAAAGGAGACCCTCACTCCAAGTGGCACAGAGTTTGCTTAAAAGGAAAAGATCAAGCCCACACATTCCTTGGCCTTCACAAAGGTGAACTGGAGTGGCAACCCAGTGGTACACTTTAATGCTCTCTGAAAGGCATCACTGAGTGCCTCCTCCCAGCATGGAAATCAACAGGAAGCTCCCAGATAAGAGATGGAGCTACAACAACCCAGACCCACAAACCAGAACAAATCATTTGCTAAAGCAACCAATCCTAAATTTGCTTAAAAACAAAAACAAAACCCTACAAACCCATGGTTCTCAATGAGAGGTACAATTTAGAATCAAATTTAGATGTATCTGTGTTCATTTGCCCACAACTGACCCCAGGGATTCCAATTCAGTAGGTGTGGAGTATGGCCCTAGAACACACATTTTGAAAATGTTCTTATGGAAATTCCAAGGCATAACCCTGGTAAAAGCCCATAACTTTAATATATTCCAAAGGTGTGTCTAGAGAATGCAAACCCAAACCTCTTCTTTCTTTCTCCCCTCTCTCCTTCCTTCAATTTAACAAATAGGCATTGAATATATCTTGTTAATAACCAAACACCAGATTGCTTTCCAAACCTAGCAAAAAAGTTGTATTTGGCAGATGACTCAAGTCCTCAACTCTTCCTCTGTCTAATCATGAAGCAATCATAGACCCCACAAATCACACCCCCCAAAAAAACTCTGCCCCTTTTCTTTTTAATGGTGTGACCACCTGGACTTAAGGTGGAGAAACCTTTGGGGTCATTTTTAGAAGACAAATGGTAACCAGCAAGGGCCTTGAAGTCAGACAGACCTGGTCTTGAATCTCAGCTCTATTTCTTAGCTGTGTGTCCTTAGGCAAGTTTCCTAAACTCTCTGCGCTTCAATTCCTAAAGCTGCAAATACAAGATAAAATGGACCTCCATGGATATCAGCCTGGACAGATGAAAACTGAAGAGCAGATGGCCTCTCACCTAGTCAGGGATGATCATACTCCCACCCTGCTTCAGATACAACCCTCCCACACATTTACAGAATCAAAATCTTTGGGGAGAGGCAATACTGAATTGCCTGGGGTTACCTAGAATAGACCAAGGTTCAATTGTGCCCACCTGGTAGAATAAAGGTTCAAAAGAGAAAATCATCTTAGTAATAAAATATAAATTTAAAAGTAGTAGTAATGATAGTTAATGTTTACTGTGGTATTTCTATGTATACATCATTATGCTAAGTGTTTTACATAAATTATCTCAGTCAATCCTCAAAACAGGGAGGGATTATTTTCAGTCCCATTTAAAGATGAGAAAACCAAGGCACGGAGAAGTTACATAAGTTACCCAATGGTCTTCTACAACCCGGATTTGAACTCAGGCAGCTAATACTCGAGATCACCTTCTTAACAAGCAAGAGAGGTACATCTCTTGCATCCCTGAGTTTACAGGTTGAGCTACAATGAAATCTTGGGAGCCTGGTTTTGAATATTTTTTTGCCACCTCCAGTCCCATTAGAGGAGGATCAATTATCTCCAAGGAGGCTGGTAACGTTGGCATCTGTTCAGTTTAGATGGCTCCCTTGTCTCTTGGACATACACAGGCTTAATTCAGGACTGTCTGAGACCAAATTCCTCAGGTGCCCACAGGATGAACGAGGCCACGTGTGGCTCTGATCACGAGCTCTCTCTCCATCACAGCTCACTGGCTGGCTGACTAGCCTCACTGACCTGTCACATCATCAGGAGACCACCTCCAAGTCTCTAGCAATCTTTGATTCTTGCTAAAGTTTCAGGTCTCTGCCCTCTGTGCTTTTGGATGTTGAAATAGACCAAGCAGTAGCCGAAGATGAAAAGGGACCACGTCTCCTCCCAGAGAAACGAGAAGCAAACATCGCACACTCTTCATACCAGCTACCAAGGTTCACCTTTCTAGCACAACATTCATCTGTTTTGTCTCTTGCATGAAAAGCCCTTTTCAGCAGGGAAACATCGCAGCTGCTTTTATAGGACTGCACCTGTCTCATTTGGAGAAAAAGCCGAGTTCAGACAGCTGTAGCCGTCTTTGTGTTTCCTCTTCCTCGGGGTTGGTTGGGGCAGGAAGGGGATGCTTGGAGGAGCGACTGTGGGGTGGAACCACTCCAGCAAACGGCAGGGCGTGGAAGGTCCTGAAAATCCTGCTGCAGTCTGGCGGCAGTCACGTATGGAAAGTATCCAGGGCCACAAGTGATGCTCAGCCACCGCCCTATTTTTGTGGCCGAAAGGACATTTTAACAAGGTTTAAAAACCAAGCCATGAGTTTCTTGAAAACTTAAATATAATCTTACTATAGCATCCAACAATTCCACTCCTAGATAGCTACCCCAGACAAATGAAAACTTATTTCCACACAAAGACTTGCATGAGAATATTCAGAGCAGCATTATTCATAACATCCCCAAAGTGGAAAAAGCCCAGATGTCCACTAATGGGTGAATGGAGTGATCTCTCCATATAAGGGAATGTTGTTCAGCAATAAAAAGAAATGAAGTATTGATACCTGCTACAACGTGCATGAACCTCAAAAACAGCCCAACACACAAACCACAGAGTGTATGATTCCATGGATATTAAATTTGCCAGAATAGGCAAATTTATAGAAACAGAAAATAGATTAGTAGTTACCTGGGGCTAGCAATGGGAGCAAGAATAGGATTTTACTGGGGCGATGAAAATGTTCTAAAACTTCATGATGGTGATAGTTGCACACTTATTAAATTTACTTAAAAAAAAAAAAAAAAACGATTGGCGCAGTGGTTAAGAATCCACCTGCCAATGCAGGGGACACGGGTTCGAGCCCTGGTCCGGGAAGATCCCACATGCCACGGAGTAACTAAGCCTGTGCGCCACAACTACTGAGTCCGTGTGCCACAACTACTGAAGCCCGTGTGCCTAGATCCCGTGCTCCACAACAAAAGAAGCCTCCGCAATGAGAAGCCCGCGCACCACAACAAAGAGTAGCCCCTGCTTGCTGCAACTAGAGAAAGCCTGCACGCAGCAACAAAGACCCAACTCAGACAAATTAATTAATTAATTAAAAAAGCCCTGAATTGTACACTTAAAATGGGTGAATGTTGTGCCATGTAAATTACACCTCCATAAGCTTAGGTTTTTTTTTTTTTTTTTTTTTTTTCTTTTTGCGGTATGTGGGCCTCTCACTGTTGTGGCCTCCCCCGTTGCGGAGCACAGGCTCCGGATGCGCAGGCCCAGCGGCCATGGCTCACGGGCCCAGCCGCTCCGCGGCATATGGGATCCTCCCAGACCAGGGCACGAACCCGTATCCCCTGCATCGGCAGGCGGACTCTTAACCACTGCGCCACCAGGGAGGCCCTTAGGTTTTTTTAAAGTCACCAAACGTTCAGATTTTTTAAAAACCCAAATGATGTGTGTATCAGACACCCTGGGAGGTTGCTGCCATCAGCCCCTCCCTGAGCAGGAGAGAGTCAGGTGAGAAATGAGGCCAGTGTGGGGCTATCCTTGAAGGCTGGAAATGGGATATTGGGGGGCTGATGCCCAAAATACTGGGTACATCTTTTAAAAGTGGTTTGATTTTTAGAATCCTGAAAAGCTCATAAATATCACATGACTCTAGAATCAAGAGTACCAGGTCAAAATGGCCACCTGAATCATAGTGTACCTGTCACAGTCTCGTCTATTCCATGTCACCCAACATTAGCTGTTCAGAGAACCCAGGGAGGTCGGAGTCCGTTCTGGACACAACATTTTGGAAGGAACATTGAAAAGTTGACTCTACCCGGGAAAGCTGTTCTCCAGCTCAGGCCCACGAGAGTCTCCTGTGTTATAATCAGTTGTGCTGTGAGTTGTTTCAAATCATAAAAAAAAATAGTTTAAGTGACTTGTTTAAAAAAAAAGAAAAGTTTGTATCAGAGTCAAGATTTCCCCAGTGGTAAAAGAAAGCAATCTCTCTCTATCCCAAATCTGCTTTCTCGTTCCTTGTGCTGATGTCCATTCCATTTTGTGTTACATTATGAACATTTTCCCAGAGGTAATTTCCCAGACACACCTTCCCATGTGTCTTGCTCTTAAGGTAGACTTCCTCATCAGCTTCCCTTGCCCACCTTCTTAAATAGCACTTCTTCCCCCCCACTCCCCTCCTCCCACCCAAATTTCTTTCCTTCTTAGCTCTTATCACCACCTAACTTATTACAGACTCATCACTCCATTAGAAGTGCACTCTGAGATGTCCAGGACTCTTCCTCTTTTTTACCAGCTGAATTCCAAGTACCTAGTACAATGCCTGATCTGTGATAAGTGCTCTATAAATATTTATTGAATGAATCAGTGAAGTGAAGGAAACTTAGGTTATTGTCAAACTATAGCTGACAAGCTCAGTTCCTTTAAAAAAAAATCAAATCAAACCAACTCATACCTGTAGGACTTACTACATGTAGGGCTTGTGCTATGCCAGACTAGACCCCTACTCATATCCCCACTTCCCAATCTGGTTTGTGATGACTCGTGATTAAAGACTAGCTATGTGCCTCAAAACACTGCCGCTGTCATTTATCCCCACTCAGCTTCCCAAATGATCTACTGCCCTTTGGTTTCACCTACCACCATGTATCCTCCAATGCAATACCATGGCACTGAAGGCTCTGATGACCTGGCCCCAACCTACCTGCTCAGCCTCACCTGCCACCATTATTCCTGGACCCCACTGTGGCTCTCATACAAGAAAATAATGCAGCCTCAATGCCCTGCATCCAAATGACGAATCTTTCACTCTGTGAATTCTGGACCCTATTACTTGTCTTCACCTTAGCTTGCCTATTTAATTATTTGATCTAAAATTCAACTCTGATCATTTTATAAGCATTTATTATTTCTATTCACTCCATCACTTACTGAGCATTTAAATAAAAATGAGACTTGCCATAAAACAAATGAATAAATATTACAAAAGAGAAACAGACTCACAGATACAGAGAACAAACTAGTGGTTACCAGTGGGGAGAGGGAAGGGGAGAGGGGCAAGACAGGGGATTAAGAGGTACAAACTACCATGTATAAAATAAATAAGCTACGGATATATTGTACAGCACAGAGAATATAGCCAATATTTTATAAAAATTTTAAAGACAGTATAATCTATAAAAATATTGAATCACTATGCTGTACATCTGAGACTAATATAGTATTGTAAATCAGCTATACTTCAATTTAAAAAAAAAGACTTGCCATTTTTAAATGCCTACTATGCAAAACAGAAATTTCACTTGCAAGTGACAAAACCAATTTAAGCTAGCTCAAGCCAGAGAGAGAAAGAGAGAGAGGAGAGAGAATTTATTGGTTCATGTAGCTGGAAAAAGGGAGGCATGACAGGACCCAGAAACTCAATATAATCAGAGCTCTTTCTTTCACCTTCCTTCTCTTGGTTCTGTTTGCTCTGGGTTGGCTTCATTCTCAGGAAAGTGCTTTCCCACCAGATGGCAACAGCAACTTAGTGTTTATATGGCCCTTGGCACCTATCATCTCAGAAGGCTGAAAAGTGCCTCTTCCTGGTATATCTAGTCAAAGTCCCAGAGAAGGCATGGATTCATCCATCCAGATCACATGTCTTCCTTTGAACCAATCCATGTGGCCAGAGTCATGGCACTGTCCCTGTCCCATCTAAACTGAGCGGGCTGAGAATAAACAAGGTTCGGGTGCCCAAAGGAAAACAAACCTGACCACCACACTTAATTCATATCAGGCACCATACATGCATCATCTCACTAAATCACAAACACCCTGGGTATTATTATCCCTTAATGAGGAAAGTGAGGCTCAGAAAGGTTAAACAGGTCACCCAAAGCCACAGGGCTAGTAAGTGGCAGAAGTGGGGTCTGACTCAGGAACTTAACACACACCAAACTCCTGTACTCAGGCTCTGTGCTGGGCCCAGAAGATACAGTGATGGAAAATATACAATCTGTGCACAGGGGAAGCAGATGTGCCAGCATACAATTATGATATAATGTGACATGTGCTATGACTCACACCAAAATTTGGGAGGTAACAGAGCTGAGTAGCCAAGAGCTCAGGCTTTTGAGTCATTGAAAACTGGGTTCTAATTCCAGCTCTGCCGCTCACGAGCCATGTGACTTTGAACGAGGTCTGATTTCCACATCTGCAAAAAGAGAAGGGGATAGGGCTGCAAAGACAAAGGCCAAGAAGCAGAGGGAGAGCAGTACCTGTGGAAACAGGGAGACCAGGGTATATGGAGGAAACAAACCCTGGTGAGGTGCAAGAGCGAAGGGTGTTCAGAAGTCAAATGATGAAGACTTCCAATGCCAGTATCCAAGATGGTACTCTCAAGTTCAGTTCAACATTTCCCAGCCTCCAAGCTCTGTATTCCCCACCAGGCAGTGCCAAGTTTTCAGTAAACCCAAGAGGAGCCGGGGAACTTGTAAGGTTGGAGTTTCTCAGCCCCTGGCAGCTCTCTTCAGCAGATGAGCTTGATTCCTCCTGACAGCACAAGCACTTGCCATGCCCAAAATGAAACTGGCTGCTTAGAAAGTTCAGCTCCCTTTTTGTGCTCTATTTTCTCTCTCTCCAGACTCGCAGCCATCCTGCTGGCACAAGCCCAGACTTCCCTCCTCCAGAAGCTCCCCACAACTAGTCTAATTGGGATGCTGCGGGAAGCCCCGTGGGGACATCCTGCCCTTCCTCCTTCCAAGCCTCCCTACAAGAAGCTTTGCAAAAATAGGAAGCAGGAGCTAGGAATACTGGAAGACCTGTGGTGGTAAGCAAGGAAGAAGGAGACAGGTGGCCTGAGATGCAATTCAGACAGGACCCACTGGGGACTGAATGTGGCAGGCAATAATCAAAATACTGCATCTCCTCCAGTCTTAGACACCTTCAATCTACAGATGCACCGTACATTCGGAAACACTTTCCAAGATAAAATAAACCCAATTACTCTGCTAGCTGTACACTCTTACAGTACATTTCAAAAATATTAATAATATTTTTAAAGTCTTAGCATCAAGGAAAGATAGCAATTAAAAAATAAATTTTACTGAGCACATAGTATACGACGGTTCGTTTTTTATATATTTTAATTTTTATACTTATTATATTTTCTTGATGCTAAGCATTTCTCATGTTCTTTTATTTAAATTTTATTTATTTATTTATTTTTTGGCTCCATCGGGTCTTAGCTGAGGCACACAGGGTCTTTGTTGAGGCATGTGGGGTCTGTGTTGAGGCGTGTGGGATCTTTTGCTGCAGGCGCGCAGGCTCTTTGTCGCGGTGCCAGGCTTCTCTCTAGTTGTGGCGTTCGGGCTCCAGAGCACGTGGGCTCTGTAGTTTGTGGCACACGGGCTCTCTCATTGAAGCGCACAAGCTCAGTAGCTCTGGGGTGCAGGCTTAGTTGCCCCGCAGCATGTGGGATCTTAGTTCCCCAACCAGGGATCGAACCTGCGTCCCCTGCATTGGAAGGTGGATTCATTACCACTGGACCACCAGGGAAGTCCCATAAGCATTTCTCATGTTCTAACCAATTTTTATCTTCACAAAAACCTAATGAAGTAGTGTTTATGCCCAATTTATGGAAAAGGAAACTGAGGCTCAATTAAATTAAGTAATCCACGAGGGAAGAGCCAGTGAGCAATGGAGTGGGAACTCAAATTAAGGTCTGTCTGAATCAGAGCCCACATATTTTTAAAAATCAGTTTCATTGAGATATAATTTACATACCATAAAATTCAGCCATTGTAAGTATACAATTCTATGATTTTTTTTTTTTAGTCAATGTGTGATATTTTGATCATTACCGGCCTCCTACTTTAGACATTTCCAGCACCCCAAGGAGTTCCCTCATGCCTATTTGCTCCCACCTCCAGCCTCAGGCAACCACCAATCTACTTACTACGGATTTGCCTTCTCTGGATATTTCATAATGGAATCGTACAACTAGCTTATATATCTGGTTTATTTCATTTAGCATGTTTCTGAAGATCACCCATGTCATAGCAGTTATAGTATTTCAATCCCTTTTATTGCTGAATTGTATTCCACTGTATGGGATATACCACATTTTGTATATCCGTTCATTGATTGATGGACATTTGGATTGTTTCCGCTTTGGCACTATTATGAATAATGCTTGTATCAATATAAATATTCATGGATATGTCTTTGTGTGAACATATGCTTTCATTTCTCTTGGGTAGCTTCCTAGCAGTGAAATTGCTGGGTGGTATGGTAAGCTTATATTTTAAATAACTGCCGAACAGTTTTCCAAAGCCACTGAGCCATTTTACATTTCCATCCACGCCCATACTATTCTATATTAACATGTCCTGCCTTGACTGAACTTCAGATATGTCCGAGAGTGTGGAGAATTAGTGAGGTAAGCCGCCTGAGACAATGCTTTTACATGAGTCCACTGCAGAAGAGCACTGGTTGGGGATAAAGATGAAAGCAAGAGGTTCTGATGGCCCAAGAGAGAGAGGTGGGGATGAAGCAAGAACCAGGTGCATGGCCCCTGGAGCATTCTAGAGAGGTGATGAATGGAGAAACTGAAGGCTCTGTTTTTATGAGATGTTTTAGTATAAAGCCCAAGCAGGATGGCTTTGGAGCTCAGATAGTACAGTCTGTCTCAGAGTTGGGGAGAGATGACTTCTCACTGCTCTGGAAGCTTCAGATCGGCACCTTTGTGAACATCAGGACACAGAGTCCATGTGAGGTGATACAAGAGCACCAGCACCATTAAGGACCCTCAAGAGCTTCTTAAGCTGCAAATAATGACAATGAGGCCAAAGGAGACGAAAAAACATGGCGGACACTATGAGATGAACGCAGTCAGACAAAGGCAAGTACAGCGTGAACCTGCTGCAAGAATTCTCAGACAGAGAGAATGTTTGCATGGGCAGAAGTCCTGTGTGTGTGAATGATGAGAACAGCCAAGAAAATGTGGGCAATCCCTGCTCTTGTGACTCCATCTCCTCCAAAGGCTGAGAATCCTGGGAAGAGCAGAGCTGATTCTCACCTGAGACTTCTTGCTCAGCAGATGCGACCCTGGCTTCCTTCCCATCAGCCCCTGCTTCTCCCACTCACCTGCTCATGAGACATTAAGGACACTCTGTGGCCCCAAATGTGCAATAAGTCATCCAAGAAACATAATCTTATTACCCTATGTATAACCAAAACTATATAAATCAGGCCCAAAGGAGATAAATCATCAAACTCATGCCAGGAGATCTTTAAGGAGGGAGCTTTCTTCCTATCCCAGAGATGGATAAGGCTGAAAGGCAGGGGGGTGGAGGTCCCAGGTGGGTCTCTTCCTCAGCGTGTGAGCTTTGAGTTCCAATCCCATCTGAGTTCCAATCCCAGCTCTGCCACTGACTAGTCACATGACTTTGGGTAAGTTATGCAATCTTCTTGCCTCAATTTCTTCATGTTATAAATGAGAAAACTTCGCGGGCTATTGGGAGGACTAGACATAATGTAGTCAAAGAGATTCACACATTGTAGGCCCTCAAAAAAAGTAGAAATAAGAAAAGAGTTTTTTTTAAAGGTGCTGCTGGGACTTCCCTGGCAGTCCAGTGGTTAAGACCCTGTGCTTCCACTGCTGGGGGTGTGGGTTCAATCCCTGGTCAGGGAACTAAGTTCTCGCAGGCTGCACGGCCAGAAGAAAAAAAAAAAAAAAAGGGTACTGCTATATGAATAGACTATCAGAACTTGTCGGCTCCCTCTGCCAACCCATGACCTGTGTCCCTTAAGAATGAAGTCTGGAAGTTGACTTAGCAATTTATCCTTTAAATTAAGATGACTTTTGGCCCAGGCAGAATAATAATTATTTTTCCCTGAACAGTGACTGCATCGGATGCCATACTGACTGGGGATTAACAGGGACAAAACAAGTCATGGAGAGTGAATTCCCCTGAACATCAAGGGGAATCAGTGAAGCATCATAGCAGCAGAGAAAGGAGGAAAGGGTGGGGGTGGGGTGGGGGTGGAGTCAGGAGGGAGGACAGGAGGAAAACCAATTACAACGTCATGGAGGAAATGCTTCCCAAGGCCCAGCTGCGACCCTGACTTTACCACGTGATCAACTCGATCAAGAAGGCTACACTGGGGCACCAGATGGGATGGAGGGAAAATATGTCCTCTCTCTCTTATCCCTAGAATTTCAGACGGGCAACAATGGCTACCATGGACCTCCTGAGAACAGAGGGACCCGGTAGAGGTGAAGAAAGTGTACCTTGGACACAGAGGGCAGGTCAGAATTCTAACAAAATAGCAGCCCTTAGCCTGCCTGTAATTCCTTCTGAAGGCTGCTCTGCCCTGGAGGTTGAGCCTGGAGCACTGTGCCAGGGGCTTGGGGACATGACAACAAATAGGAGGAATCGTAACTGGTCATTCATTGGTCACGGCAGACACGTGAGCTTCTGGGTCCTGGGGACAAGCATGGAAGTTCATGCACACAGGACTCAGCCCCAGGTGTGCTACTCAGATCTGTAGCCCCAACTTGAAGAGATTCAAACCCAAAAGCCTTCAGGGAGGAGGGGGACAGGCAGGGTGTGTAAATTAGTAAAGTGGACCTGGCCCGGGGGTGAGTTGGGAGCACACCCCCCCCCCCGAAAGAGGCAGCCATTCTCAGCGTCACCATCATGTATGCAGGAATTTGGGCCTGGTATGGCCAGATTCTCCTGATGTTTCATGAGAAGCCCAAATCTGGAATTTACTATGAAGTCTTTCGATTTTCAAAAGACAGCAACTAGCTTAAAAGAGTTTTTTATTATATATACCATTGTGTTACTCAAACAAAACACAATTGCTGGCCAAGTCTGCCTTAGGGCTCCAGTTTGTAACCCTAACCCTAACTCAATATTTTTCTGTCTTTAAGGACATTTGTGCTACCCTTTTTCGTAGAGTGGAAACTTCGGGAGGGCAAGAGCAAGCTTATAACCTCTCACTCAGTCTCTGGGACTGTCCTGAAGAGAGGGTCAGGCCTGGGGTACGAATGAACAAGACGAGGACCTATCATTGCTGTGCAAGCTATACCCGCAAGGTATTAGAAGCCAAAAAGGGACATTCGTCTGTATTTGTGCTGGAAAGTTTCTGCTGATATGTTTCATCGTGCATATTATTTAAAAACACAAGTTGTACAACCACTATGGAGAACAGTATGGAGGCTCCTTAAAAAACTAAAAATAGAACTACCATATGACCCAGCAATCCCACTCTTGGGCATATACCCAGAGAAAACCATTATTCGAAAAGATACCTGTACCCCAAAATGCTCATAGCAGCATTATTTACAATAGCCAGGACATGGAAGCAACCTAAATGTTCAACAACAGAGGAATGGATAAAGAAAATGTGATACATACATACAATGGAATATGACTCAGCCAGAAAAAAGAACAAAATAATGCCATTTGCAACAACATGGATGGACCTAGAGATTGTCATACTGAGTGAAGTAAGTCAGACACAGAAAGACAAATATCATATGATATCACTTATATATGGAACCTAGAAAAGAAGCGTACAAATGAACTTACTTACAAAACAGAAGTAGAGTTACGGATGTAGAAAACAAACTTATGGTTACAGGGTGGGGCATAAATTGGGAGACTGGGACTGACATATACACACTACTATATATAAAATAAATTAACTAATAAGAACCTGCTGTATAGCACAGGGAACTCAATACTCTGTAATGGCCTATATGGGAAAAGAATCTAAAAAAAAAAAGTGGATATATGTGTATGTATAACTGATTCACTCTGCTATACACCTGAAATTAACACAACACTGTAAATCAACTACACTCCAATAAAAATTTTTTAAAAAAAAGACAAGTTGAATTACTACTGAACATACAAAATCTGCACTTCTGTGTTCTCCTGAGAAATCAGCTCTGGGGCACTGAGCTCCCATTCCCAGATTCCCAACAACTAGCTGGCGCGGATTAGCATCCATCACTTAAAGGATCACGTGTTCTTTACTTCGTTACAGTCCCCGACTTCCTGTTGCATCAAACCCAGTCCAGCCCCCGTCGATACCTGGGTTCCCAGCACTGTCTTCAGGTGTCAGGGGAAATGGTCAGGGATGGAAGGCTCAAAGGTCCACAGCTATTTTGCCCCAGCTCAAATATCGCAGCTGAGGGGGACTTGTAAAGTACACGTCCAATCATGGCCCTACTCAGCTCAACATCACCCAGTGCTCCCAGCTCACTCACAGAAAAGGCAGAGTCCTCAGAAGAATCCACAAGGTCTGAGACAATGCCCCACCCCTGCGTGGCCCCCCCGAGATGAGCACTCCTCTTTTCTCTCCCCAGCCCATTCTGCTCCAGCCACAGTGGACTCCTCACTGCTTTCAGGATGCATCAAGCACTCTCTTGCCTCAGGGACTTTGCATTTGTCACCCCCTCTACCTGGGCACTCTTCCCCCAGATACAGCACTGCCCTTTCTCTCACCTCCTTCTGAAATGTCACCTTCTCAGTGAAGCTGGCCCTGGCTACCCTACTCAGAGTCACAACTGTATTCCCTCCCAGCATGCCCTGTCACCCCCCGTTTTTATTTTTCTCATCATTCTTACCACCTTCTAATATAATATAAAATTTAGCTATTTGTTTTGTTTATTATCTATCTCCCCTCTCCTAGAATGACCCATTACATTAGAGAAGAGGTGTGTGTGTCAAGAGATTCTCTATGTGTCATTACCCAGATCAGGGGTCGACAAACTTTATCTGTGAAGGGCCAAATAGTAAATATGCTAGGCTTTGTGGTCCATATGGTCTCTGTCACAACTACGCATTTCTGCCATTGTAGCATCAGATCAGCCATGGACAACAGGTAAATGAATAGATGTAGATGTGTTCCAATAACGCTTTAATAGGCAGCAGCTGGATTTGGCCTGCAGGCCATATTTTGCCAACCCCGGATCTTAGAACGGTGCCTCATACACTCAAGAAATGTCTGTTGAATAAATTCAGCAGTTTTAATGTCAGTCCCTTACATGTATATATATACTATTTCCTTTCAGCTAACTGCTATTCCTCATTTACTCTTCACAGCCGCCCCTTTTGTAGATGAAGAAACCGAGGCTTAACTCCAGATCTACATGTAAAAACTTGTACACAAATATTCACAGCAGTATTATTTATAGTAGCCAAAATGTGGAAAGAATCCAATTGTCCATCAAATGATAAATGGATAAACAAAATGTGTTATAGTCATATGCTCGAATATGATTTACCCATAAAAGGAATGAAGCGTTGATACATGCTCCAATATAGATGAATCTTGAAAACATTATGCTAAGTGAAAGAAGCCAGTCACAAAGGGCCACATATGGTATGATTCCATTTATAGGAACTGTCCAGAATAGGCAAATCCACAGAGACACAAACTAGATCAGTGACTGCCAAGGAATAGTGGGGAGTGGGGAGAGTGGAATATATGTGGTTTCTTTTGGGGGTGATGAAAATTTTCTAGAATTGAAGAGCGGTGATCGCTGTACAACACTGTGAATATACTAAGAATCACTGAATTGTATGCTTTAAAAAGGTTAAATTGGGGAATTTATGTTATGTGAGTTTTGTATCAGTAAGACTTTTTTTTAAGTTAAAAAAAAAAAAGAAAAAGAAAAAGAAACCAAGGCTTAGAGAGGCAAAGGGAGCTGTCCAACATCACAGAGCCCGAAGGGGCGGAACCAGGCCCATCAGAGCTGGGTGTCTGTCTGACTCCAGAATCACCCTTCTAATTCCAACCAACTCAGAGCTGAGCTCCATTCCCAAGGCAGCAACTGCCACATCCAAGGAGTGGATGGGAGCCCAGAGCTGGTCCTTGAAGAGAATCTGGACATTCTGCCCTGTGCATCCTCCAGAAACCAGTCGAGTCCTTTGGGTTAATTCCAGATGTCACTTTCTCCACACCTCCTTCCTTTCTCACTGTAGCCTAAAAGTGGTTCCTACGCCCTACACACAGAAAAGGCCCCCCTTTCACTTGCTGAGAACAGGATTCAGAACTTCAGGGAGATGCTAGGGATGCCAGCACACAGAGAAAAGACCCTGTGAGGGTACAGCAAGAAGGGGCTATTTGCAAGCCAAGGAGCGAGGTCTCATAGGAAACTAACCCTGTGTTCACCTTAATCTTGGAATTCCAGCCTCCAGACTCAGAAAAAATTTCTGTTGTTTAAACCCCCAGCCTGTGGTATGTTGTTCTGGAAGCCCTGGCAAACTAATACAATAACATTAGGTGGAATTGTGATGTTTTAGTTATGAGAATAAGAAAAATGGACATGACTTATTAGAGATACAAAATGTAGCATTTATGAGTAAATAAATAAATCAAAGAAAAAGAAAGAAGTAAATAAAAGAACAAACAAAATTCTGTTAGGATTTAAAATCCTTTTTACATTAATATGCCAAGCATAATCTGTTTATATAAAAACCCAATTATCTATGTATTTTATATTCTTTGGGAAAAAAAGGCAACTTCAAGCCTGTCATAAATGTTTAATATGTCCAAGAAATGTATTTCAAAGTTTAAGCTTCTTTGGTGGATAAATGGTTGTCTAGAACAGTGCCTTTAAAAACAAAAACAAAGGAAAGAAATTCAGAAAGCACAAGGCAGAGCACAGGGCCAGCAAGTAAGAGGGAAATAGAGACTCCCTGGCTTCCTTGCTGGGACTGTAGTAGGTTTATGGCAACACAGAACAGCTAATCCTGAGTTAGTTAAGGAAAAGGATAGTAGCCATTAACTATCAGAGGTGGCATTTATGGATGCCAATTACACACCAGGGATTCATTTGGAACTTTATATACATGTGTCTAAATCTTATAAGACTCTAACAGGGAGTGTACTTTTACTCCGTTTCTATAGATGAGGAAACCAGCGTTCGGGGAGATTGCCACTCAGCCGAGACCACACAGCTCCTATGTGTCACGGCCAGGACTCGAGCCCCAGTTCACTGACTAGGCAGCATCAAGGTTACCCAGCTAACACCTACTAAAGTAGGGATTTAAATGCAAGTGTTCCTGACTCCAAAGCTTTCACTCCTGACCACCTGAGCTGTGGTCCTCAAAATATCAGCTCTCAGGCCCCACCTCAGACCTAATGAACAGGAAACGGTAGCCATACGGCTCAGCAATCTGTGTTGTCACCAGCCCTCCAAGTGACTCCAAGGTGTGCTCAAGTTTGAGAACCACTGGCTAGAGTTTATTGTCAAGCAGAATAAACCCCACTCACTATTTTTTTTTAATGATGAGTGGCTCATTGATCTATTTATTATTTTTGGCTGTGTTGGGTCTTCGTTGCTGCACGCGGGCTTTCTCTAGTTGCGGCGAGCGGGGGCTACTCTTCGTTGCAGTGTGCAGGCTTCTCATTGTGGTGGCTTCTCTTGTTGCGGAGCACGGTCTCTAGGCACGCAGGCTTCAGTAGCCGTGGCACATGGGCTTCAGTAGTTGTGGTGCGCAGGCTCTAGACTGCAGGCTCAGTAGTTGTGGCATGTGGGCTCAGTAGTTGTGGCGCATGGGCTTAGTTGCTCTGCAGCATGTGGGATCTTCCCGGACCAGGGCTTGAACCCGTGCCCCCTACATTGGCAGGCGGATTCTTAACCACTGCGCCACCAGGGAAGCCCCCCACTCACTATTGAGTATTCAGGAGATGCCAGATAGTATGTTCAATGCTGGGCGTACAGAGATGAGAAAAAACCATCACCATCTCCTGCCTGTGTGAACTCACTGTTCAGGGTTTGTTGAATGAATGTTATACTCTATCATACTTGGAAATGCAAGGCTAGGGCTTTGTAAAAAGAGGACTGCCTGGACCACAATCTTTTCCCTTGACACATGGCAAATAGTGTGCTGAAGACCACGTGAGCTAGAACAGTCCTGAGGACGAAGCTGGCAGCCTCCCAACACTTTTTTTTTTTTTAATCCTTCTCTTCCCCAGAGAAGACAACCTAAGACTCCCATATGGTTACTGCATTCAGCTCATACTTCAATATCTTTGACTCTCATCCGCTAGTCTCTCATTGTGTTTGGGCATGGGACCTTTGGGTCCAAAGACATAAAATCTTGATACAAAGGCAGACTTTGTATCATGTCAAGGACAGCAAAATGTATTTCCATTAGTTCAGTGTCAGCACTTCTGGAGGCTGGGAAGTCCAAGATCAAGGCAACAACAGCAGACTAGGTGTCTGGCGAGATTCCTCTTGGTTCAAAGATGGCTGGCTGTCTTCTCACTGTTCCCATACGTGGAAGAAGCAGCACTTTGTTTTCTCGTTTCCCTTCCCTGACCCAGTCAAATTTAGGAAATGATAATTTGCCTTTTTCACCATTGCACCTTCCCCATTTAATTAAGACATGCAGAATGCAGGGTGTCAACCAAGCCAGAAACAAAACAGCAAGGCTGACCACTTCCCAGCATCCTTAGCTTAGCCCGCAAGCACAAAGGCAAATTGTGTATTGTGGGCTAATGGGTCTAGTTGTCCCCAAAGCAGAGGCAGGAATGAAAAGCGTTTCAAGTTGATGCCTGCCAGTCTCCCGAGAATCAGGTTCCAAACACAAGGTGCCAGCAAGTATGGTCACAAACAATATTTGCTCAGAAAATTCTCCTCTTCTTTCTCCCAGTTATCCCTGGGGCCCAGGAGGTAGTTGAGAAACCACTGAACCCAGCAAGTTTACTCTCTCAAGAAGGAGAAAAAACAATGTTCACGTGTAAAAAGAGGAAGATACGAGGAAAAGGAAGGAATCTGTATTTACTGAGCACCCACTATGTGCCAGGCACTATACTAGCTGCCTTATGTGTAGGTTTTCATTAATTTTTCTGACACTCTCATACAAATTAATATTTCTATTTTTAGAAGAAGAAATCAGGACTCAGAGAAGTTAAGTGACTTACCCAAGGACACACAGCTGGTACGGAGCGTAACTTGAATTCAATCCCAGCCATGCTTGAACACAGAGACCATAGTCTTGTCAATTATATAAGACATTAACTCCTCACTACACCCAAAGCAAAGTCTAGAAGCCAGTTAGGAGACAGGTCCAGAAAAGTTCTTCACCAGGGAATGTATATTTCGTCCCCAAATTTCAAAAGTATAAATTTCATTTAATAGGAAAAACAGCATGTGTGGTGTTGACACTGAGACCAAACGGAATTAAAGCTGGCTTTCCCTCTGACTTTGAGAAAATATTCTGAGTACGTTTTTCTATTTTAGGCACAGTTACAACCTGAGCAGTCAAAGTGAATTAGTTTGGGGTATTTTTTTTTCATTTTTGCCTAGTCATCTGTAAACAAGATCTATTAAAATAATTAAATGCAAATTTGGTAATTTCCACAACATTTAACTCAAAAATAGCAGATTTTATGAGAATGGGTATATTTAGCACTAAATTGGCTCTTAGCTTACTTACTTTTGTCTAATGGCCCTATTTTAAAATCATCTTCCAAGGATGGGAAGTTCAGTTGCATGTTTTGTCAAGTGTTTTGTGCAGTTCCAAGAGGGAAAAAAAAAAAAAAAATGCAGCTTCTATCCTCTTCCCAAATCAGAGGAGCACATTTGGGGAATTCATCACTTTTTACCTTTTCTCCTTTCTTGCGACAATGACAATCTTTTCTTTCCCAGAATCCCTTCTGCTGGAGCCTTGGCAAAGGACAAAGAGAGAAAGGAAAAGTACTGAGATGCGGAGACCTGGGCAGCCTCCTTGAAACAGGAGACTCCCGAATGGGCCTTCTCCTGTTGGGGCATTCCTTTATGGGGTGTGTCCTGAAGCTGGACAGAGCCCAGCAACAGAAAAGGCAGAAGAGGGATGAGGCAGACAGAGGGGGAAAGTGAGCCACACCTATTTACATCCTTGGTGCTTCCTCTCTTCTGCCAGAGAAGTGAGCATCTGAGTCAGCGACAATTTCATCTGAACTAGTTTGCCCTCGCACTAAATATATATATATATATATATATATATATATATATATATATATATATATGCATCCCCACTCTACCGTGTCACGGATATGGAGAATGGAGAGGCCTGTCACGGTGGAGATGCAAAGAGATACATTTTTCTTCCTTGGCAGGGGAGGTCAAGGAAGAAAAATACCCATCTCCCAAGGAAATTCTCAAAGCACACCTGAGCACCTGGGAAAAAAAAACCCAGGGCTGAATTGGAGCAATAGCTACCCAAAGGGAAACAGGATTTTTCCCCAGAGGCCTGGCTTTCTCTGATTTGTAATCTGCCTGCTTCCTCCATCTCTCACGTGTACACGTCATAGTTTGGATTTTAATAGTTAAGTCACTCTTTTCGATGCTTACCTGGAAATCCATGACAGCTAATGCTCACGGATTCCCTCCTAGGTGGACCCTTCCTATCCCAAGTTCTCAACTGTGTCCAGAAATAGTCATAACTTACCACCATTCTGCTAACATTAATTATAAATTTTACTATCAACTTGCCATTTTATGCATGACTCAGGGAATCTTGCCTAAAGCCCTGTAAGATGAGTCTTATTAGCATCTCAACTTTACAGATGAACAGAGGCCCAGAGACAGAAAGCAACTGGGCCAAGATCACACACCTAGCGGCAGAGTCAGGCTTTCTTAACCCCTTTGCTACATGAGAGGCAGGATCTACAACAGAAGTTCCCCCTGGCTAAGTTATCTTGTTACCTGAGGCTGAAGTCAAGTTCTGGGCCAAGTCCCAGAAAAAGAAGGATCCAGCCCCCCAAGCTGCCTATCCCATATCCCATCCCCCTCCAACTCTGCTACTGCCAACTAGATCCAGGACTCTATGTCCCCAGCTAAATGTCAAGGTGGCATCCCTTTCCATCCCAGTTCAGTATTTCCACAAATGGACTTTGGTGTCAAAATTTATATTCCCATCTCTATTCATAATAATAATTCATAATCTCTCCAAGCCTGGTTCTTAGAAAAATGAAATCTTAGAAAAATGAAATGCCTAAAAATCAGCCTCTCTCCAACTTCCATCCATTGTCATTGGTTTTCCTCCAGAGAACAAGGTCACTACTCTCTGCCTTGGCATATCTTTTTTTCTCAATCCTGAAATGCAAAGTATCCTAAATTTCATTCTAATCCACCCTCCGTTCTCCATTCTCACGGGCACCACTTTTGCCCAGGACACCACAACTGAAGCATCCTCTGAATCTACTCTTGACTCCTTCCAATCCATCAACACCATTTTTTTGCACTCTGGATAATTTCTTTCAGTCTATCTTTCAATTCACTACCTCTCTCTGAAGCTATGTCTAATCAGCTGCTTATCTCTGAAATAAGAGTATTAAATTTCAATGAGGATATTCTTGATTTCTATTCATTTTAGTTGGCTTTAAAAAAATCTTCTTATCTTTTTTTTTTACAGTATCCTGTGCTTTCATTATTGTCTTTCATCCTTCTTTTAACTCTTTGATCATTTTCAACAAACCTATTTTATAGTCTCTTCCAGATGGTTCTATTGTCTCAAGTTCTTGAGATGTTACTTCTACTTATGCCTGTTAACTTCACGTAAAATGTCTAATCATGTGGCTTGTAATTTTTTAATGATGAGCTCATCTTCAACAGAGGTTCTTTATTCTGTAAAAGTTCTGTGAGCCAAGGGATGTTGAAGTTACCTTACAAAGGGGGTCTTACTCTCCAGGCGTTTCCTTGGCCCTAGATGAGTTTACACCTTAATTTCTCATGTTAAAATTTCTACCCCAGGGGCTTCCCTGGTGGCGCAGTGGTTGAGAGTCCGCCTGCCGATGCAGGGGACACGGGTTCGTGACCCGATCTGGGAAGATCCCACATGCCGTGGAGCGGCTGGGCCCCTGAGCCATGGCCGCTGAGCCTGCGCATCCGGAGCCTGTGCTCCGCAACGGGAGAGGCCACAGCAGTGAGAGGCCCGCATACCGGAAAAAAAAAAAAAAAAAATTTCTACCCCAGGTGGGCACACCCACGCATAACACAGGCCTTTCACTTTCTCACTGGGCATTTTCTTTTCTCAGCCTTGAACCCTGGGCAGGCAACAACCAGGTTCTGTGGACATGTGGACAGAGTTTTTCTAGCCCTTTAATAAAGGAAGCAGCCTTAAATGGGGGTGTCAGCTGTAACTATATAGTAATATTGTATTATATTCATTAATAATAATAAATGTATTCATATCTTCTATATATAATATATTCTATATCTTTTTCTCTCCAATAATTCTATGTGGTTTGAAGAAGGGTGAGGGCTATGCCAGTTGAGTCTGCCATATTGCTAAGTATATTCCCCCCATGCCATAACTACCAGAATGATACTTTTAATACGCAAAACTTATCCTGTTACCCTACACACACACACACACACACACACACACACGCACACCCACTCATGCTTACCTTCATGTAATGTCTTCCTCTTGACTAAAGAGCCAAATCTCCATCCTCATCTCTCAACACACCCTACCCTCCAGCCGCCTTGACGTTCCTCAAACAAACAGGGTCTAAAACAGACCTCCCCACCTTGGAGATCATACACAAGCTGTTCCTTCTTTCTGGAATGTGCTTCCATCTCTTTCCTCACCGCCCACCCCCCATTCCTAATTTCTCTCCATTCTTTAGATCTCAGAGAAAAGCTTTCTGGCCCAAAACCAGGTCAGGCTGCTTGCTTATAGGTTCACACAACACCCCAAACATTTGGGGTTCAAACAATACCCCAAACATCTTCAAGAGCAGTTACCACGATTGTCATTTTCATTGCACAAAGAGTACTATAATTTTTGTCTTTCCCACTGGACTGTAACCTCTAGAAGGAGGAACCCATCTGGATGGTGCACCACTGCAATCCCCACTGTGTAGCACAATAAATATTTGTTAAATAAATGTAAGCGCCCCAGCGCCAGCCCTCTCTGTCACCCTCGCTAACATGCACCTGAGCTCACGGCATTTCCCGAAAGCCCCTTCTGAAGCAAGAACACCGTTGTCTAGGAGGCTTATTCACCACATGATCAAAATTTGCTTCTAAGCAGCGGAGGGTATCACTGAGTTCATGGGAACATATTTCCACAAAGCAACAGCAGCTTCCTTAGCTGTCTGTTTTCAAAGAGAAGCAGCAGAATGGGGTCCGCTGGTTTGAAGAGGGATGCTCAGGTAGGTTCGGTCTTGGGTCTGCCCTACTCTGTGTGTGAATTTGGGTTACTTGGTCTCTTCTGGGCCTCAGTTTCCTTGTTTTTAAAATAAAGGGGCTGGTCCAGATCATCTATAAGAAACAGTTCCACTTTTCTGAGAAAACTGATAGCAGGAAAAGCTTTTGACAAGAGACAAGAAGTTTACATCTTTATTCCTCCTCGAATGTCTGCTAGCACTGCAGGCCTCATCTCTCTACTTCACAATAAACTAAAGCTATTCACAAGCCCTGTCTCCCTCCCCCTTTGCCACCAAATTGTATCCAGCATGGTGGAGTTTGTGCCATGGGTGCCCTGCCCAGATTCCCTTTACCGGGACAGGCCGCATCGCCCAGCTGCTGTGAATGATGATCGCTAATGACTCACAGCCACGCTCCTCTCTGGAAAATTGGCTGCAGCTGAACAGGAGTTGCCTCACCAGTGAGCTTCCACCCCCAGGCCCTTGGAGCAGCCCACAGTCAATGTCTAAGTGACACAGGTGCACAGAAGGCCAGACCCCTTGCCTTAAAGTAGGACCAGGTCTGAGATGCAATCGAGGCCCTGTGCTCCCCATGGGATCAGGCTGCAGACCAGCTGAGACCAGAGCCTCTGAGCTCCTCTCCCTGAGCCATTTGCTTTCCTCGCTGTACCCTTCTCTGGAAAGCAGTCTTCAATAGATTACTTGCATAAGAATCCTTATTTGAGACTCTGCTTCGAGGGAAGACACAAATGGAGGCACTCTGCTTTGCATACAGCATCTCATGTAATGCCTAGAATAATCCTCAGAATAACCATGCATGTGACTGTTGCAAAGATGAGGCAGGAGACCAAGGGGGACTGAGCACCTTGTCTGAGCCTGTCTTTTTTTTTTTTTTTCCAACACAGCACAAGTTTTATTCAGTGGCCAGAGAATGGAGAAGCGGGAACTAATTCACAGATCAACTTGTCCAAGCCTGAGTCTTTACAGGTCCCTCTCCTGTTCCTTCACCAGATCTGTGAAGTAGCCAGCACAAGGCCCACGGAAACAAGGAGAGACAGCGAAGGAGAAATAGGGGTCTACTTCTCAGGTCACTCCTTTGCCAGCCGAAGGGTGGCCCCACTGTTGGCTGCTTGCCCACAAATCCTTCCATGCTGGGAAAGCTCAGGCTCACCTGGCACATCAGTGCTAAGCCAGGTACACACATGCCTGGCAGGACTGTTAGGGAGGCAAAGCTCCGGGCAAAGCTGGTGGAGCAATCCAGGGGAAAAGCTGGCCCAAGCCAATTTCCACATTAAGAGGCAGGGAAGATGATGACCTGTCTCTCGGGAAGGGCAAGGTTTCTCTAAAAAGTGCACCTTGATAACCTCTGGACAAGATGAACTTTCCATCTTTTCCCTAGCCCCATTTTATTTAAAGAATGGCTTTTAGGGCTTCCCTGGTGGCGCAGTGGTTGAGAGTCCGCCTGCCGATGCAGGGGACACGGGTTCGTGCCCCGGTCCAGGAAGATCCCACGTGCCGCGGAGCGGCTGGGCCCGTGAGCCATGGCCGCTGAGCCTGCGCGTCCGGAGCCTGTGCTCCGCAACGGGAGAGGCCACAGCAGTGAGAGGCCCGCGTACGGCAAGGAAAAAAAAAAAAGGAATGGCTTTTAGGAAACAGACTTAAGCCCCTCCCCCATCCACCCACACCTGCACAAACTACCATTGCACAGAACCCTGAACCCCCTCGGCATCCCTTGTCCCCTGCCTTCCATCATATCCTGCTTCTCATTTGGGGAATTTACCTCCACTCCAATCTCAGTCACCTGGTTTAGCTGGGGCTGATCTTTTCCTGAACTCTAAGGATGACCTTCGTGCCATCCCCCAGCCAATGATTGGTTCAGAGAGGAGCCCATGACACAATTCAGGCCAATGAGACAGAGAGACTCCCAGGACTTGAGGAGGAGGTATCCAAAGAGACATTCTCTCTTCTCTGAATGGTGTGGGTTGAAGATGGAAAGTCTGCAGCTGCTGCAGCTGTTTTTGGACCAGCAGAAAAGAGCACGGAGCTATTGATGACCCACAGAGAGGTGCCTGAGGATGAAGCTATTTCCGTGGAAAGGCAAAATGAGAGGAAATCAGGTCTTTAAGCTCCTAGATCAAGCCTCACCTGAATTGAGCATCATCTCTGGATCTCCCTGTTGCTGTAGTCAATAAGTTGCATAAATTGTTTAAGCCAGAGTGATTTGTGTTTTTTTTCTGTACACAATGCAAAAACTCTTAAGTGATATGTATCTATTATGCATGTTCTGGAGGGAGTTAAACACTTCTGGTTAAAACCTCACTTCTACTTCAAAGAATTCACCTCTACAAGATTCCCTGTCCTTTTTTCCTCTCCCTCGGGATTTTCCGTTGTTGTTGTCATTGCTGCTGCCTTGGTGATTACCTCATGAGTTGGCAATGACTCCCAAGAATGTCCAAGTATTGAAAAAATATTTAGTGCAGACCCTGTTTCCATTCATAATCTCAATTCTGAATCTAGATTTGGGGCAATAAATTGTGTCATTCCCCCCATTCGCCGGTCGAGTTGATGAGTGGAGCATCTCTAGTGTTGGGTTGAGAAATATTCTGTAATCCAATCCTACCTAGATGGAATGCTGTGGTTACCTGGGGATGTGTGTCACAGATGTAGGAATTAGGAGCAGAAGGGTACAAGCGGCACTCATTGGTCACCTCGGAACAAAACCATACCTTGAAGGCTTGCTACAATGTCTGACTTTCCTTGCAGCCAGAAGGTCCTTCCTCGTGTTCTACTTAAATAATTCATATTGCAATTTCATCCCTGCTTTCCTTAGCCTATTCACAGGGGCCATGAGGACTGGCTTGTCAGCCTCATCTGACCCTATTACATTCATGATAAATAGTGCTATAAAGTCGTCTTTCCATCTCTTCTTCTTCCCTGTGCTACATGATCCCTTCCCACAGGTTTGGATCTAAATCTAGATGAGGCACCCTCTCTCCATATAAAATGACTGCAAAGCCCAGATCACTAAGACACTCTACCTCTGGGGATCACATTTTCTATCCCTTCTTGGGTAGAGCTACAACTCCTTGAATTAAATCAAATGAGACTAGGAACGGTTTTGAAAACCCCAATCCTCCAGAATCTAGTGACTGCCTTCTCCCACAGCATGTCTATTTCACAGCTCCAGTGAGAGTCAACCCACGGCTGAAGTTGTACATTAACCAATCACTTCAAAGAAGTGATTGCAATTCTGGTAAATGACAACTAAAGAAAAGGAGGTCCCACTCATGCAAATACACCATTCCCCCATTCCTGTTCTTCTTTTAGGAAATTTCCTCTCCCCCAGTGTCTGTGGTCTCGGTAAAACTGTAAATCACCGTGTCCCACCTTCTACTGAGCCAAGGGGCAGACATACAATCCAAGCAAGACCAATGGGACTCTAACTGGGACCTCAACCCTCAAACGCAACAAAACAAGATTGAGATAAAGGTTGGAGCCGCTCAGGTAGTGGTGTCTAGACAAGACTGTCCCATTGCCCTGCTTCCTACATACCCGGATCCCCTGGTTCCTGGTTCCCTAGCCTTCCTTCCTCTTATCCATTCAATGTGTTCTAATGTTCTCATTTCTCTTATGTTAGCTAAGGTTGGTTTCTGCTGCTTGCATCAGAGAACACTAATGTGTACTGGTAACACTCCAAGACGGTGTTTCCCAGATTTTTTAAACCTTAATTATATATTTTTAAAGAATAACTATTTCACACTTGAGCTAGCATAAGAGTCTGGGCCTGGAAATCAATGGCAAAGATTCTCCATATATAAACCAAATAATGTCATGACAACATAATTTTTGTCAAGGAACCAGAGTAATCTGAAATTACTTTTGTGACGTTGAGCTAACATCTCATTAAAATTAGGCAAATCAAGAGGAATGCTGATGCCGTCAAAACGAACAAGCATTGTCAGGAGAAAATGGATCTTCCTGGAGAAATGAATTGTTTATGGGGTGTCATGACTGGCACAAGTGTCCTCCTCTTGTTAAAGCACTTTTGCAAAAAAAAATTGAGTGTAATTTGCTAATTGCCCCATGCAAATCACTTAACAGTGGAATGGGTTTCATGTTGTCATTTTTTTTTTTTTTTTTTTTTTTTGCGGTACGCGGGCCTCTCATTGTCGTGGCCTCTCCCGTTGCGGAGCACAGGCTCCGGACGCGCAGGCTCAGCGGCCATGGCTCACGGGCCCAGCCGCTCCGCGGCATGTGGGATCTTCCCAGACCGGGGCACGAACCCATGTCCCCTGCATCGGCAGGCAGACTCTCAACCACTGCGCCACCAGGGAAGCCCTTCATGTTGTCATTTTTAGCTGCCCACCCTTTTCTCTGTGTTAGGTTGGTTCCTCATCCTAGAATGCTGACAATAATAATAGTAACAACAAGCTTACGATGTGTGATAGACAGTACTAAGGACTTTACCTGAATCACCTGAGTTCTTCCTCACAAGACCCCAAGAGGTAGGATCTATCATCAAACATACTTTTCAGATGAGAAAGTCAAAGCTTTCTGAGAAGTCATTCCAAGTGTGCAAAGTTTGCAAGGTTCACAGGCTGGAATCCAGACCCTGTATTCTCATCATGGCATTTATAAAGGGTCTTCTATGTGCCAGGGGCTGAACTTGGCATTTCAGAGGCCCTATGTCACATTTAATCCTTACCACAATCATCTGAGATAGGTTTTATTTATCCCCATTTTACAGAAGAGGAAGCTGAGGTTCAGAGATATTAAGTAACTTTGCACAAGGTCATGCAGCTAGATTCCAATCCAGGCTGTCTGGCTGCTGCCGAGCACCAGCTCTTAACCACTCTGTTATGCTTCCTCTAGAGAAGTTTAGACATGCCCTCCCTCTTTATCCTCCTAATTAATTTCAAAAGTATTTTTAAAGAGTTTGAGCAAACCGCCCCCCAACCTTCAGTGTCTGGTATTAGGTTTCACACCCTTTAGAATCTCCATCATCAAGTTGCTGCAGGATTAAATGAGTTGATAGAGAATCTATCAAACACTCAGAACAGTGCCTGACACACAGTAAATGCTATATACGCAGTTGCTAGTTTTCTTTTTTTATCATTATTATTACTTAAGAGAATCAAACAAGCACCTGTTTTGATTCCAACCCTGTATGTGTTCATTACCATCATTATGGTTGCATTCAATAAATCAGGTTTCCCTGGGATTTCTATTGTTTAGGCTTCTATTCATCTTCCTTGGCTTCTTTTTACTTGTTTTTGCCACATTTTTATGATTGTAGTATAACGTGTTGTGTGTCCTTACAAGTAATGGAAACAGGAGGATAGACATATCAGGCTTTTCTTTAGTGTAAACTGGACTTCCACCCCCAATTAATTCAAATGGACTGACACTGGCTGTAATTAGACGTGGCAGCTGTGGGGATGGGAAGCATGTGATACTCCAACTTACCTCCAGGGCCAAGTCTTTTTGTCTGGTGTCCACCCGAGGCTGGCATACCAACACCCAGCTCTCCCACCTTCAGAAGCTTCTTACTGAGTACATGCCTGCTGCCGAGCTAGGGAGGAGCTACTACTTCTCAGTTGGGCAGAGAAAGTGCAGTAGCAGCCGTTGGGGGGTGTTCCTCCCCCCGACACACACACACACACACACACACACACACACACACACGCACGCACACGCACGCACACGCGCGCCTCTGGGGTCATTTTTGTACTAAGCAAGCCCTGCCTACTTCCTGGCCATTCCTGATTGGAACAGACATGATCACCTGATCCAAGCTGGGCCAATCAGATTTTTTCTCCTGAAAATATGAAACTGGTGAGACTTTCCAAGACTTTCCAAGACTTTCCTTGGTCTGGGTTTGTGTTTGAAGTAAGAGGTCAAGTAAATGTGGGGACCAAGGTTTCAATTTTTTTTTTTTTTTTTTTGCAGTACGCGGGCCTCTCACTGTTGTGGCCTCTCCCGTTGCGGAGCACAGGCTCCGGACGCGCAGGCTCAGCGGCCATGGCTCACGGGCCCAGCTGCTCCACGGCATGTGGGATCCTCCCGGACTGGGGCACGAACCCACGTCCCCCGCATCGACAGGCGGACTCTCAACCACTGCACCACCGGGGAAGCCCAAGATTTCAATTTTGAGGAGATCATTTTTTTGCCATGTGGATAAAGTAGAGGAAGCTGGTCTGGACAAAGGGAATAAAACGATTAAAAAGAAAAGAGGGAGGAAGCAGAAAGAGAGGAGATAGAGGGAAATGAAGGCAATCACTACACAAACCTGAGGTCAGAAGCTATTCCCGCAGAGAGAAAGGCAGAGTTATGGCTTTGGTCCTAAGGTGTTTCCAGTTCCTGGCCCTGGTCACAGAGCTGGGCTGGACTTCTGCCCTTGGAGTCTGTGAGATATCTGTGGGTCTCTCCAGTAAACAATCTTTTTGCTTATCTAGTTTGAGTGGGTTTCTGCTTCTTGCCTCAAAACCAGTTGTAACTAAGGCAAACTGTCACTGACGCTAAGAGCTAATGAATGCTCTCAAGATTTTTTAAATTTTTATTTTATATTGGAGTATAGTTGATTTACAATGTTGTGTTAGTTTCAGGTGCACAGCAAAGTGATTCAGTTATACATATACATATATCCATTCCTTGTCAGATTCTTTTCCAAAGAAGACATAGAGATGGTTCTTGTGATTTTAATGCATGGAAAGGACCCTAAAAGTGATTTATTCATGAATTCAACAAGTATTTACTGAGAGCCTACTACGTGCCAGGCACCATGACAGGCGTTGGGGATACAGTGCCAAACACACTAGAGACAGCTATTAATCTATGAAGATGACAATCAAGTAGATTCTTGGAAAAGAATGGAAGGATAATAAGGAAACCAATGTTCTCAAGATGCTATTGCTAATGCCACATAACAGAGCCTCAAGAAGCCCATCCAGTAACTTACCATTTGACCTTAAAACAGGTTGACAAACCTCTAGGTTGATCCACACCTCTAAAACGGCAGGTGTGTGTGTGTGTGTGTGTGTGTGTGTGTGTGTGTGTGCGCGCGCGCACGCTTGGAAGAGGGGTGGACTAGGAGGTAATGAGGTTAATGAGTTGTATCATGTATGACTTTATACTCTGATGACTCACACAGAGGTGCTCAGATCTGGGATATTTGCAGAGGCAGAGCAGCATCTTAGAAGAAACACAGGATCCAAAGTTAGATCCCTTGTCCTCAACGGGGGATGATTTTGCCCCCAAGGGGACATATGGCAACATCTGGAGACATGTTTGGTTGTCCAAACTGGAAAGGGGGTGCTACTGGTGTCTAGGGGGTAGAGGACAGGGATGCTGCTAAACTTCCTACACTGTACAGGACAGGCCCCTCAATAGAAAATTATCCAGCCCCAAATATCGACAGTGCTAAGGTTAAGAAGTGCTGAGTTAGGGGACTTCCCTGGCGGTCCAGTGGTTAGGACTCCGAGCTTCCACTGCCGGTGCCCTGGGTTGGATCCCTGGTCAGGGAGGTAAGATGCAACCCACATGGCACGGGCAAAGAAAAAGAAACACTGAGTTAGATGAATCCTGGTTCTGCCTTACCAGCTGTGTGACCTTTGGCAGGCTGCTTTTTCCCTGGACTTTATTTCCTCCTCTGTAAAATGGGAAGCAATAATGCCTTCAGTACTGAGCTTTTCTGAAGGTTAACTAAGGTAATATATGTGAAGAGGCTACACAGAGGGGACAAACAAGGCTACCAATAGGTATTATTAACTGAATGGGCCCAGCTGTTCTAGAAATCTCCAGGCTAAGTTTTCAGAGCCAAAAGGATCCCTTGGGGAGCCCAGAGGCTTAGCTGATGGTTCCCCTAGTCCAGCCTGGACGGTCTCCCCATCATCCCATCTCTTGCAGGCAGCAGGCACAGTACAGCACCTTGGATTCAAAAGAGCTTCCTCAGGGTTCAAACCATGAGGATGGGCTCAGGATCCCTTGGCTTCAGGACCTAGAGTACCAGGCAAGAATCTCTTGCCAGCCAGGCCCTCTGTCTCCGGAAGGGCTGATGCCAGGTGCTGGAGATCAGAACATGGTGAATAATGGAAACTTCTCGAGTATGTAATTATGTTGACTTCCATTACACCATCCAAGCAGATGATTAGGAAATTTCCACCCCCTTGCTCTGTTTCCTTGGTGGTCCTGCCCCCCACAGATGTGGATCAGGGAGTCGAGCCTCATGTCTCTCGGCTTTCACATCTTCTCATCCAGACCCTGACGCTTCGTGCAGTGAGCCAGAGTCACTTAGGGTACAGGGCAGATAGATATAGGGTCCTAAACAGCTGTGTGTGTCTCTACCATAAACCAGGCTCACTTTTTTCCCCTGCTGAACGCAGAGAAGCAGAAAAAGCTCACAATAAAAATAATAGTGATAATGATAACAATTCTCCTGCAAATGTAGAAAGCTGGCTAAAGAAGGATGTCTCTCGTTCGGCTGGCACGGCCAGGCAGCGAAGGAGAGACAAGAGGTAATTTACTCACAGTGTAACACTCCTCAAGGCTAAATGCTCTCAATTTTTAGTGTGCATAAAAATCATCCTAGGGATATATATATATACATATATATATATATGTAGACATGTATATACATAAAACTGAATCACTGTGCTGTACACTGGAAACTAACACAAGATTGTAAATCAACTATACTTCAATTATTTAAAAAATCACCAGAGGTGCTTATTAAAAAATATACATCTGATTTGGGGTTGATTTTGATTGGTGGACAAGGAATGGGGCCTCTGTATCTACACTCTTGGAGAAATACTGCTCTGAGCTGGGGGTTTCAACTTAAATATGCACCAGAATCACCTGGAGGGCATTGTGTTAGTTTCCTGTAGTTGCCATAACAAATAACCACAAACTGGGTGGTTTAAAACAGAAGTGTATTCTCGGGCTTCCCTGGTGGCGCAGTGGTTGAGAGTCCGCCTGCCGATGCAGGGGACACAGGTTCATGCCCCGGTCCGGGAAGATCCCACATGCCGCGGAGCGGCTGGGCCCGTGAGCCATGGCCGCTGAGCCTGTGCGTCCGGAGCCTGTGCTCCGCAACGGGAGAGGCCACAACAGTGAGAGGCCCGCGTACCGCAAAAACAAACAAACAAACAAACAAACAAACAGAAATGTATTCTCTCACTGTTCTGGAGACCAGAAATCTGAAATCAAGGTGTCTGCAGGTTGGTTCCTTCTGAAGACTCTCAGGTAGAATCAGCCCCAGGGCTCTCTCTTAGCTCCTGTGGGCTGCCAGCAAGCCCTGGTTTATAGATGCATCCTTCCGATCTATGCCTCTGTCTCCACATGCATTCGCCTCTGTGTGTCCTTTCCTCTTTTCTCCTCTTACAAGGACACTTGTCATTGGATTTAGGGCTCATCCTAATTCAGGATGACCTCATCTCATAATCCCTACCTTCATTACATCTGCAAAGACCTTTCTTCCAGATAAGGTCACATTCACAAGTTCCAGTTGGACATATCTTTTGGGGGGCTACCAGTCAACAGAGATTGCTGGGCCCCTCCCCCAGAATTTGCATATCTAACAAGTTCCCAGGTGATGCTGATGCTTCTGGTCCGAGGACCACACTTTGAGGACCACTGCCTTAGGCAAAAACTCCACGTATGGGTGATTTGCTGTTCTGATATTTAACAAGTGTCAGATGTCTACACTGAACAGAACGATGTAAGATAGCAAAGACTCTTGTCCCCATCTTTCATCCTTGCCCACCTCATCAGTTCCTGCCCTGCCTCCCCAGTGACCCCAATTAATCTTCAGGAAGCAGTAAGGCCTATTGTACAAAAAAGTGGGGGCAGAGGGAGCACTGAACGTAGCCAGCCCTGGCTCTGCACCTTGCCAACTGTGTGAGTTTGGATGAACCATTTCATCTCTCTGAGCCTTAGTTTCCTCCTCTCCAAAATAGGAATAAGAACCTTGCTCTGCGCAATCACAGCTCCTGAAGGGTGGAATGGACCATATATGTAAATGTAGCTATTGCTACAGCTAAAGATCTCAGCAAGCCAGCAGTCCTGAGAAGTGGCCCAGACGCCGATGTGTGATGGGCACCGGGTAGCAGGAAGGACTGTGGCTCTAATTTTGCCATTTGATAACTGGAACAAAGTGTGTCCTGCCCCATCACTTCCTCTCCTAGCCCCACAGAGGCCCGAATGCCTCCCCTGCCATGAAGCTCCTGCCAAGCCACGTCTCCAGAACCGATGAGGGCAGGTAATCACCCAGGTTGTTGCCCACCTCTGCTGCATTTCCCAAGGATGTGCCTCATTAGCTTTGATCTGGCCAGCTTACCAGCCTTGGTCCCAAGTTTCTTTCCAGCCTCCGCTCTGCAACATCATTGAAGAGGCTTTGACACTTTGAGGACACTGGGGAGATGGCCTGGGCCAACCAACTGCCTGCTAGGAGACTGGCAGGCACCCAGGCCTTCAGAAGGAACTGAGCTGGAACCCGGGACGAGGGATCATCTAATCCCCTGGGACTACAGAGAAGCAGGGCTCTCTTGTGGGCATCCCTGCGATGCTAAGCCGTGAGGCGGCGTCATGGGATTTAGGAGGCATTACAGTGTCAGAAAGGCCTGGGTTCAAACCTCACTAGCTAGCTGGGTGCACTCCAGCAATCCCTCAACCTCTCGGAGCCTCGGGTATTTCATCTATAAAATGGAGGTAACAGGAGAAACTGCCTTGTAAGGTATTGGGAGGATACAATGAAATAATCCACATATAAGTGTTTGTCAAAGTGCTTACCCAGCATAGAGAAAGTGCTCAAAAGTACCCTGATGGAGCTTCCCTGGTGGCGCAGTGGTTGAGAGTCCACCTGCTGATGCAGGGGACACGGGTTCGTGCCCCGGTCCGGGAAGATTCCACATGCCGTGGAGCGACTGGACCTGTGAGCCGTGGCCGCTGAGCCTGGACATCCAGAGCCTGTGCTCCGTAATGGGAGAGGCCACAGCAGTGAGAGGCCCGCGTACCGCAAAAAAAAAAAAAAAAATGCCCTGATGGCTGATTCCTCTCCCTTATATGGAGGGAAGAGCACAGGGCCAGAATCACAGGTTCACAAGACCCCAACGAGATGTACCCAGGACCCTTGCCACTCTTTTCTTTAAATACACATAACATAAAACTCACCATTTAACCCTTTTTAAGTGTACAGTTCTGTGGCATTAAGAACGTTCACACTGTTGTACAACCATCACCACCATCCATCCCCAGAACCCTTTGTCATTCTTAAAAGATGAGAAAACAGGTGTCACACACTAGTTCCTGAGACCTGCAGGGCTCCACGAACTGGTCAGCTAGTTACTCGAGAGAGAGAAGAACCAGATCAAAGGATGGAGGTGGGGGTGGTGAGCAGGATGGATCTGGAGAAGCATCTCATGTACCCCTGTCTCTATAAGACTGTCTCTGGGGTCCCCAGGGAAGGTGGCTATTCTTAATGACAAGACATACCTGGGTTCAAATCTCAGCTCTGCACGTACCAGCTGTGTAGTCTTAACCACGCTCTCTCTCAAGCTCCCTCTCCTAATCTGTAAAATGGGGAGAAACATATCACCTACTTCAGAGATTTGCTAATGAACTAATGGATATAAAGAGTTTAGCGAACAGTGACCGATAAGTAGGTGAAAGCTGTTACGATTATAGCGCCCTCCCCCAGCCGCCTGCATGCGTGCCTTTTTGGGAGTCTGTTCAAGTGGCCTCATTGTGCAACTCGGAGTCCTCATTAGGACAGGAATTCCCTCCCCAGCTTGGGAGCCCTGCCCACCATGGCACACTCGGGTTCATTTCACATTCCAAAGAATGTCCCTCCCCCAAAGGGGATTGAGGACAAGACTCGCCCCCCCAAATCTGCCCACCAACCCAGAGTCGGGCCCCAGCCTGGCCAATCACATGTGTTCGCCCTGCAGTCGTTGCCTAGGTAACCAGCACTCCTGTGCCAGCCCAGAGAGACTGGGTGCTGGGTGAAGGGGCGCTGAGGGGAAGACAGAGAAAGACCCAGGGGGTGGCAGCCTGACACCAGGAAGGTCAGTGACAGAGGGAGACAGAGGACAGGGACAGTTATGGAGATGAAGCGACACAGGCAGGGACAGAGGGGGAAGAAACGGAGAAGGGTGGAAGGAGGGGATAAAGAGAATCCCGTCTCTTCTTTTGCTGTTTTCACATGTATACATACACATATATACAACAGACATACACACCTGCACACATATTCACACAGACACACATAAAATCAAAATACACACATATACAAAACACACACACACACAAACACACACACACTCACACACACACATACACCTAGGACCCTTTTTCGTTTGCAAATCACAGGGAAAGCTGGGCTTCCTAAAGGCCCAGCTGCAGTATTTGTTGGCATTCAAGAAGCTTATCAAAGCCTTGGCTCAAAACCAATTTATTTATGGAGCTCCCAGGATAGGATGGAAGGAGAGCCTGAAAAGACACAGTCCTGCTCTCCATCTAAAAGCAAAGCCACTTCTGACTGTCACACAAGGTTTGGCACCTTGAGGGGACCATCCCCAAGGTCCCTTAGTGACAGGGAGAGTGAGAATGAGCATATGGGTGTCTGTGTGTGCGTTCGCACCCCCTTTGATGAACCTTTTTATTTTCAGGTTCACAAAACAACAGGAAAGTGGTGAAAAACACCACCATGTATAAGGCATCTCCTCTCGACCAGGCACCATTTACATCATCTGCATCATCTGCATGACAGTGATGGCTGTTAGCCCATTTCATGGAGAGGGAAAACTGAGTCACAAGAAGGTAAAGAGCGCTGTCCAAGCATCCACACCATGGAGGGGGACACTGAGGCACAGGAAGGTGAAGAGGGCAGTCAAGGGCTAACACCTGTCAGTCATGGACCCAGGATTCAAGCCTAAGCAGCTTGATCTCGGAGCCTAGGTGCTGAACCACTGAGCTATTCAGCCCCCAGGATAACGGCCCCATCCAAGCCAGCCTGGAACTGACTAACAGAGACTGTGCATAGTTAGTCAATGCCGGTGTCTGGGCACTTGACAAGTGATATCTAGAGCGAGATCTGAAGGTTGAGGAGGAATTAATGGGAGGAAAGAAGTCGGGGTGGAAGGCAGGAGTGTGGAGCGCACTGAGCAGGTAAGAAATAGCATGAAGCCCTGTTAGAAAGCCTGGATGCAGTCAGTGTGGCAGGCAAAGCAGGTGCAGGTGGAGATGGACAGATGGGCAAAGGTCAGTTAAGACAGAGCCTAAGCTGGAATAGAGAGTTTAGACTCTACCCTAAAGACAATGCCAAGTCACTGAGGATTTTTTCTTTAGGAGAGGAATCACCTGATCAGATTTGCCTCTTAGAAAGAACACAATGGTTTCAGCCAAGAGAACAGATTGAAGGAGGTAAGTCCTGCTGGAGAGACACAGAATCTCATCTGATTCTCCCCAGAGTGGCAGATGAGGAAACCAACACAGAGAGGAGAAGCCATTTGCCTCCAAAGTCACTCATCTGCAAAGTAGTGGAGCCCAGATTCGAACCTGAGTTCATCCCAGTCCAGAGGCCAGCTCTGCAGCACGTGCACAAGCCTCACCCACATGGGTGCTATTTACAGGCTCATCGGTCTCTTGGCCACCAAGAATCTGGAAGAGATTCTGCTGTGGCCACTTCTCCTGCATCGGGACC
The DNA here is from genome assembly GCF_025265405.1 of Mesoplodon densirostris. Taxonomy (NCBI): domain Eukaryota; kingdom Metazoa; phylum Chordata; class Mammalia; order Artiodactyla; family Ziphiidae; genus Mesoplodon; species Mesoplodon densirostris. Next base: position 56,256,404 of record NC_082676.1, read on the forward strand.
AGATTCTATACTCAGCACTGAAAAGGAAGTAAGGGTAAGCACCCAGTCTGTCTCTTCTGGGTGCCTTTGACGTCGAAAGTTTGATTCTCCATTTAGTGTCACTACCCCTGTCCCTAGAGGCCTCACAGACACTATTCCTTCCTATTTGAACGTCCAGCCTAAGACCCAAAGTCTTTAAAGCTTGAGGGGGCCTTGAGGGCACTCCTGTCCAATATGGAAGAGATACTTTCCCCAAATTCCAAGTCCAGCCTGTGATCTAAAAGCAAACCCTTAGAACAAGCCTTCTAGAACCTCTATGAGTGAAGTCCCTGGATGCTGGTATAATGATGCCACCCCTTTGCTAAGGAAACTTCAATAGGTCTGGGGAATAGTGTAAATATATCTGGTAAAGGTAACTGACCACAGAGGCCCTATTTTGGGTGCACTGGATTGACAATCGTTACAAAAACAACAGCGTATGTTTACTGCACACCTACTATGTGCCAGGCATGGTAAAAGGTGCTTTATCTTCATTATTCTTTAATTCTCAACACATCCCTATGTGGCAGGCATGGTTAATATTCATTCCCATTCTACAGAGGAGGAATGTGAGGCTCATAGAAGTGAAGTGACCTGACCACATTAACCAAATTATTAATCAATTCATTCAACGCATATATTAATTGAGTGCCTACCATGTACAAGTCACACTTCAAGATACTGGAGTTACTCCAGCGAACACTAACAAACAACAACCGAAAAAATGGTTCTCGTGGAATTTATAGTTTAGAGAAAAGAGGCAAAAGAGAAACAAATAAATGTGCAAGGGCTTCCCTGGTAGCACAGTGGCTGAGGGTACGCCTGCCAATGCAGGGGACACGGGTTCAAGCTCTGGTCTGGGAAGATCCCACATGCCACGGAGCAACTGAGCCTGTGTGCCACAACTACTGAGCCTGCGCTCTAGAGCCCATGAACCACAACTACTGAGCCCATGTGCCACAACTACTGAAGCCCACGCACCTAGAGCCCATGCTCCGCAACAAGAGAAGCCAACTTAATGAGAGGCCTGTGCACTGCAACGAAGAGTAGACCCCGCTCACTGCAACTAAAAAGAAAGCCCACATGCAGCAACGAAGACCCAACGCGGCCATAAATAAATAAATATTTTTTTAAATGTGTAAAACATAAATAAGCATGATGATGATGATAAGTGCTATAAAGAAAAAAGAAAGCATTTAAAGATGATATTGTATCAGTCAGGATCTATTAAGTTATGCGGCAGTAACAAACAACCCCTAAGTCCCAGTGGCTGGTCCAGCTTTCATTCACACCACATGTGAAATGCAGATAGAAAGAGTGATACATTTACTAGTCCCTCAGGAGCCCAAGCTGATGGAGGCTTCATCTCAATATGTTCCATCTCTACGACCAAGGGGAAGAGGACACAGAAAACCACACTGACTCTTAAAGCTTCCCCCAAGAAGTGACACATGTCACTTTACTCACGTTTCATTGGCTAAAGCAAGTCATAGAGCCACTGCAAACTGAAAGTAAGTGGAGAAGAATGATCCTATCCTGTCCTTGGTGATGGAGAAACAGAGTATTATGATCAGCCCTCCTCCTGTCTCCCTCATGGAGGGATGGAGAGTAAATGAGTGGGCTGCTTTGAGTAGACAGATCAGAGAAGGCCCTTTGGATAGCAAATTGCAGGACTGGGATTTAAACCCTGATCTTTCACAAGCCCACACCTTCTCACTAGGCCAGGTTACTAGGATGAATTATCAACAGACCCTGGCACAAAAGACTGTTCAAGCACCACGGGTACACAAGACAAAGGCCCATACGCAGATTGAGCTGTGGCAGTCAGTGCATTGTCAAGGTCTAGTTCAAAGTGATGGAAGACTTGCCAAGTCATCCTGAGGAGCAGAGATTCTAGGAGTTCCAGACAACAGTCACTGCTCCTGCCTTTCTTGCAGAATTCAAAGGACTTACACCTTGGTTCTGAAACTGATTTTCCTTTCTCTATTCCTTTCTACAGAAGAGCCATGGCGTGGAAAAACATGGCAAGGCTTCTAACCCTTCCATGGCAACAGAATTGTTAAAGTAGGCAAAGAACATTAAAAACATTTAACAAGAGAAAAAAATCTAACCCAAGAGCTAAAAACGGGTAAAAGGCCACCTGGATGCCTGAAGTTATCATTTTTACATTAAGTGCCTGAATAAATGTGTCCTTCCTATGTGAACAGTGCTAGTTTCAGTTGGTGGTGCCCTGGACATGGTTTTGACCTTGAATTCTGTCCCTTTCTCTCTAAAAACTTCTTGTTTATATGTACATCCAATCCTGACCCTAAGGATAAGCTGGTATCCAGACTGGGGCCCAAATGGCATGGTGGAGAGAAGAGAGAAAAAGAGAAAGTACAACGGGAGAGAGGAGAGAAAGGCTGAAGAAGGGAGAGGGAGGGAGAAAGAAAGAGGGAGAGAAGACCAGCGCTGATAAAGCAAGCTCATGGTCAGGGATGCAGAGGACCAGACGAAGCACGTACAGGAGTGGGGCACAGATGTGACTGACATCCTTGTTAGATGAGGACCATGGTCTAGGAAACCCAGGGGAGACAAAGGTGAGCTCTCTTACTCTAAGGCCAGACTGACCCCATTCAGGGAAGGAGACTAACCCCTGCCCAGTGTTTATTTCTCACTGTCCTCCTGAGATGGGGGACTTATCCCCACTATACAGATACATAACTCAAAGGAGGGATGGAGTACATAGTCCATCAGGTCTCAGCTCAAACATCACACCTTGGTGAGGCTGCCCCTCCCCTGGGCACCTCCTCCCCATCGCCCTCTCCTTCGGGCCTGGTTAGTTTCTTTCCCATCACTGCTCATTCCGTTGTTCTCTAGTTTCTCACCTGCTGCTACAGTAGGAAGACAAGAAAGGTAAGCTTCCTAGGTGTGAGGACCTGTCTCTGTTAATTTCCTGCTGAATCTCCAGCATCTGCAGAGGTGCCCAGGACATAGTAGGGGCTTAACAAATATCTGTCGACTGACTAAGTGAATGACGGTGACCTGCCATTACACCTTTTTGAGTCTCAGCTCTCAGCAGCAGAAGTTAAGAGTTGAAAGTTAAAATACAGGAAATAGGGGCAAAGGCAAAGGTACAGGTCCAGACAGAGAGGCATGGGAAAGCTGCACAGAGCCTGCCTCAGCCAGGAAGCCTCAAAAGCACTGGGCAGGGCAGAGCCAGGACTGGGGTTGGGGTAGAGGTCAGAAACAGGGGCCGAGCTAAGCTCAGCAATGGGCGGGGGATGCCGAAAGAGGGGTGCTGAGGAAACATCTGCATTTTCCTGATGCCAGAATGCTCCAGGCTTGATTTTTCACGGTCATGGTCAGCACACCCAATCTCCTAGTCGACGCATTTCCACTGGCCTTGGCTTCAGGATCCCCACTGTCTGCATCTCTGGTATAGCCTCTACCGCCTCTGTGCCCTTGATTAGAAGCCACCACCAATCCCTGCTGGAAAGTAGCGAGATGTAAATAAAAATGTCCAATATATAAAAATAACCTGCTTTCCTGGTGTGAAGACAGGAGAGGATGCTGAAGGACCCCAGCACTCAGACATTCTGCATAATTATCTCACTGATGCCCCATAAGAAATCACTGAGGTAGAAGTTCATGTTGTCCCTACTTTACAGATGAGGAAACTGAGTTTCAAAAATAAGAGTGGTGATGGCTAAGCTGTTTTGAACACTTTGAAAATGCCAGGCACTATCCTAACCACTTGACCTGAATTTCTTTTTCAAGCCAATGTCACAACCAACTTTGAGATAGGTGCTTTTATTAAACCCATTTTACAGGTAGGGAAACTAAGGCACCATGAGACAGAGGCACTCAGCTAATAAGCAGTGGGTCAGGAAGCACTCACAGCAAGTGTGTCTGGTTCCTGATACTGTGGTCTCTCCAACAGAAACCAACCAGGGCTAGGGTAAAAGTGAATGAGCCCCTCTCCTTGGGTGCAAAGTATAAGCGGTGTGCACCAAAAACTGAGTCATCAAGATAAACAATATTTTAATGCAATAGTTTTAAAAATCAAAATTAATTCATAAGAGTCATGATGAAAAATGTGTCAAAGTTTAAAATAAAGACGGAACCAGTAACTTGCTGTGCCAAGCCAAATTATGATACAGCTTGTGGCCAAAGGAATAATCAGTAATACCCTCCTCAACCTTGTCCAGGAAAATCCTGAGTGACGTGGTGTCAGGGACTCATAAAGGCATGATAACTCATGCCCTCAAAAAATAAAAATCCCAGTACTCTTTGCAGCACTTTAGCAAACATTCTGCAAATGAAGCCTCAGTAAAGTCTGTTGAAGTACTTCAGACATAAATTAGAATCTCTGTTTTTCAGCTGTGGCAGCTGGGACACAGAGAGGTTACGCAACCTGCCCTGGGTCACACAGCATGGTCCATTGTACCCCACCAGAGTCCTTGCTCGGAGCCATGGAACTTACAGGTACAAAACAAACCACCATCTTTACCCACGAGATTTATCTGAACACTATGCCATCTTCCCAGTCTTTATGGAGTTGGTTGATCACTCCAGTTAGGGCTGCCAGATTTAGCAAATAAAAATACAAGACACCCAGTTAAATTTGAATTCCAGATAAACAAAGGGTAATTTTTTTACTATAAATTCCATGCAATATTTGGGACATACACTAAAAGTTATCTGTTGCCTATCTGAAATTCGAATTTATCTGGGCACACTGTGTTTTATTTGGCAATTCTAGCTGCAAAAGACTTGGGGTAACAAAAATAGTCAGATATAAAAATAATCACTTAACTGGCCACTTACTTGCCATTGTTTGCTCCCTCCTCCCCCCACCAAGTCCAGCCCCATTTTCCTTCTCTTCCTTCCTCAGGCATATGGAGCTCTTTCCAGCCTGAAGGACCTTGCAGGGGTCCTTGCGACTGCTTGAAAGATTCCTTCCCCCACTATTCAATGGCTCCATCTTTTCTGTCCTTTGAGTCTTGGTTTAAATACTTCCTTCTCGGAGAAGGTTTCCCATCACCTCGTCTCACTCTCTCTGCCTGTTGTTTCCTTTACAGCAGGAATCACACCTTGCAATGGTTTTGGCACATGGCCGGTTACTTGGCTTGAGGCTGCCTCTCCCCAGTGGATTGCAAGCTCCAGAGGGCAGCTTGTTCCTTCCTGTCTCCAACCCCAGCACCGAGCCCAGGACCCAGCACATAGTAAGTGCTCAATAAATATGCTGAGTTGATAGAACCATTAGGCACCCCCAGTCCAGCAGCATCTCCCCATCCCCAAAGCCAAAGTGAACTCATACTCAGGTTCCCTTTAAAGTGGACAGTGCATGAATCTGCCAAGTTCAAAGGCTTTGCCTGTATAGAACAGTCTTAGACCTTCGAACTCACCAGCCTTCAGATTACTTCTCTTAACAACAATAAAAACCAAAAAAAGTATTATATAACTCTAGATGGGGGAATAGTCATCAAAAATATTTCCTTGCCTAGCATCATCCTGTTATTATTTTGACATCTGTGTAGGCTGCAGAATGATTCTTTTAACTGTGTGTGAAGCATATTTATATCTCTGGCTGGAGCACAGAGCATATGCAAAGGCTTCAGAAGCCTATTCTAGTACGTCTTGCTTGTAGCCGTATCAGGCCCCGTGCAGAGGGCCTGAAAAAGCATCCTTGCTGTTTACTATGTTTAAGGAGATTAGTTTCCAAGTGGCAGGGGAATAACCAAGCCCTGCTTTTCCTACATGCCAGTTCCATTGGTCACAATGGAGATGGGAACATTGGGAACAAAAGGCTCCCATCCCCCAACCCATGAACCTTGACTTGAAGGGACACCATCTGATTCCAAGTGACAGCAGCAGTAGCTACCATTGACTGGGAGCCTGTTGTGCCCAGAACTACACTAGACTGTTTCCAGGCATTATGTCTTCCAGTCCTCACCACCATGCTCTATGATCAGCTCCACTCTCCCCACTTTTCAGAGAAGAAAACTGAGGCCCAGAGAGAGGTTTAAAAAAAAAAAACCTGTCTTGTGATAAATGGATAAAGAAGATGTGATATATACAATGGAATACTACTCAGCCATAAAAAAGAATGAAATAATGCCATTTGCAGCAACATAGATGGACCTAGAGATTATCATACTAAGTGAAGTCAGAAAAAGACAAATACCATAGATATCACTTATATGTGGAATCTAAAATATGACACAAATGAACCTATCTACAAAACAGAAACAGACTCACAGACATAGAGAACAGACTTGTGGTTACCAAGAGGGAGGGTGGGGGAGGGATGGATTGGGATTTGGGGTTAGCAGATGCAGACTATTATATGTAGATTGGATAAACAACAAGGTCCTACTGTATAGCACAGGGAACTATATTCAATGCCCTGTGATAAACCATAATGGAAAAGAATATGAAAAAATGTATATATAGGTATATATGTACAACTGAATCACTTTGCTGTACACCAGAAATTAACACAACACTGTAAATCAACTCTACTTCAATTAAAATTTAAAAAAAAAAACCTGTCCTGTGCCTCTGGTTAACAAGACACAGAGCAGGGGACTTCAACCTCGTCTGCTCCTTCCAAAGGCGGAAATGCTCTCCAGGGACACTTTGGTCCACACCATCACTGTCCTTACCAGCAGCACCCTGCAGAGGAAGGAGGGGAGGGAGAAATCTGGATGATTTTCACAGGGAGGATGACCTTTCTGAATCCCAGTTACCTCACCTGTAAAATGGGGATAATGATAGTAATTATTCCTGTATTAGTTTGCAAGGGCTGCACTAACCAAGTACCAGAGACTGGGGAGCTTAAATTCATTCACTCAGAAAATCAAGGTGTCGGCAGGGTTGGTCCCTTCTGAGGGAAGGATGTGTCCCTGGCCTCTCTCCTTCTCTTGGAGATGGCTGTCTTCTCCCTGTGCCTCTTCACATCGCCTTCGTTCTCTCTGCATATCTCTGTGTCCAAATGTCCCCTTTTATAAGGACATCAGTCATATTGGATTAGCACCCACCCATATGACCTCACTTTATCTTGACTGCCTTGGTAAAGACCCTGTCTCCAAATAAGGTCACATTCTGAGGTCCTGGGACTTCAACATATGAATCTGGGGGGAGACACAATTCAACTCAGTACACGACTTCATAAGACTGCTTTATTGATGAATACAAAAAAGAGGCACAGAAACACCTTCCCAAATGTCCATCCCCAAATGCACAGCCAGCATATAATGGTCTAGGATTATGCATTGCCCTTATTTAAATGCCCTTACTCAAATGCCCATACTCATTTCCACTAAGATCAGGAACAAGACAAGGTTGCCCACTCTCACCACTGTTATTCAACATAGTTTTGGAAGTTTTAGCCACAGCAATCAGAGACGAAAAAGAAATAAAAGGAATCCGAATCAGAAAAGAAGAAGTAAATCAGTCACTGTCTGCAGATGACATGATACTATACATAGAGAATCATAAAGATGCTACCAGAAAACTCCTAGAGCTAATCAGTGAATTTGGTAAAGTAGCAGGATACAAAATTAATGCACAGAAATCTCTTGCATTCCTATATACTAATGATGAAAAATCTGAAAGAGAAATCAAGGAAACACTCCCATTTACCACTGCAACAAAAAGAATAAAATACCTAGGAATAAACCTACCTAGGAAGACAAAAGAACTGTATGCAGAAAACTATAAGACACTGATGAATGAAATTAAAGATGATACAAACAGATGGAGAGATATACCATGTTCTTGGATTGGAAGAATTAACATTGTGAAAATGACTATACTACCCAAAGCAATCTACAGATTCAATGAAATCCCTATCCAGCTACCAATGGCATTTTTCATAGACCTAGAACAAAAAATTTCACAATTTGTATGGAAACACAAAAGACCCCAAATAGCCAAAGCAATCTTGAGAAAGAAAAATGGAGCTGGAGGAATCAGGCTCCTTGACTTCAGACTGAACTACAAAGCTACAGTAATCAAGAGAGTATGGTACTGGCACAAAGTATACAAATACAGATCAATGGAACAGGATAGAAAGCCCAGAGATAAACCTACACAAATATGGTCACCGTATCTTTGACAAAGGAGGCAAAGAATATACAAGCAGAAAAGACAGCCTCTTCAATAAGTGGTGCTGGGAAAACTGGACAGCTACATGTAAAAGAATGAAATTAGAACACTCCCTAACACCATACACAAAAAGAAATTCAAAATGGATTAAATACCTAAATGTAAGGTCAGACACTATAGAACTCTTAGAGGAAAACATAGGAAGAACACTCTATGACATAAATCACAGCAAGGTCCTTTTTAACCCACTTCCTAGAGAAATGGAAATTAAAACAATAATAAACAAATGGGACCTAATGAAACTTCAAAGTTTTTGCACAGCAAAGGAAACCATAAACAAGACGAAAAGACAACCCTCAGAATGGGAGAAAATATTTGCAAATGCAGCAACTGACACAGGATTAATCTCCAAAATATACAAGCAGCTCATGCAGCTCAATATCAAAAAAACAAACAACCCAATCGAAAAATGGACAGAAGACCTAAATAGACATTTCTCCAGAGAATATATACAGATTGCCAACAAACACATGAAAGGATGCTCAACATCACTAATCATTAGAGAAATGCAAATCAAAAGTACAATGAGGTATCACCTCACACCAGTCAGAATGGCCATCATCAAAAAGTCTACAAATAATAAATGCTGGAGAGGGTGTGGAGAAAAGGGAACTCTCTTGCACTGTTGGTGGGAATGTAAATTGATACAGCCACTATGGAGAACAGTATGGAGGTTCCTTAAAAAACTACAAATAGAACTACCATATGACCCAGAAATCCCACTCCTGGGCATATACCCTGGAAAACCATCATTCAAAAAGAGTCATGTACCACAGTGCTCATTGCAGCACTATTTACAATAGCCAGGACATGGAAGCAACCTAAGTGTCCATCGACAGATGAATGGATAAAGAAGATGTGGCACATACATACAATGGAATATTAGTCAGCCATATAAAGAAACGAATGAGTTACTTGTAGTGAGGTGGATGGACCTAGAGTCTGTCAAACAGAGCGAAGTAAGTCAGAAAGAGAAAAACAAACACCATATGTTAACACATATATATGGAATCTAAAAAACCAGAAAAAAAAAAGGTTCTGAAGAACCTACAGGCAGGACAGGAATAAAGACACAGATGTAGAGAATGGACTTGAGGACACGGGGAGGGGGAACGGTAAGCTGGGATGGAGTGAGAGAGTGGCATGGACATATATACACTACCAAACGTAAAATAGATAGCTAGTGGGAAGCAGCCGCATAGCACAGGGAGGTCAGCTCAGTGCTTTGTGACCACCTAGAGGGGTGGGATAGGGAGGGTGGGAGGGAGACACAAGAGAGAGGAGACATGACGATATAGGTTTATGTATAGCTGATTCACTTTGTTATAAAGCAGAAACTAACACACCATTGTAAAGCAATTATACTCCAATAAATACGTTAAAAAAAAGAAACAAAATTGAGTTATTTGTAGTGAGGTGGATGGACCTAGAGTCTGTCATACAGAGTGAAGTAAGTCAGAAAGAGAAAAACAAACACCGTATGCTAACACATATATATGGAACCTAAAAAACCAAAATAAAAATGGTTCTGAAGAACCTAGGGGCAGGATAGGAATAAAGACGCAGATGTAGAGAATGGACTTGAGAACACAGGGGGGAAGGGTAAGTTGGCACGAAGTGAGAGAGTGGCATGGACATATATACACTACCAAATGTAAGATAGACAGCTAGTGGGAAGCAGCTGCATAGCACAGGGAGATCAGCTCAATGCTTTGTGACCACCTACAGGGGTGGGATAGGGAGGGTGGGAGAGAGACGCAAGAGGGAGGAGATATGGGGATATACATATATGTATAGCTGATTCACTTTGTTATACAGCAGAAAGTAACACAACAATGTAAAGCAATTACACTCCAGTAAAGATGTTTAAAAAAAAAAATCATCCCTTCCTATAGAGGCGAATTCAGTCACTCTAGGACCAGCACTGGAAACCTGCATTGTAACAAGCTTTCCAGTATTGTTATCACCAGGCAATAGGCAAGTCAAATTGGCTTTCACCCAACCACTGGAAAAGCAATTTTTTTCTCAAAAGTCACATGGCCTGGGCCCTGCCACAGCCCAGCCCTACTGAATCAGAATCTCCCGGGAGGGGCGGACCTGCACGTTTCCATGGGGAAACAGCCACCCAGGTGATTCTGAGATGCACTCTTGGTTAAGAATTACCTGTTAGAGTAGGTTCTCAAACCGTGTAATGTATCAAATCCCCTTGGGCGTGGATTCAAAATGCAGACTTCCAGGCCCTTACCCCCCAAACTCTGATTCTTGGGTCTGTGGTGAGGCCCAATAATCTGCATTTTTAAGTCTCCCAGGTAATCAGGATACAGGGAATCGGGGATCCCTGCCACCCACCTTCCAGAAGTGGGAGTCCATTCCATGCAGGTTGCCTCATGGAAAGCAAGGGCAGCTGGGTCGGGCACTCTGGGAGGCTCAGCTGAGTTCAAGTCCCCCCAGCCCACCCGCCCCCATCCCCCCGCCCTGGAAAAGCATCACACACTCGTACTTAGTAGCATCCTGTACTGGCAGAGCCACTGCACCAAGGCCAACTGCTTGGACTTCAGGCTTGTGTTTTTCTTTCCAGCTTGGTTTCCACACAGTCCTCCCAAATCCATACTCCCCTTTGCTAGCCTAATAGCTAATGTAACACAGAGCCTGTCTTCAACCCAAAAGTACAAACCCGCCAGACTCACTATCTCCCCAAACCTCCTGTGTCTACTTTCTCCACTTTGTCCTAATAATACTAGACGGTTGACCAGCCCAGAAAAAGAAAGCTTTGTTGCATTCATTCGAGTACCCCTTTCCCACCCTAATAAGTTAATGCCTCTATAACACTCAAGCTGTGCTCAGCAGTCTTCTGAGCACGCTGTGTGTACTGATTCAATTGATTCTCAGCCAGGACACCAAAAGGCGGGAGGCACATTTCATAGAGGGGAAAGTGAGGCACAGAAAGGTGCGGTAACTTAGCTAAGACCACAGAGCTAGCTCAGGAGCAGACCCTGGAACTGAACTCAGACCATCTGGTTCCAGAGCCATGCTATCTGTCACCCATTAAATTCCGCCATCCCATAACTGATTGTGATCTAGTCTTCTCATCCATTGTATGAGTCCCTCTCCAGATCTAATGATGGTCTACATGTCTGACCTTGATGTCTATAGGGTGATTCCAACATAGATGGACCAACACAGATCCCACTGGCCAAGAGAAGTGGATTTAGACAGTGGGCTTTTGTTTCCTTGTGTTCAGGTCCCTATTAAGTGATTGGACCCTTCTGCAGATGAAGCCTGGTTTGCCTCCACCCTGGAAAATGCACTTCTCTCCTCCTGCCAACACTTCTTTGAACAAAGTGAACATTCTCCAGCACACTTCCTGCCATTTAGTGCTAAGTGATGCATGTAGGATTTCCCTGCTCTTCTGCTGCCCTAGTATAAAGAATTCCAGGGCTTCCCTGGTGGCGCAGTGGTTGAGAGTCCGCCTGCCAATGCAGGGGACACGGGTTCGTGCCCCGGTCCGGGAAGATCCCACATGCCGCGGAGTGGCTGGGCCCGTGAGCCATGGCCACTGAGCCTGTGCATCCAGAGCCTGTGCTCCGCAACGGGAGAGACCACAACAGTGAGAGGCCCGTAAAAAAAAAAAAAAAAAAGAATTCCCGAATTCAGCCCATTTAAGCATACGAGCCCTATATCTCATGCATCCACTCTGCTGATATTTCCTGAGCTCCTGCTATGTGTCAGACCCTGACACATAGGGAGTCCATGCCCTCCTAGAGCTCACGGTCTACCGAGGGAACCAGATCTGCAACCCAATAAGGACATCTGTATCCCAAGCGTCATGAAAACCACATGTTATGGCATCAGCAAGATTCTGCAGGCTAGATGGCAGTCCCTGTGGCCTCCACCCAGCAAGGGCTCATTCACTGTCACCAAGGAAAGTTGGCAGTTTTTCAGCCACTCTCAGCTGAGCCCAAAGGAAAGGCTTTCTAAAAATGCCTTGGTTGAGTAATGAATAGCAGAATGTCAACTTTGCTGCACTCTTGGTTATTCCAGAGACTTCTCTTCTACCCAAGAATGTATTTCAGTGTTTCTCCGGGTGGTGCATGGCCTCCAGAGTTCTGCGAAGGAAGCAGGTGGGTGGACATGAAGGGTGAATTTAGAATCTGCTCAGTTACTGTAAATCGGAGTGGGATGCTGCCCCGTTCTTCAGTGGGTCCAACAAAGTTGCATTACAGTTCCCAGGAAACCTGGATTCAAGCTGGGGGTCAAGGGACCTTCCCGTGACCATCACCAAGACTAAGGGCACAAAATTACAGAGAGAAATATTCATTCATTCATTCATCCCCCAAATACTTAGGTGGAGCCTACGGTGTGTTAGATCCTGTGCTAGATCCAGAGAGACAGTAAGCAGCAAAAATCAACATGGTCACTGCTTCCACTGAACTTAGAGGAAGCAGAACAGCATAGGGGCGATGAGCACAGATTCTAGAACAAGGGTGCCCGAGTTCTAATCCCAGTTCTATTTACTGGCAGCATGATCTTAGGTAAATCACACCTTCCATGTGGCTCAGAGTCCTCATCTGTAAAATGGGCACAATCATAGTGCCTACCTCATGAGGTCATTGTGTGGATTACATAAACTAATATGAGTACAAATGCTTAGAACAGTGCCAGGCACAGAGAAGGAATTCTAAAAGTGTGAGCTATGATAATGATGCAGATGGCCAAATTGGGAGGAGGACTACTAATTTAACAATGATACACATAAATGTGAACTTGCATCTGTAATCAGAGACACTCTGAGAGTAGAGGGTAAAGGGATTTTATTTGGAGATGTCAGGGAACGTTGCCCTAAGGAAGAGCTATTTGAATGAACAGGTAAAAAAGCTAACTCAGGTTAGACTAGAGAGAATAGTGAACCAGACAGAAGGCGCAGCATGTGCAAAGGTCCTGCGGCAGGAGGGAACATGAAACTTTCCAAGTGCTGAAAGGAGGTCTGCAGGACTGGAAGGCAGAGTGAGGGGAACATAGGTCAAGATGGGGCTGGAGGTGAAGGCAGAGGCCAGAGACAGGCAGCTCAGGTTGAAGATTTCTCTCTAATCCAAGCATCTGCCTCGAGGCAAGTCTAACCCCTCCCCCACACCAGGCAATGCGTTATTTGCCTTTTTAACAACCATCTCCAGAGGAGTTTCACAAACGCCCTTAGCAAAATCCTACTGCTGCCCTGAAAACTAAGTCAAATTTGTCAGCTGTTTTTAAAAAGAGGTTATGACGGAAAGTTAAAGGCATTCTCCTTGATTCACCAATAAGAATTTCCATGGTTGTGTGTGCAGTCAAATGACTTACAAGGCTCCTTGGTTCCCAGAAATATCGGGGAGTTTAAAATAGAACAGTCAACATTTGCTGTTTGGGAGACTTCAGTGTTACACAAAAAGGTGGAAGAGTAAGGGAGGAACATTCACTGAGGGCCAGTGAGCACCAAGCGCTGAGCCAGCAGTGGGCTCCATGCAGGTGTTTCTTAGGTGGTCCTCATACCCATTCTATAAGGTAAAGATCATTACTCTCCCCACTTGTACAGATGACAAAACTGAGTCTCCTTAGGTGGTTTGCCTAAGGCCACTGTTTAGACCAAAAGCCTGAATCTACAGTATTTCTTTCTTTTTTTTTTTTAAGATTTTTTTTGATGACCTTTTTTTTTTTTTTTTTTTTTTCCCATTGCGGAGCACAGGCTCCGGACGCACAGGCTCAGCGGCCATGGCTCACGGGCCCAGCCGCTCCGCGGCATGTGGGATCTTCCCAGACCGGGGCACAAACCCGTGTCCCCTGCATCGGCAGGCAGACTCTCAACCACTGCGCCACCAGGGAAGCCCCTGATGTGGACCATTTTTAAAGTCGTTACTGAATTTGTTACAATATTGCTTCTGTTATATGTTTTGGTTTTTTGGCTGCGAGGCATGTGGGATCTTAGCTCCCCAGCCAGGGATCAAGCCCACACCCCCTGCATTGGATGGCAAAGTCTTAACCACTGGACCGGCCAGGGAAGTCCCTGAATCTACAGTATTTCCACTATCCTTGATTGGTGGTCACAGTGAAGAAGAAAGACAAAGCAATGGTTAAAGGTTAGGTTGTCAGATTAGCTGGTCCACTCTCTTTAGGGTAGCCAACCTTGCTGGTTTGTCTGGGACTATTCCAGTTTTAACATTGAAAGTCCCGCATCCCAGGAAACCCCCTAGACCCAGGCAGACCAGCATGGCTGCTCACCCCACCTCCCAAGCCAAAGCAATCAGGGAAATCCTCCCAAGTCAGGCTCCGGAGCAAATTTTGAGTTGAGTAACATTACTAGGTATGAGGGTGCCTTGTTTAATGGCAGGCTTCCAACATCCCTAAGCCCCTATAAAATTAAAATATATAAAAGCAGGTGAGAATAAAGGGTTTAAAGAGCTGATGGCCTTTAGAGGGACCATGTTTTCGAAACCCAAGAATGGAATCATTTATTCAGTCATCAAATGTCTGTTGAACTGAGTGCCAGGCATGGTTCTATGGGCAAGGAACATGCAGCTATAGTTTCTGTCCTCGTGGAAGTTACAGTCTCATAAGGAAGACATCAAATTAAGCAAACATCTATGGAAACAATATAATTTCAGGGACTGACAGGGGCTTTAAAGAAGATAAAGTAGGTGATGTGAAAGGGAGTGACTAGGGGTAACAAGACCAGACATCTCTGTGGCTGGGATTGTCATGGACGACCTCTTGGGGAGGTGGCATTTGACTTGAGACCTGGACCAAGAAGCCATGTCCGGTATCTGGAGGCCGAGCATTCCAGGCAGAAAGGTGAGCTAGTGCAAAGTCCCTGAGCTAGGAAGGAGCTTGGTGAGTTTAAGATCTATGAGGAAAGATGAGGGAGGCTGAGCTCAAGGCGGGTGAGGAGGCAGCAAGGTGAGGTCAGAGAGAGAGGTGATGCTGAGGGGTTCAGAGATCAATCTAGGTGAATGAGCAACCTCAGGAGGGCACCATAATGGAGTGGTATAATCAATGTCCTTTTTAAAATGAACACTTGGGCTGCTATACGGAGAATGGATTGTGAGGGACTAGAATGGCAGCAAAGAGACTCTGGTTGTAGCTCAAGGGACAAGAGATGGAGACTCGGACCAGGGTGGAAGCAGAGGAGATGAAAGGAAGTGATTGGCTGGAAATGTTATCGTGGAGGTGAGATGTCAGCCCTGGACTGATGAAGGACTGGATGCAGGGAGAAGATAGAGAAGGGAATCGTAAAGGATTTCTCGAGTCCTAACAGCTGTATCAACTTGAGCAACTCATTTAAATCCTCTGAGCCTCAGTTTCTCCAATCTTAAATGAGAATAACCATGCCCCCATTGAGGGTTGCAGGGAAGACCAAATACATGCTTATTAGCACAAGACTCAGCCCAGGCAGCATCTGGGTTTTTTTCATCTGTTTTTCCATTAGTGTGTTTGAAGTTTGGCTGCCACTGGAAAAGAACAACATACAGTTAAAGAAATTTAACTTAATCCAGGAAAACAAAAATGACTCTCCTGCAGTTTGAAGCCATATGGATTTCTTAGTTGGGTGGACTCATCTGAATAGGGTTTGTAGCCAGTGTGTGTCAGTCAGTTGTACTTTTGCCATAGATTGGGTTCAAGATGATTATTTCAGCGCAATAGGCAGCCTTAGGTATTTAAGAGATGTGGTTGATTCATTCCTCAGCCACCAGGATGGAGCAAGGGAGGAATCTCTCCCAATAATGACTGTTTGCATAGCTCTCAGAAGACAAAGCCCAACAAAAGATCTCCTTGGCCTTACTTCTTCCCTCCCTCACACATAATCTTTAATCATCCTTAGAGCCAAACATTTGGGGTGACACATTCACCAAGTGTTATTACAGAAAAACTATTTTATTTCCACATCCCAGAAGTATACTTAGAAAGGGAGAAAAATCTCTAAATCGTCACTGGGGGCATCAAGCCCTTAGGAGACTGGGTTCTAATTTGGAGTTTTATACAATATTGCTTGTTCCTTCTTTCCTTTTATTGGTTTATCCTTATTTTTTATTTTATTTATTTTTTTTTTTGCAGTACGCGGGCCTCTCACTGCTGGGGCCTCTCCCATTGCGGAGCACAGGCTCCGGACGCGCAGGCTCAGCGGCCATGGCTCACGGGCCCAGCCGCTCCGCGGCATGTGGGATCTTCCCGGACCCGGGCACGAACCCGTGTCCCCTGCATCAGCAGGCGGACGCTCAACCACTGCGCCACCAGGGAAGCCCCTTATTATTATTTTTAATGACTGGGGGTTTCTAGTATCTGTGGGTAATTGAGATTTGATTCGTCATCCTTCCTCCAAGACTTAAGGCTTGCAATGAGAAGTATTAAAAGTCTAAAAATGCTTTAAAAACAAAAACTATACGGGAGATAACTGAGGACAAACTGGGCTGTAATGTAAGTGGTCCTCCCTCTGTCAATGTGGACTAGCTTCAAAGATTCTCTTTTTTTGTTCACTTGTTTGTTTAAACCATGTTGCCTTGAGGAGGAGGAGGAAGAGGAAGGGGAAGAGAAAGAAGAGAAGGGGAGGGGGAGGGGAGGGGGAGGGGAGGGGAGGGGGGGAAGAGGAAGAGGAAGGAGAAGGAGGGGAAGGGGAAGAAGAAGGGGGGAGGAGGAAGGAAGGAGGAGAAAGGGAAGAAGGGGGAAAATCGCAGGCAGACAAGAAGGTAGGTAGTAAGAACTGATGGCACAGAGAGTGAGCATATTTTCTGAATCCCAAACTGGAGTGTGTTAAACACCCAGCAGTAGCTAATACAGAACATTCAATACATACTCTTTGTTAAGCATTGTTTCGAAACATCATCTCGTTGAATCACCACAAACACCCTCTGAGATAGGAATCATTATTCACCCCATTTTTCAGATGACAAGACTGATACCCAAGTCACACAGCTAAGGAGTGGTAAAGCAGAACTCCAGAGAATAGTAAATTATACTGCTTCTACACATAAGGATTTACTCATGAGAGAGACTTGGCAAAATATTTGGGATTTTCCTGGTGGATCCTCCTTGATGAATCTTTAGGAGACAGGATGTCACATGAAAAGAACTTGAGCATGGAAGCAGAAAGACTTAACCCTAATCTGTTACCAATTTGTTAAGGGACTAAAGAAAGACAGATGACATCCACATGCTCTAGTTATTCCACTTAGGTTCTATGATAATGTTTACTGTATTTTTATGATAAATTTAAGAGACATTTACTATAGAAAATTATAAAACTATGAACAAGTATTAGAAAATAAAATGTATCTATAATATCTCCACCGTGGGACTTCCGTGGTGGCACAGTGGTTAAGAATCCACCCGCAAATGCAGGGGACACGGGCTCGAGCCCTGGTCTGGGAAAATCCCACATGCCGCGGAGCAACTAAGCCCGTGTACCACAACTCCTGAGCCTGCACTCTAGAGACTGCAAGCCACAACTACTGAGCCCGTGTGCCACAGCTACTGAAGCCCGCACGCCTAGAGCCCGTGCTCCGCAACAGGGAATCCACCGCAATGAGAAGCCCGCACACCGCAAAGAAGACTAGCGCCAGCTTGCAGCAACTAGAGAAAGCCTGAGCAGCAGCGAAGACCCAACGCAGCCAAAAATAAATAAATAAATATAATATCTCCATCCAAAGATTAAATTTAACATTTTGTTATACATCGGTATATCTCTATCCATATCTCTATCCATTTCACAAGTAGGATCATATTATTCATGCAATTTTGTAACCATGCTTTTTAAAAACTTCCCACAACATCATAGACATGTTTCCATGTCAACAATTACTCTGCATCATCATGATTCGGTGTCTTAATATTTTGTTTATCTAGCATCCCCTTTGTTGGACATTTAGCTTGACACCTCCAAGCTGATTTCCTTGGGGTTAATTCCTAGAAGTTATTTCTCCTTTTGAGAAGAAGATGCTAACCTCTATCCCTGCATAGACACGTAGGGACAAATGAGAAAATAAATGTCAAGAAAAATATCGTGTGTGGCTGTACCCAGCCACAGAGAGGGCAGATCTGACCCCCATGTCATTGCCTATCCTATTTGAGCATTTCACAAGGTGAGAATCATCTGGCAGCATAAACTGAGGTGGGGGTAGGAGGTGTGAAGCAAGGACATTTTGACTGCGCTACCCCAAAAGGAAAGCAGCAGGAAGAAAAGAGGACTCATTATCCTTTCAGAATTTTTCTTTTGTCTAATTTTCCCCTCTTGACAGGGAAGATTTAAGCTCTGGATACAGAAGAAATTTGTGCTGTCAAGAGCTGCTCTTGTTCTAGTTACAACACATGCAGCTAGTTCTACTATCTCCTGCTCGCTCGCCACTACCGACGATCCAGCTGAGGGAAAAAAAAACAGAGAGGACCTACTTTCCTCCCCAGAGTGTAAAGAGCAAAGCCAAACTGGGTCATTTCTCAATGAATTCTCATTTCAAACCTGGAACAAGAGAAGCAAAGGAAGTGATCACCTACTGCGAGCTGACTGCACGCTGAGTAGTCCTAGGTCATCTGGTCAACCTGCTTATTCTACACATGAAGAAAATAAGACCTAAGATGTTCTTCAACCCACCAGAAACAACACAACTGCTAAGGAGCAGACCCATCTCAGGGCCCAGGGATGCTAACTTCCAACCCAGAGCAGTCTGGGACCTCTGATCCTAAGGACCACTGTTTCCTTCCCCTACACTATGAAACATTTCCATGACTCTTAGACTTGTACCTGGCAGACTACACACACACACACACACACACACACACACACACACACACACACTCACTCCTAACCAGAAATTAGAATGACTGCTCAAAGCTTTAGATTTGTCAATAATTCCTGGATAGTGCCTGCTGAGCCTGGCACAAAAGGCTGACTTCTTTTAAGGTTACTTTTCCTTTTGAAGATTCCAGCACCTCACACATAGACCAGAAACGTCTGTTGAAAGACCTGAAGGGTTTAATGAGTTGAATAACAGAATCAGTCAATAAATAATAGGAGAAATAAATTATTAAATGAATGAGTGAATGTATTTAATTGAATAATTAATTCATGTCTGACTGTTCTACTCAGTGAAATCCACACATATTTGACCAATTAAATCTCATGACCTCCATCCACTGTGGAGTTCTCTTTAAAGTCCAAAGCTCACCTTACAACAGAGATTCCTTTCTAGACTCCTAGACCCATAAAGCTCTTTTTAAAAGATGCTCTTAAGTCCATAAGCCATTTTCAACGGCTCAAAAAGCTTATTAGAAATTGCATACTCTAGAGACTCCTGGATTTGCTTTGGGTTACGTAAATGCTTGCCCTCCTTATCATGCTGATCAGAAGTTCTGATGATCCCATCTGATTTTGAGTTATGCCAAATGAAAAAAAAAATCAAAGAAATTGCTTGTTACTTCATCACCCCACTTTGTTTGAGAGATGCCATTTATCAAAACAACAGTATTTGTGTGGGGAAAACAAATAAAAAATGAGTGATTTTGCATGCAGATGGTAGAGACGTGCTACCTCAAAGCTGAGCCTTCCGAATCCATCTCAAGAAATTCTTGGTGTGGGGGGATGGTGCCTGGGATGATATCCTTCAGAGAGCCTTGCAAGTTTTGGTGATAAGCTCAGCTAACCACTCAGCATGGACGCTGGACACTGAAAATAACATGAGTCTTGGCATCTGCTGGACAGAATTGGAATCCCACTTCCAGATGGTGAGAACCCATGCAGGTTTCTCAGCTTCTCTGAGTTCCCGGGTCCCTCTACACAAAGGAACATTAATAACTTCCACCTTCCAGAGAGGTGGTGATGGTCCAATGAGGTAATGCATTTTAAATGCTCGACATAAGGTCTGGGACATGGTAACTTCTCAGTGCATTTTAGCTATTTTATTATTAAACATTATTAGTAGTATTAAACCCATAGGGTTGTGTGAGCCTCAAGAGAGATAAAGGGGGTAAAGTATCTAGCACAGGTCCTGGCACTTAGGAGGTACTCAATATATGTTTATTTCTTGTCACTTTTTCTAGATCTCCCTATTGGGGATCTTCTGCATTTTACTCTTTTTCTGAAGAGCAGAACCATTATGCAGTAAACATCCAGGCACCCTCCAGAAAGCCACTACCACAAAGCTAATTCCCATGCCCTGGGCAAGCGGACAGACTGCAAAGTTCTCTCTGTTGCAAGAGAGAGAAGCTTCTCCCTAAGCAAGTTTCTTGAAAATAAAAGCTGCACATCTGCCACAAATTGGAGCTGGATAAGTCCCAACATTGGAAGCCACAGCTGGAGGCTCTGGGCCTGGTCCCACAGGCTGCAAGAAGTTTTTCTGATTTTCCCCACAATGGATAAGGTGCCCTGGACTGATGGTCTGGGTGATGGAGGCACAGGCAGCTTGCTGGCCCGTGGCAGGGAATGAGCTGGCTCCCTTCTTCCCACTATGGACAGAAGGGGCAGAGAAGGATTGAAAAAAGCTCTGAGGAAATTGCCAGAGTACGTCTCGAAACACTGGCCCCAGAGACATTAAATCAAGGCAAGCATGAAGAGCTGGGAGTTGGGGGGATCCTCATGGATTAAACTTGTAGCCCTCCTCGGTTTATCTTTGGAGAAAATACCCAGCCAGACCCACTGGAGAGAGAACATGCACCCGCCATCATCTTCAACATTAATACCGGCTTGGGGTTTTTTTTCTGGACACAGTAGTATGTGAGGATTCTATGGGTATAGAATGTACAGGGTATAATGGGAACCCAGAGCAAGAGAGGCTAATCTACCCTAGAGGTTCCAGGGAGACATCTTGGAAGAAATGATGCTGTAACTGGAGCATGAAGGAGTGGCAATTAGCCAGGTGAAGTAGGGGTGTGTGTTTTAGGCAGAGGAAATGGTGCTATCAAAGACTTAAAGGTAGAAGAAGGACTGAAATGTCTAAGGAACTGAAAGAAGTTCGTGATGGCTGGATTTAAAAGTGTGGAGGAAGGGGGAAGTGAAAAGAAGTCAAAACAGACCAGAGCCAGATCATACAGGGTGTTGTAGGCTATGGAAAGGAGTTTAACTTTCCTTGTTAGAGCAATGGGGAGCCATGGAGGGCTTTAGGCAGGAGGAGGCTCAGTTAAATCCCCTTTTATGAAGTGTGCCCTGGCTGCTTCATAGGGAATATTGGTTCTCTCAATAACTTGCTGTGTGATTATAGGTTATTCCCACCTTCTCTGAGCTCTTTTCTGGAAGATGAGGAAAGAGGATTGATGATATGAAATCACAGCAAGAATCCATCCTGGCTCCCCCCGCCATTGCAGGCCCAAGAAATGCTGTGTGTCACATAGCCCTCAAACCATCTGGAAACTCTACCCTCTGGGAGTCTGGATCCCATATCCAGAATGCCTCTCACACTTAGAAGCAGCTCAAAAATCATTGGTCAAACCAACAAGGACCTACTATGTAGCACAGGGGACTATACTCATAACCCTGTAATAACCTATAATGGAAAAGAATCTTAAAAAGAATATATATATCTGAATCACTCTGCAGTATAACTGAAACTAACACAACATTGTAAATCAACTACATTTCAATAAAAATGGTGTAAAAAATCCTTTGCCAGCCCAGTAGGATCTGAATCTAGGTTCAGAAAATACAGCCTCCCTCAAAAAGGGTCGCTTCTATTGCTCAAACACACTGTGATTCTCCATTCATCTTGGATGCAGCAAGGCTTTGTACAATACACAGCCACAGAGGAAAACTTGCCTCTTCCCAGGAAAGAGGAGGGGGGAGCAGGTATCTGTCTTGCATCAGCATCACCTCTAGACCACAGCTTCTTGCTGCTGTCTGATTAATATGCTATTGCACTTGGAGAAAATTAATGGGTTTTGATGGTTATTTGGAGCTTGCCTCCTCAATTCCACTGAGAGAGTTACAAATTTAAACAAACATTGACAGAGAATAAATCTGTGCTCTGCACACTTGTCAGAAGGTCTGACTTAATAGGCCTGATGGTCTTGAAATTCGGATTGAATTCATAAGAGTGACGTGGCTGGCTTATCAGGGAAGACAAGCCGCAGCTGGGGAAATGACCAGACCCTTCCTTTCCAGGCACCTCGTGGCCTCTTCCAGGGGGCGCAGCCACACAAAAGTTCCCCAGTCACTCTATCCCATTATCTGGCTTTATTTTCTTCACAGGACTTATCTGGGTCTAAAATTACCTAGCTTGCATCTTTGTTTACTGATTTATCATCTGTAGACGGAAGCCCTGCAGGAGATTTACTGCTCACCATTGTCCCCCCCGCATTTTCAAAGGAGCTCGGCACATAGTAGACACTCAATAAATATTTGTTGAGTGAACAAATAAGCGAACAGACTTTCATTAGTCATGTCATATCCATGGACCATCTATATTATTTAAGCTGAGACAGTATGGTGTAATGGTGAGTGGTAGAGGAACTGGAGGCAGAATGCACTGAAATCCTTGCTCTGCCATTAACCCTGTCCCTGGGCAAACTACTTATCTGGCTGCACCTGTAAAATGGGTTAATCACCCACTTTCACAATGAGCATTCAATGAGATGACATGTAAGGTACTTAGAACAGCACCTACCAAGTAGCCAATCCAAGTTCACTATTATAAACTTCTTTGTATACTGACTCACAATTTTGACTTAAGTACATTTGTAAGACTTCACATTTCTCCCACTAATAATAACAAACATGTGGAATCTCAATCACAACCCTGAGGTAGGTACTATTATTATCTCCATCCTACAGATGAGGAAACTGAGGCACAAGGAACTAGCATGAGGTCACAGAGCTAGAAACTGCAGAGCAGGGATTCAAACAGGCAGAATCTATGTGCTTAACTACCAACTGGTGTGCCCCGTGGAATACTCACACGGCTTTTTAAACAGAGACTGTAAGTATCAATGTAAATATTCATTTTTATTTGACTCTTTATGGTGGAAAAAATTAAACATGCCAAAAGTGGAGAGAATGCTATTTTTAAAAGGTTTTAAGTGATCATGAGGCTACCACCATAGAATCAGCCTGAGAAACACCAGTGGGTCATTCATCACATGCTGGGAAATTGCAGAGCTTCATTTAATCCTCCCAACATCATAACAAGGACCCCGTTCACCTCCGGACCTTCATATAAACATACTGTTGCCTCCACCTGGAATCCTCCTGTAACCCTTCCTCTGCCTCATCTTGCTTACTTTCAGGTTCCAGCCCCATAGCTTCCTGGGGACACCTTCCCTTTCAGTCTTCTCCTTGCATTGAAACCACAGACCTTATATTGAAGTCATTGGTCCAATACCCCTAGTCCCTGAGGTCTATATCTTTTCCATTCACTCCCATACAGCCACCGCCTACGTCAGTGCTGGCACTTAATAGACGCTCAGTAAACGTATGTTGTGTTAAAGTCATCATTTTAACCAAGGTTCAGAGAGGTTCAGTAATGTGCCCAAGGTCAGACAGCCAGTAGACAGCAGGACTGGGATTCCAACCGTGTCTTTCTGGATCCAAGTTCTTCCTGCCGCCCAGATATCCACAGTGCCACGTGGGTTTGACTGTTGCTTGTCAGACATCAGGAACTAAATTACGCTTCCTCTAGGACCCCTGCCTTCAACAGGATTTTCAGAGTCCGCCTCATGAAACAGATCACAGGTTGAGTCTGCAAAATCCCTGTGGGTCATTTTCCAAGCAAAATTTAAATAGGGCCCTTTCTACTAGCTTGGGGACCATCAACACCTATTTCTTTGGCCAGACTAAGTTCTGGAGCATGATACAAAAAGAATAAAATATTTTATATTCTAGGAGGAGACACACTAGGTAAACACGTAAGGATGGGGGAGTGAAGGCACAAGGAAGTGAAGCAGAGATGCAAGCTATGTGCTGCTGAATCGCAGAGGGACAGAGGTGGGTTCCACTGAGAGGGAGGCCAAGGGGGCTTCCTGAAGAAGAGAGATTTGAGGCTGGGCCTTGGAGAATCAATCAGTGAAATTTCAATAAGCCTAAGCTAATAAGGCATTCTTAGCAGAGAGAACAGCAGAAGCCCTGAATTGTAATATGCATGGCCCTGGACCATGGAGCACCTGTTCAAGGAGGGATGTGAGGCTGTTGGGACAGTGAGTTAAGCCTGTGGAAGGCCAAGGAGTTTGAACTTCCTGATGCAAAAAGAGAGATGTCAACTTTGGGGGCTCAGAGAAACAGACACATCTTGAAGTCCAATACAGGAGTCATAGAGCAACCACAGAAGTCCCCATGATAAGGAGTGGGTAGCTGTTTACCAAGGCCATTTCTTTTTCCTCCTGGGTGCACAGCTAGACAACATCTCCCAGGCTCCCTTGCAATTGGATGTGGCCATGTGACTGAGTTCTGGCCAACAGACTACGGATGCAACTGATGGACTCACTTCTGGGTCAGACCCAGTAAATCCTCCCAAGGCATCTTCCATTCCTTTGCCTACATCACCCTCCACCCCCTAATGTCTAGATAATGATGCCCAGGCCAACAATGAAAGCCATATGATGACGCTGGAACTTCCTCCATCATCCTGGGTCCTTGAGTGACTGCATGGAGTACAGCATCCCATCCCAACCTCCAGTCCCCAGCTGCTGTCCAGGAACACATAACTGGACTAAACTAAACTAAATTTCTGTTTTATTAAGCCCCGAGATCCTGGGGTTCGTCTGTTCTGGAAGTTAGTATTACCTTAACCAATATACCCCTTGAGTTAGTTTATTCCATAAATATTCTTTGAACATCAACTATGTGCCAGGGATGCTTCTAGGCATTAGTGATTACAGTGGTGAACAAGGAGAAGGGCACTGCTCTTATGCAACTTTAGTGGGAAGAGACAGACGGCAAATAAGTAAGCAAATAAGATCACGTTAGACCAGGGACTTCCCTGGTGGTCCAGTGGGTAGGGCCCTGCACTACCAATGCAGGGGGCCTGGGTTCGATCCCTGGTCGGGGAACTGGATCACTCATGCATGCCGCAACTAAGAAGTCTGCAACTAAGAATTCCACATGCTGCAACTATGAAGTTCGCATCCTGCAACTAAAAGATCCCACATGCCGCAGCTAAAGGATCCCACATGCCACAATGAAGATCCCGCGTGCCAAACTAAGACCGGGCACAGCCAAAATACATACATACATACATATATACAATTTAAAAAAAAGATCACATTAGACCATGATAAGAGCTATAAAGGAAATAAAACAAGATGATGTAACTAGAGAGCAGGGAACTTACCCTAAATAGGGCAGTCACTTCCCTCTGCTTTTTTTATTTTTGAAACATAAAACCCTGTTTCAGGACCCACAAGCATTCTAGACACTACAGGGACAGAGAACTGCCAAAAGCGGGTGGCTCTTGATCCCCTTCCTCAAAAAATTGAGCATCCAACTCAGTGGAAGTCAAATGATCTTGTCTTGGGAAGACTTTGATGAGAACAACTAAGGCATTCATCACAGAGCCTGGTCAGATGTTTGCAGAGAGTCTATGCTTGGGGAGTTTGGCTCGGCTATATGTTGTCCTATAAATTGCCATTGTATTTCCCATTAATTACAGCCAAAGCAAATCTGCCATTTCATTAATCCTAATAGCAGCCCCCAAAGGAACAGATTCTGTCAACAAGCAGAAAGCAATCACAAGCATGGTATGAAAACTTTGCCAAGTAGCAAGTAAGAGCCCCTTCTACATGCTAGTCAATATGAACACGGTTACAGGGTGAGGTGGATGTGAGGACTAGCCAAGACTTCTAGTTTTCTCTATGGCCTGTGTTCAAACTGTGTTCTGTAAGCCTTCTACTCAGCATATCATGGAAGAGCTTAGTAGTCATACCAGTTATTAAAATACAGAAATGCTTCCATACTTATGAGTAATAGCCACTGCCCCAAGAACCCTAAATATCCACCTGATTATCCAGACACTACAGTCCTTCTCTCAAAGTCCCCTAGACCTTCTACCAATCCAGAAACCAAAAGCTCAAGCCAGGCATGAGAAAGCGCTCCAACATCTTGTTGATTGGCTGGTGCTTATGTCATGTAAATATTCTTGATATTACCCCAGCACCTACATCAGAATTCCTGGGGAGTTTGTTCAAATTGCAGATTCCTGAGCCCCACCAAACACATACTGAATTGCAATCTGTGGAGGTGAAGCCCAGCAACTGGTATTTTATCAAGCTTCCTCAACCAGAGTCATGCACTCTAAAATTTGAGAACTGCTAGTCTGGGTACCGCATTGACGTTTTGCCAAAATGAGGAGAAACCGGGTTCTGCATTCATTTGATCTGATCAGTGATTTTGAAACTTGATCAGAGCCTTCCTTAAAACAAATTCTACATTGAGATTTCAAAACACAAAATAAATCAGAGCAGAGCTGCATAAAGCCCCTTGCTTGCAAGCCCAAGCTGCGAGGGTAGAGCATGCACCACAGAAGCCATGCTGGTTCTGACAGGGAACAGAACAGCCAAAGAGAGGACAGGGTATGACGATGGATGGGGGAGGAGCCGGCAGGTTGCAAAAGCCTGATAATGGCAGAGCAGAAAGCCAGGGATAGGCCAAGAGCCCAGGGTCTTAAATTTGGATCAGCCATGATGGAGAACTGGAGTGCAAGGCACAAAGGGAGATCAGGTGTGGGACAGAGAGAGGTAAACAGAACAGGTTGGCCAAATAAGCAGGCTCCATTTGCCCAGGGAGGAAATGGTGAGGAAAGGGAACTTCTTTGGGGGGCCCTGCACTGCTCCTGTGGACAGCTACACAGCTCTGATAAAGTACCACCATCAAGACAGCACACCTAGCTGTAAGCTGTTGGGAAGAGAGGATGTGTGTTTGCTCAAAGCTGCATCCTGGGCACCTAGCCCAGTACGTGCATAGAGTCTGCCCTCAATAACACAGTATTTGTTGGATGATGGGTGGGTGGATGGATGGATGGATGGATGGACAGATGGATGCGTGGATGGATGGATGGATGGATGGGTAAATGAAGGGC
The DNA here is from genome assembly GCF_025265405.1 of Mesoplodon densirostris. Classification (NCBI taxonomy): domain Eukaryota; kingdom Metazoa; phylum Chordata; class Mammalia; order Artiodactyla; family Ziphiidae; genus Mesoplodon; species Mesoplodon densirostris. The sequence continues at coordinate 56,283,583 of NC_082676.1, forward strand.
TTTGTATCTGCAACAGGACCCCTGTTACTCACCTCTGAAGGTCGGGGGTCACTGGCGCCAACTCTTGTTCCCCACTCCAAGTGCCAGAAAAGTCAGGTTTGCTCTAGACAAAAAAGACTTGCTCTAAAGAAAAACTCTCAGTAGGGAGCCTTAAGACAACGTTTGCTTATGAGTCTTTAAAAATCGTATGTTTATTATTCAATTGCACCAAAAATCTACCTAAGAGTCCTCAGACCTTAGGGTGATAAGAAGGAAAAGAAGCTTTCCTTTACTGAGTGACTCTTCAATAGTTTTAATTCAAAAATTCTATTGGGATGTTTTATACATCAGATACTGCGTAAGGCACTGGTGATCAACCGGGGAAAAAATAGGCCAGAGTCCTCTCTCTTGAAGTTGGTATTCTAATGAAGGAGTCAGGCCATAAACATGAAAACATGCAAATGAATGAGATCATTTGGAATGTGATCAATGTTATTAAAAAATTTAAATAGGGATATGCAAAAGAAAGAGACTAACAGGGCAGGAAGCTTTTCAGAAGAGGAGACCCCTTGTAGAAATGGCATTTGAGCTGAAATCGGAATGACAAGAAGACGGTCATGAAAACATTAGAGAGAATAGCACACCAGACAGCAGGGGTGACGACCAGTGCAAAGGCCTGGGGTGTCATGTGTTTGAGGAATAGAAAGGAGGCCAGCATGATTGGAACTGAGCCATAAAGGCAGAGGCAGATGAGCAAGAAAAGGAAGCAGAGATCAGATCAAGCACAGTGCGGGCTGTGCAGGTAGGTGGTTTGACGATCTGATTTGGTTGAAGGACAATTATGACTGCTGTGTGGCAAACGGACGGCAAAAGGAGCCAGAGCAGAATCAGGAAACCAGGTAGGAGGCGATGGCAGTCCACCAGCAGAGAGATGACAGGGACCAAGATGGTGCCGAGAAGCAGAGAGAGAGTCAGGACACATTAGGGAGGTGGAATTGACAGGACTCAAAAGAGAAAGGAACTTAAGGAATGATGAGGAATGGCTTCTCATCCCCACTTTTCAGATAAGGAAACTGAGGTCCAGGTCACACAGCCGAAAACTATCAGGACCAGGATCTGAAACCAGGTCTCTGTGGCTCCAGAGCCCCCATGTTCTTTCCAATCGTCGTTCTTTTTTTTGTTTTTGTTTTTTGGTACGCGGGCCTCTCACTGTTGTGGCCTCTCCCGTTGCGGAGCACAGGCTCCGGACGCGCAGGCTCAGCGGCCATGGCTCACGGGCCCAGCCGCTCCGCGGCACGTGGGATCTTCCTGGACCGGGGCACGAACCCGTGTCCCCTGCATCGGCAGGCGGACTCTCAACCACTGTGCCACCAGGGAAGCCCCCAACTGTCCTTCTTTATTTGGAGTTTTTGTTCTTGTGGTCATTGCCAGAGAACAGGTGTGTGGGGTTTGTGCATTCCCTGTACGCCAACTGTTCCTCATTTGGGGAGGAAAAACAAACCCCGCACTAGTTAATGCCACTCTGCTTATTGATTTAGGCAAATGCCTGGTAGCTCCTATTCATCTTCCAAAGTGTAATGTAATAAGGGTCTGGATTACGCTGTAGCTTTCTCTGGGCTCTGAATATGCCAACCTCCTTAATCTCACAGTGTCCTCTAAGAGGTATAGAAATAAACAAACTCATGGCATTGACACGTTGGCCCGGCATGTCTTTTTCCATATATGGAAGCTGGAGGTAGACGCATGGAAAGAGCTGGAGACAGAGGCTCTCAAATAGCTTTATGACCCTGTGCAAGTCACTTGGCCTCTCTGAGCCTTCAAGTTACTCCCCTGAAAAAATGGGATAATATCCCTGACCTTTATCCCTATGTCATTTGTGAACTGAAACGTGTAATGTTAGGATGAATATTATGAATTGTTTAGTATTAAATGAGGGAATGAGGTAGGGTCGGCTGCTGAGTGATTAAATAAATATTTATTGGGCCTCTACTCTATGCCAGACACTAGTAATTCAGTGGTCGGTCGAGTAGACATGACAGGTGGTCTCTGACTCTGTGAAGCTTATAGTCTAGTTGGGGAGAGAATTAACAAATGATCACCTCTGCAAATATGCAATGTCACTGTTAGGACATATGTTTAAAGAAACATGCAAGGTGATAGTAAAGCTCAGAGAGGGTGTCCCAGGAAAAATGACTGAGCTGAATTCATTTCAATGCAAGGATGCACTGAAATGAACTATGAGATGGGCAATATGGAGAAGGATGAAAGCACGACAGTCAGTTGGAAGAGCATGTGCAAAGGTCCTGTGGCAAGAAGGAATATGTGGCACATTGGAAGACATGAAAAAAGCCAGGGGTAGCTGGCACAGAGTGAACAAGAATGAGAGGACTACAAGATAAGGCTAGAGTGAGGGCAGGGGCTTCCTTGCATAGGACCTTGTAGATCACAATGCGTTATCCTAGGTGCTCTGAAGGAAATGGAAGAAAGGGACAGAGATGAAGAAGAGAAGGCAAATTGCAAATGATTAAACAGACTAGTGTATTACAATGTGGAAGTTTTAATAAGGAGTTGGAATAAGGATGGTGTAGGAGCACAAAGAAGGGGTCTCTGATCCAACTGCAAGTATAATGGGGGTAGAATGAGGAGGAAGGCTGAAAGTGGCTGACACCTGAGGTCTTAATTGGAGGCTATTTGGAAGTTAGAGAGACAGTTGAGGCAGGAAAGGGCATTCAGGTAGACAGAACCACGTAGGCAAAATACAGCATCGCAGGATACATGAAGGAACCTGCATGTAGTTCATTAGGATGAGGATCGAGGGGCCACAGGAGCAAAGAAAGAAACTGGCGATGTAGTCAGGGCCCAGATTTTGAATGACCATTGATATTTATGAAGGACTCTACTATATGAGGAAGTTCAGTTTGGCGGAATGTTTAAGACATTTGAGAGAAGTCAGCGAAAAAAACAGACATACGTGCCTACAAAGATCTAGGGTCAAGATAGAGAAAGGCTGGAAGTGAAAAGACCCGTTAGGAGGTTACTTCTGGAGTCCAGGCAAGATACAGGGCATGGAACCATGGGGATAACAGTGTGGATGAGAGGAGACGCTGGCCAGCAGAGACCCCGGGGTTTGAGCTCTTGGCTTGATTCTTTGCCCAGTCTCCTATGAGAAGAGTTTATCTCTGCCCCGCTCTCTCACCAGCATTCCGCCCAGAACCTTAGCTTTCAAGGCTCTCTAAGCTACCACTTGCCTCCTCCCTTGCTGCTGCCCACCCCCCAATCTTGGTCAGATGCTCTGCAAAACCAACACTGTTGATGCCTGTTATGTAACACTGTTGTTTCTATCTTATGAGAACTAAGGGGGAAAAAAGTCTGCCTGACAAGTGATTTTGTATGTAAAAAACAATCTGCCAGAGGCTTGGGAAAATGTACCTGAAGTTCCTGTACACAGGGCAGGCACACCTGCTTGCCTGATGACGACTCTAGCTTCAGACAGCCTGGAAGCAGAACACAATTACACCTGAGAGGCAAAAAGTCCCTTTCCCATTTCAGGGCCTCAGACCAACATTTCGAAGTTTAATATGTATGTATGTATGTATGTATGTATGTATGTATGTATATATGTGTGTGTGTTGTGTGTTTCATTTTTCTCTACTTTCCTTTTTTAAAAAAAATTGTACTGAGGAAAACGTTTGACTTCTCAACTGCAGAGTGAAAGTAGTAACAGTGGCTGGTGAGAATAAAATGAAATAATGCAAATAAATAAGGTCTTACATGATACCTTGCATATAGTAGGCATTCATTAAAGGGGTTTTTGAGCTGCCTTTTTTTTAATTTATTTATTTTAATGTATTTATTTTTGGCTGTGTTGGGTCTTCGTTGCTCCGCGCGGGTTTTCTCTAGCTGCGGCGAGAGGGGGCTACTCTTCGTTGTGGTGCGCGGGCTTCTTAGTGCGGTGGCTTCTCTTGTTGCCGAGCGCGGGCTCTAGGTGGGCGGGCTTCAGTAGTTGTGGCACATGGGCTCAGAAGTTGTGGCTCATGGGCTCTAGAGCGCAGACTCCATAGTTGTGACACGTGGGCTCAGTAGTTGTGGTTTGAGCTGCCTTTTAGTGAGTGCTTACTCTGTTGCCAGGCTCTGTGCTAACTGCTTTCCCTGCATTTTAGCATTTAATACAGGTGCTCTCGGTGGTTCTGAATTGTCTTTGGCAGCTGGGGCATTTTTCTCCTAATTCCAGGAAGCTGATTGTGCCGCACCATCAACCATCTCCCCAGAACCCCCTAACCATGACTTTCAGAAGACATAATTTTAAGTCTTTTTAAAAATCATCCCCATTGGTTATAATTTACATGCAATTAAATGCACCCACCTTAATTGTACATTTTGATGGCTTTTGACAAATGGATATACCAGTTTACCCACTAAGATATAGAACATTTCTATCACCCTCAAGAGTCCCCTTGGGGGATGTCCCTGGTGGCACAGTGGTTAAGAATCCACCTGCCAATGCAGGGGACACGAGTTCGAGCCCTGGTCCAGGAAGATCCCCACATGCCACGGAGCAACTAAGCCCATACACCACAACTACTGAGCCTGCACTCTAGAGCCTGCGAGCCACAACTACTGAACCTGTGTGCCATAACTACTGAAACCTGTGTGCCTAGAGCCCATGCTCTACAAGAAGAGAAGCCACTGCAATGAGAAGCCCGTGTACCGCAATGAAGAGTAGCCCCTGCTCGCCGCAACTAGAGAAAGCCCACACGCAGCAACAAAGACCCAATTTAGCCAAAAAACAACAAAAAGAGTCCCCTTGGGTTCCATCTTAATAAATCCCCCACTCCTTAGCCACAGAAAAACACTTATTTGCCTTCAGTCACTACAGATTTGATTTTTCAATCCTAGATTTCATATAAAAGTATATATTATGTACTCGTTTATGTCTGCCTTTTTCCTCTCAGCATAATTTTTTTGAATTTATCCATATTAATGCACATAGCAGTAATTTATTCATTTTTCTTATTATGTAACATCCCACAAGTAGTTTCCTTATTTACTGGTAGATGGACTTTCGGCTTGTTTCCAGCTTAGAGTTATTTTCAATAAAGCTGCTGCAAATATTAGTATACAAGATTTTGCATGGACATGTTTACATGAATCTTGAATAAATACCAAGGCGTAACACTGATAAGTCATACAGTAAATGCAGACTTAACTTTATTTTAAAACGACCAAAATCTTTTCTGTTGTACCACTTTATACCCTCAATGTATGAGAATTCTACTTGCTCCACTTTTTCACCATCACTTGATATTGTCACAATTTAATTTAGCCATTCTAATGGTGATATCTATCTTATTAGAGTTTTGGTTTGCCTTTCCCTGATAACTAATGATGTCGGGCATCTTTTCATGTGCTTATCAATCATTTGTATATTCATTTGTGAATTGTCTGTTCGAGTCTTTGCCCTTTTAAATATGATAATATTATCAACAAATCCAAGATCTTTATGGTAGAAGTTATTAAAACTGAGACTTACAGGAAGAAATAATCAACCTTAGGATAACACAGTCCAAGGAAATATTCCCCTTTACTCTAAATTATTGAGATCTTTGGACTAACAGCAATTGCCACCATGGGATTCTGGGTGTGGATACACCACAGAGAGGTAGGTAGATTCATATGGTGGGAAGTATCTGTCTTATTATCTCCAACCAAGCCCTTATTAGCAGGTTGGCCCCATGGAAGTCACATAACCTCTGTAATTCTCATCTCAGTTATCTTCAAAATGCAACCAACCTAGATGTGTTGGGAAGACTGAAGCCACTATACATAAGATATCTGTTGCATAGTAGATATTCAAGATACAAAGTTTTTAATTCTATCTTAAACGTATCAGTTATAGGTTGCCACAATAATGCTGCTTTAAAAACCATCTGCCATACATACCTCCAGTTATAAAATAAGTAATCCTCGGGGATGTAACATACAGCATATGGTACATGGTCAATAATATTTTAATAACTTTGTATGAGGACAGATTGTTACTAGACTTATTGGGGTGATCATTTCATAATGTATGCAAATGTCAAATCACTATGCAATACACCCGAAACTAATGTAATATTGTACATACACTATATTTCAATAAAAAATAAATAAATAAAAATTAAAAATATACTCCTTTAAGTTATAATGGTCCAAATTCAAATAATATTATCCTACTCAAAATAGAGAGTAATAACTTTAAGTATTATATTTCTAATTTCTCCCTCCATCCTTTATGTTATTGTTTTCATAGTCTCCTTTTATATATGCTGTAAACATATATACAATACATTTCTACTGTATTACTTTGGACAGTATTCTAACAATTAAAATAGGAAAATTTAAAAAAAACCATCCCACATGTGAATCACTATATTGTACACGTGTAACTTATGTAATATTTACACCAATGATACGTCAATGTTTTTTGAAAAAAATCATCCCTCCAAATATTGTAGTTATTTTCAAAATGTGTTTATTTAGCTCTCAAGTCTGTGACCAATTACTTAGGTTAAGATCATCCAGGCGTCCCTTCCAGTTTCAGCTCAGCTCATTCACATGTCTTGGATTGGCTGACTGCTGGCTAATCTAGGATAATCTCAAGTGACGTTGCTAGGTGTCCTGGCTATATTTCACATGGCTCTCATCCTCCAGCAGGTTAGTCTGGGCAAGTTCTCTAGGGAATGGTGGAGGTATAAGAGAGCAAGCAGAAATACACAAAGACTCTTCAGCTCTAGGCTCTAAACTGGTACAGAAGATAGCCTCATTCATCAGAGGGTAGACAGCAGAAGCAAGAAGAACTACAATTTTGCAGCCTGTGGAAGGAAAACCACATTCACAGAAAGACAGACAAAATGAAAAGGCAGAGTACTTTGTACCAGATGAAGGAACAAGATAAAACCCCAGAAAAACAACTAAATGAAGTGGAGATAGGCAACCTTCCAGAAAAAGAATTCAGAATAATGATAGTGAAGAATGACCCAGGACCTAAGAAAAAGAATAGAGGCAAAGATCAAGAAGATGCAAGAGGGCCTCCCTGGTGGCGCAGTGGTTGAGAGTCCGCCTGCCGATGCAGGGGATACGGGTTCGTGCCCCGGTCTGGGAGGATCCCATATGCCGCGGAGCGGCTGGGCCCGTGAGCCATGGCCGCTGGGCCTGCGCATCCGGAGCCTGTGCTCCGCAACGGGAGAGGCCACAACAGTGAGAGGCCCGCATACCGCAAAAAGAAAAAAAAAAAAAAAAAAAAGAAGATGCAAAAAATGTTTAACAAAGGCCTGGAAGAATTAAAGAACAAACACCCAGAAGAATTAAAGAACAAACAAACATAGATGAACAATAAAATAACTGAAATGAAAAATACAAGGAATCAATAGCAGAATAACTGAGGCAGAAGAACGGATAAGTGACCTGGAAAACAGAATGGTGGAATTCACTGCTGCGGAACAGAATAAAGAAACAAGAATGAAAAGAAATGAAGACAGCCTAAGAGACCTCTGGGACAACATTAAATACAACAACATTTGCATTATAGGGGTCCCAGAAGGAGAAGAGAGAGAAAGGACCCGATAAAATATTTGAAGAGATTATAGTCAAAAACTTCCCTAACATGGGAAAGGAAATAGCCACCCAAGTCCAGGAAGCACAGAGAGTCCCAGGCAGGATAAACCCAAGGAGAAACATGTCAAGACATATAGTAATCAAATTGACAAAAATTAAAGACAAGGAAAAATTATTGAAAAAAAGAGGGGAAAAACAACAAATAACATACAAGGGAACTCCCATAAGGTTAACAGCTGATTTCTCAGCAGAAACTCTACAAGCCAGAAGGGAGTGGCACGATATATTTAAAGTGATGAAAGGGAAGAGCCTACAACCAAGATTACTCTACCCAGCAAGGATCTCATTCAGATTTCACGGAGAAATCAAAAGCTTTACAGACAAGCAAAAGCTAAGAGAATTCAGCACCACCAAACCAGCTTTACAACAAATGCTAAAGGAACTTCTCTAAGTGGGAAACACAAGAGAAGAAAAGGACCTACAAAACAAACCCATAACAACTACGAAAATGGTAACAGGAACATACGTATCAATAATTACCTGAAACGTAAACAGATTAAATGCAACAACCAAAAGACACAGGCTGGCTGAATGGATACAAAAACAAGACCCATCTATATGCTGTCTACAAGACACCCACTTCAGACCTACGGACACATACGACTGAAAGTGAGGGGATGGAAAAATATATTCCATGCAAATGGAAATCAAAAGAAAGCTGGAGTAGCAATCCTCATATCAGATGAAATAGACTTTAAAATAAAGAATGTTACAAGAGACAAGGAAGGACACTATATAATGATCAAGGGATCAATCCAAGAAGAAGATATAACAATTATAAATATATATGCACACAACATAGGAGTACCTCAATACATAAGGCAACTGCTAACAGCTATAAAAGAGGAAATCGACAGTAAGACAATAATAGTGGGGGACTTTAACACCCCATTTACACCAATGGACAGATCATCCAAACAGAAAATTAATAAGGAAACACAAACTTTAAATGACACAATAGACCAGATAGATTTAATTGATATTTACAGGACATTCCATCCAAAAACAGCAGATTACACTTCCTTCTCACGTGCACAAGGAAAATTCTCCAGGATACATCACACCTTGGGTCACAAATCAAGCCTCAGTAAATTTAAGAAAATTGAAATCATATCAAGCATCTTTTCTGACCACAACACTATGAGATTTGAAATCAATTACGGGGAAAAAAACGTAAAAAACACAAACACATGGAGGCTAAACAATATGTTACTAAATAACCAAGAGATCCCTGAAGAAATCAAAGAGGAAATCAAAAAATACCTAGAGAAAAATTACAATGAAAACACAACAATCCAAAACCAATGGGATGCAGAAAAAGCAGTTCTAAGAGGGAAGTCTATAGCAATACAAGCCTACCTCAAGAGACAAGAAAAATCTCAAATAAACAATCTAACCTTACAGCTAAAGGAACTAGAGGAAGAAGAACAAACAAAAGCCAAAGTTAGTAGAAGGAAGGAAATCATAAAGATCAGAGCAGAAATAAATGAAATAGAAACAAAGAAAACAATAGCAAAGATCAATAAAACTTAAAGCTGGTTCTTTGAGAAGATAAACAAAATTGATAAACCATTAGCCAGACTCATCAAGAAAAAGAGGAGGGAAGAGGACTCAAATCAATAAAATTAGAAATGAAAAAGGAGAAGCTACAACAGACACTGCAGAAATACAAATCATGCTAAGAGACTACTACAAGCAACTCTATGCCAATAAAATGGACAACCTGGAACAAATAGACAAATTCTTAGAAAGGTATAATCTTCCAAGACTGAACCAGGAAGAAACAAAAACTATGGACAGACCAATCACTAGTAATGAAATTGAAACTGTGATTAAAAATCTTCCAACAAACAAAAATCCAGGACCAGACGGCTTCACAGGTGAATTTTATCAAACATTTAGAGAAGAGCTAACACCCATCCTTATCAAACTCTTCCAAAAAACTGCAGAGGAAGGAACACTCCCAAACTCATTTTACGAGGCCACCATCACCCTGATACCAAAACTGGACAAAGATACTACAAAAAAAGAATATTACAGACCAATACCACTGATGAATATAGATGCAAAAATCCTCAACAAAATACTACCAAACAGAATCCAACAGCACATTAAAAGGATCATACACCATGATCAAGTGGAATTTATCCCAGGGATGCAAGGATTCTTCAATATATGCAAATCAATCAATGTGATACACCATATTAACAAATTGAAGGAGAAAAACCATATGATCATCTCAATAGATGCAGAAAAAGCTTTCAACAAAATTCAACACCTATTTATAAAAAAAACTCTCCAGAAAGTGAGCATAGAGGGAACCTACCTCAATATAATAAAGGCCATATGCAACAAACTCACAGCAAACATCATTCTCAATGGTGAAAAACTGAAAGCATTTCCTCTAAGATCAGGAACAAGACAAGGATGTCCACTCTCACCACTATTATTCAACATAATTTTGGCAGTCCTAGCCACGGCAATCAGAGAAGAAAAAGAAATAAAAGGAATACAAATTGGAAAAGAAGTAAAATTGTCACTGTTTGCAGATGACATGATACTATACATAGAGAATCCTAAAGATGCCAACAGGAAACTACTAGAGCTAATCAATGAATCTGGTAAAGTTGCAGGATACAAAATTAATGTACAGAAATCTCTTGCATTCCTATACACTAATGATGAAAAATCTGAATGAGAAATTAAGGAAACACTCCCATTTACTATTGCAACAAAAAGAATAAAATACCCAGGAATAAACCTACCTAGGGAGACAAAAGGCCTGTATGCATAAAACTATAAGACACTGATGAAAGAAATTAAAGATATACAAACACATGGAGAGATATACCATGTTCTTGGATAGGAAGAATCAACATTGTGAAAATGACTATACTACCCAAAGCAATCTACAGATTCAATACAATCCCTATCAAATTACAAATGGCATTTTTTACAGAACTAGAACAAAAAATCTTAAAATTTGTATGCAGACACAAAAGATCCCGAATAGCCAAAGCAGTCTTGAGGGAAAAAAACGGAGCTGGAGGAACCAGGCTCCCTGACTTCAGACTATACTACAAAGCTACAGTAATCAAGAAAATATGGTACCAGCACAAAAACACAAATATAGATCAATGGAACAGGATAGAAAGCCCAGAGATAAATCCACGCACCTATGGTCAACTAATCTATGACAAAGGAGGCAAGGATATAAAATGCAGAAAAGACAGTCTCTTCAATAAGTGATGCTGGGAAAACTGTATAGCTACATGTAAAAGAATGAAATTAGAACACTCCCTAACACCATACACAAAAATAAACTCAAAGTGGATTAGAGACCTAAATGTAAGACTGGACACTAAAAAACTCTTAGAGGAAAACATAGGAAGAACACTCTTTGACATAAATCACAGCAAGATCTTTCTTCATCCACCTCCTAGAGTAATGGAAATAAAAACAAAAATAAACAAATGGGACCTAATGAAACTTAAAAGCTTTTGCAAAGCAAAGGAAACTACAAAGAAGACGAAAAGACACCCTCAGAATTGGAGAAAATATTTGCAAACGAATCAACGGACAAAGTATTAATCTCCAAAATATATAAACAGCTCATGCAGCTCAATATTAAAAAAACAAAAATCCAATCCAAAAATGGGCAGATGACCTAAATAGACATTTTTCCAAAGAAGACATACAGATGGCCAAGAAGCACATGAAAAACTGCGCAGCATCACTAATTATTAGAGAAATGCAAATCAAAACTACAATGACGTATCACCTCACACCAGTTAGAATGGGCATCATCAGAAAATCTACAAACAACAAATGCTGGAGAGGGTGTGGAGAAAAGGGCACCCTCTTGCACTGTTGGTGGGAATGTAAACTGATACAGCCACTATGGAGAACAGTATGGAGGTTCCTTAAAAAACTAAAAATAGAATTACCATATGACCCAGCAATCCCACTACTGGGCATATACCCAGAGAAAACCTTAATTCAAAAAGACACATTCATCGGGGCTTCCCTGGTGGTGCAGTGGTTGAGGGTCCGCATGCCAATGCAGAGGACATGGGTTCGTGCCCCAGTCCGGGAAGATCCCACATGCCGCGGAGCGGCTGGGCCCGTGAGCCATGGCCGCTGAGCCTGCGCGTCCGGAGCCTGTGCTCCGCAACAGGAGAGGCCACGGCAGTGAGAGGCCCGCGTACCACAAAAAAAAAAAAAAAAAAAAAAAAAAGACGCATTCACCACAATGTTCATTGCATCACTATTTACAATAGCCAGGTCATGAAAGCAACCTAAATGCTCATAGACAGACAAATGGATAAAGATGTGGTACATGTATACGATGGAATATTACTCAGCCATAAAAAGGAATGAAATTGGGTCATATGTAGAGACATGGATGGATCTAGAGGCTGTCATACAGAGTGAAGTAAGTGAAGAAAGAGAAAAACAAATATCATATATTAATGCATATATGTGGAACCCAGAAAAATGGTACAGATGAACAGGTTTGCAGGGCAGAAACAGAGACACAGATGTACAGAACCAACGTATGGAAACCAAGTGGGGAAAGTGGCATGGGGGTGGGGGGTGGATGGTGGGATGAATTGGGAGTTTGGGATTGACATCTATACACTAATATGTATAAAATGGATAACTAGTAAGAACCTGCTGTATAAAAAAATAAATAAAATAAAATAAAAATTAATAAAATAAACTGGTACAGAGTCACTTCAACAATATCCTATTGGTCAAAGTAAATCACAGGCCAGTCCAAATTCAGTAGGTGGGAAAGCAACTCCACCCACCTCTTTGGTGACAGAAACTACAAAGTCACAAGGAAAAGAGTATGCATACTGGGAGGCTGAAGAATTGGTCCTACTGTGCTAATCTGCCACACAAAACAATACCCAAGCAGACCAAAAAGATAAACTTAAATTACTTCCTGCTCTCATATCTCACTAATTCTGGTCTGAGGCTGAATATCTACGATCCAATTTCCCTCATCCTAGAAAAAAGAATAGCCCAGTGACCTGAGTTCTATAAGATGTGAGTCAGTGTCACTGATCATTAGCAAGTCTAGCAGAACCAGGAGGTGAAATAGAAGCTGAGAAGTTAGGTCGTTTGTAAGGAGATGCTGATGGTACTCACTGTTTCTACCCCCACCAACTTCACTCCTCTTGTTCGCCTCTATCCTGCTAAATGGGCTAGATTCCAAGGAGCTTGGGGAAGGTGAAGTCTCTGGCCTCAGATACAGGTATTTAACAAGCGTCCATCACTTTATCAACCACAGGCTAAGCCATTTTGGACTTGAATCCTGAAAATAGTGGAGGAGCAATTTGAGAAGACCTGCCTTGTTAGGGACACCTACTAGGTAGTCTGACCAACTCACAATGACCATTACTATTGGTCTTCACATCTACAGACCTAACAGTGGGCTTCTGGAAGTCTGTTTATGCAACAAAACAGCAACACCCCCATGCCTGAATCAGGTCGTTTAAATGTAAGTGAGCCCCTGATCCAAGCTGGATCAGAATCCTTCCTTTAGAATTTTGAATTGAGATATTCACTCCTTCTGGTGGTTGGCTCTGTAATAGTTTGGGTAGCGTGGGGTTGGCAGATTCTGTCCATTATGAATATCACGTGTATCAGAAAAGCAGAGAAAGAAAGGTTTCAGGAAAAGAAAACAGTGAAACATAGAGTAGTAAAGAAAATCTAAATGGCTTCCAAATCCCTGGTTTTGGTAACTTCTTATAGTGGGATTTTGTTGTTTTTGCCTGTCCAATATCCATTCTTCCTTATTCGGGTACTAATACATTGAATTTCCTATGGAGAACCATCCCTTTCCCACCTCCACCCAGGTTTATTTGCATAAGAGCTGACTATACCCTAATTCCAGGGGAGGGTATGACACCCAAGCCTGGCCATAAGAACATCACATCCCTCTGGCCACAGTTATAATGTCAGGGATGGGAATATGACCCAATTAGAGACAATAAATCTCAAGATTTAGGCAAGTGAGACTAGAAAAAAGAAACACCCTCTCTTTTCCACTGGACTTGAAGTGTACGGATGTGAGCCAAGAATTGCTGGCCACCATCTTGCCAGCACTAGAGTTAAGCCTGCTTGAAAACAGAGCCAGCAGAAGGCAGGGCTGAGAGACGGAAACTAAGTCCCAGTGACACAGCATAGGTTTAGTGCCTTGATCCAGCTGTGACTGAAGCAAATCTTCAGGGAATCTTTTAGGAACAAGCCAATAAACTTTTTTTGTCTTAACAAGTGTGAGTTGGGTTTCTGTTTCCTACAACTAAAGGTCACAGTTATGACTTCCGTGAAGCCAAGTTACATTCCTGTCCATAAGAGATAGAATTCTAATAAATCCCTCTTTCTTTTTTACCTATGAAGCTCAAGTAGTTTCTCCAAACAATCAGGAGTTACAATTCAGCTCTTTCTACTTTTTATCATATGAGGATGAAAAGTGAGGGAATGAGGGCACTCTAACATTTACTCTGTCCAATGCCCTATGCCAGGCACTTTACCTCACTATACAATCAGTTCTGCTATAGTATAACATATGCATTCCTAAAATTCTCTGCACTATGCACCATTGTACAATAAAAACTACAAAGTTTATGGGGAAATAAGGTTGGGACACAACACTCAAAAACTTCATCAGTGACACATTAAAAAAAACACAGAACACTGCTAAAAATGGAAGCACAGCTTTACACATATTAAAGGGTTTTTGAATACACACATACTACAATAAATATGACCCTTTACCTTGGAAAAGACCTGAAGTTGGCTTGTGACGGTGGGGGGTTGGGAAAACTGCAGCTGATGTGTTGTGAGGTGGTGGAACAGTTATCTGAAATCAGACGGGAAGTTTTAACACCAGACGTGGATGGGTGTGGCTCATAACTTAGGTATCAGGTAGATGCTTGAGGTGTGTGCACATATGCATTCTGTGTATTCTTACACGGCTCATTTCAGCTGAGGGCAATTTCTTTCATTCACCTATTGCTTCTCACTGATGAAACTGTATATAGGTAAACGTGAAATTCACATTATGTTCAAATTGCTTCCTAATATATCAATCTCATTGGAACAAATTCATGTTTCCAGGACAAGTGTTATAGCAGAACTAACTATCTCATATGAGCCTGACCTTAATCTTATGGCATAGATATTATTTCTTTCATTTTAAAAGTGAAGACCTTGAGGTTCGGGGAGCCAGGGAGTGGCCAAGGCTTAGATTCAAAGCCGTGTCCATCAGAACTCTAGTGCTCACATGCTTTCCACACTGGCAGGCTCCATCTCAATGCCAGTGTTTCCTAGGTTACATATCTAAGTTGCCTTATCCTTGGCTGTCTTCTCTTCAGGTCTCAGGAGTTACATTACATAAGATTCTGTACTGAAATTTTTAAAATCTGGCACAGTATGTAGTGACCACGTCATGTTTTCTCACTCCACCTCAGTTACTCTATCTATAAAATGGGGCAGTGTCCATCTGCTACCCACCCACCCTATGGAGAATGTGCAATAGCTGAATACGTTGTTGACAAGGCAATAGCCTCATACAGTTCACAAAGCATGAATAACTGGGGCCTCTTCATCCAAACCACTCCATTTGACAGAGGAGAGCAGGGGACTCACCAAGGTCACACAGGAAGGTAGTGGCAGGAGAGGGGTTAAAATCTGGGACTGTGGATCCTTGGCAAAGTCATTTCCAATATGCCTAGAATAAGACCCATTGTAACCATGGTGCCCAGTGGCACCTGGCTGAGCCATGGTTTACTCAAACTAGCCCCTCCATGAACACAGCAGAGCTACAGGGATGGCCAGGACGTGTGTGCTCAGTTTCCCAAGCTTTGCAGTTTCACGAAGTCACTTGGCTGCACATAAACCCACAGCCCAGTATTCTGACACTGAGTAATAGCCCTATGCTGGGAGCCAGACTAATCAATCACTCAACCAGTATTTACTGAGAACTCCCCTGTCAGTGACTCCCGCTCTTTTGTCATGAAAGGGCCTTTCAGGATTCATCTCCCCCATTGCATTCCTCTCCTATAAGTGTCTTTATAGGGTTTGCTTACCCAGCAAACTGCATTTATTAAGGAATAATTAATTCTTTTCTACCATATTTTATTCATCAAAGCTTTAAAGAGCTACCAGTCAATGCCTCTGGCCTGTGGGAGAAAACTACACTATGACATTATACAGTGTTGGGTGATTCTAGCCAAGAGTAGAATTGTGATGTTTCCACTCACTCATGAGGTCTGGATCTCAGGTTGGCTTCCCTCAGAAGCAGGCTCTGAAATAAAATCTGAATGCAAATAGTGTATTTAGTAGTTAGGAAGGAGCAGGGAATTTAGACGGGGAAGGGGCGTAAGACGATCCAGTCCTAAATGGCAGGGGGCAACTGAGGCTCAATCCCAAAATGTGGGTGAGGGAGGGGGACCTCCTGAGAGATGCTGTAGAACGTGCCTCGGGGTTGCCTCACCCAAGAGATGAGAAAACTGGGGTATCCATCACTGGCTGAGAGCCACTCCCAGGGGCATCAAGTCCCCAGCACTTCTAGGCCACCTCACATGCAGGAGAGCATGCCAGAGGGAGCCGTCATATGGAGTGAGCGGAAGGTCCCTGTAGTGGAATGCCATCACTATGTATGGGAATGAAAGTACCGAGGCGATATGGGCAGGGCACCCATACACCTGCTACACCTGGTTATAGGTAAATACTCAGTTTTTTTAAGTCATTTGAAATATTAAAAATAGTAATAATAGATGACATTGATTAAGTGCTTACTGTGCACCAAGCACTTGATATGAAGTATCTCATTGAATCCTCACAGTACTGTCATAGGGTAGGTCTTACAATTATACTCATTTCATAGATAAGGAAATTGATTCTTGGAGAGCTTCAACAAATTGCCTAGGATCAAGGGGCCAAGAAGAATCAGTGCTGAGATTTGAACCCACGTATGTCTAACTTCAATGCCTTTGCCCTTCTACTACCTCATGCTTGCAGAAATCACAAAAGTAATGAAACAGGTGGATCTGTCTCATTCTGGATGACGAGGGTTCTGAAAGAGAGAGAGGTACCCAGCCAGGAAGGTATATCCAGGGAAGGTCTATGTAGAAGACCTCTATGGCATCTACGTCCATTCCTCCATCTTCTAGTAACAACACCTCTGCTTTCTTTTGGGAATGGACTCCTCCCCTATTCACAGTTTTGGAGGGCTGACCCCACCCCCTGGCTCTAGCACATGACCCAGGCCTGACCAATCAGAGAATTCCACTATCATCCCCAGACAGTGACTGGTTCGAGGAAGGTCACATGACCTCAGTTAATCCAATGACAATCTATGCCATTACTGTAATATAGAAAGAAGCTCTCTTTCCCTTGGGGTTGCTGAACTGAGGGTCATAAATTGCTGAGAGCTGGCTTTGCTACCACATGGGGAGAGCCTGCCTGCAAATGAAGCCGCATCGAGGTCAGCAGAGCCAGAGAGAGAGGCAGATTTTTCAATAAAACTTATTGAGGTATAATTTGCACAAAATAAAATGCACCCATGTTAAGTGTACAGTTTGATACATTTTGACACATGCATATCTTCAAGTAACCACCATGACAAGCAAGAAATATAACATGTCCATTACCTTAGAGGGGTCTCTCACACCTGTTTGCAGTCAATTACTCCATCCCAACTCCAGGCAACCACTGGTCTATTTTCTATCACTACAGGCTTACCTTTTTAAATCTCATATAAATAGAATATACAGATGTGCTTGGCTTCTTTCACTCAATATAATGCTTTTGAGATTCAACCTTGTTTTTGCATGTATCAATATTCATTCTATTTATTGCTAAGAGTTATCCCATTGTGTGGCTATTCCACAGCTTGTTTATTAATTCTCCTGTTGATGGACATTTGGGTTGCTTCTAGTTTGGGGCTATTATGAATAAAGAGTCTATGAATATTAGTGTAGATTTCCTTGAGTGGATATAATTTTCAATTCTCTTGGGTAAATACATAGAAGGGGAATTTCTCAGCACACTAAGTGTATGTTGAATTTTATGTTTCACTTCTTAAGCAACAAAAGATAAACTTTTAACAAGGTCTTTTGAGCAACTGTTCCTAGTTGGATTCCTAGACTTTTTGCTACATGACCCAATTAATAACATTAATTGTTTAAGCAAGTTTGCAATGGGTTTTATTGCTACTTATAACTGAAAGAATACTGATGGATTCCATCTCCCAGGTAATAATATCTATAAGTGTTGGCCAGTTTCCAAAGAAACCTGGGAATTTTTCACCCAACACTTGATAACCAATAGTACAACTCAATATTGACAACAGAAATCTTGGAGCTCCCTAAATATTTTGTTGTTCAATAGATTAGCTATAGCCCCGAAGACTCGGGTGCAGTGATTCAGATGGTCAAGGGGAGTCTCCTCAAGTCTCTTCCAGAACTATACAGGAAGTTACGGTACCCTGAAGGCAGAGCTAATGACTTTGGATCTTAAAACCTGAGGTTTTGACATTGATCCAGGAGGGGCACTCTTTCTTTAGCCAAAGTCTCTGAGCTTCACATTCTTCTCCTATAAAATGGAGATAATACTAATCACCACAGCTAATTGGAAGTTTTTCATTGTACCAAATGCTTTATATGCATTATATAGGTAATCCTCAAAACAATCCTATACGAAGATTCACATTATTACTCCTATTAACAGATACTGAAATTAAGGCTTACAGAGGTTAAGAACTGACCCACAGTGAATTTAAAAGTGTAATCACTATGAAAAACAACATAGAGTTTCCTCAAAAAAATGAAAAATAGAACTACCATAAGATCCAGCAACCTCACTTCTAAGTATATACCCAAAAGAACTGAAGTCAGGATCTCAAGAGATAGTTGCCCTCCCATGTTCATTGCAGCATTATTCACCGTAGCCCATATAGGAAAAGAACCTAAATGTCCATTGATAGATGAATGATAAAGAAAATGTAGTATATACATACAGTGGAATATTATTCAGCCTTAAAAAAAGAAGGAAATCCTGCCACATGTGACAACATGGATGAATCTGGAGGACATTATGCTAAGTGAAATAAGCCAGTCACAGAAGGACATATGTGGCATGATTCTACATATATGAGGGATCTAAAGTAGTGAAATTCATAGAAGCAGAGAGTAGAAGGGTGGTTGCCAGGGCCTGGGGGGAGGGGGAGTGGGGAGTTGCTGTCCAAGGGGTATAAAGTTTCAGCTATGCAAGATGAACAAATTCTAGAGATCTGCTGTACAAAATAGTGCCTACAGTTAAAATTACTATAATAAAAATTGTAGAATTTTGATAAGAGGGTAGATTTCATGCTAAGTATTCTTGCCACATTTTTTTAAATATGGAAAAAAAAAAAAAGAACGGACCCACAGTTAGAAAGAGGGACGTTAAGGTGGCATCTGTGTCGGACTCCCAAGCAGGCACTGAACCACTGTTCTACTAATTAACAAATGCACACTGAGTGCCCATTGGGAGTGATGTGCCATGTTGGTGGTTCTCACCTTTGGCTGAACATCTGAAGCCAATTGGCTGAATCCTTTGGAGGCTTTAAAGGACCCCAATGCCCAGGGCACACTCTGAAACAATTCACTCAGAATCTCTGGAAGTGAGACCAAGGCATCACTATTTTCTAAAGCTCCCTAGAGCTTCTGATGCATCACCAAGCTTGAGGACCAGTGGTCTGGGACAGTGGTTTTCCAACTTGAGTATGCATGAGGGTCACATGGAGGGCTTGTTAAAACAGACTACCAACGCCCAGGTCCAGAGTCTCTGATTCAGTGGGTTTGGGGTATATCTTGAGAATTTGCATTTATAACAAGTTTCCAGGTGATGTTGGTGCGGCTGGTCTAAGGACCAAATTTTGAAGACCAGTGGTCTAGGAAGATAGAGAAAAAGAATAATTAGCCCTTGCCTTTAAATTTGTCCCTATATAATAAATAAACTGTTACAATCCAATGTCATAAGTATGATGATAAATGAAGTATGGGGTATTCTAGAAATTCAGAGAAGGGGGACATCACATAAGCCTAGAGGTCCAGAGAAAATGCCAAGAGAAGATGATGTGGTGCTGAGTTTTAAAGAACCATCTTGGGGCTTCCCTGGTGGCGCAGTGGTTAAGAATCCGCCTGCCAATGCAGGAGACAGGGGTTCGAGCCCTGGTCCAGGAGGATCCCACGTGCCAAGGAGCAACTAAGCCCGTGTGCCACAACTACTGAAGCCCACGCGCCTAGAGCCCATGCTCCGCAACAAGAGAAGCCACCGCACCACAACGAAGAGTAGCCCCTGCTCACCACAACCAGAGAAAAGCCTGCGTGAAGCAACGAAGACCCAACGCGGCCAAAAATAAAAATAAATAAAATAAAATAAATTTATTTAAAAATTTTTAAAAAGAATCCTCTTAATATACTGATATCAATCCCAAGGTAACTATGACTTATATGTGGAATCTAAAATACAACACAAATGAACCTATCTACAAAACAGAAACAGACTCACAGACATAGGGAACAGACTTGTGGTTGCCAAGGTGGGGGGCAGGTGGATTGGGAGTTTGGGGTTAACAGATGCAAACTATTATATGTAGAATGGATAAACAACAAGGTCCTACTGTATAGCACAGGGAGCTATGTTCAGTATCTTGTGATAAACCATAATGGAAAAGAATATGAAAAAGAATGTATATATGTGTATAGCTGAGTTAATTTTGCTGTACAGCAAAAATTAACACAACATTGTAAATAAACTATACTCCAATTAAAACAAAAAACAAAAGAACGAAGATGACTATGACCCTAAAAGAGGGACGGTAATAAGGCACCAGCACAGGGCCTGACTCATAGTAGATATTCAATAAAAGCCCTTCCAGGCCAAGTCACATGGGATCCCACAGTCTTCCACCTAGGCATCCTTTCTCCAAGATCCGTCCCCTTTCATTAGCGGTGATGTTCAACACATTTGCATTTGACAGAAGGTACCTGGCAATGAGATGCCAGCTCCACCACTGCCACTTCCAAGCAAGCAGAGACCTCACCCTACAGATAGATGCTAGCCAGGGATAAGGAAGCATCATAGGAACATGCAGATTCACCCAACCCAGGAGCTTTAAGAGTCTACAGTGTGGCAGGCATCGTTCAAGGCGCTTTATGTGCAGGCTCTGCAAAGGTGGATACTATCATCCTCTAGTTTATAGCTGAGGATGTTGAGAATGTTGAGGCTCAGAGATCTGAAATAACTCACCTGTGGTCACACAACCCGTAAGTGGCAAAGATGGGATTTGAACTGGGGTCTGTCTTTTTCCAACCTTCTTCTTCTAGCATACTACACTGTTTCTCTCTCAGGAAGTTCTGCCTGATTTGCTCCAATTCCAGCACTGGTGAGAGTAGGGAATCCAAATGCTTTAATATTTATCTGTGGGACTGGTTCCTCTGTAGTGCCAAGTGGTCAAGGGTGCCAAAAAGGGTGTTGCCTCTGAACCTGCCAAAATCTGCCTCTGTGCCCCGCCAACGGGGCTGTCCAAGCACCTGGGTTCCAGCTGCCAAAGGCAAGCAGGTGAAGGCCAGGCTGGGGGAGGCCCAGGATGAGCAATGACAGCTTCTGTGTTGCAAAATAGATGTTCTGGTCTTGACCTCTCCCGACAGCTGCTAGTGAGAAGCCATGCAAATGCTTCCTTTATCTTAGAAAGAGCACAGGTTCTAGAACCAGCAGAGCAGTGTTCAATTTCTGTATGTGCTTGAGCTACTTGTTTACTTTCCTAAGCTTCTGTTTCCATCTTTAAAATAGAGATAACCAGGGCTTCCCTGGTAGCGCAGTGGTTGAGAGTCTGCCTGCTGATGCAGGAGACACAGGTTCGTGCCCTGGTCTGGGAAGATCCCACACGCCGCGGAGCGGCTGGGCCCGTGAGCCATGGCCGCTGAGCCTGCGCGTCCGGAGCCTGTGCTCAGCAACGGGAGAGGCCACAACAGTGAGAGGCCCGCATACTGCAAAAAAAAAAAAAAAGATAACCAATCCACCAAGTGTTAGCAAGGATTAGTGGTTATGAGGAATGGAAAGCTTTAGTCCAGTTCCTGGCATGTGGTAGATGCTTTATTACTGTTACTCCCTCTCTTCCTCATCCTCTCCTTTCCCTGAATTTTAGGTGGTAAATCATATTCCACAGTGTTCTTTTATTCCCTTCCCTTTTCCTGTTTTATCCCATTCTGTACTGGGTTGGATAGCATCCCCCCAAAAGTTTGCCCCAGTCCTAATCCCCAGAACCTGTGAATGTGACCTTATTTAGAAAGAGGGTTTTTGCAGATATAATCAAATTAAGAATCTCATGATGAGATCATCCTCAATTACCCAGGTGGGCCCTAAATACAGTGACAGGCATACTTGTAAGAGAAATGCAGAGGGAGATTTGAAACATACAAACACAGAGGGAAGAAGGCCACATGAAGAGAGACAGAGGTTGGAGTTATGCAGCCACAAGCCGAGCAACGTCTGGAGCCAGGAAGGCAAGGAAGTATTCTCCAAGACAGTATGGCCCTACCAACCAACACCTTGATTTCAGACTTCTGGCCTCCAAAACTGTAAGAAAACAACTTTGTGTTGTTTTAAAAGCCATGCAATGGGTAGCAATTTGTTACAGCAACCATGGGACCCTAATACATCTTCTCCCCTGACATTTCCACCTCAACCCTTAGAGAAAAGAATCGTCAGTTAAAGTTGCTCAGTCTCCATCCTCTTCCCCTCATCCCAGCTCCCCGTCTTCCTACTTCCCATGGGAAGAGAAGTTGCTCATCAGAATGTCTGGAATTAGATACATGATTGAGCCACATTTTACTAGTGGGCATGATAACTGAGCCTTGAATATCAGAAGCCGGGTTCCCCGTCCTATTTTACACTTCCTGCCCTCATCCGTAGAAGACCATTGTGCAAACATGCCCTCAGAAGGACCACTAAGGAGAGAATTTCTCAACGTCATCACTATTGTTTGGACTGGATCATTTTTTCATTATGTGTGTACGGAAAAGAGGGGGTCCTGTGTATTCTAGGGTATTGAGCAGCATCCCTGGCCTTTACACTCACTAGATGCCAAGAGCCACTGCCCTCCCCCAGTGGTGATGATCAAGAATGACCACAGGGCTTCCCTGGTGGCGCAGTGGTTGAGAGTCCGCCTGCTGATGCAGGGGACGCGGGTTCGCGCCCCGGTCCGGGAAGATCCCACATGCCGCGGAGCGGCTGGGCCCATGAGCCATGGCCGCTGAGCCTGCACGTCCGGAGCCTGTGCTCCGCAACGGGAGAGGCCACAACAGTGAGAGGCCCACATACCGCAAAAAAAAAAAAAAAAAAAAAAAAAGAATGACCACAGACACTGCCAAATACCCCTGAGGGAGGGGAGAGAGAGGCAAAATCATCCTTAGTTGATTCATCCCTGCTCTACAGGAGAGTCTAGCATATATGAGGTTTGTAGGAAGGGTAGAAACATCCAGTCATCTTTGTCCATGAGGCTGAATGAGCAACTCAGCCTGGCACACCCAGCCCTTTCAGATTCAAATGAAACAGGAATAGAAATGCTTATTTGGTTTCTGGGCCTGACCTTCTTGCCCCAGCACCAATCCTCTTCAAAGAGGAGTAAGTGATAGGTTATTAAACTCACACTGAATGCCTGACAGTTGTAACTGCAAAGGTCTTGGAACTTATCCCTCCAAAGTATCAGAAGTCTAGTATAGTTTAGTACATTTGGACTGTATAATACAAAAAGGAAGGGATATTGGAGATGCAAAGGAAGAGTACTATATGCCATACAGGTATGGACTGAATGTTTGTATCCCCCCCCAGACCAAATTCATATTTTGAAGCCCTAACCACACAGTGTGGCTGTGTTTGTAGATGGGGCCTCTAAAGGAAGTAATTAAGGTTAAAGGAGGTCATAGAGGTGGGGCCCTGATCCAATAGGATTGGTGGTCTTATAAGAAGAGACACCAAAGAGCTCTCTCTCTCTCCTTCTCTCTCTCTCTCTATCTCCCCCTCTCTTCTCTCTCTCCCTCTCCCTCCACCTCCATTTCTATCTCCTTCTCTCTTCTTGTACACACACCAAATAAAGGCCACGTGAGGACATCATGAGAAGGAACCATCTACAAGCCAGGAAGAGAACCATCACCAGAAACTAAATCAGCTGGAACCTTGATTTTGGACTTCCAGCCTCCAGAACTGTGAGAAAATAGATTTCTGATGTTTAAGCCTCCCAGTCTATGGTATTTTGTTATGGCAGCCTGAGCAGACCAAGACACATTCTAAAGAGTTTGAACTTTGTCCTGTGGGTCAAAACTTCCCAAAGCTCAGTTCCTGGGCCATCTGCATCAGTATCTCCCAGAGGCTCTTGCAAATACAGATAATCCACCTCTACTGAATCAGGTGTGCTGAAAGCAGGGCCTAGGAATCTGCATTTTTACAAGATCACCAGGTGATAGTTAGGTACATTAAAATTGTATGACCAAAGCTGATAGGTGACTGGGAATCCATAAAGAATTTTAAGCAGACTTACATTTTGGAAATATTTCCAGCTGCAGTGCCTCTCCTGGACTGGAAATGACTGGGATGGAAGCAGAGAGAACACTGGAAAGTCTGCACATAACCTACCTGGGACTCCTCTCTGCTACTCTGCAAATTGCCTTCATCCCCATGGAACACCCTCCTCTTCCTCCACCTTGCTCAAAGGTATATCTTGCGAAAGAGGACCCATGAAGTGAAGGATGTGTGTGCTGGGCAAATGCTAGGAGGTAGGGTAGACAGACTGAGGGTAGGAAAGGAGAACAAGAGAAAAAACCAGGAAGGGAACAGGAGATGCTGAGAAACGGGTCTTAACTGACCGTTTTCAATGGCTTCCTCAGGAAATGAGGGCAACTGGTGCGAGACTAAATTCAGACTGAGGCCAGATCCCTCTTGCCAGATCTGGGGCCAAAGCTTTGAGTGCAGGGTATGAATGATAAGGGGAAGCCAGGCCAACACTAGCTCAAGAAGCCCTTTCCACAGTAGGGTTCCACTCATTAAAAATGTTCTCAAGACAGGCATAGAATTGGGAAGAAAGGCTGGCCTGGGCGGGAGCTGTGGCTGCCTCTGTCCAATCAAGGGCTGGGACTCTGAGCTAGCCCCTCAGTGGTGGACAAGATAGGACTTGGGGAAGAGCGAATGGTCTTGGCTGGTACAAGGAAGAAGTCCAAGTTCAGAGCTTTCTCCGTTAAGTAGCCAAAAATCCTTGGGATTAACATACACACACTATTACATATAAAATACCTAACAAGGACCTACTATAGAGCACAGGGAACTCTACTCAATACTCTGTAATAACCTATCTGGGAAAAGAATCTGAAAAAGAATAGATATATGTATATGTATAACTAAATCACGTTGCTGTACACCTGAAACTAACACAACATTGTAAATCGACTATACTCCAATAAAATTTTAAAAATAAATAAATAAAATTTTTAAAGTAGCCAAAAATCTCCTTTTAGAAGGGAATATGGGCATGAGGGGATTTCTTTATGGTCCAGTTGATCCTTTGTTGAATGAAGGAATTCGATGAGATGGCCCTTAAGGAAAGACATTTGGGCTAAATGCATGAATTGGTATGACTTGAGAAGGGCAGAAGTTAGCAGAGTCAATGCCCTTGCAGCACTGGTGTCACACAAGGATGTATTCAGGCCCCTCCTCTGATATTTACAAGCCGAGGAGCCTGAACCAGTGACTTAATTGCACTGAACTTCAGTTTCTCTTATCTGTAAAATGGGGATAATAACCTACCTCATAAGGTTATCATAAGGATTAAATGATATAATCCATGGACAGCGCTTACCATAGTGCCTGACACATAGTTGGCAGTCTGTCTCATCTACTATTATTATAGTTGTTGTTGTTGATGATATCATTATTTTCAAAGAATAAGGACTTTCAATAAGACAGATCTAAATGGGAATCCCAGGTTAGCCAGCAGCCGTGAGACTTTCAACAAATTACTTAATAATTTTGAGTTTCAGTTCCCTTTTCTACAAAATGGGGGTAATTATTCCAAAATAGAAATCTGTTTATGAAGCTCCAATGAGATAACGTTTAGAAAAGTGCCTTGCACAAAATTTCAGATCCCATCCTTTCAGAAGAGCAAAGGTTCCCATGGGTCAGGGACCCCCAACATATACATAAACATTCACAGACTCCTGCTCATCATCTCAAAATGTACTTTGAAATTCCTAATGCCACAGGATACTCACTAGGTCAAAATTGCCTTTCTTGGGGACTGTGTTTTTATATTATTTTTTTTAATCATCATTTTTGGGGGGGGGCTGCGTTGGGTCTTCGTTGCTGTGTGCAGGCTTTCTCTAGTTGCAGCGAGTGGGGGCTACTCTTCATTGCGGTGTGCAGGCTTCTCATTGTAGTGGCTTCTCTTGTTGCAGAGCACGGGCCCTAGTGCACAAGGGCTTCAGTAGTCGCAGTGCATGGGCTCAGTAGTTGTGGCTCGCGGGCTCTAGAGCACAGGCTCAGTAGTTGTGGCGCACGGGCTTAATTGCTCCGTGGCATGTGGGATCTTCCCGGACCGGGGATCAAACCCGTGTCCCCTGCATTGGCAGGCGGATTCTTAACCACTGCACCACCAGGGAAGGTGGACTGTGTTTTTAAATGTCCTAGAAAAGTGTCTAAAAAGTACTAAGACAGCATGTCCCTGGATTTCCAAGATGGTGTTGACTTCACATCCCTTCATGATTTCCCACAAGACCCATTCCTTTAACACATGATGTAATGCTTTTGTAATACTTTCAATACAAAGGTAGTCAGAGGTCCAATCCATCCATCAATCAACCAGTAAAATGAATGTGCTGAGTTGGGTTTGGTTATTAGCCTCATAGGATTTGCCCAACACAAATGTAAGTGATGGAAACACCACGAACTGGGAGACTGGCTGCCTGTGTCTTCCTTCCAGAGACAAGCATATTCTCTGCCCTTATCACCACACATTACACAACCAACCGCATGGACTTAATGCTTGTGAATTCAGTGTTACTACCCATTCCCTTCCCTGCATAGATAAGTCACCGAAGATTTAGAACAGCTCTAGGAATCCATGGTGTAGAGAAAGGCAGGGAAGACTTTCCAGCTGAAAGTTCTAGGAGGGTTGAAACCATCAGCAGCTAGGAAGCTAAAGAAATTAATTTGTCTTTGTGAAATTGGAACCAGACTTCAAAGGTGTTGATGAATCAGCTGCTCCAGACACCTTTGATCTCCAGGAGGGAATCTGTGTATCTATGCAGAGAGCAACAGTCCCCTCCAGCTGCAAACTACCCAGGCATCCTGACTGCATTCTAGAGTGTTTTTAGGCTGGCAGTGCCCTCAAAGCCCCCAGCAGAATCAACCCCAGATGCTCAGAAAACTTGGTTCAAAAATCAAGGTGAAAAAATCCAATCTGTTCTTAATTTTCTGCAGTACTGGGGAATGGGAAGCATAAGGCAGAGTAAAAAGCATTGGCTTTAGAGATGCAGACCCGAGTTCTGCATCTACCACTTATCAGGTGGGAAAAGTGTTTAACCTCCTTGAACCTCGATCTTCTCATCTGTGCAATGGGAGCATTGTCTTTCAAGTTTGTCACAAGAATTAAAAGACAATACATACGTGTATAAAGCAGGGTTCAGTCAACTTTTTCTGTAAAGGGCCACATGGTAAATATTTTAGGCTTTACAGGGTCATATAGTCTCTGCCCCAACTACTCGACTCTGCCATTGCAGCACAAAAGCAGCCATGGACAATACATACATAAATAGGCATGGCTATGTTCTGATAATACTTTATTTACAAAAACAGGCAGCCAGCTGAATTTGGCCCGTGGGCTGTAGTGCTCCAACTCCTGGCAGAAAAGCATAAAGGCCAGTGTCCACACATGGAAGACATCCAAAAACGGTAGCTTTGCGACTTCCCTAGTGGCACAGTGGTTAAGAATCCGCCTGCCAATGCAGGGGACACGGGTTCAAGCCCTGGTCCGGGAAGATCCCACATGCCGCAGAGCAACTAAGCCCATGCGCCACAACTACTGAAGCCCGTGCGCCTAGAGCCCGTGCTCTGCAACAAGAGAAACCACCGCAATGAGAAGCCCGTGCACCACAACAAAGAGTAGCCCCTGCTCGCTGCAACTAAAGAAAGCCCGCGCACAGCAACAAAAACCCAACGCAGCCAAAAAATAAATTAATTAAAAAAAATTTTTAATGGTAGCTTTGATGATGATGATGATGATATAGCAATGCTGGTTAATGCAGAAGACCCACCAATCAGTCATTTGTTGAGTGT
The DNA here is from genome assembly GCF_025265405.1 of Mesoplodon densirostris. NCBI lineage: Eukaryota > Metazoa > Chordata > Mammalia > Artiodactyla > Ziphiidae > Mesoplodon > Mesoplodon densirostris. The sequence goes on from NC_082676.1 coordinate 56,311,603, forward strand.
TTCTGCGTGTCCAGCCCTCTACTAGACACTGAAGGAGGGAAGTACCAGGCAGATAGGTGAGGCGTCCACCTTCGAGACATCTTCACACATCAAATAGGTAAATAAGAATAGGGTGAAAGGGAATACATCAATGGAAAAATATCAGAGGGATGTCTTTGAAGTCCTATGACTCTATAATATTTTAAACAAAAGGACAAAGTTCCACAGTGAGGTCTGATTCATCAGTGTGTGTGTGTGTGTGTGTGTGTGTGTGTGTGTGTGTGTGTGTGTTTAACTGCCTTAACTCTGGTTCAGAATCCATGTCAGCCCTCTACTGTGACAGACAGCATCACATCTCAGATTGATGCAAAGCAGTAACCCAACATGAGATGCTCTTTGAAAATGCCCCTTTTGGTGTCCATTCTCTTTCTGGAGTCAGAAGAAATAACCAGGGGATGTGATTGTAAAGCCCTCATGTTGGAGCTATTGCCAACATAAGGAAATAAGCACAAATGAAAGAGACTGAATTGGACTAATTAAAGACACTATCACTTGCTCTGTTTAATTACCTACAAGCAGCAGTTCCCAAGACGCTGTCAGAAGATGTTAAAAAGTGTGCCCAGAAAATAAAAAGGGAAGAGTCTAATGATTGTAGGAAATGCCCCTTCTTTGAGATTCACAACTCCTATTAACCTATTAAACTCTTTTGAATCCTAAAGCTGAGAATCCGCCCGGCTTTTGAGTCAGGTAAACCTGGGTGTTAATCTCAAATCTGACACCAGCTGTGTTAGCTTAGGCACATTCTTTTAACTGCTCTGTGCCTCAGCTTCCTCATCTGTGAAATGGGGATAATAAAAAATACCTATTTCATTGAGTTGTATGAGGGTAAAATGAGATAGTGCAGGTAGCTCAACTGGCACAGTTTCTATGTCCAGTAAGAGCTCTAAAGGTATCCATTCTTTTCCAACCTGCTTTGGCCACATTAACATCCAGATCCACCAAGCATGGGCAAAGCAGGAGTAAATGGGGAAATGTGAAAAGTGGTGCCTTGTGAGTTAAAGAAGATGGCCCTTTAGAGTCAGCTTTCTTTCAAGTTCATAGCAGGACATTTGGTGACTAAATGTTTAGAATCTCTAAGTGCTAGATGCTGGGGCATGGGACAAGCAAACTGGTTGTGACCCCTGGCCCCTTGGAACTTAGAGCCGAGTGTTTCCACTGAGTCCATGGCCCCTGAGTCACTTCCAGGAGCCACTGGCCACGTGCTCCAGGCAGAGGAAAGCCCAGCTTCCTTGAAAGGCCCTGAATATCACAGGCAAAAGCCTTGAAGACCAACACAGGCCCCAGGCTAAAAAATAGAGGGCTGCCAGCATCCTTGTCTCTGGGCCCATCATTCTAGAGGAAGCTGGTGGCAGCCAGCCCCGGCAGAGGACAAAGAGCCTGCAGGAGACGTGTTTCAGGTCAAAGCTGTAGGCTTCAGACCTCATTAGCACTGGGCGCTCGGAAGCCTGCCAGCCATGGGATCCTGATGCAATTGGCAAGGCCCGCCGCGTTGCCAAAAAGCCTCCTTTGATCCCAGCACAAAGCGTGGAAAGGCCCTGCCTCCGTGGCCCCTGACTGCTTAATCAATAATAACTTCAGAGAAGGAGAGAGAGAGAGAGAGAGAGAGGGAGAGAGAGAGACAGGCAGCGGGAAAGGCAGGCCCCCTTCTCCCTGTCTCCCTCCACTCCCCCTCCCTCCGGGATGCTGAAAATAGCCTAATTAGATTGTCCCCCTGCCTGGGTACCATGGAGATAGCAAGCACAGAGGCTGTGAGAGCTCCACACACACTTCTGAAAGTTGTCTCTCCTCCCCGTCTGGCCGTCACTGAGGGAGACACAGGACCCCAGCACTGCAGGACCAGAGAAGAGCGGATGTCACAGACAGCAGTGGTGAGCAGATGGCTGAAGTACAGAAGAGGATGCTTGCAAAAGCACTGAGGAAACACAACTGTGGATCCTTGTATGAAGCTGTGGCCCAGGGCGGTGCTAACGCCCCCACCTCATTCTCCGTGACCTGATTTGTGCATCCAAAACACCTAGCAAGCACTTACATACAATGTGTAGTGGGCAGCAGGTTAGACACAGATGTGCTGAAAGTTTCTCATTTCTTTGAAATGAAAAGAGGGTGCACTCCCGCCCAGCAATCTGGCCTCATGTCCCCCACCACGTTCCCCCTCCCACTCACTGTGCTTCGGCCACACGGGTGTTCTTCCTACACTTTGAAGCACACAAGCTCATCCCCCACCTCAGGGCCTTTGCACTTGCTGTTCCCCACGCCTGGAACTCCCTTCCCCCAGATCTTCCCATGGCTGACTCCTCCTCATCATTTGGGTCTCCTGTCAAAGGAGGAGAGGTCCACCCTGATCATCCCACCATGTCACTTTCTGTAATGCTACTGCTTGGTTTCTCCTTAGAACTGACCACTGCCTAAAATTATCTTTTGTGTGTGTTTTCTGCCTGCCCACCTGCACAAGAATGTAAGCTGCATTACAGTAGGCACTATGTCTCTCTGGTTCTCTGATGTCCATATTTATTAGGTGCTCAATAAAAATATTTCTGGAAGAAACGAACAAGAATATCTTGGGGGGGATGGGGCGCAGTTCATTCAAGCAGAGATTTGCCAAGTATATTCATTCAACTAGTATTTCTTAAAGGCCGGATACTTGCTGTAGAAGGCATTTGATTCCAGTAATGTTTGATTATGAGGTTTTAGAGGTTAACGAGTAAAGGTCCAGACTCAAAAAACCTATAATGCTAACAATTCTGATTTTCTGGTTCTATGATCTTATGTACCTGAGACTTCCCCTAAAATTCTATGGCTGTGATTCTAGTGATTGAATGTGCCAAGTATCTAAGAGAGAGTTTTAAGTCTAAGAATCTGTAACACTCATGATTCTGACATTAAGGTTCTCTTGGGGGGGGGGGCTTCCCTGGTGGCACAGTGGTTAAGAATCCACCTGCCAATGCAAGGGACATGGGTTCGAGCCCTGGTCCGGGAAGATCCCACATGCCGCAGAGCAGCTAAGCCCGTGCGCTACAGCTATTGAGTCTGCACCCTAGAGCCTGCGAGCCACAACTACTGAGCCCGTGAGCCACAACTACTGAAGCCCGTGCGCCTAGAGCCTGTGCTCTGCAGCAAGAAAAGCCACCGCAGTGAGAAGCCCATGCACTGCAACGAAGACCCAACACAGCCAAAAATAAATAAATAAAATAAATAAATTTATTTTTTTAAAAAAAGATTCTCTTGGTTTCTCATTATTTATTCTAAATGGATTCTGTTGAGCTCAGCAAAATATTCTATTGTCTTGATTAGGGTGTCTTAACATGGGAGAATATAAGCCGAATCAGATCCATTAACACATTTTGTTTGAGCCCCTCAAAGTCAGCCTGCAAAATGTTTTTAAAATTAATTTATTGACAATACTTACAATTTGGGAAGTTTCCCCTTTTAAAAATTGGCTTTCTGGCTTCTCTTTTTCCTAGAAGGGAAAACACAGCCACGCTGAGCCCCCATCCCCACCAAGCAATGAGGGGCTGCAGCAGGGTGCAGCCTGCCTCCTCTAGGCCAGACATGGGTGCTGCCAGTTACCAGCTGCCATCGGGGTATTCACCTTGCCTGCCTGGCCCTTGCAGGCATTTGAGTTTGCAACCTTGGCTGCGGGACTCCGGGATCCTGTGATTTTTTTAATCTGATTTCCAGTGTGCATTTGAGACTCTTGCAAACTCTGCCTAAAATAAGTAAAGCTACAGAAGAGAATCTGCTGCTGTAGCATGTGTAGCCAGATTCCTCAGAGGTTTCTGATTCCAGCTTTCGGCCCTTCCGCCTTTCCCACATCCCCAGGTGCTGAAAATAATACGGGGGACAGGAAAAATGGAGGTGGAAATGAGATATGAGGTTGCTGCAGAACGCAGACCTTCCTGCAAATAAAGTCCCACTTTTATTAGAAAGAAATAGATGAGAATGTTAATCGTAGTTATGTCTATATGACAGCCTCAGAATTTGCTTTTCTGTTTCTTTCTTTTTCTTTATTACAATGAGTATATTATTTTTATAGTAAAAAAGCAATTACAGTGACATATGTCAATTATTTCTCAGTAAAACTGAAAAAAAGAAGCAAAAACAAACAAAAAGAAAACTCCCCTCAAGGTGTATGACCCTGAACAAGTCCTGTACTTTCTCATCTTGCCTTTGTTCCTGCTAACCCCTCTTCCTGGAATGCCCTTCCCAACCCCTTCCAGCCTCATCAAGTCTCATCCCCTCTACAAGGCACAGCGGTTCAGAATGCAGCTCAAAACCAAACTGTCTGGAGCCAATTCCCAGCTCCTCCACCTACAGCCCCCCAGCTTACTTCCTCATCTGTAAAGCGGGATTATTATAATAGCATGTCCATGAGCTGCTGTGATGTTTAAATGAGAAAAAATACACACAGACACGCACCTTTAGAACACAGCCTGGGACCTAGTAAATGCCTGTTCAGTGTTAACTTTTACTATTCCCCGTCCTCACTGGGGTCCTTCTCCTCTGATTTACAAAGGCTTTGAAATTGCTGATTGTTGGTTATAAATGGTCTCATGTTGCTCACTTACTGTTGTAGGGATATTTTATAGTCATTGTATTACATTCGTTTAGTCAATCATCAAACATTTTTAAAGGCACCATCTTAGTTGGGCAGAGGCAGACCTAGAGACAAAGCTGTGGGTGCACCAGTTTATTTGAGATGACGATCCCTGGAAGTCCCAGGAGAGGAGTGGGGACGTGATATGAGGAGAGGGTGTGTTAAAGAGCAAGTTACCACTGACACAACTGGAGCACATTCGTGATGGGGACCTCCGGTAGAGCGTGTAAAAATCATCTCATCGTTGTTGCACCCAAGGAGTAAGAAGGCTGGGCTATTAATCCCCCAATGCCTATCTGTATTTAACAGATATTTTAAATTATTATTTACCCACCAATGTTCCCTAAGATGTTAACTCCTTGACACTTCCATCCTGCTCCATTCACATCCCAGGCATGCTCCTGAGGTCAGAGAAAGCCCTTAGGCAGAGCATCACCCGTGCCTGCAAGTAGAAACCTGCAGCTGGAATGAGAAAGGGGAAAGATGAAGGAATAAGGGCAGGGCGCCAATAACACCTGCTACGGTCACCTACGAGTGCCAGGCACTGGGACTACTAAGACACTGCTCCTCCCACTGTGGGATTTAAAAGAGAGAGTCATGTAAACACACACATGCAGTAAGAATATAGGAGCAGAACGCTTCCCTGGTGGTGCAGTGGTTAAGAATCCACCTGCCAATGCAGGGGACACGGGTTCAAGCCCTGCTCTGGGAAGATCCCACATGCCACAGAGCAACTGCGCCACATGCGCCAACTAAGCCCACGCGCCACAACTACTGAGCCTGCGCTCTAGAGCCCGCGAGCCACAACTACTGCGCCTACAGCCCGTGCTCTGCAACAAGAGAAGCCACCGCAGTGAGAAGCCCGTGCACCGCAACAAAGAGTAGCCCCCGCGCACCGTAACTAGAGAAAGCCCACGCGCAGCCACGAAGACCCAACACAGCCAAAAATTAATTAATTGATTAATTAATTAATTAATTAAAAAAGAATAATATAGGAGCAGAGCTAGATGCTGGGGCACAGGAAGGGCCTGAGGGAGGGAGAGGCCAGCTCTATGCAGGGAGCTGTAAGAAACAGCTGCAAAGAAGAAGAAGTATGGGCACGGGCAAAGGGTTGCGGGCTCACCCTTGAGGAACCGAGAGCACATCTGCATGGTCCACGTGAGTGCCGGGACTGGGGAAGCGTCCGGGATTTGGGCGGGCAAGTCATGATGGGCCCTGAAGGCCATGTTTAAAAGCTTGCATCCCCACCCTGGGACAATGGAAGGCTCTCAACTTTTTAAGTAATGGAGCAATGTGATATTATTAGGATCTTAAATCCCTGTGGCTGCCGTGGGGAGACGAGTTGAAAGGAGGAAAGAACAAAAGCAGAGAGACCAATATGGCAGCCACGGCCATAAATACAGGCAAGAGATAAGGTGCACTTGTGGGGGAGGGTAGAGAAGAGGAGGCCGACACGGGAGAGGCAGGAACCACAGGATTGGGACCCTTTCGGGTGTGGGAGATGTGGGAAGAGGGCAGAGTCTAGGGTGAGTCCCTATTCTCTGGTTTGGGGAACCAGGTGGTAGAAAAAACCATCTGCTGAGATCCATAAAACAGGAGGAGGGGCGGGTCTGGTGGGAGAGAGGGTGAATCTCTTTTTGGATGTCCAATAGAATGTCCTATATACATTTGGCTACATGAGTCTGGAGCTCAAGAAAGAGAGTTGAGGGTGGGAGACGGACATTCAATTTGAGGGCAAGGACTCGGTGTGTGTTGTTCATTGTATTATCTCTAATGCCTAGAACAGACCCTCAATAGGCACGTGGATAGTACCCTGTAAATATCTGTTGATAGAATGAAGGAATGTTTTGGGGGGGGGCTCATCAGCATTGAGATATCCCTGAGGCCGCAGGTGCGCAGAAGGTACGGATGGTGATGAAAAGACAGCTGAAGACACCTACAGTTGGAGACAGGTAGGAAAAGAGTAGCCTGAGCTGGATGGTCTGAAAGGTGGAAGGGAAGGAAGCAGAAGAGAAAGTAGAACATGAAAACCAAAGGGAGGGGTGAGTTTCAAAGGCCAGAGAGCGGCCAGTGGAGTCAGACACGAGGTGTAGCCAAGTAGGCTGGAGGAGAGAGTACATCACATTTGGTGACGGTGCCTATGTCCCCCCAGCGCGTGTAAACCTCTGAAGTCAGGTTCCCAGTCCTTTTGCCACAGGGTCTAAGACACTTCATTTTCTCATGTCTTCCCTCACTTGAGCATCCAACAAATATTTACTCAATACCTATTGTGAGCCAGGCAGCATGCAAAGTACTGGCACTACAGTAATGAACAAGACAGATAAAATGTCTGATGAATGAATGAATGAATGAATCAAGTCCCCAAATGACTTGCAGAGTCCTTGAGGACAGAGCTCTGAGTCATGCTTCACTGGCATCCTCTTTGCCCTCAGCCACAAGTTGGAGAGACAGAGAAAGTGCTCAATATATTGACCGAGTGTCAAGGGCTGACTGGTATGTTGATATAGTAGCAGGGAAGTGGGAACCCACTCCTCCCCACTGTCTCCCTGCTGATGGCTGCTGGTTTGGCCTCTCTCATTCCAAGTTCAGGAAACAAGCCAAGGGGAAGGTGCTCAGAGCAAACACACTCTCTCAGATTGCTGAGGTCACCCTGGCCCCTTCCTTTGAGGGAGGAAGGAGAGAGTCTGGCAGGCTTATTTTTCTTTCCTTCAAATGATGCAAACACTCAAATGTGAGTCTCTTCTTTGCACAGATGATATGCTAGCTAATAAAAGCTCGTCTGAAATCAGTCTCTTGGAGTGTGTGTGTGTGTGTGTGTGTGCGCGTGGCTTCACTGCCCATCTGTAGCCTAAGCTGCAGGGAGACATATGCCTTTGTGGGTGACTTTGCAATCGAAAAGGACTCCAACATTCTGTGCTCAACTCTCTGAAATAAGAGCCTCCCACTGCTTCAGACCTTCCCTGCTCACAAGCCTAGGTCACCCAAGAGACACCATGTGGCGGCAATGCTTTTCCAAACGGGCAGCAGTCCCTGGGATGCTGATGCCCAAGAGGCAAAGTGTCTGTTTGCAAAGAGCACCTGCTCCTTGTCCCCACCAGTATCCACTCCCCCTTCTCTGATCACAGCTCCTCTCCTCCCCTCCCCCACTCTCCAGCCATGTGGTCAGTGGGGCCAGCATCAGGGGTTGACCCTTGTCCCAGGCCTGGTCAATCAGAAGGTCCCACTGGCCTGAGTGATGGGAGCAAGGATGAGAAAGTATTCAGATTTGTCCAGTGAGAGTCAACCCCAGGACCCTCATGGGAGATATTTTTCTAGAAGCGGAAAAGGGAAAGACCTGGATTTAAATTGCGTCTCTGCCACCACTTACTAGCTGTATGCCCTTGGGCAAATGACTTAACTTCTCTGAGCCTCATTTTGGTCATTGGCCAAATGGGTATCCATCCATTTGGTGCTTGCATGATGCAAGATGACTTGACACATAGTAGGTGCTTTATAAACATTTGTTGTCCTTCACCCACACCCAGCCTCGTCTCCCCCTGTGCTTAACAGCTGATCTCATCTGTCCTGAAACTTTCCAAAACTTGTACATTTAAATCTCCAGCACTGATATCAATTCTGATCTCCAGACTCATCTATCCAACAACTGACTTGGCATCTCTGGATGTCTCCTAAGTGTCCCAAACTTAACAGTGCCTCAAATCGAGTGACGGAGCCACTCTTCTTCCCCACCAACTCCCCAAACCATTCAGTTACCTTCATCTCAGGAATGGCACCTCCAGTGATCTCAATGGACCAACCCAGAAGGCATCCTGGAGGCCTCTCTCTCCCTTCATCAGAACTAAACTGTCACCAGGTTCTGTCGATTGTATCTCCCATATACTTCTTGAATCTCTCCCCTTTTCAACACCTCCCCCATCCCACCCTAGCCTCGATCACCATCGTCTCCTACTTGGATGATAGCACCAATCCACTCTAGATCCTCTAGATCAAGCATCTAGAGATCTCTTTGTAAAAGGTGAACCTGGTTGAGGTCACTGCAGCCTTCCAGTGGCTTCCCGGGGCTTTCAGAATAAAATCAAAATCCTTACCTTAGCTCAAAAAAAGAGCATGAACTGGCCCAGCCCAGCCTTCTGGCCTCACCGCTGATCATTCCTTTGGCCCTGACTTTGAAGGTATTTAACACACAGACCTGGCCATCAAGCAACCTGGCTTCTGGTTCCTGAACAACCACAGACTCCCTGTTGAGCCTTGACTGTATAACATCTCTCTTCTGGGTCTCTTTAAAATGGACAAGTCGGTCACTAGGGACCCTTCCAGATCTGTCAAAAGTTGGGCTTTTCCTATAGCCCCTTTGCGGCAGACTTAAAGAATAGATAGATAAATAGATACACACACAATGGAATACTACTCAGCCATAAAAAAGGAATGAAATAATTCCATTTGCAGCAACATGGATGGACCTAGAGATGATCATATTAAGTGAAGTAAGTCTGAAAAAGACAAATACCATAGATATCACTTATATGTGGAATCTTAAAAAAAAAGATACTAATGAACTTATTTACAAAATAGAAATAGATGTAAAGACATAGAAAACAAACTTATGGTTACCAAAGGGGAAAGGTGGGAGGAGGGATAAATTAGGAGTATGAGATTAACAGATACACACCACTCAATATAAAATAGATAAACAACAAGGACCTACTGTATAGCACAGTATAGGGAACTATATTCAATATCTTGTAATAATCTATAAGGGAAAAGAACCTGTTTTATATATATATATATATATATATATATATATATATATATATATAACTGAATCACTTCGTTGTACACCTGAAACTAATACAACATTGTAAATCAACTATACTTCAATTAAAAAAAAAGAATGCATGGCCAGCTCACAGCTTATCCGGCATTCATTAATTAGTCCTGCCCCACAGAATATTATGGGTATTGTCACTTCTGATTATTATTTGTTGTTTTTAGTAGTATTCGCAGGTTGTCTTATAATAAAGAGAATATTTCTTGCCATTCTAGCAGGTTGGGTTTTTGTACATGGCCAAAACAAGTAATTCTTGGAAATACACCAGCATTTGAAAAGTTCAGAATCCATCAAGCTTAAGGAGACAAAGACTTTGAGGGCAGAGATATCTGGGTCTAAATATGGATTTGGCCATTTCAGAACTTACATAACCTGGAGCAAAATGGGTCATGTTTTTCCCATGTTTGAAGCCCTTCCACAGCTCCCAGTGATTTGGGGCTAAAGTCCTGGGTCACTCCCATGGGGGATAACACCCTGTGTATTCTGGCCACTGAGTACTGCTCTGATCTCATTCTACACCAGACCCCTCCCGTCTCTCACTCTGCTCCAACCACACTGACCTTTTTGCTCCTGGCTGAAATCTTTCCCACTTTGAGGTTTGTACACATACTGCTTCCTGCAGTGGAATGTGCACGCCTTGACCACACCAACTATTCAAATTTCAGCTAAATGTTATTCTCTTAGGGATGCTTTCTTTGATGGCCTCCCCATCCCCAAGGCTCCATCTAATATCCTTTTTAGATGCACTCACGGCTCCCTCTAATTAGATCTCTGCAGCATAGATAATGACTCTCATTCAGTACTTAGTTGGGAATGCATTCTTGAGCTTACATTCCAGAGTGTAAGCCCTGTGAAGACAGGAACCACTGACTCTCTCCCAGGGCATGGCCAGCTCCTAGCGCAGTGCCTGGCATTTAGATCTTTATCAAATGAATGAACAACTGTGCAGTGATTTAACCCCCTTTAGCCTCTGCTTTTGCACAATGAGGATAATTAGGACCAACTCCTGGAATGATTGCAGGGAGAAGCAGTGAAGTTCTGGAGGCTTATTATCCTGCCTGGCACATGTGAAGGGGATTCATAAAAGGTCACAGTTTAGGGATACGGAGCATGGCGTCTCCAAACCTGGGTCTTCCAACTTGTAGCCACGTGACAATGAACAGACACCTCTCTGATCACTCAGAGCTGCTGTGGGGGATGAAATGAGACCTTGTATGGGACGGTCCTGACATATAATAGGCACTTTGTAAAGCCCGAATGCCATTACTCTAAGTCAGGTCAGTGGTTTTTCATCACAGGGAGTTTTATAAAGCACTGCTGGCCAGGCCCCATTCCAGACCAATTAAATCCATTTATCTGGGGGAGGGTTCTGGGCAATTGGCACTTTTCCCAGCAGTTTTATTATGAACACGTTTAAGCACACAGAAGAGTTGAAGGATGTTTACAGTGAACACTCATATACCCACACCTTAACTTCTACATTTAACATTTACTTCTCCTGCTTTATCATATATTTATCTATCTTTCCACCCATCAACCTATACTTGTGGGGTTTTTTTTTCTACATTTCAAAGTAAATTGCAGACAGCAGCATATTTTCCCCTAAATACTTCTGCATGACTGTCATGTAAATTAACTAAAGTTGGATATCTGTTTATATTTGTCTCTGTGGAGATAACATTTATTGAGAATGTAACACACAAATCTGAAGTATACCATTTTATGGGTTTAACATTGCATATGCCCATGTAACCACAATCTGTATCAAGACAGAGAACATCAACATCCCAGAAAATTCCTTCATATCACTGCTCAGTGGATCCATACCTCTACTCCCCAGAATCAACCACTGTTCTGATTTTTTTCTACCATAGATTAGCTTGGGGCAGTGCAGTTTGAAATGCTCTAGGAGCAGAAATGAACATAACATTGTAAATTAACTATACTTTAACAAAATTTTTTAAGAGTGCTCTAGGGGAGATTCTTTGTGAAGTCAAAATTCAGAACCAAAGGCCTAGTTAACTGCATTTATCCTAGTGAGTCTCAGGAGTGGGAAGGAGACCCAGGGAGCAGCAGAAATGCCTTTTGACCTTGAGTCAATGGGTCCTGGGATTGGCCAGTTAGAGGAGGAGGAAAAGAGGCAAACACAAAGGACTATATAAGGTACAATTCCATACCATGTTGAGAAGTATGCAAAAATACTTCATGGGTGGGGTTGACCACCCATCCCTTAGAGGAGGGCCATAGGGGAATTCTGGGAGTAATGAAAGGTTCCTCATCTTGATAGAGGAATTGGTGACACAAGTATATGCATCTGTCAAAACTCATTGAATTGTTCACTTAAGCTATGTGCAGTTCACTGTATGTAAATTATACTGATTAAAACAAATTCTAGGCTAAGGATTTGGCAGTTGGGGGCTGCAGATGCCAATTACATGCATGCTAAGCAGTTTTATCCCCAGAAAATTCAGCACTGGGTGCCTTATATGAAACTAATTTTGGCAGTCATTTTTTCAAATTTTCTTAACAAACTTTTTTTTTCAAAACTAAAATATTATTCAGCATGCCACAATAATAGACCAAAAGGAAGTTTTCTATTTGAAGTTGGAGATAAGCAGTCGAAGGTCCCTCGAAGGTCCCACCCTCAAGGCTTCCCCTTCCATCCTATAAGACCTCTGAGACACATCCAAACATCCTTAGGGATCATGGATCACAGGTTGAGAACCACTGAGCCAAGTCAGCTAGCAGGGTTGCTGAGTTCAGTTGCACAGCTGAGCACTGCACAACTCCAAACTATGATGTGAATGGCATCACTTGGAGGTGTGCAGTGCAGCAGCCCTGGGAGCCATGCTGGTAACACAAGCAAGTCAAGTAGGCCTGGAAAAGGTGATAAATGGTAACTAGCACTTAGCCAGAGCACCAAGCTCAAGAGAGTGTGGGTGCTTGTACCAAACGGGTGAACTCAGCCCTGTTAAAAGTAAGGACAGCTACTACTCACCTCCAACTGATGGTTGCTATGCGGGAAAACCAGCTCAGCACTGCCAGATCTGAATTTTTTTCAAGAGAAGCCAAAAATCTAGATTTTATATGAAGCTTTCCAGTTTTTAAATGCTGGGAATTAAGTTCATTAAAGAAAAAACAGGGGACTTCCGGGTAAGATGGCGGAAGAGTAAGACGCGGAGATCACCTTCCTCCCCACAGATACACCAGAAATACAGCTACACGTGGAACAACTCCTACAGATCACCTACTGAACGCTGGCAGAAGACCCCAGACCTCCCAAAAGGCAAGAAACTCCCCACATACCTGGGTAGGGCAAAGCGGAGAGATTCCCGCACAGAGGAGCGGTGCCGAGCGGCACTCACCAGCCCGAGAGGCTTGTCTGCTCCCCCGCTGTGGCGGGCGGCGCTGGAGCTGAGGCTCGGGCTTCGGTCAGAGCGCAGCGAGAGGACTGGGGCTGGCGGCGAGAACTCAGCCTGAAGGGGGCTAATGTGCCACAGCTAGCCGGGAGGGAGTCCGGGAAAACTCTGGAGCTGCCGAAGAGGCAGGAGACTTTTTCTTCCCTCTTGGTTTCCTGGTGCGCGAGGAGAGGGGATTAAGAGCGCCGCGTAAAGGAGCTCCAGAGACGGGCGCGAGTCGCGGCTGAAAGCGCGGAGCCCAGAGACGGGCGTGGGACGCTGGGGCTGCTAAGAAGCCTGTGTGCGAGCGCAGGTCACTGTCCACACCGCCCTTCCGGGAGCCTGTGCAGCCTGCCACTGCCGGGGTCCCGGGATCCAGGGGCGGCTTCCCTGGGAGAACGCACGGCGCGCCTCGGGCTGGTGCAACGTCACGCCGACCTCTGCCGCTGCAGGCTCGCCCCGCACTCCGTGCCCCTCCCTCCCGCCGGGCCTGAGTGAGCCAGAGCCCCCGAAGAGGCTGCTCCTTTAACCCTGTCCTGTCTGAGCGAAGAACAGACGCCCTCCGGCGACCTACACGCAGAGGCGGGGCCAAATCCAAAGCTGAGACCCAGGAGCTGTGAGAACAAAGAAGAGAAAGGGAAACCTCTCCCAGCAGCCTCAGAAGCAGCGGATTAAAGCTCCACAATCAACTTCATGTACCCTGCATCTGTGGAATACATGAATAGACAACAAATCATCCCAAATTAAGGAGCCAGGAGTCAGTGCTGTGCCTCTGAGGTGGGAGAGCCAACTTCAGGACACTGGTCCACAAGAGACCTCCCAGCTCCACATAATATCAAACGGCGAAAATCTTCCAGAGATCTCCATCTCAACACCAGCACCCAGCTTCACTCAACGACCAGCAAGCTACAGGGCTGGACACCCTATACCAAACAACTAGCAAGACAGGAACACAACGCCACCCATTAGCAGAGAGGTGGCCTAAAATCATAAAAAGTCCACAGACACCCCAAAACACACCACCAGACGTGGACCTGCCCACCAGAAAGACAAGATCCAGCCTTATCCACCAGAACACAGGCAGTAGTCCCCCCCACCAAGAAGCCTACACAACCCACTAAACCAACCTTAGCCACTGGGGACAGACACCAAAAACAACGGGAACTACGAACCTGCAGCCTGCAAAAAGGAGACCCCAAACACAGTAACATAAGCAAAATGAAAAGACAGAAAAACACACAGCAGGTGAAGGAGCAAGATAAAAACCCACCAGACCTAACAAATGAAGAGGAAATAGGCAGTCTACCTGAAAAAGAATTCAGAATAATGATGGTAAAGATGATCCAAAATCTTGGAAATAGAATAGACAAAATGCAAGAAACAGTTAACAAGGACCTAGAAGAACTAAAGATGAATCAAGCATCGATTAAAAACACAATAAATGAAATAAAAAATACTCTAGATGGGATCAATAGCAGAATAACTGAGGCAGAAGAACGGATAAGTGAGGTGGAAGATAAAATAGTGGAAATAACTGCTGCAGAGCAAAATAAAGAAAAAAGAATGAAAAGAACAGAGGACAGTCTCAGAGACCTCTGGGACAACATTAAACGCACCAACATTCGAATTATAGGGGTTCCAGAAGAAGAAGAGAAAAAGAAAGGGACTGAGAAAATATTTGAAGAGATTATAGTTGAAAACTTCCCTAATATGGGAAAGGAAATAGTTAATCAAGTCCAGGAGGCACAGAGAGTCCCATACAGAATAAATCCAAGGAGAAATACACCAAGACACATATTAATCAAACTGTCAAAAATTAAACACAAAGAAATCATATTAAAAGCAGCAAGGCAAAAACAACAAATAACACACAAGGGAATCCCCATCAGGATAACAGCTGATCTCTCAGCAGAAACTCTACAAGCCAGAAGGGAGTGGCAGGACATACTTAAAGTGATGAAGGAGAAAAACCTGCAACCAAGATTACTCTACCCAGCAAGGATCTCATTCAGATTTGATGGAGAAATTAAAACGTTTACAGACAAGCAAAAGCTGAGAGAATTCAGCACCACCAAACCAGCTTTACAACAAATGCTAAAGGAACTTCTCTAGGCAAGAAACACAACAGAAGGAAAAGAACTACAATAACGAACCCAAAACAATTAAGAAAATGGGAATAGGAACATACATATCAATAATTACCTTAAATGTAAATGGACTAAATGCTCCCACCAAAAGACACAGACTGGCTGAATGGATACAAAAACAAGACCCATATATATGCTGTCTACAAGAGACCCACTTCAGACCTAGAGACACATACAGACTGAAAGTAAGGGGATGGAAAAAGATATTCCATGCAAATGGAAACCAAAAGAAAGCTGGAGTAGCAATTCTCATATCAGACAAAATAGACTTTAAAATAAAGACTACTAGAAGAGACAAAGAAGGACACTACATAATGATCAAGGGATCGATCCAAGAAGAAGATATAACAATTGTAAATATTTATGCACCAAACATAGGAGCACCCCAATACATAAGGGAAATATTAACAGCCATAAAAGGAGAAATCGACAGTAACACAATCATAGTAGGGGACTTTAACACCCCACTTTCACCAATGGACAGGTCATCCAAAATGAAAATAAATAAGGAAACACAAGCTTTAAATGATACATTAAACAAGATGGACTTAATTGATATTTATAGGACATTCCATCCAAAAACAACAGAATACACATTTTTCTCAAGTGCTCATGGAACATTCTCCAGGATAGATCATATCTTGGGTCACAAATCAAGCCTTGGTAAATTTAAGAAAATTGAAATTGTATCAAGTATCTTTTCCGACCACAATGCTATGAGACTAGATATCAATTACAGGAAAAGAGCTGTAAAACATACAAACACATGGAGGCTAAACAATACACTACTTAATAACGAAGTGATCACTGAAGAAATCAAAGAGGAAATTAAAAAATACCTAGAAACAAATGACAATGGAGACACGATGACCCAAAACCTATGGGATGCAGCAAAAGCAGTTCTAAGAGGGAAGTTTATGGCAATACAATCCCACCTTAAGAAACAGGAAACATCTCGAATAAACAACCTAACCTTGCACCTAAAGCAATTAGAGAAAGAAGAACAAAAACATCCCAAAGTTAGCAGAAGGAAAGAAATCATAAAAATCAGATCAGAAATAAATGAAAAAGAAATGAAGGAAACGATAGCAAAGATCAATAAAACTAAAAGCTGGTTCTTTGAGAAGATAAACAAAATTGATAAACCATTAGCCAGACTCATCAAGAAAAAAAGGGAGAAGACTCAAATCAATAGAATTAGAAATGAAAAAGGAGAAGTAACAACTGACACTGCAGAAATACAAAAGATCATGAGAGATTACTATAAGCAACTCTATGCCAATAAAATGGACAACCTGGAAGAAATGGACAAATTCTTAGAAATGCACAACCTGCCAAGACTGAATCAGGAAGAAATAGAAAATATGAACAGACCAATCACAAGCACTGAAATTGAAACTGTGATAAAAAATCTTCCATCAAACAAAAGCCCAGGACCAGATGGCTTCACAGGGGAATTCTATCAAGCATTTAGAGAAGAGCTAACACCTATCCTTCTGAAACTCTTCCAAACTATAGCAGAGGGAGGAACACTCCCAAACTCATTCTATGAGGCCACCATCACCTTGATACCAAAACCAGACAAGGATGTCACAAAGAAAGAAAACTACAGGCCAATATCACTGATGAACATAGATGCAAAAATCCTCAACAAAATACTAGCAAACAGAATCCAACAGCATATTAAAAGGATCATACACCATGATCAAGTGGGGTTTATCCCAGGAATGCAAGGATTCTTCAATATACGCAAATCAATCAACGTGATACACCATATTAACAAACTGAAGGAGAAAAACCATATGATCATCTCAATAGATGCAGAGAAAGCTTTTGACAAAATTCAACACCCATTTATGATAAAAACCCTGCAGAAAGTAGGCATAGAGGGAACTTTCCTCAACATAATAAAGGCCATATATGACAAACCCACAGCCAGCATCGTCCTCAATGGTGAAAAACTGAAACCATTTCCACTAAGATCAGGAACAAGACAAGGCTGCCCACTCTCACCACTCTTATTCAACATAGTTTTGGAAGTTTTAGCCACGGCAATCAGAGAAGAAAAGGAAATAAAAGGAATCCAAATGGGAAAAGAAGAAGTAAAGCTGTCACTGTTTGCAGATGACATGATACTATACATAGAGAATCCTAAAGATGCTACCAGAAAACTACTAGAGCTAATCAATGAATTTGGTAAAGTTGCAGGATACAAAATTAATGCACAGAAATCTCTGGCATTCCTATATACTAATGATGAAAAATCTGAAAGTGAAATCAAGGAAACACTCCCATTTACCATTGCAACAAAAAGAATAAAATATCTAGGAATAAACCTACCTAAGGAGACAAAAGACCTGTATGCAGAAAATTATAAGACACTGATGAAAGAAATTAAAGATGATACAAATAGATGGAGAGATGTACCATGTTCTTGGATTGGAAGAATCAACATTGTGAAAATGACTCTACTACCCAAAGCAATCTACAGATTCAATGCAATCCCTATCAAACTACCAATGGCATTTTTCACAGAACTAGAACAAAAAAATTCACAATTTGTATGGAAACACAAAAGACCCCGAATAGCCAAAGCAATCTTGAGAACGAAAAATGGAGCTGGAGGAATCAGGCTCCCTGACTTCAGACTATACTACAAAGCTACAGTAATCAAGACAGTATGGTACTGGCACAAAAACAGAAAGATAGATCAATGGAACAGGATAGAAAGCCCAGAGATAAACCCACGGACATATGGTCACCTTATCTTTGATAAAGGAGGCAGGAATGTACAGTGGAGAAAGGACAGTCTCTTCAATAAGTGGTGCTGGGAAAACTGGACAGGGACATGTAAAAGTATGAGATTAGATCACTCCCTAACACCATACACAAAAATAAGCTCAAAATGGATTAAAGACCTAAATGTAAGGCCAGACACTATCAAACTCCTAGAGGAAAACATAGGCAGAACACTCTATGACATAAATCACAGCAAGATCTTTTTTGACCCACCTCCTAGAGAAATGGAAATAAAGGCAAAAATAAACACATGGGACCTAATGAAACTTCAAAGCTTTTGCACAGCAAAGGAAACCATAAACAAGACCAAAAGACAACCCTCAGAATGGGAGAAAATATTTGCAAATGAAGCAACTGACAAAGGATTAATCTCCAAAATTTATAAGCAGCTCATGCAGCTCAATAGCAAAAAAACAAACAACCCAATCCAAAAATGGGCAGAAGACCTAAGTAGACATTTCTCCACAGAAGATATACAGACTGCCAACAAACACATGAAAGGATGCTCAACATCTTTACTCATTAGAGAAATGCAAATCAAAACTACAATGAGATATCATCTCACACCAGTCAGAATGGCCATCATCAAAAAATCTAGAAACAATAAATGCTGGAGAGGGTGTGGAAAAAAGGGAACACTCTTGCACTGCTGGTGGGAATGTGAATTGGTACAGCCACTATGGAGAACGGTATGGAGGTTCCTTAAAAAACTACAAATAGAACTACCATATGACCCAGCAATCCCACTACTGGGCATATACCCTGAGAAAACCATAATTCAAAAAGAGACATGTACCAAAATGTTCATAGCAGCCCTATTTACAATAGCCCGGAGATGGAAACAACCTAAGTGTCCATCATCGGATGAATGGGTAAAGAAGATGTGGCACATATATACAATGGAATATTACTCAGCCATAAAAAGAAATGAAATTGAGCTATTTGTAATGAGGTGGATGGACCTAGAGTCTGTCATACAGAGTGAAGTAAGTCAGAAAGAGAAAGACAAATACTGTATGCTGACACATATATATGGAATTTAAGAAAAAAAAAATGTCATGAAGAACATAGGGGTAAGACAGGCATAAAGACACAGACCTACTAGAGCATGGACTTGAGGATATGGGGAGGGGGAAGGGTAAGCTGTGACAAAGTGAAAGAGCGGCATGGACATATATACACTACCAAACGTAAGGTAGATAGCTAGTGGGAAGCAGCCGCATAGCACAGGGAGATCAGCTCGGTTCTTTGTGACTGCCTGGAGGGGTGGGATAGGGAGGGTGGGAGGGAGACGCAAAAGGGAGGGGATATGGGAACATATGTATATGTATAACTGATTAAATTTGTAAAATAAAAAAAATAAAATAAAAAGAAAAAACAAAAAAACATTATGTAGCCCAAATTAAATGTACTTGCAAGACAAATGCATCTTCTGGGTCAACACTTTGCAGCTTTTGGTTTAATAGTTTTATCAAAAAGTTTCTGAGTTCTTGGCAATAAATTACAAGAGGCATGTATGTATCATCACCCCCTCTGTGCCCTGGATATATTCAGGAATTGGAGCTGTCTGCCTTCTGAGAGTCAGGAGACCTCAGTTACACCTCCCTGCAATTTCGAAGAAATTATGCAACTGGCGTTGCCAGAGACACAGGCAGAAACCCCAACTCGAGAAGCTTCCTGCATGTCCGTCCACCCCTTGGCCAGTGATGCACCTGAGTGGGCACCATTGTGAAGGCAGAGATTACAAGACTGTGGTACCCAGATCCCAACCTCAGAGCAGCTTAGCATAGGCACCATTTACATGAATAAGCAGGATAAAACTGCTTAAGTAAGATGTTCATCCCTTCTACACTGTTGGTGGGAATGTAAATTGATACAGCCATTATGGAGAACAGTATGGAGGTTCCTTAAAAAACAAAAAATAGAACTACCAAACAACCCAGCAATCCCACTACTGGGCATATACCCTGAGAAAACCATAATTCAGAAAGAGTCATGTACCAAAACGTTCATTGCAGCTCTATTTACAATAGCCAGGACATGGAAGCAACCTAAGTGTCCATCGACAGATGAATGGATAAAGAAGATGTGGCACATATATACAATGGAATATTACTCAGCCATAAAAAGAAACGAAATTGAGTTATTTGTAGTGAGGTGGATGGACCTAGAGTCTGTCATACAGAGTGAAGTAAGTCAGAAAGAGAAAAACAAATACCGTATGCTAACACATATATATGGAATATAAGAAAAAGATAAAAATTTTTTTAAAAAAGGTCATGAAGAACCTAGGGGTAAGACAGGAATAAAGACACAGACCTACTAGAGCATGGACTTGAGGATAAGGGGAGGGGGGAGGGTGAGCTATGACAAAGTGAGAGAGTGGCATGGACATATATACACTACCAAACGTAAAATAGATAGCTAGTGGGAAATAGCCGCATAGCACAGGGAGATCAGCTAGGTCGTTTGTGACCACCTAGAGGGGTGGGATAGGGAGGGTGGGAGGGAGGGAGATGCAAGAGGGAAGAGACATGGGAACATATGTATATGTATAACTGATTCACTTTGTTATAAAGCAGAAACTAACAGACCATTGTAAAGCAATTATACTCCAATAAAGATGTAAAAAAAAAAAAAAAAAAAAGAAAAGAAAAGAGACATTGGCCCAAAAGATCTTATCCACTCCTGTGACTTTGAGTATTGTTCACATGCCAGTTGAAAAAAAATTGTGTCTTTATCCCAAGAACTCTCTTGTGAGCCCAAGACACATAAGACCATCTATAGACTTGATATCTCTACTTGGGCACCTTACAGGTATCTCAAATTCCCAAGAACAAAACTGAACTTTTGATCTTCTTAATCTTAGTAAATGGCACCTCTATTCATCCAGCTGCTTATGCCAGAAATGTGGGAATCACCCCTGACACTGCTCTTTTCCTCACCCATGACATCGTATCCCTGACCATGATCCAATGATCATACCAGTTCTACCTGTGGAAGGGTCAGGTTTTGCTGCAGTAACAAATAACTCCAAAATCTTAGTGGTTGAAGACCACAGTGAGTCAGCTAGAGCTCTGCCTGAGTCTGCTGAGCTTCTTCTCAGGATGCAGGTCAAGTTCAAATCTACAACACGTGTCTCCTCATTCCAAAATCAGGGTGATGGGACACCACCACCACTACTGAGCTGGGGCTTGCCATTCTCATGGCAAATGACAGGAGCACAAGAGGCTGGTAGATACATACAAGTCCTCTTAAAGCCTCTTCTCTGACTGTACTCTGTTGGCTCCGCCCATATTCCATTGCCAAAGCATGCCACGTGACCAAACCCAAAATCAGCAGAGTGAGGAAGTACTTTCTTCCGATGGTAGAGCAGAAAGTGAATATTTGCAAAACGATGATATGGTCCTCCATGATGTCCAATATACCCCAGATCCATCCACTTCTCTCCATTACCATGGCTCCCACCCTGGTCCAAGTCACCATCATCTCTCAGCTAGATGTCCACACAGCCTACCAACTATCTGCCTGCCTTCCGTGGCTCCTCCAATCTGTTCTCCACAAAGGAGCCAGAATGATTTGTTTATAGTGTTGATCCACTGCACTCAGGAAAACTCCAAGGTCTGTATCCTGACCACTAAGGCCCTACCAAAGCTGTTCCCAGACTATCTCTCTAGCCCAGCGATATTGAGCCTGGAGTAAACAGAACCCCACCCCCACATTGGGAAATCTACCTTCATTTCCTCTGCTCTCTGCTCTCACTCATGCTGGAACCACACTGGTCTTCCTTCAGGTGCTCCTAACTCACCACCCACTTTTCTGTCCCCCAGTCATTCCCTCCACCTGGCTGCCACTCTAGATGCCCTTCCCTCCACCTGGAATGCCCTTCCCATTCTCCTTGCTACCTGGGCTTCCTCCCACTCACCTTGCAGATCTCAGCTTATAATACCTTGCTCAGAAAGGCAAGGGATCGCCCAGTCTAAATAGTCTCTTCATATAGTTTCTTAAACAACCTGTATTTATTACAAATTGGAATTATAAGTGGGCAGTTACCAGCTTGATGTCTGCCTCTCTGCCACACAGTAAACTCCACATGGGCAGGTGCTGGGTCTATCTTGCCCACCACCAAGTCACCAGCATCAGACACACTGTACAGAGTAGATGCTTG
The DNA here is from genome assembly GCF_025265405.1 of Mesoplodon densirostris. Taxonomy (NCBI): domain Eukaryota; kingdom Metazoa; phylum Chordata; class Mammalia; order Artiodactyla; family Ziphiidae; genus Mesoplodon; species Mesoplodon densirostris. The sequence goes on from NC_082676.1 coordinate 56,333,576, forward strand.
ATAACTGGCTGTTGAATGAATACCAAACGATGTTCAATTGAGCACCTACGTACTTTCTATATTGTTTCATTTCATCCTCATGCCTGATCTAGGTATATCAATCCAAGGAAACTGAAGCTCAGAAAAGTAGAGTAATGTGACTGAAGTCACAATGTTAGGAAAAATCAGAGCCCAGATACAAATCCAGATGTGTCCATTTCTGGGATCTACACAATTAACTGTCGTACCATGTCGCTTCCTCAGAAGAAACGCAAAAATAGTTTCTCAGGATGTGAGATGACCCGTCCTGCCTGTTTCTCTGCAATCTAAGTCAACCTCAAAGACAAGGAGAAAGTCAATTCCTTCCTCCTGCAGAAAAAAACCTACCTGAGGGTCAGCACAGGGGGGCTCGCAGAGGGACTGAGCTGTCCCATTCTCCTCACCACCCAACCTCCACCATGAAATGAGTAATCTCTTTTAGAGAAGGAGATAGAAACAAAAACAAAGATGAATTGAAAGAATCCAAGATGGAGACAAAGAGTATACCACAGGCCGTGTGTGCATCAGAGCCAGAGAGATTGTACAGAAAATGCTACCCTAGAAGTGGGACGTCATATTTCTGTGCCTCAGTTTTCCCAGTTGTGAAATGGGGTGATAAGGTGCATCTCTACCTCCTAGAAATGTGGAAAGGAAGTGCTCGGTTTTGCCTAGAACATCGCGAGTATTCAGTGATTACCCCTTTGCAAAATGCAAGTCACCCCTTGTCAATTTCCAAAGCAAAAATGACAGAGTGACCCCTGTAGATACTACAGTTACAACAGTGAAGAAGGGAATTCCACGATAAAATTGCTGGAAACAGCCTTTTATTATGGCTAAAAGAGCACAGGTGTCTGAGACAGAAAAACTGGGATCTAGAGCAGATTCTAGATCTGACTCTGTGACCTTAGGCAACATTTTCCCTTCCGTGAGGATTAGTTTTTTTGTCTGCAGTCAAGGATATTAATAGCACTGTTTCTCAAACTTTTCATTCTCCTACCACTTTCATAGTTTTTACTGGGCTGTATCTTCATACCATTCATAACATTACTTATTTAATATTTCTTATTTATATCCATTCATTCAACAAATATTCGTCAAGCACCTACAATATGCCAGACAATCCTCTAGGTACTGAGACACTGTTCTAGATGACTTTTTTTTTTTACTTAATATCTAGTTACTCCCATCCTAAGCAATAATATCCATGAACTCATGGGATTGATAAGCTAACTATAGGTATTTTTTCTAGTGTATATTAAAATCAATGTAAAAATAACAAGGTCCTACTGTATAGCACAGGGAACTATATACAATATCCTGTGATAAACAATAAATGGAAAAAAAATGAAAAAGAATATGTATATGTGTAACCGAATCACTTTGCTGTACAGCAGAAATTAACACAACATTATAAATCAACTATACTTCAATAACATTTTTTTTAATCAATGTAAAAATAGCAAAAGGAAATGTATCCTTTAACATTCACCGTAATCTTAGGTGCTCCCAGTGATAAAAGGTGGGTGCTTTTGGACACCTGGGCCTGGATAATAGCTAGGATTCCTGGTAACTCTCAAAATTGTACTGTTCTGGATTCCTCTAGAGAGACTGACATAGTTTATCTTCCTCTCTTCCAACCCACTCTGCTAGAGCCATGAACAGAGTGACGTTAATTAAGTAATTATTCAGCAATTAGGAGAACTTTTTTTCTGAGCCAGAGACTAGGGCTCTGTCAGTTTGAGAACATGCTTGAACTTCCTGGCTCTCCATTTCCAATTCACACCCCAAACTTCAGGCACTTTCATTTCCTTCCCTTCAGTCACAGAGGACGCTGCTTTACACCTAGGTGTTGTTTTCATCTTCAAAGAATATTATCAGCTTTCAATGACGTCTCTATATCTGACACAGGAAAGGCTCCAAAAACCCATAATCACCCTACTAGACAACTCTTCCCAAACAATATTTAATAAGTTATACATAATGAGTCCAAACTGTATGCTCTGAGTTGCCTTTGAAATCCAAAAAAAAAAAAAAAAAAGGTTTGCAAAGGAAAACTTTCCCACCAATCAATTAAAAACCCCTAAAACTTCAGTAGAAAAGTGGGCTAAGGACAGTAGCTGATAATTCACAGGAGAAGAAATACAAACAACTAATAAGCATATGAAAAGGTACTCAGCTCCTTAATAATCAAAGGAAATGCAAATTAAAACAACAAGAGAGCGGGTTTTTTTTCCGGTTTCAAATTAACAAAGGGTTATAGCATAATCATTTTCCATGCTAGCTAGAGTGGGGTTTAATAGATACTGGTGTTAGAAGAATGATATTTCTACCTTGCTGGAAAGCAATTTGATATTGTGTTTCAGGATCCTTCAAAGAGTTTCTAATCTTTGACTCAGTAATTCCCGTTCTAGGAATCAACCATATAAAACCAGAGATCTGTCTGTCAGACATGTTTGGTTTAATGGACAAGGGTGTCTATCATGATGGTATTTCTAAGATCAGGGTTTCTCAGTCACAGCACTCTTGACATTTAGGGTCGGACGACTAATTCTCTGTTGTAAGGGCTGTCCTGGGCATTGTAGATGTTTGGCAGCATCCATGTACTCTACGCACTAGAGGTCAAGAGTACACACACCAACCCCTAATTACGACAGTCAAAATTGTCTCCAAGGGTGGGGGAAGGATTGGATTGGGAGTTTGGGATTAGCAGTCGCAAACTACAACAAGGTCCTACTGTAGAGCACAGGGAACTACATTCAGTATCCTGTAATAAACCATAATGGAGAGGAATATGAAAAAGAATATATATATATATAATTGAATCACTTTGCCATACAGCAGAAATTAACACAACATTGTAAATCAACTATACCGAAATAAAATTAATTTTTTAAAAAACTGTCTCCATACATTGCCAAATGTTCCCTGGGGTGACAAAATCCGCATTAAGAACCACTGATCTAAGAATAAAAACTTGTAAATGACTTAAATGTCCAAGTATAATAAAATGGTCAAATGAGTTATGGTCTGTTCAGATGATGGAATATTATATGTATTCCCTTAAAATGAATGACATGGCAATCTAATCATAATAAAATGGTATATGAAAAAAAGCAAAGAAGAAAATACTTAATTAGCCATTAATTAGCCACCGATCATTTAGTCAGTCATGTTTTTCTTAGAAAAACAGACTGAATGGAAATAAAGCAAACTCCCACTGCAATTATCTTTAGGTAGTAGATTAAAAAACAGTTTTCGTTTCCTTTTTCAAAACATCTATTTGGCTCCATAAGCTCAGAGAATGGATTTCTATTCTGAAGAACCCAGCTTTAAATCCAGCCCTGCCACTGTCTAGCTATTATTGACTCTTACCACCTCTCAACATCCAACTCACTGTGACTTCACCTGCAAAACGGGGATTACCATGTACCTACTGCAAAGAGAGGCAAAGAGTAAACAAGTTAATGCATAGAAAATGCTAAGCAAGGTGCCTGGTGGGTCATAGGTATTCAGTTAAAGGTGAGTGCTCATTAACAGGGACTACCTTTTTAATTAAAATCTTTTTCTTAAAAAGAAAATGGGGCTTCCCTGGTGGCGCAGTGGTTGAGAGTCCGCCTGCCGATGCAGGGGACACGGGTTCGTGCCCCGGTCCGGGAAGATCCCACATGCCGCAGAGCGGCTGGGCCCGTGAGCCATGGCCGCTGGGCCTGCACGTCCGGAGCCGGTGCTCCGCAACAGCAGTGAGAGAGCTGCGTACCACAAAAAAAGAAAAAAAAAAGAAAGAAAACGAACATACAACACCAAGCCAGAAGGAGCTTGTCTAATTTCTCTGGGGAGAGACACAACCTGAGAATGAGAGATCACTGGTGCTTGGGGACCTGATATTGGGTGAAACTCTATTAGTGGTGGAATGAAAACAGGGATGAAGAATCCATCTAGCAGAGGAGACTGCCTGCCAGGAAACGTTATTTAAATTGGACAGGATGGACAGACAGCTTCAAGTCAAGAGTACCGAAGTGTCAAGAGCCATAAAGAGTTTAACTGCCTAACACTTTAGACGACCACTCTAGGGCCTTACAAAGAAGCATTGAGAATTGGATCTGGAAATGTTCCTGAAGCCTGGAGAGCCAGGAGTCCCAAGTCATTGGAGGAGAGTCCTGGAGGACTGTGGGTACCACCACTGGGACGGACTGAAAGAATCTGGAGCTTTGACTTCAAGATCTTGCTGTCTTGTCCTGCAAGTTCCTTTTCTTCTTCGAGTCTCTGACTATTGATGTATTCAGACGAGCAGACTAGCTTAGTTTATAAGAACAGGAAAACCGGAGACCAACTACCTAGAGGTGACTCCTGGGCCCACCACATCCTAGCTATTGTAACTCTGGGTAAGTTGCTTACTTCATGGATCTAAGCCTTCATTTTTGCATCTACAAGAGATGGGTGATGCTATCTACCCCGTGTGAGAGGTTTAGCATGGAGCCAGGTAGCACCCAGCAAGGACTTGATAAAATGGCAGCTCTAATTGCTTTTTTAGAAGTTACTCCATACACACACCTACTGTATATAAAATAGATAATCAACAAGGATCTACTGTAGAGCACAAAGAACTCTACTCAATATTCTGCAATAACCTGTATGGGAAAAGAATCTGAGAAAGAATATATATATATTGATATATATATATATACAATATATCTATATATATAGATATATTGTATATGTATAACTGAATCACTTTGCTGTACACCTGAGACTAACGCAGCACTGTAAATCAACTATATTCTAATATAAAATAAAAATTAAATTTAAAAAATAATAATAAAATAAAAATTACGCCAAACATAGACCTTGAATCTCCCTCAAAGTGGAATTCGTTCTCTTGAAACTTTGAACGTGGGGTAGATCAGTGGGCAGATGTACAAAGGATGAATAGTAACAGTTTTGGCCCATCAGGGAGTTTTTTTCCAGGTGTTTCAGGGTTTATCACAATGCTTCTGACCTGTACCAGATCCTGGGTAGGCAATGGGGCTACTGTGATGGCCAAGAAACAGTCCCTTGGCCTCAAGTTGCTCAGAATCCAGTGCAGAAGACAGACATGGAAGGCACAGGTACACTTCATTCAGGTAGTGAGAAGAGGAAGTAATATCAGGTCATGGTAGCACTCAGGCCCTGGGGCCATACTCCCTGTTTTTATTGGTTTTATCTCCAGATCTTGGAGCCATGTGAACCTGGACAGGTTACTTCATCTCTTCAAGCCTCAGTATTTTCATCTGTAAAATGGGGAGAATAAGAGTAGTGCTTCTCCCTCATAGGGTTGTGGCAGGACAAAATAAGGGGAAGCCCTTAGAACCATGGCCAGCACACAGGGTTTAATAAACATTAGCTGTTACCACTATTAACATCTTGGTGACTAGACGTATAGACCCTGGAAAGACAGTCTGATTCTCTGACCTGCAGAGCGGGGAGATCCTCCCAGGGGAATTCAGCCCAACCCCTCCAATATCCAGTCTGGGTAGACCTCAGGGGCCAAGATCACACCACACCTGAATTCTCCCTCATCATCACCACACAGATCTAGAGAAAACTTTCTTGGGAATCAAGATATACAATTTTATTGTTTTAACCTCCTCCCCCAAAACCCACAAAAGACTTGTGGCTGTAAAGAGTAATTCACCCTAGGAGGGAGACGCAAGAGAGAGAAGATATGGGGATATATGTGTATGTATAGCTGATTCACTTTGTTATAAAGCAGAAACTAACACACCATTGTAAAGCAATTATACTCCAATAAAGATGTTAAAGAAAAAGAGTAATTCACCCATTTAGAAAATGGAAAGGAGACTCCAAATCACTTCTAAAAGCAATATCCTGCTCTCCCCATCTCTCCCGCCACACACACACACACACACACACACACACACACACACCAGAGTGAGGAGGGGGGAGGGAGGGAGGAAGTGAAGAAGGAAGTCCTTTAACAGGAGCAGGAAAGGGTGATGAGGATATAACTGTGGGCAAGGCAGGACTGCCTGAGGATGAGCAGGGGCCAGACACCTGCGCACACTCTCCTGCTTCACCTGACAGAGCAGACAGGCGACAGGTGTCTCCTCTGTGACTATTCCACCTGAACACCTGCTTGCCTGGCAGCCTCCTCGGGTCACTCTGGGTGATTCTCGGACTGAATGGACTCCTGGTCTCATGTTGATTTCCAACAGAAGCCAATTCTTCCTTTTCCCTGGCAGAGTCTGGGCATTTGGGCAGACAAAGTGCTTGAGGGTTTTGTTAAACAAGGAAGGCATTGTGACGTCTGGGAGAAACACCACCACCAAATGATAAATTTGGATCAGCCTGCCTGCCATTCTCGACTACACACACACACACACACACACACACGCACACACACGCACACACACGCACACACACGCACACACACACTTCCGAGTAATCCCATGTGTGCCTACTTAACAGGTTGACAGACAAAATTTTAACAACCCTGAAAGTGTATCTATTAACCAATCAGAATGGACAATGACCCTAACTTTGGAGAAGGTTCTGGAAGTCTCCTGCTGTTATCCTTTTATTTTAAAAATCTGGGAAGGTTTAGGGGATACAAGTGAAGGGCCAGGGTGGCAGGCAGGCACTTGGGACACCAGGGCAGTGGCTGTTTCCCAACTGGCATGGAAGTATTTCAAATTTTAATGCCTACCACAGGCACACTTGTACATACCAGCCAGACTGAACCTAGACTCTGAGATGAGGATTTGTACGTGGGTGATTTATTAAGAAGCTGTTCCCAGGGGGGAAAAAAACAAAAAAAAAACAGTAAGAAAGCAAGTGAAGCAGAACAAAGAAGGGAGGAAAGCCCAGCCAGGCTGAGGACTTGAATCAAAGCCACGCAGATAGTGACCTCAACCTGATTCCACAGGGGAGTCCGGAGCATAAATCAGCCCCACAGTCGGCCTGATCTAAGGCGAGAGAGCCCAGCTTTCATATTCATGCATCCAGAAGTCAGGAGTTAAGGGCTGTCCTGGGAGTAGGATACAGAGCAAAGCAAAGCACCTCCAGGAGCTGCCCAGGAAGTCCTCCGAACAAGAGCCACTGGTGCCGCCTGGAGGCAAAAGCACAGGAAGGTCAAAGGTCGGACACCATTAATCTGAGGAGAAGAAAGGAACTTTAGTGGATCTGGGTGGAGTGCCAGCATTGTCCATAACACCATCTGAATGTCAGCCCAACTCCTTAGACAAGGAAGGAACACATTCAAATTATGGCTAGAGTGCATAGAGTGGGATGGGGGACCAGCTCAGGGGTTCAACGTTTCTCTTATTAGGTAATTCCTGCCTGAATGAACTCTTTGTCTCCAGTCTCAACCAGTTCAATCCCAAAGAGTAATAAGAGCTAAAATGTATACAGCACCCACAATGGGCAGGGGATCACACAGATGACATGCCCAACCTCCAACAACTTCTCAAGGTGGGTCATACTCCTTCCACTTTACAGATGAGCAAACTGAGGCTCGGAGAGTTTAAGAATCTTCTAAAATTTTTCACAACATATAACAGAGAAATTCCAATCTATCTCAAGTCTGTGGGACTCAGAGCTTCTGTTCTTTTCAACTGCTACCCACTCAACAACACCTCCTTTGGATGCAAACATGACCCAGAAGCAGACCCCGAGGTGAAGATTCATGTGCAATTCAGGTAATGCCACACATCACGCAGGAAGAGCTTGCAGGCGAAACTGGTAAGGGAGTAGGGGAGGCAGGTCACGGAAGGGGAAGAAGTTGGTCATTTGGTGATTTCAGGGAACCTCCCAACCTCAGCCCGATCCCAGCTGGAACTCTGGAGTGTACATCAGGCTTCAGAGTTAGTTCCAACTTGAGGCAAGAGAACTGGGCTTTCATATACCTGCACCATTTATGCACCCAGGGTATGTAGCCTCCCCGGTAGAGTGGCTCCGGTAACCCAGAGAGAGGCACGTGAGCAAACCATGAGAGCAAAGCCTACAGAAGCATGCCCAAGGAACCAGAGGAGATCTGGACACCACCCTGGCATCCATCATTCTTATCCAAGCCTAGCAGTCCTTTCCTGAATGCTTGGCTTTAAACCCCAAGAACCTATTTCCCTATTGCCTAGGGAAACAATCTCCCTTCCTGATAGTCTAAAGATCAACTCAAAGACCATTTTCAAGAGCTGATTACCTAAGCCTGGCTCTAATCTAAGGAAAGTATCCCACCTTCCACCGCTATAGAGAAAGAAACATAATCAAGTAACTTGTCCCTGGATCTTCAGCTTTATTCATACAGATACCAGTAAATAAAAGAAAATTTGACTGTTCACAGAATTTCAGCAAATTGAGCTCATATTTGGGGGTAAAATAAAAGGTCGCTGAGATTTAATATGAAATCCTTTTACAAGGAAGATGATTGAATACATTACAGGGGCTTCAATTTTTACCATGGCAGATATTGAATGTGTCTTTCATTTCTTTCTGCTGCTCAGTACCTCTGCTCATTTCCTTGATGCTTGAGGCTCTGATATTAAGGAAGCTTAAAGAAATGGGAATCAGTGTATTGGCAACTGAGTGACAAGGGCAAATTGGTAGGAAGGCCAAGGGCTCTGGGCTGGAAAAGCTGGGATGACATGAAGGAGGTCTCATGTGGGGAGTCCAAGATGGACTTCAGCTTCAAAATCAATGTTAAATTCCAAGTATTTAAATAAAAAACACCAACTGCAGCGTACAGTGGGTGCCAATACAGGAGTAGTGAACAGGAGCTAATGCCAAAAGCCAACAGGCAATCATTATCCTAATCATGTACCACTTGGTTGTAAGAAACAGAAACCCACTCAAACCAGCTTGAGATGAAGGGGACTTTAATTGGAAGAATCAGGGGTAGAGTACATATCTCAAAAGGGTGAATAAACAAGAGAATTAAAAACCAAAACCACTTTCTCCTCTCTGACACCACAAAAAAACATAATGTTGACTGAGGTCCTGCTATGTGTCAGGCACTGCTCTCAATGTTTTACCTGCCTTATCTCACAGTTTACCTACACAGGAAACTCTCTGAGATACAAACATTCCCACTTTTCAGATGGGAAAACTGAGCCTCCGAGAGGTTAAAGAAAGTTCCCAAGGTTGCACAGCTGGAAAGCAGCAGAATTAGAATTCACACCCTCTCCTCAAAATGACTGCCCTCTACCACCGGCCACATGAGCACCTCAGCTTCTTCTCTCTAGGTGTACTATATTTGGAATGCTCCTCTCTGCGGGCTGGCTCTTCCTGTCTCAACAAGCTTGTGAAATGGCAAAATGGCCAGCCCAAATCTGGTTCTGACACCCAGGGGAAAGTACCAGGATGGGAGACTTGAGCCCACCCATATCAACAGTTACATGCAGTGGTACCCAAAACCACCTGATGAGAGTGTCTGTGTTTTTGGCTCAAATTCTCAAAGTGAAGAGTCTGATTGGCTTCTCATCCCTTCAGCTATGTTGATGGGATGGGCAAGATATCACCCTATAAAACCAGGGCAGCTAGTGGTGAGGTGGCAATTTCTCTATGAAGTGGTGTGTGAGTAGGGAAAATAGAAGATACATATAATGCCCTCATTTCGTATGCAACACTTCTTGAGTAAGCATCTCACTCTCCCCAGTTACTACTGGGTACCACAGTTTCCAAGATTAAGAAGTTATCATACCTGCCCTTAGGAGGCTAACAATGTCTAGAATAGAGACATAACTAAACCATTGCCATCCAGTGGGATAAATGTTGTGGTTGGGAGAGACAAGGAGTACTGCCATCTTGCAGACAAGGTACACCTGGTCTAGCCCATCAAATCAGGGAAAAGGTCCTGAAGATGGTAGCGCATGAACCCAGTCTGAATGGATAAGTAGGTGTGACAAAAGTATAGTGCGTGCCTGAAAGGCATGCCTTGCTGGGGAACTCTGGGGAATTGGGTACAACGAAAAGGTAGAGAGAGTGAAGGAGTACCAGCAAATGAGGTTAAAAGGGTAGACCAGGGCCAGTCCATGAGTCACTTTCTGTACTAAGAAAAGAAATGTAATCATTTTCTCAAGAGGAAATATAGTCTAATGCAGTGCTGTCCAAGAGAACTTTTCGCAATGATGGAAATGTTCTAAATCTGCAATGTTTGGCCCTCAGTGCTCCCCTATCATTTCCCAGGTGCATACAGCACCTGCCCCCACAGGCCAACTCAGACCTCTCGTCCAGATGCCATCAAAAATAAAATCAGGGCAGGGTAAAAGCTCTGTGCTTGTGAGCTGCTGAGAAAAAGGGGACTAAATAACCTCAAGGGAGTTGCTTCCTCAAGGAGGTGAGGACTTAACCCCTTCATACCTCCAAAGTGGTATGTGTGAGTAGGGAAAATGGAAAAGCTACATTAGGAGGAGCCTCCCTTCAGGGCAAAAATGATGTCTGAAAAGCTGTTTGAATGGTGAGCATCATTGTGGGTTTCTTCTGTCTGGAGCTCACCATTCTAGGGCTCATCCACTCCCTACCCCCTGAGCTCATCAGAGGTGACATGGGGGTCTGGCCTCCAGCCATCCACATTGCGCATCGGAGTAACTGCCCAATACCTCCAGGGTAAAATGAGCGCACAACCCAAAATAACAAGATTTGAGGATTAGAACCATTTCAAAAGGAAAACAACCCACTGGGCTTCAGATTCCAACAGAAGTAAGAATATTAGAACAGTTGGACTTTGAATATCAAATTAGCCTTTTATTAAGCATATTAAAGAGAAAAAAAGAAAAGAGTAACAATATAAACCAAAACAAGAACAAAAGAATATTTTTTAAAAAGCCAAGGTGAAATATCAGACATAAAAAATGTAATGGTTGAAATAACCAAGACAGGAATAAAGACACAGACCTACTAGAGAATGGACTTGAGGATATGGGGAGGGGGAAGGGTAAGCTGTGACAAAGTGAAAGAGCGGCATGGACATATGTACACTACCAAACGTAAGGTAGATAGCTAGTGGGAAGCAGCCGCATAGCACAGGGAGATCAGCTCGGTGCTTTGTGACCGCCTGGAGGGGTGGCATAGGGAGGGTGGGAGGGAGATGCAAAAGGGAGGGGATATGGGAACATATGTATATGTATAACTAATTAAATTTGTTATAAAGCAAAATAATAATAATAATAATAATTTTTTTTTAAAGTGCAATTTTCCCTTAGGCAAAAAATACGAGATTTCAGAAAAAAAAAAAAAAAAAAAGCCAAGCTGAAATATCAGACATAAAAAATGTAATGGTTGAAATAACACAATGGATGGCAGAATAAATACAGTTGAAGAATGAATTAATCAACTGGAAGACAAGATTGAGGAAATCTTCTAGAAGGAAGAGGAAGAGACAAAAAATGTTTTTATTGAAGTACAGTTGATTTACAATGTTGTGTTAGTTTCAGGTGTACAGCAAAGTGAGTCAGTTATGTATATGTGTGTGTGTGTGTGTATATATATATATCCTTTTTTCAGATTCTTTTCCATTATAGGTTATTACAAGATAGTGAATATAGTTCCCTGTGCTATACAGTAGGACCTTGTTGTTTATTTATTTTAGATATAGTAGTGTGTATATGTTAATCCCGAGCTCCTAATTTATCCCTCCCCACCCTTTCCCCTTTGGTAACCCTAAGTTTGTTTTCTATGTCTGTGAGTCTATTTCTGTTTTGTAAATAAGTTCATTTGTATCCTTTTTTAAGATTCCACGTATAAGTGATACCATATGATACTTGTCTTTCTCTTTCTGACTTACTTCACTAATATGATAATCTCTAGGTCCATCCATGTTGCTGCAAATGGCATTATTTCATTCTTTTTATGGCTGAGTAGTATTCCATTGTGTATATATGTACTACATCTTCTTTACCCATTCATCTATCGATGGACATTTGGGTTGCTTCAATGTCTTGTCTAGTGTAAACAGTGTTGCTATGAATATTGGGGTGCATGTATCTTTTCGAATTAGAGTTTTTGTCTTTTCTGGATATACACCCAGGAGTAGGATTGCTAGATCATATGCTAACTCTATTTTTAGTTTTTTAAGGAGACAAAAAAATTTTTTAAGCTAAGTGATATGGAGGATAGAAGAGAATCACTAACATCAAAATAAGAAGATTCCAGGGGGAGGGACAAATTGGGAGATAGGGAGTGACATATACACACTATTATATATAAAATAGATTACTAATAAGGACCTACTGTATAGCACAGGGAACTCTACTCAATACTCTGTAATGGCCTATATGGGAAAAGAATCTAAAAAAGAGTGGAACCATGTGTAAAATAGATAGCTAGTGGGAAGCTGCTGCATAGCACAGGGATCTCAGCTCAGTGCTCTGTGATGGCCTAGAGGGGTGGGATGGGGGTGTGGGAGGGAGGCTCACGCTGGGACGGGGTGGGGGGGGTATATGCATACATATAGCTGATTCACTTTGTTGTACAGCAGAAACTAACACAACATTGTAAAGCAACTGTATTACAATAAAAAAGTTTTTAAAAATAGGAAGACTAGGGGCTTTCCTGGTGGCGCAGTGGTTGAGAGTCTGCCTGCCGATGCAGGGGACACGGGTTTGTGCCCCGGTCCGGGAAGATCCCAGATGCGGTGGAGCAGCTGGGCCCGTGAGCCATGGCCGCTGAGCCTGCACTCTGCAACGGGAGAGGCCACAAGAGTGAGACGCCCGTGTACTGCAAAAAAAAAAAAAAAAAAAGGAAGATTCCCAGAAAAAGAGAGAAATAAAAGTGGAAAGGAGTAAACATTTGAAAAAATATTAGATACGAATTTCTCAGAATTTTTTTTTAAGTTCTGTAACGTCCCAAAGAAGAAAAATGAGGAAAAAAAACCACACCGAGACACATTATAGTTAAAGTTAAGAAGGTATCAAAAGCAAAGAGGAAATTCTAAAAAGCTTCCAAGGAGAAAGAGATCACTTTTTTAAAAAGAATCAAATTGACATCAGAATTTTTCTCATCAGCAATACCGAATGCAAGAATACATGAAGTAATATTTTCAATGAATTAAATGAAAAAAATAGAACTCAAAATATTATATCCAATTAAGAAGTCATTCAAATATGAAGGTACAATAAAAATATTTCAGGCATAGAAGACCTCAAAGATTAGCCCCACAAAGCCCCACATTGAACACAATTTTGGATGAACTACCTAAATAAGAGGAAAGACATATCCCGGAGTTGGTACCAGGTAGATAGATACAGGTGATCAAATGCCTTGATGCTGTCTTTAAAAAATAGCTAAGACCAAATAAAAAGAGAAATTATATCCAGAAAAATAGAGAATTACAAGTCTCCAGATCCTACTCAAATTGTGGTCCCTGGACCAGTAGCAAGAGCATCACCTGGGCTTGTTAAAAATGCAGGAACTGACATCCCACTCACAACTTACTAAGACAGACTCTGCATTTTAATAAGATCCCCAAGCGATCTGAATGCACTTTAAAATTGAGAAGCTTTAGTCCAGATAACGTCAAAGTAGTAGATGTAGTGGTGGGGAGGAAAGAAACCAAGGGATGGGGAAGTATGTTAAGTTCCTCTCTTATTAAAGGGGAGACACAGATATATCCATTTTTGAAAAGAAAGCAAGGATTAAACATAAAAGAGTGACACAGACTGAAATAAATTAAAATGGATAAACTGCAGTCAGAACAAATGAACGACAGCAACACACAACAGTATGGATGAACCTTAGTAAGTGGAGGAAAAAAATGGAAGTTCCAAAAAATTATATAGAGTGTGCTACACGTTTTACAAAATTAAAAGCAATCAAAATAAGAATATAAACATTTAGGAATGTAAACAGAAGCAATAAATATATCAAAAGGAAAGCAAGCAAATGATGCATCAGGACTGAGAATGGTAGTTGACTTGGATGGAGGAAGGCAGGGAGAAGGGTGGAGGCAGGGGCTGATAGGGAACCATAAGGTTAGATGCACATTATTGTCAATATTCCAGATTTTGTTTGGGGCATGAGTTCAGAGGTGCCTATTCCATCATTAAAAATAATGAACTCTAACTATTAAACATAATTAACTAAACAAAAGCAAGTCCTGTGTGGAATGATGGGAGTGTGTTATAAACTAAGGATTATCCTCCAACCAGTTCTGTGTACCTAAGGTCCAATCACTTGGCACAGTGTCTTGCAGATGGCAGATACTCAAAAGGTGCTTAATGAATAAATAGAGCACTTTGACAACAGAGTGAAGCGTCAGTCAGAAAGGGAGCAGATAAAGACCAGCAGAGAAGGGATGGCTGTATAACCCAGGCAAGATCTGATGCAGGCAGGAGTCATGGGAACAGGTAAGGAAAGGATGGTATCTGCAGATTGAAGGCAATGTAGAATCCACAGGACTTGGTGACCGATTAGATAAGGAGATTGAGAGGGGAGAGGAATCAAGGTCAGTAACCAAGTTCTGGGATCCCAAAAGAGATCACAAACCATCCCATAATTCAAAGTCACTGTGTCTCACTGTTTCATTCCCTCAACCTTTTATTACAGAAACTTTCCAAACTACAGAAAATTTGAGAGAACTGTATGGTGAATACATACACCTACATACTCTACTCACTCACACTTAAGATTCTACAATTAATACTTGGGAATAGTTTCTTTCACATACATTTATCCTTTTATCTATTTCTCCAGTCACCTATCAACCTGTCTTTTTTTTTTTTTTAAGGAGAAGGTTCTAGTACAGGTTCTGTCATGTCGCAGTGGAAAGAAAACAAATTTAAAAGAAAATGTCTCAACGCCTTAAACATAGAAACCAAATGTTCTGCGATGATCTCAAACATCACCAACCTCCCCCCGCCCAAGGTAGCTGCACTCCTTTGGGGCTGTTTATAACATAATCTGAATTAGATATTAAATAGATTACTCTGAAAACAAATACTGTTTTCCTTAATTGTTCTTTATGGGAGTTTTATGGAGGTGGCAATTTGCATCATTGGCATTTGGTCTGGGGTTTGGAAACACACTCATTGCCTACCATTTCAAATTATTTGCCATCTACATGGAGCATAATTAAATTCTGAGCACTTCAAATAATACTCAGACGTCAGTTATAATCGAAAGCCACTCCTTGGGTTACACAATGGCTCTTCCTTCTCTATAAAAATCGGCAATCGTAATTGGATGAAATAGGGCTGCACTTATGAAAATGCTTCCCCAGGGGGGATTGAAGTCATGCTTGTTTCTTCCACAATAAACAGTGAGCAGTCTGATTCTCCTATACCAAGTAGGTGTTGCTGTTTTAGTTCATGAAACTAGGAGCTAGATGTGGACCAAATTCAGGCTTCCATTTTATTTTCTGGAGAACAACATCCTCTCGCTGTGTCATCTGCCCATTTCCAAGCACTCTTTCTCTCTCTTCTCTGTCTCTGCACCACCTACACCCTGTACAAGGCTCCTCTCTACTCCCCACTCTTATTCATGAAAGGTGAATATCTCCCTCTCAGGTGTCACAACTTTGCTCTGGTTCCAGTTTCCAAGAAGCCTTACCTGATTCCCTCAAGTAGGACTGTGTTCTCCACAGCACCATATGCTTCTCTTCATCAAGGGTTCCCTGAGGGCGGGGGCCACTTCCTTCATTTATGTGTCCAGCGCCTGCTGTAGGATTATCCAACATGGTATCTTTCCTTCCTCATTCATTCACCAGATATTTGTTGAGGATCTACCAAGAACTCTTCTAAGCACATGGGACACAATGGTAAACAAGACAGGAAATGCCCTGCCCTCAAGAAGCTTACAGTCTAGTGGGAACATCTCTCTCTCTCTTTCTCTCTCTCTCTCTCTCTCTCTCTCTCTCTCTCTCTCTCTCACACACACACACACACACACACACACACACACACACACGACAGGAGCTGTTCCTATAAGGGCCCCATCTCCCTTTCACCTGGAAAGATAGAGCCTGAGATTTGATGCAAGAGGAACCTGGGTTCATGTCATGAATCTAAAACTTACTCAACATGCAGCCTCAGACAAATTTAGGTTAGCCTTTTGGGACCTTGGTTTCTTCAAACATTAAATGAGCAGGACAAAAATCTACCATACATGGTAGGTTGTGAAGACTCAGTTTCTAATGCATGTAAATCATTAGCCAGTGCCTAGAATGTAGTATGTGCAGCATGATTTGTAGCTATAATTATAATAATCATGTCACCCCAGCATAAAACTAGTATCATGTAAGGATACAAATCCAAATGATTCCAAACCAATGTTACAGCACTGTTTGTAGTCATTTCTTCTGTCCACTGATATTCCCCATTCTTCTCCTTCCAGGTAGGATTGGACTTTACAACCCACCCTGGAGTTTTAGGACTAGCCACGTCACTTGCTTTTGTCAGTGACATGTGAGTGGAAACCTTCAAGAGCCACTGCATGACTTGCCGCACTCTCTTCGCCCTGTCTTGGATACTGGCAACGTTCCAGACAGTGGAGGCCCTGATAAGCTGGGTTCCTGAGTAGGTAGACCTTGGAGCAGAGACGACCCGCAATAACTTGTAGTATGAGTAATATAAACCTTTTTGTTTTAAACCACTGAGGTTCAAGGGTTATTTGTTACTGCCCAGACTACTGTGACTAATACACAACAATTCTACCAAGCCCCAATCCCCAGAAATATGTTCAATTTGCCCTCTGCTCACACTACTCCCTCTTTTCACATATCACTCAAGCTCACAATGTTCTCCTCCTCCAGATAACCCACAATCCTAGATGGTTCTTTGATTCATCTTAAGTGCCAACTCTTTCTAAAAGCCTTCACTGGCTTACCTTCAGCCGTTCTCCTTTGAGATCCCTGTTACATCTGCCATTTCTACCATCCAATTTCATTTTCTCTGCCTGGAGTGATATTCTAGGTAAAGCCAAGGCTGGAATCAAGGTAGTCTGACTCTCAGCCACAAGAACTTACTGCTTCCCTCTGTAAAATGCACTTGCCTAAAAACCACTTATTATTTAAACCCCAAAAAGGCACTTTGCAGTAGAAAGCCTTAGCCACACCTTAGCACACCTGGAATGACTCAGAGAGATTCTGAGAATAAGGAAAATATCTTTGGTTCAAGCATACAGGAAAACTGAATTTTGAAGGAAGTAAGCATCCTTTCAAATCTCTGTGATTCAGTTGAGATGGTAGCAGAATAAGAATAATTCAGCAGGGGATGCTGAATCTCAAAGCTTTCAAGCCAAGAGATGATGCACACATGGCCAGGACCACAAAAGGACAGAGGAAAATCCAAAGGACCACGCTCTTCAAAAATTAACGTGTTTCCTTTCCTAGAGCAATCAGTGGGGAAGGCAACTCATGATTTGAAGGCAACCCATGACTGGAGGTAAGAATGCCATCCTTACCTCTATGAGTCTTAATATAAAATTTTTGAAATACTTCTTAGGGACCTATCATTAACAGGTAGAGTGGTTATGAAAATTCAGTGTTACTTATACATAAGTTGTGTTTCTCATATGTACTAAAAAAAAAAAGGGAGCAACTATCATTAACATCTGCAGATTTTAAGTGCATTTTGTCTACAGCAGGAAAGAAAAGTGATAGGGTGAATTAGTCTTATCTTGCTCAGTGGCCTGACAACTCTCTGCTCTGAAATCAAGATGGTTTCAGAGTAAGTAAGTAGTAAGTCAGAAAGAGAAAACAAAATATCGTATATTAACACATATATGTGGAATCTAGAAAAATGGTACAGATGAACCGGTTTGCAAGGCAGAAACAGAGACACAGATGTAGAGAACAAACGTATTGACACCAAGGGGGGAAAGCAGGGGGGAGGGATGAACTGGGAGATTGGGATTGACATATATACACTAATATGTATAACACAGATAACTAATAAGAACCTGCTGTATAGCACTGGGAACTCCACTTTGCTGTACAGTAGAAACTAACACAATATTGTAAAACAACTATACACCAATTGAAAAAAATAAAATAAAAAAAGATGGTTTCACTTGCCCAATGAGTGCCCAGTGGTTAACAAGCTTAGTCTGTAGCCCATATCTTTATGGGAGTCAGGAATCTCTTCCACTAGAATCGAGCTGTCCCTCCAAACACAACACACACTCCCTGTGACTTTCTATTTTCCAAAAGAATCAGCTCAGTCCTGAGCCCATACTATTCCAGAAAAGCTGACAGCATTTGAAAAGGAAAAGAAGGACAAGTGGAAACCTTTCTTTGAATGTTGGACTCAGCTGCCAGGCTCCTCATAGAAAGTGAATGGAATACAACAGCCTCCGAAATGGGCCCCTGCTTCTCCTCTTGCCCTAAAAATCCATTCTCTAGAAAAATATTACCTAATCATACCATTCCAGTGACCAAAACCACTCACTGGTTCCTAGATCACTTGTAACTGCCCTCCAGCATGGTAGCCAATAGCTATCCACAGCTATTCCAATTGAATTTGGAATTAATTAAAATTAGCAAAAATTAATAATTCAGTAACTCAGTAGCACTAGCCACATGTCAACTGCCCGACAGTCACAAATGCTTAGTGGCTACCATATTGAACAGAGCGGATATAGGACGCACCTGTCATCACAGAAAGTTCTACTGGACAGTGCTGACTGAGAAGAAAGACTTACTGGGCTCTAAAAGATTCTATATAACTTCCAATATTTCTAACCCCATTATGCGTCACCTTTGTTCTTGCTCACTTCCAATTACACTGGACTCTGTTGTTTTTTTTTTTTAAACACCTTTACTGGTGTGTAATTGCTTTACAATGGTGTGTTAGTTTCTGCTGTTTCACAAAGTGAATCACCTATACTTATACATATATCCCCATATCCCCTCCCTCTTGTGTCTTCCTCCCACCCTCCCTATCCCACTCCTCTGGGTGGTCACAAAGCACAGAGCTGATCTCCCTGTGCTATGTGGCTGCTTCCCACTAGCTATCTATTTTACATTTGGTAGTGTATATATGTCCATGCCACTCTCTCACTTTGTCCCATCTTACCCTTCTCCCTCCTGGTGTCCTCAAGTCCATTCTCTACATCTGTGTCTTTATTCTTGTCCTGCCGCTAGGTTCTTCAGAACCTTTTTTTTTTTTTAGATTCCATTTATATGTGTTAGCATATGATACTTGTTTTGCTCTTTCTGACTTACTTCACTCTATATGACAGACTCTAGGTCCATCCACTTCACTACAAAAAAACTCAATTTCATTTCTTTTTATGGCTGAGTAATATTCCATTGTATATATGTGCCACATCTTCTTTATCCATTCATTTGTCGATGGACACTTAGGTTGCTTCCACATCCTGGCTATTGTAAACAGTGCTGCAATGAACACTGTGGTACATGACTCTTTTTGAATGATGGTTTTCTCAGGGTATATGCCCAGTAGTGGGATTGCTGGGTATTATGGTAGTTCTATCTTTAGTTTTTTAAGGAACCTCCATACTATTCTCCATAGTGGCTGTATCAATTTACATTCACACAAACAGTGCAAGAGGGTTCCCTTTTCTCCACACCCTCTCCAGCATTTATTATTTGTAGACTTTTTGATGATGGCCATTCTGACTGGTGTGAGGTGATACCTCATTGTACTTTTGATTTGCATTTCTCTAATGATTAGTGATGTTGAGCATCCTTTCATGTGTTTGTTGGCAATCTGTATATATGCTCTGGAGAAATGTCTATTTAGGTCTTCTGCCCATTTTTGGATTGGGTTGTTTGTTGTTTTGATACTGAGCTGCATGAGCTGCTTGTAAATTTTGGAGATTAACCCTTTGTCAGTTGCTTCATTTGCAAATATATTCTCCCATTCTGAGGGTTGTCTTTTCATCTTGTTTATGGTTTCCTTTGCTGTGCAAAAACTTTTAAGTTTCATTAGGTCCCATTTGTTTATTTTTGTTTTAATTTCCATATCTCTAGGAGGTGGGTCAAGAAGGATCTTGCTGTGATTTATGTCATAGAGTGTTCTGCCTATGTTTTCCTCTAAGAGTTTGATAGTGTCTGGCCTTACATTTAGGTCTTTAATCCATTTTGAGTTTATTTTTGTGTATGGTGTTAGGGAGTGTTCTAATTTCATTCTTTTACATGTAGCTTTCCAGTTTTCCCAGCACCACTTATTGAAGAGGCTGTCTTTTCTCCATTGTATATTCTTGCCTCCTTTATCAAAGATAAGGTAACGATATGTGAGTGGGTTTATCTCTGGGCTTTCTATACTGTTCCAATGATCTGTATTTCTGTTTTTGTGCCAGTACCATACTGTCTTGATTACTGTAGCTTTGTAGTATAGTCTGAAGTCTGGAAGCCTGATTCCTCCAGCTCCATTTTTCTTTCTCAAGATTGCTTTGGCTAGTCGGGGTCTGTTGTGTTTCTGTACAAATTGTGAAATTTTTTGTTTTAGGTCTGTGAAAAATGCCATTGGTAGCTTGATAGGGATTGCACTGAATCTGTAGATTGCTTTGGGTGGTAGAGTCATTTTCACAATGTTGATTGTTCCAGTCCAAGAACATGGTATATCGCTCCATCTGTTTGTATCATTTTAATTTCATTCATCAGTGTCTTATAGTTTTCTGCATACAGGTCTTTTGTCTCCTTAGGTAGGTTTATTCCTAGGTATTTTATTCTTTTTGTTGCAATGGTAAATGGGAGTGTTTCCTTAATTTCTCTTTCAGATTTTTCATCATTAGTGTATAGGAATGCAAGAGATTTCTGTGCATTAATTTTGTCTCCTGCTACTTTACCAAATTCACTGATTAGCTCTAGGAGTTTTCTGGTAGCATCTTTAGGATTCTCTATGTGTAGTGTCATGTCATCTGCAAACAGTGACTGATTTACTTCTTCTTTTCTGATTTGGATTCCTTTTATTTCTTTTTCGTCTCTGATTGCTGTGGCTAAAACTTCCAAAACTATGTTGAATAATAGTGGTGAGAGTGGGCAGCCTTGTCTTGTTCCTGATCTTAGTGGAAATGGTTTCAGTTTTTCACCATTGAGAATGATGTTGGCTGTGGGTTTGTCATATATGGCCTTTATTATGTTGAGGTATGTTCGCTCTATGCCTACTTTCTGGTGAGTTTTTATCATAAATGGGTGTTGAATTAGGTCAAAAGTTTTTTCTGCATCTATTGAGATGATCATATGGTTTGTGTGGGTTTTTTTGTTTGTTTGTTTGTTTTGCGGTACGCAGGCCTCTCACTGTTGTGGCCTCTCCCATTGCGGAGCACAGGCTCCGGACACGCAGGCTCAGCGGCCATGGCTCATGGGCCCAGCCACTCCGTGGCATGTGGGGTCTTCCCAAACCGGGGCACGAACCCGTGTCCCCTGCAACGGCAGGCAGACTCTCAACCACTGTGCCACCAGGGAAGCCCGATTATATGGTTTTTATCCTTCAATTTGTTAATACAGTGTATCACATTGATTGATTTGCATATATTGAAGAATCGTTGCATTCCTGGGATAAATCCCTCTTGATCATGGTGTATGATCCTTTTAATGTGCTGTTGGATTCTGTTTGCTAGTATTTTGTTGAGGATTTTTGCATCTATGTTCATCAGTGATATTGGCCTGTAGTTTTCTTTTTTTGTGATATCTTTATATGGTTTTGGTATCAGGGTGATGGTGCCCTCGTAGAATGAGTTTGGGAGTGTTCCTCCCTCTGCTGTATTTTGGAAGAGTTTGAGAAGGATAGGTGTTAGCTCTTCTCTAAATGTTTGATAGAATTCACCTGTGAAGCCATCTGGTCCTGGGCTTTTGTTTGTTGGAAGATTTTTAATCAGTTTCAATTTCAGTGCTTGTGATTGGTCTGTTTATATTTTCTATTTCTTCCTGGTTCAGTCTCGGAAGTTGTTTGGTTTTAAACCTCACCAAACTTTGTCCTGCCCGAGGACCTTTGCACCTGTGGTTCTCTTTGGCTGGAACACGCTTCCTCTTTGCCCTACTTTTCTTCTTATCTTTCAGGTCCTAATTCAAATATTTGCTTTCCAGAGAGCCCTCCCTGACCACCCTAGCTAATGTGTGCCCCTACAATTTTAATACTAGTGCTCACAACTACTGGCAATGTTCATATTTATTTTAATTTTAATTGTTAAAATTGTTTAATTTTAATTGTTTCTCCCCCACATCCCCACTCATATCCACACACATGTGCTAGCATGTGAACTCCAACACAGCAGCGATTTTGCCTAATTTATGTACAGCCACATGCCTGGTGTCTAGAAGGTGCCTAGCATAGAGTAAGGGTTCAAGAGAAAATTTTGTGGAATACATTGGCTAAATATAATGCAAAGACAGGCCAGGATCCAAGGGGCAATCCTGTAAAGCAAAAGGTAATATGAATAACTCCATGGGTACCTCTAAACTTGAGCTGAACACTGGGCTGAAAAGGAGCTAGGAAAGTCTGCCAAATACCGGCTTTCTCCATTTTTACAGGATTTTCTTTACTTTGGCTGCTTTGATTAATTGCCTCACAGATCCACCCCAAGACCGAGGATGGCATTAATAATAATGGCGATCATAAAAATAATCAGGTTCAGTGCCTGGCTCTCAGGGCTCATCCTCCTAAACAGAGATGACCCAACAACAGCACAGGGTGAGTAAGGAGATTCATGAATTTTTTAAAGGACAGCATCCCCAGAGCACAGGGAGGATGCTCGCCTCCCCAGTCATGTACCAAATTAGGCCACAGTTTCCCCCACCTCCTCCCCAACCTTCAGAGGCTGACTCATGCTTCATGGGAAGACCTTTTTCCCATTCAAGACCAGGCAGCCAGCCAAGAGACAAGTGGTTTTCTGCCTGCCTCTCCAACATGGCCGGGCACAGCCTCCGTCTCCCCCATCACCACTTTCCCCATCGGTGATCTGAGCTCCCTGGCTCCTGACAAAGGCTTCAGGATTCACTAGACAGCCTCGAAAAGCAGCCAAGCTGAGGGGTCCCCACAGCCTTTCCTGCACAAACTCAGGATGTGGAGTGGGGGGCAAGGTCAGGAGCAGTCATCTTTTAAATGTTTGCTCCAAGGTTCTGCTCTTGCCATTTAGGCTGGAACGTTAGTAGCTTTGAAAACTGGGCAAAAGGGGAGCCCTGGCCAAGCCCATCTTACTGCCCAGGTCTTAGTTGTCTTTACAGAGTCCCTGGTTCGCCTTCTCGCCAAATTCCCATGACACCTCCAAAATGTATTCTTCAGTCAGTCTGTAACTGTCTCATGTGATGAGCATTTCATTCATTCATTCATTTATTCAACAAATATTTGGGGAGTGTCTACTATGTATCAGGCCCTATTCTAGGCAATGGAGAGAAATAAAAGAATGAAATAGATAATAAACCACTGTCCTCCTGGGCTCACATGCTTCTGAATTTTAAAACATATGCCGCTGAAAAGGAAGGATATTATCTGCTGCTCTTCTTGCTCTTAGTATTGAATATTTGAACACATAAAAAGAAAGGATAACATGATAAAGCCCACTTATTCATCACTCAGCTCAAGAAATTAAAAATTACAACTATACAAAAAGCCCCCGGTGGACCCCTTCCCATCCCATTTTCCTCCCCCCTCCCACACCGAGGTATCCACCACCCTGAATTTGGTGGTTACTGTTCCCCTGAATGTCTTCTCAATCTTAATCTAGTGCATGGTCCCTAAACAGTTTATTACATCGTTTTGTCTATTTTGCATTCTGTATGTATCTTCCAAAACTCACCTTTTTTGCACATTATGATTTAGTGCATATCATTTCAGTTCATTTGTTTATTTGCGGCTTCTAATGCAAACTTAACATTGAAGAATAACATCACATAGAAAAGTGTACACATCGTAAGTGTACAGAATAATGAATTGCCACAAAATAAACACAGCAGCATAATCAGCAGCCAAATGAAAGAGAAAAGATCATTTCTTGAGCCCCAGAAGCTGCCTTTCTCATCCCTACCCTCCACGTGGGGTGAACAAGTCTCGTGGTAGTTTCACCATAGATATATGTTGCTCGATCTAGAATAGGGATAGGCAAACTGTGGCAAACTACAAATGGTGAGCCAAAGCCAGCCCGCCACCTGCTTTTTTTTTTAAATATATCTTTATTGGAGTATAATTGCTTCACAATACCATGTTACTTTCTGTTGCACAACAAAGCGAATCAGCCATATGCATACACATGTCCCCATATCCCTCCCTCTTGAGCCTCCTTCCCACCCTCCCTATCCCACCCCTCTAGGTCATCGCAAAGCACCGAGCCGATCTCCCTGTGCTATGCTGCTGCTTCCCACTAGCCAACTATTTTACATTCGCCACCTGGTTTTATAAATAAAGTTTTATAGGAACACACTCGTTTCCATATCACGCATGGCTGCTTTTGTACAACAATGGCGGAGCTGCTTAGCAACAGAGACAGTATCGAACACAAGCCTAAAGAATTTACTGTCTGTCCCTTTGCAGAAAGGTTTGCTGACTCCCCCTGTTCTAGAACATCACATACTTGGAATCATACAGTCTGTACACCTCTGGGCCTGGCTTCTTTTACCCAACAGTCTGTGAGACTCACACATGTAACTATAGTTTCTTCATTCTCACTGATGTGTAATATTCCCTTCTATAATCACACCACGATTTATTTATCCATTCTACTGTGGATGGATGTTTGGGTTGTTTCCATTTGGGGGCTATTATGAATAGTGCTGCTATAAACATTATTTTTTAATTTTTTTACTGAAGTATAGTTGATTTACAATGTTATATTAGTTTCTGGTGTACAGCAAAGTGATTCAGTTTTACATATATATATATTCTGTTTCATATTCTTTTCCATTATAATTTATTACAAGATATTGAATATAGTTCCCTGTGCCATACAGTAGGACCTTGTTGTTGTTTGTCTATTTTAGATATAGTAGTTTGTTAATCCCAATCTCTTAATTTATCCCTCCCCTAGCCCCTTTCCCCTTTGGCAACCATAAGTGTGTTTTCCATGTCTGTGAGTCTGCTACTATTTTGTAAATAAGTTCATTTGTATCATTTTTTTTAGATTCCACATATAAGTGATATCATTTGATATTTGTCTTTCTCTGACTTATTTCACTTATTATGATAATCTCTAGATCCATCCATGTTGCTGCAAATGGCAGTATTTCATTCTTTTTTATGGCTGAGTAGTATTGCATTGTATATATATATATACCACATCTTCTTTATCGATTCATCTGTGGATGGACACTTAGGTTGCTTCCACATTTTGGCTACTGTAAATAGTGCTGCTGCTATAAACATCCTTGTATATGTCTTTTGGGGTAGTTCATTTGTTATAATTACAGCAAGGTAATCCATTATATAATCATTTATGCGTTCAGCTGATAATGGTCATTTACATCAGTGGTTCCCAAAGGAGTGTACACACTGGGATTACCTAAGAGCCTCCAAACAGTGACAGCTGTGTCCCACCCCTAGAGATTGTGATTTACTTGATATGGGATGTAGACTGATTTTTTTTTTTTTTTTTTTTTTTTTTTTTTTTTTTTTTTTTTGCGGTATGCGGGCCTCTCACTGCTGTGGCCTCCCCCGTTGCGGAGCACAGGCTCCGGACGCGCAGGCTCCGGACGCGCAGGCTCAGCGGCCATGGCTCACGGGCCCAGCCGCTCCGCGGCATATGGGATCCTCCCAGACCGGGGCACGAACCCGTATCCCCTGCATCGGCAGGCGGACTCTCAACCACTTGCGCCACCAGGGAGGCCCTAGACTGAATTTTTAAATGATCTCTGGTTGATTCTGACATGCAGACATGTTTGGGAACCACTGAATCAGGCTGTTTCCAATTTTTTCACTATTACCAACAACACTGCAATAACTATTCTTTGCAGGTCCTGCTGCGCCCATGACCAACAGTTCCTTTAGAATCTCCAACTGGGAGACAAATTGCTAGTTCAGAGGGTATGAACATCTTTCACTTTCCCAGAAGTTTCCAAACTGGTCTCCAAAATATTTCTACCAACAAGACCATGTCTTTTTCATTTCTAGACCCCTAGAGATTATCACAAATCCTAGCACACAGGAGGCACTCGGGAAATTTCTGCTGAATGACTAGAATCAGGCAAAAATTCAGGAGGTAATGTGGACCACAGCCTTCCTTCTGGAAGGTGAATATTTAACCATCCTGGATAGATCTGAGTCTTTCCCAAGTTCAAAGACTTGGTAACCACACCTGACAGCCTCCTCTAAGACTTCTTCTTTTCATTTATTTATTCAACAAATATTTCTTAGCACTTACTATGTGCCAGGCACTGTGCTGGAAATGAAGGAGATTGTGGATTCTCAGTGTTCAAAGGAACTAAGTGATGTATACAGATCACTCCACTGCAGAGGAGAAAGGGGTTGTCCCAAAGACTGGTGGGGGGGTGGGAGAAGCAGCAGAAACTCTAAGGCGCACAGAGGTCCTGGCTCTGCCACTTTCCAGCTACGTCACCTTGAACACGTTACACAGCTTTTCCTAGCCTTGGCTTCCTAACCTGTAAATGAGAGTAACGATGCCTTCCCCATGGAATTATTATGAGGATTGTAAAGCACAGACCTGGTGGATAGTTGGCACTCGCTATCATACAAGACGCAGAGATAAAGCGCTTTAGGGATTTGAGATGAGGAAGCTCTTTCAACAGGGAAGACACAGGAAGGAGGTGGCATTGGAGCTTGAAGGCCAGCCGTGGAATTTGGACATGAAGCTGGGGAAGTGGAAGTCCCTGAGGTGAGCAGAGCTGTAGATGCAGGAAAGCAAAGCATTCTTCAAAGGACACTTGAGTATTCAGTTTTGATCAGTGGTGCCCAAGTAGGGGCTATTTTGCCCTCCCAGGGGACATTTAGCAATGTCCAGAGACAATTTTGGAAAACTGTCTTGGAACAATTTGGAAAATGCTGATGGCATCCAGCAGATAGAGTCAGGGATGCTGCTAAACATCCTAAAATAGACAGGAAGCCTCCATAAGGGAGGATTATTCAGCCCAAGATGGTAACAGTGCCAAAGTCAGACCCCAGTTTCAGTGGAGTGGTTGGTAAGAAAATTTTCCCCATCCTTCAATTCCTGAGATAAGAACCACGCTTTACTACAATTTTTTTCAATAAACACCATTTCTTTCTCATCATTCATTTCAAGCATAATACTGTTACCTTTTATTGACCACTTTTATGTGCTAGATGCCGTGCTAAGCCCTTTACACGCCTCATCTCATTTTACCCTCTGAACAACCCTCAGAGGTGTGTGGCATTTTAGAGACAAGAAAACAGAGGCTCAAGGAGACCAAGGCCCCGTGACTGCCAAGTTGTGGCAGAGAGAGTAAATTCCGCTGCACCCTACACTGCCCCTCCCTGCAAAAGCAGTCCCTCCATAGGTGACAATGACGGTGAGACAGTTCCATTCATTTTTTGTTGGAGTAATTTACAGTTTGTTCACCTGATTCCAAATCAGTTGGGAGAATTTTCTTATTATCATAGTTCCAGCACCTGGTAGAGTGCCTTGCACACAGTAGGTGCTCAAGAAAAGAGAGAGAGAAAGGAGATTAATGTCTGCCAGGGGCTGGGGTGAGGGGAAATGGCAATGACTGCTAATGAGTATGGGGTTTCTTTTTGAGGTGATGAAAATGTTCTGTGAATTTTCACAATTTATTCAATGTACCAACAACCACTGAATTATACACCTTAAAAACTTGAAATTTTATGGTATGTAAATTATATCTCAAATATATATATATATATATATATATATATATACACATAAATG
This sequence comes from Mesoplodon densirostris, assembly GCF_025265405.1. Taxonomy (NCBI): domain Eukaryota; kingdom Metazoa; phylum Chordata; class Mammalia; order Artiodactyla; family Ziphiidae; genus Mesoplodon; species Mesoplodon densirostris. The sequence continues at coordinate 56,361,332 of NC_082676.1, forward strand.
TCCTAGGGGCTTAGCTTTCAAGACAAAGACAATAATTTGTTGGCATTGCTGGATCAAACTTTTCCTGAAGGATATATATATATATATATATATATATATATATACAAATGAATGTATAAATGACTGAATCAGCCTAAGCACCTACTAGAAGAAATTGCCATGATCAATAACCCATTATTCCCCATGATCACTAATTACAGTTGCTCATTTGTGTAGAATTCTAATGGATATATTTTCTTAATTGAGCTTTTTGACAACCCCAAGCACTAAAACAGGGCAGAAATGACTACTCAGGTTTATTCCAGGGAAAAAGGCTCAGAGAGATTTAAGCAACTTTTCTGAGGTTAACACAGCTAGGAACTCCCTCCATTCTCTGTCATGTTCTTGAATTCAGTTGATCTGCTACTCTATACTTCACAAAAGCTTGGCAATCTGGTGAATTCTTTCCATCTCAAGCCAGATTGTATGTCTATAAAATATTACCCTTGACCAAACCACAATACCATACTTCAAACAGAGGTGTAGTATAAACACATCCTGTCTTGAATTTCCCAGAGGCTGAGCTTTCACAACAAAAAAAAATAATTTTGTGACACTGGCATTGCTGGAGCGAACCGTTCCTGAAGGCCAGTATACCTTGGGACATTTTAGTTACGTAGCCAACAAATTCTATTACTTAAGTCAGTTTGAATTTCTGTGGCATAAAAAAGCAGAAAACCCCAAGGTCTTGACTGATACACCATCGCCCCTTTGGTTCATGTTATACCTATGATGCACCATAGAATTAATTACCTTTCAATCATTTTTATTTGTTCAGGCAACAGATATTTGATTTGTTAAGTACCTGCCAGGGGCCTGGGGCCTGGGCTTGAGGTCAAGAAACACACTCTTTCTTCCTTCGAGATCAGCTCTGACTGTATCTTGGCTCAAAAGTCTTTTCAAACACAGCACCTCAGGCCAGATCTGGAAATGGACTGATTCTTAACACATCCAGGGCAGACCTGGGACCTGGCCCAACTTCAGCAGGAATTTGTTCTAATGAAAACTATGATTTGTCAGTGTTATTAGTCTGCAAGCAGCAGCCCTTTGAAGATTCCTTGTTTGCAGGGAGCTTTTCATTTAGTTAATTATGAGGCTGTGACTTGAAGGGCTCCAGAAGCCCCCTCAGTGAGGACTGGAGGGAAGGGATTACATGAATGATTTTCTCTCAGCTACAACATCCAGAACACGTTAAAAAGCTTGTTTTAATGCCTTCTGCCTGAGGTGAGTATTATCGGACTGGTACAAATTTTCTCAGCCTGCCTTTCACAAGGCGACTCCAAAGTCTCTACCCCGTGATACCTTGGGAGACCATGGGCTGGGGAACCACAAGGGGAGGATTTAAGTGCCACCCAACAATTTCCCAGTCCTGTAATTCTGGGCCACTTATATAACTTCTATGTGCCTCAGTCTCCCCATCTGGAAAGTGGGAGAAATTATAGTAGCTACCTCCTAGGGTTATTATAAAGATTAAATGACATAAACATATAAAACATTAAGTAAGGCATCTGGCACATAATAAAGGTTCAATAAATGCTACCTATTATCATTGTTACTGTTATTATTATCAATTATCCCGCACAAAGAATAATCTTTTTCTCCTCTGAATCCCCACCACCCATCCAGACTTCATGCCCTTATCCCCTGCACCCTGATATGGTTATTTATGCCCCTGTCAATATCTCTCCTGCTACACTGAGTCTCTGAAGGCCAAGGCCATGCTGCATGCACCTATGACACCAACCCGCCTTCCCAGTCATGCTGAAGGAGTGGGTTCAGACTGTCTGCCTGCTGCCCCCCATCCTACATCCTGCAGAGACGTCCTCCACGTCTCTCACCTTTCCCACTCAACTTGCTCATCACACGCACACATTTTCTCATGACACACTTTCAGCTGACAATTAAAAACAAATAGTAGGGCCTCCCTGGTGGCGCAAGTGGTTGGGAGTCCGCCTGCCGATGCAGGGGATACGGGTTCGTGCCCCGGTCTGGGAGGATCCCATATGCCACGGAGCGGCTGGGCCCGTGAGCCATGGCCGCTGGGCCTGCGCATCCGGAGCCTGTGCTCCGCAACGGGAGAGGCCACAACAGTGAGAGGCCCACATACCGCAAAAAGAAAAAAAAAAAAAAAACAAATAGTATTTGGTGCACACGAAGTTTCAGTTATGGAAGGAGAAAACATCCTAGTGATCTGCTGTACAACATTGCACCTTAGTTCACAATAATGTTTTGTGCGCTTAGAAATGTGTTAAGAGGGTAGAGCTCACGTTCTGTGTTTTGTTTTAACCACAATTTTTTAAAAAGCAATGAAGTACTGATACTTGCTACAACGTGGATGAGCCTTGAAAAACGCTGTAAGTTTAAGAAGCCAGAACATGGGAATTCCCTGGCGGTCCAGTGGTTAGGACTCCACGCTTTCACTGCTGAGGGCACGGGTTCAATCTCTGATCAGGGAAGGAACTAAGACCTGGCAAGCCTTGCAGCACGGCCAAAAAAAAAAAAAGCCAGAACAAAAAGGCCACATATTGTGTGTGTGTGGTTTTCTTTATATGAAATGTCCATAATAGGCAAATCCATGGGGTAGAAAGTAAATTAGTAATTTCCAGGGCTGAGGGGATAAGTGCTCATGAGTATGGGTTTCTTTTTGGGGTGGCGAAAATATCCTAATATGTGACAGTGGTAATGGATACACAGCTCCGTGAACACTCCAAAGGCAATGAACTGCACACTTTAAAAGGGTAATTATGGACTTCCCTGGTGGCGCAGTGGTTGAGAGTCCGCCTGCCGATGCAGGGGACATGGGTTCGTGCCCCGGTCCGGGAAGATCCCACATGCCGCGGAGCAGCTGGGCCCGTGAGCCATGGCCGCTGAGCCTGCGCTCCGCAACGGAAGAGGCCACAACAGTGAGAGGCCCGCGTACCGAAAAAAAAAAAAAAAGGGTCATTTTATTGGTATGTAAATTATGCATCAATAAAAAATCTGTTTTAAAACAAAAACAAAGGGAAATGGCACTGAGAGTACCGAGAACCAGGCTACGCCTGTCTTCGGAAACCTCTGACTGCAAGCAACAAAAATGATGGTGGGGAACTCAAGCAGAAAGGGACGTGATTGGATGGACCTGAATAGCAGCTTGTGCAGTGGATGGGAAGGCTGAGGACCGGAAGTAGGGTTGGGATCAGGCGACAGGAGCCACGGACCCTCCCTGTCTCCCCGAGGACCCCGTGGGCGGAATATGCTGGAACTGTGAGACTCTGTGCAGAGGCCAGGCCTGGAGAAAATAATTCTGATTGGCCTGGTGTGGTCACATGACCACCATGGTTCAGTCGCAACAAGATGCAGCTAGTGAGGGGAACATAATTCTCCAAAGGGAAATTGGGGTGCTTTAAGGAAGGGTGGTTGAGGAAGGTTGTCTTAGCTCAGGCTGCCATAACAAAACCGCAGACTGAGTGGCTTAAATAACAGACATCTACTTCTCACAGTTCTGGAGGCTGAGAAGTCCAAGGTTAAGGTGCTGGGTGATTCAGTTCACCCTGAGGGCTTCCTGGCTTGCAGATGGCCACCTTCTCACTGTGTCCTCACATGGCAGGGAGAGCTCTGGTGTCTCTTCTTCTCCTTCGAAGGACACTAATCCCATCATGGGGGTTCCACCCTCATGACTTCATCTAAACCTAATCACCTCCCAAAAGCCCCACTTCCTAATACCATCACATTGGGGTTAGGGCTTCAACATAGGAATTTTGGAAGGATGGAAACATTTAGTCCATAACAGAAGTGAACATGGCAAGTGTCATTCTCACAACCGGGGGACTGAAAAGTAATGGTGAGGGAGGTCAGAAAACCCTGAATCTAGTGGCCCCAGGATCTGCGGTTGCTTCCTGACCTTGGCTCCCACTGTCCGCGCGCAGGTCCTTGAGCCTCTCTGGGCTTCAGATTCCACTTCCTGCCTCCTAGGGCTATCGTCTTGAGAATCCAAGGTCATGTGCATGAAGTGCCAACGGCATAGCTCTGGCACATGATGGCTGGGAAACAGAGGGTGTTTCCTTCCTGTCCGGTGGGCGTGAGCCTGGCCAGGGCGGGCAAGGCGGGCCAGGCGCCAGTCCGCAGGAAGCAAGTCCGCCATGGCCAGAGGCCTCCACGCTGGGAGCACTGATGTCAATATTGCCATGGGAACCACTGATCCCATTTTAATTACTCTGACCAGGCCTGAAGTGCTGGTCCCTGGGTTCTCAGTCTCAGTTAAGTTGGAAGATGCAACTCCCCAGCAGAGAAAGGCCAGCTCTGGCAGGTACGTGTGATCACACCTGACAGCCACTCCACGTGCAGGGCTCGGCCGAAACCGGACTTGTTGAGTTCGCTTTGCTGTTCCCCGGAGGAGAGTTCTAGTGCAATGTACTCCAGACCGCTTTACAGGTTGCTCTGGTTTTATTAGCATTTTAGAACATGAGGATGTTACCGTTCTTCCCCTTCTTTCTCCTTCTTCCTCCCTCGTGAAAACACCCTATTAGGCCTTTTGAGCTTGGTTCCCAGGGCCTCTATTATCTCTTCAGTTTTATTTCTGGCCTCTTCACTGTCCCCACAATACACTTGATTGCATCATACCTCTGGGCCTTTGTCCCTGCCGTCCCCTCTACTCTGAGGCCACACCAGCTCATCCTCACCCCCACAACTACTCCTCCTCATCCACTAAAACTTACCTCAAGGATCACCTCCTCCAAGAAGCCCTCTCTGACCACCTCTTGTCTCCAATTATACGTCCCCTCTCTGGGCTGCCTTGTACAATATAATGCCACTTATCAAATGTCGTTTTGAATCAATTTGTCCATTTCCATGCCTGATTCATCCATGACACCACCACATCGTTTTTGCCATTGAACTCCCAGCTGGGAGACTGACACATAGCAACTGCTTAGCTAAGCTAGGAATGAATCTTGGGAGTTAATTACAGACATATCATAAAGGCAAAGGGACATACTGCTAGCAGGGAAAGGCACATATCAGAAGTGGGTTGGTGGGACTTCCCTAGCGGTGCAATGGTTAAGAATCCACCTGCCAATGCAGGGGACTCGGATTCGATCCCTGGTCCAGGAAGATCCCACATGCTGATGAGCAACTAAGCCCGTGTGCCACAACTACTGAGCCTGAGCTCTGGAGCCCACGGGCCACAACTACTGAGCCCGCACCTAGAGCCCATGCTCTGCAACAAGAGGAGCCACTGCCATGAGAAGCCTGCGCACCACAACAAAGAGTAGCCCCTGCTTGCTGCAATTAGAGAAAGCCCACGTGCAGCAACGAAGACCCAACGCAGCCCTAGATAGATAGATAGACAGATAGATAGATAAATAAATAAATAAATAAATAAACTCAGAAGTGGGTTGGCTGCGGGCTTCCCTGCTGGTGCAGTGGTTGAGAGCCCGCCTGCCGATGCAGGGGACAGGGGTTCGTGCCCTGGTCTGGGAAGATCCCACATGCCGCGGAGCTGCTGGGCCCCTGAGCCATGGCCGCTGAGCCCGTGCGTCTGGAGCCTGTGCTCGGCAACGGAAGAGGTCACAACAGTGAGAGGCCCACGTACCGCAAAAGAAAAAAAGAAGTGAGTTGGCTGGAGGAAAATGGCATGAACCCCACCCACAGTATCAAGGCCCCCACCCAGCTCCTCTCCCATGGAGATTCCAGAGTACTCATATTTCTACCCTCATGATCCACCACTTTCCGCCTCCAGGCCTCTACACATGCTTGCTGTTTCCTCTCCCTGGAATGCCCTCCCCTCAAAATGCCCTGCAGGCTCCACGTGCTTGTCAAACTCCTATACATAACACAGGAGTTACTTATAACTAAAGCATTTTCTCTTCTTCCAGGAAGCCTTCCCTGATTCCCTTCTCCCGTTTCTTTGGGCCTTGCACATACCCAGCTGAAAGCCTCTGTCACACTATATAACAGTTACATGTGGAAGTTCTGTCAGACCCTTTGGATAGTGTGATCTGTGAGAGCAAACCCTGCCTCTTATTCATCAGGATATTTCTAGTACCTACTCCAGTGCCCAGCACATAGCTGGCACCCAGCAAACAGTCATTAAATTAATCAATGCTCCACTTACCCTCCACAGGCTGACCTCCAAGGGTGGCCCTGAACAAATCACCTCACGTTTCCATGTCTCAGTTTGCATGTGCAAAAAAACGTGGTGAGAGGTTGTGAAAATGAAATGCGACAATCCAGGTAGAGTACTTTGCATCTGGCATGATGTACATGCTCAGTACCTTAGATACGATTACCCTCCAGCTGGGGCAACTCTGTAACAATTGTTAAAGGTAAGATGTTGATGAAATCTTGTTATTAAAAGAGTCTGGTTAGAGGAGCAAGTATGAGATCAAGGGGTTGTTTATTCAATAAATGATTAAAGCATCAATATCAGATACAGAAAAGAAAATCTCCTGAAAGGAGAGTGACACTGATTGAGAATTTCCCATCACGGATCAATAGCTCACATCCCATTCCCCTCACCCCACCTCCAAAGGCACAACCACTGCTGTTAGAGCCCAGCTCAGCTAATTTTTATTCAGTTTTTTAATAATCATTTAATAATATGGCTCAAAAGTCAAAGCAGTATAAAAAGGCACACATGCTACAAATGCTGGAGAGGGTGTGGAGAGAGGGGAACCCTCCTACCCTGTTGGTGGGAATGTAAACTGGTACAGCCACTATGGAAAACACTGTGGAGCTTCCTTAAAAAACTAAAAATAGAGTTGCCATATGCAACTCTACTCCTGCAATCACACTCCTGGGCATTTATCCAGAGAAAACTCTAATTCAAAAAGCTACATGCATCCCAATGTTCATTGCAGCCCTATTCACAACAGCCAAGACATGGAAGCAACCTAAGTGTCCATCTACAGTTGAATGGATAAAGAAGATGTGGTACATATACACAATGGAATACTACTCAGCCACAAAAAATAATTAAATATGTCATTTGCAGCAACATGGATGGACCTAGAGATTATCATGCTAAGTGAAGTAAATCAGACAGAGAAAGACAAATACCATATGATATCACTTATATGTGGAATCTAAAATATGATACAAACGAACTTATTTACAAGACAGAAACAGACTCACAGAAGTAGAAAACAAACTTATGGTTACCAAAGGGGAAGTGGGGGGAGGGATAAATTAGTAGTCTGGGATTAGCAGGTACACACTACTATATATAAAAGAGAAAAACAACAAGGACCTACTGTATGGTACAGGGAAGTATATTCGATATCTAGAATAAATTATAATGGAAAAGAATACAAAAACAATTTATGTATAACAATCACTTCACTGTACACCAGAAACTAACACGACATTGTAAATCAACTATACATAAATTAAAAAAAAAAATTTTTTTTAAGGCACACGTGGGGAAGTCTGTGGCTCCCACACCTGTCCCCATCCATCTTTGCCCCCCACACCTGTCCCCATCCATCTTGCCCACACACCTGTCCCCATCCATCTTGCCCACACACACAATAAATGTACAGCCACTTGGGGTGCTTCTTTCTTCATCCTTCCAGTGTTTCCTTAATCAAATACACATAAATCCAAATACATAGTGCAATCCTCCTCTCTTTCTGACACTGTTCTGCACCTTGTTCTTTGTCATTTAACATATCATTCTGGGGACCTTCTCTATCAGGATACAGAGTGTGCCATTGGGGGGATTCCCTTACCCCCATCGGTGGAGCTGCCTACCCCTCTGGCCTAAAGTGACCTTCCAGAAATGAATTCCAACTGTGTTTTTCTACTGCTTAAAAACCCCTTCCACGGATTTCCATTGCTCTCAAGAAAAACGTCAACACCTCCCGCGTGGCCCCTGAGACCTTGCCTGACCTACGTGCTGACCTCTCCACGTCCCCCTCCACTTTCTCTGCTCTGGCCACACAGGTCTCCTGTCCATTCCTCCAAAGACCCAGGCCGCTCCCCACCTCAAGGCTTTCCCCGAACCATGCAGTTCCCTCAGCCTGATCGCAGTCCCACCCTCTCCCTTCCTTTGGCTGCACTCTCCTACTCATCCTCCACTCGAGCAAGCATTCCTCAGGAAAGTGTTCCCTGACCCCTGACCAAATGCCCCCCAACCCTTCCACATTGCCATTCTTCACTCCATGTGGTCCAAAGGGAATTTTATACGTGATCCCACTTCTAGCTGTGTAATGTCAGGTCTCCCCAGGTAGACTCCGTGAGAGAAGAAACCTGTTCACCTTACTCATCACTGAATCCCCAATGCCTGCAAAGGGCTTGGCACTGATTTACAGTAGAAATGTTTGTGGAAGGAAAGGAGGAAAGTGGTGAGAAAGAGAGGGAAGGAGGGAGGGGGAAGGGAGGAAGCCGGAGTCAGGAGGGCTTGGGAGGGAAGAGGGAGAAGAAACAGAGAGGGGGAGGGACGGAGAGATGGAGGAAGGAGGTTGGGAGGAGGGGAGGGAAGGAGGGGATGGAGGGGGTGGGAGATGAAATGGATTTATTAAGCTAACTCCCTGTACCTGGCACTACGCTAACAGATAAATAGAAAAACAAAAAACAAAAAACAGCCTGTTTGCAGTCTAGCTGGAGATGATTCATTTACACAAGAAAATGCAACTAGAGTTCAAGGCTACATAAGATCGGGGCCCAGTGCCAAATGAGCATACCCAGCAAATAAACACATGAGGACTGTGTGGCCTGTTCTGACCTATTTATAAAGCATTTCTTCAAAGATTCCATAAACATGTAGCCCAAGTGCTGTATAATTAGAAATCCTAATTCCTATCCTAAACCTTTGCACTTTACCATTTCACTTTAAATGTAAGCTATCTTTCTGGAGTTGGCTTTTAATCAAAAAAGCATCTTAATTCAAAATAACCACCATTATTTTCTTCCCCCGAACTCGTATATACAGTGTCTAAACTGTTCGTTTAAAAGTGAGTGTTCAGGGCAGCATGAAGCAAAGAGCCCCAGGAGTAGTAGCTAGGGGTTTAGGGTCTCCGGGGCTGTGAGCTAACTTGCTAGGTCATCCTGAGCAATCAGTCCCTCTCCCCTTCTCCAAGGGCCTCAGTTTCCTCTTCCACACAAGAAGCTGAATGAAGTGATGAATAAAGGATGCTCCAGCCCTAAAAATGACTGTCTCCCTTTGCCCTGGTTATTCGGCCCCAAAAGAGAGGACCTTGTCTCTCAAAAGTGTGAGCCCCTTTTATTCACCAGCTGCCCTGAGATTCCCCTCCTCAGAAGAAAAGAAGGATGGGGCCATCATTTCATCTGAGATCTCTAGAGCGTTTGCAAAGTCACAGTCTTCCCTCTGCTGGTGTAGACACCCCAGAGGACGCACCCTGCAAATGTTCTCCAAATTAGTGAAATGAATGAATAAATGAACAAACTGACTAATGAATGGATCTTCCCCAGAGAAGCCAACCAGCTTACCAACTCCCTGCACAGAGTGGGACTGTACCCAGTTCCTCAGGTCTTGCACTGCGTTGCTTTCTCTGGGAACCAGATTCATTATTAATCCAATAAAATATTTATGGAGCATCTGTTATGAACGCAGCACTGAAAATCTAACATTGAGGGCTTCCCTGGTGGTGCAGTGGTTGAGAGTCTGCCTGCCGATGCAGGGGACACGGGTTTGTGCCCCGGTCCGGGAAAATCCCACATGCCGCGGAGCGGCTGGGCCCGTGAGCCATGGCCGTTGAGCCTGCACGTCCGGAGCCTGTGCTCCGCAACAGAGGAGGCCACAACGGTGAGAGGCCGGTGTAGTGCAAAAAAAAAAAAATCTAACATTGAACAAACAAGTCCAAATTAATCTTTCAAAACATAAATCGGATCACATCACTCTCCTACATAAAATCCTTCAATAGCTTCCCATTGCAGTAAATATAAGATTCACACCCCCCACCATGGCCTTTAAGGTCATGGTCAAGTCTTCCTCTATAACATTATCTGTTGTCACTATTCCCTTTGTCTCCTGTGCCCAGCTTCAACGGCTCAGCTGAGATCAGCCAAACCACAGCCAACCCTCAGACCCAACTGTCATGGGAGGATGAAAAAATAACTGTTCATGTAAGGTCCTGAGATTTTTTTTGGAGGGGAGAGAGTTATTTGTTACGCAGCATTATTGCAGTAATAGCTGACTAATACAGAGTGCCACCACTTACTAGATGTGTAATCTTAGGAAAGTCACTTAACCTCTTGGAACGTCAGTATGTTTTAAATTTTTTAAAGATGTATTTGTCTCTTCTCCATTTACTTCCTGGAGTGACTGTGGCACAACAGATGAAAAGGGCTTTGAAAACTGTAAAAGGCTGTTGTAAATATAAGATAGCATCCTCGGCAGCAGTCTTGCCTGCCCAGACCCAGGGGAAAGTCTGTTGCTGTCCTGACAACAGAACATGACTCACCAGGCCAACACCAACCGTCTGTTATGAAGACATATTATGTCTAGCACATACACATCCTGAACAAAGGCCCACACCCCTGGCCTGCCAAACAAAGATTAGGGCTTCAGAGGGAAATTTCCACAAGCCAGCAATCAAAAGACATTTTTACTTCTAAGACAATCTGAGGGAAACGATCATGGGTACACACAAGATTGGAAATACAAAGATGCCCATCATAATTTTGTTCATAATGCAAAGCGGAAAGCAAGCTAGATGTCCAACAACAGGGAGCCAGATACATCCATATGATGAAATACAATACAACCATTTAAAATAATGCCAGATGAAGAAATTTTTTTGCAAACACTGTTCCTTGAAAAACTAGATCCACAGATTTGATTCAGGAGTCAATCTGAGCAAAAAACCAAAGCAACTAGGCAGAATTTCCATTCCTGTACTTATGCTTCAATCAAAGAAGCTCTGCTTTCATTTGTTATGGACTGGATGTTCGTGTCCCCCCTAACTTTATTTATTGAAGCCCTAACCCCCAATGTGATATTAGGAGGCGGGGCTTTGGGAGGTGATTAGGTTTAGATGAAGTTATGAAGAGTGGAGACCCCATGGTGGGTTCATGCCCCTATATGAAGAGGAGAGACACCAGGGTTCTCTCTGTCCCTGCCATGTGAGGACACAGAAAGAAGGTGGCCATCTGCAAATCAGGAAGCAGCTGTCTCAGGAACCAAACAGGTGGGAACCTTGATTTTGGACTTTTCAGGCTCCAGAACTGTGAGAAATAAATATCTGTTGTTTAATCCACCCAGTCTATGGTTTTCACTATAGCAGCCCAAGCTGATTAAGGCAATCTGTCTAATAAATTTCATTTCCAGTGATGGTCCTTGCAGAAAGGGTTCAGAAGCTGCTAAAACAAATTTGAAAACCATCATTAGAGAAGAACATCAAGGTGCCTCTGCTGACTTGTGAAAGGGAAATGACCAATTCGAAACAGCATGTATAGTATGATTTTACTTTGTAATAAGAAGGAGAGAGAGAGAGAGAGAGAGAGAGAGAGAGGGAGAGGGGGGGAGAGGGAGGGAGGGAGGGAGGGAGGGAGGGAGGGAGGGAGAGAGGGAGAGAGGGGGAGAGAGAGAGAGAGAGAGAGAGAGAGAGAGAGAGAGAGAGAGAGAGAGAGAGAGAAACACACAAACCAGATACTCTCCAATATATTAGCAGTGTTTATCACTCGGAGGTAAGATTAAAGGTTTCCTTTGATTCCTCCTTTTTGCTTATTGAAACATTCTAAATGTTTGGTGATGAATGTAACTTTAGGGAGAAGAAGCAATACAGAAATATACATTTTTTGTGTGTCTATCATAAATCAGTCATGCCATCACGAGGAAAAGTGAACTCAGGGTCTTTGGGATCCAGGAATTAGTCTCTGCGAATGCAATCCCTGCTCCCCTCCCCAGCACCCCAGTGGGAACAGACACTCAGAGATACACATCAGCCCAGAGCCTGGAGGGGCTGGTTATTCTCATAGGTGTGATGAGCACTGGAGAGAAGGCTGCTGATGGAAGGGGTCACCTGGCAAGGAAACCAGGAAGCAATGACCACTAAGTGAACCACTTCTAATGTGGCCATTGGCTAGTGCTTGCTGGGGAGAGTGTGGGCAATCCCACAGGAAGGAGACGTAGTTAAAGATGCAGGAGACTGAGGAGGCAGCTTACGAAGCCCTCAGGGAGAAACCAGTGGAAACACCAGGCAGGGAAAAAAGCCAGCAACCCACACCTCCTGGATTCAGTTTTCTCATCTGTTAAAAGGGGTTACACTGCATCAGGCTATTGTAAAGAAATAGCATCAGTAATATGCGCAGGACTTCCCTGGTGGTGCAGTGGTTTAAGAATCCGCCTGCCAATGCAGGGGACATGGGTTTGATCCCTGGTCTGGGAAGATCCCACATGCCGCAGAGCAACTAAGCCCGTGCACCACAACTACTGAGCCCATGCGCTGCACTACTGAAGCCCGCAGGCTCTAGGGCCCACATGCTGCAACTACTAAAGCCAGTGCGCCTAGAGCCTGTGCTCCGCAACAGGAGAAGCCACTGCAATGAGAAGCCCACACACCACAACAACCAGTAGCCCCCACTCGCCACAACTAGAGAAAGCCAGCGTGTAGCAACAAAGACCCAACGCAGCCATAAATAAATAAAAATAATATGCGCAGAGCTGTCCACCTTCATCTAGTGCATAGTAGGCACTCAATACGTGTCTTCATTCATTCCCTGCCCTCTGGGTATGAAAATAAGGCAAGTGCAGTTGACAAAATGAGTTGATGAAAGCATTGTGCTTTATACTGTGGCCTCTGGAATTATAATCTCTGGGCTGTCATTCCTGCTTCCCCAGTGAATGGTTGTGTCATTTGAGATCCGCCATTTAACATCTATGACCCTTGGTTTCTTCATCTGTAAAATGGACTCAGTGATATCTATTACATAAAATGTTTTTTAAGAATTATATAAGGTAAAAAAAAAATGTGAAGTACTCAGCATAGAATCTACTCAGCCCCTAGTATGTGCCCAATAAGAATTAGCTACTATTATTATTCATTAACAAAAATAATAATTAAGGAGAAAATTCTATTTCCTCTGGGCTGATGGGAAGGTATCAAGAAGAACCAAGTGGGTAACACGTCCCCCATCAAACCACCGCTGCACACACACACTGCTACCCGTGCTACCAGTTCTAACAACACAAATCCATCCACCTCACCCCTTACTTAGAATCATTCAATGGCTCCCCATTGCCCTCAGGATAAAACCCAGGTTCCTTAAGCAATCCGAATTCTGCCCACATTTCCTGTCTCATGAGCTGTTATTTCCCCAGGTGGATGCTATGCTGTCTTTAAGGACTTTTACCTCCCTAAGCATGCCCTGACTCTGCACCTCTGCACAGTTTGGTCCGTCTGCCTGCCATGCCCTTCCCGACCCCTGTTTTCCCACTCTCTACATTTCCAGTCCAACGTTGCCTTCCTAAAAACTCATCCTTCAAGTCTCAATTCATCTTGTCACTTCTTCTGAATAGTCTTCCATGCTCATCCCTCCACTACCCCAGGCTGAGACTAGATCACGTGCTTATCACTGCAATAACAGTTCTCAGCAAGCCTAAGCCCCGAAGCTGTCTCTACCGTGAGACAATAAGAGAGGAATAGGTCTTACTTATGTCTACTTGGCACAGATTAGTCCTCTATGAGTGAGAGGTGAGAATAAATCAGTGAATCAAATATTCAATAAATCAATGTCCTAATGGCTCCTGATGGCTAAGAGCACTTGGAGCCAGGGGCCTGGGTTCAAACCCCATCTAAGCACTGATGAACTTGGCATCCTTGGGCCAATGACGTCATCTTTCTATACGTCAGGTTCTCATCTATCAAGTGGGTCTCATTGTAGTTCTACCTCATTGCACTGTCATGAAGACTAATCAGTCAATGTTTGAGAAGCACTCCAAACTGTGCCTAGCACAGAGTAGGCACCATATAAGCACTGGCTGTTTTAACTCTAATTTGTTGGCCTTCTTTCAAATGACACCTTTTCAAAAATACCTCTCCTGCCCACCCTATCTGACATACCCCACGCACACCATCACTCTCCATTCTTTCACCCTTTTTAACTTTTTTCACAAACCTTATCACTTGGCAAAGTTGTATTATTTACTTTGTTATTTAAAAATTGATAAACCTCCTGCACTGTTGGTGCGAATGTAAACTGGTGCAGCCGCTATGGAGAACAGTATGGAGGTTCGTTTAAAAAAAAAACTAAAATAGGGCTTCCCTGGTGGCGCAGTGGTTGAGAGTCCGCCTGCCGATGCAGGGGACAGGGGTTCGTGCCCCGGTCTGGGAAGATCCCACATGCCACGGGGCGGCTGGGCCCATGGGCCACGGCCGCTGGGCCTGCACGTCCGGAGCCTGTGCTCCTCAACAGGAGAGGCCACAGCAGTGAGAGGCCCACGTACCGCAAAAAAAAAAATTTTTTTAAACACTAAAAATAGAGCTACCATATGATCCAGCAATCCCACTCCTGGGCATATATCTGGAGAAAAACATGGTTCGAAAGGATACATGCACCACTCTGTTCATTGCAGCACTGTTTACAATAGCCGAGGCATGGAAGTAACCTAAATGTCCATCAGCAGATGAATGGGTAAAGAAGATGTGGTACATATATACAGTGGAATACTACTCAGCCATAAAAACAAGAATGAAATCATGCCATTTGCAGCAACATGTATGGACCTGGAGATTATCATACTAAGTGAAGTAAGTCAGACAGAGAAAGACAAATATCACATGATATCGCTTATATACGGAATCTTAAAAAAAATGATACAAATGAACTTATTTACAAAACAGAAACAGACTCACAGACTTAGAGAAAAAATTTATGGTTCCCAAGGGAGAAGCGAGTTTGGGATTGACATGTACACACTGCTATAGTTAAGAAAAAATGCCTTTCCATGAAAACAACAACAACAACAAAATAAATAAATAAATAAATTGATTATTAGCCTTCCCCACTAGGATACTAAGCCTGACAATACACGGTGCCTAAAACAGGCTTGGCAAACAATAGATGTTCAGTAAACATTTGCCAAAGGAAAAGAGGACAGAAAGGAGGAAGATTTCAATCCTGCCTTGAAGGAATAGGATTCTGATTAGAGGAGACTGAAGACTGGG
Organism: Mesoplodon densirostris; assembly: GCF_025265405.1. Taxonomy (NCBI): domain Eukaryota; kingdom Metazoa; phylum Chordata; class Mammalia; order Artiodactyla; family Ziphiidae; genus Mesoplodon; species Mesoplodon densirostris. The sequence continues at coordinate 56,376,475 of NC_082676.1, forward strand.
GAGACCACCCCAATACGTCAATGGGTAAAGACAATTGGGAAGAATCAACTGCAAACCAGCTGAAGGGGGCTTTAGAAGATTCTCAGCATTTACAAGGAGGGGCAGGGCCATGGGGCTGCCAGAGGAAATGCACAGAACCTGTGGAGACATTTGAGTCCAGCCTAAACAGGTCACAGGAAGTTCTCTGGAGGCCAAAGAATCATTTTAATTGAGCAATTCTACCTTGGGAAAGCATGAGTTGCAGAGCTGTCATTTTCCCAGAATTCTGTATTGATTATTTCCTGGCCTAAGGCGTTCTATGCTAATTGGTCTCAATCGGAAAATTTCATGTTTATGTCTGTGTTGGCAATGGGGAGCAGGGAGATGTATCATTTTAAAAAGTTACTTAAATCCTCAAGATGACACTGCCCCCACCTTCCAGGGTAGACCAGTTGTACAGACCTTCAGAATACCAAGTAGCATCTCCAAATGCCATATTGACATGCATATGTTCCTCTCCTCCTATTCTGAGTAGGAAATAAATGTTTGGTCTTGTTTTCCTTCCTTCTGCATATTTCTCCATCTTTAGCCTCACAGCCCAAGCTCCCTGAAATAAAGTTTCCCCCCAAAGCTTCCTCCTTTAGAGACGAAGTATCTAGAGGTCAGTAGTAAAGCCTGGGGGAAATCATTTGGAAAAAGACTTATTTCCTAACCAGGAGAAAAATAGGCATATAGACTGATACACCCCTCCACCAACGCCATCCCAAGCTGGTATGAGCACTGACTGCTAACAGTTCACAGCTGATTTTTTTCTCTAGAGCAGGGATCAGAAAACTATAGCCCATGGGCCAGCTCACCACTTGTTTTTATCAATAACTTTTTATTGGGACAGAGCCATGCCCATTCATCATTTCTGTTTTGTCTACGGTTGCCTCCCCTACAAGTGCAGAACTGAGTAGTTGCAATGGAGATTGTGTGGCCCACAAAGCCTAAAATATTTATTCTCTGGTCTTTTACAGAAAAAGTCTGCCAACCCCTACTCCACAGCAACATTGTCCAATAGAAATATAATATGAAGCAGTTGCAAACTATTATACATAGAATCAATAAACAAGGTCCTACTGTATAGCACAGGGAACTATATTCAATATCCTGTGATAAACCATGACGGAAAAGAATATGAAAAATAATGTATATATATGTATAACTGAATCACTTTGCTGTACAGCACAAATGAACACAACATTATGGGACCCTGCTGGCGCAGTGGTTAAGAATCCGCCTTCCAATGCAGGCGATGCAGGTTCGATCTCCAGTCGGGAACTAAGATCCCACATGCCGTGGGGCAAAGAAGTCCGTGCGCCGCAACGAAGAGCCCACATGCTGCAACTAGAGAGAAGCCCACACGCTGCAACTACTGAGCCTGCGTGCTCTGGAGCCCGCGTGCCACAATCAGAGAACCTGCGCACAGCAACTACTGAGCCCACACACTCTGGAGCCCACGCGCCACAACTAGAGAAGCCCACGCACCGCAACAAAGAGCCCACGCAACGCAACGAAGATCCAGTGCAGCCAAGATAAAATAAAAATAAATAAATACCTTTAATAAAATAATTAATTAGCACATTGTAAATCAACTATACTTCAATAAAATAAATATAATCCAAATGCAATAAAAAAAATTTTTAAAGAAATAATGTGAGCCACATATGTAATTTCAAATTTTCTAAAGATCACATTAAAAAATAAATTAAAAAAATAAATGAAATTAATATTAATAATATATTTTTATTTAACCCGGTATATTAAAAATGTTATCATTTCAACATATCATCAATTTTACAATTAATAATGTAGACATCTGTTTCTGCATACTAAGTCTTCAAAATCTGATGTGTATTTCATACTTACAACACATCACAGTTAAGACTAGCCACATTTGAAGTGCTTAATAGCCACATATGGCTTGGGGCTACCATATTGGAAAGGACTACTCAAGAAAGTCTCCTTTGGTTGACTAGGAGAGGTTTTACTCCGAAGTTTTACACCTGTGAAATAACAGAAAATACATATATTGGTCTCTGTCCCTGGTTCCTGGCACAGAACTCCTGAAACCCTTGTAATTTCCTAAGCAATAAGAGCACCAGGAGCATCTGGGGTTTTTTTCTTTTTCATATTCTTTTCCATTATGGTTTGTTACAGGATATTGAATACAGTTTCCTGTGCTATACAGTAGGACCTTGTCGTTGATCCATTCTATATATAATAGTCTGCATCTGCTAATCCGAAACTCCTAATCCATCCCTCCCCACCCCCTGCCCCTTGACAACCACAAGTCTGTTCCTGTTTTGTAGATAGGTTCATTTGTGTCACATTTTAGATTCCACATATAAATGATATCATATGTATTTGTCTTCCTCTGTCTGACTTCACTCAGTATGACATCTCTAGGTCCATCCATGTTGCTGCAAATGGCATTATTTCATTCTTTTTTATGTGGCTGAGTAGTACTTCATTGTACATATGTACCACATCTTCTTTATCCACTTATCTGTCAATGGACATTTGGGTTGCTTCTAGGTCTTGGCTACTGTAACTAGTGCTGCTGTGAACATAGGAGTACAGGAGCATCTTCTGTTCTAATATTTGGTCTGTGACCCCAGGTCCTGACACAGAGTTCCTAAATCCTTTGGAACTTCCCTGGTGAGAGGAAAGTCTTTTGTTCCAGTGAGGCAATGCTTGATGGGCTCCTGGATGGGGGCTGGTCACCAGAAAGACCAAACCATGATTAGAAGCTTGGAAGTTTCAGCCCCATTCCCTATCCTCCAGGAAGGGAAAAGGGCTGAAAACTGACTTAAGGATCCACCATGCTTATGTGACGAAGCCTCCATAAAACTCCCAATGGTATGGGGTTCAGAGAGCTTCCAGGTTGCTGAACACACAGAGGAGCTGGAAGCTCCGTACCCCTCCCCCTGTACTTTGCCCCATGTATCTTGTCCATCTAGATGTTCATCTGTATCTCATCATATCCTGTTATAGTAAACTGGTAAATGTAAGGAAGTGTTTCCCTGAGTCCTTTACGTCACTCCAGCAAATTGTTGAACACAAGCAGCGGGTCATGGGAAGCCTGATTTATAACCGGTCAGTCAGAAGTACAGGTGAAACCCTGGGACGTGAGATTGGCATCAGAAATGGGTGTGATCTGCACTTCCTCCTGTTAGTGTCAGAATTGAATTGAACTGTAGGACGACCATCTGGTGTCACAGAGAATCGTTTGGTGTGGGAAAAATAACCCCACACATCTCGCGTGAGAAGTGGTGTGAGTGTGGTTGTAAAGGAGACCCACACAGGAGGAAGAGTAGGTTTTTCTACACAACACCACAGCCAATGACCACTAACATGGAGACGTAAAAGGTCGACCCCACAGCCTCAAGGTGGGACCGACCTGTGGTGCTAGTCGTGCTCCAGAGCTCCCCGTGGATCAGGGTGTAGCCGGGCTCCGAAGCAGATGTGCTCTTTCCTTGCTCTCCTGCCCCCTCCTGCCACCATCACTCCCTTCCAGATCTTTCTTGAGAGCACCCCCTCAAAAAATGTGACCTGTGCAAGAATCCCCATCTCGGGCTCTGATTCTAGGAAACCTGTCCAAACGCGGGAGAAAAGAATGCAAATATTTACTGAGTACCTCTCATGTGTCAGACACTTAATAACTGTTATCTCATCTCACCACAAAGCTATGAGGTAGGAAATACTAGCCACACTTCAAAGATAAGGAAACTTACAAAGACAGGTATATTCAGCCACACAATAACATATTATGGAGTTATTTAAAATTATACTTGTGAAGGTATGTGATAACATTTAAACACTTATGGTATAATGTTGATTTGGAAAAACAAAACCAAAATGTACTATGTGTATACATGTGTTTTTAAAATATGAACATTTTTTAAAAGCCTGAAAGGATATCCACCACAATGTGGTCAATAACTTACTTTGCGCAGTCAGAATGAATGGCTGTTTACTTTTATTAATGGCTGTTTATTCTAAAACCAAACAGGACCCTGCAGGAACTCACCAGTATCAGACCTCCCGTGTCTTCCACTTCTTGTCTGTAAAAAAAAGCCTCAGGCTCCTAGGCCTTTCCCCAGTTCCAAGGAGCTGACTCAAGCAGTTAATAATTAGAGAAGTAGAAAAACAGAAACAAAAAGAAAATAGGCAAGCAAAGAAATGTAATAATAACTTAGTAGGTCAGCCATTAAAAAGAGTCACAGGGGGGCTTCCCTTGTGGCACAGTGGTTGAGAGTCCGCCTGCCGATGCAGGGGACACGGGTTCATGCCCCGGTCCGGGAAGATCCCACGTGCTGCAGAGCGGCTGGGCCCGTGAGCCATGGCCGCTGAGCCTGTGCGTCCGGAGCCTGTGCTCCGCAACGGGAGAGGCCACAACAGTGAGAGGCCCGCATACCGCAAAAAAAAAAAAAAAAAAAGAGTCACAGGACCCCAAGTTCCTCCTCAAAGGATGTAGATAACAGGCTGACTCGTGTCCTTGAGCTCTTTTTCAAAAACCAGGACCCCACCAGACAGAACACATAGATGAAACTAGAGGGTTGATGATTGAGATTCCCCCAAATTATCACCCTGTTACCTCGGCACCAAACAATCAGAAAAAAGTCCATGAGCTGATCATGTACCCTATGACCTTCGTCCCTAATGTTGCCTTTAAAAACACTTCCCTAAAAGCTATTGAGGAGTTTGGGTCTTCAGAGCACTAACCTCTGGTGCTCTTTGCTTGACACCCTTCAATAAATGCTTCACTTTCCTTCACCACAACCTGGTGTCAGTAGATCAGCTTTGCTCCACGTTGGGCGAACAGACCCAAGTTTGGTTCAGTAACACTTCCTACCATTCTGTTTCCCAGTTTTTCCAAGGTGAGAAAAGTCTCCACTTTTGATGAGGTTTAGTTTGCCTTAAGTATAGTGTAGCATAATACTTAAAGAGCTTGGTTTGGTTTGGAAATAGGGTTCAAATCCCAGCTCCACCACTCTGAAGTTCTATGACCTCGGACAAAACAGTTAACATCTCTAAACCTCAATTTTCACATCTGTAAAAGGGGGATAATGACATATCTCATGGGGTCATTGTGAGGGTTAAATGAGTGTTTGCATTTAAAGTGCTCAGTACGTTGCCTGGCACATAGTAGGCTCTCAGTAGATGGTAGATCCATAAATGGAGGTTGTCTGGCCCCAAGAGTCATGGTCTTTACCCTACTTCATGCTTCCTAAATGTAATCCCCAGATCCCCATCATGATCTTCCAAATCCTCTCACTCCAGGCTGCCCCAGGCTCTGCAGCAGAACCCATGACTGGCAATTTTTGAGTCAAGGGACAGTCCCTATGCAGGGGGATCACTCTGGCTCCCGTCTCTACATAACTATGCCACTTGAGTTCCATTTCCCAGCCTCCATTTCACAGCTATACACTAATAGCTTCAAGGGGCAGGGAGCTCTTTCCCTTTCTCCTGTATGTGATTAATGAGACTTTAATTGGCCCAGTGATAGATGAGTTATCCTAAAGGCATCGAATATTTAAAACTGAATTCTCCTTTGACAAAAATAGTTCATGAGTTTCAAGAGCTGCTGTCCCGATGTCCCTGTTAGCGAGCACATGATGTCTGCCAGGGCTGAATGAATTCCTGCTAAGCATTCACCAATATCAAGGACAGAGATACCCTTTTCTCCTTTTGCTGTTCCTGTGAAGGCAAAGTGTGTGCTTTACATCTTTATCTTAAGTGACCAGACTTATTTATAGCTGCTCCAAATAATTACATCGGAATGCACTGGGTATAGCACACCCCAGACCACGCACTCCTCTGATTAAAGGTTTCTAAATGGAATTCTTCTCTGGAAATGAGGCTTAAGTGGATTTCTTCCTTAAACAAGCCACTGTCCCAGATATCCACGTGGTCTTTGGAGAGAAGTTTCTTTACCATGTCACGCTCCCTTGTCACAGCCTTCCATCTTTTTCTGGGTGTATTTGCTTTCCCTGTACCCACATTAACCTGCTTATCCTTGAACTTCTGGTTTCCTCGCCACTAACCCAAGTCCAGAGAAAAGGGACCTCCACCATGGGGCCACTCCGGATTACTGTGAAGTCCTCTCTCTTCTCTGAACCCCTGGACTGGTTGCTGGGAATCGTAAATATTTTAGCTTTGAAAGTCATATGGTCTCCATCACAACTACTCAACTCTGCCCTTATAGCACAAACACCTATAGACAATACATGAACAAATGAGCGTAGCTGCGTCCTAATAAAACTTTATTTACAAAATCAGCAGCAAGCAGGATTTGGCCCGTGGGCTGTAGTTTGCTGACTCCTGCCCCAGAGACCTGTAGTGGCCATTCTCAGTGTCCTGCTCAGATCCCCTTTACCAGCTACTGATGGCTCATAGCTGACCCCCTCTCCACCTCAGCCAGCAGAGCTTTCTCTCCTAGAAAGTTACTTTGCACCTACATCCATCCAGGGGGCAGCCAGAGCCAGTGAATGGGTGACTGACGGGGAAGTACAAAAGGCCAGCCACTGACCTTAAGGCAGGACCAACTCTGTGGTGCAATTCATGCTCCAGAGTTCCCTCTGGGATCAGGCTGAAGTCAGTCTCCAATTAAGACCAACGCTTGCTTAGCTTTGTTCCTCTGTTCCATCCTGCTTCCTAACCCTCCTGCCCCTAAGATCCTCCCTCAGTAAATTAAATGTTCCCAAACCCCTGTCTCAGGCTTTGCTTCTAGGAAACCCAACCTGAGATGAGACATTAAAACCCATCCTAGGTCCCTACCGGTATCATCTTTTTCTCTTGGCTGTATTATGCTTCCCAGTTGTACCTTTCCCAATACAACTATGAAATTCTTGGAGGATGGGGAGTGAAATAGAGGATGTGTCTTCAGAGCAGTGGTATAGGACAAAGAACACACGCTTTTTATTTTAACAGGCCTGGGTTAAAATTCTGGTTCTGTCACTGACTCGGTTTGTGACTTAATGAAAATAAGAATAACAGTAACAATAGCAGTAATAGGGACTTCCCTGGTGGCGCAGTGGTTAAGAATTCGCCTGCCAATGCAGGCCACACGGGTTCGAGCCCTGGTCTGGGAACATCCCACATGCCGCAGAGCAACTAAGCCCGTGTGCCACAACTACTGAGCCCACGTGCCACAACTACTGAAGCCCACGCACCTAGAGCCCATGCTCCGCAACGAGAAGCCACCGCAATAAGAACCCCGTGCAACACAACGAAGAGTAGCCCCCACTCGCCACAACTAGAGAAAGCCAGCACACAGCAACAAAGACCCAATGCAGCCAAAAAAAAAAATAGCAGTAATAGTGGTGACAGCAGGTACCACATCTTGGGCAGTACATTGTGTGGCAGGCACTATGCTAAACCCTTCTTGCTAGTTGTGTCAGCATCCTCACAGCACCACTAAAAGGACTCCTAGGCTCAGGGACTGCCCAGGTCACTCATTTTACAGAAGAGAGCAAGTATGTCTACCTTGAAGAGTTGCTATGGTTACTAACACAAAGGTCTAAGTGCCCAGCAACCAGCAGATGCTCCCAAAATATTTCATTTTATTATCGGGTCCTATTATTAGTAGACTGGTATCCACACAGAAGGCATTCCTTTTACTTGATTTGATCCTTTTTCCAGCACCTTGCTATGTACATTTGTGCCTCAAGCTCCCTCTCAGATTTTCGCTTTTAATGGGACAGAAAACTTTAAGATAAGAAAATCAAGTTTTGTCATGAGGTTCAACGCAGTTCTAGCCCCTGACTCAGACCCCTTCCTACGGACCAAAAATTCTTGCTCCCAGAAACAATCTGAATATCCTGCAACAGGAGGAGCACTGCATGATATCTACTCATTTATTTATTCAACAGATATTTAGTGAGTACCCAAAAACTTGCCAGGCAAGTGTAGCAGCCAGCCTCCAAGACGGCCTCCAGTGATTCTCATGCCCTGGAATTCACACTATCCCCAAGACTGTGCCATCTATAAAGTGGATCCTCCCGACCCAATCAAACCTTCAGATGATGGCAGTCCCAGCCAACATCTTGACCGCAACCTCACGACAGACCTAAGCCAGAAACACCAGACTAAGCCGCTCCCAAATTCCTGATCCAAAGAAACTGTGTGAGATAATAAAGTTTATTGTTCTTTCAAGCCACTAAGTGGGGTAATTTGTTATGCAGCTTTAAATTACTAATATAGCACTCAATGGAATATTACACAATGGTTTAAAAGAATGTTTATGAAGGAATTCACTGACAGTCCAGTGGTTAGGACTCTGTGCTTCCACTGCACAGGGCACAGGTTCGATCCCTGATTGGGGAACTAAGATCCCGCATGCCATATGGTGCAGCCAAAATAAAAAAAACAACAGAATGCTTATGAAAAGGTTTAGGTCCATAAGAACAGGCCATTGAAATACAGACATCCCTTAGTATTGGTTCCAGGAACCCCTGAAGATACCAAGATCCAAGGATGCTCAGGTCCCTTACAGTCAGTCCTCCATATCTGCCGGTTTCACATCAACCAACAAGATAAAAAATACTGTATTCTTAGGTTGGTTGAATCTGAGGATGCAAATCCCATGGCTTCAGAGGGCTGAGTGTATTTCTAAATAAAACACACCAAAAAAACAGAACAGGACACATGAAAAGATTGTATAAAGAATTGTAATTCACACGGACACACTAATAATATTATTCTCATTTTTAAAAGAAGATACTTGCATACACCACATCTAATGAGTGCTTACTACAAGCAAAGTACTCAACATACATTATCTCATTTAATTCTCAAAACAACCAACAAGATATTATTATTCCCACTTTTCAGCTGGGGAAACTAAGGCTCAGAAAGGTTAACTAAATTTTTCATGGCCACCTAGCTAGTAAGTGGTGGAGCTTGATTTGATGCCAGGACTATCCAACTTTCAACTCAATTTTTCTAACCACTACTTACACTGCCTATAGACAGAATAAAAAATGCACCAAATTGCGTGTTTTTCAGGGATATTTTTCTTGCACTTTTCGCATTTGCTACAAAGAGCACCTGTTCCATTTATAACTAGGAAAATAAGTTATTGTTTTTATAAATAAAAATAAAACAGAAAGTGTTCTCTCTTCTAGGAATCCAAAGGAGAAAGGAAATATCCATTCTTGTGTTTCATGTTTCTCAACGGGGTGTCTATTGACACTCAGGGTAGGATAATTCTTCCTGGTGAGTGTGTGCCTTGTGTGCTGTAGGATGTTAAGTACCACTGCCCCTGTCTACCAAACGTGCCTCCCATGGCAGGGCCCTGCCAATATCCATTCGGCATGCACCTCTCCACCCAGCGCTGCCAGGTGCAAACACCTCTGACTCTCTCTCTGATAACTTTTGCTCTGGCTGGAAAACACACATGGTTTCCCAGTTGCCCAGGTGATAACTGGGCGGAAAATATACCTTTTATTGCTTACACTCACTTAACAGCGTTTTCTGGGTTTTACCTCCCAAAACATAACTTGCCCTCAAATCTTGTCTCAAGGTCGGTTTCTGGGGGAAATCAAGCCAAGACAGCTCCCCAGGCACCCTGACAGTGAAAACGTTCCTACACCTTTCCAAACACCCATACTGAAGTGTGGAGGGTGAGGACTTCCTATTCCTGCATAAGAAAATGTTTAAGTTCCACAGCAGCTTTCTAGCTAGAGCTCTGGCTATAAGAGTAGCGCATGGCAAGGTCATCTCACAGAGAACTACCCCTAAAAGTCCTTCGATTGCACCCTCTGTGCCTGTTCTGCTCTCTCCCTCTCCAGTTATTTCCATCCAGTTCCTCCCTGCGGTTCAAGAAACAGCAATGATTTTTAGGACAAAATAAGCACATGGCTTTGGGCTTAGCACTATTCCAGGAAGGAAATAATCGTAATAATAGAAATGCCAGGAGCAAACATTTCTTGAATGCTTGTCATGTACCTGAAAGAAGGTGAAACTTTACACAAATTAGTTATTTTAGTTCTCCTAACAAGAAGAAATGTGGCTACTTGGAGGCCAAGAGTACCTAGAAGTAAGTTCAAAGTGGGCCAAGTTCATTTAGTCAACAACGAGTTATTGGGAAAACAAGATTTCTTGAGCATCTACTGAGTTCCAGACAACGTGCTAGGCAGAGGAATTAAACAGGGACCGAGTCATACAAGGTCCCTCGTCTCTCAGAAGCCACATTCGAATAGAGCTGTGATTTTTCAACCAGGACAATTTCCCCCCAGGAGTCATTTGGCAACATCTGGAGACATTTTTGGTTGTCACAACTGGAGGGCACTGGCATCTAGTGAGTAGAGGCCAAGGATGCTACAGAACACCTTACAATGCATAGGACAGCCCTCGCAACAGAGAATTACCTGGCCCAAGACATCAAAAGTGTCAAGGCTGAGAAACCCTGTAGTAAAGGAAGGAGAAGACAGAATAACTAACAAACAAACAAACAAAAAAGGAATTTCAAATTTGAGCCCTAAGCTAGGGTTAGGAACTTGTGAAATGCTATTTACATTATATGGGCGCCTCATCAGTATCTACAAACGAACGCAGGGTCGTTTGTAACAGGCATAACAGCATGGAAGTCTTGGCCATACACGGGTGGGCAATCAGAAACAAGTATTCCACCTCCATCACGTTCCAGAGCTCAACGTGGGGCTGAGTTTGCTGACTGTTATCTCTCATCAACCCCTCCCTCCTTTTGTAAAGAGAGATGCATAGATGTGTCTATTCAATTAGTTTACACATCTTAGTTGTTTATTCTGCCTCATTTCACAAGGGGTTTCAGGCAGCGAAGCAAAATATAAACAATCATACTTCAAAACCAGGGACAATATAAATTAGAGTAAGGGGTGTGCGGAGTTTTTTGTTACGGTTGTTGTCTGTTTGGAATCTCTTGTCTGAAGAACTCTCCCTGAAATATGCCACGTGTACACACACACACACACACACACACAAACACTCACACTCACTGCTCCATAACGATCGTGCACAGTCTGTGAGTTTTGGATGGAATTGACTCCACCCATGCCCAACAGTGAGCACATGATCCCAGACTAACCAATCAGAGCACCACTACCCTTGTTCAACATGACTGGTCAAGAGATGGTCATGTGACCTACCAGAGACCAATCACAGATGCTCCAAGTTTTTTTCCGAAGTTGTACAGAAATATGCTCTCTCCTTCTCTGAGGGTCTGGAGGTTAAGGACAACATCAGATTAGGGCTGCTGGAAGCCATCTTGCCACCCCAGGGAAAAGGCCTGTCTGAAAATTAAGAGGAAGGAGACACACAAAATCTAGAGATGGAGAGATAGAGCCCTGAGAACATTTGTTGAGTCCTAGCTATGCCCGAAGGTCATGGACCACTAAATTCCTCTTTCTATTTGTATTAGGTTTCTGTCACTTGAATCTAAAAGGTCGTGACACATTACAGGGATATGCCAAGAAGAGAGTGAAATGGAAACCAGGGAGCAGGAAATGAGGGTGACACCGGTTCGAATTTGGCTGTGTACTTCTGAGTAGATGAGATGAAAAGGGAAAGCTGGTCAGTTACATCGTTCTTATGAATGCAATGAGAACATTCAAGCTCCTTAGGAGAAGCGTCGCTTTTTCCTAGCACTGGCTTCTCAAAGCATCATGGGAAAGGAAATACTGAGATATGGAGGATGGTGTCCTCTTTTGATTGACACTCTCTGCCAGTGCAGTAATGGGACTGGTAAACTGCTTTTTACAGATTCTATTACGGATGCTGAAGGGACTCACCCTTAACATGGTTGGTCGACTTGATTCTGTGGGATTGTGGGATTGGGAGGGAGGCAGTGTGCTCCGAGGATGCACCTTGCTGTAGGTTCTCTCCATGTGTGAACCTGCCTAGAACTGGTTCCAGGACATTTTAGCCGCTACTAATTCTCAGCCTGTTTCTGCCCTTTCCTTCTCAGAAATAAGCTCGTTTATGCCAACTTCTGAAGGTTCCACTCTCTCCTACCAAAGAGGGAAGTTCAAAAGAATTGGAGCCTCCTGCCCTCCAGGCCTAAGGAAGATTGCACCAAGGTAGCTGCAGAGGTCAGGGGCTGTCCCCGAGAGCTTCCCTCTTCTTCACCTCCTTTAATTTAGGCCGTTGGGATCTCATGTTACCATCAGGCTGTCACTCCACTGAGGATTTCAAATGGCTCCAGCCCAAGTAACAGATTGTCCCAGGCTCTCTGACCTTACAAGCAGAAAAAAAAAAAGCCACTGTGCCCCCAAACTTGTCTTGGAGAGGTAATGCTTTGGTGAGGCATATTCTAACGATGTGCCTCACTCAAGGAGCAAAAATAAACGCAGGTTTGTAGCAAAGTACAATATTATAACTGTAACAATAAAGATGACAAGATTTGGTTGTTTTGTTTGCCTGTTTGTTTGTTTGTTTTCAGTACCCTAGAAACTGTGCCAAGGGTTTTATGTGCATTATTTAATGTCATCTTCACAGTGATCCAAGGAACCAGATAGTAACACCATTTCCCAGGAGAGGAGGAAGAGGTTATGTGCTTTGCCCAAGCTCACACTGTTAGGAAGAGACAGAACCCATGAATTTGAAGGACCCCTGAGCCCATGCTCTAGACTCTGCCTCAGATCCAGGAAGGTGGGCACCATGGAACCACAAATGGGCAGGAAAATCCCTTGCTCCTGAGGTTCATCCAACCAAAAATGTCTTCCTTCCCATCAGGGCCATTAAATATGAATTACACCGTTAAAATATGATATCTGGGGCTTCCCTGGTGGCGCAGTGGTTGAGAATCTGCCTGCTAATGCAGGGGACACGGGTTCGAGCCCTGGTCTGGGAGGATCCCACATGCCACGGAGCAACTGGGCCCGTGAGCCACAACGACTGAGCCTGCGCGTCTGGAGCCTGTGCTCCGCAACAAGAGAGGCCGCGACAGTGAGAGGCCCGCGCACCGCGATGAAGAGTGGCCCCCGCTTGCCACAACTAGAGAAAGCCCTCGCACAGAAACGAAGACCCGGCACAGCCAAAAATAAATAAATTAATTAATAAACTCCTACCCCCAACATCTAAAAAAAAAAAAAAATATATGATATCTGGGAGGAGTCAACCTTTAATTGAGTGTCTACCACCTACACCAGAGTACAAATTAGTTGACTGGATAATTAGGACTCTTAGACAGTATTTCTCAAAATATGACCCAGGACCATCTACATCAGAATCACCTGGGAGGAGGGTAAGGCTGTTAAATAGGCCACTGTCATGGGCTGAATGTTCGTGTCCCTCACAAATGCATATGTTAAAGCTCCAACCCCCAAGGTGACTGTATTTGGAGATGATAAAGGTTAAACGAGAGGGTGGGGCCCTAATCCAATAGGGCTGGTGCCCTTTTACAAAGAGTTAGAGACACCAGAGATCTCTCTCTCTCTCTCTCTCTCTCTCTCCACGAGGTGAGGATGCAGGGAGAAGGCAGCCTTCTGCAAGCCAGGGTGAGAGTTCTCACTAGGAACCGAACTGACCAGCACCTTGATCTTGGACTTCCCAGCCTCCAGAACTACGAGAAAATAAGTTTCTGTTGTTTAAGCAACATAGTCTATGGTATTTTATTATGGTAGCCTGAGCAGACAAAAACATCTACTGGTAAGTGAAATAAACAAGGTGCAAAAGTATTTATAAATGTTAATAAATATCTTTGGTAGAACAGACAATAAGTTTATCACAGTGGTTACTTCTAAGGAGGAGAACTGGGGCCTTGAGGATAGGAGACATCTAGTGTTTATACCCTTTTGTACCACTTGGTTATTTTTCTCCATGTACATGTTGACCTATTCAGGTAGATGAATACATTAATATTTTTTTAAAGTACTCTGTGTAAATAGCAAGAGACACTGCCCAGAGGGTGGGTAAGCTGTCCTTCTGAGGAAATCCCTAGCTCCACCAACCACCTAAAAATCAACCCCTAAAAGTCCAGCAAATATGCAATGCTAGAGTTATAGATACAGAAAACAAACAGGTGGTTGCCAAAGGGGAAGTGGGGGGCGAGGGGAAAGATATAAGTGAGGGAGATTAAGAGGCACAAAATTCCGGTTGCAGAATAAGAGTCACGGTAATGAAATGTACTGTGTAGGGAATATACTCCATAACTATGTATTATCTTTGTATGGTGACAGATCATAACTAGACTTATCACAGTGATCATTTTGAAATGCATAGAAATATCCTATCACTATGCTGTATAACAGGAACTAACACAGTGTTGTAGGTCAATTACACTTGAAGAACAAACAAACTCATAGAAAAAGACAGGTTTGTGGTTACCAGAGGTAGAGGTGGAGGAGAATTAGATGAAGGCAGTCAAAAGGTACAAACTTCCAGTTATAAGATAAATAAGTACTAGGGATGTAATGTACACATAATAAATCTAATTAACACTACTATATGTTATTTATGATCTTTGTTAAGAGAGTAAACCCAAGAGTTCTTATCAAAGGAAAAATTTTCTATTTCTTTAATTTTGTATCTATATGACATGATGGATGTTCACTACACTTATTGTGATAATCATTTCATGATGCGTGTAAGTCAAATCATTATGCTGTATACAAACTTATATACAGTACTATATGTCAATTATATCTCAGTAAAACTGGAAGAAAAAAAAAAGTACTATAAATAAATGGCAAGAGACACTGCCCAGAGGCCTGGGTAAGCTGTCTTTCCGGGAAATGCCCAGCTCCACCACTACCTAAAAGTCAATCCTTAAAACTCCAACAAGGGACTTCCCTGGTGGTGCAGTGGTTAAGAATCCACCTGCCAATGCAGGGGACACGGGTTCGATCCCTGGTCCAGGAAGATCCCACATGCCGCGGAGCAGCTAAGCCCAGGCGCCACAACTACTGAAGCCTGCACACCTAGAGCCCATGCTCCGCAACAAGAGAATCCACCACAATGAGAAGCCCGCACACCTCAAGGAAGAGTAGCCCCCGCTCGCCGCAACTAGAGAAAGCCCGTGTGCAGCAACGAAGACCCAATGCAGCCAAAGATAAATAAATAAATTAATTAAATTAATTAATAAATTTTAAAAAAAACCTCCAACAAATATGCAATGCTAGGGCCAGGATGGGCTTGCATAACCCAGGGGGCAGGGCAGTGGTTCTTGGAAGGACCAGCTAATTGTATGAGGGTACCTGGTGGTATTTTCTGCTCCAGGTTATAACGCTATCTCAGCAGAGACATCATTGGGGTAAGGAACAAATAAACAAGCCCCACTACCCTCCAGCCAGTCCACACTATACCAAGGGGTGGGTGAGTAGGTGAGCCCAGTTATATGGGATTATCCATGGCCACCAAGTAGGGATTTCACAGAACTATTCATTGGAGTCCCGTCTTGTGCAGGAATCTAAGGCCAGAGGGAGCAGCTAAAATCATGTTCAGCCAAAATTACCCACAATGGCTGTTTCTATGGTTGAGCACCAGATGAAGTAACTGGCTTGTGTTTAGGGGCCAAGTTATATGAAAAATGCATATCTTTAAATGCTAGAATCACACTCAGGAGAAGCTCGTGGGAAGTGAGTCTGTCTGCAGCAAAAGCAGACTCATGTCTCCCGTCTCACTCCGAGCATATGCTCGTTGCGTGGAAGGGTGAGCAGAAATACTCACGTTATTTATGTTGCTCCCTCCCTCTCACGCCCCCTCTCCCATTTGCTTCTTCCCATCCCTGACCCCGAGATCACAGAATAGAATTCACATATCTTAAAGGCACTTCTGCCTCACTCTACTCCATTGTAAGGTAAGAAAATACGGCATTGGACTGACCTGGCTCTTCCTCCCACCATGGAAACTTAGAGAATTATTATCATCAGATCCCAACTGTTCAAGTATCCCCAGTTTCCTAGCAACGCTCAAAACACTTTGGTGAATGGTTAGAACAAGGACTTCACGGGTAAGGTAGTGGCAGCTGCGTCTGAGATGGCGAGGGAGTTTCCCCAAATTGTCTTAAACGGCCTTTCTCGCCCATCATCCCAACAAGACACCTGTTAGAGAAGGGATGTAAGGCAGCACATCTGCTCAAAACTCCCAGAGGCTCGGGTCTGAATTCCTTAACCTGGACTTGGAGGCCTTCTGTTCATCAGTTTCATCACTCTTCACCTCCAGTGGCAGCCCCTCTGCCCCAGCAAAGGCTACTTCCTCTCCACCTGCCTCAGCAGCCTTCTGTGAGCGTGCTCCTCCATACGCTCATGTTTCTGCCCACATCTCCCTCCTTACCAACCACATCCCCTCTCCCCATCCCACATCTCACACTGCCCTTCTGAGGGCTTGATTTCCCTCCCCCGTGAATGATCTCCCCGTGATCACTTACGTCGACTTTTGCTGGAGACATTATATAGGTTGCATTATTATGCCTAATTAGAGACACAGGGCCAACACATC
Source organism: Mesoplodon densirostris (assembly GCF_025265405.1). Classification (NCBI taxonomy): domain Eukaryota; kingdom Metazoa; phylum Chordata; class Mammalia; order Artiodactyla; family Ziphiidae; genus Mesoplodon; species Mesoplodon densirostris. The sequence goes on from NC_082676.1 coordinate 56,392,918, forward strand.
CCATAAGAGCTCAGCCACAGGGAAGGAAAACAATGCGGGAAAGATGGCCAGGCAGCATCTGGATGTTGATAGAACAGAGTGGTATGGAAGGGACTAGGACAGACATCAGGGCATATGTAAATCCAGAAGAGAGATCAGGCAGAAGATGGGATTTGTTTGAACCTTGGTTTCTCTGTTTGAATACTCAGTCTCCATTCCCTCCATCTTCTGCCCAGAATCTCAATTTCATTTTGGAGACTTTCGTCTTCCTCACTATGTGCAATCTTGGTGAGACTGTCAATCAAGATACCCATCCTCCCTAGCCAAGGCCGAGCATGTGACTCAACGTGGCTCTCAATGAGAGCCAGCCAGACTCTCCCCAGGACCTTATATTTAAGTAGAGTGGGCACAAAGAAAGAAAAATGGTTATAATGATTGATATCTGCAGGGGAGCTTTGATAAGACCGTAGATTAGCTCAAGCCACCAGCCCTGGTTAGAGCTGCCCTGGTTGTGACTATGTCAATCTTTGTTATTGAAATGTTCCTTCAGTTCTATGAATCACCCCCATATTCTTCAAAAGGGCACCCTTTTTAAGGCTTAAGTCACACAGCACTGATTTCTGTTACTTGTAACCAAAACACTCTGATACGGACTATTTACCTTGAGCCTTGAAACATGACAGAGACTAGTGTGCACACAGGGGAGGAAAGAGAATTATTAATAGCTTTGGCCTCCACTTCCTCTGTTAGGCCATTCTAAGGGGCTTGGCTGATAACTTTGGAATGGACACACTCCCTATCAGTGAGGTCTGCCTGAAAGCGGAAAGGATTGCCTTGAGACATAATGAGTCTACCACCATGGAAGGTAATGAAGTAGGGCCAAGTAAACATTAATCCCACAACATTCTTCAAAATTCTCTCTCCAGAATATCGTTTCCTCTATATATCAATAATTGCTACACAAAAAGATGTTTAATAGATCTATCAGTTTGAAAAACATTGAAATGAATGCAATTATAAATGGCTTTTTATATTCTTACATTTTATTCTCAGTCTTCAGGGTGCTAATAATATGCATTGAAAATCTTCAAGAGGTTGAGAGAGCATGTAGCTATGCCCAAATTTATTTGTTCAAGAAATTCTAATTTTGCAGAACATCTCAAAGGACTAGTGTTCTGTGGAACACCCATTGGAAAGCCCAATTAGAGGGACAGATCAATCACTGGGACATAATATAACAGATGTAAAGCACCTAACACAGTGCCTAGTAGGTGCTCAAAAACTGTAGCTATAATCTATACAGACACACCTCAGAGATACTGCAGGCTCAGTTCCAGACCATTGCAATAAAGCGAATATTGCAATAAACAAGTCGCACAAGTTTTTTTGGTTTTCCAGTGCATATAAAAGTTATGTTTACACTAGCCTGTAGTATATTAAGTGTGCAATAGCATGATGTCTGAAAAAATGTACATACCTTAATTTAAAAATACTTTATTGCTGGGCCTCCCTGGTGGCGCAGTGGTTAAGAGTCCGCCTGCCGATGCAGGGGATACGGGTTCGTGCCCCGGTCTGGGAGGATCCCATATGCCGCGGAGCGGCTGGGCCCGTGAGCCATGGCCGCTGGGCCTGCGCGTCCGGAGCCTGTGCTCCGCAACGGGAGAGGCCACAACAGTGAGAGGCCCACATACCACAAAAAGAAAAATAAATAAATAAAAAATAAAAAATAAAAATACTTTATTGCTAAAAAATGCTAACCATCATCTAAGCCTTCAGCGAATCGTGATCTTTTTGCTGGTGAAGAATTTGAAATAGTACAAGAATTACCAAAATGTGACACAGAGACACAGAGTGAGCAAATACCGTTGGAAAAATGGCGCTGATAGACTTGCTCAACACAGCGTTGCCACAAATGTTCGGTGTGTAAAAATGCAGTATCTGTGAAGCACAATAAAGCAAAACAATAAAATAAGGTATGCCTGTAATTAGTGTCTCACTTTGTTCTCATTTCTGAATAGCATTTCTCCACATTTACATATATAACCTATAACCCTCCCTCACCAGACTCTAGCCCCACTGGTCTTCCTTTAGTTCCACAGATGAACCTTCCTGACTCAGGACCTTTGCACATTCTGTTTTTTCTGCCTGCCTTCACTTGCCCCACACTTCACTTGGATAGTTCCTTCTCATTCATTCTTGGGTTTCTCATGAATTGTTACTTTCTCAGTGATGTTAGCCTTGTTATCCTTTATCCCATCACCTTCCTTGTCTCCTTCCATACTTTTCACAAGTAGTAACTCTTACACTTTTTTTAATCTATTAGATCTGAGAACAGTCTTACCCCACTCAAATATAGACTCTAGAGGTCAGAGACCTAGCTGGTTTTCGCTCCATTAGCACAGTATCTAACTAGATAATGCAAGAAAAAGATTTGTTGAATCAATGTGTAATACAGAAGTCATTCCCTATATAAAGGATATTGAACAATGTAATATGTCCCATTTTCAACAGCAGATTTATAAGAATGCAAATGCATTCTTCATGTTGCCCTTTGTTATATCAACTATGATTTTTTTAAAAAGATCAAAGATATTACTATTAAAATTCAGTCCTGGGTTGACATTCCTATAGCAAATAAAGGAATGCAGTTCTATTATGTACTTTTACGGTGGTATGACTTGATACATGTAAATAGCTTAGAGAACCTAGGAGAATAAAGGGTTGTAATATGCCTCCAACTATCCACTCATGTATTCATTCATTCATTAAACAAAGATATGCTAATCACCTACTATACATCCAAACATCATATGTTAAGCACTACTCACTTGAGGCCTTCCCAATCCATCAGGTGGGTTTACACTCCCTCATTTTATATTACATTTATCTTCCCTCATTTAAAAACTCATTAAGTTGGGGCTTCCCTGGTGGCGCAGTGGTTGAGAGTCCGCCTGCCGATGCAGGGGACACGGGTTCATGCCCCGGTCCGGGAAGATCCCACATGCCGTGGAGCGGCTAGGCCCGTGAGCCATGGCCGCTGAGCCTGCACGTCCGGAGCCTGTGCTCCGCAATGGGAGAGGCCACAACAGTGAGAGGCCCCCGTACCGCAAAAAAATAAATAAATAAATAAATAAATAAAAATAAAATAAAATAAAAAATCATTAAGTCTTTGACTTAAGGGGCTGTATCAAACGTGTAGCAGAAATAGAAGTGTAAATACATAGCAAACAAGCACTACACTCCTAGCCGGCTCTCAGAGCAGACATGGCTAATCAATCACAGCACTCATGCTCACTGAGCTTGAATCTAGCCTCAAAATCCCTTTCAACACTCTACCTCCAGTCATCAGTGACAGCACCCAAAAGGAAACCTCTGTGCCTACTCCGGTGGAAGAAAGAGCTCAGGCTTTGGAGTCAGACTACGTTGTACAATATTTGAATCTATGTATCACATAGATACTGTGCCTACTTACTCGGTCAGATACAGATAATCCCACCCAACATGCAGGTTCATTAAGAGAATTAAATGAGATAATATATTTGAAACACCTGACACACAGCAGGTATCCAATAAATGCTAACTATTGATGTTATTACTTTTACCCCAAATAAGCCTCCTAGAGTGTTTCACATACAGTGATGCATAATAAAGTAGGCTGGCATGAACAATAACCTGCTGAAGCAACCACAATGGGATACAAAGATGGAAAACCAGGCAAAGGGAACCAAGAACGATGTCCTCCCTCCATGCCCTCTACCCACCATGATATATCCCATTTCTTTCCCATACTTTTACTAAAAAGTATCCTGGGAGGCAGGGGATGCTCAGAATATTCCTGATGGAAAATTCAGAGGCTGCATCTTTTGTTCTTGAGTGCTTTTCTTAGCTTGACCTGATTTTGCTCTGGGAGTGAGGATTATAAGATCCAGTGGCACACTGGGGGCATTTTGGAATTCAAATTCAAAGGGTAGGTAAGTAATTGATCTTAACCATACATAGGCCAGGGCTTACGGCTTGCCACTGGAGAACTGCCCAGTTATAGGATATGAAATGAATCCATGGATCTGCTGTGGTTTTTTTTTTTCTTTGTATCCACCATCTCCTCCCTCTGGATTTGAAGACTCCTTTTTTTTTTTTTTTTTTTTTTGGCTGCGTTGGGTCTTCATTGCTGCATGCGGGCTCTCTCTAGTTGCAGCGAGCAGGGGCTACTCTTTGTTGTGGTGTGCAGGCTTCTCATGGCAGTGACTTCTCTTGTTGCACAGCACAGGCTCTAGGCATGCAGGCTTCAGTAGTTGTGGCAAGTGGGTTCAGTAGTTGTGGCTCGCAGGCTCAGTAGTCATGGCACACGGGGTAGTTGCTCCACAGCATGTGGGATCTTCCTGGACCAGGGCTCGAACCCATGTCCCCTGCCTTGGCAGGCGGATTTTTAACCACTGCGCCACAAAGGAAGTCCCAAGACTTCCTTTTAAATATAATAATAAATGTGGAATGTAGCTGTTGGGGATTTAATAGTTTGCTTGGCAATACTTGAAAATCAGTATTATAATCCTAAGCAGGTAATTATTAAGGTTACTTGGCATCACCAGAGTTAAGTTTTTTAATTGTGCACAACATAGTCATTTCATAAATATTATACACGCCCAATTCCCTTCTTAGTTTGCTTTCATGCTAATGAAATTGAGAGCCAAGATGGAGAGGGACATCCTGAGGGGACCTAAGACACAGAGAAGCCCAAAGGAATGAAATGGGAGGAAATGCTATTGAAAAAAATCAATTGTGCTCAAATCGGTGGACTGGAATTTGTGTGACATTGCAAAATTTCCAGGTAATGCTGCCATACCTATTCATGATTTTTTTTAATGTATGTAATTTCTCTTGGCATGTAATTTGGCATTTGCTAAACTTTGATAACCACACTGAAGGTTTAGTCCATAAGAATAAAACCCTGGTGAATCAACAAGAAAAAGTAAGAATAGCAATTACTTGAGAAAATGTGCTCAGTGTTGTATTTTGACAGCATTCATTCAATAACTTTTTATTGAGCACCTACTATATAGGGAGAGAGCTCCAGGAACTGTGCTAGGCACTGGGAATACAGTAGGAAACAAGACAGAAAAGGTCCCCTGTCTTGTGGAGCTGATCTTTGAGTGGGGAAGATACAAAAGAAACAAGTAAACAAGATGATGTTTAAGTAGTGATATGAGCTATGATGGAAAGAAAATAGTGACCTAATAGAAAGGATGGTGGTGGGATTCTGTACGTAGGGTGGGCTACTTTCTATAGGGAGGCTTCCCTAAAGGGATAACAGTTTAGCCAAAACATAAATGAGGCAAAGAATGGGGGAAGGCAGAGGGAAAAGCAAAAGGAAATCCCCTACCTAAGGTGAAAGCAATCCTGGCTCATTTAAATAAGAAAAAAGAGAGCTCACTGTGGTCAAGTGAATGATGTAGCACTTGGGCCAGGTTACGTGAGACCAAGTAGGCAAGTGAGGAGTTTAATTGTTATTATTATTGCAATAAAAATGGGCTATAGCAAGCTCAATTGCAGAGTTTTAAGCAGGAAGTGATGTAATGAAGTTCAGGTGAAAACCCACATGTCACTATGGCCCAAATTGCCCAATGACCAAACACAAGAGCACTAGACCTGGAGTTTGGAGACTGGGGTTCTAGTCCTTGTTCTGCCACTTAACTAGCGTTGTTAGCTTAGACCGGTCACAACTAGTTAAAGTGGCTGGGCTTCATTAGTTTATTCACCATGCATTTACTAACTGCCTACTGTGTGTTCAAGTCTAAATGCTGAAAACAGAGATACACAGAAAAGAACACAATCTCAGAACTCGAAGAGCTCACAGTCTGGTAGGATAAAAGTCACAACAGAGTTAGTACATTCCTGGATAAATCTGAGTATTTCTGGCTAAGAGGCTATAGTCCCAGGTGATTGTTCTAAGAACTAGATGAGATAACCTAAGTATTGGAAACTGTGGGTAATTTATAAATGGTCGCTTTTGCTTATACAAATCAGCATCCTTTCCATTGCAAATGACAGAAACCCAACTCAAGATGATTAAATTTGAAAGAAATTCATTCTGTTACTGAAAAGCCTATGGCTTCAGGTATGGCTGGATCCAGGAACTCAAACAGTATCAGAAATAAACTCACTCTCTCCCCCTCTCCATTCTGCCTTTCTTCTCAATGGCTTTATTCCAGGGCAGGATCACCCCCTTGTGACGGCAAGGTAGCTTCAAGTAGCTCCAGGTATGCATCCTATCCTCCTAGCAACCCTAGAAGTAAGTGATTTTTCTCTCCAACAGTTCAACAGCAAAATGATGTACCTAGTCATGTTGAAATAAAATGAAATGTTCTAGTTTACATAGAATTAATAATTATATGACTGGAGATTATTTTGTATATATAAAGAGGCCATGATTAATGACAGAAGCAAGATTTCAGTACCATATTATGTGAATATTTTCACAATTATGTATATATAATACTCATGTAAATAAAATAATAATGAATACATATTTTAAAGAACAATACCAGGATCTGAAACAAGCCACCTCTAAGCTGATTAGCAGAACAAAAATGTTCATAAGGTCAATTTTTTTTAAATATGCTTATACAGTGGTGATCATTTTGTAATGTACAGAAGTGTCAAGTCACTATGTTGTGTATCTGGAACTAACATGGTGTTGTGTATCAATTATACTTCAATGAAAAAAAGAAGAAGCAGGATTAGGGATTGAATCATATTTCTAGTCTTTTTGTTTGTTTGTTTTTTGCGGTATGCGGGCCTCTCTCTGTTGTGGCCTTTCCCATTGCGGAGCACAGGCTCCGGACGCACAGGCTCAGTGGCCATGGCTCATGGGCCCAGCCGCTCCGCAGCATGTGGGATCCTCCCAGACCGGGGCACGAACCAACGTCCCCTGCATCAGCAGGTGGACTCTCAACCACTGTGCCACCAGGGAAGCCCCTCTAGTCTTTTGATTTAGGGAAACTACCTCATTTGTATTTTCTTTTGACACAGACAACATTCTCTCATGTCTTTAACTGTACATTCTTTGTATATATATATATATATATATATATATATATATATATATATATATATATATGTATAACTTAATCACTTTGCTGTACAGTAGAAATTAACACATTGTAAATCAACTAACTTTAATAAAATAAAAAAAATTTTAAGTGTATATTCTTGTCTTCACTAATACAATTTTTAACATATTAAACATGCATGTTCTCTCTTTTAAAAAAAAAAATGCTTATACAACGTCCTTGTCAGCTATTACCAAAGAACTGTTTGATTGATGACCTTCCTTGACTTTGAATATATGTAGTAAATATTTTTAAACAATGCCTCTGAAGAATGAGGTGCTTTCTCCATTCCTTGTTATTACTCAATAAAGGAAATCAAAAATCACATGCTGCCCTTGCACAACTTCCAATTCATGGGCTTTAGGCAATTCAATATTTTGTTAAAATGTCAAGAGTACCTGAATATTTCAAAGAGCTTCCTTTGGATAACAGGTAAGGCATCTAACTAAAGAGGCTAAAGTCTTAGATAGACTAAAGTCTATCCCTTCATTTTACATCCTTAAGTCCGTTTCCAAGAGCTGCCAAGTATACATGTATTTGTGATCAATAATTGTGTCCTAAATATTCAATGATGTTTTTTAAACAGTATTAACCTGACAAGTTTCATGGTTGTGTCACTTTAAAAAAAAAAAAATTTCCCTGGACCTCAGTTTCATTATTTGTAAAATGCAGAGAATGGGCTGACTATAAACACCATGAAGTCATATATACATATATGTATATGCATATATGACTTGGTGCTGCTCTGTGTCCCTAGCACCAAGCCCCAGTGCCTAGCACATAGTAGGTACAGTGCTCAATAAATATTCATCCAATGAGCAAACCACTTAAGAAATGATCAGTAATTCCCCAAAATGTAAATCCATGTTCTCATTTTCAAATGACTGGAGGCTGAAAATAATGAGAAAATATAAGGATAGTGGAATGAGTTTTTTGTGAGTTAATTTCATTCAATTTAGGAATTGTATTTTATTTTGAGATCTATTTCTTACCTAAACGTTTGGTGTTATCTCATAGTTACTTTTTACATAATTTCCTTTCTTACAAAATTGAAAGTTAGCACGGTATGTTGGTTCCCCAGTTCTTCTATTTTTTTTTTTAATTTTTAGTTACCTTTGAAACCAAAAATGTGGTAAACCAAAGGCAAAATGATTCCCAAAGTTCCCTCCAGCTCCAAAACTCTTTGAGATAGACTTTTCTTGCTGTGTGGTTTGAATAACTATAATATTATACATCCAGGGTATGATTCAGCACCGTGGACAGATCTCAGAGAAGAAGCCCGTCTCCCTGGACGAAGGATTGGATTTCAATGTGTGAAATCCAGGCTCTGCTTAGAGTGTGGCAGTCTTCATGCGAGCACACAACTCCAAGCCTAATACCTAAATTAATGAGTTTAAGTCTCTATTTAATGAAATATTCGGATTATGATTACACTTAGTTCATTAACTGCATTCTCAGACTAATGTGATCGGATTTCCTTTTCAACTTATAATTAACTTTACTGAGAACCCTTACTGGGATTTTTTTCAGGCAGTTTCCTAAAACCTTATTATAAATTATTTTAATATATGTATTATGGTATTAAATTATGTTGCTTAGTTTTATATTGGCCGTTATTTTTTTTTTTTTTTTTTTTCCTTTTGCGGTATGCGGGCCTCTCACTGTTGTGGCCTCCCCCGTCGCGGAGCACAGGCTCCGGACGCGCAGGCTCCGGACGCGCAGGCTCAGCGGCCATGGCTCACGGGCCCAGCCGCTCCGCGGCATATGGGATCCTCCCAGACCGGGGCACGAACCCGTATCCCCTGCATCGGCAGGCGGACTCCCAACCACTTGCGCCACCAGGGAGGCCCTTGGCCGTTATTTTTAAAAGAAGACAATATTAAATATTAATGTCCAAGAACAGCCAGCTGACTTGAACTCAAAGACTGTTCTGAAAAAAATCTGTATCCAACTCTTGAAAGCTCACCCTGAAGTTTTGTTCTTCCTGCGTCAGACATGGAGTTTTAATTTTCCTACCAAAAGCGGTATGACCCTAACAGAACAAAATCCTCTTCCCCCTTTCTATAATTTGTATAAAAGTAATCAGACCTGCAACAGAGAGCTGTACTCTAGGACTGATAGTTCTCCCCTCAATCAAAAGCAAGCAAAGTCAGTACATAAAAATGCTCTGCTACATAAAAATGTTCTGCTTTCTTTCACTCTTTTTTTTTTTAAATAAATTTCTTTGTTTATTTTTTGGCTGCGTGGGGTTTTCGTTGCTGGGTGCGGGCTTTCTCTAGTTGTGGTGAGCAGGGGCTACTCTTCGTGGCAGTGCATGGGCTTCTCACTGCGGTGGCTTCTCTTGTTGTGAAGCACAGGCTCTAGGTGCGCGGGCTTCAGTAGTTGTGGCACACGGGCTCATAGCTGTGGCTCGCGGGCTCTAGAGCGCAGGCTCAGTAGTTGTGGCGCACGGGCTTAGTTGCTCTGCAGCATGTGGGATCTTCCCGGATGAGGGCTTGAACCCATGTCCCCTGCATTGGCAGGCAGATTCTTAACCACTGCACCACCAGGGAAGTCCCTCTTTCACTCTGATTCCTGGAAAGTTGTTGGGAAATATTTCTCTCTAAGAGCAAAATACCTATTTCTCAGGAAAATTTGTCCCAATCTCCCTTCCCTCCTCCTCAGCCCCAAGTGTTTTGAGGAGGCCCCCATTATGCTCCCATAGCATCCTGTACTTATTATCCCTATCATGCTGCTTTGCAATTACCTGTTTTCTCTTTCATCTCCCCAATTGTATCATAAGATCCAAGAGGATATTTCTTATTTTTGACTCATTCATCCTCATACCTCCGGTTTTCCTAGTACGTTGCCTGACACATAGCAGAATTTTAATAAATATCAATTCAATGTTGATTGAGGATGTGGAAATGTTAATGACAAGAAAGTAAACTATTGGCTAATATCTGAGTCCTCTAGGACAGAAATGACGGCTTTATCCAGTTGGTCCATTTTCAAAGATAAGTGTCGGGCTTCCCTGGTGGCGCAGTGGTTGAGAGTCCACCTGCAGATGCAGGGGACACGGGTTCGTGCCCCGGTCCGGGAAGATCCCACATGCTGTGGAGCGGCTGAGCCCGTGAGCCATGGCCGCTGAGCCTGCGTGTCCGGAACCTGTGCTCCTCAACGGGAGAGGCCACAACCGTGAGAGGCCCGCGTACCTCAAAAAAAAAAAAAAAAAGATGAGTGTCATTTAATATAGTGATTCTTAGTGAGGATCAATAAATAAGGGGGAGAAGGAGAAAAAGAGAGATAATCTGTTACATCACCCGGTGCAAGTCCTTGGGAAAGACATGAGAAAAGTCATGAATGGAGCTCATGCCTGAACCCATGTCTCTGGTCTGAATTCCTTACTAAAAATCTCTATGGCCTTGGGCACGTTACTTAAACTCTCTATGCCATAGTTTCCTCATCTATAATATGTAGATGCTGTATTTCAATTATTTCATGGATTGTTGTGAGAAGAAAAATGCATGTATGTGGTAGGAGCAGAACAAGCATTATTCTGTTTCATTTATTCCTCTTTTTTAATCCGCACTGTCAATCACATAGTAGGCACGTTGCATCTTTGAATCCCGATATCTAAACAGAAATGCTCTCCCAAAGGAACTGGATAGGCTTTCCCTAGAATGGAAGGAGCAGAACTTGGCATCTTTTAAACTAAACCAGACACTGTGATAAGCACTTAGGCTTTCTTTACAAATAGTCCTACAGCTGGTTGGAAGCAGTTTGGAAAGGCAATGTAGATCCAATTAGGCAATGCCATGTGGCCAGCATTAGTAGCAATTTTTGAAAAGAGCCCAGGAGTTGACTTACAGAAAGTGGTGATTTTTTTTTTCCTTTAAAGGCTCTGTTTCTGTTGCCCGTGCATGCACACACATAGACAAACACACACACACACACACACATACAAATCTCATTTTCTAGGTGGAACTATCTATAAGACATGTTGGGGGCCAGACAGATTCCTACAGGTCTGGTCTGCCAGTGTAAAGAAATATTAAAATCAACACTCCTACCAGAATGAAAGCTCATGTGTTTTAATGAGAATAGAAGAAGAACATAAGACAGGAACAAATGGCTAAAAATGGGACAGCTGCTCCATCCCAACTCTTTCCTTGGGAAGGAATTGACAGTTTCTTTAGTTCTCATTTGCATCAAAAACATTAGTAGTAAAAAAACACACACACACGCACACACGCACACAAATGGGGTTATCAACAGGCACACAGAGTGAAAATATTTTCACCGTGAAGACAACTGCACAACAAATTCATACCAACGTGCATCACTGGCCCCTAGTGAACAGACCGCCTTCACATTAATGCTCACTCATTCCACAAAAAATAATAGTAACAACCAATGTGTATGTTACCAGGCATTAAGCTAAGTCCTTTAAATGTGTTAATTCATGTAACCTCCACAACAATCTCGTAAGGGAGATGTTATTTTATTCTTTTCATAGAATGGAAAACTGAAGTTTACAGAATTCAATAAATTTTTCCAAGACTGCGCAGCTAACAGGTGACAGAGCAGACACCCAAGCCAACCATGTCCACCTCCCAAGCCCATATCCCCCACGCCCTCACTGAACCAGCTCAAAGATACATTGTCTAATATCTGATGAGCATCATCACATGTCAGGATCTCATCTATAACACTGAATACTTCAAGAGAAAACGAGAGCTCTTGATCCAAAACCACACAAAGTCAACTCGAGCTATGGCACTGAACCTAAAAATGTTTTTAGTGGATCCAGTGTAGATCCACCCCCTAACTCTTATCAACTCTAAGATTTGCTGACCTGTGTGCCAAAACCATTACAGTCATAGATCTTCAGATGGAAAGACCATCCTGTCCAGTGATTTCAGGAACAACAGTGTTCGTAGCTGTCGCTTCTTAGAAGAGAGTTAAAGCCTCATATGAGTTGGAATCGCCAAGTTCCCTCAAAACTCAAAATCCCAAGGGTCCCGATAATGGGTTCCCCTGGATCTCTTATGGAGCTTGTGCTAGGCATTCATTCACACATGCATGTATCCCTTCATTTAACAAATATCCGTTGAACACTGTGTAATTACTAGGCACTGGAGGTACAGGGGAGAGTAAGACAAATGTAAACCCTGCCCCTGCCCCAAGGAAGCCTAAAACAGCAATCTCCACCCTGCTACTCAAACACAGCCTTCTTGGAGACCTAGTCCCACTACAGTCCTGAGAAGGAGACCAAGACACTCTCCATCCCACCCAACTGATTAATCTGGGGTCAGAGAGCTGATCCAGGGAAGCCAGGCCATTGGTTGGTCAGAAACCAATCACATTTTCTCTCTCTGGATAAAGTGAACTAAAAGACACAGTGATTGAGCACATTAAGGATAGAAACGGTAGTGATGTTTTACCCACTCCACCTCCTGAAGTCCCTGAGGTGTCTTGATTCCTACCCTTCCTGAGCCTGGTTACTCACCAGAAGATAACCCAAGTGCATCCATTAAGGTTCAGGCTATGGAATCAGACAGACCTGGGCTTGAATCCTGGCTCCTCTGTATATTAACTATGATATAATGGACAAGCTCTTTAATTTTTAATTTTATTATGGATATTTTCAAATATACACAAAGATAGAGAGAATAGTGAATCCCCATGTATTTGGTCACCCAGCTACAATAACAATACTTTTCCCATTTTGTTTCATCTATCAAGAGGTTTCACAAAATGAAACCTCTTCCATAGGCTTTTTCATTTATTAGACAAAAATTTACGGAGCTGCTGCCATGAGCCAGCCCAGTTCCTGCTGTGGAGAGTACAGCTGTGATGATACAAAGCATTTGCTCTCGTGGAGTTTACACTGTAGTGAAAGAAGCATAAGTAAAATAATGAGTAAGACAACTTCGGAGAATACAAAACTTATGAAGAGAATAATGGGAAAATGGGGAACAGTGGGTGATTTGGGGGCCAAAAAGGTAGACAAGGAAGTCCTCTCTAATGAAGTGGCAATAGGGGTAAGAGATAAGATGGAAAAGGCCTGGGAGCCTGTGCTGTAGGCAGGAAGCACAGCATGTGCAAAGGCCCTGAGGCAAGAATGAGCCTAGGCAGTTTGAGGGTTGCTTTGCATATGAAAGGAGCTAATATATTCAAAGCATTTAGCACAATGCCTCCAGTTAGGAAGGGCTCAATAAATATTAGTTATTATCCCTAAGGGAGGACTCATCACAAGACAGTACATTGGAGAGTATTTTGGAAACAGCTCTTTCCTGGAATGCCAACTGCTCTTTAGGTTCACTTAACATATTCTTTCTTCCCCCTTCAGCAAACATCTGTACCACAAGGAGAGGTAATGTAGTGTGGTGGTTAAAAACACAGACCTTGGGATGTGACTGGCCTCATTTAAATCCCAGCTCTACTACTTAGTAACTGTATGAACTTTGGACAAGCCACTTAACCTCTCTGACTTCAGTTTATCCGTCCTTATCATGGTGAAAATAATAGTACCAACCCAATAAGTTCTGTAGGATTCCATGTGGTAGGAGTTTAGAATGCTGTCTGCTCAGTTCACTGTTACTATTACACTATCTCACATATTTCTTTTGTATCTACATTTATCTTTTTGCCTGCCCTGCTTAGGAAATTACCCCCAAATTTATTTTTTACTTATTTGTTTATTTATTTATTTTTAATTTTTTATTTTACTTATTTTTTATTGAACTATAGTTGATTTACAATATCATTGTTAGTTTCAGGTGTACAGCACAGTAATTCAGATCTTTTCCCTTATACGTTACCACAAAATATTGAGGAAACTTCCCTGTGCTATACAGTAGGTCCTTGCGGGTAATTCCTCCAATTTTTAAAAAGTATTTGGGAATATTCCTTCCAGTATCTCCAAAAGTCGAGTATGGGACATCCCGGGTGCCTTGGTAAATATGGACAAATGAATGGAAATCCATTTGGCCCTAGGTATGAGCTGTACAACCTCTTCAGAAACTAAATCATGGGTTTGCTTTTCATCTGATTCCTTGTAAAGCCACTTGGGAATGGTCCTGAGGGAGGAGAGGGTGTGAGTAGAAGCTGGAATAAGAACCTGGTCTTTCTGATGGACTCTGTGTCCTGAAATATCAAGTCAGCATTTCTCCGGAGTTTGGGGTGAGATCTCACTTGCTCAGATTATGCCGTGAAATAAATACTGTAACATTAACCCCATTCCAAAGTGGGGTTGCATGTTTGTATGGAATGTGAGGGTCCTTTGTCCCGTGAGTATATGTGAGAGCACAGTCAGGACGGCAACTGGTTCAATTAAAGTCAGCAGGTGAATAATTTAACATGGATGTTTTCATAGACACTGGGAGACACTTTTTATATGGTGGCAATAAAGGTTTTGTAATTGCCGCTGACTTATTCAGTGTTGATTCCAGCCTTCACCACATCATTAAACAATATTGCACAACCAAAAATCTACTATCAAGTTGGCTGTACTACTATAATGTATTGTCCTGGATTGGATCCTGCAACAGAAAAGGGACATTAGGGAAGAAACTAGTGAAATTCAAACAATATCTACCGTTTAGCTAAAAATAACATACTGATGTTGATTTCTTAGTTTTGACCATACTATAGTCATGTAAGATGTTAAAATCAAAGTGGCTGAGGAATATACAGAACTCTGTGTACTATCTTTGCCACTTTTCTATAAATATACAATTATTCCCAAATTTAAATTTTATTTCAAAAAAAAAAGTGTGCTTTTAACACAAACAAGTTGAGAAACGGTGATCCAGGTGATATGGTGTCCCCACAGCCCCTCACTCACGTCTCCCATTCTTAACACTAGGGACTTCCCTGGCGGTCCAGCGGTTAGGACTCCGCACTTCCACTGCGGGGGGCGTAGGTTCGATCCCTGGTCGGGGAACTAAGATGCTACAAGCTGCCGGCGCAGCCATAAAAGAAAAGAAAAAAAAAAAAAAAAAAAAAAGGTTCATCCTGTTCTTAACACCAAAGGGAGCCTACATTTACCCTGGACTCTCAAAAGGGGTGGGAGGTGTCACTGGCAGGCAGAGAGGCTGGGGTCGGGGAGACAGAGCACGTCCACAGCACTTGAGGACACAATGTGCCTTCAAAAGCAAACTGTAGTTACACAGAAGCCTAGGAGCCTTTGCAGAAAATCACTATCTCCTCTGAATCTACATCCTGTTAATCAAAGAGGTCCAAGACCTTTTGATTATCAGACTAAATATTTTTAGGCAGTATCACTGAATGCCTGGAAAGACCCTGAGCAGCATCTGCTGAAGAAAAATCCATCTTCAGATAAAAAAGGCAAGTCCTGCATATCACAGGAAAAATCAGCTTCACAAAACTGATAAAGGAATTTTTTTTTTTTTTTTTTGCGGTACACGGGCCTCTCACTGCTGTGGCCTCTCCCATTGCGGAGCACAGGCTCCGGACGCGCAGGGTCAGCGGCCATGGCTCACAGGCCCAGCCGCTCTGCGGCATGTGGGATCTTCCCGGACCGGGGCACGAACCCGTGTCCCCTGCATCAGCAGGCAGACTCTCAACCACTGCGCCACCAGGGAAGCCCCAAAACTGATAAAGGTTGGCAAAAATGTCCCCATATTGAAGCCCTCCGCCCCCTATCTGCCTTCACCCTAGTCCTTCTCCACTCCCCTCCTTCCAAATATCCAGATTTCGAGACTGACTGTTGATTCTCTTAGCATTTGAACAAAGCATAAGGGAAAGATCATAAAGTGATCTAGTGTTAGTATCAAGAGGAGGAGAGATAAATACATGGAGATGATTATTCTCTTAAAGCAATGTCAAGTGGGTAATTGAACAGAGATGAAAATAACATTTAAGTTGGGCCTATCGAATTTCCAGTCAAATCTGGCACCTTGAATGTTTAGTGAAGAACACCCTAAAAATGGCACGGTGTGTCCCTTCTTGTTGTATCACAAATAGATGCATCTTTCATTCCATTTTTTGTAATGGTAAATCTTTGTAGCTCCCATAATGTCCAGAAAAGGGTTTTATATTCAATAGGTGCATGCTAATTCTGGTACCAAGATCTGGTCCTACTTTCTGGTTATTAGACAGAATTCCTTCTCTCCTAGTTCTCTACTGGTCAGAGTGGGCTCTGGTGAGGGTTTGGCTTCTTGAACATTTAATAACTGATAAATATCAGTTATCTAGTCCTATCTTCTCAATGAACTTCCCAAATCATTTTTTGTTCTGAACATGCAAAATTTTCCCACATGTCTACAATATATAAAGAGCTCCTGTAAGTCAACAAAAGACAAACATGTAATTACAAGGAAACACAATCACTACCAACTACTGAATTAACTTGTTATATCAATTAAACTTATTAATGTAAATCTGTGGAAAGGCTATATGCTTCTTTTTTTTTTTTTTTTTTTTTTTTTTTTGTGGTACGCGGGCCTCTCACTGTTGTGGCCTCTCCCGTTGTGGAGCACAGGCTCCGGATGCGCAGGCTCAGCGGCCATGACTCACGGGCCTAGCCACTCCACGGCATGTGGGATCTTCCTGGACCGGGGCACGAACCCGTGTCCCCTGCATCAGCAGGCGGACTCTCAACCACTGCACCACCAGGGAAGCCTCTTATTTTCAGATAGTCCCAAAAACACCTGGAAATAAGGATTGAACCAACCTAGTAGAATTATATGAAATTAATATCTGTGGTAATTCTTACGAGAATGCAGTGTTTGTGACGTAACACCTGGAATTCTCCCCTGTAGTTTGCCAGGAATGCTCTGGTGTAATTCTACCCAGTAAAATATTACAAGACACATTTTTTTTCTTGGTATAAAAAGACAATTGATTACTGAAACACAAATATAGACTAAAAGCAAGAATCATAAATAAACCAAGTTAGCCTGTCACAGGAGACTTTTGAATTGCTCAGTACCTAGACACCCATCTCTGAACAGTAATTTATTCTCAGTACAACTTTAAACAAAAATCCCTTACTAAAGGGACTTCCCTGGTGGCACAGTGGTTAAGACTACACGCTCCCAATGCAGGTGGCCTGGGTTTGATCCCTGGTTGGGGAACTAGATCCCACGTGCATGCCCCAACTAAGAGTTCGTATGCCACAATTAAGGAGCCCACCTGCTGCAACTAAGACCCAACACAACCAAAAAGATAAATTTTTTTTAATTCCTTACTAAAGCAAGATTCATTAATGTCGCCTGCACTTTTTGCCTGATGGAATGGTGAAATTTGAGTGCCTTCAATGATTTTGTTATTCCACTCAAGTGCTGATTCAAAATCATCCTAAAAATTGAAACTTCAAATGAAAAACTTTCAACGGCTGCCTTTTATAGCCAGGGACTCAAAACCATTTCAGCTTTCTCTACTTCATGGTCACAGTCACTCATTTATGATGTTCGGGACCCACATACACCTATAGGTTCCACTTATTTCCCAGTGCATTCTGAAGGAGAATGTGCTCATTTCCATCCAAACCAGAATTGAATATGATTGCCATATCAGAGTTGGCGCAATTTACCATACCTTTCAGGGCTGTGAGATTTGGTCATAAAACTGCTGGTGTATTTTGCTCTAAAATGTGGCTATTTCTCATATCATTTTATGGTCCAGTTCACAAATAAATAATGTCAGATTATTTAATATAATGAAACCTAAGAGCTTCTACTTAGTAACCCATGTTCAAACCATGTACACATTGACTTTGTCAACATACAGAGACATTTCCAAGGCCATGAACAACTGTCACCATGCAGAATCAGAGAATTTTCATCACCTATGTCAAATTCCACAGGCTTATTCCTCTACCCGCTGAGCATGAAAATTTGCAACCAGTCCAAAAGTATGATTCAGCAAATAAAACACCAATGCCGCTCCTGGTGCAGCTTTAGCAAAGGCGACCCAGACTAGAAAAATGTGCACTGCCAGAAATGTTTCTGTTTTTAAGAACCTCCAGCCACAACTGAATGCATCCTTTAAATTGTCTGGCTTTTGTTATTGTAAACCAAGCCCTCCACATTCCTTTAATGTGGCGGTTACTTGAAAACATAATTGCTAGGAGTAACCACGGTAGTACACTACCGTCAAAAACAAAACCATCTTGTTTTCCCCACTCCCTGTACTCAGTGCACCAGCTCCATAATGTATGTTGTACATACAGATCTTTGAAAGGAAAGAAAATCTTTGGGACCATACTAAGATCCCCAACTATGCTCCATCAGCTAAAGAATACCTACTGAAACACAATAGCAAACGCAGCTATTTTTTTCCTGGAAGAACAATGGAACAATTTGCTACTGTTGAATCACACATACACACACACCCCAAACCAACATAACCACAGCTCAAAACTCCATACACATGCACACACGCACACACATACACACACAAAGAGTTTGTGGATTATATTTACGAAACTCTAGTTTTATGAAAAATAAATCTAGTTCTTCTGAACCAGTACCTGTTAATTGAAAGCAGCATGAAACCTAAAAGACACAACTGGTCTACCTCAGGAGGGAGACAGATAAGCAAATGAACCATTGGTTAACAGATTACCCAATCAAGATGAACCAACAAAATGGGTTATCGGCTAACAGATTTACTATCTAAGATAAACCAACCAAGAAATCCATTGGTTAACTAAGTACCCAACCATGATGAACCAACCAAGAGGGCCATTAGTTAACAGATCAACCAAGATGAACCACCCAAGTGGTTCTGCTAATAGAAGAACCAAACATGAGAAATCCACCAAGTGGGTCACTCTTTAACAGAGAAACAAACCAAGTGAAATCTGAGGATGCCACACACAGTCTGATCCAGAAGACATCAAATAAAACTTCTTATTCAACAAATAGAAGCTCTTCATGGACCCAAATACACCATGAAATCTGGAGTGGTGTGACCACCACTTGGGTCACCACACAGGACTGGAATGGATCGCACAGCTGTACTTACGAAGATTATTTATGGGGGTTCTGGTGTCCATGTTCTCATAATGCTGGACATGGACCACGATGTTGAGATCTCTCTCCATGTGGTCAGTGTTGCAGTGGCCCTGTGGTCTCATGACATCTGCAAGGGCCCTGAAAGAAGAGAAAATTTAAATCTGTTCATTCAAAACAATGACTGGCACATACGTGGGCCTATGAACAAAAGACAAGACCCCTTCCTCCATGGAGCTGCCATTCTACTTAGGGGCAGAGGGGGAAAAAAAGACATTAGTAAGTAAGATCACTGCAATTAGAGATTACATAAGGACCTCGCGCAGAACAGTTCACATGCCTCTCACAATAGTGATGTAATAGCAGTTACCTACTTTATAGAGTTGTTGAGAGGATTAAATGATGAATATATGTAATATGTCTGCACCCCACAAGTTTAGTTCCCCTTTATGACTAACCCTAGATACCAACACTTCACGTACAGCAATGGCCCACTCTTCCTAACAATAAGTAACATTTACTGAGTACTTTTCATAAGCCAGGCACTATACTAGTCACGTTACATACTTTAATTCAACTAAGCAGCATATAAATATCTTATGAGGATTATTACTCTTTGTTTGCAGATGAGTAAACAAAGAATCAGAGAGGTGAACTGATTCCATTTACATGAAATGTTCAGAATAGGCAAATCCATAGAGACAAAGTAGATTAGTGGTTGCCAGGGGCTGGGGGCGTGGGAGGGGAAATAGGAAGTGACTGCTAATGAGTGAAGGGTTTCTTTTTAGGATGATGAAAATGTTCTAGAATTAGACAGTGGTGATGGGTGCTCAACTTTCTGAATATACTAAAAACCACTGAATTGTACACTTTTTAATATTTTTTAATATTTATTTATTTGGCTGCACCAGGTTTTAGTTGTGGCACGTGGGATCTTCGTTGTGGCATGCGGGATCTAGTTCCCTGACTAGGTATCAAACCCAGGCCCTCTGCATTGGGAGGGCGGAGTCTTAACCACTGGACAACCAGGGAAGTCCCTGTACACTTTTTTTTAAATCCTAAATATACTGAGATGGAGTGGTCTGGAAAAGCCTTTCTGAGGAGGTGATATCTGACTAGAGCCCTGAGCAGTAGAAGGAGTTGGTCACATAAAGACAATGAAAGAACATTCTGGGCAGAGGGGGCAGCAAGTGCAAAGGTCCTGAGGCAGGAAAGAGTTCAGGTATCTGAGGGACAAGCAAGAAGGCCAATAAAGCTGGATTATGGCAAACAGGGGGGATAATGTTACAAGGTGTGGATTATCCATTCTCCAAAACAAAAAAATGCCCAAGTTAACTCAGCTTATCAGTGGAGGGGCTAAGATACAAATCTGAGTGTCTTTGAAATCAGAGTCCAGGCTCCTTCTTACTCTGTGCAGTAAGCAAGGCCTGAAACTCAAAGGGGCTGCAGGGAAGGAATGTTTGAAACATAGAATAGATGCCTCCCAAACCTAATTTGCCTTTTTTCACTTTTAAACAGGCTCTTTATATGAACTTCAGGGGATCTCTGAACTCCTCTGGAATTGAATGGAAATTTTATTTGTGCCTTTTTCTGGAAGAAGAAGCCATAGATCTCAACAGATTCTCTAAGGAGTCTCTCCAAAATTTCAGAATATTCGGACTTTCAAGAGGACAGCAAAGTAAATATTCAGAATGTCTATCCATGAACTCGGTCAGCACTGCCATCGGCAGATTCCCTGGGCTTCTTCTGAGTGCCAAAATTCATGAAATTCACCTAAAAGCCAAGCCATACTTTTTCCAAGGCAGCCCTTCCCAGAGCACGCAGTGAAGACAGGGATTCTTAGAGCCCCCACATCCTGGACAAGGAGTCTTCAAGATGTGGTCCACTCACTCAGGGACTGCCTAAAATAATTTGGCATAGGGGAAGGAAACATGAGAACTTCTGTGTATGGTCTTTAGTCATTAAAAATAAGAAATAAATTTAATATGTGAATTGATGCCGGAGCCCTCATTTGGAATACCCACGTCAGATGATGAGAACCTGGAGTCTTGGACCAAGGAGGGTGGCTAGCAGTGGCACCATCATTAGGGTGCATCACCTGTATTGCAGTTATGTGCACCACTAAAGGGGATGTGCAGGCAAAGTATCTAGTTTTACTAGGCTAACCATCACTACATGGACATGGGGCTTAAAAATGTCCCCCATACCAAAACCACAGCTTGGAGATAATACTGATGACACAAGCACAGGAAAATGACAGATTGGATTCTCCCCTCCTCTTCAACAGCTTCTCACAAGGTTAAAACAATGATGGTCTATTCAGATCAAAATGAAGTCAGCCAAAAATAATCAAAGCTCTCATGAAAACTATTCAAACTATGGATTTATTTATGAATGATGAGCTTCATCCTCAACACACATTAGGCTTTGAGAGATGAGCTAATGATTGCACGAAGTCAGCACCATTGGCAACAAATTGTAAATATTTATTTCACCTTCAGCTCACTTTAATATTTCTGTTCTTATGTATGCTTTACAGTGTATCTA
Source organism: Mesoplodon densirostris (assembly GCF_025265405.1). Lineage (NCBI taxonomy): Eukaryota > Metazoa > Chordata > Mammalia > Artiodactyla > Ziphiidae > Mesoplodon > Mesoplodon densirostris. The sequence goes on from NC_082676.1 coordinate 56,414,516, forward strand.
AACAACAAGGTCCTACTGTATAGCACAGGGAACTATATTCAATATCCTGTGATAAGCCATAATGGAAAAGAATATGAAAAAGAATATATATATATAAAAAACTGAATCACTTTGCTGTACAGTAGAAATTAACACATTGTAAATCAACTATCCTTCAATAAAATTTTAAAAAATAATGAATGCTATAGTGTACATAATAATTTTTGTTGGTATGTGCATATATTGGGGTGTATGCTAAAAAAATGTTACAATTAGGGATGTGTTTTTAAAAATTAGTGAATTAGTGGAAAGAACCAACTATGTACTACAAGCCAAACAAATGCCCAAGGAATTGGTATTTATGTGTGGCACATACTTCGGGTGCTTCTCAAACTCGAATGTGCATTCAGATTACCTTCGGGGTCTTGTTAAGATGCAGATTCTGATTCAAGATGTCTGAGGCAGGGCCTGAGATTCTGCTCAAGCTCCCAGGTGATGGAGATGCTGCTGGTCCACGGGCCACAATCTGAATAGCAAGATCCTAAAGGTAATGTCATGGTAAATTTTATGTGTCAACTTGACTGAAGAGAACAAAGATTTGGTCAAACATTATTCTGGATGCGTCTGAGAGGGTGTTTTTGGATGAGATTAACATTTAGATTGATAGACTGAGGAAAGCAGATTGCCCTCCATGGGGTGGGCCTTATCTGATCAGTTGAAGGATGGAATAGAACAAAAGCCTGACCTTCCACCAAGTAAGAGAGAATTTCCCTGCCTGATGGTCTTCAAACTGGGACGTCAGCTCTTCATGTTTCTACGGTGACCTACAGGCTTTCAGACTCAAACTGGGACCTTGACTCTGCAGATTTTGGACCTCCCAGCTTCAATTATCATGTGTGACAATCCTGCATAAATCTCTTCATAGATAGATAGATAGAAAGATAGATAGATCTCCTAGAGGTTCTGTTTCTCTGGAGTACCCTAACTAACACAGGCACCTTATTGAAGAAACTACACTTTTCCTTGATATCCCTTAACCCAGTTCCAAATTGTTATGTTAAAACATTGCCATTTTTGGGTTGAAGATGATGGAATATTGGCAATTTCATAAGGTTCAACTTAGTATCACTTCACTTGTATATTTACTTGTACATTACCTGTCTCCTGCCATTTGACCATGAGCTCTGTGCCTGAACTATTCGCTGCATTCTCAGAGCTCTCTGCACAGGGCTGGGTATACCATAGGTACTCAATAAAAACCTATTGAATGAAAACAAAAAAAAAAAACCTATTGAATGAACATATCAATGAGCAAATGAATGACTGAATGAAGATACCTTATGTCATATAAACCAGGATGTCAGGAATCAGAACTCCTATGTGCCAAGTACCGTACTAGGACTCAGGTGACAGATGGGGAAGAGACTGTTAGCATCCCTGCACTCCTTACTGTGAAAGATAATGGAAGGAGACAGATAATAAACTAGTAAACCAGTACATTATTAAGTTCATTTTAGACTGTAATGTGAAATGAAGCAAATAACATTGAGTGATGGGCTGGAGGGGGCTAGGAGGGGGGCGTTAGTAAGTAAGCCTGTGGGGTCAGGGACAGCGTCTCAGACAAGGTGACATTGAGCTGAGACTTTGAATGCAGAGGAGGGGCCAGCCAGAGAATTTGAGGCAAACCAACACAACAACTCCAAAGCAGCAATGAGCATGGCATATCTGAGGAACAAAAAGAAAAGGCTGCATCCCTGAGAGAAAATAAAAGACCCTAGCATTACCGAACAGAGCTCAGAGTTCCAGCATCTTGCTTCATAGCCTCCAGGGGTTCCAAGGTCTAAACTATGTCCTGACTTTTAAACACTTGAATGGGATTCCTGAGAATTTCCTCTTTTACCAGAAGCATCATTTATTTTTCAAGGATCTAAGGGCAATGGGCACCAGGTACCTTTCTGGAGTAGTGGTTATACAGGTGTAGACACTTGTCCAAGCTCATCAAACTGTACAGATAATGTGAGTGCATTTTATTGTGTAAATTAGACCCCAATAAAGTGGATTTTTTTAACATCTTTATTGGAGTATAACTGCTTTGCAATGTTGTTAAAGTTGATTTTTCCAATGTAAGGACTCAGTGCCCAAAGAGAAGCAAACATATTCTGCAAAGAAAAATAATTTAGACTTTTCCATGGCCAACAGTATATGCATTCATGGGTTTCTCCAGCCTGGGGAGCTGGCGGAAGCCACAAGATAACCATAAATGTGTAAGAAAAAGGGGAGGTGGAAGGGAAGCTGGAATAAGAGAGAAAAGGCAAGGGAAGACGGGACATATATCACTTGATGCCATTTCTTTGCAAGAGACTCCAGCACTTGTGAAGCATGTTTGAAAAACACACAGGACATTGTGCTACATAATTTGCCCCTTGGATTTCGGATTCTGTTTGAAGGTGGGCAAAATAATGACATGTGTTCCCTACTGGCTTCGAGTGTAGAAAGCTTCCTGCCCCCAAGGTCATTTCTTACCAATGCCTTTGCCAAGGGGCTGGCCCTGCCAGGGGCAGATGCAGAAAACATGCCTAGTCTTGATCTGACAGTGGCTCCGTGAACTGGCCCTGATGTGTGCACTGTTATTTGCAGGGCATCGAGCACTTCTCTGTGATCTGCAAAGACTGAAGTCCTGCATCTCAGTGATCCAAGGCAGTGCAGCCTAGTAGTCGAGGATCCGTGCTACGGCCTCAGACTGTCTGGACCTGAAGTCCAACTCCTCCACTCACTAGGGGCTTGTGCATCCCCTTGGAAAGCAATCTGTGCCTCTGTGAAAGGCAGGCTGTCATAAGGCCGACCTCCTTGGGGTGGGACATGAAATTAAATGAGAATTTACACACAAGCTTATGGCAAAATAGTAAAACCAGCAAGTGTTCTTCAATATCACCCAGGCCAACTCTTTGCAATGCATCTAATGTTGTCATACATGGACCGTCTCTCCTATTGTGAACCTGCCACTCCTCCTGCTAAAATTAAATGCAAGCCCAGAGAGGTTATGAGACTTGGCCAATGTCACACAGCTAAACAGTCATAGCAGAGCAAGGGCTAGACACAGAGTTCCAGACTACAACTTCACCCACTTCGGTAGATAAGGGTTAGAAAATTCCAGTAATAAGGATGATGATAAAGGGTAATAGTCACTGAGCAGTGACCATATGGCAGGCCCTGCGCTAAGAGCTTTCTAAGCTCGGTCTCAGTGAATCCTCACACAAGCCTATGATATAGGGACCCTCATCATCCCATTTTGTAGGCAAGAACCTGAGAATCAGAGAAGTGATGTAAATTTCCCAGAATCACACAGCTATTAAGTGGCTGAGCTGGGACTGAAGCTGGAGCCATCTGACTTGAGCCCACTTCTGTTAAGATCAGCCTGATGACCTCTCTGGGGACTGCAGGTAACATAACTGAGTGAATGGGACTGGGGGTGGGGGCGGGTGGCTGGAGATTAAACCTGAGAGGGTCCTAAAGGGAACAGTTGTTGTTTGAATATGCAGGTCCAGTATTACCAGACCTATCGATTTCTCAAGAGAAATCAGAAATCTGGATTTCTGTGTGAAATCTCTCAGTTTTTAAATGTTGGCAATTGGTTCTAAGTTGGTTTTAAAACACCATACTTTATAGCGACTAAAGAGATTTCACAGCCAAAGGCAGTGAGCTTTGACTGGATCCTGGTTGGAGAAACCAAGCTCTAAAAGACATTTCTGGTACATGACTGGGAAAACAGTAATACAGTTGGCTATTTGATGATGTTACAGAATTTTTGTTCATTTTCTTGGGTGTGATACTGGAACTGTGTTATGTGGGAGAATGTCCTTGTTTTTAGGAGATCCACACTGAAGTATTCAAGAATGAAGCGCCATGTCTGCAACTTATTTTCAACTGCTTCAACCAAAAAACAAAGGAAAAAAAGAGGAAGGGAGGGAAGGAGAAAAGAAGGGAAAAAGGGAGGGAGGAAAGAAGGAAGAGAGAGAGAGAGACAGCAAACAGGACAAAATACTCATAATTGTTCAACCTAAATTGGTAGTTGTTGACTGGGAGTGATTTTGCCCCTGGATGACTTTTGGCAACACCTGAGGACGTTTTTAATTGTCCTGAATGAAGCGTGGGGGTGGGTGCTACCTGCACCTAGTGGGTAGAGGCCAGGGCTGCTGCAGTGCTCAGGACAGCGCCCACAGCAAAGAATTATCCAGCTCTGAATGTCAACAGTGTCAAGGGGAAGAAACCCTGCTCTAGATGAAAGATATACTGGGCTTCATGTTTATTCTTCTTTCAAGTGTTTTGTATGTTTAAAATGTTTCACAATAACAAATTGAGGAAAACTTAAAAATAAGAATACATAAATAGAAATACCTTGCAGACCAAACAAAACACGTCTGCATGGTGTGGTACCCATAGTTGGCCACCATTTGCAGTCACTTCTTCCAATAAATGGTGCTTGAATGTGGCAGCTGTTACAGCTGCTGAATGAGCATCTGTACAGTTCTCCCAACATCACAGGCAAGGTCCATGCACGCTCCTGAAGCTGCTGTCTTTCCCTTTTTTCAGTCCTAATCAGCCCAAAGGGAAGCAGGCAATGTGCCCAGGACTCTGAGCCTGGAAAATGACATCCTCAAACACAAGCACACTGGTCATCAGGACCAGTCAGGGTGTGACGTGGGAGCAGCATTTGCTGTTAAGTCTTTGAGGAGAAGATACTTTCGGATGAGGTAAGAACAAACTCCCCATCCCAGTGACCCTAGCAGCTGCAGACAACTTAAATGAAGAGGTTGCAGTGAGCAGATTAATTTCACCTGGAAGCCACCGTATAGTCTCTCTGATGCTGAGCTTGGTGTGCTGGCCCCACCCAAGCATCCCATGGCCCGTGCAGGCAAAAGTGGATGAGGCCACTGCCATGGCTGGGACTTGAAATGATTAACTGCATCAGCAGAGCAGGATGCGTTTGGTGAGAACTTGGGGCGGCCCCCAGCACGACAGAAATACACATAAAGGCTACACACACGGGGAAAACCAGCAATAGAATGTAAATAAGTAAGAGTCACACTGGAGGAATTCATCCATCCTCAATCCTGTAAAATATTCCCAAATCAAGACCAGTGTTTCTCCAAGTGTGGACCACTTTACGTGAAACATTCAGGGAGATGGTGAAATGCAGATTTCCGAGGCCCAGACGGATGGATTTAGTATCTCTTTGGATCGAACTCAAGACTGTGCATTTTAGGAAGCTCCCCAAATTCTGACGCTCACTCAAACTGAAAACATCTGCCCCAGACACAGTTGAAACCAGGGGACTAGGGATTGCACAACTTTCTGTGTGACCTTGAGCAAGCCACCAACCTCAGCTATGATTTGCTCCTATGTAAGTGGGAATTAAATTAGCACCTGTCTCATCGCTGTGCAAACTAAACGAGAGAATGTTTACACACACACACCTAGTATAGTGCCTGGCACCCAGAACTGTGCTCAGCAAATGTTACTTCCTTTTCCTGGACAGTGATTGGCTGAACACTGTAAAGCCTGGAGAGATATACATAAGTATGGATGCTCAGGCCCCATCCTAGAGGTTCTGATTTGAACCACCTAGGGTGGGGCTCCCGGCAAGAGGACTTTTTTAAAAGCATTCCAGGTGACCCTAAACATCAGCTGAGGTTGAAAACCGTACTTTAGGAGTTGCAAGTAAAAATCAACCATCCTTTCTCTTCAGGAGTACATACTTTCACTCCATTCTGGAATTCCCAAAATGTATGCAAGGAGAGCCTGTGTTGAGGCTCTGTTACCCCAGGACCGGGTACGCCTAGATTTCACCTCCAAGCAGACCTTTTCCGATACCTGCAGAGGAATGTGGCTGCAGCCTGCTGGGCTGAAGTAAACAGAGCTGCAAGGGGGCAGGACCAGGAAGTTGAGTCCCTGCTGGCCTGAAGCTAGCATCTTTCTCCCACAGATGCCCAAAGGTTAGCTCCCCTCTCCACCTTCTCACCTCCCTCTTCATGCCTCTCCACCCCCATCCCAATCAAACAAGGAGGAGGGCTCCTGTAAGTGCTGGTTTGCAAGGCAAAGGCTCCAAGGAGATTTCAGCAGAGGAATTAAGCCGAAATCTGCAAGGCAGCCTACCTATCCCTAGGTGAATCTCCCTACCAAGGCAACAGTCGCTGCCGCAGCCCTGCTTCCATGTCTCACTCTCACCTTAATACAGACCCTTGGCGAGGACAGTGGGGGAAATGAAACCACCCGGCCCACGCGGTTGGCGATCGGGCACCTTGGGGTTACGGGGAGGTGGGCGGGGCCTGCTCTTGACTCTTTTTAGTAGGTCAGGCTTTCTTGAATGCTCTAGGAGCTTACTTCTGTGCCTCCAGACCTCAACATCCATCCACACCTCCCTGCTGACCCAAACCGAGAGGAACTTCCTCATCTCTTCCCCCAAATTCTTCCCGTCTGGAAAAAAAAAATCATCGGATAATCTGAGTATAAGTAGAAAATAATTACTAGTGAGGTGGTGATGTTCCTTCGCCTATTTTTGGTGGGTCTCTTTGTTGAGATTTTTTAGGCGGGCACACAGGCACCCGGCGGTGCGGGGTGTGTATGTGTGTGTTGGGTGGGGCGTGGGGGGAACACATGGCGACTCTGTTGCCCACATTCGGAAAAAGAATAAACCTGGCGCCCCAGTCATCCAGCTGTTCGCAGGCCACTCGGCGCTCTTCAACCCCGCCCGCCCGGACCTCACACCAACCCCAGGCCTCTCCCCGGCCGGGGGCTGCGTCCTCGCGTCTGCGTGCTCCGCCTCAAAGTTACTGGGTTGTGCGAATCGATTTAGATACTTAAAAAAAAAAAAAAAAAAGCAAAAGGCAAATAGCTCCATTAATCCCAAATGCCTTCTCCCATCTGCTGAGACTTGCTCGTGCTGGGACTTGCATAATGAACAAGGCAAAAGGGGAAGTTGACGAATCAGGGTGTCTGGGGGGTGAAGGCGCGCGGGGAAGGGGCTCCGGTCCTTGGAGGCCACGCCAGCCTGAGCAACGGGGTGGGGGGTTAGCGCGCAGCTGAGGTCGCTGCCCCAGGCAGGGAGAGGTGGCAACTGGAGAGGGGGACGAGGGGTTATGGGGAGGGGTGGCGAGGTCCCAATTCCAGGGACCTGGCAGCTCGGAGAAAGCGAGGCGGCCGCTCCAAGCACAGCTTTTGTTCTCGCCCTCCCCGCACTCTCCACCTCCCTCGCCACATTTTCGCGAGTCGTACGAGTTGCAGGCGGCACACACTCCTTGCCTCCCTCCCTCCCTCCCGCACACACGCGCGCGCGCGAGCTCACACACGCCCCCCTTCCCTTTAGGGCTCGCCGGCCCCTGTTTACCTAGAGGCTAGTATCTGGAATCCGAAGGCTGGACCCCTCCCCAAAACCCAAGACTTCGGAGCCACGGGTTCCCAGGCTGTGTGTCTCAAGTCCGCTGCAAGCGTCGGCGGGAGGGGGCGGCAAGAGGGCGGGGCGGGGGGGAAGACACCCCTAACCCCCACACACGCTCGTGTCCGCACCTGTGCAGAGCGCAGCGTCCCCTCTCTCCGCTCCCAGCCCAAGTTGGCTGCCCGGGTGACATACCCCCGCGGAGAAGCGAGGGTCGGGGGGAGCGCCATTGCCTCCAGGAAGGTGGAGAGGGGAGAGTAGGGAGACCGGCGCCCGGAGGTGGGGGGGGGGGGTAAGGCAGCCCACCTGGACATGTGCTCCCTTTGGGGCCGGTGCGCTTTCTCCAGCCCCAGCTTGGTGAAGATGCCCACGAGCACCATGACGGCCACCACCCCGCAGATGATGTAAACGATCAGGTTGGTCTTGTCCTTGGTGGGGTCGTGCAGGGGGTCGTCCTTGCGCGCTGGGGGTTTGCCGGTGTTGAGCCAGAGTGGAGTGTCGTAGTTGGTGCAGGTGCTCTGGTTCAGTCGCCGCTTCTTAAACGTGCAGCAGAACCGGAAGCCACAAGTCCCGCAGCAGAAGATGAAGTCGCCCGAGCTGCAGTTGAACGGCGGGTCCCACTGGCCCATGACATCGAAGTAGCCCCGGCAGAAGTCCGGCGTGGGCGCCCGAGTCGGGGGTGCGTCCGAGACCCCCACGCCCTCACCGACCTCTCCGGAGGCGGCCCCCGAGCGGTTGGCCCCCGCCAGCACCACCACGCCGCCCAGCTGCGCCAGCTGCCCGTGCCCCGCTCGCTCCTGCGCCCGGCACACGCGGGCGCACAGCTCGGTGAGGAAGCAGCCGAGGAGCAGCCGGAGGACGCGGCGCATCGTGTTTCCCAGCCCGGGCTCGGCCGCTCGGCCGCCGCTGGAGCCGCTGCAGCCGCCTCTCGAGGCGCGGCCGAAGCTGCCGAGGCTGCTGCCGGGGGCTGCGAGCCGCCGCGGGCCGCACATGCAGGGAGCGGCGCGGGGCGCTCGGTGGTCGGCGGCCACTGCGCTCGGCTCAGCCCGCGTTCGCCTCCAGCGCGCAGCGCGCCGAGGGGCCGGCCGGGGAGGAGCGCGCCGGCCGGGCGGGGGGAGGAGGAGCGGGGGCAAGCGCGGGGTGCAGGTCCGGCTGGCCACAGGGGGAGGCGGGGGCCGGGGAGCAAGGGCGAGTCGGTCTGTCCGCGCCTCCCCTCGGTCGGCGGCTCTGGACTCGCCGCCCCGCGCCCGCTCGCAGAATCCCTCTCACCTCTCCAGCTGGCCAAGTGCGCCGGAGAGAGCGAAGCAACACTTGTGGAATGAAGGGAGGGCAGGAGGGAAGGGGGAGGGGGAGGAGGGCGGGCAGAGGAGGCGCGGGGGGGGCGAGGGGGCGGGAGCGAGCTGGAGAGGGGCGGGGGCGCGGGAGAGGTGACTCGGGCTGGCGGGCGCCAATTGGGGGGCGTGCAGAGCTGAGCCTGGCTGGCGGGCGGAGAGGAGCGAGCTCCTGCAGCCGCAGAGGCTGAAGCACACAGCTCGGATTTCCCGGCAGGTGGAAACGGTCGCGGGACCTCCCGCGCCCTCTCTGGAGGGGAGCCGCGGCTCAGACCTGTTCCGGGCGCAGAGGCGGCTCCGCCCGGGGCTTTTTCCCGGGAGCGTGCGCAGCAGCTGCGGCTGGAGTCGGCCCACCAGGGAAGGGGTGACTCGAAGGGTTGAGGGACAGACCAGGTGGCTTCCACTCCAAAACAGACTGGGGCGCAGTCTGATCAGGATCACCCCTCCCAGGTGCGCGGGGCCGCCCTGCCCTTTCCCCGACTGTGCCCTCCAGCCAGAGGCGCCACCCTTTTGGCTCAACTCCCGGGGCCCAGGCGAGGACCAAGGTTGAGCTGGGAAGGCTGGTGGCAAGCGCCTGGGCCCGGAGTAAGCACCCCCGGGAGAGGGGCTCGGGACGAACTAAAGTCAAAGAAACGCAGGGGTAGGGTGAGGAAGCGGCCAAGGCCGAGGCAATGGCCTGTCCCAGAACGTCTTTCCTTGGGACTCTCCCAGGCCCCTAGACCTGCCACTCTGTCCCTCTTCGCCGTCGCCGCCTTCCCTGCGCTCCACAGGAGGGCACACCGCGGCGCCGCCTCTGCGCGCCCAGATCTGGTGCAGCGCAAGGCCTGGAGCCCGGCCTCAGCTGCCCTCCGGTACCTGGAGCCCGCGCGCATCCGTCTCCCGGAGCCGGCTGGTCCCTGTCCCCACCGACCCTCCACCTCCCTGGATATCCTCACCGGGAGCTGCCGAGCCGGGCCTTGCTTCCTCGGCTTTCAGTCTCCCGTCGCCAGTCGGTGTTTCCAAACCTGCCCTCTCTCAAATCAGCCGATTCCAGCCATCCGTCGGCCCTCTCCCATTTCTCCCACTTCTTCCTCTCCTCGGCTTGAATTTGACTCCAGTAGCCCCTAAAACAGGATTTGTACCAAAGCTGCTACACCAAATTTAGATCCCCACACGCCCCTGCGTTTTGTTTTTTAATTGCATTAACTAAGTATACACTTAGCAGTAGGCTAGGCGATTTGCAGGGAAATGTTTCCACCACCCTTCTCTCCATTTGGCTGCAGTCAAGGGCTTCTCAGGGCATTTTCAAAGAACCAAGAGCTTGGGCCACATATAAAATGACATACGGCAGGGGCAGGGGTGTCCCCTTAATTGAAAAAGCATGGGGTTTTATTGGGACTCCGTTGCAAGTTTTCTCAGAATGAGACACAGTTCGGCTAATTGTGCCTTCTCTTTGAAGAAACGGTCACCTACTGTCTCCCCCAAAGACTTGCAGAAATGACCCTATTCCAACAAAAACACACCAGGGCAATACTGATAGAATGTATCCAAGGGTGTACCAGCCCTGGAAGACTCACTGAATTCTGGGCTGTATTATGTACTAAACCCATCAGGACGAGGCGTGAGACTGTGTAGTCTGAACTCATCGGATTCATCATAATGGGATCCCCAAAACAGGACAGTGTAGACTGTCTGTCCACCCACACACACGAGCACTGTGTAAGCACTGTGTAAGTCTCTACAAACACAGGCATTGGTGTGGGAGAGCTGACCACAGCTGACGTTTATTCAATGCTTGTAACATACCCACTAAGCTTGATTGTTCTAAAATCACCTCCTCGAGGATGCTTAGAGCGGTGACTAGCATCTAGCAGACAATCTGGGAATATTTGCTGAACCATTGAATGACTGACTTCATTTAACTCTACCTGTTAGGTAATCTTACCAAGCTCACACAACAGAGGGAGAGACTGAGGCCCAAAGCAATTAAACCAGGTGCCCAAGGAAGCACAGCAAGGAAGTGCTGCGTTGGCATTTGACCCAAGAAATTTGACTCAGGAGCCTATGTTCTAACCACTGCAGGTAGCGCCTTCCTAAAATAGGCCTCCAGACTCTCCATCCACCTGACATTATGGGGTTTTTTTTTCTGTCTTCCCACATTGAAAGGTAAAGTCCATGGCAGAAAGGGCCTTGACTCTCACAGGGTCCCCCAGCATCTAGAACAATGTGGATATGGGAAACACTTGAAAAATATGTACAGGTTGTTTTAATGAACTAAGACCTTTTATGCAAGACCCTGTCTTAAACTGAGAGAGGAAAGGAACACCTAGGGCTGAGACAGATATGCAGAGGGGTTGGGATATTTCCACATACTAATTCAGAATTAGGAAGTTCTGCTCCAGCATGTTTGCTACAGTCCAGGAAGCTGAGGCTCAAATAAGGGCTTTGTCCAAGGTCATATGGCCAGCAAATGGGAAATGCACAGCTGGATGCAGAGTGCCGGGCTCCTGATACCAGGTCTCCTGCCATCCTACCCCACTGCACCCCACGTGACTCTTCCCAGCAAGCATCAGGGCTGAGAGCTGAGGGCAACGACCCACTGAGGGCTAGGTCACAGCCACCTTCCCGCAAGAGCTGGGGGTTTGAAGGCCCTTCTAAATTTGATTTTTTTTTTTTAAAGAACAATCTTAGCGAAAAGAGACAAAATCTAGACAGAAAAGTCCATTTCAGAATCTGCCTCCAATCTCTGTAAAATATTGCCTGTCACCAGGACATTTGAGTCTGATCCTCAGAGGAGACTGGCTCTGGCTGCTGCTCCCAGCTTTAATTAACAGAGACTGCCCCCTGTTTGTCACAGGGAGAGTGCAGGGATCTTGCTTTGGAAAGAAGCGGACCTAATCCACTCTGCGTGGCTTATTTACCACATTCCATACCTGAAGCCCCGTGAGCTTTGCCCAAACCAAATTCCCTTCCTGCTCCCGCCGGCCGTGGTTGTCACTGCCCCCTGGAATACTGCCCGAGCCTGTTTCCCAAGAATTTGAAAAATATTTAGAAGAGAGAGGAATCATCTTGGTTCCTTTTAATCCTCAAAGGAAAAAAGTTGATTTCCTCTGGGTATGTCAACTCAGTAAATAGATTCATTACTTCGTACTAGATGTGTGATTATTGGGAACATGCCCCCATCTGGAACATGTGATTGAGAATATATTTCTTTCAGGGCTTTGGAGGCTGGGGGGTGGGGGGCATTGAAACACCTGGCAAGTTAATGGAAGATGAAAAATCATTAGTAAATGTCACCCCCTACCACTACCCAAATGAATTCGTGCACACGTGTTGAAATTAAAATGTAGCTCTTAATGAAAGTGCTTTCTATGAAAGAGATGATAACATTATTATTTACAACACAGGGGCTTTTAATATCTAAAGAAGAATCTCATTTGCTCTAGCCTTAATTATGTCAGACTGCAGTGCACGTAGCAACGAGAATTCAATTGTACTCCCCAACAATTAGGGGAGACAGCAATGCAACGAAGAATGTTCGCTTACCAGAACTTGCAATCAATGTCCAGAAGCAGCTCAACAAATTAGATTATTTGCGGCTGTGGCCCTCACTCCAAGGAGCTGTTTGTTAATTGGCCCATCAGGTGGTCCTTAGGGTTTCAAAGCAGTTTCTAAGCAACTGTTAGCCTTGAGAAAAAAATAAAAGAGTTGAAACAGAAGCTTTAGTTTATAACCTCAGGGAACTTCCCAGGTGAAATTCGAAACTGGCCCATCTCCGGAGAGAGAGGGAAGAAAGAAGCAGCCACTCCAGATTGGCAGAATTAATAAACAAGGGAACTTATAGTAGAGTTTGTCTTGGGCGGCTGCAAGAGGAGTAGATCTCTGCACCCATCTGCCAGGATCTTAACAGTTTATTTAGGCTTTTGCCTCCTTGGAACAGCTTCTAGTGAGGGAACAGTGGGTGGAATGTACATTTCAAGGACAGAGGAGGGAGAGAGGAGCCTCAGATTGCCCAGGTCCTGCTCTCTGGTCAATGGGTGGTCACATCCTCTCGAAGACTTTCCCCAACAGAAGCCAAAATGTAGCTAGTACCTTGCCAGCTTCAAGCAGCACACTGATTTGATATATTTTAGTCTCTTGTTCTGAAAAGATAAGAGAAGCCTTGTAAAAGAAGTTAAGTGGGTCTGCAGTAAGGTTCTCTCAGACTAGAGGTGGTGTGTGAGATGATTTTTGGTGGCACCCCAACAAAGATTTTTTAAATAGTTTTATATTTGTTGAGGAAAAAAATGCACAACCTAAAAGCTGAGAATTATGTTTTATTTGGTTGGACAATCTGAGGACTTCAAGCCAGGGAGACAGGACTCTCAGACCGCTCTGAGGGACTGCTCCAAAGAGGTAAGGGAGGAGCCAGGATATACAGGAGTTTTTGCAACAAAGACCAGGCAGTCAGAACATCAAAAGATTACTGTTCATTGGGGACTTCCCTTGTGGCGCAGTGGTTAAGAATCTACCTGCCAATGCAGGGGACACAGGTTCGAGCCCTGGTCCGGGAAGATCCCACATGCCGCAGAGCAATTAAGCCCGTGCACCACAACTACTGAGCCTGCGTTCTAGAGCCGGAGCGCCACAACTACTGAAGGCCACGTGCCTAGAGCCCATGCTCAGCAAACAAGAGAAGCCACCGCAGTGAGAAGCCCCTGCACCGCAACGAGGAGTAGCCCCAGCTCACCGCAACTAGAAAAAGCCTGCATGCAGCAACGAAAACCCAACGCAGCCAAAAAATTAATTAATTTTTAAAAATTACTGTTAATTAAAGAAAACCAGATATCTCAAGTTAATGAATTTAGCACTTTTCTATGTCTGGGAAGATGGAAGAGTCTGGGCTCACTGAAATCATTCTTTTGATATGCTCCTCAGCTATCTGGGGCCGGAATCCTGCTTTTCTCCATTCTGAATCCCCTCAGGGTGCACCTTTTGAGTTGACTGCAATGGCTAAGGGCTTGGCGGTGGGCAGCCCATTTGACTCCATCCTGAGTTCCTTCAGGGCTCATTGTCCAGGAAGTCTGTAGTGGCTTGATGGCTGCAATGTCCTTTGTTTACTGACACGGCAGGCAACATTTTTTCACTGACATATTTATTTCAATGTGTATCAGAAAAAATTGACCCATCAAACACATGGCTTAAATGTTTAAGGTATAGTTAATTCTTTCAAGTACAACAATTTAAAGTCAATTTTTAAAAAATAATAAATATATTATAGTATTTATTAATGAAGTGAAATACGAATAAAGAATATAAAGTGGCTGGTACTGAAAACCAAAGTTTAGGAAGCTTCGGCTTTAGTAACAGGACGGGGTTTCTCAACTTCAGCACTGCTGATATTTTGGAGCAGTTAATTAATTCTCCATTGGGGGGCTGTCCTGTGCACTGTAGGATGTTTAGCAGCATCCCTGGACTCTACCCACTGGGTGCCAGCAGCACCTCCTAGTTTTGACAATGAAAAACTGTTGACAAAACATCTCCAGGGGGCAAAACTGATCAAGAACCACTGAGTCTTGCCTATGTTTAAATCCCGGCTGTTTCTCAAATGAGGTTTATGACCTCGAATAAGTCACTTAAGCTCTCTAAGCCTCAGTTTCTTCATCTATAAGATGGGGATAAGAATGGTGCCTCTCCCCAGGCATATTACAGACATTCCATACCTTGTGTGGAGAGATCAGCACAGTGAAAGTAACCTTACGTTGACCTTAAAAGTAAAGCAGCCAGTTATTTTACCAGCAAAATGGGTTAAGTTGGGAATATCAGAGAATTGCAATTTGATACAAGCGAAAGCTCTACGCAAGTCCAGCAAACAAAGGAGAGGCGTGTTATTTTATAGCGAAAAGGAGGGAGTTAGGAGTCGGTGCTTTGAACAAAGGTCCCCTCGGAGGATTGCGAGATTTCAGGGTGGTGATGGCTTCCCATTGGCTGAGTTTGGATAGTTCCCATTGGCTGGGCTTGTTGCTGGGGTGGGGGGAAGAAATCTTCCTTCCTCCTGCTGGGGTAGCAAAGAAGTGACACCTTCAGGCTGGGAATGCAAGGTACGTTTCTTTCTGTTGGGGTCTGTAACTGAATGGAGTGGTAGTGCCTGAGAGTTCCCCCTTCTGGCCTCCAGACTCCATTTTTATTTTTATTACTGTTTTTTTTGTTTTTGTTTTTTGCGGTACGCGGGTCTCTCACTGTTGTGGCCTATCCCGTTGCGGAGCACAGGCTCCGGATGCGCAGGCTCAGCGGCCATGGCTCACGGGCCCAGCTGCTCCACGGCATGTGGGATCTTCCCGGACCGGGGCACGAACCAGTGTCCCCTGCATCGGCAGGCGGACTCTCAACCACTGCGCCACCAGGGAAGCCCCAGACTCCATTTTAAATGAGGTTTCCTTTATTCAGTTTCACACTTAGCAGTGAAACACTCACCCTTACTACAGTAAACCTGAAGAGTCTACAATGTGTCAGGCACTGCACTGGACACTGAGGAGACAGATGACTGAGACAAGATTCTTGCTTTCCAGGATCACAACATCTCCAGGTTGAGATAGAATATAGAAGCAGGGCAGAATTTTCCTGGACGTGCAATCTGTGCAGCCTTACAGAGACCCATGCTCTGGAAGGCTCCATGCTTGGTTTAATGCTCTACAGTTGCCTTCTTGAAATTCCAAATGATTTTTGAACACGTGGTCCCACCTATTATGTAACCGGCCCTGTATATATAATGCAACTCCAGCAGAGGTCAAGCTTACGGAAACTTAGAGGAGGATGTTTAGCTCCACCAACCCAGGAAAGGAGGACTTCCCAGAGGTGGTGACATTTGAGTTAACATTAAGTTAATGTAAGTTAAATGTGTGTAAGCATTCTAAGAAACATAGCAGGCAGAATTTTGGTAGACCCTCTTTAAAAGTAGTTCTCGGGCTTCCCTGGTGGC
Organism: Mesoplodon densirostris; assembly: GCF_025265405.1. Classification (NCBI taxonomy): domain Eukaryota; kingdom Metazoa; phylum Chordata; class Mammalia; order Artiodactyla; family Ziphiidae; genus Mesoplodon; species Mesoplodon densirostris. Next base: position 56,430,195 of record NC_082676.1, read on the forward strand.
GCAGTGGTTGAGAGTCCGCCTGCCGATGCAGGGGATACGGGTTCGTGCCCCGGTCTGGGAAGATCCCACATGCCGTGGAGCGTCTGGGCCCGTGAGCCATGGCCGCTGAGCCTGCGCGTCCAGAACCTGTGCTCCGCAATGGGAGAGGCCACAACAGTGAGAGGCCTGCGTACCACAAAAAAAAAAAAAAAAAAAAAAAAAGTAGTTCTCAAAAGCTAGTCCATAGAACAATACCAATATGTGTCAAGGTTTTCACTAAGCCATAGAAAATTGAGAAAAAGTAAGGCTGATGAAATGTGTTCAAAAAACACCTCTTTTAATTGTTATATATTCTATTTGTATTAAAATTTTCTTTCTGGGCTTCCCTGGTGGCACAGTGGTTGAGAGTCCGCCTGCCGATGCAGGGGACATGGGCTCGTGCCCCGGTCTGGGAAGATCCCACATGCCACGGAGCGGCTGGGCCCGTGCGCGTCCGGAGCCTGTGCTCTGCAACGGGAGAGGCCACAACAGTGAGAGGCCTGCGTACCGCAAAAATAATAATAATAATAAATAAATAAATAAATAAATAAAATTTTCTTTCTAAGGTAATGTTGTTGGAGTTATTTACTCCATGTTAGTTTCATATTTAAATATAGTGTGTGTGTGTGTGTGTGTTATTTTTAAAATATTTCTTACCAGCGAAGAATTGGAAACCTATCCTTCCCAATTTTGGTCATTTTACTATTGATGAAATCCCAGAGTCTGGGACAACTAATTTAAAAACATCACAGTAGCTTCTGTTTACAAGTAAAGTGGTAGGTTGAAGCAATTATCTGAATAATTTAAGTCCTTCCAACTATACTTGTGAAATCAAAATAGGTTTTGGGGTCATGAATTTTCCAGCTAGCTACATTGGTAAAGACAACTAGCTTTATCCCTAGGAATCAACTGAGACTAGATGAAAAACCCACAGCTGTTTACTCCCCAGACCCTGTCTCTCTGCTCAAATACCTATAAATACAGATTGTATTAGTTAGTTTTTAACATGTAACAAATCATCCCAAAACTTAGTGGCTTAAAACAACTGCTATTTATTTAACTAATAGTTCTGTGAATTGGAAACTTTTAAATTGGCTTCAACTCAATGGTTCTTCTGGTCTTTGCTGGACTCACTAATGGATTTGCTATTAGCTGCCAGGTCACCAGGGTGCTGGTTGGTCTGGGAGTCTTCAGCTGGGACAGTTCCTCTCCACCCCATGAGGTTTCTAATATGCCATCAGGCTAGCCCAGGATATTTCACACGGTGCCTGGGCAGGTTTCCTGGAAACTGAGAGAAAATATGGAAGCCCTACTGAGACCCAGGTCAGAACAATCACACCATCACTTCTGCCACATTCTGTTGGCTCAAAGCAAACCATAAAACCAGTCCCTAGGGCTTCCCTGGTGGCGCAGTGGTTGAGAGTCTGCCTGCCGATGCAGGGGACACGGGTTCGTGCCCCAGTCCAGGAAGATCCCACATGCCGCGGAGCGGCTGGGCCCGTGAGCCATGGCCGATGAGCCTGCGCGTCCGGAGCCTGTGCTCCGCAACGCAAGAGGCGGCAACAGTGAGAGGCCCAAGTACCGCAAAAAAAAAAAACAGTCCCTATTCAAGGTGTAGAGAAATAGACTTCTTCTCTTGATGGGAAAAGCTGCAAAAAGTCACATTGAAAAGGGGCCTGCATACAAGGATGTGTGAATGACAGCAGCTATTTTTTATATCAACTGTCTCAGTCTGTTTGGGCTGCTATAACAAAATACCTTAGACTAGATGGTTTCTAGACAACAGAAAGTTATTTCTCACAGTCTGGAGGCTGGAGACTCTAAGATTAAGGCAGGAGCATGGTCACATTCTGGTGAGAGCCCTCTTCCTGGTTCATAGCCAGTGCCTTCTCATCGTATTCTCACATGGTGGAAGGGGTGGGGGGATCTCATTTGTATGAAAAACAATCCCATTATGAGGGCTTCATGCTCATGACCTAAGCACCTCTCACAGGCCCCACTTTCTAATACATCACATTGGGCAGCTGGATCTCAACATATGAATGTGTTAGGGACACAAACATTCAGACCACAGCATCAACCTACCACATAGCTCAAATCCCATTACTACCAACCACAGTAGACTAAAAAATCTCCATATCACCAAGATTGCCCAGCCAACAATATTCAAGGAGAAACTTACATACATGAATTGTGCTGCAACCAAAGAAGCAACAGTCACACAGAGCTGTGTTTTCACCTACATGTTCCCTTGGACATTTGAAAGTTCAGTGCATCAATGTCCAGCCATGTGTCCAAACCAGTAAACTGGAAGGTCTTTGATACCATCTTTTATTTCAACTTCCATGTCCTATTAATCACCAAGTTCTGTCAATTCTCCCTCCTAAATAAATATCAGATCCTTCCTCTCCTTTCATCCCCATTGTTATGGCTTCAGTTCAGCCCTCATCATTTCTCACAGTGACAATTACACTTTCCCCTAGTTTCACCTAACCCCCTATGTCCTCGTCCTGAATCCAAATGCCTTTCATTCACTTAACAACCCTTTATTGAATGATCACTTTGTGCCAAGCACTGTGCTAGGGACAAGCGGGTACAAGAAGAAATAAGAGAGAGCCTATAGTTTGGTAAAGAAAAGAAGCAAGAAAACAAATTTATTAGTCAGGTTAGGTCATCTGCTGTAATACACAAACCCAAGATCTCAGGGGCTTAACGTAGTAAGTGATGACTTAGGAATCCAAGTCCCTCCCATCATGTAGCTCCGCCATTCTGAAATCATTTACTTTTAGCCATGTGGATACCATGTGGAGCCATGTATGTGGATGAAAGAGCAGAAGGATTGAGTGAGGCAATTTATGGCCATGCCTGAATGGGGCATACATCATTCCCACCATATCTCATTAGCTGAACTTGATCATATGGTCCCAACTTAAGCACAAAGGAAGCTGGGAAATGTAGTCTTCCTATGCGCTCAGAGAAAGAAAGAGAATTGGTCAGTATACATTTAATATATCCTGGGATTCAAGAAGGTATGGTGGTGGACTGAATAATGGCCCCCAAAGATATCCAAGTCCTAATCCCTGGAACATGAAACCCAGTACTTAGCAAAAGGGACTTTGTTGATGTGATTAAGTTAAGGATCTTGAGTTGGAGAAATTACCCTGGATTATCCAAGTGGGCCCTAAATGTAATCACCAGTGTTCTTATAAAAGGGAGACAGAGGAAGATTTGACTACAGAAGAGGAAAAGGAAATGTGATGACTGATACAGAGATTGGGGTGATGCTCTTTGAAGATGAAGAAGGGTCCACAAGCCCGGGAAGCTGAGAAAGGACACTTGACGCTGAAAAGGCACCGAATAGATTCTCCCCTGGAGCCTCCAGAACAAATCAGTCTGGCTGATACCTTTATTCTAGCTCATTCAGACTCAGTTTGGACTTCTGGCCTTCAGAAAAGTAAGAGAATACATTTTTCCTGTTTTAAAACATTAAGTTTTTGGTAATTTGCTACAACAGTAAGAGGAAACTAATATAGGCAGTCATGCCAACACTGAGTTCCAGATAGGTATCACTCATTAATGAGTTAGGCAAAAAGACAGGAAGGCAGGGAGCGGGGGAGGTTAAGGTCGAGAGGTAGCCGAGGTCCAGATCTAATAGGATTTGGTAGGAGGGTTGAATTTTAAGGGCACTGGAGTGGCCTAGAAGCAGGTGTGACCTGACCAAGATTTACATTTTTGAAGGATGACTCTGCCTGCTCCTTGGAGAACAGACCAGGGGAATCAATGCTGGAGATGGAAGTCAGTCATTTGCTTTATTCCAGAAGAAAAGTAGAAAGGCAGTAATCCAGGGTCATGGCAGAGGACTAACTGAATATGTAGGTGGACTCAGTAGGAGTTGGTGATGGACTTCCTGGGCTCCAACTGTTGACCAAGGGCAAAAGGGACATCTCCTCCATCAGTATCAGTTGTACCAACTCTGATGACCAATATTATCTTCAGAGGCCCTAACCAGCTTAGCCACCTATTCAGGACAGAGATGAAACAGGGAGGACTGAAGGAACAGGGAAAGTGCCTAGGAAACCCAGGTACTACCCCTTGGATCTCCTCCCCCAAATCCTATTGCTTACCAGGGCCACTGTGCCCTTTGTAATTTGAGTAAAATAGTTCAAATACCATCTCCATACAATGGGAAATCCAGCATTAATCCCCACCTCCACCCCGTCCCATGATCAATAGGGATTGATACTTCTCCTAATCTCTTCTGACTCTGATTTCCTGCTTCTGCTTGTACAGTTTTGCCTTACTGATCCCCAGGATGTTAAATATATATATTTACACACACACACACACACACACACACACACACACTTTTCAAGGTATAGTAAAAAAAAAAAAACAAGGCAAAAATAAAAGCATACTTACTGTTAGAATATATGGACCATTTCTGGAAAGATATACTAGACACAGTGGTGGCCTCTAGGGATAGGAACTGGAAGGGGGGAACAATTATTATACTTTCCTCCTTATACTTTTGTGTACTGTGTTTTAAACCATCTGTATGCTTTACCTATTCAAGAAAAGTAACCAAAGTGTGTTTAAAAGGAAAGAAAGAGGAGGAATGGATGAGGAGAGATGAAAAGAAAAGAAAGAGCATCAAACATCTCAACAGCAGCAACCACCTGAGTTCCGTTCCTAATGCCTCTCTGACCACAGATCCCTGACCTTGACCAAATCATTTCCCTTCCTTGGGCCTCGGTTTTTTCCTCTGGAAAATAGGTCAGCAGAATTTGATGCTCTCCAAGGTCCCAACTCCAAAAATTCACCAGCAGAGCTAATTGCTCTGGCAGAACTTTCAAATTAAAGCAGTAATTGTGCTGGCTTCCCACAGCCACCTATTATGGAACCATCATAATATGAAATGGCTTTTTCTTTATTAGAGTCATCTTTGGAATCTGGAGCCTTAAAGGGTAGAAAATGAATCATAAATAATATATTTGCAGATCCTGTAGAATAAGGATGATATTTTTTTTTTTACAAAAGGCAACTTTGAGTGCCTGACCAGCCCTTGACCCTCTTCAGAGAAGTCTCTGCTTTCCCACCCTCTGTAACCTGGTCAGAGATGGGCCCAGATGCCCGACCCAGAAGGATCCAGTCACTTATAATGCTGCCCAAAGCCAATTAGATTCCCCCTCAAGAACTTGAACTAAGAAACATAGACTGGAGGAGGATGCAGGTGAAGAGGCCCATTGCGTGAATGCTTAGCAACCAGATTGAAAGTAGCATGAGGGCAGAGATCGTGACAGTCTCATTCACTGCTACATGCCTGGGGTCTGCCACCATTCTGGCATACAGTAGGTGCTCAGTAAATATTAGTCAAAAGAAAAAAATAATCACTAGCCAAAAGGTCCATAAATTCTTATTGCTCCAGATCCCTGGTACCACCCTAGCTCATTTCCTTTTGAGAACTAGATTTCCAGCTTTTCTTGGAATTTTATGGGATTTTTATCTTTCTTTAAAAACCCACTTACCCCTAAGCTAATCTAAACAGATTTTGGTTTCTTTCACCCGGAAGAACCCTAAGGCAAGTATTTTTTCCCCCAGTAATATGAATCAATTTTTTTTTCCTGAGAGAACTTTTTAAAATTAAATGTTACCAAAATTCATAGTAGGACTTCCCTGGTAGCGCAGTGGTTAAGAATCCACCTGCCAATGCAGGGGACACGGGTTTGAGCCCTGGTCCGGGAAGATTCCACATGCCATGGAGCAACTAATCCCGTGAGCCACAACTACTGAGCCCATGCTCTAGAGCCCACAGGCCACAACTACTGAGCCTGTGTGGCACAACTTCTGAAGCTCGCATGCCTAGAGCCCATGCTCCACAACAAGAGAAGCCACTGCAATGAGAAGCCCGCTCACTGCAACTAGAGAAAAGCCCACCTGCAGCAATGAAGACCCAATGGAGCCAAAAATAAATTAATTAATCTTAAAAAGAAAAAAAAATTCATTGCATGTTCACGGTTCAAATTCAGTTCAGAAAACACATATTAAACTAGGAAGTACAGGACAACTGAAAGATGAGTAGGGTAATGTCCCTACCATCAGGAAGCTCACATTGAGATGTAGAAAGACAGACACACAGTTAAGTCATTCCAATAGCAGATCATCTGAAAGAGGAGGTTTAAACAATGCCCTATGGGTATAAATGGGAGAAAGGAATCAATATCAAGGAAGACTTCACAGAGGAGGTGACCCTGATGATAGGCTTTGAAGAATGAGTAGAATGTCCCAGGGAAAGTGTATTCTGGGCAGAGAGAACACTTCAAATAAAGACATGGAGCCAAGGAACACTGGTGCTTAGTGGGGCTACATGGTAGAATGAAGTGGAAGACTAGGCTAGAAGGGTAAGAGGAAACTATGAGAGTGAACCACGTTTTTTCACAAAGATCCCAGCCCAGGGTTTTAAATTATTCAGGCCAATAAGGATTCTTTAAGAAGAGTAGCACAGGGGCTTCCCTGGTGGCACAGTGGTTGAGAATCTGCCTGCTAATGCAGGGGACACGGGTTCGAGCCCTGGTCTGGGAAGATCCCACATGCCACTGAGCAACTAGGCCCGTGAGCCACAGCTACTGAGCCTGCGCATCTGGAGCCTGTGCTCCGCAACAAGAGAGGCCACGATAGTGAAAGGCCCACGCACCGCGATGGAGAGTGGCCCCCGCTTGCCACAACTAGAGAAAGCCCTCGCACAGAAACGAAGACCCAACACAGCAAAAATAAATAAATAAATTACTAAACTCCTACCCCGACATCTTCTTTAAAAAAAAAAAAAAAGAGTAGCACATTTGGCAAGTCTCCAAGTGCCGAAAGGAGCACATGAAGTCTTAGAAACTCCATAACACAGAAGGAGAAAGATCATCAGAACTCTAATCTCAATAATGGTCACTTGTTCTACTCAAAATGTGCATTGTTCCTTCCCCAAAACATCCAATAAGCAGGAGATGCTCACTCAGTACCACATAAAATTGGTTAACAATGATTCTCTTTGGAGTGATGAAAATGTTCTGGAACTAGAGAGCTGTGATTGTTGTACAACACTGTGAAGGTACGAAAAGCCAATGAATTATGCATTTTAAAATAACTGGGGAAGAAAGGACTCAAGCCTGAGCTTAAACAAGGGGGAATTCTAAGACAGATGATACTGACAGGGCTGAGGCTTGATACCCGACAGCTGGTTTATACACGGGGCCAATTTAATAAATACAATGATATATATGGACAACCTTTTTAAATTTTTCTTCACTTAAGAGTAAAATAACTGAGGAAATGGGCATTCAGTCCCTATTGGTGAAAGTATATGAGAGCACCGTCATTTGCAGGGTGTGTGCTGGGGGTGGTGGCAGTGCTGAACATTTGACTCCATCTTCCAAAATATTTACTGCATGGATTTTGGTATCAAGGATTCTCCTTCTAAAAAAAACAAAAAACAAAAACTTTTTTGTGTTTTTTTTTTTTTGCGGGCAAGTCGGGGGTACTCTCTGGCGGTCCAGTGGTTAGGACTCCATGCTTTCACTGCCAAGGGCCCAGGTTCAATCCCTGGTCAGGGAACTAAGACCCCACAAGCCACATGGTGCAGCCAAAAATAAAAAAATAAAAATAATAAAGTTTTTTAATTGAAGTATAGTTGGTTTACAATGTTTCAGGTATACAGCAAAATGAGATACAGATATGAATACACTTTTTCAGATTCTTTTCCATTATAGGTTATTACAATATACTGAATAGTTCCCTGTGCTATACAGCAGGTCCTTGTTGTTTATCTATTTTATATATAGTAGGGTGTATCTGTTAATCACAAACTCCTAATTTATCCCTCCCCCCCTTCCCCTTTGGTAACCATAAATTTGTTTTCTATGACTGTGAGTCTATTTCTGTTTTGTAAATAAGTTCATTTGTATCATTTTTTAAATTCCACGTATAAGTGATATCATATGATATTTGTCTTTGTCTGACTTCCTTCACTTAATATGATAATCTCTATGTCCATCCATGTTGCTGCAAAGGGCATTATTTCATTCCTTTTTATGGTAATATTCCATTCATCTTCTTTATCCATTCATCTGTGGATGGACATTTATTTAGGTTGCTTCCATATCTTGGCTATTGTAAATAGTGCAGCTATGAACATTGGGGTACATGTATCTTTTTGATCAACAATTCTCCTTTAAGAATCTATCTCTGCACAAAATATACTTCTATCCTTGTATACAAGACTATAGACAAAAAAGTTTATTGTAACACTGTATTAGTGAAAAATTGGAAACCACCTAAATGTCCATAAATAGGAAACTGGCTAAATAAATAGAAGAATAAATAGGATAGACTACTAGAATTTGGTTACCTCTAGGCAGTGCTACTTAAGAGGGAGATTTTTCCATTTAATATTTTCATTTCTTACTTGATTTCTTGTGGCATGCCTTACTTTTGTAACTTTAATAAATCCACAAGTTTTCTTTAATCAAACATGGCTTTATTGAGTCCCATGGAAAATATGTGTATTCTTCAACTTAGATTACTCACTTTATTGAATGGAACAACGTTAATGGAAGAAAAGCAAAGTCTATGCTTATCTTATGCACAATTGGGGCACAAAAATATTAAAAGCTGGGCATGTTTTAGAGATAGCCACCTGAAGGATACTTCCTAATCTTGCATTCTTAAATTAGATCAGGGCCATGTTAAAAAAAAACCCAGTGTCTGTCATCTACTAGTTGTCCCTTGGTGAATTCATAAAATGCATAAAAATTACTAGATTTGTCAAGTCAGCAACAGAATCAGTGTTATTGGACCAGGCACTGTTGGTGCTCCACCCAAATCCCCTTGGATCCCTTTGACCACGTCTTGTGATCCTTGCCTGCATTGATGTGCTTTTGCTTCTGGTGCCATGTACAAGGAAGTCTTTAGAGGAGGAAAACTATCTCAGGCTACTGGAGCGGATTTTCTTGGATGTTCCAAACCAGAAGTACTCACAGGTTACCTCCCTTTGGTCAAGGACTTATGAGTGCAGGAGTATGAAATGCCAGCTCTCTTGCCTTGGGTCAGAACAAACTCTGAGGTATACCTTACACTCCAGAGTCCCCTGCAGAATCAGGCTGGAGTTACCCTCTGTGGAACATTGCCCACAATCACACTTTTGCTTGGCTTCTTGTCCTTCCTTTATGGGAAGTGCTTCCTTAATAAAACAACTACATATGAATTCTCACCTCAGGGTCTTCTTCTGTAGAATTCAGCCTCAGGTGATCATTCATATAATTTTAAACTCAAAATCAGAAACCAAAAGCACGAAAACCATTGATCCAAGACCAGCTTCAGAAAGACCCAGTTCCACTACCATACGACCCAGCAATCCCACTACTGGGCATATACCCTGAGAAAACCATCATTCAAAAAGAGTCATGTATCACAATGTTCATTGCAGCTCTATTTACAATAGCCAGGACATGGAAGCAACCTAAGTGTCCATCGACAGATGAATGGATAAAGAAGATGTGGCACATATATACAATGGAATATTACTCAGCCATAAAAAGAAACGAAATTGAGTTATTTGTAGTGAGGTGGATGGACCAAGAGACTGTCATACAGAGTGAAGTAAGTCAGAAAGAGAAAAACAAATACCGTATGCTAACACATATATATGTGGAATCTTTAAAAAAAAGTTGGTTCTGAAGAACCTAGGGGCAGGATAGGAATAAAGACGCAGACGTAGAGAATGGACTTAAGGACACGAGGAGGGGGAAGAGTAAGATGGGACGAGGTGAGAGAGTGGCATGGACGTATATACACTACCAAATGTAAAATAGATAGCTAGTGGGAAGCAGCTGCATAGCACAGGGAGATAAGCTCCGTGCTTTGTGACCACCTAGAGGGGTGGGATAAGGAGGGTGGGAGGGAGACGCACAAGGGAGGAGATATTGGGGATATATGTATATGTATAGCTGATTCACTTTGTTATAAAGCAGAAACTAACACACCATTGTACAGGAAAAAAAAAAAAAAAAAAGAAAGATCCAGTTCTAAGTTTTCACAAAACGGGATGATTCAAATCATGGCTGATATAAGGACAGTTTCTCACAGCTTCAACTCTTGTATCTACTACTTAGACTCTAACCTGCTAATGATTCTGTCTTTTGAAAGATGCATTATCTTCTCTTGCCGATGTGCATAAGACCAGTAGGTTCCATTGAAGAAATCAATTAAGTTCTCCTAATTACATGTATCCTTGGGATTATCACCACCTGGAAAGTCAATGAAAATTTAGTGGGTTCGTTTACTTCTTGCATCTATCTGCCCTTGTTTAAAGAGTAGAATTGCTGTTCTACTTCAGTCCAAAATCATTTTGCATGTCTAAGGGGAGAGATCTTATTTCTCTTTGTGGGGACCTCACTAGGTTGTTCTAGGGATTAAATGAGGTTAAGTACAGAACCTGGTCCAGAGTTATGGCTCATGGTAAGCACCCAATCAGTTAGTCACCTTCCTACATTCTGAAGCTATAGCCTATGAGGTTATTCTAGTTCTGTGATTCCCAAAGTGCGGTCCCATGTGAGAATCACCTGGAGTGCTTAGCCAATGCAGATTTCTGGGCTTCATCCTTCTGAATCAGAATCTCTGGGAAAGACCCAGAAATAGCATTTTGTAAAGCCCTCTGTCTCAATTGCATGCATTCTAAAGTTTAGAAATTGCTATCTCTCATTCAGTGGCTCCCAATAGAGTGATCATGAGAACACAGTGTGTTAATCAGAATGACTTTGAAAATGACAGAAACTCAAGTAAAACTAACTTAAGCTAAAGGAAAAAAAAGAATTGGGAAGATTTATTCACAAAATTAAAAAGTCTAAGGTTAGGTTTAGGCCTGGCTAGAGCCAAGGACTCAAATGCTGCCTTCAGGATTCTCTCTTTCCTCTATCTCAGCGGTCCCCAACCTTTCTGGCACCAGGGATCGGTTTCGTGGAAGACAATTTTTCCACTGACTGAGGGGGGCGGCGGGGGTGACGGTTCAGGTGGTAATACGAGCGATGGGGAGCGATGGGGAGCAGCAGAAGAAGCTTCGCTTGTTTGCCTGCCACTCGCCTCCAGCTGTGCGGTCTGGTTCCTAATAGGCCGTGGACCAGCATTGGTCTGCAGATTGGGTGTTGGGGACCCCTGCTCTATCTCCTGGCTCTTTATCTTATCATTTGGCTTCATTCATGGGCTCCCCGTATGATGAAATGATAGCCACCAGCAGCTCTGTCTCACCTTGTCTTTATGCTAGTGATCCATAAAGATAGGAGTGTATATCTTTTCTGGTGGTTTCAGCAAAAGTCTCTGGGAACTATCTGATTGGTCTAGCTTGGGTCACATGCCCATCTTTTAACCAATCAGCAGCCAGAAGGATATAGTGCTCTGATAGGTGAAGCTTGAGTCATGTGTCCATTCCTGTGGCAGAGATGTCAGTGTTGAGTCCACCTAAGTCACGTAACTGGGTTTCCCCCAAGAAATAAGTGTCCTGTTGCCAGAAGAAGGGGGGAGGACTGTTTGCACAAATAGATCTCATGTTCACTAGCAGTAGAATCTATCTTCTTCAAAAGCCCTCCAAATGATTCTACTGATCACCCACATTTGGAGACCAGAGTCTGGCTGCTCTCATGAGTCAGCAGGAAAGTGCCTCTTACCAATAGTGAGGGAATGTCACGTATGTCTGTTTTTGTTTTTCAGTGCTAATATAGCTAAACTTGTGTATATGTGTCTGTGTGAGTATCTGGTTTTAAGGTATAGCCTTTTCTTCCCCCCTGGAATGAACAAGGGTAGTTGTGGTAAACCTCAGGGATGCATTTACCTTAAATTGACTCAGAAAAATCTCAAAACCATTCATCTGTCCTCACTGGAGAGTTTTCCGGTTCAGCTGTGGGTTAATTTTCTGTAAACCATGTTAGCTGGAGAATGCAAGCCTGGACTGTCACCATTTAACAGAGAACAAAAAGGTTGGCATTAGAAGCAGCTTTAGAGAAATGTGTCTCCTCATCCTCCAGGGAGACAACAGCTTAGTGTAACATCTACCAGGCAGATGTGCTGACAGGAATAAGGGCCAAATGACAGATTGTTGAAAAGGGAAAATCCAATATAATATAGATGATTTCTTGATGCAAACGTGTAGTACCGGGCTTCCCTGGTGGCACAGTGGTTGAGAGTCCGCCTGCCGATGCAGGGGACGTGGGTTTGTACCCTGGTCCAGGAAGATCCCACAGTCCGCGGAGCGGCTGGGCTTGTGAGCCATGGCCACTGAGCCTGCGCATCCGGAGCCTGTGCTCCGCAGCGGGGGAGGCCACAACAGTGAGAGGCCTGAGTACCGCAAAAAAAAAAAAAAAAAAAAGTGTAGTACCTCAGTTAGTGCAATTAGATTTCTCCCTTGCTATTTGTCAACAGAGGAGAATCTTTGTCTTGGACTGAAAAAAAAAAAAATCTAGTCCATTTGTATATGCTTGTTTATCAATGCCAGGGAGGGCAGAAAAAGAAAAGTCCATGAAGTAAATCCAGTGTCATCTTCTGCAACTGGCTTGCCCAGAATCGTGGTGTTCCTATTCCTGAAGAAAAAAAAATTGAGGCAAGACCCAAAAGGACTTGGGAGTCTAATTTGAAAGTACATCAAGACGTTGGGAGAAGATGTGGAAATGTTGCTGAGAGAAAGTCCTGGTTGTATCTTCTTGTGGTCAGTTTGCTTGCATCAGCATGTCATATGTAAAGAGCAAAACACCATCTCATTTTAATAACACACTTAACTGCCTACACATACACAGGAGACCATGGTGTTAGCCAATTAAAAAAAAAATTAATCTCAAAGGCAGGTACAGGGCCTCCCTGGTGGCGCAGTGGTTAAGAGTCCGCCTGCCGATGCAGGGGATACGGGTTCGTGCCCCGGTCTGGGAGGATCCCATATGCCGCGGAGCGGCTGGGCCCGTGAGCCATGGCCGCTGGGCCTGCGCATCCGGAGCCTGTGCTCCGCAACGGGAGAGGCCACAACAGTGAGAGGCCCACATACCGCAAAAAGAAAAAAAAAAAAAAAAAGGCAGGTACAGCAAGCCAATATTTTTTAGACCAGACAGCTAGAAGAAAGCTGTAGTTCTTAACACAGTATCTGAGGCAAAGAGACAATGATTTGGGTATCAAAACCACATTTCGGGGAGGGTTGTGACAGGAGGATGCTTAGAAGAGAACGACTCAGCATCTTACTGGGAAGTGTGGGAGATAGCAGGAAATCAGGTTGTGTGTGCGTGTGTGTGTGTGTACGCACTCCACCCTCACACTTCATCCACCTAACAGCCAACTGGCCTCCTTAGTGGTAGTTTTATGAATTTCATCTTGTGCAAGATTGAAACCCTCACCAGATGGGATTATTACTCTGACTTGCTTTGGTTTGCCCTCACCGCTGCTTTTAAAGTGCCCTACTTTAGGGACTTCCCTGGTAGTCCAGTGGTTAAGACTCCACACTTCCACTGCTGGGGGCGTGGGTTCAATCTCTGGTAGGGATACTAAGATCCAGCATGCAGCGCTGCACGGCCAAAAAATAAGATAAAATAAAATAAATAAAGTGCCCTACTTTAGACAAGAGGGCCCTTCCTCTCCCTTACAAATAGAATTGGATATGCACTTCATCATTTACTTTAAAGTATCTATTAAGGGTCTACTATGGTTTATGCATACATGGTATTAGGCACTAAAGATACAGCCATGTAACAAAACAGACCCTCATGGATCTTATGTTCTAGAACTACACTGTCAAGTATGGCAGCCACAAGCCACATGGGCTGTTGAGAACTTGAAAAGGAGTTAGTCCCAACTGAGATGTGCTGTGTATGTAGAATGCAGGATTTCTAAGACTTAGTATTAAAGAAACAAGAGAGTATAAGTTATGTCAGTTTTTCCTATTGATTACATATCAGAATGATGATATTTTAGATGCTATTGGGTCAAGTAAAATATGTTATTAAAAGTAATCTCACCCGCTTTTTACTTTTTTAGTGTAGCTACTAGAAAGCTTAAAATTACATATGTGGCTCACATTATATTTCTGTTGAACAGAGCTATTCTAGAGCAGTGCTTCCCAAGTGGGGATGATTTTGCCCTCTCTTCCAAGGGACATTAAGCAAACATAAACATGTCTTCCTTTTATAGCACTGAATCTATCATCACTTTGGAAGTTTGAATTTGCAGGACCAATCTTTGAGAATGTTTTAGGCACCATGCCTTGGAATTCATGGAGCTGCCTGCCCCCGATCCCCAGGTAGTGTCTAGATTTCTCTGCATAGTTTAAAGAGCTGAGATTGCTACACACCTAGACTTAAGTCACATTATGGAGACCACAGTTCTATGTGTGTGTGTGTGTGAAACAAATTTTGAGGAAGAAAGTGTGACAGCAAAATAAATCGCTGTGATACATTATAAACAAATGTGATACAAATTTTTGAGCAATGCTTTGGCATGTAAATCATACCATCATGCTGTATACCCTAAACTTATACAGTGATGTATGTCTATTTTCTCTCAGTGAAACTGGGGGAAAAATGCCCAGGCATATTGCCAAATTTCCCTCCCCTAACCTTTTCCCCTATTACTACTTTATTTTATCTAATGTGATCAAAATTTCTTTTTTTCTTTAATAGAAGTATCATTGATTTATAATGTTGTATTAGTTTCAAGTGTACAGCAAAGTGATTCAGTTGTATACACATGTATATCTATTTTTGTTCACATTCTTTTCCTTTATTGGTTATTACAGAATATTGAGTATAGTTCTCTGTGCTAGGTCCTTGTTGGTTATCCAAAATTTCTTTTCCTACTTTCTCTACCTTTTTTATTACGGAATATGTTCTTTTGTTTGCTTGTTTGTTTGGTTTGGTTTTAGTTGTGGTTTTTGGGGGGAGAGGGGTTTTTTGGTTTGTTTTTTGTTTGTTTGTTTTGGGGGGTTTGCTTTGCTTTGTTTTGGTTTGGTTTTTGGCCTCACTGTGAGGCTTGCGGGATCTTAGTTCCCTGACCAGGGATCGAACCCAGGCCCACTGCAGTGAAAGCACTGAGTTCTAATCTCTGGACTGCCAGGGAATTCCCTGGACAGTGCAATGCTAGGGAGTCCCATTCAGTATGTCTCAAATGACTGTGTTACAGATAACCTGTCCTAGAGTTGTGCAGTGTGCAACCCTGCTAACCTCCCCCCATGCCTCTTGCTATTGTTGTTATCTAATCAAGAAAAAATTTCCTCCGTGTGACCCACTTCTCTTCCTGATTTCTACCCTCCAGCACATAGAGTTGCTATCTTAAGTTAATTAGAATCAAACACTTTAGAATCACCTAATACCACTCTGGCAAGTAACTATATCCTTAAATGAGTGTTCCCTTCTTAATACAAGTAAATTCTCAGCCAAGAACATATATTTTCAACAGAACACAACTTGGTATTTATAGAGATATATAGTTTATCCTTACATTATCCAGGACTTTTTGTACCTCGAGTCATCTTTCAGAATATAAAGGAATCAACTTACAATCCTCTAAATAAAGTGCAGGATATCAGTTAAAAATTTAACTAGCTGAACAGAAATGTACTAGAAGATTCTCCTTTTGAATAATTGTTTAATTTTTCTTACGTGTCTCTGTCCTAAAAGTCAAAAGCAAGATGTGAAATCCAGTTAAAGATTTCAGCTAGTTGGGTATATGAAAACAAAAATGTTATTATAATTTGCCGAAAAAGGTATGGAAGAGAGAAGTCATACGTGTAGGATAGTCTTCCTTGCTCCTCCCATACTTGTGGTAGACATCACTAATTGATTCCAGCACTCATTTCCCCTGAGAGTGTCAGAAACTCAAAATCCTTTTCAAGATAGCACTCCAAGCAGAATTTACCCAACAGGTAAAACACATTTACTATTTCAGATTGAAAAGATTCCAAGAAATGTTTAGGCAAAGGGTCATCTCTTTGTTTTTCTAAATTAGATAAGGGTATATTCTACTTGATTCTAAGGATGGCACTAACATACTGAATGTCAGTGTGAAGCTGAATGTTTTTCTCCTCCACTGGTACTAACTTCTCCCTGAAGGTCTTCCTGGTTTCTCCAATCTATGCTGGTTTTTCTCTTCTCTCACTGTGAATGGTCTTTAGAATTTGTGCCAGACAGTTTAGGGTCCAGTTAAATTTCTAAGTTCCTTGGGAGCAGGAGCAGCATCTTAACTTATGGTAAACATGGCAGAATCCTGCACACATTCACCATTCTTCAAGGCTCACTGAATTAGTCCCTCTTTTTAAAATTAATTAATTAATTTATGTATTTATTTATTTTGGCTGCTCCAGGTCTTAGTTGTGGTATGCGGGATCTTCGCTGCGGCACGCGGGATCTTTAGTTGTGGCATGCAGTCTTCTTAGTTGCTGCATGCAAACTCTTTAGTTGCGGCATGCATGCGGGGTCTAGTTCCCCAACCAGGGATTGAATCCGGGCCCCCTGCATTGGGAGCATGGAGTCTTACCCACTGGATCACCAGGGATGTCCCAAAGTAGTCCCTCTTTTGATTGTTAATGTATAAAGAGACGAAAGCAGAAGGAAGAAGGTCTTACCTGCTCCATACGGTTCAAGAAAAAAATATCTAAATAAAAAATTCAGGTGAGAGATTAAACTAAAACAACAACAAAATATTTCCGCTACCCTTTCAAGTCGAACATCTTCAAACTATTTCTAGTCAAATGGTGGAGGGAAATCAATTCAGCGACCACACTACCCAAAATTCAGGAGACATTCTGTTAATGCTGGGTTGAATAATTTAATATCTCAAATAACCTTTCCACACCTCGTGTCCAACAACATGATTAATGCTGGATCTTTGTAATGCTCTGAATTTAAAATTCCACTCCAGTCCTTCCTTGGAAAACTCTCTTCTGTCAGTGAAGCTACTTGCTCTTCCTGAGGTTTGCTTGCTCCCTCACCTTTGCTCAAGTTGTTTCCTCCACCTGAAATTCTTTTTCTCTGCTGCTGCCACATGTCCCGATACTGCCTGGCCTTTGAGGTCAACCCAGGGACTTCCTCTTCCATAAAAACTCTCCTGACTCGCCTGTGGAATGGTGAGGTTTTCCCTCTGTATGGCCACACTTTCTGCACCACATTTAGGGTGCAGATCCCGCAACACACAAGAGTATGGGCTTCAGGGTCGGGCAGACACCTGGGGCAGAATCCTGGCTCTGCCACTGGCTGGTTAAGTGACCTCTGGCAAAGCTCTTATCTTCTTTAGGCCTGAATTTCTTCATCTATAAAATGGGCATTAAAAAGAACACTGGGACTTCCCTGGTAGCACAGTGGTTAGGAATCCACCTGCCAATGCAGGGGACATGGGTTTGATCCCTGGTCCAGGAAGATCCCACATGCCACAGAGCAACTAAGCCCGTGAGCCACAGCTACTGAGCCTACACTCTAGAGCCCAGGAGCCTCGACTACTGAGCCCACGTGCTGCAACTACTGAAGCCTGCACGCCTAGAGCCCATGCTCCACAACAAGAGAAGCCACCACAATGAGAAGCCCACGCACCGCAACAAAGAGTAGCCCCCGCTCGCCACAGCTAGAGAAAACCTGCGTGCATCAATGAAGATCCAATGTAGCCAAAAATAAATAAATAAAATTTAAAAATTAAAAAAAAAAAGGAGCACTGACCTCAAAAAGTTCCTATGAGGACTAAATGAAATAATGAATGCAAAGTACTTCACAGCCAGGCACATAGTAAGGGCTTATTTAAATATTAATTATTATTATTATGCAATGTGAGAGTGGTTTATAATTTTAATATCTGGCCTTATACATTACAGAATTTTTATGTTTAAGAATATGTTGTCGGGCTCTCCTGGTGGCGCAGTGGTTGAGAGTCCGCCTGCCGATGCAGGGGACATGGGTTCGTGCCCCGGTCCGGGAGGATCCCACATGCCGCGGAGCAGCTGGGCCCTTGAGCCATGGCCGCTGAGCCTGCGCTCCGCAACAGCAGAGGCCACAGCAGTGAGAGGCCCACGTACCGAAAAAAAATAAAAATAAAAATAACACCACGTATTTAGTGGTTCTTAAACTTTAGCATGCATCACAATCACCCAGACAGCTTGTTTAAAAAGGTCACTTGGGCCCACTCCTAGAGTTTATGATTCAGTAGTTATAGATGAGTCTGAAAATTTGCATTTCTAACAGGCTCCCAGGTGATGCTGATGCTGCTGGGCTGGAGGATACACTTTGAGAATTGCTGAGTTCATGATTGTGTGGGTTGGCACTTCGGGCTGGACTCAGCAGGGCAGTTCTTCTGGTCTGGGCTGTGCTCACTTATGCATCTATGATCAGCTGCTGGTTAGCCATGCAGCTCTGTTTCTCGGGGGTGGTTTGCTGGCTGCCAGCTAAGGTGACATGGTGACTGGCCCATTTGTCTCTCATGCCTTGGCTGCTGAGCCCAGGACTGTTCCCATGGAGCTCATAGTGTTCCAAGAGAGAGCAGAGCTGCAAAGCCTCCTGAGGTCTAGACTGGCACTCTGTCATGTTGCAAAGGGGTGTGGCTAAAGAGGAAGGATGCATAAGAAGCCAGGTTTGCAATCTACCTCACCACCACTGGGTCTTAACATCTAATCGGTGTGCAGAAAATTCTCATTGAATGAGTAAATAATTCTCCTAGCAGCTGAGCTTTAAAATTTTACATGAATGCATAAAGAAGATGTGATACATATATACAATGGAATATTACTCAGCCATAAAAAGGAAAGAAATTGGTTCATTTGTAGAGACGTGGATGGACCTAGAGTCTGTCATACAGGGTGAAGTAAGTCAGAAAGAGAAAAACAAATATCGTATATTAACACATATATGTGGAATCTACAAAAATGGTATAGAAGAACCTATTTGCATGGCAGGAGTAGAGACGCAGATGTAGAGAATGGATGTGTGAACACAGCAGGGGAAGGGGAGGGTGGGATGAACTGGGAGATTAGGTTTGACATAAATACACTACCATGTGTAAAATAGATAGCTAGTAAGAACATGCAGTATAGCACAGGGAGCTCAGCTCAGTGCTCTGTGACGACCTAGATGGGTGCTATTGGGGGGGTGGGTGTGGGAGGGAGGTCCAAGAGGGAGGGATATAGGTATACATATAGCTGATTCACTTCATTGTACAGCAGAAACTAACACAACATTGTAATGCAGTTATACGCCAATTAAAAAATCAATAAAAAATAAAATAAAATTTTGCAAATGGTAGCAATTTATCTGAGCACTGCAGTTCAGGATAACATGCCTAGGAGACTGCTGATGAGTGCTAGATTTTCCACTTACTGGCCCTGCCTGTGACCTTTACCCTCAAGACTCAGGATTTTCATGCATAAAATGGAGATTATGATTCTCATCTCCCAGAGTTCTGGTAACTTGAGAAACAGTACAAATTAACCTCTTGGCACCTCAGGTTTCTCATTTGAAAGATGGGCACAAATCATCCCCATCTCATGGAGCTTTGGGGAGAATTCAAACCAGATGGTGTGTGCAAAGTTCTTGCCTTATAAAGTGCTCACAAGTATTCTTAATTGGATCACCTTGCTTAGCACTGTCGTGGCAACACTCAGTAAATGCCAGGCCCAACATAGCACTCTGGCTATACAAATCCCAGCTTCTGTTCAATTTGCTACCAAAAGAGCTGCCCCTAAAATGCTCCAGGTCAAGAACTCCAGGTGCATGAATGCTGCCCAAGATGCCAAGCTTTGAAAATCTACACCTGCCAGCAGCCACCAGCAGCCTGGCTGGATAACCCTTGGGACCCCACTTTCTTGCCAGCTGGATGCCTCTGCACGCCTCTGCCCACTTCTCCCATTCACCTGGCCCACAGCTCCACGGCCTCCACTTATAAAGCGAAAGTAGGTCACCTCGATATTTCAGATTTTAGAGGCAGGTGAGATACAGGAGAAAAGGATGGAGTGGGTAGGGCCAACAGCTAGGGCTAAGAGGTGGAGAGCTGGAGAATTCACAGACCTTTTGTAACTTTCTTAGACTGGGAAGGGAGGAAAGGAAAGAGGGAAGAGAGGAAGAGAGGGAGGGAGGGAGGGAGGAAGGGGATAGGGAAGGATGGAGAGAGGGTGGAAGGGAGTCTGATAGGCAGATGGTTGATTTGCAGGCAGCAGGGACCAACCATCTCCAGCAGCCTCTGAGCCCCAGAGGCTGGAGATGCTAAGGGAGCAATCTCATCGCTGCCCATTTAATTGCCTAGGGAAACCACAGTGAAGGAGGAGGCCGCAGCTCACTAAAGCTTTCTGAGTGGTCCCTGGGGCTTCACTCCCACCAGGTGACTCCCATTTAGGCCAGTGTTAATGGGTCCCCTGCCGATAAGCCCTTGTTGGGGATGTGCAGTTAAAAGTGCCTCATTCAAATAATCACCATCAGAAAAAAAAAGCCTTCTGGGCTGGGAAGGTGAGCTCAGGCTGCCAGTTTCAGACAAGCCTGGAGCAAGGCAGCTCCTCAGCCAGTAACCCAGGCTCTTCTTACCCTCCCCTCCCCAGGGGGACAGCAGGGCTATGCAGACTTGTGGGTCGGCACAGCGGATAATGCTTAGTACCAACACAGGATCAGATATCAGATCAGGTCCATGATAGCAGCAGGGAGTGAGGAAATGTGAGGAACCTGGAATTTTTCCCCCAGGGAGGCTCCAGGCTAATACAAGTGGTTCAGTTACTACGTACCAGGCGCTTTGCAGGTGCTGAGGATGCTGTGGTGAGTGTGCCCAGTGGTGAGTCCCTGCTCTCAGGATGCTGAGGTCCAGCGCAGGGAGACAGAGGCTAAGTGAACCAATGAGTAATTGAGATGATTTCAGAGAGTGAAGAGAATACATAGGTTGATTGTGGTGGACTGGCCTGGAGTGGAGGCCATGAGGAAGAGCAGTATTAGAATGATTAGGAAACACTTCTCTAAGGGTAAGTCTTGAGCCAAAACCTGAATGTTAGGAGGAAGCAAAGATCAGAGGAAAGGGTATCCAAGTGGAAGGAAGAGCTGGCAAAGGGCCCGGGTTTGGAACCAGTGTAGCATGTTAGAAAAACAGAAGGACGGGGCTTCCCTGGTGGTGCAGTGGTTGAGAGTCCGCCTGCCGATGCAGGAGACACGGGTTCGTGCCCCGGTCCTGGAAGATCCCACATGCCACGGAGCGGCTGGGCCCGTGAGCCATGGCCGCTGAGCCTGCACGTCCGGAGCCTGTGCTCCGCAACGGGAGAAGCCACAACAGTGAGAGGCCCACGTACCGCAAAAAAGAAAAAAAACAACCCTGAACTCTGTTGGCTTGGTGGGAGAGAAGTTTTTATAGGCAACAACTGGCATGAGGACTACAGAGTGTGTGGCTTTCTTCTGATTGGTTGGTGGGGAGGTAAATGGCGGTGCTCCAGG
Source organism: Mesoplodon densirostris (assembly GCF_025265405.1). Taxonomy (NCBI): domain Eukaryota; kingdom Metazoa; phylum Chordata; class Mammalia; order Artiodactyla; family Ziphiidae; genus Mesoplodon; species Mesoplodon densirostris. The sequence continues at coordinate 56,451,656 of NC_082676.1, forward strand.
ATCTTGTACTCAGCCTGAAGTTACCCTCTTCCACATGGGTGGAGGCCTTATTTCTGCAGAAGAACTCAAAGATATTGTTCTGCATATTCCTTTTTTGTTGTTGTTGTTGTTTTTGGCTGTGCCGCACACGGCTTGTGGGATCTTAGTTCCCCGACCAGGGATTGAACCCAGGCCCTCGGCAGTGAGAGGGCAGAGTCCTAACCACTGGACCGCCAGGGAAGTCCCTGTATGTTCCTTGACGAGGAAACAGGACCTTGCCCCAAGGCTGCACTATTGTTTCTTTGGGGTTTTTTTGTTTTTTTTTTTTTTGGTGGTACTCGGGCCTCTCACCGTTGTGGCCTCTCCCGTTGCGGAGCACAGGCTCCGGACGTGCAGGCTCCGGACGTGTAGGCTCACGGGCCCAGCCGCTCCGCGGCACGTGGGATCCTCCCGGACCAGGGCATGAACCCGTCTCCCTTTCATCGGCAGGAGGACTCTCAACCACTGCGCCACCAGGGAAGCCCTGCACTACTGTTTCTTGACTGCTCCTCCCTTATTTCTGCATCCCTTCCCTGATTAACAACTGTTTGAATCTGCCCTTTGGAACTCAGGGACGGTCTAGGAGGCTGAATGAAGCCCATTTCCTATAAACTAGAAAGGGGGACGAAGAAAGGATTTGTGCCCAGGAGCTGCACCGGATCCTGCTCGGTTTCAATAGCCAGCCTCCAAGATAGCCCCCAGTGAACTCTGAAAAGTGATTCATGCCCCACTCCCCACCCACCCCGCACCCCCCAGCTCACATGGGTGGTCAGGATCTGAGCCTGATACCCCGAAATGACCAGATTTCTCAAACTTGAAAGCAGCCAGACTTTCTATACCACCGCAGTGTTCCTGAATCCTGAGCCTCACGTAGCCTGGAAGGATATTCTGTTTCTTAATTAGTGTTAATGGAACACACCGATTTCCTCCAGGCACAAGGACTTTCTGCATCTTTCTGATTATTTAACCACATATTCTAATTGATGTCTTTCCCCCCACCCAATTTATTTACTAATGAAAATCGTACAGATGAATCATGCTTGAATCAGGACTTGCCTTTGCTTGTTTACAGCAAGCTTCAAGGAGGCTCCTGGGGAATCTTCTTTCTGGTAGTACTCAGTTTGGGGGTACTTGTAGGACCTGTTCTTTATATGACCTAAGGAACAGGTCAGGCTGCCCACAAACAGGGTTGGGACACGGTCTCTGAATCAACAGCTGGCGTCACTCAGCGATGATGACCTGCTGTGTGCCAACACAATGGGAAGCATGAGGAGAAAGCACGTGTGGTAGCCCAGACAACCGAGCACAGGAGGCAGGACAGCTTCTCCATCCGGCTGAGCCTTTAATGAGGAAAGGTAGCTCCTCCTAAACCACCTCTGACTCTTCCACTATAAAAATTGTTTAATGACAACGAAGACCTACTGTGTAGCACAGGGAACTATATTCAATATCTTGTAATAACCTATAATGGAAGAGAATCTGAAAAAGAATATATATATATATGCACACAAACAGTTGTGTTTAACTGAATCGCTTTGCTGTACACCTGAAACATTGTAAATCAACTATACTTCAATTAAAGTAAAATAAAATAAAATTTGTTTAATGAATTTCACATTCCAAGTAATATGGAGAGGATAAAATGAATTCGTTAATGCATCTCAGAACACCATTGACGATACATAGTGGTCACGGTGAGGGCTTTGGAGCCTGACCACCTGGCCCACATCCTGGGTCACATCCTTTATTACCTTTCACCAAAGGGCATAACTTCTCTGTACCCCAGTTTTCTCATTTGTATTATGGAGGTAATGACAACACCTACCTCATGAAATTATTCTCGAGATCAAGTGAGATGGTAGAATAAAGCACTTCGGAACACATTAAGCACTCAGTAAGTGGTAGCTATTATTATTTTAATGTACCAGAGTACCTGAGACTAAACTCTAGCTAGATTGTTGCCATTGTCATTAGTAGAAACAACCAACCAACAAACAGAAAACTTCAAACTTAACAGCCCTAGGAGACATACAGTCTCTCTCTTTTTTTTTTCTTTTTTAATTGAAGTATAGTTGATTTACAAATTTGTGTTTGTTTCAGGTGCACAGCAAAGTGATTCAGTTATACATATATATATATATATATATATATATATATATATATATATATATATATTCTTCAGACTCTTTTCCCTTATAGGTTATTACAAAATATTGAGTATAGTTCCCTGTGCCATACAATAGGTCCTTGTTGTTTATCTTATATTTGGTAGTGTGTATGTGTTAATCTCAAACTCCTAATTTATCCCTCCCCCTTCCTCTTTGATAACCATAAGTTTGTTTTCTATGTCTGTAGGTTTATTTCTGTTTTGTAAATAAGTTTATTTGTATCTTTTTTTTTAGGACTCCACATATAAGTGATATCATATGATATTTGTCATTGTCTGGCTTACCTCACTTAGTATGATAATCTCTAGCTCTATCCATCTTGCTGCAAATGGCATTATTTCATTCTTCTTTATGGCTGAGTAATATTCCATTATATATATATCATATATATATAAGATATATCATATATAAATTATATATATAAGATATATATCATATCTTTTCTATCCATTCATCTGTCAATGAAAATTTAGTTTGCTTCCATGCCCTGACTATTGTAAATAGTGCTGCAATGAACACTGGGGTACATGTTTCTTTTCGAAATAGCATTTTCTCCAGATATATGCCCAAGAGTGGGATTTCAGGATCATATGGTAATTCTACTTTTAGTTTTTTAAGGAACCTCTGTACCATCTTCCACAGCGACTGCACCAATTTACATTCCCACCAACAGTGTAGGAGCTGCGGTCCCTTAAGAGCCGCCTCCACTCTGAACCATTAGGCATGGATTGGATGCAGCTGTTCTTAAGTTGAAGCAAGCATCACCATCACCTGGAGGATTGTTAAAACAGAGATGTGGGCCTCGCCCTCATGGTTTCTGAGTCAGTTGGTCTAGGGTATAGGCCTGATGACTTGCATTTGTAATGAGTCCCAGGAGAAGCTCGTGCTGTGGGTCTGGGAACACACTGTTGTTTTTTTCTTTTTTTGGCCATGCTGCTGGCACACGGGATCCTAGTTCTCTGACCAGGGATCCAACCTGACCCCCCTGCAGTGGAAGTGTGGAGTCCTAACCACTGGACCGCCGGGGAAGTCCCTGGGAACACACTTTGAACCATCTATTTAATAGTCTAATTCTCAGAGAGCCATCTCATTTCCAAGCTCTGGCCCCATTAGCCAGCCATCAACCATGGTCCCGTCTCACTGCCCCATACAGCCCTCTCAATGTGGGAGCCCCCCTGGAAAGAGGCCACCAGAATGCCTTCTCACATCCTCTCCTTTGATGCTAAAGGGGACCCTGTCACCTTACAATCACCAGATAGCCAAGGAATTAATCTAAAAAGACCAAGCCCTTCTCTGCATCCCTGAGTGGAGAGGTAGAATTTTTCGGAGATACTTTAGCAGCTGTTCTGCCTCTGACCAGCTCTGGTTCAGAAAGAGTTAATTATTTTTTGTTTGTTTCAGTGGACCCCAAATGTGAAGGGGTTCCTCTGGCTCCTACACTCAAATTAAATCTTTCTCTCTAGAGAAACATAAAACTAGAAGGATTCAGAGCTACATTGTTTCATTCACTAAAAACAAACCAAAACCGAAAAAACCCTTCCTTCTGAAATTCATTAGCTTTGTGTTAATATTGTGACCAAAATTAATTTTAGACCAAAGTCAAAGCCATTACTCTTTATTTTCCCTAAAATATATTTTACCTTCAGAAACCTGGCAAGTAGGAAAGTACAATTCACTATTAAAATGAGCTTTGCTAACCTGCAGTATAATCTTTGGAGAAGAGTTGAAGAAAAAAAGAAGTAACAGATTATAGAGAAAAATTTAGAGGAAAAAAATGAGACAGATACACAAGAAAAAATAACACTGCAGACCTAAAGGAACAGTTGGAAAATATTTTCTGTAAAAGGCCAGATAGTAAATATTTTCAGCTTTGTGGGCCATAGAGTTTCTGTTGCAACCACTGGACTCCATCCTTGTTCTGTGAAAGCAGCCACAGACAATATGTGAATGAGTGTGTATGACTGTGCTCCAACAAAACTTCACATATGGATGTGAAATTTGAATTTCATGTAATTTTTACCCATCACCAATATTATTTATCTTTTAATTTTTTTCCAAACTACTTACAAATGTAAAAATCATTTTTAACTCATGGACTGTATAAAAAGAAATGGTAGCTGGATTTGGCCCACAGGTTTTAGTTTGCTCACCCCTGACCTAAAGAAAACAGTTTAATTGAAGCATCATCTCTGCTTTCAAAAATGTTATCAGGGACTTCCCTGGTGGCACAGTGGTTAAGAATCCACCTGCCAATACAGGGGACACGGGTTCAAGCCCTGGTCTGGGAAGATCCCACATGCTGCAGAGCAACTAAGCCCATGCGCCACAACTACTGAGCCTACACTCTAGAGCCCGCGAGCCACAACTACTGAGCCCATGTGCCACAACTACTGAAGCCTGCGTGCCTAGAGCCCATGCTCCGCAACAAGAGAAGCCACCACAATGAGAAGCCCGTGCACTGCAATGAAGAGTAGTCCCCACTCTCCACAACTAGAGAAAGCCCGCAACAGCAATGAAGACCCAACTCAGCCAAACAAATAAATAACATTTTAAAAAATGCTATCAGTTATTTTTTAATTGAAGTATAATTGGTTTAAAATATTGTGTTAGTTTCAGGGGTACAGCAAAGTGATTCAGTTATACATATATAGGTCTATTCTTTTCCAGGTTCTTTTCCCTTATAGATCATTACAAGATACTGAATATAGTTCCTTGTGCTATACAGTAGGTCCTTGTTGTTTACCTATTTTATATATAGTGGTATGTATGTGTAAATCACAAACTCTTAATTTATCCCTCCCCCAACCTTTCCCGTTTGGTAACCAAAAGTTTGTTTTCAAAGTCTGTGGGTCTGTTTCTGTTTTGTGGATAGGTTTGTTTGTGTCATATTTTAGATTCCACATATAAGTGATATCATATGATATTTATCTTTCTCTGTCTGACCTACTTCACTTAGTATGATAATCTCTAGGTCCATCCATGTTGCTGCAAATGGCATTATTTCATTATTTTTTATGGCTGAGAAATATTCCACCGTATATAATATATACCACATCTTTATCCATTCATCTGTCGCTGGACACTTAGGTTGCTTCCATGTCTTGGCTATTGTAAATAGTGCTGCAATAAACACTGGTATGCATGTATCTTTTTGAATTATATATTTTTTAAAAATGCTATCAGTACTTTAGGGACACAGTGAACAGGCTTGTTTTTCTCTTGCCAACATGATAGTGGTCAAGAAGTGGTTAACCCTCTGGGCTGCTGGGGCAAAGAGGTGGCAAGGAGAAGTGAGCATTAGAAATACGAAAGACTCTATATATCTCTGTCCAGTGGGAAATTTCTTGTCAGCCCAGATACCACTCAGATAATGGCAAACAAAATATGTCTAAATGTCTTCTTCTGGCATTTTGTCATTCTATGTTTCAGTGCCAAATGAACACATCCTTAGGCAAGTGATCTCAGTTTCTAGGAATTTTAGCCATAGATGCAAGCAAAAATATTTGTACAAGATATTCCTGGCGACATTGTTTGTCCTAGAGAAAAACTGGACAGAGCCTAAACATCCACATTCAGGCACTACTTAAGAAATTTATGGAAAAATCCATACAGTGGAGTAGTATGCAGCAGTAAAAAACAATGAGGGCAGCTTTTATACACAGATGTTGCTCAGTGGTCCAAGATGTATTGTAAGGAAAAAAAAGTGTGTTGCAGAATAGTGTTTGGTATTATCACTATATTTTTATTTTTGAATATGTATAGTAAAAAATGTCAGAAAGGAAAAAGCCCACACTACAAACAGCAGTTATCTTTGGAGAATGAAGCTAAACGATGAAGACAGTGATGAGCGTCAATAGTTTATCTTAAACATTTCTGTACTCCAAATTTTTTGCAACCAATTTTTTTTGTTACTTTATGAGATGGTTAATTTTATGTGTCAGTTTGACTGGGACACGGGGTATCCAGATATATGCTTAAACATCATTTCCAGATGTGTCTGTGAGATATTTCCAGGTGTGTCTGTGCGGAGGTTAACATTTAACTTGGGGGACTGAGTGAAGTGGATGTGGGTGAGCATCACCCAATCTGTTGAAGGTCCCGTAGAGCAAAATGGCAGGGGAAGGGGGGATTCACTCTCTGTCTGAGATGGGACATCCATCTACTCCTGCTCTCGGGATTCCTGATTCTCAGGCCTTCAGACTTGGTATGGATTCTACACCACCGACTTTCTAGCTCTCAGGCCTCTGAATGAAACCACTGGCTTTCCTGGGTCTCCAGCTTGCAGGCGACAGATCATGAGAATTCTCAGCCTCTATAATTGCATGAGCTAATTCCTTATCCTAAATCTTGTTCTAGATATAGACATACATATACATATAGACACAGATATAGATATAGACACAGAGACAGACACAGATATAGAAATAGATATAGATGATATAGATATAGATACAGATTTATATATATATAGAGAGAGAGGTCTATATCTCTATATATATATATCTCTTATTGGTTCTGTTTCTGAACCCTGACTTTTGTAATAAAAAATTAAGTAAAAAAAAATCCCTCTCTTCACAATAAGGATGGAATCAAGGAAGGGCTGACCCAGAGCCCACATAATTTTGCTCAAAGTTATTGACTGAATAAAGAATCTGAGTAGTTATTTTTTCTTTAATTTTCATCCAGTCAATATCTATCATACAGTTTGTATAACAGGGTTCATGGGAGAATTCTTCAAATATATCTATTCTTTCAGTCCACATTTACTATAAAAACACTCTGTGTTAAGCATTGGATTCTAATTTAATGAGATTCATGTGACTTTGAAGTTATTTATTTATTTATTAAAAAATTTTTTTCTTGGCCATGCCCTGCAGCATGAAGGATCTTAGTTCCCGGACCAGGGAATGAACCCGGGCCACAGAAGTGAAAGTGCTGAGTCCTAACCACTGGATTGCCAGGGAATTCCCTAAAGAGTTGTTTCCAAAGATGTTTGAATGTTTTAGAACTTATGATGTAAGGTGCACATATCAGGATCCAGAGTTTTATTATTTTACAGGAATACTTCATGGAAGTTAGGAAGAAAGACCATAATAACCATAAGAGCTAGATGGTATCATCCTTGTATTAAAATGGAGGTTTAATTGTGTCACTTTCACAAGGTCACAGAATTAATCAGTGCTAGATTTGAATCTAGATGTGTCTGACTTCAAAGACCATGTTCTTTCTGCTAATGGCAGAGACCAAGATGCCTTCTCCCCTTTTCTTGTGGGAATAAAATCCCAGATTTTTACTTAGGCACATTTTATTAATATATAGTCACCAAGAACAAAGATTACCCATCCCAACCTCCCCTGTAATTAGGTATGGCCATGAAACTAAATCCTAGGTGTGAGAGGAAGTAATCTATAGTAATATATAGTAATCTATAGTGGCTTCTACGAAAGCTTCCTAAAAGATAGCTACTATGTATATTGTGCCTCTTCTTCCTCCCTTTCTTCTTCCTGCTGGCTGGAGCACCAGCAACCATCTTGGGCAATGAGGTAAAAGTCATGTGTTCTGTACAGAATGAGCATGAGTCCCTGAGAACTATGGAGCTGCCATACCAGCATCAGGCTACCTGCCTCTAGGCTTCATTTATAGGAAAAAGAAATACATTTCTATTGTTCAAGTCACCATCATTAGGGTTTTATTGCAGCTGAATTTAATCCTATTATATTACTATAACAAAATGCCTTCAAATCTGTCATCACTTGAGGAAGAAGTCCTAAAACTACCTCAGAAAATCTTGGAGGAATCAGATTGCATAAGGCAATACACATAAATACATAGCTCATTCAAAGGGAATGCATAATGGAATTCTTCCTGAAACAATTGGTGTTGATCTCTGGTTTCAGTAAACACTGAGATTCAGTGCTCAGCAAAATCAAATATTGACTTCCCCCTCGCTTTGTGCAGCATTCATCCTCAAAGCAATAAACTAAGATGGAATGTGGGGAAGAGAGGTCAAGAGAAAGTGCTTTACCTGCTTCTCCATAAGTACAGTGCTTGGGCTAGTTCTCAATAAGGCTATTAAAACAGATCAGAATTGAAGCAAAGTAAATAGTTTGGGATTATAAATGTATTGAGGGCATGCACAAAACGTCTTTTTTTTTTTTTTTTTGCGGTACACGGGCCTCTCACCATTGTGGCCTCTCCTGTTGCGGAGCACAGGCTCCGGACGCTCAGGCTCAGCAGCCATGGCTCACGGGCCCAGCCGCTCCGCGGTATGTGGGATCCTCCCAGACTGGGGCACGAACCTGCGTCCCCTGCATCGGCAGGCAGACTCTCAACCACTGCGCCACCAGGGAAGCCCCAAAACATCTTTTATAAACATTATTTTAAATGTACTACATTTCTGTAGTATTTACTTAAAACTGTATTTTCTGAGCTTCCCTGGTGGCTCAGTGGTTAAGAATCTGCCTGCCAATGCAGGGGACACAGGTTCGAGCCCTGGTCTGGGAGGATCCCACATGCTGCGGAGCAGCTAAGCCGGTGCGCCACAACTACTGAGCCTGTGCTCTAGAGCCCGCGTGCCACAACTACTGAAGCTGTCGCGCCTAGAGCCCGTGCTCTGCAACAAGGAGCCACTGCAACGTGAAGCCTGCGCACCGCAACGAAGAGTAGCCCCCAATCACCGCAACTAGAGAAAGCCCTCATGTAGCAACGAAGACCCAACACAGCCAAAAATAAATAAATAAATTTATAAAAACAAAACCCTGTAGTTTCTCTCCTTGAGAAAGTCAAGGGACTTTAATAAAAATATTCTTTTGTCCATTTTAGGTAAACATAAACTTATATCTGAGAATTTTTAAAGTAAGGCTAATTTTTAAAGTAAGGTAAATGCTGAGGTTTACAGCCTTTTTCTACCTCATTCAAAATCCTAAAAAAGTACCCTACCTAGCATTTAGAAAACAGAGATATAATACTATAACATAAATGGACAGTTCCCACTAAAATATTTTAAAGGAAGATACAGAATTTCATTATTATTGCTTTTGTGCTGACTTTTTATTTTTTTTATTTATTTATTTATTTTTTTTTTTAATTTTTTTTTTTTTTGCGGTATGCGGGCCTCTCACTGCTGTGGCCTCCCCCGTCGCGGAGCACAGGCCCCGGACGCGCAGGCTCCGGACGCGCAGGATCAGCGGCCATGGCTCACGGGCCCAGCCGCTCCGCGGCATATGGGATCCTCCCAGACCGGGGCACGAACCCGTATCCCCTGCATCAGCAGGCGGACTCTCAACCACTTGCGCCACCAGGGAGGCCCTGTGCTGACTTTTTAAAACTGTATTTTCATTATCATGTTTTTGTGCTACAGGAAATAGCACCCTGAAATATGAAATTTAACTTTGAAATTTCCTTTTTAAAATATTAAATTAAAAGATTTATAAAAAGCCAATAACTATCTACTTTAAGCTCTACATTTATTTCTGAAGCATGGTTCTTCCAGCAATTTCTAATTAGTGAGAACCCCCAAATGGGTCATTTTGACTTGATTTAATCTAATTTTTTTCTTTATGATAGTTGTTAATTTTCAATGTAACTATGAAAAAGAAGAGGGATTTTTTTCAATGACAGCTAACAAATAGAAACCAACTATGGGCCTATGTATTTCAGAAGGTCCCTAAACTATGTACCCTAAGACTAGATCTAATTACTAGGTCACATTATAGCTGTTCAATCAATTTTTGTCATAATTGCTCTTGAAAATTTATGCTACTTTTTGGACAACCACTCTTTTTATTTATTTTTTAATACCAATGCTTTTGCCCCAAAACACATTAAATAAATATACTATAAGAAGTGATAGTTTGACACTACGGTTTCTGGCAAGACACACTTTCCAATTTACCCAACACAATAGTTTCAAGTCAGAAAATACTAAGTGGAATAAATTTGAATTGCAAGCCATGTTTGGAACGAACTCTGAAGATTTTCCCTGCATATATACACCAAGAGTAAGGGATAAAAAGGCGGCATCTTCTATAGCTCTCCAGTGTACTTTGCACATGTACTATTTCCATGATTACTCTCATGTTCAGTGTTGTTTTGTCCTAAAGGTGTTTATCTGAGCTCTACTGTAAATTTTTGGTACAATCTGAATACAAGATAACCAACCCATCAGCTCCCAGATTGTTCAGAAATTACTGAAGAATGTGGTGCAGAAAGAAAAATCCACCATTCCCTTGTGTATTTCCTTCTCAATTAAGTTTTTTCTTTTAACATCTTAATTGGAGTATAATTGCTTTACAATGGTGTGTTAGTTTCTGCTTTATAACAAAGTGAATCAGCTATACATATACATATACCTCCATATCTCCTCCCTCTTGCATCTCCCTCCCACCCTCCCTATCCCACCCCTCTAGGTGGACACAAAGCACCGAGCTGATCTCCCTGTGCTATGTGGCTGCTTCTCACTAGCTATTTTACATTTGGTATACATGTCCATGCCACTCTCTCACTTCGCCCCATCTTACCCTTCTCCCTCCCCATGTCCTCAAATCTATTCTCTACATCTGCATCTTTATTCCTGTCCTGCCCCTAGGTTCTTCAGAACCTTTTTTTTTTTTTTTTTTAAGATTCCATATATATGTGTTAGCATACGGTATTTGTCTTTCTCTTTCTGACTTACTTCACTCTGTATGACAGACTCTAGGTCCATCTGCCTCACTACAAATAACTCAATTTCGTTTCTTTTTATGGCTGAGTAATATTCCATTGTATATATGTGCCACATCTTCTTTATCCATTCATCTGTCGATGGACATGTAGGTTGTTTCCATGTCCTGGCTATTGTAAATAGAGCTGCAATGAACATTGTGGTACATGACTCTTTGAATTATGGTTTTCTCAGGGTACATGCCCAGGAGTGAGATTGCTGGGTCATATGGTAGTTCTATTTGTAGTTTTTTAAGGAACCTCCATACTGTTCTCCATAGTGTCTGTATCAATTTACATGCCCACTGACAGTGCAAGAGGGTTCCCTTTTCTCCACACCCTCTCCAGCATTTGTTGTTTGTAGATTTTCTGATGATGCCCATTCTAACTGGTGTGAGGTGATACCTCATTGTAATTTTGATTTGCATTTCTCTAATGATTAGTGATGTTGAGCACCCTTTCATGTGTTTGTTGGCAATCTGTATGTCTTCTTGGGAGAAATGTCTATTTAGGTCTTCTGCCCATTTTTCAGTTAAGTTTTACCTTCCTCTTTTGGCAAGTACAATGAAGCTTCTTTGCATTATATCTTGTGTACAACTATATTTACTCTCCATTTAAAAATTACTTATGTAAACTTGTTTCCATTGTTCAATTGATATATTTTCTATCTTTGAAAATCATGAGGGTATTTTAGATTGAGATGGAATGCATCATAATTTTCCCATTAAAAGTAATGGAAAAAAATTTTCCCATTTAATGACTTTTTACTTAGCATCAGAATTTTCAGGAATGAATTAGAGTCATTAAAAAAGAGATAAGTGTATAGATTCTTCCCCAGGCAGAAATAGACCAGCAAATACTCTTTCTCACTCACTTACTCTCATTCTTACTTTCTCCCCATGTGTAAGACAGACTCTTAATATGGATCCCAAGCTTTTCTGCCCCTTTGGTGTAAACTGCCCTGCATAATTCCCAGGACTATAAACATGATGGATTTTATTCCCATGATTAGGTTATATTACTTGGTACATTTGACCTTAATTAAAGACATAATCCCAATCACACTAATCTAATCACATGAAGCTTTAAAAAGCAGAGAGTTTCCTCTGGCTGGTCATAGAAAGGGAAGTCAGGGAAATGCAAAGAATGAAAAGGATTAAATTTCAGGAAGATTCTTGGTTGTCAAAGGAGGGGGCTACATAGCAAGAACCTGAGATGAGCCTCTAGAAGCTGAGAATGGTCCCAGATCAACAACTAGAAAGACAGTGGGAACCTCAGTACTACAACCACAAGGACATGAATTCTGCCAATGACCCAAGGGAGCTTGGAAGGGAAGCTTTACCTGGTCGAACCATCAGATTAGAATGCAGCTCCTGACCTACAGAACTCTGAGCAAATAAAAGCGTGTTATTTCAAGCTGCTAAGTTTATGGTAATTTGTCAAACAACAATAGAAAATGAATATACCCCAAATTAGTCAGGATAAACTGAGTAATATTACAATTTTTAAATTATTCTTAAAAAACACAGAATTTCAGAATCATAAAACAACCAAGGTTTACCTCTCACTCACACAAATGTCTAATGTGTTTTATTAGAAGGGCTTCTCTCAGAATATTCACTCAGGGATCCAGTATGTTGGAGGCTCCTTTTTAGGATGTGCTTCTATAATTGCTGGGAGAAGAGCAGGCAAAGGGTTTTCACCACAGCCTGGCAATCACACATGTCCCTTCTGCCCACAACCTATTCACCAGAACTAGTCATATGGCTTTGACCAAGGTCAAGGAGGCTGAGAAGTTCAATCCCCCTTCACTGGTGAATGATCATCATCTCAACTACAACCATCAGAGTACTGTCCTCCTTCATCCTCTTATGCCCAGACCTCAGCAGATTCTACCAACACCATGCATGTGGGGCTACGTTGAAGAGCATATCCATTCCGAGGTCTCAGACTGGCCATTGATGGGATGAATCAATGCCACAGGCGTATTCTGTTATGCTTTCACACTCTTCTATACATTTTTAAATTAGTTGCCAACATTTAAAAAATCAGAACTTTTCCCATAAATATCTGAATCTAGGGCTCCTCTCAAGACCTTCAGAAGATCTTGCAGTGATCTATTTCAAAAAACAAGGTAGAGCTATCTGGCCTGACCTACAATGTTCTCTAAAGAGCATTGTTACATGAGAAAAATTCTTGTCAAACTTTTTTATTGCATGTTTCTACATACAAATCCAATAGAAAAAGATCTAGAAGAATACACACACCAAACTATATATCATCTAGTTACCTATTGGCAATAGAGTGAGATAAGGGGATTCCAGCAGCCCAGAATGTAAACAAATTGTTTTATCTGGCCAAGAAAATTCACCAAGTTCGAGTGAATAAAGATAAGAATGTTTATGCCTTAAATTGAGAGAAAGGTCCTACTACCATTTATTTTAAAGAAGTTGTATTGTCTTAAACACAGCAGAAAAAAATTTCAATGCACTGGTGCCCTCACACAATCATTTTTATGAATTCTACAGTTCACTTTTCTAAGACAAGGACAAACAACAAGAAAACAACTTAGGCTGGAATTTTTTTTTAAGTCAGGGTATTTTACAAGCCAATACAAAACACCTTCCCTGGTATTTCCTGTTGAGCACTACATACAGTTGGTGGTAGTCATAAGCCTGGTCCTGAGACACTGAGAGAGCACAAATTATCAAAGAGAGATTTCATTCTGTAGTACGGTGATGTTGCTCCATAGTAGATAGCTACGGTTATGTTCACTCAGCAGCCCTTCCATCTTCTGAAATGACTCCCCATTCATCGAGGACTTTATCACTTTTGACCACTTATAAATTATTCACCCTCCTCCAACACTCCAACTTCCTTCTGGAAGTTTACCCCTCACCCTTTGTATTCAGAATCCCTGATTGGTAAATCCAGGTGTCTACCCTCTTGTATGGTCAGGCCACTCAAGATGGCTGTTCTTTTTTTTTTCACTGTGCCTCGTGGCATGCAGGATCTTAGTTCCCCAACCGGGAACTGAACCCACGCCCCCTTGCAGTGGAAGAACAGAGTCCTAACCACTGGACCGGCACAGAAGTCCCAAGATAGCTGTTCTCTTGCTCTCCATACATTCCCTGCCCAGCCAGGGCCTGCTTCACCTACACCCTACACAAGTGACTGACTTTCCTATGTACTTGCCCCAGGCCCCAGCTAGTGATGGTTCTTATCAAAGCAGCTGCATCTCACGGGGAGATGAGCTCAGTGCTTTGTGACCACCTAGAGGGGTAGGATAGGGAGGGTGGGAGGGAGACACAAGAGGGAGGGGATATGGGGATATATGTGTACATATAGCTGATTCACTTTGTTATACAGCAGAAAATAACACACCATTATAAAGCAATTATACTGCAATAAAGATGTTTAAAAAGGGGGGGGGATGGGAGAGGCCTGCTCCTCTACTGGTTTCCCTGGTAACTAATGAGCCCACCTGACATCAATTCCCCTATAGCTGGTAATCTCCCTATCCCATCCCCCACACACACCCCGAGCAAAGACTACCACCATGTCCTGCCTGCTGTCTGCTGCACATGGTGGGGTGTTGCACCAGGACCTTGCTTCAGATGTGTAAGCTCTCCTATCCGTTAAATCTTTGATGTCTCTGTTACTGACTCTGGTCTCTTTCTTCAGTCTTGAAGCTGGGCAAGTGCAGGCCTTGTAGATCTGCGGGGAGCAGCCCAACACCTCTTATAGTAGGCAGAATAATGGTGGCCCTCAAAAGTATCCATACCCTAATCCTCCCAATCCATGAGTATATTACAGTATATGGCAAAGGAGATTTAAAGTTTCAGGTGGAATTAAGGTTGCTAATCAGCCAACCTTAAAATAGGGAGATTATCCTGGATAATACAGGTGGGGGTTGGTGTAATCATAAGGGTGCTTAAGAATGGAAGAGCAAGGCAGAAGAGGAGAGTCGGGGAGATGGGAGAAACAGAAAAACATTCAGGGAGAGATGCAGCTTTGCTTGGCTTTGAAGATGGAGGGAGGGGGCCATGAGCCAAGGAAAGCAGGTGGTGTCTAGAAACTGAGAAAGGTGAGAAAATACACCCTCCCCCAGAGCTTCCAGAAAGGAACACAGCCCTATTCACATCTTTATTTCAGCTTTATGAGACCTATGTCAGACTTCTGATCTCCAGAACTATAAGATATTAGGTTTGTGTGGTATTAAGCCACTAAGTTTGTGGTCACTTGTGACAGCAGCAGTAGGACACTAATACAAGCCTTGCTGCTGGAGAAGCCAATCTTTCTAGAAGATCCTTCTTCTTGTCACTGTCAAATGGAACCTCAGAAGCATCTCTGCTTTCTCCCAGTTTGAGAACATTTTCTTTCTTTGTCTGACTCTCAAGTGTCTTTTTAATAAACATACCCTTTAGTTTATGTTTGTTGAAGTTGTGCTCCTATTACTGGCAGTTAAGTGTCCTGATTATATTTGCTAATTTGGGTAGAGGACCATTTTTCAGTAGATTTTTCTTTTCCAAGGATTATTTTAAAAAATAAAGTATTCGTTAACCCTTAGTTAACCAGTTAATGACAGTAGTTAGAATCCCCTGTAGGTAGCCAAGGTTTGCATGGGTGAAACTGGTCTTTGTAGGATGTCTCTCTTATCCCATATTTCTCTGAAAAAGAAAAAGAATAAGGACAGGACAGAGTGGTAGATAAGAGTCTGGACTTTGAGGCATGCAGATCAGAGTTCAAATTCTACCTTCTCTGCTTACACACTGTGTAACCTTGGCCATGTGATGTGTTGGGAGGGGACCTCCATCCACTCAGCCTCTGGTTTTTCACTTGGTGTTTTGATCTCCATGTTTCTGACCCCTGTCTCCCGAATTGCAATTTTTCCCAGGGAAACTTATCTATTTCTCCCTTAAGACTGTAAAAGTTTGAATATTTTCTAGTCTCAATTTCCTCCTCTGAGAAATATGGATGATGCCACACAGATTTTGAAGATGAAAGGGAATAATACACATAAAAGAATTGTACTGATCCTGGCACATAGCGAGGACTCAGTAAATGCTGGTTGGCAACATTACACCAAGGACAGATGAGCCTCTTTCAGCTTCAGTTTCCTCATTTTAAAAATGAGATTGGGGGTGGGTGGGGATTCAAGATGGCAGAGGAGTAGGAGGACGTGGAGTTCATCTCTCTCCACGGATGCATCAGGAATACATCTATAGATGCAATAATTCTCACAGAACACCGGCTGAACACTAGCAGAAGACCGTGGACACTGGAAAGGACTATAAAGATCCCTGCATAAGGGCTTCCCTGGTGGCACAGTGGTTGAGAGTCTGCCTGCCAATGCAGGGGACATGGGTTTGTGCCCTGGTCCAGGAAGATCCCACATGCCGCGGAGCGGCTAGGTCCGTGAGCCGTGGCCGCTGAGCCTGCGCGTCCGGAGCCTGTGCTCCACAACGGGAGAGGCCACAACAGTGAGAGGCCCGCGTAACGCAAAAAACAAAAACAAAAACAAAAAAAACAACAAGATCCCTGCATAACTGGGTAGGATGGAAAAAGAAGGGAGAAGGAGGAGGAGCAAAAGCAGGATGGGACCTACACCCCAGGGTGGGGGAGCTGAAGCAGAGGAGAGATTCTTGAATTTGGGGAAACCCCCTCTCCAACGGGGAAATCGAGTGGGACAGGAGGGAAACATTTGAGGCTGTCGCAAGAGGGTGAAGCGGCCAATCTGTGGCAGATGGTACAGAGTGAGAAATACACAGATGGTCCGTACCACAGCCCTATGTGCCCCGGACTGGGACGTATGCTCACAGGTGTGCAAGGGGACTAGGAGCTGGAGCATGGGGACTGGAGAACAGGCTTGGAGCAAGAACTGCCGTTGGCTGTGGGGAGACAGACTGAGGGGATGGGAGGGAGGAAATCCACAGCAGGGAATGCCTGCAGAGGAAGGCCAGGCTGCCATGGAAGCAGGCGCTACTGCTGAGTCACATGCAGGGGGAGGAGCCACTACTGTAACCTCTCTCTCTGCACACGACCGTGCTTGCTGATGATAATAAGAGAAGCCCCCTCAGGGCTGGCCCTCACACGCCTTACGCTGGGCACCAGAAAAGGCCCTCACTAGGGCCATATCTCCTGCACCCATGGCCACAGGTTTCCCTGCACATTTGGGCCACTGGGGCTCCCATGATCCAAGCAGTCATACCAACTCTGTGCCCTGTCCTCACTGGGGCAGACCCAAGAGCTCCAAGGTGGCCTCAGGACCAGACTCCTGTGGGTGGACCACACACAGAGGTGGGGATAAAACCAAAGCTGATGGTGGTGGTGTGATGAATTGGGAGATTGGGATTGACATATATACACTAATATGTATAAAATGGATAAATAATAAGAACCTGCTGTATAAAAAAATAAATTAAATAAAATTCAAAAAAACAAAAACAAAAACAAAAAAACCAAAGCTGAACCCCAGGGATGGGGTGACTAAGGAAGAAGATTGAAAATCTTCCCAACAGCTGTACAAACTGCAGATTAAATCCCCACGATCATCTAGGTAGACCGCATCTATGGAATATCTGAGTAGACAATGAGTGTTCCCACAAATTAAAATGGTCTAACTCTGGCAGCTGTGGACTTTGGGGGCAGCACATGCAGGAACTGGGCCACATCAGAGTCTGAGAGGTCCCCACAGGGCTCACAGCAGGTCCAGAGAGCAGCCCAGAGGCAGGACAGCCTCGTGGGGAGGCAGAGGTGGGCTGAGGCTCACGGCATGTGCAAGGACACTTACAGCAGAGACCCCAGGGAAACATAATTATTATTACTAATTCTATTATGTTTTGATTCATTCTGTTGTTGGTTCTGGCTTTTTTAGGAGGGGTTTTCTTTTTTTTTTTTTGGTTTGTTTGTTGTTGTTTTAGTTTTTTTTTATTTAGTCTTTTGGGATCTCCATCTTTTATAGCATATTTTTAATTTTTATTTTAAAGTTTTATTTCTATTTTTACTTTGTTTTTCTGTTATTCTGTGTTCTTTTCCCTTTTTTCTTCTTCTTTTTCTTAACATTTTTTTAATATTTCCATTTCTACTTTGCTTTTCTGTTGTCCTGTGTTTTTTCCAATTTTATTTTATTTTATTATTATGTTTTTAATCATTTTTATCAGTTAATTCTGTTTCCTTGCTTTATTCTTCGGTTGGCACACTGCTTTGGTTTTGTTTATGGGTTATGTGTTTTTGTTAGTTTTAATCCTAATTGGTTGATTTTGTTTTTGAGTTCTTCTATTTGTCTGGTTGTTCTCTTGCTTTTTCATTTATTTGGTTCTATTTTTGTTTCTTTTATATGTGTGTGTGTTTCCTTGTTTCTCTTTTTGTTTGTTTGATTTTACTTTTTACCATTTGTCTGGGGTTTTGTTAGTCTTTTTTTTTTTTAATCCCCTTTATTGCCAGGACAAGCCACTTGCAGGGTCTTGGTTCCTCGACCAGGAGTCAGGCCTGAGGCTCCAGAGTGGGAGAACCAAGTCCAGGACGCTGGACCATTAGAGAATTCCTGGCCCCAAGGAAGATTAATTGCTGAGAGCTCTCACAGAGGCCTCTATCTGAATCCAAGACCCAGCTCCACCCAACTACCAGCAGCTCCCAGCACTGGACACCTCACACCAACCAACAGACAAGACAGGAACACAAATCCACCCATCAGCACACAGACTACCTAAAGATACAAAGCTCACAGACACCCCAAAACACACCACCTGACGTGGCCCTGCTCATCAGAGGGAAAAGACTCAGCTCCACCCACCAGAACGCAGGCACAATCCCTCCCATCAGGAAGCCTATGCAAGCCACTGGACCAACCTCACCACGAGGGGCAGAGAACAGAAACAAGAGAAACTATGACTCAGCAGCCTGGGGAAAGGAGACCTCAAATACTGTAAATTAGACAAAATGAGAAGACAGAGAAATATCTTGCAGGTGAAGGAGCAAGATAAAAACCCACAAGACCAAATAAATGAAGAGGAAATAGGCAAACTACCTGAAAAAGAATTCAGAGCAATGATAGTAAAGATGATCTGGTATCTCAGAAATAGAATACAGAAAATACAAGAAACATTTCACAAGGAACTAGGAGAACTAAAGAGCAAACAAACAGTAATGAACAACACAATAACTGAAACTGAAAATACTCTAGAAGGAATCAATAGCAGAATAACTGAGGCAGAAGAATGGATAAGTGAGCTGGAAGATAGAATGATGGAAATAATTGCTGCAGAGCAAAAAAAAGAATGAAGAGAAAGGAGGACAGACCTAGAGACGTCTGGGACAACATTTAGTGCACCAGCATTTTAATTATATGCATCCCAAAAGAAGAGGAAAGAAAGAAAGGGTCTGAGAAAATATTTGAGGAGATTATAGTCGAAAACTTCCCCAACATGCGAAAGGAAATAGTCAATCAAGTCCAGGAAGTGCAGAGAGTTCCATACAGGATAAACCCAAGGAGAAACATGCCAAAACACATATTAATCAAACTAACAAAAATTAAACACAAAGAAAAAGTATTAAAAGCAGCAAGGGAAAAGCAACAAATAACATACAAGGGAATCTGCATAAGGTTAACAGCTGATCTTTTGGCAGAAACTCTACAGACCAGAATGGGAGTGGCAAGATATACTTAAAGTGATGAAAAGGGAATACCTACAAGCAAGATTACTCTACCCAGCAAGGATCTCATTCAGATTTCACGGAGAGATCAAAAGCTTTACAGACAAACTAAAGAGAATTCAGCACCACCAAACCAGCTCTACAACAAATGCTAAAGGAACTTCTCTAGGCAGGAAACACAAGAGAAGGAAAAGACCTTCAGAAACAAACCCATAACAATTGGTAATAGGAACATACATATAGATAATTACCTTAAACATGAATGGATTACATGCTCCAAACAAAAGACACAGACTTGCTGAATGGATACAAAAACAAGACCCATCTACATGCTGTCTACAAGACACCCACTTCAGACCTAGGGACACATACAGACTGAAAGTGAGGGGATGGAAAAAGACATTGCATGCAAATGAAAATCAAAAGAAAGCTGGAGGGGGCTTCGCTGGTGGTGCAATGGTTGAGAGTCCGCCTGTCGATGCAGGGGACACGGGTTCGTGCCCCGGTCCGGGAAGATCCCACATGCTGCGGAGCGGCTGGGCCCATGAGCCATGGCCGCTGAGCCTGCGTGTCCAGAGCCTGTGCTCCACAATGGGAGAGGCCACAACAGTGAGAGGCCCGCGTACTGCAAAAAAAAAAAAAAAGAAAGCTGGAGTAGCTATACTCATACCAGATAAAATAGACTTTAAAATAAAGAATGTTACAAGAGACAAGGAAGGACACTACATAATGATCAAGGGATCAATCCAAGAAGAAGATATAACAATTATAAATACATGTTCACCCAACACAGGAGCACCCCAATACATAAGGCAACTGCTAACGGCTATAAAAGAGGAAATCGACAGTAACACAATAATAGTGGGGAAAATTAACAAATCATTTACACCAATGGACAGATCATCCAAAATGAAAATAAAGAAACAGAAGCTTTAAATGACACAGTCGACCAGATAGATTTAATTGATATTTACAGGACATTCCATCCAAAAACAGCAGATTACACTTCCTTCTCAAGTGCGCACGGAACATCCTCCAGGGTAGATCACATCTTGGGTCAGAAATCAAGCCTCAGTAAATTTAAGAAAATTGAAATCATGTCAAGCTTCTGATCACACGCTATGAGATTAGAAACAAATTAAGGGAAAAAAACGTAAAAAACACAAACATATGGAGGCTAAAGAATACGTTACTAAATAACCAAGAGATCACTGAAGAAATCAAAGAGGAAATCAGAAAATACCTAGAGACAAAGGACAATGAAAACACGACGATCCAAAACCTATGGGATGCAGCAAAAGCAGTTCTAAGAGGGAAGTATATAACAATATAATCCTACCTCAAGAAACCCAATCCAAAGATGGGTGGAAGACCTAAATAGACATTTCTCCAAAGAAGACATACAGATTGCCAACAAACACATGAAAAGATGCTCAACATCACTAATCATTAGAGAAATGCAAATCAAAACCACAATGAGGTATTACCTCACACTGGTCAGAATGGTCATCATCAATGAATCTACAAACAGTAAATGCTGGAGATGGTGTGGAGAAAAGGGAACCATTCTGTCCTGTTGGTGGGAATGTAAATTGATAACAGCCACTATGGAGAACAGTATGGAGGTTCCTTAAAAAACTAAAAATAGAACTACTGTATGACCCAGCAATCCCACTACTGGCATATATCCTGAGAAAACCATAATTCAAAAAGATACATGTACCGGGCTTCCGTGGTGGTGCAGTGGTTGAGAATCCACCTGCCCATGCAAGGGATGAGGGTTCAATCCCTGGTCTGGGAAGATCCCACATGCTGTGGAGCAACTAAACCCATGCGCCACAACTACTGAGCCTGCACTCTAGAGTGCACAAGTGACAACTATTGAAGCCCACGAGTCACAACTACTGAAGCCTGCACGTGTAGAGCTCGTGCTCTGCAACAAGAAAAGCCATCACGATGAGAAGTCTGCACACCGCAACAAAACGTAGCCCCTGCTCACCGCAACTAGCAAAAGCCCGCGTGCAGCAACAAAGACCAAACGCAGCCAAAAATAAATGAATTAAATTTTAAAAATGCACATACCACAATGTTCATTGCAAAACTATTTATAATAGCCAGGACATGGAAGCAACCTAAATGTCCATCAACAGATAAATGGATAAAGAAGATGTGGCACATATATACAATGGAATATTACTCAGCCGTAAAAAGGAACGAAAGTAAGTTATTTGTTATAAGGTGGATGGACCTAGAGTCTGTCATACAGAGTGAAGTAAGTCAGAAAGAGAAAAACAAATACCATGTGCTAATGCACATATATGGAATCTAAAAAAAAATGATACTGATGAACCTAGTGGTAGGGCAGGAATAAAGATGCAGATATAGAACAGACTTGAGGACTCGGGTTGGGGGTGAGGGAAGGGGAAGCTGGGATGAAGTGAGAAAATAGCATTGATATATATACACCAGCAAATTTAAAATGGATGGCTAGTGGGAAGCTGCTGCATAGCACAGGGAGATCAGCTCAGGGCTTTGTGACCACCTAGAGGGGTGGGATAGGGAGGGTGGGAGGGAGGTTCAGGAGAGAGGAGATATGGGGATATATGCATACATATAGCTGATTCACTTTGTTGTACAGCAGAAACCAACACAACATTGTAAAGCAATTATAATCCAATAAAGATATATAAATAAATAATTAATTAATTAAAATGAGATTGGCATCTTTCACACATATACTCTTAGAATTTTAAAAGATAAAGTACTTACAGTGCTTGTGCAGCACAACAATTGGTTTCCTTTAGCCTTCCTATTCTTCGTGAAATATATTCAAGGCAGCATCAGTATGAACTCTTCTCTTCTCCCCTTTAACCTAATAGCATCATAATTCTATTTTTGAGAGGACAGAACCAGAGTTAAGGTTGTGCTCATTTCCTTTCCCCACCACCCGCAGCATGGGGGATCTTAGTTCTCAGACCAGGGATGGAACCGCACCCCCTGCAGTGGGAGAAGGGAGTCTTAACCACTGGACTGCCAGGGAAGTCCCCAGGGCTTGCTAATTTCTAAAGCTATTTGCCAAGTACATTGAACCAGAGCTAATGAGGACTTTCTGATTTTTTCCAGAAAAGCAACTCCTCAGACCCATTCTATTCCTGTGGTCCTCAAAAAGTAGATCACATATCTGTATGTCTGGATTAATTGCTCGTTGGAGTTGGGGAGGGGGAGTGCGTTAAGTACCCTGTTTGCCAATTACTTTTTTGCTGAAATTCATATAAGTATTGACTAGGAATCTAAAGGCAGGATGATTTTAAAGAAAAAACAAAAGATTCCCCATTGAGATATATATTTTTTAAAAAAACAGTTGTTCTGTGTTACTACCATTTTTGTTGGCACATAAGCCATGCAGGTATATAAAATACATCCCAATTCTGCATTACATGCATAACATGTGTTGAAAGTGATTTTAAAGTAGTTTTGTTGGGAGTAACACACTAGTTTTTGGTTGATTTAAGTACATTTTACTGTGTGTTGAAATCTAATAGAAAATTATTAGCTCTGGATGTGCAATAATATTGTACTAACCTAGAAAAAAAAGATATAAAATCAGCTAAAAGAAATATTTTGGCGTCAGTGATTAAAGTTCCATAGCAAAGTCAGAGTAATCATAAAATTTAAATCTAATATATTAAGGAATTAACCTTACTTTCCCCTGATGTGCTGTGTGGTCTGTGGTTTATTATTTTTGTTAAGAAATCTACCTTTAAAAATATCTGTGCTGTGATGGTTTGTATTGCAGAGCTCGGCCACCAGGGGCAGCATCAGCTATGATTTTTCTTTGATTGCTGGGTAATTTGGAGGTATATTTTGTGGATGTGAGAAAACCACAGTAGCTAACTTCGTGACTTTGGGAAATCACTTCTCTTTGGGCCTCAGTTTCCTCAGGAAGAATTTGGACTAGATGAGCTCTGAGGCCCTGACAGTTAAAATTCCATGGCTCAACGATTATTATTTTGTTGCTGTTAAGACAGAATATCAGAGAGAACTGAGTTCTAATTCCAGGTATGACATTGGTTTCACGCTATAACTTAGAACAAGTCAACTACTCTCACTGGTTCTTAGCCTTCTTAATTGTGAAATGAGATGAAGTTAGTATTTCCCAAATGCTAGTTCCTCCTGGTACATGATGAGGATGATGATGGTGATGATTATGGTTGTGGTGAAGATGATGGTGGTGGTGGTGGTGATGAGAAGGAGGAGAATTAGAGAAAGAAGATGATAAAGAAGTTAGGACAAGACAAATAATTATTGAGCCTTATTAAGTGCCACGCAGTATCCTAAGTGCTTTTTCTGAATGATTTCATACAGTCCCCTTAGAAAACGTATGATAAAGGTACCACGTTCTTATTCTCATTTTCAGCCAAAGAAACATAGGCTCTGAGAGGCTAAGAGTCTGGCCTGAGATCTCACTACTGGTAGAGTGAATCTGCAATTCACCCTAGTTCTGATGGGACCCCCCCAGCCCAAGCTTCTAAACCACAATGTTGTCTTGCTTCTTATAGTACCGCCTCCTACACTTGAGGGTTCCAAAGTCTGATAAATGTATCTTCTTCTTAGATTTTTACCTCCAAAGAATAATAAAGCAATTTTTGCCCAAAGGGGGACATATACCACTGGTAGTACGCTTGTGGATTTTAGGTGATACACAGAATCAAGCCACATGGGGGGACAGTACTCTTTTTTAAAATATGCAACTTAAAAAAATTGTGGGGTCACAGGAAGTTGCTGCAAAAGCCATACATGGGATCCCACAAACTCTTCACCTGGCTGCCTCAAATGGTGGCATCTTTTTTAAAAAATAATTTATTTATTTATTTATGGGTGTGTTGTGTCTTCGTTGTTGCACGCGGGCTTTCTCTAGTTGCGGCAAGCAAGGGCTGCTCTTCATTGCAGTGTGCGGGCTTCTCACTGCGGTGGCTTCTTTTGTTGTGGAGCACAGGCTCTAGGCGCATGGGCTTCAGTACTTGTGGCACACGGGCTCAGTAGTTGTGGCTTGCAGGCTCTAGAGCTCAGGCTCAGTAGTTGTGGCACACGGGCTTAGTTGCTGCGTGGCATGTGGTATCTTCCCGGACCAGGGCTTGAACCCGTGTCCCCTGCATTGGCAGGTGGATTCTTAACCACTGTGCCACCAGGGAAGCCCTCAAATGGTGACATCTTAAGTGCTATATCAAAGCCAGGAAATTGACATTGGTACAATATTGTTAACCAGACTACAGACCCTATTCAGATTTCACCAGTTTTTTGACACGTGTATATATGTGTCCGTGCACAGCTCTGTGCAATTTTATCCCATGCATAGCTTTGTGTAACCACCACCACAATCTTGATTCAGAACGGCTTACCACAAAGGCGCCCCTCATCTGTATTCCCTCCTCAGTTCACTTCATGAGACCATCTGCATCTGCAGTCACCGTATCTTTAACACCTAATGCTTTCCACCCTCCCTCTTTATCAGAGACACCCCAAATCCCAGCCTCAGCATCCCCAGCAGACCACAGAAACTGTTTAACAAGAATTGATAGTATTTTGGTTTCCCCTCTAATTTTACTGTCTATTTCTGGTAGGAAATACTGGTTTACCAGAATCAGGAGGAGTGAGATGAAATTTTTGTCTTTTGAACGAAGATGTTTAAGTAACCAAAGTGAGTTATAGTAAAGAAAACTAGGAAGTAAGTAATCATGCAGGTGGTATGCAGACAGGGCAAAGAAAGTGACAGAAGACAAGTTTGCACATGCCTGAAATTTGCGGAACACTGGGTTAAGAAAGAACTCTGAACCTAATGTGGATTCGGAGACATTTTATGACATCAACCAGGAAGAAGAAAGTGCAGGCATTGTCCCTGGAAATGCATAGCATCCCCATTAAAAGTGGAACTTAAAGGAGTGGTTTTTTTTTTCTTCCTGCCTTTCAAGGCCGTTTTGTTAAAGGAGATTTCAATTTGGCGGGTCACTCACAACAGTGACTCACCAGCTGGCCTTGGTATTCTTCGTGTTATTAAATATTGCTGCTGCGGGGACGGTGCGGGGGTGGTGGTGGCACACCAGGGCTAGGACAAGGCAGCAGCCGTCTTCAGAAGGTCTGGCAGGCCTCCACCAAAGGCTCTTGATCTGAGAGCAGGTGATGTCACCAAAGGGCAGGTCTGCAGTTTTCTCAAACAAGCTGGGAGGGAAATGGGGAGAAAACTCATCGCATCTGTCCCCAGAAGAACCAAATGTGCATTGAAGCTGGCACTGCAGAGGTGATGCTGACAGGCAATAAACATGAGGGGCTAATAGAGATGGCTCAACTAAGTGTTTAACTCATTATTTCAGCTTTCGTGTCTCTTATTGTTAGAGTAATTCAAGGAATATATTACGGCACTTTCAGATAAATGGTTGAAACCCACAGTGAGTCAGAAAAATCAATTACTTTGTAAACCCTTACGGCTGGAAACAATGTCCAGTCTGTCCTTTTCTGGGCAGAGGATTTTTCAAGGTGATTTGGCTGATGGTCCTTGAAGTTTCACTTTGTCTAGGAAATGGTAGAGTTGGTTTGTTGGCTGAAATCATTCATTCATCTCCTAATTTATTCCATAAACTTTTGTTGAACCGCAACAATGTACCAGACACAGTCTTAGGCACTAGAGATATAGGGATTGAATAAATGCAATTTCTTACCCTCTTGGAGCTTACATGTCATGGGTGACGCAGAGAGTAAACAGGTAAATGTGTCATGTCAGGCCACACAGTGGCAGGGAAATAAACACATATATAGCAGAAGAATGGAGAGAGAAATGAGGATTCCTCTGAGGGGGTGGGGGTCATCTGAGTCATGAATCATAAGCATTTATTGAACACTTACTATATGCTAGGCATTCTGTGGGTGCTGGGAAGAGGAGGAGCTGGAATAAGATGGTTTATTGGACATCTACCTTATGGGCAAGGTGTAAATCACAAAACAATGATTATAAAGTATCAAGTGTGGCATTTTCCTTGATATCCCTCCAAGATGGGTGTTATTCCCCTTTTACAGTAAAGATTTGGGGATTCAGAAATTTTTTTTTTTTTTTGCGTTACACGGGCCTCTCACTGTTGTGGCCTTTCTTGTTGCGGAGCACAGGCTCCGGGCGCGCAGGCTCAGCGACCATGGCTCACAGGCCCAGCCGCTCCACGGCATGTGGGATCTTCCCAGACCGGGGCACGAACCCGTGTCCCCTGCATCGGCAGGTGGACTCTCAACCACTGCGCCACTAGGGAAGCCCCGTAACTTGATTTTATTTCACCAATGAATCAGAAGGTATTTGACGGTTTTATAGGTCTTGTGTTCAGTGTTCTGAACATTAATTATTACTGATGAGAGACACTTGGAAGACAAACAAACCAAAAAAGGTGGTTAATATGCTTTTGAATAACAGAAACTTTGACTCATAGAAATAGAAAAAAAAATTGTGCGTTTTGTAGACTTCAACCCAGACCTTTCCCCTGTATCCCAGATGCATTTATCCAACTGTCTATGAGCATCTCTACTTGGGTATCTAGCAGGCATCTCAAACTCAACATGCCCCAGATTGAACTCCTGATCTTCCCCCCAAAAAACTGCACCATTGTTTCCATCTCATGTCCTGACAACTCCATCCTTCCAGTGGCTCAGGACAAAATCTCAGAAGCATCCTTGTCTTCTCTTGGCATCCAAGCTCTCATAAAATCGTGTTGACTTTGTTCTCAGAATACATTCAGGACCCAACCACTTGACTCTGCCTCCACCTTTAGCATCCTGTTCTGAGACATCGTTAACTCTTGCCTGGATCCCAGCAATAGCCTCTTAACAGGCTTCCCAGCTTCTTTCCTTTTCTCTAATCAATTCTCAACACAGCAGACAGAGTGAGCCTTTAAAAATATAAGTCGTATCATGTCATGCCTCTGCTCCAAATTTTGCAGTGGCACCCTGTTTCACTCAAAGTAAAACCAAAGGTCTTATGATGGCATAAAAGGACTTCATGGGACGCACTCCTATCACCTCTATGACTGCTTCTCTTACTACTCTCCACTTGTTCATCTGCTCCTGGAACATGGGTCTCCTTGCTACTCTTGCATGTTCCAAGCATTCCTTTCCACCACCTTGGAGCCTTTGCTCTAGCTTTTCTCTCTATTGGGACACTCTTCCCCCACAGATATCTACTTGGCTAATTCTCTCACCTCCTCCAGATCTTTGCTGAAATTTTACCTTCTCAATGAGGGCCACCCTGACCGCCCTATTTAATAATGCAACCCTCCCTCTCCTCAGTTGTAGTGTGCTCAGTCCCCCTTGCCCTGTTCTACTTTGTCGTTTTCCATAGCATCAATATCATCTTCAATCACACTATATCATCCATCTATTATATGTATTGTCTGAATTCTTGTCCCTAGGTTCTTCAGAACCTTTTTTTTTTTTAGATTCCATATATATCTGTGTTAGCCTATGGTATTTGTTTTTCTCTTTCTGACTTACTTCACTCTGTATGACAGACTCTAGGTCACTACAAATAACTCAATTTCGTTTCTTTTTACGGCTGAGTCATATTCCATTGTATGTAAGTGCCACATCTTCTTTATCCATTCATCTGTTGATGGACACTTAGGTTGCTTCCATGTCCTGGCTGTGGGATAGGGAGGGAGGGAGGGAGGGAGACGCAAGAGGGAAGGGATATGGGAACATATGTATATATATAACTGATTCACTTTGTTATAAAGCAGAAACTAACACACCATTGTAAAGCAATTATACTCCAATAAAGATGTTAAAAAAAAAAAAAAAAGCTCATCTGCCTAGGGCCTCTGAGTGTTAGCACAAACTGTTCTGCTTGCTTCCTGGTGTGAGGCTATAATACAGGCCAGTACAGCAACTGATGTTCTTAGTAATATACCTAAGTCTCTAAATTACAACACATTTGGATTAGCTGTTACAAGGGGTAGGATGGAAGAAAAGGGGCAGTTTTTAAAGGGTGGGGAAGGGGGCAAAATAGTCACCAGCTGAGATGCTGCCCAGCAGCACACTCCCCTCTGGCCACCAGAGCGTTATGCTCTAGGGGTACCCCCTATGTGGGTTGCATGGGCCCTTCTGTTGTGGCAGAGCCAGTTACTATGGGCATGCTGGTAGGCAAGGCTGGCCCTTGGCCCAGGTGTCTGCCAGGCCATGCCTTGTGTGGAAGCTGCCAGTCTGCTAGAGGGCAGGGCTGAGCCCTGGCATGACTAGCTGCAGAGCCCAGGGAGTCCTGGGCCTGGAGCCAGCCTGCTGGTGGAAGTGGCTGGGTTCTGGGTTGGCTGGCTGTGGGGTCCACGGTGTCCTTGGACTAATGCTGGCACACTGATGGGTGGGTAAGTCCCCCCCTGTCGCTAATAGGCTATAGAGGGAGGATTCCAAAATGGCTCTAGCCAGCACTAGTGTCCTTATGGTAGAACGAGCTCCCCCCAGCGGCTGCCACCGTGTCTATGTCCCCAGGGGGAGTCCCATTTGCCTCCTGCCTCGCTGGGAGGCTCTCCAAGATCAGCAAGTAGGTCTGACTCCTTTCATATTAGTCTGGGTTGGGACTCAAAGCACAGGAGATTTTGTGTGCACTCTTTTAAGAGTGGAGTTCCTGTTTCCTACAACCTTTTAGCTCTCCTGTATGCAAGCCCCACTGATTTTCCCGGTGTAAGACCCCCAGGCTGAGGAACCTGATGTGGAGCTAAGACTCCTCGCTCCCTGGGGAGAATCTCTGCAGTTGTGATTATCCTCCCGCTTGTGGGTTGCCTACTCGAGGGTGGAAGGTCTGGACTATACCACATCTCCACCCCTCCTACCCATCTCGTTGTGGTTCCGTCTTTATATCTTTAGTTGTAGAGGATCTTTTTCTTTGAGTCTTCCCGTCATTCTCATCAGTAGTTGCTGTTTAAATAGTTGTAATTTTGGTGAACCTGTGGGAGGAGGTGAGCTCGGTCTTCCTACTCCACCGTGTTGGCCACACATAGCAGAGTATTTTGTTTGTTTGTTTGTTTGTTTGTTTTTTGCGGTATGCGGGCTTCTCACTGCTGTGGCCTCTTCCGTTGCGGAGCACAGGCTCCGGACGCGCAGGCTCAGCGGCCATGGCTCACGGGCACAGCCGCTCCGCAGCACGTGGGATCTTCCCGGACCGGAGCACGAACCCGGGTCCCCTGCATCGGCAGGCGGACTCTCAACCACTGCGCCACCAGGGAAGCCCAGAGTATTTTTGTTTTGTTTTGTTTTTGTTTTTGCAGTACGCGGGCCTCTCACCATTGTGGCCTCTCCCACTGCGGAGCACAGGCTCCGGACGCGCAGGCTCAGTGGCCATGGCTCACGGGCCCAGCCGCTCCGCGGCATGTGGGATCTTCCCGGACCGGGGCACGAACCCGTGTCCCCTGCATCGGCAGGCGGACTCTCGACCACTGCACCACCAGGAAAGACCAAGAGTTTTAATTTATGTATGCCAATGAATTCCTTTTTCTGATCAAACCAATTTGAACTGATTTTGTTATTTGCAATGAAATGATACCTGGCTGATGTAAGAGGTGACACCTGAAGAGAATCTTTTTTTTAAAATAAATTTATTTATTTTATTTATTTATCTTTGGCTGCGTTGGGTCTTCGTTGCTGCGCGTGGGCTTTCTCTATTTGCGGCGAGCGGGGGCTACTCTTCATTGCGGTGCGCAGGCTTCTCACTGCGGTGGCTTCTCTTGTTGTGGAGCACGGGCTCTAGGCACATGGGCTTTAGTAGTTGTGGCGCACGGGCTTGGTTGCTCCGCGGCATGTGGGATCTTCCCGGACCAGGGCTCAAACCCGTGTCCCCTGCATTGCCGGGCGGATTATTAACCACTGCACCACAACGGAAGTCCCTAAATTTTTTATTGAAATATAGTTGATTAAAAGATTTTTTTTTTTTTTTTTTGGCTGCGCTATGCGGCTTGCAGGATCTTAGTTCCCTGACCAGGGACCGAACCCGGGGCCCTGGCAGTGAGAGTGCTGAGCCCTAACCACTGGGCCACCAGGGAATTCCCTAAAAGAATCTTGAAAGAGTAGAATTTTGACTAGAAAAAAATGAGTTGAAGTGTATTCCAACAATGATATTAACAATATCAATGACAGCAAAAATGTATCAAGCACTTAGTATGCTCCAGAAACTCTGCCTAGAGGATCATTTACTCCTCACAAAACCCATATGAGGTAAGCTGGGACGAAGTGAGAGAGTGGCATAGACATATATACACTACCAAATGTAAAATAGATAGCTAGTGGGAAGCAGCCGCATAGCACAGGGAGATAAGCTCGGTGTTTTGTGACCACCTAGAGGGGTGGGATAGGGATGGTGGGAGGGAGACGCAAGAGGGACGAGATATGGGGATATATGTATATGTATAGCTGATTCACTTTGTTATAAAGCAGAAACTAACACACCACTGTAAAGCAATTATAGTCCAATAAAGATGTTTAAAACCCCCCCAAAAAACCATTTGAGGTTGGTGCTGTGATTATCTCTATTTGTTTATTTATTTATTTAATTTTATTTTATTTGGCCACAGCAATGGCTTGCAGGATCTTAGTTCCACAACCAGGGATTGAACCCGGGCCACATCCATAGTGAAATTGCCGAGTCCTAACCACTGGACCACCAGGAAACTCCTTTTAGATGTAGAATCAGAAGCTCAGAAAGATTAAGGTCACATGCTGAAGGTCACACAGCTGAGAAGTGGACTGAACAGGTCAGCCTGCTGCTCAAGAATATGCTGTTCTTATGGTGCTTGTCTGCCCCCTCTTACCTTCCAGGCAGACAGCTGAAAATAAGAGTGTATGGGCTGAAAGAGCACAGTGGGGGAGAGTGGAAACACTGACCTGCACGGTGATCAGGGGAGGATGTGGCAGGCAATGAGGCTCAGAGTTTGCTGGTCCCAGTGGTGGACAAGGTGTACTTGCAGCCGTAACTATCAGGAAGTGGCACCCATGCAGCTCTGACGTTACTCACCATCACCGCCCAGGTTCAAAACAGGGTTATCGGGGCTTCCCTGGTGGCGCAGTGGTTGAGAGTCTGCCTGCCGATGCAGGGGACATGGGTTCGTGCCCTGGTCCAGGAAGATCCCACGTGCCACGGAGCAGCTGGGCCCATGAGCCATGGCCGCTGGGCCTGCGCGTCCGGAGCCTGTGCTCCGTGGAGGGAGAGGCCACAGCAGTGAGAGGCCCGCGTACCGCAAAAAAAACCCCAACTCCCCCCCACCAAAAAAACAGGGTTATCTTGCCAAGATAGTCATCATCCATTTATTTCTCATGCAACAGCCATTTGTGTCTATGCGTTAAGCCCCCTGCTTGATGGGCAAGACAGTCAAAGTAACTGCCCTCACAAACCTTACATCTGAACTGGGAAAGACAACATGAAACCAATAGTTACATGTGTAAAGATATGATAACCAACTGTGCAAAGGGCTATGATGATCATGAGCAGAGTGCTATAAAAAGAATGAGGAAGACCTAGTTTAGCTCTGAAGCATGTGTGCAAGTGTGTAGGGTAAGGTCTCTCCGTGGACGTATGATTTAAGCAGAGGCCTTGATGTTCAAATGAGCAGATACACTGTAAATAGAAGGAACCAAAAATACAAAGAGGGAAATGGATTTTCATGTTTAAGGAAGACAGTGACTGCAGAGTTAGTGGGTGCGAAGCAGGCTGGACCTCGCAGGGCCTAGAGGCCACCATTGGGACTTTTGATCCTCATTTACTCATTCCTTCCTTGAACATTTCCTGAGAATTTTCTGCTGGACCAGGCCATGGGCAGTGAATAGGGATATAGTGATTAATAATGATGCTAATAATAATGGCCAGTGTTCACTGAGTCCTTACCATTTGCTAGAGAACTATTGTTTTAAGCACTTTTTCATTCCAGTACACTTTATTATTTTTTTTAATTTATTGGAGTGGAGTTGCCTTACAATGTTGTGTTAGTTTCTGCTGTACAGCAAAGTGAGTCAGTTATACATAGACATATATCCCCTCTTTTTTAGATTTCCTTCCCACTGAGGTCACCACAGAACATTGAATAGAATTCCCTGTGCTATACAGTAGGCTCTCATTAGTTGTCCATTTTATATCTAGTAGTGTGTATGTGTCAATCCCAATCTCCCAATTCATCTCACCCGCCCCCACCTTGGGGGGAAAACATAAGTTGGTGTTCTACATCTGTGACTCTATTTCTGCTATGCAAATAAGTTCATCTGTACCATTTTTGTTTTAAGCACTTTGATGCACCAACTCATTTAAGCCTCCCAGCAACTCTATGACCAAGATACTACTATTGTTTTTGTTTGACAGGTAGGGAAATTGAGGCATGGAGAAACTAAGTAATTTTCAAGATCATACAACAAGCACGTGGTAGCAGTCTGACTCCAGAACTCCTAGGCACTTATATTCTTAACCGCTATGATTTACTGCCTCTTATCTAAGATTAGAGGACAGTTCTCCTGGTCATTTTAGCCACCCAAACAATGCTTCAGATGTAGGCAGCTAGTTAAGAGAATTTCCCAAACTTGGCATGTCATAAAAACTCATGGAGGAGTTAGAAACAGAAGCTTCTGGAGATTTAGACTCAGTAGGTCCACCCTGGATTTTGTATTTTTAGCAAGTTTGACAAACACTGGCTTAGTAGTTCAGTTCAATGGCTTTTTGCTGGACAGATCCCAGTTTGGGTGGGTGGCTGCTTCACTACTTTCCTGGATGTGTGTCACCTTGTGCACACAATTTCACCTCTCTGGGCATCAGTTTCCCCTTCTGATAAATGAAGCTAATGATATACCATCTTCTAAGGCTGTTAAGTGGATTAAGTGAGCTGGTGCAAAGTGCTCAGAGCCATGCCTGATGCTTAGGGAGCAATGATGACAATAACGTGGCACCAAGCAAGGGCTCCTGTGCCCGTGGTGCAGAAAGCCAAACTCTGACATCAGGTGTTTGCAGCAAAGTCAGGGTTTATTTGCAGGGCGCCAACCAAGGAACTCATACCCAGAAGACCCGAACTAGCCAATGGTTTTCAATCAAGGGATTTTAAAGACAGTATTAGGGGAGAGGGTCATAGGATGTGTGATCAGCTCGTGGACTTTCTTCTGATCGGTTGGTGGGGAGTTAACGGGGTGATGTTTCTGGAATTTCAACCTTCTGGTTCCAACCAGTTTGGAGTTGAGGCTTGTGGTCAGCTTGTAGTTACCACCCTCCACCTGGGTGGGGGGTCTTGATATCCATCAGATTGTTATCTACATCCTTTCAGAAGGAACTAGGAGTTCTGTGACTCTGTTGTCTTAATCATCAACTGCTTGAGCCTGCTCTTTGGAACTCAGGAAAGGCATAGGAGTCTAAAGCCTTTTTTTCTACAAACAAGAAACAGGGGAGGGTTTCCCTGGTGGCACAGTGGTTAAGAATCCACCTGCCAATGTAGGAGACACGGGTTCAAAGCCTGGTCGAGGAAGATCCCACATGCCGCGGAGCAACTAAGCTCAAGCGCCACAATTACTGAGTAAGCCTGCACTCTAGAGCTCGCGAGCCACAACTACTGAAGCCTGTGCACTGCAACTACTGAAGCCCGCACGCCTAGAGCCCGTGCTCCACAACAAGAGAAGCCACTGCAATGAGAAGCCCAACGCAGCCAAATAAATAAAGAAATAATAAAAAATTTTTAAATGTTAAAAAAAAAACAAGCAACAGGGGACACAGTGGGGATTTTGTACCCGGGAAGGCCCTACAGTGTCTTGCTTGGTTTCAATCTCCCCTTTTCTTTGATAGTCCTCAATCCTGAGGGGAACAGGGGCCAGACAAGAAAGAGAATAAAATTTGGCATAGTGAGATTAATCATAATTCAGTAAGGGAACTCAGTTTTAGGGGGACTTGGTTTGAAATGGAATGATGGTGATGATGACTAGGAAACTGAAGATGCCTCAGAACTGTGACAGAGATAACACCTCGTGGCTCGGAGGACTGTCCTGTCGAGTCCTCCAAGGACACGGCCGGGTCCTTTGGACCGTAAGGTACGATTCCCAGATAAAATACAGGTCCCCACTTAAATTATTTCAGATAAACAACAAAAAATTTAGCACAAGCATCTCCCAAATTGCATAGCACATACTTATCATTTATTGCTTATCTGAAATTCCAATTTAACTAGACGTCCTGTATTCTTATTTGTTAAACCTGCAGACCCCACTTTTAGGGAATGGCTGCACCCCCCAAACCTTAAGCCCAAAGGCACCCACTCTGCTCACGCAGGCGCCAGGCAAGTTGGCTCCCTCGCTAGGAGCCCCAGTCGATCCCAGAGGGGCCCCTCACGCTTCCGCCCCGTTCAGGCAGCACTAGTGGCTCCCCGAGCGACCG
Organism: Mesoplodon densirostris; assembly: GCF_025265405.1. NCBI lineage: Eukaryota > Metazoa > Chordata > Mammalia > Artiodactyla > Ziphiidae > Mesoplodon > Mesoplodon densirostris. The sequence continues at coordinate 56,486,603 of NC_082676.1, forward strand.
AGCCCCGCGCGCCCGCCGGCCCCGCCCCGCCCCGAGCAGAGGGCGCAGCCCCCAGCCGGGCAGGTCCCAAGCGGCAGTTGGGCCGTAAGGAGTCGGGCCGCTCCCTCCTACACAGTGAACTCCTTCGAGGCGGAAAACTTGCTTGCCATGTCGGCTGCGGAGGCGGGAGGTGTTTTCCACAGAGCTCGGGGCAGGACTTTGGACGCGTTTTCCTCAGGTACTGCCTGCCCTTCGCCTGGGAAGGGGATGGTTTCAGGGCTGCGGAACCTTCGGCGGGGAGAACGTTCGGTCGGGATGTGCACCTCCAGCCGGACCCCAGCGGGGGCTGCACCCGGGGGCTGGGGACCGCAAAAGAGGCCGCACCGCCCGCCCTTGGGGCTTCCAGGGGCGCTTTTGGAAGAAGAGTGTCTGGGCAAGGGGTACGGTAGTGGAGCCTCGCTGGCCTTGACCAAGGTTCCCTGAGAGAAGATAGAGTGAGGCAGCAAAGCATAGTTAATAGCGTGGGCTCTGCAGTTAGACTTGATTTCCAAGCCCTGCCTTGGACACGTTGCTCAGCGAGTATTGGTCTCAGTTTCCTCATCTGTAAAAGGGGAATAATCGCAGCGAGGTTGTGTGTGGCACAGGATAAGCGCTGGGTGCACGTGAGATGCGGTTATTCTTATTATGGTCATTCACCACGATGTAGTTTATACTCCATAATCATGGTTACCTTCTATAATATGAGTCATCCACCAAAATGTTGGCAGTGCCCATCAGAACTGGAGAGGGGAGGCAGAAGAGCCGTGTGGGGTTAAGTGCTTGGATTTTGGATTTAGATAATCTGCCTCGCTGTGAAAATGGGTTTGTTAATACTTACCGCATAGGGGAGAGTTAGCAGATTAAAAGGATTTCTGTAACCAAGTGCCTGACTGGCTAGGTGCTAAGTGAATGTTAGCCCTAGAGCTATAAAAGGGACCATTGCTGCCCGTTTTATTGGTCCTCCCTGCGTCTTTTGCTGCATGGTCAAATTCCAGCTTTTGTCACCCCGGGGCAGTCACCCCAGACACGCTGCGTGATCTGGCTTGTACTCACCTTTCTTGCTTCATGCTCGCGATTCTTCCCTTGCCCAGTTCTCCTGCTTCACTGTTTTTCTTAACTCCAATTTTAAAGGTCCAAGTGCTTTATTTCCGTAGGGCTTTTGTGCTTGCTCTTTGCTCGCCTAGCTAATAGCACTTTCTCAACCTTCACACTTTATTTAAAGTTCAGTCACTTTCTCAGACAGATTTTCCCTGGCTACCCTTACTAAAGTGGGTTTCTGGTCTTCCCTGGTGGCGCAGCGGTTGAGAGTCCGCCTGCCGATGCAGGGGACGCGGGTTTGTGCCCCGGTCCAGGAAGATCCCACATGCCGCAGAGCGGCTGGGCCCGTGAGCCATGGCCACTGAGCCTGCGCGTCCGGAGCCTGTGCTCCGCAAAGGGAGAGGCCACAACAGAGAGAGGCCCGCGTACCACAGAAAAAAAAAAAAAAAGTGGGTTTCTCCTGTAACTCTGTCCTAAAGCCTTATTCTTTTCTTTCTTTGCAGCTGTTGGTGGGGGGTGGCAAGGTTCTGGAAGAGCATGTAAGGCCAGAAATCTAGCTGAGGTGATTTTAGAAAATACAGTCTGTTGTGGTGACCATTCTCTAAATATTTTAATATGCCGTTTTCAACCTGTTTTCAAACCCAAGCTTGTGCGCCCCATGCACAGTGAGGCCAAACAAACAAAATATCAGAGTTTGGAGCAGAGAAAGGTTTATTGCAGGGCCAAGCTAGGAGAACAGGTAACTCGTACTCAGAAGACCCGAGCTCTCCCTGTAGTTTTCAGGGAAGAGGTTTTTGTTTTTGTTTTTGTTTTTGCCATGCTACGTGGCTTGTGGGATCTTAGTTCCCCAACCAGGGATTGAACCCGGGCCCTGACAGTGAAAGCACAGGGTCCTAACCACTGGACCGCCAGGGAAATCCCCAATGGAGAAGCAGGGAAGAGTTTTTAAAGGCAGCATTCGGGGTGACAGCTGCAGGGTGAATGACTTTCTTCTGATTGGTTGCTGGTGAGGTAACAGGATGGTGGTCCAGGAATCTCAAGCATCAGCCTTCTGGTTCTGACCAGTCTGGGGTCTCAGCAGGTACTTACCATCCTTCACCTGGGTGGGGGCCTGCAGAACTTGAAGACTGTATCAGATTGTTAAGCACATCTCTTGAGGGAACTATAAGACTAAGGAACTAAGACTTTTTTTTTTTAAACATCTTTATTGGAATATAATTGCTTTACAGTGGTGTGTTAGTTTCTGCTTTATAACAAAGTGAGTCAGCTATACATATACATATATCCCCATATCTTCTCCTTCTTGCTTCTCCCTCCCTCCCACCCTCCCTATCCCACCCCTCTAGGTGGTCACAAAGCACTGAGCTAGCTGATCTCCCTGTGTTATGTGGCTGCTTCCCACTAGCTATCTATTCTACATTTGGTAGTGTATATATGTTAATGCCACTCTTTCACTTCTTCCCAGCTTACCCTTCCCCCTCCCCGCGTCCTCAAGTCCATTCTCTACGTCTGCGTCTTTATTCCTGTCCTGCCCCTAGGTTCTTCAGAACCAATTTTTTTTTTAAGATTCCATATATATATGTGTTAGCATACGGTATTTGTTTTTCTCTTTCTGACTGACTTCACTCTGTATGACAATCTCTCGGTCCATCCACCTCACTACAAATAACTCAATTTTGTTTCTTTTTATGGCTGAGTAATAGTCCATTGTATATGTGTGCCACATCTTCTTTATCCATTCATCTGTCGATGGACACTTAGGTTGCTTCCATGTCCTGGCTACTGTAAATAGTGCTGCAATGAACATTGTGATACATGACTCTTTTTGAATTATGGTTTTCTCAGGGTATATGCCCAGTAGTGGGATTGCTGGGTCATATGGTAGTTCTATTTTTAGTTTTTTAAGGAACCTCCATACTGTTCTCCATAGTGGCTGTATCAATCTACATTCCCACCAACAGTGCATGAGGGTTCCCTTTTCTCCACACCCTCTCCAGCATTTACTGTTTGTAGATTTTTTGATGATGGCCGTTCTGACCAGTGTGAGGTGATACCTCATTGTAGTTTTGATTTGCATTTTTCTAGTGATTAGTGCTGTTAAGCATCCTTTCATGTGTTTGTTGGCAATCTGTATATCTTCTTTGGAGAAATGTCTATTTAGGTCTTCTGCCCATTTTTGGATTGGGTTGTTTGTTTTTTTTTGATATTGAGCTGCATGAGCTGCTTGTAAATTTTGGAGATTAATCCTTTGTCAGTTGCTTCATTTGCAAATATTTTCTCCCATTCTGAGGGTTGTCTTTTCATCTTGTTTATGGTTTCCTTTGCTGTGCAAAGCTTTTAAGTTTCATTAGGTCCCATTTGTTTATTTTTGTTTTTATTTCCATTTCTCTAGGAGGTGGGTCAAAAAGGATCTTGCTGTGATTTATGTCATAAGAGTGTTCTGCCTATGTTTTCCTCTAAGAGTTTTATAGTGTCTGGCCTTATGTTTAGGTCTTTAATCCATTTTGAGTTTATTTTTGTGTGGTGTTAGGGAGTGTTCTAATTTCATTCTTTTACATGTAGCTGTCCAGTTAGGAACTAAGACTTTTATCGCTGAACTATTGTTTCTTGACTGCTTTTCCTTTGTTTCTGCATTTCCTCACTTCCCTAATTAGTAACTCCTTGAATCTGCCCTTTGGAACTCAGGGAAGGTCTAGGATACTAAAGCCTTTTTCTGCAAACAAGGAATGGGAGACGTGGAAGGGCTTTTGTGCCCTGGCGGGCCCCACAGGGTCCCACTCAGTTTCAAACCAGTGTGAGGCTTTGGGGATTTATCCATATTGGTCTAAGCAGTTCTAGTCTGCTCATTTTCCTGCTGGGCAGTAGCCATTGTATCAGCATACATTGATACATTCTGTTGCTGGATATGCTGAGAATCTTCTTGCCTCTCCATATACACTCTCCCTGCTCCGCCATGCCCCAGGAGGTTGACATCTTTGGGCTTCATCCGGGGGCTCCTTGCCCTCTGGCCTGCTGTTGGGTTTAGCCCGTGGGGAGTCCTGACTGGAGATTAGAGGGTGGGGAAAACAATTGTCAGGGTGTTTATTCCCCTGGTTTAGTCCCTGTGGGGTTGCCTCAACCTGACTGTATTCCTTACCTGAAATTAACTGCTTCTTTGAAGGTAGGCTTTCTGCTGGAACTCTCTTTTCAGATTTGGGTAACCACTTTCTCCCTCCTTTCAGATGTAGTTCTGCTTTTCTGTGTTGGACTACTAAACTGTCCTTTGATGTTTTTCGATACTCAACTCATCCCAAGTAATTAAACGCTCCTTTAATTATCCTGATTTGAGTATGCCAGCTATTTCCTGCTAGGATCCTGATATGATGGACATTCAGTTATTTCTGTTTTTCACTCCTGGTAACCGTGCTGTTATGAACATTCTGGTACAAGCCTTCTTGTGGATACAGGGAAAAATTTCTCCAGGGCATATACCCAGAGGAGCGAAATTCTGAGTTGTAGGGTATGATCTTTTCCAGCTTTCCTAGATTTTGTCAAATCGCCTTCCAGAATGTTTACACCAACTTATTCTCCCACTAGCAGGGTATGAGAGTTCCTTGTGACTCTGCACTATCTCTTTTCAGTTCAGGAAGTATTTACTGTGTTCCTATTGCATTCTCTAGTATCTTGTGATGAGTAAAAAAAAGTCAAGGGGAAGGCAAGGGCTCATAATCTAAGCACAGAGCTGTGGCACAAAAAATAATTCTTGGCAACTGGTGGGCTTTGTAGGCCACTGTAGTGGGAATTGGGATTTTTTTAAGCTTTTTTTTCTTAATTAATTAATTTTATTTTATTTATTTTTGGCTGTGTTGGGTCTTCGTTGCTGTGCGTGGGCTTTCTCTAGTTGTGGCGAGCAGGGGCTAGTCTTTGTTGCGGTGTGCGGGCTTCTCATTGCGGTGGCTTCTCTTCTTGCGGAGCACGGGCTCTAGGCACACGGGCTTCAGTAGTTGTGGCTCGCGGGCTCTAGAGTGCAGGCTCAGTATGTGGCGCACGGGCTTAGTTGCTCCGTGGCATGTGGGATCTTCCTGGACCAGGGCTCGAACCTGGGATTCTTAACCACTGCACCACCAGGGAAGCCTGGGAATCGGGATTTTAAGCATTCGTCCTGGGTGATGGTGAGACTGTTAATTGAAATCAGGGAGTAAGGAGTAGGGCCAGGTTTGATGGGATTAATTTGGGAAGTGGTGGCTTTGAGGTGCGGTCAGGAAATCTGAGGCAACTTGCAGGGTGTGGTGCACAGCTGGGGATGGAGGTGTGGGTGCCATCCACAGAGAGGCAAGTAGATGATATCGCTGTAGGAGTCAGTGACATTCCTGAGGGGCAAGATGTGGAGTAGTGGACGGGGTGTGTGTGTGTGTGTGTGTGTGTGTGTGTGTGTAACCTTAGGATGTGCCATCGTTTAGGGGGTCAGAAGAAGGAAAAGACACACTGAAGGTCTCAGGGCAGGAAACAACCAGAAATTTAGGAAGATAAATCCAGGAGCCAGCTTTGGTACCAAAGTTGGGGAGGAGGGCTTAAGGCAGGGTGGTCCACAGGCTCAGATGCTGCAGACATCTAGGTGAGTGTTAGCTGAGCAGAGGATGGCAGGTTTGATTGTTATGTCACCTTCAGGACAGTTTCAGTGCAGTTGTAGGAGGAAGCCTGGTGCATGGCTTTTGAGGAATGGTGGAGATTGAGGATGCGCAGTCAGCAAAGGCAGGATTCTGTTTGGAGCCGTTTGGTGATCCAGGGTAGACATAGGGTAGTAGCAGTTTGAAGGAGGAGCAATGCTGAGGGAGGGCTGAAGGGTTTGCAATAGTACTAATGGTGATAAGAACAACCGGAGCATCTAACGTTGATCAGGTGTTTACGGCGGGCCAGGCGCTATACTCTGTGCTGTATGTGGATTATCTCATGTAATCTTCAAGGTAGTCCTGTTGAGCTAGCTATTAGGGTTATCCTCTTTTTACAGTGGGAGAAAATCAATCTCAGGAAGGCTAGGCAACTTGCCCAAGGTCACATGATTGGTCTGACATGGATCTGGGGTTGAAAAATGCAAAAGGCAGGATAATTGTTGGAGAGCAGTATCTGAGGAGATGGGAAAAGATGTGGCATTGAGGGCTCAGAAGAGGGGTTGGCTCTGGGAACAAATTTCTTCTTCGACCATCTCTCCCTCCTTCTATCTAACTGTTTTTCTGTCTGTCCATCTATCTACCAGACCGTCCATCCACCAGTCTGTCCATCATATGTCCATCCTTTCATCTGTCTGTCCATCCCTTTGTCTATTGGTTCATCCATTTGCCCACTCATCAAATGTACTAAGCACCTCCCTTGTCCCAGGCATTGTGCTAGATCCCAGAGTGCAGTGATGAGTGAAAACCAGATGTGATTCCTCACCTCTGGCATGTAGCTACTTGGAGAGCCTAACATTAAACTGCCAGTCACACAAACCATCATAAATCCCAGCTGTGGCAAGTGTCAGGGAAGTGAGGAATGTCGCTTGTCAGGAAGTGAGGGGCATCTTAATAAGGCCCTGTAGGGAGGGCTCCCCTGGGGAAGGGGTGTGTCATCTGATTGCTGAAGGATGAGTAGGAGGTACCTGGGCTCTGAAGGGAGGGGGAGGACCATTGTAGACCACAGGTGGAGCAAGTGTGAAAGTCTGACATGGTGGGACAGGAAAGGGAAGGGTGAGGGGAGAAAGAAGCCCCTGACTCTGGAGCTGGGTGGTACAGGATGAGACTGGAGCATGGGGAAGGGGGTCATTGGGGAGGTTTTGTCTTTAAGCTGCATGTGTGAGGACACAAGGACACATGATCTGATTTCCATTTTGGAAAGAATGGTCTGGCTGCAGCAGTAACAACAGAAGAGTCTCTGCTTGAGAGGAACTTGGGGTGCAATCTGATTGGAAGCTGGAGCTCAGCGACTCGTCTTGAAGCAGCATTTCCAAGGCACACGTTGTTCACTTTGAATTTGTTGACTTCCAGCAGCTGGAGGGGCGTGTGGTGGTGGTGGGGGGCTTCTGGTGGAGGTGATGGGGGCGCTGAGGTGTGAAGCTTCCTAGCCCCCTGGAGCTGCCCCAGGGCTGCCGTGGGACCAGAGAGCAAGAGAGGTGCTCACCTGGAAAAGAGTGGGGTGCGGAGGGGGTGGGGAGAGACTGAGAAGATAAATTGAGATAGGGGGAGGGAAAATGACCCTGGACTTCTAGAAGTGGGGCCTGCACTTGGTCTCCTCTGTGGGTTGAGCAGCCCCAGTGGGCATGCCCAGTATGCGTCATACAGCTCAGGGTTTCTAGAGGCCCGGCCTTGGAGGGTCAGGCTCAGAACCCTTCACTAGAAGTTGAGCACCTAGTCTACCTCTGAGCTGCCTCTACTGCTGTCCCTGACTTACCTGGGCCCTAGTTACCTGTTAGTGCTGCTGGTGACTTTGAGTGATCCTCTCGGAGGGTCCATTGCCAGTTCAGGCTCTGTGGGCAGGTGGTAAACTGGTAGAGGTGCCCCAAGGGCAGGTTTGGAAGAGAAAGGAAAGGAACTGGCTTTTTCTGTCTCTTGCCAAAATACACATTGCCTCTCAAAGAGGTTTTGGTGAACTCAAGCAACTGGGCCTCAAATCACAACCCTGATAACCCTCACACTTCCTCCTGGAAGCCCCCTCCAGAATTAAACAGTTTGTTTCTCAAGTGAAGCTTGTCAGGTAAATGAAAGAGTGCTGTCTGACCCAGCTCGGGCTGCTGTAACAGAACACCATAGGCTGGGTGGCTTAAAAACAACAGAAATATATTGCTCACATTCTGGAGGCTGGAAGTCCAAGGTCAAGGAACCTGCAGATTCAGTGTCTGGTGCGAACCTTCTTCCTGGTTCATAGATGGCTGTCTTTTTTTTTTTCTTTCTTTTTTTTTTTTTTTTTTTTTTTTTTCTTTTTGCGGTATGCGGGCCTCTCACTGTTGTGGCCTCTCCCGTTGCGGAGCACAGGCTCCGGATGCGCAGGCCCAGCGGCCATGGCTCACGGGCCCAGCCGCTCCGCGGCATATGGGATCCTCCCAGATCGGGGCACGAACCCGTATCCCCTGCATCGGCAGGCGGACTCTCAACCACTGCGCCACCAGGGAGGCCCCTCTTTCTTTTTTTTTAAGACTTTATTTTTTAGAGCAGTTTTAGGTTCATAGCAAAATTGAGTGGAAGGTACAGAGAGTTCTCATACATCCCCTGTTCACACACATGCACAGCCTGCCCATCATCAGCATTCCCCGCCAGAGTGGTATGTTTGTTACAACTGAACATACAGTGACACAACATTACCACCCAAAGTCCACAGTTTACCTTACAGTTCACTCTTAGAGTTGTACATTTTATGTACAATGTACATGTACTGTGTAATAACACATAACCATCATTATAGTAGATGGCTGTCTTCCTGCTGTGTCCTCCCGTGGAGGAAAGCGGGAGTGAGCGCTCTAGGGTCTCTTTCATAAGGGCAATAATCCCACTACTAAGCCCTCAGGATATAATCACCTCCAAAGTCCCCATCTGCAAATATCATCACATTTGGGGTTAGATTTCAATGTAAGAATTTTGAGGGGACACAAACAGTCCATGGCAAGCACTTTAAGACTATTTCCCCCTGATAGTTTTTGAGTAACAGTATTCCCATGCACTTCTTCCAGGAGTGTTGTATGTGAAGCCTGGCTTCAGTCATCCATTTCCTGTTAACACAACCTGCTAGGCTCTGTCAACAGATGTTTATAGAAAGTAAGTTGTACGTGTCTCACCTGAGAAGGCTCACAATCCTCAGGCATGTTCAAATATTCATTTTAATTAGGCAAATTAATAATTATATTTCCTTGACATGTATCCTAATTAAGACTACTTTCTCCTAACAAATAATTGGCTTTCTGAAAAGTTTACAACATCTGTTTTGAAGAAATTCTCAAAGGGAGAAATATCAAAATAAAATATGTTTTCAAAATTACATATCTTTAATTGTTTTCAGGTCCTAATCAGTTTTTCCAGTTCATTTTACCACTGGAATATTTTCCCCCTTAGATAGAGAACAGGGATCTTCAGTGCTTTACCTAAAATGATGATTTCCTTGGACATTTTAAACCTCCACAGCTGTTTCAGAGGAGCCAGCTCTATTCACTGATTCTGAATGTTTCTTGGTCTCTTCTAGAAACCCTCTCGCAGAGAATAAGTGAAATCTCTAAAGAATAATGTACTTCATCCCTTCCAGGTCTCACCTAAGAACCTCTCTAGAAACAGTAGGCCTGGAAATGTTTGTTCAAGTCTGAAGAGGGTTGAAAATATTGTGGCGTAAAAAATTCAAACTTATCAATGAAGGAAATGAAATGAATGCTTTTAATTAATTTTTTAAATTAATTAATTAATTTATTTTTGGCTGCGTTGGGTCTTCGTTGCTGTGCACGGGCTTTCTCTAGTTGTGGCGAGTGGGGGCTACTCTTCGTTGCGGTGCACAGGCTTCTCATTGTGGTGGCTTCTCTTGTTGCGGAGCATGGGCCCTAGGCACATGGGCTTCAGTAGTTGTGGCTTGCGGGCTCTAGAGCGCAGGCTCAGTAGTTGTGGCGCACAGGCTTAGTTGCTCCGCGGCATATGGATTCACTCATTTCAAGTTTCACTGGTTTTTAATAAATTTACAGTGGTACAACATCAGAATTTTAGAACCTCTCATTCTCCCCAAAAAAGGATACCTTGTGTCCATTTTCAGTCTCTTTATGTTTCCAATCCCAGCACAGTCAACTACTAATTTACCTCCCTAGCTTTGCCTTTTCTGGACATTTCATATAAATGGAATCATATAATCTGTGGTTTTTTGTGACTGGCTTCTTTCCCTTAACATAATCTTTTTACGATTCACCCATGTTGCAGTGTGTATCAGCACTTTGTTCCTTTTTACTGAACAGTATTCCAGAGTATGGATTACCACATTTTGTTATCCGTTTACCCGTCGGTGAACATTTCAATATTTTTTGGACATTGACGGACATTCCCCCATTTGGACACTGGCTATCATGAATAAAGCTGTTATGAACATCCACATTAGAGGTCTTTTTTTTTTTTTTTTTTGCGGTACGCAGGCCTCTCACTGTTGTGGCCTCTCCCGTTGCGGAGCACAGGCTCCAGACGTGCAGGCTCAGCAGCCATGGCTCACGGGCCCAGCCGCTCCACGGCATGTGGGGTCTTCCCAGACTGGGGCATGAACCCGTGTCCCCTGCATCGGCAGGCGGACTCTCAACCACTGCGCCACCAGGGAAGCCCTAGAGGTCTTTTTGTATGGACATATGTTTCATTTCTCTTGGGTAGATACCTAGGATTGGAATTGCTGGGTCGTATAAGTAACTGTCTTTAACATTTTAAGGAACCACCAAACTGTTTTCCAAAGCAGCTGCACCATTTACATTCCCAGCAGCAGTGCATACAGGTTCAAATTTCTCCATATGCTCATTCACACTTGATATTGTCTGTCTTTTTGATTATAACCAAGCAAATGCATGTGAAGTGGAATCTCACTGTGTTTTTTTTTTTAAATAAATTTATTTATTTAATTTATTTTATGTTTGGCTGCGTTGGGTCTTCATTGCTGCGCGCAGGCTTTCTGTAGTTGGGGTGAGCGGGGGCTACTCTTCGTTGTGGTGCGTGGGCTTCTCACTGCAGTGGCTTCTCTTGTTGCAGAGCATGGACTCTAGGCGCATGGGCTCAGTAGTTGTGGCTCACGGGCTCAGTAGTTGTGGCTCGCGGGCTCTAGAGTGCAGGCTCCGTAGTTGTGGTGCACAGGCTTAGTTGCTCCACGGCATGTGGGGTCTTCCCAGACCAAGGGATCAAACCCCTGTCCCCTGCATTGGCAGGCAGATTCTTAACCACTGCGCCACCAGGGAAGCCCTCATTGTGGTTTTGATTTGCATTTTCCTAATGCCTAATGATGTTGAACACCTTTTCATGTGCTTATTGGCTATTTGTAATCTTTGAAGAAATGTCTGTTCAGATCCTTTGCCTGGGTTATTTCTGTTTTTATTATTGAGTTGTAAGAGTTCTTTATATGTTCTGGATACAAGTCCCTTGTCAAATATATGATTTGAAAATATTTTCTCCCATCCTGTGGCTTGTCTTTTCACTTTCTTGATGATATCATTTGCAAGACCCACATTTTTAATTCTGATGAAGTCCCAGTTATCAACTTTTTCTTTTATTACTTGTACTTTTGATGCCATATCTAAGAAATCTTTACCTAAACCCAAATTGTGAATATTTACTCCTGTGTTTTCTTTTAAGAGTATTATAGTTGGAGCTGTTACATTTAGGTCTGGGTCCATATTGAATAAATTTTTACGTATGATGTGGAGTAAGGGTTGTCTTAGAAGTTTTCCTTTTTTTTTTTTTTAACTACAGTAGAAGCCTGGTAGTTTGTCAATGAATAGAAAAAATTAGCTAAAGAGGGGAATCATTAAAATATTACACATTTTTGACATTTCATTTTAATGTAAACTATAAATGTAAATTCAGTTAATGATCTTTTGAGGTCAGGCCAAGGTCATGTCTTGGAGTATGGGTTTACAGGTGGGCCTGCCAGGGCCCATAAACAACACCCATAACGAATCTTTTCCAGTTTGGGTTTTTTTCCAGTGGAGTAGTCAGTTAAAAATCACCTAGAGAGCACTCTGAGCAAAGGATTCTTCTAGCTTTATACTTTTTCACCAGATCTTACACACTTGCCTCCCCAACACCTGATTCAATAGTATTTTATTTTTACCAGCTTGCTTTATTGAGTCTTCCCAAAGCATCCATCTTTGCTTTATTAGAAACAACTCTTTTTACATTTGTATTTCTCTGGCTTACATGTTTTATTAAATTAGATGATTTAAAAATAAGTGCTAGCATGAACAGATTTGGGGGCACTTCCTGACAGACACTCCATGAGGGGCGGGGCAGAGGTGCGTAGAGCATGGGAAGGCCATCAGCTTGCCCAGGGCCATGGTCCGCGCCTTCGTGGAGGCATGGAGAGTGTTGATGACCCTTCACATTGGTCTAGTGGATGTCTGTTAAGAGAGTATCTTCTTCACAGAGAGGACTAACTGACAACTTTTTATATTTGTGCAGTGTGTGATTTTTAACTTTGTCAAACCCTCCAATGAGTCAGGGGCAGTAACATGGGGCCAGGGCAACTGGAGACTCCAGAAGCCCCAGAACTGCTGCCAGCCACTCTCAGGACCAAGAGAATGTGGAGTCAGACACCCAGGAAATATTTGTTGAGCGAAAGAACGTTCAGACTCCCCCACGTAGTAGCCTTGTTTAGAGGAAAAGAAGAAACATCTTTGTCAAGCTAATGGCTCAGGTCCTCATTTGTAAGAAGGAGGCCGAGTGTTGGCCAGATCTGTCTTAAGGAGCAGCCAGGGTGACAAGTGCATTGATTTCATCTGTGTGGGGGCACTTTGGTGATTTCAGGCCCCAAACTAGTAAGGGGGAGGATCCGGGGGAGGATCCAGAGGAGAACGCAGCTCTTCAGGCTTCCTGCCCTCTGGCCCCGCCCCCAGAATACATTGGAGCAGGACGGAGCACCTCATCTTTCCCCCAGTCTGCCCCTTCCCGGTCTCCCCTAGCTCTGTCCGACCAGCAGCCTGGGAGTCGCTCCTGACCTCTGCTTCACCCTCCTCTCCCTGTCCTGGCTGCCCACAGTCCCATCCATGCACCCCCAGGGCACAGCTGGGCTTCATCTACTTCTCTACTTCCCGGCTCCCACCACCGTGAGCCCGGCCACCCCACCTACCCTGCCTCTCACCCAGACAGTCCCAGCAGCCTCTGAGTCCCTCTTGTCTCTCCAGTCTATTCCCTGAACAGCATCCAGAGTCATGTCTTTGAAACAAAAACTGGGTCTGTCAGCCCTTGCTGTGGCTTTTCTCTGTCCCCCTCCTCTTCCCTCTCTTCCTCATTCTTCAGGCCTGTGCTGCTTCTCTTATTCTAAGTTAGGTCCACTGCCATTCACCTTCACCCATTCTTTTCTTTTAGGATATTTGTTACAACTTTGAGTTGTGTCTTTACTCCTCTGACTTTGATGTCCTTTCCTGCCTGTAGGTGATAAATTCCCTGGGGGTGGAGCAGGAAGCCCAGGCCTAGGAGGGTGTCTGGCAGTAGTGGACCTTCAGTGGCCTTTCATTATGTGAATAAATGAATGAAAATGAGTGCAATGCCCACGGGATCACGTGTGTGCATCCACCTAACCCACAGTTTACACACATCATGTTTCCTCTGGACAAAACCAACAGAAACCAAGGTATTGAGCCAATCAACAGGACCCTTGCAAACCACGTACCACTGGGCAGTTGGTGCCTTACTCAGAGGCACCCGCTGGGGCCGGTGCTTGTTCCCAGGTGGGTCCCTCCTCTCCCTGCCCCCTTTGGAGCTGCATCTGCCTCAAGTAAGGGTGGCCTTCTCCTCCCATCCAGGGCCTCCGTTTGCTCAGCCTGTGCCTGCAGGGCTGCCTCTGTCCAGAGCGAGCACCTTCTTCCAGTTCTCCCCGAAGCACCACCCCCTGGGCCAGCAGCCGCAGGCTCTCTTGGCAGTGAAACACGGGGAATGGCGCAAAAGTCATAGCAAACCTCCACCCAAAACATGCAGACCCTCAATAGAGTTCTGCTTTTGAAAAGTGAGAGAGATATGGAAAATGTCTTTTTCCCCGCTTAGACATTGTCCAGAACAGCGTTGGCCAAAGCCAGGGATGCTGAAAGCCGCCTGGGCAAGTAGTCCTGGCGCATCTGCCTTCTTACTTCTCTGAAGGGTTGCAGATAAAGATGCTGGCAGGCCCCTCATCCCCAAACGGCAAGTGTGGCAGCCAAGCTATGACTCAGAAGCTTTTGCGTATCTCAAAAAGCTACCTTTTGGATGTGTGTAGGCCAAGAAAAGAGGTTGGGTAAATTCACTTTGGTACTTAGGAAACGTAATTTGGAGACTCTGAGTATTTTGCTGTCGCACTGAATTATTTTGGGGGCAGAGGGGCCCTGAAGGACACTACTTTTTTAAACAGCTTCACATACCGCGCAATTCACCCTTTCAAAGTGAACGATTCGGTGGCTTTTAGTCTATTCACAGAGATGTACCACCATTGCCACAAATTTTGGAACATCTTCGCCACCCCAAAAAGAAACCTCACACCCCTCAGTTATCACCCCCGACCCCCCCCCCCCCCAAGCCCGAGGCAACCACTAGTGAAAGACACTGTTAACTGCTGCATTGAGTTCTGGCAGTCTTACCTTTGGGACATTTGGATTGTTAAACCAGAAAGAGTCCCAAAGCGGTGAAGATTGTTTTGCTACTGTTGTGTTTTTTTGCTTTTTAACCACTGAAATAAGATTAGTCGCCAGAGAAGATGAGGGGCATTGCTGAAGACATTTAGATTGTGATTCACTGTGCAGATCGCTGCTGTGAGAAACTGCAAAAATTGCATTTCGTTGGCATTTGCTCTTTAGCTAGAAAGCTTCTGGGCAGCTGTAAAGCAGCCCATCTTTGCCATTTTATAACCAAAGCAATATCCACAGTATATAAAGGAAAAGATGTTAAGACCAAAGCATACACACACAGACACACACATACATACATACATACATATACACATATATACCATCAGATATTTTCTGAGCCCCACTATATGCTATGGGAAACAAAGAAATGGGTAAGATTTTGAGAATGCTGTCTGCTAAGACAGGGGTAGGAGTTACCGTGGATAACACTCATGGTAATAGAAGCACACACTTGACTGCTTACTATGTGCCAAGTCCAAATGCTTCACATGTATTAACTCAGTTAATTCTTCACAACAACCCTTTTGAGGTAGATGAGTTATTCTTACTTTATGGATAAGGAAACTGAGGCCCTGAGCGGTTAAGGAACTTGCATCATGTCACAGAGTTGGTAAAGGGTGGAAATGGGATTTGATCCTGGCACTCAAGCCTCAGGGTCTGGGCTGTCCTGGGACAAGGTTAGGGCTTTGGGAGATGGAAGCCCAAAGTGGTACAGGGGCTTGAAGCCCTTCCCCAAGCCCACATGTCTGGGTATGATCTGTTTTATCCCCAATATTCATATTTGCCCCTGGTCTCAGGGTCTGGTCCTTGCTGTGCCCTCTGTCTGGGGCGCATCTCCCCAGCCCCCCGCCTGGCTCTGTCTCGTCCTCAGATCTCATCTCCTGTGTTGCCTCACTCCTCCATCTACTGCAGAGCTCTCCCACCCACCAGTTGCTCCGTCCGTGATCACCCTGATTACTTCTGCGGTACCCAGGAGCACAGTGTGTAATGAGCTTAGTTGTTGACCTGTTCGTTGTCTGTCTCACCACCATTCTGAAGGTCTCTTTTTTTTAATTAACTAATTTATTTTTATTTATTATTTGGCTGCATTGGGTCTTCGTTGCTGCGTGCAGGCTTTCTCTAGTTGTGGCGAGTGGGGGCTGCTCTTTGTTGCAGTGTGCGGGCTTCTTATTGCGGTGGCTTCTCTTGTTGCGGAGCACGGGCTCTAGATGCGCGGGCTTCAGTAGCTGTGGTGCGTGGGCTCAGTAGTTGTGGCTCGCGGGCTCTAGAGCGCAGGCTCAGTAGTTGTGGTGCACGGGCTTAGTTACTCCGCAGCACCAGGGATCGAACCCTTGTCAGCTGCATTGGCAGGCGGATTCTTAACCACTGCACCACCAGGGAAGTCCCTGTAAGGTCTTAAGGAAAGGGACCTGTGGCCTTGCCCACTAGTTGAATGTCTGGTGACTCACATGACACCCGTCCTCAGAACAAACTTTCTGAATGAGGGGAAGAGGCAGAGCAGCATCCGCTTGCCGGGGAGGGGGAGGTGGCGTGTGAGCTGGGCCCGGGTGGACAGACAGCACCTCAGCAGGAGGAGCTGGTACAATGGAGAGCACCCCCTGGAGAAAGGGGCGGGAAAGCATGGGGCGTGTTTGAGGAGCAGAGAAGGGTCCACGTGGAGGGACCCTGTGGTATGTCTTGTGCAGGGTTCTTCAGTCTCGCCGTTGACACGGGCTGGATTCTTTTGTGGGGCTGCCCTGTGTAATGTGGGATGTTTAGCACCATCCCGGCTTTTGTCCACTGGATGCCAGAAGCACCATCCCCCTCCCAGTGTGATATCCAGAAACGTCTCCAGACATCAGATGTGCCCTGGGGATCAAAATCATCCCCGGTTGGGCTTCCCTGGTGGCGCAGTGGTTGAGAGTCCCCCTGCCGATGCAGGGGACACAGGTTCATGCCCCGGTCCGGGAAGACCCCACATACCGCGGAGCGGCTGGGCCCGTGAGCCATGGCCGCTGAGCCTGCGCGTCCGGAGCCTGTGCTCCGCAGCGGGAGAGGCTACAACAGTGAGAGGCCGGCGTACTGCAAAAAGTCCCAAAACCCAAACCAAAAACAAACCAAAAAAAATCATCCCCGGTTTAGAGCCACTGGTCTAGTGGGAATAGTAATCGGTACAGTTGGAAAATTTTCAGGCTACGTTTTAGCACCAGGTGCCAGAATGAGCGAGGATCCACTGACATCTTCATTTATCCTTTCACCAAATGTTTACTGAATGCCTCCCACCTGTCAGGGACCAAATGATAACATGCTGACAGAATACTGGAAAGGGAAAGCAAATGTGGGCCTTTCCTTATGGACATTAGAAGGTAGTGGTCCTTCAGCGAGGTAGTTTGATGATCGGGGTAAGCATTTTATAAAGAGTCACGATGCAGTGATTGACTGAGATGGATCAGAGCAGGGAGTCCTGCATGGAGCTGTCTTGGTAGCTCCAGGTGGGCATGGTGGACGCCTGACCCAAGACAGTGACGCTGTCAGTTAATGCTGAGTTAATTCTCTAACTTTATAGTCCAGTGGAGAAATGTGGCCTCTGTAGTCCCAATTTATGTATTATTTTGAGTCAGATTAGTTAACAGGGGTCAAAACATTGAATTCTTAAATATTCTTACAGTGTAGTGATGTGTTGTAGCTCTCACACTTCTTAACCACTATCTTGTGATTTTAATTCTGTCTTCCAGAAGTCAAACTAGATTTAGAAAATGGGACTCTTATTTATAAAAAGTAAATTAAGAAAGCTGTTTGTCATTGTATTCCACCTTGAATTATTTGGGGTTGCCTATAAAGTGGCAGGTTTAGCACATCATGAAAATATAAATTATTAGAGTATTAGGTATTAATTAGTGACATGGCTGACTCCCGTAGGCCTTTTCCTAGTTGGGTAATGGAAGTAGTGATTCATTTGCTTTTGGGGGGGTGCATTCATTATAGTTAGTCATTGATTAACTGGTAAGAATGAAAGGATCAATGCGATTTGTAATTCTTGGTGTACATTAAAAAGTCAACTTTCATTAACAATTGAGAGATGTGCCCAAAAGGTATAATAAAAATGAGTGAGAGGAAATATATTGGCAGAGACAAATTCAAGAAAACATTTAGTTCGTGATATTAAAGGTGCAAACTGTAAAGAGCAATTGCAATTTGAATGTCTGTTTTTCAGGAAAGATATTGGCACATAAACAGAATCTCATAGGAAGGCTTAATGGTAAAGGATCATGTGAATTTTAAAAGGTTTTTAAGATTCTGTTCTGTATACAGTTGCTTTGTACTCAGTAATGCTTAATGGAGGCTCACAGGCCTTTCCTGACCATGATTTAATACCACCCAAAATCCAATGTCCTTTTTATCCCTCGATTTTGAAAGATTGTTTCTATGACAGTCTCTATCCATTAGCTGAAAATTGGAAGTGGCCAAATCTTGTTACTCTACGACGGATGAGTCAGATTTCTTTCTAAGGCCCATTTTTTCTTTAAAAAGTATTTTTCAATTAATCTTAAAATTTGATTTAGGCTATGGTAACATACTAAATTATGGCAATTTATTTTGGTAGCTTGGAGCTTGTTTTCTTCCAGCTTGTCATCTGAGCAGACCTTGGCACTCCTAGCCGGATGAGTCTTCTCTTTAATCTCACTTGTGTGATCACCTGCCCTGAAGTCAGGGCTCTGTGGTGTAACTGGCCTGGTTCTGCCCCTCACGCCTTGTTAGTCTTGATCAAGTTATTTACCCTTGACCTTGTGAGTCTCCTCTTCTGTACCTCTAAGCAAAATGGAAGGGTTACCATGGATAAGGGCTTCTCATCCCAGATGTCTTCAGGGGCCAGGTGGTGAATGGGACCAGGTGTGGACCACAGCGAATTCCAGAGCATTCATGCCAGTAAAGGGGCAGTTACTGCTCAGTCCCAGCCAATCGTTGGCACACTCCATTTGGGCCTGGTGTGGCCAGATTTTCCATGAGAATCCAGAAAGCCAAACACTGCGTGTGCCAAACAAAATACACCTGCTAATCAGATCGCATCGAGAGACCTAAAGTTTGTAATGTCTTGAGGAGATCACCAGTCAGCATCCCACAGAAAATAGATGTCCTGGGCCCTTTGCTGTTGGCAGGGTCTGTGAGCGTCACAACTTCCTGGGGAAAGGCTCTGAGCCTTGTCAGCATTATCTTTGTGTACTGTCTTCGTACTCACCAAGATGTACCATTTAAAGGAAACTTTTTGGAGACAAAAAATGTCTTTATGGAGGTGGGCAACTTGCAGGCAGCCTAGGGAACATTCCATCTTCTTCATGGTTCTCTCTTCTCCAGGCCAGCCCGGCAGCACTGAGATGCTGAACAATAGAGGCTGCTGCTCATAAACTGTGTAACCTTGAACTTGAGCCATGACTAAGATCCCTAAGTATATCCCTAAGATCCCTCAGTATTCCCTCCTTGGTTAAATGAGAGTGTTGGTTAAAGTAACTGAGAATCCGTCAGGCACAATTTCCAGTTCTTTAGGGGGAAAAGGTGGGCTTGTAGAAGGTGAGCCTTCAGCCTTCATAGGATGGGCTACAACAAATGAGCTCACTCAGCTCAGTACAGGAGGGTCACATTAAACTTGTGGTTACCTGAGATTAGTTAATTACGTTAGTTAATGTTATCATCTGTGGCAGACAGGACCTGCCTCCCTGCATGAGCCCCTGCTTTTGAGCGTGGGCTGGCCTAGCAACTTGGTTGTAATGAATTGAACCTGGTAAAAGTGATGGGCAGTCACTTCTATTATCATGTTACATAAGATCGTAACTTCCGTTTACTAGCAAACCCTCTTTCTTGCTGCCTCTGATGAACAAGTTTCCACCTTATGAACTGCCATGTTGGAGAGGCCCACATGTCAAGGAACAGGTGGCCTCTGGTTGACAGCCAGGAAGGAACAGGTGCCCTCAGTCCCCCAGTCCACAACCACCTAAGTGAGCTGGAAGCACATCCTGACTGACCTGAGTCTTCAGTTGAGACTCCAGCCCCATCCAACACTTTGATTGCAGCTTGTGAGGGATGTTGAGCAGAAGATCCAGCTAAGCTGTGCCCAGATTCCTGACCAACAGAAACTGTGAGATAAATAATGTGTCTTGTTTCAAGGTGCTGCATTTGTGGTGATTTGTTACGTAGCAGTAGATGGCTAATACACCATCTCTTTGAATTTGTTTTAAAAAATAACATTGAAAAAATTACGTTCACTGTAGACATTCTTATTCATAGCAGATTTAAGTGTTTTAGTTAAATGAATGTATGCATTATTGTGTCTTAACACTAAGAACCATATCGGCATTATCCAGAGGTTTGTGTCAAATGTTTCAAAAGATTACAATCTTGTTTTAGTACCATCAGGGTCAGAAATGAGATCTTAATTTAATCAACTCACTTTATTCTTTAATCCATTCATTCTAAAGTACTTAGTTTATCTCAAAAATTTGACCTTGGTCTTATCATAGTTGTCAATTAGAGTCCCTGACTGCATTCTTGTATCAAATTTGGACAAAAAAAAATTACCTCTCTGTTGTGCTTTTGAAAACACACATTTGTGTATGCTGCACACACACAGTTGCTAGCAGGTGCTTTCACTGTATGTCATGATGTCATGTGAAAATCTAAAGTGTTAGAACTCACTAATTAGTAATGAATTCCCTGATTAAGTTCTTACCTGGAATCTTGGAATTCTTACCAAGAAAATTGAATTGATTTTGAAAGGTGATTTAAAGGGAGTTGATTAGACAGTAATGGATAAGACCAAGAAATGTTTAGGAACAAATACCTGAGCTGGACATAGGCAGGATGTCAGAATGAATAGGAAAATATGCAAAACAAAAACAAAATGAAACAAAAAACACAGCCACTAACAACAGCAAAACCCCTCCCGGACATTGTTTCAATTTAGGGAAACAATCACTTTACATCTGTTTGATATAAAACACATTTAAACAGGCCCTTGATTAGTTGCATGCCAGTGCTTCTCACACTTGGATTTGCATAAAATCACCTGGGAATTTGTTAAAGTGCAGATTCTGACTCAGTAGGTCTGGGGTGGGCTTCCTAAGCTCGCAGGTGATGGTGATGTTGCTGGTCCGTTGCCACACCTTGAGGACTGAGGTGGAGGCCCAGCCCAGCCCCCCGTGCCCAGGTACAGCCTGCATAGTTGCTCTCTCGTCATCCTCACCTTCTCCCTCAGCCTCCATTTCCAGGTACTTCTGCTCCTTAATTTGGGTTGTCAGTCATTTACCAGGCTCTTTGACTAGGAAAATTAAAAACAAAACAAAACAACAAGCAAAAAACCACTGGACCCTTAGGTGGTTTTTAAATGCCCTGATTGTGTATCAGGTTGCTTTAGGGATGGTCCTTACCATATCCAGACTTCCACAGTTAGAGCTGCCAGAACAGTGCTTTCCGGAGTCTAAAGAGAGAAGCTGGGGCCAGACACTTGCTCTGCCCCGGAAGGGAGGCATCATCGTAAGCATTCCCAGGCCCTTGTAGGTGTCAGTCAGCTAATACCTATGCCCTGTCCTTGGGGTAATTCTGGACTTTGGTGAAATAATTTAATGCAAATGTTTTTAAGAATTGGCTTTCCTAATATAAAAGTCTGCCCTTCTGAGGGGTGGGGGAGGTGTAAGTTTACAAAAGATCCCTCCATCCAGTACTAAGTCTTACAAGCCTCAAATATCTTAAATTCAGCCTTGATTAAAATTAAGATGAGGCCAAACACCACAAACTTCTGTAGCAGGAACTTTAAGAGGTTCCAGGTGCTTTTGAGAACGCAGAACCCTGAGTCAGCCCATTGCCTTTATTAGATAGGTAAGGTAGATGGAACAGTGACATGGAGCTGTCATTTATTTTAGGTCAAATCTGTTTATTTTGTGCCTTGTCATCATAAAATTGAGATTCTTTCTAAGATTTTACTTAGTCAACCAGTAATAATGAAAGATTTAATACCTCCAAAGACGACTTTTCGAGACTATGACTATTTGTGATAGGCAACTATAATTGTTAAAATGTTCACTGTAGAAAACTTTATAAATTCTGTTTGTTGTAGCAGATTGATTTATGCCCCAACTTTGGGGTGTCAGTCATCTCCCTGATTAATTTATCCAGTTTAAACAGCTTTGCAAACTGCCTCAGAAACAGGAACATAGCTAAAAGCATTCATCAGTGCAAAATGGTTATTATTAAAGTAAAATAAATGAACAGTGCCAACAATTAACTTTAAAACTCAAATCAGAATCTCAGTTTTTTTCATGACACCAACCTTGAGCTCTTGAAGAAGTTTTGCTGACTCCTGGCCCTTTATCTTTAAGTCTGATCTGTGTAACAAATTACCCAGAAACTTGGCAGCTTGCGAAAACTAATGTGCATCATCTATCTCCCAGTTACCATCAGGAATCTGGGTGCAGCCTAGCTGGGTCCTTCTGCTGCAGGGTCTCATGAGGGTTCCGTCAAGGTGTCACCTGTGGTGTGGTCTCATCCAGAAGCTCACCTAGGGCGAATCCTCTTCCAAGTTTACTCACATGCTTGTTGGCAGGATTTGGTTTCTTTCAGGTTGTTGCATGGGTGGGGGGGCTCTGTTCTTCACAGGCTGTTGGTCAGAGCCCTCCCTCAGTTCCTTGCCGTGTTGGCCTTTCCAGGGGGCTACTCATCATGACAGCCTGTTCCCTCCAGGAGAAGGGCTCTGAGGGAGAGTGAGCAAGATGAAAGTCAGGGTCTTTTCTTTAGCCTTATCTCTCTCTTTTTCAAAACCACTGTATTGAGATACAATGACATGAAATGCTGTACATATATAATGGGTACAACTCAGTGAGTTTGGGGATAAGTATAGACCTGTGAAACCATCACTACCATCAACATCTATCATAAACATCCATCTCCTCCTAAAGTTTCTTCCCACCCCCTTTATTGCTGTTGTTGTTGTTTGTGTGTGTGATAGGAACACTTAAGATCTACCTTCTTAGAAAATTTTAAGTGTCCAATACAGTATTGTTAGCTATAGGCACCGTCCTATATAGTAGATCTCCAGAACTTATTTATCTTGCATAATTGAAACTTTGTGCCCTTTGATCCTCCCCTCCCCATTTACCCTCCCTACCCCCCAGCCCCTGGAAAACATCGTTCTGCTCTCTGCTTCTATGAGTTTGACTATTTTGGATTCTACATACAAGTTGAGGATCATGCAGTATTTGTCTTTCTGTGACTGGCTTATTGCAGGTAGCTTAATGTCTCCAGGTTCATCCATTTTGTCCCAAATGGCAGGATTTCCTTTTTTTAAGGCTGAATGATGTTCTGTTGTGTGTGTATACCACTTTTTCTTTATCCATTCATCCACTGAGGAACATTTAGGTTGTTTCCATATCTTGGTCTAGCCAGTCTCTGAAGGCACATCCTATAACTGTATTCTGCTTATTAGAAGCAGTCCAGCCCACACTCAAGGGGAGGGGATCACACAGGATGTGAGTATCAGGACTCAGGGGTCTTCCGGGGGCATTTTGGAGTCTTTCTGCCACATGTCGTAAGGGCTCAATGAGTATGAGTCAGATCCGTTGCAGTGCTGGATCGCTGTCCTTGGCAGTGAGATGCACACAACAGGGTTTCATTGCAGTCCTTGTTCAGGGTGAGTTTAGGTAGGTTGTGATTTGACTGAACAGCTAGCATTTTAAGCTGTAGTTCAAGAACTGGCAGGTTAACACACATACATAATTTGTTCTGGAGAGTATGGATAGGTAATTTTGTTTGTTTAACTGCTTGTCTTCTTAAGTTCTGGAAGAGGAATTAAGGAAAGGAGGCCTAAAGCCTGAGATCCATTCTAAGATGATAGTAAGCTAGGCACGGTGGGTGGGAGGGTGGTCGGTGGGAGGGTGGGCGTGGAATTTTAAAAGCTTATGTGCTGGGCTTCCCTGGTGGCGCAGTGGTTGAGAGTCCGCCTGCCGATGCAGGGGACACGGGTTCGTGCCCCGCTCCGGGAGGATCCCACATGCCGCGGAGTAGCTGGGCCCGTGAGCCATGGCCGCTGAGCCTGTGCGTCCGGAGTCTGTGCTCCGCAATGGGAGAGGCCACAACAGTGAGAGGCCCGCGTAACGCAAAAAAAAAAAAAAAGCTTATGTGCTACATCTAGATCTCAGCTTAAATGACCCCACCTCAGAGAGGCCTTCCCTGTGCACCCAATTTAAATTAACCATTGCTTTCACCTTAATCCTCGCAGAGCCCTTAGCACCCTCCAGCTCTATTCTCTGCGAATTTCCTTGTTTGCTGTCTCTCCCCGCACCACCACCCCCAACCCCGTGAGAACTAAGCCCACGAGAGCCGAGACCTCACCTGTCTTGGTCCACTTGTGTGTCATCAACACCTCGCATGGGGCCCGGCAAACAGTAGGCTCTCGGTAAATACTGAATAAATGAGTGAAATGAACACAAAGATGTAAAATGACTTCAAGGAGCTTTGGGGAAATTCTAGTATCTTCATGACTTCCAAAGGAAATGCCATTTATTCAGCTGACCTGCAAAATATGTTCATTTGTTAAAAAGAAGAAAACAGTCTCAAGGTTGTGGGGTAGTTTTGTCCCTGCAGCTGATGGCTGGTGTCCATGAGGCAAGTCATGTCACCTCTCTGGGCTGAGGATAAAATCTGGGCTGATGAGTGGGTGTGTTCAGACTGCTCTGTCCCCAGAAGCCACTCAGGCAGAGGAGGCTACGTGTTTTCAACACTGGTCAGCCACCTGTGGTTTTGTTTGAAGAAAGGATTCTGTGGCCAAAGAAAAGTGTGAAACCCACGCACCCACTGATGGGCGTTCCAGCTCTGTAAACGCAGACACTGCTGGCAGTGTTTTGGGCAGATCAGGGTGGAGACCCGTGGCCCTTGAAGCTTTGGCAGAACCAATAGGAAGAGCAGCCGGATGGTTTACCTTGCGGTGACCTAAGTGCTCTCCAAGGACATAAAGCATTAAAGAGTCTCGTCCCCCCGCCCTGCCCTGCAGCCTCACACCTCACCTCTGCCCACATCATGCTGCCTTGGAAACGTTAGCATCAGTGTTTGTTTTCCACATTAACTACGATTTCGTTTCTGGCCCTGCCTTTCCCACCAGATAGCCGGAGCTTCTGAGCTCCAAGTTTTTCTGTCACATCCCCCGAAACAGTGCAAATTGTGCCATTAAGCCTGGCGTAAAAGATTTGAAAGCACTTCACCTCGTCGTTTAAACATAATACTTCTGGCAGCTTTCAATTTGGGGTATTTTTAATTCTAATTAAAAAACGATTGAACATTAAGATCCTCTATATAGCGTGCCGTGGTGCCTCTGTGCTCCATTTTGGCTGTCTGGCTTTTAAACAGACAGCTTGGCTGCATAGCTGTTAATGGCCCATGTGGTTTTCCCCTGGCCTTTGGGAATTACCAGGTCCAGGCATAATTAGTATAAATCAAAATCCTCTCGCTGATGACAGGAAAATGGTGTGTTTGAACAGCAGCTTATTAAAATGACCTACTTAATTTAAGAAAAATATTGTATCCACTCGCAGGGTACCCTGGGTGCTTTCCCTGACAGATTTTATCATATTTCTTCCCTCTCTTTCCTTCCTTCCTCCCTCCCTTCCTTCCTTTCATTCTTTCTTTCTTTTTTTTTTTTTAATTAAAGAAAAGGAAAGGGAATGGAAAGGCCCGTTCTACTTCATCCAAGGTGCAGACCCACAGTTCGGACTGATGAAGGCCTGGTCCACGGGGGACTGTGACAGCGGTGGCGACGAGTGGAAGCAGGAGGTCCGTCTGACGGAGCAAGCCGTCCAGGCTGTCAACCAGCTGAGCCCCAAGCCCAAGTTCTTCGTTCTGTGCGGGGACCTCGTCCATGCCATGCCCGGTAAGACTGGGGCCACCGTTGTGACCTTGTCTTCTTCTCCCATCCAGAAAAAAATGATTTGTCTTGAAAGACGACTATTCAGTAACGGCTCATTCTTTCTCTTCACGACGGTTGCAGTATCGTCAAACATCAGAAAATACACGCTCATTTTGTCTTAAGAATTTGGCAAGATTAATCGCAGTAATTAGGCAGAGCTACAGTTCTTATGGTCTGAGCTTGCTATGAAAAATGGAACAGTTTCCTATGTGTCACCTTTCTTCATTTCCAGGGGACAAACTTGAACTGCTTTCAGATCCCATATCCATAAACGTAATCTTCTCCTTTCATTTCCCTTCTCCTTGTGCTTTTATTTCTCCTGTCTTTGTTAGTGCTTTTTCAGTTTCAAATGACAATCTAACTTGAACTAGATTAATTTTTTTTTTTTTTAAGTTTGTGTTACCCTATGGGACTGTAAAGTCCAAGGGCAGATTTAGGCTTCAGGTATGGCTGGATCCAGGGGCTCAGAGGTTGCTATCAGGGCTTGGTCTCTTCCTTGATCAGCCTTGCTTTCCTCTGGGTTGAATTTATTCTCATGCAGGCTCTTTCCAGGTAGTGGCTCCTGGGAGCTTTAGGTTTATGTCCTTCTTACTGAAACCACAACAGAAAGAAAGTGCCTGATTCTTTTTTAAAAAATAATTAATTAATTAATTTTTGGCTGTATTGGGTCTTTGTTGCTGTGCACAGGCTTTCTCTAGTTGTGGCGAGTGGGGGCTACTCTTCATTGCGGTGTGCAGGCTTCTCATTGTGGTGGCTTCTCTTGTTGCGGAACATGGGCTCTAGGCGCGCAGGCTTCAGTAGTTGTGGCACACGGGCTTAGTTGCTCCATGGCATGTGGGATCTTCCCGGACCAGGGCTCAAACCCGTGTATCCTGCATTGCCAGGCGGATTCTTAACCACTGCACCACCAGGGAAGCCCCTGAAAGTGCCTTATTCTTAGTGGTCCAATCAGAGTTACAGACCAACACTCATCCAGCTCACATAGCCCCATGAAGCCGGGGTGTGGGGTTAGCTCCCCTGCAGCCAAGTGGTCAGAAGAACAGGATGGTTCCCCTGAAGAAAAGTGAGATAGTAGGAATGTGAACATAACAGGTCCTTTTTTAGACCTCGCTTCCTTTATTTATTCCCCTTTCCTTTGATATCCTTCTCTCCCAGGCAAAGATAAAGCCCAGTGAGCAAGTATAAGAAAGTGGAAACCGCCCGTGCCCATCTGGGAGGCAGAGCAGGCACCCAAGCCCACTCTTGTCTGTGTCCTGGTCTCTGCTTAGTGGACAGAGATGACCCAAAGACCATTGCAGAAAACACTGTAGTTGCTATGGGTGTTTGTTTTTGGCTAACGTTACCTTGTAAACCAAGACTCTTGAGTCCTGCTATGATTTCTAATGTCTTTAGAAGCCAAGGCACTCTGCAGGAAGCCTGGGTACATTAATTCCTCCCCTCCAGGACTCACTTGTCTGGTAACCTACCTATCTAGAACAACCCCAGTGTGAACGTGTGAGGATGGAGAAGGGGCTGCCCAGAATGGCTCTCCTTGAAGTCTAGGGAGTAGGGCCAGCAGGGAGAACCCTCAGACCGTCCCTCATTCTCTGTTTACTCACATTTTACACAAAATCAAGATTGTGAACATGCCCACAGTCCACGTCATTGACTCCCCCTCCCCCTGGAGGAGCCCAGTGATGCCATCCCTGGAGAAGCAGCCTGTCCTGCTATTGGGCCTATACAGAGGCAGCAGGATGGGCAAGAGGGAAAACAAGGCAGTGGACAAAGACCTGAACTAGGTCTCATGTGGCCGGGATGCCAGCTCCACATCTGCCACATCTACCACTGATGCACTGCGTACACTTGGCCAGACCCCTTACCTTCTTAGAGCCTCAGTTTCTGAACCAAGAGCCCATTGATGCATGTGTAGCCTCAATAGTCTGGGGCTACACGGCGCAGGGCAGATGACTCTATACCTCCATGCAGGTGGTGAATATCTCAGCAGCTTGGTACAGAAATGTATTCTCAGGAAGTTGCTGAGTTTCTTTTTTTAGAGAGGTAAAATCCTAGCTGCCTATGAACTTGGCCACCCTTGGTGACTCTTGGCTGAGGGTTCTCCAGTGCTGAGATTATACAGTGCTAAAGTGACCACAGAGTACCCCAGTTTCTAAAGGAGTTAGAAATTGTAGCAGGACTTGGAGTCTTGGTTTACAAGGTAAACCAAGGTAGTGTGTGAGTTGATCTAACAGATTTATGCTACTTCCAAATGGTTTGATTTGCAGGTAGCTGGTTTCTTTGGAATCATTTGGCCCGATATTCACTGTAGCATCGGCTAGAGCTCTCCCTCTGGACGACACAGTGAACAGACTTCCATTGGACAGTTGAAACAGATTCCAAATTTACTGCTTTTCTGTCCAGTGTTTTTTTTTTTCCTTTGAAAATAGAATATTATGAGACTCACTAGAATTATATAACATGTTCTTGTAGATGTTTACTGACTTGTTCTGAATTATGTTAATGTATTCAGTCATATTTCAAAATAAGGTTTAAAATAAAAGCATTCCGTGTGATTACACTGCTTCTTAAATAAAGTGTACTGAACGTAAGTAAATTAAAAGATAGAGTTTTTATGATCAACCCTACCAGTTGGTCAGAAGACCTCAAAAATGTGAACTAGCCAACTTTTGAGAAATTGTTTTATATTCATTGTGACCCGAACAGAATTCTGAAGATTTGGATTGTTTTGTGGGATTGTAACTGACCCAGTGAAAGGATTGTAACTGTTTTGAATATTGTGGTCTGAGGTTTAAACAGAACGTTTTGAATCTAGTTACCATTTTTTTTTGCATTTAATTGCATTTTTTAATATGCAATTAGTGGCTTCCCCCTCATTTAGCTCATATTCAGGGGCAGACTTTAGAAAAGTAATTATTTGCTTTGACTGCTTAACACATTGTTAATTATCAAATGCATATATTAATAGGCAGATAAAATCAGAGAGCATACTTTTAATTCCACCATAAATAATATCTTGGGCCAAGTAGTTTTAAGTTCAAATTGGGGAAAAAGAACTTTACAAGTAATACTTTTGCTAATGAAAGTCTGAATATGCTTTTCTATTATAAATATCCATCATAATATTCGTTCATCTACAAACATTTATTGTGTGCAAACTAAGTGTCAGTTACAGATGCTGTGGATATGATAGTTAGAAATGAGCGACCGGCCCTTCCATGGAGCTTAGAGGCTGGTAAGGGAAGTGTAAAACCCAGGATGGCTAAGGGGTGCTATCGGTGCCAAGGCCTGCAGGAAGAAGCCTAAGAAATGCAGGACAAGGCCCATTTTGTTTGGAAACATATGCAGTTTTCATCCTGCAGGCGTCTTTTGGGTTACCTTGGTATTTTCTTATTTTATAAAGCTTCTCTATGGGATAAACCACATTATAAGTAGCAAATGAAGACTTGTACAAATATTGAGACCATTGATTTTTCAATCCTTCACTCTTGAGCCCAGGATGACTTTCTTCAGTCTTTCTGATGTTGAGGCATCAACCCACTGATGCTGTCCCCAGGAGCCTTATTAGGTTTCGACAGTTACATGAGAAGCTGGAATGTGATGATACAGTTAGGGTGCAGGAGAGTCCCTTTAGCCTTTGGAACGGGTTGGTGTGTCTGTCCCTGTTTGGTAGCAAGGGCTATAACCAAACAAAACAGATAAAGCGGGAGGAATTCTTCCCTTGATCCAAAGTCTCCTTGAAGAGTTCTTTGTTTACTGACCTCCACTGGGGCAGCTGTTACATGATGTTTCAGTTGATTCAGCCCCAGGAAGTCCTCTGTTACGTAAACTGAGGCAAGCCTGCGTTAGCATTATTTCAGTAGGTGGTGTATTAGTTTCCTATGGCTGCTGTAAACAATTACTATAGACTTAGTGGTCTAAAACAACACATTTATTCTCTTATAGTTCTGGAGGACAGAGTATAAAATGGGTGTGAAGGGCCGCATCCTTTCTGGGAGGTTCCAGCCTCTAGAGGCTGCGCACATGTCCTGGGTCAAGGCCCCTTCCTCTGTCTTCAAAGCCAGCAAGATAGCATCTTCTCTCCTCACTGACCTTTGATTCACCCTCTCATATTCTCTTACTCCTATCCTCCTGCTTCCCTCTTATCAACACCCTTGTGATCCTGTTGGCCTGTTCAGATAGCCCAGGATAATCTCTTCATCTCAAAATCCTTAACTTTATCGCATCTGCAAATTCCCTTCTGCCTTGTAAGGTAACATATTCATAGATTTGGGGGACTGGGATGTGGACATCTTTGGGGGACCATTATTCAGCCAACCACAGACTGGCAAAGGATGACTTCAGGGTCTGTTATGTGCCAGGAACTGTGCTGCTAGCGCACTCATTATGGGCTTGGAAAAGTGTCATTGCTATTTCCATTTTCCCAGAGTCACTTAGCTTGTAAGTGGTGGAGCCAGGATCTTACTCAGGTCCGTCTGTTTCCAAATTTAATGCACTTCTGCTGCAGCCTTGCTACTCAAAGGCTGGTCCTCAGAGCTGTAACCAGGAGCTTGTTTGAAATGTAGGATTTCTGTCCCACCCAGACCTAATGAGACATAATCAGCAGCTCAACAAGATCCACAGGTGAATCTTATGGACAATTAAGTCTGAGAAACACTTAAGAGACTGATATGCACAGTGCACTGGGTGTTTGGCTTCTCTGTGTATTATGTACCATTTTGTGTGTATGCAAGTGGTTTGTGAAAATGCACTTTAGCTCTTAAAGATAATGGTGTTGAGCAAGAGAGCTACCTTTGCTTTAGACTTACCGTGCTCAGCGTCAAAGGGAAATGCTTTAAGTTTGTAGCTTTTTATTTTGCTTTTTAAACAACAGTTTGAATAACTAAAGCCGAATGACCTCTGCTCTGCAGGGCTTCCCAAACAGAACCTGACAGAAATTTTCAGGAAAGCAGCCACACCTATATGCTTTAAAAGTATCTTTATGCAGAAAGGTCAGGAGGGTTAGCACTGGTTCTTCGGGTCCTGTCTGTGTGCATGATCCCTTATCTGCCGTTCCAAAGTTCACAAAGCTCTGAACACTAAGCGTTTTTTGCTTTAGTTTGAACTAACTCAGTTGGCAGCAAAACTGACCTGAACTACGTGAAGCTATTTATATATAGTCTCTATTTATCCTACTTAAAACATTCATGTATTTTGCTAGTGAAATATTACCGTGTTCCATGATGGGGTGGTGCCTGAGACCCAGCTGGAGGCATTATTTAATATGTGCCCTCTGCCTGGTATTGCTATTTTTAAGTTTGAAAACCTCCAGATTTCAAACCAGATCTGGCCCAAAGCATTTTGGATAAGAACACATGAATCTGCAGTGTTGATCATTTGGAATTTATAGATGAAGAAACCTTTCATCACTAGAAGCAGAAGGCTCTTCCTTCCTTCCCATTTAATGTCACACCCCCAAGTTCACTTGTGTACACCCATTGCACAGTGGCCACATTTTAGTTTCAAAGTTAAAAATGTTCCCAGGCATCTTATATTTGAATTTGGGGGACCATTCCTGTTGGGACCAAAGTGACTGAATATGAAAATGGAGTTGCGTTCAGAAATCATTCTGACAAATTGAAAGAGGGGGTACGTACACAAAGGTGATGTTTGCTACAGATAAGTGCAGACTAATCCACTTAGGTGGAAAACTCTTCACTTCAGGGTAGAGAAGGACTGAGCTTCTGCAGATATGGCTGCAAAAGGCTGGAGATTAAGGGGATTAGTGGCATGGTGTTTAGGATGGGAGACACTGTGGGAATGTAAAGCAGAACTGCTGGATTGTGGTTTTCCTGCAAGATCCAAGTGAGACTTAAAAGGTTCTATTTCATCTAGTTTGGTAGCCCCTCACCTTAAATTAGATGTGAAGGGCTAGGCCAAGGTCCAGATAAGAGTAGCTCTGGCTAAATGGCCATCAAGACTCCTTCCCCACTTAGATTTCTAATTCTATGATGAATGGGTAGAATTGGGAAATAAAGCAAGATGGAATGCTTTGGTACGCTGGGCTTCAGGCAGAAAATAAGCCATTTGTCCTTCTGTGTTCACACAATCCAGGAAGGTTGGTGTTTATTTTTCCCCAGCTGGGCAGGCACAAACATGTGAATGTAATTCTGGTACAAGACAGACTATGATAAGCAAAGCCTCAGAGGCACACTTTTGAAAACCAAAGCCAGGATTAAGGCTGTGGCCAGGAAAAGGCCTTATGTCCGCCCTCCAGCCTCTAGGATTCACCTTCCCCCAAGCTGAGTTCTAAGTTCCTAAAGGGCAGCGAGTGTGTGTATCTGTGTTGGTGTGTATTTACATCAAGCGCCCAACACTGTGGGCATGTGAACGGTGTGAATGAATGCAGGCCAAGTGAATCACTGTATGTTTCCCGGGGTCCTTAGCAAGTAGCTGGCACATGGTAGGCCCCCAGTACAAACTTCTGGATTAGATGAGTAATCAATTCATTTATTTAACAAATCTCTGTTGAGTGCTTACTCTGAGCCAGGCACTGTTCCAGATGCCTGTGCTACATAAGTGAATAAAACAGATCAAAACCTGTGCTTGACCTAGAAATAAGGAATAGGGACGCATGGAAACATGAAAGTATTATTTTTTGTCATTCTTATCTTTTGTAGGATTCAAACTCATGTAGCTATGGATCTGTTTTGTTATTTTATTAGATTTTTAAATTATACGAGTAATATGTGAATACATTCTCTTTGTAAAGATTTAAAATCTGTATCTAGAATAAACTGTAACCCCCAACCAGGTCCATCCCTTGGGGTCACCATAGTTAAAAGTATGTGTGTGGTGAGCACCCTGGTCTTCCATAAATGTCATCATTCTGGGCACACTGCTCTGTGCCTCGCTTTTTCCCCTTGCATCCATCTGGAAAACCCTTTTACGCTGATACACAGAGGTTTATGTCAGGCTTTTAATAACTGTGGTGAGTTCCGTGGGTTGGAATCTCCTGACTGATTAGTTCTCTCTCCTCACCATCACTAGGAGTGATCATCTAAACAGTGCCACTAGCAGAGGTTCTTCTTGTGTACTCAGGTCAGCTTTTCTTTAGGCTTGAAGTCAAAATGGGTTGGCTGGTTCGGGACGTGCTCTAGCACTTGGAGGGAGTGAACACCACGCAGTTCGCTTTGCAGTTCCCAGGAGGACGCCTCTCAGGGACTGGCCGCACTTTCCTTCTGTACCGTCTCTTCTGTGCAGCAGCATCTCTGCCTGCACTGCCCACCACACCCCAGGTACTCAGAAAGTTTCCACTGAATGGAAACCCTTTTGTCCCTATTAACAGGATTTGTTCCTGTTGTTGTTGTTGTTTTTAAAAGAAGCTCAGTTAACTCATGTTCAATTCCTTGGCTGTATAATTAGCCTTGCATTGTTATTTTTAAGTGCATATTCCAGGCTCCAAGAAATGCCATGATTTAAAGGCAATTTACCACACAGCTTAACATACAGAAACATTAAAGGGGGGTTCTGTGGGTGCAAGAAAGTGACCCGCCTTGGTTGAAATATCACCAGGCCCTGGACTGGGCCGGGCTGCTGTCTTCAGCTCTTCCAGCAGGTTGTGTGCAGGCCGAATGTTGAGCCGTGGTGACCCGGAGCAATCAGCCAGCCCCGGGCTCCCGGGCTCCTTCACATCCATTATAAGCGCTGTTGAAGCATCCAGGCGATCAGGAACAATGCCTCCCTTCTGCTGGGGCTGATTGAACTAATTTACTTGATATTACTAATTAGGGAACTCTGAGCATTACTTGCAGAGTTGTTTCTTTTTTGTTGCTGTTGTTCATGGAGAGAGGATTTTTTATTGAGATACAGTTGACATACAACATTATATTAGTTTCAGGTGTATAACAGTGATTCAATATTTGTATATACTGTGAAAGGATCACAGTAAGTCTAGTTACCATCTGTCACAATACATAGTTACAAATTTTTCTTGTGACTTTTTTTTAACATTTTTATTGGAGTATAATTGCTTTACAATGGTGTGTTAGTTTCTGCTTTATAACAAAGTGAATCAGTTATACATATACATATATCACCATATCTCTTCCCTCTTGCGTCTCCCTCCCTCCCACCCTCCCTATCCCACCCCTCTAGGTGGTCACAAAGCACTGAGCTGATCTCCCTGTGCTATGCGGCTGCTTCCCACTAGCTATCTGTCTTACATTTGGTAGTGTATAGATGTCCATGGCACTGTTTCTGATGATGTGTGTGGTCTGAAGCAGCACTGCTGGGAGCGGTGATCGCCCTCACGCCCCCGCCAGCATCTGCCACGTGGCCTTATGGCAGAGGCCCTGTGCCCGCTGCTGGGCATCTCAGCTTGTTCTGTGCCCAGACCCCTTTGGCAGCTTGCTGAAACCTCTGGACTACCTCTCATAATAATGTTTCTAAATGCATAAAATATAATGCATGAGGTTTCTCAGAAACCAATTATATTGAAATACAGTTATCAAAATATTTTAAAATTTATTTGATAGAGTAAAATGCATGCCTGTTTGTTGATCTATTGTTATATAATACAGTCTAACAGCAAGGCTATTAACTACCGTATTTTCAAAGTGGTGCTTGAGCTTAAGCAACGTTGTGAGGTATTGCAACAACTGTAATGGAATATGAAAAATCCTCGTGATTTCTGTTGGTGGACAGGATCACAGGAGCGTGAATACCTCTGTGGCTTTCTGCCTAACTTCATAGTAGAAGGAAATGCTAGATGTCAGTTAGAGGTCATTGAAAATGTAGGCTTTTTCCCCATCTAGGTTCACAGATCCCCGTGGACTCCAGGTTAAGAGCCCTTATCCATGTGCACATGTGGATATACTCTTGTTTGACTAGTCAGAGCTTTCTCTTCATAGTCAATGTGTGGATATTATAATTGCCCACAGTATAAACTCAATGGCAGAAACTCTACCTTGAATTAAAGGCTAAAATGCTTCTTAATTGTAGCTAGGAAAATGTGACCTCTGATTATTCCCTGAAAAGAAATGAGCTGAGTAACAGGAGCTAGTTAACAATTGTCTTTTGTAGATTTATTTACTTTATTTATTTATTTTTGGCTGTGTTGGGTCTTCGTTGCTGTGCGCAGGCTTTCTCTAGTGGCGAGCGGGGGCTACTCTTCGTTGTGGTGCGCGGGCTTCTCATTGTGGTGGCTTCTGTTGTTGGGGAGCACAGGCTCTAGGTGCATGGGCTTCAGTAGTTGTGGCACATGGGCTCAGTAGTTGTGGCTCGTGGGCTCTAGAGTGTAGGCTCAGTAGTTGTGGCCCACAGGCTTAGTTGCTCCGCAGCATGTGGGATCTTCCCGGACCAGGGCTCGAACACCTGTCCCCTGCATTGGTAGGCGGATTGTTAACCACTGCGCCACCAGGGAAGTCCCTCCTGTCAGTACATTTAAAACTATTAGGCATTCTATCAGTTTCAGCGTCTTGAAGAAATTTCTTCTAGAGCCCTCTGTTTCCTGGCTCATTATTCTCTAAGCCTAACAGCTGTCATATTGGCATTTCCATCCCTGTTCTAGGGACTGACTACCTCTCTCAGGTTGGATCCCCGTTTCTTCGCTTTGTAGCAGACCATGATTGTAGAGGCCATTAGGCAAAGAACCTGTGGCAGTCTGCTCCGCGACCCCGGCCAGCCCTCTGAGTGGCGCAGGCCACTGAGCAGAACAGCTAGGGAGCTCACTTCCACCCTCCCCCACATCCTGGGGGGTTTCCTGGAGGCGGCAGAGGGATGCTACAGAAGCTTGCAGAGTCCCTGGCAAACCAATACAGTGTAGACAAAACCAACGTCTTTCTAGCTTGTGCTTAGCTGATTGGAATAGTTACATCTTTCCTTTCGTTGTTTTTGCTCTAAATACTAATTTTCTGGAATTGGGACATTTCACTTCCTTAATGGGCCTATTATCTGCAACTAAATGAAATAGTAAAAAGAAGCACGATCCCAAAGGAGTTCAATTACCAGTTAATTGGTCAAGTGATCAGAATGTGAAATGAAAAAAATAATGAGAGGTTAGAAAAGGGAGCACATTTCAGGCCAAAACTGCTGAGGATGCCTATTTTGTAACTTCCATAATTCAGACACTCACCTGCATGTTTGGAATTCTGTATCACTCCAACCTGAGAGAGGTAGTCAGTCCCTAGAACAGGGATGGAAATGCCAATATGACAGCTGTTAGGCTTAGAGAATAATGAGCCAGGAAACAGAGGGCTCTAGAAGAAATTTCTTCAAGACGCTGAAACTGATAGAATGCCTAATAGTTTTAAATGTACTGACAGTTCCTAAATAGTTTATTGGAAAACCATGGTAGATTCTTTTCAATATATGTTATTTGGGTTGTATAAAAAATGTACTATTCCTTTCTTTATGTATTATTTGGGTGAAATACTGCTGTCATGATCCATAAATATTCTTGTGAAGAGATTTTGTATTGATCTGTAAGGTGGCAGCTTTAGAAATTTCACTTGGATAATATACTTTCCTTAATCTTTTTTTTTCCCAAAAAATATTAAAGTAAATTTTATATCATACCAAAAGCTCCTATAATGTCAAACAGTTTATTTTATTAATTGTATCCTAAGTTGGTTCACAGTACAGATTCAACAGTGATTTGCTATAAATGTCTGGGAGCAGCCAGTGTAATAAGTTGTAGCTGTTAGATGCAAAGTTAAATGAGTCTTGTTTAATATCACGTATAATTTAAAAACCAGTAGAACCAGATTAAACTTGATCTGCTATGTGCTGCCGAATCACCACATGAGTAACATTTATGCTTGCAAAGATTTAGATCAAGTGAATTTACATACCTCAATTAATTAGGAAAAGATAATGGAAAGGATTTGAGATGGAAAGGAGTATGGCTCCATAAATTCTCTGGGACTAGATGAAAGTGAATGTTTTTAATTGAAGGAGTAAATCATTTTCTTAAGTTCCACTCAAGGCTGCTTGTGCCACTGTGTCCCTAGCCCTAGCGTTTTCCAGCCAGATGTCCACCTGTTCCATCATCACTGCTTGTGCCCTTGACTATTGGCAGTTAGAGTTAGGTAATTCGACCCTAATTCACTTACTCATTTGTTTGTCTGATCAATAATAGCAAATAAATGTGGAGGGTCTGCTTATGTGCCTGGCACTGCTTAGCAAGAAACAAGCCCAGTGCCTGTCCTCAGGAAGCTTCCAGTTAGGGAGAGAGGAGGGAAGCAAAAAGCTCTATAACTGAAATAAAACAGTAGCCTTAGTGAGTGATTCCAGGCGTGGTGCGTGGTGCTGTGAGCAGATGCAGGATGCAGCCCTGATCGGTGGGTTAGCGAAGGCTGCCTTGAAACCGGAGTAATATTAGGTAGCCTCTGCCCTGCTCATCGTTCAAAAAATCAAATCCAATCAAACAGTACTAAAAGGTATTCAGGAAGATAAAAGTCAGCGTTCCAGCTACCACTGACCTACTTCTTAGAGGAAACCCGTGGTTATTAATTTTTCATGAAAAATGGCAGAAAATTATCAAGCTTATGTACACTTTCATGTAGAGTGTTTTGTAAAAAGTACAAATGGAAGAAAAAAAGACACAGCATCTGTTTATGTCATTTCTGTTGTCTTTCTGTAGCAGGAGGTATAGACATGTGTCACTCTTTTCAGTGGACAAGATACCAGCATGTGTTTGAACTGCCCCCGACTTGGGGGGCATTTATGTTGTGCCCTGTGTTCTGCGGTGACCAGTGCACCTCTGTGTGCACAAGCAGCTGTTAAGGATGTGGCTCTGAAATCAGCTTGCTCAGATTCACATCCTGGGCCCCTTGTTTACTAACGGGGTAACCTTGGGCAATTTACCTTATCTCTCAGTAGCTGAGTTTCCTTATCTGTAAAATGCAGATACTGATGATACTACTTGGTAGGCTTCTCATAGAACTTAAAGTGCTCAGAACACTGGCGTTTAATACCATCCAGTAACTACAGTTACTTCCACTAGTTAGGTTTTGTTTTTGTTTTTGTTTTTAATAAAAGCTTTATTGAGATCTAATTCCCATATCATGTAATTCACCCATTTAAGGTGTGTAATTCAGTGGCTTTTCGTTTATTCACAGCATTGTGCAGACAAGACCACCATCAATTTTAGAACATTTTTATCAACCCAGAAAGAAGCCTTGTTTCATACTATTAACCACTCCTCTCCATATCCCTCCACCCCACCCTCATCCGCAGCCCTAGGCAACCACTAATCTACGTTGTGTGTTTATGGATTTGCCTGTTCTAGACATTTTGTGTAAGTGGGATCATATAATATGTGATCCTTTGTGACTGGCGTCTTTCATTGAGCATGATGTTTTCAGGGTTCATCTGTATTGTAGCAGGTGTCACTACTTCATTCCTCTTATGTCTGAATAATTGTAGGGAGAGACTGCATTTCATTTACCTACTTTTACTTTTTGTTGTTATTCTGTGAGATGAATTCTTAGAACTAGACTGTTGAACCAAATGTTAATATTAAGGAAAGTGGAAATTAAGCCTTTGTCCTAACATATGGTCAACTAATATATTTTATTTATTTATTTATTTTTGGCTGCATTGGGTCTTCATTGCTGCACGTGAGCTTTCTCTAGCTGCGGTGAGCGGGGGCTACTCTTCGTTTTGGTGCGTGGGCTTCTCATTGCGGCGGCTTCTCTTGTTGCGGAGCACGGGTTCTAGGTGTGCGGGCTTTAGTAGTTGTGGCACGTGGGCTCAGTAGTTGCGGTGCATGGGCTTAGTTGCTCCGCAGCATGTGGGATCTTCCCGGACCAGGGCTCGAACCTGTGTCCCCTGCATTGGTAGGCGATTCTTAACCGCTGCACCTCCAGGGAAGTCCTCAACTAATATATTTTAATTTTTAATATTTATTTTTTGGCTGTGTCCCGCAGCTTGTGGGATGTTACTGGACCACCAGGGAAGTCCCTATATTTTAATATTTTTATTCCGTTACTAAATAGTATCCCTAGTGGCCCAAGAGATCAAATTCACTATATTCTTTGTATTACTCCCCCCCCCAAAAAAAAAGTATAAATAAACGAGAGGGTGTTTTTAATGTGGGAGTTAAAGTCCCTGGTCACTAGGTAAAACGGAGAGGATGGGGAATGGGCCATCTCCCTACCTTCAGGCAAACCCCAGTTTGCCATCTCAAATAGCTGTGAGCCCGTTTTTTTTATAAGATTCTTAACTCTTCATTTTTTCACAGTTTTTATTAAGAATATTTTTGTCCAAAAATAAAACCCAAACGTTTGGGAAATAAAGAGCAAGTTTACTAAGTTTAGTTGAGTATCTGTAGCCGCCTATTATTTCTTATGTAATCACTTCAAAAAACAGTCTTCCTTGATTCCTTCCTTATCATTAGG
The DNA here is from genome assembly GCF_025265405.1 of Mesoplodon densirostris. Lineage (NCBI taxonomy): Eukaryota > Metazoa > Chordata > Mammalia > Artiodactyla > Ziphiidae > Mesoplodon > Mesoplodon densirostris. The sequence continues at coordinate 56,525,271 of NC_082676.1, forward strand.
TCAACTAAGTGGCCACCAGAAATTGGGAAGAGCTTGTCACTCTAAAGAGTAGGGCTCGTGGTAGTGCAGAGCCACTAAGGTGGCTGTATTATGATGAAAGAATAGTGCTTTTATCCCTTTTTCCAGATGAGCAAACTGTCAGGTCGGACAGCTTGCCCAGCTCCACCTGCTGGGGAGGTGATGCTGGCGCTGAGGTCCATTCAGTAACTCAGAGCCTAGACTCCCTTTACTGGACCCTCAAGGAGTTAGAGCCGTCCTAGGGTGAATTCTTTATCTGCTGCCCACCAACAGGCCAAGGCTGCATGAAACTAGGGAGAGAGGTGCTGGAGGGGGAGGACAAGTGTTCCCTCCTTGGGGGAATCTGATGACAGCCCTAGCTGTGCTTTTGGAGCTAAAGCTACAAAATCTAAGATGGTCTGTCTCCATATTCCAGATGCAGCTCTATAGTAAGGGTGAAGCCATGTTTCTGAGAGTGGAAACAAGTGCTGTTTAGTCACAGTCGAGGCCATCCTGCCAGCCCTGGGCCACCTCAGCATTATCAGCTTTAGGTTAATAGGATGATACTGGCATGAGAATTGCTCCTCTTTGTTTAATAGACCAGGGCAGCGGTACTCAAAGATGTCACATTTTAAAATTCTACTTGTCGGTAAATTAAAAGTAGTCCCCAGAGTCCCTAATCCAGGGATCTCTAAACACTGGCACATGCTGTGGGAGCTTCGCAACACTTCTGAGCAGAAGACAGTTTTGTTATTCTCAGTGACCAGGCCTGCTGCCCTGGGGCCACTGGGCCCCCGAAAGCAGCAAAACAGACCATATCATTACAGCAGCCCCCAGACTCCTCTGAAGATGAACGTTGCCATCAGGTCCAAAATCTTAGCATTGCCATCTTAAACTCTTTGTTCATTCTGAAACATAGAAAATGTTTCTACCTGTGAAAGGCAAATTTAACCATCAATTTAGAAAAGACAGAACAAGGCGCTTGCAAGGGACATTTGTCCTTCGTCTTGACCTTCCACTACTTTGAACTGCACTTTCCCTCCGGTGTGTGTCTGGAGGGAGGCGGAAGCCACCTGCTGTGACTGAAGTCAGGTGCCCTGATGCTCTTTCCAGCCTCCCGTGCAGCTAGGACTCAGGCTTGTGACCCCGTCCCAACCACCCAGACCCCCCTGAAGCAGATTTTAAATCTTCAGCTGTTGACACAGAGGGGGCAGGATCTGTCGCGGTGAAGGGGTTGACAGCTGCGTCTACCTTCGGGGGCAGCAGTGGGCGGGGTCCCAGCATTATTCGCATCCAGCATCACCATCAGCTGTGTCAGCGGGCAGCCTGGGAGCGTCTGTACCCAGGCCAGCGCTTCTCCCTGGAAGCATTTTTGAATGTGATTGGAGGTGCTGCCTTCTTAGCCTCGAGACCTGGTTTTCCAGCTCTCTGTAAGACTCCCAGCTACCTGATAGCCTTTATAAATTGCTTCTCTATTCAGACTAGCCAGGGTCAGTTGTGTGCAACAAAGAACCTGACTGATGGAAGCTTCCACGCCGCCGCCTTCTAGTGCTGCCCAGTTACCACCTTGGGGCAGATTCTGCTCTGTGCTTCTCCCCAGGTGTTCCACTCCACCTCAGTTTCATCATGTGAAAACCGAACCTACTCTCTTAGAGCTTCCTTCTCATTGTTCCCTCAGTCATAAGGATGTGACCTTTTTGAATTCATTCTTTTTTTAAAAAGAATATTTATTTATTTACTTACTTACTTGGCTGTTCCTGGTCTTCGTTGCAGCATGTGGGATCTTTAGTTGTGGCATGTGGGCTCTTTTAGTTATGGCGTGTGGGATCTAGTTCTCTGACCAGGGATCGAACCTGGGCCCCCTGCATTAGGAGTGCGGAGTCTTAACCACTGGACCACCAGGCAAGTCCCTTGAGCCATCTTGAGCCATCTTTCCCTCCGCACCCAACTCCTGCCCAGTCCTGCCCAGTCCCCCGATAACCCTGCTCCCCCTCTGTCCTGTCAGCCCCAGACACTCACGCCAGGACTCGTGCAGCTGCCTGCTTGTGCGCTCTCTACAGTGTGGCCCCTCATCAAACGGTACCATTCATTGCCCACCTGTTCCACCTCCTCTGTATCACATACTCAGCCTCATCACCCTTGTAGTGTTCTTATCACAAAATGGCCTCAGTCCTGCACCCCACCCTGCAGCATGCCTTCGCAGCTCTCCCGTCCGGGGGTGGAGTGTGTTTCCCTTGTTCCTTTCGCCTTGTGTCTGCAGAGGTGCTGGTCAAGAGCACAGGCCATGTGACCTTGGGCCTCCTCCTCTGTTAAATGAGGCTGACAGTGGTACCCACTTTAGAGGCTAGTTGTGGAGATGAGGCGAGATGATGGATGTATTGATACAAGGGCTGGCACAACACAGGCATTGAATAAACAGTGGCTGAACCCCCCCCACCATCACCCTCAGTCTTCATTATGCTGCCGTCATTGCTGTCCTCATCATCACACCTTCTTTTGAGATTCAGCTCCACTTCCTGTCTTCTTCTTGAAAACTTCTTCAGAAGTACCAGTTTTTTAGTGATTCTTTCTGCCTTAAACTCGGTGGTCTGCTTCACTGATGTGGTTTTAAGCTCAGACCATCCTCTGCATTTGTCTGATGTGCTGTCCCATGAAGAGTCTGGGTTTTGGAGTCAGAAGATGTGACTAATTCACCCTGTGACTTTGGGTTAGTTACTCAACTGTCTAAGCCTCAGACTCTGTAAAACATGAAAAGTGATAGCTGTATCCACGAACAGGCGGGAGGATTAACTGAAATACTGACTGGGAAACATTTCGCTCAGTACCTGGCACCTTATAAGCACTCCATCATTGTAATGACGGTTATGGTGCTTCTTCTTGTATTTTCTCCCAGCTTGTGAACCTCTTGAAGACAGGTTCTCTGCCATTTATCCATTTGTATCCCAGAACCTACCACAGTATCTGACACATGGCAGGTGCTCAAAGCATATAAGCTTTTTGGAAGGAGGGAGACCTGGGTTTAAAACTAAGTGTCATTTATGTAGAGAATGGACATGTGGACATGATGGGGGGCGGGGGAAGGGGAGGCTGGGATGAACTGGGAGATTAGGATTGACATATGTACACTACCATGCGTAAAATAGATAGCTAGTGGGAACCTGCTGTAAAGCACAGGAACCTCAGCTTGGTGCTTTGTGACGACCTAGATGGATGGGATGGGGGGGTTGGGAGGGAGGTCCAAGAGGGAGGGGATATAGGTATACATATAGCTGATTCACTTCATTGTACAGCAGAAACTAACACAACATTGTAAAGCAATTATACTCCAATTTAAAAAAAAAAGACTAAGTGTCCTTTAAGAGCTATTTGGCTGTGGGCAAGGTCGTAGACTTCACTGAGCCGCAGCTTCCTTATCTGGAAGCCAGAGGAGATGTTATCTATGTCTCTGGGTTGTTTGGAGGATCAAACAAGATGGTTAATTACAGGGTCTGTGGCAGACGTTGGCGGCAGCAGTAAGAGAGTGACGTCCGCGCTTGTCTTCCTTTATCCTCACCTGATGCCATGCTGGGCCCTGCAGTAGTACCCCGTCCTTTTTCCTGCAGGAAGTGGAAATGTGAGAAATAGAAAGGGCCTTTGCTTTTTCTTTCTCTGACCTTCCAGCTCTTATTCAGAATATTCTGAAAGCTCACGTGGAAAAACAACAGCCAAGAGAGCCCTGTGATGAAAACTGGGTATTTGATTACATGATTCGCCCAAATGACTAGTTCCTCTTCTGCCTTTCCTTGCCATATATTTTGCTGTGCTTTGAAGCAGCCCTAGCAAGCTACCAAATTTATTTGGAAACATGGTCTTTTCAGCCAAATGCTCTGCCACACCACCATCCCCTGTAAATGATGACACAGTGTTTTCATCTGGCATCATCTGACAGCATGCTAGGAGGACTTTTTAAAAGGTTGCCATTAGGACTGGTTTGGTGGATCATGAGGACTGGTTTGATCTGGATGGAATGAAGCTCATCACCAGCGTAAACTGTTATTCCTTCACGACATCTCTGCTGCTAAGACCCCCATGTGGAATATCAGTGCCTGGGGTCTGAGGCTCTATCTATAAGATAACCCAAGGGGCTTCCCTGGTCGTGCAGTAGTTGAGAGTCCCCCTGCCAATGCAGGGGATGCGGGTTTGTGCCCTGGTCCGGGAGGATCCAGCGTGCCGCGGAGCGGCTGGGCCCGTGAGCCATGGCCGCTGGGCCTGTGCGTCCGGAGCCTGTGCTCCGCAACGGGAGAGGCCACAACAGTGAGAGGCCCGCGTACTGCAAAAAAAAAAAAAAAAGATAACCCAAGGCATTAAGTCATGTGGGCCTTTATCTTCTTTTTTGTTTTCATTTTTGAACTTGAATATTTTTTTAAAATTGAGGCATACTTGCATGTAATGCTATATTCGTTTTAGGCGTACAACATAATGAGTTGATATTTGTGTGTGTTGTGAAGTGATCCCCACAGTAAGTCTAGCTAACATCTGTCCCCACACATAGTCACACCATTTTTTTTCTTGTGGTGAGAACTTTCTTTTTTTTTTTTTTCCCTTGTGGTACGCGGGCCTCTCACTGTTGTGGCCTCTCCCATTGCGGAGCACAGGCTCCGGACGCACAGGCTCAACGGCCATGGCTCACGGGTCCAGCTGCTCCGTGGCATGTGGGATCTTCCCGAACCGGGGCACGAACCCGTGTCCCCTGCATCGGCAGGCGGACTCCCAACCACTGCGCCACCAGGGACGCCCTGGTGAGAACTTTTAAGATCTACTCTTTTAACAACTTTCAAATACGTGATACAGCATTATTAACTATAATCACCATGCTGTACATTACATTCCCGAGACTTATTTACGAGTTTTTATTTTCAAGCGTGTTAAGGTCCTTCTGTACCATTCAGGTAGGCAAACTCTATAGGCAGACTGCAAAATATGATGCTCTTCTAGCATCCGTGGTGATGTTTGTAGTTGTACTTTAGAGTTCTGTATTGCTCCCATTTAGGGCAGCCAGCCAGCCAGCCTGGTTTGATGGGGACTATACCAGTAATAGTACCGAAAAGTCTCCCATCCTGAGAAACCCCTCAGTTCTGGGCAAACTGAGATGGGTGGTCATCCTCGATGTGTTACAGTAGGGTTTTACCAGACCTAGATGGAAGTTTGTGAAGAAAAACATTTTTCAGGGCATTGTAACTAAAAACTTCAGAAGTGAGACCTGGAAAATGGTTGATCCATGCATTTAATATAAATGTTCACCACTCTATAGGGAAAAGAACCCATCAGGGACGTATTTTGGGAGAGCAGCGTAGTTGAGGTCTATAACTTCCATCTCAAGGGTTAAAGTTGTACCCTAAGCTTCCCATAATACCCTTTAATTGCTTACTTTTGTCTGATCTATTTTGTCGATGGCTGGCTTTCCTGGCATTTCTCGGGAGGATCACTAGCTGTTGTTAAATAAATACGTCTCTGCTGCTGCTTCACCCCGAGCAGTTTGCACAGACGCAGCTCTGTTGCAAATCAATCCTCTCATTTGCCGCCTTTGCCCTTGTGACTTTCCGTTTGGGGCTCTTATTTATTAAAACCACAGCTGCCTGTGTCCACAGCTACTCAGTATGGACAGCATGCCTTCCCAATCGCCTGTCCTACAGACGTATCATTGTACCTACTTCAGAGGGTCTGCATCTGAACCCACTTCTGCTTCTTCGAGGCACCTGGCAGAGCCCCTAGTGCAAATTTCAAATATGCCACTTAACCTGGGTATTACGTCATACTGTCTGAAACATATCTTCCAAATTTGCTGAATGTGTCTAGCCATTTTCATATGATAAAGCAACAGAGAGGGAATTAATTTTACTGTATGGATATGAACCTTCTCAAAAGTATTTATACCCATTGCCAAAGTGATCTAACTGCATAGCTGGTAGATATATAAAGATGTGTATTGAAGTACTCGTGAGAGGGTCACCCTGAGAGAATTTCAGAGGTTAATTAATCCATGAGGGTCACTGTGATAGTGGTCATAAAAATGATGCAACTTCAATGCCAAAAGACACCCACTGGAGACCGTTTGACCCCGTTTTTGCTGCCTCATGCCTGAGAGAGAGAGAGAGAGAAAGAAAGAGAGAGAAAACTATTCATCTTAGTCTGGAATATGGCTCCTGCCCCACCACTTCCAGCGTGCAGAAGTTTTACAGCGAGTCTGACCCCACCTTTTCCTGCTGTACTTTAATACTTTCTTTAATTTGATCTACTGTAAGGTCAAAGAAAAGCTGGTATTCTCCCTCTTGGCCTCTTTCTCACAGGCAGTAGAGAAGTGCCTGTGAAAATTCTATTTATAATATAAATAGAATGCAACAGAGGATCTCAGAGGGTCTCTGCACTTCATCCTTTTGTAAGGCCAAGAATGCACTTGTCCTGTGCACCCATCCCCTCAGTTTGTTTAATCAGATTCAGAAGTTGTGCTCCCCCCAACACTGTATTGAATATGACTGCTGTTAGTCGGTGTGGGGGAAGGCTTCTCATAGGAGGAGGAACCCCTCCCCCTCCCCCCGAAACCAGCAAGCAGTTGCTGGTGAAAGCTGCCTTGAACTAAGAGGGCTTCATCTGGTTTTGGTTTGGCTTGAAAGCATCCTGTCAAAATGATCTAGAGACAGAGCAGGTTTTCAGACCTATATTTACTATTTCATTTGTCGTCACACTGAGACTATGAAACCTCGAATGAGTGAATTCAAAGGGCACAGTGTACCTGGGAGCGGCTCTCCGTTATTGAGATGCAATTTGAGGACCAAATATCTCTCTGTTTTCTTCTATCTGACAAAGCGTGCCACACAAAGAAAGAAAGAATCAGAGCCTTAAAGAACCTACAGCCAGAGAGGAAAGGGGTCAAGAACCCCAGGGAGGTTGTATGCATTATAAAAGAAATGACCACAATTAACTTTCCAGTGACGCAGAGCCTTGTTCTTGGCTGTTTTGGTTCATTCTTTTCCAGGTTCTCCATGATCCACACTTGGAGGAACAGCCGCATTTCCTCTTTTCCTGGATCAGTCACTAAATAGGGTTTGATTTCCCAAAGGCTAGACTCTAACCATATGGGGGTGAGGGGCTCCCACAGGACGTGTGATCCAGGCAAAGCAAGCACAGGCTCCATGTAGAAAATAGGGCCTATGTTCAAATCAGCCTATGTAGTGGGGACAGGATGGTGGGGTGGGCGTGGGGGATTTTGGAGAAAGAGGGGGTTTATGAGGATGTGGAAGAAAGGTGATTCTATTATAAGAAAGAGAAGCCCACTCAGACTAGCTTGAGAAAAAAATAAGCACTGAGGGTAGGGGTGGCAGGGGGTTGGGTCTCAGGAGAATTTCATGGAATCCAAGGGCAGGAGTGCATTGAGACCCTGGAAGGCGAGGAAGTGTGGGGACAGACAGGAAGGGCATCCGTCAGTGACTTGTGCCCTCCCTGGGTCTACCTGGCCTCTGCTTTGTGGAAGACAGCTTTCTCGGCTTGGGTGCACGTACAGGATGATCCCCTGTCTGCCTTCACGTTATTTCACATCTCACCTCTTCATTGAGATGCATCAATATCAAAAGGTCCAATTTCAGACTCCCAGAAGAGAACCTGTGATTGGCTCAGCTGGGGTCAGATGTCTCCTGACACCACCCAGCCACTGCCAGGTGCTAAGTTCATGCTGTATAGACATGGGCGACAGGCACTTGTCCCCATAAATGTGTGCAGGTGGAGGCGGGAAGGCGGGAATGGGCTGGTGTCATCTACCAGAAGGTATCCCAGGAATCTGCCTGGAGGAGGGAGGGGAGGGCATTTCAGTTTGTTGCTCATGGTTCTTTGGCTGCAAAGCACCAGAAACCCAGTGGCCAATTTAAGAAGAAAAAAAATAAAAGCAATAAATGGAAAGAATAAGAGGTGGTTCACAAGATTGAAGGAAAAGCTGAAAAATAGGCATCTGGAAAGCAGAAGGAACTGACCAGCTCTGGGGAGCTGGGAAGCAGAGCTTAATGGAAGCTCTCTCCACAGCACTGCTGTCCAGGTGCCTCTGCTTATGCATTGTTCTGATCTGGGGTCTGGTGAGGGCCCTTCTCCTGGTTTGCAGACAGCCGCCTTCTCGTTAAATCCCCACACATGGAGAGCACAGAGCCTTCTCGTTAAATCCCCACATGTGGAGAGCAGAGAGGAAGCACACTCTCTCTTGGGTCAGTTCTTATCAGGGCACTAATCCCATTCATGAGACCTCTACCCTTATGATCTAATTATCTCCCAAAGCCCCCCCACCCCCAGTCTCCTAATTCCATCGCATTGGGGGTTAGAATTTCAACATAGGAATTTGGCGGGGGACATAAACATTCAGTCCATAACAACATGCTAAGAAATCCAGTAATATTTCAGAGAAATATTTTTGGTGTTTGATAAAGTAATAGGAAAACAAGAAAAAAAGATTAAAGATAAACTCACACTGTACTGAATTTATGATAGTTCAGACAGGTCAGATTTGCTTGGAAAGCTTCATTTTGCTGTCTACAGCTTGTAAATCTGAAAGGCAAGAGAGTTTGAAGTTGGTATTGCCACCCAGGCAGAATAAAATATATAGATAATTTTTCATACCATTCCAAGCATTCTCTGTTTATTCATTTGTTTACCTGCCAAGGTAGCTCTCAAGTAACAGGTTTTCAGAGTTTAATAAATTTGATCTACTCAAGCTGACGCAAATTGATTATTCCCACCAATCAGAAGACAACGGTGGTTGAACAGAAGGCAGTTAGGGAGAATTAAGTGGGAGCTGTCAAGATTAAACAAAGCTTCCCGGGCTTCTCTGGTGGTGCAGTGGTTGAGAGTCCGCCTGCTGATGCAGGGGACACGGGTTCGTGCCCCGGTCCAGGAAGATCCCACATGCCGCGGAGCGGCTGGGCCCGTGAGCCATGGCCGCTGAGCCTGTGCGTCCGGAGCCTGTGCTCCACAACGAGAGAGGCCACAACAGTGAGAGGCCCGCGTACCGCAAAAACAAAACAAAACAAAGCTTCCCTATTTGTGTGGTCGAGTAATACACAACATGAGAGTTTCTTATCCTGTATGCCAGCTCATTAAAATCCGAACAGCAATTCAGGTGCCATGTTTATGTTATAAACTAACATCAAGTAGGCTTTTTAAGATCCAAAGAGTGTTTTTTGCCAAAATCCAGTTACAGCCCGTGATGTTCTTTGAATAGATTTTCTTAAAGGAAGAATGAGCCTTTTCATTTTAAAATAGCACTTTAACCTCTGCTCTATTCCTGTTGATTTTTATAAACCGGGACTAGTTTATTATGAGACACTTATATCTTCAAGGCAAAGTTGTGTTTATCTACTCATTAATTTAGGATGTATTGAGAATTGCTTGGAACTGGAGGTCAGATAAAACTGGGTTTGAATTCTGGCACCACTGTCTACTAGCTTGGTGACTCTAGGAAGCTTTCTTTTTATTTCCGATTCAGTTTATTCATTGAGTTTCCTACTGTAGGCATTTCTCATATATTTTATCATCGAGTCTTCAAAATCTTACTGAGGATTAAGTATTGGGCTAAGAGTTTTAAATGAACATTAAAAAATTTGAGCATTTTAGAAAGACTGAAAAGCTAAAAAGCATAAAGAACACCAAAAATAGCCTAGAGATTAATATAATGCATACGCATGTATCTACCAGCCAGCTTACAAAATAAAACATTAACAACACTGTTGAAGCCCCCTGTGTGCCAGTTTCAGTTAGAGATAAAGGGCATGTGACAGAAAATCCAAATAAAAGTGGCAAATATATATTTTCCTCTCGGGTAATAAGAAGTTTTGGGGCAGGCATTCCTGGGACGCAGGCTGTTCTAGCTCTGTGCTCCTTCATCTTTAGGCTGTGGCCCTTGTTTCCATGCTTTATAGAAGGGCTGCTGGAGCTGCAGCCATCACATTCGAGTTCCATGAAGGAGGAAACACTGATGGCAAAAGGGCTTTTCAGGAAGGCCCATCCAATGACTTTCATCCCAGAGCCCAGAATTGTACTGGAAATAGTAGTTATCAGCAGAGATCATTTTCACTGCCATCAAAATGTAGGTTCTGCTGGTAAGAAAAGGAGGGTTATTAGGTAGGCAGCTGGCAGCTTCTCCTTGAGAGGTAAACACTATACTAAATTAAGAGGTTTCTAAAAAATTGTCTCTTTATATTTTTGCTGTATGTGTATGTATCCCTCAGAAATATATAGGCTTATTTTACATGTTTTTAAACTTCATGTAAACGGTATTGCATCCTGTATATGTTCTTCCACAACTTGCTTTTTTCCCTCATTCAGCTGTATGTTAAAGTCATCCACATTCACCTGATCATTCTGGTTCATTTATTTTTTACTGCTGTGGAGTATTCCAGTATATGACTGTACCATAATTTACCATTATCCGTTATGTTGTTGTTGGACATGTAAGATGTTTTCAGCTTTTTGCTACTATATTTATTCTCTTCTATTCTGTTAATCAATTAGTTGATTGATTTGTCTCCTTGTTATGGGTGTTGTTTTCATACTTCTTTGCAATTCTGGTAATTTTTAGTTGGATTCCAGACATAATGAATTTTACCTGGTTGGATGCTAGATATTTTTATCTTCCTATAAATTTTTAAAAATAAATAAATAAATTTATTTATTTATTTATTTATTTATTTATTTATTTTGGCTGTGTTGGGTCTTCGTTGCTGCGCGCAGGCTTTCTCTAGTTGCGGTGAGCGGGGACTACTCTTCGTTAAGGTGTGCAGGCTTCTAATTGCGGTAGCTTCTCTTGTTGCAGAGCACGGGCTCTTAGGCACACAGGCTTCAGTAGTTGTGGCACACGGGCTCAGTAGTTGTGGCTCATGGGCTGTAGAGCGCAGGCTCAGTAGTTGTGGTGCACAGGCTTAGTGGCTCCATGGCATGTGGGATCTTTCCGGACCAGGGCTCGAACCTGCATTGGCAGGCAGATTCTTAACCACTGCACCACCAGGGAAGTCCCTATAAATATTTTTGAGGAGTTCTAGGACACAGTTAAGTTATTTGGAAACAGCTAATCCTTTCAGTCTTGCTTTTAAGTTTGTTATGCAGGACCAGTGCAGAGTTTGGTTTGGGACTAATTTTGCCCCCACTACTAAAGCAAACCTCTTCAGGTCTTCTACCCGATTGCCCATGAATTATGAGGTTTTCCCCTCTGACGGGTGGGAATGGGAATTGTTTCTGGCCCTGTGTGAGCACTGGGGATTGTTCCCACTAGTCCTTTCAAGTGTTTCTTTCCTTGGCCTGGGATAGTTTCCTCACCTGCCTTGATCAGTTCCCACCGAAGGCTCAAGGGGGGACACTCAGCAGATATCTGGGGTTATTTGTCAATGAGACTCTCCTTGCTTGTTCTCTGCCCTGAAACTCTTGACGCCTGGACTCCCAGCTCCGTTTTCTTAACTCAGGGAGACTGGGTCTACTTGGGTCTCCCTTCCCTGCAGCATGGCTTGGAAACTGTCCATGCAGTATCTGGGCAGTTGTAGGGCTCACCTCACTTGCTTCCTGTCTCTTATGGTCCCTGAGGGCCATGGCCCAGTTCACTGTCTTGAGTGCCATCAGGTCGTATAGTTTGTCCAGTGTTTTAATTGTTCCAGGCAGAAAGGTAAACCTAGTGTCTGTTCCTCCTCCTTGGCTGGAAGCAGAGTGAGTCTTCATTGTGGTTTTAATTTTCTTTTTGTAATTACTGGAGAGATTAAGCATCTTTTCACATGTTTTCCGACCACATGTTCATCTCAGCCTGTTTTATTCCATTGAGATATATATGTCTTTTTCTAGTAACTTGGAATAGTTCTTTATATATTTTACAGATTAATCTTTTGTCAGCTTAAATTGGTTGTTGCTAACTTTTCTTAGATTTAATTATCTTTTCATTTTTAAAATTATATTGTTTTTTGATGAACAGAAGTTTAAAGTTTTAATATAGTCCAGTTTGTCAGTTTCCTTTAATAAGGTCAGTGCATTTTGTTTTACTTTAGTTAAGAAATGCTTAACCCTGAAGTTATTCAGATATTCTACTAATATCTTCTTCTAGAAGCTTGAAAGTTTTTGTGTATTTACGTCTTTAATTCATTTGGAACTGATTTTTGTGTGTGATAGGGATAGAGACCCAATTTATTCTATTTTTTTCCAGTTGGGATTACCAGTTGCTCCATCAGTGTTTAATGAATAGTCTATCTGTGCAGAAAAGACTTAGCCCGGCAGGCCTGAGACTTCCCATATGAAAGGCCTGTTTACAAGTTAGGCCCTTGTCTGGCATCTGGGAACCTGGATTCTGGGGGGTTCCCACCATTCCAAGACCTGATAAGAGGGCCTCACTGTGCCTGGATTGCACGAACAATGTGGTTTATGCTGAACACCCCCTTTCCTTCTGCGAGTCTGGAATGTTGGTCTGTACCAGGCAGAGGCTCCTACGTGACCAGCCCCCAGTGAGAAGCCTGGGCGCAGGGTCTCTAATGAGCTTCCTTGATACAAACATGTCACATGTGCTGTCACAGCTCATTGCTGGAGGAGGTGAGCACATCCTCTGTGAGTCCATTGGGAGAGGAGTCTCGGGAGCTGGCACCTGATTTCCTGCACACTTCACCCCACGCACCTGATCCCTTTGCTGATCTTGCTCTGTATGCTTTTGCTGGGATGAATCACACCCAGGTGTGATAGGTACTGAGGCCTATAAGTCCTCCTCCCGAGTCATCAAACCCGGGGGTGGTCCTGAGGACCCCCAACACACTGTCCTTTCTCTGCTGATGTTAAAATAATCCTGAGAAGCAGATATTGGGCAGTGTTCTTAACTACTGTTAAACATTCGTTTCTTTATCTAAACATCTAAGCCCCCCTTCGCTTTCAGGTGTTTTAGCTGATGCCTGGCACATACTCTGTATCACTCAATAAATGATCATTAATAACCGTAAGAAAGGAATAGGTAAAGTGCTGTGGTAGTTTGAGAAAGATTAAATATTCAGCTGTAAATCTTTCAGATGGGCATGTTTTATGTTTTTGCAATTAGTGAAATAAATTTTCCCATATCTATTTAAGGTTAGCAATCATAATTTTTTTTATCATCTTGGAACATTTATAGTTCCTGTAATATCCCAAGTTAGGAATTTTCTATCTTCTTAACCTTGTCTGAGAATTTAAAATCCTATTATTCAACATGCTTCACATTGCTGCCTTTGTGTACTGCTATGGACTGAATGCATGTGTGTCCCCCAAATTCACAGGTTGAATTCCTAACCCCCAATGTGATAATATTAGGAGGTGGGTCATGAGCGTGGAGCCCTCATAATTGGGCTCAGCGTTCTTAGAAAAGAGACCCCAGAGAGCTCTCTTACTCCTCTTTCCGCCATGTGAGGACATTGCCAGAAGCTAGCAACCTGCAAGAGGTTTCTCACCAGAACCCGGCCAGGCTGGCATCCTGATCTTAGACTTCCAGCTTCCAGAACTGTGAGAAATAAATTTCTGTTTATGAGCCACCCAGTCTGTGGCACTTTGTTATAGCAGCTGAGCTAAGACTTGTCTCTATATTTCTAACATAGCAAGCCAGCTGTTCATCCAACCAGCTGCTTTTATTCATGTAATGTTTCTGTAGGTAGTAGTTCATTATTAGTTAAGCGATTTCATTAACATGTTTTGAGAGACATGTCTACAGTTATTTAAAGTATGTTTTCTACAAGTATTATGGTCATCTCTACATGTTTCTCTTCGTGTGTTTATAAGAACATCTCTATTCTGTCATGTTTTAAATACTGTTGATTTTGTTTGACCATAGATGTGAGGTAAACACATGTACAGTGATTGGCATTATATACTAGAAATTGTAAGTTGCAGCATGGTTAACTGTGAACCCTCTTATAAAATTCCAAGAGATGTCTTATTTGTCCATTCAGTGTATTTTGTCTCATAGGAATTCACACGCCCAACCTGCTTTTTGATAGTGATTCTCCCTGGTGGCTTGTATGAAGAGATCACTAGTGCCCAACTGATTTCTTCCCCTAATGAAGGGAAACAAATAATCATGCCCATTTCAGAAACTGCTTTGAATTGAGCTTAATGCCTTAAATCACACCAACAGCGAACGGAGTCTCTTTATCACTCTGAACGACTGCCATGTCTCTCTGATCACATGTGATTCTCTGCAGCTTTCTAGAAACAGGTCTGTCTCAATTCACTTATCCTACAGAAAAACATCCAAAGGAGGATTTATTTTTTCTGCCCATTTTTGAAAAGTCTGATATAAAACCATTCTGAGCATCTCTGGTGCCATTTATGAGGCAGGATAGTTCTTTCTGATGACTTACTCTTCTGTTCTGCCCACTATATTATAATTATCATCCAGCTAGTTGACCTGAAGTTAGTGTATTTTGTCGCAGTTGGGTCTTGTTATATTGCTGTGTCAGGCAGTTTTCCTGGTTTAAAAATGGGAATGTTACCTAGTGCAGTGCTGGCCCCTTAGAGCTATTAAGCAAATTACTTTCAAGCATGTTGAATAAGTGTGGACACTTAGCCTTTTCTCCTTCAATTAGGTGAGGAAAGCTGGTATATCACTTAGGAAAGTGTTTGGCTACAATTAATAGACCACCCAAGTATTGGCAGCCTAAATAAATAGGGGTCTGCAGTTCAGCAGCCCAAGCAGTGCCCTCAGGGACCCAGAGTGTTTCTAACTTTAAGCGCCATCCTCCTTAGCATGCTGGCTTTCAAATTCCTGCTTCTTACCCTGTCTCAAGTTGGCTGTATTGGCCACATATGGATCCCCTTTTATAGCTTCCCTAGAACTATGCCCTTTGCATGCACCTCTACCCTCACCCCACCCCCAGTGCTTGGCAGACTTCTGCTGAGGTCCCACCAGGCAGATCTGGGTCACGTGGCCATTCATGGACCCCAGGGAGTCTTGGAAAGCTGGAAAGAGGAATGTGCCTATTGGTGTGGACCCATCATTGCTCTTTAGCTGGGCCCAGCACATGGTTGCCCTCAACAAAACTGGGTTTCTTTTGGCAAGGGAGGGCGGAGGATGGCTACTGGGTACACAGGTGTTAGTGTTGGCCACAGATGTGTATTCTCAACCTCTCTCTTTCTCTCATACACCACACCACACCCACAGATAGATATCATACAACCATTAGAATCAAATCTGAACACGTCACCCCTCTGCGAGACTCACATAGCTTCCCTTGCTTTTAGGGAATAGCAAAATACAGAAGAAAAAACCCCCAAACACTAAATACTTAAATACAAGGTCCAAAGAGGTCTGAGCCTGCCCACCTCCATGGTCTGATCTTGTACTGTACTTCTCCATGCTCTCTGTGCACCAGCCCACAGTCCTTTTGTAAGATCCTCATACTTTGTACTCTCCTTCCTGCCACAGGGCCTTGCACCTGCTCTTCACTCTGCTGAGAATCCTGTCCTTCACCCCCTCCTTCCTCAACATCATCTTGACCCGGTCAAGGAAGTTGCCCCTGACCACCTCAGCGGGTTCAAATGCCCTCATATATGAAGGAGAGAGTTTCAAGCACCCCCTTCTTCAAACACTAATAATATAGTCATCCCTCGTTATCCACGGGGGATTTGGTCCAGGACCCCTCCCCACTTCAGATGCTCAAATCTGTGGATTCTCAATTTCCTTATGTAAAATGATGTAGTATTTGCATATAACCTGCAAACGTCCTCCAGTATACTTTCAGTCATCTCTAGATTACTTATAATACCTAATGTGATGTAAATGCTCTCAAAATAGTTGTAAATACAATGTAAATGCTATGTAAATAGTTGCCAACACAGCAAATTCAAGTTTCCCTTTTTGGAACATTCTAGAATTTTTTTCCCAAATATTTTCCATCTGCAGTTGATTGAATCCATACATTTAGAACCTGTGGATTTGGAGGGCTGACTGTACATTCTAATTTTATATTTATTTGTGAGCCCTTTTTATTGTCCTTATCCTCAGTAGACAATAAGCTCCATGAGAGCAAGCACCATTATACTCATGATTTCTATATTTAAGAATGCTTTGGTTGCAGGGTTGGTTTTTTTTCTTTCTTTTTTTAAGTAGCTTAAATAAGGTAGGGCTTATTTTTCTTACATAACAACAAGCCTGAAGGTCGGCAGCTCCTGGCATTGATTAAGTTGCTTAGCACTGTCATGATGGGGTCTCTGCCATGTTCTTGTTACTTTCTTCATGGTTGCAAGATGGCTGCTGTAGCCCAGCCATCTCCTCCATGTTTAAGAGAAGAAAGAAGGTAGGGAGACAGCTACTCTCTGTTTATGTCACTTTGTTACTTGGCCACTTCTAGCTAGAAAGGAGTCTGGAAACCATGTGTGTAGCTTTTCCAGCCTCTCTACTGGAAGTGAACAGGGAGAAAAAGGGAAGAAATGGGAGTTAGGCTAGCCCACAAGGAGTGGTCTGCCCTACCCTGATTGCCCCAGTATTTACCAGAACAAGTACTTTGGTGTTAGTGGATGAGTAGGAAAAACCCACCTGCTTTGGTTATTTGTTCTTTTGTTCACTCATCCACTGTTGAGTGTGAGCCAGCTGTTAGCCACTCTCAGATACATTTTTCTTATTCTCATGGCAGTTCTGGCAAGGTAGACATTATTATACTTATTTTGCAATTAGAAATGGAATCTCAGGAAGAATAAATGACTGGCCTAAGGTTATGAAGCTCTGTAAGTGGCAGAACCAAGGCTCAAACCCGAACCTCCCTCCCTCCCTCCCTCCCTCCATCCATCCATCCATCCCTCCGGGTCTCACCTTCCACGATGCTACACTGCCTCTGGGATGATTACAGCTGATCCCATGAAGACTCCTGCATTTGATTTTTTTTCTACCAGGGCACAATGATTGTTAGCCTGACAGAGTTTAGCTTCTACATTAAACATGTTTTGGCAAAAACAGGTCACTAATAATATTGCAGCTGTAATTTGGGGTGATTTTATATTTGAGGTCTAATGAGGTGACATTCATTCTATGAGCAGGGTTATAATTTTTAGTACAGGGCCTTGTATGGTAGGCTAGTTATTAAGCATTTACCCCATGGTTAGTCCATACTCTTTTAAGACTAAATAATTTGCATAATCTTTTCCTGTTAAGTAGGTAAGGCACTTTGCCAGGAGCTTCTGCCCTTTATTATTCTGGAAAACCCCAGAATTCTTATTTCAGGATAAATGAAACAAGGATCATCTATATTCATGTTCACAGCTTACAGTTATGCATTTGTGAACTAAAATATGTAGAGACATTTCATCCTTGCAACATGTTTTTTAATGTGTGTGGGTTTTGTGATTATAAAAGTAATAGATGCTCAGTTGAAAGAAATTTGGGAAGAAGAATAATGAGAAAAATCACTCATAATTCTATACTACCCAGAGACAGTAACTATTAACATTTTTGGCATACGCCCTTCCTAATATTTTCTTAAATTTTTTTGGCACAGCTGAGTTCATACATTATTTGCAGTTTTACGTGCTGCGATTTTTCATGGAACATGAACAAACCTCCGTGTTATTATAAGCATCATTGTGAATGGCTGCATAATGTTTCTTCATTAAGAACACACCATCCTTCATAATTTTTATTTAAATGCTCACTAACAATGGTAGATCCCCTTAAGTAAAAATATTTTCAATATTATGTTTTATACTTCAAGATAGAAACATTTTCTTGATAGATATGCTTCAGGATCTGCCTTTTCATTTTAAGAAGGTTTGGTAAAAATGTGTTCTGTGGTGGTTCATACTAAGGTAGGTATCGTCCTCTCTTTGCCAGTGTCCCCTTTACTCCAGCAATGTTTGTTCTCTTTCTGAATGTTCGGTGTCTTCTTCATTTTATGGTTCACTGTGATTGCTTCCTATCTTCCTGGCCCGTTTTATATGTCTTGATTTCCTCCTGCCCAGCAGGCACTAGGGTGCTGACCTCAAGTCCAAATTTACCAAGACAGCAGTGGGAATATGCGCCCGCTGCTTGGCCATCCTCATTTCTCCTTTCCTCTTCCCAACATTTCTGTTCCAATTACCTCCAAATAGAATGACTCACAAACACCTGGACCAGGGCCCTCAGAGCTGCAGAGTACCAAACTGACAGCTACTAGAATTCTGAGTAAGTGCAGCGCGTGTTTGGGGAGGGATACTGTAATTTCCGCGGCCAGGGCTGATGGTGAAGTTAGTATGGAAAAAATATTTTTGGTTATGTTTGTTTTGGTTTTGCAGTTCAAGGCCTGGCAAATAATTTATTCTACTCTGTGATATGATGGGTGCTACAACTATGAGAACCCATCAGATGAGAGATTTTTTTAATTTTTAGAAAAAAATGTCATCTATTTCCTTCAAAAGACATCATTTCCTCCTACAAGGAATGTGTAATTTGAGGAGTGATTTTTTTAGCAACAGATCTGCAGGGTGTATCCCAGCCCTGTGTTATGAAGAAGAATTAAGAACTGGTACCTTGTGTTTTTCTTCCAGTTCCGAGCTCTTGCCTGTGACCTTTCATTTTCTTTCTCTCTGCCTATATGAACCTTCATATGACTGCATCACTATTATCAGATAGCCTAAAGTGCTTCTGGAGTTTGCAAGTGGTTGTTTCCAGCACAGAAATAATTGCTGCCTTATAGAGACTTGAGTCTGATGATTTCTCTGCAGATAACTCACATGTTCATTAACAGAAAGCCTGCCAGTCTTCCAGCGGCTTTGTACATGGGAGTCCAGTTCCCGGGCCTGTTACTAACCAAGCATTGACAAGAACTTCAGGATCCTTCCCTGTTTTGCTCTGTCGTGTGGGCATGCCTGGGCTTTTCCAGGTGGCTGGTCCCTTAGAGAATAGTGTGACTACAAACCAGCCACGCTTTCCTCTCTCATCGTGGGGATGAGGTTGTAGATTTGCAGGCTCGGGTGCTACAGAGGGTGGCTTGATGGTGAGCATAGAGTGGTCTGAGGCTGTCTTTACCGAAAGTGAGCACAGCCTTTGAGTTGTGCATTCCTTTATTCCTGCCTTTGGCACCGCATCTGGCTCTTTATAGAAAATTATTTATAATGGAAGGGTGCCATTCCATATCCATAGCTTAAGGAACCCCTCTTCACCCTCCACTCCCCAGACATACCCTCCTTTATTGATACATGTTTGGATTATCTCATGGATGTTGTGATGTGAGCCTTGAATTGCTAATGTTTTCCAAAGGAAGAATAACCCACATCCTGACACATCTGCTAACAGGTCCTCTACTGCATCAAATACCATGTTAACAATTTATCACAGATGGGCATCAGTCATTCTTATTGTCATGATGACTTTTCCTTGGTAATTTTTATATTCAAAAAACCAGCCAGATCCTTCAGTCTTGCAGGCAGGTGTCCCCTGACACCGAGAGGATGAATACCAAGAAGTCAGAAAATTCCTCACATGTTTCCTCCAGCTCTTCCCTTCCGCTGTTTCCTATCTGGTCTCCGTCGGTTGGTTTCGAGCTCCATTGCCACCCATCTCCAGTGTCCCTTTTCTTCTTGTGGCTCAGCCGGCCCCTCTGGTCCCTGCAGCCTCACATGGTTAATAGAATCCTTTGGTGAGGCAAGGGTAAACTTAGACCCTCTGTTAACTGTTCATTCTTCAGAAAAGTGGTGGGCAGTAAGAGCATTGCAGCCAGAGAGTTTTGTTTGTTTTTAATTTTTTTGGAGTAGAGTTGATGTACAATGTTGTGTTAGTTTCAGGTGTACAGCAAAGTGATTCCGTTACACATATACATATATTCATTCTTTTTCAGATTTTTACCCATATAGGTTATTACAGAATATTGAGTAGAGTTCCCTGTGCTCTACAGTAGGTCCTTGTTGATTATCTATTTTATATGTAGTGGTGTGTGTATGTTAATCCCAAGCTCCTAATTTATCCCTCCCCTACCCTTTCTCCTTTGGTAACCATAAGTTTGTTTTCAAAATCTGTGAGTCTGGGGCTTCCCTGGTGGTACAGTGGTTGAGAGTCCGCCTGCCGATGCAGGGGACACTGGTTCGTGCCCCGGTCCGGGAAGATCCCACATGCCGCGGAGCGGCTGGGCCCGTGAGCCATGGCTGCTGAGCCTGCGCATCCGGAGCCTGTGCTCCTCAACGGGAGAGGCCACAGCAGTGAGAGGCCTGCGTACCGCAAAAAAAAAAAAAAAAAAAAAATCTGTGAGTCTGTTTTGTAAATAAGTTCATTTGTATCATTTTTAAAATTAGATTCCACATATGCATGATACCACGTATTTGTCTTTCTCTGACTTAGTTCACTTAGTATGATAATGTCTAGGTCCATCCCTGTTGCTACAGATGGCAATATTTAGTTCTTTTTTATTTGAAACCTCAGTCCTGAACATGCCCATCCCTGCTTAAAACCCTTCAGGGGCTGCCCATTGCTCTTGGAATCCAGCCAGGTCCCTAAGGTGGGCCACAAGGCTCTGCCTGATCTGGCCCTGCCTGCTGCATCTCCTGTCCCTCTCCCCTGAGCACTCTGGCCTCCAGCCATACCAACTGCTTTTCGCTTCCTCACTGGGCCGCGTTCCTTTGACATTCTGTTCTCACACATACTGTTCCTTCTTCCTGAAAACTGTTCCATCTTCCTCCTTTCCCTTCTTCCGGTACCTGAACTCCTGCTGATCCTCCGCTTATTTGTTGTCTTACCCTCAAGTCTTTATTCTCATGTCACCTCTTCATTGAGATTGTCTCTGATTTTAAAATTATAATTCTTCCCATCCCCACCGGCTCTCCTTAACACCTACCCTGCCTGATTTTTTTCCATAACAGTTAGTACCATGTAACATCCTACATTTTTTAACTTATTAAGCATACTTTTTTAAAGATTAATTAATTAATTTTTTTTTTTGGCTGCATTGGGTCTTTATTGCTGCACGTGGGCTTTCTGGTTGCAGCGAGTGGGGCCGGGGGCTACTCTTCGTTGCGGTGCGCGGGCTTCTCATTGCAGTGGCTTCTCTTGTTGCGAAGCACGGGCTTCAGTAGTTGTGGCACGTGGGCTCTAGAGTGCAGGCGCACGGGCTTAGTTGCTCCACAGCGTGTGGGACCTTCCCGGACCCCTGCATTGGCAGGCGGATCCTTAACCACTGTGCCACCAGGGACGTCCTTATTCACTGTACTGATAGTCTCTCTCTCTCTCCACTATTGTGTAAATTCCAAGAGGGCAAGAATTTTTCTTTGTTCTGTTTTCATCTCTGTTTTTGGGCCTAGAATAGTGCTGGGTCCAGAGTAGTTGTTTAGTAAATTTTTCTTAGGCTGATAGGGGGAGTATTAAATCTAAGTCACTCCTCCATTTTCTTTGTATGTAGCCTTCTCTCTGGGTATTTACTTTGATTCTTTTAAACACTGGAAGTTTCTAGACCACAAGAGCCAGAATCCAAAGGTATTTAAGGCTTCCCCTCATCTGTGGACAGTGCTAAACAATACTGGGATATGTAGCCCACTGATTGGGAAGATGGTTCTCTGAAGGTCAAAGCCACCCTGGACGTAGGGGCCCGCTCCCACCCCCCACTCTCCCATGCCTACCTCAGTGCAACAAAGTCAGAACACAGAAGTCTGGGCAGCAAGCTCAGTCAGGCTCCAAGGGCCCAGGGGCTCTTGTTTCGAAGCTGGGAGGTGGTCTGCTGTACTTATACCTCCCCCTGGGGCTGAAACGATGGCCCATAATGTTATCCAGGCCTACCTCTCTTCCACCATTTGGTTTAATCCAAATATAACTTTCTCTCCTCTCTGGGACCCTGAGGGGCCAGGCCCTGTTTAATCTCTTATAGAAACACTTCATCAGCCTGGGGATGGAGACTTCTCATAACACCTTTGCAAACACGCCATATTCTCTTCCCTCATTTTATTTTATTTATATAACTAACATTTATACAGCTTGCTAGGTGCCAGGCATTGTTCTAAGTGCTTTGCAAGGATGAACTCCCTTCGTCTTCATAACAATCCTATAAAGCAGGCAGTACAATTAGACACACTCCTACACTGCGTGTAATTTATCTTTGGGGAAGGGGCGTCTGGATCTCGGTGCAAATTGCTTTATGGTCATAGGCTGCTCATCCCCTCTCTTTTCCCAAGAGATGAAAAGGGAAAAATAATCATCGTTCCATGGAGTGCGTCAGAGAGGCAGATTTTCAGGCCCATGAAAAGGAGTTGCACCCAGGGTCTCTCGGACATCTGTATACTTGTGATGGCAGTGACTCTAGGCTTCCCAGCTGACCCTTCAGACAGTCAGAAGACCCCACTTCGTCTCTGCCTGTTGGCAGGGCTCACCCCATTTCCTGCATTTCTCTGCCTTGACTGGTCTCTGAAGTCTGGTGCTGGGTGTGGGAGAATGGTTGAGCACAGGTAAGACAGAGGAGCCCTTTCATCTCAGGCCCTGGCTGATCTGTTTGCCCAGAGGCTCACTTACTTTGTGGTCTTCATGGGGTGCCCACTGTGATTTGTGACCCTCTGTGTTCAGCTTCCGCCACTTTCCTCATCTGCTCTGATGAGGGGTCATGGGGACCCTACAGACACTTCGGGGAGTTGAACTACCTTCTGGAGCCAGACATTTAAATGCCTTCAGGGACAGGAAAGTGATTTTTTTTAATTATAAAAATTATTGTGTAGTGGTTTATATAGGTTATAGACTTGCTATTTTATAGAAAACAAAAATAAAGTTATAGGGGCTTTCCTTGTGGTGCAGTCGTTGAAAGTCCGCCTGCCGAAGCAGGGGACACGGGTTCGTACCCCGGTCCGGGAAGATCCCACATGCTGCCGAAGTGCTGGGCCCGTGAGCCTTGGCCACTGAGCCTACGCTTCTGGAGCCTGTGCTCCGCAATGGGAGAGGCCACAGCAGTGAGAGGCCCGCGTACACCAAAAAAAAAAAAAAAAAAAAATAGAGTTATAATAGAAGGTTTTGCTTTCATTGATTTAGTTTTTCATCTTTGTCAGTGTTATATATGCACACAGATTAATGAGTCAAATCATACACAGGATGTTGTGAGAAGCATAGCTTATGACTTCTCACCTGCCCATTGGTCACTTCCCAGAGGCCATCACTATCAATGATTTTAGCTAATTTTGTTTACAATCACATACATAATTCTAAGTAACATGTTTATGCTGCTGTTTCTGGATCTGCTTATTGTTTATTGAATTTGCATCTTCGCTAAATCCTAATTTTGGTTATGTTGGTATTTAGTGTTTCTAATAGTTCATCTATATATACAGTATTTTAAACACTACTCACAGCTGAGCCATTTAATAAGCCATGATTATTTCTCCTGCAAATTTTATTTGCATTTTAAAAATAAAATTTCTTAGTTTTTTAAATGTACTGGATCAACCTCAATCTCTCCTTCAAAAGGTTTAAGTGCACATACCTTTGGAAGATATGTCAATACATTAAAAAAATATTAGGCATTCTATCAGTTTCAGCTTCTTGAAGAAATTTCTCCTAAAGCCCTCTGTTTCCTGACCGGTTATTCTCTAACAGCTGTCATCTTAGGATTTCCATTCCTGTTCGAGGGACTGACTACCTCTCTCTCATGTTGGATCCTCTTTTCTTTCCTTTGTAGATGGATTATATCCTCTTGCAGCTTCTGGAGAAGAAATTATATCTGAAAATATCTTCAATCTACCCTCACGTTAAATTGGTAGTTTGGTAGTTAGGCTGGGTATAGAATGTTAGGTAAGGAGTCATTGTTCTCTCAGAATTGTGTGAATCTGCTTAATCTGTTTAAAATCATGCCTTTGGTTCTGAAATCTTTTTGAATTATTTCATTGATGATTTTCCCTCTGTGATTTTTTTCTATAGTCTCTGGTACTTGAATTCTTTGGATGCTGCACTTCCTATACTTGTCCTCAAATATTATTTCCTGTTTTTCCATTTCCTTGCTTATTGTACTTTCTGAGATATTTCCTCAACTTTATCTTTTAAGCTTTCTGCTGAGATTTTCATTTCTGCTACCATAGTTTTTATTTCCAAGAGCTTTTTTGGTCATTAAATGCCTTTTAAAAATAGCATCCTACCATTGTTTAGTGGAGGCAATATCTTCTTTACCCTCTCTGAGAATATTAATGATAGTTTTATTTTTTCTCCAAACAGTCTGTTTCCTCCCATTTTGGTTGTTTCTTGTACACTTTCCTTAGGTGTCTTGTTGACCTGGCTGCCTGCTAGTTTAAGGGTGTAGCACACACAGAAAACCAGTGCAGCACTAGAAAGCTGATTGGACCCTTTTCGTAGGAGGGCTTGTATTCCATGACCTTCACCATAGTGAAGGCTCCCCCTGTCCCCAGTATTGGTGTCTGTAGGTCTTTCTTTTTTGGCTCTTTTACTCCCATTTCCAAGGATACCTGTCACCACAAATTCCTGGGCCTGTGAGGTTTCTGTAATGTAAAGCAGAGTTCTTTTGTTTGTTTTTCTTTGTTTTATTTTTATAATTACCTTGTGTCCTCATCAGTGCACCAAGGTATTAGGGGCTGATTAACTTTATTGCCTTTTTTTCTTTTAATTTATTATGTTTTTGGCTGCATTGGGTCTTCATTGCTGCATGCAGGCTTTTTCAGGTTGCAGCAAGTCTGGGGCTACTCTTCGTTGCGGTGCGCGGGCTTCTCATTGCAGTGGCTTCTCTTGTTCTGGAGCATGGGCTCTAGCCGTGTGGGCTTCAGTACTTGCAGCACGCAGGCTCAGTAGTTGTGGCTCGCAGGCCCTAAAGCGTGTGGGCTTCAGTAGTTGTGGTGTGTAGGCTCAGTAGTTGAGGCGTGCGGGCTCTAGGGCGCACGGGCTTCAGTAGTTGTGGCTTGCAGGCTCTAGAACTCAGGCTCAGTAGTTGTGGCGCACGGGCTTAGT
Organism: Mesoplodon densirostris; assembly: GCF_025265405.1. Classification (NCBI taxonomy): domain Eukaryota; kingdom Metazoa; phylum Chordata; class Mammalia; order Artiodactyla; family Ziphiidae; genus Mesoplodon; species Mesoplodon densirostris. The sequence continues at coordinate 56,550,142 of NC_082676.1, forward strand.
TGCTCGGCGGCATGTGGGATCTTCCCGGACCAGGGTTCGAACCCGTGTCCCCTGCATTGGCAGGTGCATTCTCAACCACTGCGCCACCAGGGACAGCCCAAAGCAAATTTTTTTCTTTTCATTCATTTTCTTTACTTTTTTAAAAAAACTGAGATTTAGTATAAATAAAGTGAAATGAAATTAATGCGAAGTGAAGAGCTTGAAAATGTGAGTCCACCCTTAGCCACCACTCAGAGATGGAGAACGTTTGCCACATGCCAGAATCCTCCCTCGTGTCTCTTCTCTATCAGTAACCTTTCTGTCACTATCAGTTGGTTTTGCCTGTTCTTGAACTTAATAAAAACAGAACCATACAGTATGTACTCCTCTGGCTTCTGCTATACATAATGTTGAAGATTCATCCATGTTATTGCATGTAGCAGCAATTAGTTCTTTGTTATTGCTATATAGTATTCATCTAGTTATTATATCATAGCTTATTTACTCATTCCACTGTTGATGGTTATCTGGGTCATTTCTCTTTTGGGACTCCTATGAATAAAGCTGCCATAAACATTCTTGTTCATGTCTTTTAATAGACCTGTGCACTCATTTTCTTTGAGTGTATTCCTGGGAGTGGAATTGCTGGGCCATCAGGAAGATGTAGGTTTGGCTTTGGTAAATGCCACCAAAGAGTTTTCCAAAGTGGTTGTACCAAGCCATTTGCTTCTTGACTTTTCCCACTGCCAGATGAATATTTAACTTTATAAATAGGCTTAGCCCATTACCACTTGTCCATCTGCTTTCTGGTTTCCAAATATCTGTGGCTGTTTTCTCTTCCCCTGTTATCTCTTTCCTGGGAACTTTACTGTCTTTGCAGTAGGGTTTGTGGAAGGAACAGAGCTAAGTGTGTGTTTTCAATCCACCATCTTTAACTGGAAGCCTCTGTTGTGATTTTTTTTTAATTTATTTATTTAATTTATTTTTGGCTGCATTGGGTCTTCGTTACTGCGTGCAGGCTTTGTCTAGTTGCAGCGAGCAGGGGTTACTCTTCCTTGCGGTGTGCGGGCTTCTCATTGCGGTGGCTTCTCTTGTTGCGGAGCACGGGCTCTAGGCGCACGGGCTTCAGTAGTTGTGGCTCGCGGGCTCTAGAGCTCAGGCTTAGTAGTTGTGGTGCACGGACTTATCTGCTCCTCGATAGAGCTCAGGCACAGTAGTTGTGGTGCATGGACTTATCTGCTCCTCAGTGTGTGGGATCTTCCCAGACCAGGGATCGAACCCGTGTGCCCTGCATTGGCAGGCAGATTCTTAATCACTGTGCCACGAGGGAAGCCCCTCTGTTATGATTTTAAGATGGCTTTTAGCTCTCTCAGTCTCACCAAACATAATTATCCCTGTGTTTCTTCTAAGTCATTTCTGCTTAATGGTTTTATAAAAACGTGGTTTTGTGACTCTCAGCCTTTCACAGCTACTGTAGACATTGTTTTCTGCTGTCTGCATTGTGAACACAATAATAAGATCATTATGATTCCATGTCTTTATCATATATAGTGATTAATAACGAACACAAACTGAAGGTATAGTCTGTTAGGATTCTTTCCCTTAAATTTTTTTCTTCAGGTTGTAAAACTCTGAGTGTACTATTGTATTTAGGATTTTTAAGCTGATCAAATAATGTCCAAGTCTAGGTAAATCCAAATACTATAACATTCAACCTTGTAATACCCCAATATTTAATCTCATAATATCCCAACATTTAACCTTGTAGCATCCCAGAATTTAACCTTGTAGCATCCTAACATTTAACCTTGCAGTATCCCAGTATTTAACCTTGCAGCATCGCAACATTTAATCTTGTAATATCCCAAGCGTGTGTCCCAGGTGTTCCCATTGCCCTTGAAACTTCTTCACCATTTTGGTTTGTACACCAGGGCCAGGAGGCACAGTGGAACTCCTAGAGCTGTGAATTGGGAGTCAGATCATGTTTCCCCAAAGAACCAGTGGTGTATGTTGACCCCCACTGACCCTCTGGGCCCCCTGTGGGACCTCCTTCCTATGCAGAGATGGCAACTGGCAGGGCAGTATGGCAGCAAGGAGTCCCAGACATCTTTGCTGACAGTGGTGGTGACCATGAGGCAGACAAGGTGACAGGCACCCTCAGTGCCTGAGATGCTCCCAAGCTCCCAGACTCTGGATGTCCCTGTCCATTTACCACTCAGGCTCTTCCTCAGGAGAGCTAACCCTTTGTCCTGTGCTTAAATTCCTCTTTATCCATCCCTCCTGCATCACAGAACTGGCACAACTATGTTTCTTATCCCCTGGTTACAGTTCACTTCATCTGATATGGTTTTACTCATTAGAATAGTATTAGCATGAGGAGGGGCCCCAGTCCGCTGGTCAACCAGATGTGTCGCGTGTTGTAGTAAAGTAACAGGCTTGTCAGGGTGCAGTCATGCAGGTGCTAATTAGTGCGTGGTAAGAATTCCATGAATGAGAGCTGATATTATGTTTGTTATTTCTTTTTATAGAGTGAGCTTTTGAGTAACCAGGAGAGTTATATGCTTCACTTGGTCAAACTCAAATAGTGACCTTGGCTTACCTGACTCTTTCTTTGGAGTCTCAAGAATATAATCAGCCTGCAGACCCTTTATCTTTATCTTCCCTGCTTCATCATATATCAGAGATATGTTATCCCAAAACCACTAATTTCATACAGCTTACTTCTACTAATGTAACAAATAATATTTCGAAGTATAAATAACCACGATTATACCTTTATCGACCCTCTAATCAGATGCATTTAATATACTTACTACTTTACATAATACATTTCTTGGGCTTCCCTGGTGGCGCAGTGGTTGAGAGTCCGCCTGCCGATGCAGGGGACACGGGTTCGTGCCCCGGTCCGGGAAGATCCCACATGCTGCGGAGCGGCTGGGCCCGTGAGCCATGGCTGCTGAGCCTGCGCGTCTGGAGCCTGTGCTCTGCAACGGGAGAGGCCCGCGTACCGCAAAAAAAAACAAAAACCAAAACAAAAACATAATACATTTCTCTCCACTAGTATATTAAATTCCCTTATGGTCGTTGTTACCTATGGGTATAAATAGTGGTTAGTTTCCTATGCTAGCTGGTAAGAGAATTATGAAGGGAAGAAAAGACACAGAATCTGGCAACAAAAACAGAAATCTCAAATGTTTTACTAGAAAGTAAACAGAGTGGTTAGGGAGAAAAGCTTGATCATAACTCTTATGTAGTTGAATTAGTACATTCATCTGTGTTGTGATTAAAAAAAACTGGGTTTTTGTGATTTGGCCTGAGATCTAATCACCAATTACAGTGTTATTTCTGTGACAAACCCTAGTTACATTCCAGACAGCCAGTTTATGAACGAACTTCTGCACACAATACATTTTTCTTTAATATTTATTTTGTTTATTTAATTTATTTATTTGGTTGCTCCCAGTCTTAGTTGTGGCTGGCGGGCTCCTTAGTTGTGGCATGCGAACTCTTAGCTGTGGCATGCCTGTGGGATCTAGTTCCCAGACCAGGGATTGAACCCCGGCCCCTGCATTGGGACTGCGGAGTCTTAACCACTGCGCCACCAGGGAAGTCCCCAAAGTACATTTAAAAAATATATATATATATATTTATTTATTTAATTTCTTTGGTTGTGCTGGGTCTTAGTTGTGGCAGGCAGGCTCCTTAGTTGCGGCATGTGGGCTCTTTAGTTGTGGCATGCAAACTCTTAGTTGCGGCGTGCATGTAGGATCTAGTTCCCTGACTGGGGAACAAACCTGGGCCCCCTGCATTGGGAGTGCAGAGTCTTAACAACTGTGCCACCAGGGAAGTCCCCCCCACAGTACATTTTTAAAATGAGGACCACTCTAAGAGGTTAAAAAAAGTTTTATAATTCTAGTGTCTTCCCCTTTTCTTTTAATACTGTTGGATGCTACAAAGGGGATAATTTATAAACTTTGCAAGTTAGTAAATCCATACTATAATGTTCATAAGTGAAGAATTATGATGAATTCAGAAACTGTAGAGCCTCATCTTTATTTGGAGAAATGACATTACTCCATCAGAATGGAGTGCTTAAAAAAATTGGCTTTGATACCCAGAATCTCCCCTACAATTCCAGCGACCTCCCTTTGGCAGATTTGATGCTTTGGTCAAAGGATTTGCTGCTCTATATTCCCTATTACCACGACCTGCAGTGCCTGTCTGAATGATTAAATGGACTAAATGGATATATTTCAAGAATGTCTAGAATCCCCCTATATTTGGCACACCTTTGGATGTACTAACCGTACCTCATAAACCCAGGGGTCAAGTTGTTTATGGTCGAAAGCCTGAGGGCTATTTGTTCTTTATTGTTACTGAATCGATGGTTCCTTGATCGGTGCTACGAGCATGGGCCTCAGCACCAAGTGGAAGAAGTGTCCTCCTCCTGATGGCTCCAGCATAGCCTTGTGTACACACACTGAGTTTCATGAGGAAAGGGACTGTGTCCACCTCATTCCTCACACTATCCAGGCCGCCTAGCTGTGTACACGTTATGTCATTGGTTTTTTTGTGTGCGGTTTTTGGCCACACCGCTCGTCATACAGGATCTTGTTCCCCAACCAGGGAGCGCACCCGTGCCCCTTGCAGTGGAAGTGAGACCACTGGATTGCCAGGGAAGTCCCATGTCATTGTTTTTTGTTTTTTTCCATTCATTGAAAGTAGATACAGCAAGTTTCCTATTGCTACTTTATACCTGGAGAAATGAGGGCAGCACACAGTTAAGTAAGAAGTGGTGTCATGGTGACAGGACTGTTGTCACGATGAAATATTATGTGTGAAGTGCTTTCCTTGGTGCCCTGGCAGATAGAAACCCTCACTGATGATAGCAAGGGCCATGTTTATGATTGATTGTTGCCAAAAGAGCACAGCCAGTTGGTCACAGAGTGAGATTTAGAGCGCCGAGTCTCCCCACTCCCTGAGTCCCCAGCAATGAGCCCCACTGATGGTCCCATTCCCAGGCCAGTCCTCCATGGCTGAGCCCTGGGCTCCATGTAGCTCAGCTCTGAGTCCTCACGCCCCATCCCCTCCCCCTGTGACTGCAGTAAGCCTTGGTTTGCTTGCCTGTAAACAGTGGTAACAGGACAATGGAATGGATGCTATGTGAACCCCAAATAGTGTGATACGAAAAAAAAAAAAAAAGCCTCTCTTTATGCTTTAGCTTTGAAGTAATACAAATCCCTTCAAATCAAACCTTTGTCAAGAACCGTGCCATTTTAGAGCTGGTGAAGCCATTGATGAGTACAGTAAGTCCCCTGCATACGAACGAGTTCCATTCCAAAAGCATGTCTGTTAAGTCCAGTTTGTTCGTGAGCCCAACAAAGTTAGCCTAACACAATTGGCTATATAGTGCTGTACTGTAATAAGTTTATAATACTTTTCACACAAATAATACATGAAAATCAAACAAAAAATAAAGACATTTTTAATTTTATAGTATAGCACCTTGAAAAGTACAGTAGTACAGCTGGCACCCAGGGGCTGGCATCGAGTGAACAGGCAAGAAGAGTTACTGATACTGGAGGAGGGAGAGGAGGTGGGAGATGGTAGAGCTGAAGGATCGTCAGCAACAGGAGACGGAGGGCGAGCTGCAATGTCACCCACGCCTGATGCTGATGGTACAGGTCTGGTTCCCTGCTGGATTCAGTTCTGTCTACTCTTGAAGAAACGATCCAGTGATGTCTGGGTCGTAGCTCTTTTTTTCTTGTCACAGATGACACGGTAGCACTGGATTGCATTCTGAATGGCTGCTGCCACCTTCATGTACCGTTCTGTGTTCGGGTCCTGTGCCTCAAAAACTAACAGTGCCTCCTCAAATAAAGAAAGTCCCCTTGCATTTCCTGCATCGTGAATCTCTTCAGTGCTTCAGTTACTTCTTTGTCCTCCTGTCACTCCACTCCCTCAATTATTTTCACTTTTGTTTCCATCATTATTGCTTGGCACTTCTTAGCAGTACCAGCTACATCACCACTGCTTTCATGCTTGCTTCTGGACATCTTGGGCTTGAAATAAAGATACTGTACTACTGTACTCTATACACTGCTATACAGTAAAGTACACAAAAGCACAACCACTTGTAGAGGATGCACGCTCGTGACAGTGTGCGCCAGACACATGAGCTAACTTATGTAATTGGACATGCGAACACATGTTAGCGTGTTTGAAAGTTCACAACTTGAAGGTTCCTATGTAGGGGACTTACTATAAATGCAAAACTCTTGGTTGCTTTTGCAAAGTGGCAGGGACACTTCAGCTGGTAAGAAGTACCATTCTGTTTCACACATCATCTGGAAATATGCACGTTGTGAATTGGGCAGGGTTTTCAGAAGATGTCTCTTGCGTAAGGTGCCACAAGGCCATCCATTGGGCCACCAAAGGGACAATGTGAGGATCAGATGGGATAAAGTATAAGAAGATGAGATTAAATTTATGAAACTTTGAATAGTTTGTGATCGGGAGAGGTGAATGATTCAACACGCTGGTGGCCTGGCTGAAAAATAACTCATGCCGATGGCTGTGTGAGAACAGCTTGTCCAGGGGTGCTCGTGGCAGATGGGCCGGTCAGGAGGGTATTGCGGTCCTCTGGGCAGTGAGCTATAACTAGGGGAGAGGAAACATGGTCTTGCTGGTTCTAGGATGCGGGAAGGATGGGTAGAGAGGAATTTAAGTAGAGGAGAAAGGGTTAGCTTTCCTGGACAGGGGTTAGGATTTCAGTGTATGAATTTTGGGGGTGTGGGAGCAATTCAGTCCATAAGAGGCAGATGCTGCTACCTGTTTACAGCTTCACAGATTGCAAGAAGCCATACGTCATGCCTTCAATTGCATAAAAATTGCCCACAACTCTGTTAGGAAAAGAGACTTTAGAAGACCAGAGGAACAGTGTGTGTGTGTAGAAGTTGGTTTGGAACTGGGTGGAGAAGCTGCTGGACTTCTGTTCTTGTCACAAGGCCTGGACTGAGGAGCAAGGGTTCTAAGGCTGCCCCGCTGATAACCTGCTGCTGAAATTAGGAAGAGGAGGGACGAGAAATGGGTGTTCCATGCATATCCCAGTATCTTCCTATTAATTTCTTTTTTTTTTAAGATTTTTTGATGTACACCATTTCTTTTTTAAGTCTTTACTGAATTTGTTACAATATTCCTTCTGTTTTATGTTTTGATTCTTTGGCCCTGAGGCATGTGGGATCTTAGCTCCCCGACCAGGGATCGAAGCCGCACCCCCTGCGTTGGAAGGCTACGTCTTTTTTGTTGTTGTTGTTGTTGTTGTTGTTGTTTGCGGTACACGGGCCTCTCACCGTTGTGGCCTCTCCCGTTGCGGAGCACAGGCCCCGGACGCACAGGCTCAGCGGCCATGGCTCACGGGCCCAGCTGCTCCGTGGCATGTGGTATCCTCCCGGACCGGGGCACGAACCCGTGTCCCCTGCATCGGGAGGCAGACTCTCAACCACTGCACCACCAGGGAAGCCCCTGGAAGGCTACGTCTTAACCACCGGACCTCTAGGGAAGCCCCTCCTATTAATTTCTGTACTCAGTCAAATTAGACCAAATCCATACACATATCTACCAGGCATCTTCACTGTGCCAAGAAAATGCTGCTGGAGACCACCCATCACTTAACAGCCCAGCCTGGGGGTGCCGTGGGGAAGCCAGGGTCTGTGCGAGATCCCAGGTGGGAGGGTACACCTAGGAGCTGGGGCAGGCAGGAGGCTCTGTGGGTGTGAAAAAGGATTGGACAAAGTGCAGCAGCAGCGGTCTCTCTGCCAGGAAATCCTTCCCCATCACAGGCTGAGTCACCTGCCTCCCCTGCGCCGGCCTCAGCTGGAGAAGTCGTTTGGTTTGCAAGTAAGTGCTCAGCATGGGCTTCCTCGAGGGCCGCATTGATTTTGTTGTTCTTTTCGCTGCTGCTGGTATTGAACTGGGAAGTCCACCCTAGATCCCCCTGGATGAGTGGCCCATTACCTCACCTGACTGTTTCTCTACTCTTCCACTATTTCATTTAACTTTTCCTGCCAGTGGTTGAGTGTATTATCATCAGTTCTCGTTTGAGTTCTTGTGCCTTCAGGGACTGGGGAATATAGAGGTCTTATTTTCATTAACTAAGCAACATCCTTTCCTGTCGCTTTGCTGCAGAGAACGTTGGTTTCCTTGTTTGTATTTTAAAAAGGAAGAGGGCTTCCCTGGTGGCGCAGTGGTTGAGAGTCCGCCTGCCGATACAGGGGACACGGGTTCGTGCCCCGGTCCGGGAGGATCCCACATGCTGCGGAGTGGCTGGGCCCGTGAGCCATGGCCGCTGAGCCTGCGCGTCTGGAGCCTGTGCTCAGCAATGGGAGAGGCCACAACAGTGAGAGACCCACGTACCGCAAAAAAAATAAATAAATAAATAAATAAATAAATAAATAAAATAAAATAAAAAAGGAAGAAAAACTTCTTACTAAAACAGTGAACAGATTCATAACCCTGTTGAAATCATTTCACAGTATCTCTTCTTTAGACGACCTCCACAGAGGAGAGAAAATGCTGTGAAGGTCTCAGAGGTGGATGGTTCTTATAAGTAATCTGCTGGTGGGATTTTGCATCACTGCGTGTTGCTGGCTGGGGTGGGTGGTTCAAGGGAAATGGAAGCACGTGAGTTCAATGCTTGTTTCTTGTTCTATCTTTTCTGTAACCAGGCTATATTCTCCAGTGCTTTGCAGCAGCTTCTGTTTTCCTTTACCCCCAAAGGGGGAAACAAATGTGTATTATCATGGTGTTTTGTGCTTGGCAGGTACGCACAAAAATTTCTGCAGTAGCTGCCTGCACTTCTGGTTAAGATATACTTTAAGTGACGCATGGTGGTTATTTTCCCTTCAGGAGTTGGAGCCCTAGTCTGGGGGTGGAAAATGGCAATAACATGGACACCTCTGTTCTTGGAAATGAAGTAACCACTTGGGTTCTCAATAAACAATAAATTGCAGTGCGTTACAATCTTAAGAAAAGCTACATGGCCAAGAGTTCATCTCATCCTTCCAAGGGTTTTACCATTGCTTCTGAAATATTATGGCAATATTCCATGAATAGCCATCCCAGGTACATTCTGATGTTTACTTTTAATGTGCCATGCCCACAAGAGTTTAATTGTGGAATAAATGAACCGGGCATGGGAGTTTTATCCTAGTAATAACATATAATTTTGTTTAATCATCTTGAGCTGTAAACTAAGCTTTGATAGACCTGTATAAAATCAAAAACCCAAGTTAATGTCAGAAGTTCCGAGAAGAAGAAGGTTCTTTAGCTGCAACACAAATCCCTGGGAGAGAACGCTGAGAACACAGACCCTGAACACCTCTTTGAGAAAGGCTTGCTAGCAACTGAAGCCAAGCCACATATAGGTGTCTGATATCAGGGACAGTTAAGAAGAATACGGAAGAGAATCCAATATTTGTTTTTTAAGGGCAAAGGCTTCCTTCTCCACAGTGGAAAAAGCCACAGATGAGAAAAGCCTGGTCCCACACTGCTCTGATCAGTTTCTCTGGGGTGCCATCCCTTGGGGAGAAAAATGTTGCCAGGTACTCACCACACCTACTGCACATGCCCTGAAGATGATGAGCCTTGCAAAGACGTCTGGGCTTGTCCAGCATCTATGTAAAGTCATCCAGTTTTGTTCAGTTCTAATGACTTTCTGATTAGAAACATAAATGTGTGTGTGTGCGTACATGCAGTGTGATGTATGTGTAATTAACATACATGCAGTTAGTTATATGTGTTTATTTTTTATTATTTTTTTATTTTTTTGCGGTATGTGGGCCTCTCACTGTTGTGGCCTCTCCCGTTGCGGAGCACAGGCTCCAGACGCGCAGGCTCAGCGGCCATGGCTCACGGGCCCAGCTGCTCCGTGGCATGTGGGATCTTCCCAGACCGGGGCACGAACCCGCGTCCCCTGCATCCGCAGGCAGACTCTCAACCACTGCGCCACCAGGGAAGCCCCTAAGTCTGTCTTCTGAAGTGCTCATTTTTAACTTTTCTGTGTATGGTCATTAGCTACTTGAACATTCTTTGTGTCTGCCTCAGTCAGTGTATGAAGCATTGTGATGAAATGTCTTTTGAAAATCAAGAATGAGAGACACTCTGCACCCCAGTGTATTATAAAGTCCTTGTCCTGTGGATCACTGTAACGAGAGGCAGCACTCTGAGCCGGAGCACCAAGTTCAAGTTCTCCACTGGTTGTCAACTGAGTTAATACACATACAGTTCTTAGAACAGTGCCTGTCCTGGAGTAAGTGCTCGGTAAATATTGGCTAGTATTGAGTGTCAGAAAATCCCTAAGTCAGTGGGAAGAAGGAGACAATTGTGGTAGTTTTGGGGTCTTTTAGAAAACTGGTTGCAAAAAGTAGTGATAAATTACTGTTGGTTCATGGAGTCCCTTTGAGATGGTTTATCACGTTCAAGGCCATAAAGGATTCATCCTCTCTAACTAGCAGTCTGTTCACATGGGAAAAGAACAGACCAGTGGGGTCTTAGAGGGGTTTAGAGTCAACACAGATACCCACAGTCCAAGTTCAGCTAAGGAAGCAACATCAGTCAGTGGCCTCTTCAAACCAGGAGCCCCAGGGCCAGCCCAGACCAGTGAGGAAGCAGATGCTGTCTGTAGGCAAATCCCCAGCACCACCGAGGGATAGGCTTCCTGGTCCCCAGTGCTAGGCAGGACCTGCTTCTCCCCTCGCCTGAGCTCTTTCTGTGGGGATCAGCCAGGCTTTCCCCAGTAAATTCCACTCACCCCCGAGATTGGGGTCTACTGGTAATGTAGCCGCCTGACTGGCCTCCCCTAAATTTTCTTTAACCCTTAGGATCCTGAGGCTAAGGATTTTTTTTTAATTCTTTTTTTAAAAATGAAAATAATACATAAGCTTTTTAAAATTTAATTCTTTTTTAAAATGAAACTGATAGATAAGCTTGGAAAAAGTGAGGAAGAAAGGAAGGAACTTTAAAAATGTAGTATAAAAGGTTTTAAACCAAATGTGAAAGTCTCCTTCACTCCCCACTTCTGTTTCCCAGATTTAACCAGAGTTGATAGTTTCCTTTGCATCTTTGGAGAAGTTCTATCCATAATATATGAATATGTGTAAGCCTTTTTAAAATTTATGTGTGATTTTTTTCTACTCCATGTCTTACCTTTTTAATTTAATATATATTACAGATCTTTCCAGAACATCCATACAGATCTACCTCTTTATTTTCTCTTCATTTATTTATTTTATTAGGATTAAATATAAAAATATTTCAGTGAGATATGGGTGTTCTGAACTCTTAAGTGTCTAACAACATAGCTAAAAGTAAATGAACACCAGACTTGGCAGAATTACCAAGAGAAATCGATCGATCCATAATTAGAGTGACGACCTAACCAGGCCTTTCAGAAACTGATACAGATCAATAGGCCAAAAGCAAAGAATAATGACATAGGAGGTTTGAATCACCCCATTAACAAGTTTGATGGAGTGGAAATATGAGGGACTCTGTATTCAACAGTTAGAGCGCGCACATTCTGTACACACTCTCATGGAGTATTTAGAAAAGCAGGCATATACTTGCTGGAAAGGAGACCTCACTGCTAATCTTGTGGTTGTAATTTCTGAAGTGGCTTTGTAATTTCCCTCTCTTTCTTTCCTGAGTTAGTTCTACCAGTTCCTATTTCACATCTGCCTGTTTTCTGACCATCTAAACTGAATTCCTTTATTTCTGCTTTATGTTCTTCTTTCTTAGCTGTAATTGCTTTGTAAAGACTTTGCTGCTTTCTTTTTCATTCATGATGGAAATGAAATGTGGGGTATAATTTTCATCTGCTCATGGCAGCATTTTTTAGGTGAATTTTTATCATCCCTCGTGAAGGTGGGCTTCTCTCTTTCATCATTTTTCATATGCTGTCTTTGCAGGATGCTGAGCTTATTCCTCAGGACTCTCAGGAATCATGTCCTTTCCCCGCTTTGCTTTTCTCAATCATGCTTAATAACATCTGATACAGATGGGTGTGCTTCTGTAATTTACTTGACAGGTTGTCTGACTCACTAGTTTGAAAGGAAGGGTTTGTGTCTCCTTGACTCACAGCTCACCCTGGTAGCTAAATCAGTACCTTATACATAGTCAATACTCGATAAATATTTGTTGAATAAATTAGCACCAAAAAAAAACAGATCTGGAATTAAATTGGTCATCTCAAAGCCCATTTATTAAGGTTTTAATACATTATTACAGGAAGCGTGGAAGCCGGGAATCTGAGGGCAGAGGGAACCCACTCTTTGTGCAAATACTCATCTCCATACTGACTCCTGAGTGCCAGGGGGAATGTGCTTCATATTAAGGCATTGAGCCCCTGCCCTCTAACACACTGCTAGTAGGATATAAAATGCCTCTTCCCCTGTATGGGGAAGGTTTGGCAAGATACACATGCCAGTTGATGTAGCCATTTGGATTCTAAGAATTTTTCCCATAAAGGTGGTCACACAGTCTGCACGGTCATGTGTATGGTAAGAAAAACTTAAATAGCTGTCGTTTGAGGTTAGCGTTCGGAGCTGGGTCCATACACCTCAGGGGTTCATTTGATGACCCCTTGAAACAGGGCAGAAAAGTCACAACTATTTATATTTATTTTCTAAATAAAAGATAGAAATTCAGCTTCACTAATATTTACAATTAGAATGACTCTACACCATTACTCAATCAGCAATTTGGGGTCCGATGGCCAGTTAGACACTGAATTTCCAGGGGAAGGAGGACAGAATTTCCCACCTCATTTGTTGATTTGTTTTTAACATATGACTGCTTTTTGCAGTTTCCATGTGTCCAGTTGAGTGGATTTCTAGATTATTCTCTAATTTGATATTATAAAGGCACAAACAGCCTCAGCCGTTTCAGGACATGACCCTCACTCTTCCAGGGACACCCTGGCGGAAGGAGCAGACAGAGGACCTGCAGCGGGTGCTCAGGACCGTCGACAGCGAGATCCCACTGGTCCTTGTCAGCGGCAACCATGACGTGGGCAATGTCCCCACCCCCGAGACCATCGCGGAGTTCCAGCGGACTTGGGGAGATGACTATTTCAGCTTCTGGGTTGGGGGCGTCCTGTTCCTCATCCTCAACTCCCAGTTCTTATACGATGCCTCCATGTGCCCTACCTTGAAGCAGGCCCAGGACCAGTGGCTGGACCAGCAGCTGAGCATCGCAGGGCAGCAGAAGTGCCAGCACGCCATCGTCTTCCAGCACATCCCGCTGTTCCTGCAGAGCATCGACGAGGATGATGACTACTTCAACCTCACCAAGTTGGTGCGGAAGGAGATGGCAGACAAGTTCTCCCAAGCAGGTAGGCCTGGGGCCCCAGCTGTCTGGATGGAAGGGTGATCTGGAGAGGAGGTGTCCAGATCCTTCTCATGCCCCTCTGCGGCCTGGCAGAGGGGAGAGAGGATGGGGCTTTGGGCAGGACTGGATTCTAATCCCAGCTCTGGCACTCACGGCTGTGTGGCCTTAGATGAGCTGCCTTGCCTTCCGAGCCTCAGCTTCCTCGTCTGTAAAGTAGGAGTAGCAGAAGTAGCTCTCTCATGGGGTGGCTGTGAGGATTCAGTGAGAAGGGGCCTGGACAGGATTAGAACAGCCCCAAGCTGAGTACTGAAGTCATAGCTGCTCACAGCTGAGCATGGGGACCCTGCAGGTTGGGGGTTATTGGGGGGCGGGGGGACCAGGCGGGTCTGGTCTGAGCGTGGCTGTATGTGCCCCAGGCAAAGGAAGACGCCAGGAGTATCTTTTCTCATTTCTCTGGGAAGCAGGAACTTGCCCAAGGGCAGATGATACTTAAGAGCCAACCCCTACCAGTATTCGGTGTAACCCGGGAAATCCTGGAACGTGGCTATAGGGCAGGTCCTGGAGCCTCATCAGTGTCCCTTTAGTGAGGTGGACTGAGTTCTCCTCCAGAAGTAAGAGGAGAAATCTGTTTAGTCAGATCTTACCCTGCTGTGAATTTTAAGCTAATCATACATATGACACTTACGTGAGCACACACACACACACACAATGAGGACATTCCATTTCTAGAGATCTCAGTTCCGGTGGTGCTGTGTGCACCGCCAGCCCACACACCTCATTTCTCCTCCTGGGAGCACCTGCAGCTTTCCTCTCATGAGAAATGGCGCGTTCTCAGCTGCTTCCCTGCGTTACCACTGCCTTGGCAGGATTCCAATTTTGACGGCTGTTGTGTCTCTTGTTTTGGTCCTAATGCCTCCTTTCAGATCTTTCCAGAGTGTACTTCATCAAACGCCTCTAAAATATAAATACATTCCTTTATTTGTTAGGGGGGAGGGGGAGGGAGGGGGCCTGACCCAATAAGTAGCAAGCATTCATTAAAAAAAAAATCCTGGCACTCTTTTCACCTTTGAGCATTAAATGTGTTCACATTTACTTGTGAAAAGTACAATAGGCCCTTCTGTATTTTCGAGACATTTTACAAAAAGCCTGCATAATTGGAGACGTTTTCCAACTGTTCCATGGAGATGAAGTTGGAAAACTTTTATCAAAGCCTTTGAAATTTTATGCCATGCTTCAGTTGGTGCAGAAAACCAACTTTTTTTGTTTTTGTTGACAAGGAAATGAAGTGTCAAGATGGCATCAGCACCACCGCGGAGACTATTTTGTAACAGAGAATAATGCCAGAGAGAACACTTAGTGCCACCGAAATGATTCCTTTTATATCAAATGTTAAATGATGCGAATGCCATCCCCTGGCTGCTCTTTGTTGTCAGCCACATCCTTGAGTGGCATGGGGTTCTGGGTTTCCCACTGTAGGACGGAGCACATGCAGCCCAGGAGCAGCCCCAGATACTGAGACCTGGAGGCGTTTATAAAGAGGGCGACCCCAGCTCTAACAGGGCATCCTCGGGGGAATCCTGCTGCCCACCCCCAGGAACCCCAGAGGGTGACATCGCATCTGGGATGCACCAGCCACCTCCCCCATCAGGCCTGCAGCCGTGTAAGCTGAGGGAGGATTTGTCGGCACCCCCAGAGCTGGTCTGTGTCTCGGAGGTGGGCTCCAATTGCCGCAGCTCACAGAGACTGATATCTACCACCAGAATGGCATTTTATTAATTTAAAAAATTAAAAAAAAAAATTTTTTTATTAGTTTCTGCTTTATAACAAAGTGAATCAGTCATACATATACATCTGTTCCCACATCCCTTCCCTCTTGCGTCTCCCTCCCTCCCACCCTCCCTATAAAAAATTTTTTTTAAACATCTTTATTGGAGTATAATTGCTTTACATTGGTGTGTTAGTTTCTGCTTTATAACAAAGTGAATCAGCTATGCATATACGTGTATCCCCATATCTCCTCCCTCTCGCATCTCCCTCCCTATCCCACCCCTCTAGGTGGTCACCAAGCACCAGGCTGATCTCCCTCTGCTATGCGGCTGCTTCCCATTAGCTATCTATTTTACATTTTATTAATTTAGAGCAAGGCTGAAATCCTCCCCTTAACCCTAACAGTGCAGTCTCTTCCCATAGGCAACACAGCATGGGAGGCCGAGTTATAATCAGGAGGTTGCTTGCTGAGCATGAGACAGATCAGAGAGACTAGTTTTCTTATCTGCTCTTTATTTTTCAACAGAAGTATAATTGATTTACAATACTGTGTTAGTTTCAAGTATACAACATAGTGATTCCATATTTTTGCAGATTATACTCCATTATAAATTATTACAAGATATTGGGTATAATTCCCTGTGTTGTACAGTATATCCTTGTTACTTATCTATTTTATATATAGTGGTTGGTATCTGTTAATTCTATACCCCTAATTTGTCCCTTCTCCCTTCCCTCTCCCCTTTGATAACCACAAGTTTGTTTTCTATGTCTGTAAGTCTGTTTCTGTTTTGCATATACATTCATTGGTATTATTTTTTAGATTCCACATATAAGTGATATCATATAGTATTTGTCTTTCTCTGTCTGACTTATGTCACTGGGCATAATAGTCTTTAGGTCCATCCATGTTGCTGCAGATGGCAGTATTCCTTCTTTTTTATGGCTAATATTCCTGTGTGTGTGTGTGTATCACATCTTCTTAATCCAGTTGTCTATTGATGGGCACTTGAGTAGCTTCCATGTCTTGGCTACTGTAAATAATCTTACTAGCTCTTAACGACCTCTGGTTCTGGAACTCTGATGGATTCTTCTCCAGTAGGGCCTCCTTGCCCAGGAAGATAGATACTTCATGTGCCTTTAATTCTACCTCTTTAATAGCTCTCCAGCCTGTCCACTCCTTTAGGCCACCATTGCCTCTCAGCTGGGTGGTAGCAACAGCTTTGACTTGGTCCCCCTGCCCCACTCTTGCCCCATTCTGGTCCATTCTCCACTACATCCAGAGGAGTATGTAGCCCAACAGCATCTACCCTTCTGAGGCCCCTTCATACATAGGATAAGGCTGTCCTCACCCTTTGTCACTGTCTCTGCCTCTTCCATTTCATCTGGCCAACGCCGCCTCGACTTTCTGTATGAGGTGCCCCAGCCCTGCCCTGCCAGGTTCTTCCTCAGCTTCCCTTGCTCCCAGTGCATTTGTAAGTGTCAACCTGTCTGAAGCCCCCCTAGACTCTCAACTCCTTGAGTGCAGGGGAGGCCTGGCTCAGGTCTTAGCCTATAATAAATGCTTCATCAGAGTTTGTGGAATGAGTGAAAGATGAACCTCTGATGCAGGCTCCTTCCCTCAGTGGCCAACCAGTCCAGCTCATTTCTCTGTTTAGCACCCTCTGTGCACCCGGCACAGAGCAGATCAGGTCCCGCTCGGTGGAACTCCCGGGCGCAGCCTCTGCGTGGTGTGTTCCCAGTGTCGGGCACACATCATGCAGCCTCCTGGTCCTTCGGTCTTGGGTCAGGCCATGTGTGTGACTCTGCTCCGACCCACATGCTGACTTTCCAGGCTCACCCAGCAGTCAGTTGCTCTCTTCCCAAGTGGCCCCCTGCTGTTCCCATCAGGTACCACCTTCACTTATGGGCAGGCGTGCTCTTCTTGGTCACTGGCCTTAGGATCTTCCCTTAGACCTGCTTGACCAGGCAAAAGCAGAGAGAAGGGTGCCCTTCCTTCAGTCACCTGTCAGTTTGAGTGGCTTCCCAAACCAGGCCCTTTGCTTAATGGCCTTTCAAACTCAGAACAAAGCATCGGCAGCGTTGGGAAGATATTGGGATCAGATGCAGTCACAGCTCCGTGGCAGCCTGAGGGGCCAGCTTGGTTTGGGAGCACAGGTAGATGGGCTCTCATGGGGAATGCAGGCCCCCACGACTCAGTAATGCTGGAGATTGCTTAGGTCACAGCCATATAATTCTTGAACTCATTTTGGAAAGCCAGAAGTTCAGGTGACATTTTGTGAAATTCATAACTTAAAGACCATGATCAAATTGGGGATGATGATGGCAGATGGTGTTTAATACTGCCTCCAGCTTTTTTTCCCCACAGCAATATTATTCCCTAATACTATTTCAGCCTCATTTATCTCCTTGTGCTAAAATGCCAGCACTCAAAAGTATGTCAAAAGCTTATCAGAATATCAGGGTAGCTTTTAATTATGATAATTGTGTTGTTATAAAATATCCTTTTAAAGAGCACATCCCTCCTCAAACCACCATGGAGGTAACACCCAGCTTCCTTCCATCAAGCTTAATGAATAATTCTGAATCATTGTGTGGGATGAATAAATGATTTAATAATGAGCATCAACAATCATCTCACATCGTGGCATTAATTTTCTAAACGGGATAAGGTAAATGAGGAGGAGGGCTGTCACTATACAATGGGCCACCATGTGTGTAGGGATGCGTTCTTTGAATCAAAGCCTCCAGCCTCCGAGCTCAGGTTTCCCTAGAAACAGATGCATTCTGTTTCTCCTTTTGAAGCTCAATTAAAAAAACCTCTGTATGATGCAAAAATGTTGTCAATAGCCAGTACAAATAAACGGTTATCGGGGCAGGACAGATGCACAGATGTGAAGCAGCACAGTTGTTTTCCATCTTCTTTGCTTTGCCTGAGGATAATTTCATCACATCCACAGGATGTAGAAATCGGTTTTCCCCTTAATTCACCTGATACCTAGTTGGAGTTGCAAAGATAGTAGATAATGAAATCTCGGTCGAACCTCCTGGCCATTGTCTGTATCCCTCATGCCTTTTTCAGCAGAAGGTTAATATGTGACCCAGTTAATACGGATTTCAATTTAAAAACTCAATCTTAAAAAACAAAAGTCTAGCTCTTTAACTGACCCTGTTTCCCTTGATGTCTCGATACCTTTTCTTTTTTCCATTCTCAACATAGAGATTAGAACTGTGTAGTAGAAAGCCCAGAGCGAATTTGGCAATTATGAAAAATTCCAATAAGTTGATCTTTCCTGTAAAAGCTAATGAGTAATTTCACAGAATTATAGTTTCACCTCTATTTATGCTTTTAAAAAAAACCTAGAAAGAGATCTTAGCCCATGTACTGTTATGATTTTAGAATTTCAAAGTTTTAAAGAACAAAAAGGTCAGGTTTCCAGGGTCTACTTAACAGGAAGAATGAAACATCAAATCCTACTCTGACATCTAATATTGAGTTGTATTGAAATTATTTGTTTCCATCCTGATTCCTCCAGGAAATGGAGTCCCAGCTTTGTTCACCTCTATAATCCCAGCCCTTAGCCTAGACTATCACATAGTAGCCTCTCAATAAATAAATATAGAATTGAGTTAAACTTGATTCATATCTACTAATCAGCAGAATCACAGGTAATGTCCATGTTACCTCTGGATTGGTATTTACCAGCTGACTTTTGGATGGGAAATTCATCACCTAGAGCAGGGGTCAGCAAACTTTCCCTGCAAAGGGTCAGACAGTGAACGTTTTGGGCTGTGGTCTCTGTAGCGACTGCTCAACTTGGCCTCTGTAGCATGAAAATAGCTACAAACGGTACATAAGCAAGTGGGTGTGACTGGGTTCTGGTAAAACTTTACACTAACAGGTGGTGGGCCTGCAGGCCATAGTTTTCCCAGCCTTGGCTTAGAGAGACGTTCCTGATACAGCGGGAGGCTCTTTCTCTCCCCTGAGACCTTGTCCACAACATGCACACGTCTAATTCCAGGCTGCTTCTGATGACCCCCCCTGTCACAACTACCGACTCACCGGAGGTCTGCCCAGAAGGGGCCCCGGGTTCCTCAGTGGAGAGCATGCCTGGGTGCAGCTCATCCCGCTGGAGGCCCGTGATGTGGTGAAGGTGGAAGGGCTCCTGGGGCACTGAAAATCAAACACTTGGGTGTTTAATGTGTTAGAAAAAAACTATAACTAGCTCATCAAGTGAAAGAAAAATGATAAGTGACAGGTAGCATGGATAGTGTGCGGGTAAGGTCGAACTTGTGATGGCAGTACGAGGGGTGGCATGCTCATGAGCGTGGGCTACAGGACCGTTTAAGGTCACAGGTCAGCGGGCGGGCTTGGCTTCAGACAGACCTGGATTCAAATCCTTTGGTGCTACTCCCCAGTGAAGCAGCTTCCCGTAATCTGCTGAACATCTTTCTGCCTTCGTTTACTCACTTGTTAAAGGACGGTACTCGTCCCAACCTCATAGTGTTGGTTTGAGAATCAAGTAAAGGGAAGCGTGTATAAGAGCACTTAGCCTCATGCCTGGGACGTGGCATGTGCTTGATGAAGGGTGGTTTGTCGTCATCTGGCCCTGGACCGTGGTGTAAGCCCACAGCTGGCAAGTTAGCTTTACCTGGGGTCTGGCTTCCTCCTTTCGTGAGAGCAGTGCTTCTCACTCCTGGTGCTGCCTGGAGCAGGCAGCGTCTTCTTGGGAGGGTGTACGTGACGGGGCACAAAGCACGGAGAGGCACGTCGAGTCTGGGGATGTGCCTGCAGTTTGCTAACATAACTTTATATATTGAAAAAGGGAGAGGAATTAGCAATTCTTTTTAGAATACAAACTAAGGAAGTGAAGCTAGACAAGAAACCTCTTGGCTTCTGGGCTATGCAGGAAGATAGACTGTGTCTCAAAGAGTCTGAGGTTTTTTGGGGTGAATGAGGAACGTACACTATTTTCAGTTTTGTCGAAAGGGGTATTAGTTTAAAAGGTTGGGAAACATTGAACTACATGGAAAATTCCTATGGAACTTAGTGAGAAGATTTGACTCTGCATTTATTTTTTTAAAGCACACACCTCACCAATTAATGTGCTAATAAACACACTTTGGAATGCGTAATCTCATAGCCAGATTTTTCTGAATCCAGCAAGTGGGTCCATATGGCAGTGGCTGTCATCAGACAACACCCTTTGTTTGTTTGTTTTTGGCCACACGGCAATGTGGGAATCTTAGTTCCCTGACCAGGGATGGTACCCGCGCCCCCTGCAGTGGAAGCGCATAGGGACTACCAGGGAAGTCCCAATGCCCTCTGTTTAAAATGCACTAAAATATCTATCTCATTGGTTCTTTTTTTAACTGACTTTCAAGTGAGAACTCAACAAGCAGTCCTTTTTTTGAGCATCTGTAGAATTCAGAGTTTCTGGGGGCATGTCAGCTTGAGGAATTTTACCCTCTTTAATTTACATTTGGTCTTGAATTCATCTTCTAGGTTTGGTCTGCTGTATGTTTCAATCAGTTCACCATAAAACATCATGCTTTAGTCATTTTATGTCTGTATTTCATTCACTGTAAACCAAGATAAAAGACCAACTACGGAAGCTACATTTGGTGCGAAGTGATGGATTACATTTCTCACTTTGGAGGTATCCTTAACAGTTGGGCTAATTAAAGTTAAAATCAAGTTCTGATAGTAACTATTTATAAATTGAGAATCTGGCATGTGTATGTGTGTGCTGCCTGTTCCCAAAGTTAACTCAGCATTTATCCATTCAACAAATGCCTGGGCCCTGTGCTGGGCACCCAGGGCAGCAGTGCACAAAACAGAGTATTGTAGGTCACCCTCAAACTAAAAACTCAAAATCTTGTTGAAAAATCCCATTGCAGCATTTCAAAAAGGAGCCACAAGGACATGGGAAACAGCAATGTCTGTTTAAGCATATGAAGTCAAAATATTATATCTTTTCTTTCTAGGTCACGTTTTAAAAATAGCAATTAATGTCATTTTCAAATGAGCGGTGGGATTCCTTTGTAAAATTGAAATATCCCTCGCTTAGCTAAACACTTTTTTTGTGTGTGTTTGTTTTTTCTTCTTTTTTTTTTTTGTTTTTTTAATACTGCAGGTTCTTATTAGTCATCAGTTTTATACACATCAGTGTATACATGTCAATCACAATCGCCCAATTCATCACACCACCATCCCCACCCCACCGCAGTTTTCCCCCCTTGGTGTCCATACATTTATTCTCTACATCTGTGTCTCAACTTCTGCCCTGCAAACCGGTTCATCTGTACCATTTTTCTAGGTTCCACATACATGCATTAATATACGATATTTGTTTTTCTCTTTCTGACTTACTTCACTCTGTATGACAGTCTCTAGATCCATCCACGTCTCAACAAGTGATTCAATTTCGTTCCTTTTTATGGCTGAGTAATATTCCATTGTATATATGTACCACAACTTCTTTATCCGTTCATCTGTCGATGGACATTTAGGTTGCTTCCATGACCTGCCTATTGTAAATAGTGCTGCAATGAACATTGAGGTGCATGTGTCTTTTTGAATTATGGTTTTCTCTGGGTATATGCCCAGTAGTGGGATTGCTGGATCATATGGTAATTCTATTTTTAGTTTTGTAAGGAACCTCCATACTGTTCTCCATAGTGGCTGTATCAATTTACATTCCCACTAACAGTGCAAGAGGGTTCCCTTTTCTCCACACCCTCTCCAGCATTTGTTGTTTGTAGATTTTCTGATGATGCCCATTCTAACTGGTGTGAGGTGATACCTCATTGTAGTTTTGATTTGCATTTCTCTAATGATTAGTGATGTTGAGCAGCTTTTCATGTGCTTCCTGGCCGTCTGTATGTCTTCTTTGGAGAAATGTCTATTTAAGTCTTCTGCCCATTTTTGGATTGGGTTGTTTGTTTCTTTAATATTGAGCTGAATGAGCTGTTTATATATTTTGGAGATTAATCCTTTGTCTGTTGATTCATTTGCAAGTATTTTCTCCCATTCTGAGGGTTGTCTTTTGGTCTTGTTTATGGCTTCCTTTGCTGTGCAAAAGCTTTGAAGTTTCATTAGGTCCCATTTATTTATTTTTGTTTTTATTTCCATTTCTCTAGGAGATGGGTCAAAAAGGATCTTGCTATGATTTATGTCAAAGAGTGTTCTTCCTATGTTTTCCTCTAAGAATTTTATAGTGTCTGGTCTTATATTTAGGTCTCGAATCCATTTTGAGTTTACTTTTGTGTATGGTGTTAGGGAGTGTTCTAATTTCATTCTTTTACATGTAGCTGTCCGGTTTTCCCAGCACCACTTATTGAAGAGACTGTCTTTTCTCCATTTTATATCTTTTCCTCCTTTGTTGTAGATTAATTGACCATAGGTGCGTGGGTTTATCTCTGGGCTTTCTATCTCGTTCCATTGATCTACGTTTCTGTTTTTGTGCCAGTACCATATTGTCTTGATTACTGTAGCTTTGTAGTATAGTCTGAGGTCAGGGAGTCTGATTCCTACAGCTCTGTTTTTTTCCCTCAAGATTGCTTTGGCTATTCAGGGTCTTTTGTGTCTCCATACAAATTTTAAGATGATTTGTTCTAGTACCGTAAAAAATGCCATTGGTAATTTGATAGGGATTACATTGAATCTGTAGATTGCTTTGGGTAGTATAGTCATTTTCACAATATTGATTCTTCCAATCCAAGAACATGGTATATCTCTCCAGCTGTTGGTATCATCTTTAATTTCTTTCATCAGTGGCTTATAGTTTTCTGCATACAGGTCTTTTCTTTCCCTAGGTAGGTTTATTCCTAGGTAATTTATTCTTTTTGTTGCAATGGTAAATGGGAGTGTTTCCATAATTTCTCTTTCAGATTTTTCATCATTAGTGTATAGGAATGCAAGAGATTTCCATGCATTAATTTTGTATCCTGCTACTTTACCAAATTCATTGATTAGCTCTAGGAGTTTTCTGGTGGCATTTTTAGGATGCTCTATGTAGAGTATCATGTCATCTGCAAACAGTGACAGTTTTACTTCTTCTTTTCCAACTTGTATTCCTTTTATTTCATTTTCTTCTCTGATTGCTGTGGCTAAAACTTCAAAAACTATGTTGAATAATAGTGGTGAGAGTGGACATCCTTGTCTCGTTCCTAATCTTAGAGGAAATGCTTTCAGTTTTTCACCATTGAGAATGATGTTTGCTGTGGGTTTGTCGTATATGGCCTTTATTATGTTGAGGTAGGTTCCCTCTATGCCCACTTTCTGGAGAGTT
This sequence comes from Mesoplodon densirostris, assembly GCF_025265405.1. NCBI lineage: Eukaryota > Metazoa > Chordata > Mammalia > Artiodactyla > Ziphiidae > Mesoplodon > Mesoplodon densirostris. The sequence continues at coordinate 56,573,568 of NC_082676.1, forward strand.
TTTATCATGAATGGGTGTTGAATTTTGTCAGAAGCTTTTTCTGCATCTAATGAGATGATCATATCGTTTTTACCCTTCAATTTGTTAATATGGTGTATCACATTGATTGATATGCATATATTGAAGAATCCTTGCATCCCTGGGATAAATACCACTTGATCATGGTGTAGGATCCTTTTAATGTGCTGTTGGATTCTGTTTGCTAGTATTTTGTTGAGGATTATTGCATCTATTTTCATCAGTGATATTGGTCTGTAATTTTCTTTTTTTGTAGTATCTTTGTCTGGTTTTGGTATCAGGGTGATAGTGGCCTCGTAGAATGAGTTTGGGAGTGTTCCTTCCTCTGCAATTTTTTGGAAGACTTTGAGAAGGATGGGTGTTAGCTCTTCTCTGAATGTTTGATAGAATTCACCTGTGAAGCCATCTGGTCCTGGATTTTTGTTTGTTGGAAGTTTGTTGTTGTTTTTTTTTTTTTTTTGCGGTATGTGGGCCTCTCACTGTTGTGGCCTCTCCCATTGCGGAGCACAGGCTCCGGATGCGCAGGCTCAATGGCCATGGCTCACGGGCCCAGCTGCTCCGCAGCATGTGGGATCTTCCTGGACTGGGGCACGAACCCGTGTCCCCTGCATTGGCAGGCGGACTCTCAACCACTACGCCACCAGGGAAGCCCTGTTGGAAGATTTTTAACCACAGTTTCAATTTCATTACTTTTGATTGGTCTGTTCATATATTCTGTTTCTTCCTGGTTCAGCCTTGGAAGGTTATACCTTTCTAAGAATTTGTCCATTTCTTCCAGGTTGTCCATTTTATTGGCATAGAGTTGCTTGTAGTAGTCTCTTAGGATGCGTTGTATTTCTGCGGTGTCTGTTGTAACTTCTCCTTTTTCTAATTCTAATTTCTAATTAATTTCTAATTTCTAATTTTATTGATTTGAGTTCTCCCCCTCTTTTTCTTGATGAGTCTGGCTAATGGTGTATCAATTTTGTTTATCTTCTCAAAGAACCAGCTTTTAGTTTTATTGATCTTTGCTATTGTGTTCTTTGTTTCTATTTCATTTATTTCTGCTCTGATCTTTATGATTTCTTTCCTTCTACTAACTTTGGGTTTTGTTTGTTCTTCTTTCTCTAGTTCCTTTAGGTGTAAGGTTAGATTGTTTACTTGAGATTTTTCTTGTTTCTTGAGGTAGGCTTGTATAGCTATAAACTTCCCTCTTAGAACTGCTTTTGCTGCATCCCATAGGTTTTGGATCGTCGTGTTTTCATTGTCATTTGTCTCTAGGTATTTTTTGATTTCCTCTTTGATTTCTTCAGTGATCTCTTGGTTATTGAGTAACGTATTGTTTAGCCTCCATGTGTTTGTGTTTTTTACATTTTTTTCCCTGTAATTCATTTCTAATCTCATAGCGTTGTGATCAGAAGCTTGACATGATTTCAATTTTCTTAAATTTACTAAGGCTTGATTTCTGACCCAAGATGTGATCTACCCTGGAGGATGTTCCGTGCGCACTTGAGAAGGAAGTGTAATCTGCTGTTTTTGGATGGAATGTCCTGTAAATATCAATTAAATCTATCTGGTCTACTGTGTCATTTAAAGCTTCTGTTTCTTTATTTTCATTTTGGATGATCTGTCCATTGGTGTAAATGATTTGTTAATTTCCCCCACTATTATTGTGTTACTGTCGATTTCCTCTTTTATAGCCGTTAGCAGTTGCCTTATGTATTGAGGTGCTCCTGTGTTGGGTGAACATGTATTTATAATTGTTATATCTTCTTCTTGGATTGATCCCTTGATCATTATGTAGTGTCCTTCCTTGTCTCTTGTAACATTCTTTATTTTATTTATTTATTTATTTATTTTTTGCGGTATGCGGGCCTCTCACTGTTGTGGCCTCTCCCATTGCAGAGCACAGGCTCCAGACGCGCAGGCTCAGTGGCCATGGCTCACGGGCCCAGCCTCTCAGCGGCATGTGGGATCTTCCCGGACCGGGGCACGAACCCGTGTCCCCTGCATCGGCAGGCGGACTCTCAACCACTGCACCACCAGGGAAGCCCACATTCTTTATTTTAAAGTCTACTTTATCTGATATGAGTATAGCTACTCCAGCTTTCTTTTTTTTTTTTTTTTTTTTTTGCGGTACGCGGGCCTCTCACTGTTGTGGCCTCTCCCATTGTGGAGCACAGGCTCCGGACACGCAGACTCAGCAGCCATGGCTCACGGGCCCAGCCACTCCGCAGCATGTGGGATCTTCCCGGACCGGGGCACGAACTCGTGTCCCCTGCATCAACAGGCGGACTCTCAACCACTGCACCACCAGCGAAGCCCCCTCCAGCTTTCTTTTGATTTTCATTTGCATGCAATGTCTTTTTCCATCCCCTCACTTTCAGTCTGTATGTGTCCCTAGGTCTGAAGTGGGTCTCTTGTAGACAGCATATAGATGGGTCTTGTTTTTTTTTTTTTTTTTTTTTTGCTGTACGCGGGCCTCTCACTGCTGTGGCCTCTCCCGTCGCGGAGCACAGGCTCCGGACACACAGGCTCCGCGGCCATGGCTCGCGGGCCCAGCCGCTCCGCGGCACGCGGGATCCTCCGGGATCGGGGCACGAACCCGTGTCCCCTGCATCGGCAGGCGGACTCTCAACCACTGCGCCACCAGGGAAGCCCCTGGGTCTTGTTTTTGTATCCATTCAGCAAGCCTGTGTCTTTTGGTTGGAGCATTTAATCCATTTATGTTTAAGGTAATTATCGATATGTATGTTCCTATGACCATTTTCTTAATTGTTTTGGGTTTGTTTTTGTAGATCCTTTACTTCTCTTGTGTTTCCCACTTAGAGAAGTTCCTTTAGCATTTGTTGTAGAGCTGGTTTGGTGGTGCTGAATTCTCTTAGCTTTTGCTTGTCTGTAAAGCTTTTGATTTCTCCTTTGAATCTGAATGAGATCTTTGCTGGGTAGAGTAATGTTGGTTTTAGGTTCTTCCCTTTCATCACTTTAAGTATATCATTCCACTCCCTTCTGGCTTGTAGAGTTTCTGCTGAGAAATCAGCTGTTAACCTTATGGGAGTTCCCTTGTCTGTTATTTGTCATTTTTCCCTTGCTGCTTTCAATAATTTTCCTTTGTCTTTAATTTTTGCCAGTTTGATTACTGTGTGTCTCGGCATGTTTCTCCTTGGGTTTATCCTGTATCGGACTCTCTGCGCTTCCTGGACTTGGGTGGCTATTTCCTTTCCCATGTTAGGGAAGTTTTTGACTATAATCTCTTCAGATATTTTCTCTGGTCCTTTCTCTCTCTCTTTTCCTTCTGGGACCCCTATAATGCGAATGTTGTTGCGTTTAATGTTGTCCCAGAGGTCTCTTAGGCTGTCTTCATTTCTTTTCATTCTTTTTGCTTTAGTCTGTTCTGCAGCAGTGAGTTCCACCATTTTGTCTTCCAGGTCACTTATCCGTTCTTCTGCCTCCGTTATTCTGCTATTGATTCCTTCTAGTGTAGTTTTCATTTCACTTATTGTATTGTTCATCTCTGTTTGTTTGTTCTTTAGTTCTTCTAGGTCTTTGTTAAACATTTCTTGCATCTTCTCGACCTTTGCCTCCATTCTTTTTCCGAGGTCCTGGATCATCTTCACTATCATTATTCTGAATTCTTTTTCTGGAAGGTCACCTGTCTCCACTTCATTTAGTTGTTTTTCTGGGATTTTATCTTGTTCCTTCATCTGGTGTATAGCCCTCTGCGTTTTCATCTTGTCTATCTTTCTGTGAATGTGGTTTTTGTTCCACAGGCTGCAGGATTGTAGTTCTTCTTTCTTCTGTTGTCTGCCCTCTGGTGCTAAACACTCTTACTTCCTATACTAGTTCAAGTATTTTTTTTATTTACTGGACTTGCCGCCACTTAAAAGGCACTTGCCCCGACTATGGTTAACACTGTACATGAAAATTTAGAATATTGCTACGTAAAATAAGCTGGAAATTGCTTTAGTTTTGTTTTACAATTTTACTTAACAGAAATGTTTGCATATGGATGACTCATTTGGAAGTAAAAGAACAGCATCCATTTGGGTAAAGCCTCCTATGTGCCCTGTCATCACAACCCAGGGTCCTGTGTGTACAGGTGTCTGCAGTCCAGGTGAGGAACCTGAGCACACAGCAGTGAGAAACGTGAGTCCGTTTCAGATTTTAATTACAGACGCACGCGAGGAAGGAAAGATGAACAAGCTTATTGAGCGTCGTGGCTAATATTCAGTTTTTTTATTCCTCACGTTATTGTCAGCGGCTGCTCACATTGTCACCGCAGCCTACGCAGTGCCCCTCAAGGTGTTGGTGTTCTTGCCATGTTACTGAGAAGCAAAGTCCTGGAGGCTGAATCACTTCTTCAGGTCACAAAGCTAGGAAGCAGGGATAGAATATCTCCGGTTTTTATGCGCATCAGATAAGATAATCCAGTACCTTGACACAGTATCTGGTTCCTGTTAAGTGTTCAGTGATGATGGTGCTCTTAGTATTATCCATCTTACTATCATCATTTTCATTATTATCATAAAAATATTTTAGGTGACTTAACATCAGAGAGATTGATGTGTAAGGAACCTATTTTCTCCCTTGCACAAGTTCACACCTCTCACGCACTGCTGGTGACTAGAGTGTTGCCAAAGTTGGAACCCAAGTCTTTCTGACTGTGTTCCTTCTACTCCTCTGCCCACCACACCAGGGTCCCACGTCCCTGAGTCAGCCCCACCATGTGCCACCTGTGGGTGCTAAAGACCCCAGGGTAACCAACTTCCTTGACTATCAGTTTTACTTTATAAGCCATTTAAAACACAATTAACATTACATTCACATACTAATAATATTTCCCACTTATTAAATACTATGCTACAGGTACTATTGCTCTGATTTTATAGATAAGGAAACTGAGGCACAGAGCGACACCTCAGCTTACCCAGCTTCACACAGCTCGGCTCCAGTCCCAGGGCTCTGGCTCTGACCCCTGGCCTGTTAATCATGCTTTCGGGGTAATGAGTAGAAGGCACTTTGGGCAAGGTGAGAAGAGCCAGGCCAGCTTGTGTTGGGACGATTCCCACCTGCTTGCAAACTACTTCCTCTCTCTACCTGCACTCCTTCATGGGCTGCCCCGGGGAAGGAGCTGGTCCAGCCAGCCATGGAGGCTTAGAATCACCACATCTGAAGGGGTCCTGCTGGGTGAGGGTCCAGGGAGTCCACTCAGGGTGTGGAATTGCTCTCTGGCCTCAGAGCAGCAGTCTTTTTTCAGAGTAAGCCCCTAACCTCATCCTCTCATCTAGAGTGGGTGGACTGTGCCTTCTGCAGACAAAGATGCTGCTTGAAACAGGAAGGGATCTGTACACCCCGCCCTACCCCCACTCCCACCCCTCGCAGACTCTGACTGGCTCCCCTGGGATACAAGTGCAAGTGGGCTCCTATCAGAGGATTATGGGCACCGGAAAAAGCTTATTTTAAAAATGGCAGCTGTAGCTCATAGAAAATAGTGATAAAATAAAAATAAAGGTTGGTTTGAGATACTATCTTGAGAAAAGAGACAAATTATGGCAATCAGTTTATTTCAACTTGTATTTGATAAAATGTTGGTTGTTATTGCAAATATGCACCAACTCTTAGGATGAACAAAGAATGAATCAAATGGCAATTTGGTTTCCTTGGCCTAAATTGTCTGAAATAATTGTTTGACAGCATCCTGCATTTGACATTGGCAACAGCTTAATTGAGGGTCATTTTTATAAGAGAAAAAATATTTTCAGGTTTCATCAGTTTTCTCAAGGGTCTTTTTCTGAACCTATCAATAGTCCAATTATTGCCCTTCTCTGGAACGTGTTTGCGCATGAGTGTGTGTGTATGTATTCTGCCAGAGCCTTGTTTGTTAATGACTTCCCCTGTGATTCAGGCAGTTCCCTCGTGTCACTTTTCATTGGCTTTATATAAAATCCTGTGTCTTTGTGGTTTAACAGAAAACTTCCTCAGCCTGGTTGTACAGGTTGGGGGGTGGGGTTTAGTAGGGGCTTGGTTTATAAGTAATCCATTCATTAATGTTTTCTTGTTACTAAGAAGTTCTCTTTTCATACAGCTAAGATCATAGCATTTTAGAAGCATAAGATTATGTCATACAGAGCATTATCTCATATCATTAAAAATATTCTCCAGACCACAGATGTTTTATACCATGTTCATTGAACCCTTTTGCCACTATTGGACACTTAAATTGTGTTTGATTTTTCTCTGTGATAAATACTACTGTTATGAAGTTCTTTGTGCACAAACGGGCCCAAATCTTAAAATAAGTACGCTTACATGTTTTTTATTTATGAAATGAATGCCTGAAATTGGTCATGGTAAAGCCAGGCGTGACCTGGAGTCATGTTTGCTGAAGAGGTTCGACACTCTGACTGGAAGAGTTATGGGGCTCTTGACACTGGCGTCGGGTACTGCTTATGGTCACATTCATCTTTGCATTTTGAACACATGCACGTGTTCTCTGCATTTGGAAACTAGGGGAACAAAGATGAGTAAGCTTTGTCTTACCCTCAAGAAGATCAATCCTAGCTTAAGTTTCAGCTCAATCCTAGGGGCAAAGTCGGGAGGGAACCAGAGAATTACAACCAGTGTGGAAGGCGTAGAGTGGGTACTTCCTGACACATTAGAGATTTGTTTTTAATATTTAAATTCCTCTCTCCATAAGTCACATTTAAAGATATGTATGTACTTTGCTTGCTACCTATTTGATAGGGGCGTGGTTTCCCTTAAGATTGTGTGAATTGCATTGCATTTCCTTTTTCCTTCTTCCTTCATTGCCTCCCCCCCCCCGCTTCCTTCCTTTACTTTAATTCATAACAACCTTTACTTCATGGCTGTGTCTTCATGAAATTGCTCCATGAAATGTTTGCTTTGGGGGCACTCATTCAGTTAATTCAGTAGATTGGAGTTTGCCTACTCTGTGCTGAGCCCGCGTATCATGGCAAAGAGTGCTTTCAAGGAAAAGAAACCTTTCTGTGTGATCGATACATCAACGCCCAGAAGCATTGTGATTAGTGTCCCTGTTTCCTATCTTCTGATCAAGGTTATAGGACAGCTGTTCTCAACCTTGTTGAAGCTACTGACCCTCTGGCCAAAGGTGCCCATTCCTTAGAGTTGAAGCCAGGTGCCTCTGGGACAGCAGGTGTTGGTCAAAGGGGACATGGGTTATAATTTTATACAAGTTATATAATTATAATTTTTTTCCCTAAAAACTGTAAAAGGAGATCTTACAAGATGTTAATATTTATTGTTTGTGGGTGGTGAGAATGTAAATGTTATATTATTTTTTTTCCTCATCTGAATCTTCTAAGTTTCTCAAAAAATGAAAAAAGAATAATAAAAGAATCCCTGTAATGAAGTCAGGGTCAGGGGTTGGCAGACTGTTTCTGTAAAGGGCCAGATAGTAAATATCTTAGGCCTTGTGGGCCAAGAGGCAAAACTGAAGAGAATACAGAGGGGCTTATATAAACCTAAATGTAGCCATTTAAAAATATAGGAAGCGGGCCTCCCTGGTGGCGCAAGTGGTTGAGAGTCCGCCTGCCGATGCAGGGGATACGGGTTCGTGCCCTGGTCTGGGAGGATCCCATATGCCGCGGAGCGGCTGGGCCCGTGAGCCATGGCCGCTGAGCCTGCGCGTCCGGAGCCTGCGCGTCCGGAGCCTGTGCTCCGCAACGGGGGAGGCCGCAGCAGTGAGAGGCCCGCATACCGCAAAAAAAAAAAAAAAAAAAAAAATATATAGGAAGCGTTCTTAGTTCGCACCCCTTAAAAGCTAAATAGACAATGAGCTGTGGTTTCCCAGTCCCTGGTCTGGAAACTTAAGATCAATCTCCACTGACACTTGTATTTAAGGATAATAGTTACAGAGCCATCAATTATTTTCAAAAGATTATGCCACTTAGCATTTTCCACACTTCATATCTTCTTTTTTTTTTTTTTTTTTTTTTTCTTTTTACGGTATGTGGGCCTCTCACTGTTGTGGCCTCTCCCGTTGCGGAGCACAGGCTCCGGATGCGCAGGCCCAGCGGCCATGGCTCACGGGCCCAGCCGCTCCGCGGCATATGGGATCCTCCCAGACCGGGGCACGAACCCGTATCCCCTGCATCGGCAGGCGGACTCTCAACCACTGCGCCACCAGGGAGGCCCCACACTTCATATCTTCTACCCACAAGTAAAAGACTAAAATCTAAGGGAGGAGGAGATTTTCTTTCTAGCTGACTATGTTTTGGGTCTTTTAATAATAGCGCACTCTGCCTCTGTGGTGTGTTGTCTGTTTCTCACTTCCAAATTGTCTCCAAGTTGTCATATAGACATGTCCTAAGGTTACCCAGTGCCCTGCCCCCTCCTCTGTGTCAGGCACTGCCTTGGGTCTGTGCCTTGGGTCCTGTTGAATGCTTGATGCTTGAGAAAGCAATTTCTCAAGCCTTAGAAAGCATGTCAAGCAGATCCCTGACAGGGACTTCCCCGGTGGCGCAGTGGTTAAGAATCCGCCTGCTAATGCAGGGGACAAGTGTTCAAGCCCTGGTCCGGGAAGATCCCACATGCTGCGGAGCAACTAAGCCCATGTTCCACAACTACTGAGCCTGTGCTCTAGAGCCCGCGAGCCACAACTTCTCAGCCCACGTGCCACAACTACCGAAGCCCGCATGCCTAGAGCCCGTGCTCTGCAACAAGAGAAGCCACCATAATGAGAAGCCTGCGCGCCGCAAGGAAGAGTAGCCACCGCTCACTGCAACCAGAGAAAGCCCGCAAGTAGCAACGAAGACCCAATGCAGCCAAAAATAAATAAATAAATAAATAAATAAATTTTTTTAAAAAAAGAAGAAGATCCCTGACAAAACAACACTCTGCTGGAGTCCTGTTGAACCCCACCCTATGAAGGAAACATCCTGGGACATTTTATATTATCTTGTAAGAGCTTCCAAAGGCCAACTTACATTGTGTCTAAAAGCAGATTACTGGTCACCCCAAAAGACGAGTTACTGCTCTAAAAGGGATAGGATAGTGTTTGCTCCTTTTGGCTGTACGTAATCGAAAACTCCAGTCTGCCCAGCTCAGAGAATAAGGAAGTTTATTATCTCGTGTGGTTCAGGCTCTCAGACAAGTCTAACTTAGGGACCAGGATCTTACTGTGATTCTGCTGTCCTGTCCCCGCCACCGCCCCCCTTGCACACACACACCCAGTGTGGCCCTTTCTTTAGTTTGGACCTCCTCAGATGGCTGCTGTAGTTCTGGGCATAACATTCAGACTTGACAACCCCCAAGAGGCAGAAAAGGGGACTTTAAAAAAAAAAAGAAGCAACACCTTTCCCAGGATGGACCCTCAGCAGGTATCCTCCCACAGCGCCATACCGAGACCTGGCCACAGACCCTTTCCTAGCCCCATGGGTGGTCATAGGAAGAGAACTGCCTCCATCCTGGTTCTGTGGATGCAGCCCATGACCTGCCATAGCAAAATCAGGATCCTCTTAGCAAACAAGAAAAGGAAGGGCATGGATATAGGGAGGCAACCAGCACTGCTTCCCACAGCAAGGAAGGAAGGACCCACATTTACACTTTATTTCAGAAACAGGACCGAAAAGTGTTGTGTCCGCAGGGCGCGTTAGTGAGCCTGCACTGGGGCTCAAACACATCATCTCTGAAACTCACAGCAACTCCGTGAGGGACCTGTTAACACCCCCTTTTTAAAATTGCGGAAGCGGACGTTTATAAGGAACATGGCAATTCTTTTTTAATATCAGTAAATACTGGTACTCTGCTTTTCCTTAGATAATATTGGCAGAGGGGAGATTTGAGTTTCTCCTCCAGGACACCTACTAAAATGCAGCTTATGAGTTGCCACAAATTTGATATATTTGTTCTCTATCCATCCATCCATCCTTCAACAGTCATTTATAGAGCAGCAGCCCTGTTATCTTCATTCTAGGGATGGATATTTAGTTAGATAGCCTTGGTCTCTGTCCTCACAGGCCAGCAGGGGACACCAGGATGGGAGCAAGAAACCTCAGGACAAAAGTAGAGGAATGTGCAAAGCATGGGAGGAAGGAGAATCAGCCCAGTCCAGCTTGGCCAGGGATGTTTTCCCCGCGGAGAGGAGCAGGCAGGGTCGTAAAGGAAGAGTGACAGTTCAGCAGGCAGATGTGGGCAGGAAGTGGGCACTCAAGACACAGGGCAGAGCGTGGGCTGAGGCCGGAGCCACAGAACAGCCGGGCATGTACTGGGCCTGGCACTGGAGCTGCTTGGTGACCAGAGTATGGCTCAGGTGTTGGATGACACGGAACAGGAGCCGGATCCGGCCCCAAGGTGATGGAGAAGCATGGAAAGGTTTTACGTGGAGAAGTGGCACAATCGGGTTTTGCATTTGAGAAAGACAACCTTGCCCGGTCTGTCCAGGATGCATTTTTCTTCCTTCTTTCCCTGGTTTTGTTCAGGGCACCGTATGACAGGCTGGACACACCTACAGCCCCCCTTACACCTAGTGTGGCCACATGTCCCAGTCCTGGAATTTAGCAAGTGGGGCTTCCTGGAAAGCGTTCATTGGCCCTTCCCTCTTCTTCCTGCTTGGAACTTGGACATAATGCCTGGAAGCCCTGCAGCCATCTTGCAGTCTTGAGGACAAAGCCACAAGCTGGGGATGGCAGAGCAGGACAGAAGGAGCCTGGATTCTTAGTGAAATTGTTGAGCAGCTGCGCCCCCCCCAACTGCCCACCTCCTGTCTGATGGACAGATCAGAGGTAAATACAAGCACACCCTTGGCTTGGCTTGTTTAAGCCACTGACAGCTGAATGTGATCCTGACACACCTGGGGGCAGAAAGGAGGGAAGAGCAGGTGGCCACAAAGACCACCCTGAGGATGGAGAACAGAAAGGGCTGTGAGCATGTTCAGGCAGAAAAACCAATGGGATGCACAGCCCACATCCCTGGAGCAGGTGGCTGTGTGCTGGCCCAGGGAAGCCCACGAGGAGGAGCAGGCATGGGGCGGAAAGAGTGAGTTTGCAGCTCTCGCAGGGACATCAGGAAGAGATGTCCTCCGAGCAGTGGGAGAACTAAGTCTGGGCCGGGAAGTGATTGGGGGTCGTCAGCAGGTGGGGTGACTGAGGTGATGACAGGCTGTGGTCATCCAGCGAGCAGAGAAGGGCATGGGCAGAGCCCAGGGCAGGCTGCTCTCTAAAGGGCTCATGGAAAAGCACGCTAATTAGGCAAACGCTGTGTTCTGTAAGGCATCTCTGCCCGATTGGAAGCTTTCTTTCCCCGGTTATTAAAACAGAAGCTGACTCTCCCAAGGTCCTGATATTTCGATGGCGCAGAGCTCCCCTCGTGGACCTGCCTGGTCCGAGCTAGAGCCCCTTTTCCCCAGTACATTCATCTTCAACACGCTGCTCAACATCTCCCTTCCGTGGCTTGCTGCCACCTCTGTCTCCCTCCCTCCAGTGTTTTTGGACGGATTTCCAATTTGATACATGAGCATGCCGTCAGTCAAAACAATCTTTTTTAATGAGCCTCTTGTCCTGACAGCTGTGTTTAAGATAGGGCATGGAAACTGGGTAATGGAAATCTAGAAAATTGTCCATTCTGGATTGAAACCTTACTGTGTGCCCCACGCTCCAGCTCACACACAAGCCTGCCATCTTCTTTTAAAAATAAAGAGGAAATTGTGAATAGCGAAAAAGATGTAATTTGTAATTTGTGCAAATGAAAAAAAAGATCTTCTGATCAGAATCTTAGAGAAGGATGAGAGGAAGGTGTAATTATTGAGCGTCGCCTGAGTATGTCACATGCAGCTTCCTGCCGTGTGACCTTGGGCACGGCTCTGAACCTGGGGGTGGTTGACATTAGTCCTACCTTCCAAGTGGGGGAAACTGAGGCTCAGAGAGGTGGACGCATATGCCACGCTCACAGCTTGGCAGTGGCAGGCTGGGGTTCAAGCCTTCATCTCCTGAGCCCCTGCCCCAAGCTGCCACTGCTTTTCTAGCAACCGAATATTAATATTAAGAAAATAGGGCTTCCCTGGTGGCGCAGTGGTTGAGAATCCATCTGCCGATGCAGGGGACACAGATTCGTGCCCCGGTCTAGGAAGATCCCACATGCTGCAGAGCAGCTGGGCCCGTGAGCCATGGCCGCTGAGCCTGCACGTCCAGAGCCTGTGCTCCACCACAGGAGAGGCCACAACAGTGAGAGGCCCGTGTACCACTTTAAAAAATAAATAAATTAATTAAAAAAAAGAAAATACACCTCTCCTCTTGCATACTACACACAGGTTTTGAATTTCCAGGTCATCAGGAAAGGAGAAAATTAAAAAGTTGTTCATACCTCCCATGTAGAAGAAGAATAAAGGGGAGTGAGTCTGAAGGTGGTAGGAGCATAATTAATCCTCAACTCCAGGTGGAGAAGCGATATGCTTCACTGCAGACTCTGGAGGCTTTGCACGCATGAGGGCAGCCAGACATCTCCAGCCCCTGAGCGGAATTATGTCCCAGCAACACCGCTTTGTGCCTGGGACTGGGAACTCACGTTCTCCCAAGGCGGGAGTGCAGGCCTTGACAGTCATGGGGGGGTGTGGTGGTGAAGGTGGAGATGCATGCAACAAACCGGAGCCTGGCCCTCCCCACCGCCGCCCGTGTGGGCATGATGACGGATCAGTGGATCTCTCTCCACCCGCTCTTCTTGGGAACTTTTTCAGCAAAACCACTCCCTTCCTGACTGAGCTGGAAATGCACAGCCCCTCAGTGTTCTCTGAGCCACTTCCCTGCCACCAAGAATTGTGGTTTCATCCCCCCACCCTCCCACCTTCTTGTAGGAGCCTTGGGAAGGGAAGAGTATCATTTTGTTGATGATTATTTAGGGGAGGTAAAAGTGGAATTTACATGGCTATTTTTTGGAACTACTTTTTTTTTTTTTTTTTTTTTTTTTGCGGTACGCGGGCCTCTCACGGTTGTGGCCTCTCCCGTTGCGGAGCACAGGCTCCAGACGCGCAGGCTCAGCGGCCATGGCTCACAGGCCTAGCCGCTCCGCGGCATGTGGGATCTTCCCGGACCGGGGCACGAACCCGCGTCCCCTGCATCAGCAGGCGGACTCTCAACCACTGCACCACCAGGGAAGCCCTACATGGCTATTTTTTTAGGAGAGGAAACTGGGGAGAAAATTTAAAACAAAAGAAATCTCTTCACCTAACACCAGCTCCTACTCTATAGAGAAAAGAAATCTCTTGGCCTCCGGTAAAGGGTCATTTCAATAGCTGGGCCATTACTTTCAACCCAAGCAAAACAAAAAGAGAGAGAGAGGAGAAATCCCAAGAGGAGGCTATGAATCCTCAAGACAAACCAGATGCTTCACGCAGCATGTGGACCAGACATCTGAGCAAATGCCTGAGGTGGCCAGATGTTTGTGTGTTGCATAGCATCCACAAAAGAAAGGGTGGCATGAACCCCACCCAGGTTTCCAGCGGAGGCCCAGCGCGGGAGCACCTGATCCCCTGGCAGTAAAGTCATCTCCAGCCTTCTGTGGCTGCTCATGCCCTTCAGAAGATTGGGGTTCAACTCCCGTAGCAGCTAACCCCCCAAACCCCTACCCAGGTCACGTGGTACAGAGGCAGGGCTGCCTGGCTTGGGTGCTTTTTAACCTGAGAGAGTCTTTTCTTGCGCTGTTGATCCTGCCGCAAACAGGAATTGATGGGCCCCTCCCTGGAGAGCTGGACATTGGGGCTGGGCAAATGGACACCTCCCTCCCTGCGGGGTCACTGCCCCAGGGCCCCCGAGGCTCTCTGAGAAGCTGCACTGAGTGTCCCCAAGTACCTGAACAGTCCCTGGAGGGCCAGAAGGCTCTGAATGTCCCGACCTCTCAATTTAAAGTATAGAATGATCATCTGACAGCCTAGATTGTACATACTGCAGATACAGTTTTCAGGGTTTTATAGGGCAGCTCTGAGATAGAGCCATATGTCCTGAGGGGAACAATTAAAAGATTGTTGAGTGAATAAAAGCAAGGATCAAATTCACAGATAGCATATCCCATTTTTGTGAAATTATATGTATTTGTGTATGTGTGTATTTCTATAGACCTATATCTTACATCTGTTTTTTATTAGTACAGACATTCAAATTATCTGGACAAGACACGCGGAACTCCTAAAATGGAAAGAGAGATTTCAAGAGATTTCCCTCCTCCTCCTTTTTTAAAGTGCCTTGTATTTTTATAATATTTGATTTTATTTTTAGCAAGCATGCATTGCATTTTGAGAAAAACCTTTTTGTCTGGAAATATTTTCAAACTTACAGAAAAGTTGCAAGTAAAAAGAACACCTATATACCCTTTACCCAGATTTATCTGGCATTTTACGCCAATTGCTTAATTTTTTTATTATTTACAATAGATACTGTAAGTATATTTTTCTGATCTATTTGAGGGTACGTTGCATGCATCAATATGTGTTTTATTTTCCTTTCCTTACACAAAAGGTAGGCTCCTATATATGCTTTCCTGCACATTATTCACATTTTTTTTTGCAATCATTCAGTATCAGTTTATGGAGATCTTCCTCGGTTTGTTTGTTTGTTTGTTTACAACTGTGAGTGTATCACAGTTTATTCAACTGCTCTCCTAAGGCATGCATTACTTTTAATTCATTTATTTATTTTTGCTGTGTTGGGTCTTCGTTTCTGTGCGAGGGCTTTCTCTAGTTGCGGCAAGTGGGGGCCACTCTTCATCGCGGTGTGCGGGCCTCTCACTATCGCGGCCTCTCTTCTTGCAGAGCACAGGCTCCAGACGCGCAGGCTCAGCAGTTGTGGCTCACGGGCCTAGTTGCTCCGCGGCATGTGGGATCCTCCCAGACCAGGGCTCGAACCCGTGTCCCCTGCATTAGCAGGCAGATTCTCAACCACTGCGCTACCAGGGAAGCCCAGGCATGCATTACTTTTGAAAGCAGAAAAGCAAAGATAAATAGTGAAATGGAAAATTTAAAACCACTGAAGAGAGCAAGCTGAGGCTCTAATAGAAAGTCTGTTGTTTTTAAAGTGGGTGGGACCATGGGAGAAGCCAGGTGGCTGGTGAGCCCTTGAGCCTCACAAATAGAGCAATAGTGATGGCAAGGGGTCCACATGAAGTAACTCTCTTAGGTCGGGGTCTCTGGAGGCAGAGCCTGAGGCTGGGATTGGAGGACATGTGAGGGAACAGGGAAGTAACAACGGGACAGGGCAGGCGACAGAGCTAAGAAGGATATGTGCTCAGCTGGAGCCAGACTTCAGCCTGATCCAGCGGGAGCACCAGAGCAGGGATCTCACCAGAGGTGGTCCCACCTTGAGTGGTGGTGGGGGGACTCCCCAATCCCCCATATACAGTAATGTACTTTGAGAATGTTGAAGAGTTCAAATTAATACATATAATGGGTCTTGTTCCTGGTGCTTGGCCTGTAGTAGATCTTCAGCAAATGATAGCTATTTCTATTATAGTCATTATTCCCTTTTTTCCTTTTATTTTTTTCATGACAGCTTTATTGACATACCATACCATTAACATACAATTTCACTTATTTAAGATGTCCAGTTCAGTGGTTTTTAGTATATTCACAGAGTTGTGCATCCATCACCAGAGTCAATCTTAAAACATTTTCATGACCCTATAAAGAAAGCCTATCCCATTAGCTGTCACTGCCTCATTTCCTCCCCAACCCCTTCCTCCCTCCCTGCCCTAGAAATCTACTTTCTGCCTCTGTAGATGTGCCTGTTCTGGACATGTCATGTAAACGGAGTCATACGATGTATGGTTTGGGGGCTGGCCTTTTGCACGCTCCTGTTGTTTGGTCATGGGCTGTGCCCCTCCCCCACCCCCAGCCCTCAAGGGGAGGTCACCACTTGCGTGCGGTGGCTTTGGTTCAGTCGTTCAGGTCTCCAGAGAAGGGCAGCTGTGAGCCATTAGCAGCCAACCTGCCCAGCAGCTGGCGGACGGACACACCAGCCTGTGAAGGAGCCTAGTGGGGACACCATTAGAGTCCCCCAGAGTAAATCGTGTGAATGGGCTTCGTTAAGAGTGAAATGAAAGGGATTATCCAGCATAATAAAATAACAGCAGCAGTTACTCAGAAGTTCTGGATAAACAGAAAGGTACTGTATGTTGTCCTGGGCAGGGTCCCTTTTTAACCTCTTCAAGGCTCTTCCGTGAAAGATCAAGCAGGGAGTGGAATCTCAGTGACCAAACTCTCACATCCTTGATGGGAATTTTAATTGGTTCATTTTCTGAAGGATCATTTGACAGTTATTTCAAAAGCCTAAACTATGGGAATATGAAAGACTAAATGATTCCCCTAAGATCAGGACTCCTGTTTTACATCTTATTGGAGGTTCCAGCCATTACAAAAAGCAAGAAAAAGCATAAGGTTCAAAAGAAGAAGTAAAGCTGTCCCTGTTTGCAGATGATATGATTGTTTACTTAGAAAATCATAGGAATCTACAAAACAATCACTAGAACTAAAAAATGAATTTAACAAGGTCCCCAGACATAAACTTAATAGACAAAAATCAGTTGTATTCTTAATACAATTATGTACAATATATACTAGCAGCAAACAACTGTCAAGTGAAATTGTAAAAATAATTCAATTTACAATGGCACCAAAAACTATAAAATGCCTAGGAATAACAAAAGATATCTTAAGTTCTCTACCCTAAATTATAAAACATTACAGAGAGTAATTAAAGACCTAAGTAAATGAAAAGATAGACCACGTTCATGGATCAGAAGACTTGTTAATATGCCATTTTCCCCAAATTGATCTATAGAGTCAACATAATAACAATCAAAATTCCTGCAGTTTTATTTTGGGTAGAAGTCCACAAGCTGATTCTAAAATTTCTATGGAAATGCTAAGTACCTATAATAGCAGAACAGTTTTGAAAAAGAAGAACAAAGTTGAAAGACCTATCCTATCTGATTTCAAGATTAACTATGAACCTACAGTGATCAAGACTGTTAGGCATTTGGTATTAAAAGATAAATGGATCAGTGGAACAGAAAAGAGAGTTCAGAAATAGACCCAAATTTATACGGTTAATCGATTTTCATCAAAAGTGCTGAGGCAGTTCTGGAAACAACTTCCAGTGTCCATCAACAGTTGAAAGGGTAAACAAATTATGGGCTATCTGTACAATGGAATAGTTCTCAGCAATGAAAAAATGAACTATTGATACATGGATGAATCTTTCAAAATTAATGTTTCCACGATTCTTTCATGAAATCTTTAAGAAGTATGCTGGATGAAAGACGCCAGAACCACCCCCCCCAAAAGGTGCATACTGTGTGATTTATATAAAATCCAAATTAATCTATAGAAACAAAAAGCAAGTTGGTGGTTGCCTGGGACAGGGATGGAGGGAGGGAGTGACTCCAGAAGAGCACCAGGAAACTGGCAGTGATGGATGCGTTCATGACCTTGATCTTGGTTTCCAGGAGTGTACATATGTTAAAACTGATCAAATATGCAGTTTATGGCTCTTCAGTTATACTTTGAGCTGTACCCAAAAGGGGGCAGGTGTGTTTTGACCCAGCAGTTCAGCCTCCTTGTAAACTTTGGAAACTAATGACCCTGGAGCCAGCCTTTTTTGTCTACTTGTGTATGTGGTGTAGTTATCATTTTTGCTCTGCAGAAGTGCCTTGTATTTGTGCCTTGTATGATATTCATAATTAAGAACTTCTATTAAAGAAATATTCAGTGCTTTAATTAATTAATATAATAATGGCTTTCATTCATTTGGTGCCTACTATGTGCCAGGCACAACAGAGCTGTTTCTCACAATAGCAGCTTTGCAGAGTAGCTGTTATTATCCCCATTTTATAGATGATGAAACTAAGGCCATTCAGTTAAAAAGTACCAATGCTGGAATTGGACTTCCACATCTGCCCCACACTGTTCAATATAGGCTCTAAGTGTAAAATGCACAGTGAATTTTCAAGAACTTAGTGTGGAAGTAAGGATGTAAAATTAGTAATATTTTATATACTGAATAGATGCTGAAATGATAATATCTTAGATACATTGGGTTAAATAAAATACATAACTAAAATTAATTTCACCTGTTATTTTTTACTTTTTTTAATGGAGCTGCTAGAAAATTCAAAAATTACACGTGAGGCTCACATTACATTTCTTTTTGACCAGTGCCACCTCAGAGCTCCTTCCACATCATATTGTATATGTGAGAGACAACTAGGAGGTTAATTCAACAGTGTAAATTTATATTTATTGAGTGTAAAATGTATGCTGGTTAAATTTTATAGTTTCCCTTATTGGTACATTTGTTTACTCTGTAAGTCCATTAGCTACTTAATTTCAAGCAAAAATTGTCAGCAAACAATTTTTTCCATATTTCAGGTCTCGATTACTTTTTTAGATGGAAGGAGTGAACACTCTTAGTTTAAGGTAGATACAGAAGTCTCTGACCATCAGGACAGGTGCTCCTGTTTATAGAATAATTGACCAGTTTTGTGTTCTTTAAAGCAGTGTTCTCTTTTGGGCAAAGATGCTTGTCTCTTCTGGTTGGAATGGCATCCATAGTTTCATAAACTAAACTACAAATTACTTTGTCCTTTGTTGTTTACTTTATCTGGGAGAAGCACAGCAGCTTCCAATTTTTGAAGAATCAAGAGATCGTGACTGACCTTTGATCACCCAAATTTATTTTTGAAGACGGTGTGCTTTTCCCCCATTACTGGGGGTGGCCCTCCTCCTAGTTTTGTAAATAAGGTTTTATTGGATCACACACGTGTTCACACACTTCTGCGGCTGCTTCCAGGTCACAAAGGAAGGCAGAGTTGAGTAGTTGCGACAGAGACTGAATAGCCTAAAATATTTACTACCTGGCCCTTTACGGAAAAGGTTGGCAGACCCCGGGTCAATTAAGTTACAGGTGATCCTCAAAAGGAGGTCCATGAAAATGCCTTGAAGATCCCACTCAAGTTAATGGGAATTTGAGGATGGGAGGGTTTGAATCAGCGAAAGGCTGGAACTGAACATGATGGAGTGCTTTGCTCACCACAAGAGGAAGACACGACCCCAGCTGGAACTTGTCTCAAGTCCATTTCCACTTCAGCCAGACGGAGTCTAGCCTCTGGCCACGCCTCCCGGGCCCTCCAGCTGGGCCAGAATCTGACTTGGAACCCTGGTGCTGCCACCCACTGCCCTGGGAAGTACGATAAGTTCTGCCGTGTCTGGGGAGGAGTCCAAAGGCTGTAGAGGAAATGCCTGAAGGTGGCCAGTCAGCAGGAGCCGTTGTTGTTGTTGTTGTTGTTGTTGTTGTTTAGCTGCTGCTGCTTCCTGCACTCACCTGACTCCTGTCCTGTGCTCATGGTTGCGCCTTCCCTGACGGGCCTTTCTTTTACCTCCACTACCCAGGTGTTTTGGTGAGGAGCGTCGACTGGGGCCAGATTCCTGGGTACAGGCTGAGTTAGGCAAACTACTGAATGTCTCTACATCTCAGTTTTCCCATCTGCAAAACTGGGATAATAACTGTGCTTTCTTCTTAGGCAAACTGTGAGGATTCAGTGAGTTAAAAACATGTAAAGTAGCTCAGCACAATGTCTGACAGATAGTGCGCACTCCATAAGTAATGCTGCTGCTGCTGCTGCTGCTGCTTGTTATTGTTAGTACTACCCTAATCATGACCCTCCTTCAAGTCCCAGGTGAGGCACAAACAAAGAACTGGAAGAAGCTGAGGGTGTGTTTAGGTCAAAGCCACCCTCTCCAGGAAGTCTTCTTACTGGGCCCCAGCACCATCTGTGATCCGTGGCACTTTGGACCTCCAGGGTGGTAGACAGAGCATCTACTTCTGAGTCAGTCTGATCTAGGCAACAAATCCTAGCTGTGTGACCCTGGACAAGTTACTTAACCTCTCTGTGCCTGATCCCATCATCTGTAAAAGAGGACAGTATCTTCCTCGTGGGGGTCCTTATGAGGCTTGCCTGAGATGATGCACATGCAAAGTGCTCAGCTCAGAGCAGATATTCTGTAAATAAAACACTGCTAAACCGTGTTATTTTCACTTTCTGCATTTTATTATGAAAGTACTTTACAGTACTACCCAGCTGCAGACTTTAAGCTCTTGATTGCTAGGAATGGTTGATCTGGGTGACCCGCCAGGCTCCACCAACACCTGGCACCGAGAGGGAGCTCTGCAAATGTTTATTGCCTCAAATTGGCTGAAGAAACAACATCCTGCCTCAGCCGAAGAACGGGGAGCAGGCTGTTGCCTTTCTCCACAGTCCCTGGCAGCCATGGGCCATGAACACTTAGGCATCTGGAAGGATACCTGCCAGTAAAATTCTGAGCGTGATTATACTAGAATCTAGAACTCCCAAATTGGCAACTCAAAATCGTAATTTAATATTAAGAATGTCATACTGAATGAGTCAGGTGGGCCTTAACCCCGATATTGGATCAGCAGCTGATGTTCCAGCCCTGCCTAAGAAACATCTGCTTCTCCCCCTTTGCCTCACAGCCATCCCAGGCCACTGGCCGCCGGCAGGGATCACCGTCTCCAGGCCTGCCTCTTAGCTGCCTGCTGAGGAAATTCCTTACCTGCAGGAGGGATTATTTATGCCTGCTTTCTGTGTGTTCACACCAACCTTTTCCTTTTTAAAATTTTCCTTTTCTTTGTTTCTTTTATGAGTCCCATTTTTTTCCTTACCACTGAGACAGAATAAATTGAGTGTGACTAATGATTTGTGACACAAGTTTCACTGTTACAGCTGGCGATATAAAGATGCCAAGCATTTTCATAAGTGTATACTCAGGCAGGATAAAAGTAAAAACTACCCAATTAGAATCTGTTCACACTTTCCAAGCCTAAGTAACACTAAAGACATTAAGGACATCAGTTTTTAATCCCAAAATTGTACCGGGTGCATCCCGATTTCCTGGTTGATTTGAGGCACATTTCTGATATTAGAATATTAAATTATATGGAGATTGTATCCCAATCCTCTGATTGATTTGAAATGAATTTGAATCAGGACAGCTTAAAAATTGCTTTTATAGCATCTTTATGACTTGATACCGTGGAGAAATAAATATGAAGCTAATGCCACGGACGGCGTCCTCTTGATGCAGGGGCTACCTCTGCTGCGGATTTTCTTGGTGGTAATTTGAGATGCTTGTCACCTCCTTACAGCAGTTCATAATTCAAAAACAATCTATACGTGATAACTCAATTAAGGCACCATAGAGGCATGTCGGCCACAGATGACTGATGAACAGTCTGAATGGAAATTCTGCACAACTCTTAAAAACACCACTAAAATCAATCACCCGTCAGGAAAACCATGATTTATTAATATATTCTTTACCTCCATCGAGTTGTGAATCAATGCATCCCCATCAAAAGCTAGTAGAGGACTTCCCTTGTGGCGCAGTGGTTAAGAATCCGCCTGCCAATACAGGGGACACGGGTTTGAGCCCTGGTCCGGGAAGATCCCACATGCCGCGGAGCAACTAAGCCTGTGTGCCACAACTACTGAGCCTGCATTCTAGAGCCTGCAAGCCACAACTACTGAGTCCGCAAGCCACAACTACTGAGTCCACATGTCACAACTACTGAAGCCCGTGTGCCTAGAGCCCGTGCTCCACAAGAGAAGCCACCGCAATGAGAAGCCCACACGAAGTAAGCAACGAAGTAAGTAGCCCCCGCTGGCCGCAACTAGAGAAAACCCGCGTGCAGCAATGCAGACCCAACACAGCGAAAAATTAATTATTTTTTAAAAAGCTAGTAGAAAACCAACATAAGTAAAACTTCTTGCAAGTCCTGGTGGCAGGATTGTAACTCGGACAAGGGCCTGAATGTTGCAAGGCCAGCTGGTCATGTCTGCATCCCACTCCAGCAGGGGAGCTTCGGGGTATGATGAGCACCTGCTGTTTACTGGGCACACGTTGCCAGCATCCGAGCTGTCATCCAAACCTCTCTGCCACCCATGAGACAGGTATTATTATTGTCTTACAAATGAGGGAGTCGAGGTTCACAAAGGTCTGTAACCTGCTCAAGGTCCCAAAGGACAGAACCTGAGTCTGCAAGAACCTGAGCTCTTACATCCGAGTACCATGGGTCTGATCCTGGCTGCCCTGTTTTCTGAGTAACTTTGCCTTGGTTTCTTAACTTCTCCGTGCCTAGTCTTCTCATCTGTAAAATGGAGATGACTCCTGTGTCCCTAGGACAAAGGTCCATTGGGAGGATTCAGGAGATGGTGGATAAAAAGTCCTTAGGGGGCTTCCCTGGTGGCGCAGTGGTTGAGAGTCCGCCTGCCGATGGAGGGGACACGGGTTCGTGCCCCAGTCCAGGAGGATCCCACATGCCGTGGAGTGGCTGGGCCCGTGAGCCATGGCCTCTGAGCCTGCGCGTCCGGAGCCTGTGCTCCGCAACGGGAGGGTCCACAGCAGTGAGAGGCCCGCGTATTGCAAAAAAAAAAAAAAAAAGTCCTTAGGGTCCTGCTGCTGCTACCCTCGACCCACTCTGCCTCAGTGTTTGCCCTTCTTTGGGACAGAATCAGGAGACATGACTGGGGTTCAGAACTCCTGGACTTCCCAGGAGGTGGGAAGTAGAAACTCCCCCTACAAAATACCAGGCTCCTGGTTCCGGTTCCAACCCAAGAAGAGGCTCCCTCACTTTCCACCTGAGTCTCATCCCTGTGTTTTGCTTTTCCCTGGGCCAACTGGGAATATCTCAGAGCCTTGAACTCTGCACAAGAACCCAGGAGAGTGGAGAGTCATTCATATGTCCCTACTTTGAGACAGACTTTAGCCTCCTGCCTGACCATCCCTTTGTAAATTTATCACATGGTCGTTGCCTGATTTCCTGTTCAGGACTCCAAAATGTCAGGTTCCTCGTTGTACTGGGCAGGGGGGAGGGGGGGATCTCTTTTACCAGAAGCAAGAAGATTCTGAACACAACAGCTCTGCTTGCTGACAGCTCTTTCATCTTTATTTCTAGTCCTCTTTAGGCTTCTTTGCTCATCTAAAAATCCTCATTTGGTCACATTTCTGTGACTTGGGACATTAACAGTAAATGATGAGCCCCCGGGGACCTGGGTCAGGAAATGAATGGGACACGCTGATGGCAGAGAAGCCCAGCTCTCCACCGTCCACCGAGACCCCTTCTGAAAGGTCTGCCGGTCACTTGCACAGTCCCCATTAACACTCCTGTCTCTGCGAATGCCAACAAATAATGGCATGAAATCTAAACATAAATGAGTTTTTACAGCTAATTACGGCTAATGCGAGCAAATTTCAAAATTGCCAAACATTCCTTCCAGAATAGTACATTTTGCAACTATGAATTAGGCCTAAAGAGCCAAATTTCATAAACCTAATTTAGCAAAATAATGATACTAAGTGCGTTCCGACTGGCCGTTAGCAGCTCCCTGGGGTGGGTCTAATCGTACACTCTCCCGTTTGGGTGTCTGACGGCACAGGCCGTAAGGCTTGGAAACCCCAGGAAGGCAGTGGAGGAAGCAGTCATTTCCACGGCCCTCCAGCCTGAGTGATCAGGAGCTGTTCACTTCCCCCACTTATGGCGATACACCCAACCCAGCGGTTCCAGCCACAGCTTTGAGCCACACAGCTCCGGCCCTGGTGTGGCAGCACCTCCGTCCCTCCTGTCATTCTTTCCCGGTCCACGTCACCTTGATGTTTGTTTGTGATCACCAAATCAATGCATGATCACTGCAAACATTATAGTAATAAAAACATAGAAAGTGATGCCCGCCCTTGCTGATCCCACCCCACCACCCTGGTGGTGAAATCACCTGTGTGAATTTAGTGTCTGTTTCTCCCCCATTCAGCTGGGGGTACAAACACAAGCACACACCCTCGTATATGGGCGTTATCTTTATTTTACAAAAACAGGATCACACAACACTTCTTTTTACATCTTGCTGTTCATACTTAATAATATATTTGGTGCCTTTCAGTGCCGGTACATGTAAATCAACCTCTTTTTTTTTTTTTAAATACACATACTATAATTTATCCAGTCTCCCGTAAACGAATATTACAAACAGTGCCTCTGTGAGCACTGTATATTTGTCCCCACAGACACAACACGCCTACATCTGTGGGCTCTTCTCTGGGTATCTCTGAAGGATAAATGTATATGAAAATGGTGTTGTTGGGTCAAGGAATGCACAGCAAAATGTGAGAACCTAATAGCACCTAATTACCCTCTGAAATGAGTTGTATCTGTTTGCATCCTAATAACAGTCAATGGAAATAGCTGTTTCTCTCCATCCTTGGTTGTTTTAAGCAGGGAAACCTGGGTCACCTTCCTTTCCATCCCTAGCCGTGGTCCAGGGCTGGCAGGCCCACACCTGCCCGCAGGTGGGTCTCAGTTCCCGCTGCTGGAGAGCGGCTATAGTCTCCAGAGCTCTGTTCAAAGTCTCTCAGAACCCTACTAACAAGAAGCGTTAAACAATTTGATCGTATTTCCTTCATACATTTTTTGAATCATTGTCAAATGCAGAACAGTTCTCTCACCACGAGGGTCCCTCCTGTAGCCACACCCACTCCCAGCCCCCTTCATCCCTGTCCCTAACTCCTAGCAACTATATAATTTTTGTCACTTTAAGAATGTTATGGGGCTTCCCTGGTGGTGCAGTGGTTGAGAGTCCGCCTGCCAATGCAGGGGACATGGGTTCGTGCCCCTGTCCAGGAGGATCCCACATGCCGCGGAGCAGCTGGGCCTGTGAGCCATGGCCGCTTGAGCCTGCGCGTCTGGAGCCTGTGCTCAGCAACGGGAGAGGCCACAGCAGCGAGAGGCCCACGTACCGCAAAAAAAAAAAAAAAAAAAGAATGTTATGTAAGTGGAATCATACTGTATGGAACCTTTCGAGTTGGCTTTTTAAAATCAGCTTAATCTCCTTGATATCCACTCAAGACATGGCATGTGTCAATAGTTGATTCCTTTTTATTGCTGAGTAGTATTCCATTGGTGTGGGTGCCTCTTGACTGTGACCATTTCTTAGACTTTGCTTATTTTTGATGACCTTTACAGTTTTGAGAAGTACTGGTCAGGTATTTTATAGAATGTCTATTGGGATCTGTCTGATGTCTTTTTCATGCCAGAATTATGGGTTTAAGGGAGGAAGATCACACAGGTCAATTACTGTTTTAATCCCGGTCATATCAAGGTACATACCATCAACATGTCAGTTTCTCCACTGTAAAGTTACTTTTTTTTTTTTAAACCTCTCTTTATACTTTACTCTTTGAAGGAAGTCACTGTGCACAGCCCATACCTAAGGCGTAGGGAGTTAAACTCCACCTCCTTAAAGGAGGAATTTCCACATAAATTATCTGTTAGTCTTCTGTATGGTATGTTAGTCTCTTTTCCTCACATTTATTCAATCAGTTATTTGTATTAGTATAGACTTGTGGCTTTTTAAATACATTTCCTGCCCCAGTCTTACAGTCACCCATTTCTCCAAGGATCCATAGTTCCTTTTGTTGGAGAATAGAAGTAGAAACCAAGATGTGGCTGCTAGGTGTGCTCCCTGCTAGTATGTGTCCTTACTCCTAGGCACTTGCACCTGACAGAGCAAGAAATGTGTGTCTCTCTACTAACCTGTGTACATACACATCTATATATATTTCCAGATGTCAGCAGGGTTTCCATGTTAAGGTAAACACAAGTTCATACTGATGTCTCCAACTCTAATCCATTACCACATGGATCATTCTAGCCTCCTCCCCTTCCCATACGGGTTTTAAAAAAAAACATTTTTTTATTGAGCTGTATAATTCACATACCATACAATTTACTCCAAAATTCAGTGGCTTTAGTATATTCACAAGACTGTGCAACCATGGCCACTGTCTAATTCCAGACCATTTTTACCATTCTTCAAAGAAACCCTGTGCTCATGAGCAGTCATTCCCACTCCCTCTTTCCCCTCTTCACCCAGCAACCACTAATATACTTTCTTTCGCTATGGATTTGCCCATTCGGGACATTTCTTATAAATGGAGTCATACAATATGTGGCCTTCTGCATCTGACTTCTTTAACTTGGCATAATGTTTTGAGAAGTGGTAAACTCTTAGTCTTTATATGTCCAAACATGTATCTGTTCTGCCCTTAAACTTGAATAATGGTTTAGCTAGGTACAAAATTTGAGGTTCATAAGTACTTGCCTTCAGCATTTTGAAGGTATTACTCCCTAATTCTTTTATGGCTGAGATGCCTGCTACCTGTCTAATTGTCATTCCTTTATAGTATTTTTGCCATGATATCTTTTTTTTTTTTTTTTTTGGCTGTGTTGGGTCTTCATTGCAGTGCGCTTGCTTCTCATTGTCATGGCTTCTCCTGCTGTGGAGCACGGGCTCTAGGCGCATGGGCCTCAGCAGTTGTGGCACACCTGCTCAGCCCCCGTGGCACACATGCTCAGTAGCCGTGGCTCGCGGGCTCTGGAGCGCAGGCTCAGCAGTTGTGGCTCACGGGCCCAGCTGCTCCGTGGCATGTGGGATCCTCCCGGACCAGGGCTCGAACCCATGTCCCCTGCATTGGCAGGCAGATTCTTAACCACTGCACCACCAGGGAAGTCCCACCATGGTATCTTTTTAAGGCTTTTCTTTCTGATGCTCCATAATTTTACCATGGCATATGTCAGTATGAATTGATGTTTATTTATCCTAGTTAGTACTTTTCATTTGAAGACCCATATGTTCCTCCTTTATGGAAAATTCCAAATAACCCATCCTTTGGGTTCTTTGAACTTCTCATTCTTATTGCTTATGTCTGGGTGTCTGTGTTGTTTTCTGATTCAGCTCCACATTTCTACCTTTTCATTCACTAATTCCCTGTCTGATTCATGTCTAGTCTAGAATTTATCCCATTTATTGAGGGTTTTGTTTTAAAATTTTAATTCATATCTTTTATGTCCACCATTTCTAAATTTCCATTACCAACCGTTCTCATTCAATTCATGCCCGTTTCGTTTCACAACATCTTGTTCTTTTTAATGGATATTTGGCCTTTACTGAGTACGTTTGATATCCTAAACATTTATTTTAAGTATTTCTCAGACAGTTTATATCATTGATTTCCCCTGAAGTGAATTCATATTCCCGATTGAAGAGTTTGAAGACTATCTTACTTAGCGTGAAATTTTCACGGATGGTGGAATTTTTAATTTCAGGTTCAGTTTGGGTAAGAGGTATTTGCAGCGAGGGAGGCGGTGGTTTTTCCCTCACTTTTCCTCTTGACCAACTTCTCCCTGTGCAGGGGTTTCGGCCCCTATCGGGGACCAGGCCTTACGATAGTGCTTAAGAGTCCTGGCCCCCCAGTCATCCTGCGAAACCATGTTTCGCTTCCTTGACTTGAACCTGTGTCTGTCCTTCCTCCCTAGACCCGTGGGTTGCTATAAGCCTTCACCCAGTGCTGTGCTGGAGACAGCTCCTACCAACACATGAAAACCAATGATTAAATGTTAGAGAATTGTGTGAGTTGGTTGTTAAACAGCCACTGTTAGAATTTAATTATACAAACTCATCATTAAGTAAATTATATTAAGAAGCAAAGGTAATAAATACTCATACTCGACACTTAACCATTTTCTAATTATCTTGCTCCGTATTATTCTCACCCCTGCTCTTTGGCTGCGTACAGCTCTCGAAGGTGTGTTGGGAACACTCCGTGGTGGTGGGTGTGCTCCTGGGCATCTCTTTTTTTTTTTTTTTGCGGTATGCGGGCCTCTCACTGTTGTGGCCTCTCTCGTTGCGGAGCACAGACTCGGGACGCGCAGGCTCAGCGGCCATGGCTCACAGGCCCAGCCGTTCATGTGGGATCTTCCCGGACCAGGGCACGAACCCGTGTCCCCTGCATCGACAGGTGGACTCTCAACCACTGCGCCACCAAGGAAGCCCCTGGGCATCTCTTGACCACTCTGGTTCAGTGACATCACGTTGGTCATTTGAAATCGGCCATCATGAGAATGTTAACTCCATGGAAATGAGTAAACATTACAAATCAGGTCCTTTTTTTTTTTTTCTGGAGTGCTTGTACCAGGGTGTGCCAGCCCACCACCACCCTGTAACAGGGAAGTGGTGGTTTCCTTCAGTCTCCTTCCTTAAACGGAGGTATTAACACCACTCCTGTTTCCAGCCGGGAGCCAGCCTTTATTGCCTCATCTCAGAGAAAGTGTTTTCAATCTTGATTATCTTGTAAGAGCTCAACTCCCACTCATTACCCTGCCTTCCTGCTTTTTTTCTGGTCCACAGAGCTATTTATTTTGGTATTGAAGCTATCTCTGTCCTTTGGGGTTTTTTTTTTATATTTTATCCATCATAGATCTAAGTTTGGAGAGGAGGAGGTACATTAAATGTTGACCATGCTGTGCTATCTTGATTAGAACTCCATAAACATTATTATTTTTTTTCAAAAAGATTTTAATATAGCTGTCAGTAATCTTGATGCTAGACAACAAATGATTACATATACCATAGTATATGATTTACGCTTTTAAAAATTCTTTGAGGTGTACGTTTCACATCCTAAGATGAATAAGATACACCAAAAGTCCTTTAGATGCCTGTTGGCTAACCAGCAAGTCCAGTCCTGGGTGGCTGATCTCTGCCACACTAAGCAACCAATGATAAGTTAAAACAGCTTTTCCTAGAGTCGGGACTCCTGGCTGGGGGTAAGAACAGCTTTACACATACAGAATACCAGAAGGACATTTAAAACAGAGAAGATGTTACCTATTAAATCCCATCTCCATTTTCACAATGAGAACACTGCACCTTCCAAAATAAAGCTGTACCCTATGAACAATGAATAACAGTGGGAATTTGAATTGGGTGTCAATTATAGAGATTTGAAGGAGTGCTTGTAAATAGCTTGTTCTCTCGTGCTGTGGAACGTGTACCTTCTCCTTGCTGCATACATGTCTTCACGTTTTGTTATTTCACTGGCCCTATCTTTGGCTCCTGGACTCAGAGATTCCTGAGAAATATGAAGGAATTAATGAGTAAAAAGTATCTGTTTAAAAGAGAGGGACAAGTCCACCTCCTTATCCCTTCTCCTATTTCAAACCTTTTTCTCCTTCCATCCAGCTATTCCTTTATTTTATTTATTTTTTTAACATCTTTATTGGAGTATAATTGCTTCACAATGGTGTGTTAGTTTCTGCTGTATCACAGAGTAAATCAGCTATACGTATACATGTATCCCCATATCCCCTTCCTCTTGCGTCTCCCTCCCACCCTCCCTAACCCACCTCTCTAGGTGGTCACAAAGCAGCGAGCTGATCTCCCTGTGCTATACGGCTGCTTCCCACTAGCTATCAGTTTTACATTTGGTAGTGTATATATGTCCATACCACTCTCTCACTTCGTCCCAGCTTACCCTTCCCCCTCCCCGTGTCCTCAAGTCCATTCTCTATGTCTGCGTCTTTATTCCTGTCCTGCCCCTAGGTTCTTCAGAACCTTTTTTTTTTCTTTTTTAGATTCCATATATATGTGTTAGCATACGGTATTTGTTTTTCTCTTTCTGACTTACTTCCCTCTGTATGACAGACTCTAGGTCCATCTGCCTCACTACAAATAACTCAATTTCATTTCTTTTTATGGCTGAGTAATATTCCATTGTATATATGTGCCACATCTTCTTTTATCCATTCATCTGTCGATGGACACATAGTTTGCTTCCATGCCCTGACTATTGTAAATAGAGCTGCAATGAACATTATGGTACATGACTCTTTGAATTATGGTTTTCTTCAGGTATATGCCCAGCAGTGGGATTGCTGGGTCATATGGTAGTTCTATTTGTAGTTTTTTAAGGAACCTCCATACTGTTCTCCATAGTGGCTGTATAAGTTTACATTCCCACCAACAGTGCAAGCGAGTTCCCTTTTCTCCACACCCTCTCCAGCATTTATTATTTGTAGACTTTTTGATGATGGCCATTCTGACTGGTGTGAGGTGATACCTCATTGTACTTTTGATTTGCATTTCTCTAATGATTAGTGATGTTGAGCATCCTTTCATGTGTTTGTTGGCAATCTGTATATATGCTCTGGAGAAATGTCTATTTAGGTCTTCTGCCCATTTTTGGATTGGGTTGTTTGTTGTTTTGATATTGAGCTGCTTGTATATTTTGGAGATTAATCCTTTGTCAGTTGCTTCATTTGCAAATATTTTCTCCCATTCTGAGGGTTGTCTTTTGGTCTTGTTTATGGTTTCCTTTGCTGTGCAAAAAGCTTTTACGTTTCATTAAGTCCCATTTGTTTATTTTTGTTTTAATTTCCATTCCTCTAGGAGGTGAGTCCAAAAGGATCTTGCTGTGATTTATGTCATAGAGTGTTCTGCCTATGTTTTCCTCTAAGAGTTTGATAGTGTCTGGCCTTACATTTAGGTCTTTAATCCATTTTGAGTTTATTTTTGTGTATGGTGTTAGGGAGTGTTCTAATTTCATTCTTTTACATGTAGCTGTCCAGTTTTCCCAGCACCACTTATTGAAGAGGCTGTCTTTTCTCCATTGTATATTCTTGCCTCCTTTATCAAAGATAAGGTGACCATATGTGTGTGGGTTTATCTCTGGGCTTTCTATCCTGATCCATTGATCTATATTTCTGATAAACATTATTTTTCATAGACATGTACCTTCTACTCTATGGCTGTTTATATAGGCCTCAAAATATTTCCTTCATCTCTCCCAAAGTCATTCACCTTTTCTCCCTTCTCTCCTTGTCCCCTAGTACTTTCCTGTATGAGTTACAAGAAACAGGTTAATAATGTATTATATATATATGAGTTATCCTTGAAAAGATTCTGGATGTCACATATGCTGCCTTCTTATTTATCATATGCTGAATAATATTATGCATTTACTATAATAATATGTGTTGTTCACAGAAGAAACCACTGGAGCCCCCAAGTTATCTAAATGGAAATCCTTGGCCCCCTAATGTTTTTTCCCTTCCCTGCAGGTATCAAAGCTGTGTTCTCAGGCCACTACCACAGAAATGCCGGGGGCACCTACCAGGACCTCGACATGGTGGTATCATCTGCCATCGGATGCCAGCTGGGCAAAGACACCCATGGGCTCCGAGTCGTGGTGGTCACCGCTGAGAAAATCGTCCATCGATACTACAGTTTAGATGAGCTGAGTGAGAAGGGAATAGAAGACGATCTGATGGATTTGTTGAAGAAAAAATGATTGCCGATTATGATTTATTCACTTTTCACTTCTACTATTTTTTCATTTTGGAAGAAACAGCAGCTGCACACCACCCCTTATTGAAATAAAAAATATACCAGGCAGATTTGTGAATTTATGTCCTTTTGCTTAAATCAGAGAGCTAGGTCCTATTGTAAATGGTATTTAAAATAGAACTGTCCTCCCTATGCAAAACAGAGGAGAGGAGCCTGGGAATGAAAGAATAAATGATATTATTAGAATCTCTCTGCATGGGTGATTGAATAAGTTCTCCTAATGATGTGTTTCTCAACTCTGCTCTGAATTAGATGGTTTTCTGGCATCATATGGTAAATGTCAACCTATCAATCTCAGTCACACCCTGATATCCAAGTGTCATCTCTGATGATTCTTTGAACAAAATTCATCTGATTATAGTAAACCGTGGTCACAGCTCCCAAAATGCTAGGCAAAACAAAGATCATCTCCTTCCCTTCCTAACAAAACAAGTAATTGTGTCCTGTTACCAGAGCCAGAGACTCATCTGGCTGAGGAGCTGAGTAGCCAACATTTACTATTAAAGTCTGGGACATCTGTTATGGCCGATGAGGAAGCGGATACAAGTCAAAGCTCAAGTTTACCTTCATGGTGGCTAGAAAAGTCACCTTTGCACATAAATCGTCCATATTCAAAAACCTCATCCTGGAGACTAGAACTGAAGCCCTAAAAGGCCGCCTCTGCAGTCATGGGCAGCACGTCTGATTCACTCACGTTCGCATTCGCTGCTGCAAGTAACTCCCTCCGCAGGTGGATGTTCTCGTGTGATCGGAATCATCCTCCATTTATGAGACTCTTAGCTCTGTCTACTTTGACAGGAAACATGGGACTTGATGCAGAGTTCTTCAGAAACCAAGCAGAAATTCCTGGGGGGCAGAAACAGTGCTTTCAGCCATGTTATCTAAATTGGCACCAATTTTGATTAAATGCGCTGGTGCAGGATCCCTTGACCAAGGAGCGTGGATGGGTTAAAATCAGCATTGTCTTTCTTTAATCTACCTTGCTGCTGCTTCTCTGCGGCTCCTGACCACTGCATAATTTTATCCATGTCGCCTTTTCTAGCAGTCATCCTGGTGGACAGGGAGCCTGGGTACTCGCCATCCTGCCAGGAAAACTTCACAGCGTTATGCAGTAGCATTCAGTCATCCTAACAAAACAAAACAAAAAACCAAAAAACTGGTTGCAAATGAACTGCAAAATCCATTAAATTAAAAGACTTTCATGTTAAAAAGTTTTAGTCAATGTAAGAAAACCATGTGAAATTAAATAGAAAGATAACTGGATATATACATTCATAAGGAACAAAAGACAAGTTAATTTTACTACAGATCGGTGACACACCATAGCTCATTGTTACGTGGCAAGAAATTAAAAAATTTCAAAATTAGAATGCTCCTGTTTTAGAGTTCTGCTGCATTCTTGCTTCGCATTCGTCTTTCTTTACAACAGATGGGGATAGAAGAGATCAAGAAGGGGAATTCAGTCAGAGGCGTAACGAATAAACCATGCATTTGAGGCCTGGGATGTGGTAACTTCAGAATCGGACATGAGGAACGTGAACCAGGATCATCAGTACAGATGTGGGTCTACTGGGGGAAACGGGGAGAGAGTAATCACCACGGACTGGAGCTCTCTTTGTCA
This sequence comes from Mesoplodon densirostris, assembly GCF_025265405.1. Lineage (NCBI taxonomy): Eukaryota > Metazoa > Chordata > Mammalia > Artiodactyla > Ziphiidae > Mesoplodon > Mesoplodon densirostris. Next base: position 56,606,455 of record NC_082676.1, read on the forward strand.
TGTCACCTGTGCAAAATGCTCTAGACTGTGGCACTTGGGTTTGGGGAAGGATATGGAAATAATTAAAAGTAATTGAAATGAAACTTCTAAATCTCCTTCTCCAAAAACCTAATAAGGAAGATAATTGATTCAAAACACAGCAAGAATGTGCTACAAACAGGGAATTCTATGAAATTCTCACCATTTTTAAAGTAACCAAACAGCAGTATTCCCCAATGGTGATAGGTTCAGAAAGCAGTTAGGAAATGATAGTGTATCATTCTGATAATAATTACCAATGCGTTCACTTACGATTCCTTTTTCTTTAAAAAAAAAAAAAGACTTTTTTAAAAAGTGCCTTATACTGGGATAAACAATAAAACACACCATGATCATAAGTGCTATGGTTTCGAATGTTTATTAGGTGCTAAGTACTGTTTTAAGTCCTTTGGCTTAAAAGGTGAGAGGTGGGGCCGCTTTGCCAAGGTCACTCATCTCATCGCAGGGGAGCGAAGGGTTGAGATGCGAGCGGTCCAGCTGTTGAGCCCACGCTCCCTGACATTATCTTCTTTCCCGGAAAATGTTTTTCACAGGTGACACGTTTGTACCCACTCTTGGCAACACGGCACCCAGTTAGCTGGAGGCCCTAGGACTTCATCCCAGCGTTTGTAAAGCCTAGGCAAGGCCCAGAAGCCCCTTTTCTGACAGCAGGTTCAGGGTGGCAAAAGCCTGTCCAAGGAGCAGGTCGTTCCAGGCAGAGAATTTTCACTGGAGGAGATTGAAAAGCTGAATTGAACCATAATGGGCCACAGGACACAGCTCTGGCCACAACAGTAAACACTGCATCAGATGAAGCTTCCTTCCTTGTTTATAGTTTTCACCCCAGCGGATAGGAAGCCAGCATCTCTCTCAGGGCAGAGAGGGCCACCTAATGCTCCTCCGCCTCCAATTAATCTTTTTTTTTTTTTTTTTTTTTTTGCGGTACGCGGGCCTCTCACTGCTGTGGCCTCTCCCGTTGCGGAGCACATGCTCCGGACGCGCAGGCTCAGTGGCCATGGCTCACGGGCCCAGCTGCTCCGTGGCATGTGGGATCTTCCCGGACCAGGGTACGAACCCAAGTACCCTGCATCGGCAGGCGGACTCTCAACCACTGCGCCACCAGGGAAGCCCCAAATTAATCATGTTAATTGGGAAAAAAATAAGGGGCTGCTAAGGGAGGAAGCTTATTTAAAGTGATCTAGAACTGGACTGTCAGGACTCAAGGGTGGGTTTGTGGATAGCAGGTGGGGAGATGATCATCTAACTGCATTTGGTTTTTACAATAAATAAGTTTATCTCAAGTCTTCAGTCATGTTTCCCCTCAAGTTGGAGAACAGGGGGGAAAAATGTAGTAAACTTCATGGCACTAACAAACAGAACATTTCATAATATCTTGATTTTTCAGCATTGCTAGTTAGTCCCTAATAGAGGGTTTTGAGGCAAACACTAGTTTTAAGCCTGACTAATGACACTAGGACTGGGAAAAGTATCTAAAAAAGAGTGGATATATGTATACATATAACTGAGTCACTTTGCTGTACAGAAACGAACACAACATTCTAAATCAACTATACTCCAATAAAAATTACAGTATGGAGGTTCCTTAAAAAACTAAAAATAGAACTACCATATGACCCAGCAATCCCACTACTGGGCATATACCCTGAGAAAACCATAGTTCAAATAGAGACATGTACCACAATGTTCACTGCAGCTCTATTTACAATAGCCAGGACATGGAAACAACCTAAGTGTCCATCAACAGATGAATGGATAAAGAAGATGTGGCACATATATACAATGGAATATTACTCAGCCATAAAAAGAAACGAAACTGAGTTACTTGTAGTGAGGTGGCTGGACCTAGAGTCTGTCATACCGAGTGAAGTAAGTCAGAAAGAGAAAAACAAATACCATATGCTAACAGTTCTATTAAAAGCATATATATATATGGAATCTAAAAAAAGAAAAAAAAGGTACTGATGAACATAGTTGCAGGGAAGGAATAAGGAGGTAGACATAGAAAATGGACTTGAGGACGTGGGGTGGGAGGGCGAAGCTGGGGCAAAGTGAGAGTAGCATCGACATACATGCACTACCCAATGTAAAATAGTTGGCTGGTGGGAAGCAGCAGCATAGCACAGGGAGATCCGCTCGGTGCTTTGCGATGACCTAGAGGGGTGGGATAGGGAGGATGGGAGGGAGGCTCAAAAGGGAGGGGTTATGGGAACATGTGTATGCATATGGCTGATTAGCCTTGTGCAACAGAAACTAACACAGTATAGTGAAACAATTACACTCCAGTAAAGATCTATTAAAAACAAAAAAGGTACATGCACCCCTATGTTCATAGCAGCACTATAAAAAATAAACAAAAAAACACTAGAACCATTTACCTTATGTACCTGCAAAAGATACTGAGTTACATATAACTGTAGAATCTATATACACATAATACAGTTTAATATTATAGTCTGTCTTCTAATGTGAAATCTTTTGAGAAAAGGTAGCAAAAACATCATTTGCATTTACTTGAACTCTTAATACTTATTCCCCAAATAGTGTCTAAAACAGTTTTGTGCAGTCATGAAATTAAGTAGCAATATAGTACTGAGCTAAAGGGAAAAAAGATTTAGGAATAAATTGTCAAGGCAAGTTCTATTAAAAGCTCTCTGTAATAGACACCAGGGATTTCTTGTTCAGATAACCTTAGCAGTTTTGGTTGCACACGCAAGAGATAGTACTTGACAGGTAATATTTTTTTTAATAACTTCATAAAATACTGTCTTACAACCATTGGAGAGCTCTTAGGTATATTTACATATAGGCACAATGGAGGATTTTTTTCTTGGAATAATAAATGATTTCTAGCATCTTTCTAGAAAACATTTTACTGACTAAATTATCTTTTTCCTTCAATGGATTTTATTTCCTTTATTTTAACGTTAGTGACTATACACATACACATACAAATATATACAGATTGGTTTTTTTCTTTAGATCACACCTAAAACAACAATGTAAGTAAAAAACCTATGTAAATAAATTGCATTGAGTGTGAATATTCACAAGTTACCTTTTATTACTCTGTTCTGATATTTGTCTTTAAAAAGTAATTTTCTTCATTAAAGGGGCTTTGCATCTCACTTAGAACAAAGTCCAGACTCCTGCCTACGACCTCCCAGGCCCCTCCCACTCTGCCCCGGCCCCTCCCCTACCTCTCAGCGTCGGCTCTGCCCCCCTGCCCTTGCTGACCGTCCCACTGCCCTGTGCACTTGCTGTTTCCTCTGATGGGAATTGGCTTCCTATCATTTTGACCTCAGCTCAGAAGTCCTCAGAGTATCCTTCCTTCCCCACCTGTCTGTGGTTATGTTCCTCAGCCCCAGGCATCACCTCCCCACTCCCCTGTTTACTTTCTTCATAGCACGTCACTAAGAAATTTGCTTGTTTTTCATGATCTTTATATCCCCCCCACACACACACATCCCTGAATGCAAGCTTCGGAACAGCAGGGACCTTGTCTGTCTCATCAGCCATTCTTCCCAATGCCTAGAACCCTGCCTGGGACAGAGGAGCTGCTCAATGAATACTTATTCCATGAACGTGGAATAAATAAGTAAAGACAGATAGCAATACTAATTATCAACATTAACACAATACAGGGAAGGGAAAGAGGCCACATTCCTCAGCCTTGTGGTAGTTCTTTGGGAATCGTCCTCAAAGTTAGGTATCGTCAACAGGTCAGTAAATAACAGCATCAGTGTTATCTTTGGTTCTCCACTCACAGTGAAGAAATGGGGGATAAAGAGAGAAGTGTTCTTGACTCTTAGTAATTCTAAGCCCTGCTCACTGAATGAATGCTGTGCCAGTAACCAAAGCAGGTGAGCCCAGAGAAGGGACTGATTTCAGACTAAAGGTTATATGGGAATATATAAAGGAGATGGCTGGAAATACAAGTGTGGGACTCAGAAGTGAAAAATACACCTTGGAAGTGATACCCAGAGAGACTATGTGAATGAATGAGATTCCTGAGAAAATTTAGCAGCACTGGAGGAGACCTAAGGACAGAGCCTTAAAATAGACCTTTAGGGAACATCATCGTTTCAGCACGAGAAGAGAAAGATGGAAGCCACGGAAGGAGTGAAGGGGAATCTTTCTGAAAAGTTCAGCCTGGTGCACACTGAATAAACAGAAAAAGGAATGGGCTCCACTCGGAGCTGAGTGCTTTTCCCCTGCAGACCAGCACTGCTGCAGATAACTATAGACTCAAAAAACCTACCTGGTGATTTGGAGAGTGAACAAAAACCAGGAGCTCAAAACTTCCCCTCTCCCTGTTCCACTTTGTCCTGAAAGCAAACCACAGTAGTAGAGCAACACAACTGGGATGGATAAAGTGTTTCCCCAAAACCCACCATCTCTTTGCCCAGAGAAGCCAGGGAAGAAGCCCAGGTCACTGGAGAGTGAGGAATCCCAGAGAGGTGGGAATGGAAATCCCCTGATTTTCTATGTGAACTTCACACAAATCTCTGGCTTACCTCTAAGTATACATGAGCAGGATAGAGCAGCAAGAGCTTAAAGAACTGAACTGAGATTTGAACTACTGCTTAAGGCAAACAACAGAGAACTTACAACTTAAGTAATCAAGTTAACTTCCTGCTAAAGCAAAAACCTCAACATTCAGGGGAATATAACAGGGGAATTCCAATTCTCCACAATATGACATGCACGATTCCCAGGATACAATCCAAATCACTTGATGTACAAAAAAACAAAAACAAGAAAATTTGATTCACTCACAAAGGAAAAGACAGTCAACCTCAGGATACCCCAGATGTTGGAATTATCACACTAGGGTAGTAAAGCAGCTATGATAACAATGCTCAATGAAATAAAGTTTAAAAAATGCTTTAAATGAATTGATATAAAGGATATCTCACATGAGAAATAGAATGTATAAAAATAATCAAATGGATGGGCTTCCCTGGTGGCGCAGTGGTTGAGAGTCCGCCTGCCGATGCAGGGGACATGGGTTCGTGCCCCGGTCCGGGAAGATCCCACATGCGGCGGAGCGGCTGGGCCCGTGAGCCATGGCCACTGAGCCTGCGCATCCGGAGCCTGTGCTCCACAACGGGAGAGACCACAACAGTGAGAGGCCTGCGTACCGCGAAATAATAATAATAATAATAATAATAACAATCAAATGGAAATTTCAGAACTGAAAAAATACAATATCTGAAATTGAAAAATTCCCTTGATGGGCTTAATATCACAGTGGGGATGGGTGAACATGAAGATAGATGAATAGACACCATCCAGTTTAAAGAGAAAGAGAAAAAGGGTTGGAAAAAAATTAAGCCTCAGGAGCCTGTGGGACAATGTCAAAATGTCTAATATACAGCTAGTATGAGTCCCCCAAAAGAAAGGAATCATGGAGCAGAAAATTATGTGGAGAAACTAAAGCCAACAACTTCCCATACTTGGTAAAAGACAAAAGTTTACAAATTCCAGCTGCTCAGCAAACAGAAAACATGAGCCATAAAACAAAATATTGCCAAATTGGACTTTATTTATAAAAGATTCTGCTCTTCAAAAGACATCGCTAAGAAACTGGTAGGCACACCACAGGCGGGAAGGATGTATTTACAACAACACATTTATCACATAAAAGGCTTGTATCCAGAGTATGTAAAGAACTCTTACAACTCAATTTTTAACAGGCTAATAAAAAAGATGGGGAAAATATTTGAACAGACACTTAACAAAAGAAAATATATGAATGGCCAACAAACACATGAAAAATGCTCATCATCACAGCCAACATGCAAGTGCAAATTAAAACTACAATGAGATGCCATCTGTGACTCACCAAAATGGCTAAAATGGAAAAGATTAATACCAAATGTTAGAATTTTGTACAACTCTGTGATATTGCGATTCATAATAAGAAATATGTATTTGGTCTCATCCCTGTCCCTGGCAGATTTCTTAAAACCCTTGGAATTTCCTAAACGCTAGAGACATGAGGATGCCTTTTGTTATTCCTAAGAAACCCCTTTCTACCACACCTGAATTTATGTTAATGGAACCAGATTAGAGGGTTGGAATTTTCAGGCCCATTGCCCATCCTCAGGGGAAGGCCAAGAGGCTGGAGATTGAATTATTCACCAGCAAATGATGATTTAAGCAATCGTGCCAGGTAACAAAGTTTCCATAAAAACCCAAAGGATGGGATTCTTGGAGCTTCCAGGGTGATGGTGCTGCAAGTGGCACATCTGGGGAGAGCATGGACGCTCTGCCCCTGCCCACACACCATGCTCTGTGCATCTCTCATCCAAGTACTAACCAGCCTGACCTTTTGTAAATTCCAAGATCAGATGAGATTAGGCGGGTTCAGGGTAGTATAGCTGTAGATTGCCCTATGCATCTCTTCATCTGGCTGTTCCTGAGTTATATCCTTTTGTAATAAAGCGATGATCTAGTAAGTAAAACGTTTCCCTGAGTTCTGTGAGCTCTCTAGCAAATTCATTTAACCCTACAAGGGCATTGTGGGAACCTCCACTTTAGAGCTGAGGAGTCAAAAGCACACCTGACAACCTGGACTTGCATCTAAAGTGGGGCATGGGGCAGTCTTGTGGGACTGAACCCTTAACCTTTGGGATCTGATGTGATCTCTAGGTAGATGATCTCAGAGTTGAGGTACATTATAGTACACCCAGCCCGTGTTGCAGAATTGCTTGGTGTGGGGAAAAGAAACCCACACGTATGGTGAGCCTAAATACCAGAAGTGAAGTATTCTGTGAATGGTGAGTAAAGAAAAACCAGCCTTTTTCCTGTCCACTAACTCATATACATTCTTGGCAAGAATAGAATATTAAATGATACAACCATGTTAGAAAAGAGTTTGACAGTTTCTTAAAAGTGAAAGTCCACCATTTGACCCAGCAGTTCCACTCCTAGGTATTGACCCAGGCAAAATGTAGGCTATTTCCACCAAAAATTTGTCCATAGCAGCTTATTTGTAATAATAACCCCAAACTAGAAACAACCCAAATGTCCATCAATAACTGAATGAATGAGTAAAATGTGGTACATTCCTATGATGGGATACTATTCAGCATTAAAAGGGAACTGAAGTCGGTGGTTTTGAGATGTTCCACCAGCTCAACATGTCAGGTCTGTATGTCAAGGACGCCATCGTGACTCCTATTGACAAGGTGGCTGCCCAGCTCCAAGCATCACATCCTTATAGAACTGTGTTCAAAGACAGGAAGACGGGGCTGGGGGGGGGGTCTTTACCTATAGAGTTGCTTTTTTCTATCTTGAGAGGAAAGTATCTCCTGGAGACCCTCAACAGATTCTCCATAGGTCCCCTTGGCCTGAACCAGAAATGCCAACAATACAACCCAACAGCCGTCGCTGATCACAAAAAATACAGGGAGGATAAGGACCGTTGGTGACTATGAATGCTCACCTCACTGAGTACATGGATGCCACACCACAAGTTACTGAAGAAATGAATAGTGAGAAAGAAAAGGGAATCCACAAAGACCAGTTTTTCCAGGGACCTCGGGAGGGGAGTAGACAGAGAGCAAAGTGGAGAAAGTATGAGTCGAGCATGTTAACAGAGGAAGCAGCAATCAAGAGAAGGAGGATAAAAATGGACATGGGAAAGGAAATTACTGATGGAACAGGGATACTCATTGGAAGAGGAGCACAGCCTTGGCCGTGAGACAGGAGGGAGGAGGATGGAGAGGGTGTTGACCCTAAGAGTGGAGGAGCCTTGGGGTTGGTTGGTTGGTTGGTTGGTTGGTTGATTGACAGGTTGGTTGATTGATTGACAGGCATATTCTGTGTCCCGAGAATGCGTTTCTCAGAGGTGCTCTGTGCTTGTGCTTCATTGTGAAGAGGTGAGACTTTCTGGATTTATGCTCAGTTCACCTCTCTGTCTTGTCAGGCAAAGACCACTGTCTGTATAGACTGGTGACCATCTGGCTTTCACAGAATCTCTGCCCTGGGTAGATCCTATGAGATGTATTTTAGACATTGAAGGAGAGCACATTCAGGGTGTGGCTTACTCCCAGGCCTATCAGAGTCTCCCCTTGGGCACTGAAGATGTTCTTTCAAGATTTCATGGAGAAATTCATCCATTTCATCTCTTATAGAATGTCTTCGAAAGACTGGATTTGCTTTTTGTGGAAACTACCAAACTGGAACATTGTAGCCCTAAACCACCTACTTTCGCTGTCACCGATTAACTGAAAAGCCATGTAAATGACATTGTACGGTACTTACCATGTAGACCTGCACCTTGCTGGTCTCCCTTGTTTGTCAGAAAAGATCATGAGCCCCTGGGGACAGGACGGCCTCCTGTTGGCCGCTGAATGGAGAGCAGTGAGACAATTTAAATATTGCTGTTTCCTGCATCCCGGGCAGCCCTCTCTGCTCCCTTCTGTCCTTGGGAAGCATAAGCACCAATAGCATCAATTGCCACCTTTGTGATGACAATTCCCACATAAGCCATTTCTAAGATGAGATGACTTCTAAGCCCATGAGTCACATCCTCCAAATGCCAACCGGACAGCATAACAGAGACCCAGAGAGGGCTCAGGCACGCCATCTCCAGAACTGAATCCATCTCCTTTCTGAAACCACTTTCTCTTCTGTTGTTCCCTGTCTTGACAAGCGCCAACACCCCCCCGCCCCGCAAACCCTCTGCCGTGAATCAGGAACCCAGCTTCTCCCTCTCCATCTGCCCTGTGTCCAATCTCTCATGACTTCCAACACCCCAGTGCCCCGCCCCAGATCCTCGGCACAGTGGTTGACAGCCCCGAAGGCAGACCCTGGACCCAAATCCCATCTGGGCCACTAGTGGTTGCCCAACTTTGGGTGTTTTAAGCCCCTGCAAACCTTCACATCCTTATCTGTAGGATAACAATGGTATGTGGGTGAGGATTAAGTGAAACAATGCATGTCAAGCTCGTGGCAGGCACACAGTGGGCATTCAGTGAATGGCATCCCCATAGCCACGGCTTCCAACCAGGTCACTGAACCATTGCCGCAGCCTCCCAGCCCATCTCCCTGCCTCCAGTATGTCTTTCCAGGCCAGGGAGGAAAACGTGTTAATGGGACAGAGTCAGTGCATCTGGGCTTGAGTCCTGGCTCTGCCACTCACTCTCTGTGGCCTTGGACAGGTAAGGTCCTGTTTGAGGAACTCAGTTTCTTTATCTTTAAAATGGGTACAATATAGTACCTTCCCCATAAAGATGAAATGAGCTTATTCTTTAATGTGTTAGCCTATTAGATGCAGAATGTGTGCCTGTAGAGAGTAACGATGCTAATCATCGTCAAACTTCACAGTTTGACTCCCCACCCCGACCCCAGCATAGAGCCCAGTAGTGCATCACAAAGGGCTCACACCACCCCAACCCCTCCTGTGCTGAGCCTCCTAGATTGGCTGCTTAAAAATAGATTTATAGGGGCTTCCCTGGTAGTGCAGTGGTTAAGAATCCGCCTGCCAATGCAGGGGACACGGGTCCAATCCCTGGTCAGGGAAGATCTCACATGCCGTGGAGCAACTAAGCCCGCGCGCCACAACTACTGAGCCTGTGCTCTAGAGCCCTTGAGCCACAACTACTGAAGCCCACGTGCCTAGAGCCCATGCTCTGCAACGAGAGAAACCACTGCAATGAGAAGCCTGCACACAGCAACGAAGAGTAGCCCCCTCTCACTGCAACTAGAGACGGCCCGTGCTCAGCAACAAAGACCCAATGCAGCCAAAAATAAACCAATAAAATAAATAAATTTTAAAAATAATAATAAATAAAATTAAAATAGATTTATATTCCTGAATCCCCAGGATAACGTCATTGGTGGTCATTACAGCAGGCAATGAGGATGGGCACGGCGTTGGGGAAGGGCAGAGGGAAGACAAGTGCAACGACTAGCAGAGCAGCAGTCGGTGTTTTTGCAACTCAGCCTCAAAAGGAAAAAAGAACGTGCCCTCTGGTCAGTAGGGGAGCGGGGAGCCAAGGCAGGGGGACATCAGCTAAATGGCCCGTCACTCTTCTAACCGCTTCATGTGCCTGAGCTCACTGAATGCTGGAAACAACCCTACTAAAGTAAGTACTTTTATTTATTATCCCAATTTTACAGAAAAGGAAATGAAAGCACAGAAACATTAAGGAACTTGCCCAAGATCACACAGCTCATAAGTGGCAGAGCTGGGAACCAAAACCCAGCCATGTGTTTCTGGAACCCATGACCCCTACACTGTCCCAGGTCTCAAAGTGGTCCTCTGGGGGCTGGCAGGGGGGCAAGCCTCCAGCCCCCTGCAGTGGAAGGAGGACCATGTTACCAAACAGGACCCCAGCCTGTTCTCGGATGTGGAAGTCCTTCTGCTCATCTTGGAGTCAGCCTGGGAAGCAAATTCTTTCCATGCTAAAATTATGTCTCCTCTGACACATGGAACCAAGTTTATCCATTTAACTGTTTGATTTAGTTAGGTACTTTTTTTCTCTGTCCAACAAATTCTAGCAATAAGGTCACACATTCCCCCAAAGATCTCCAGCAGAGGGGGTTTCTGGGCCAAGCCCACTCACCTATGGAGACACTGCAGCTCCTGGCGCAGATGAAAAGAACGTTTCATTAGCTTTATTCACTTCTCCCGACGTAACTGGCCAGCAAAGTCTAAATGCTGATGTCACGACTAATTAGTGGCGGCCTCTGCCCTCCTGGTCGCAGTTTCCCATCTGGCTTGTTTGTGTGCAGGGAGCAATGTCATAGGGAGCGTCTTTATGAACTAGCTCTCCTACGGAGATGCTCTAATTATCATTGAAGAAAACAAGCTTTTTGATGTTGTGTAGACAGTTCAGCATCATCTCCCCAGCAGGGCTGGTAATTGTAACACCCTTTCAGTGCATGATGTGTTTTTCTGAAGGTGATAACACCAGATCCTTGAGAACTAGAAATTAGAAGCTCATCTCTGCTTCTCTGTCCTGGACACCTCACCGATCCTGGCTCAGGTTGGGTCCTTCAAGGGCTCTAACACCAATTGTCTGCTTTGGGGTGAATTTTGCCAAGCATCAGAAATTCGGATCAAACCACCAGTGCAATCATCATGCCCCTGGGTACCATTTATTGTCATGAAATTGAACCCAGCAGAAAGGAAACCCGTTCAATACCTAAAGGATTAGAGCATATACAAATAGTAATTGATACTGATAAATTTCACAATGTGCTTTTCTTTGAAAAGGAAAAAGAGCAGGGGACTCATTTGAATTATCCAGTGGCAGGGTTCCATTGAGTTTTAAGGAGTAAGGATTTTTAACAAAGTTAACTTACAGTCTGAGAACATCAGTCTGGCAACAACACTGTCTGCTAGACAGCGGAGGACAGATATGTGATAAAGCAAATATAGCAAAACTTTAATGGTAGAACCTAGGTGGTGGGTATATTCATGTTCACTGCAAAGCCTTTACAACATTTCATTATATTTGAATTTTTTTTATTGGAGTATAATTGCTTTACAATATTGTGTTAGTTTCTGCCACACAGCGAAGTGAGTCAGCCATACACATACCCACACGCCCTCCCTCTTGGACCTCACCCCCCATCCCCCCCATCCCCCCCATCTAGGTCATCACAGAGCACTGAGCTGAGTTCCCTGTGCTATACAGCAGGTTCCCACTAGCTATCTATTTTACACATGGTAGTGTATTTATGTCAATCCTAATTTCCCAGTTCATCCCACCCTCCTCTACCCCCCGGGTCCACACGTCCATTCTCTATGTCTGCCTTTGTATTCCTGCCCTGCAGATAGGTTCATCTGTACCATTTTTCTAGATTCCACATATATGCATTAATATACGGTATTTTTTTTTCTCTTTCTGACTTACTTCACCCTATATGACAGACTCTAAGTCCATCCACGTCTCTACAAATGACCCAATTTCATTTCTTTTTATGGCTGATTAATATTCATTGCAGCACTATTTACAATAGCCAGGACATGGAAACAACCTAAATGTCCATCGACAGATGAATGGATAAAGAAGATATATTTGAAAATTTTTCATTTAAAAATATTGAGAGAAAAGGTATCAGAACCCAAATCTCTTTCACCCCATTAAGGAACTTAACAGCTGTCAGAAAGCATTTGCTGGACAGCAGGCTCTGGGCTCTGACTTTACATACACATCCTATTTCATTTTCATAAGAACCCTATGAAGCCATTGCTCTCATACTTAGCTTACAGGTGCAGAAACCGAGGCTTTAAATGATAACTTGTCCAGAGTCTACAGATGGTGAATGTCAGAGCAAATATTTAAAGTCCAGTTTTCTCCCCATTCTGTTCTTCTGCCCACAACAAGAATAGGAACTGGGGGCTTCCCTGGTGGCGCAGTGGTTGAGTCTGCCTGCTGTGCCCCGGTCTGGGAGGATCCCACATGTGCGGAGTGGCTGGGCCCGTGAGCCATGGCCGCTGAGCCTGCGTGTCTGGAGCCTGTGCTCCGCAGCGGGAGAGGCCACAGCAGTGAGAGGCCCGTACCGCAAAAAAAAAAAAAAAAAAAAAAAAAAGAATAGGAACTGGCTGCACTGGAAGGTCACCACCTGCCTCACTGTCTTAGTTTTGGCTGCTGTAACCAATTACCACTGACTGGGTGGCTTAAACAACAGACGTTTAGTTCTCATAGTTCTGGAGGCTGGAAAGTCTAAGATCAAGGTGCTGGCAGATCTGGTGTCTGATGAGGGACTGCTTGCTAGTTTGTGGATGGCTACCTTTTCATTGTGTCCTCACATGGCAGAGAGCAGAGAGAGGAAGCAGGCTCTCTCCTATCTCTTTATAAGGGCACTAATCCCAATCATGAGGGCTCCACCCTAGTGATCTAATCACCTCCCAATGGCCCCATCATCAAATACCATCACCTTGGGGGTTAGGACTTCAACATAGGGATTTGGAAGGGTGGGGGAGACACAAACATTCAGTCCACAGCACTCATCTGTAACATTCATCTAGGCCAGTTGTTATTAGCCTTCCTTTCGAGAATTTTATGCCATGTAGAATCCCTCCATCTTCCAAGGCACATCTGCACAGCATTTTACACACAAGACTAATGGGTTCATGGCCTCCCTGAGGCCCATCCATGGGCCTGAGAAGCCCCAAACCCCTTTGCTCATGACTGAATTCCCTCTACCCCACCACACATCTCTGTGTTCCAAACTTCCCCACCCTTGCTCCAACTGTTTCCCCTTCCTATTCATCAAATCCCCCTGGAATGTAAATTCCCTGAGGACAGGACACTGTCTCCTTCTCCACTGTATCTCCTTTGCCTAGACCAGCACCTGCCCAGAGTAGGTGCTCAAGAAGCATTTGTTGATTGAAAAATTCCAAAAAATATTTGTTGAGCCTTCCTACAGACTCTGGAGATAGAGTGGTGAAATAGAGTGATGAGTAGTCACAGCCATGGTCTCCATGCTCACAGAACTATCAGAATGTGTTAGTAATTTACTGCTGTGTAACAAATCACCCCAAAACTTACCAGTTCAAAGCAATAAACATTTATTATCTCACATTTTCTGAAGGTTGGGGATATAAGAGCAGCTCTGCTGAGTGGTTCTTTTTCTTCTTTTAATATTTATTTATTTTATTTTTGGCTGCATCAGGTCTTAGTTGCGGCATGTGGGATCTTTTTGTTGCTACACATGGGCTCTTTGTTGCAGTGTGCAGGCTTCTCTCTACTTGTGGCATGCGGGCTTCTCTCCAATTGTGGCGCGCAAGCTCTGGAGCGTGTGGGCTCAGTAGTTGTGGCATGTGGGCTTAGTTGCCCCGTGGCATGTGGGATCTTAGTTCCCCGTCCAGGGATTGAACCCTTGTCCCCTTCATTGGAAGGTGGATTCTTAACCACTGGACCACCAGGGAAGTCCCCTGCTGAGTGGTTCTGGCTCAGTCTGTCATGAGGTTGTTGTCAAGCTGTTGTCTGGGACAGCAATTATCTGAAAGCTGCAGAATCTGCAGCTCACTCATGTGGCTCTTGGCAGGCCTCAACTTTTTTTTACAAATTTATTTATTTATTTTTAAATTTTTGTCTGCGCTGGATCTTCGTTGCTATGCATTGGCTTTCTCTAGTTGCGGTGAGCGGGGGCTACTCTTGGTTGTGGTGCGTGGGCTTCTCATTGCAGTGGCTTCTCTTGTTGCAGAGCCCCGGCTCTAGGCATGTAGGCTTCAGTAGCTGTGGCACACGGGCTTCAGTAGCTGTGGCTTGCGGGCTCTAGAGCGCAGGCTCAGTAGCTGTGGTGCATGGGCTTAGCTACTCCGTAGCATGTGGGATCTTCCCAGACGAGGGCTCGAACCTATGTCCCCTGCATTGGCAGGCAGATTCTTAACCACTGCACCACCAAGGAAGCACCAGGCCTCAACTTTTTGCTGGTTGTTGGTCAGAGGCCCTAGTCCTCAATACATGGGTCTCTCCATAGGCTGTCTGGAGGGTCCTTTTGACAGGGTGGCTGGCACCCCCCAAAGTAAGTGACCCAAGAGAAAGAGAATCCCCAAGAGGGAAGCCTTAGTCTTTTAAAACCTAATCTTGAAGGTGGCCTACCCTCACTTCTGCCATATGCTATTGGTCACAGAATCCAATCCTGGTACCCTGTGGGAATAGACCCCACAAGGTATGAATACCAGGAAGTTGAGAGTATTGGGGGCCGTCTTGGAGGCTGGCCACCACAGTCATGGTGACAGTAATCAAATATCACACTAATGAATATACAATTGAAAACTGAGGTGTGTGCTCTGAAAGTACAGACCCTGGTTTTGTGAAAGGAATAACATGAGGTCTAACTCAGACATAGGTGGGGGTCAGGGATGGCACTTTGACAATAGCCTCTGGGATGGCAGGAGATGATTAGTAAGAGAAATGGAGAAAGGAAACAAGGTGCCCCAGACCATTCATTCTCCATCTTGGCTGCTCAGTGGAGTCATCTGAGGAAATGTTAAAAATACTGATGCCAAGAATGTACCTCCAAAGACTCTAAAAGGTCTTTGGAAGTGAAGCCTGGGCATCTGGATTTTTTTTTTTTTTTTTTTTTTTTTTTTTTACTTTCCATATTGATTGTAATGTGCAGCCACATTTGAGAACCGCTGTTCGAGGATAGGGGACCTGAAAGGCTGGGATGGCTGGAGGACAGAGAGGAAGTGACATGGAATAGATAGGAGAGGTGGGCAGATGCTGGACCACGTGGGGCCTCAGAGAACACGTTAGGGAGGTTGGTCTTGGAAAGTAAGGATGGTGTGGGAGAATGAAATGATCTAATTTGCAGTTTGAAAAGATCACTCTGGCTCAGGTGGAGACTGGATTCACGGTGGCGGGGGGGGGGGGGGCGGAGCTCAAATGCCCGTGGGGATGCCATCTGGGGATGTTCGGACAATGGTCCCACCTATGACAGAGGATGAGGATTTGGACAGAGACATGGCAGGCCGAGTCAGATGTTCTATATCACCAATTCTTATGATCCAATCAAAATATTTTATTTCATTAATGGGAAACTGACTTCAGAGAGGTGATGAGGCTTATTCAAGGTAATTCAACAATAGGAAAGAGCAGAAGGAAAGAGAAGCCAAGTGGGCCCTGAGAATCCAGGGTTGTGGTCCACATGATAAAGAAGATAAGAGAGAGAAAAAAAGAAAATGATGATTAGACTATCAGACTAAGATAAAAGACACATCAAAAACACACAGGCTCCCCAGTGAGAGGATCAAAAGGTTACCAGTAATTTAACGAACAGATGGTGTAATTATAAAGCTGTCAGAAATGGCAGCCGGGGTCAGCCCCATGACCCATCCCTCCATTCCCGGCAGGGACACTGGGGGAGAGCTGTCAGCCTTCCTGGTGCTCTGGGGCGGATGCTGCTCCACACCCTGCTTCCCTTCCCCACAGTGGAACCTTTGGCTTCCTCTCCAAGACAGCTGAAGCCTGTGACAGCCTGTCCCACCTCTGCAGTCACATATTAAAAGGCTATTTCCAGCATCCCACTTTTATCCACACATTAAACAGAAGGGGTCCTTCCCTTTCCCGTTGGTAATGACCCCCTGCCTCTCAAGAGGTGGCTTTTCAGTGTCTTTCCGGAGAAGAAGAGAAGGTGACTCACATCTCACAAGCCTGAAATCATTAGTTTCGGGGCAAATGCATGTAGTTGTGGGTAAATGCTTTAAAGTTAATCCCTCTAGTCAATAGTCTCTACATTTATTAGGAAAGAAGTAGACGGTACAAGGTTTTAAAAGGAACACAGAGACCAGAGACAAATACTTCCATTACGTCATGAGTTAGATCATTAAGTGGGCACTAAGTTCTACTGAAGGTTTAGGAAAGAATGTATAATTCTGGAATGTTAGAGCGAGGAAGACACTGTAAGAAAATCTAGTCTAGCAATGGCCAGTAAGAGGCACTCTTTCCATCATGTCCCCTCTCACACCCGTGCCAGACATTTACTCCTACCAGGGGTGGTCCGGTGACTCATTTTATAACCACATGAAATATGGCAGAAGTAACAGCATGCCAGTTCTGGATCCAAGCTTCCAGAAAACCTGGCACTTTTGTGTGTGGGGGGATCCAGCCAACATGTAAAGAAGCCCAAGTCATATGAAAAGGACCACATGAGGAGAGAGAGAAAAGTGCCAGCCCTCCAGCTGTCCCCTCCAAGGCACCACACACACGAGTGAGGTCATCTTGTCAGAACCACCATAGCCGCCATTGCACTGCCACTGCATGAGACCAGGTGAGAGCAGCTGAAGAAGCACCCAGCTGAGCACAGCCTCCCCACAGATAAGCAAATAATGGGAATGCATTTTACTGAGGAGGAAAGTGAGGCATAGAGAGGTTCAGTAAATTCCTTGAAAAACTTAATTGTGATATGAAGGGTGCATTTGTATTAACAGGGGAGACCACTCCAAACACAGGGACTGTTACATGTGGAGGTCCTATAGCAGGAGGGAACCATGTCATGCAAGGAACACCATGGGGATAGTGGCATTTGATGAGGCGGGCAGCACCCAGTGATTGGTCCAGGCACGGGCATGTGGGTTCTAGGTACTTTGGCCATAAGCAACTTTGCCATAGACACCTTTGCTGCAGCAATTTTTCCATAAACATTTTTGCTGAGTAACCAATTGGCCGTAAGGCAATTTTGCTGTAAAAGATTAAAATAATGAAAAATAAAAGAAGGACATTAAAGAGGACATGATGAAACATGAGAAATGATTAACAAAATTAAAAAGACTTTATCATGAACTACAAAATATTTGAATACATTTAAAATGTGCGTGGATTCATGGTAGTAGTGTGCCAAAAAATTGATTTTATTTTGTGGGTTGTACCAAAGCAGCTGTCTTCCAAGTCTTTTGTTCATAATATTATGCTTTTTTTTTTTTTGCTTGTTGATTTGTTTTCTTATGCAGCATCATGTATTTTTGCTAAAATTTCTTCCTTCATTGAGAAGTATCAGTTTCCCAATACTAGGATGCATATTTGTAATGCAACACAAAAACCTTCTACACTGTTTGTGTTCTTGGCGTATGGTCATATATTCATTGATAGACATTCCATAGTTCTGTGGGACATGCGGGTTCAACTCTGGTCCTTCAAAGGCCCTCGGCCTCTTTCTCCTTTGATGTAGTGTATTTCAAAATAAGAAACCAACTCTGGGGCAAATCCTCATCATCAGTCAGCTCAATAACGCCATCAATAACGTCACTGATGGAGGAAGTGCTAAAACATTCCAACCAGTTGAAAACCAAACTGTCAAAACACACTGTCAACTAGTTATTTTATCTTTGGTGGCAAAATTGCCTGATGGCCATTTAGTTATGTGGCGAAATGTTTGCGCAGAAATGGTTGAGGCAAAGATGTCTACGGCAAAGAAGCTTAGTGGGAAATTTTGAGGCCTGGGGCATGTGACCCAGTTCTGGCCAACGAGATGTAAGGGGAATTCTGCAGGGGCTCTGGAAAAAGAGTTTCCTCCTTGGTTAAAAGGAAGGATGTGTTCCAAGGGAACCCCTCCCTCCCTGCCCACTTTTGGGCATCATGAGGTTGTGGAGTTTGTGCAATCCTCGGAGGGAGTTAAAACAAAACAAAACAAAAATTGCAGGGAAACTACCCCAGAGTCCATGTGGATATCGTCAAAGGGCTGAATGAAGCACTTTGGAACCACCTACCCCCAGGCTGCTCATTCAAGGACAGAATAAATGTCTTTGTTGTTTGGGCCACTTTTAGCCAGGCATTCTGTTACTTGCAGCCCAAAAGTATTGCATCGTTTTTTCAGAAGAGAATTGGAGGATTGGCCAAGGGGAAACAAACAGCTGGGTGCCTGACTACCAAGCCAATGCCCTCAGCAGCCCTCCCACTCAGAAAAGCCCATGACTCAGAACTTGGTCCAGGCAGAGAGGAAGCTTTGCGAGATCATAGGGTCATGTGAACCTGGCCCCTACACACTGCAGCATCTCTTAGCCTGCAAACGAGCTGTGTTCCTGTGATGAGCCTGCAAACGAGCTGTGTTCCTGTGATGAGCCTGCAAACGAGCTGTGTTCCTGTGATGAGCCTGCAAACGAGCTGTGTTCCTGTGATGCCACCTGTGACCTGTTGTTTAAGTTTTGTGAACTATTCTAGCAAATGATGGAACCCAAGGAAGGGGTCATGGGAACCTCCTATTTGCAGCCAAGTCGGACAGACTTTGTGGGTAACCTGGGGACATATTACTTTTGATCGTTGTCTGAAGTTGTTGGGGACAGTTGTGTGGGATGGATCCTTTAACCTGTAGGGTCTGCACTAACTCTGAGTAGTGTCAGAAGTGGATTGTAGCATACCTAGCTGGTGTTGCAGAGAATTGCCTGATATGTGAAAAACCCACACATCTGGTGTTAGAAGCAAAATGTGATAGCAGTGAGGGAGCAGGGGAGAAACGCAGCGGTGCTTTTCCCAGAAGCCTCCTCTTCATCTCAGCCCACTGCTTGAGTCCTCTCTGAACCTTCATTTCCTCATCCATAAAATATGAATAATCAGGGCTTCCCTGGTGGCGCAGTGGTTGAGAGTCCGCCTGCCGATGCAGGGGAGGGGACATGGGTTCGTGCCCCGGTTCAGGAAGATCCCACATGCCGCAGAGCGGCTGGGCCCGTGAGCCATGGCCGCTGAGCCTGCGTGTCCGGAGCCTGTGCTCCGCAACGGGAGAGGCCACAACAGTGAGAGGACCGCGTATCGCAAAAAAAAAAAAAAAAAAGAAAAAGAAAGAAATATGAGGCATTCATTTAAAGCAAGTTTTTGAAGAGATTTTCACCACCGAACGCTAAGTAATGAAAGCTAAGGTATCAAACTATGTTTGGCTAAATGCAATTTGGTATCCTAACTTGGATCCTAGAACAGAAAAAGAATGTCAGTGGAAAAGCTGGTGAAATTCAGATAAAGTCTGTAGTTGAGTTAATAACAATGTACCAGTATTAAATTCTTGGTTTTAACAAATGTATCATGGTATGTAGGATATTAATATTAGGGGAACTGGGTCTGGGCTATACCGGAACTCTCTATACTATCTTAGCAACTTTTCTGTAAATCTAAAAAAATTCCAAAATGAAAACTTCATTTAAAAAATTGGGAGTGATGGATCTGTTCATTATCTTCTTTGTGGTGGTGGTTCCATGAGTGTATACACTTGTGAAAACATTTTAAATTATACACATTAAATATGTGCAGTTTGTTATATGTTAATTATACCTTGATCGAGCTTTTTTTTAAAGAAAAACAGTATTTTGTAAACTCTCCATTATGTTAAAATACAGGCATTAGGAAAAATACTGGATGGAAATATATCAAAATGATGTTGGTATCTGTAGCTAGTGGGATTATAGGTGACTATCATTTTATTTTTATAATTTGATGTAATTTGCAAGACGTGCAAGACTTGAATAAACAGAGGGAACCACTATTTTTAAAAGGGGTGGTTTGTAATAATAAAGCTTTGCTTTTTTGTCTGTGAAGCCTCTGGCTCCTAGTAAGAGCTGATGCCATTCCCCACCTTTGCTCATTAAGACAATGCAAATAAATAAAACCTGAAGAAAGAAGAAACCCCCACCCCCACCCCTCACAGCCGAGGCCCCTCAGATGGCATGGTAGTAAAGAGCCTGAAAACATGCACCTAATGCTGGAGATCTCAGAGCAGTGGTCCTGAGTTCCCTGAGTGTGTCGGGTTGCTTGTGACAATGCGGGCCCCCAGTCCCCACCAGCAGCGGCCGTGACTCGGTGGGTCTGGGGTGGGGGTGGGGGCGGGGGCGTGGCCGGGAATCGTTCGCCCAGCACCTCGGGTGAATCTGACCCAGGTGATGGAGATCAGGCCCTGGGGCTTGAGAGGCCAGCCGCGAGTTGGCCCGAGGGTCGGCCCGGGGCTCCGCCAGGTGTGGGCCATATTACCCGGCTTGGTTTAAAGCCCACGTGACCCCCAGCCCGTTGTGGCTGGGCCTTCCGGATCTCCCGCAGGCCCTGGAGGATATCCCTGGAAGCCAGAGAGGTGAGTAGCTCCCCCCTCCATCCACAGGGGGACACGGGTGGGGCTGGGGCAGCTCCGTGGACCTCAGACGTGTGTCTGTGACCCCGGGGACCCGGCCTTGGGCCAGGCCTCTGAGCTTTCACTCAACTTCCGGACGCAACTCACTGCTGGAG
Organism: Mesoplodon densirostris; assembly: GCF_025265405.1. NCBI lineage: Eukaryota > Metazoa > Chordata > Mammalia > Artiodactyla > Ziphiidae > Mesoplodon > Mesoplodon densirostris. The sequence continues at coordinate 56,627,163 of NC_082676.1, forward strand.
GGTAAGGAGGAGAGGGGAAGGCGGGTGTGGTGGGATGGCGGAGGGGACAAAGGCTAGCCTGTGCTGGTGAGGCCAAGCAGAGGAGAACCCCTGGCACCTGTGACACTGCAGGGACAGGCAGGGACAGAATTGCTGGGAGAGGGGGGAGGGACCGGAGGCCCCCTGCTGGATATGAAGGATTTCTAAACCGTAAGCTCTGCACTCTGGGCCCTGTTGTTGGAGAGAGAGGAGGGGTGCGTGGAAAAGAGAGCAGCAGCCCTGTCCCTTCGTCCCCTCCACTGGCTGCGACCTAATTAGGAAGCAGCTGAGATTGCTGTGCTGGGAGCAACTGCCACCTCCCAGGTAATAACTCAGCCTGGGGGACACAGATTTCTACGTCCCTAGCTCCTGCAGCACCTGTGTCTCCACCTGGCTCCCCTCTCTCTCCTTGACTGGGAGGTCCTCCCAGGAGGAGCCTGAGGCTTCATGGGGCAGCCTAGCTGGGGCCGGAGCAGGGCCCTGGGCAGGAAGTGGGTATCATGAAGTCCAAGAGTGGCCTTCCTGTTCCTCTGCAGGCGTGGAGGTGGGCACAGAGAATCCAGATAAAGGACAGATTTTCATGGTCTGGTGGTGGCAACTGACCATCACAAGGTAGCTTGAGAGAAAAGGTCTAGAGCTGCCCAAAGAAGGCACCCCAAGCCCAGCCTGGGAGGTCAGGAAGGGTTTCCTGCAGGGGGGTAGACAAGCAGGGGTTGGCCCCTCGGAGGCAGAAATCAAGGTGGAGGTGGGAAGAATCCTCAAAGACGCTGATGCTCAAAGTGTGGTCCCCGGATCAGCAGTTGCAGCATCGCCCCGGAGATTGTTAGAAATGCACATTCTCAGGCCCCACCCAGGCCTCCTGACAAACTGAAGGTGGGGCCCAGCCATCTGGATTTTAACAAACCCTCCAGGTGATGCTGATGCACAGGATGTCTGAGAAGCAGTGTCACCTAGTTATTTAGCAACTGAAACGTCACAGCTCAGATAATCCCACCTGCCTGTCTAGACCACAGCAGGTCTGGGTGCTCCAGGGCCTGAAGCTTGTATGATTGGGTGGGCCTCTTTAAGAAAAGATTGCGGAATCATCGATGTAAAATTAGTTACTGGGTTTCGGAAGGGGCCCTTGCCAGTGAGGGAAGCTGAAACATCATTAGCTTCGTGTTAAGTTTGCCTCTGGATGGACAGTTGTCAGTGTCGGCAGAGGGAAGGCAGATGCTGGAAGCAGGAAGCACAGGACCCTTTAACCCACCGGTTGGCCCGTGGTTTTGCCCCAGTGGAGAAATTGTGCGTGGCTTACGTAGACGGTCAGGAAGATGCCTTGTTGCTTGCTTACCACACATGGTGAGGCACATCACGCTTATTAAACACAGCTGGCTGGGCCCCTGCCCGGGGTTTGATTCCGTAGGTCTGGAGTGGGAACCGAGAATTTGCCTCTCTAGCTTCCAGGCAGGCCCAGCTACACGGTTTACAGGGCGCCTTGTTTACATTAAGAGTCTCAAGCTGGAGACAGCAGGACATGACGCCACGCAGGGGCCCTTCGGAGTGCAGGGCCTGGGTGACGGCATGAGCTGCACGTCTGTGAAGCTGGCCCTGCCTCCCAGGTGATGCTGATGCTGTCAGTGTGGGGCTTGCCCTGAGAACGACTGTCTTAGTGTCCAGAATAAGAAACATAAGAACAGTATTTCTGGAAATGGAAATAGCATATTCTAGTATATTCCAATGTGTGGATTAGGACTCTACAGAGTATCATTGCCTTTCATCCTCATAAGTTTTTAATTAATGGCCAGGTACGGTGCTAAGCATCTTTTGTGCATCCCCTCATGAAGGGCTCTCATCAACCCGGGAAGTACAGGCAGACCTCAGATATTGTGGGTTTGGTTCCAGACCGCTGCAATAAAGCAAATGTCACAATAAAGCAAGTCACACGAATTTTGTGGTTTCCCAGCACATATAAAAGTTATGTTTGGGGGCTTCCCTGGTGGTGCAGTGGTTGAGAGTCCGCCTGCCGATGCAGGGGACACGGGTTCGTGCCCCGGTCCGGGAAGATCCCACATGCCGCGGAGCGGCTGGGCCCGTGAGCCATGGCCGCTGGGCCTGCACGTCCAGAGCCTGTGCTCCGCAGCGGGAGAGGCCACAACAGTGGGAGGCCCGCGTACCGCAAAAAAAAAAAAAAAAAAAAAAAGTTATGTTTACACTATACTGTAGTCTAGTAAGTGTGCAGCAGTGTGTCCGAAAAGACAGTGTGCATACCTTAATTTAAAAGGACTTTATTTGTTAAAGAATGCTGACCATCACCCGAGCCTTCAGTAAGCTGTAATCTTTTTGCAATAGTAACATCAAAGATCACTGACCATGTGTCACCATGGCAAGGAATAATAATGAAATAACAATGACAATAATAATAACAATGAAAGTTTGAAATATTGTGAGAATTACCAAAATGTGACACAGACATGAAGTGATCAAATGCTGTTGCTAAAAATGGCACCGACAGACTTGCTAGATGCAGGGCTGCCACTAATCTTCAATTTGTCTCAGCAAACAGACATAATATCTATGAAGTGCAGTAAGATGAGGTATGACTGTAGTTGCCGTGTTATTCCCACTTTGCAGATGAGAAAACTGAGGTTCATCCATTTCAAATGAGCTGCGTAAGAGCCCTCAGGTCCCAACCCAGGCATCCTGGCTCTAGGGACACAGACCCATCGTCTATCCTTCCCGTCTGTCCCCTTCTTCTGCTGGCCTCATGTTTCTTAACTGAAAGAGGGTGGGTAGCACACATAAATCATAAGGCCGAATCTCAGCACCCACACAGATGATCATCGCTGTAATTTCCTGGGTACTTGCTCTGGGCTGAGTACTTTGCAGACGCTCGGCTCCCTGAGGCAGGTCCTATTTCCATTATTACAGGGGAGGGAGCTGGAGCGTGTGGCTGGCGGGACCAGGACCCTAATCTGAGTCTGCCTGATCACAGCTCTGGGGATACCCCCCCACTGCGCCATGGCTGTTGCAACTCACAGGACTGACCAGGGTCTGGTGGGCAGGGCAGGGCCAACCCCCAGGCCGTGGGCTTCTGAGCCACTGCTCCCAGTGAGCCCACCTGGAGCGAGACACCTTGTAGCGGGGCCTGGTCACTGCCTGAACACACCCACGTGACCCCAGCAAGGGTGCGGAGGAGGCCCCAGCCCGGCTGGCGGCAGTTTCTTCTTTATATCATGCAAGCCCATCTGACTCCCAGGTCCTGAGAGGGAATCCCCTCTCCTGATACCTGCACAGCCTCCCTGGGGGGTCTCCCCACTTTCCCTGATGACCCCACGGTCCCTTCCCCCGTGGCAGCCAAGAGACATCTTGGAAGTTGTCCAAGGATCAGCTGATGCTGTTCTTTGCCTAAAACCACGAATGGCAGCCAACTGCCCTGGACATGAAATCTGAACTCTTGTGTGGCCAGAGGACCTTCCGAGTTTGCACCCCAACCTGCCTGTCCAGCGCCCTGTCGCTCCAGCCGCACTGGTCTGCCTGCAGTTCTGCAAACATGCCGTGCACAAACGTGCCGTGCACAAACGTGCCGTGCACAAACATGCCGTGCACAAACATGCTGTGCATATTCCGCCTCCGGGCCTCTGCACCTCCAGTGCCCTCTGCCTGGTGTGCCTTCACCCCAGATCTTTAGTCGTTCAGATGTCAGCTTTTCAGAGAAACTCCCGACTACCCTGCACCAAGTAACCCCCTCTCTATCGAATCACCCTTTTAAATTTTCTTCAGAGGGCTTCTTGTGATCCGAAATGACTTATTAGTTTGTTGGCTTATCTGTCAGTTTCCTTTGCCCTTCAAGTCTAAGTGCCAAGGAGGGCAGTGATTTTGTTTTCTTCTTCCTGTGTCCTTGGCACCTAACAGTGTCTGGTTCCTAGGAGGTCCTCAACTACACTGTTGGCATGTAAATGCCTCTTTTCTCTCCTTGATCTGATTATAAACATTGACATTGCCCTGGACATCCCCCCTTTCTCTCATATTTTAGTGCCATGGCTTCAGTAAACTATGAGTAACCTCCAGAGCTGTTCCTTCAAAGTGCATTCCCAGTCTGATAACTTCCGGCCACCCTGGTCCAAACCACCACTGTTTCTTTTTTTATTATCATTATTGAGGTATAGTTAATTTACAATGTTGTGTTAGTTTCAAGTGTACAGAAAGTGACTAAGTCATGTATATTTTTCAGATTCTTTTCCGTTATAGGTTATTACGAGATACTGAGTAGAGTTCCCTGTGCTCTATAGCAGGTCCTTGTTGGTTACCTGTTTTACATACAGTAGTGTGTATGTGTTAATCCCAATCTAATCTCCCTCCCCCACACCCCACTCCACTATCCCCTTTAGTAGCCATAAGTTTGTTTTCTATGTCTGTGAGTCTATTTCTGTTCCGTAAATAAGTTTACTTTTATCGTTTTTTTTAGATTCCACATATAAATGATATCATATGGTATATGTCTTTCTCTGTCTGACTTCATTTAGTATGATAATCTCTAGGTCCATCCATCACCACTGCTTCTTGTCTGGACTATTCAGTAGCCTAAATGGGTTCCTGGCATCCATTTCCCCCGCTACGGTCTCTTTGCTATCAAGCCCTGACAGTAGGATTTCTCAACCTTGACTCTATTGACATGTGAGGCTGGATCATCCTTTGCTGGCGGGGGGCGGGGTGTCCTGTGCACTGGGGACATTTGGCATCCCTGCCTTGACCCACTAGAGTCTGGTAGCAATCCCTTGTTTGTGACAAGTCTCCAGAAGTGGCCAAATGTCCCCTGGTTGAGAACCACTGCGCCTGGAGAGATCCTCCTGAAGCATGAAGTACAGAATGTTCCTCGTCTGCTCAGAACCCTCCAGAGCTTTCTGTATCACTTGCAGTAGCATCCAGAGCCCTGCGTCTGATGTCATCTTCCCCTGCTTCACTCTTCCAGCCACCATCGCCCCCTTGCTGGTTCTCAAACCCACCAGGCACCCCGTTTGCACCTACAGTTCCCTTGAGAATGTCCTTCTCCAGATGCCCGTGCCCAGGGCTCATGGTTCCCCTCCAACCCTCAGCTCCATGGTCACCTCTGCAGAGAGGCTTTCCTGTATGTTCCATCTCAACTAGCCTGGGTCACTATGGGCCCCCTACCTTGTTCTCTTCCCTCGTAGCACTTAGTACCTCCTGACATGTCGTCCTTGTTTTCCCCCTTCACACCTTCCAGGGTGTGAGAGATGTGAAAGCAGAGGCTTTGCTTTGCCTGGCACATAATAGGCGCTCAGTGCCTGACAGATCAAGGGGAGAGAAACCACACTCAGAGGGCTGACTTGCAAGTCCCCTAGGCTTTAGACTCTTCCCGGGAATGGCCTTTGCTTGGATGTTTGTGAAGGACTCAGCACAGTGCCTGGCACATATGTTCAGTGACTGTCACCTGCCATCATTATTACCTGCAAGTCTCAGCTCCATCCTCCCATTCCCAACCCTTGTCTTCCCTGCAAGACCAAATCAGTCTCCTTGTTAAACATCTCTCCTTGTGCCCTTCTTATGTAAGTTATAATTATTTGTGAACTATTTGAATGTCTGTTTCACTGTGCTTATCCAGATGTGTTAAACTCTGCTGCTGTAACAAGCAAGCCCTTCATCTTATTGGCTTCACACACCGAGGCCTCGCTCTCATGTGAAGACACTCAGCTGTGCTCCACGTGGTGGCTCAGGCTCCAGGCTGGCTCCACCTGCTCAGTACTCGGCCTGTGAGGAGAGCTGAGGGTCCTGCCTCAACTCCCTAGTGGGTCAGCCTGGAGCTGACAGCCTCACCTCACTGCCACTTAGAGCTTGTAGGCTGGACCCAATCACAGGGTCCCACCCACCCAGCTGCAGTGGGGCCAGGGCCTGGCAGGTGAGGGAGGCAGCACACGGAGACCTGGTGTCGGTACATGTTGTCAGCACATCCACCTGCTAGGGACTGAGCGCCTGCGACTGGGGATCATGTCTGTCCTATTCCTGTATCCTGCCTGCCTGGTCAGAGCCAGACCCATAGTAGGTGCCAAAAAGTGATGTTTGCCTGAAGGAATGAGCCTTAAAGGTGCACTCATGCTTCAGGATGGGGCTTTGTACCCTGACTCTGCCATTTGCATACTTGCTTTGTGATCTTAGATGCACCCCAGTGTTTGTAGCCTTAGTTTTCTAATCTGTGAAATGCAGTGGATGGCACCCAGCCTACAGGGCTGTTAACGAGACTTAGGCGTGAAGGTGCATGTGCATGCTTAGTGCAGGGCAAGGACACGGTAGGTGCTCAGTGATCCACCATTGACACACCTTTGAAATGGTTCCTCGTATGTAGACACACAGCAATAATTAAGAATACCTTTGCCTGACACGTTATGGGTTATAATACTCAGTTATGACCTCAGATCCTGAGAGGGGGTTATATAAACTCAGAGGTGGAGACTGAGGCAGGGGGGAAACACCCTGCATCACCAGTCACATGGAACACAGATTCGACAATGAAATCTCAGCCCACCCCCACCCCACTTCCTAGCTGTTTGCTTTTAGGCAAGTCAGTTGTTCTCTATAAAGTGGGAGAAGTGATGGTTCCTGTTGCAAAGGGCCTGCCACCCAGTAAGGATCTCACATGGTGGCTCCTTCAACTTGGCCTAATGACACTCTGAGAAGAAGCAATGCTGTGGATGGGATCCCAATGCCCCGGATCCCCCAAGGAGGGTTGGGGGCCCCTGTGGGTGACTTCATGGGGGTGGGGGAGGGAGCCTTAACACACAAACAGAACAGAACAGCGCTGGGAAGGGGAGGGCAGGGGCTAGAGACAGTCAGCTCTGGTTCCAGCAGTGAGTGGCTCTGCCGCTTACTGATAGCCTGACCCTAACATGTTCCTTTTCTAAGCCTCAATTTCCTGTCTGTAAACGGGAGGGGTAGGGGCTATTGATAAAGAATGGAAAACATTTGACACCATGGTCTGCTCAACAGGTAGAACCCATTGTGCTTTATTATTATTATTCTTATTCGCATTGTTCTTTACCATTTAGAACCTGAGAACTCAAGGTGTGCCAGTGATGGCCTGGGCTGTGGGCCTCATGGGAAGAGTCACAGCAGGAATGGAGGAGGATGTCTGGATGGACCCATCCATCGAGGAGGAGGGTAGGTCTCGAAATATTCATGAATATTGGTCAGAAAGCAGCACATGTGGCTTTCAGGCTAGTGGGACTGAGAAACTGAGGTTTAATTTTAATTTAGAATAAATTTTAAAACCTGATACTCCATTTAGTTACTGCAAAAAATTTTTAAGTATGTTTGGAGCAACTTGGGTACATGAATCTCCTTTTTCAACCGAAAATGTTACAAAATTTAAAATATATTTCCAATAAAAATTTAGCATCTGGATTAAGATGCTGAAAGTATAAAATTCATACTATCAAAAGAATTAGTACCCCTCCAAAAAAGAATGTAAATATCTCATTAATATTATAGCAAGTTAAAATGATAACATTTTCAATATATCAGGTTAAATAAATATATTATTAAAATTAATGTCACCTATTTTTATTTTTAACCTGGATCCTGGAAAGTATTAAATTATGTATATGGTTTGCATATATTTCCTTGGACAGCACTTCTATAGAAGGTCCATCCCACTTTATTTTTGGCAACATTAATTATTAATGGTATTTTAAATTTTGAACAATTTCATAGCCAAAAAATAGTATCTCATTTGTTTTCAATTTTTCTTTCCTGAGGTGAGATGTTCTCTTGGGTTTATAAGCTTATAATTCTGGAAATTGTTTATGTCCATTTTGCTATTAGAGAATTTGTGTTTTTCATTGGATCGTGGGCGATTGTAAATGTGGTATCTATTGCTTTCGAAGTTTGTTGTCTGCCGTTTATTTTTTGCTTATATAATTCGATGTAAAGGAGTTTAAAGTTTTTACGTGGTCAAATACTTCCTGTGTGTTCAAAAACCATATTGTTGGGGGTTTTTTATGGTTTCATTTTTACTATTTGATTATTTCATCTGGGCCTTTTTAAAAGAATATGGTGTGAGATATTGAACTGATGAGAAATTCTGAAGGAAAAACAGCTATTTTAAAATATTTTTAATTACTCAGTATGTGCATACTTTATCTTGTTGTATTTGGGGTTTTTTTGGGGGGGTGTCATATTTTATGTCTTTATAGTTTTATCACCTTTCATAACACTTTTGCTTGTATTATCTCATGTAAGATTCAAAATAACCCAGGAAGGTAGATGGGGCATGCCGCATTATCCCATTCTATGTGTATAGAAGTCATAGACTTGCCCAAAGATTGCCAGTTTAGAAGTGATGGAGTTGGCACTTGAATACAGGAATTCTGATTTTTGTAACTGGATTTGTGCTGAGTCACTGGGGACCAGAAGAAATACTACTTTCTTAGGTCATTGGGTTGATTCTCCAGGAACTTAAGCAGAACATCTTACTCCTGAAATTTGTTTCCTCGAGTTAAGTAGACCCACCCTCACACACCTGAGCCTGGTCCCCCACTCACATCCATTGCGTATTTTCTTAGGATTCAAGCAGCTATTTCTCAAGATCCTTTTCAAGACTTTAAACATATTGACCACTTGTGAGGTATTCTCAGTCCTTTCAGAGAATTACATTCATCACAACCTGGATGTTTTAAAGGGTGGCTTAAAAGACTAAAGTCATCTTGGACCACTAGCCAGGATCCAGGGTCTCCCCTCCTTTCCCTCTGGTGTGATCTGTCATTGGTTTAGAGTGTGCCTTTCCAGACCTTTTCCTACGTGTTAATATCCATATCCTTAGGATCTATTCTTGTTTGGTGTCAACAGTATGCATATATGATGTATGTATTTTTCTTCAACTTGCTTTGTTCACCATTTATATCTCAGAATGATATCAATATACTTAGACTTCTTTCTTTCTAACTGCTGTACAGTGTATTATGGTACAGATACATCAGAGTCTGTCTAGTCATTCACCCAGTGCTGGGCATTTGGATGGTCTTCTGATTTTGCTATTACACACGATGTGATGGACACACTTGTTCAGGCTTTCTTGTTAACATGGGCAAATGCTTTTCGAGGGGGCGGTAGTTAAACCTACCTAGGATATGCACTTATTTTACTGCCAAAATATTCTCAAAGGGTTATAGCGATTTACCACCAGCAATGTATGGAAGTAATTATCATATTTAAGTTTTGGGCAATTTAATAGGTTATTTCATTGTTTAAATTTTTATTTCTCTGATTGCTAATGAGGTTGGATGCCTTTTCATATAATCATTTCATACGATCATCTTCTGCAAATTGGTCATTCATAACCACTACTCAAATTTTTCCTTTTGATTTATTTGAACCAGTGTAAAAGGGCTTTCTCCCCTCCAAATTTTATATATATATGTACATTCTCTAGGTAATAATTATTGTTACAGATGCTACAGATATCTTCAATGTTGCTTGCCTTTTCACTTTGTTTATATTTTGTTACACATAACCTTAACATTTTAGTATGGTCAAATTTATCGGTTTTTTATGGCTTTTAAAACATCTTATCTCTACAGGCCTTTAAAACCCCAAAGTCAAATATTTGCTCATATTTTACTGTAATATTTTAATAGCTTTGGTTTTTACTAAAATTTATATTCATGTGTTGTATGAGATAGGGATCCAGCTTATATTTTTTCTAAATGCCCAGCCAATTGTCTCAACACAGATTATTGAAGCGTCTGTCTTTCTCTGCTCATGCGAAATACCTCCTTTTAACATATTAAACCTTCATTTCTACTTGGGTTTGTATTCTCTTCATTGGTTTGTGTATCACAATAGCTTGTATTACATAGCTTTATAATACATATATTTTTGATATCTGGTAGGAAAAGGTTCTCTTTGGTCTTTTCTCCCCCAAATTCTCTTGGCTGTTCTTTTGAATTTCAGAATAAGCTTGTCAAATTCTATGAAAAGTCTTACTGGGACTTTGGGACTGCATTAAAATTGTAAAATAATTTGGGAAGAATTGACTAACATTTTTATGTGTCTTCTTATTCATGAACATGGTATATCACCCCACTTAGAATTCTATTTTTCAGTAAAGATGTAGCATTGTCTTGATAAAGATCTTATTTCTTAAAGTTTAAAGTTTTGTTATTATTTAATTTTTAAAAAATTTCCTGGGCCTCCCTGGTGGCGCAGTGGTTAAGAGTCCGCCTGCCGATGCAGGGGATACGGGTTCGTGCCCCGGTCTGGGAGGATCCCATATGCCGCGGAGCGGCTGGGCCCGTGAGCCATGGCCGCTGGGCCTGCGCGTCCGGAGCCTGTGCTCCGCAACGGGAGAGGCCACAACAGTGAGAGGCCCGCATACCGCAAAAAGAAAAAAAAAAAAGAAAAAAAAAAATTCCTATTGCATCTTCTACTTTGTTTTTTGTTTTTTAGATTTTAGCTTTCCATTTTTTTAATCTTCTATTTGTTTTTATGTTTGTCTAATATCTGACCAGTTTGCTCTCTTACTTATAAAGGGTTTGTCAATTTGTTCCCTTAGAATTTTCTAGGGAATATTTTCTATTATATCTTTTGTAAATAATTAGCTTTGTATCTCCCTTTCTATGTTAAAAGTTCTTATTCCTCTCATATAGACTACAACTTCCAGTACAATTTTGAAAAGTAGCAGAAAGATAGCAGGAATATTTGCATTGTCTCTAATTTTTACAAAATTATACTGGGATCCATTTTAAGGTTATTGATTCAGTTCCATTGATGGGAGGATTAATTCTTTTTTTTTTTTTTACATCTTTATTGGAGTATAATTACTTTACAATGGTGTGTTAGTTTTTGCTCTATAACAAAGTGAATCAGCTATACATATACATATGTTCCCACATCTCCTCCCTCTTGCATCTCCCTCCCTCCCACCCTCCCTATCCCACCCCTTCAGATGGTCACAAAGCACCGAGCTGATCTCCCTGTGCTATGCGGCTGCTTCCCACTAGCTATCCACTTCACGCTCGGTAGTATATATATGTCCATGCCTCTCCCCTGCTTTGTCACAGTTTACCCCTCCCCCTCCCCATATCCTCAAGTCCATTCTCAAGTAGGTCTGTGTCTTTATTCCTGTCTTACCCCTAGGTTCTTCATGACATTTTTTTTCCTTAAATTCCATATATATGTGATAGCATACAGTATTTGTCTTTCTCTTTCTGACTTACTTCATTCTGTGTGACAGACTCTAGGTCTATCCACCTCATTACAAATAGCTCAATTTCATTTCTTTTTATGGCTGAGTAATATTCCATTGTATATATGTGCCACATCTTCTCTATCCATTCATCTGATGATGGGCACTTAGGTTGTTTCCATCTCCGGGCTATTGTAAATAGAGCTGCAATGAACATTTTGGTACATGACTCTTTTTGAATTATGGTTTTCTCAGGGTATATGCCCAGTAGTGGGATTGCTGGGTTGTATGGTAGTTCTATTTGTAGTTTTTTAAGGAACCTCCATACTGTTCTCCATAGTGGCTGTACCAATTCACATTCCCACCAGCAGTGCAAGAGTGTTCCCTTTTCTCCACACCCTCTCCAGCATTTATTGTTTCTAGATTTTTTGATGATGGCCATTCTGACTGGTGTGAGATGATATCTCATTGTAGTTTTGATTTGCATTTCTCTAATGATTAATGATGTTGAGCATTCTTTCATGTATTTGTTGGCAGTCTGTATATCTTCTTTGGAGAAATGTCTATTTAGATCTTCTGCCCATTTTTGGATTGGGTTGTTTGTTTTTTTGTTATTGAGCTCCATGAGCTGCTTATAAATTTTGGAGATTAAGATGGGAGGATTAATTCTTAAACTAGTATGACACTGCTCTATTTATTGCAGCTTTATATTGTTTTAATATATGGATGGCTTAATCACCACCAGTTATTATTCATTTTTTCTTTAATGTTGCCTTTTTATTCTTCTGCTGATGTCTTTTTCTCAGCTTTAAGAACCAACAACAGCTTGGTTGGACATTAAATTGCTGCATCATATCATGGCTTTTCCTCTCAAAATCCTTTAGATTTCTTTCTATTGTATTCTGATTTTATTTTTTCAGAAAAATTTCTGGCCTATTGTGGGTTAACCTTTATTTTATCTTCCTGGATCTTTTCAGAATTTATTTCCTCATAATAAAAACCTTAAGAATGTTCTTCAGGGCCAAGTAATTTCCTCAACTATGTCTTTGTTTATTCTTTCTGTTTTAATTTCTTGGGAAAACCAACAGTTTTAAAGATCACTCTTCTTTTTTTCTCCTCCCTAATCATTACCTTCTCCTTTGCTTTCTGGCCTTTCTTCTGCTTTGTGGGGCAAATGAGTTGTCTGATGGGTCAGTTCTGCTCGTTACCTCCAATGCTGTTGAGTCATTGGTTCAACTTCACCTCTTCTATAAAAAGGGACTCTTTGGGCATGGCTCTATTTAGACACAAATGATTTCTTAAGGTCTTTTTCATCACTAAGAACTCTTACACTAAGACTGAGAATAACAATGGAATCTTTTGCATATCTCTTCTGATTGAATGCTCTGATACACGTCATCTGATTTGATTGCCACAGTCATGCATTGGAGGGATCAGTGCCCCACATGTGCCGATGACGTGACCGAAGGCTGTTCTGTAGCTACTCATGTCACAACCCCTTGGTGAAGGCAGAGCCTGCGTTTCTTAACTCCTGGCCCTCAAATTAGCTGATCACTGAATTGCCCAGGTACTTTTCTAAAAGTATTCTTGACAGGCTGCTTATAGGAAGTGCACGCTAGAGCCTGTGAAAGGCAGGACCGCCCAGTGGTCAAGAGTATAGGCTCTAGACTCAGAGTGTATAGTTTAAATCTCAGATTGCCCACTGTGTACATAAATCCTCGGTTACTATAGCTGTGAAATGTCAAATGGATAGTAACAGTACCTAGCTGTGGGATAGTGGTGAGCATTAAGATAATCCATGTGTTATGGGTTGAGTTGTGTCTCTCCCCACCTCCACCCCCCATTCATATATGGAGGCCCTAACTGCCAATGTGACTGTATTTGGAGAGACTTCCCTGGTGGTCCAGTGGTTAGGACTCTGTGCTTCCACTGCAGGGGGCCCGGGTTCCATCCCTGGTCAGGCAACTAAGATCCCACAGGCTGCATGGCATGGCCAAAAAAAGAAAAAGAAAAAAAAGAATGTATGGAGATGGGACATTTAAGGAGGCAATTAAGGTTAAATGAGGTCATAAGGGTGGAGCTCTCATCCAATAGAAGAAGAAGAGACACCAAAACTGTGTGCATACAAAGGAAGGGCCACACGAGGACATGGGGAGAAGGAGGCTGTCTACAAGGCAAGAAGAGAGGCCTCAGAAGAAACCAACCCCGCAGACACCTTGACCTTGGACTTCCAGCCTCCAGAACTGTGAGAGAACAAATTTCTGTTGTTTCAGCCACCCTGCCTGAGGTACTTTGTTATGGTGACCCCAGCAGACACCTCATAAATCACAATCCCTAGCACACTGAAAGCACTCAATACATTTTGGCTTTTTCTAGTTGATATTATTATCATAGCTATCATCATTATTGTTCCATAATCTCTTAGGATGGAAGTAGACAAATCACATTTAGACCCTTTACCTCTTTTTTTTTTAACATCTTTATTGGAGTATAATTGTTTTACAATGGTGTGTTAGTTTCTGCTTTATAACAAAGTGAATCAGCTATACATATACATATATTCCCATATCCCCTCTCTCTTGCATCTCCCTTCCACCCTCCCTATCCCACCCCTCTAGGTGGTCGCAAACCACCGAGCTGATCTACCTGTGCTATGTGGCTGCTTCACACTAGCTATCTACCTTACATTTGGTAGTGTATATATGTCCATGCCACTCTCTCACTTTGTCCCATCTTACCCTTTCTCCTCCCCATGTTCTCAAGTCCATTCTCTATGTCTGTGTCTTTATTTCTGTCCTGTCCCTAGGTTCTTCAGAACTTTTTTTTTTAGATTCCATATATATGTGTTAACATATGGTATTTGTTTTTCTCTTTCTGACTTACTTCTGCATCTTCTTTATCCATTCATCTGTCGATGGACACTTAGGTTGCTTCCATTAGACCCTTTACCTCTTTTGCCAGCTCTTTCCTTCCTCTTCATTGAGTATTTCCTGTTGAGTCATATCCACATAGATGTATAAAGTTACTCTTGTTTTCTTAGATAACATAGACATTGCTAAACTAACACCATGGTCATCTATAGTTTTTTGCCCTGAGGTAACAAAGTTGGCTGGCCGTGAAATATGAACTGTGTCCATGAGAAATCTGGGGCTCACATATCAAGAGATTATTAGTACATGCAGTTAAGCACTCATTACATTTCAGAATCGGGGTTCTTGCTGATTTCAGGTGACAGGCTGATGTTGCACAACATTGTCAAAAACTAGCACGTGCGCCCAAAAAGAAAAGCAAGTATGCATGACTGCGGCTTTCATCCTGAGGCACCATTTTTAAAAAAAATTTTGTTGAAGTATAGTTGATTTATAATACTGTGTTAACTTCTGTTGTACAGCAAAGTGACTCAGATATATATATATATATATATATATATATGTAGATAGATATAGATATATTCTTTTCCATTATGGTTTATGATAGGATACTGAATATAGTTCCCTGTGCTAAACAGTAGGACCTTGTTGTTTATCCTTCCTATATATAATAGTCTGCATCTGCTAATCCCAAATTCCCAATCCTTCCTTCCCCTACACCCCTCCCTCTTGGCAACCACAGATCTGTTTTCTATGTCTGTGAGTCTGTTTCTGTTTCGTAGATATGTTCATTTATGTCATTTTTTTGGGGGGCCATGCCTTGTGGTTTGTGGGACCTTAGGTTTGAGCCCAGGCCCTGACAGTGAAAGCACTAAGTCCTAACCGTTGGACTGCCAGGGAATTCCCAATGTCGTATTTTAGAATCCACATATAAGTGATATCATATGGTATTTGTCTTTCTGACTTACTTTACTCAGTATTACAATCTCTGGGTCCATCCATGTTGCTGTAAATGGCATTATTTCATTATTTTTAATGGCTGAGTAATATTCCTCTGTGTGTGTGTGTGTGTGTGTATGTGTATGTGCATACACACCATATCTTCCTTATCCATTCACCTGTTGATGGACATTTAAGTTGTTTCCATGTCTTAGCTATTGTGAATAGTGCTGCTGTGAACATAGGGGTGCATTTATCTTTTTGAGTTATAGATTTGTCTGGGTATATGCCTAGGAGTGGGATTGCTGGATCATACGGCAACTATTTTTAGTTTCTTGAGGAACCTCCATACTGTTCTCCATAGTGGTTGTACCAATTTACATTCCCACCAACAGTGTGAGAGGGTTCCCTTTTCTCCACACCCTCTCCAGCATTTCTTATTTGTAGACTTTTTTTTTTTTTTTTTCTTTTTGCGGTATGTGGGCCTCTCACTGTTGTGGCCTCTCCCGTTGCGGAGCACAGGCTCCGGATGCGCAGGCCCAGTGGCCATGGCTCACGGGCCCAGCCGCTCCGCGGCATATGGGATCCTCCCAGACTGGGGCACGAACCCGTATCCCCTGCATTGGCAGGCGGACTCTTAACCACTGCGCCACCAGGGAGGCCCTGTAGACTTTTTGATGATGGCCATTCTGACTGATGTGAAGTGGTACCTCATTGTGGTTTTGATTTGCATTTCTCTAATAATTAGTGATGATGAGCATCTTTTCATGAAGGCACTATTTTTTAAGTCTCTTCTTGGATAGCTTACCCCAGACCCTGTGGCTGTTGGAAGGTTGCTTGTGAACCAGTGGGGTGGTGCAGGGTGTGGAAAGGAAATGAGCAAGAATCCATCTCACAGTCCTTGAGTTCAACGGCAGAAAAACCCAAGTGTTTTCTGGCTAACAAATGATGATCATCTCCTGGTCTGTGCAGTGGAGAAGGGGGAAATGCAGCAAACAGCTTCCTGAGTCTGTCACCTCCTATTTCAACCAGAACGGCCCCCTTTATTAATTTTATACATATTTTGGTATGAAGCCCCAAAGTCAGCTGGGGAGTCTCCCAGCCCCTTAAGATCTAGGTAAGACTGATTTAAACCCCTATTCCGTGGATTTGGGGAAATTCAAAGTACCCTCCAAGGGACTTCCCTGGTGGTCCAGCAGTTAAGACTGCACTCCCAATGCACGGGACCTGGGTTCAAGCCCTGGTCAGGGAACTAGATCCTGCACACTGCAACTAAAGCGCCTATGCGCCGCAACTAAAGACCTGGCACAGCCAAATACATAAATAAATACTAAAAAAAAAAAAAAAAAAAAGTACCCTCCGAAATTTCCCCAAATCTCTAGAGGTTTCTTATGACCTCATTACGAACTCTTCTCTGATTTTATGCTTCCATCAAGTTCTTATCTGGGTTGAAGTGCTCGGCACACAGCCTGCTGGGTGTTCAAGGCACAGCAGACACAAAAGCACTGTGGTTCTTATTTTTTTGGCTCATGTAGCTTTTGCGTCTGCTGTGCCCTGAACACCCAGCAGTGACCTTTCAGGGCCATCAGTGGCTATCATGAAGCCACTCCACATGTAGGGGGACTGAGGCCAGGACCGGATGAGAGCCAGCAGGGTATAGTGGGAAGAGAGGAGGCTTTTGTGTTGGAAACCTGACTCTACCCCTTGCTGGCTGCATGATCTTTGGCAACTTCCTTAACTTTTCCGAGCATCTTCATTTATCTGGAAAATGGAGCTAAACCCTTCTTCCTCAGAATGATTTTGAGGATTACAACAAATGCCTATAAGGCACCAGACAGGCAGTAGACACCAAATTATGGGTAAATGTCATTATTCTCCTGTCTTCAGTGCAGATTTTGCTCATTTTCTTACAGAAGGGAGGAAGAAAGAACACGAGCCTCATTATCTGAGATCTAATATCTGCCCCCATCCCCACAGCTGGCTTTTTAGTAAATTGCTTATAGTTGTGGGCCAAATCCAGCCAGTCCTCCCATTTTATAGACTTTTATTTAAACATGGCCATGCCCAGGCATCCAAGTTGAGTAGTTGAAATGAAGGTTTAACATCCTGCAATGCCTAAAATACTAACTCGCCCTTTAAGGAAAATGTTTGCCAACCCCTGGCTTAGAGCAACAACTTCTTCCTGAGCTGGGATTTACACTGTTATCAGCTTGTGTAATCAGAGCTAGCAAAGGTTCATTCGATGGGCCAAGTCAGCCAGTAAGGATAACTGCTATGGGCCCAGTGTTTGGAGAGGGGGGTCACAGGATCAACACACCTGGCCCTGCTCTCAGGAAGCTTACGGTCCACTTTGTAGATAAAGTACGTGCGAGCCGCAGACCAGAACTTCAGTCTTGTGCACTGACTAGCTTTGACATTTTAATCTGTCTGGGCCTCAGTTTGCCCATCTATCAAATGGTCATAATAATAGAACTCACCCCTTCCCTCTGTATGATTGTTGTAAAGACTAAATGAGTTATTTTTTAAAAAACTCTTAACTCACACTGTATTTAGGATAAAATAATCTCTTACCCTTTTCCCAACTTTGCCTGGAAAATGGTGTCCATCCTTCTTAGAATGACCCTGAATCTGTTTGTCCTGGAGCCAGCTTCCCACCCTTCCTTCCTCCTCTTCCCTGTGCATAGCATCTTCTGTCGCCAACAGACTCATCATCCCACCACCCTACATTTACCTGGTTGTGGTTCCTGCCCAGGTGCCCTTCCATGGACCACCCCCCTGCCCCCCCCCCCCGCCTCACCATGTGGACAGACCCTACCCCGTTACCCTGCTCTGTTTGAGAAGACCCAGAGCCACTTTCTAGGTGGGAAACTCTGTCTGTCTGCTAAGGGCACTGCCAAGGACATCTGGGTCCCTCTAGCTCAGACCTCGAGACCACTGTACTTTTAACTAAATTGGGGTCACCAATTCCGTCTCCCCATCCTCGTCCCACCCCTTCCCCCAAAGCACCAGAGCAGATGGCGGTCATTTTCTTTCACTCTCCTCTGCCCCCCTTCTAATTAACATGCCTTGTCCTCCACTGGGGCCTCTCTCAGCAGATGGTAAATGTTCCGCGTCAAACGTTTCTCTGGGGACAGGGAAGGAGCTTGCGGTGGCTTCAAGGAGCACAGGGCAGCTTTTGGAGACTCAGGGTAGGATGTGGTGGAAAGAATGTGGAAGGGGCGTTCCAAGAACCTCAAATAAGACATCCATGTAGCTCCTCCACCCCTCCCCAGGTCCAGGCGAGCCACCGCCATGAACACATGAATCTGGACCAGCACCTGGTCTGGGCCTTCGTCGCCGTCTGCTTGGATGCTGTAGTGGCCTTTCGTGTGGTCGGCCTGCCTCCAGTCCCAGTTTCCCATCTACTGTACACAGCCAGGGTGGGCTGTGTAAAAGGCAAATTTGATGAGGCCAAGCACAACCCAACTAAAATCCCCTGCAGGCTCCCCACTGCATTGGGAATAAAGTCCATGACCCTGAATGTGGCCACCATCCACATCCACGTTCAGTGTCCGCTCCATCCTCCCGTGCAGAGAACCAACAGCTTGTAATTCCCCGGGCACCTCCTCCTAGCTCGCCTTTCCACAGAGATCTCTGTGAAAACCACAGCCCCTTCCTTCTGTGGCTTGAACCTCAAGCTTTAGCTCAGACATTGCCTCCTCTAGAAACTCCCCTTGACTCTACCCCTTTCTTCTCCCCCAAGACTGGGTTTGGTGATCTTATGTTCCCATAGCACCCAGCACCTACTATGTGCCGGGAAAGATGCTGGGTGTTTGGCGTCCCATTGCTGCTGTAACAAATCATTACTAAGTTAGTGGCTTAACAACACAAAGTTATCATCTTACAGTTCTGTAGTTCAGGAGTCTGAAATGGGTCTTACTGGGCTAAAAATCAAGGTGTCAGCAAGGCCACATTCCTTCTGGCTCTCTGGGAGAATGCGTTTCCTTGCCCTTTCCTGCTTCTAGAGGCCACCTGCACTCCTTGGCTTGTGGCCCCTCCCGCCTCCTTCATTGCCAGTGACAGCAGGTAGAATCCTCCTCATACCACATCTCTCTGCCCTTTTCTGTCTCTCTCTCCCATTATGAAGGACCCCGTGATGATGCTGGGCCCACCCGGATAATCTCCCCTCTCAGATCAACTGACAAGCATCCTTCTTTCCATCTGCACCTTTAACTCGCCCTTGCCACATAACAGAACATGCTCGTATGTTCCAGGGATTGGGACATGGATGTCTCTGGGGCCATTTTTCTGCCTGCCACAACTTATTTTTGCCAGTCTGGCATGTGTAAAATGATGGATCATTATGGTTTTAATTTGGATTCACTTGATGCATATTTTGGGCTTAGAGGCATCAACACCGTTTTCTTAAGTGTCATTAAAATTGATATTTAGGGGTGCCTTCCTGGTCTGGACCCCAAGTGAGATGGACACATGGGAAGACTACTGAATTTGGAGTTTAACCCTGAGCCTAAACTTGGCTGTGACTCTATCAGCTGTGTGATTGTGGAGACACCTTTACTCTCTGGGTCTCATTTCTCATCTTACAGAGTGGTTTTTAAATTCATTAAAAAACAAACCAATGACTTTTACTTAAACCAGGGAAGATGAACAGAATCAAGTTGGGATCTGTTGGGTGAGAATGAGAGCAGAAGAAGTCAGAGGTTCCCTGAGCAAAGGAATCAAGGATCTGGGAACCCAATAAAACACCAGCCAGGGCTTCCCTGGTGGCGCAGTGGTTGAGAGTCCGCCTGCTGATGCAGGGGACACAGGTTCGTGCCCCGGTCCAGGAAGATCCCACATGCCGCGGAGCGGCTGGGCCCGTGAGCCATGGCCGCTGAGCCTGCGCGTCCGGAGCCTGTGCTCCGCAACGGGAGAGGCCACAGAAATGAGAGGCCCGCGTACCGCAAAAAAAAAAAAAAACAAACAAACACACCAGCCAGCCTGTCTCTGTAGGCTTGGCTTTGCCTTGATTCTTCTCATTGTGAAGGGATAAAGTTTTGTGGTATCAGGAGACTGACCAGTAACACTCATAATTATCCACACAGCAGCCAGCCCTTTGCCATCAGCCAAAGGTGGATTCTTCACTGTCTAAGCAGGGTTCTTGTTTGAGGTGTGGTTACAAAGAGGTTCACTTACCGTAGGTAAGCTGTGTGGGTAAGAGACAGCAACCGTTTGGGGCTCTGATCCCTTTTTCTACCTACCCTTGGATGGAAATATCCAAGACCTCCGTTAAGGGCTGCTGGGTGTAACTGGGCAGGTCGTACATAACCCCAGGATGTCCCGTGGGGCAAATGGGAGGTGAAACCCAACCCATTACCCACTTGCCAAGTGTGTGCATTAGAGCGTGGGGCTACATCTGCCCAGGGGGAGACACACGTCTTTTTCATTTGCACAAGTGCATGTTACAGGCAACCAGAGCTCTCTTAATGTATTTGGGGTAGTGAGGGTCAAGTTTTCCCCAAATGTCCAACAGATACCTGGAAAGCAAGCAGGGACCCTAAAGCACTTTTCTTACTTTTTGGCCACATGTAGCAATGGACACACAGTTATTGGTGTGCTTAAAAATAAAGGACTCCATTTATAACTCAGCTGTTTCCCAAGGTAAATGGTAAATTTACAAATTGACGTCATGGGACTTTGGGGTTCTCCTGAAGTCCCTCCATGACAGCCTGCCCTGTTGGGTTTGTCCCTCCTGGTCTGGGTGGGGTTGCATGTAGGATGTAAAAGATGGGAAGATTGCATGGGAGGACCTAGCATGACCCGTACGTGGCCCCCAGGCAGTAAGCACCCTTCCTCACCAGCCTCAGCATCCCAACTAGTCCTTTTCCTCAGGGGACCAGTGCATCATGTGCTCCAGAAAACCTGTATTTCAGTCTTGTCTTGATTAGCTTTGTTTCTTAGGTCTACAACCTTCACCCATGAACTTGATTTAATTAAACACAGAGTGTGACGTCACCTTGCCAAAGGCAAAGCCAGGTCACCCCAGGATGTGGTGCTGCCACCATCATTAACTGCAATCTGTAAAGGTCGCCCAGGTGAGGCTGCCAGTGGGAATGTGTAGGTCTTCTTTCCCATCTGTAAACTGAAAATGATAAATATCACGAAGACCGTTTGTGAATATTGGGAAGTTAATCTGCATAACGCACTTAGAAGAGTGCCCGGTACATAGTAAATACTCAATAAACGGGAGCTGCTATGATGGTGATGGAAAAGAGAAATCTACAGTATGGCTTTCTCTGCACTGGAACTTTGGCTCAAGGGAACTAGAAACTTCAGGGCTGGCAGAAGTGTTTTTTGTTTTTGTTTTTAATTTTTAAAACTTTTTAAAATTGAGATACAGGAAAATGCACAGATCTTAAGCGTACAGTTCAATGACAGATTCACACATCTGTGTAACCCACACACTTACCAAGATATAGAATGTTTTCATCCCCGAGAAGATGGTTCATGTCCTTTCCCAATCAACTCCCACTCCCAGCTGAGTGGCTACCATTGTTCCGATTTCTTTTGCTGTGGACTAGTTTTGCCTCTTCTAGGACTTCATGTAACAGAATCATACAGTGTGTCCTGTTTTTGAGTCCAGCCTTTTTCATGCAGCCTGTTTTCGGGTCCTTCCATGGGGTGAGTTTTATCAGCAGTCCATTCTTTTCTTGCTAAACAGTGTTCCACTGTATGAATGTGGCATCATTTATCTATTCACCTGTTGTGGAGCATTTGGGTAATTCTTGGGTTTTGGCTACAATGAATAAAGTTGCGGTGACCATTCTTGTACAAGGCTTTTTTTGGATTTGTATTTTCATTTATTTTATGAGTGAAATTTCTGGATCATGGAGAAGGTTTATGTTTGATGTTATGAGAAACGGTCATTCTGGCTGTACCATTTTACACAGCTCCACTGTGTGTGGGAGTTGAGTGGCTCTACATTCTTGCCAACATGAGGTTGATGATCTTCAATTTTAGCCATTCTGATGGGTGTGTAGTGGTATCTCATTGATTTAAAATTGCATTTCCGGGCTTCCCTGGTGGCACAGTGGTTAAGAATCCACCTGCCAATGCAGGGGACACGGGTTCGAGCCCTGGTCCGGGAAGATCCCACATGCTGCCAAGCAACTAAGCCTGTGAGCCACAACTACTGAGCCCACGTGCCACAACTATTGAAGCCTGCGCGTCTAGAGAAATAGAGGTCTCTGTAGCATTCATATGGTTTGACAAAATTCCTTAAATGTTTGATAACATTCACCACTGAAGCCCTCTGGGCCTGAAGTTTTCTTTGTGGGATGCATTTTAATTACGAATTTGAATAGTTTAATAGAGCTATTTAGATTTTCTGTTCCTGGTCAGTTCCGGTAATTTGTTTCATTTAGGGAATTGATTGCTTTTTTTTTTAATTTGTCAAATTTATTGAAATAATTGTTCATAAAATTATCTTGCTATCCTTTTAACATCTCTAAGATTGTAGCAATGTCCTTCTTTTTTTCCTAATGTTGATTAATTAATTTTATTCTCTTTATATCTTAATCAGTCTAGCCTAGTGGCATATCAGTTTTATCATTGTTTTCCAAGAACCAACTTTTTTTTCCAGCTTTTAAAAAAAAAAGTATAGTTGACCTACAATATTAGTTTCAGGGGTTCAAATAGTAATTCAATATTTTTACAGATTATACTCCATCCAAAGTTATAAAAGGTTGACTCTATTCCCTCTACTGTACCTCATATCCTTGTAACTTATAAAAAGATACTCAGCGTCACTGATCATCAGGGAAATGTAAATCAAAACCGCAATCAGATACCTCAACTCTTTTATTTATTTTTTTAACATCTTTACTGGAGTATAATTGCTTTACAATGTTATGTTAGTTTCTGCTTTATAACAAAGTGAATCAGCTATACATATACATATATCCCCATATCCCCTCCCTCTTGTGTCTCCCTCCCACCCCTCTAGGTGGTCACAAAGCACCGAGCTGATCTCCCTGTGCTCTGCGGTTGCTTCCCACTAGCTATCTATTTTACATTTGGTAGTGTATATATGTCCATGCCACTCTCTCACTTTGTCCCAGGTTACCCTTCCCCCTCCCCATGTCTCTTTTTTTAATTGAAGTTTCTATTTTATGTTTTCTCTTTCATTGATTCTCATTCTCTATTGCTCCCTTCCTTCTGCTAGCTCTGGGTTTAATTTATGCTTCTTTTTCTAATGTCTTAAGATAGAGACCTGAATCGCTGATTTCACAGACTTCTCCTTTTAGAGCTATACATTCCATCTAAGCACTGCTGTAACAATCAAACCCTGCCCCAATCTTTCTTCTCCTCCGACACTCCGACACAAGTTAGACTCCTTGATTTTTCTCCCACAGGTCCCCAAGGCTCTGGTTTCTTTTATTCCCTTCTCTGCTTCAGTTTGGATCATTTCTATTGCTCTATTTTCAAGTTCATTAATCTTTCTTTCTATGCAATGTCTGATCTTTTTTTTTTTTTTTTTTTTTGCGGTATGTGGGCCTCTCACTGTTGTGGCCTCTCCCGTTGCAGAGCACAGGCTCCGGATGCGCAGGCCCAGCGGCCATGGCTCACGGGCCCAGCTGCTCCATGGCATGTGGGATCTTCCTGGACCGGGGCACGAACCCGTGTCCCCTGCATTGGCAGGTGGACTCTCAACCACTGCGCCACCAGGGAAGCCCCTGATCTTCTTTTAATTCCATCTCGGGAAAAATCTCCACTTTAGATATCGTAGTTTTCATTTCTAAAATTTCTAATTACAAATTTTTTTTTTCATTTCTTTTTTCTAACCATTTTTAAAATTGAAATATAGTTAATTTACAATGTTGTTTTAGCTTCAGGTGTACAGCAAAGTGATTCAGATATACATATATATGTATATGTATATTTGTGTATATGTTAATCCCAAACTCCTAAGTTATCTCCCTCCCTCTCCCCCACTATCTCCTCTGGTAACCATAAGTTTGTTTTCTATGTCTGTGAGTCTATTTCTGTTTTGTAAATAAGTTCACTCATATCATTTGTTTAGATTACATGTATAAGTGATACGGTATTTGTCTTTCTCTGTCTGACTTATTTCACTTAGTATGATAATCTCTAGGTCCATCCATGTGGCTGCAGATGGCTTTATTTCGTTCTTTTTTATGGCTGAGTAATATTCCATTGTATATATATTACCACATCTTCTTTATCCATTCATCTGTCGATGGACACTTAGGTTGTTTCCATGTCTTGGCTATTGTGAATAGTGCTGCTGTGAACACTGGGGTGCACGTATCCTTTTGAATTAGAGTTTTCTCCTGATATATGCCCAGGAATGGGATTGCAGGATCATATGGCAACACTATTTTTAGTTTGTTAAGGAACCTCCATACTGTTCTCCATAGTGGCTGTATCAATTTTCATTCCCACCAACAGTGTAAGTGGGTTCCTTTTTCTCCACACCCTCTCCAGCATTTATTATTTGTAATATTTTCATTTCTGTATCGAGATTCCCTATTTGTTCCCTCATCATGCTCTTATTTTCCTTTAAATCCTGGAATATATTGATCACAGGTGTTTTAAAGTCCTCGTCTGCTAATTCCATCCCATCTTATTTCTGGATGTGTTTCTATTGACTGATGATCCTCTGGGTTATGGTTACCTTTTCCTGCTTTTTCGTATGTAGTGCATGTTTCATTGTATGTTGGACATGATGGATTCTATGTTGCTGAGTGTCTGGATTCTTTGGTCTCAATAGAGTGTTGCTTCAGCAGGCAGTTACTTACTCGCAAATGAGCTTGATCCTTTAGAAATTTGTTAGTGTGCATCTCGACTAGCCTTTGCTCTAAGCCTAGATTAGCCCTACTCCTAAGTGCAGCCTCCATGGGGTCTCTCCTGAAAGCTCCATGTCTTCAGTGGGGCCTCTTCACTCTGGATGGCTGGAACACGAATGCTTCCCAGACCTCTGAGCTCTGCTATTTGTTCAGCTCACAGCTCCCTAGTATATTTATTTCCTGGGTAGTTCTTTCCCCAGCAGGTGCTCCCTGCCATCGTCATGGAGGACTGGCTTTTGCATTCACAGCCTCTTGCTCAGCCAAATCCTCAAGGGACCCGATGCTGATCTCTGTAGCCCCTTCTCTCCAGGACCCTTCCCCACAGATTCCAGCCAGTTCAGCTCCTCCAACCTCCAGTCTCTCTCCTTGCTCTGTTTGGACTCTGCCTTCCTTTGCTGTGAACAGAAGGGATCTCAGGTGGAAAGCCGGGCACTCCCTTGTTCCCTGTGTCTCAGGGATCACAGTCCAGCACAGTCAGCTGCATGAAGTCTGGGCACAGTTATTTCATATATTTTGCCAGTATTATAGTTGTTTACGGAGGAGGGTTATTTGGGTCCCAGTTATCCCATCATGGCTGGAGGTGGAAGAGAGGGCAGTATTTCCACTTCTGGACAGCCTGATGAGGTGAAGTACCTGTTGATAAGAGAAGTGAAGATGGAGCCAAAACCTTAGCTCACCTCTACCTCGAAGAAACACAGTGAGGACACTAGGCTCCTGGGTCTGCTTTTTCTGTTCTTCCCTTCTTGTCCTCAGGACCAGGGCGATGCTTGAAAACTGGTTTGGCCACAATTCAGAGCCTTCCTATTGTCCTTTTTCCCCCTGAATTCTCCACCTTTCAGTTATATAGCTAGTCCTTAAAATGGCCCTGAAAGCTAGGCATGGTGTCCCCATTTCACAGATGGAACAACTGAGTTTGGGGGAGATGGCTAAGCTAACAGCACTCAGCACAGCTCCTTGCCTGCAGAGGCTGTGCTCTTCCTGCTGCTTTCTGCTCTTTCCTCGCAGAAAGCAGACATGGGTGGTTTCATGTATATTCATTCTTCTTAGTCTTGGAAGAGTCTTTGGGCTTGTCCAAGATAACAGGTGCTCCTGTACCAGGAGTCCATTGCATATTTCTGACAGATGATGTCTCACCTCTACATGAAAAGAGTTTCTTGATGGAAAACTCAACCCTGATTGAGAGAAACCACAGCCTTTATCTTTCTTGAAGACCTGTTTTTAAATTGAAGCATAGTTAATTTACAGTGTTGTGTTAGTTTCAAGTGTACAGCAAAGTAACTCAGTTATACACACACACACACACACACATACACATATATTCTTTTTCAGATTCATTTCCACTATATGTTGTTACGAGATATTGAGTAGAGTTTGGTAACCATAAATTTGAAACCACAGCGTTTAGAGTAACACAAACCCATAGGAGACCCCTGGGAGGACTGCAGCAACACCTAGAGTATGTTTAGTGCTAAGTGTGTCCCCTAAAGGATTCCAGGCACAGGGGGGATCCAGGGATGAATGAGACACTGTCACAACACCCAGGGAGTTTAAATGTATTTAGGGCTGGACGCTAGCCTTTCTCATCAAGGTCAGTGTCTCCAAAAGGGTTGGTATATCCTTCAGGTAGACATCACGGCAGCTACATTAAATTATCAAATCACATAAAGGGGAAGTTATTCCTTTTTCCTGTCCCTTTCTAGCCTGATCACACCAAGGAGAAACTCTCATGTAGGTGCTAATTTGTCTTCAACACCTAATACTAATTCCCCTCCCCAACCACCTTTTTCTTTTCTTTAACAAATTGAGAGCAGGCTTCAGACAAAGCACCTTAGAAGTTAGTCGTGGGTTTTATTTACTTAAATTCAAAATATTTAGTAACAGGGGTGGCATGGACGCTGACCAGTCAGAACAGATTGAGCTTGTCAATAGTTCCCTTATTTCTCTCAAGTGATATTAGCCTTTCATTTAAGAGAGTAATAAACACTTTTCTTTTTAAAAGAAATATTCAGTAAAAAAATGAGTGGCTTTAAAGGAAAATATGAAGTAAATAATGGTGCATGTGAATATAGCATAAGGCAACAGAGAGCTGACAAAGGAGTTTTTAGAAACAGCAGTACTGAGAGAGAGCTCACATAACACACAGTTTACACCTTTAAAGAAGGCCATTCTTAGTATATTCACAGGGATGCTGCAACCGTCATCACTATTTAATTTTACAATATTTTCATCACCCCTGAAAGAAAGCTGATACACCCATTGATCATCACTCCCCATTCCCTTCGTCCCCCCAACCCCTGGCAACCACCAGTCTGTTTTCTGTCTCTCTGAATTTGCCTATTATGGACATTTCATATCAATGGACTCAGACAATATTTGTCCTGTTGTGTCTGGTTTTTTTCACATGTTTTCAAGGCATATCCATGTTGTAATGGATATTGATACTTTATTCCCTATTATAGCCAACTGTTATTCCATTGTATGTATAGACCACATTCTTTTATACATTCGTCAGCTGATGGACAGTTAGATTGTTTCTAACTTTCTAACTTTTGTTTAATGTTAATTGTTTCTAACATTTTGGCTGTTATGATTATGCTGCTATGTTTGTGTACAGATTTTTGTGTGAACACATGTTTCAGTTCTCTTGGATATATACCTAGGAGAACAAGTACTGGGTTGTATAGTAACCATGTTTAAGCTTTTGAGGAACTGCCAGGCTGTTTTTCAGGCAGCTGCACCTTTAACATTCCCACCAGCAATGCTTGAGCATTCCTACCTCCCCAAATCCTTGCCAGCCCTTGTTATTGTCTGTCTTTTAAATTATGACCATCCTAGTAAGTGTAGAGTGGTATCTCATTGTGGTTTCAGTTTGCATTTCCCTAGAGATTAATGATGTTGAGTATTTTTCATGTGCTTATTGGCCATTGGTCAACTTTGGAGAAATTGAGAAGGACTTTGGGTTAAAGTGTACACCATAAATGAATTTGTGCTTTAGAAATTCACACCGGAGGGCAGGTCAGAATGCAGTGACATCGTACGAAGGATGCTGAGCACGTAACACCTTGCCTGGAATACAGCAGGTCCTCAAACATGACTTTTCTTCCCTTTCTTCTCTATTAATCACAATTGTTTAAAAGGGATTTTTCTTTTGGAACCAACATATGCCCCACTGAAACAGCCACACATCAAATCTCAATCATTCATTAACCAATTCAACAAATATTTTGAAATTGCACAGAGGAGGCCACCCTTTTCTGTTGCCGGGGACAGCCTTTCAGGAGTTTGAGGACAGTTGCCATGTTTCAATTCAACCTTCTCTTTCTGGGCTAAAACAGCTTTTAGGCCTTCAAACGTTGATTTTTTTTTTTTTTTTACATCTTTATTGGAGTATAATTGCTTTACAATGGTGTGTTAGTTTCTGCTTTATAACAAAGTGAATCAGCTATACATATACATATATCCCCATATCTCTTCCCTCTTGCGGTCTCCCTCCCTCCCACCCTCCCTATCCCACCCCTCCAGGCGGTCACAAAGCACTGAGCTGATCTCCCTGTGCTATGCGGCTGCTTCCCACTAGCTATCTACCTTACGTTTGGTAGTGTATATATGTCCATGCCACTCTCTCGCTTTGTCACAGCTTACCCTTCCCCCTCCCCATATCCTCAAGTCCATTCTCTAGTAGGTCTGTGTCTTTATTCCTGTCTTACCCCTATGTTCTTCATGACATTTTTTTCTTATATTCCATATATATGTGTTAGCATACGGTATTTGTCTTTCTCTTTCTTACTTCACTCTGTATGACAGACTCTAGGTCCATCCACCTCACTACAAATAGCTCAATTTCGTTTCTTTTTATGGCTGAGTAATATTCCATTGTACATATGTGCCACATCTTCTTTATCCATTCATCGGATGATGGACACTTAAGTTGTTTCCATCTCCGGGCTATTGTAAATAGAGCTGCAGTGAACATTTTGGTACATGACTCTTTTTGAATTATGGTTTTCTCAGGGTATATACCCAGTAGTGGGATTGCTGGGTTGTATGGTAGTTCTATTTGTAGTCAAACGCTGATTTTTAAGACATAAGACCCAGACCCCTCATTATATGGTGAACTTTTCCTGGATTTTATCTAGTTTGTCATTATCTGTGTTACATGGTCTCAGCTGCAAACAAAAGACTCAGACTACCTGCAGCCTGAACAAGACAGAGATGGTTCTGCTCTGCAAAGTTGTCGAGGGCCCAGGCTCCCTCCATCTTGTTGCTCTGCCACCCCTAAGACGTTGCCCTTGTCCACATGGCCCAAGATGATGGCCCTCCTTCATGGCCACACTTTAGCCAGCAGGGAGGAAGAGAGGGAGGACAAGCATCTTTCTTTTTAAGGAAATTGCACATTTCACTTCTGCTTACATCCTCTTGGCCAGAACTTGGCCACATGGCCCCATTTAACTTCAAAGAATCTGAGAAATACGGTTTATATCCTGGGTAGGCAGGTGTCCCAGAAAAATTGTGTGTTCTGTCATTATAGAAGGAGGTAAGAATGGATATTGAGGCATTTCACGTCTCTACCACAGTAGCCTCCAGAAACACACGGGCTGGCCATTGGGGGGAGGGGTCCTTGACCTCTATGTGCAGGTGGCCCATCATGTTTCCTCAGCCTGTCCAATTTGGATGAATTTGAATTTGGCCCAGCCAAATTCAGTAGTGTTACATAGGAAGCTCTAGAAGGGGGTGGAAGAAAAGGTGAAGGATGTATAGAAGAAAAGACAGGCTGGACATGGTCTCAGATGTCTTTAGCCCTGTTCTCCTGTTCTTAGTTCCAAAGCCTCTTATCATGATGAATGTGGCTGGTGACAGCTGTGAGGTTAATGGCCCTCTTGGGACAAAACTTTCTGCTGCTGGGCCTCCAATTCACTTGCTGTGATTGCTGTAATGGAGCCAGTTGAGAAGAATCTTAGAAACTGCACTTAACATAGTTGTTACCAAGACGGAGTACACATGCCCCAGAGGACAAGACGGAGTACACATGCCCCAGAGGGCAGTTAAGACAGTTCACTCACTGGGGAGTAGTAGAAACCTAAAAGTTTCACTTTTTTTTTTTTTTTTTTTTTGCGGTATGCGGGCCTCTCACTGTTGTGGCCTCCCCTGTTGCGGAGCACAGGCTCCGGACGCGCAGGCTCCGGACGCGCAGGCTCAGCGGCCACGGCTCACGGGCCCAGCCGCTCCGCGGCATATGGGATCCTCCCAGACCGGGGCACGAACCCGTATCCCCTGCATCGGCAGGCAGACTCTCAACCACTTGCGCCACCAGGGAGGCCCAAGTTTCACTTTTGAAAATCTCATTCTTTGAAAACTTTTCTTTGGAGGTTGTATGTATTATAAACAGCATATTTGAACACATTTCATAATTTCCAAATTAAAAGAACTGTTGTGAGTTCATGCTCAGAAATTTGCAGACAAGGTCACATGATCAAGGGTTTTGGAAGCACACACCAAAGAGAAGCGGACGTCATTGTAGGGCCCCTCACAGACCCCTCCTTCTCCTCCTGTCCGTCAGAACCAGCCCAGGTTCTGAGTCCCTTTACCCAAAACTCTCTCATCAGAACCATGGGTGGCAGGGGTGGGGGGTGGGGGAGTTTATCTTCCACAGTAAAGTTAAAATGGTGCTAATTCAACTCCTTCTGCTCAGGGAGTGAGATGAATGGCATTAGAAAGGAAAGCATTTGTCTAGTGGAATCACACCATCCAGCACAAAGTATCCTCTGGCCATCAGAGGTTTTATATCCAGATAGTGTCATGATCTGATCTCTGAACATGAGTGATCCTTGCCTCTGCTTTTCCCTTTTCCCCCCGAGTTTGTTTTATGGACAGTGATGGCC
The DNA here is from genome assembly GCF_025265405.1 of Mesoplodon densirostris. Classification (NCBI taxonomy): domain Eukaryota; kingdom Metazoa; phylum Chordata; class Mammalia; order Artiodactyla; family Ziphiidae; genus Mesoplodon; species Mesoplodon densirostris. Next base: position 56,657,893 of record NC_082676.1, read on the forward strand.
AGCTGCCTTGAACAAAGTCCAATTTCAATAGCAAAACACTAGACCTTGAAAGCAAACTGTAACAAGTAAAACATAGGCAGATGAGAAGCCTTCCTTTTCGATCGTTGCTTATTGGTGCTTTCTCAACCATAGTCTCCTACGTTTCAATGCAATCTTTGCTGTCAGTGTAGGAGAGTAAATAAAATTGCTGGGCACAGTAGTAAAGTTTGGTTATTTTTCCTCTCGTTTAGTGTGGTATCCATCCATGTATCCATCCAACAAATGTTTATGGAGCACCTCTTCTAGGGGCTAGGAATGCAGAGAGCAAACCAGAATCACTGCCTTGTAAAAGCATACCTTCCATGAGTGGAGAGAGACACTAATAAATTCATAGGTAAAATATATGGTGTGATGACTATTATGGAGAAGCAAAGACAGGGCTGTGTGGAAGGAGTGTCCTGTTCAAGGGTCATTTACAATTTTCAGCAGGGCGGTGTGGGAAGGCCTCACTGGGGGAGTGACATTCATTCCAGCAAAGACTTGAAGGAAGTTGGGGACTTTCTCAACCTCAGCACCTTGGGCATTCTAAACTGGGGAATTCTCTGTTGTGGAGGCCGTCCTGTGCACTGTAGGATGTTTAGCAGCATCCCTAGCCTCTACCCACCAGATACCAGTAGCAACCCCCCAGGTGTGCTCATCAAAGCCATCTCCAGACATCCCAAATGTCCCCTGGGGGGCCAAATCACACCCCAATTGCAGACTACTGCTCCAAGGCAAGAGATTCCCATGCAGACAGAACAGCAAGTGCAAAGGGCTCAGGGAGGAGAGTTCCTGCTGTGTTCTAGAAATAGCGAGGAAGCCAAGGATGGAGCAGAGTGAGCAAGGGGGAGAGTAGAGGGAGGTGAGGCCAGAGAGGCCTTGGAGAGCCTGGCCATTGTAAGTCACTATGAATAATGCATGTGTGAATATTCTTATGCCTGACTTGTATTGGACATGTGTACTAATTTCTGTTGGGTATATACCCAGGAGCAGAATTACTGGGTCTTGGGGACGCATATATTCAACCTCAGTAGATATGTCCGTCTTCCAAAGTGTTTCTAGTGATTCGTCCTCCCACCAGCAGGATGAAAATTCTGTACCGCATCCTGGCCAACTCTTGGTATTTCCTGTCTTTTTCCATTTTAGGATTTTGGTCGTTGTGGGGTACTGTCTCATTTCAGTTTTTTTTAAATTTATTATTTTGTATTGGAGTATAGTTGATTTACAATGTTGTGTTTCAGGTGTACAGCAAAATGATTCACTTATACATATTTGTATATCCTTTTTCAGATTCTTTTCCCATATAAGTTATTAGAGTATTGAGTATAGTTCCCTGTGCTATACAGTAGGTCCTCCTTGTTTATCTGTTTTATATATAGTAGTGTGTATATGTTAATCCCAAACTCCTAATTTATCCCTCCCTTGAACCTTTTCCCTTTGGTAACTATAAGTTTGTTTTCTATGTCTGTGACTCTGTTTTGTAAATAAGTTCATCTGTATCATTTTTTTAGATTCTACATATAAGTGATATCATATGATATTTGTCTTTGACTTACTTCACTTAGTATGATCATTTCTAGATCCATCCATGTTGCTGCAAATGGCATTATTCATTCTTTTTTATGGCTGAGTAATATTCCATTGTATATATGTACCACATCTTCTTTATCCATTCACCTGTCAATGGATATTTAGGTTGCTTCCATGTCTTGGCTATTGTAAATAGTGCTCCTATGAACACTGGGGTGCATGTATCTATTTGAAGCATGGTTTTCTGCAGACATATGCAGTTTTAATTTATGTTTCCTTGATGACTGATGACATTTAATACTTTTTCATATGTTTTATCAGCCACTTGAGTACCCTCTTTCATGAAGCATCTGAGCAGGTGTTTTGCTCATTTTTCTATTGGGTTGCCTGTCTTTTTCTTGTTGTTTCTTATTGTTTTCTTATTGTTTGGTAGGAGTTCTTTATCTTCTGGATCTGAGCTGTTTGTGGGTTATGTTGATTGTAAATATGTTCTCCCACTCTAGGGGTTTGAAGGTTGTTATTTGTTTTAGTTTTCTATTGCTGCATAGAAAATTACCTCAAACATAGCTGCTGATACACAGCACACATCCGTAGATTGGAAATCTAACAGAGTTTGGCTAGGATTTCTGCTCAGGGCATCACAAGCTAAATCAGGGTATCAGCAGGGTTGAGTTTTCATCTAGAAGATATGGGGAAAATCCACTTCCAAGCTCATCCTTGTTATTGGCAAATTCAGTCCCTTCTGTCTATAGGACTGAGGTCCCCATTTCCTTGCTGGCTGTCAGCTGGGAGCTGCTCCCCTGTGGTCCTCTCCATCTGCAAAGGCAGCAACAGGTGCCAGATTTTTCTCATGCTTTGGACTTCTGACCTCCTCTCTCTCTCATCTCTAGAGCCAGATTTAAAGGGCCCTTGTGGGGCTTCCCTGGTGGCACAGTGGTTGAGAGTCCGCCTGCTAATGCAGAGGACATGGGTTCGTGCCCTGGTCCGGGAAGATCCCACATGCTGCGGAGCGGCTGGACCCGTGAGCCATGGCCTCTGAGCCTGCGCGTCCGGAGCCTGTGCTCCACAACGGGAGAGCCCACAACAGTGAGAGGCCCGCGTACCGCGCAAAAAAAAAAAAAAAAAGAAAGAAAGAAAAAGAAGGAAAGAAGAAAAATGGGCCCTGTGATTAGGTCAGGCCCACAAGATACTCTCCCTTTCAATTAACTCAAAGTCAACTGATTAGTAACCTTAATTATATCTTCAAAAGACCTTTTGTCCCTGTGTAGATAATGTAATCACTGTACTGACATCCTATCATTTCATAGGTTTCAGCCCCTCTAGATGGTCACTGGGGACTTAGAATCATACCCACCAAGTATTTGGCTGATCAGAGAGGGCCTTACTGAGAAGGTGACATTTGAGCAAAGATCTAGGGACAACGTGTCCTGACACGTTGGACAACATGTCCATTCTCAAGTAGGTCTGTGTCTTTATTCCTGTTTTACCATTGTTAAACATGGTAGGGTTTCTTTAAAATTAATTTTTATTGGAGTATAGTTGATTTACAATGTTGTATTAGTTTCAGGTGTGAATCAGTGAATCATTTATATGTATACATATATCCACTCTTTTTTTAGATTCTTTTCCCATATAGGTCACTACAGAGTATTGAGTAGAGTTCCCTGTGCTATACAGTAGGTCCTTATTAGTTATCTATTTTAGATATAGTAGTGTTCATATGTCCATCCCAAGCTCCCAATTTATTCCTCTACTCCCCCTTTCTCCCTGGTAACCATAGGTTTGTTTTCTACATCTGTGATTCTAGAAGAGGGTAGGTTTTTTTTTTTTTAATGTTGTTAATTTGAATTTTATTGGTTTGGTAGTTTTTTTGCTTTTTTTTTTTTTACAACTTTATTGGAGTATAATTGCTTCACAATGGTGTGTTAGTTTCTGCTTTATAACAAAGTGAATCAGTTACATATATACATCTGTTCCCATATCCCTTCCCTCTTGCATCTCCCTCCCTCCCACTCTCCCTATCCCACCCCTCCAGGTGGTCACAAAGCACCGATCTGATCTTCCTGTGCTATGCGGCTGCTTCCCACTAGCTATCTATTTTACGTTTGGTAGTGTACATGTGTCCATTCCTCTCTCTCGCTTTGTCACAGCTTACCCTTCCCCCTTCCTCAAGTCCATTCTCAAGTAGGTCTGTGTCTTTATTCCTGTTTTACCCCTAGGTTCTTCATGACATTTTTTTTCTTAAATTCCATATATATGTGTTAGCGTACGGTATTTGTCTTTCTCTTTCTGACTTACTTCACTCTGTATGACAGACTCTAGATCTATCCACCTCATTACAAATAGCTCAATTTCATTTCTTTTTATGGCTGAGTAATATTCCATTGTATATATGTGCCACATCTTCTTTATCCATTCATCTGTCGATGGACACTTAGGTTGTTTCCATCTCTGGGCTATTGTAAATAGAGCTGCAATGAACATTTTGGTACATGACTCTTTTTGAATTATGGTTTTCTCAGGGTATATGCCCAGTAGTGGGATTGTTGGGTCATATGGTAGTTCTATTAGTAGTTTTTTAAGGAACCTCCATACTGTTCTCCATAGTGGCTGTACCAATTCACATTCCCACCAGCAGTGCAAGAGTGTTCCCTTTTCTCCACACCCTCTCCAGCATTTATTATTTCTAGATTTTTTGATGATGGCCATTCTGACTGGTGTGAGATAATATCTCATTGTAGTTTTGATTTGCATTTCTCTAATGATTAATGATGTTGAGCATTCTTTGATGTGTTTGTTGGCAGTCTGTATATCTTCTTTGGAGAAATCTCTATTTAGATCTTCTGCCCATTTTTGGATTGGTTTGTTTGTTTTTTTGCTATTGAGCTGCTTATAAATTTTGGAGATTAATCGTTTGTCAGTTGCTGCATTTGCAAATATTTTCTCCCATTCTGAGGTTGTCTTTTGGTCTTGTTTATGGTTTCCTTTGCTGTGCAAAAGCTTTGAAGTTTCATTAGGCCCCATTTGTTTATTTTTGTTTTTATTTCCATTTCTCTAGGAGGTGGGTCAAAAAGGATCTTGCTGTGATTTATGTCATAGAGTGTTCTGCCTATGTTTTCCTCTAAGAGTTTGATAGTTTCTGGCCTTACATTTAGGTCTTTAATCCATTTTGAGCTTATTTTTGTGTATGGTGTTAGGGAGTGATCTAATCTCATACTTCTACATGTACCTTTTTGGTTTTCCCAGCACCACTTATTGAAGAGGCTGTCCTTTCTCCACTGTACATTCCTGCCTCCTTTATCAAAGATAAGGTGACCATATGTGCGTGGGTTTATCTCTGGGCTTTCTATCCTTAGAACAGGGTAGGTTTTATTGTGAGAGAAATGGGGAGAAACTGGAGGGATTTAAGAAAAACTGACATTTTCTGATGGATTTTTTAGGCTGTTGGGTTGAGAATCATCAGTATGGGGGCAAGAGTGAGAGCTGGGGCAGTTATGAGGCTAACGCAGTAATCCAGGTGAGAGGGGCAGGTGGCTTGAAGCAAGGTGGTAGCCAAGGAGGTGGTGGGAAGAGGTAGGACCCTGGATATATTTTGACAGGAATTGCTAATAAACAGGATGTGTGAGGTGTGGCAGGGGGGAAAGGGACTGAAAGATTAGTCCAGAGTTTCTGGCCTGCTCATTGTAGTTACTCAGGGACCCTGAGGAAGGAACAATTAGGGGTGCAGCAGGCTCGTGGGGATGATCAGGAGCTCTGTTTGGACGTGTTAAGTTTGAGATGTTGATGAGATGCCACATGGAGCTGTCAAGTGAGCAGGTGAAAATACAGGCTGGGAATCGGGGCAGCATGGATGACAGACATACACATCTGGGGGTCGTCAGCATGGGGCAGCCAGGAGACTGATGCAGTCACTCATAAGTGGGGGGGGTGAGGTCTGGGACCAAGCCCTGGGGTGCTCTGTAGGAAGAGGTGGTGGGGGGGATGAGGAGGAACCAGCAAGAGAGAACGGATGAGAGTATCCAGAGAAGTAGGATGGAAGCCAGGAAGGTGTGGCATCCTGCCTCCCAAGTGAAGAAAAGGTTACAAGGAGAGAGTGAGCAGCTTCATCAGATGCTGTAATGGTCAGGTCACATGAGAACCAAGATTTGACCATCGAGTTTCACCATGGGGAGGTCATTGGTAATCTTAACAGAGTCGTTTGAGGTCAGAGGCCGAGAAATGCTAGATCAGAGGGGCTCAAGAGTGAGTGAGGGGCTTCCCTGGCAGCGCAGTGGTTAAGAGTCTGCCTGCCAATGCAGGGGACACGGGTTCAATCCCTGGTCTGGGAAGATCCCACATGGCGCAGAGCAACTAAGCCCGTGTGCCACAACTACTGAGCCTGTGCTCTAGAGCCCGTGAGCCACAACTGCTGAGCCCACGTGCCACAGCTACTGAAGCCCACATGCCTAGAGCCCGTGCTCTGCAATGAGACGCCCGTGTACCACAACAAAGAGTAGCCCCTGCTTGCTGCAACTAGAGAAAGCCTGCGCACAGCAACGAAGACCCAGTGCAGCTGAAAATAAATAAATAAATAACTTGTTTAAAAAAAAAACAAAACCTGTTTCTAAAAAAAAAAAAAAAAGTGAGTGGGAGGAGAGGAATGTGGAGAACGCATTGGAGAAGAGAGCAAGTCAGGATACGACAGGTTAGGTTATGCTGCAGTAACAAACATCCCCCAATGTCATTGTCTTCATACAAGTTTATTTCTTGTTCATAATATGTGTTCAGTAGAGGTCAGCAAGAGGGTGCTGGTCATTGGAGCTACCCTGTTGCACAGGCCCATAGAGGGTCTCTCTCAACACAAATTTGCACCACCACAGAGGGAAGGGAGGGGAATCATGCACCAACCATGCAAGCTTCTACCTGGCATAGACATGTATCACTTCCTTTCAAATTTCACAGGCCAAAGCAAGTCACATGGCTATGCCTAACATCAAAGAGTGTCCAGAAGGAGGGAACCAGGGATATCAATGAATAGCTCTAATGAATAACACAGAAAACATAACCTGTATGTGAACTTTCTTGCAAATCACTTCATTTATTCAATAAATATTGAATAATATCCCACTATGCTGGGGAATTACTCTAGGGGCTGAGATTGTAATGGTGAGCAAGGCTGAGCTTGTGGAGTAGGGGTGGACCAGTCACGTACAAGCAAATGGTAAGATAATTCAGAATAAAATAGAACATGGTGGGGGGTATGTGTGATGCTGTTTTACAACAGGATGGCCAGGGACGGCTGCTCTGAGAAGAAGACACATGACTTGAGAACAGAGGATGAGAAAGATTCAGAGATGTGAGTATCAGACTAAGAGTCCAGGGTGAGGTGGGCATATCTGAGGTAGAGGAAGGAGGCCACAGGGCAGGTCATGCAAAGTCATAGGATTAGCATGGTCAGCAGGACTCAGGGCCACAGTCAGGGATTGCATTTCAACCTAAGCCCACGGAGAGCTGTGAGTGAGTTGTTTTTTTTTTTTTTTTTTTTTTTTACTATAGTAAAAGGGGATATATTTATGTGATATGAAGAGAAACCCAAGGAGGATGTCAAACTTCATTAAGGTAGTATGCAGTTTTCTTTACAGATGAAATCTTTCAAAACTGTAGTATCCATTAACAAACAGAAAAGAGTCCTTGATGATCAAAAATTTTCTTTGAGAATAACTGTTTTTACCCAATGCTTTGTTGGTTGGTATGTTCTATTTCAATGCCTATACTTACTTAAGAGCAGCAGAGACACTAAAGGTAATTTATGACATATTATCATCTTGGCTGTTTGTTTATTTTGAACTGAAGAAGGGAAAGTAGAGCTCTGACCGTTAGGTGAGGAATCAGATATGACGGCCCTTGCTCAAAGACCCCATGGCAAGACACTGAGCGGCCTGAGCATGGGTGCCTAAGAGACTAAAGCTGAAGAAGGCAAGGAGATGAGTGCCCCACAGATGCCACTGGGACTGCAGGCAGTTGTGACCTTGAGCATGGTGCCAAGTCTATTCCTCAGCCCCCATGGCTCTCAGGGTACAGCCAGTTGGGGCTTCCTGGAAGGAAGAGCAACATGTTAGGGAATGAATGTTCTTTAGGGATCAGTTTGGATTATGCTGGGGTCAAGAATAGGGTTCAACACCAAAAATAGTTTTAATTATCGGTCTGTCTTCTTTTTTCTCACAAAAATATATGCTAAGCTTGGAATATAAAGAGGCTTTCCCAATGAAAAAGAACCCATCTCCATATTCAAAAATCATGCTACCCACAGGGAGATCAGCTGGGCACTCCATGACCACCTAGAGGGGTGGGACAGGGAGGGCGGGAGGGAGACGCAAGAGGGAGGAGACACGGGGACACATGCACATGCATAGCTGATTGTGAGTGAGTTTTAAACACAGGGATGACATGATCTGATTGTATTTTTAAAACATTATTTGATCCAGTGAAATAACTCAGCAATAAGAGACTAAATTATTGATATCCACAAAACCATGGACGAGTCTCCCAAAGATTATGCCAAGTAAAGGAAGCTGGATACAATAAGTATATACTATACGATTTGATTTATATGATGCCAAGTAACAGGCAAACTAATCTATGGTGATAGAAATCAGAAAGTGGGTGCTTGGCAGGGTAGGGTGGGAATTAACTGGAAAGGGGGCAGGAGAGAACTTCCTTTCTTTTTTTTTTAAGGCTTTAAAAAAAATTGAAGTATAGTTGATTTACAGTGTTGTGTTCATTTCTGCTGTACAGCCAAGTGACTCAGTTATACACATATGTACATTCTTTTTTATATTCTTTTCCATTATGGTTTATCCCAGGAGATTGGATATAGTTCTTTGTGCTGTACAGTAGGACCTTGTTGTTTATCCATTCTACATGTAATAGTTTGCAGCTACTAACCCCAAACTCCCAGTCCATCCCTTCCCCTCCCCCCTCCCCCTTGACAACCACAAGTCTGTTCTCTGTCAGTGAGTCTGTTTCCGTTTCCTAGATAGGTTCATTTGTGCCATGTTTTAGATTCCACATGTAAGTGATATCTTATGGTATTTGTCTTTCTCTTTCTGACTTATTTCATTTAGTATGATAATCTCTAGTTGCATCCATAAGAGAGAACTTTCTGGGAAGAAGGAAATACTCTATCTTATTAGGTGTAATATCCATGTGATACACTAGTGTATATTACACACATGGCACATACATACCTACTTATATATAATTTGTATGTATTGTGTGTATATATATGTATGTGTATATGTGTGTGTATACATATGTACATATGCATATGGGAATAGAACAGAGACCAGCTGGCAGGCTGCTGGGTCTCCAGGTGAGGGTGATGGTAACCTGGAGGGAGTAGTGGCAGAAGCAGATAGATTTGGATAGTGTGTTACTTCCTGTGACGGCTGTAACAAATCACTACAAACGTCATGGCTTAAAATAACAGAAACTTATTCTCCAATAATCCTAGAGGCTACAAGTCCCAAATCAAGGTTCTGGCAGGGCCACGCTCCAGCTGAAGGCTCTAGGGAAGGGTCCTTTCCTGCATCTTCCAGCTTCTGGTGGTGGCCATCCATCCTTGGTGTTCCCTGACCTGTAGCTGCATCACTCCAATCTCTTCATCCATCTTCACACAGGCTTTGTCTCTGTGTGTCTTCTCTTCTTTTTATAAGGACACTAGTCATTGGAGTTAGGATACCCGACTTCAGCAACCTCATCTTAATAACTAATTACATCTGTAAAGAGCCCATTTCCAAATAAGGCCACATTCTGAGATTCAGGTAGACATGAATTTGGGGCGGACATGAAACAACCAGTATGAATAGAATTTGAAGGCAGAGTAGAAAGGACTTGCTGATGGATTGAATGTAGTGGGAAGAGGGTGATGGAAGAGGTGTCGTGTGATTCAAGTTGAACAGCCCGGGGAGAGGCGCCCTTCACCTACACAGGGGAAAGGAGGAGGGGCAAGTTTGGGGGAGGCCTCAGGAGTTCCATTTGGGGCATATTTAGTTGGAGATGCCCCTTAGACGTTCCCGTGGGACCTGAATGTAAACTGGGGTATCGTGAGTGTATAGACAGTAAGCAATGGGTAAGATCCTCAGAAAAGAAGAAGCCAGTTCCCATTCTTGAATCTTAATGCTGAGAGGTTTCAAAATGTAGAGACGGAAGTCCCAGCAGCATCTGTGAATCTTCAAACACACAGACACAGAAATGCAAGTTACTGTAATAACAATAAAAATGTGGACTTTAAGACATTGTAGTTGTACTGCAGAGATAAGTCAGAATTATTATCCACATGTTCATGTAACTTGACAAAACAACCCACTCAAATTCACCTTATTCATTTCAAGTGGGACAGGGAAGCACTTCTGTTTTGTAAAGAATGAAAAGGCTCTTACAATATTCAGCATCAGAAAATTGTCGGCCTCTGGGTGATCCAGGTTTTGCATTCCTCTTCCTAGTCAGGGTTAGGGAACCACGAAAAGAAATTTTCAAGATATCTGCTCTCTGGCAGACACAGAATCCCCCAGCACAGAATACAGGGAGCCCCATCCTTGGAGAAAGTCTATGGAGTGCCCCTCGGGGATGAGGGTAAACTGATGTCTCATGGTCCCAGTGATGTGTTTGGGGCCCACATGCACCCCGTCCCTAGTTCAGGGTTCATAGCCACCTGGGTGGGGCGTTTAAAGATGGGTGAACCTGAGAAGACCAACACATCACCCCCATTCACAGAGCATCTGCTTGGGGGCCAGGCATGAGCTGGGATGCGGTGATCAATAAGGCTTAAGTCCGAGCCTTTTCTCTCTGGGCTATTACAGTTAGGGCCAAGGTCCAATCAGCATCTTGGCCAGCTTTTCAGAGAAGTCTCAGAGATGAAGGTAGATAATTGTTCCTTTTAACCAGGAGTTATGGAGAAGAGTCCTAAAAGTGAGTGATCATTCACTTCACTATTCATTCACTGAACAAGTATCTACTGAGTGTCTACTACGTTCCAGCAAGGGGGGTGCAATGGTGCATAAAACCAACATGGTCCATTCCCTCTAGAGCAGGGGCAGCTGCCATCATAAGTAAGCACACTTACAAATAAATGTTTAAGTATTGATATATACTACACAATTTATGAGAGACTGGAAATAATGGTAGACCAAGAGGTCAGGAAAGGCTTCTCTGGGGAAGTGATGTTCAAGTTGGACCCAAAGAATGAGTGAGCCAGGCAGAAAAGGCAGGAAGAGCAATCCAGGCAGGGGGGACCAGCACGTGCAAAGGGACGGGGTAGGTAAGGGCTTAGCACGCTTGAGCCATGGGACAATCAAGAAGGTGGGTGGAGAGGAGTAGAAGGGGTGAGGGGAGGTGGGGAGACAGGCACAGAGAGGCTTCGTGGGACTATCCTTACGTCTCCAGATGCAAACACAACCTTCAGAGACTCCAGGCCTGAGTTTCAGTCCTGCCCTTGGCTCGGACCAGTGGGGTGACCTGCGGACCATTGTCTTAGAACATTTGCCCTGTGGGAGGAGCCATGAGTGCCCTCCTACCCAGATGCCTCCCCACTGGTTTGGGAAGGCTGTGAAGTCCCCAGTATAGATATTCCTAGACTCAGCAGCAAGGCCATTTAATCTCCCTGGGCCTCGATTTGCTCATCTGTGAGATGGGGGTAGTAACAATGCCTGCCTTATAAGGTTGGGGTGAGGAGTGATGAGATATTTATGTGGAGGACTCCATTCAGGGCCCAGAATCTCACAGTCATTCAGTAGCTGTTTGTGCCAAATACTTCTTTTTTTTTTTTTAGTTTCTGCTTTATAACAAAGTGAATCAGTTATACATATAAATCTGTTCCCATATCCCTTCCCTCTTGCGTCTCCCTCCCTCCCACCCTCCCTATCCCACCCCTCCAGGCGGTCACAAAGCACTGAGCTGATCTCCCTGTGCTATGCGGCTGCTTCCCACTAGCTATCTACCTTACGTTTGGTAGTGTATATATGTCCATTCCTCTCTTTCGCTTTGTCACAGCTTACCCTTCCCCCTCCCCATATCCTCAAGTCCATTCTCAAGTAGATCTGTGTCTTTATTCCTGTTTTACCCCTAGGTTCTTCATGACTTTTTTTCCCCTTAAATTCCATATATATGTGTTAGCATACGGTATTTGTCTTTCTCTTTCTGACTTACTTCACTCTGTATGACAGACTCTAGGTCTATCCACCTCATTACAAATAGCTCAATTTCGTTTCTTTTTATGGCTGAGTAATATTCCATTGTATATGTGTGCCACATCTTCTTTATCCATTCATCTGTTGATGGACACTTAGGTTGTTTCCATGTCCTGGCTATTGTAAATAGAGCTGCAGTGAACATTGTGGTACATGTCTCTATTTGAACTATGGTTTTTTCAGGGTATATGCCCAGTAGTGGGATTGCTGGGTCATATGGTAGTTCTATTTGTAGTTTTTTAAGGAACCTCCATACTGTACTCCATAGTGGCTGTACCAATTCACATTCCCACCAGCAGTGCAAGAGGGTTCCCTTTTCTCCACACCCTCTCCAGCATTTATTGTTTCTAGATCTTTTGATGATGGCCATTCTGACTGGTGTGAGATGATATCTCATTGTAGTTTTTTTTTTTTTTTTTTTGCTGTTCGCAGGCCTCTCACTGTTGTGGCCTCTCCCGTTGCGGAGCACAGGCTCCGGACGTGCACGCTCAGCGGCCATGGCTCACGGGCCCAGCTGCTCCACGGCATGTGGGATCTTCCCGGACCGGGGCACGAACCCGTGTCCGCTGCATCGGCAGGCGGACTCTCAACCACTGCGCCACCAGGGAAGCCCCTCATTGTAGTTTTGATTTGCATTTCTCTGATTAAAGATGTTGAGCATTCTTTGATGTGTTTGTTGGCAGTCTGTATATCTTCTGTGGAGAAATGTCTATTTAGGTCTTCTGCCCATTTTTGGATTGGGTTGTTTGTTTTTTGGTATTGAGCTGCATGAGCTGCTTATAAATTTTGGAGATTAATCCTTTGTCAGTTGCTTCAATTGCAAATATTTTCTCCCATTCTGAGGGTTGTCTCTTGGTCTTGTTTATGGTTTCCTTTGCTGTGCAAAAGCTTTGAAGGTTCATTAGGTCCCATGTGTTTATTTTTGTCTTTATTTCCATTTCTCTAGGAGGTGGGTCAAAAAGGATCTTGCTGTGATTTATGTCATAGAGTGTTCTGCCTATGTTTTCCTCTAAGAGTTTGATAGTGTCTGGCCTTACATTTAGGTCTTTAATCCATTTTGAGCTTATTTTTGTGTATGGTGTTAGGGAGTGATCTAATCTCATACTTTTACATGTCCCTGTCCAGTTTTCCCAGCACCACTTATTGAAGAGGCTGTCCTTTCTCCACTGTACATTCCTGCCTCCTTTATCAAAGATAAGGTGACCATACGTGCGTGCGTTTATCTCTGGGCTTTCTATCCTGTTCCATTGATCTGTGTTTCTGTTTTTGTGCCAGTACTATACTGTCTTGATTATTGTAGCTTTGTAGTATAGTCTGAAGCCAGGGAGCCTGATTCCTCCAGCTCCGTTTTTCGTTGTCAAGATTGCTTTGGCTACTCGGGGTCTTTTGTGTTTCCATACAAGTTGTGAAATTTTTTGTTCTAGTTCTGTGGAAAATGCCAGTGGTAGTTTGATAGGGATTGCATTGAATCTGTAGATTGCTTTGGGTAGTAGAGTCATTTTCACAATGTTCCTTCTTCCAATCCAAGAACATGGTATATCTCTCCATCTATTTGTATCATCTTTAATTTCTTTCATCAGTGTCTTATAATTTTATGCATACAGGTCTTTTGTCTCCTTAGGTAGGTTTATTCCTAGATGTTTTATTCTTTTTGTTGCAATGGTAAATGGGAGTGTTTTCTTGATTTCACTTTCAGATTTTTCATCATTAGTATATAGGAATGCAAGACATTTCTGTGCATTAATTTTGTATCCTGTTACTTTACCAAATTCATTGATTAGCTCCAGTAGTTTTCTGGTAGCATCTTTAGGATTCTCTATGTATAGTATCATGTCATCTGCAAACAGTGACAGCTTTACTTCTTCTTTTCCGATTTGGATTCCTTTTATTTCCTTTCCTTCTCTGATCGCTGTGGCTAAAACTTCCAAAGCTAAGTTGAATAAGAGTGGTGAGAGTGGGCAGCCTTGTCTTGTTCCTGATCTTAGTGGAAATGGTTTCAGTTTTTCACCATTGAGGACGATGTTGGCTGTGGGTTTGTCATATATGGCCTTTATTATGTTGAGGAAAGTTCCCTCTATGCCTACTTTCTGCATGGTTTTTATCATAAATGGGTGTTGAGTTTTGTCGAAAGCTTTCTCTGCATCTATTGAGATGATCATATGGTTTTTCTCCTTCAATTTGTTAATATGGTGTATCACGTTGATTGATTTGTGTATATTGAAGAATCCTTGCATTCCTGGAATAAACCCCACTTGATCATGCTGTATGATCCTTTTAATGTGCTGTTGGATTCTGTTTGCTAGTATTTTGTTGAGGATTTTTGCATCTATGTTCATCAGTGATATTGGCCTGTAGTTTTCTTTCTTTGTGACATCCTTGTCTGGTTTTGGTATCAAGGTGATGGTGGCCTTGTAGAATGAGTTTGGGAGTGTTCCTCCCTCTGCTATAGTTTGGAAGAGTTTGAGAAGGATAGGTGTTAGCTCTTCTCTAAATGTTTGATAGAATTCGCCTGTGAAGCCATCTGGTCCTGGGCTTTTGTGTGTTGGAAGATTTTTAATCACAGTTTCAATTTCAGTGTTTGTGATTGGTCTGTTCATATTTTCTATTTCTTCCTGAGTCAGTTGGCAGGTTGTGCATTTCTAAGAATTTGTCAATTTCTTCCAGGTTGTCCATTTTATTGGCATAGAGTTGCTTGTAGTAATCTCTCGTGATCTTTTGTATTTCTGTAGTGTCAGTTGTTACTTTTCCTTTTTCATTTCTAATTCTATTGATTTGAGTCTTCTCCCTTTTTTTCTTGATGAGTCTGGCTAATGGTTTATCAATTTTGTTTATCTTCTCAAAGAACCAGCTTTTAGTTTTATTGATCTTTGCTATCGTTTCCTTCATTTCTTTTTCATTTATTTCTGATCTGATTTTTATGATTTCTTTCCTTCTGCTAACTTTGGGGGGTTTTTGTTCTTCTTTCTCTAATTGCTTTAGGTGCAAGGTCAGGTTGTTTACTCGAGATGTTTCCTGTTTCTTAAGGTGGGATTGTATTGCTATAAACTTCCCTCTTAGAACTGCTTTTGCTGCATCCCATAGGTTTTGGGTCGTCGTGTCTCCATTGTCATTTGTTTCTAGGTATTTTTTTAATTTCCTCTTTGATTTCTTCAGTGATCACTTCATTATTAAGTAGTGTATTGTTTAGCCTCCATGTGTTTGTATTTTTTACAGATCTTTTCCTGTAATTGATATCTAGTCTCATAGCGTTATGGTTGGAAAAGTTACTTGATACAATTTCAATTTTCTTAAATGTACCAAGGCTTGATTTGTGACCCAAGATATGATCTATCCTGAGAATGTTCCATGAGCACTGAGAAAAATGTGTATTCTGTTGTTTTTGGATTGAATGTCCTATAAATATCAATTGAGTCCATCTTGTTTAATGTATCATTTAAAGCTTGTGTTTCCTTATTTATTTTCATTTTGGATGATCTGTCCATTGGTGAAAGTGGGGTGTTGAAGTCCCGTAATATGAATGTGTTACTGTCGATTTCCCCTTTTATGGCTGTTAGTATTTGCCTTATGTATTGAGGTGCTCCTATGTTGGGTGCATAAATATTTACAATTGTTATATCTTCTTCTTGGATCAATCCCTTGATCATTATGTAGTGTCCTTCTTTGTCTCTTCTAGTAGTCTTTATTTTAAAGTCTATTTTGTCTGATATGAGAATTGCTACTCCAGCTTTCTTTTGATTTCCATTTGCATGGAATATCTTTTTCCATCCCCTTACTTTCAGTCTGTATGTGTCTCTGGGTCTGAAGTGGGTCTCTTGTAGACAGCATGTATATGGGTCTTGTTTTTGTATCCATTCTGCCAATCTGTGTCTTTTGGTGGGAGCATTTAGTCCATTTACATTTAAGGTAATTATCGATATGTATGTTCCTATTCCCATTTTCTTAATTGTTTTGGGTTTGTTATTGTAGGTCTTTTCCTTCTGTTGTGTTTCTTGCCTAGAGAAGTTCCTTTAGCATTTGTTGTAAAGCTGGTTTGGTGGTGCTGAACTCTCTCAGCTTTTGCTTGTCTGTAAAGGTTTTAGTTTCTCCATCAAATCTGAATGAGATCCTTGGTGGGTAATCTTGGTTGCAGGTTTTTCTCCTTCATCACTTTAAATATGTCCTGCCACTCCCTTCTGGCTTGTAGAGTTTCTGCTGAAAGATCAGCTGTTAACCTTATGGGGATTCCCTTGTGTGTTATTTGTTGTTTTTCCCTTGCTGCTTTTAATATATTTTCTTTGTTTTTAATTTTTGACAGTTTGATTAATATGTGTCTTGGCATATTTCTCCTTGGATTTATTCTGTATGGGACTCTCTGTGCCTCCTGGACTTAACTATTTCCTTTTCCTCAGTTCTTTTCATTCTTTTTTCTTTATTCTACTCTGCAGCAGTTATTTCTACTATTTTATCTTCAACGTCACCTATCTGTTCTTCTGCCTCAGTTATTCTCCTATTGATCCCATCTAGAGTATTTTTAATTTCATTTATTGTGTTGCTGATTCATCTTTAGTTCTTCTAGGTCCTTGTTAAGTGTTACTTGCATTTTGTCTATTCTATCTCCAAGATTTTGGATCATCTTTACTATCATTATTCTGAATTCTTTTTCAGGTAGACTGCCTTTTTCCTCTTCATTTGTTAGGTCTGGTGGGGTTTTATCTTGCTCCTTCACCTGCTGTGTGTTTTTCTGTCTTCTCATTTTGCTTATGTTACTGTGTTTGGGGTCTCCTTTTTGCAGGCTGCAGGTTCGTAGTTCCCGTTGTTTTTGGTGTGTGTCCCCAGTGGCTAAAGTTGGTTCAGTGGGTTGTGTATGCTTCCTGGTGGAGGGGACTAGTGCCTGTGTTCTGGTGGATGAGGCTGGATCTTGTCTTTCTGGTGGACAGGTCCACATCTGGTGGTGTGTTTTGGGGTGTCTGTGGACTTATTATGATTTTAGGCAGCCCCTCTGCTAGTGGGTGGGGTTGTGTTCCTGTCTTGCTAGTTGTTTGGCATAGGGTCCAGCACTGTAGCTTGCTGGTCGTTGAGTGAAGCTGGGTGTTGGTGTTGAGATGGAGATCTCTGGGAGATTTTCGCCGTTTGATATTATGTGGAGCTGGGAGGTCTCTTGTGGACCAGTGTCCTGAAGTTGGCTCTCCCACCTCAGAGGCACAGCACTGGGTCCTGGCTGAAGCACCGAGAGCCTTTCATCCACATGGCTCAGAATAAAAGGGAGAAAAAGCAGAAAGAAAGAATTAGTAGAAGTAGAAAGAGAGAAAGAAAGAAGGAAAGAAAGAAAGGAGGGAGGGAGGAAGGTGGGAAGGTAGGAAAAAAAGAAAGAAGATAAAGTAAAATAGAATATAGTATGATAAAATATAAAGTTATTAAAATAAATAATTATTTAAAAAAATTAAAAAGAAAACGGACTGATAGAACCCTGGAACAAATGGTGGAAGCAAAGCTCTACAGACAAAATCTCACACAGAAGCATACACATACACATTCACAAAAAGAGGAAAAGGGGAAAAAAACCCATAAATCTTGTTCTCAAAGTCCACCTCCTCAATTTGCGATGATTCGTTGTCTATTCATGTATTCCACAGATGCAGGGTACATCAAGTTGATTGTGGAGCTTTAATCCGCTGCTTCTGAGGCTGCTGGGAGAGATTTCCCTTTCTCTTCTTTATTCTCACAGCTCCCGGGTCTCCGCTTTGGATTTGGCCCCGCCTCTGCATGTAGGTCTGCAGAGGGCGTCTGCTCTTCGCTCAGACAGGATGGTGTTAAAGGAGCAGCCACTTCGGGGACTCTGGCTCACTCAGGCCGGGGGGAGGGAGGGGTACGGAGTGTGGGGCGAGCCTGCGGCAGCAGAGGCCGGCGTGACGTTGCACCAGCCCGAGGCGCGCCGTGCGTTCTCCCGTGGAAGTCGTCCCTGGATCCCGGCACCCCGGCAGTGACGGGCTGCACAGGCTCCCCAGAAGTGGGGCATGGACAGTGACCTGTGCTCGCACACAGGCCTCTTGGCGGCGGCAGCAGCAGTAGCCCCAGCGTCCCATCCCCGTCTCTGGGGTCCGCGCTTTTAGCCGCGGCTCGTGCCCGTCTCTGGAGCTCCTTTAAGCGGCGCTCTTAATCCCTTCTCCTCGCGCACTAGGAAACAAAGAGGGAAGAAAAAGTCTTTTGCCTCTTCAGCAGGTCCAGACTTTTTCCCGACTCCCTCCTGGCTAGCTGTGGTGCACTAGCCCCTTCAGGCTGTGTTCACACCACCAACCCCAGTCTTCTCCCTGCGCTCCGACCGAAGCCCGAGCCTCAGCTCCCAGCCCCACCCGCCCCGGCCGGGGAGCAGACAAGCCTCTCGGGCTGGTGAGTGCCGGTCGGCACCGATCCTCTGTGTGGGAACCTCTCCGCTTTGCCCTCCGCACCCCTGTTGCTGCGCTCTCCTCCGTGGCTCCGAAGCTTCCCCCTTCCGCCACCCACAGTCTCTGCCTGCGAAGGGGCTTCCTAATGTGTGGAAACCTTTCCTCCTTCACGGCTCCCTCCCACTGGTGCAGGTCCCGTCCCTATCCTTTTGTCTCTGTTTATTCTTTTTTCTTTTGCCCTACCTAGGTACGTGGGGAGTTTCTTGCCTTTTGGGGGGTCTGAGGTCTTCTGCCAGCGTTCAGTAGGTGTTCTGTAGGAGTTGTTCCACGTGTAGATGAATTTCTGGTGTATCTGTGGGGAGGAAGGTGATCTCCGCGTCTTACTCTTCCGCCATCTTCCCCTGAGCTCCCTAATACTTCTTTTCCTGTCACCTCTGCTGTGACCTCTGCTGCCCAGGTTCTCCAGGCTGGTCCCCAGACTGGGGGAAGGGGCGTTGCCTGGGAGCTTGTTAGAAATGCACGTTCTCAAGCCTCCGCCAGCCATCCAGCAGCAGAAGTTCTGGGGGTGGGCCCAGCGACTGGGTTTTAACAGGCCCTCTGTGTGATGGCAATTTACCGTCCAATGTGAGACCCACTAGGATACTGAGGGCAGGGGGTGTTTGAGCATCCCTCACAGGGAACCAGGAGCTGAGGGCCAGACGCTGGCAGCACTGAAGACCCCACAAAGCCAGAAAAAGTAAGAGAGGTAAATAAACTGTGGTTTATCCATACAGTGAAATACTATTCAGACATAAAAGGGAATGAAGTCCTGACACGTGCCACAATAGACATGAATCTTGAAAGCATCATGCTTAGTGAAAGAAGCCAGTCAGGGACTGGAGGGGCCAGGATCTGGCCCCCCGGGGCTGTCGGCCTCGGGTGGTCCTGTTCTCATCACAAAAGGTGCCCCGTCCCCCAAAATGATGGGGACGATATGGATGTCCCTGAGGCGGAAGGTGGCCTCTCTGAGCCTCAGCCCCAGCCACTGTCCCAGGTGACAGCTTGTCAGGCCACCTCAGGGGGTGTGCAAATTAAAAAACCTGCGCACACAGGGCATCTACTGGATTCATCACTTAGCTGTTTCCCAGAAATCTCTGATTACATAAAGACAAAGAACACGACATGATAAATACTGTGCCTAGGAAACAGCAGGAGAAAGGAAACAGAGCAGGGGACACAGCAGGGGGACAGATGATGCAGAAGCCAGAACGGTCACAGAATAGCAGTGTGAAATGAGAGGAAATTATTATTATAATTATTTTTTCTGGAAAAGACACATTGAGGTTGATCTGCTCATTTCCACACGCCCACAATCCTCGGGGAGGGAGTCCAGGCAAAGGTGAGGCTTGGACACAGAAGCCCCTCCCCCACAAGCATGTTGTGCTTCTGTTTAAGTTGGCCTTCAGTGCTGTGCAGCCTTGGGCACGTTGCCATACCTCTCTGGGCCTGTTTCCTCCATGGGACGCTGTAACGGGGCTGCCCAGTCTCCACAGCAAGGGGGGGGAAAGACCATTTATTGAGCACCTGCTGTACGCTCATGCTCTGTAACTGTCCTCTCTCTGAGTTCTCCCGTCCACCCTGTGAGGTGAACAACATTGTTCCCACCTGACAGGTAGACTGAGGCTACAGAGGGGTGAGCATCTGCCTGAGTCTCAATCCCTGTCCTTCCAGGATCTTTGTTGAGCTTCTTCAGAGTGTTTGGGTTTGCAAGGCGCTTCCCTTCCCCACGGGGTATAATGGGGATGATCTGTTATCTCCACCTCGTGGGATTGTGAGGATTTTAAATAAGTTAAGGTGGCGGACGTGGAGATGTGCTAGTGCACTTGCTTTACAAAACGTTCTTGCTCCTGAAACGTGCCAGGAGCGTCTTGGCAGAGCAGTGGGGTCAGAGTAGAGAAAGTGAGGAACAAGTATACACCCGGCAGGACTTCCCTGGTGACGCAGTGGTTAAGAACCCGCCTGCCAGTGCAGGGGACACGGGTTCGAGTCCTGGTCCAGGAATATCCCACATGCTGCAGAGCAACTAACCCGTGCACCACAACTACTGAGCCTGCGCTCTAGAGCCTATGACCCACAACTACTGAACCCATGTGCCACAACTACTGAAGCCCACGTGCCTAGAGCCCGTGCTCCGCAACAAGAGAAGCCACCGCAATGAGAAGCCCGCACACGGCAATGAAGACCCAACGCAGCCAAAAGAAAAAAAAAAAAGTGTACACCCAGCATGTGCAGCCTGGGGGAAGATAAACGATCAACAGGTAACGATAAATGAATGTGAGATGCTGAACAGCATCTGTGATGGCGGATGCTGGGGATGTCTGAGTGGGGCTGGTGCTCTAAGGGCTTTGTGTGTTTTGCACACTTAATACAATGACCCATAAGGAAGGTGTGCTGTTATCCCCATTTCACAGATGGGGACACTGAGGCCCAGAGAGGGCAAGGGAGGCGCCCATGGTCACACAGGAGGTGGCAGAGCTGGCATGCAGGTCACTGCCTTGCAGGGGTCGATGCTTTTTCATCAGAGGTGCTCAAGGGCTTTCTTCACTCACCTAGCATTTCTGGGTCTGAGCATCATGTTTATGTGAGTAAGCTTGAGGAACCAGTAAATACTGGCCGTGTCATCAAAGAGGGAAATCCCAGGGCCCTTTATGGCAGGCGGGCTTCTCAGAGGAGCCGGCCCTGCCTCTCTCTCCTTTGCTCATTGCTTTCGGCCCTGGTTCGTGCCCATCTCCCTTCCCTGTGGACTGTTAGGATAGAGGCAGCCACTGCAATCAAGCCAACGTAGCGATAACACAAGTCGCGTATCTTTTGGTTTCCCAGTGCATATAAAAGTTCTGTGTACACTGTACTGTAGTTCATTGTGTGCAGTACCATTATGTCTAAAAAACAATGTACATGCCTTAATTAAAAAATACTTTATTGCTAAAAAATGCTGTCATCTGACAATGCAGGGATATCACAAACGTTCAATTTGTTTAAAAAAAAAAAAGTAATATCTGTGAGGTGCACTAAAACAAAGTATGCCTGGAATTTAGAAGTCATCTGTTGCAACCCCCAGCTTGAGTAGTAATTCTCTAGCAGCCGCTTGAGCCTGAGTGATCCACTCACTTCTATTTGATCACAAAGTTTACCTCTTTCAAGGAGTCTTTCTACAGCCCATGATTAATGTTTCTGTTATAAATTTTTCCATTATATTGACTTAAAGTCTTCAAACTTCGAAGTCCAAATTAGTGACAGAGAGACCTACGGTAGCATAGGATAGAAAACACCACACATTAGTGAACTTTCATTCAAGTTTTCTTTCGTTATTCTTTTAATGCCCTTTAGTGAAAAGAGCTAACGCTTGGGTGTGGACAGCCTTGGGTTTGAATCCCCAGCCGTATACACTTGGGCGAGCTAATCACTCCTCTGGGCTTTAATAATCTCTTCTATGAAATCAGGATAATTATTTATTTTAATTGTGAAAAAGTACACATAACATAACATTTGCTGTCTTAACCATTTTTCTACTTGTTAATTTGTGTTTATTGTAAGGAATACAGTAAAACAAATAAGTTCTTATTTAGCAGCTAATCATCTAACCATATCTGTTCGCTAACCAATGTCCAATAACATTAGTATTTATTCTTCATTCCTATATTATTGCAAAGGAAGATTAATAGGTGTCATGTTTATACCTACAAGTGTGCAACTATGACTCAGAGCTAAAAATGAATGTTTTCCAAAAATATTTATTATTTTATCATTTTTATGTCTTTCTCCTCCCTTTAGGAAGTTCATTTTAGAAACAAATAACTAAAATAATACACTAATCTTAGTTTTATGTTCTGAAGGATTGTAGTGTAGAATAAAGATGTAGATGATTAAAAGGAGAAACACAGACCATCTCTGTTTTCAGGTATTGAGCACACTATGATAAATGCTTCCTCATGTAAATGAATATATTTAACTCAGAGTTCAACATTAATGTAACAGACACTACCTTCATTATTTCATTATGATGCAAAGTATTTCTCTTTCACATTGACCTGTTTTTTCAGACTAGTATCACAGATAATAATTGACTGAAGGAAAATCATGCACATAAGAATATGAAATTAATCATCATTAAAAATATATAGTTCAAACAACATAAAAATATCTTCATATTTTCACAGCAATTGAAGTCTCAATTAGTTTTTTTGTCTTGTTTTTTGTTTTACAACTTTATTGGAGTGTAATTGCTTCAAAATGGTGTATTAGTTCCTGCTTTATAACAAAGTGAATCAGTTATTCATATACATCTGTTCCCATATCCCTTCCCTCTTGCGTCTCCCTTCCTCCCTCCATATCCCACCCCTTCGGGTGGTCACAAAGCACCGAGCTGATCTCCCTGTGCTATGTGGCTGCTTCCCACTAGCTATCTACCTTACATTTGGTACTGTGTATATGTCCATGCCTCTCTCTCGCTTTGTCACAGCTTACCCTTCCCCCTCCCCATATCCTCAAGTCCATTCTCAAGTAGGTCTGTGTCTTTATTCCTGTTTTACCCCTAGATTCTTAATGACATTTTTTTCTTAAATTCCGTATATATGTGTTAGCATACGGTATTTGTCTTTCTCTTTCTGACTTCACTCTGTATGACAGACTCTAGGTCTATCCACCTCATTACAAATAGCTCAATTTCATTTCTTTTTATGGCTGAGTAATATTCCATTGTATATATGTGCCATATCTTCTTTATCCATTCATCTGATGATGGGCACTTAGGTTGTTTC
Organism: Mesoplodon densirostris; assembly: GCF_025265405.1. Classification (NCBI taxonomy): domain Eukaryota; kingdom Metazoa; phylum Chordata; class Mammalia; order Artiodactyla; family Ziphiidae; genus Mesoplodon; species Mesoplodon densirostris. The sequence continues at coordinate 56,680,825 of NC_082676.1, forward strand.
CATGTCCTGGCTATTGTAAATAGAGCTGCAATGAACATTTTGGTACATGCCTCCTTTTGAACTATGGTTTTCTCAGGGTATATGCCCAGTAGTGGGATTGCTGGGTCATATGGTAGTTCTATTTGTAGTTTTTTAAGGAACCTCCATACTGTTCTCCATAGTGGCTGTACCAAGTCACATTCCCACCAGCAGTGCAAGAGTGTTCCCTTTTCTCCACACCCTCTCCAGCATTTATTGTTTCTAGATTTTTTGATGATGGCCATTCTGACTGGTGTGAGATGATATCTCATTGTAGTTTTGATTTGCATTTCTCTAATGATTAATGATGTTGAGCATTCTTTCATGTATTTGTTGGCAGTCTGTATATCTTCTTTGGAGAAATGCCTATTTAAGTCTTCTGCCCATTTTTGGATTGGGTTGTTTGTTTTTTTGCTATTGAGCTGCATGAGCTGCTTATAAATTTTGGAGATTAACCCTTTGTCAGTTGCTTCATTTGCAAATATTTTCTCTCATTCTGAGGGTTGTATTTTGGTCTTGTTTATGGTTTCCTTTGCTGTGCAACAGCCTTGAAGTTTCATTAGGTCCCATTTGCTTATTTTTGTTTTTATTTCCATTTCTCTAGGAGGTGGGTCAAAAAGGATCTTGCTGTGATTTATGTCATAGAGTGTTCTGCCTATGTTTTCCTCTAAGAGTTTGATAGTTTCTGGCCTTACATTTAGGTCTTTAATCCATTTTGAGCTTATTTTTGTGTATGGTGTTAGGGAGTGATCTAATCTCATACTTTTACATGTCCCTGTCCAGTTTTCCCAGCACCACTTATTGAAGAGGCTGTCCTTTCTCCACTGTACATTCCTGCCTCCTTTATCAAAGATAAGGTGACCATATGTGCGTGGGTTTATCTCTGGGCTTTCTATCCTGTTCCATTGATCTATCTTTCTGTTTTTGTGCCAGTATCATACTGTCTTGATTGCTGTAGCTTTGTAGTATAGTCTGAAGTCAGAGAGCCTGATTCCTCCAGCTCCTCCAGCTCCAAAGATTGCTTTGGCTATTCGGGGTCTTTTGTGTTTCCATACAAATTTTGAAATTTTTTGTTTTAGTTCTGTGAAAAATGCCAGTGGTAGCTTGATAGGGATTTCATTGAATCTGTAGATTGCTTTGGATAGTAGAGTCATTTTCACAATATTGATTCTTCCAATCCAGGAACATGGTATATCTCTCCATCTATTTGTACCATCTTTAATTTCTTTCATCAGTGTCTTATAATTTTCTGCATACAGGTCTTTTGTCTCCTTAGGTAGGTTTATTCCTAGATGTTTTATTCTTTTTGTTGCAATGGTAAATGGGAGTGTTTTCTTGATTTCACTTTCAGATTTTTCATCATTAGTGTACAGGAATGCCAGAGATTTCTGTGCATTAATTTTGTATCCTGCTACTTTACCAAATTCATTGATTAGCTCTAGTAGTTTTCTGGTAGCGTCTTTAGGATTCTATATGTATAGTATCATGTCATCTGCAAACAGTGACAGCTTTACTTCTTTTCTGATTTGGATTCCTTTTATTTCCTTTCCTTCTCTGATTGCTGTGGCTAAAACTTCCAAAACTATGTTGAATAAGAGTGGTGAGAGTGGGCAGCCTTGTCTTGTTCCTGATCTTAGTGGAAATGCTTTCAGTTTTTCACCATTGAGGATGATGTTGGTTGTGGGTTTGTCATATATGGCCTTTATTGTGTTGAGGAAAGTTCCCTCTATGCCTACTTTCTGCAGGTTTTTTATCATAAATGGGTGTTAAATTTTGTCAAAAGCTTTCTCTGCATCTATTGAGATGATCATATGTTTTTTCTCCTTCAATTTGTTAATATGGTGTATCACGTTGATTGATTTGTGTATATTGAAGAATCCTTGCATTCCTGGAATAAACCCCACTTGATCATGCTGTATGATCCTTTTAATGTGCTGTTGGATTCTGTTTGCTAGTATTTTGTTGAGGATTTTTGCATCTATGTTCATCAGTGATACTGGCCTGTAGTTTTCTTTCTTTGTGACATCCTTGTCTGGTTTTGGTATCAAGGTGATGGTGGCCTCGTAGAATGAGTTTGGGAGTGTTCCTCCCTCTGCTATATTTTGGAAGAGTTTGAGAAGGATAGGTGTTAGCTCTTCTCTAAATGTTTGATAGAATTCGCCTGTGAAGCCATCTGGTCCTGGGCTTTTGTGTGTTGGAAGATTTTTAATCACAGTTTCAATTTCAGTGTTTGTGATTGGTTTGTTCATATTTTCTATTTCTTCCTGAGTCAGTTGGCAGGTTGTGCATTTCTAAGAATTTGTCAATTTTTTCCAGGTTGTCCATTTTATTGGCATAGAGTTGCTTGTAGTAATCTCTCGTGATCTTTTGTATTTCTGTAGTGTCAGTTGTTACTTCTCCTTTTTCATTTCTAATTCTATTGATTTGAGTCTTCTCCCTTTTTTTCTTGATGAGTCTGGCTAATGGTTTATCAATTTTGTTTATCTTCTCAAAGAACCAGCTTTTAGTTTTATTGATCTTTGCTATCGTTTCCTTCATTTCTTTTTCATTTATTTCTGATCTGATTTTTATGATTTCTTTCCTTCTGCTAACTTTGGGGGGTTTTTGTTCTTCTTTCTCTAATTGCTTTAGGTGCAAGGTCAGGTTGTTTACTCGAGATGTTTCCTGTTTCTTAAGGTGGGATTGTATTGCTATAAACTTCCTTCTTAGAACTGCTTTTGCTGCATCCCATAGGTTTTGGGTCGTCGTGTCTCCATTGTCATTTGTTTCTAGGTATTTTTTTATTTCCTCTTTGATTTCTTCAGTGATCACTTCATTATTAAGTAGTGTATTGTTTAGCCTCCATGTGTTTGTATTTTTTACAGATTTTTCCTGTAATTGATATCTAGTCTCATAGCGTTGTGGTCGGAAAAGTTACTTGATACAATTTCAATTTTCTTAAATTTACCAAGGCTTGACTTGTGACTCACGATATGGTCTATCTTGGAGAATGTTCCATGAGCACTTGAGAAAAATGTGTATTCTGTTGTTTTTGAATGGAATGTCCTATAAATATCAACTAAGTCCATGTTGTTTAATGTATCATTTAAAGCTTGTGTTTCCTTATTTATTTTCATTTTGGATGATCTGTCCATTGGTGAAAGTGGGTGTTGAAGTCCCCTACTATGAGTGTGTTACTGTCGATTTCCCCTTTTATGGCTGTTAGCATTTGCCTTATGTATTGAGGTGCTCCTATGTTGGGTGCATGAATATTTACAATTGTTATATCTTCTTCTTGGATCGATCCCTTGATCATTATGTAGTGTCCTTCTTTGTCTCTTCTAGTAGTCTTTATTTTAAAGTCTATTTTGTCTGATATGAGAATTGCTACTCCAGCTTTCTTCTGATTTCCATTTGCATGGAATATCTTTTTCCATCCCCTTACTTTCAGTCTGTATGTGTCTCTAGGTCTGAAGTGGGTCTCTTGTAGACAGCATGTATACGGGTCTTGTTTTTGTATCCATTCTGCCAATCTGTGACTTTTGGTGGGAGCATTTAGTCCATTTACATTTAAGGTAATTATCGATATGTATGTTCCTATTCCCATTTTCTTAATTGTTTTGGGTTTGTTATTGTAGGTATTTTCCTTGTGTTGTGTTTCTTGCGTAGAGAAGCTCCTTTAGCATTTGTTTTAAAGCTGGTTTGGTGGTACTGAACTCTCTCAGCTTTTGCTTGTCTGTAAAGGTTTTAATTTCTCCATCAAATCTGAATGAGATCCTTGGTGGGTAGAGTAATCTTGGTTGCAGGTTTTTCTCCTTCATCACTTTAAATATGTCCTGCCACTCCCTTCTGGCTTGTAGAGTTTCTGCTGAAAGATCAGCTGTTAACCTGATGGGGATTCCCTTGTGTGTTATTTGTTGTTTTTCCCTTGCTGCTTTTAATATGTTTTGTGTTTAATTTTTGACAGTTTGATTAATATGTGTCTTGGCGTATTTCTCCTTGGATTTATTCTGTATGGGACTCTCTGTGCCTCCTGGACTTGATTAACTATTTCCTTTCCCATATTAGGGAAGTTTTCAACTATAATCTCTTCAAATATTTTCTCAGTCCCTTTCTTTTTCTCTTCTTCTTCTGGAACCCCTATAATTAGAATGTTGGTGCATTTAAATTTGTCCCAGAGGTCTCTGAGACTGCCCTCGGTTCTTTTCATTCTTTTTTCTTTATTCTGCTCTGCAGCAATTATTTCCACTATTTTATCTTCCAGGTCACTTATCTGTTCTTCTGCCTCAGTTATTCTGCTATTGATCCCATCTAGAGTATTTTTAATTTCATTTATTGTGTTGCTCATTGTTGCTTGATTCATCTTTAGTTCTTCTAGGTCCTTGTTAAGTGTTTCTTGCATTTTGTCTATTCTATTTCCAAGATTTTGGATCATCTTTACTATCATTATTCTGAATTCTTTTTCAGGTAGACTGCCTATTTCCTCTTCATTTGTTAGGTCTGGTGGGTTTTTATCTTGCTCCTTCACCTGCTGTGTGTTTTTCTGTCTTCTCATTTTGCTTATGTTACTGTGTTTGGGGTCTCCTTTTTGCAGGCTGCAGGTTTGTAGTTCCCGTTGTTTTTGGTGTCTGTCCCCAGTGGCTAAGGTTGGCTTAGTGGGTTGTGTAGGCTTCCTGGTGGAGGGGACTGGTGCCTGTGTTCTGGTGGATGAAGCTCGATCTTGTCTTTCTGGTGGACAGGTCCACGTCTGGTGGTGTGTTTTGGGGTGTCTGTGGCCTTATTATGATTTTAGGCAGCCTCTCTGCTAATGGGTGGGGTTGTGTTCCTGTCTTGCTAGTTGTTTGGCATAGGGTGTCCAGCACTGTAGCTTGCTGGTCGTTGAGTGAAGCTGGGTGCTGGTGTTGAGATGGAGATCTCTGGGAGATTTTCGCCGTTTGATATTATGTGGAGCTGGGAGGTCTCTTGTGGACCAGTGTCCTGAAGTTGGCTCTCCCACCTCAGAGGCACAGCACTGACTCCTGGCTGCAGCACCAAGAGCCTTTCATCCACACGGCTCAGCTTGATACAAGGGATGCTTGCCAGTGAATTAAGGTACGAAATACCAAATCACTCAGTACTCTTCAGCCAGCCATGTATCTATCTGTAACCCAGGCACTTTATCTTCAGCCCACAGCGGGAGAGGTGTGTATTGCTCCTCTGGGGAATGAAGAGGATGGTCAGGGAAGCACTCTGCCTCCTTCTCTGGTTGTGTGAGGTCCACAAGGGGCTCCTCTTGCTGCCTAATCGTATCAGAGCATCACTACTGTCTGGAACAGCTGCCTGAATCACGGCAGAAACATTCTGGAAATGAAGAATGCTAATCTCCTAAGCCCATTTAGAAATACCTTGGAAAAGAATCATGGAGTCGCTCCACTCTGGTTTTCCTTTCTCCTTCTGTCTTATGGTGCTCCGGCCAGTTTGCTTGTCTACCTGTCACCTGTCTTAACCATTTTTAAGTATACACTTTGGTGGCATTAAGTACATTCATATGGTTGTACAACCATCACCCCATCTGTCTCCAGAACTTCTCCATTCTGCAAAACTAAAACTCTGTACCCATTAAACAACAGTCCTCAACCCCTCTTCCCATCCCCTGGCAATCACCATTGTATTCTGTCCCTGTGAGTTTCACTATACTAAGTACCACGTGTAAGTGGAATTAGACAGTATTTGTCCTCTTGTGTCTGGCTTATTTCACTTAGCATAATGTCTTCATGGTTCATCCATGTTGTAGGTTGTCAGAATTTCCTTCCTTTTTAAGGCTGAGTACTATCCATTGTATGTATATACTACATTTTGCTTAACCATTCTGTCAATGGACGCTTGGGTTGCTCCTACGTTTCAGCTACTCTGAGTAATGCTGCTGTGTACGTGGGTATACAAATATCTCTTCAAGACCCTTCTTTTAATTCTTTTGGATATATATCCAGAAGTGGAATTGTTGAATCATATGGTAATTCTATGTTTAATTTTTTGAGGAACCACCACACTGTTTTTATAGCAGCTCTACCATTTTACATTCCCACCAACAATGCGCACAGTTTCCAGTTTCTCTGCATCCTCACTAACACTTGTTATTTTCTGTTCACTTTTTAAAAAATGGTAGCCATCCAGGGGCTTCCTTGGTGGTGCAGTGGTTAAGAATCCGCCTGCCAATGCAGGAGACACGGGTTCGAGCCCTGGTCCAGGAAGATCCCACAAGCCGCGGAGCAACTAAGCCCGTGCGCCACAACTACTGAGCCTGTGCTCTATAGCCCGTGAACCACAACTACTGAACCCATGTGCTACAACTACTGAAGCTCACACACATAGAGCCCGTGCTCTGCAACAAGAGAAGCCACCGCATTGAGAAGCCTGTGCACCTCAACAAAGAGTAGCCCGCGCTTGCTGCAACTAGAGAAAGCCTGCATGCAGCAACAAAGACCCAACACAGCCAAAAATAAATAAATAAAATAAATAAATAAAGAATCTGCCTGCCAGTGCAGGGGACACAGGTTTGAGTCCTGGTCCAGGAAGATCCCACATGCCGTGGAGCAACTAAACCCATGCGCCACAACTACTGAGCCTGTGCTCTAGAGCCTGCCAGCCATGACTACTGAGCCCGCATGCTACAACTACTGAAGCCCAGGTGCCTAGAGCCTGTGCTCCGCAACAAGAGAAGCCACTGCAATGAGAAGCCCGTGCACCACAATGAAGAGTAGCCCCTGCTCGCTGCAACTAGAGAAAGCCTGCATGCAGCAATGAAGACCCAATGCAACCAAAAATAAATAAAATTTAAAAATTTAAAAAAAATTAAAAAAATAAAATGGTAGCCATCCAAATGTGTATGAGGTATTATCTCATTACAGTTTTGATTTGCATTTCTGTAATGATTACCGGTGTTGAGCATCTTTTCATGTCCTTTTGGTCACATGCTCTTTGTATATCTTAGGAGAACTGTCTATTCAAGTCCTTTGACCATTTTCGAATTGGGTTTTTTTGTTGTTGTTGTTGAGTTTTGAGTCCTCTACATATTCTGGGTATTAATCCCTTATCACAAATTTGATTTGCCAGTATTTTCTTCCATCCTCTGGGTTGCTTTTTTACTCTGTTGATATTGTCTTATGATGTCCAAAATTTAAAAATTTTTGATAAGTTGAATCTATTTTTTCTTTTGTTGCTTGTGCCTTTGGTGTCATTTTTTTTTTTTTTTTTCTTTTTGCGGTATGTGGGCCTCTCACTGTTGTGGCCTCTCCCGTTGCGGAGCACAGGCTCCGGATGCGCAGGCCCAGCGGCCATGGCTCACGGGCCCAGCCGCTCCGTGGCATATGGGATCCTCCCAGACCGGGGCACGAACCCATATCCCCTGCATCGGCAGGCGGACTCTTAACCACTGCGCCACCAGGGAGGCCCTTTGGTGTCATTTTTAAGAAATCACTGTCAAATCCAGTGTTGTGAAGCCTTCCCCCTGTGTTTTCTTCTAAGAGTTTTATACATTTATTTAGGTCTTTGATCCCTTTTGAGATAATTTTAGTATACGGTGTTATGTAAGGCCCCAACTTCTTTTTCCACATGGACAACCAGTTTTCCCATTTGTTAAAAGACTGTTCTTTCCCCATCAAGTGGTCTTGATATCCTTGTCAATGAATCATTTGGCCATATATGCAAGGGTTTATTTCTGGGTTCTCTATTCTATTCTATTTGTATGTCTTTCTTCATGCCACTACCACACTGTTGTTTTGTTTTTTTTTTAAGACTTTTTTTTTGATGTGGACCATTTTTAAAGTCTTTATTGAATTTGTTACAGTACTGCTTCTGTTTTATGTTTTGGCCCTTTGGCTGTGAACATGTGGGATCCTAGCTCCCCAACCAAGGGTTGAACCTGCACCCCCCACGTTGGAAGGCAAAGTCTTAACCACTGGATCACCAGGAAAGTCCCACTGCCACACTGTTTTGATGACCGTAGCTTTGTTAAAAGTTTTGAAATCAAGAAATGTGAGTCTTCCAGACTTGTTCTTCCTTTTCAAGATTGTTTTAGCTATTTTGGGTCCCCTGAGCTTCCATATGAATTTTAAAATGGATTTTTTCTATTTCTACAAAAAAAAAGATGATTGGGATTTTGATAGGGATTGCATTCAATCAGTCAGTCACTTTGGGTAGTGACATCTTAACAATATTAAATCTTCTAATCCATGAAGATTACACATGGTATGTGTTTCCATTTATTTATTTCTTATCTAATTTCTTTCAGCAATGTTTTATAGTTTACAAGTCTTTTACCTCTTTGGTTAATACCTAAGTATTCTTTTTGATGCTATTGTGAGTTGAACTATTTTCATAATTTTCCTTTCAGATTATTCATTGTTAATGTACAGAAATGCAACTGATCTTTGTGTGCTGACTTTGTACCCTGCTACTTTGCTGAAATTGTTTATTATCTCTAACAGTTGTGGGGTTTTTTTTTGGTTGGTTTTGCAGAATCTTTAAGGTTTTCTATATATAAGATCCTATCATCTATGAATAGAGAGGAGTTTACTTCTTCCTTTTCAATTTGCATGCTTTTTATTTCTTTTTCTTGCCTAATTGCTCTGGTTAGAACTTCCAGTACTATGTTTGAATAGAAGTGGCAAAAGTGGACACCCTCATCTTGTTCCTGTTCTTAGAGGAAATGTTTTCAGTCTTTCACTACTGAATATATGTGGTGTTTGCTGTGTGTTTTTTTAATATATGGTTTTTATTATGTTGAGGTATGTTCCTTCTATTCCTAGTTTGTTGAGTGTTTTTATTATGTAAGGGTGTTGAATTTTGTCAAATGCCTTTTCTGCATCTATTGAAATGATCAAGTGGGTTTTTTCCCCTTTCATTCTGTTCATGTGGCATATTAATCAATTTTCACATGCTGAACCATCTTTGCATTCCAGGAATAAATCCCACTTGGTCATGGTGTATAATATTTTTAATATGCTGCTGAATCCTTTGTTAGTGTTTTGTTGAGGATTTTTGCATCAGTGTTCACCAGGGATATTGTTTGTAGTTGTTTTGTCTGCCTTTGTATCAGGGTAATACTGCCCTCATAGAATGAGTGAGAAGTCCCTCTTCTTCAATTTTTTGGAAAAATGTTTGGCAGAATTCACCAGTGAAGTCATCAGGTCCAGAACTTTCCTTTCTGTGGAGATTGATTACTAATTCAATCTTCTTACTAGTTATACATAAGTTTATTCAGATTTTCTATTTCTTTGATCCAGTCTTGGTAGGTTTTGTGTTTCTAGAAATTTGTCCATTTCATCTAGGTTATCCAACTTGTTGGCATAAAATTGTTCATGGTACTCATAATCCTTTTATTTCCGTAGAATCAGTAGTAATGTCCCCATTTTCATTTCTGATTTTAGTAAATCGAAACTTCTTTTTTCATTGGTCCATCTAGCTAAAGGCTTGTCAATTTTGTTGATACATTTCAACAACTTTCATTAATTTTCTCTGTTGCTTTTCCACTATTTTATTTGTGCTCTAATTTTTATTATTTCCTTCCTTCCGCTAACTTTGAGTTTAGTTTGTTCTTTTTCTAGTTCCTGAAGTTGTAAGATTAGAGTGCTGATTTAGGTCTTTCCAGTTTTCTAATATAGGCATTTATAGCTATAAATTTCTCCCTTGGCATTGCTTTTGCTGCATCCCACAGGTTTTGGTATGTCGTGTTTTCATTTTCATTTGTCTTGAAGTATTTTCTAATTTCCCTTGTGATTTCTTTGATCCACTGGTTGTTTGTATTGTTTTTCACAAATCTGTGATTTTTCTATTTTCCTTCTGTTACTGATTTCTAACTTTATCCCATCAGGTTGGAGAGGACACTGTATGAAATCTATCTTTTAGAATCTGTTGAGACTTGTGGCCTAACATATGGTCTGTCCTGGAAAATGTCCCCTGTGCACTTCAGAAGCGTGTATATGCTGCTACTGTTGGGTAGAGTGCTCTGTGTATGTCTGTTAGATTTAGTTGGTTTATCGTGTTAAATCCTCTATTTCCTTACTTATCTTCTGTCTGGTCATTCTGTCCATTATTGAGAGTGGGTTATTGAGGTCACCAGCTGTAATTGTAGAACTGTCTGTTTCTCTGTTCAATTCTGTAAGTTTTTGCTTTCTATTTTTTGATAATTATTATTATTAGGTGCCTAAATGTTTATAATTGTTATATCTTCTTCCTGTATTGAAACTTTCATTAAAATCTATTTTGTCTGATATTGTATAGCCACTCCTTTTTGGTTACTACTTGCATGGAATATCTTTTTCCATACTTTCCCTTTAAATCTATTTGTGGTTTTAGATCTAAAGTGAATCTCTTGTAGACAAAATATAGTTGGATCATGTGTTTTTATTCATTCTGCCAATCTTTGTCTTGGTTGGAAAGTTTAATCCATTTAAATTTAATTACTGATAAGGAGGGACTTATTCTGTCATTGCTATTCATTTTCTATATGCTTTCTAGCTTTTTTGTCCCTTATTCCATGCATTGCTGTCTTTGGTGTTTAGTTTTTCATCATGAACTATTCCTTTCCCATCTCCTTTTGTGTATATTCTATAGCTGTTTTCTTTGTGATTACATTTAACAAACTAAAGTTACTTTGAATAATGATTTGAATTTACATCAGCTTAACTTTAGTAACAAGAAAACCCTGCTCCTTTACAGCTCCACCCCCACCCCTTTATACATCTTTGTACATTGTGTGCTCCCAAACATAAACTAATAATTTTTTAAAATGCATTAGTCTCTTAAATTATGAAGAAAACAAAATGTGGAGTTACAAACCAAAGTTACAAGTAATACTGGCTTTTAGACTAGCTTGTCAGTTGGACTTGACTAGGGCTGGGTTTTTGCCAAGTAAGTGTAAGAGAGGGGCAGGGGACTCACGGATGTCCCCGAAGGGAGCGATGATCGTCATGGCCCACAGAACCAGCACTGGGACGGGGGTGCTTGGCAAGAGTATGTGAGGAGGACAGGTTTTTAAAAATGACAGATTGCAGGCCTGAAACATTTGAACAGTTGCTGCTGTGAGGGCACTAGAGCAAAGTGCTGGGGGGACAGAGTGGATCAGAGCAGAGAATCTGACGTCAAGATTACAGAGAGGTGGTGCAGTGATGGCCGCCGCGTTGGTCTAGAAGAGCTGCAAGTGGCACAGAGGAATAGCCTCTGGAGAGGAAGCTCAGAGGAGCGAGATGCGGGGTGTGGCTGGAGGGGATGGAGGGGCCCCCGAGTGAGGCGTTAATCATCAGTGAGTGAGAAGCAGCTCGGAGGTCAATATACAAGTCCAAGCGTAGGCACAGAGAGTGTTACAGGTGCATGGCATGAGCGTCAAAGGAATTGATAAGGAGGCAAAGTGGTTTGAAGCAGGGAAATCGAGAATTGGGAATATGGATTGAGGGAGAATAAAAAAGACAGCCTTTCCTTGGGGGAGCTCGAGTGAACAGGACCCTTGGGAGATAGCCATGCTTGGAGATGGCTGGGAAGCTGGGAGGAGAGGTTGAGGATTATCGGGGAGTTTGTTCCATACTGGAAGCGAGGGAGGGGCGACCAGGACAGATTAGAGTGTGGCCAAGACAGTGCAGGCTGTGGGCACCGTGGGAACAGTCCTCTGTTTCTTTTCTACCTTGAGGCTGGGGGACCTCGGGCCAGCACTCAGCCTGTGCATAGTTTTCTCATCTGTTCAAATACAGGATACACTGGGTTGGCATAGGGTTAAGTAACCTGGAGGCTGTAGAGCACAGGACGCAGTGCGATCCATGAACGTGCCCTCAAGATCCAGCGTTGGTCCCACCCCTTCTCCTGTTTTATCAGCCTGGGAGTGCCCTTTCCACAGCACTGGGCTCAGCAGTCTGCAGTGCACCCTTCGTGGGGCCCTGAGCAGAGTCTCCCAGGATTTGCGGGTATGACTTTTATATACTGACCTTATGCCTAGGCTCTTTATCATCCTGGTTCAAAAGGTTAAGTACCTTGCTATAGGGCATGCATTTTTAAGCCAATGTAAATTTGGGGTGGGGAGCAGGGGACAGTGTAGTATTTCCTTCTCATCCTTCAGGTCACAGCTTAAATGTCACATCTGCCAAGAGAACCCCTTGGTCTAGCCTCATGGTTCTCAAGGGGGGACCATTCCTCACTCTGGGGACGTGTGGTCAAATCTGGAGACATTTCTGGTTGTCAGTACGGAAAGGGTTCTAGGGGCATTTAGTGGATAGAGGCCAGGGCTGCTGACCGTCTTACAGTGACAGGACAGCTCCCTTGACACAGAATTTTCCAGCCCCAAATGTCAGCAGCGCTGAGGGTGAGAAAGCCTGGCCTGGACTATTTACAGGAGATCCTTTCTCCAAGCCCTGCTTAATCCTTCATGGCGCTTACTGTGGTCTGTAATTATCTGGATGGCTGACTTTAAGAAGTGTCTGTGTGTACAGACAGACGGATGGAGAGATAGATAGGAAGAAATATACATATAATTGTCCAACTGCCTTACTTGGAATGTTAGTCCAAAATGGCAGGGGTCTTTTCTGTCTTGGTCACTGCGGCATGCCCAGTGCCTCGCATGATGGTATATAGTAGGTGCCCAATAACTATGTTTCTGAGTGAATGAATAGGAGGGGCTTCTTTTCTTCTGTATAGAATTTTGATTCTACATCTCCAATTAATACAGACCTGCCTAATAACTCAAAATAGGATTTTGCTCCACTTCAAATACAAGTGATGTTTGTCCAATCAAATCCTGTGGTTCAGGATAACATGTGCAATGGTGAAGGACCTTTCTGGAAGTTTTTATAAACACGTATATTGAAAGTTCACCTAATCCCCAACTGCTGAAAAAAGAATGGACACAAAGAATCAGAGAGACCATAAACTGAGTATCTAATTTAGAAAATGTCACTGTTTTAATGTTGTCAGTTGTAAAGAGGTGTGTCTTAACCAGATTGTAACAAAATTACCACAGCTTATTCCAAAAGAAAATTTTAATACAAGAGATTTTAGAAAATTAAACACATTTGTTTAAAAATTCTATTGTGTAAACCTTAACAGAACAGGGTAGTTAAGATAATACTACGTGTTTCAGAGCGAATCGTGGGCTTCTAGGCCTCACATCCAGACACTAGACTCTAGATTTGTCGCCTTGTTCCCTGCAACAGATGGCTCACCGGGACCTGATCGTGGGTGACTCCGGCTGGGTCACCATGGTGCCTGTAGTCAAAAGACTCCCTCCTCCAAGAAGTCAGCATCTGATGAGTTAAGCAAAGTGCTCTACCAAATGGCGATGCCAGGGATGGTGCCACTAAGGCTGCAGAGGCAAAGACATTCTTTCTAGGATGAATCCTAGATAATAAAAAATCCACCACTCCCTCACTCCTGGCTATGCCTGTTCTCCAGCTCATCTCTGGAGGGGCTAGCAACTCTGGGTGCAAACGTGTGATCCCCCATTTTGGAACCTTCCATGTCCTCAGTCCCAGTTTTTGCAAGGGCGTCCCCTTGTATGGTCTCAGGTGATGGCGGAAAGAATCGTCGGAGGTGCATGGCTTCTCCCCTTGCAGTTCATGAAGGCAGGAGGCAGACATGATGGGATTCGAGAGCAGGCAGGGAGCCTGGGCGGGTCAGCTAGTGGTTTTCGGTGATGATGGCAAAACATTTATGTGCCAGTGAGAACTGAATCCCTGGACCTCGGAACACTCATGGATCCAGCCTGTGCTTAGAGTGGGCTTGCTCATCCTTGCTATAGCCTCAACCATCTTTTAGAGAAACCATATTTCTTTTTCCACTTCTCTTCCTAAACTGATTGGGTAGATAAGGAAACCAATTTAATGCGGTTGTTAGGATTCAGAGATGAAAGTAAGGGCTCCTTGACAGACTTGAGAACTACCCAAATCAGGCCCATCCACGGCAACGGGCATGGCGGAAGGGAAGGTCAGAAATCCCGCCATGAACTGGGCAGGGGCGTTTCAGTCACTGTGGGATGAGCAGACAGCTGTTCTGCTCAGAGCACGGAGATCGGCAAGGCTCCACCCTCACTTGTATCGATCCAGTAGCCGAAGTTTTATTTTGGCAACGTAATCAAGACCACGTGTTAGGGAAACATGAAAAATGAATTTTTTGGCATGGGAATGTTAGATAAAATATACAGTGCTACAATTGTGCAAAATTAGCAGAGAAGCCAATCTGAACAGCAAACATTTAATGTTAGCTTTAATGAAACAATACACAATATTGTGAAAAATGATCGTTGCAAAAGGCCTTGCTCGTGAGCAGATGCCTGCGTGCCAGAAGCGCCCAGCCTGGGGGAAGGCCCAGTGTGGGTGGCAGTGTCCCGAGGGAAACACCGAGACAGGGTCAAGACAGTTCTTGCCTTTGGGGTTGAAGCTTGAGCAGGGCGTGCTCCTTCTAGGATGCCTCTTAGCCGATCTGATGCTCCCAGGCAGAGTCCTTCTCTGCAGGTCCTGGGGGATGCCCACGCAGCTTGAGGCTGAGAATCCAGCCTGTTCTTTACTGTCAGTGACACGCCCAGGCGAGGTGCCCCCTTTGGGGGAGAGCACCTCCCATGAATGGGCGCTGGTACCAAGTTGCCAGGCTGAGGGATGAAGGAAGGATGCCAGACGTGACTGGTTAGGAGAGGTCTGCCGGGGCCCGAGGTCAGGGCCTGGCCTCCAGGTGAGGGGGCCAGCTGGCGGCACCCGCTGTGAGGGTGAGCAGGTGGTGTGGGGGACCAAGGCCTGAAACCCTGTGACCTGGTCCTCCAGTGGGCAAACTGTGTCCTGAGGAAATAGGAGAAAAAGAGGAGGGAAGGCCACCGGCTTGCCTGGGGCCGCAGAGCCCTAGTTCAGGGTGTTAGGAGTGCTTCGGATCAACTGGGCTGGCGGGTGGGTCTTCATTCCTGTTTTCTGATTCTGAGCCCAAAACCTGGGGATTAATTCTTGGGCCTCCAGTGCCTGCTGCCTCTGGGCATTAGCTGCAGATGTGTTATCAATCCCACGGACAGACAGACGTAAACAGCTTTGATTGCCTCTGTTGTTTTAAAGGCACAGCACAACCTGTAAAATCCAGCAGTTATCAAAGAACACATCTCAATAGGCCCCATGCTGTGTGACCAGACCTTGTCCACAAACACGGGTCCACTCCCTCCGCCTCACCCTTCACGCCTCTTGCCAGGTCTCACAAGATGGTACTGTCTCTACAGCTCAATCAGGTGATGCCCTTTGTAGCCAGGAAGCCCTTGGATGGGCCTGGTGACGGTGTTAAAGGCGACCACGTGGGGTTTAACAGCCTTTTCCAGGAAAGCCGCCGCCTCCCCCAGGGCCTGACTGTGGAGAGAGGCTGGGTTGTTTCAAGCCAGGATTCCAGACCAGCTGCAGTAGGAGCCGGGAAAGCTCGCTTCTGGGCGAGGTTTATACCAGCCTCGGACCGCTCTTCTGGGAGCTCTGGTTTTCTCTTTTAAGGAGAGATGTCTCTGCCCAGCCCTGCTTTTCCTGGGTCTCCTTTATCTGGGGGAAAAAGAGGGAGCAAACGATGATGGGAGAGATGGACCCGGCTGATGCTGCGGCCCATTCTGGCTGAAGCCGCCCCTGAGCAGACAGCCTGGCTTTGCAGAGGGGACCTGGAGGGGCCTCTCCCTCCCCGTACAGGTGGGGTACCAGAGGGTCAAGGCCGTCTAGAGAGACGGGCCCTTCAGTTCCTTTCAGAATGCAGGGTGGCTTCCTCGCTCAGACGCCAACTTTGGAGGCTCCAAACAATCTTCTAATTTGATCAAGGAATGTCAACTGCTCCTTTCTGAAGGGCTGTCTTCCCCCCACACCCACGATGGGTCCCAGGGGATTTCCCGCCCTCTGAATTGGAGTTGGGTTGATGGGCAGATGATGACACATCCTCAGGGGCCGGCATTTTGCGTCCAGGATCTTGGCCTGGACCTCGGTGTTTCATTCTTCCTCTAGGAGCTGGGGAGTCAGCCCCTTCTCAGTCAGTCCATCCCGCCACCCTGGAGAGCAGGGCAGGAGTATTTTGAGCAGCTGGATGGACTAATCTCTGCAGAACATTCCATGTGATTCCAAAGTTAAGGCTTTGAGGAGGTGCTGTAATGTGCATGTCACATGCGTGTCTGAGCTGAAATCAAAGCAATTGAAGATCAGGGTTTCTGCAGGATCACAAAAACGGAGGTACAGAGAGGAAGCAGCCTGGAGGGTCCCCGTGGGGCCCCCAGGAACATGCTTTTTACAATCCACGTTTTGGGAGAGCAGGGCAAGTTTTCCGTGAATAATTAAGCTTTAAAAAATGGGGAGGCAGAGTTTCTCCTTTTTAAACACCAGCTGCGAGTGCGTTTGTATCTCCCAGCTCAGCATCTGTCCGCTGTAGCTATGGGTGCCTTTTTTTTTTTTGGCTCTTTTTTTTAACTCTGTGCACAGAATGTCAAAGCTGGCTCCTGGTGGGGTGGCTGGAGAAGGCGAGAGACCAGACTCGCACTCAGATGTGTTTCAGGTCAGGCGCCAGAAAAGTCTGGCTGATCGGAACCCTTGGCCCTGGGGGGTGTCGGGGCAGTGGTTCCATTCTGGGTCTAGTACAACCAGAGAGGAGACACCTTGGGAACAGATCCGGCTGTGCAGCCTGTCAGCTGGCGTCAAACTGACTGCTGTGGAGGGACCCGAATGTGGGGGGCTGGGATCTGGGGCAGCTGGAGCTTCCAGACAGTCCCGGAGGATCTGGTCGAGGAGGGCTCTGTGTTCAAGGCAGCGCTGTGGGACTCGGGATTCCAACAAAGTGCATGTGCAGTGGCTCCCTCGGCACACACGCGGAAGAGAGAAACCACGTTGCCTTTCTAGGACACAGCGTCCCTTGGGTCCTCTGACCCCCACGAGCTGACAGCAGGGCCCCCAGACACTCCCCACTCCATCTGCGGAGAACAGCTGGCTTGTTTCACTCACCTGGCAGAATATTCCCTCAGAAGTCACTCGGGCCTCCTCCGAGTCTCTGGAGGGCTATGCGTAGATGATCTCAGCTCTGCTTAACTGCTCCGATAAGTTTCCTTTTGCCTGAAGGGAGGAACACGCAGCACAAACCTTCCAGGCCATTCCTTCCCGAGTTTCCTGCTATCTAGGAAATGCTCAATGATTACCTACGCCGCTCACCCAGTTGTAAGCTGATGAGTGGTTAGCCTTCTACCGACCATCTTTCACACACATTTACATCGGCTGTTGTCCCCAGAAAATGCCTTTGTATCAGCAGCTGAGGATGGCTCTTGCCCAGGGTGGGAGAGAGTTCCATGATGCTGGATGTGAAAGCTGGCCAAATGGCTCTGGTCCCATGGGGCGAGCTGCCAGGGGGGCCCCCACTCTGAATGGGAGGGGCAGAGGGATTGGTCTCAGGGGCACACAGGGCCCTGCTCCTGCTGAGAGCACGCTGGCTGACAGAGGCTGTGTTGCACACCCTCGTCTGTAGGGGATGATCATGATCTGCGCAGAACGGACACTTGTGTCCAAGTTCACAGAGAGCCACGCTGAGCACGTCGGAGCCCCGGGGCCAGGTCTGAAAGCCCGAGGCCCACAGAACCTTCTGGAATGCTTCCCGGAGCTGAGTCTCGAACAGCCTGAGGGCTCTCCTTTAGGCTTTCGAGGCCAAGGCCACCGACTCCTGGATAGCCCAGGGCTCTCCAATACAGGTCACTGGGTTGCTGCTGATGGCTGGCCTGACCAGGTGCACGTGGGCCTAGGGGGCCTCAGCTTTCCTAACGGGGCTGGTCCTTCCAGAACCAACCATAAGGAGGTAGGGAAGTTCTCCGAGAACCACGGTTCCGCATCCCTCTAATGGCTCCTTCACATGAAGGCCACAGGCCTGTCTCCCTGGAGCATGGTGGCAAGAACTAGGGTGTCTACTGACCGCTGGTGGGCGTGCACGGAAAGAACTAGCCTCCACCCACACCCTTCACGTCCAGAGGTTGTAGCCGGCAATTGCATTAAACGGGAAAAAAGCCCAAACCAGTCATTTGAATTCCCACGTGGGCAAGAGTTAAGAGAGGGTTTCTCAATGAACCTTCTGACCAACTGAGACATCAGACTTGTGCATCTCAACCAGGGGGCTCCGAGCCTGACCCAGCGCCCACCCTCCTGCTGGCCCCTGGGTTGGAGGGAGGGGAACGGCTGGCCCTCATGGCCCAGGGCAGGGCCTGGGGAGAGCAGGGCCCACATGTCTGCGTCTGTCCAGTGAGGAGCTGCCCTGCTCTCACACGGCCCAGTTTAATCAGGGTGTCACGGGACCGGCGGGGAAGGTGTGCTCTCTGGGGTTCACCGGGGGGACAGGGTTGTCCCTCCGAGGTGGAAGGGGCCAGCTGCCGTGGCCGGGGTGGAGGCAGCTGGCGCAGCACGTAGGGCCCGAGTCTGGGTGGCCATGAAGGTCAGAGGTCGCCGCTCTGGGGCTCCACGTTGCGCGTCTCCCTGGGGTGACCTCGGGACAGCTTGGGGAAGCGGGAAGCCACTTTGGGCCGGCTGTTCTTGGTCAGCGGTTCTCCGGGAGGGGTGACATCACTGTAGGACAGACAGAGCGGGGAGAATTGGGTTAAGTCAGGATTCCAAGTGCAAATAGCTACAGGCAGGGCAGCAGGGGCTGGGGGTGGGGTGGACGGCGGGAGTGGCCTCCGGGGCATGGCTGCTGCCTGGCTGGGTGGCAGGAACAGCGTGGAGAAATGGGGAGGGGCGTCCACGTTGTCGTGTGAACTTCCTGTCCATCAACAGCGCCCAGCACAGCTCTGGGGCCGCAGCTCTGGACCCGTTTTTAAGTCAATGAAAGACGGTTCTGGCCCCGGCTGTCTTCTCACCGTCTTCATTGATCTTCCAGCAAAGGCACATTTCAAAGTCCAAGAGAGAAAATGCTGGGAGAACACTGCATTTAAAGCCATAAAAGATGCACAAACACAGGAGAGGGAATTATGTCTGCCAATGTCCAGTTGTAAGGGCGTTTACGACAGCAGTATGTACAAGAGCCAAAAATACGGAACAACTTATGCGTCCAATGCAAGGATCACGGATACTGGATATACTGGTGAAAAAACACCTATAACCACGGGACAGCAGCAGCCGGTACGCACAGGGGCACGGGAGTGCGTTTATGAGCCCGTAAGGGCGTATGATTCCAACACAGGTTAAAGCACAGTAGAGAGGCTGTAACCCCGCCGTGTACAGAAAACACCTGAAGGATACATTTGTTTACTCTGTGAATCTTGGCGCACCCACGTGGGCCAAGCACTGTGCAAGGTACTGGGGATAAATGGTGAACAAAACGGATTCTCCCAGGACCCGTGGAGCTCATAGTCCGAAGGAGGGTTAAAAACATCACACGTTCAAAGACTTAGGTTACAAATGCCACCAGAGCCTCCCTGAGCAGGGAGCCTGGGCATGGCAGGAGGTGCCTGAGAGCGGGCATATGGGGCCAGCCTGGGTGAAGCTTGGGGCCAGGAGGCTCTGGGCACCAGAGCACGGGGGGAGGCAGGGAGGGAGCAGCTGGAGGGTGAAAGGCATCTGCTGGAGGGCTCTCGGCGGCGGGGACTCCATGATCTGGTTGCACTGGGAAGTGCCCGATGCCAAGGCCGCTGCTCCAGGCACGCGCAGAAGCCTGGGCTGGGAATGCAGAGGTGGTAGACTCTGTCTTATTTCCCACGGCTGCTGTAACACATTACCACACACTTGGTGGCTTAAAACAACATGCTGTGCTGTCTTACAGTTCTGGAGGCCAGAAGTCCCAAATGGGTCTTATGAGGCTACACTCAAGGTGTACCTCTTGGAAGCTCTAAGGAAGAATCCTTCCTGGCCCTTCCCAGCCCCTGCAGGCCGCCTGCTTGCCTCGGCTTGTGGCCCCTGCCTCCATCTTCAAAGCCAACACTGCAGCATCTTCAACTCTCTTTCCCTCTGACCCTCCTACCTCCTTCTTATAGACCTTTGTGATCACATTGGACCCACCTGGATATCTCCCCTCTGCCCCAATCCTTAAATCTACTGAGTCCCCTTTGCCATGTAAAGGGACACATTTATAGGTACCAGGGTTAGGGTGCAGAATTTGTGTGGGGGGGTATCATTCTGTCTACCACAGACTGAAATTTGAATAGAAAGTAGAATCAACACGACTTGGTAATGGAATAATAACTGCCTCTAAATGGTGAGATCACAGCTGACAGAAAATAAAAAAGAGAAATAAGAGAAAACGTTGATAATACATATCTCACTGATACAAAATGCTTTAAAAAAACAAAGATTAAAGGTTGTTTGCACATCCGGCTGTCTCTGTGGCGTCAGGCTCCGTGCCAAGGGCTTTCCGGATGCAAGTCCTAGAGGACTCTGCAAGGGAAGACAGAGCCCAGCTAGAGCTGAGCCCCGAGGCACAGGGAGGACACAGCCACCAGCTGGTAAGTGGCAGATCCAGGACCACCACCATGTCTCCAGGCCCAGTTCGGATAAGCAAAGGAGTGGATCATATCCAAGGAGGAATGGTCCCCACAGGGGTCCCTGAAATGGCGACTTGCTTCCTGCATCTCAGGAGTGGTTCGGTTTACACGAGCTGATTTTCACGCCTTTTCAGGGACCCAGACACTGTGCTCAGTGAGATGTCCCTCATTTCCCATTTGGGATGACATCTCAGGAAGATAATAAAATGAAAAATCCTTCTAATTACCACCTTCTCCCATGGGAGCCAGGGTGTGCTTATCTTCTGTGCACGGAGGGAAGAGAAGCATCTGACCTTGAACAAAGCTGGAGCTGCTCCAAATCCTCTGGGTACGTCCTTCAGAATGGCACTGGCCACGGGCCCAAAGCCGCCACGGCCCTGTCTTCTTCCCAAACACTCACATTACCCAAAGCCTCTTTACCCTTGAACGCCGCTTAGAGGATGGGCAGACGATGCTGGAAGGAATCTTTGCCCCTCCTGTGAGGGGCTGTTGATTACAAGTGTGCAGGTGGGCTCAGGTGTAAAGGTCATTGTAAACCACTGGCCTCCCCTCACACTGTCTGGGGTCCAGCCAGTTGCCCCTGTGCCCGTGGAGGCTGTCATCACTGGGCATGATGTGTGAGGCCAGGAGGACCTCTGCCCACAGTGACCAGAGCCCATGGTCCCTGGAGCTGGCTCCTGGGAGGGCCCAGGAGAGGCCGGGGGCCGGCTGGCGCGAGGGGACAGTTACGAGACAGCGGGGCCAGGACTCTGGCATTTTATGTCGTTTCACCAAAGGCACCTGTGTGGGTAGTAGTGCAGCGGGTGAGGGCGGGGCCTCTGAGCCAGGACACCCTCAGGTCCCCCGCCAACGGGCTCTGCTCGCTGCCCTGGAGCCTGGTGCCCTGGGCTGCCTGCCACATGGGGATGACGATCGCTCGGCCCTCACAGCACTGTGGCAACGGCAGGAGAGTTCACCCCATGTGGAGCCACTAACAAGCTGCGTTTCCTTAGGCAAGTGTCTTGCTGGCTTTGAGCCAAGGCTTCTAGGGTAGAATAAGTATTTATCCAAAAGAATAGAAATCAGGATCTGGAAGAAATCTCTCTGCACCCCCATGTTCACCGCAGCACTATTCACAACAGGGAAGATGTGTAAATAACCTCATCTCCGTGAATGGATAAAAAATGTGGTCCATCCATACAATGGAATATTCAAGCCTTTAAAAAACAGAGGAAATTCTGACATATGTGAAAACATGGATGAATGCTGAGGACACTATGCTAGGTGAAATAAGCCAGTCACAAGGACAGGTACTGTATGATTCCACTTATATGAGGCATCTGAAATAGTCAAACTCGGAGAACCAAAGCCTGGAATGGTGGTTAGTAGAGGCAGGGGGAGGGGCAAGTAGGGAGTTACTAACTGACTGACAGGCATAATGTTGCAGCTGAATAAGATGAATAAGTTCTAAACTCAAAATGGATTAAGGACCTAAATGTACGACTGGATACTATAAAACTCCTAGAGGAAAACATAGGCAGAACAGTCTTTGACATAAATCGCAGCAATATCTTTTGGGATCCACCTCCTAGAATAATCAAAATAAAAACAAACAACTGGGACCTAATTAAACTTAAAAGCTTTTGCACAGCAAAGGAAACCATAAACAAAATGAAAAGACAACCCACAGAATGGGAGAAAATATCTACAAATGAAGCAACCAACAAAGGATTAATCTGAAAACTTACAAACAGCTAGCTCATGCAGCTCTGTCAAAAAACAAAAACAAAAACCCAATCAAAAAATGGGCAGAAGACCTAAACAGACATTTCTCCAAAGAAGATATACAGATGGCCAAAAGGCACATGAAAAGAGGCTCAACAACGCTAATTATTAGAGAAATGCAATTCAAAACTACAATGAGGTATCACGTCACACTGGTCAGAATGGCCATCACCAAAAAGCCTACAAACAATAAGTGCTGGAGACCCTCCTACACTGTTGGTGGGAATGTAAACTGGTACAACCACAATGGAGGACAGTATGGATGTTCCTTAAAAAACTAAAAATAGAACTACCATATGATCTAGCAATCCCACTCCTGGGCATATATCCTGAGAAAGCCATAATTCAAAAAGATACATGCACTCCAATGTTCACTGCAGCACTATTTACAATAGCCAAGACATGGAAGCAACCTAAATGTCCATCGACAGAGGAATGTTTAAAGAAGATGTGGTATATATACACAGTGGAATATTAGCCATAAAAAAGAACGAAATAATGCCATTTGCAGCAACATGGATGGACCTAGAGATTATCATGCTAAGTGAAGTAAGACAGAGAAAGACAAATATCGTATGATATCACTTATATGTTGAATCTAAAAAAAATGATACAAATGAACTTATTTACAACAGAAGCAGACTCACAGACTTGGAAAATAAACTTTGGTTTTACCAAAGGGGAAATGTTGGGGGGAGGGATAAATTAGGAGGTTGGGATTAGCAGATACACACTACTATTGGGTTGGCCAAAAGGTTCCTTCGGTTTTTTCCGTAAGATGGCTCTAGTAGCACTTAGTTGTCTTTAATTTCATTCGAAACAATTTTGTTGGATTGTATGTGACAGCTGTCATGTCAGCGTGCACTTAAAAATTAAGACTTATCAAAATTGGTGAATTTTTGTGTAGCCATTTTAATATTGAAGGTGGAAGAAAACATTATCAGCATATTATGCTTTATTATCTCAAGAAATGTTAAAACGCAACTGAAATGCAAAAAAAGATTTGTGCAGTGTATGGAGAAGGTGCTGCGACTGATCAAACATGTCAAAAGTGGGTTGCGAAGCTTTGTGCTGGAGATTTCTCACTGGATGATGCTCCACAGTTGGGTAGACCAGTTGAAGTTGATAGCGATCAAATCAAGACATTAATTGAGAACAATCAACGTTATACCACACAGGAGATAGCCAACCTACTCAAAATACCCAAATCAAGCGTTGAAAATCATTTGCATCAGCTTGGTTATGTTAATCACTTTGATGTTTGGGTTCCACGTAAGTTCAGTGAAAAAAAACCTTCTTGACCGTATTTCCACAAGCAATTCTCTACTGAAACATAAAGAAGACGTTCCATTTTTAAAACAAATTGTGACAGGCAGTGAAAAGTGGATACTGTACAATAATGTGGAATGGAAGAGATCATGGGGCAAGTGAAATGAACCACCACCAACCACACCAAAGGCCGGTCTTCATCCAAAGAAGATGATGCTATATATATGGTAGGGTTGGAAGGGAGCCCTCTATTGTGAGCTCCTTCCAGAAAACCAAACGATTAATTCCAACAAGTACTGCTCCCAATTAGACCAACTGAAAGCAGCACTCCACGGAAAGCATCCAGAATCAATCAACAGAAAACGCATAATCTTCCACCAGGATAATGCAAGACCGCATGTTTCTTTGATGACCAGGCAAAAAACTGTTACAGCTTGGCTGGGAAGTTCTGATTCATCCACCGTATTCACCAGACGTTGTACCATCAAATTTCCATTTATTTCCATCTTTACAAAATTCTCTTAATGGAAAAAAAATTCAATTTCCTGGAAGAGTGTAAAAGGCACCTGGCACAGTTCTTTGCTCAAAAAGATAAAAAGTTTTGGGAAGATGGAATTATGAAGTTGCCTGAAAAACGGCAGATAGTAGTAGAACAAAAGGGTGAATACGTTGCTCAATAAAGTTCTTGGTGAAAATGAAAAATGTCTTATTTTTACTAAAAAACCCAAGGTACTTTTTGGCCAACCCAATATATATAAAATAATCAACAAGGACCTACTGTATAGCACAGGGAACTATCCTCAATATTTTGTAATAAGGGAAAAGAATCTGAAAAAGAATGGCTATATGTATAACTGAATCACTTTGCTGTACACCTGAAACTAATACAACATTGTAAATCAACTATACTCCAATATAAAATTTAAATTTAAAAAAGAGGAATAAGCTCTAGAGACCTGCTGTACAACACTGTACCTACAGTCAACAGTCCTGTATTGTACACTTAAAATTTGTGAAGGTGTAAAGTCTCAGGTTAAATGCTCTTGCCACAAAAACAACAACAAAAAATAAGTCTGGTACTGGCAATTTCACATGGTTTAACAGTAGTATCTGAAGGCATAGGATTGTTGCTAAGTATAAACTGGGAGGTGACAGGGGTCCGGGGTGGATGGAGAAAAGGGTGGGGCCTGCTCTGAATGGGAGAGACCTGGGATTCTCCCCAGGTCCTTCCCTCTAGGAGAGAGCCAGGGCCAAGGCCACATGCACCCCAGGACTGAGGTCCATCAGCAGAGCCCAGGACTGTGCACATGCAGCTCCAGGGAAGCAGGAAGGTCTCACGGTTGCAAGGACAGCCTTAAATAAGGACCATTGATTTTTTTTTACACCAAAGCTCACTAAAGCCGCCACCTTGCATGCCATCACATTTCTGTGTCCTCAGGCTGAAATTCTCATTGCTCACAGCCCTTGTTGGCCTCGTGCACTAGTGAGATTTAAGGGAGAATAGTGCCGTTTCTTACCCAGCCCCATCGATAGGAATCAGGCCATGGAGAAGCTCTTCTTTCCTCCGGCCTGTGTTTTTATAATTAAAGCAGGCTGGTGGCTCTGGATCTGGGCAGGAGCAGAACCACTGAGCAAGGTAAAATTACGTTCCTGATCCACCCGATCAGGTGGGATGTGGGAGGTATGTCTACCCCAGTTTTGCAGACAAGAAAAGGGAAGTGTGGAGAGCAAGAAAGGCCCCACTTCCACTATAAAAATAGACTTCCAAAGGCCGTGTGGAGTAATAGAAGCTCCATATTCAAAGTCAGAAAACCTGTGTGCCTTCAGTTAGACACCTTCGGACCTTTGAGGAAGATCTATAACCTCCCCAAGACTCAGTTTTCTGATCTGTGAAATGGGCATAATGTTGGTCCTTTCTACTGCTCATGTATCATTCAACACATTTATTGAGTCTGTTACAAATAGAAATAGAGTTGGCTCTTTCAAAGCCCCTAGATCACTGAAATAAAAGAGGCACAGGCAAAGTCTGGCCACCAAAATCTTAAGAACTTGATATATTGATGCTGAGGCATCAGTGTATCAAGGGAAGTGGATAGAGGCTTTTACAAAGATTTTAAAAACTACAGAAATATACCTCAAAACCTCCCGTTCCTTTCCCCAGCACAACTCAAGTCTTCCATCTGTCTGACCTGGGGGCAGGAGGCTGGAAGGCAGAGGAAGGAACCTTCTCTGAAGAGACCATACTAGGCTTCCTGGAACAGGTGCCCTAAAAATCTATAGAGATGGAAGAGAGATGGGTATCTGGCAGGGATGTTTGGAGCCCCCTCCTCCTGTCGGGTCTTCCGTTCCTCAGACACATTCAGCAATACTCTCTCCCCACTGTTGGCCACCATCAAGGTGCCAAGGGAGTCCGTGTCTGTGGAGGTGGCCCCTGCCAGGAGCCCCAGGGGGGACAGTTCCCTTTAATAAGCCTCTGGGGCACACTGCCATGGCGTCTCCGTCCCCAGCACACCGGTGAAATTGATCCGCCGGTCTCAACCACTCCTCAGTGAAAATGACCATGAGGAGAGATCTGCTGTTCATTTCACTTATAAAGTGGCTTTCAAGGGCCGGTCAATATTCCATTTGCTGCCTTCTGCAGCTGGGAGGGTGGCTTTGCAGGGGCCACGCCTGCTGCTGGGCTGGACCCTGGAATACAGCTGGGACTGAGCGGCCTTCTGTAGAAGGTGTGGTTGCTGTCCTCCTGTACCCGGCTCCCTGACAAAGCCTGTGTTTGCAGGAGTTGGGAGAACTGCCTCCGGGATGCGCACACCCTGCATCTCGTGCCCTCCGGTCTGTAGGATGGGAGGGGAGGCCTTGCCCTCCGCCCCCCATCAGTCAAGGTGCGCCAGGCTAGTCAGCCTTTGACTTGCCTCGTAGGCACATCTTCAGGCTCAGGACCACACGATGGGGACCCACCTCTACCCACGCACTCTGTCACCCCGCTAACGTCCATGAAGATTTCTCTCTGTGAGCTGTACCCTGTGGATTTGAGGAAGGAGGCCTCCGTGGCATTTCCTCTCTGTTTCCTGTCCCTCAGTTTGACCTGGGTCTAAAGAGTGTCACTATCTGGATGTGACCCAGAAATGGCCCTGGCAGTACCAAGGGTTCCCTGAAGGCAGGACTTGGTCTGGTTCTTCTTTGGGTCCTCACAGTTCCTGACCCCAAAAAGCACTTGGTAATTTAATCCTTTTGGATAGATTAAAGAGGACCACTGCTTGTCAGGTCCTGGGCTAAAAATTACACCAATTCTCATGTAATCTGCATGCCAGCCTTGTGAAGGAGGAGTGTTTCACAGCTGGGGACATCAAAGCGCAGAAGCCACTTGTCCGGGGTCCCCTGAGCAAGTGAGGAGCAGAGGCTGGTCTTGAACATGCAGTCTGGCCCCAGAGCCCACAGCTAGGTGACACAGGAGACCACGCAAGGAGGCTGGGGCCTGAGAGGCTGTGCCTTCAGCACAGACCGTCTGACCTTTGGAAACAATTGGAACTATGGAGGGCGCATCTGTCCCCAGGTGACCACAAACCCCATTTCAGTAAATCCCGTATTATAGTCTCAAGATCCTTCACACGTGCTTTCAATAGTGCTCTGATGTAACTGCTGATCGCTGCTGACAGATTTTTAATATTTTAGCTTTAAATTTTTCTACTCCAAGCTCTGGCCTGGTAGTTGAATACGCACAAGTTAAATGATGGTAAAAAAGGAAGCAGAGGATGTAGAGAACCCTCCCCCTCATCATTAACAAACGTTAAAGAGTAGTGACACAGGCTCATTGTAGGGGAGAAAATGGAACCAATACATGCAGGTGTGAAGAAGGGAACAGAAGTAGCCTGTAATCCTGCCCTCCGTGGACGACCACTGTTAGTGCAGGAGTGTAGATTTTTCAGGTCATTTTCTATGTGCATTTCTTACGGTGGATCTTTCAATATGAAAATGGTTACTTCCTAAATAAACCTGCTTTGAAATCTGATGTTCTTTTAAATCAAGGCGTTCTGTTCATGGAATGCCACAGATGTTGGTGATGTGGCCTGGAAAACAGTGGTGACAGGGCTTCCCTGGTGGCGCAGTGGTTGAGAATCTGCCTGCCAATGCAGGGGACACGGGTTCGAGCCCTGGTCTGGGAAGATCCCACATGCCGCGGAGCAACTAGGCCCGTGAGCCACAACTACTGAGCCTGCGCGTCTGGAGCCTGTGCTCCGCAACAAGAGAGGCTGCGATAGTGAGAGGCCCGCGCACTGCGATGAAGAGTGGCCCCCGCTTGCCACAACTGGAGAAGCCCTCGCACAGAAACCAAGACCCAACACAGCCAAAAATAAATAAATTAAAGTACACTTAATTTAAAAAAAGTTATTAAAAAACAGTGGTGACAGTGACGATGTGTAATTATAACAGGTCCGTTCGCTGCGGGCTTGCTGTGCAGCAGGTGCAGGGCTCACCACCGTTACTTTATGCAGTTCCCTCTCCCACCAACCCTGGGAGGTCGGGACTCTGTTTTACACGTGAAAACTCAAGAAACTACTGTCTAGCGTGGCTTCCTGAGCTGCAGGGACTTGTGCGATGTCGCACGTGATACAGCAGGACACACACCCAGGCCCATCTTCTCAGCCTCTGAGCTGAGTGGCAGATGATAGGGAAGTATTGGCAGGAGAAAAAGAAGGCCTACAGGGTTCTGGGAAGAGGCTGCGATTTGCGAATGGACTCACCCTGAGTGAGGCTTTTCATGCTCCTCCCCCCAGTATCACTGCATCTCCTCTATCATCATCTGTGTAAGAAATTTCTTAGCCTTGTTCTAGGCAAAGTCTCTTAATCTATGACTGCCATCTGACAAATGGGGCTATAGGATTAAACAAGACAACACGGCGGGTGCTCTCTTGTCAACGAGGGCTCTACTGGCTGGAGGAGCTGCCAGGGGCTGAATCGTGGACACAGGATCGTGGCAGGAGGGGCTGCATTCGAAGGTACAGCTTCTAAAGATCTCGCGACGGGGCCGGGAGCCATAGGACAGAGATGAGCCCCAGAGACAGGGAGCCTTGTTGTGGGGCTCGTGTAGCCCCCCTGGGAGAAAGATCCTGAGGACAGACCCGAGTCGGGGCAGGGGCAGTGCAGCAGGGGTGGGGATGACGATCCAAAGGTGTTGAAGAGAGAGCGTCCCTGGGGCTCCAGGACCGATCAGATGGGGGAAGTGAGAACGGGTTTCATTTGTGCTTGGAAACTGGATTACAGGGAGTGGCCGAGCTTCGGTGGGGAAGGTACAGAAAGTGACAGGTGGGTGGGGGCCTGTGTATCTCTGGGATAAATTATGCTATTAAAAAACGTAAAGATACGTTTTACCTTTTTGCCAGGAAGATCGCACAAGTCCATACAAACTCTGCACTGCCTACCTGTGCGCCCAGACACATCCGCTTTCATTACTTCGTGGCTACAAACCATGATAGATGAGATTCTGATCATTACAAATGGCCGTGATGCTAACGGGGCTGCACCGGGTGCCTGGCTGGGAGCCTCTTCAGTTACAGCTCCTTGTTACCCGGAGTGGGTAACACTTGCGGGGCTCCTGATCTGACTCGGCTGACATTTCAGGAGGTCTATACGTCATGTCCTAGGTTGGGGACCAGTACCTGAAAGGCTCTTCTGAAAGGGGCTGGATCACTCCCCTGCTCGCTCCCCCTGGTACCTCCTCTGCCAGACCCCCATCAACACCCCCTCTCTGAATCCTGCCACTGACCCCTTCTCAGTCCCCTTCACACAGGTCAGCCCTCATCACATCTCCATGGTAACCACTGCCCCACCCCGTGGTGCTCTCCCCAATCATAAAGCCTGGCCAAACCCGACCCTGGTTAAGCCGAGCAGCAGACCAGGGAGGAAAAAGCCCAAGATGGGGCGGGCTGGCTGGCTGCGTTTTCGGTTCACGGCTAACCCTACAGGCCCCAGCAATCCTGCCCCACTTCCCCACCTGGCCCCTCCCTCTCTCGCTGAAGTGACTAGTTTAGTCCTTCCCTCTTCTCAGACCATCTCCATCCTGGACGCTCTGCCTGGCAGGTCACCCAGAAAGCAGCTGGGGGGCTCCTCTCCTCTCCTCCCCGTGACACAGGATCACCTATCCCTGCTCCTACTTGAGGCCAACCCCTCCATGGGGCCCAGGGGCAGTTCCCTCAGGACTTTCTCAAGGACTTGGCCCTGCCCTGTCCTGCCCGCTCCTGCACCGTCCCTTCAAATGTCACCATGTCCTGGTATCTCTCAGCTTAAAGCCCTCCTTGGCCTCGAGCCCCTCTGGCTACCTCCACGTCGTCAAAGCCGGCGGCCACCCTGAACCCCCAGCAGCAGCTCCATCCTCTTCTGATGCTCCTCCCGACTCTGCTGCTTGGCCACTGAACTGTGGAGGGTGCCAAGGCCTCGGTTCTCTCCTCATCTCTGTCTACAGCGCCTACGTGGGATCTCGTCCAGGCCCACGGCATCACATATGTCTAAATGCCAAGGATTCCCATATTTACGCTTCAGCCCCGACTGCCCTCAAGCTCCAGAGTCAATGGACCCCGTGGACATTTTGGCATTTCCACTTGGATGTTTGACAGGCATCCCTACCTTGAATGTGGCCAAAATGGGAATTCTGATTTCCCCGTCCAACTTCTGTTCCTTCTCTGGTCTTCACTTTCGTAAATGGTGCAATTCCCTACCCCACTGCTCAAACCAGGACCAAACACATCACCCTGGCTTCTCCCTTTCCCTTACATTCCACACCTAATCCATCCATGTACCCTTTGGGTTCTACCTGTAGACACATGCTCGATACTCCACTTCTCTCCACTCCGCTGTGACCATCCTAGGTCTGGCCGCCATCACCTCTTGCCTGGACTCTCACAACATATTCCCATGTGTTCTCCCTGCTTCCACTTGATTCCTCTGCAACTCGTCAAAGTTATCCCGTTATTTCCCCATCTCCATGGCTTCCCTCTGCATTCAGTCAAATCCTTACCAGGGCTACACCTGACCCTCACCTCCTCCAGCTGTACTGAGACCGCCTGGATTGCTCGGAAGTCCTCCTTCAAGTCTCACTCAAGTCACCGCCAGTCGTGCGCCACTGCATCACTGTTTTAGTTTCTTTACAGTACCTGTCACTCTCT
This sequence comes from Mesoplodon densirostris, assembly GCF_025265405.1. Classification (NCBI taxonomy): domain Eukaryota; kingdom Metazoa; phylum Chordata; class Mammalia; order Artiodactyla; family Ziphiidae; genus Mesoplodon; species Mesoplodon densirostris. Next base: position 56,711,467 of record NC_082676.1, read on the forward strand.
GAAGTGTCATCTTTACCAACCGAACCCCAGTGCCTAGAATTGTGCCTGGTCCACTTAACCTTTTGGGTGAGGTCAAAGGGGCCTGCAAACGCCAAGCTCATCCCCACCAGACCTTGTCCTCCTGGTTGGACAGTGCCTTGTCCTCACCCAACTCAGAGGAGGAGGCCTCAGAATCAGAAAGCCCCAGGTTGATATCTGACTCTACAAAGTACCAGCATGTGACTGTGAGAAAGCCATTTAATGCCTCTGTGATTCAATTCGAAAAAACAAGAGTAATAATCCATATTCACTTCTCTCATAGAAAGTGAAGGTAATATTACTTTTATGACATTGGTAATAAGAAAAATAACTGCTTCCAAAGCATCACCCAGGCTTGTCCCATCAGGCAAAAGCTACAGTGGTTACAACAGCAGGGGTGCAAAGAGAACACTAAAGTGGCATAAAATTCGGCGTGGAGGGAACAGACTTAATGCCATCTGCAGAAATACATAAAGGAAAAGATGGCGAAATGTGACTCCCTTACATGACAGACAGACTGGGAGGGGCGGGGAATGAAATGTCCAGCGTGTGTGCAGGGCTCCTACAAACGCACGAGAAAGAGGCTACAGACCAACAGCACCCAGGGAAGGGATACAGTGAGCACGTGACAGAAGAAAAATAAAAAGGTTTTAGGTTTTTCAGTAATTCTGCTATTTGTTCAAGCCATACTATGTGCCACGTAGCAGACAGAGCCCCTGCTCTTGGGGAGGTGGCCTCGTGACCCCAGGCACCGTCTTCTCTCGCCTGAATCCCCCTACCTGCCCTCCCGTGTCCAGCCTGCTGCTACTCTCCTCCAGCGCTGAGCAATCCAGCTAACAAAACGAGCCCGATTGTGGCACTCTTTTGCTCCAAAATCTCCAGTCTTTCACCTACCGCCGAGTAAAATGCTTACAGTGCTCTCCCAGGCCATCCCCGACTGGGCGGTCCCCTTCCTCACTCCATTCCCTGCCTTGGACTCCGCAGCGGGGGCTGGGCGCACTCCTGTCCCGGGGCCTTTGCAGTTACTGTCTCTTCACCCCAAAGCCAGCAGGGATTTCCTGCTGGGTTCTCACCCTCCGCCTCCAGGTCTTTCCTCTTCTGGGACGAGCTCAGTGCCGCCTTCCTTGCCACCGCCCACCGCCCACCTCCCCCCCCCCCCCCCCGCTACTCTGCACTGTCATTTGGCGTGTTATGTTGATGTGGGTCTGGTTCATGGCTGTAACCCAGCATGTAGAGACAATGACACAGTAGTGCTCAAGGACGATTTGTGGAATGAATGAGTCCTAGAGAAGGACCCGACACACCCAGAGAGAGTCCCCCTCATCAGTCATCAGGAGAATGCAAACCGGCCAAAGGGCAGAGAGCCGTTACCAAGCTTTGCTGGGGATGCTGAGAAGTGGGTGGTCATGCAGTTGCAAACGTACAAACCGGTGAAAGCTTTTAGGAAAGATGAGGGAGCTGTGTGTGCATGCGTGTGCGTGTTTACACACCCAAATATACATGTGCAAACCCTCTAAGGAACACTACTTCTAGGCGTCTCTCCTACGGAGACACTTGCGTGTGCAAGGGTGTTCAAGACAGCGTGGTTTCTAACGAGGAAGCGTGGAAATAACCTGCCTGCCTGGAGGCAGGAGACGCAGTAAATACACGACGGCACATGGGTAACCAGCAACGCTGCCATCACAGACGACGCAACACACCAACGTGCACGGACAAGAAAACATCTTCAAGGTACAATTACATGAAAACAGGTTTCAGAACAAGACAGTGTAGGATAGGATCCTATTTTTACTTTAAAAAACCTCAAAATGCATGTGCACATAAACATGCGTCTAAATGCAGAGACCAGAAGGACGGGGGTGAAAGGCCATACTTGTGTTTTTCCTGTATATTCACTTTGTTTAAACTTTTTCAACTGGAATACATTACTCATTTAATAAAAACACAATAGGGGACTTCCCTGGGGGTGCAGTGGTTAAGAATCCACCTGCCAATGAGGGGGCACGGGTTCAAACCCTGATCTGGGAAGATCCCACATGCCACGAAGCACCTAAGCCTGTGTGCCATGGCTGCTGAGCCTGCGCTCTGGAGCCCGCGAGCCACAACTACTGAGCTCACACGCCACAACTACTGAAGCCTGCACGCCACAACGAAGAGTAGCCCCCACTCGCTGCAGCTAGAGAAAGCCTGCACGCAGCAATGAAGACCCAACGCGGCCAAATGAACGTATGTATATGTATAACTGATTCACTTTGTTATAAAGCAGAAACTAACACACCATTGTAAAGCAATTATACTCCAATAAAGATGTTAAAAAAAAAAAGAAACAAAGACCCAACCCAGCCAAAAATAAATAACTAAAATTTTAAGAAAAGACAAAACAAAACAGTAAGTTAGTAAATAAATAACACAATAAAAACCAAAACATTGCATGGAAGAGCCCCTGAGCTGCTGCCTGAAGATCCCCAGCTTCACTGGGTTCCATTTTTCTGTACGGGGATGACGAGCACGGGCAGCTGCGCCAGGCTGAAGCCCTCCAGAGCCTGAGTGGGCCTGGGGTGGCCTCAACCAGCAGGAGTGTCTCTGTGTCTGAGCTGTTCTTCAGTGATCAGATCTGCATGTAACCAGTTCAATACACCACCATCCCCAGCAAGCTCTGGGAAGACTGTGTCTTCTCTGCTTCCCTTGTTGCTGAGTTTCCAGCCATGTTGTGTTTCCATCCATGTTTGCCCCACTCTCTCGATTTTGCCTTTCTGCACAGCCTGGGTACCTCCAGGCAACGGTGATCTCAAAGAGTCTCCCTCCATTTTCCCGAGTCCCCATCCTCTAGCATTGCCCCTAGAAAGAAGTGCAGCTGGGCACTGACTAAGGATTCAAAGAACCCTAGAGCCAGATGTCTGCGACCGTCCCAGCTTGCACCCCAAGGCACAGCCCACACAATGGGGCAGTTCTGATGAGAGCTGGCTAATGGCATCAGAATGATCACCTCTAACTAGGCTTTTTTTCTTTTTTGGCTGCGCTGGGTCTTCGTTACTGCGCACGGGCTTTTCTCTAGCTGCGGCGAGCGGGGGCTACTCTTCATTGTGGTGCGCGGGCTTCTCACTGCAGTGGCTTCTCTTGCTGTGGAGCACGGGCTCTAGGCGTATGGGCTTAGTTGCCCCTCGGCATGCAGGATCTTCCCGGACCAGGGCTTGAACCCGTGTCCCCTGCGTTGGCAGGCAGATTCTTAACCGCTGCGCCACCAGGGAAGTCCCTTAGATAACTTGCTAAGACAGAAGGCTGATCATAGCACACTCCCCTGATGATAGCCCTTCAGAGGCTGCCTGCTGCGCTCTGAATAAACCCCATGCTCCTTACAGCCTGCTGCCAAGGCCACGCTCCCCCCACCAGGGCTGCACAGCACTGGACAGGGCCTTTGTATTATCCGGAAGTGTGCCAGGCCATCCGCTGTGCAGGCCAGGGCTGAGAGCCGCAAATGTAAAGACCAACTAAAAAGAGAATGATCCCCTTTATTTCTGAAGTCAGAGGTGGGTTTCTGGTGGGTTGGAAAACTGGTGGAACGTTTGATAGCGTCAGAACTCTCTGGAGGAACAATTTGAACCATCCTTGGAAGAGGGCAGGTCTGAGCACGGTGCATAGAACTTTGCGGGTGGGAGCGGCTCGTGGACAGTACTGAGGGCTTTCCAGTATTTTCCCAGCGGCTGTGGGCCCTGGTTCCTCACTCCACACCAGTTCAGGCCTCGTCACTAGAAGATGAGGATGCTCTGCCCCTTGTACCAGGATGCACCCGCTTAGGAGCAGAGATCAGTTCGCCTGAGATGGAAAAACGCTTTCTACTTCTATGGGTCAACTGGAGATTTATTTCTATTTCAATATAACTGACAATTCTGAGTTTCTCTTGCCGGCTTCTTCCCAGAAAGAGTCTGTTATGAAAATACCATTCAAATAAAAAAAAGTCCCGTTAAAAAAAACAAAAAAAACCGTAGTACTACATCTTCCAAAAAAAGTTAAAGAAAATAAGGCAAAAGATATTCCTTCCTGCACCTTCCTTATGTCAACTCTTTGGCCTCAACGTACTTTGAAACAAAATTATTTCATTTTTTTGGAATAAGGAACATATAAAGTGGTGTAAAATGAAAAAGCATGCAGAGGAAATATATAAAAACTGAGTCTCCCCACCCCCGTTCTCCAGGCAACCATGGTGGCTTTTTAATGCATCTTTCTAGAGCTACCCATCACATGCAGAGCATGTACACAGGTGTGCATGTGTATACACACACACACACTACGTATACATACATTTCTTGTTTGCTATTTCTAAAAATGGAAATGCATGCACTGTGCTCCATCTTGCTTTTTCCTCTTAAAGATGTATCCTGGAGATTTTCCATATCACTACATATACATTAGCCCCAACGTTCTAGTTCAGGGGTGGGCCAACTTCTTCTCTAAAGGGTCTGATAGTAAACATCTCAGGCTTCACGGGCCCTTTGGTCTCTGTTGCACCTACCCAGCTCTGCCCTTGTAGCACAAAAGCACCACAGACAGTCTGTGAATAAATGGGAGGGAATGTGTTCCAGCAAATCTTTATTTGCAAAAACAGGCAGTGGGTGGGAGTTGGCTCATGGGCCACAGTTTACTGACCCCTGTTCTAAACTCTCTGTGGCTGTCTGATCACAGCTGGATCCATCCATCAATGGCTGCATAGCACCGAGGGGGCGGGACCAGGAATGGGCCTTTCTCTGTTCTATGAGCACTTGACTGCAAACAGAAATCGGCCATCTGTTTATCACCCAACACGTTTCAAGCTAAATGTGGAAAAGATTTTGCTTGGCGACTCCGCTGGCCCCCTGAACAGCATCCAGGACGCCAAAATGCCAGGCACAGGGACTGTCTCGAGTTGGTTTAAGCAGCTCTGTTTTCTTTTCAGAGAAGCGTGCAGAGGTCAAAAGCACTGAGACGGCGGAAGGCCTGGGGTAGGGGAGGCCTGGGCTTTAGGACTGGGTCCTGGGGCAAGGTCTGAGCCCCATTCCAACCCTTCCCAGCCATGTGGGAGAATCAAAAATGAGACAAACGCAAAGCAACTTGAGAGGCCCTGGCCCGTAGATGCTCAATAGACAGCAATATGAGGATGAGGAAGAAAGTTGTTGAATAAAAGGTCGAAATTTGACTCCAGGATTTTCCATCTACCATTTCCCCAAGAAACGACATCATTTAACACAAACCCAGATGCTACAATGAACAACCAGCTCCGAGTGTGGCCGTTAAGTTTCAGGATGTTCCAGGACCTGTTCCCTTGTGCCCGCGCTCTTTGCTTCATGTTGGAATGCCCGCCCCGATGTCCTGATGTGACCAGCTGTCCCTTCTTTGGACATGTCTGCTCTGACCCCTTGGCCTGTAGTTACAATCACCTGTTCAATTTTTTTTTGATGCCCTCAGCAGACCCAAAACACCAGGAGAGCAGGCACTTAGCTATCGTATTTTCTGTGGTTTCCCCGGTCACCGGGCCCATTGCAGGTCCCTGGAAAACATCAGCTGCTTGAATGAATGCGGGCATCTGCGGGACACACACCCAGGAGACTCAAGGAACTGAGAGAGAGCTGGCCAGGGCCATCCTCTGACTCCGAGCTCCCGAAGGGCTAGCTGGAGAGCAGGACTCACACCGACACCCTGCTGTGCCGGGACCAGATGGGGACCTGGGCAGAGCACACTGGCCTGGCGAGTTCATGGGGCGTAAGGGGAAGAGACTGATTCAGGCCAACTTTATCGAGAGCCGACAGAAGGCACCAGACAGAGGTAATTACCAGAGGGCCTCACCCTCAGGGCACACGGGTCAGAGGAGACACAAACTGTCACCAACTGTCCCTACATTCCGGTATGAGCCAGACGATGACAGTGTTGTCGGAGAAAAGTGCCTCACCTGCCACAGAAATTCAGCAGGAAGGGCAGGTGGGGCCGGTCACACAGAAGGTGACATCTGAACTGGGCCTCGGAAGGCAGGGGAGACGGCAGGATCCAGGACGGAGGGGAAGCAGCGGTGTATCAGGTGGCTTGTGACAGCAGCCGTACGGCCCTGACAGGTACTTCCCTCCAACAACACAGACGTATTGATTCTCTTAGAATTCTGGGGATCCAAAGCTCCAGAGGGGTCTCACTGGGCTAAAACCCAGGTGGTGATACTGAGCTCCTCTGCTGAGTTTATGATTAACTTCTCTATCCAAAATTTTATTCCCTTTCTTGGCCCAAATCTATTCCTGTGAAGGTTGAGGAGTATCAAAGAAAAGGGGGGATTAAAACCATATATAAACCCCAGTGTCCCCGTCCTTTGAAGTCAACGGCTTTGCTTTAGTCTCCTGGGCCTCCCCTGTGTCTCAAAGGGCTGCAGGCTCAAGAGGTGATGATTAGGGGACGTGAAGCTGTAGAAACAAAGAACAGCTGTAGGGCCAGGAAACCGGCAGCAATGTGGACTGTAAACTATCTGTCTAGGGTCACTGAAGTCCCAGTTCCCTGAAGGATATAAAGGCCTGACACACGGTCATAAGCTGTTTCTCCAAGAAGCAGACCCTCACCAGATGGAAACTGCTGACTGCAAGCAGGTAGATCCCAGGCCAGTTGAAGCCAGAAGACTGATGATGCTCGAAACTTCACCTTGATGCCAACCAGTCAGAGAGTTGTGCACGAGCTGATTATGCAACTGCAGCTCCCTCCCTCACACTGCTGTTAAAACCCCTTCCTGGAAAGCCATTGGGGAGTTCGGGTCTTTTGAGCATGAGCTGCCCATTCTCCTTGCTTGGTGCCCTGCAATAAACGCTGTACTTTCCCTCACCACATCACCTTCTCCTTCACCACAATCCATAAAGCCAGTAGACTGGCTTTATTGCATGCAGGTGTGTGGACCCCAGGTTCTGTAACAGTGTTGGCAGGGCTGTGTTCCTTCTGGAACTTCTGGGGGAGAATCTGTTATCTTGCCTTTTCCAGCTTCTAGGGGCCGCTTGCTATTCCTTGGCTCGTGGCCTCTTCCATCTCCAAAGCCAGAAAGGGCAGGACAGGTCCCTGCCACATCGCATCACTCTGACACTGGCTGCGCTTCTGCCTCTCTCTTCCACTGCCCAGGACCTTTGTGATTACGCTGGGCCCACCCAGGAACCTCAGGATCATCTCTTCATGTTAAGGTCAGCTGACTAGCAACCTTGATTCTCCTTTACCACATAACATATTCACAGGTTCTGGGGATTAAGACAGGGACATCTGTAGAGGGATGCTCTTCCACTCACCACAGGTGGGTAACTCAGTTTAACAGCGACCACCATTCATTCACCACCTACTATGTGCTCGACACTTTACCCACAGTCCCATATTTAACCCCCACAACAGTCCCACGAGGCTGATAACATTATCTCCATTTTATAGATGAGTCAGTGAAGGCTTGGGGGGAGACCTTGTTCTGGTCCCAGAGTTAGTAGCCGGTGATGCTGTCAGTGGACTAAAGGCACTTTGACCACTGACTCTGCACCCTCCACCTCTGGCCTAAGCCACCTCTGGGGCTGCCCAGCATGTGAATGACCAGCCCCCAGTAAGCGCCCTGGCTGCAGAGTCTCTGAAGAGCTTTCCCGGTTGGCTAGAGTTCACGTGTGTTGTCACAATCTGATGCTGGGGGAATTAGGTGCATCCAGTGTGAGCCCCCTGGGTGAGGACCTTGCAAGCTTGCACCTGGTCCTCCTTGGACTCCAGCCCCTGCGCCTTTCCTGTTTGCTCATCTTCTGTTCAGCAGAATAAATCAGAGCCATGAGTGCAAGTCTATGCTGGGCCTTTGAGTTCTCCTAGTGAATCACTGGACCTGGGGGTGGTCTCTGGACCCCGGACACCCCACCCTTTCACTGCACTTATCATGAGTTCTGGGAGAGCGGGGACCAAGGGTGCCTGGATTATTGCTCCGTCTCTGGCACAAGGAAGGGGCTCACTGGCCGCTGCACGAGGAGGCTCCCTGTCAGGACAGCCTGGCTCTAAGTCCAGCCTTTGGCCTTGTACACGAGGAGAGTGAAGCGTGCAGAGTCAAGGTTAGGACCCGGTCGCCCCAGTTCCCAGGTGGGTCCTTGATTTCATGTTCCCCCGAACCCAGCCTGTGTCAAATGGGGGCACTCTGCACAACCCTTCCCCACCCTCTCTCCTCCTTCAGGGGGAGCCCAGCCTCCCAGAGGTGCTAGGAGTAGGAAAAACAAAAGCGAGAACCTTCCCCTCTGAGGGAGAAGGGGCCTCAGTGAGCAGCGGCTGAGAGCATCCAGCTCAGGGACTTGCTTCAGGCTGATGGCATCCCGCCTGGGATCCAGCCCAACTCGGTCTGGCTCCTCTGCAGGGAATAAGAGCTCAGCCTTCTGGGAAACCAATGTACCCACTTCTCAGACACCTGCAGGTGTGAGCCCAGCATGGTGTAAGGGGGGCCTCCGCCAACGGGGCGGCATGTCAGTCCCCTTGACCAGAAGATGGGAGCTGCAGGAGAGACCCCATACCTCATGGCTGCAGGTCCTGCCTGTGGGGAGCCCGTCAGTGCTCTGACCTGCTTGGCCCGGGGAGGCTGCCTGCTGAGCCCCACGGGGTGTGGGATGCTGGGCTGAGGCTGTGGGTGTGGAGAGGAAGCCAGGAAAAGAAGGCTCTGCAGAGAATGCAGGCCTGATGTGTTAGCTGGGTGGCTGCCCGCGGCCTGGCCCCCACTCACTGTGCCACTCAAGCAGCTTTCAACCCAGCTGGTCCGGCCCAAGGCCGTGGAGAAGCTCTGGACAGACCCAGAGGGACAGAAGTGCCAGGGGCACAGAAGTGCCTCAAGATCAACCTGGGCAGCGGACAGGCTGCCCAGCCCTCCCGTGGTAGCCTTTAGCAACTTCTTTAGAGCGCTCACTAAAGAGAAGAAAACTAATGTACATTGAGCACCTACTGTTTGCCTAGTAACATGCCAGGCTCTTAGAGCATCATGTTTAACTGAGTGAAAGGATCTAAAGCAAATGGCCTGGGTTCATATCCCTGCTCTCACAGAGAGGCTGAGGGCCTGGGGTGGGTTCCTCACCTCGCTGTTGTGCTGTCCTCTGTGAGGTGAGGCTGGTACCACGATGGCCCTGAAGTCGAGAAGGTCAAACGAGTGAGTACACGTAAGGTGCTCCGCGCAGGCTCTGGTGCAGGGAAGTTCAAATGAGTTGTTACCACCGCTGCTTCCCTTTGAGGGAGGGTAATAAGAAGCCCATCTTATAGATGAGAACACTGAGCGTCAGAGAAGACCCACGGTGAGAAGTAGCGAGTGTCTCGTAAAGCAGAACTGAGACAAAGTAAGTAGAGCAGCTGGCCCACGACCAGCCCACAGTAAGGGCACAGTAGCAGCTGACGGCCGCTCTCACCTGGGAAAAGGCAAACCAAGGTGCAGCTCCCACGCTGTCTGCACTGGAGCCCTAATAGCAGTGAACTTTCTAGGTCAGGCATGAAAGGAGCGACTTCTCTCTGTTAGGATTTCTCTGCCACCCTCTTCCTATATATACAGCAGGCATAACAGGCTGCAGCCCCGATGCTACTTTTAGCTGCGATGCAACACGACAGCCCTCGTGTACTTTTGGGGGTGACCCTCTGAAGAGGGGCTGTGGCAGGGAATGGGAAGGCCTGGACTCTGGAGTCAGCAGGGTCTGCTTTGCAATCTCAGGCAAGTCACTTAATCTGTGAAGCCCCAGCTTGCTCACCTGTAAAATGGCAATGATGGTAGCTACGTTACAGGGTTGAGGATGAGGATAGAAAAGGCCTATCAAGTGTCCCTCACAGTCTCAGAGACAAGGGCTCTCCATGAATGACGGCTACCATTACTATGATTTCTACTGCTACTGTTTTATAAAAGCCACTGATCAGTTTCATCTCTGGACCCAGCCCTGTTCCACTAGTACCGGCTGCCCTGAGTATGGTCTTGACAAGCATGCTGATGCCACCTCTGGGCTCAGCCACAGAGAGGCTGTGAGTCACCAGCGGTGTCAGCCTGGGATGGCACACACCAGCGTGCTTGGGACAGTGGTCCACAGTTGGACCCAAAGGGATGAGCATTCTGGGTGCCAACTCAACACGGCCGAGGTAAAGCCACTTTGGGATTGAAGCCACGTCCTCCAAGGAGCCTGCTGGGCTCTGATAAATCAGCCTGTACGTGGCTGTGGTTCCTCTGACTCAAGGAAGACCCTGCTAATTCTCATCCTCTGCAAAACCTGCTCAAGGTAGGGCATGGGAGAGGGAGGGTCTTAGAGGTCCTTAGTGCAATATACCCATTTTAGAGGCCAGGAGCTGAGGCTCAGAGAGGGGAGGGACGTGAGGCCTCAAAGGGTTCCCTCCAGCTATTTAAGGACACGTCCAGTACCTCCTTTGCCCAGTGGACCTTCTTCTTGCCCCTGCCTGGGCTCCTTGCCTGACATCAGACGCCCCTGGCCATTTCCTGGATTAAGAAGGGATCTTTACTAGTTTGGAAGCTGAAGAGGTAGAACGTGGCCCCAGGAGAGCATACTTTTGATGATGTCACTGCTTCTTTCACAAGTCAAGGGTGCTGTTTGGAAGACAATGACGATGATGGAGCAGGGCACGTATCTAGACAAAACTCTAATTCAAAAAGGTACCTGCACCCCTATGTTCATAGCAGCACTATTCACAATAGCCAACACGTGGAAACAACCTAAATGTCCATCGACAGACGAATGGATAAAGACGATGTGTACATATATACAATGGAATATTACTCAGCCATAAAAAGGAACGAAATTGAGTTATTTGTAGTGAGGTGGATGGACCTAGAGAATGTCATACAGAGTGAAGTAAGTCAGAAAGAGAAAGACAAATACCATATATCACTTATATGTGGAATCTAAAAGATGACACAAATGAACCTATCTACAAAACAGAAACAGAATCACAGACATAGAGAACAGATTGAGGGTTGCCAAGGGTGGGGGTGGGGTGGGAGAGGGATGGAGTGGGAGGTTGGGGTTAGCAGGTGCTTTTATATAAAGGATGGAGAGACCACAAGGTCCTACTGTATAGCACAGAGAACTATATGCAGTATCCTATGATAAACCATAATAGAAAAGAATATTAAAAAAAGAATGTATATATATGTACAACTGAATCACTTTGCTGGACAGCAGTAATTAACACAACATTGTAAACCAACTACACCTCAATAATAAAAAAAAAGATGATGGGGGCAGACCCCAGGCTGAAGCAGAGAAAGCTCCTTACATAGGTGACAGAGAGAAGATGCTTGCAGCTTTGTGGGAAGAGCCCTGCCCGGCTTGGCCGAGGGCTTCGCCAGCCTCGTCCATCCCACCACGCTTCTCTCCAAATGCTCCGAGCAGCGTCTGGAGGCTGCTGGTTACTCTCAAGGGTCAAAGACTGGTCACCTGAACAGTGTAATGGGGAACAGCAGCTCTGGAGTGTGGACCAAGAGGGTCAAGAAACTAATATAGAAATGGACGTTAGCGTCCTGTTATAGACGAGGCTTCCGAGAGGGTCGCTGCCACAGCACCCACGTGGCTGGCAAGTGTGTGACTGCATCTCAGGCTCAGGGCTGCCTGACTCCCAAAGGCGGCTCTTCCTACTACATCGCAGCCTCCTGGACAAAGGTCAGAGGATGTTCCCGGTGGAAAGAGCCCGGCCCTCGTTGTGTCTGCCCTCCTGCCTGTGCTCATTCTCCCTTGGTCTCCAGTTGGATCCTGCTCAGAACTCCCAGGCTTCTCCATCTTCTCGGCTGGTCCCTCTCAGGTACCAACCTCTACAGGGAGGGGCCGGCAGGGCTCCATCCTCCCTCCCTAGGCAACCTCCCCCAGGCTGGTGGCCTTAGGTGCCACCTGTGTGAGATGACTCCTAAGATTCCATCCCCAGTCCAGCCCTTCATCCTGAACTCCAGGCTCTCAGACTCAGTCGCCACCCAGATGTCTGACAAGTATGGCAAACCGAACAAGTCCAAGGCCACCTCTTGATCCCCTGCTACCCTTGGCCATCTCCACTTTGTAAATGGCAACTCTCTTCTTCCAGTTCCTCACACCAACAACCTTGGGGCCAGCCTGCCTCCTCTCTTTCCCTGAAGCCCACGTTGACCCACAGGCAAATCCTGTCTGCTCTACTTTCAGGACACATCCAGAATCTAACTGCTGCTCGCACCACGGCCCCTCCGGGCTGGACCCAGCCACCATCTCCTCTCGCCTTGGTGACCACATCGTCCCCCTGCTTAGCCTGCCTGCCTCTCTTCTGTTTCCCTCTGATGGCTCCCATTTCACCCCAAATGGCAGCCTCGACTGTCCTCATCACCTCCCAGACCTCGCCTCTGACGCTCTCCCCCTCATTCATTCTGCTCCTGCTATACTGGCTTCCCCGCTGTTTTTCAAGCAGGCTGAACAGTCTCTGCCTCAGGGCCTTTGCACTCACTGTTTCTGCCACCTGAATCAGTCCCTCAGGTCTCCATGTTGTCAATCTATCCTTGTGGCCTTCCTCCAACCATACATGACACACCCCCAGCAGGCCTCTTCCCTTACACACCCCCTAGGGTGCCCTTTCTGTTTTATTTTTTTCCATAATAATTACCATCTGACATACATATGTTTACATGTTCATTTAAGGTCCATGAGGGCAGTGACTTTGTTTTGGTCACTGCTGAACTATCAGTATCTGAAATGGTGCACGTAGTAGGTGCACAATAAATATTTGCTGGGTGGGATAGATGGACAGATGGACAGACTGAGGGATTTTCCTCCCCATCGTCCCTGCTCCAATCCCACCATGACTTCAGTCCCCCTCCTGTCCCAGCCGAGGCTGAAGCAGCTGTGATTCTTCCTCCCTGGAACTCTGACAGATCCTGGGGAGAACCAAGCTAGCCTGAGCATACCTTTTAGTGTTTAGACTAATTTTAACCTCTTTATTTTTAAGTATTTTGAAAGCAGTCCTAATCGTTTATATTTAAAATCTCCTATAATAAATGTACCTGCGTAGAAGGTAGCTGCTCAAATGTCTCTGTCATTTTCGCATCATGTTTTTTTAGTTTTCCAGTGAAAACAATATCTTTAATCACAGTGGTTCTCTATGTATTAAGAAATAAAGTTTTTCCCCCTTTGTTCTATATCATTTAATTATCGATCGATCAAGTTAGTATTTATACTCAACTCTTATCATCCTTCTTGGGTTGAACAAAGGATGGAGAAGGGAAATTACGGTTTATCGATACTTTATGGCAGACAGCACCTGCTACATGCCTGGATGCTTCATATTCACTGCATCGGTACCCACTGCCATGCTGTGAGGTCTGAGTTATTGGCTCCATTTTACGGATGAAGAAATATGAGATGCATAGAAGAGAATAAATTGCCTAAGGTCACGTAACTAAGTGACAGGCTGGGGACCTGAACCCAGCACTGCCCCACTCTTTCCAGTTGTATTTTACTGATATTCAAACTACAGTCCCCACCGAAGTAAAGAATAAATAAATAAATATCCCCAGATATCTGGGCTGCTCAGGCTCCCCTCCGAGATTCATCCCTTCCTGATGGAGGCACGCCTTGGAGATATTGTGGGTGCAGTGGTCCAGACCACCGCAATAAAGTGAATATCGCAGTAAAGCACATCACACAAATTGTTTGGTTTCCCAGTGCATATAAAAGTTAGGTTTACACTATACTGTAGTCTATAAAGTGTGCAATAGCATTCTGTCTTTAAAAACTGTACATACCTTAATTAAAAAATACTTCATTGCTAAAAAATGCCAACCATCATCTGAGCCTTCAGTGAGTTGTAATCTTTTTGCAACAGGAACATGAAAGATCACAGATCACCATAACAGTTATAGTCATGAACAAGTTTGAAATATTGTGAGAACTACCAAAATGTGACAGAGACATGAAGTGAGCAAATGCTGTTGGAAAATGGGGCCAACAGACTTGTTTGATGTAGGGTTGCCACAAACCTTCAGTTGGTTAAAAAAAAATAAATGCAATACTTGTGAAGCTCAATAAAATGAGGTGTGCCCGAATTTCTTCTCAGAAGGGTTTCCCACGCCTAAAGGTGTCATGCCCCCTCCCTCCGCCCCCAGGCAGCCCTGCGGGGGAGGCGTGGGGACGTCTGGAGAGCCAGACCACAGGGCCCCTGTGATGAGGGGGGCCGGCCTCGCTCAGCAGCACGCTGATGGTGCCCTGTGTCCCGCTGAGGCCGGAAGGCCGTGAAGTACAGATCTGGAAAACTGGCGGAGGCAGCCGGCCACAGCGGGAGGAGCCCAGGCCTGGTGCCTGCAACACCTCACCGGCTCGGCCGAGGATGGTCCCTCCCCGCCCCCCGCAGCCTGTAGAGCAGGCGCTCAGGGCCTGATGAGGAAGCCACCCAGAGCGCCCACGTGCCCAGCGAAGGAGAGAGAGCTGGTTTTCAAAGGCTGCCCCTGGGTCTCAGGCTGGAATCGAAAGGCCGCGCCGTGACCCCTGAAGCCCTGGCCTCATCTCCTCCACCTGCTGGCCCTGGCCCACGGCCCTCAGCCTCCAGCCTCACTCCGCACTCCTCCCTCCCTCCGCCCTCTTTGGCTGCCTGACTCCCGTCATTCTCCTCATTCAGCAAACGCCTCCCTGACCCCAGACCAGCCGAGGCTCCCATGTCATGTCTTAGGGCACCGCATGTGCAGCACCTACAGGTGTAACTGACCCCTTTAACCCTTGCCTGAGTAAGGGGGTCATGGCTTGCTCTAAGGGCGCCATGCCAAGGGGCCACCCTCATAACCCCCATTCCCAGTGGTGTAAAGCACAAGTCAGACAGACCCCTCCACTGACTGCCTCCTGGCCCCCAGCTGAGCCTCCAGGCTGACCCAAAGCTCCCTGACGACAGACTGTTGGTTGTGTCTTCCCTAAGCCCAGCATGGTACCTGGGGCCTGGGAGGGGCAGAGGGGGCTCAACATGTAGCTTTAAATAAAGGAATTAATCTCAAAGCGGGGGGACTGCAAGTCTCCTTTTCACCCCTGCACCCTTGATATGCTACACTGATATCTGACAAAATAGACTTTAAATCAAAGGTTACAAAGAGAAGGACATTATAGATGAACAAAAGGCTCAATACAGCAAGAAGAAATAATTATTAAAAAAACAAATTATAAACATTTTCTCCCCTAATAACTGACCATCAAAATATATGAAGCAAAAATGGACAGGATCAAAGGGAGAAATAGTTCTACAGTTACAGGTGGAGACTTCAATACCCCACCTCCCAATAGTGGACAAGAACCACCAGAAGGAAGATAAGTAAGGAAACAGAAGACATAATATGATAAGCCAACTGGAGATAACAGACACACACAGAACACTCACCCATCCACCACACACAAATGCTTCTCAAGGCCACAAGGGACATTATCCAGGATAAACCATATGTTAAGCCACAAACCAAGTCTCAACAGATTTTTAAAAGATGGATTTCATACAAAGTATCTTCTTCGGCCACAAGAGGATGAAGTTAGAAATCAATAACAGAAGGAAAACTGGAAAATTCACAAATTGTTGTGGAAATTAAACACACTCTTAAACAACTGGATCAAAGAAGAAATCACAAGGGAAATTAGAAAATACTTCAAGAGGAGTGAAAACAAAATCCCAATATACCAAAACCTATGGGATGCAGTGAAAGCAGTGCTAAGGGGGAAATTTATAGCTATAAATGCTTATATTAAAAAGATGTAGGGCTTCCCTGGTGGCGCAGTGGTTGAGAGTCCACCTGCCGATGCAGGGGACACGGGTTCGTGCCCTGGTCCGGGAAGATCCCACATGCCACGGAATGGCTGGGCCCGTGAGCCATGGCCACTGAGCCTGTGCGTCCGGAGCCTGTGCTCCGCAACGGGAGAGGCCACAACAGTGAGAGGCCTGCGTACCGCACACAAAAAAAAAAAAAAAAAAAAAAAGTAAAATTAGAACTCTAATTTTATGACTTCAGGAACTGGAAACAGCAAACTAAACTCAAAGTTAGCAGGAGGAAGAAAATAAGGATGAGAGCAGAGAAAAACAAAATAGAGAATAGAAAAGCAGTAGAGAAAATTAATGAAACCAAAAGTTGGTTCTTTGTAAAGATCAACAAAATTGACAAACCTTTAGCTAGATGGACTAAGAAAAAAAAGATAAAAGACTCAAATTACTAAAATCAGCAATGAAAATATGGACATTATTACTGATTCTACAGAAATAAAAAGGATTATAAGAGTGCTATGACATACTGTATGCCAACAAATTGGATAACCTAGGTGAAATTCTTAGGACAACCTAGGACAAATTCTTAGAAACAAAAAACCTACCAAGACTGAATGTATGAAAGAAATAGGAAATCCAAATAGATGTATGACTAGTAACAAGAATAAATCAGTAATTAAACATTTCCTGACAAAGAAAAGGCCTGGACCTGATAGCCTCACTGGTGAATTCTCCCAAACATTTAAAGAACTAATGCCAATACTTTTCAAACTTTTCCAAAAAATGGAAGAGGAGGGAACACTTCCTAAGTCATCTATGAGGCCAGCATTGCCCTGGCACAAAGCCAGACAAAGACACTACAGACTCAAATCCCTGAAAAATATTGATGCAAAAACCTTCAACAAAACACTAGCAAACCAAATTCAGCAGCATAGTAAAAAGGATTACATACCATGATCAAGTAAGATTTATTCTTGGAACGCAAGGATAGCTCAACATACAAAAATTGATCAATGTAATACACCACACTAACAGAATGAAGGAGAAAAAAAGATCATCTCAGTTGATGCAGAAAAAGTCTTGGACAAAATTCGACACTTTCACAATAAAAGCACCCTTGCACCCTTGACTTCTGGAGCACAACCCTGTGCCTGACTGTGCAGCAAGGACTTTAAATGCATTAGTCTCACTCAGTCCTCTTAGCAACCCCAAGAGGGAGGAACTATAATTGTGCCCATTCTATAAAGGAGATAACTGAGGCCCAGTGAGGTTAAGTGACTCACCCAGATTCACACAGCTATTAAACAACAGAAGACTTGGTCCATGCTTTGACATCATGTCCGTGCTCCTGATAATAACAATCATAGCAGCAGCAGCAGCAGTGGAGATGGCAAAAGCATATATCACGTTTACCATGGGCCAGGCACTGTTCTAGGTGCAATCCTCACTACAAGCCAGTAAGCCAGGTGCTACTGTTAACCCCATTTTACAGACAAGGAATCTGAGACCCGGAGAGGTGAAGTAACTTGATCCAGGTCTGATGGCTAGTTGGGGGCAGGGTCCAGGCTGGAACCCAGACCTGGCTCCCAGGCCCACGCTCTTGGTCACCGTCCTATACAGTGGGTTCCTGAGGTGGGAACCAACCTCCCTCTTTAACTTGCACTCTGAATTATAACGTCATCCTTCCCAGGATTAACCACACCCGAGATCACTGCTGGGAACCGTGTAGTGCAGAGGTCGTCAAGCTTTTGTGAAGGGCCAGATAGTAAATATTTTAGGCTGTAAGAGTCACACAGTCTCTGAATCACTCACCTCTGCCATTGCAGTGTGAAAGTAGCCACAGGCTGTACATAACAGATGGGCGTGGCTGTGTTCCAATAAAACTTTACCTATGAAAACAAGCAGCAAGGTGGATCTGGCCCTGGGGTTTTGTCTGTGGACCCCTAGTTTAAGCAATAATGGGGCCAATTTTGAACCATCCCCTCTCCTTTATTTGGAGGCCACAGGCCAGAGAAGGGCCACAGTCTGGGCTCAGAGAACAGAAGAAAACAGCCAGACCTCTGTTTTCTGTATGTACAGATTCTGGAGGAAACAGGCTCCTCGGTCTGTTTCCAAGTAGCTCTTTCCAAGAAGCCCCTGCTGGCAGAGGCCCTCATCACTAGCTCCGACTGGGAGGCGAACGCTGCCCTCTTAGGACACACCGTCTACGGGAGGGCAAAGTCCTGCTTGAGACTGCAGGCTCTAGAGCCGGCGAAGTGGTATTATATCAGCCCATGAGCCAGACAGAAAGAGTCCCAGGGGGTGGAGCCAGGCGGGGGCGGGCTGGGGAGGTGACTGTGCATCTGGCATGTGGCAGCGAGGTGCCGCCATCCGTGTGCCCTGGGAGGCAGTGTCGCCCCCTCCTTGGGGCTGCAGGGCCTCCATGTTTAAATAGGTCCACATGGCAAGCCAGCTACTCATCAAAACTCTGTGGAGCTCTTCGGGACCAGGGGCTTTCTCCTTGCCCCCCGCCCCCGCTTTTTCCTAATCATTCCTATTTCTCAGGGGGCTAGCAGAGTGTGTGCACTTGGTAACTGTGCTAGTAGAGTGGGAAGAGCATGCCTGGGCTGTGGAGCCTCACAGAATGGCTATGAAACCCAGTTCTGCCACTTCCTGGCTGTGCGAGCCTCAGTTTCCTCACCTGGAAATAATGTGCACAGAGAATGGTGATGATAATATCTAACAGCTGCTGATTATTGGTCCACCCACCAAGGGCAAGGGGCAGTCCACACACAGGTGGTGTGTTATTGCCTTGATGCGTCAGGGTTCTTCTCTGGGGAACTAGCTGTTAGTGACCTTCCCCACTTCCTGGATTTCTGAGCCTGATCTACATCCCTTGCTACACCTACCCTTTGGGATTCGTGCAGCTCCAGAATTCTTCAACTTGAATATAAATGAGCTAGTTATCACCCTTCCCTCGGAAGCTCTGGGCATCCCACCGAGGACGTCTTGCTGAATTCCCTGTGGAAGGGTTAAGAGCTTGAGCTTCGGAATCTCGGCTCTGCTGTTCACCAGCTGTTTGACCCACAGCAAGTGACCACATCTCTGGGCTTAATTTTCCTGCTCCTATGGAAAGGATGGCAAGTGAAGATAATTCGAGTAGTAGCTCTTTCAAGGGCTGCAGGGAGAAATAAATGGGATCTCCCACGAACCCACCAATCCCAGGGTCTGACAGAGAATAAGGAATGGCACTGATTAGTAAACACCTGCAGGACAAATGAGCCACTTAATGGAGTATCCTGGGAGAACGTCCCTGGTCCACGCAGTCCGCACATCAACATTCCATCCAGGCCCCAATAAGGGACCTGCCTCTTCAGAAGACAAAGGCTAGAAAGGAAGTTTAGAGTCTCCACAGATGACAGAGACTTTGAGTTTCAGCAGACAAGCCCCAGGGCCCCTTCCAACATCAGCTCCCCTTTCCAGCACTCTTGACCTTTGCTGCCCCGAGACTACAGGGTCTGCCTCCCCGACCTTGCCCGAGTGTCAGGGGACACCTGTCCCTGGGAGCCCCGAGGCAGTTCGCAGGGACAGTCTAACACCCTGAGCTGTGCCCTGGGGGTTAAGGAACCAGGTGTCTAGTTCCTGGTTGATGCACACACCTCCCCCTCCCTCCTGCCGTGTGTTCTAAACGACGAAACCTTATTTTAAAATCTAGGACTGTGGACTTATTTTTCACAACAGCCTTCAGCACCCGAACCTGCTGAAAGACCTTTGCCCCTGCTGACGTGAGCAACAGGAATTCCTGTGGCTTCAGGATGTGACAAGTCAGAGCTGGAGGTCTGGAGTCCAGGGCCTCTGCAGTTGAGCTGTGGTGTGACCTCGGCTGACCCCTTCCCTCCTGTCCCCCACCTCTCTCACCATCTCTGTTCCTCATCTGCAACAATAGGGCACCGGATCCTACCTTTCTGACCCGGGGCAAAGGGACACGAGGGCTCCTGTAGCGTGGTAAGAGACCTTTCAGCCTAGACTGCCCTCCTCCAAACACAGAGAGAGTCCCTCACACCTCCCAGGGGCTGGGAGGAAACGACCTGGGAAATCTACTCTACAATCCCAATCAAACCCATGCAACCCCCAAATCCACTAATCCATCCTGGTGAACATGTTACACTCAGAATGCCCTACCAACACAGCTGGAAGCGTGTCTAAGGATAGACGCCGCCTGCTGGTAGCGGTAAGGCACACTTCCCACTCCACGAGGAGTGATAAGCTGGGGCCGTGCAGAAGATTCCTGCACAGAAGTCTGATCTCATGGCTCAGTGGGCGTGGAAGGCTGGCCCAGAGGTGTCACAAGCTTCTTACACAAAAATTTACCACAGTAGTTGGCTGTGGCTTCACAACAGACCTACCGAATGAACATGTTTGTCCACATGTTTCTCTTCCTTCAGAAAACCACCCTCCCTCCTTCTATAACCATCATGCTCAGTCCATGAGTCAAGGTGGCTGAATGCCCCTCCCCTTTGGCCCAGATTCAGCTAATCAAGGCACTCCATTCCCTGGGCCACAGTGACTGGCTTGGAGACGAGCCAGCGACCCAAAGCTCGGCCAATCAGAATCTTCCCTAGGACTTCAGCAGAAGCCAGTGAATAGGATACTTATTCTTCAGGACCTGCATCTGTAGGGTCCATAAGAGCCTGTAGCTGCCAGAGGCCATCTTCCATCTGATAGAGAAAACCTGCTTGAAAATGAAGCCAACACAGTGTCCTGTTGACATTATATGAAACTTTGGATCCAGCCTTTGAAGCCACCACTATCCCTGGGCTTTATAGTTACGTGAACTAAAAAGTACTTCTTTTCAGCTGAGGACAATTCAAAGTAGGTTTCTTAAATTTTACAAACCAGAGTCCCTCATGACATATATCATGATTCTGGGGCCTTTAGAAACTCAGATATTTAGCATTCTGAATGCCTATCATGGGTCCAGATACCTTACGAGATGCCTTTACCTCATTCTTCCACTTAGCTAATAATTTACTTTTGTAAAAAGCAGTGAGAATATAGTGTTTCCATGCATCAATGACCTTCGAGTCAGAGGCCAGGGATCAAAACCTGCCTCGGACCAAAGTCCATGCTCCTAATACTTTGCCTTCGAACAGCACAAGCTGAGGAGTTAGACCCAAGTTCAATGCCAGCTCTGAAACCTGCCAGCTGTGTGATCTTGGGCAAGTCCTTCAATCACACTAGGCCTCAACTTCCTCATCTACAAACTGGGAATGAGGACGGGTCCCACCTCTCTTAGAATTGCAGATGAAATGAGGTCCTGCCTGTAAAATGCGTAATACAAGGCCTGACACACGGAAGGAGCACCGGGTGACGTGGCTGAATCTGAAATGGTGGCTCCTTTCAGGGATCAATCGGCCTGGGAAGAGACAATATTGCAGAATTTGAGCTAACTGGTGGTTAGGTCTATCTCTACTATACTAATTTGAAAAAAAAAAAAAAGAAAGAAAAAGAAAACAGAGAGAAGCCGTGTCCCAAACAGGAACCCTTCTGGATTTATCAGATAAGTCTCCTTAAATGGACCTCTTGTCTGGGGAGGTCCCCACTGTGGGGAATCAATGGAAAGTAGCTTTTGGTTCATTACATTAAACATTCACTGAGCATTGGCCATTGCCCAGCCCTGTGCTCCACAGCAGAGATAAAAGGCGAGGGGGGTTCCTGCCCTCTGGATGGTTACGCTGGGGCGGGTGAGAGACACACGTCCACATGGCAGGTCAGCACAAGGCACTAGTGGCCTCGATGGAGGGAAGCACACAAGGTGACGGAAATCAAGACAGGGCCTCTCCACCCCTGCCTGATGGTGGTGGTAACAGGTATCAGGACAGCTAAAGGAAGACTTGACAGGGCCAGATGGAGACGTGGCCAAGGTATGAACTCGGGAGAGAGACCGGACCGTGGAGAGAGGTTTGGCAGTCCCTGGTAGGGCAGGGTGGTTAAAAACCTCATGACAGAGTGGTTACGACCTGGGACCCTGGAGTCACACACATCTGAGTCCGAGATGCTGTCCCCATTACTCACTATGGACGGATCCTTTGGCAAGTTTATTAGCCTCTCTGAGCCTCAGTTTATTCATCTGTAAAATGGGCCTAAATATGGAAACTGCCCTCAGAGGGAGTATTACAAAAATTAAGCAAGATAATTCAAGCAGACAGAGAGAATTCTGGCAGACAGAAAGTGCTCGATAAATGCTGACTATCCCAATTCCTAGTAACATTCCCCGGCACTGAGCATTCACTCCCTGACATAATACATGTTTACATAGCATACTCTTCTTTGCATGCACAACTATTCCACGATACTTTGGTGCAGAAAATGCAAAAGAAGGTGTCCAGATCTGGGGAAGATAGATTAATCTCACCCCACCCTGGGCCTCCCACCAAATGTGGCTATAAAGCCTGGAGAGAATGCACGAGGCAGCTATTCAAGGAGCCTGAAAAGTCATAGTAGCAGGTGGATGGGGGAAGGTGACCAGAATTTGATGAACCATTAAACCTCAAGTGAGTTCACCATTGTTAACCTCTGGAATCCTTCAGCCTGGACTCAAGGGAGCCGGACACCTGAGAGTGGGGAGGGTGTGGACAGAGAGCGCTCTGGGCAAGCCCTCTGGTTCTACTCAAGAGGCAGGAAAGGGGGTTCCTAATGGTCAGAAAGGGTAGGGGACACCCGTGTTTCTTTTCTTATTTTTTAATTTTTATTTTTGGCCGTGTTGGGTCTTGGTTGCTGCACACGGGCTTTCTCTAGTTGCGGTGAGCGGGGGCTACTCTTCGTTGCGGTGTGCGGGCTTCTCATTGCGGTGGCTTCTCTTGTTGCGGAGCACGGGCTCTAAGTGTGCAGGCTTCAGTAGTTGCGGCGCTCGAGCTCAGTAGTTGTGGCTTGCAGGCTCTAGAGCGCAGGCTCAATAGTTGTGGTGCACAGGCTTAGTTGCTCTACAGCATGTGGGATCTTCCTGGACCACGGATCAAACCCGTGTCCCCTGCACTGGGAGGCGGATTCTTAACCACTGTGCCACCAGGGAAGTCCCCCGTGTTTCTTTTCTCTCCTTCCTCTATGCTCTCATGCCTCAGTCTGGGCCTGAAGCACCTAGAACTCTGAGGGAGGGTGAGGTAAGATGAATAACAGTTCCCTAAAGATGTCCTGTATTAATCCCTGTTACTTTATATGATGAAAGGGTCTTTGCAGTTTAAGGCTTTGAGATGAGGAGATGATCCTGGATTATCTGGGTGGGCCCAGTGTGATCACGAGGTTCTCATAAGGAGACTGGAGGTCAGAGTCACAGAGCAGCTGATGGCAGCAGCGGCTGAGTGATGCAAGGAAGGTGCCACAGCATGGGCAGCTTCTAGAAGCTGGAAAATGCAAGCAAACAGATTCTGCCCTAGAACCTCCAGAAGAAACCAGCCCTGCTGATGTCTTTTTTTTTTTTTTTTTTTTTTTTGCGGTACGCGGGCTTCTCACTGTCGTGGCCTCTCCCGTTGCGGAGCACAGGCTCCGGACGCGCAGGCTCAGAAGCCATGGCTCACGGGCCCAGCCGCTCCGCGGCATGTGGGATCTTCCCAGACCGGGGCACGAACCCGTGTCCCCTGTATCGGCAGGCGGACTCTCAACCACTGCGCCACCAGGGAAGCCCCCCTGCTGATGTCTTGACTTCAGTCCTGTGTGACCTCTAGAACTCGAAGGCAATACACTCGATCTGTCTTAAGTCACTAAGTTTGCGGTAGGTTTGTTACAGTGGACATAGGAAACTAATGTGGGGGAAATATTCTTCAAATGAAAGAGCTGTGGTCCCACAAGGGCAGGACAAACCCTCAGTGCTTTTTCTCTCTCTGTCCCCCTGCACTTGGCCCTGGACACGAATACAGTCATGGGAGGTATGTGAACCTTTACCCAATCCTCACACCTCATCCAAAAGTTAACTCGAAATGAATCGCAGATCTAAATATAAAATTATAAAACTTTTAGCAGAAAGCCTAGGAGAAAACCTTTGTGACCTTGGTTTAGGCAAAGAGTTCTTAGACGTGATACCAAAAGCATAACTTGCAATATAAAAAATTAAGAAATGGAATTTCAGCAAAATTTAGAAGCTTTGTAAAGCAAAAAACACTTTTGAAAATGAGAAGACAAGCTACAGACAGGGAGAAAATGTTTGCAAATTACCTATCTGACAAAGAACTTGTATACAGAATATATAAAGAACCATCACAACTCAACATATCTAAAATATATAAAGAACTCATACAACTCAATATCAAAAAAAAAACCTGATTAAAAAATGGGCAGAAGACCTGAATAGACATTTTTCCAAGGAAGACATACAGATGGCCAAGAGGCACATGGAAAGATGCTCAACATCACTACTCATTAGGGAAATGCAAATCAGAGCCACAATGAGACATCACCTCACAACTGTCAGAATGGCTCTTGTCAAAAACCCCCACAAATAACAAATGTTGGTGAGGATGTGGAAAAAAGGGAACCCTCGTTCACTGTTGGTGGGAATGTAAATCAGTACAGCCACTGTGGAAAACAGTATGGAGGTTCCTCAAAAAATTAAAAATAGAACTACCATATGATCCAGCAATTCTACTTCTCAGTGTATATCAAGATGACAAAGACACTAATTCGAAAAGATATATGCACCTCAGTGTTCACTGCAGCATTATTTACAATAGCCAAGATATGGAAGCAAACTAAGTGTCCATCAACAGACGAATGGATAAGGAAGTTGTGGTATATACATACAATGGAATACTACTCAGCCATAAAAAAGAATGAAATTTTGCCATTTGTAACAACATGTATGAACCTGGAGGATATTATGCTAAGTGAAATAAGTCAGACAAAGACAAATACTATACGTTTTCACTTACATGTGGAATGTAAAAAATAAAGCAAACAAATGAACATAACAAAACAGAAACCGATTCACAGATGTAGAGAACTAGTGGTTACCAGTGGGAAGAGGGGCCAGATAAAGGAAGGGGATTGAGAGGTACAAACGACTAGGTCTAAGATAAATAAGATAGGGATTTCCCTGGTGGTGCATTGGTTAAGACTCTGTGCTCCCAATGCAGGGGGCCCAGGTTCGATCCCTGGTCAGGGAACTAGATCCCACATGCATGCCACAATTAAGGAGCCCACATGCCGCAACTAAGGAGACCACCTGCCGCAACTAAGACCTGGTGCAACCAAATAAGTAAATAAATATAAAATAAATAAGATATAAGGATGCAATGTACAGTGCAGGGAATATAACCAATATTTTATAACAACTTTAACTGGAGCATAATCTATAAAAATAGCAAATCACTATGTTGTATGCCTGAAACTAATAAAACATTACAGCATGTAAATTATATAAATCACATATACTTAAAAAAAACTCAACAGTAATACAACAAACAACCCAATTTTTAAAAATGGGCGCAAGACTTGAATAGATACGTCCCCAAAGAGGACACAGCAAAGAAACATACGCACATGAAGAGATACTCCATATCATTAGTCACTAGGGAAATGCCAAAGAAGACCATGACAAGATACCACGATGGATCCTTTCAAATGGCTAAAATCAAAGCTGTGACAACACCAAACACTGACGAGGGTGCAGAGCGTCTGACGCTCTCACACACTGATTGTGGGAATGCACAATGGCACAGCTACTCGGAGACACAGTTGGGCAGTTTTTACATTTACCATGTAACACAGGCACCCCACTCTTAGGTATTATCCCAGAGAAATGAAAACTTAAGTTCACATAAAAAGCTACACACGAATGTTTATATTTGCTCCATTCAAAGTTGTTGACAACTGGAAACAACACAAGTGTCTTCTGTGAACAGATAAACAAACTATGGAATATCCATATGATGGAACACTACTCAGCAATAAAAAGGACCAGACAACTGATATACCGGCCAACCTGGGTGAATCTCAAAGGAGCTGTGCCAAGTGAGAGAATCCAGTCTCAAGAGCTTAGATACTATATGATTCCATTTAGATGACATTCTCGGAAAAACAAAACTAGTGATAAGAACAGAGCAGCGGTGGCCAGGGCTTAGGGATGGGGGAGTGTGTGACCATAAAGGGACAGCAGAAGACAGCTTTTGGGGGGTGATGGAACTGTTCTTTATCCTGATTGTGATGGTGGCTACTCAAATCTATACATGTGTTAAAATTCATAGAACTGGATACAAAAAAAGAGTCAATTTTACTATATGCTGATTTTTTTATTTTTGGCTGTGCCATGCAGCTTGCAGAATTTTAGTTCCCTGACCAGGGACTGAACCCGGGTCCCGGCAGTGAAAGCGCCAAGTCCTAACCACTGGACCACCAGGGAATTCCCTGTATGCTGATTTTAAAAAGAAGTTTTTTAAAAAAGTCAAGGCAAGCAGGACTCTGGTCAATATATGAAAGATACTAACTTGGCCCTTGCTCAGAATGCAGTGGAATGACCCCACTCTGAGCCCCATTGTTGATTTATGGGCTCTTGGGGCTCTAATCACTGGTCTCCCTTCCATCTTCTTACTAGTTGAAATATTATTTGTCGTAGAACTTTACAGCTGTGTTTCCCCCACACCCTTTCACTTTCTACCTAGAACAAGTTATTCATCTGTGGTAGTTGAACAAATGGCCCCCATTATTTACCCTCTCTGTGTCTTTTCCTTTGCCCATGACTCTGCAGAGCTCTCCTGCTCTGACTCTGGTCTCTGCTGTGGATGTGCCTTGCCCGACATGGGATGTTAGCAAACGTGACACAGTCAGAGCTTGGAAGATGCTGCAGTGTTTGGGTTTTCCCTGTTCTCACTGTCTGCCATACATTCTCAGGCTGGGCCGCTGGTCCCAGCTGCCCCATTATTCCCAGTCAAGGCCATCCTGGACCAGCTGACAGCCAGCTGATCCCCCCAGACATGGAAGCAAATGCAGCCAAGATCAGCTGAGCCTCCTAGCCCATCACCTAATATGTGAGCAATACGTTATTATTATGGTACGCCACCAAGGTGTCAAGGTTGTTTATTACACAGTATTAATGTGGCAGTAGGTAACTGATACATCACCCAATGAAGTAACCATTCTCAGTTACCACTCAGAGATACCATTTGAAAAGTGCAAGGGGAAATGCAGAAAGCTGTGAAATTGTCTGACCCACTGAGAAGAAAGCTGTCACCGAGGTTGATTATAATGTAATTCTGTCTACAAAGAGCAGTCAACTTCTCGTGTGTTGTGGTCTCACCCCCTGATGTTAGAAAACTTTTATTACTATTATTATTAGTTTTTACTACCACCAAACTGGATGGAGGTTATTGTGCCAAAAACAACTTAATCGGCTTCCCTTGCTCCAAACTGAATTTTCAGATGTTCCAATGTCTAAGAATAAAAGACATGAAGTAGGGCAAGCAATTGTAATAATCTCGAAGCTGCCAACTCAAATCATTTTGAGACTGAAGTGAGAGCCTGAACAAAGAAGTAAGTGAAATGTGACTGCAGCTAAAACAGCTCCCCTTGGAGAAGCTCCTAGTAGGTGATATTTCATGTAATCCTCTTAGCAAGGCAGCAAGTTCTGTGCTACTGGCCCTGTTTTACAGATGGGGACACTGAGGCACAGAGAGGCCAAGGGCACAGGCCACTAGGTAGTACAGTTGACACTGAACCCAGATCTGACTCCAAGTCTTGCTCTTTTTAAATATAAAAAACATATATCTGTGTATAACTGAATCACTTTGCTGTACAGCAGAAATTGACACACATTGTAAATCAACTATACTTCAATTTTAAAAAATCTTGCTCTTTCAGCTAGATACCAAGCTGCTGCTTAAATTCTGTAAGAAATTAATAACATAGCTCTGGCTTATCTGTTATCATGCTATCTATCCATCAGACTGCACAGTTACTGGGGTGAACAGAAGGTCTGCTACTTTAGAGGAACTTGGCACTTTGCTGCCTGATCGCTGGGCTCGGCAATTTAGGGCTTGGCCATGGGGCTGCCATCTTTACACTAACATGGTCACAGAGCCTCAGCCTCCTAGATCAACTTGACTGATATTTGGGGAGAAAGGGACCATGGCTGGGAGAGTCACAGAGAAATCTATACTGTCTCCCACACATCCTCAACGAGTGTGCTTGCTGTGTGTTCCTCTGGCCATCATGCCATGAAAATGCCATAGCTCCAAGGTCTGCCCTGATTCTAAGGAGCCAGAAATGAGCTGTGTATTCTCCTGCTAACAACAAAAGCAATCATTTTACTCCTGCAGCCACAGCTAACCCATTAAGTGCTTACTACGTGCCTGGTGTAAGTGCTTCGGCACTGTCTTGTCAAAGCTCTGAATCAGCCTTCTGAGGGAGGGCCTATTCTCCGTCCCATTTTACAGATGGGGAAGTCAAGGCACACAGCCCTTAAAGGGTCTGATCCGAGATTACCGAGCTAGTAAATAGCATGGCCTCGAGTGGAACCCAGGCCTGCATGACTGCATCTCTTTCTCTTAACGATGATGCCGTTAGCTTGTACCTTTAATGTGGAAGTCATAAAACACGCCGCATCCCAAACCCTGACAGAATGGCTTGCTTCCTGTCACATTAGTAATTTCTCAACCTGCCTTCCCAGAACAAGCTAGTGAGAAAAACATCCACAACTCTGTCACAGCAAGTTCTCAAGTGTGAAAAATAAAAATAAAAACACGGGATCCTGTTCTTACTCAGCCCGTGACCTGTTTTATCTTCTGAGTGATGCTCGCTAAGCCAGCAGATGGTGTGTGCAAAGGAGAGTGTTCCCAGGGCCCAAGCAGGACTTCGGTTCTCCTTTCTGGTCCAGTAAAAACATCCAGTATTAGATTCATGAAGAACAAGAAGGGACTGAGGCTCGTGAGCAAACCGGTTCAGAATGGGGAGGCGGGTGGAAAGTGTACGAGGAACAGGTATCTAAGGCGTCTTTTCTCAATGGGGTCAAAGCCCTCATGAGTTCCTGAACCTGCCTCAGCCCCATTTCCCTTCCTTTCTGCAACATTTACTTTGGGAGTTAATCCCAAAGAGGCGGAGAAGGGTAGGACCTTAGACACACCAAGCAGCGGCCCTACAACAGCTGTGCACAGTAAGAGGCCACGGTGGGGATAGGTTTAAACCAGTGGCCGTAGCCCATGCCAGAGACCCTCCAGAGGAGAGGCAGGTGGCCAAAGACAAGTGTGACAAAGCCAGGCTTCCTTTCCTAGGGGCGTGGAGGACCCACAATTAGAATCCTGAATTTGGAAACAGCCCATCAGAAGATACTTAGGAATGCTGTATCATGTGCTTAATTTTGACGTAATGGTGACACAGAGTGGAGGCTGCCAAACCAGACAAACGCAGCTTACACTCCCCAATCCACCGCCTCCAGCTGTGAGACTGTGGCAGGTCACGTCACTGTCAGAGGCTCAAGTTTCCTCCTCTGAATAAAAGGGAACGATAACACCAACCTCAGAGGGTAGATGTGGGGACTTAATGAAAGAACAGCTCCTTGCCCATTTCCTGGTGTATCCTTCTTATCTCTTTCTTGGCAATGGAACCACAAGGGTTTGCAGCTGGTTCTACAAGATCCAGTGATATACCAGCTTCTTGGGTTGGATCAGGGTTTCTCAACCTTGGCACGACTGACCTTTGGGTCAGGTGGCTTTCGGTGGTGGGGGGCTGTCCTGCGCACTGTAGGATGTTGAGCGGCATCCCTGGCCTCCACCCACTAGATTCTAGTCGCACCGCCACCCACGGTTGTGATAACCAAAAATGTCTGCATTCATGGCCAACTGTCCCTGGGGCTGGGGGAGAAGGTAATCATGCCCCTAGTTGAGAACCATGAGGTCAGAGGCACAAGGGGAGACCCAACAGGGGTTAGAGGGGCAGGAGCAGTGAGTGAGAAAAATGAGCAACACAAACAAATTCATAATAAAATGTCCTCCAACAGCTGCTCTGCACAAAACCCCTGCAGGTAAATTGTCCTCAAGAACAGAATTTGATCCTTGAACTTAACAGGTGAGATTACCAGACTTCCTTTTCGACCCTAACAACCTGTGACCAATTCCCTGGAACAGACACAACTGTCCTCCAAGGACCCACGTTCCTCTTACTAAGACGAAAACCACATAATTACTGGCTGCGTTCTTTTTACAGGTAAATAAGCACGGCCTGTGGTTACACAAAGATGACAAGAAACAAAAGAACCACCCTAGAGAAGACGTGGGAGACTCAGGCGGGCACTTTGCCTGGAGGAGCTGAACATCTGGCTGGTCAAGGGCCTCTCTCTGGGAACACGGTACCTTCCATACAGAGGGAGAGGGCAGGACTGATGGGCTGCATGCACTTGGATGCTGAGCTGGCGTCTCCTGCCCGAGGCCCGTTCTGGTGGAGCCATCACTCACAGGCCTCGGTCAGAACCTCAGTCCTGAGCGCCTGGGGTCAGAGCTACCCGGGCAGATATGTTGTCAGCATTGTCCTCTGGAACTGAGTGGATTACTGCCTGCTTCTGCCCTGCATTTCTTCAGGTGTTAAACAGATTCATCTAATGCAGGCCCTTTGGCGTCTAGAAGGCATGTGATATCTAGTGGGCCACATGCAGCCCACAGCTGTTGTGTTTGGCCCACAGACAAACTAGTTGCCAACTAATTTAAAAGTCAGGTTTTATATCAAGAGATGGGTTTCTGCCATCTCTTGGAAAATTCACAGATTGGCAACCTTCAGTCTCACGTGATGATAATCAACTAGGCTGAGTAGTGGTCAACTCTTAGACGGGGTCTCTGAGCTCCACTCCACACCCCTCCCTATTGTCACAGCTCACTGGCTTTATTCACTTACATGACCTGCCTGGACCCTATAGCCATCTGAGTTTGCCATGGTCCTCCAGTCAAGAGGGATACATGTGGGGTACTTGTCTGCTCTGTTGACCCTGGATGCTGGGAAGGTGCCAAACCCAGATAAGCAAGACGCTGAAAGATCACAGAAATAAGTCAGAAGGTAGCCTCCCACCGGGGCCTATCTGTCCCATTTAGGGTGCCACTCCTGGTGGTGAGGTGCCTCCTTCCCCAATAATCACCTGATTAATAATGCAGGTAAGAGGTGGAAGCTAAGAGACAATGACAAAGGCTGAGATGGAAAAAAAGACTTGTACAGTTTATCCAAGTCTGTTCATGGTCCCCCTCTGAGCTGGGGGTGAGACATCAGTGCTTTGCCCCCACAGAACGCAAACAAAGCACCAACACATCAGAAAAGGAGTCAGAGAATCTGTAATCCCAGCTGACCTCTATCTGATGTGAGTTATTCCAGGACCCCTAAAGTGTCATGGTTCCTGAAAGGGGGGCCAGGTACCAGCCCCGAAGTCACCAGAGCTGACTCCCCAGGTGGAAGCTTTGACCTGTGCAAAGTGCTCCACATCAGAGTAAACTGCCCCATCCTGCGAGACAAGGCCAACGGTCCTTCAGGACCTCGGACAGCTGCCAGGTCCCGAATGGGCCCCTGCAGGGCGAGGCCTGCCTGTGGAAGGCACACATTTCTAAGCAGGGCTGTGGAGCTGACCCGCCCCCTACCAGGAGGCCCGACAGGCAGCTGGGGCTGGAGCGGGCGCTTCCCCCTGCCGCCCTCGGTGACTTGTTCTTGGTGGCAGGGATGCCACCACAGTTGTGCTGCGCCACCTGCTCCATGCTCCTCAGCCAACTTGGCAGCGGGGAAGGAGGACAGCTTGCTATTCTTACTGCTCTGGGACTAGGTGTTAATTCGGCAGCTCTTTCACGCAGAGGAAGCCTTCTTTGGGAAACGCTTTCTCCCCTCGCCACCCTGACCCAGCTTTCTCCAAGTTTCCGCCTCCCCTCCCCTCTGCTGTGCTGGCTCCTGGCCTGCTCTGTCCCAGCTTCCACCCTGTCACCTCCTCCTGTTTCTCCGAGCGCCCTTCCCCACCTGTGACACCCATTCCCCAGGTCATATTAGGAAACTGTCTCCCAAGGAGTGTTTCCAAAATCCTGAAGGCCGTGACTCTTTGGGATTGGAGAGCAGAAGTCAGGATTCCTGGGTGTTTTCTCGGAAATTCCCCAGATCGTAAGTTATTCTTAAAATAGTCCCAACATTCTTCATACTATTTATTCATTATTGTGGAACTCTAACATGATCTGCTTAATAAATAAGAAATATTAAGTTCAGTGGTATTTCACAAAGAATCGTAGCCTAGAGCAAATATTCAAATGCTGGGAAATGCTAGCGAACACTATTGGGTCATGTTCGGATAATAATGCAACGTGCGAATCTCCTGCGTCGAAATTGCCAATTTAAGGACTTTTTGTGCTTCCAAAATGTATTTCTTGGAATGCCACTCACAGCAGTATACTATGTACATAAACTTATGAGTCTTTATTTTATTTGCAAGAATGATTCATTGTTTGCAGCAGACAGAGCCATGAACACACTACGTATGACATGGCATCAGCTAAAGGCAAGGCTAAGTAAGCAGATCATGACCGTTCCTCTCCTACGAGCTCCTGTCCTGGTTCCTGGAACCATCGACCTTTGCCTTCAACTCCATGTGTGGCACTTCCTGCTCTTGCTTTTACCTCATCAGCGTGGATTCCTTCAAACCAGGGATTGTTACACTTTAATTTTCACAGGAGAATGACAATACTTTTTCCTGATTTCCTGACTGATTTTTCTTGGGACCTGGAAAAACTTATGTTTCCTGAGAAACGCAGTCAGGATTCACTCCTGATGCCAAGCCACAGGCTGCAATCCTAGGAGACGCTCACCTCTCTCTCCTGCCTTCAGGACCCCCCCAGAGAGTGGTTTCTAAGTCCAACGCCTCATGCTCACCTCGCCTGCTCCCAAACCAGTTTCCCCTCTGTCCCCTTTGCCCAGATATTTAGCCTCAAAATCTTGGCATCGTCTGGTTCAGGCCCTCCCACCCTTTCTCTCGACTTATGAAAGCACCCTGCCCCATCTCCCCACCACTCTCAGTCCCCCGCTCCCAGCTGCCAGTGGGATCCTCCTAAAGCATGGACCTGAGCTCAGAGACCTGCGAGGGCTCCCTTCCCGGAGACCAAGATGGTATTGGTTTCCGAGACCTTCCACCCCCAGCTCCCAGCCCTGCCTTCCAGGGCGTCCTGGCCACAAGGGCAGCGCTTGCTCTCCGCCAGTGGAGGACAGAGGCCCCCCGAGCTTTGCAGCTGCTCTGCATATCTGGACAGAACATCTCCCCCTGCACGCCTAACAAAATGGTGATGAGTATCAAACTGGTACGAGAGGGTAGGGGTTAGTGATATCTGTCAAAATTTAAACATGCACCTGCCCCCTGAGCCAGAACCGCTTCTAAAAATAAACTCTACAGACCTACCTGCCAAACTGTACATCTAGTGCATCTATTTGAAACATCCCTGGCAATACTGTTTGAGGGAGAAAAATCTGGAAACCTCCTAAGTGTTCAGATGGAGAGATGGTGAAATAAATTATGGAACAGCCACTGCAGTGAGTACTCTGTAGCTTTCGAAGGGAATGAGCCAGCTTTATTAAATTAAAAAGGCAAACTACAGAGGGCTGGGTAGAGCCTGGCTTTGGCTTACATAAGTATTGACAATTTCTGCAAAGTTACATAAGAAACTTGACAGCGATCACAGGGGTGGGGGGCACGATGCACAGCAGAGTGGGGTGTGATGTTTACTTCTCCTTCTTATATCTTTCTGTTGCGTTTCAGGTTTTTTTTTTTTTAATACCATGATTTTATCACTTCCTCCAAAACGTCTGCTCCCCAGACTCTCCTTTTCCCGTGCTCCCTTTCTGCTGGTAGAAAATAGTTACGCACATACAGAGCTTACTATATGCGAGGCGCTGTTCTACGAGCTTGACATGCATGCGCTCGTGGAACCCTCTCGGCAGCCCCAGGGAGGGATGCTGGCAACATCTCCACTGTACAGAGGAAGACTGAGGCATGGGAGGGTTTAAGATAGTTGCTTGAGGCCACACAGCTAGTCCATAGCAGAGCTGGGCTACAAACAGGGCAGTATGACACCTGTCTAGGCACTCTGCAAATTCCTAGTGAATGAAAACAGGAATGAGGGAAAGAAATGCTGCCATGGAATAATAACACGACCCACACACCTGCTGACCCTGAGGGCTGGGGCGCTGTCTTAGTCGTATGTACAGACCTTAGTCATATGTGTAATAATACCCCCACCAACCTCCCCACTACCCCAGGGGCCTACATGGAGTAGGTGCCCAGGAGACATTTGTTGACTTGAATACAGGGCTGTCTGTATGGAATAACTTGGTGCATCTCTATATCTGCCTGGTCTGTCAGGACCCCGGGTGTGTCATAATTATTTTCTCTCACTCCCGACAGCCAGTCCTCAAATATGTCCAGGGTCCAATCACCCTGGCCAAGCCACCACCCTCCTCCTGCTGGGCCCTACAAAAGCCTCCCCACGCGGTCCCCCCGATTCCATTCTCTATCCCACATCCAGAGTGAGGTTTTAAAAACATAAACCAGGTTATGCCACATTTCTGCTCCAAACCCTTCAGTTTGGAGTAAATCCCAAAGTCACTGTTACAGCCTCCGAGGCCCTATGTGATACAGCCCTGGTGACGTTTCCAGCCTCATTCCCCTGTTCTCTCTGTTATGGCCAAACTGGCCTTATCTGACACACCAAGCTTGCTCCTGCTTCAGGGCCTTTGCACTTACTGTTCCCTCTCTCTGAACACCCTTCCCCCAGAAATTCACAAGGTCTTCCCTCAGAGACGTCTTTCCCGACCATTTGGTGGAAACACTGCCCATGCGACTGTGACTCTCTAGCCTCTAACTATGCATTACTTTTCTGCAAAGACCTTCTTGTTTAGCAGTGTATTATATGTTTATTTTCCATTTCCCCGACTCCATAAAGGTGGTTTATCCTCTTTTTTCTGTTTTGTTCTCTGTTACATCCCCAGTGCTTGTTGAGTCCTTAGTAGGTGCTCAATAAACACTGACTAGATGAAAGAAAGAGGTGTTTGCTGAACACAAGCCCCTTTGACAGAGGTTTTCCGTGTATCCGCTCAGCAGCGTTTCTGCCCTGGAGATGTTCCAGGCTCCCCCACTTTTTCTGAGACTTGTAAAAGCTGCACGATCGTCCTCCTCTCCCTCTTCCTTGTAGAGCTGATCTCTCCCCATTTCACCACCAAACAGAAAAGAAATGGCAGGAGTAGAACATAATTACTGTGACCAGTGGGATGCATAGTGGGTAGGGAGGCCATCTCCGTATCAGAGAAGAGTAGCTGTCGCCCTG
The DNA here is from genome assembly GCF_025265405.1 of Mesoplodon densirostris. Lineage (NCBI taxonomy): Eukaryota > Metazoa > Chordata > Mammalia > Artiodactyla > Ziphiidae > Mesoplodon > Mesoplodon densirostris. Next base: position 56,746,470 of record NC_082676.1, read on the forward strand.
GTCATTTTCAGAAAGAGTGATTCATTCTGATCTCTGTGGGTGGGAGCCCTGAGGACGTGGAGGACCAGTACCCTGGGGACCGCACTTTCTCTGCATCCCTTAACACGGCCCCTGAAATAGCCAGGCCAGCAGACGGAGGTGATTAAGTGCCATTTTACATATCATTTCTCCAGGCGACAAGGTGGCAGGTCTCCCTGGGGAGGGGCCTCCCGGTAATGAGCTTCTGAGGAGTGGGCATCCTCCTGCAGGGGAGGCCTGGCCCCTAGAGGGGAGCGCTGCCATCTAGGCCCGGCTGAGCTCTTGGGCTCCCAGAAAAGCCAGAGCCTAGCTGTCGCACCCAGTTTCCCTGGGGCAGGCCCTGAGTCACTCCATCTAGATGAGAGATCCCCACAGGGGAAGGAGGAAGGGAAAGACTGACTTTCAGAATAATTCATGTTATAAGTCAGCATTTCATGAGCACCTACTATGTGCCCTGTATCTCAGGGAAGCACAGTGGACTCTTGCCCTGGCCTGCCACTTACTCTCACAAGGACCTTAGGCAACCCACTTAAATTTCCTGGCACGCCAGTTTTTCACCTGTAGACACGGATGGATGGATGGATGGATGGATGGATGAAGAGATAGATGGAGAAATGTCTGTAGGGTTTTTGTGGGGCTTCTCTCCTGGTCTTTCTCACGAGTCTCGTTATCAACGGCCACTGACACGGAGAAGCTGCTGTGTCCCGCTGTCACACAGAATCCTCACCTAACATCCCAGCAGAACAGTGATGTCAAATACTTATCTTCCCATTTTACACATAAGGAAACTAAGACTCAGAAAGGCTGGATCCTTGCCCGAGATCACCCTCCTCCTTCGTGGCAGAGGTAGTGTGCAACAGCACTGACTCCCAAACCCCCACGCGTTCCATTTGGACACCAGGGGTCTCAGATTCATTTGCCTTCGAGGGCCAGGAAGCTGAGGTACGTCAGCGAAGCAGGTCCAGGGGCAACGTGAGAGGGAGCGGCGGGTGAGGCGCCAGCTGGGGCACACTCCTCCCATCAACAGTCACTCACATTGGTGTTTTATTTTAAAACACAGCCCACACCTAACCAGTCTGCCAGTCTGGCCACACAACTGAGATTTTTTTGAACAGGATCTGCACCCCTTTCTGGCCGCTGGACACGGCAGACCATTTTGGAACCTGAAGGTGTGGATCAGCCACAAAAGCAACGTGAGTCTAGGGTGCTAGGAAGGAACCATGTGACTCCTGTGAGCGTCCCTGGCAAAGCAGAGTGCCCGCTGGGGTCCACGTGATCCTGGTGTTACCCAGGCTGAAGCGTCTCAACCCCACGCCAAAGCCCCACTCGCTGGGAGAACATGGCAGCTCCTATTTCAGCAAAAATATATTTAACAGCTTTGAGAGTAAATATGGCAGCAGATGGGGGTGGGGAGTGGGGAAAACATCGACTGTGTTTTCTGCTGAGAATCCGGTGGAGAATTTGTGCTGTGACCTACATTACTCTGGCTTCCACCCCCGGAACTTTTCCTCTCCCCTCACGGAATGGCAGAACACGATGCATTTCCCAAGGATGAATGACTCTGCAGAACAACGTTTTAATAACGTGCTAAATGACAGCACCACAAATCACTTAAGTCTTCACCGATCTGCAGTCCAGTTCCGCAGAATGAATTCTTGGAATCCTGGTCTCCCTTCGATAATGCACCTTCAAAGGAGCACCTGACATTTCCCTAAGTAACTGCTTACATCTGCCATGTGTCACATCTTGGGGTTCGCCTTTCCCTCCAACATGCCAGGAGGATGCAAACAACACGGGGCCCTCAAAGGAAGAGGGCGTTAGGGGGTGTTATCTGCTCACTCGTTTGGGTGCAGGTTCTGGTCCCCACGTGGGCCAGACATACACAGGGTTCAAAATGGAAAAGAAATGGCCCACTTCCTACTGTCCTACTTTCTAATTCAGACTGCTGCTGGCATGAGCAAGGAAGGCAATGGGTGGCAGAGAGATCTGGGGAAAAAAATTGAACCTGCTGATTCTTCAACTCTCAGATTTGTGCAGATGGCAGAATCCTTGGAAGTCATGCTGCCCCTTGCAGAACACAGTGAAATACTGACACACTAAAAAGGAAAGAGGAAATGGAAAAGTGTGTGTAAAAGCAGGTGCCATGGAATACTGGACTCCAGGCTGCATGAGCCTGAAGGTTTTAAGGGTTTTGGTGAAGAAAAATGAGCAAATTCTACCCACTAGGTTTAATCCCCTGTACACCTTCCATCTCCCGCCCCATATGGGAAAGGCACCACCTTGATTGACGCTCAGCAGTGGATGAGCTTGTTGAACACACTTTGGAGCACAGAGTGTGAGCAATGCATCATGGGTGCCTCACAGTCAAAGCCTATATTGCTGAGCAGCAGGTAAGAGCCAGCACCACAAACTCAAGTGTCTCCTGGGCCCAGGCTGGTAATACGAGTGACTATGGGAGAAAAACGGCCAAACACTAGTGGCAAATGGCAGGGAAGGCTCGGCTCAGTGTCCAGGAGGCAGCAGAGTGGTGGGCTCAGTGGGGAGAGGGCGGCACTGTCTGACTGTAGCCAAGTGTGGTCCAATGGGAATGCAGGTGGGTATGTGTCTGCTCCGGCTGCCGTAACCAAATACCACGGACCGGGTGGCTTCAGCAGCAAACAGTTATTTCTCACACTTCTGGAGGCTGGGAAGTCCGTGATCCAGGTGCCAGCAGATTCAGTTCTGGGTGAAGGCTCTCCTCTTGGCTTGCAGATGGCTGCTTTTTCACTGTGACCTCATGTGGCAGAGGAGAGAACTCTGGTGTCTCTTCCTCTTCTTCTAAGGGCACTAATCCCATCACGGGGCCCCACCCTTATAACCTCATCTAACCCCAATCACCTCCCAAAGGCCCATCTCCAAATGCCACCACACTGGGGATTAGGACTTCAACGTATGAATTTGGGGGGCACATTCAGTCCATAATAGGGTGTGACCAATTCTGAGTTTTCCAGAGAAGCCTGATATATGATTTTTAAAAAAATATGATACCTTCTAATTTTTTGACATTGGCAACACTTAATTAAGAAAAAGTAATAACATGGACCTAGAGATTACCCTACAAAGTGAAGTAAGTCAGACAGCGAAAGACAAATATCATATGATATCACCTGCATGCAGAATCTAAAAAAATGATACAAATGAACTTATTTACAAAACAGAAACAGACTCACAGACATAGAAAACAAACTTATGGTTACCAAAGGGGAAAGGTGAAGTGGGGGATAAGTTAGGAGTCCATGATTAACAGATACATACTACTATATATAAAATAGATATTAAAAAAAGAAAAAAAAACAACAAATAACAAAACCCCACTGGAATAGTCAAATAAAAGAGGTTGGAGGGTCAGGCTCCATCCACAGGCTGCGGGTTTGTCACCCATGTCCTCAAGCCATGGGCTCTGGCACCAAACAGCCCGGGCCCCCCATGTGCTGGTAGGTAACCATGGGGTCACAAGGTAACCTCTCTGGCCTCATTTTCCTTGTCAGTGTTAGGTGGAACCTTATGAAATTGCCCTTTCATTGGCAACTCTGTAAGGCTCCATGTAATAAAATGAAGATATGGTGTCCACCTAATTAACAGGCTCTCAGGAAGACTGGATGAGGTGAAACCTACAGCCAGAGCTTATAGTAAATGCTCAATAAGTGAGGGGAGGAAGCAGGGCAAGGCCATCCTTAGTCAACAAGTCCACTCATGTTCAGTAGCTGAAAGGGATCCTCAGGGCCCTGAATCAGCATTTGAAAGACCTGAGGAAATCTGTCAAGATTATAATAATCACACTTTGGGGAGTTTATTTCCTTAGTTGAGAGAGATGGTTTTTTTGTTTTGTTTTGTTTTGTTTTTTGCAGTACGCGGGTCTCTCACTGTTGTGGCCTCTCCTGTTGTGGAGCACAGGCTCTGGATGCGCAGGCTCAGCGGCCATGGCTCACGGGCCCAGCCGCTCCACGGCATGTGGGATCCTCCTGGACCGGGGCACGAACCCATGTCCCCTGCATCGGCAGGCGACTCTCAACCACTGCGCCACCAGGGAAGCCCGAGAGAGATGTTTTTTTAAGTAGGAATCTCTCAGGGTGAGATTCTGAGCTGAGACACCAGACCTGCTGTTTTCTGGGGCTGCACAGACAGGAAGTTATCACGTGGAGGCTCACCAGCATGGACAAACTGGGCTGCAGCTCACCTTCCATCACCCCCAAATGAAACAATCTGCAAGCTCCAACCTGTAATCCCATGTCACTCAAAAAAGACAAAGGAGGAGAGGGCAGCTAACTGTGGAACTGCAAGGAAAGCCGAAGGGCAAGCTGTTTAATTTCAACTGGGGTCGAGACCAATGTTGGGTCCGGAGTCAATATTGTGTCCCTTGCCACAACCTCCTACCAAAATGCTTTGTGCTTTTTAAAGCCCATGGAATTGAACCTCACATTCTCTCTGCTAATTAGGCACAAGGCTTTCTCTCTCAGCTCTCATCAGTGGCAACCAGAGTGGCTGGGACTGCACAACACGCCGAGACACGTGAGTTAAAGTGCAGCTGTCACAATTCGGCAGGCTGATGTTTGGTGCACTCTCCACCAGAGCTGCCCGGACCACCTGCCCTGGCACTAGGGGCACCAGCTCTCCCGTACGAGGCAGCCTCTTCTTCTCACACGTGAGGTGGGCAACCTTTCTTAGCACTGGGGTCTCAGGACTACCTCTCGGATTCAATTTTCATCAGGAAATTTGGCCCAAACCCACCTGACTCAGTGAGAGGTTGATTTCCAACACTCATCACAGGCCAGGGGGCTGCCTTTAAAAGATGAAAAGGGGACCTCCTCTCATGAACTATAGTGGCATTTTCAAAACAGCAAGATCAAGGTCCTAGCATCACAAATAACTGAGTAAAAGAAAAATTCAGTTTTCCATATGGTGTATTCTGTCTGGGGGGGGAAAGGCATCTTTTTATCGCAGATAGCACAATACAATTACATCTTCTCATAAAGGTCCTGAAACAATGAGAAAGACATAAGCAAGTGGCTTGGCTGCAATTTCAAAGCCCTAAGCAGGTAAGAGGGCAGCCCTGCCGATGTCTGTCTGGTTGGACGTTCAACTTGGAAATTCTGGAAAGTGTGATGCCAAAGGCACATCCTTCCCCCCACAGACAGACGCAGAAATAAGCCCCGGCTTGAGTCATAGCATCACCGTTAGGACAAAGCAGATCCTCAAACCCTCAGCACACCACTTTAAAGCGCTCTGGGGAAAGGAAACTCTTGCTTCATCCCAGCAAATCAGTGTTTTTCAAGTGACAAGTCCCAACCCACTTTCAGAGGCCCACAGGTTAGCTATATGGATTCTTATATCTATCATTTCCACTATGATGATACCATTTTAGAAATAATATACAGCTGACCCTTGGACAACATGGGTATGAGTTACACAGGTCCACTTACACACAGATAGTGTTCAATAAATATATTGGAAAAATTTTTGGAGATTTGCAACAATTTGAAAAAAACCCGCAGATAAACTGCATAGCCTAGAAATATTGAAAAAAATAAGCAAAAGCTAGGTATGTCACGAATGCATAAAATACAATGTAGAGATACAAATAACATGCAAAATATACGTTAAGTGACTGCTTATGTCATTGGTAAGGTCAGCAGTAGGCTGTAAGTATTTAAGTTTTGAGGGAGTCAAAAGTTACACACAGATTTTCGACTACATGGGGGGTTGGCAACTCTAACCCCTGTATTGTTCAAGGGTCGAGTGTAATTATATTCTCTGGCATCTGAAGACTTTATAAAAACTAAGGATGCTTCATCACTTGGGTTCCCTGAATCCAAGGGTGTAAATGGCGCGGTGTGATGAGAGACTTATGAGAACAGAGGGGACTGATCAGTGATAAAGCAGTGACACCAGTGAGGCCCACCTGCCCCCAAGGTGAGGCCCAAACACATGTTTCCCAGCGACGTGACCCAAGGAGAGTCATGGCGGGGGAGGTGTGGTCAGCATGCAGACCACCGGCGCGGTACACGGCACGCGGCGAGCTCAGGATAAGCTGCTGCACACCGTCGTGAGCAAAGATTTGGTTCCAGAAAAAGTAGCATTTGCTCTGTTAACTGCTGATTCTGAATTGCAATGATTTTGTAAGTGCTTAACATGTAAACTTCTTTAATTTTCTTTTTTTTTTACTTTTATAAGACATATAAGAACAAGGAATTTATACCTAGTTTTAAGTTGGTTCATACTTAGGTCATATTAATATGAAAGTAATCTAAGTCTGCAGCAGTGGAAGTCTGCGAGAAGTTTCCTTGGGTTCACTGCCCACATGCTGAAGAAAGCCTGACAGAGACCACTTTAGCTCTGGAACACCCGTGAGCTGCAAGCTTTCCTTTGATCAAAATGTACCAAAGTATAAAACCACAGAGCCCTGCGTTTTTCGCGAGCCTCAAATCAACAATGCTCACTTGCGGGCTCATTCTCTCGTGAGCCCTTTAAACTCCCAGACGCCTTGACCCAAGTCTCCCCATCAGCACCTCGCAGGCTCTGGGGCACAGCTGGGTCCTGGGGTGTCCAGGACGCAGACACATGCAACCGCAGGAGAGAGAAGGGAGGAGGTGTGGGGCGGAGCACGTGAACGTGGTTGGTACTCACATAAAGAAGGGCATCAGCTGGACCAGGGTCTCTTTCTGGGGGCTGGCGGCAAACTCAGGGACCACCTGGATGACTTTGTTCATGACGCTGCGCAGGTAGTTCTGGAGCTGCTTCCTGCGTTCCTCCACAAACTTGGCGTCCTGGGAAGACGGACAGACAGGTGTGCTCAGCTATGCTTTCCTCACCCGCCCAGAGACGGACGACCCGGAGAACACGTAACCATCAATCATCACCTCCCAGAGTGAGTGCAAGTGGTGCCTGAGGCTTTACACGCGTGATCACATTTAATAATGGGAGATGCTCGTGGTAGTATTATTGTGAAGTGGGGAAGGCAGGTCCACGAAACTTCCTACAGTGTGTTCCCAGGAATGAATGAAATCTCAGCACCTGCACCGTGCCGAGTATGGTGCTGGGACCCGAGACAGACCACAAACACACAGGGTCGCTGCTGTGGCCCTGGTGGAGGTCACGGGGCCAGTGGGGGAGACACCAATAAATCCAGTGACCACACAGGTCAGCGTATAACTATTCATCACACTCAATGCCACCCTCCAGAGAGGATGCTTAATTTTGCCTTCATGGGAATTTTCTGAAATCTGAATCAGTTGCCGCTATTTAAGAAAGATTTCATTAATAAACAAATTCCATTTTCTCTGAAAAACTACGAGAGGTAGCAGCGCAGTCCCACCCCCAGGGCTACTCCGGGCCGGGGCGGCTCGGTGCGCCCCGAGGCAGGCAAGGGCCCCAGATCCGCGCTCAGGACCCTCCTGGCTCACACCGCCACCCACCCCTGTGTCTGCCTGACCCTCGTAGGCAGGGCCAGCTCCTAGGCGTGTGCTCTGGGCAGTCCGTCAGGGTCAGAACTCGACCTGTGTGGTGACCTGCAGTCCTCATGTTGAAACTCAATAATTCTGGCATGAGGGACCTGACATCTGCCTGCGGCTCTGGGACCCACAGAGCCTGGAGCCCGTCCTGCTCATGTGCAGCTGCACTGGGAGCCTGGCTTAGAACCAGGAAACCAGGGCCAGTGTGGGGCAGGAAAGGCTTTCTCTGAGGAAGTGATGCTCCTTCCAGACTGAAGGCTGAGCGGGGTGAATAGGGGAGAGCAGGGCGAGGGCGGCAGAAGGAATAGGGTCACTCAGCCTCACAGGGTCACGAGAAGCCTCACATGACAAACGAGGAAACTGTGGCCCAGAGCGGGGCCGGGCCGCTTGCCCACGAGGCCCCAGAGACGGAGCAGTACAATCATCCCTCCTCTCACCTCCCGCCAGCCTGGGGCTTGGGAACAGTGTGCAGAATAAGCCCATGTGCTCAGAGACATCTGAGGACATGCCCGTCCCCACAAGGCCCTGCCAAGGGCCGGAGCACAGCACAGGGCCGGAGATTCCCTCTTAAGTGTGGTCAGATTTAGCAAATAAAAAGCCAGGATGCCCCGTGAAATCTGAATTTCAGATAAACAATGATTTTTTCACTCTTCATGACTCCATATTCAATAATTCATGACTCAATAATTTTTCAGGGTTCAAGTATGGCCTATGCAATAAAACCTTTCCATGTAATATTTGGGATACACTTATACTAAGACATTATTCATTGTTTATCTGAAATTCAGACTTCACTGGGTATCCTGGCTTTCATCTGGGAATCCTCCTCCGAGTACTGGAGGGAGGAAGGAACACAGAGCAGCTGCTGATCCCCGGTGGCCACTTCAAGGTCACATCAAGGTCCTCTCACCCGAAACCACCCCCTTATGCACTGCCTTAGCCAGACGTTTCTCCAGAGAGGGACAGTGTTCAAACACTGCTGCTGGCCACTCCAACTTGACCGCCAGCACAGTCCCAGTCTGGGGCTGAAATCTCCTGCAGCTTGGCTGGAGGGGTGCTGAGTGCAGGCAGTGACGGCACCAGGCTAGGAGAGCCGTGGGTCTTCAGCTGGAGCTCAGCCACTCCGGCTCTGCTCACCCATCTGATACCAGAGTCCGCTCCATGGTCTCCAAGTTTCAACCCATCGTTAAGCAATTAGGCACTCCTCCTTGGGAAGGTGGTCAATATGCCAGGTTAGTGCCCAAAGGAGCTAATCAGGCCTGGTTTTCAATCTGCACAAGATACCCTCAAGGATGGCTTGAGAGGCTTTGCTGCAGGAAGGCAAGAAAGGGGCTAATAATCCCTGGAAGAACTCGTGGAGATTTCTCCTTTTTCGGAGAGAGGATGCTCAAAACACTCTCAGCACCAAGGGAAGGTTGGGGATGGCTCCCTGTGCTGCCTGTGGGGCTGGGCTGGGCTATGGGGTCCTAGGAAGGTGAGGATCCCCCAAAGTGAAGGTCACAGGATCCTACCCAGGAGTTGAATCTGCCCATTTTCACTTGGGCCTCTTCTCGCCCAGGTCCCAGGGCCAACAGGGACTTGGCAGAAAGGTTATCACCCTGGAGGAATCACAAATCCTACTGATTCCTCAAGCTAGGCAGTCCCTGGAAACCCCAGCCAGCTCCTGAGAAAACCCAACATGGCAGTAATCTGAGTTTGACAGCCGAGCAATTTCTACCTGAGCTGTTCAGAACAAGCGATGGTATTTGTGGAGTCTTCATTCACGTTTTGCTCTCGGCACTTTCCTAGCACCGCAGCGGAGGCTCAGGGAGGGTAAGAAACGTGCCCCAGGGCTCAAGACCTGCAGGCGGCTGAGCGGGGTCCCAGGTCATCAATGGTGAGCAGTGAGAGCTGCCCTCACTCCAGGAGACTCTCTAATTTACAGAAGAAAAATCGACAGGTCCTCTAAACTGCAGGTATCTCCCAGCCAAGATGCAGTTCCCAGAACTGGCACCTGCCTGTCAGCTGTAGCAGAAGGAAGCGAGTCACTGGGGGGATGGGGGTGCTGACCGCCAGCCTCTGCCTAGATGTCCTGCCTTTGGGGCCCAATCTGATCCTGGAGGTATGGACACCTCGAGTGGCCGCGCACAACTTGGCAGGACGCAGTGGGGCCGGGAAGATCTCAGAACAACTCAAGGAAGCCTATATTCTTTCCCATTACTGTCATTTCATGTTTTACTATGAAAATTTCAAATTAGGGCAAAAAGCAGAGCGAATGGTATAATGAACCCCCATGACCCTTTATCTAATAAAGTCTTAACCATTTTCCACATTACATCATTTTTACCTTTTTGCGAAGGTGTTTTAAAGTAAAGTATAGTCGTCATGACATTTTACCCCTCAACACTTGAAGGTGTATTTCTAAAACATTTTCCAATTGAACCACAATACCATGATTACCTCTAACAAAATGAACGATAATTTGTTGGTATTACCTCATACCTAGTCGGTATTTGAACGTTTGAATTTTCAAATGTGCCTACTGCTTCTGGGATTTTTTAAAAAGGGGCGGACTCCATCCCAGAATGAAGCTGGCAATTCTCCAGCAGGTTGAATGCAGTCTCGTTCAAATCAGATTCCCCCTCAGGGATCAGTTGGGTTCTGACCAAAAGGTGAAGATGGTGGTGTCTTTTTCACCTCAAGCTGCTAACAGCTTGAATGGCCTAAAAACATTAAAACCAGGGTGTATCTGCCTCAGATCCAGGTTTCTGGCCTCCCTTGAGAAATGGCCCTCATTACTGGAAGCACAGGGCTACCATCCCACCCAGCCTCCTCCCCTCAGTCCCGTCCCCGGCCTGGCCTCTGTGGGACCCCGAATTTGTACCACTTGGATTGCCTGAGGCCCTACAGAGCCATCCAAGAGCCACCCTGTGAGACGATCACGTTCCAGGTGACCACGTTCCAGGTGACGTTCCCTCAGGCAGAAGAACGGCCAGCACTGCCATTGGCCAGCTCTACTGTCTGGCAGCTAAACCACGCAGGGCCGGGGTTTCTCACCTGTAAAATGGGGATAAGGATGGTGCCTACGTCATTCATGGCAACCGAGGCTAAGCGCCCGGTAGCCAACATCGCCTGCCAGGCTCTGCGACAGAAGCTGATGATTCTGGATGTTCAGCCAGGAAGCTTTCCTCAGAGAGTTTCTATGTGTACGATGGGGTGGAGACAGGCAGGCAGACAGACAGTGGGTAGCCAGACAGGGGCAAGTGCTGGATGTCGCCATCCACGTGTGATCAGGGAAGCGCGCCGGAGGTTTGCACGAGGAACGGAGAGAGCGTTTCTCTCAGGGGAGGCCTCCTGAAGGTGCTGCTCCAGCAACTCTTGGAGGACGGACACCTGTCAGTGGTCCAGGTGGGTGCCCTCAGTGGGGGAAGGGCATGCCAGGCGGAGGGAACAGCAAACGCAAAGGCCGAAGGCAGGAGGAGTGTAGCTTATGGGAGCCGCAGAAGGCAGGCCTGCGTGGCCAGGCTTAGTGCTTCCCCAGAGCTGAAGCTGTAGCAGCAGCAGGATCACGCACAGCCTCGTGGACCAAGGAAGAAGCTGATGGGGGTGGGACCCAAGAGGTGCATTTAGAAAGACTGTTGGTGGGGAATGAGCCATAGCAGCCTGAGGCAGAGAGATCTTTCACACCACTCCCATTTGGAATTCTTCAGTGGCGTCCCATGAACTCTGCCCCGCCCCAACACGCACATCTAAACCCTTAGCGTGGCTCGCAGGAACCTTCTCCACGTGGCCCCAGCCTGCCCTGCCAACCACTTCCCTTCACGGCCCCCCAACCAGCAACACGCCCCGCGTCCTGGAGATCACAGCAGCCCCATCAGCATTTGTTGCAGGAGCTTAGAAATGTGGGAGGTGGACTGAGGAGCAGCAAGGCAGGCCGCTGGGGAGAGCAAGGCCAGAACAGAGATGACAAAGCCCCCTGACCGGGGAGGAGGATGGAAAGAAGCATCTGCAAGCGCGCTCCCTGGCTCCCAACTCCCCGTGGGCAGGGAGTAGAGGGCAGACAGGGGTAACGAGTGAGCAAAGACAGGGAGCTGGTCCTGCAGGGACCCCGTCTGTCACCCAGGACCCCTGGGAGGACACGAGCATCCACATAGGGCCTGCCCTGCTGGGTAGGGGCCAGCACTTAAAGGGCCAAGGAACGTTTGAGTTTTTTGGTTGTGCTCCTAGGCGGCAGCCAAAATGCAGCATTAGAAGCGATGGGCTGGACCGAAGCCCAGCTCGTGGAATCTGCCAGACGCCTCTGGTGGCCGCTTAATGGGCCCTCGCTGCCTGTGGCCCTGCTGTCATCTTGTGCGGCACTCCTATCATAATACTATTGTCAATTATGCTTGGGGACTAATAATAGAACTGGGAGTCTGTCCTCGCTTTAAAAAAGAACATTCAGGGCCTCCCTGGTGGCGCAGTGGTTAAGAGTCCGCCTGCCGATGCAGGGGATACGGGTTCGTGCCCCGGTCTGGGAGGATCCCATATGCCGCGGAGCGGCTGGGCCCGTGAGCCATGGCCGCTGGGCCTGCGCATCCAGAGCCTGTGCTCCGCAACGGGAGAGGCCATAACAGTGAGAGGCCCACATACCGCAAAAAAAAAAAAAAAAAAAAAAAAAGAACATTCAGGGGCTTCCCTGGTGGTGCAGTGGTTGAGAGTCCGCCTGCCGATGCAGGGGACATGGGTTCGTGCCCCGGTCCGGGAAGATCCCACATGCCACGGAGTGGCTGGGCCCGTGAGCCATGGCTGCTGAGCCTGCGCGTCCGGAGCCTGTGCTCCGCAATGGGAGAGGCCACAACAGTGAGAGGCCCGTGTACCGCAAAAATAAAATAAAATAAAATAAAAAAGAACATTCAGGACTATTTTCATGGGAGTGTTTTTTTTTTCCCCTCCAGAAAAGGTTAGTTTTATTTTGAGCTTCAAGAAGATAAAGACGCCATCAAATGAACAAGAGCTATTTTTAAAATGATGGAATGTTGTGAACAAGATGATGAGCTACAGTTCCTGGAACCAATGCTCAGACCCCCTGCCCCCTGTGCTTTGTGACATTTTCTTTCCTGGACCGTTCCTGACAACAGTGCTTTCTAGACCACATTCCGACTCTTGAAGGGGACCTTCCCCACGATTCTGCACTTCCAGAGTTCCTTTTTATTTTCATCTAAGGATATCATGGTGTTTTATAAAATAAATGGAAGGTCCTGTCCATCAGCAGCAGCAGGCAGCTCAGGGCCCTGTCAAGAAAGGCTGCTGCAGAATCAGCTGATCTAAGGGCACCTCAATGGCTAGAGAATTCCAGAACAATGATTAGCTTCCCAAGGAGCCCAGCATTAGCAAATGACTTTGAGTTCTAGTTTAGAGTCAACGACCCAGGTGGAACGTGCTGATGGGTTGGAATCCTGCATTCGTTCATTCAATGCACTCATTCATGCGACAGATACTCCTCGGGGGCCCCCTGTGAGCCAGGTGCTGTGAGTGAAGGAATAAATGCAACTCGGATCCTGCCTTCACAGAGCTTACAGTCGATGGAAAAGACAGACAGATCATTACAAAACAGCGCGATAAAGCCAGGAACACAGGACAAAGGTGCGCATAAGGTCTGCCGCGGGGGGGTGTGGGGAGCACACGGGCACGTGGGCCCTCCCCAGGGATCGTGTGATGTGATAGTTATCATAAGAGCAGCAGCAGTAGCAGCAGGGGGAGAAAGTGTTACTATTATCTTTTACCAAACATTTTCTCTGCCGGGCACTGGGCTGATCACACTTATATGTTATTTTATGGAATCCTCAGAGGCCCCCTGAGATAGGTACTTTTTAGTATTCCCATGTCAGAGAGAGAAGATGAGACTCAGAGCGGGTAAGGGCCAGTGCCCAGACACCAACGACTGAGGGGTGCAGACAGGACTCGGCCCAGGAAGCCTGTGCTCTGCTCTAAGACAGAGGGAGAGAACCGCCCGGAGAGTCCAAAGACCACAGCCAGAAGGAACCATGGGACTGAGGATCAGAGCGGGCACCAAGAGCCGGGGGGCTGCGGGAGGGCAGGGCGGACCTGGGAAGTCACTTTAGAGAATCTGGACTCTACCCTCAGGGAAGCAAGAGAGTGACAATCAGCTCTTCCTTCCATGAGAATGCAAAGAAGATGCTTCAGTTTTAAAAAGCCCTCTTTTGTCCCGGTCACTCTATTCTGTCCCTGGAATGCTGAAATCTGCCCTCCCTCTTTCAAGTGTGGGTCGGCTTTGAGGTGTGGATGCAGCTCATCTGAACCGCAGGCCCAATCCTGTCATCCTGGGGCAAATGCTGCAACCCATGAACTCGGCTTTGTTATAAGGGTGATGCCTGGGTTCCCAACGCTGACACCTGAGGGTTGTTTCTAGGGTGACCGTCATGCACTTGTTAATGGGAACCTGAAGAGAGACAATGACTGCTGTTGCCACTCTAAACACTCTGGACGGAGCCCTCCGAGAGCAATGAATGGTCGGACATGAAGGACCCTCGAGGCAGCTTCCCAGACATCACTGAGCCCCTCTGATAAGCGTCTGATTGGGTGATTTTAGCACAACTACACCAAATATCTTCACTTGCTTAACTCAGAAATAATAAAATCGTGAACTTAAAAAAGGGAACTCTCCTCCTAATCTTTACACTGAGAGTGGGCTCCAAGGGGTCAGGATGGAGGTCCTGATGTTCTCGCCTGGGTCAAACAGATGGGGAGCAGCCTGGCTGCTTTAAACAAGTGTTGTTTAACAAGCTTTTTCCAAGTAATCATCAGCTGGATGGCACCAGGTGTGAATGAGAGGGGAAGGAGGAGGGCTTTCTTTGGAGCGGTTTCGGGGAGGGGATGGCAGGGGAGGGGAAAGGAAGGCCCATGTGTCTCTAAGGCACCCTTGGTGAGAAAGTCAGGCCCTAAACCTCAACAGATACCCACTAATTTAGAGGCCAGAGTCACGGCCCCTCCTGCAGGGACAGGGAAGCAAAGTCCTGTTAATTGAATTACTTTACCCCGGCCACTCAGCTGGGCCACCATTTACCAAGCAAGTAGCTTGGTAACGGGCTGGGATGGACAGAGAAAGACAGGAAACAGGCCTAGCCCTGGGGAGCTCAGTGTCTTCCCGCTTGGAACATTTACTGAGTCCCGGAGATATTACACAGTTATCCATCCAAGCAAACATTTATTTGACACCTCTCCTGCCAAGCCCAGTTAGTTGGGATGAAAAAACACCCAGTTCTTGCCCTAAAGGCATGAATAGCATCTCACTCATTCATATGTTCCAGCATCTACCAGACGCCAGAGTAGAGGAGGTTCCACTTGCCCATCCACGCCTGCCCCGGGCGCCCACCTCACGCCAGGGCCTGTGATGAGCAGGTGCGAGAGGAGGTGAGCAGGACAGATGCCCTCACGGAGGTCGCAATCGAGAACCCCTTCCTTCTTCCAACAGTGACAGGCCAGGCCCTGTGCTGGGGGCCCCAAGATGAGATGACAAGTCCTGGTGTCAGCTCATGGGCCAGTGGTGGACAACAGGCCGGGAGGCCAGTGAGAAAACTGTGGCAGAACAGGAGGAGAGCTCCTGGGGCCGGGGGTGGGGTGCTCCCTCTGAGCTGGGCTGCTGGGAATCAGCAGGCACTTCCGGCCTGGGTCTGGAGGGGTGGGTGGGATTTCAGCAGACGGTGATGGGAGGAAAGGCATCCAGACCAAGTGACTGAGGGGAGTGAGGGGAGCCCGGGCTCAGGGTGTGGGGTGAAATCCTCTCAGTGGGTGGGGGGCGGTGTATGGACTGAAGCAGCCAGGCTTTGGAAAGAGGCCGATGGTAAGTCATGAAGTCAGTGCAGAGGGTCTGGGAGAGAGACCAGGTGCACACGCTGGGGGTTCAGGAGGCCCGGAGATGAAGACTCGGGGGAGGAATAGAAAGGAGTTGATGATTTGATGCCTGCCATGTAACACGGATCCCTCTATGTGCTTTACACGAGTTTAGCTATTTACTCCTGTGCCCTCCAGTGAGGCTGGCATTATTACCCCCATTTCGCAGCTGGGAAAACTGAGGCTCAGAGATGTTACATGCCATCGAAGCCCAAAGCCAACAAGGAGAACGTGATGGGGCTGGGATTTGAGCTGAGGTGGTTCAACATCAGAGCCCTTGCTCCTATTCACCTGGTAACATTTTCAATAATATTTACTTAAAAGGGAAGAAGATCAACATTTTTTAGAGGCAGTGACCTTTTTACAGTCAGGAGGCACATTTACAGCTGGGAGTGCATATAACCCCCTAAACCACTGAGCACCCCAGGCAGGCTCATCCCTGCTGCACAGGGACGGGGTGGGGGAGGGAGGCGGTGACAGACAGTCGAAGAGGCTACTCACCCTCTGCAAGGCCATACAAAAAGGGGAAGGGCCAGAATTCAAACTGTGGACTTTCTGATCCAAATCCTACTCCTGTTTTTGCACTAAATTGTTAAATCGCTACCACCTATTTTGTGTAGAACATTGTGTGTGGGGAAGGCAAAGAAAACCATGAACCGCCCCCCACTTTCTAACGGGTAACAGAAACTCCCAAGAAGCTAAAAACATCCTCACAACAGATGCATGAAGAACGACAGCAAGCACAACAATAACAGCGGCGGCAGCGGCGGCTGACTCTTGAGCGCCTACTAAGTCCTTGACACCCATCCATCTGGTTTCATCCACAAAACGACTTTCCAGGGTAGGTTCTACTATCACCCCCATGTCATAGATGAGGAATCAGAGGTGCAGAGAAAGGAAGAACCTTGCCCAAGCCCATGGATCTGGAAAATTAGGGAGCCAGGATGTGGAGCCAGGTCCTCTGGCTCCATCAATAGCATATGCTAATGCTCCCATGGGAAGGGCAAGGGGCTACTGAAGACCTAACTGCCTCTACCTCCCCCATCATAGCTGAAACAGGACTCCCCACACGACACACAGGAAGCTGTACGACCCTGTCCACAGGTCCAAGGCTCTGATGGCCTCTGGGTGAGAGGCTGCCTGTGACAGGAAGAGAAAGGGCAGACTCAAGGGGACACCACAGACCCCAAAGTCCTCTCCACACCTGCTTCACGAAAAAGGCCAGGGGCTTAAGTGCCACACCAAATCCAAGCTTGTGCTTCCCGTTGACCCAAGAGACCCTCCTCCTCTTGCTCAAAAAGCCCTGAGTGAGGCTACGGACAAGCCCCATTGCTCACGATACCTTACTCTAAAATGGGGGAAACAGATCAGACCCTCAGGGCTGGGCAGCTCAAGGAGGGAATACAATGTGTGACAGAGCTTCGAGACTGTAAAACAGCACTGCGTGATGTCAGTGAATTACGCTAAATGTCAGAACAGAAGATAGATCCTGACCCCCACCTGCAATGAAGGCGTGCCCATTCCACACCTTGACTGCAAACACAGGAAAGAAAGCAAGTCTCTATTTCAGAAAAGGAACACGCCCCCACGCCCCCATCCCCACCTCCAGGGCTCAAGGTACAGTGACATTCTCCTCCCATGTGCTTCTCAAAGTGATGATGATGATAATAATAATAATAATAATAACAGTAATACCCTTTATTGCAAGTTTACTATGTGCTGAGCACTATGTGGAGTGTTTACCTGAATTATTTCAATGTACCCCTGTTACAGCTCTGTGTAGTAGATACTAATATTCCCACTTTGCAGATGAAGAAACTGAGGCTCCAAGAAATAAGGTGACTCAGCTAGGGAGGAATAGAGCTGGGATTTAGAGCCATGTCTGTCTTGAGTTCAGCTCATAACCAGGATGCTGTCCTGGCTCTTAGGGTCAATGTGTTCACAGTAGCAGGAGCCCTACAGCTTTGTTAAAAACAGGAATTAAAAAAAACAAAGTAGTCCTTCAGTTCACATGGGGTGAACCAAATACCAAAGCTCTAAGAACTCTCCTCTTAGCACAGAGCTACGTACTTGTGTCTGGATGAAGTCCCATCTTTCTATCATCAGAACCCTACCTTCTGTGGGAGGGGGAATTACGGAGAGAAGCTTCATAGCAGCCGCTGTTGCTCAAGATGGGCTGGATACGGTGGCCTGTCCCCCACAGGTGGGAGCCCATCTGCAATGTCTCTTCTACCCTCCGTGGTGCCTGGCACAGGCTGGGTCCCAGATAGGACACAACAAATGATCTCCTGGCAGGAGAGCAGCAGGCTCTGTCACAGCTAAAGCCTATTTTTCTCTGTTATTGACTTTGCAGCCAAGGGAAACTGCAGGCTGGACAGCTGAGTCGGGGACGGGCGAAAGGCTGTTTCATGCATTTACTGGGAAGAACTCAGGAGCGGAAAAAAAAAGTCCTTGCCCTCGTGCAAAACTCTCTCTTCCCAGAGCTGCGAGCTCCAGGGCCAGGAGGGGCCGGTGGGGACAGGGTCAGCTGGAAGGATGCAGCCACGGCTTTAATCCCATGGGAAAGCGGGCCCACTGCTGCCGGGTCGCCTCGATTTTTTTTGTTTTTGTTTTTGTTTTTTGCGGTACGCGGGCCTCTCACTGTTGTGGCCTCTCCCGTTGCGGAGCACAGGCTCCGGACGTGCAGGCTCAGTGGCCATGGCCCACGGGCCCAGCCACTCCACGGCATGTGGGATCCTCCCGGACCGGGGCACGAACCCGTGTCCCCTGCATGGGCAGGTGGACTCTCAACCACTGCGCCACCAGGGAAGCCCTCGCCTCGATTTTTAAGTGAAATCCCAGATTTTTAAATACTGAAAATTATAAAAGATTTAAAGACCAGGTGGATCAAACAAAACAAGAGTGCAGGCCACACAAAGCCACCAATTTCAGAGGTCTGATCTAATTAGATGCTCCTTAACTTAGAACGCTTTCTACAAATTTATGGAAGCCAGGCCTAGGACCTGGGATTCTTTTTTTTTTTTTTTTTTTTTTGCGGTACGCAGGCCTCTCACTGTTGTGGCCCCCCCCATTGCGGAGCACAGGCTCCGGACGCGCAGGCTCAGCGGCCATGGCTCACGGGCCCAGCCGCTCCGCGGCATATGGGATCCTCCCAGCCCGGGGCACGAACCCGTATCCCCTGCATCGGCAGGCGGACTCTCAACCACTGCGCCACCAGGGAGGCCCAGGACCTGGGATTCTTTAGGAAAGCAGCATATACCATGTCCAGAAGAATCACTCAGAGCCAGGCTCAGCCCCAGCGACTGTCTAGCTGGGTGACCCCGAGCAAGTTACTCTACCTCTCTGGACCTCAATTTCTCCACCTGTGCAACACACATGTTAAGAGTGCCTGTCCCAGGGCTTCCCTGGTGGCGCAGTGATTGAGAGTCCGCCTGCCGATGCAGGGTACACGGGTTTGTGCCCCGGTCCGGGAAGATCCCACATCCGTGGCTCGGCCCGTGAGCCATGGCCGCTGAGCCTGTGCGTCCGGAGCCTGTGCTCCGCAACGGGAGAGGCTACAACAGTGAGAGGCCCGCGTACCGCAAAAAAAAAAAAAAAAAAAAGAGTGCCTGTCCCAGAGGATTACTGTGTGATCAAATGAGATAATGTGTTCCCAGGACACAGCAGACACTCAACACACGTGATTTCCTTTTTAGAAGCAGGCACAATTCAGGTTCCTCTCCCTTTAAAACTACCATATTCTTTAGTCTGGCAGTATTTGGTCAAACTAAATATAGTACACTACATGACCCACTGTAAATCAACGATACTTCAATAAAATTTTAAAAAAATGGTACAATACGCGGCCCAGAAATTCCAGCCTGAGTATCTATCCCAGAGAAATTCTCACATGGACCATAAGGGTCACATACAAGGAGACTGCCTGGCTGCCGCGCTGTGTCTGAGTGGGGAGCAATCAGGAGCCACTTGGCGGCATCTCTGGAGTAAAGGACAAGCGGACTGTGGTGGATACACTCCCCAAAACATACTGATCAGTTACGGAAGCAAAGCACAGGCGTACACAGCCACACGAGCAGAGCGTAAACAGGATGCTGGGTGAAAACAGTGAAAGAATGAAGACTCTAGCACAATGCCATGTAAGTCAATTAAGAACATGAATAATGCAACATATTCTAGAAGGAAACACACAAATGTACAGCTTGAGCCAAACACACTGGAGCAGCTACTTGTGGCAACGAGAAGAGCAGGAGGCTGACGGGACAAGAGATGATGAACTTGAGGCTTAAGGTTTCAGACTGAACAGTGAGATCCACGTATCAGGGGCTGGGCGATAGCATGAACTTGCTGTTTTGTACGTGAGGCCCAAAGAGGAAAATCAAAAAGGAGAGATGTGGGATTTTCCTGTCTGCACCTGTTTACTGCCAGGACCTCCCTCCATGGGACCCAAAGACCCCAGCGGGATCCTGGGTTCAGATGTGCCCTGCTCTGAAAATCTCCAAGTCCAACAATTCCAGAGGCTGAGACTGAGCTGTAAAAGCCCAACCAGAAATTCAGAGCACTCGCATATACTTTATGTCCAGTCTTTCCTGCGGGCTCCATGGGGCCCCTCTCTCTCCTCCATGCAAGTGTTTTGCCTGTACTGGCTCCCGACCACACAGGGATCGCTGGGCAGACAGACAGCACCCACGTAGCCATTTCCTCGTTATCGACAAGAGAGTCCCCCGACGATGCCCGGGACCCTTTCACAGCCTGTTGAAAGTGTGGTGGTCATGCAGGGTCTGGTTTAGAGAAGGTTTTAGCGGCAGCAGTGGCATGACGTGGGGCCGTCTCTGTCTGAAGTGTAGCCTCTACGATCAGTATAAATCCTTAACTGCTGATGCCACAGGCTGATATGGCTGTTCGGGCAAAGAGAGGCATAAATGGAGCCAAAACGTTAATACCAGCTGGTGCGTGTCGAATGCCAGGACTTGAGTGGAGACGCTTATGAATATCATTGCTGGCTCCAACTGCGTTTCATAGATGAGGCTCAGAGAAGTTAAGTACTGTGGCCAGGACCACACAGCTGAGGAGCAGCAGTGCCAGGACAGGAACTGACTCGAGAGCCCATCTTCCTCGGCTCTGCTCAGCCATCACGCCCTCCGGGGAGGCCCTTCAGGTGGGACACGGCTGGGAGGGACAAGCAGGCTTCAAAGCCAAGGAAGAGAAGGCGGGGAGGCAGCTGCATCCCTCCCGAGAGCAAGCGGACAGAGGCCAACCCCCGCCAGCCACACCCACACTTCAGCAGCCAGGGGCACAAGCAGGGCCAGGGCCAGGGCCTGATGCGTGAGACACGAGAGCGACAGCAATGCTGGCGAAGCAGAAGGCTCCCGCAGGCCACTGCGATGGGGGGCGGGGGGGCGGGGGCCTGTAGAGCCACTCCCCGCTTCTTAAGGGAAGCTGCAAATCTGGACGGTTAGGTGAAATCTCTCGATTCTCAAATCAGTTGGCAGCTAATTCACATGCTTGAATATGATGGTGCAGATGAAATAACATACGTCTACAGGCCATCAGAAGCAAGAGAATAAAATCATTAGGTCTTCAGAAACAGATCTCTGAAAAATCAGTTCCCCCAAGCTGTGCTACTGAGGCGGGGTGGGGATGGTTCCATGCTTCCCAGGGCCCAGCATCTTTCTACAGAAACAACCCAGACACCTGGGAAGGGGTGAGGCCCAGCGCACGCTCCAGAGCAGGGCTGGGACTATACACGATGGCCCGCTCCTCAGCACTCCTACCCTTGCTTGTACTCCTAGAGACTGAACACCCAGCACACCCACCCGGGGCTAGACATTCACAATACAGAATCTTTCTTAACTCTCCAAACACATTTCTCAGGGAGGTGGTGGCCTCTCCATTTTACAGGTAAGGGCACTGAGACTCACAGAGATGAGTTAACTTGTCCATGGTCGCGCTAGAATGGTCAGAGCTAGAATTTTAACCCAGGTCCAGACAACTTCCAGGCCCAGCAACTCTGCTGTTCCACACTGTTCCTTTGTTTACACAGGGGAAGTTTACAAAAAATCCATCCAGGGACTTCCCTGGCGGTGCAGTGGTTGAGACTTCACCTTCCAATGCAGGGGGTGCGGGTTCAACCCCTGGTCGGGGAGCTAAGATCCTACATGCCTCACGGCCAAAACAACCAAAACATAAAACCGAAGCAGTATTGTCACAAATTCAGTAAAGACTTTAAAAATGGTCCACGTCAAAAAAAATCTAAAAAAAAAAATCCATCCATTTCAAAAACTTTCACTGAGCCTCTACTGTGTGCCTGGTGCCACGGTGGATGCTGGAGGGATGAGGAGTTAGAGGGCGGAGCCCTACCGCTCAGGCCATCTGAGGTGAACACAAACCTCAACTGTTTTATCCACAGTGCTTCTGACACCAGATGTGTGGAGGTTTTTTTCACACCAACAACCAATTCTCAAACTTTCTGGACACCAACTGGATATCCAACGATTCGACTTAATTCTGACACTAACTACCTGAAATTAGCATCAGATCTCACGAGCTAAGGGCTCAGCCCCATGAGACTGCCCTCGCTTCGGAGGCCAAGTACAAGCCTGAGCCACTCGTACATCTAACCAACTGGTTATAAATCAGTGGTTCCCACAACCCCCTTGTCCGGTTCGATAAATTGCTAGAATGGATCAGAGAACTCAGGAAAACAGCTTACATACTATTACTGGTTTATTATGAAGGATACAACTCAAGAACAGCCAAATGGAACAGATGCATAGGGCAAGGTACTGGGCGGGGGGTGGGGGGAATGGGGCTTCCATGCCCTCTCTGGGTGTACCTCCCACCCAGCACCTCCATGTGTTCACCAACCCAGAAGCTCTCCAAACGTCAGAGTTTAGGATTTTTATGGAGATTCCATTACACAGCAGTGACTGATTAAATGATTGGCCACTGGTGGTAACTCAATCTCCAGCTCTTCTCCCTCCCCAGAGGCTAAAGGTTCCAACCTTCTAATCATGCCTTCGTCCTTCAGAGGACCAGACCCCATCCTGAAGCTATCTGGGGCTCCAGCCACTAGTCATTTCATTAGCATACAAAAACCCTACTCTTATCACTGCAGGATTTCTAAGGGTCTTAGAAGCTCTTGTGTCAGACCAAATATTGTACCAAAAGATGCTCCTTTCACCCCTATCACTCAGGAGATTGCAAGGGTTTTATGAGCTCTCTGCCAGGAACCAGGGACAAAGAGCAAGTGTGTGTTTCTTATTATATCACAATATCATAAAACCAAACGGATAAGATGAAGTTGAGAGTATAAAGGAATTATTTTAAAGTTTTACTTGGGAACTTGATTTACCCTGGACAAGGTCTCTGGAGTTTTCCTCTCCGAAGCAAAGTAAAAATAAAGTCAGAGTCAAATAAGGAACCACATGTCAAGACATGTCCCAACTCGAGGTCTTAGCATCTTTATCTGTAAAATGAGAGTGGGTTCTGTCATCATGCATTTATTCAACCAACACGACGTGCCAGGCACTGTGCCAGGAGCTGAGGTCCAGTGGTGACTAAGACTACAGCATAGGAAGTTGGTGCTCACAAAAAATCTGTATGCTCTGGTCCATTTCTCAGTAACCTCTGCAGTGAGGCGGGGTCCCAGGACCAGTTCTGGCCAACGGGCGGTGAACAGAAGTGGTCCCTACCAGTACTGGGAGGTGGCGGCTCAGGGCTGGTGTCTCTCCCACCTCTCTCTGCAGGGGGTGCTGCAGTGACCTGGGGGCCATTACTTTGCCCTCCTCCTCTTTCTCTTCAACGCGCCTTCAAAATGTGCTCCGCCCTCCTCCCCTCCAGCCTCAGCTGACGTGCTGAGGGCAGAAGAGCTGTTGCCAACCCCACTGCACAGATGGGGCCACTGAAGCACAGACCTGCCTGGCAGCCAAGATTTAACCCAGACTCCTAGCCTCAGAGTCCCTGAGAATCAAAGGGCCTTCTGATCTCATGGAGTTCCTGAAGGGTTCCTGGAAGTGTCTTGGGTGGCAGCTCCCCTGGTGTCTGTTTAGAGAATTGCAGATGGTGATGGCGCTGACAACAGCAGCTGCCATGGACTGACAGCTCTGTGCCAGGCTCAAGGGTAAACAGTTTTCATATACTACCTTGTTTAATCCTCACATCCTGCGTGGTGGGCACTATTACTAGACCCATTTGACAGATGGGGAAATTGAGGCACTGAGGTGAAGAACTTGTCCAAGGTCAAATATCCATTGAACAATGGGAACCAGAAGTCCAACCCCGGCCTGTCTACTTAATAAATAGGCAAATGTATCTCAAACTGGGGGCCCACGACATTCCCAGTTTACTCACTGCAGCATAGGGAGGTGCCTCAGGGGTATGGGGTAGAGACTCCAGCTGGCTGACCCCCAAATGCATGCTCCTCCTCCAAGAGGGAGACTTGTTTCTGGAAAGCAGTGACGCAGACAGAGGCTCCACTCCCCAGCCCCTTTCGCATCTACGTGAGGCCGAGGGACTAGCTCCTGCCAATCAGATGTAAGGAGAAGCAATGCTCCACTCTTGGGCCGAGGCACAAGTGGATGTGTCTTTTTCACACTCTCTCCTCCCTTCTCTACCCCTGGTGAAGTGTTCCAAGGCCCTAAGGGTTGGCAAAGTAGAGCTCATGGGCCAAATCTGGCCCACTGCCTGTTTCTGTGGATGAAGTTTATTGGAACACAGTCCACCGGTTTGTTCCTGCACTGTCTGTAGCTGGTTTCATGCTATAACAACAGGACTGAGTAGCTGCTGCTCAGACCACTGGGTCTACAAAAGCGAAAATATTTACTGTCAAAGCTCTTACAGAAGAAGTTTGCTGATCCCTGCCCCAGGGCATAATGAAGGCTCAGGATGGAAAGACCTTGGGCCCAGGCACAAGCCACTTCTGACCACAAACGTGGGGCAATAACGTCAACAAGGAACAAACTGAGAGTTTGGGGTTTAAATTTGCCACAGCAGCTGGCTCGGCCCCAACTAACACGTGTGGAGAAAGCGATGAGGTAGAGGGCTCCTTGCTACCCTGGCCACTGAGGGTCCAGCCCTGGGACAATGGGGCCAGTGCGCAAATATCAGCAGCTCTGCACAGTGGTAAAGATTCTCCTTCTCTGACTACACACAGCAGCCAACCTGTATTGAGGGCTAGCTCTGTGCCAGGCCCTGTGTTAGTGCTTCGAATTGGTGGTGAAGAACCTGAGATGGGGGGTCTGACCACCTGGGTTTGAAGCCCAGCTCTACTGCTCCCTAGATCTGTGGCCTTGGAAAAGTTACTTCCGTTTTATAATCTCTGAAAGAGAAAGAAGGATAATAGTAGCAGTTGCAGTGCCTGGCACAAAGCAAGCACTCAGTCTGGGCTACCTGTTACCATCATGATTATCTTCTTTGTTGGACCATTTAATTTTCACAATAACCTATGGGTTCAGTATGATAATTATCCCCAGTGGCTGATAAGCACCAAAGATGTGGTCTTCATGCTCTAGTCAGAGAAATGAATGCAAAATTCAGTGATAATTAGAAGGAAGATAGTGTTTTGTGTTGACAAGCCCCAGGAAAGGGATCAAAGAATGAGCAGGTTTCAACTAGATTTGGTGGGTTGGTTGGGAGGGAGGTGTGGTTAGTATAAGTTTTCCAGGCAGGAGATCCCACCTCCCCAGCTAACTCTTTGTTACTATTCTCTTGAACTGGCCTTGTCTTAAGCCCTTGATGAAGCCTTGATGTCTTAGGTCTTTGCTGAACATTAAGATTCCAAAAACAATCCCTTCTGTACCCTAAGATGCTGGAGATGTCAGTGATTTCTTTTCATCTTTTCTTTTCTGGGGTAATCAAGTGGACAATGGCCTTTGAAATCCTGGCTCCATTGCCTCTGTATCCCTTTAGATGCCTTCACTGAGGCTGTGATTGTAAGAATTTATAACAGCCAATTTTTCTTCTTTCTTACTTTTGCCTGCCCAGCAATCATCCCCTCCACGCCTCTGTTTAGAGGACTATAATAATCCTTTCAAAGATCTACTGTTCCTCATTTTCAGTTCACGTAGTTGGGGAAGGGCTGCCCTCCCCACTCCAGCTGCAGAAGCAGGCACATGAGACAGGTCCAGCTACTGCAATATTCCCTCTGGCCACAGAGACTGGCTCAAGGATGAGCACAGAAACGAAAGAAGTACAAAACTTGTATTCCAACAACTACAAAACATTGTTGAATGAAATCAAAAAAGACCTAAATAAATGAAAAACATCTTATGTTCCTAAAAAGGAAGACTTAATATTATAAAGATGACAATAGTCCTCACATTGATCTACAGATTCAACATAATCCCTTATCAAAATCCCAAGTGCCTTTTTTACAGAATTGACAAGCTTATCCTAAAATTCATATGGAAATTTAAGGGATCCAGAAGAGTCAAACTGTCTTGAAAAAAAGAACAAAGCTGGAGGACTCATTTCCCAATTCCAAAACTTACTACAAAAGCTTCAGTAATCAAGACAGTATGGTACTCCCATGAGGACCGATATTTAGATCAATGGAAAAGAACTGAAAGTCCAGAAATAAGTTCTCACATTTAGAGTCAGTTGATTTTCCACAAGGATGACAAGACAACTTAATGGGGGAAAGAACTAGCTTTTCAACAAATGGTGCTGGGACAACTGGATATCCACATGCAAAAGAAAGAAGTTAGACCTCTTCTTTTACACCATACACAGGAATTACCTCCAAACAAATCACAAAACTAAATGAAAGCACTAAAACTGTAAAACTGTTAGAAGAAATCAGGAATATATTTTTGTGGGGTTAGGCAAAGCTTTCTTATATATGACAACAAAAAGCATAAGGAACAAAAGAAAATAAGTACATTGGATTTCATCAATATTAAGAGCTTCTGTGTTGCAAAGGATATCATCAAGAAAGTGAAAAGACAACTCAGAATGAAAGAAAATATTTGTACATCATCTATCTGATAAGGGACTTGTATCTAAAACACATAAAGAACTACTGCAACTCAACAATAAAAAGACAAGTAACCCAATTTTAAAATGCAAAGGATGTGAATAGATATTTCTCCAAAGAACATATACAAAGATATATATAAGGACATGAAAAGATGATCAATATCATTAGTCATTAGGGAAACACAAACTGAACCACAAGGTGATACTACTTCACACCCACTAGGGTGGCGCTGAAAAAAAAAAAAAGCAGATAATAATAAGTGCTGGTAAGAATGTGGAGAAATTAGAACCCTCATACGTTGCTGATGGGAACATAAAATGATGCAGCCATTCTGGAAAACAGACAGTTCTTTAAAATGTGTAACAGACTCATCATATGACCCAGCAATTCCACTCCTAGGTGGAATGAAATGAAACAAAAGAATGAAACGAAAGAGAAAGGAAAACATATGCCCACACAAACACTTAGATGCAAAGGTCCATAGCAGAATTATTCATCATAGCCAAAAAGTGGAAACCCAAATGCCTATCAACTGATGCATGGATAAACACAATGTGCTGTATCCATACAATGGAACAGTACTTGGCAGTAAAAGGAATGAAGTGCTGATAATATTACAACACAGATGAACCCTGAAAACATGCTTCTGTGAAGTCACAAAAGACTACATAGTATATGACTCCATTTATATAACATCTCCAGAAGAGGCAAATCTGTAGATTAAAAAGTAGATTAAAGCTGTTAAAAAAAAAATGAGCACAACATCCAGGCAGATAAATGAAGTCTAAACCCAGAATTTTTGCTGGAACCACCGGAAAAGAAACTCTTTCTTCTGGGGTTGCTGTTGGGATGATATAAGCCTAGAACTGCCAGAGAGAGAGTCCATCTTGGAGAAAGCTTATCTGAGAACGAAGCCAGCACAGAGAAAGCAGAGGAGAGAGGGAAGGAGGGAAAGGGGGAGGGAGAGACAAGGTTCTGATGGGATCCTATGAGCCCTGGACCAGCTATGTCTGAAGCTGCAATCCAGTCCTGCTCTTTTCAGTCACATAAATCAAATTCCTCTCACGCTTTTGCCAATCTGGGACGGTTTTTGCTCAGGTCCTCGTTGAAACTGTGGCTCTCCCTTGACATCCTCCACTCACTGTTCAGGTCACAGAACTCTCCTTCCCTGGGCTTCCCACGCGACCCCTCAACCCTCCCAGTGCCCAGGCTTATCCAAAACTCCTCTGCCTCCTGCTCACAGCAGCCCTCTTTTTAGCCAAAGGCGTTCTCCCCACCTAGACTGCACCTAGACCAGAGCTCTATAACTCAGCTGCTTAAAAATAAACATGAGCTGTACTATTTCCAACAAGTTTTCCCACCCTATTAATTATTTATCCAGCACCTGCTTGTACAAAAAAGGAACTTGGTGGGGAAGGCATAGGGAGAAGGGCCTGGAAAGAGCAAGGCAGCTGGAAACAGCAGAGGTGGGTGGTCGCCCTCCGCCAGGGCCGGGAGCAACGGGGTGTGGTGGAGAGAGACCCTGGGGACGCGAGGGAGGGACAGGGCTCTCTGTATGGTCTTGGTGAAGCCCACCATCCCTTTGTCAGAAAGGTGTTTTTAAATTCCCGAAACAAGATACATAGGATTAGACAGAAAAGCTCAGCCTTTATATTTTGAGCACAGCTATCACAATTGTGATGAACCAGTGCAAGTGTTTCTTTGCTGGCGCATTAATAACAAGATCTAATGGCAGGTCTAATCACTGCCTTCAAAGTGATGATGAGCTTTAGGATGGTGAGCCATCTGCAGCAACTATCACGTGATAGGGAAATACACATGACTGATTTCTACTGGGGACAAAGTCACAGATACCACAACCACTGTTACAGCTTGTGGCCTAAGTTCACATGTCAGTGAGATAGTAGTGACAATAGAGTGTGATCCTTGTTCACTGATCACCTGGATTTTATCCTCAGACACTAGGATAAGAACTCCTGGGCTAAATCAGGCTGAGCCCTCAAGCAGGCCACTCTGAGCCGGTTTCTCCTCTGTAAAATGGGGCTGGGGATGGGGCCCGGCCCACTGTCGGGGGGGTATAGGGGAATGGCATTAAGAGGGCAGTGTGGCCAGGGGACCCAGGAGACGGCCTAGTACCAACCGCCACCAGCAGTTTCTGAGCTCACTGTGGGCCCGGCGTGTTCTAAGCCTGTCCTGGTACCTCCCTTAACCCTGGCAGCAACCTCAGGAGGGAGATGCCAGTACTTGAGGACACCAAGGCACAGCGAGGTGACGTGCTGGTTTACACCAGTGTATCAGGGTTCAGACTCAAGTCCAAACTCAGGGGAGCCCAGACCCGTGCTCTCCTCCACCACCCCAGAGACCCAAGTGCCTCTCACTCCCACCACCCCAGAGACCCAAGGGGGATAAAGGCCCAAAGGCTGAGTCGGACTTGGTTTTGAGCTTGAGGCCTTGGTTGCAAATCTTCCATGTCTATATGGAACACATTTTCAGCCCGGGTCAGGCAGTCCTGAGGCCGGAGACAACAGAGACCCTAAGTTTTCACCAAGAACTAGAATCTGTCCAGCCCAAAGAGAGGAAAAGCCAAATGAGCTTAGAAGAGAAGAGACTCTGACCCAGTCCCCGGGATGGAGCTGCCTGCAGGCCTGTGTTTGCCGCTGCCTCTGCCTGGCGTGGGCTTTCTGGGTTGTTTCCTAGCTAACTGCTACACAGCCCCCTTTATTTCACTTTAAATGTTCCTACCCGGACCTCTTGACTGAATCAGATCTTCTCTGTTAGAGCTCTCTGCACTGTTCCTACATAAAAGCTCATTAAAAGCACTTGAAAGTATCTTTCTTTCTTTTTTTTTTTTGCGGTACGCGGGCCTCTCACTGCTGTGGCCTCTCCCGTTGCGGAGCACAGGCTCCGGACACGCAGGCTCAGCGGCCGTGGCTCACGGGCCCAGCTGCTCCGCGGCATGTGGCATCTTCCCGGACCGGGGCACGAACCCGTGTCCCCTGCATCGGCAGGCAGACTCTCAACCACTGCGCCACCAGGGAAGCCCGAAAGTATCTTTCTTTATAGGTTTGTTTGTTAATGTCTGCCTCTGCTAAACTAAAAGTTCCACAAGGGCAGGGACCATGTCTTTCCCTACTGACTTAAACACAATTACTTAATGAATACGAATGAATATCGCATAAGAAGAAGGAAAGGCAGCAAGGGACTGAGCCAGCCTGCTTCTAGGGAGCTTCCTGTTTCAACCTGGGAGGTTGGGGCTGGACACAGGTACAAGCTGATGCACCAGCTTAACACACGGTGACTCTGCCCACTGACAGGTGTGGCTCAGAGCCTGCCCACCTGACAGCTTGAGCAGAGATCTTCCCCCTGGAGGGGAAAAGGAAGGAGAGGTGAAGAGCCCTGCTGGAAGCAACCAGGTCAGACAGTGAACAGCAACAACCCTGGAACATTGCTTCTCGAACTTTGGTGTGTATCAGCTCACCTGGCAAGCCTGTTAAACATGCAGATTCTGAGTCAACTGGGCCTGGGAGGGGGGGCTGGGTTTCCACATTTTTAACAGGCTCCCAGGTGAGGTGATGTCGATGGTGCAAAAAACACACTTTAAGTGGCAAGATCTTTAGAAAAAATAGATATGGGACAGAATTTGAAACCATCCTTTGAGGTCCTATTTGATACCGTTAATCTCAAGCCAGATATTGGCTGGAAACCCTGGCACAGAAACACAAGGTTGAGAATAAGTGAGCCTGCTGCAGCCACAGAGGGGAAGTGGACTCATCAGAAGTTCCCGTCCTGGCTCTCTCATCATGTTACCTCGAGCAACTTATTTCCTCTTCCTGGCCCTCTGGCCAGTGGCGCCCCCATCACTGATCCGCAGACCAGCGGTGCCAGCACTTCCCAAGGGTGTTTCAAAACTACAGATTCTAGGGCTGCACCCTTAGAGATTCTAATTCAGTAGGTCTGAAGTGTGGTCTGAGCACCTGAATCTGTTTAAACCCAGTGATTCACATACACATCCAGAGTGGGAAACCATCAGACAAATGACAACCACGGTGGAACTCTCCATGGTGCTGACCAGTGCCACGCAAAGTGGACTAAACACAGACTTAGGGGATGGCTGGGACGCAATCATTTCCCACTTTGTTTGAGAATCTGAAAAGATGCAGGAATCTTTTGCCCTGCTTGGTTACCGGCTTTATTGGCACACCATCGGTCATCTGGTGCATAGCAGTGATGCCTAATCTAAGGGAAAAGGGAAAACAGTTATGCCCAATTACTTCCAAAATCAATGCACTTGAGGCATCAGCAACAGTCCCCGAAGCAATGGTGAAAGACATGATGTACAGCTCTCCAGACCTGCCTGAACACTAATGGTATTACTGAGGGAAAGGCCCCAGACAGCAAAACCATTCCTTATTTGATGCTCTAGTTTGAAGAATGCCTGTGTGAAACTCCAGTCTGCGCTTTCCGTGGGGATTCCCCACTGTAAGAGGGTGGAATGAACAGAGGACGAGGGCAGAGGATAAAAGGCGGAAATGAGGGTTAAGCAGAACGCCAGGGCTGCCTGGCTGTGGCTCATTTTTCTAGCTTCCCCCAAAGATTTATGCACCTGTCTAAAACGAACTATGGATCCATTACCCAGTGCACTGAGCTGCTTTGAACATCAAGCAGCAGAAGGTCAAGCCCAAATGATAGTCCATTGCTAGCTGAAAACCTACTACCTCTCTATTTTTTTTTTTTTTTTTTTTTTTTTTTTTTTTTTGCGGTACGCAGGCCTCTCACTGCTGTGGCCTCTCCCGTTGCGGAGCACAGGCTCCGGACGCGCAGGCTCAGCGGCCATGGCTCACGGGCCCAGCCGCTCTGCGGCATGTGGGATCTTCCTGGACCCGGGCACGAACCCGTGTCCCCTGCATCGGCAGGCGGACTCTCAACCACTGCGCCACCAGGGAAGCCCCTATCTCTCTATTTTTACCCTTGTCTTTTAAAGGGAGCTGAGTAATTTTACTGTGGTTGGCAACAGTGGGCAAAAAATTTTCTTTCTTTCTTTCTTTGTTTTTTTAGTTGCAGGCCAAAGAAATTCCATACTGTTCAGTTCAAAACTTAATATCTCCTATGACCTGGGTAACCTTTCCAGGACAGTTCTAGTGTTACATCTCTTCTACTGAGTATGTTATTCAGAGATCATCAGAATTTATCTGTATGTTTGTTTAAGTGTATGCCATCTGTCTTCCCCCTTCATCCCCTTCTCCCCACCCCCAAATTGTTAAGCCCTATGCAAGCAGGGCTCTTAACTGTTTAGCCTCAGTGGCTGGCACATAGTAGGTGCTCAAGAAAGAGCTGCTGAATGAATGAGTGAATGCATGATGCTCCTCCTCTCAATAACTCTGTAGACCTCTGTGCAGTTCTCTGGGCCAGTGTCTCCTGCTATTCATCCTCCACAATGCTTCCCAAGAAGCCTGAGAAGTCCAGCTGCTCCACGAACTCTGCCTTCCAAAGTGCTGTTTCCTTTGCCTGGAATTCCCCATCTCACTCAACAGCTGGATCCTGCTCATCCTTCAAGGCTCATCCTTCAAGGCTCATCCTTCAAGGCTCTGTTCTGAAACTTCTCTGATCTCCCTCTTTCCCTTCTCCCCCAGGCTGGTCCCCCCTTGCTATTTTGCCTACACACACTACCCATGCCCTTTTCTCCTGGTGACAGTGCTATAA
This sequence comes from Mesoplodon densirostris, assembly GCF_025265405.1. Taxonomy (NCBI): domain Eukaryota; kingdom Metazoa; phylum Chordata; class Mammalia; order Artiodactyla; family Ziphiidae; genus Mesoplodon; species Mesoplodon densirostris. The sequence goes on from NC_082676.1 coordinate 56,778,522, forward strand.
TCTTCCCCTGGGAAATCAACCTTTTCCCACTCTCAGATCATGGGGTTGGGATGGGATTGATTCCACCCCTTGACTCAAGGCTGAGCACATGACCTGGCCAATCACAGTCGTTATTATTGACCCTGGAATAGGCACAGGACTCAGTGAGTCCCCAGTGGCACTCACTGGGCCAATGAGCATCAGTGCTGAGACCAGAACACTGAAAAGAGATTTACTCTGTCTGAGCTGTTAAGGTGATACAGAGAAAGCCTAGAGGTGTGTGACTATCTTTGCCATGAGAGGGGAACCTGCCTGAAAATGCAGCCAACTCAGAAAAAAAGCAGATGGAGAGAGAAACAGATAGGCAGACAGATAAGAAGCAAGACAGCAAAAGAGAAAATGACTGGTCAAAATACTGACCTCTGATGATGTCACTGAGCTCCCGAATCCAGCCATTCCTGAAGTCAGACCTCAACTTCTCAGTTACAGAAGCCAATGAGACCTCTTTTTAAACTAAAAATAGTTTGATTTTGGTTTTTATCACTTGCAGGGAAAAGCATCCTAGATGATATACTCTCCCCTTTGCACCCACAAAACCCTGGATTTAACCTTCCCCATAGCACTTACTGGGGATGGGGTGTTCTACCAATTGCCCTACGAAACTGTGAGCTCCCTGAGGGCAAGAAACACATCTCATTCACCTCAGTAGCCATAAGACTTGGTGTACCATAGCTACGCAATAAAGGTCTGTGAAATGAAAGAGTGAAAGAATGTTCATCTGGACATTAGCGAAGCTTTCCATTTATTTGTTTTCCTTGAAGGGCCTTTCCGACAAGAACCCTTAGGCTCCTCAGGGTCTTGGCTACTTCCAGTCTGCTTTACTCCCCTGAGTGGCTGTTTTTCAGTTCTCCGAAGTCAGAGGTTCCAGAGATGACAGGACGGGGCAGACCCAAGGTGCTGAGAAAGCACACGGCCCAGGGCCCTAATATTCCTGTGCTTCTTGCTCCCCTGGACTTCATCCAAGGCTGAAGCCATCACTGGGTCCTACACTGTCCAGGTGCGGGGCTGGGGCACCAGGACATGGAGGATCCAACACACGCCTGAACCCGTTAATTCTTCACGCCCCTGTACCTTCGCTGATGCCTTCCCCTGACTGAGTGCCCTTCCCTTTCCTCTCTACTTAATTCTCCAGAGCTTACATGATAAATTGTCTGCTTCAAGGAGTCTGCCCTGAACGTCCAGGGATGACAAGTTCAAAAGCCTTCAGAGACCAGAAGCAAGAGAAGAGAGTCAGGCTGGTGACCCAGGGAGCACACGCCCCATCTTAGGACCAGCCTCCATTCAGCTCCTGCCAACCGCTGCCACAAGAAAATCCAAGATAACGACCAGTCTCCCCTTGCTGGGCAGCCCGTGTACTCTGAACTGAAGACATAGGTTTATTATTACCGCTGTCACTGTGACCCTCATCACCATCATCATCATTAAATACAAACTATGTCTCAGGCAGAATGTACCCTGTGTGCCACCAGCTGACAACTTCTGGGCTGGGACTCTGTCCAAGGCACGAAATAGGACTACAACACCACAGAGTACAGTCACCTAAGTGTGTCTGTCTTTCCTCCAAGGTCCCGTCTCTGCAGGTCGGACGCCACATCTCCAGGTCTGCTGATGACTCCCTCAGTCCTCAGTGGCTCTGTACTAACCCAAACCTCACTGGCACCAGGAGCAGACGTTGTGTCCACGCTCCGGCATGTGTCTCCCTGCTCACCCCGTCGAGCCATCCTCCACGTGGCAGCAATGTCTCCACAATAAAAATGAGATCGTGTAATTCCTCTGCTTAAAATTCCTAAATGGCTTTCTCCCCAACACACACACACACACACACACACACACCTCTCCACACATACACCATGTTTAAACAAATCACTATAGTTATAAAATGTACAGATGCTACAAAGGGAAAAAAAAAACCCAAAACATTGGGCTGAAAAAGCCCCTCCCTCAGGGAGGGAGAGCATTTATTCTGGGTAGCTGGGAAAGGGTTCCCTGAAAAGGTAGAATTTAAGCTAAGGGCTGACAGATGCAAAAGACCAGTCATAGGAAGGGTGGGGGATGGAGTATTCTAGAGGAACTGTATGTGCAAAGGCCCTGAGGCATGGAAGAGCTTGAGGGTTCAGGATCTAAGAGGGAGACATGCACAGTGGCATGAGGTGGGGCAGGGATAACAGTTCCCCGGCCACCAGGACACTGAGAGGATTAGATGAAAGTGTGCAGGCCAAGTCCTTGGCACCAGGCCTGGATGGAGTTAGTGCTCAGTGAATAGCTGGTATGCTTAGTAAGATGGGTGCTGATGTGAAGGAGGCCTTGTTTATCTCCTGCTGCTAGGAATAAGGCTGCCCAGGTCACAAGGGAGAGCTAAAAGCCAGCATCAAAGCCTGTATGATACAAAACGGTTCCCTTTTCATGGGCTTATGAAAGCTTCTAAACTCAATACAAAAAGAACTTTGCTTTCCCACGGAAGGCAGAAGAGCTGAGAAAGTAATGACGAGAAAGTTCCAAGGAGGTGGCTAACCTTAGCGTAGAGGTAGAGAAGACCAGCTCCCCAGAGACGCAAAGGGAGTTGTGTCCAACACTTCTCAGACATGCAAGGCTTTCTGGACCCCATCTCAGGGAGAGGAGCTGTGGAGGGGTTGACTCTGGGTGCATATTAAAGAACATAACTTGGGGCCTCATGTTCCTTCGTGCAAATAACCACACACAGACACACACAAGACACACCCCTCCACACATACACATACACCTGATCCAGCCCCTACTGATAGCAGACTTCATGCTAGTGTCTTGGTGTGTTGTGTAGAGTCTGATGAGAAGTCGTTGCTCCTCTGGGAAACTGGACCAGTGAGGAAGCACACATGTAAACATATGTACGCACTAAAGCATTATGGGGGCTGTGAAGGCAACGGGTGCCAAGCACGTGGGAAGCACAGGGAGGAAGAACAGGTGGTGGGCTCTACTGTGAGGGGAGCGAGAGTGGCTTCTTGGAGATGAAGACAAGAGTTATATCTTTTAAAAATAATGCACAAAGGGACTTCCCTGGTGGTCCAGTTGTTAAGAATACACCTGCCAGGGCTTCCCTGGTGGCGCAGTGGTTGAGAGTCCACCTGCTGATGCAGGGGACGCAGGTTCGTGCCCCGGTCTGGGAAGATCCCACATGCCGCGGAGCGGCTGGGCCCGTGAGCCATGACCGCTGAGCCTGCGCGTCCGGAGCCTGTGCTCCGCAACGAGAGAGGCCACAACAGTGAGAGGCCCACATACCACAAGAAAAAAAAAAAGAATACACCTGCCAATGCAGGGGACATGGGTTCGATCCCTGGTCTGGGAAGATCCCACATGCTGCAGGGCAACTAAACCCATGCACCACAACTACTGAGCCAGCGCTCTAGAGCCAGCGAGCCGCAACTATTGAGCCCACGCGCCGCAACTACTGAGCCTGCACTCTAGAGCCTGTGCGCCATAACGACTGAAGCCCGCACGCTCTGGGGCCCATGTGTCGCAACTACTGAAGCCCGTGTGCCTACAGCCCATGCTCCGCAACAAGAGAAACCACCACAATGAGAAGCCCATGTACCACAACGAAGAGTAGCCCCCACTCGCTGCAACTAGAGAAAGCCCACATGCAGCAACAAAGACCCAGCGCAGTCAAAAGAAAAAAAAATAAAAGAATGCACAAAGGGTGGCATCCAGAAAACATAAAAAGATCATAGAAACAAATAAAGAAGATACAAGAATTCCAGTGGAAAAATGACCAAAGGATATAAACAGGCAAGAAAGGGAAGAGGAGATATGAAGGGCCAAAAATCATGAACAGATCATCAACCTTATCAGTAATCAGGCAAATATGCAAAAACCATGATGAGGTACCATCTTGTTCCCACTGTGTTGACAAAACATAAATTACAACTGTACCGATGCCAAGTGTTGAAAACAATGGGAATTCTCATCCACCTGGTTGGGAGGGCACACTTGGTACCACCACCTGGGAGTGCAATTTGGCAACAGCTAGGGAGGTTGAAGACAAGCATGCCCTATGAGCCGGCAACCTCACTCACAGGTACATCACCTATCAGTCTAAAACATGTGTGCCAGGAGATATGGAAGGATGCTCACTGCAACACTGTTTGAATAAGGAAAATCATAAACAAACTAAATATCACCACTCTGGGAAACCCTCTGGCAGTCTCTACTAAAGTGGAACATATGCCCATCCTCTGACCCAGCAATTCCATTCCTAAGTATAGACCCACAGAAATCAGGGCTGATCTCCACCAGAAGACATCTACATATAAGAATGTTATGGGCTTCCCTGGTGGCGCAGTGGTTGAGAATCTGCCTGCCAATGCAGGGGACACGGGTTCGAGCCCTGGTCTGGGAAGATCCCACATGCTGCAGAGCAACTAGGCCCGGAGCCACAACTACTGAGCCTGCGCGTCTGGAGCCTGTGCTCTGCAACAGGAGAGGCTGCGATAGTGAGAGGCCCGCGCACCACGATGAAGAGTGGCTCCCACTTGCCTCAACTAGAGAAAGCCCTCGCACAGAAACGAAGACCCAACACAGCCGAAAATTAAATAAATAAATAAATAAATAATAAAATTAAAAAAAAAAAAGAATGTTAATTACCGCACTATGTGTAACTGAGCCAGACTGGAAGCCACACAAATATCTACCAACAGTCAAAGATTAAAAAACGTTGTGATATATTCATACAATGGAATATTCTCAATGGAATTTATACAATGTGACTTATTCATACAATGGAATACTACACAGCAATCAAAAAACAATGACTGCTCCTTGCAAGAGCACAGATGAGCCTTATAGATGTGATGCTGACAGGAAGAAGCCAGACACAAGGGAGGACAAAGTCTATGATCCCACTGATGTCAAGTCCTAAACCAGGCAGAATGAATCTATGGTACTAGGAATCGGGAGAGTGGCCACCCCTGTGGGGAGAGTGACGAGGAGGCTTGGAGTTGAGCTAACAGTCTATTTCTTGGTCTCCGTGTTGTTCGCATAGGTGTGTTCATTTTGTGAAAATCCATCAAGCTATACACTTAAGACTGGAGGTATGTTGTACCTCAATTTAAAAAATAACAACAACAACAACCCCCCCCCAACCACAACAATAAGAGAAATGAAGAGGGAGAGGAAGGAGAGAGAAGGGAAGAAAGAAGAACCCAGCATGCATATGTCTGAGTCATCACAGGTTACAAAAGAATGGCAAGCAAATTAGAGAGGCTTCTCTGTAGACCTATTATTTCAAGCTAGCATTTGAGGTGCTGTGCTAACAGCTCACTGGCAGCTTCTCATTGGATCATCACGGGAGCCTGTGCTGTAAGAGCCCTCGCCCCATGTGGCAGCTGAGACAACCGAGTCACAGGCTTGCCCGAGGTCACGCAGCCAGTGTGTGCCAGAGACGGGGTCTGAACTGCGGCCAGTGAGACGTCACAGACCACACGCTTAAACCCTTAGCCCCTGGCAATTTAGAAGCTAAATTGCATGGGTTCTAAAAATGCCCAAGGCCCGTGGAGCTGCAGAGAAAGTCAAGAGGAAATGGATGGCTTCCTCCGTACCTGAAGGATTCTGACCCCAGAGACCTGGTAATGGGGACAAAACTAAAATGGCAACAACTTGAGAAATTAAAGCTGTTTTTTCCCCAGCTTGCTAAAGATGAACCAAGATCACAAGACACAGTTCTCAGATGTTAATGGGAGTACTGAAGGGGAAGGTAGCGATTATTCTCACTTATTGGAGACGTGAGTAAAAGCTGAGAAGTACTCTTTCGGGTTGTAATTTTTAAGCAGTTGTCCAAAAATGTGAGGGGGGAAAAGGCAGATATAACATGGGTTAAGTATATTCAGAAGACCTTCAGAGCTAGAAGGAGAGGTTAAATAATGAGGTACAAGTTGTTTAACAGCCCCAGAAATATTTGAGGCAACACTTAATGCCCAGGAGTGAGTCAAGTGTGTTATAATTCATGTCAATTTCCAAACCGATGGCTCCCACACTGCTGCATCAGAGGCCTCACCAGAGATGAGTAAATGAGTAATGGGGAGCTGACCCATTCTGGCTGGTGAACTGGGGGCAGGGGGAGGCCAGAGCCCAGGTGTGTCACACGGCACAGCTAATGCAATGTCACTGTAGACCCTCCTGCAAATATTCTGTGTTGGGTCTACATCCAACTGGCAGGCAGGGCCTGAGAATATTTCTAGGAGCAATTATCGAAGAGCTGTAAGTGTTAAGTGATGAAGGGAACTGAGGAGAAAGGGAATTGGAAGTCGTACAATGCTGACGTCACACACCGATTTCTATGTAGCTTGAGTTCATTTGTTCATCAAACGTGTTTAACTCAGCAGCTACTATGTGCCAGGCACTGGGTGAGATGTTGAGAAGACAAAGACTCATCAGGCCTGGTTCTGCTCTCTAATTCCATGGCTAATGGGGGTGGGGGGTGGGGGAGAGGGCTGTGCATCAGGCAGCCCAGAGGCAGCATGGGAAAGGAATCCAGAGGAAGGACGGCTAACACTCTGAGTTCAGGTAAGGCTTCCTGGAGGAGGTGGGACCGGCAAGGTCTGTGACCTGAGACCACCAAGATGATTCTCTTGGAATCAAACTCTCCATATGCTACATGCAGAAAACACGGGGGATGGGACCAGAGCAGCAAATACACCTCTAGCTTCTGGCTCTGGATTATTCGTTTATAAAATGACCTTGATTTTGTTTAAAATAAATTTATTTATTTTATTTATTTTTGGCTGCATTGGGTCTTTGTTGCTGCGTGCGGGCTTTCTCTAGTTGTGGCGAGCTGGGGCTACTCTTTGTTGCAGTTGTGCGGGCGTCTCATTGAGGTGTCTTGTCTTTGTTGCAGAGCACGGGGCTCTAGGCGCGTGGGCTTCAGTAGTTGTGTCATGCGGGCTCAGTAGTTGTGGCTCGCGGGCTCTAGAGCATAGGCTCAGTAGTTGTGGCACACGGGCTCAGTTGCTCCGTGGCATGTGGGATCTTCCCGGACCAGGGCTCGAACCCGTGTCCCCTGCATTGGGAAGCGGATTCTTAACCACTGCGCCGCTAGCGAAGCCCTGACCTTGATTTTTAAAATTGGATTTTAATTTGATGTTATAGGAAAGTCCTCCCAAGAACTCCCCACTCATTAAATATATATCCGTATCTGCATATGTACACTTATACATAGTCCAGGTCTAGGGCTCAGCCCTGTCTCCCTCCTGAGACAATTTTTCTGGCAAGATGACTTCGGCAACTGTTCTCCTGGAAAATATCTTAAGAGGCCTTTACTGTATTAAAGAAAAACACCAATGTGTGATGTGTAATGAGCCCAATTTCTTTTTTCTTCTTGTTTAATACATTAAGTACTGGGACTATGTACACAGTGGTTGGCAGAGCGTCAAGTAAGAAACAACCTTGTGTTTATGGCTTCCTTCGGCTGCAGCTTCTTTTCTCTCCTAAATTTCTCTCGGAAAAACTTCAGCTTCAGGGGATGGTGTCTGAGCTCCTTGTGTCTCCGTTCCAGTTGGGTGCCGGTATCTGCACTGCCTTCTGGATCTTCTTCCACATGAGGGTGTTTCTGGCAGAATCCCGTGAGATGTTGTTATCTCCACAGAGAAACCTCTGGTAACAGTGACTTCCTGCAGTACCAGCTCCTGGATCTGGGGGTGGGTTTAGAGGCTTCTGGACCAGGAGGCACAGTGCCATTAGAATGAGTCTGACTCAATCCCTAATAGGAGCCACAGGACCTTGGGCGGTGTGTTTACAGCATCCGAGCTTGGTTTCCTCACCTAGAAGACATTTTTCTACAGGCCTTGGCAACAACTGCATGATGAGAAAATGAATACAGAGCCTCCAGTATATATGACAAGCCAGGCACAGGATGGCTGGCATTACTGTACACAGAAACACAGGGTGTGGAGGTTCTGGACGGACCACCTATGTCAGGCTCGTCCACTGCTCAGGCTCAGAGGCCCAGCATCCTCTACAGTACAGATGCGCTTATGTGTCTGCTTGCTCCAACTCACAACCAGACCATATGCCCCTTTAACAAACCCATACGTAGTACTTATCACACGCAAGCACAGTTGTGAGCACTTTAGAAACGTTACCACCTTAAATCCTCATAACATCACTAGGAGGGAAGTGCTACGACCATCCCTGCTACACAGAAGGGAAAGTGTGGCACAGAGAGGTCAGATAACTTGCCCAAGGCCACACAGCTAGTGAACCAGCAAGAACTTTTTTTTTTTTTTTTTTTTTTAACTCTCAGGGTTGGCAAAGTCCTGCAGAATGAATACATACACAAACGAATGAATGACTGACTCTCCATACACTTAGGTTTATCAGGAAAGTTTATAAGCCTTCGGGTCAACTACGAAGGCAGCAGCTCCTGGCTCTAAAAATGGTCCCTAAGTGAGGGTAGGCGGTATGTGAGGCCTGGATGGTTCGGCAGAAGGGAGAGGCAACCGGGGGCCCTGGTGTCACCTGCTCCCTGATTTCTACACCAACGAGGTGAAGAAACTGAATTATGGAATCAATGTAAACATCTACCAACTGGGCAATGGCTAAATAATCTACTCACCCACCCTCCAGGGTCCTCTGCAGCAGATCTGTGGTGAGAGGGTGAAGGCTTAGGGCTCTGCAGACTGTCTGCCTGGGCACACACATCAGCCTTGACACCGCCGAGCGAGATGACCTTGGACAAGTCACTTTACCTCTCTGTGTCTCCATTTCCCCAGTTGTAAAGTGAGGTACTAGTAATGTTCTTTTACTCCAGGCAAGGAAAGAGGCATGAGGTAGGCAAAATAAGGCCTCCCCCAGAGATGTTCTCACCCTAATCTCCAGGACCTGTGACTACATTATCTTACATGGCAAAAGGGACTTTGCAAGGTGTGATTAGGGATCTTGAGATGGGGAGATGACCCTGGGTTATCTGGCTGGACCACATCTAATCTCAAAAGTGGAGAACCTTTCCCTGCTGTGGTCAGTGGAAGATGTGACTACGGAAGAATGGTCAGAGAGATGCAGCGTAGAAGACGGCAGAAGGGGCCACAAGCCGAGGCATGCAGGAAGCCTCTAGAAGCTGCAAAAAGGCCAGGAAACAGATTCTTCCCTGGAGCCCCCAGAAGGAACCGACCTGGCCAACACCTTGACTTTAGCCCAGTGAGACCTGTGTCAGACTTCTGACCTCCTGAACTACAAGACAATACATGTGTGTTGCTCTAAGCCACCAGGTCTGTGGTATTTGTTAAGGCAGCCGTAGGAGCCTAATGCAGATGCACTGAGGAGATGGGCACAAGGATGGCAAGGATGTCCCCTGAACTGCCTGCGTCCCCACCTGCTCCCTCATGTGAGATTCAGCCCCGGGACTCCTGCCGGCCCTTCGAGCACTTTCCCTCCTGCAGCAAGCAGCTCTGCTTCCCCCTCCTTGCTCTTCTCCAAGGGCACTGGAACCCTCCGCCAGCCCACAGGATTCACTAGTTTTTCTCCCTACAAGAACCTGAAGTTTGAGAAGGCAGAGACCATACTTTAAATCATCTTCGACTCCCCACACCTAGCAGAACACCCCTGCACTTGTAACATGCTTGCCAAGTGGAAGAATTCATCAGCCTCCGCGTTCCTCCAGATGCCTGCTCATTCCCACTGCTGGCTGGGGTCCTGCCATCACCCCTGGGGCTGTGTTGCAATCTATGCCTCTCAGGAGCTGCAAAGGCGCATTCCACGGCTCAGCGAGTGCCCCTCGGTCCCTCCACCGCACATTGGTGTATGTGTTTTTAATGAGAATTTTAATGCATAATTTCTCCAACAAGTTGAATTATCTGCAGCCCGGGGGAAAGCGATTTGCCTTGCCTTAGTGCAAAATGAACTTTCAGAGACCGACTCCATTATCCTAAGAAGGAACCATAGTCCCTCAATTCTCACTTGCTCACTGAGCAATAATGTAGACTTTTAGTAGCAACATCAAAAACACATCCTCCACCTAAGCCCTCATGCCAGCGAAATCCTTTTGGACAGCGAGCTCCAGTCCACACCCTCAGGTTGCTAGGCAGCCCGCTTTCCTGTCTGCAAAGGCTTGCCAGGCTCTTGCCCATTCTGCAAGAAATATTCAGCCAAAAGTGGAGTGGGAACAACCTCCAAAGGTACCCTGAGAGTTATTCTACTCACTTTTGGAATTCAGAGTTTTTTGAATTTGTGCCAAGACCCAGAGAAGTAAAGAAGAAAATAAAAGGGAAACTTCCATTTAATTTCTGTTCATTTATTCATTCATTCAGGCCACGGTGTCTCTGGTGTGTCCATTCTATACTAGGAGCTGGAGACAGCAGTGAACAGAAACAGACCCAGGTCCTGTTTCCTGAGCTTCCATTCCAGGGCAGAGAGATGGATGCTACTCAAGTACACAAAGAAATCATTTCCAACCATGGTATGTGCCAGGAGAGGCTGGGAGAAAATGAAAACAGAGCAACGGGCTAGAGAGTGGCACTGACAAAGGTGCTGGGAAAGGCTTCTCTCCGAGGAGTGGAATTGAGCTGAGGCCTCACGAGTTGGAGGTCTGTCCATGCAGAGATGGGGAAAAGCTGTTCCAGGCAGAGGGAACAGCAGGTGCCAAGGCCAGAGAATCCCATGGAAGTCTTTGGAGGTCAGAGTGGCTGGGTCTGTAGAGGGAGAGGAGGGGGGCCCGAGATAAGGTAGGGGAGGAAGTGGGGGACCTATCGGGGGACACCTCACAGGCCACAGCAAAGAGTCCTGAATTTAACTGGTGCCGCTGGTGGGTTTTAATCAACAGTGATACAATCTGACTGATGTTATACAAACCTCACTCTGGCTACAGTGAGGGAAAGGGACTGTAGGCAGGGCAAGAATGGAAATATCTTTAGCAAGTGCTCTGGGCACCCTGCCCATTTATAACTAAACACATACGTGGCATATGGAGATAAAAGAAATGATTTGGCGAAGACAAATTTTGCATCCAGAAACTATAAAATGTGTAAATTTAATCAATTTTTTAAAAGTTCAAACTGGGGTTAAGATCACATTTTACTTCTAAAGCTGGGGAAATATCTAGAAGTTCAGGCTAGAAAGATACTCATCTGATGAATTTTAAAAGGCTACACTATGTTTAATATGTCCTTGAATACTGTCCAGGACTGTGGATTCTGGAGTCAATCATTTAACGGGTCCAAGGCTTAGAGCAACAAGGTGCATGTAACTCAGTCCACCCAAGGATGTTGTGTCAACGTGCCTTAATGGTCCAAGTGGGCAAGCGTTTCACTGGTGAAGTGATCCAATCAAAGAAAAGATTTTGATGTAGTACATTTTTCTGGGTCAATTTAGAATCAAAGCTCTCTAGAAAATTTGCCCTCAGGGTATCAAAGCAGGTACCCTGAGCAATCAGACCAGTTGTGGCCAGCGCAAGCTTGGTCTCTAAAGAAGAGCTCATCGTTGGCCTCTGTCGGGCACTGAAGTCCTGAATCCTGACTCATTCTGCCCTTGAAAATCAGACGGATCCTGAGATCTGTCCTGGGCATCAGCCAACGTGTACTCTGGTGGGGGACGGGGTGTGGGGGGGTGGAGGGAATCAAACTACAGTCGGACCCTGACCATCCAATTAAAAGCTAAAGGGCCGCACAGACGAGAAAAGAGGCTGAGACCCCAGGACAGCTCTGAGCTGTCAGATGCCTGAGTAAGAGAGGAAATGGTCAGATCCACCCCTGACCATGCAGGGCAGGACCAAAGACCTAGTTAAGAACCAGCCAGTGCATGTGTACGAGCCGGTCATCACTGGGCCAGACCCCACCAAGATGGTACCTTAATGCCAAGCTCATTTATTTGCAAATAGGGTTGTCCTGGGTGGCCTATTGGTACAGATTTCACAGGCGAAAAGGCCACTGCTGCTGTAGGTCAGTCCTGGATTGACAGGGACGGGAGGACGGGGGGGGGCAGGGCTGCAGGTGACCCACCTCAGAGGGGAAACTCCCTTGCGGTCCCTGCTCCTGGCACAGCAGAGACAGGACTGCTTCACAGTCTTTCTAAGTCACGGAACTCCGGAAAGCTCTTCCTACCCCTCAGGCCTACAATTCATCTCACTAAACCTGAGCCTCGAACACCAACATACTTAGGACTGGTGCTGTTCTTGGCAACTTTGTCTTGTCTTACTAAGTGTTGCCTAACTATAAGGCTTGAGGAGAGATGGAGTGGGGAGGGCGTCCCTTTGGGCTGCAGAGAAATCATTCAGCAAGTGTGGGTCCCAAAGGTGTCCACATCCTAATCCCAGAGCCTGAGAGCATCTTACCTTACATGGCAAAAGGGACTTTGCAGAACTTGAGGTAGGAGATGATCATAGATTATTGGGAGCGGGGGGCTGGGAGGGCACTGTGGTCACAAAGGTCCTTGTTAGAGGAAGAGGAGTCAGAGAAGGAGATGTGACTACTATCTAGAGAGAGGCAGAGACCAGAGTGATGTGACTGCGGCTTTGAAGACAAAGGGGGCCACAAGCCAAGGGCCTCTAGAAGCTGCAAAAGGCAAGGCTCCTCGGGAGTCTCCAGAAGGAGCACAGCCCTGCCCACGCCTTAATCGGATCCCAGAGAGACTAGTTTTAGATAATAAACCTGAACTGTTTTAGACCACTAAATGTGTGGGAATTTGTTACAGCAGTCATAGGAAGTGAAAACACAGTGAAAGACAGACATGTCCCCAGTTCAGCCTTGTATAATTCCCTCAGTGAGACGCAGACGGGCCGCGTTCCCTGCAGGTATCATGGAAGGGCTGCTTCCGTGTAATGCTCTGCAAATGAGACCATCTTACAGGGATAATATGCTGGTTATGTAGAATTTTGTTCTGTGACATTTTAGGACATTCTGGATGGGTCCCAAGATTTGTATGAGCCTGCAAGTCATTAGATTAAATCAGTATATAGTCCCCCCCACCTCTTTTCATTAAGAATTATTGTACTCCTTGCTATGAACAAGTATAGAATTTCTAAGTCTTCTGTTTTTATGGACTCAACTCCACTTTTTTTCAACAGAAAAAAAAAAGAACAACAGGTTTATTCTGGGCCTGAGATAAACCTGCTTTATAACTGTTTAAATTATGCTCCAGCACACCCTGATGTGATCAGGTTTCTAATCTGGTTTAAACACAGAAATCTCTGAAGATGTAAACGTTAACGGTCAATAACAGTTTTCTCTCTGGAATTCCCAAGTGTGGGGAGTGGGTTATGGAAACTCTTGCTCTGGGTTTTCTATGATAAAGACTGTAGGAAATCCTAGGCAAGGCGCCTCCTCCAGAGACAAACTAGGAAATTCATGGCTAATGGAATCTGCACAAGCTTTGTCAATGTGATGGCGCTTGGTCCCCACACTTCCTGTGCTTCAGCACCACCCAGAGAGCTTGTTAACCCACCCTGCTGGGCCCCAGCCCCAGAGCCTGTATTCCAGCAGGTGCAGGATGGAGCCTGAGAATCTGTATTGCTAACAAGCTCCAGGTGAGGCCCACGCTGCTGACCAGGAGCCACACTCTGAGAACCACAGGAGGAGAGGAATGCCTCCCATCCAAGGCCCGTTTCCTCCCAGGCCCCGAGAAGGGTCCACGCTACCTCATCTGATTCGACTGCCCCTGCCAAGCTAGCCAATACACTGCAATTGATGAAATGTCTCTGTCTCCTACTTGACAGGAAGCCAGGAGCCACCTGGAGAGCTTTTAAATCCCTCAGTGCCCAGGCCTCACTCCAGACCAAGGAACTCAGGATGGCGCTGGGGGGTGGGCAGGTCTCAGAGTTTTTAAAGCTTCCCAAGTGATCCAAAGCACAGCCATGATGGAGAACGGCTGCAAACGTGATGGAGGACAGAACGATGCTGACCGGCTGAGGCAGAGAACACAGTGGGGCCCGACGCCCGGCTCGCTGTCATCTTCGGTGCCCCTTGCACTGAGACACTTAACTGGTGCTCCATAAATGCCGGCTGGATGAATGAATGAATGCTAATCGACCAGCAAGCACGCGCGGGGCAAGCGCCTCCTTTCTCCAGGGTACTTGGAGAATACACAGAAACAAATTAGGTCATTATGAATGACTAAACTTCATGAGGCAGTAATAATATAAGGAGCTCCTCTGAGAAAGCCCTGCCTGGGAAATAACTCCATATTCTTAAGTCCAAATAAATATCATGACAACCATGGATTAAAAACTAGAAAACTTTTTTTTTTTTTTTTTGGTCCAGAATAGGAGCTGGCAAACTATGCCCCACAGGCCAGATCCAGCTGCCACCTCTTCTTAAAAGTAAAGTTTTACTGGCACACAGACGCACCCACGTGCATCCATACTGTCTGCAGCTGCTGCCATGATGGCAGAGCTGGGTATTTTTGGCTGAAATGGTACGGTGCGCAAAGCCAAAATATTTACTCTCTGGCCTTTGAACAGAACAGGTCTGTCAGCCCCTGCCTTAGAGAGATGAGAGGACGGACACAGATGAAACATAATGCGATTGTCTTTAGGCGGGTGGAATGATGGGTGACTGCTTTCTTCATTCCTATTTTTTCTCATATTAGCCAACGTTTTGAGTTAAATAAAGGAGCACATATGTTTAAATCACCAACGGAAGGAGAAGACAGAGGCACCAGCTGGAGAGTTGCCTGGCCCCGGGCAGTGACGGTACCTACCTTGTTTCCAATGGCCTTTTTGGGTGGGAAGTTGTAGGCCCTCACTTGGGGGTATTTGTTCTGTAACTTGTGGTGCAAACTCCTGAACTCCGTGTACCGCCGATAGACGTTCCACTCATTGTCTTTTATCCGGATGTAGACCTTTCGAGAAAAGGAAAGAGCAAGAAAATGTAAATGTCTCTTAAAGCTCTCATTACAAAGGGGCGGGATCCTGGCAACACCCCCCCCCAGGAGAACCAGCTCTGCAAGAGCAGGGCCACACCCCACCTCCCGTGTCACTGGAGGCCCAGCACCGGCACGGAGGAGGGACTCAGTGTACTGAGTATACCAATGGGTACACGAGAGAATGACTCCATCAGGCAGGCCGCATATTCATGAACATCAGTTTCCTAGTATCAGCAGAAGTCCGCAGCCCAATGAATCTTAGAGACGCATTTTGCATACTTTTGTCACATGCATATTGTAATGGTGACAGATTGCGGGGGAGAGGCCATTCATCCTCACTGGCCATGTGTTTCCTCTTCTGTAAAACGGAGCTAACAGCACGTCCTCCCAAGGTGGTGCAGAGAACAGTCAGACATAGAAGCCACACAGCTGTGCCTGGGATCACACAGACCAGCACGTGGAGGGGGTGGGATCAATCTCGGGAGGGAGGGAAGGAAGGAAGGAAGGAAGGAAGGAGGGAGGGAGGGAGGGAGGGGGAAGGGGAAGGGGGGAGGGAGGGGGCCAGAACTGAGATCAGCCCAACTGGATGGAAGGTCACATCAAGATGGATGAACACACTTGGGGCATGAAACTTCTTTATTATAATCAAGACGTGACTCTCCAGAGAACATTCTAGGGGTATAAAATGTAAGGGCTATTTCACCTGCTTTTTTTTTTTACAGGCCCTCACACCTTCCAGGGACACACAGCAGCTATGTCTCAAGGCAAAACAGAGAACTCAGAGAGAGATCAATGCATTTTAAAAAAAATTACGTGAGTTAAGAATAACCCAGAGAGTGAAGTCTCTGACGATAAATAGCTATTGTAGTCTGCAATCAGCGAATGTCAATATACATCTTAAAATCTCTTATCCATAAAAGTAGGCATCTCTAATATGAATGATAAATTCTGCCTCTACATAAAAACCACCCTGTATCCCCAAATGCAGACATCATGTATTTGAACTTTGGTAAGGCAACCATCAACGTCTCTCATAATATTCTTGTGAACACGATGAAGGAAGGATAATTTAAACCAAAGAATTCCAATCAATGGATGGAAGTTCCCAGTGGAATTAGATGGAGAAACAGAGGCCTATCAAGTTTGTTAGAAGCCCCCAAGCTTCTAACAAAGAGACAGTAAATACACTGAATGACAGACATCAAGTGGATCTCAACTGGCCCAAGGAAGGAGTTTAATGCAACATGATGACATTTTAAAAGATCAGTGTCAGATTTTACAATATAATCCAAAAAGCCAACACTGTAAATAAAAGGTGGGGGAGATAAGGCACAGCAATGGCCTGTGGGACAAAGACTTATGGATTTTAGTAAATTCAAGCTAAGTGAATAATGTGAAAGGGCCACCAAAAAAGCCTATGTACTATTTAGACCTCATTAAAAGGTACAGTTTAACTTCTAGAATAAAGAGGTTGACAGGGCCTCCCTGGTGGCGCAAGTGGTTAAGAGTCCGCCTGCCGATGCAGGGGATACGGGTTCGTGCCCCGGTCTGGGAGGATCCCATATGCCGCGGAGCGGCTGGGCCCGTGAGCCATGGCCGCTGGGCCTGCGCATCCGGAGCCTGTGCTCCGCAACGGGAGAGGCCACAACAGTGAGAGGCCCACATACCGCAAAAAGAAAAAAAAAAAAAAAAAAAAGAGGTTGACAAGTCTTGCTCTATTCTAAATCAACCACACCAACTTAGTTAGGTTTTGGTTGCCACCTGTTAAAAGATGAACTGAAATAGGTTCAGAAAGGCCCAGATCACTTGCTACTCAAAGTGTGGTCCACGGACCAGAAGCATCAGCATCACGTGGTAAGATGGTAGAAATGCAACATCTCATGCTCCACCCCAGGTTCACTGATTCAGAATCTGCATTTTAAGCAGAACCCCCAGTGGTTCATACACACTTTAAAGTTTAGAAGCACAGGTCCTAGGAGCTGATTTGCAAACAAATTATCAGAAGGAAGATGGAAGACATTGGAGAATGATACCTTGAGTGTCAAGATGGAGAAAGTAGAGATCTCTGAATTCCTGGGAAGGCTATAATGAGGAAGAGGAAAGACCAAGATGATGTGTCCTGGATGATTCCAGGAGACAAACCTCCAGCAGATAGAAACTAGAGAAAGACAGATTTCACTAGGAAAGAACTTTATAGCAGCCAAAGCTGCCCAGAGAGGAAAAGGTATGTCTCAAAAGGTTTCTTGGCACTAGGTGTTCAAGCAGTAGTATGATGACTAATAGGACTGCTAACACAATTATGCAAGGATTTGCTTTATAACAGTGAAGGATACATTAGGCCCCAGAAGCATCTGGAAAGGCCTGGCTAGTTGTGGAAGTTCAGGCATTCAATCTCCAGAGACTGAGACATGATGGATCAGTTAGCAAATAAACACAGCAGAACTCATAGGACTTTAATGCAGCTCATTTGGGGCATTCTTTGGGTCCTCCAACGTCACAGCAAGTGCTAGTTGCCCACTCAGTATCCATTTCCCCCCAATATTTCTGGGGGTAGCAATGTGTTCAGAAAGCAAAAAAATTTTTAACTGCATTTTCCTGTGTCCCTTGCAGATACGAGTGGCTAATGAGGGCTTCCCTGGTGGCACAGTGGTTGAGAGTCCGCCTGCTGATACAGGGGATACGGGTTCATGCCCCGGTCCGGGAAGATCCCACATGCCGCGGAGCGGCTGGGCCCATGAGTCATGGCCGCTGAGCCTGCGCGTCCGGAGCCTGTGCCCCGCAACGGGAGAGGCCACAATAGTGAGAGGCCCACATACCGCAGTAAATAAATAAATAAATTAAATAAAAATAAAAATAAAATAAAAAGAGTGGCTAATGAGATGTAAGAAAGCTCTTAGGAGACAGCTGGCTCAGCTGACAAGGGTCTTTTTACTCTTCTCTCTGTCTTTTTCTTTCTTTCTCAAACACAGATGTGAAGACAGGAGCTCCAGCAGTCATTTTTTGATCATGAGGTGATCTTGAGAACGGAAGTAGAACGCTAGAAGGACCATGGGTCTCTGATGACATTATGGAGTCACCACACCAAATACTAGACTACTGATTCAAAACTTTTTTTTTTTAAACAAAAGAGAAATATTCACCTCTGATTTGTTCAAGCTAATGTCTTAGAGGTCTTTGTACGAGTGGCTGGATACAATTCTGCTCTGATACATCTTGAATGGACTGTATCTGACTGTAGTATATTCTTACACAAGTTCAAATATGCCCTGGAGAGTGGCAAATTCAATTGCTTATCTGATCATCATGCACAAAACTAATTATCTAGATCAGAGGAGGTAAACTATGGCCCGTGGTTCAAATCCAGCCTTAGCTATTGTTTACAGCTGCTTTTGCAATACAATGGCAGAGTTGAGCAGCTGCAACAAAGACCATATGGCCTGCAAAGCTGAAAATATTTACTTTCTGGCCCTTTACAGAGTAACTTTTCTGATCCTTGATTTAGATACTCAGAAAGTCCTCATTATTGTTATTTTTCTACCAACATATCCAAATCTAGCGTGGAGAGGGGCAGTGCTTTCCAAATAGTACCAGCCCTTGGGTAGGCCCCATTAACCATCTGGGAACCAAGAATAGTGTTCCAAAGCTTTCCCAGTGATTCTGATGTGTGGGTGTTACAGCCTGAATGTTCGTGCCCCACCTGTACATGTTGGAATCCTAACCCCCAGTGTGGTGGGGCATCGGGAGGTGATTAGGTCATGAGCATGGGGTCCTCATGAACAGGATTAGTGCCCTTATAAAATAGGCCCCAGAGCAATCCCTTGCCTCTTCTGCCATGTGAAGACAGTGAGAAGACAGCTGTCTATGAACTAGGAAGCAGGTTTTCACCAGACACTACATCTGCTGGTGCCTTGATCTTGGACTTCCCAGCCTCCAGAACTGTGGTCTATAGTTGTTACAGCAGCCCAAGTGGACTAGACAATGGGCAATTTGGGGAACCCCTGAGGTAAAGCACAGATGACTCCTCTCTATGTGTTTCCCTGTCTATAAAATGGAGCTGATTAACAGTGCCTGCTTGCAAGGCAGTATGGAGAATCTTCAGGTGTATAGGACATACAGCTATGCAAGGCATCACAAAGACCAGCAAATTGATTTGGGGAAAGAGAGAGAGGCCAGAGTTGAGATCAGCCCAACTGGATGGAAAGTCACATCCAGATGGGATAAGCATAACTGGGCCATAAAATGTCTTTACTTTAATCAAGAGAACACTCTGGGGGTACAACATATGAGGGCTGTTTCATCAGCTTTTTCCAGGCCCTTGCACCTTCTAGGGACACCCAGCAACTACATCGCAAGGGAAGACAGTGGGAGAGAGATCAATGCATTTAAAAAATTACATGAGTTAAGAACAGCCCAGAGAGTAAAACAGTGATACAC
This sequence comes from Mesoplodon densirostris, assembly GCF_025265405.1. Classification (NCBI taxonomy): domain Eukaryota; kingdom Metazoa; phylum Chordata; class Mammalia; order Artiodactyla; family Ziphiidae; genus Mesoplodon; species Mesoplodon densirostris. The sequence goes on from NC_082676.1 coordinate 56,797,812, forward strand.
AGCTCTTATAATCTGCCATCAGTGAATGTCGATACACATCTTCAAAACCTCTCACATAACGATAAAAATTGGCAACTCTAACGTGGGTTATAAATTATGATTCTACATTTTTTAGAACACATTCAAGAGCCAAATGCTTCACTCTGTGAAAAAGTCGAGTCCTTCCTGCCTCTCTGATGGCCCGTTCCTGGCTTTCCATGTGGGCACCTCTTCTGCCCATGTCTTAAAGGTGGAGATTTTCCCAAGGCCCTCCTCTCCCCTACACAAGTAGTCCACTCCCACGTCTGTACATTTCACTCTTAGGTCAATGACTCTCACATTTTTATCTCTAGTCTGGACCTCTGATGTAAACTCCAGACTCAAGACTTGATAAAGCTCTTCATGTCTACATCTGCACTCAGGACCTGCACCTTGCTCTCCCAGCGAATGGACCACCGAGTTGCCTGACTCAGAAATCTGGGCATCAGCATTGACCAGTGCTGCTCTTCACCTCCACGGCCAAGTACTGAACAGCAGGGCCTGCCAAGCCCACCTCCAGAGTTAGCCCCGCCCCTGCCTGGACCACTACAGCAGGCTTCCAGTTGCTCTTCTGGCCTCCCTTGTTTTCCCATTCAATTCATTTTCACCTCCCTGTTCAAACTCCTTCAATGACTGTCCGTGAAGAACGCTCGTGCCAGAGACTGGGTTCGGGGGTAGGTACAGTGGGCTTGGAAGGCTCTTGCGTCATTACGATCATCTTACTTCAGGCCCCACCCTTCGCTCTGGCAAACCAGGATCATGCCAACTTGCATTTTCTTAAAATTCTTTAATTCTTAAAATTAAAAAAAATCCTTTAATTTCTTAAATCCTTAAAAATTTCTTTACAACCAGGATGGTGCCAATTTGCTTGCATTCTTTAAAACATGCTTTAAAATGTTCAGATCAGAGCAAATATCCTGTCCTAGAAATAGCATCATCCCTTGCCTTCCAACTCTCTCCGAATTGTACCCCCTGCTCTGGGGGACAGCAGGCATTCAAGAACTCAGAATTTCGGAATGCCAGGATTAGAAAGGACCTCAGAAACCATCAGTTCAACCCTTCCTTTCACAAGTCATAGGACTGCTGTGACAAATACTCTCTCTTCATCCCATATCCTCCTTGATGTCTGGCTCCAGAGGGCCAATGGCTTGGGGAAAGCCACCTGGACTGAGGATTTGAATAAACACTACGGAGAGAGGGAAGGTCACAGGCATGATGACCAGGGCAGGGAGGGGAGCAAGATCCTGGGGGTGGACAGGAGGGGATCTGACGTCATGAGAGTGTGATCAGCAAGGAGACACGATGCATGGAGGTGGCTAAGAGCACAGACTCTGCAGCCAGACTCCCGAATTCACACCCTGGCTCTGCTGGTGCACTAACTGTGTGCCCTGAGGAAGGCACTTCACTTCTCTGTGCCTCCACTTCCTCCTCTGAGAAATGAGGATATTACCTCCCTCGCTGGGCCTTGGGAGGATTAAATGAATTCACACATATAATGGGCTTAGAACAGGGCCTGGTACATAGAAGATGCCATGTAAGTGTTTGATAAATAACTTGAAATGTAACCTATTGGTTAGGTTGACACTGGGAATTGATAAAGATTTGGATTTTGTAGGTCTCTGATCTTGGTGATCAGCTCTAACATTCATCCCCTCCAGTGGTTTGACTGATGGGAACTGGGCCCTACTGGGATATCGAGATGGTCTTGGCTGGCTCATGAACTGTAGGGGGATCCCAGAAACTCACCATCTCCACCACCTACCAGTTATGTGATGTTAGGCAAATTGCTTCTTTCTGAGTCTCAGTTTACTCATCTGAGAAATGGATATAATCCAAAAAAAAAAACCATGCCTGAAAGCATTCATAAAAATGCCATAAGGGTTAACTGCTGTTGCTACTATTATTATGACTGTTATTGTTGCCACCACCATCATCCAAAGCATGAAATTCTGCAAAGTGGAGGAAGCACTGCCACGGAAGTCACACCTGTCTACGCTTTATGAGCTCCACCACAGGAGCTCTGCTCAATAAAGGACAAGTGTGCAGATTACTGCTGAGTCTTACACCAAGAGCTTAGAACAAATTATGCTGTGGGCCGTTAAAAACTTTAAATAAGAATACAAATTATCATGCCCCGCCCCTAAAAAGCTCCACAAACATAAATCCCCAAACACATTTCTCAGGAGTACATGAAAGCAGCTCTGGCCCTGAGACTGGATGGCATGGCCCCTCTAGCCACCGTGTGTGCTCCTAGGAGGACACCTGCTTCTCCCGGGCCGCGCTTTCTCCTGCATAAAATGCAGGGGTTGAACTAGATGGCTTTAGGTCCCTTCACATGCCCCCAGTTCTGGTCCTCTGAGTCCTCAGGTGATTCATAAACCCCACGGACTTCACTGGGCCTCTTCCACCCACATTCCACTCCCATTTCATTGCGGAGACCAAGGTGTCCATGGTATCAGGCAGGAGGTCTGACCTCAGGCTTGATTTAGGAGGATTCATACTCAACGGGAAAGGCAACAGCAGTACCATCCCCGGAGCCTCTTTCTTGAAAGCTCAGCTGTCTGGGTCTCCCTGCCAAGCAGAAGAGCAGCCTTCTGGGAACACTGGGTGGGGAGAACTGATGCCCAAGGGAGAACCAGGGGCAGAGAGGGTTCCAGGTGCTTCCATCAAGTTTAGACTGTCCTGCCTCTGCTAGCATCATTAGACTGAGTCCCTCTCAGAGGTGAAAAGTGGCCAGTGGGCATTTCTGGCACCTGCCTCTGTTCCAGCTGGAGGCCATTTGATAGCGAGGGGAGGGGAGCTAGTCAGGGAGCCCGTGGAGACCAGCAACACACTTCCAGTCAAGCACCCACTGTTCTCAGTTTCTGCTGTTGTCTGGATGTCAATCAAATCCTGATCTCTCCGGTTAGCAAAGTTATGAAGCTCAATAAGAAATCCAGCAAGAGTCAAGTACACTGACAGACCCAAGAGAATAAAACAGTGTTTTTCAGAATTCCAATAAGATAAATACCTTCAACGCTAACACTTGCCATTTATGAAGCACCTACTATGTGCTGGGCACTCCGCATGCCTCACCTCTTATCCTCACAAGAGTCTGCAAGGTATGGTGTGAATTTGCCCCTTCTCCAGATGAAGATGTGGGCTCAGAGGGGGTGTATCACTTGTGCAGAGGAAGTGGGGAAATGGAGGACTGAACCCAGGTCTGCCCGATGTCTAAGGCCTGGCCCTTTCTATTACAGCACATTGCTGCAGAACCCAGGCTCCTGAGGACCCCAGGGACCCCAAGCCATCAACGCTGGCAACTGGCAAGGAAGGTCCCTGCTCAACAGGTCTGAGGCCCAAATGCCCCTCGCCTGGGCAGATCGTGTGTCCTCACAAGAGTCTCCTCGGTACCAGATGCTTCAATTGTGCTTTCTCATTCATACCTCTCCCTCCAGGAATCTAATGCCATTAAAATCGCCCAGAATTACCTGAACGATCCACCCTCAACAGCCATGCTTTTAAGCATCTGAAATCGGGAAACTTTCTCTGCGAGTTAAGTTGTCCTTGAATTATACTTAACCAAACTGTGCACTTATTTCACTGAAGAATTCACAGGGCTTATGTCCAAAATTATCAGGTTTTTGTTCTTGCTTTGTTTTGTTTTTTTAAAGTGCTCATCCCCTCTAAATTAAGTTTGATAGGCCCCAATTCCTGCTGCTTGAGCCGTCAGGACACTAAATCCTTGGAGGAATAAAAAGAGTTGACCTCTTCTAGCAAAACCAAGTTCCCTTTTAAAATAAGCGATAAAAAGACACTTCAAGTCCAATCTCCCCGACTCAGCAAAAGAAAAATAAAATGGGAGGGTAATATCTGTAATCAGGAATCGGGGCAAATTCTCTTTTCTCTATTTTAAGAGGAACTTCGAATCTTGAGGTTTCTTTTCCATTGGGAAGAATGACCCCAAGGATGCCTGTAATAATCCTGGGGGGAAGGAGAGGTTAAGTGGGGGAGGAGGCAAAAACCTCAGCCTGGATGAGCTGAATCCAGAACAAACTCTTGTGTACAGTCCCTCGGGGAAACACTCTCACTGAGAAGATGAAGACCGTCTGCCAGGGTGGGGCATTCCCATCAGCCCCCTGTGCCCCTCACCCGTCAGCACCACCCACCCGCTCTGCGGCGCGCTCTCCCCAGCTTCTTTCACCTGCTTTTGAACTTCGTCTAAATGGACTCCCACAGGGTGTGCTCCTTGGTGGCTGGCTCCTTTCACTCCATACTGTGTTTATGGGATGTTTCTATGTGGTGTGGACAGCACTCACGTGTTCTTGCTCACTGCCTGTCCACGGTATGGATACCCCACAGCTTATACACCCGCTGTGCTGGGATGGGCATTTGGGGTGTTTCCATTTGGGGCTGTTATGGGTAAGGCAGCTCTGGGCATTGATGCACTTGGCTTTTGCACTCATTTCTTTTGGGATCATAGATCGAAATGTGAAAGGTAAAATCAGAAAGCTACCAGGATAACAACCTGGAAGGATATCTTCACGACCTTGGGGATGGGTAAGGATTCCTGCTCACAGCTCAGAAGGGCACAACTCTGGGTGCTGGAAATGTCCTATATCTCTGGGCAGTGGTTACATGGATATACACAGAAGTAAAAGTTAATTGAACTATAAATTTAAGATTTATGCATCTGTGGATAAACAACAAGGTCCTAATGTACAGCACAGGAAACTATATTCAATACCCTGTGATAAACCACAATGGAAAAGAATATAAAAAAAGAATGTCTCTATGTGTATAACTGGGTCACTTTGCTGTACAGCAGAGATGGATGGGCACAACATTGTAAATCAACTAGACTTCGATAAAAAAAAATGTATGCATCTGATGATATTTATATTAAACCTGGATGTAAAAGCAAAAGTCAAAAAAAGCCATGCCTACACTATCCTCAGGAGAGTGAGTTTTGCCCTAATTTATGATGGTAGGACGTCTAAGCTAGACTGTGAGCATCCATGTAGACCTGACATACAGTCAGATGTCAGTGCTGAGGGGGGTCCAGGGATGGGACTCTGGCCTCAGGGAGACCTGAGTCCGAATCCCAGCTCCACCTCTTGTTGGCCAAGCCAACCCGGGTAAGTTAATTCACCTCTTCAAGCCTCGATTCTCTCTCTCTCTCTCTCTCTCTCTCTCTCTCTCTCTCTATATATATATATATATATATATATATATGAAGAAGGGAGGGAGCAGGCAGAGAAGGAAGAAGGGGAGAGGAAGAATGAAGATTTAAGAGCTTGTTCTCAGTGGGCTGAAGTCCCAGATCTGCTTCAAGGGTCTGCCAAGCACAGCCTCTTTAGCCAGCGGCACACTGGATGTTATGCACGTATGAGGCCTGTCCTGAAAGGCAGAAGAGCACAGAGAAAGGGCGTGGGACTATACAAGGAGGGAGGCCTGGATTCAAATATTCCACCTCAAGCCTCAGCTTCTCAATCTGTAAAATGGGGTCAAGACCAATCACGTTGGGAGGTTGTGAGATGCTGTGCCTGGCAGGCAGGAAGCAATGGCAGCTGTTAGTATGGTAACCCCATCTCCTTCAAGTCTGCCTTTGTGTACATGAACTTCCCTATGACAGAATTAGGGGTTATTATAGGATGTGCAATCATGAAATTAAAGCAGGTAATTACCATGCCTAATTAATTGTCAAATGCTAGGCAGGTGAGGAAACAAACATAACGCACGGTCTGTGGGCTGGGCAGTTAAGCATCCCCTCTGCTTCCAAAAAACTGTCAACAGAAACAGTGGAGTTCAGTAAATGACTTTCTCGGGGGGGTTTTCAGGTATGCAAACAAAACCTAGGAAGCGCTGCTGGGGCTTCTGACTCAAGACAAGCTCGGTGCACAGGCATTTATACAGCCCCTGTCACACAAGCACCAAGGTTCCCAGACAAGATGCTATTTTAGGACAGGGACCTCATAGGAGATACTTGATGGATGCTACTAACCTCTGCAGAGAAACCTGCTGATGTGAACGCAGCAAGAATCCTGAAATAAATGTTCATTTACACACTGCTTGTTTGGAAACTTCCTTCGTCACAGATCAAATGCCTGCCTCTCCGTTTCCAGCTTCAGGTGACTTCTTGTTATCCACACTCCTCCACCTTAGAACCAAATGCCTTTTTTATGTGTATTGTGATATTCAAGAGTGAAAGCTAAATTACGTGAGCGTCCTCAGACTTACAGAAGATGATGTACCATTTAGTAGGTGCCAACCATGTGCCAGACATTTTACTTACAATTTTCACCAAAGTCCTGAAATGTTATATGCCTAAAAAATGGAGTCTTGGAGTAACTAAGCAACGTGCCCAAAACGAGCCAGGAAGCGAGGAGAAGAACCAGAACTGGGCCTTACATTGCCGCTACACCCAAGCCTATGTCGCATGGTCTCCGCCCCAGAGAAAAGCAAGCACCATAAACTCTAAACTCAGACGCCCTTTATGAAGATTGTTAAATGCCAAGAGTCAGGCGACATGAGGATAAGAAAGACTCTTTTTAAAAATGGCTTTAGGTTCCTGATTCATTTTGCTTCCTTAATATCCAAGGAAGGAAATGAATTGTGTTTTGGTTGGCGGCCTGTGTTAATGGATCTGAACAAAACTTTCCTCTTAGTGAAATGGCTTCATGTGTTATTAACCATAAGTGTCCTTGTTGCTAGAACAAAATGCCTGAATTACCGTTTGACCACGCTGACGGAGTGATATTATTGCAGCCAAATGCCGAGAATAAGATGAATCACTTAGCCAGAAAAAAACGACTTTTTGGTTCACTGGGTTATGTAGATGAGGCAGACTTGTAAAGGCGAAAATGCATTATTTACTAAGAATCGCCAACATCACCCCACATTCCTTTTAAAGAAGGCTAGAGAATGAGCAGCTCAGAAGTGGAAGAGACCCCGCCCAGTCTCTACTCCACCTGGAACGGCGACACTACAGTGATGACTGACGCTGGCTGAGGGGCAGACGCTTCGTTTCAGGGACTGCATCGCGGTGTACACGCCATGTTCCAGCCCGAGCTCTACTGTCTCTGGACATGTCCCCAGTCTCACGCATGGCCAGGAGGACCCAAAGACCACCCTTTGCAGCAGATGGCACCTGACTCGGTTTTGGAAGTGATGAGAGCTAGACACTGGGATCAGGGCATGGACTTTTTCTTCCAGACCCTGCTCAGGGCGGTTGTCTTCTCCCCCCACCCGCTCTGGCCCCAATCAGAACTGGGCATTCCCTCCTCAGAGTAACCACTGGTGCCTCCTACGTACCAAGCTCAGGGCTGGGCTCCAGGGATATCACGGAGAATAAAACCAGGCATAATCCTGCCCTCCTGGAGCCTCCAGTTGGCAGGGAAGACAGCTGCCCTTATGCAAATAATCATACATATGAACATATTTCACACAGACAAAGAGCTGTAAAGAAAGGGACATGGTTCTTGCAGCTATGCTAGGCCTGGGAATGGGGTTAGGTTAGCCAAGTAGGGAGATTTTGACCTGGGACAAAAAGCAATGAGTCAGAATGGACCAGTCATGGAAGGGAAACAGCTCTGGGGCAAAGGGCGGGACACGTTCAGATGCCAACATCTGGCAGAAGGAGAAGTGAAAGGAGGCCAAGGCAGCCGGGCAGGAGAACAAAATGGATGTGTAAAGATGCTGGCTGGGCTTCCCTGGTGGCGCAGTGGTTGAGAGTCCACCTGCCGATGCAGGGGACGCGGGTTCGTGCCCCGGTCCGGGAGGATCCCACATGCCGCGGAGCAGCTGGGCCCATGAGCCGTGGCCGCTGAGCCTGCGCGTCCGGAGCCTGTGCTCCGCAACGGGAGAGGCCACAGCGGTGAGAGGCCCGCGTACCACACACAAAAAAAAAGATGCTGGAGGTGGGTAGAGCTGGGTTTCAGATGTTACAGATGAGCAAAGCGGCTGGAGCCTCAGGGCCTTTGCTTTTGCTACTCCCTCACTCCCGGAGGTTTCTGCATCAGCTGTCCCTGCTGCTCCCCAGCACCAACCAGCACCGGCACACTAGGCATCCACCTCTTCATCTGTTTGTCGTTTGGCTCTCTAAGCCAGAGGGGACACTCCATGAGGGCAGGGACCTGGTTGATTTTATCCACTGTTCTACCCACCGCCCCAGGACAAGGAGGCCCTCAGTATACATCCACTGACAGAAATAAATTTTTAAAAAGAATGGAATGGGTGGATGGATGGCAGGACAGGTCCGACTGGACGCAGGTGAGAGCACCGCCAAGCTCAGGCCCACAAAAGCAGGATGTCTGTCACCTCCTGTGTCCGTGTGTGTCCTTGATGGCTCTGCGTCCAGTACACGAAGCAGGGGCTGCTCAGAGCACAGGACTGTCATCTTGATCTAACAGATCTGGAGGGGGGATAATGAGAGCACAGATCTCCACTGTAGTGAACAAGGGCAATTTACATAAAAGTGAGGCTCTTCCACTACTTTTAGATTATTGGAGGGAGAACACAGACGTAAGTCTCTAAGAGGAGAGGACATTTTTTTTTTTTAAGCACTACAGCCCAGGAACCATGGCTGGCCCGTTCAACTGTACTTTCATTTGCCACCTTATCTTAGGGAGGCCGAGCCACTGGTCCAACACGAGCTAGTCAGAAGGGGAGTAAACACTGGCACCCAGGTCCGCCTGACTCCGGGGCCTGTGTCTTCCCGTTCCCACCCACTAAGCTGGTGACAAAAGTGGGGACGCTGGTCCCTTTGACTCGCTGAGTTCCTGACCCTGGAGCCTACCCTCTGCCTCTAAAATAAAGTCTGACTAGGTAAGTCATGGGCAGGACCACTTCCAGTAAAGGTCAGATACAGACAGATTCTCACAGAGGACCCATGAGGACAGTCTCCACTTATGTCACGCCTGCTACGTTAATGGACCTTCCAACTGCCTAGGGCCCACCGAGGCCCACCGAGGCCCACCTAGGACCCTCTGCTCCGCCGGACGCCCACCGCGTCCCCCTCGGCCCCAATCACTGCTAACACCAGCCTCGGCCAGAGGAGGAGACAAGCGTGAAACTGCCTGTGCTCTGGGCTTCATGGCTCTGACCCCGTGCTGGGGCAGAACCCTCCCCGCGTGGGGCCGTCACCTGCCCTTTCAAGGGAGTTGGAGGGCAGAAGGAAGGCAGAGTCACCCTTCCGAGACCCCTGGACTTGAGGGCAGCTGCATCCAACAGCCGCAACTGTGAGTTCTCCCCTGTGCTGTATTTCTCTGCTGTGATCTCTACACTGTTGGCCCAATTTTATTAAAAGTTCTAGCCTGGTCTCAGTTGTGCAGAGGGGACACAGGGAGCAGGGCCAGCTGTCTTTTGGGGTTTCAATAGCAAAGTTAGAGAAAGCACAGTACCACCCTCCCGCACCCCAAGCTAGAGCAAAGGTGACCACAGGTGGGCCAGGTGCCCAGGAGCCCAGCCACCTATGAGGGTCATCTTCAGCACGGGCAGCAACACCAGGGGCCACAGAGAAAACCACAAGGGACAGTTCCCCGCGTGCACGTGAGACAGTTCCCAGGAAACTCAGAAATAGCTGGAGCCACTGTGATGGGAGCTCATTTTCAGCAATCAAGCTGCCGGGGGCTCCAATGATCACGTTTCGGAAATTTTAAAAGGAAATATGACTTCATCCTGCAGTCACACACCGCGGTCTGGATATGAGTCATATACCTCATACCCCCTGGGCCATGTGCACGGCAACAGACATTGATTTCTAAAAGCTGGCTACTCTGTAGCACTGAAATTACAAACGGTGTTTTAGACTCACTGAAAAAGCAGTGAAGTCTCTGCTTCTCTCTTCACGGATAAAAATACAGCCAAGTCTTCTGGGGTGTAGGGGAAAGGGGGAAGCAGAAGCTGGACATCTGTTTACTCTGAAATAATTTCATTTAGAGACCACTTATGATATGACACGTATGATTCTAATCACACGTGTGTATGTGTGCAATTATATCACTGAAAATAACCAGAAGGATTCGAATCAAAACATTAACAGTGGTTATTTTGGAACGTTGGTAAATTTTTATTATCATTATGGTTTCCCCAGTTTCTCAAATTTCTTACTTCTATTGAATACTGACTTTGATGATAGAAAAATTAAATGATATATTTCAAGTAAGTGGGACTTCTGGTGGGCTCTGAGAAGACAATGAAGAGCTCACCCTCCCTCTTCTCTCCAAATGCAACTGGATAAATGTTAGTTGTTTTGAAACGCATGGCCACAGATGCAAAAACAAAACAATCATCTCCGTCATGTAGGAGGAAACCTGCATGAGTGAACGGGGTGGGGAAGCAGGGTCCAGGCCTGGACTCCAGGGCCAGGGTGTGAGAGGTCGCTGGGGCCCGAGGATCAGGCACCCCTGCCCATGGCAAGAGACCAAGCTGGGCATGGGTGTGAGGGAAGAACCGGGGCCCGGGATATCTGTGATACTGATCTCCATATACTCCTGCATTCTGTCAATATAACGAAATTGAAAGGAAAACGCTCTTGGAAGATCTGATGTTCCCAATTGCTTCCCAGCCCCAAACAGCTGTGGTATTGCTGTGACAGATGGGAAGTTATTTGTCACTCTGTATTCCCAGAGCTAAAGCCTTGGAGAAGGCTGCTGGTGAGGGAAATAGGTTTTAAAAATAGAGTAAGTCCCTCTGCCTCAGAGAGAAGGGTCCTGGTGAGGACTTGCTCTCGGGCTGCAAAACTCTGCTTCAGTAGGAAACCAATCCTGCTTTTAACTCTCGTCTCAGTGATGAAAGAAGCAAAACCACCTGACTTAGTGCCCTTCTAAGCTGAGCTGCACATACGCAAGTATTCAGTCTACTTCAGCTCACCCAATGTATACTGAGCACCTACTAAGTGCCAGGACCTGTGCCGGCTGCAGGAGACGGAGGTGGACCAACAGTTTGGGACTAGTGCTTGCCTGGGTTCCAATCTTGATTTCACCATCTTTATTAGCTGTGAACTTTAGTAATTTGCTAAACCTCTCCACGAGCCTTAATTTCTTAATGTAAAACTGAGGGCAATTTTAGCACCCACCTTCTAGGATTGTGTTTAAGATTGACTACTTTGCTTGGCATGTAAGTATTTAATAAAGGTTGGCTCTTACTCCCCAAAGCTCTGGCCTGCTCTAAAGGTCACGCCTTAGTGAGGCCGACAGACAAATAAACAGACAAAAACTATAGTCTGGTGGAATCAGTGCTACAACAGAGGGAAGCACAGAAGGCCAGGAGACAAGGAGAAGCAGCATGGGACGCAGTGTGGAGTCCATCAAGGAAAGCTTCCTGGAGGAGGTGATGTCTAAGCAAAGCCCTGAAGGGTGAGAGGAAGGAGGGAAGAGGACAATCCAGGTCAAAGCTGCCAGAGTTTTCTACTTTGCTTGATTACATGGAGACCTTTCCAAATCAAATGTTCTTGAGAGTAGAGAAATAGTGAAAATGAAATCATTATAAAAGAATTTGGTATCTGAACAAGCACTACACTCAACTCTGAAGATACCAAAGAAATGGCTACCCCCAAAAGATGGTTTTAGGGTTTCCCCTTCTGAATGAAGAGTTTCAGACACATCAGGACTATTCAGCCACATCTGGCCTCCAAAGACTTGGGCTGTGTGATCAAGCATTTTTCAAGCAAGCCGTTCTCATGTAAACAAATGGGCTAGGGAGGCAATAATTCGGCAAGGGCAGCCCTGAGTGTCACTTTCTAATGTGATTAAATGATCCTCCTCCTCCTCCTGCTAATTGTCCTTTAAGGGACTGGAATCTGCTCTCCATGTGCACGATTCCATCCACACCAGGCGCGGCTCCGGGCACATCAATCCCCCACAGGAGATGAGATGGGCGCTTCTCTCCTGGAGGGCAACCCTGTGAGCTAGTCTAGCGCTGTCCCTGATTTTTCTCTTCCCAGTCACGGACCCTTTGACTGCCAGAAAGAAAAAGCCAATGCACAACGGCTTCAGGGAAATGGAGACTTACTGGGAAGATATAAGGGTATCTCAGACAACCAAGAGCTAGATGTGTTGCTGGGCCCTCCGAGGAGCTGGACCAGGAGCCAGAAAGCCGTCCAGACCAGGGCAGGGGGCTGTGCATCCCACACTCTGCTCATTCTCTCTGCATGCTTGCTTTCTCTACTTTTTGAGCGCATGGTCCCAACACGACACCCCTCAAACCCAGGCCCATATACGTTCAGACTGACCCATTCATGGCTTGCCCAATCCCAAATGTTCCAGGAGAGAGCCTCCACAGTTCCGCCAGAGAACACTGGGTGTTTCTCTCTGCTGAGCACCCATGTCCCCTCCTTCTGGCAGCAGCACCTCAATTCTCCTCTAGGGACCCATTCTCTACCCAACCTCAGTCCCTGGGCTTCCTGTGGACCCCACTCTGGCTCTGACCCTAGAGGCAGGTATGAGATCAAGGTGTGGCCAATCAGAGCCCTGGGGGCACCACAGGAAGGGCATGTCACCTAAGCCAAGCCAATTGGGAGCTTGAATGACTGGGAAAGAGGTGAGGGGTGTTTTAGTTATATTTGGCCTATGAGGATGTAAGCTCAGAGCTGCTGGAGATGCCACAAGAAAGGGAATCTACTAGAAAATAAAGCCATAAGAGAAAGGGAGGGAGGGAGGGTAAGGAGAAGGAGGATGGAGAAGAGGAAAGGGAGGGAGAGTGACTGAGCCGCTGGATCAAACCACACCTGAACTCATTAGTCACTTAAGCCAATAAATTCTGTTTTAAGACAACATTTTTTGCTATTTGCAATCAAAAGAACTCAAACCAAAAAAGAATGTGATTACCAGTATCTGTATAGTTTTCCCCTGGGTGGGTGTCCACTCTGGGCCAAGTAGCCTTGGCAAGTGCCTGCCTCTGTGTATCTGTGCAGTGTGTATGTGGGAGGAGGGGGGCAATTCCCAGAGAAGTAGAAGAAGATTGGGAAAGCACCTCCAAGGATCCCTCCTCCTTGGGGGCCTTTAGTTTATTCACACAACACGAAGCTTCTTCTGGTGCCCTTTGCAGTGACTCAGGCAAGTATTGGCTGGGATAACATTGGAGCCAAGCCAAGAGTACAAATACTTACCCCCTCAGTCTAGAAACAGGAAAGCGGTGACTGCCTAACAAAAAAAATGTGGATAATAAATATAGGACTCTCCAATTAGAAATGATCCTTAATCACATAGCTACGAATTCCCAGGCAGTCACTGCAAAGTATTTTGGTGAGCATGTCAAGACCAGATTTCTCTTCCTCCTGTGCATTCATTCAAGGTGTCTGTCTGGGTTTCTTCAGAATGTCTCAGCATCCTTGTCTTGGTGTTATGGAAACCGATCCCTCACTGAAATGCATTTAGGAGGCTTTAGTTAAATAACGTGAAAAAGATGGTGCTGAGCTCGGGTAGAAACGCTACCAGCTGCCAACTCAGCTCCACACAGACTCACGGAGGGAGCGTGGCAGATGCACCCCCGACAGGCCTGAAAGTTCCTTCACATGCTACCCAGAGCCCAAGGTGAAGCCGCGGAAGCTCTCCCCAAAGCAACCCAGATGCGTGTTCTTTTTTACACAGCTGTGAGCCTGTGCTTACTGTCTTTAATCTTCCTCTTTGAAAAGCATCCAATTTAAGAATTTTTGCACTAATCATTTCAGAGTAATGAAAAAACAAGCAGAACAATAGAACATTTCAGATGAGAACTCTGCGCACCTCTCTCTAATGTTCGCTTAAAGAGGCCTATTAGTCATTAGGGAGAACCCTCTGTTATCTCCCTACACAAGCAGATTTTGCCTGCTTGCAGGCCACAAATATGGCAATACAGTTAATTTGGTCCATGTACTCATTTCTTTCTCATAATGATGCCAACAAGATAGCATTTTTAAAAAAGTTTCTGATGTTCAAGATGGGGCTGGGATGAACATTTGGGAATACCAGGATGTGCTGCTACTTGGTAAGGGAAAGAAAAGAGGGAAAAGGCCTTGCCTGACAGCTCAGCTTACTGCCCACTAAAGAGGGTGGCACGATGGCAAAGGAGCTGTCACAATCAACTCTGGCAATTTGATTCAAACATCTCTTTGGCACCAAGATGCACAAAGCATTTTCTCTAGAGGTCTTTGGTGGAAAGACGATGAAGGTCCCCTGCCTTCTAGGAGTTTATATGCAGGGAAGCCTCGAGCAGTTCTTATCTACTCAGCCACGTCTCCCTGCAGCTAGGATTCGGACTCCTTCCCCCTTTCCTGGATCATATACTCCCTGAAATAACTCATAAAGCCTGGGGATTCTTTCCTGAAAAAAGACAATTATACACACATTCCACTAGGTGCACACGTGCACACACACACACACACACAAGCACACAGACAGCCCTACCAGGTACATACATACATACACACACACAGCCCTATCAGGTACATACACTTTTACAAATCATCTGAGACCATTCAACAAAGTTGGGGCCCATCCAGACACCACAGTGAGGAAGTCACCGCCAGTCAGATCTAAGAACCAGCACTGCTGAGTATTCCCCACCCTGCTCCTGTGGGCCAGCGCAGGGGCGTCCACACATTCACTCATTTACTCCTTGAAGCAACCCTGCAGGCCATGGCACATCTCTGCTTTAGAAAGGGGGACACACAACCTCCGGGAGATGAGTGAGCACTCCTGGCTCCAAAAGGGTCCAAATAAGGCCCTACAGCTGCCCGAGGACACCTACAGCCCTGCTTCCAGGAAATCCTCACACTCCAGGTCCTCGCTGCTCACCCAAGCCCTCCCTCTATGCACGGAGGGGGAGCGGGGAGGGGAAGGCCTGTGCCCTAACCCCAGAGGATGGCCCGACAGCCTGGTGCGATCTAGTGGCCGAGCACCGAACACTTCTTCTCCGGGTCCTCCTGAGATGTGTCAGAGCCCACAGCAGCTGGCAGCTCAGCTTTCTCTACAGAAAGGAACTGTGAAAACCACACATCTGGTACCTGCTGACCCAAGTCAATGGACTTGGGCAAAAACGTGCCCTCAAGTGGCCCTGGAGCGGTGGGCTGTTCCTAGAGCCCAGGACCAACTGGCCTGTGTGACCCTGTGTGGCAACAACAGCAACGTTAACAGGGGCCCAAGCCCTCAGCCACGACCCCCATCCTCAACTCCCAAAGCCGAAAAGCTCTGAAAACCACAAGGCTCTTACTAAGTTCAGTGCAAACTCATTTGGCAGTGAAACTTGACTGAACTGAAATGAGGGTGTTTATAAACTCGACCCGTCCCACTTAGTCTGAATGCAACTGTTTCACTGTAGCAACACTGAAATGTCTTATTACAGGTGCTGCCCCAGACCCGCTTACTGTGCCCTCCTTATTCCTTTCTAAAATTCAAAAAGAAAAGAAAAGTGAAAACCTGTATCTTGAATTGTGTTGATCTCAAAAGAGTTTTGGATAACGGGTTATGGACCTTTAATAGAAGAGTCCATTTAAATGAAGTGGAACTTTACGTTTTAAAGTCAGCCCCGAGGTAAAAAGTGAGCTTGTTTAAAATTACCACCTGGAGATGTCTTAAATTGCCCATAAAGTACAGTGAACTCGGTTTGGTGTACAACCCTGAGCGGTAATTTGGCTATATAACCATATAATTGCATAGAGTATTCTATACTAAGTAAAGGCTATGTGCAAAATGTAATTTTATAAGATTTTTGATTATATAAAAGAGGCAGCTCTTTAAACACTACACTCTGGGAGCAACTTTACATTGAAGACCAAGAAAAGGGCCAGCAGATTGTCTCCTCTATTATGCTTCTTTGAGGATACTTAATGAGAGAAAAGTAGACTGGTTACATGATTGAAATTTTTTCTCCCTTTTTTTTTTGCCTACTGTGGGGCCACTGAATTACTGGCCAAGTTCTTCATCCCCTCCCCGCCCCACACACATATTCCAAGTCATCTGCATGTGACTTTGCAGGTCGTTCTACTAGAGGCAGGTTGTACTTCCTTTGACTTTGGGCTTGGCTGTGTTACTTGCTTTGGCCAACAGAAAATCAGAACATGTAACTCAGGCAGAGGCTTCTGCACATGCATGGTTTGGCTGGTTTTTGCACCTCTGCCTCCACCAGGAGGGTACACCCTAGTCAGTCTGCCAGTTTGAGAACAATGAGAGACATGAGGAGAGTGGACCAACTGCAGCTTGGAGCCAAGCCCAGCCTAGATTAGCCAACCCCCAAATAATCCACATACATGCAAGAATTATTTTAAGCCACTGAGTTTGGGGGCTGTTTGTTACACAATATTACTGTGGCAGTAGCTGTCTGATACACTTGGTTGGAATAGGTGAAACTGGATAAGATGAATGCATATGAAGCTACTCTGCTGAGCACTTACGATGTGGTCACTGCTTTCCACTGTCCTAACTGCTTTCTACACATCTTATTTAATTATCCTAAGCATTTTACAGATTGGGAAACTAAGGCTCAGAAGAGTTACGTGACTTGCTCAAACTCACACAGTAGAAAGTTGCAGAGCAAAGATTCTACCTCGGCCTGTCTGACCCTTCAGAGCCTGAGCTTTTTAGCTACTGTGTTACACTGTCTTTCCTCCAGCTTCCATTTGGTTGGTTGTGAAAGAGGAACCAGGGGACGAGCTCTATTGCCATGGGACCTGGGCTGGAAGGAGAAGAAACGACAACTAATATTAATTTTGTGAGTGCTGACTGTGTATCCAGAGCTATGCTAAGCAATGGAGAAGAAGTAGGAAAAGCAAAAGACATGAGAGCTAATACTAATTATAACAACCACCACCATTTACTAAGCACCAACTGTGTAACGAGCACTGGTGCTAAGCATCTTACTCTATACCATGTTTAATCCTCGTAAAAACCCCAGTAGGCAGGTGCTATTGTTTATCCCTACCTTACAGATGAATAAACTGAGCCTCCAAGAGCCAGATCTGACAACAAAAGCCCACCGGGCTAATAATTATGCTCAACAAAAAATCTCTCCCCATTCTCACTCTTAGTTTTCAAGCATCCCTTTTAGCAGCCAAACCCTTTTTTCAAACCAAATCCTAGGTGTTAGACCTAGAGCAGCTCTGGTAAAAGCAAGGAGGAGGTTAGGGCCCCACCTGTCCCTTGCTACCTGGGGTGGATCTGAGGCACCTCAGTGGAGTGTTAGGTCATCACAATCCCAAGTCTGGAAGACCCCAGATTGGAAGATCCAAGTCCACACTCCTTGATAAAGCACTTGAGGCCCCTCCCAATCTCCTCCCTGCCTGCCTTGGCAGCCCCACCCCCTCTCATTCCATCTGGTGGCCTGGACCACACACATGCTGAGCTGTCCAGAGACCCCCGAATCTTCCCTCCTCCATGCAGATGCTCCGGCCCATGTGGCCTTTGTTCACACCAGGCCCTCTGCCTGCAAGGCCTTTCTATCTTCAGTCTGCCAAGCAGAAACCCACACATTTCCCAAGACTCAACTCATTCAATGCCTGTTACCCCTCTGCAATTCTACCTCCAGGTAAAAAGTGACTCGTTGGTGACTACCTAACAGTGAGCAATGGACTGATGTCTTTGACAGTGTGTGTATGTCATGTATGACCAAGGTGTACACATGTAGACTTCTATGCATGATACCCCTCTAGCCTTCTGTGCAAATAAAGATTTTGTAAAGATGACCCATGATATCCACAGCAGTGAAAACTTGGAAGTCAGAGGGGTGGCATAAAAGAGAGAAAGAGGTGGGTACCTGGGTCCAAACTGTAGGGAGGAAAGAGACAAGGAACACCGGCTCCCGTGGAGGAAAGACTTCCAATTGCCACAGCGCCAAAAGCCAGAGCGGCCGTGGGCAGCCACCGCCACCTAGAGGTCAGTTACAGACACAGCGGATGTTGGCCAAACTCTTCCATTGTTTGCTTGGCATGTGGCTGACCAGGAATATAAGTTCTCAATTAAACGGCTTTTGATAGGAGCAGACCAAGGGTCTAGAAGGCCCAGCCCAGAATGTCAAGATCTGTGGGTGCTTTAGAAAACGCCAGACATATACCAAGGTCTGACTGGCCGCCCAAGTTAGACTTGGGGCTCTACTGTAGAAGAGGCAGTCTCAGAGCTGGCTGACAGGCTCAGATATTGTAGGAGGAAGAAGAACCCTGGGCAGGATAGATGAAGGCAGCTCTCTCCCTTCCCATCCCTTCTGCATGCTACAGACAGAGCGACGGTTCCAAAGCACGAATCAAAGCCCTTTAATGGCGCTCCATGGAGCTCGAGTCTAATCTTAATCTGGACATGGCTTAAAGGGCACAGCAGGATCTTCCCTTGCCCATCTCTCTCCTCAGATTCTTGTCTGGCTATTTGCTCTGGGCTATTTAAGAACCCAGCAATGAGCTGTACTGCCTAGCAGCACCTGACCTGTGTGGGAACTCATAAATAGCTGGAGAAAAAATGAACTGAACTCCAAGATCCTTAAATGCTATGTGCTGTATCACCTCTAGGGTTCTGGGAAAGCAATTCCCTTAACTCTTTTTCAAAGAACTTGTTGTATTGTAGCAGTTAAGAACTGCATTTGGCTCCAAAACAGCAGGGACCTAATCATTTGGGGTTTCTTTTCTCCTGTATTAGCACTCTGGAAGGAGGCAATCCAGGATTAGTACAGCTACTCCACAAAATCATCAGGGACCAAGAACTGTCCATCTTTCTGCTCTGTCATTCTTAGCCTTTGGCTGCCATCCTCAAGGGCCAAGACAGCTGCTGGAGCTCCAGCTATCATGTCTAAATTCTAGACAACAGGAAGGAGAAAAACGAGAAGGGCAAAGCATATACCACCCAGATGAAGTATCCCCCTTTAGCAGCCCCCTTGGGAGGCCAAGCCCACATGTCCACCTATATCTCATTGGCCAGATTTTAGTCACACAGCCATATGTAGGTACAAGGGAAGCTGAGAAATTTAGTGTTTTTCCCTTGGGCACATTGCTCTGTCACTAAAAGATAAGTGAAAAATAGATATTTTGGGCAAGCAACTAGCAGATTCTGCCACATTCCTATATACCCAAGAACTACATCTTGATGGAAGGCCAGCGGACAGAAAGAATCCAAAGACACCATCTCTGTTCTCTAAGTGCCCACAATCTGACTGAAGACTAAGACAAATGCAACTGAAGAGATAAATGACAATATCAGGCAGGAATAAAATGGACCACAGGTCATGGTGCAGGGTGCACCCTTGGCAGGGTAAGTTCTATGCAAATAAGAAGGCAATTAACTATTGAGCACTTACAGTATACTGAGTTTTTACCTCTTAGTGTTCATAACAACCATTCAAAGGAGGTGTTATTATCCCAGTCTTGCAGAAGAAAGAAACTGGGAAGGGTTATGTTTGATGTGCCCAGGGCCACAGAGCCAGTGAGGATTTAGAACAAGGATGGCAGATCTGCCAAGGCTAGAGTTGCCTGCCTGCTCTAGTCCATTAGTGGTGGCTGCCTAGGGAAGGTGGTGGCTGTGTGGAGGATTCTGAGAATGGGTCTGAGGTCACTGAGAAAGGTGGTGACTGATTTGCTATGTCTGCCAGGGACATGGTAATGGGGAGCTGTGGCACGAGTGCCATGTATTTCATAGTCCTGCATTCAAGACTGCCGGTGGTCATTTTGTCTATGGAAATGCTGCATTTGCACTCTGACGTCTACGCCTGCACAGAGGGTGGGAGGGGAGGCACACGCTGCCATTAGGTGACACAGCCCCAGGTGTGCTGCTAAGAACCCTTTCTGGCTCCCATGCTTTCACAAAGTGGGAGCTTAGCAACTTTCTAAGATGAAGGCCACCTTTAAGCCTCAAATTATTCCTTTTACTAACAAACGGCCTCAAAAGTAACAAAAGAAGTGACAGCTACAGTCAGAACAAGGTGCAATTTTATTTTAAAACCCAACTTTAAAAGGACAGAGCCACAAACTCGGCCTGGAGCAGAGGTGACAGGTCCTGTCCTGAAGCACTGTCCCGGCCAACACCCTGGCCGCCTGGCCCCTCCTCTCCCTCCCACAAGCCCATGAGACCGACACTCAGAGGGGTTCAGGAGTCACACGGGCAGGCCCCCTTTCTCCACACCCCAGTCCCCAGGGCTGGTGCCCCTCCTCTCACATCAACCCAGCCAAACTCAGCTCAGGAGCCCCGTCCTCCAAGAAGGGACCCGTCCTACCTTCCAGTCTCGGTTAGGTGACTTTCCTCTGAGCTCCAGTACTTTTAGCACCAGCACCCCGTGCACATCTGTCTTGATCTCTGGCTCTAAACTGAGCGCAGTCCCTGGCACACGGCACCTACCATTGATGGCTACCCTCTATGAGAGCACACTCAGAGCCACGCATTGTACTATGTATTTTCTGTACAGCAGAGCTTCTCAACCTCAGCCCCACTGACATTCTGGGCCAGATAACTCTCTGCTGTGGGGCTGCCCTGTGCACTGTAGGATGTTGAGCAGCAACCACGGCCTCTACTTACTAGATGCCAGCAGCAGCCCCCACCCCCCAGTTGTGACAACCAAAAATGCCCCCAGGCATTGTGAAAGGTCCCCTTTTAGGGGCAAAATCACTCCTGGTTGAGAACCGCTGAAGGACAACATCTCAGAGAAGCCCAGCAGCTTGCCCAGGGCCACACAGCTAGTTCCTGTGCTAATTAAGCACCTTCCAGCTGTTCTCATATCTCATCTCAGCCCCACTGTAGTCCAATGGAGTGGGTACAGCTACCTCTATCCTACAGATAACAAAACAGAGGTTCAGAGACACTCAATAACTTTCCGAAAGTCAAACAGCTGGGAACTGCCCTTTCCTAGGACTGAATCCAGAAGGCCCATATGGCTAAAGCTGCTGGTGTATGGTCCCCCACTTATTCTAGGACAGGAAGAGTGGGAGGTGCCCAGCAAGGCCAGTTGGTTTTAAAGCATCTGTTTCTTGAAGCAATGCAATCACAGCGTGGTGGCCTTTCATATTTATTTTAGTGCCCAAAGGCTGCTACATGGGGTATGTTTTGTTGGTAAAGAAAACAGAGGGGGTCACAGGTCATCCTACACACTAGGCCACCACCAGATGGTTACATGACAGGTGACAGGAGGCAGCTACCACTCGGCAGCTAGTCACTAGGACTCCCAACCCGAGGGCTCCTCTCCCCCCACACCAAGAATACCTCCGTCAAAGGAAAGGAAACCTGAACCCGGTGCGGCTGGCAGGGAAGCTCATTTCCTATTACGGCGCATCTCCAGTTCCTCACAGCCCTGAAACTGTTAATGTGTACTTAGGGGAATGTGGTGAGGAGGAATGAGAACATACCTCTCAAGAGTCTGGGGGGCCACTGGGTAGTGCGTGGGTTGTTGAATAAATAAAAATAGCAGTAAGTACTCCTGGAGCCCTATTCAAGGGTAAAAGTGGCTACTGTTTTGGTAATAAATAGACTTTCTCCCTTGCTTGTGGAAGGTAAGCATTCAGTTTAAAATCATGGGTAAAAGCCCAGTTACTCCCCAGGACTAGGTCCCCGACTTGACCGCTCTGCACAGTGCAAGTCACATCCCTCACCGGGCAAAGGAACCATCAAGTCTGGCCGAATCTGCCTCCTCGTGTGTCCTGGGTTTGTTCCCTCTTCTTCACTCCCGAGCTCAGCCCTTCATCAGCTCTTGCCAGGACCCCCAAGGGCCACCCAACCAACCTCACCTTCCTCACTACCACAGTGACTGGCCCAGATCACCCCTCACATTCCGGGCAACGCCCAAGCTCCCGGCACAGCAAAGTCCGCTTCACCAGTCTGTACTGAACGTGGGCTACTTTGGGCCACCTGGTAAAATGATGCCCTCTGTTTCCTGTGGCTGCTCTGGAGGCCATCTGTGACCCAGGCCTAAGCCAATCAGCTCATTCCCTCACTCCCTTGGCCACAGACAATGGTTCAAGAATAGGCACATGACCTCCTATGAGGCTTTTGCTGGGATTACTGGGAAAGCGATTCTTACTCTTTTCCCACTGACTTACAGGATCATATTCAGAGCTGCCACAGTTGACTTGACCCATAAGAAAGCCTGTCTGAGAACGTGTCCACAGAGAACAGAGGACGGAGATGTTGAGAGCAGGTGGACCTCGTGTGAGCCCCTGATCAACCTGTGCCTGAAGCCAGCACTACCCCCAGGACTAGTCAGTTATAAGGAATAACAAATCCCCGTTCTATTTAGGCTGGTTTGGGTGGACTTTTCTGCCACTGCCCAGTGAAAGTGCCAGAAACAAATCTCATTACCCTCTTTAAACACCATAATCTAATTGTACCTGTGCCAGTAACAGCAAGAGCCATTTTTCTTGTTTGCTTTGGTATTTCTCTTTTTCTTCCCAGTATGTCCACACCCTGTTCTATGGTCCCAGCATCCTGATTTTCCCCTAAGGGTCCTGCGTTCAGCCAACCTGCTCCACCTCCAGCAGGAGAAACCAGAGCTCCGTGAGAAGTCATCAAGAGCTCCACGGCCATGATTCCTTGTGAGGCAACCCCTCCACAGGGCCAGCTCTTCCGAACGCAAACATTTACTGCTGGCTTCTATTCTGAGATGTTCTTGACAAGCTCTTTCGACTCTCTTCTCTGCTCATCGAGTACACAATGGGTGCCCCTTGGAGCGCAAGATCAATCCTAAATTACCCATTCAGTTAAAGGAGGTTAATGCATTAAACATGCCACCAGATGATAAAGCACAATTACTGACTGTGCTGTGCTTTTAGGATTTGAAGCAGAGAAGCTAAAAGGAGTTTCCTTGTCTTAAAGCAAATGGAACAGGAAGCTGCTGCTGTAATTGCACCGAACGACCGGAGCTGCGGCAAAGCAGGGTGTGCCCTGGGAGGGGCATTACTCTGGAGCTCAGCTGCACAGGTGTGAGCGCAGCCCCACCCCACCGTCCATACACATGCACGCTTACCAGCTGGGTGACCCAGGAAAGCCACCGAGCGCCGCCAATATTCGATTTTCTCCTCTGGAGAATGGAAGTAGTAACAGTACCTCCCTCCTAGGGTCGTCCTGAGGCTGGAATTGGCTAATATCCCTCAAGTACTTAGTGCAAGAGGCTGGCACAAGGCAGGTGCCATGTTGAATATCAGCCACATTCACAGTGGCCCCCCCTCACTGTGAGGACTGGGGAGGGACCTGAGGGACTGCAGACAGAATTTCTGGACCAACTTGACACTGAGGCCACATTTCTGCAGGTGAAGAAGCTTAGCTTAGGTTCACGCAGGAAGGACTCTATCTTAGCCGACTATTTAGTATGCTTGTTTCATTCATTCAGCCAGCCAGCCAATCAGTTGTCTATCCATCTCATAGGTACTAAGCACCTACTATGTGTCTGTGCTGTGAGAGGGACGAGTGTCCAGGATAAAGAGCCACTGCCCTCCAGGAGCTCCCATCTGATGGAGAGACAACGGCAGGAACAGCCCATCACCGCACAGCACAAACGGTGCAAAACGGAGGACGCCCCCATGGATGAGAGAGAGCCCTGAAAGGGGGACATCTAGAGCAGGTGTGGCAAAGACTTTCTGTAAAGGGCCAGCCAGTAAACATTTTAGGCTTTGTGGAATATATGGGCTCTGTTGCAAAGACTCAACTCAGCCATTGTAGCATAAAAGTAGCCATAGATGATACGTAAGTGAATGGGTATGACCGTGTTCCAATAAAGCTTTATTTGCAAAAACTGTCACGGGGCCAATGTAGTCACAGGCCATAGTCTGCCGACCCTTGATCTAGAGTAGCCTAGATATGATGCACAAGACCTGCAGCGTGGGGCCAGGGCTGCGGGGAAGAGACAAAGAGACAAGAGAAGGCCTGTGACCTGGGGAGTCAGGTTTGGAGGCAGGGGAGAAAAATGTTCCCTCTCACTCAGCAGGTCCAGGAGAACTGTTCCAATACCTGTGCCAGGGCGGGCCTTGAAGAGTAACTCAGGTGTGGATGAGAACTCCCCCAGACCACCTGATCCAGCTCAGACCAAAGAGGAGAAGCCAACACCTGCTCCATCCCAGGATCCATGGCTAGTGCTTGCTATCTGGGTCTACTCACATGTCACAGATGAGGAAACGGGCTCAGGGATCTGCCACGTGCTGGACTCAGCCACCTTTACCCCCTTTGCCACCCGTCACAACGGGGGATGCAGTGGTAACAAACAGCAGCAAAGGGGCAACTAGCTTTATTAAGTGCCTGTTGTGTACTAGGCGCTGTGTTAAAAACTGAAAGCTCACAACTACCCAGTGAGGAGGGTACTATCATCACCCCCTTTATACAAGTGAGGAAACTGGGGCTCCCGCAGGCTCACCACCCCAACCAAAGTCACACAGGATGGCATCCAGCCGGGTCTGGACTAGCTCGAAAATTCATGCCCTCCTGAGCAAGATGTAGAGCTCATCAGTGGGGATGCAATGGGCAGTAGGGTTTTTCCAGATGAAAAGGGACAAGCTGTTCCCGTATTCATTCCTGCTTGGTTTGTCCAAGTCTCTGCAGTGAGGCTCTCTGTTCCCTGGGTCAGGGCTTCATGAAGTAGTCAGGGAGGAAGGAAGCTGCAGGAAGCAAGTGTGCCAGCCCCAAACGTGTCTTTCTGGCATGAGGATTATTTCAGGCTGATCATTTTTAAGAAACAGAAGACTCAGGAAGTCTTTCTCTTCACCTCTTCCTTGGCTGCCTAAAGAATTTGGATAAAGGGTCTGGTTCCGGAAGAGAACTGTCAGTAGAGATGCCTGCAAAGATATGGGCTAGGTGAGGGGGTACTCAGTAGGGCCTGGAGATCAGAGTCCACCTGCATCCCACTGCCTCTGCCTGGCCCAGCAAACATTTGTTTACCAAACATTTGCTTTTCCATCTCCATGTGAATAGCCTTCCTCTTGTTTAAAGTCCCAAACCCCTACCCCAATGTCCTCTTTCATCTTTAGCTGAAGATGGTATTTAAGGTGAGGGTTTTGGCCATTTGGGCAAGTAACTCAGTTTTCCTGGGTCCCTCCAAGGTATACATGTTATTAAACTTTTGTTTGTTTTTCTCCTGTTAACCTGTCTCATGTCAATTTAATTCTTAGACCAGCCAGAAGAACCTGGAAGGGCAGAGGAAAGTTTTTTTCTCTTTCCCCACAGTTGGCATACTTGACAGGTTAAATGTCCCTGGCTGGACCCTGCTCCCTCTGAGGCTGCTGAAGCTGAGAGATCCCAGGACATCTGACAAGCATTGGCAGAAGGAAAGAATTCTTACCATGGGACTTCCCTGATGGCGTAGTGGTTAAGAACCCACCTGCCGATGCAGGGGACATGGGTTCGAGCCCTGGTCTGGGAAGATCCCACATGCCACGCAGCAACTAAGCCTGTGAGCCACAACTACTGAGCCTGCACTCTAGATCCCACGAGCCACAACTACTGAAGCCCACATGCCACAACTACTGAAACCCATGCACCCTAGAGCCTGCACGCCACAGCTACTGAAGCCCGCGCACCCTAGAGCCCGTGCTCTGCAACAAGAGAAGCCACCACAATGAGAAGCCTGCGCACCACGATGAAGAGTAGCCCCTGCTAGCCACAACTAGAGAAAGCCCACATGCAGCAACAAAGACCCAACACAGTAAAAAAAAATTAAATAAATAAAAAAATAAAAAATAAAGAATTCTTACCGTGTCAGTCTCCCAGATCTCTGCCTACAAGGTCTACTGGAAGCGAGAGAGCCCTTTTTCTCTTTTCTAAATTCAGATTAGTAGGAGAAAATATTTGTGGAACAAGTTCTGTGGGCTTAGCGATTCTGATAAACTTTTTAGAGTATTCTAGGCTTTATCTCCTCCTTCCTTTATTTCACTGTTTTTCTTTGACTTGTCTAATGTGTTGTCATAAGAAGGAAATTCCATAGTATAGGATACAAGCTTAGGCCCTATAAGCCTGCTGCCCAGACCAGCCGGACAGGCTGGTGAGTTTGCAGGTTTCGCCAGAATGGTGTCTGTTTTGACAAATTTTGCTGTAGGTTAACACATACATGAGGTAAAAGCTACTGCTAAGGGAAATCTCACAAGTCAAAGTTGCAAAATTTGGTGGGCATAAGCTGAGCATTATGCACTCATAATGCTCCATCAGGGCACTCACCACCTCAGGGAGGCACCCGTGATAGGACAGGTTGGTCACGGAATGGGTTAGATAGATGCTAGGTCACCTGTCAACCTCAAGAAAATCTCCATGCATCGCGGTACACTGTAAAGCAACATACAATCCTCAATCTCAAGGCACATCCCTCCAAGGTATCAGTTTGGTTCCAAGAGATGCAAGGCTTAGCTGTTAGTGTGCACATAAGAAAAACCAGATGAGGTTTTTCCTTTGGTCTTGTTCTATGTCCTGAGAGCTTAGTTTTATGACCAGTGAGAATATTCTCTCTGGTCTCCACCACCTGGAAGGTGCATGTACTGGTGTGCATCTGGCAGTCAGTCAAATAGACTGGGATTCTCAGCAGCTATAGCCAGTTGGTCAGAAGCACTGGTAACACCTCTTTGTCCAGCGGAGCCAGCTCTCAGGGGAATTCGTCATCAGGGGTCCCAGTCCCTAAGGGACACAATATAGGCCATATACGACAAACCCACAGCAAATATCATTCTCAATGGTGAAAAACTAAAACCATTTCCACTAAGATCAGGAACAAGACAAGGCTGCCCACTCTCACCACTATTATTCAACATAGTTTTGGAAGTTTTAGCCACGGCCATCAGAGAAGAAAAAGAAATAAAAGGAATCCAACTTGGAAAAGAAGTAAGAGTGTCACTGTTTGCAGACGACATGATACTATACATAGAGAATCCTAAAGATGCCTACAGAAAACTACTAGAGCTGATCGATGAATTTGGTAAAGTTGCAGGATACAAAATTAATGCACAGAAATCTCTTGCATTCCTATACATTAACAATGAAAGATCAGAAAGAGAAATTAAGGAAACAATCCTATTTACCATTGCAACAAAAAGAAAAAAATACCTAGGAATAAACCTACCTAAGGAGTTAAAAAGACATGTACTCAGAAAACTATAAGACACTGGTGAAAGAAATCAAAGATGACACAAACAGATGGAGAGATATACCATGTTCTTGGATTGGAAGAATCAACATTGTGAAAATGACTATACTACCCAAAGCAATCTACAGATTCATTGCAATCCATATCAAATTACCAATGACATTTTTTACAAGACTAGAACAAAAAAATCTTAAAATTTGTGTGAAGACACAAAAGATCCCGAATAGCCAAAGCAATTTTGAGGGAAAAAAAACGGACCTGGAGGAATCAGACTCCCTGACTTCAGACTATATTACAAAGATACAGTAATCAAGAAAATATGGTACTGGCACAAAAACAGAAATATAGATCAATGGAACAGGATAGAAAGCCCAGAGATAAACCTATGCACCTAAGGATATACAATAGAGAAAAGACAGTCTCTTCAATCAATGGTGCTGGGAAAACTGGACAGCTACATGTAAAAGAATGAAATTAGAACACTCCCTAACACCATACACAAAAATAAACTCAAAATGGATTAAAGACCTAAATGTAAGACTGGACACTATAAAACTCTTAGAGGAAAACATAGGAAGAATTCTCTATGACATAAATCACAGCACGGTCTTTTTTGACCCACTTCTAGAGTGTATATACCACTTCTTCTCATCCATTCATCAAAGAATTACCTTGCTGTACAGCAGAAACTAACACAACATTGTAAATCAATTATACTTTAATTTAAAAAAAAGAGTTAACAGAACTGAGGTGAAAGTTTGTAGGCACACTGGTGGGCTTTATGTAGAAGGGTTGCGTCTCTTTTGCCTGATTGTAGAGTGGGGATGGGCACTGTGTCTCACTGGGGAACGTCTCCCCTGCCTGGTATTGTAAAACAGGGCATATAAATCCACCCTTGGGGCAACTTTAAACAAAAGTGCTAAAGGGAGCCTGTAGGGTTGCCTGAGCCTACACAGGGTGAGGTATAAGCAGGAAGCTAATGTCCAAGGGCTAACAGAAACAACTGTCTTTCTCTTGCAAATCTCTACATAACCCACAATTTCCTGAGACTGAGCTGGTTTAATTCAAACAGTAGAACATGAAACCAAAGAGGGGGAGGGATAAAGACGGAAAGAATCCTTTTTTAAAAATACAACCTACAAGAAAAGCTCTTCTGCCCAAACTCTAGACCACAGCCTCCTTGAGATTACCGGTCAAATACAAGTCTTAAAAGTTCTCTCCACAAATAGTAAAAAGGCTTTAGCCATCTGAACAGATTAACTTTTTCAAGCTGCCAGAACAAAATGTGGATCCAACTATTCTTTTACAAACTAGTAAGTTTTGTACTATTGTACCCGTCTCATGATTAAAAAAAATTTTTAATGAAAGCTTTAAGATCTGTCTGCATGCTCACGTGTGTGTCTATATGTGTGTAGATGTGTCATTCCCCCTCCCCCTGATGGTACTGCCAAAATTAATTTGTAAAAGAGGTCCATTTAAATGGCTTAAACAAGCAAGTACTTACATAAAAATTCTCAAAAATATAATAGAAACTAACCCAAAATTTTTTTTCAAGTTAACATGATATAAAAGAATCTTTGGTAAACGAAAGCTTATTTAAGTTTGTGGCTTAATTAAAACAAGCATGTCTTCAGAGTTATCAGCACTGGCTATAATACAGACATGCAGCTTTTATTCTACCTGGGTTATCAATCAAATAAGTTCATGTTATCTCTGTTCTAAAATTTTTCAGAAAAAAAAATATAGCTTGAGATGATAACTGACTTTGTCTAATATCTCATGAAAGTTTTCGCAGGTAATCTGAACATATTTGTTAGTAACAAGTAAAATTAAATAGATGTAAGCAGGATAAAAAGTTTTTAGGTGAACCTTTTAACAATAATTATGTGTTATGGTATGTGTATACTTAAAAACAGCTTTCAAAATCTTTTTGATTACTAGAATCCTCAAAGTTTTGCTAAGCTGAGTTAAATGATGAGTTAAGTTAAATTCACTGAATATCTAGATCATTTCCAAAGAAGACAAAAAATAAAACATTAGTTACTGAACATAAGTCTATCTACTTCTGGCTTCCTATTATAGAGAAACTAAAGAAAAGTTAGGGTCTGTTAGTAACCATGTCTTGTGCCACATTGAAAGATTACACTATTTAAATGGGTACATGTTTATAGAAATTATAAAAGGTATTTATAAATATGCCAAGCCAAAAAATGCTAATAATAGTTCACAATTATTTGCTTCTTTATTTTCACAAGAAATTAAGGTTTCTAGTTAATATATGTGATTAATGTTACTAGAAATAATAAGGAAAACAATTCTGTATGCAAGGAAAGTAAAAGGTGTTTTGGGCTAAGAAAAGGTATGAGATATGGAGATGCATTTTTATTGAGGGAATGAAAGTGATTTTTGCCCTACAGCTGATTATTTCTAAATGGGAAAGAGAACAAGGGACAAAAAAAAATGGACACAGAAGGTTATAGAAGGTTTGGGAAAAAGTAATCTTGGAAAATGAATTTTACATGTGATCACACTGGCTAAGATAGGAATAAATTTAATCAAGTGAATTAATTCATTATCAAAGGTACACTGATGCAAAATTAGAATCTGTTTTTTCTCTGTTAGAAAGACAAAGTTTTATTACATTATTGGTCTGTTCTTAATGAGAAACTGTAAACAAAGATTCTTCTTTACCTTTAATGTAATCTGTCTAGAAAAAACAAAGATTCTATGTTTTGTCTTTATCAGGTCTCTAATTACTTAGAAGAAAAAAAAACTGAGTCTTTTCAATATTAAAAGAGCTAAGGCTTTTTACAACTATTTAAGTTTCTATATTTGCCTGCAAAGTCTTTGTCACCATGGTTAAATGAGCAACTAAATATTGTTTCACAATGACCTATGATCCTATTTAATCAAGTGTTTAATGTCTTTTGATATTTTTGACAAACTACCTCCAAATCAAATCCTACATGAAATCTTTTTTTTTTTCCCAACCTGAAACCAATTTTGAGGTTTTCAGAGGGCCTCTGGACCATTTCAAAGGATTTGTTCTCTCTCCTTATAAAAGAGAGACATTAAACTAATTAGGCTTATTTGACATGTTAAATTACATGGGAAGCAATGTTAAATAAGAAGTAATACTAAGCTTTCTTTATGCTGTCTCTGTATAGGTATATATTATAAGTGTTCCAGAAATCTTACGAAGCCCCTAAAAATCTGATATACCCCGATATAATGTTGTCATCATAATTTCAACTGTTTTCTTAAAACATTGTACATCACAAAAATAACTACACTTCCTTATCAAATGAACTCCAACAATGGAATGGCCATTTTTTAAGTCTTTTTTTTCTCATTTACAGTTAATTGTTCTACTCAGATGCTTTTACAAAAGCTTCCTGCAAATGTATTTTATCTTCAGAAAAATTCATGGAAAGGAATCTAACAAGTACTCTAAAATACAAGTTTCTTTTTTTTTTTTTTAACATCTTTATTGGAGTATAATTGCTTTACAATGGTGTGCTAGTTTCTGCTTTCTAAACAAGTTTCTGATAACTATCAAATCATACCACTGAACTGGGTAAGAAATTACAGAACTCTGGTGGAAAAATGGATGACTTCATAAAACCACTAACAAAAGATCAAGATCAACAAGAATTAGTTACACAGGACTGAATAAACTGAGGAATATAATTATAATTTTATGACTTTTTGTCTGAAATATTACTGGCTTTTTAAATCTTTGTTTTTCAGATATAAGGAAATCTTTCCTCTTACGCTAACTATGACTAAAGCAATTTGGTAAATTATACCTTTGTAAGCAGAATTGAAACACTTACCTTTTTCTCTCTACATGACCCCTCCAGAATTTGGAAACTCCTAGTAAATACCCTTTTTATCATGGCAATAGTTATATTTACATAAGTTCAATAAGAATCTGTTCTCATCATACCAGGACACAATTTGGAAACTGGACATATTACCAAGGCTTTGACTGGAATGCCATATTTGAGAGAGACATGCATAGATTCAGATATGACCAGACAGCTTTAAAGAACTAAGGTTGACTTTATGGAGCCAATAAAGTCCTTTGGGGGAATAAAAAAGCCTGGTACTTTGCTTACAGGGTTCCCAGCAGCTTCATCAGGTAAGTGAGGAAGGTCACTTCCTGGCAGGTGCAGGAACCTCAGGGTATTTTGGGGACCTCGAGAAGAGAAGAATTCACCCAAATCTATAGGTATTACAGGTCAGTCTAATAGCAAGTCTTTGGCTTGGCTTTCAGGCCTTGAGAAACATTTAAAAGTTCAGTCTGGAGACTCCTTATGAAAAGTTCTAGCAAAGCATATTTAAAAGAGCCTATATGATCAATCACTATTCTTGCTGTACTTATGTAAACATCAATAACTGGACCAAGTTTAATGAAACTAAACTTATTTTGCAAACAAATTAATCTTCAGGAGCTACTTTGGTAGAAATGAGGGTAATTTTAGAGAGAAAAATTGTTTCAGTAATATACCTTTGTGGTTATTAGATCCTAATACTATCCTTTGTCTTTGAGGTTTGTTATCTACTTATAAACTGGACTAGATCCTGAATTCTTATAGTTTCTTTATATCTGGCTACAACTCTCCAAACTAACATTTCTAACTTCTCCCATCCTTTTGACTTGGAATCATTAAGAGCTAAAACTGCCCTTTTTCCTGAAGCCCTATAAACTGAAGCTAGACAACTTGAAATAAACTTCAGAGAAATCACCACAACAGCTCATATACAGACAACCTTTGGCCTGTTGCTGTACTGGGCCGCTCAGGAAAGATCACCAGAGACATCTGTACAGCAAACTAGGAAGATCTGTCGGTCTGTCACTAGCTGCCCTCACTCCATCTGAAAATGCTTCCAGGAGGACAGCTAAAACTCTTCTCGACTGACTGCCTTCAAAACGGAGAAACTGGGATTATGGTTTTCTCCCATTATTAGCCACTGTTTTTCTTTTGCTTCCATAGAAGTGCCTCTTATTAGACAACCTGGTTGCTTGCACCAAAGGCATAACCTTAGTGAGCCCACCTGCATCACCGCCTCCTGAAATGAGTTTAACTGGACTGACCTACTGTCAGGACTAAGAGACTGGTTCAGAGAGATGGAACAACCTACAAACTCAGCTTCTGGACTGTGAAACCTCTTTGGAGACATTTCAGACGTGAGACTGTAGGAAAGCAAAATTTGCCACCCCCAAACGTGTCTCTTAGGCATGAGGATTATTTTAGGCTGATCATTTTTAAGAAACAGAAGACTCAGGAAGTCTTTCTTTTTACTTCTTCCTTAGCAGCCTAAAGGAATTTGGATAAAGAGCCTGGTCCAGGATGAGAACTATCACTAGAGATGTCTGCAAACAATACGGGCAAGGTGAGTGGAGGGAACACGGCAGGGCCTAGAGATCAGAGTCCACTCTGTGTCCCACTGTCTCTGCCCGGCTCAGCAAACATTTGTTTACCAAACATTTAGTTTTCCATCTCCATGTGAATTGCCTTCCTCCCTTCTGAAGTCCCAACCCCCCCGCCCCCCCCCCACATCCTCTTTTGTCTTTAGCTGAAGGTGGTATTTAAGGTGAGGGCTTAGGCCATTTTGGTGGGTTACTCACTTTTCCTGGGTCTCTCCCATGTATACATGTCATTAAACTTCTGTTTTTCTCCTGCTAATCCTTGTCTCGTGTCAATTTAATTCTTAGACCGGCCAGAAGAACCTGGAAGGGCAGAGGAAAGTTCTTTTCCTTCCTCACAGAGCCATCCAGCAGTGCAGCTCCCCCTGGCTGCACAGAACACAGTGCTCTGACATCTCAGGGCAGCACAGACGTTCCCTGACTTACGATGGTTAACTTAGGACTCTGACATTATGATGGCGTGAAAGGGATACAGGTTTAGCAGACACTGTACTTCAAATTTTGAACTTTGATCATTCCCCAGGCTAGCGATATGCAGTGCGATCCTCTCTTGTGATGCTGGGTAGCAGCAGCAACCGCAGCTCCCAGTCAGTCCCACCATCACGAGGGGAGACAACCAGTACACTTCCAACCACTCTGGACCCAGACATCCATCCTGTGTGTCACTTTCAGCACAGTCTTCAATAAATTATGTAAGACAGTCAACACTTTATAACAGAATAGGTGTTGTGTGAGATGTTTTTGCGCAACTGTAGACTAATGTAAGTGTTCCAGGTAGGCTAGGCTCAGCTATGATGGTCAGCAGGTTAGGTGTATTAAAAGCACTTTTGACTTACATTATTTTCGACTTACAAGGGGTTTACTGGGATGCATCCCCATCATAAGCTGAGGAAGATCTGTATTGCCATGTCCCCACAAGATCCCCTGAGCTCTTCCACAAGAAAGAGTGGGTTCTGTGAGGACGAGGGCTAGCAGAGAAAACCCAGCCTGGCCTGGGGCCACACAGGATCAAGGGGAATACTCACCCTTCCTCTGAAACCTCCCTCCAGATTCATTCTTCTCAAATGGGGATTGGCAACCCTGGGCCTGCAGGCTCAGTCTGGCCTGCTGCTTGTTTTTTGTGTGACCCACAAACTAAAAATGGTTTTTGAATTTTTAAATGGCTGGGGAAAAAAAATCAAAAGAAGAATGATATTCCTTGTCATGTAAAAAGTATGTGCAATTCAAATTTCAGTGAAAACAAAACATAAACTTTTATTAGAACACAGCCACGCCCATTCATTATATATACAGACTATGAGTGCTTTGAGTCCTTGATGACACGAACAGAGTTGAGTCCTTGAGACAGAGACCACATTGCCTGCAAAGCTTGAAATATTTACTGTCTGGCCTTTTACTGAAAACATCTGTGAGCACTTGCTCTAAAGAATACACAAAAACATAAAGGAGAGGAAGGAAGAACAGAGACAAGGACAAGAAATGGGAGGGATGGGGCATACTTCCTGATTTCAAAACTTATGAAAAGCCACAGGCATCAAGACAGGGTGATGCTGTCCTAAGCACAGGCATATAGATCTACGGAACAGAACTGAGAGTCTGAAAATAAACCTATTCATCTATGTTACATTGGTTTTTGACAGGAGTGCCAAGACCTTTCAATGGAGAAAGAACAGTCTTTTCAACAAACGGTGTCAGGACAAGTGGATACACCGGCAAAAGAATGAAGTCAGATCCCTTCTTTACACCATGTACAAAAATTAAGTCAAAATGGATCAAGACCTAAATGTAAGAGCTAAAACTATAAAACTCCTAGAAGGAAAACAAGACTAAATTTTCGTGCCCTTGGGTTAGGTAAAGGATTCTCAGATATCATACCAAAAGCATGAGGAACAAAAGAAGCAGATACATTGGAAGTCATCAAAACTAAAAACTTTCGGGGCTTCCCTGGTGGCGCAGTGGTTGAGAGTCCGCCTGCCAATGCAGGGGACATGGGTTCGTGTCCCAGTCCGGGAGGATCCCACATGCCGTGGAGCTGCTGGGCCCGTGAGCCATGGCCGCTGAGCCTGCGCGTCTGGAGTCTGTGCTCCACAACGGGAGAGGCCACAACAGTGAGAGGCCCGCGTACAGCAAAAAACCCCCAAAAAACAAAAAACTAAAAACTTTCATGCATCAAAGGACACCATCAACAAAATGAAAAGAAAACCACAGGACGGGAGAAAATACTTGCAAATCTGATAAGGGACTTGTGTCCAGAATATACAACTCTTAGAACTCAAAAATAAAATAAAATAATAACCCAATTTAAAAATGGGCAAAGGGGGCCTCCCTGGTGGCGCAAGTGGTTGAGAGTCCGCCTGTCGATGCAGGGGATACGGGTTCGTGCCCCGGTCTGGGAGGATCCCATATGCCGCAGAGCGGCTGGGCCCGTGAGCCATGGCCGCTGAGCCTGCGCGTCCGGAGCCTGCGCGTCCGGAGCCTGTGCTCCGCAACGGGGGAGGCCACAACAGTGAGAGGCCCGCATACCGCAAAAAAAAAAAAAAAAAAAAAAAAAAAATGGGCAAAGGATTTGAACAGACATTCCTCAAAGAAGATATACAAAAAGCTAATAAGCACATGAGAGGATGCTCAACATCATTAGCCATTAGGGAAATGAAAATTAAAACCACAATGAGATACTACTTCATACCAACAGGATGGCTATAATCAATAAAACTGATGTAGGACCCAGCAGTTCCACTCTTAGGTGTATAGCAAAGGGAACTGAAAGCAAAGGCCCACAAAAAACTGGTACATGATACTCAGAGCAGCATTAGTCATAACAGGCAAAAAGTAGAAACCACCCAAATGTCCATCATTGGATGAAGGGGGACACAAAATGTGATCCACCTGTACAGTGGAATATGATTCAGCCATAAAAAGGAATGAAGCTTTGACACCTGCTACAAGATAGGTGAACCTTGAAAGCACTATGCTAAATGAAATAAGTCAGACACAAGAAGCCACATACTGTAAGATCTGTATGATTTCATTTATATGAAATGTCACAAAAAGGCAAGCTATACAGAAACCCATAGAGAAAGAAAGCTGATGACTGGTTTCCAGGGGTTAAGTATGAGAAGAGGTGGTGTCCTAACTGCTAGCCCCACCCTTCCCCTCATTTTCTGTGTCATACTCAGACATGTGACCCAAGACTCGGCTCAGGTGACACCTGACCTCCAAGAAGGCCTCTGTACACCCACCACCCCAGGGACCCTTCTCTCTCCACACCTGATCTCTGGCATCATGGTGGCCTGAAACACGTGATTCTTTCCCCAATGAGACCAGGAATATATTGCAGCAGGGCCTTGGTCCTCTCCGTTCCATCCCTAGCACCGTGCACGGTATCGGTCCCACCAGTACGTGGAGGTTAAAGAGAATGAATGAATGAGTGAGTGAATAAATGGAGAGAAAGGAGGAAAGGAAGAAGAGAAAAAGAGAAAGAAAGAATAGGAAGAGAAGGAGGGAGAAATACATCAGATTCATCTTGGTTATGGTGCAACAATATAGGAGTTCAGTAACATTTTACCAAAAAATAACAGGTCTTTGAGGCCATGCTGTCTGCCTGTGTCTCACTCTCAGCTGGAACACAAAAGGTCTTCCAGAATCTCAGGTCTGATACCCTCCTTTCATACACTAGGAGATGTCAGCCTGCTCTAACCCTAACCCTCAAGTTCACAGACAAGGGAAGCACAGCTCCCAGAAGTGAAAGGGCACAACCAAGGTCACCCACCACCCAGGCAGACAGTGCCCTGGAGGGATGGCCATGCGACCCCCGGCTGGGGGCCAGGGACCCAGCATCGCCCTTCCAGGCACAACTGGGGCTCAGAGAGTCTCAATTGGGGCTCAGAGAGTCTGTTCAGCCGCCCCACATCCTGAGCACGGCTGGCGCCTGAGCAGTCGGGGCCGCGAATGCCTGTCTGAGCAATGCAGGCGTCTTCCTGGAAAGGCATCTGGCAGGAGGCAAGCAGTCAGGTGCCGGCTCCCCACTCCACCAGGCAGCACACACCTTACACACGGAGGTGTCACGCCTCGTGCTAACGCCAAGCTGTTGCGTCTCCTCGTGCTAAAAACGGTGCCATGTTCCTGCCTTCATTCCTTCCCTTCTCTCCAAATAGAAACGGCTGTCTGTGAGCTCCTGAACTCACTGCCTTCTGTTGCCTGCCTGATGCCCGGCCCAGGCAGAAGACGCAGGCCTGCGGGGGGACCACTCAGGGCTGTAGGGCATCCCCAGAAGATGGCTTTACCCTCTGGGAAATCAACCTTGACAGTTGCTGCGTCTCAATACAAAGCTCTGGGGTCGAGCGTGGCCCTGACCGAGCCATGGGCCCTCTCTTGCCCGATCCTAGCAGTGGCCCCACAAGGGAGGCCGACCTGAAGCCCGGAGACCAGCCCGGCCCCAGCACTCGAAGGGGCTGGCTTTGTGGGGTCATCACAAGGCCTTGGGGGCCGGGGGGCACTTCTGGGCACCCAGCTGTAGCTCTGAGATGGGGCACAGAGGGAAGGATGAACGAAGGACAGCACCCTTCCCCTCTCGCCACCAGACACGCTGCCCTGCCATTCTCGGGGTGCAGGGCTGTCCCCGGGGCCCAGGTCTCCATTCTTGGGGCTCACTGACCAGCCACTCCCTATTCGGGGCAAACAGAGAAACAAGAGCAGTCGCTGAGAGCTTCCTACATTGCAGACACTCTGCTCAACCCTTTACATCACCTTCCAAGCTGTTCCTGTTATTATCCCCAGTGTACAGAGGCCTGGAGAGGCCGCACAGGAGTCAGCGGGACGGGGCTTGACTCGAGCCCACACTCCTGCTGCCCCAGCGCCTCAAAGGCCCGGAAATCAACGGCGTCTGGTAAACTCACCTATCCCCTATCCCCCTTGATCTAGGGAAGGAGTCTGGGAGGAATTAAAAGGGACGCCCCGCTTGAGGGCCTCAGCACTGGGGGCAGAGGACACGCCCCCTGGCAGGCGAGGCAAGCAGAGGGGCTGAACTTCAGACACGAAGGCAGCTGGGCTGGAATGAGAGGGCGGTGGGCAGAGTTGCTGATTTCCGGCTTCTGTAACAGTTCTGGGATCTGGAAGCGTTTTCATGCAAACACCCGAAAGCTGAATGGGCGCCTTTGATCCTACAGTTCTCATTATTTTCCTGTTAGGAGACTTGCTAAAGAGAGTATCCAATTAGTGGACATTAGAGCAGAGGAAGGAGGCTCATTATGTTGACTTTTATTTTCCCTCAAGACATTCCCCTCTCCCACACCTTTTTTCTTTTTTTTTAAACTGACAAAAGCTGCCGGGAACTGTGGCGCCCCACGCCGTGACAGCGGTAATTACCCACGGCGGGGGGCTAGGGGGGGAGCAGTCCCCTGCAAGGGCCCTAAGGCAGCGGGTCGAGCACGCTTTTCAGAAAAGTGTGGCCGGTGCGGCTGCGCAGTGCGCCCTCCTCTGGGAGCCAACCAGCCCCGTTCCAGGCTGGCGGCCCCGGAACCCGCCCCCATGACGCCTGGCCGACGCCAGCACCCCACGCCGCGTGCCCACGGCGGCCGAAGTCCACCCCAGGGGAGCCCCGGCAAAGCTCTTCCCTAAAAGTAATACACGGTCACAACACTGGAGAGAGTTTTCCACCCACCGGCCTTGCTCCCCTGGAAGAACGCGATCACGCAAGAAGCACGAGGAGGCTCACAGTGACACGTGGAGATGGAGGTGATGAGTCCAGCTTCCTGGCCTCAGGGATCAGACGCCTGCTGCCGCTCTGTGTTCTGTGAGTTTCCACGGTATTCTTCTGTGTAAAGTGATAGCCCTCTAACCTACCTTTTCTTTTTTAAACGTTTAAGCTAACTAAGCTCTTGTCATTGATATGCGAACGATCCAGACTAAGATTGCCCTGTACTTGGACTTTATGGGTTAAATAGAGGGCCTGACTCTGGGCCTACATCGTGTGAGCTGCAGCTGCGAGCACGGTGATGTTGTTTCGTGCCTCGTGTGTTGTTTCGGGGCTCCTATTTGGGGCCTTCCCTCCACTCGGGGATGCCCTGCCCAAAGATCAGGGTGAGCTTTGCCTGATCACCCTTCCATCAGCCCAAGCATCTCTTCTCCAGAAGGAGTCTTGACTGAACACCCCTCTACCCGGGCCTGAGCTAAGTGCCCAAACCCTGTCCTTCTACACTGACCTCGGGGTATTACAATGACAGCATTTACCCCCGAAAAGCATCCCTTACCTCCACCAGACCACAAGGTTCCCTGAGGACAAGGGTCAAGTCTTAGAATACAAAGAAGTACAAAGAGCTGTTAAGTAACAATACCAGCCTGTTGAACGTGTGAATGGGGAACACGATTCACCCAGTCCGGGTTGCCAATAAGCCCCAGGACTTACTCCCAGGCTGACTAGTGAAGAAAGGTCTTCCCCGATGACCCCGTTGGAAGCAGCTCTACATGAACACACCCCAGTCCCCTCCACCACATCACTCATTTTATTTGCTTCCCAGCACTAACTTGAATAAAACCACAGTGCTTGTTTATGTGTTTATGGAGCCTCTGCACTAGAATGTATGCTCCCTGGGAAGAGGGATTGTATCCATTTGTGCTCATGAGTACATCCCCAGGGCACCGAAGAAAGTCTGGAACAGAAGGTACTCAATAAACATTTGTTGGTGGGGTCCTTGTTTGGTTGCTTCAAAGAATGAATGAATGAACGAATGAAAAAATAAACTACCAGAAAGAAGCTTGTGAGCCACCCATCCCTGCACTGTGAGTGTTACCTGACCGAACAGTGCCAGCTAAGGGCATGGGTAACAGCTCAGAAGACACTGGCCACAAGAGCAGCATCACTGAATTCTTAACACTCTGAAGCAGAAAACGTCTACTTCGTTATTTCTTGACTTTGTTTGACTGAGGGAGAAAATGAAAGAGCATTTTACATAACACAGAAAGACTCATTTTCTGAAGCTCTGCAAAAGGTCAGATTTTTTTTTTTTTTAAGGAGGAATGAATGTTTCACTGTCTGATGTGTTCTGTCAGAGTTGGGTTTTTCATTCCAGCGCAGAGCCAGAGAGCATCACTCTTGCACAGCAGTGTAAGAACAAAAGGAAGGCGCCAGCCCCTGAGAATGAGGCAGCAAGGAGGACTTCATACCCTCCTCCTCCCAAACCCCCATGGCTCAGTCAACGGGGTGACACCATCCGGGTCTGCACCCATGTGACACCTGCAGGGGGGGTGTGGCCATTCCTCCCTCAGTTTGCTCTCAACTCTGGGGGCTTGGGAGCCCACAGGACCCTCTGCCTCTCTTGCCTGGCTCATCCCGGCTCAGCATTAAAGGCTGGTTCAGGCGCCACTGCCTCCTGGACGCTTCCATGACCTCTCACCACCACTGGCAAAGACAGTGAGGGTCTCTCCTTATTCTCCCACAGCAGCTTCTGCAGAGCCCACTTACGGCACTGACACTAATGAGGAGGACAGGAGTAATACAGTAACGGCCATCATGTACCAAATATGAACTATACGTAGCCCAGGCACTATACGAGGTGCTGGATGTGTAATCTCATTTCATTAATTTCATTTAATCCTCATAACCCCTTTGTGAGCTTTGTACCACCATTCCCATGTTATAAATGAATGAACTGAGCCTTGGGGGTGTTATAAAACTCGCCCAAGGTTACAGCTCTCTCAGGGCAGAGGTGTGATGTCAACCCAGGAATGACCTGATTCCAAAGTGGTGTGTCTGATGTCAAGGTCATTGCTGATCTGGTCCTCTGTTCCCTGCAGCCAACAGCATGCCAAGTTATCTATGTGTCCCCTGGAGGCTGGGGACTTCACAGTCATTATTCTAAACTTCACCGCCACCTGAAAGTTGGGTGATTCTGCCCCCAAAGTGTAGATGAAGAAAACAAGGCACGGGCAATTTAATGAGGTGCCTCTGGTCACAGAGCAAGAAAACAGGAGGGTCAGACTTGAACTTGCATTCATCTACTCCAGAAATCCAGGCCTTTCCTACTATATCACACTGCCGCCCCCTTCTCCAACCACAGACGTATTTAGAAAAAGAATCTAAAATACAGCCTAGGCCTGAAGGATATTGTGGTTCTCTGTAATTATTCAGGACAGTGAGAAACTGGAAAAAAACTAAATGTTGAACAATAGGAATTGTTAAATTAATCAAACAGGGAAACCAGAGACTGTGGTGGCTTTAGTGCTTTGGCAGCCTACGTAAGCAAAGTGACACCTAAGCCACCGTCAGTCCCTGTAATGGCCTCAAGGCTGAGAACAACCCATCACAAATAGCCAGCAAGCCTGTCCCAGATAATGCAACCACTCAAGCTATAGCCGATCAAGTAATTTCCTTGCTTCACTGCCACATCCTCTCTATGAAAACCTTGCCCAGCTCCTGTTGGTGGAATGCTGAGAACCACTTCCGGTTTGGTGCTGCTTGATTGGAATCAATGTTTGTTCAAATAAACTCTTGAAAAATTTAACATGAGTCAGTTTATTTTTGATCAGAATGACCAAAGAAATTAAATTGCTATGTTAGAACATTATACAGCTGTGAAAGATGATTCTGACATAAAGTGCAGAGTGACATGGCAAAAATTATGTGAAGTTAAAAGGAGGACACAAAAGTTCATCCACGGGATGATTCCATCTAGAGAAAAAACACATAGAGAAAAGGCTGGAAGGAGATATTAATTATAATTGTACCTGTGTAGTGGGACTGAGTCATTTGTTTTCCTTTGTTCTAACTTTCTTTTATTTTCCAAATTTTCTATAATGAGCATATGCTACTTTTAGCATTTTTTTTTTTTTTTTTTTTTTTTTTTTTTTTTTTTTTGCGGTATGCGGGCCTCTCACTGTTGTGGCCTCCCCCGTCGCGGAGCACAGGCTCCGGACGCGCAGGCTCCGGACGCGCAGGCTCAGCGGCCATGGCTCACGGGCCCAGCCGCTCCGCGGCATATGGGATCCTCCCAGACCGGGGCACGAACCCGTATCCCCTGCATCGGCAGGCGGACTCTCAACCACTTGCGCCACCAGGGAGGCCCTACTTTTAGCATTTTTTAAAGTGTTTTTTGTTTTTTGTTTTTTTAAAGCAACTGGCTATTATGTACTAGGGCTGAGTCCTAGCTTATTTTAATCCTTGGAATGGACGCCATTCTGAGTTCTGATTAAGGGTAATTCAAGCCTTTGAAATGTCCAAATTGCCTCTGTTGATTTTGGGAGGCGAATAATTGCATTTTATACTAAACTTATTTGCAGCTCAAATACAGCTCAAAACCTTGTTTTGATTACTTGTTTAGGGAAAGAGTAACATCAGAAAATGTGTAAGAATCACATTTGCATGATGGGTGATGAGGCAGGGAATTACAGTTGGGGATAAAAAGAAATGGAAAAAGAAACCCTGAATATTCAACAGCATGTCCTTAATGTAAAGCCTACTCCTGCATCCACATTCAAACCCAACACAGTTTCTTTCCCCTCCGCACAATCTCCCACGTCCTCAAAAGCAAAAGGTGCATTTGGTAAATGCAGCTGGGGTCCATGTGTTTCATCTGATTTTCTTTACTGCCCTGGGAGCTTGCCCTCAGAATGGTTCCCCTTTCTCCTGCCTAAGAGAGCTGGCTTCTTCTTGTCTCAGCATCGTTTTCAGCACAAGAGAATCCTGCTGCTTGAAGCCACCATGACACTGAAAAGGACCCCTGGGCTCTCTTCCCTGCAATCTCCGCCAGGGGTCTGGCCTTTCCTGATCACAGACCTGGGTGTTCAGCAGTTTTATTAACATCAAGCAGCTCCAAATATGGCTCATTCTTTAGGTCGCTAGGTTTTTGATTAACCACCAACTGTCAACTGAATAGAAGTTACAAAGTCAAGAGCGATCCCTGCAGCTAAAACACATTTTTCCTTTTATGAGTGATATTCTTGTTTGCTTTCCCCATTATCTGTCACAAAGAAATGGCCATTTTTGAGATAAAGTTAGAAAAAAAGATAAGGAAAAAGGAAGAAAACATACAAAATCTCACTGCCCAGAGAAAATCATCTTTGGTTCATATCAAAGACTGCAAACCTGGCAGCCCGTGCAGGTTAAAACTTTTAATTACTTGCCAACAGTTAAGAATAAGAGATTTTAGTGTTTAAATCCAGATTTCCATTTAAAATAAAAGGCCTGAAAGATCAGAGGACACAGAGCCCAAATTCCTGCATGGTGACAATTGGCTGGCACTGAGAAGTAGCTGACCTGAGTCATTTCTTGCCTGGGCTCTGTGGACATCGAGGTTTACCACAGCTGGTCTAAAACTTTCCGTTTCATTTTCCTTATGCTAATGTACACACTTAAAAATGTTTAGGTTATTTTTTAAGTGGGATTAAATGATATATTCTATTTAGGTTACCTATTTTCCTCTGTTTTGTCATATATAAGAAATAACCCTCCAGGGCTTCCCTGGTGGCGCAGTGGTTAAGAATCCACCTGCCGGGCCTCCCTGGTGGCGCAGTGGTTGAGAGTCCGCCTGCCGATGCAGGGGATGCGGGTTCGTGCCCCGGTCTGGGAGGATCCCACATGCCGCGGAGCGGCTGGGCCCGTGAGCCGTGGCCGCTGGGCCTGCGCGTCCGGAGCCTGTGCTCCGCAACGGGAGAGGCCACAGCAGTGAGAGGCCCGCATACCGCAAAAAGAAAAAAAAAAAAAAAAAAAAAAAAAAAAGAATCCACCTGCCAATGCAGGGGGCATGGGTTCGAGCCCTGGTCCGGGAAGATACCACGTGCCGCGGAGCAACTAAGCCCGTGCGCCACAACTACTGAGCCTGTGCTCTAGAGCCCGGGAGCCACAACGACTGAAGCCTGTGTGCCTAGAGCCCGTGCTCCGCAACATGAGAAGCCACCGCGTTGAGAAGCCCGCGCACCACAACAAAGAGTATTCCCGCTCGCCACAAGTAGAGGAAGCCTGCGTGCAGCAACAAAGACTCAACGCAGCCAAAAATAAAACAAATAAATTAATTAAAAAAAAAAAAGAAAGAAAGAAATAACCTTCCAAGCTTGTTAGGGAACTGTGGACCGAAACTGCTCACCTTGGGCACTTGTATAAGTAGTCTCAAAACAGGAGGTCCCAACAAGGAACACAGAACTGACAAGCTGCCACCAAAACCAACCAGACGAATTCGGGAGGGGCCAAAAAGAGGGAGGAGACGCCAGCTCATAATATGTCCTGCCAACCTGCCAGAAACCCTTGTGCTGGAATCCATCTTGACTGAGAGCGGTGCATGCCACCAGGAAGGGCCCTGAGTCGGGCCAAATATGGGTCAAGCAAGATGACTGGCCAGAGACCACCTGGAAACTGACCCCACCTCCATAAACCGTGAGACTGCGAGCCACGAGGCAGAGTTACCCTGCTCTCTTACCCTACTGCTCTCCGCTCGAGCGCCCTTTTCAACCAAGTCTTTTATATACTTTGTCAGTAGGTGTGTCTCCTTGGACACTTCATTTCCAAGTGTTAGACACGAGCCCGCTCTCGGGCCCTGGAAGGGGTCCCCCTCCCGGCAACAAGCTGATATAAGAGCTACATCTTCATGTTTAATGGCTATAGAATACTTATCTATCTTGGCTGATTTTTCCAAGAATAAGCATTACTTTTTGAAGTATATCATA
Organism: Mesoplodon densirostris; assembly: GCF_025265405.1. Taxonomy (NCBI): domain Eukaryota; kingdom Metazoa; phylum Chordata; class Mammalia; order Artiodactyla; family Ziphiidae; genus Mesoplodon; species Mesoplodon densirostris. The sequence continues at coordinate 56,841,883 of NC_082676.1, forward strand.
TTATTACTCCACCAGATAGTCCAGTTCCCCTCTCTGCAGGGCCCCCTCTCACAATCCTCCCTGTAAGAGGATTATTCTTCCTGGTCCTTTACCATCAGGCTTGACCGTGTATCTTGTGGAAGTGATACGTGTTACTTCTGAGCACAAGCTTTCAGAAGCAAGCATGATCTGCCATCTTCTCTTCTGCCATGAGAGCAGGATGCCCTGGCTTAGGGCTGCTTCTTTGCTTTAGATCCTGGCATGCAGACGACATGGCGCATAAACACAGCTGACCCGGGATGGACGTGTAGCATGAGTTGGAAACAGACACATAATAAACTTAACATTACCCACTGCCAAGATTTGGGGAGTGTTTGTTACAACAACGTAATTTAGCTTCAGCTGACCAATATACTAAAGCATTAAAACTTTTTAGAAATAAACTAACTAAAAAACTGAATAAAACCATCTTAAAAGATCTCTGGCCAGTGCCCAAGCCTGGCCATGAAGGTCTTGGCAGGATGTGGCTGGGGACACTGGCTCCATGCACCTGCTGGATCCTGGACAGGAGGGTCCATATTGAAACACACCAACTTTCATGGCTGAGACAGAGGTGGTTATTTGTGTCAGTGGCATCCAAAAGTAGAAGAAAGCAGTACAAAAACCAGGCAGCTTTAAGCAGCAAAATGCTCACAATACGAAAGGAACTTAGAAATGCAGAGTGACCAAGGCAGGAGCACAGCCCCGACCCTCATGTGGTTCACGCACACGTCAGGACACATGCTCTTTGAGGAAGAACTGAGACCAGCCATGCCTGGGTTTTGATCCTAGTATCTCAACATGTGCTTGGTGACCTAGTTTTCTCCTCTCTTCCGGCCCCTCCACTGTCATCCTAAGCCCCGCTAGCCTAAGCAACCCACATCAGCCACACCTCATCCCCAGGCTCCCAGAGGGCTTGGTCTGGGGGGGAATTTTTTTATGGTGAAAAAATGTATATTTAGAATAAGCTGGCTGGGACTCAAGTTTAGATGATCCCAAATTTGTTGGCAACATCCAAAGCACCATAGACAGAAACCAGTTGAACATATGCTTCTTGTCTCCATCAGGCCTGATCAGGCCTGATCAGGACATTGACCATGGCCATGTCAATGTCATGGAGCTTCTTCACAGCCTGTCTGACCTGGTGCTTGTTGGCCTTGACCTCCATAGTGAACACAAGTGTGCTGGTATCTTCCACTTTCTTCACGGATGACTGGGCGGTCAGAGGGAACTTGTTTCTCCTGTTAACCACAATGGGCACCTCGAACAACGTGGATTAGTCTTGCCTGCTTTTGTATTTAGAGAGATGCAATCACCTGGTGTGTATTTTTCTACCTTTCCATTCAACATTGTTTGTAAGATTCATTCATATTGCTGGATGCCGTTATAGATCTTCATTCTCCTTGCTGTCTGGTGCTCTAATGTGTGAATATGTCACAGATTATTTATCCATTTTCTGTGGCTGGGCATGTCACAGTTGTTATTTTGCTTTTATTTATGTGGTTGATTAATATTTGTTTTCCCCTCGCTAGACTGTAACTCCATGATGATAAGAACCTACTTTATACTTTCTCATTACTGTAATCCAATCCTATATACAGCACCTGATCCATAACAGGAGGGAAGGCAGGAAACGAGGAAGAGGGGGAAGGAGGCAAGTAGACAGGAAGGGAACACATGTTACCAGTATGTCCAAAGACAGGACCTCACCCCCTAATACAAGGTCTGTTTCAACAATCCAGTTAAACAATTTCCTAATTCCTGCTTGCTGTAAGCTCCTTCCCTCCTTGCATATTTCACATTAAATTAAGCCCCTAGGCTCTTATGGGATTCCTGACTCTTACTGCCAATAAAGATATTTCAGTGTTATTAGTAAACATTTGTAGCTACCAGAAGTCTCTAGCTCCCAAAAAAGCTCCTTACCAAGATTCCATTTGCCTGGGGAGGGGCCCTAAGACAGAATATTAACATCTTCATGTTGTCAGCACATTCAAGAGAGAAAACCACTCACAATTCAATTATCTTTGCAAAATATGCACTGGTAGAAAAAAAAAAAAAGCAAACAACAAACACAAAACACAAAAGTCCTGCACAAGGTGGAGAACAGAAAGTGATAAGGGGGCCTCCTAGGCAGGGCTCATGTCTCGGTCAGCAGCCACACCCTAAAGGGACCCCACCTCCACTCTGGACGGGCTCTTCCTTTTACCTGCAATGGAGGTTGACAAGAGGAAGTCACAGCATGTCACATGGGAACAGAAATTGGCTTCTGGGATTTGTATAGTACACATCATCCTTTTAAAACTGAGTCTTTTCAATCCTACCTGTGAGGCTCTAACTCAGGCACAGGTAAGGTCACCTGTGGTCCTGATCGCCTCTGACCAACCAGTTCAGAAGACAAACTTATAACTTCACTCCATGGAGCTCATGCTCTGTGGTGAAAATTTTGAATAGCCTGGACACGAGGCCCTTGCCCACCTCACTAGCTTCATCTTTTAGCCCACAGGCCTTGACTCTTCATGCAAATTCTTGTTAAGAATTCGTTTAATAAATATCTATCGACAGGCATTGGGTTAGGCAGCAGGATACAGCAGAAAAACAAGACAGCACTTGTGGAGAAAGTGTGAGAGACAGACAATAAACAAGTAAAAGCACATAAATAAATGAAAGAGAAATGCTGCGGTGTCACAGCAAGATGGGCGCACGGAGGAGGTATGGGTCTAACAAGTGTCTATTATGTGCCAGGCACCATGCTTGGCACTTTTCTTATATATCTCACTTAATTCTTGCATCAATCCTACATGTGAGGTGGTCGGTAGCTACATTTTACAGATGAGGGACACATCTGGTAAATACACACAGCTGGTAAAAAACAGAGGTTGGCTTTGCTTCCTGATCCCAAGCCCAAGGTGTTAAAAGAAAAAAAAAAAACCCCAACTAGCAGAAGCCAAGCTGGCCAAAACTTCTTTATTTTTCATGAAAAGAGCCAGAGGTACAAAGTGATGGGCACCATTCCTAAAAGCCAGGGCCGGGGTGGTGGAAATGAAAAGCAGCTAGTTTGTCCTTTTAGCAAGTCTAGGCAAAGATCTAGTCAGGTAGAGAGTACTCGCTAGGGTCCCAAGGGAGGTATGAGGACTAAATAGGGCTTTCCGTTCCCCAGGCTCTGCTGGGTCCTTAACTATGAATGCCTGAAAACCAGCTGTAACGTGCAGAAAACCTTCTCTTAACAGTGAAAAGATTCCCAAATCTTTCTTGATATGATGGGGTATTCAAAGGGAACATGGGCCTCTTCTTATTCCTGCAGCTGTAATTAGAACTTTCCCATTGGACTGCTGTGTGAGTTTAAGGAGATTAAACATGGTGAGAACTTGGCACAATGTCTGGTACATGAGAAGTGCTCAGGAAACACAGGTGCTCCCATCAGCAACCATCACCATCCTCAGTCATCGTCATCAACCATCACCACCATCCTCACCTTCATCCTCCTCCTCCCCATCAACCATCCTCATCCCCCCCACTACCACCACCACCACCACCATCATCTACATCCCCATCAATCATCAACCATCCTCATCCCCCCCACTACCACGACCACCACCACCATCATCTACATCCCCATCAATCATCAACCATCCTCATCCCCCCCACTACCACCACCACCATCATCTACATCCTCATCAATCCTCATCAACCATCCTCATCCCCCCACTACCACCACCACCACCACCATCATCTACATCCCCATCAATCATCAACCATCCTCATCCCCCCACTACCACCACCACCACCACCATCATCTACATCCTCATCAATCCTCATCAACCATCCTCATCCCCCCCACTACCACCACCACCATCATCTACATCCCCATCAATCATCAACCATCCTCATCCCCCCCACTACCACCACCACCATCATCTACATCCTCATCAATCCTCATCAACCATCCTCATCCCCCCCACTACCACCACCACCACCACCATCATCTACATCCTCATCAGTCATCATCAACCATCCTCATCCCCCCCACCACCATCATCTACATCCTCATCAGTCATCATCAACCATCCTCATCCCCCCCACTACCACCACCACCACCATCATCTACATCCTCATCAGTCATCATCAACCATCCTCATCCCCCCCACTACCACCACCACCATCATCTACATCCTCATCAATCATCACCATCAACTATCCTCCTCCTCATCCTCATCTATCATCCTACCCCTCCTGATCTGTATTCCACATCTCTCTCCTTCCTTTCTTAGGGAAACTCAGTTAAAAAAGAGGCAGCATTTTTCTCTTAAAGAACATAGAGCTGGAAGGTCATTTAGACCTAGGTTTGCAGGTCATCCCTGCTACTCACCAGCTGTGTTACCTTGGGCAGGTTACTATACTTCTCTGACCTCTGTTTATCCACCTGTAAACAGAGAGGAAAATACTTCCCCTCATGGGGTGGTGTCAGGGAATCAGAATTATGGAATCAAAGGCTCAATAAGTGTAAGTGCTTACAATTAACAGTGGCCCGTGCCTCTCTTTCCCACGTCCCTTTTTCACATAAAAATGGGCAGGGTCAGGGCAGACTTGGTAACATGACTCAGTTATTTACTTCCACAGTCCAGCTTGAAGCTTCCTTTAAATCATGTGCTGCAAAATGCACTTTGTCTTCCTTTCTGCATCTTCTAATAATTGAAGTGTTCAAAGCTCATTTCCCTCTCAGTCTTCCCTGGCTCCAGGTTGCCTCCTGTTGTCCGGGCCATAGCAGGCTAGCAGCATCACAACCACAGAGGTGAGATTCCTCTTCCCCACATGCACCACCCTGTGTGACGGCCATCACACTGTCCTTCGGTACCTCCCGAGGCCCCCAGTCAAGCACCCAGCACCTTTCTCACATTCTGCTCTCCATTGGCCCCGGAAAAAAGCAGCCCCCACGTGGCCGCCACCTTGAGCTGCCTCCTCCAGCTCTAGGCAGCCGGAGCAGTCTGGCAGAACGTCACTCGGTAGGGAAGTCTGGCACGGCGCTGGAATTCACAGTCTCTCAGGATGAGTTTGCCGGCAGCACAAGGAGATAACCTTTAAAGGTTGGACTCAAAATGCTTTTCTGTGTCTGGAAGGAGTAGAAAAAAAGATCCCAAACAAAGCAACAGCCCCTCTTCTCCCCGCAACTGACTTCCTTAGAAGACGGAGGCTTCTCCAAGCCCAGATCAGGAAGGGGAAAACAAAAACAAAACAAAAACACAACATCCTTCATGGCTGAAGTTCATCGGTTCAGATGAATGCTTCCCAAGGTGATGCAAAAACCCTCCTAATGCCAGTACAGTTCAAGTTCTAAAGATCATAAGTGGACTCACCCAAGCTAGGAGAGGCATCTACTCACCAGTGCACAGGGTTGTTTTTTTAAACACAGGAATGAAATAATTATTATTCCTGTGCCACAGGCCTTGGGAAAACATCCATCACATAAAAATAAATCATGACAGCTGACATTTGAACAGCTGCCTAATGGCTGACAAACTGTTTCTACATCTGTCTCCCTTCACCTCGAGTGAGCATCGGGCCGGAGCGGGATCTTCAGATGAGGAAACTGCAGCTCAGCATCATGCAGTTCAGAGCCTCCAGACCATGGTCTGGGTCTTCTGGCCACAACTAAACCTTAAAGCCCAGGAGGGACAGGCAGACACTTGTGCCCAAATACTCCATCAACTGGGATGAAGGATGGTGTAACCTGGGTTCTGGACTCCCTGCTAGAGAGGAAGCTATTTCTAGGATTGGGGGCCGTCGTGTGCCTACAAGTGCAAATGTGTGAGTGTCAAGACCCACGCCACACACATCTTCCAACCCACGACAGCCCCATGAAGGAAGCAGCAGACCTATTTTTAAAGGTGAGAAATTTGTGACTTGGACAGGATAATAGAGATTCTGTTCCAAAAGGTCACCCAACTATGAACAAAGTGGCAGATCTGGGTTCACACCTGGGCTGACTGCAGAGTCCACATCTGGACCAAAATCTCAGCTGCCCAGGAATCCTGATGGATGTGTACCTCTGGCACATCACCTGCTCTCCTCTCCATGGCCGCTCTGTGTGGGTGGGCGGCCAGATGGACAGACAGACCCAGCTGGCTGCAGTGCCCTGAGCCTCACTTCCCTCTGCCCCAGCCATACCAGCCTTCCAGTTCCTCTCGTGAACCAAGCCCCTTCCTATCTCAAGGGCTATGTATGCATTGTTCCTTCTGCCTGGAATATTCCTCTTCTGGTTACTTAGTTAACTCTAAATCACCTTTCAGGAATGAGCAGATGTCCTCTAAATCACCTTTCAGGAATGAGCAGATGTCCTCTGAGGATCGCTTCCTTGCCCCCAGTTACGTGGGCCCCTTTCTGTAATCTCTAGAACCCTGTGTATGATTCCTTCACAGCACATACAGTTTGTAATTATTTATCCCTTCATATATAATTTTCACATTAATATGTTTAAAGTCTCTTCTCTGATAAGACTGCAAGCTCCATTGGGGCAGGGGGATCATGTCTGCAACACTAACTGATGTATCCTCAGGACCCAGCACAGCGCCTGACTCACATGAGTGGCTCAATGAATCCTCACTGTCTGACCTTCATAAAGCCCCTCCTGAACTCTTACTCCCAGTACCTAAGGTGTTGGGGCAGGTGCTGGGACTGGTTGTTGAGTGTGTAAAGGTGATCATGGGAAAGTTTGGGGATTACAGATGAAGGCATGGGCTACCCTTGACAATTGAACTCTAGAGAAACTAAACTACTACTAAACCCAAGACAGCATAATACCTGGGCAGGTAAAACTTTCTGAACCAAGGCTGAGCCAGTTATAAGCAATGAGGAAAACTGTTTGAATCAGTGAGAAAATTGAGGCAGGCTGAACTTGAATGACAAGGGGAATGATCCAGGAGGAACTGGTCATTTAGGGAACAGTTTGATAAGAAATGCAAAATGAGAACTCTGATGAGAGGGGCCTATCAGGATACACTGCAGTTGGAGAACTGGAGTCAAGAGTATAAAGTCAAGATGGCAGACCACAGCCCTCCCACTAGAAAAGTTCATTTGTAGATTCATGTATTGGTTTGTTCATCCATCCATCCCATCCATCTATCCATCCATCCACCCATCCATCCATCCATTTGTCTAATATAGAGTGAGCTTGCCTCCCCTGTTCTAGAGACTGAGGATACTGCAGTGAACAGAACTGATGCTCAGCTGTGCCTCTGTGGACCTGACCTACTGGGTGAGCAGCAGGTCACAGCCTATATATGGTGGCACACCATGGGCCTGGGTCTAGACCTCAGGAGCCAGGCCCAGGCTAAAGGTATAAATGTGGTAGCCACGGCCATGCTGACTACATGAGAACCATGGCATCAACCTAAGTGGCTTTTGCTGAACCACCATGACATGGAACAAGAGGCTGGGGCACACTCCTTGCTCTGGGTCACCGTGGGTTAGGGGGAAGTCCTTCATATCAGAAAATACTATGCAGAAGCTTAAAAAGAGTAAGGAGAAGAGAGGTCTATTTAATGAGGAGGAGGGCATGTATCATATCCCATTTATGTCCAAGAAGAGGAAGGCCAATAAATGTGTGATAAAACCACAACAGCATTCAACGGCTCCATGTAGAGCAGAAGTTCCATATCCCAGGGGACACTGGCAATGTCTGGAGACATCTCGTGTCATCACAACTGGGGAGAAGGGAGAGGTGGGACCAGGTAAAGGCCAGGGATGCTGCTCAACATCCTACAATGCACAGGTGAGGCCCCATAACAAAGAATTATCTGGCCCCAAATGTCAACTGTGCTAGTTGAGAAACCCTGGTGTAGAGATACTTAAATGTCACCAAACTGGCTCCCGAGACAACCCCAGGCTACGAGCAGCCTGCAGGCTTTGGGGGCCATATGCTCTTTTGGTCAGTCTGACCCCCCTCCCCCTTCTGCTGGTAAGAGCATCCTCATTTTCCTCTGGGGAAGCACCCTGCTCCCACTGGTCTGTAGCTTTAGGAGGAGGTATGCAAGTACAGCACCCTGGTGAACACAGAGATTAGTAGACAAGGGGCATGGCCCCCACCACCAAGAGGAAGCAAGGCTCAGATCCAGGGCCCTTGTCAGCACTGGGAGAAACAGAGGCCTTTCCAGTGGGGGCAGCTGAGCTGAGGGGATACAAGCCTGGAGGTGCCCACAGACATCCTGCTACCACAGCCTGGCCGTGAACGGAGCCAGCCCAGAGAGCAAAACAACCCTCTCCAAAGACTGGAGATGGAGTCCTCGTAAGCTTGAGCTCCTGAAATTCAAGCTACACATGCCCTTGGTCTTTTCCATTAGGCAGTCAATGAATGTCCTCCATTTCTTACACTGGATTGAGCTGGGTTTCCTTCTCCTAAAAGGAAGACAGTGCAAGTATAGATAGGTATAGATAGGGAATTAGTGCCCTGAGCAGAAGAATCAGCTGATCAGCTAGTAGTCCACACGGTCCCAACTGGAGGATCCCTGGCCTGGATGTGAAGGGGGATCACACTGCAGGATCAGGCTGGGTCCTGCCGAGGAGGTGGCTGCATCAGATGCCCTGTCATCCAGGTTATCAGGGACTACTCAGACTCACCCTCCACCTCCAGCCCTTGTACCAAGACATGACTCCCCACGGAAACCTGCCCACAAGGGACCAAACACAGGGGCCAGCAAACGGAAGCACCAGAACTACAGAGACCAGGGGTTTCCAGCTGTGACACTGTTGATACTCGGGGTCAGATCACTGTCATGGGGGCTGTCCCCGCCACGACAATGGGCTGTGGTGTAGGAGGCTGAGCAGCATCCCGAACACCCCCGCCCCCGCGTGGTCTAGCAAGAGAAACATAAGACGAGTGCTCCTGGGGACGGGAAGAAAGAAGAGACGTCTGAGCTGATTCTGAGTAGGACAGTCCCCAGGTCTTGGGACCAGAGTTGTTATCAGGCGTGTGGCATGTGGAAAAAACCCCAGAAACACAGCAGGACAGAAACTGGCGCAGAGGACCAAACCATGTCCGGAAATCCGAGACCACAACCGGACAGAACAGCTGCCCTTTCCCTGTCTCACTCACTCCACTTGGAAAACAACTTTCTGGCAAAAAAAAAAAAAAAAATCCTCACTGTCAACACGAACACTCTATATGTGATTTGTATGGTGAATGGGGATGTTTTCTTTCCTGATTGGGTTCATTTAGGGGGCATCGGCATATGGTTTTACAGATATTGATGAAAAGCAGTAAAGTTTTTAAGAATAAACATATCACCAACCAATTAACTCTGTACCATTTTAACCCTGTAATAGAACAATCACTGGTCATTAAAAAGCTGCAGGTGGATATTATTAGGAGTGACGAGGTAATCGTGCCAGAAAACAACATTTTCCCAGCAGGCAGGGATCCGCCGATTTCCAACAACTGCCACGGGCAGGCAGCTTGGGGCTGTCACATCTGCATGCGATTCGGGCTTCCAGGAGAAAAAGTGCCCCCTGCACTTTATCCTGATTCCTTCCCTTCCTGCTTCCCAAAAGCTTAGAGAAGAAAGGCTGCAGACAAATGGAGAGAATGGGGTGCACAACAAGAAGCCATCCAAAGACTGAAGGTAGAAAACACTCACCGATCCGTGGTTTGCAGAACTTTTCTTCCCAGGGCAGAAGAAAGATGGGTGGATACAGGGAGTTAGGAATTTGCTCTCTGGGTCAAGGACAAAGAACGGGCAAGAAGAGAGAAGGCTGGGAAGCCAAGAAGTGGGGGGAAGAGAGAGAGAGAGAGAGAGAGAGAGAGAGAGAGAGAGAGAGAGAGAGAGAGAGAGAGAGGAGCCCCAAAGAGAGAGGGAGAGAGGAGAGGAGGAAGAGGAAGGAGGGAGATGAAGGGGGAGAAGAGGGAAGCAGAATAAGAAAGAGAGAGGAGAGTAGAAAAGGAGGGACAAGAGGGGGAGGAGGGGGAGAAAGGGAGAGAAATCATGGGGCTGAGTGGAGAGAAAGGACAGAAGCTCGAAGACCCCCATGCTGACACATTAGCCATTTTCTCTGTTCCACGTCCCGCAGGGAGGTCACCATTGCCCGGCCCTCATGACACACGCCTGGAGACAGGAGAGCCAGACAGCCCCAAAGCAGCGGGTACACCTGGCAAGAGGTGGCTCCCGTGGAAGCTCCTTCTGGAACCAGGGCCCTCTAGACGCTGAGTATAAGGGGTATGCCACAGAGGCAACGAAGTCTGGGTTAAACACACGAAACCTGGAGCATTTTCACCGTGGATGAACTGTGGGAAACACAAAACTGCCTAAATGACAAAACCCGGATGGATGTGGCGTGGCACAAGCAGTGCCCACGACGGCCTCACGTGGCCCGGGAGACTGCGGTCCCCGCTGGGTGGGGGCTGGGAGGGAAGCCTATTCTGTCCCTCCTGCCACCCCAGGAGGGGCTCAGCGAATGTTCATCGAATGAATACACACTGCGCTGTGACCCTAAACTCCTGGGCTTTCCCTGCCTCTGCGCTGAGTGGACTGGAGGGGAACGTTTAAGAAGAGCTGAAGGAGACGGGGGACCATCAGTGGCCTTACTGGTTCAGAATCTGAGCAGGGCACGGCCAGTTCTGGATTTCTCATCTCCCCCAGGCTAACGTGAAGGGGCTGCTTGAGTCTCACAGAGCTAAGGACGAAGCCACATCTCTCCGTGTCCCGAGCCCACCTGCCAAGACAGGGGACAGGAGAGAGAGGGGGGTGGGCTCTGGCCACAGTCTGGGAAGATGCTACTCGCCCCACCACCCAGGCTCGCAGAGAAGCTTTACTGGGACGGTTTTCTCCCTCCTCCTCTAGCCCAAGACCTCCTCTGCAGGGGAGATGTGAATTTAATGGCCGTCGCTTTTCACCACCTCATTTACAAAAAAAAAACCCAAACCTTCCAGGTGTATTAAATGGAAGAGTAGGCGTTCCTGGCCCGGGTTAGGGAGCACGGGGCACGTGGCCTGGGTGAGGAGAAGGATCCGTCTACCTATTACCCTGGACCAGGTCACTCTGCTGGCCTTACTTCATGCCCTGACTGAGCGAGATCACGTCCTGGGAGGTGGGGCACCTCATTCCCCCCGCTGTACATGATGACCCACCAGCCCTGTGTCAGGTGGCTGGAAAGTCTGATGGATGCCGACTCTGGGCCCTGGACTGCACAGCATCCTGGGACACAAGTATCAACCCTCCTGCAAGGAGACCTACGCGGCTGAAATAACTCCTGGTGGAATTTTTATATTTTTAGTTTTTGTTCAGGCAAGGGCGGGTGGGGAGAAGAAACAACCTGTTCTTCCTGTGTAATTACAAGACTTCATGGTGCTTGGAGTGGGTATGAAAAATCAAGGTTTCCAGAAGTAACTGTTGATTGCACTTCAATCAGGACTCTGAGACAGTCCTGCTGAGTCGGCAGGGAAGGCCATCTCGGCCATTCCGGGGGTCCTGCCCCCATCCCCCACCTACCAGACACCGTGGGCACTTGTGTGGTACCCAGACCACGCAGAGGGGACCTGCAGGGACTGGCATGCTTGCTGCCAGCCTGCAGGGTCCTGGTTTCTGCTCCCGCACCACTGAAGGCAGGGGAGGGTTTTTGTCCACGCTGGGACCCCACCCTCTCTCGGAGGTCTCGCCTGGCCAGGGGCCCGGCCACTGGGAGCGTCAGCGCATTCCCCACGAACCCTCACCTGCCTCCTCAGGAGGCCAACAAAAATGATGCAAAGGAGTCTCTCTGTAAAAAGAAACAAACTTCAGGCTTTTGAAAACAACAGCCAGGAAGGAAAGCAGCTTTGCTGGGACTTTTGATTTTCACCAGAAATCTCCCTTCAGACAAGGGAGCTGGAAAGGACCAGCTGGGTGTGACTGAGGAACCTGGAAAAGGGAATTACTGGAGGGAAACAGATTCACATCTTAGCCAAGTTATTTTTTCTTAGGTTTTGTTTCTCCAGTGGTGGGGGTGAAGGTGGGATACAGGGACCAAGCGGACACAGGTCCGTTCAGCTGTGCCAATGCACTACAGGAAAAGGGAAGGACTTCCGAACACCTCTCTTCCTTTTTTATGTAATTACTTACATCCTGCCTCATTTGGAAAAAAGCTTTAAGGTGGGCTTAGAAAAAGTGACACCACCATCTAAAAATAGTACGTGAAGGAGGTGACTCTGGGCCAGGCAGCTCTGAGGGCCCCGGGCCGATGCAGGAAGCGAGGGCTGGGGTCCTCAATTAGGAGGCACGAGGCTGTTTCTGCGGCCTTAAGGAGCAAAACTGAACATCCTTCTCTGCCTCAGAGGTGCCACAGTCCCTTCCTCCCCCGGTTCTTCACTGAAGGAGGAGCTAGAAGACTGGGGGAGCGGCCTGGATGGGGAGGCCAGGCGGGCTTCCTGGGGGCCTGGGGAGTCTCGGCTCCAGCTGGGGCAAGGGATCCACGGCTTTGAGCTCAGGGGCCTCAGAGGCCATCTCCTCAGACTGAAGGAGGCCAGTTGGGGGACGGGGTTAGGGGCTGGCCAAGACACACAGCGGCGGGGCAGGCCTGGAAGCCAGGGCTCCAGATTCGCTACGCAGTGCGCCTTCCTGAGATCAGGAGGCTAAACTTTCAGGGGACACGTGAACCCCTGGCCCTGCTGCCAGGCCTCGGCTGGGTTCTCCTTCACTCCTCCCTCCCTTCTCTCTTCCACAGGGCCTCTCCGCCGGCTCCTTGCATCCCACTGCACTCTCCTGAGATGCTCTTCTTGCCGCCTCCGCAGGCTCAGGTGTCCCTGCAGAGATCGTTGAGCTCTGGTCGCCAAGACTGTCAGGCTCTCTGCTCTCCACTCCCAGCGCCCTCCCTGGACACAACCCCTGCCCCGCCCCCACCCCTTCGTGTCCAGGGATGATAGTTATTATCACTTGGGTCATCTGCCTGCCCTTAGGAGGCACCATCACCACGTCAGCAAGAGTGGTGTGGCCACATCCTTTGCTTTTGTACCTCCCCGTCTGAAACACTCTCCATGTTTATAATGATTAACAGCCACGTTCCCCATTAGAACTTGGCTGTTTCAATCACAAGTGTACGTCGCCCAGCCCACCCTCCCTTCCCAACTAAAACCAGACACCAGCATCCCTTGCTTTTTGAAAGTTCGCTTTATGACACTTCGCTTTCACAAAAGACCTACATTAGCACGTGTTTTCGATAACTGAAAGAAATCCGAAAAGGATTCTCGCTTTTACAAAAAAAGGTAACTGCTTCTTCACTTGACGCCATCTCAACTTACAAAAGATCTCACAGGAACGCTCTGCTTTCTGATAGAGGGGGAAACCTGTATTCAGTAGGTGACGACAGTGACCGCAGAACAGAGAAGAAACAAAAGCTGCCGATCTCCATGATGAGCAAAGTTATCAGCCCCACGACTAACCTTCCAAGTCACCACCTGATAAATGTTGCGAGCAGCTCTAGATAAAACTGGGGCTGTTTTGGGGCACAGTAGCTAGGAAGGGGTCTTGAGATACAACAGGAAGACAAAGGGCTCCAGGCAACACATCTGTGCTCTTCTCTGTGCTGCTGGCAGCACGTTCTTCTACAAGTCACTGCTTTTGGTTTCCTCATATAAGAAAGAAATATAGGGCTTCCCTGGTGGTGCAGTGGTTGGGAGTCCGCCTGCCGATGCAGGGGACATGGGTTCGTGCCCCGGTCTGGGAAGATCCCACATGCCGCGGAGCGGCTGGGTCCGTGAGCCATGGCCGCTGAGCCTGCGTGTCCGGAGCCTGTGCTCCGCAACGGGAGAGGCCAAAACAGTGAGAGGCCCGCGTGCCGCAAAAAAAAAAAAAAAAAAAAGAAAGAAAGAAATATAAAAGGAGGCAGGTCAAAACCGGACATCCCACCCGCCAAGATGGTATATCCACCTCACCTGATTCACAAAGCCCATGTCTGTCTTTTTTTCCCCCAGCTTTTCAAATATTAAGTTATAGTACCAAATACATATTTCAAAATGCATGTACACACACACGTGCACACACAGAGGTGAGCTCTCCATTTTATTCAAACCCTAATATTCTATGACTTTATACATTTAGGCTGAAAATCTCCGCCTTAATGAATTTCTCAAATTCCGAGGGACCCATAAATTCTACACACTGGTCTTCGCCGTTCTCCCCACCCTGTGAGGATATTACCTTGTCACCAATATCAGCTGCCTGTGGCAGTTATGACCATGAGTGATGGGTCAATGACATTGTGGGGAGAATCCCTTGGAGGAAACGGGTGATGGAAATGGGTTCGTTTCACTGAAACATACACTTAGGGCACATGCCTATGGGGTAGACAGCGGGCCACATGGGGGGATAACAAGAGGAACAGGCAGGATCTTGTGTGTGACCCAGAGGAAGGTATTTAACCCATGGAGTTACAGCTTCCTCATCTACAGAAACAGGGGAGATGATACTAGTGCCTATCACAGAAGGTGGCCAGAAGGATTAAAGGACAATTGTAAAATAAAATTCATGTTCTACAGCAAGACGAGAAAAATTTAAACATAAAAAAATTTCTCTGCCCTTTGGCCTCCTCTCTACCCTCTACTATGCGTTGTGTATCTGCATTAGGCATCGACCAAACTGCCCCCATCAGCAGAAATGCCTGCTCAACCATAAAGAGTGACCTTCTCCCAGCATCAACAAGACAACTCCTTAGAAGATAACCTTCCTTCTTGATCTCTTCTTTTTTTTTTAACATCTTTATTGGAGTATAATTGCTTTACAATGGTGTGTTAGTTTCTGCTTTAGAACAAAGTGAATCAACTATACATATACATATTATCCCCATATCTCTTCCCTCTTGCGTCTCCCTCCCTCCCACCCTCCCTATCCCACCTCTCTAAGTGTTCACAAAGCACCGAGCTGATCTCCCTGTGCTATGCGGCTGCTTCCCACTAGCTACCTACTTTACATTTGGCAGTGTATATACGTCCATGCCGCTCTCGCACTTTGTCCCAGCTTACCCTTCCCCCTCCCCGTATCCTCAAGTCCATTCTCTAGTAGGTCTGTGTCTTTTTTCCCGTCTTGCCCCTAGGTTCTTCATTTTGTATCCTGCTACTTTACCAAATTCATTGAGTAGCTCTAGGAGTTTTCTGGTAGCATCTTTAGGATTCTCTATGTAGAGTATCATGACATCTGCAAACAGTGACAGCTTTACTTCTTCTTTTCCGATTTGGATTCCTTTTATTTCCTTTTCTTCTCTGATCGCTGTGGCTAAAACTTCCAAAACTATGTTGAATAATAGTGGTGAGAGTGGGCAACCTTGTCTTGTTCCTGATCTTAGTGGAAACGGTTTCAGTTTTTCACCATCGAGGACGATGTTGGCTGTGGGTTTGTCATATATGGCCTCTATTATGTTGAGGTAAGTTCCCTCTATGCCTACTTTCTGGAGGGTTTTAATCATAAATGGGTGTTGAATTTTGTCAAAAGATTTCTCTGCATCTATTGAGATGATCACATGGTTTTTCTCCTTCAATTTGTTAATATGGTGTGTCACATTGATTGATTTGCATATACTGAAGAATCCTTGCATTCCTGGGATAAACCCCACTTGATCATGGTGTATGATCCTTTTAATGTGCTGTTGGATTCTGTTTGCTAGTACTTTGTTGAGGATTTTTGCATCTATGTTCATCACTGATATTGGCCTGTAGTTTTCTTTCTTTATGACGTCCTTGTCTGGTTTTGGTATCAAGGTGATGGTGGCCTCGTAGAATGAGTTTGGGAGTGTTCCTCCCTCTGCTATATTTTGGAAGAGTTTGAGAAGGATAGGTGTTAGCTCTTCTCTAAATGTTTGATAGAATTCGCCTGTGAAGCCATCTGGTCCTGGGCTTTTGTTTGTTGGAAGAGTTTTCATCACAGTCTCAATTTCAATGCTTGTGATTGATCTGTTTATATTTTCTATTTCTTCCTAGTTCAGTCTCAGAAGGTTGTGCATTTCTAAGAATTTGTCCATTTCTTCCAGATTGTCCATTTTATTGGCATATAGTTGCTTGTAGTAATCTCTCATGATCCTTTGTATTTCTGCAGCATCAGTTGTTACGTCTCCTTTTTCATTTCTAATTCTACTGATTTTAAGTCTCTCCCTTTTTTTCTTGATGAGTCTGGCTAATGGTTTATCAATTTTATCTTCCCAAAGAACCAGCTTTTAGTTTTATTGATCTTTGCTATTGTTTCCTTCATTTCTTTTTCATTTATTTGTGATCTGATCTTTATGATTTCTTTCCTTCTACTAACTTTGGGCTTTTTTTGTTCTTTCCTTAATTGCTTTAGGTGTAAGGTTAGGTTGTTTATGAGATGTTTCTTGTTTCTTGAGGTAGGATTGTATTGCTATAAACTTCCTTCTTAGAACTGCTTTTGCTGCATCCCATACACTTTGGGTCATTGTGTTTTCATTGTCGTTTGTTTCTAGGTATTTTTTGATTTCCTCTTTGATTTTTTCAGTGATCTCTTGGTTATTAAGTAGTGTATTGTTTAGCCTCCATGTGTTTGTATTTTTTTACAGATTTTTTTCCTGTAATTGATGTCTAGTCTCATAGCATTATGGTCAGAAAAGATAGTTGATATGATTTCAATTTTCTTAAATTTACCAAGGCGTTATTTGTGACCCAAGATGTGATCTATCCTGGAGCATGTTCCATGAGCACTTGAGAACAAAGTGTATTCTGTTGTTTTTGGATGGAACGTCCCATAAATATCAATTAAGTCCATCTTGCTTAATGTATCATTTAAAGCTTGTGTTTCCTTATTTCTTTTCATTTTGGATGATCTGCCCATTGGTGAAAGTGGGGTGTTAAAGTCCGCTACTATGACTGTGTTACTGTTGATTTCCCCTTTTATGGCTGTTAGCATTTGCCTTATGTATTGAGGTGCTCCTATGTTGGGTGCATAAATATTTACAATTGTTGTATCTTCTTCTTGGATTGATCCCTTGATCATTATGTAGTGTCCTTCTTTGTCTCTTGTAATCATCTTTAAAGTCTATTTTGTCTGATATGAGAATTGCTACTCCAGCTTTCTTTTGATTTCCATTTGCATGGAATATCTTTTTCCATCCCCTCACTTTCAGTCTGTAATGTGTCCCTAGGTCTGAAGTGGGTCTCTTGTAGACAGCATATATATGTGTCTTATTTTTGTATCCATTCAGCCAGTCTATGTCTTTTGGGTGGAGCATTTAATCCATTCACATTTAAGGTGATTATCGATATGTACGTTCCTATTACCATTTTTTAAATTGTTTTGGGTTTGTTATTGTAGGTCTTTTCCTTCTTTTGTGTTTCTTGCCTAGAGAAGTTCCTTTAGCATTTGTTGTAAAGCTGGTTTGGTGGTGCTGAATTCTCTTTGTTTTTGCTTGTCTGTAAAGGTTTTAATTTCTCCGTCAAATCTGAACGAGATCCTTGCTGGGTAGAGTAATCTTGGTTGTAGGTTTTTCCCTTTCATTACTTTAAATATGTCCTGCCACTCCCTTCTGGCTTGCAGAGCTTCTGCTGAAAGATCAGATGTTAACCTTATGGGGATTCCCTTGTGTGTTATTTGTTGCTTTTCCCTTGCTGCTTTTAATATTTTTTCTTTGTATTTAATTTTTGATAGTTTGATTAATATATGTCTTGGTGTGTTTCTCCTTGGATTTATCCTGTATGGGACTCTCTGTGCTTCCTGGACTTGATCAACTATTTCCTTTCCCATATTAGGGAAGTTTTCAACTATAACCTCTTCAAATATTTTCTCAGTCTCTTTCTTTTTCTCTTCTTCTTCTGGGACCCCGTATAATTCGAATGTTGGTGCATTTAATATTGTCCCAAAGGTCTCTGAGACTGTCCTCGGTTCTTTTCACTCTTTTTTCTTTATTCTGGTCTGCAGCAGTGAATTCCACCATTCTGTCTTCCAGGTCACCTATCCGTTCTTCTGCCTCAGTTATTCTGCTATTGATCCCTTCTAGAGAATTTTTAGTTTCAAGCCCGAGCCTCAGCTCCCAGCCCCCGTCCGCCCCAGTGGGTGAGCAGACAAACCTCTCGGGCTGGTGATTGCTGGTTGGCACCGATCCTCTGTGTGGGAACCTCTCCGCTTTGCCCTCCGCACCATTGCTGCGCTCTCCTCTGTGGCTCCGAAGCTTCCCCCCTCCGCCACCTGCAGTCTCCGCCCGCGAAGGGGCTTCCTAGTGTGTGGAAACCTTTCCTCCTTCACGGCTCCCTCCCACTGGTGCAGGTCCGTCCCTATTCTTTTGTCTCTGTTTTTTCTTTTCTCTTTTGCCCTACCCAGGTACGTGGGGTGTTTCTTGCCTTTTGGGAGGTCTGAGGTCTTCTGCCAGCATTCAGTAGGTGTTCTGTAGGAGTTGTTCCACATGTAGATGTATTTCTGATGTATTTGTGGGGAGGAAGGTGATCTCCATGTCTTACTCTTCCACCATGCTGAAGCTCTTCTCCCCTTCTTGATCTCTTAAGGGGTCATGATGACCCACCACTTTGTACTTGCATATCTGGATTGTGTCTACTGTCAATAATGCATCATTTCAGGTCCAGCCCTCTGTCTCAAAAAAACTTATATAACTGTGCTTTGACTTCTAATGGGTGGAATGGTTCTCAGAGCTTTCTGAGATGCTGTTCCCGGGTTATAATCCTCAATTTGACTTGAATAAAAGTTTCCATTTCTTTCTTAGATCGACTGATTTCCTTTTAATTAATTAATTATTTAATCAATCAATTAATTAATTATTTTTGGCTGCATTGGGTCTTCGCTGCTGCGAGTGGGCTTTCTCTAGTTGCGGCGAGTGGGGGCTACTCTTTGTCGCAGTGCATGGGCTTCTCATTGCAGTGGCTTCTCTTGTTGCGGAGCATGGGCTCTAGGCACATGGGCTTCAGTAGTTGCAGCACAGGGCTCAGTAGTTGTGGCACATAGGCTCAGTAGATGTGGCTCATGGACTCTAGAGCGCAGGCTCAGTAGTTGTGGTGCATGGGCTTAGTTGCTCCACGGCATGTGGTATCTCCCCAGACCAGGGCTCGAACCTGTGTTCCCCTGCATTGGCAGGCAGATTCTTAACCACTGAGCCACCAGGGAAGTCCCTCGACTGATTAATTTCTGTCAACACAATGTACATTACAGTGCCTGTGGCAGACGCCCGGCTGCCTACCCAATGGCCAGCTCCCTGCCTGTCTCACCTACTAGGAGAGCTCTCTACCTGCTCAGGGACTGAGACAGGGAGATGCTCATTTTCCCAGCTTTGCTTTCAGCGAAACCATGGCTATGTGACCTCATCTTGGGTCAAAGGGATCTAAGGGAAGTCCACAGGAGGGCTTTAGGCAAAGATTTTTCTTTTTGATTAAAAAAATAATGTGTGAGTAAAAACCTCTCTTCTTCCCACTTGGACACTGTCTTGTAAAGAGGAAGTGCTAACAGCTCTGGAAGCCACTGATGTGATTAAGCTATTGAATACCTGAGTCCCCAACTTTTTGTTACGTATATTAACTCCTATTGGTTAAGTCACTTTGAGTGAGATAATATGTTACTTGCAGCAAAAAGCATTCCTAATATAATGTTAAATACTCAATAATTTTACTAGAGTCCATTTCTACACCAAATCAGAAATGGAGATGTCCTGAAAGGCCAATATAAGAATTATGGCCAATTCAGATTACCTCAATTAGCAAAGATAAGAGATTTTACAAAGCAGATCTCAAAGGAGAAGACGTCCCTGACAATGATCAACAATAACCAAATGCCAGCTGCAGTGCCCTGTGAAGACGACGGCCAGTAGTACATCAGAACTGGGGGTGGTACCTCCTTGAGGCCACCCCAACTGTATTCCAGCAACAGAAACCGAGAACATATATGTGTTTAGCTCATCCAGATTTACACGCCAGCTGTGCCTATGGCTCCACACAAAGAGGCAGCATTAAACTGGGGTAACATCTTGGGAAACCTCCTTGGAGGAGGCCAAGAGGGTGATGACGCCGTGGGATCATGTACAGGCACCTTGGAGACGCTGGTGAATAATGTCACTGGTGCAACCCAGTACTCAATAAGTAAAGACTGTACTTGAATTCAAAACAAGACTAAACCTAGCACCAACTGGGCAGCTCTGGGCTGGTGAAACTATAATGTACTGGGGCTTGGGCATTAATGCTTTCAGGCTTCCAGGGAGTCCCATTGGGAAAGTGAACTATGATCCTAGGTTTCACCTCTGAGCCCAGGTCTCTCCCTCCAGCAGAGCTCACCCCTCTGCTAAGCCTCCACGAAGCCGCTCAACACGACCCTTGCATTTCAGCTGCTTGATGGGGCTCCGTCCCCTCACCAGACCCAGACACCTTGAGGACAAAGGTATCTTGCTCCTTGCTGCCCCTAAGGAGGCTGGTGCGGAACCCTTGATCAAGTAGATGCTAAAGGCTTTTTTGAACACACAAACGTTCCCAGAGACATTCAGTTCAACAGGGGGTAATTCTTTTATGTTCACTTTCAGGTCTAATTGCTTATCACAAGTCAAGTGGTCCTTAGGTCACTAAGGGTCGTGTCTGCACGGCAGCTGTTTGCCAGGCGCTGTGCCAAACACGTTATCCATCACTGTCTGTTGTCACTTTGCAAGGTGAGTGGTGTTCCGTCCCTCCCACCCATACCTCTCTCTGCAGCCCTTATCTCGCGAGACTGTTCTGTTTACTCAGAGCAACTGTCCCCCTCTAGACTGTGAGGTTGGAGGGTAAGTGCAATGTCAAGTCTTGCTCACCCCAGGCTCTGCAGCGTTTAGCACATGTCTGTCATCTAGTGGGCCCTCAATCCACAGCTTTCGGATAAATAAAGGAATTATACTATGAAAGGGGAAAAAGAAGTTCCTCCTGTTTGAGAAGATAAAGGCAGTAACAGAATAATAGTGACACGTATGTCCAAGGGGAGGCAAACAGGCTTTTTCCGTTTGGCTTTTTGTTTTCACCTGTATCAGGCTTTCCCAGAAGCCTTGAGCATCCCAAGAACAGCTGGAGGTTAATGTGCTGTAATCCTCAGAGGTGCGGAGGTGCCTGACTTTGTGGGATGGAAAGTCCTCAAGGAAGGAGAGAGCGAGAACAAAGGCAAAGCCCCCCACAGTTTCGCTTATCATGCAGCACAGAAGCCAACCTGGCTGGAGTGAAACTCAGAAATCAAACGATCCACAGCTGTCTTCCCCGCCTGCCTGGTTCACAGCGGGTGTGGTGGGAAGGACCTGACGTGAATGAGAGAGAATCCCTTCGGCCTCAGAACTGGTCCCTGTGTCCCCACACTTGGAATGGTAACCGCTGGGGCAGAGGCTTCTGATCAGCCCATGTTACTGCAGCTGCCATTCCCATTTCTGTGCGTGGCTCAAACATCTCATCCGTCTCTACTTAATGAATCCCTCCCTCTCACATAGCTATACACTAAGCAAGCATAAAGATGGAACCGTAGGTAATAGCAACCTTGAGGGCCTGAAGAGTAAACCATCTTAGGACAGAGATGAAAAGGGCTGAAGCACCCGAAGCCTAAGGTGCAAAAACATGACCATCCTCCAAACCACCTGCGGCCCATGCAGCCTGCCAGACCCTGTGATCTATTATTAATATGAAAAACCATGGGCTTTCCCTGCACTGCATATATAAATATGCTCCCCTAGAATAAACCTTGAAAACATCTGCCCAGGCTACACAATAACCTTTTGGGGATGGGGGAACCTCCAACACTGAAGGAGTCTTCCTGGGGTACCGCCTTTTCTCTAAGTCAAGACAGCCTCCTGTGGCCCCAAGGAAAGGGGACTTATTCTAGAAGGAAAAAGCTTTGCTGAACCAAAGCAACTTTTACAAAGGAGACTTAATTAGTTGTGCTGAGCAAATGGAATATTGCACTGTAGCCAGTCTTTCTGGTGGCAAAACTCAAAGGCTGAAATAAACTCCCACGTAGAGGACTGCTTCCAGCTGTACTTACACTAACAGCGCTTTTCAAAGGGAAAGACCTAAGGGTTCAGAGAGTAAGTGTATTGATGTATTATTTCCTGCCGATTTAGAGGCTGTAATATTTGCATAAGGAAAAAAAAAGTAGATTGTTTTAAGGTCTAACATGCCTTTATAAACACTACAGTCGGATATTAAGATAGTGGACGTCAAACTGGTTTGGAAGTTGGGGTATTTGGCAAATAAGAGAAAACATTTGCAAAGGTATAAACTAGGAACTAATTGATTAACAACAAATATCACTATGTCATGTGGAAGGGACAGAAAGTCAGACCCACCATGACAACTGTGTATTAACACAGAGAGAGAGAGAGAGAGAGAGAAACTGAGCAAGACCAGTTAGTAAATAGGGTTTTTTGTTTTTTTTCCATTCTGTTTGTTGCTATTTAATCATTTTGTCTCTGGCTAGTGTCTGCTGGCAGCCAAGTATTAGTTAGCAGGGGCCAGAAGTAAGAAACATTTGTGGAAGAAAAATTTTAATTGGGAAAGTTCTGGACATCAATTTTACTTTTGCTCTGAAAATTGGTCAAAGGCTGCCTTTTCTTACTTTTATTCCAGAACACATCTCAGCACCCACCTTGGGACCTGGGAGTAGAGTGTGGAAACCATGGTGTTTGGAGATACAAACTTTTTTTAATAACTTGCATTCAATCCAGTCAAGGGACAGCACTTCTGGCCAGAATCCTTTGTGCAAAGTATACACCCAGACCTCTCCCACAAGCCAAACGGTGAGAGCCCAGTAACGCTGGGAAGCAGGGGACCTAGCTGAGTTCCTCTGCAGTGAGAAGTGCCACAGTTCCCAAGTGGCCCAGGGCAGACTCTGGGGACCCTGCCACTGCTCAAACAAGAGGTTCTGAGGAAGCACCCCTGAAACTCTTCTGTGGCCAGAGCACTCATGGCCAACAGGCCCTGCTTTAACAATTTTCCAAAGCAAACTTGCCCACAGCTTGGCTCTGGGTTTTGCAGGGCTCTGATGTGTGTACGGCAGGGGGCCTGGAACAGATGGACAGAAAAACCCTGGCTTGGTGGCAGGGGGGCCCTTGGCCCATGGCCTCAGGGATGCAGGGGGCCATCCACACAGGCAAGTTCTTGGTCAGGCTGGGCCCTTCCAAGGCAACTGCCCCGTCTGCTTCTCGGATTTTTAAATCTGGACTCTGCTCACAGTCACAGAATCTGTGCAAACCGGCACCTTGTCAGAAAATGCTTTGGGGGCTGAGAGTCATGTTACTGAATGAGCTGCTTCTCTGTGTCTTTGTTTTCTCATCTATAAAATGGGGATAATAAGCATTTGTTACCTCACTGGGTTGTTGTGAGGACTGAATGAGCTATTTTATGTAACATACACAGACCACTGAGAGGTGGCATTCCCAAATATTATTCATTCCCATAACCACTGTCCTAAACTTCTTGCTGTTTTCACTATCATACATTTAGTATTTTTCTTTAAGCTGACTCACTTTCTTTCTGCTTAAATTTATTTTAAAAGGAAACTGTACATCACCATGGTAAATGGAAAAATAGTAGAAGGCAGATGTAAAAACAAATACAATGAAAGAAAACAATGTAGTTAATTGAGCTGGAGTCTGTTGCCTGCCAAAGGCCTTGATCCTGGGCCTTCCTCTGTCTTTGCTAAAATGCACGATTAGAGGGCGTTAAAGGCCTAATGGCCACGTGGAGACTTTCTCTTTCAGGTCATTGCCAGTGATGGAAGAGCTGAAAGGCGAGTGGCCTTCTCCCTGCAGAACTATTTATTGGATGTCCTGTCTCTGTCTCCCTAAAACCTCACTAAGCACATAGAAGATCACACAGAAGATCATCTTGCTTTCCGCCACTCTGGGAGAGACTGTTCTAGATCATCACCATCCAACAGAGCTTCCTGAGATGACGGGAATGTGCTGTATCCGCGTTGTCCAATACGGTAGACACCAGCCACATGTGGCTAAGAAGCACTTGAAATGTGGCTGGTGTGCCTGAGGAACTAGAGTTTAATTTCTTCCCAGTTTGATTAAGTCAAATTTAAATGATGCCACCAATCGTGGCACAGTGGTTAAGCATCCTCCTGCCAACGCAGGGGACACAGGTTTGAGCCCTGGTCCAGGAAGATCCCACATGTCGCGGAGCAACTAAGCCCGCGCGCCACAACTACTGAAGCCCGTGCACCTAGAGCCCATGTTCCGCAACAAAGAGTATCTCCTGCTTGCAGCAACTAGAGAAAGCCCACGTGCAGCAGTGAAGACCCAACACAGCCAAAAAAAAAAAAAAAAAAATTTAAATGACCACACGTGGCTAGTGGCTGTTGGACTGGATGGTGCAGATCTACTGAGAAAGCTACATGTGCTGATCCTTTTGTCTGGGCCCTTCAAATGAACTATGGTTCGTTTTGAGGTTATACCCTTGGCTTCCTTGGAGGGAGATCTTAAGGAAACCTGACAGTGATTTGTCCTAGGGATGTAACAAGGCATCATCTACCACATTCTTTATCATTGCTTCATCTAAAGCTCTGTGAGGACATTTCTTTTAGAACTCCCTTTGAGGAACTGACGTATTTTCTTCTCATTAGCAATGGAATTATCCAAAATAGCCACATTTCCATTTTCACACTGGTTGCCAGGAAGCTCAAAGGAAACTTACAAACCAATGAGAGCAACCACATAGGATCTCATATATATGTATGTATGTATATATATGATTTCCACTGTTCCCTTAATGAAAACACTCTTAGTTTACATCTTCTCTGACTCTGATATTTTATTTCTTACTTCTATTTTATCACTCTTTTCTGAGTTTCTCTAGAAATTATCTCAAATCTTTTGTGGAATTATATAAAATGCATTTTTTTAACTAATAAAAATAATGTCCAACAGTACCAGTATTTTACAGGAGTCACTCTCTCTCCAATATCATTTATCATTTAAAAAACAACAAAAACCAAAAAAAAAAATCACACTGTAATGAAGACTTTCTAAAATGCTTCCAAACACATGCTCAGAGTTTGCTCTTAGGTACCAACCAGAAGCGTTGTTAGCTAAAAGGAGAAAAACAGTTGCATTCAACACACTCCAAGATCAGGAGAGATTTCAGACTGCCCACGGTGTGGGACACAGCTGCTCTACGTGATGTGGGAGCTGTCAGCCTCATGGCTCCATGAAATCCAGGCCTTATCCTCCACGCACTGGCTGGACCACACCCAGGAAAGCTCTGGAAATGGTCAAGGATGGGGAGAGTGTGGCTCGAATCCCACGGTGGCCACTGTGGAAACAATCTCCCAGGCAACGGCATATTTGCTGTGTCCATCTCATTCCTTAACTGGCTTTCAGGAGCTAAAAACGGCCCTTGCTTCCTGGGGTGAGGTGAGGGGGAGGAGTGAAAAATGAAAGGTCAAGGAAACCTCTCAAGCGATCTCGCATTTTAATTTTGCTCTAAAATAAAGCTGTCTGCTTCACTTTTTTCATTCTCCAGGCAACACCTCCCAGCTTTCTGATGACCGCAAAGCAGAACATGAAGGACGCTCAAATAAGAGACTTTTGTTGGGGCGGGGTGGTTGGTTTGGGATAAAAGGAGAAGAGGATATTCGGAAATCTGTCGTATCTAATTCTCTTTTCAACCCAGAGCTGAGAGCATCAGGAACACTCAGATTCTCTAACACTTGTTAAAGTGCTACTGTCGCCCAGCTGAACAAGTAAACTAGAATAACTTTCCAGTGCAAATTTCCTTGCCAAACTCTAGCTCATATGTCCATAAGATTTCAGGTAAGAGGCGTGTATCATGCTTAAGCCCATTCCTATATAACCCACGCCCACTGCCAGTCCTGCCATCAAAGACTAAACACGGCGATCATTTTGGAAGATGAGAAACGAATACCAAGTGCCTACTGGACACCATGTATTTCTAATCCCAATAACAACAGCTTTGCAAAGTAAGCATTATTATTATTTCTGTTTTACAGATAAGGAAACTGAGATTTACCTAAGGCCACAAAACTGAAACCAGGGCTTCTATTCTCAAGTTCAGTGTCCTTTTTTGCACCACCCCAGTCTCTGGGGAAACTATCCTAATAGCTGAGAAGACTTCTTCAATGGTCAATTCCCCATTAAGAAAAATGGCAACAACACTCAAGGCTCTTCACGGAGCTCGTGGGGAATAAGAACAAAACGTAATGAAAGTTGTTGTGGTATCATTCAAGAGCAGAAGCAGAAGTGGCTAAGAGTCAAAGTTGAAAACAGGACAGTCCCAGGACAAGTGAACGCCAACAGCTGCAGATCAGGTAAGAAAAAGAAAGAGAAACAAGAAAGCCAAGAAGAGGGTAGGTAGGCAGGGCTGGAAGAGGCATCAGAAAATCCGAGAAAAGATGGACAACTGGGGTCCCAACTGTTGGGGCAAAATCACCTCCAAAACAAAGGTCCCCTGGTTTCAGACACTCAATCCTCTACCGGGGAGGGGGTGATCAGCTCTACCTCAAGGAAGCAGAGGGCACAGCTGCAGTGTCCACTTGCCAAGTGGCTGTTGCCCCTTCGTCAGCAAAGAATGGCCTGGTTTTCATCTGGGGAGCCCCCTCACCCCTCTCTCAGTCATATGGTCAGATGAGGGCAACTCCAACCCCAGTGCCAGTGGGGGTCACATGGTTCGAAGCTGGCCCATCACAGGAGTCCATCTCCCGACCCTGGGGTTTAGGGATGGGCTTGGGATCCAAGACAGACCCCTGAGAGACGCCGGGACAGGCTGAGTCTGGTGCTGCTGGGAGCTGCCTGGTCCACCCACAGAGGGCGCCAGCCTGAAAAGGACGCCCAAGCAGAGGAAACCAGGGGAAATGGGAGCAGATGTCTGACCACAGGTCCAGGCAGATCTGAGGCCAGACCCACCCCTGGACGTTTCAGTTGCAACACGAGCCAACAAATCCCATTTCTGCTCAAGCAGTCCGAGCTGAGCGGTCATGGCCACACTAGGAGGCCAGACAGCACGAGAAAGCTCCACCCTGCCTCCTTCTGTCTGACAGAAGGATCACTTCCTCGAGGAGGTTGGGCAGGTGGATGCTGGCATTTGGAGGCTGTGGCTTCTACGTATGGCACTCCATCGCCCAGAGGCAAAAGCACCAGAGAGTAACAAACAAGTGTGGTCCCCACCCCAGCGGTGACATCTAACTGAAAACCAGGTAATTACCTGATACACGTGGAATGCATTGGTGGCTTTGCCCCGGAGAAACACTGACGGGATCCAGACGTTGATCAGCGCTCGGTTTGATCTGAACAAAAGAAAGATGCAAAGTGGTCATTTCAATTTACCAAAAAAAGAGAGGAAGCTATTTTCTCCTCTAAGAGGCAGACGATGTACGGCAACACCTATTACACTTAATTGTAAGCTAAAGCATCAGTTTCCATCTCATTACTTGGTCCCCCAAGATTATTTTTAAGGGACTTAGTTTAAACTATATATATATATATTTTAGATGTATATATGCAGTTTGTATTCTGGAATGAGAAAGAGCTGCCCTTCAGTCCCTACTAACTGAGTGACCGTGGCCCATAATTTATCTGAACCTCAGTTTGCTCATCTGAAGAGGGGGACGATCACCGGAAGCCCCCACGAGGCGGGGGAGGGTCAGGAGCACTCACGCCCACAGGGCTTCCGGAGCGTTTGGAGGAGCCGTGCTGCCCCCTCACTGTGCCCACTTTAGACCCTGACCCCCACTTTAAGGGCAGGCTCCACGAAAGAGCTCAGGAGACCAACGCTCAGGCTATGCAAGAGATAGCTCTTTGGGGTGGGGAGAGGGGGTTCCAGGAAGCCAAGGCACCGATAACCGCTCTTGCAACTTTTCCAAAAACACTGTGTGTGGCTCGAATAGAGCAAAATCATTTACGGAGCACATACACTGCAGGGCTCCATGCTGTCACCTAGATTATCTCGGTTGATCCTCGCCGGCTATTTGAGAGAACTTCAAGGGTTCTTTCGGTTATGTGACAGTTCCGCCTTACGTGATGACTTGAACCTAACTCTGAGTCACTGGGCGCACACGCCCACCACCACCACTCTTCCACCAGCTGGATCTACATCATGTGAAGCTGATAAGTTAACTGTCACGGAAACTTCCAGATCAATCATTAACAGCTCTCACAACAGTGCTGTGCAATTCTGGAAGGGCTGGGAGGTCCTAGCCCTTGTTTCTGCTAGGAGTTTCTCCAGGGCTAAACGCTTTTCCTGGAGTTCTCCTCATCTCTGAACAGCAGCTCTTAACAATTCGCCAGCCTCTGGTGCTTAGAACACAGTTTGAGACACTAATGATGGAAGAGTCCATGACTCAACAGCCTCACAACCTCCACGGTAAAGAGCATTTCATTTTCACAAAGAAATGCTTCTCTCCTGAAGCAGCATTTCTTCTAAGCTCTGGGCCCAGGTGCTGACCGCCTTCATGGGGCAAAATACACCCTACTGATCACCTCCCCAGGGCTCCAAGTACAAACTGCCATTCTGAGGCACCAAACTGATTTGGATATCAGTTTGTGACACCCGTCCTGGAAAGGTCCCCAAAACTGTGCTAGTGACTAGAGTGTTCCCCTTTCATTTCTGTCGGGAGGGGAGGGTGTAGAAGTGTAACGGACACTCTGGTTTCCATTAACCTCCCAGGATTGGTGAGGGCTGGACCACCTCCCAGGGCTCCAGGAGGTCCCTCAGGTCCCCCCATACGTGTTCTCCCTTTCAGAGCACATAGCTCGCTGTATTAGAATTGATTGTCCTCTCTCTCTTAGACTTAGAAGTGTGAGTTAAGGGAATAAAATAATGATCCCAAGTATGGAGGACCAAATAAGTTGGAGGAGTCAAATCTACCAGGGCACTTGGTATGCAGGGAGGGCCAGGGGAGGCTGGGGATGGAGCTGAGGTCAGCCAGGGCCCTCTCTGCAAGAGAAGAGGGAGAGGGAAATGGAGCTTCCCTCTGGCTTTAGTGGCGATGATCAACCTGAGGGGGAGGAGGAGGAGAGATGAGGTGGCTGGACCCGGCAGAGGTTGCCTGAGAGCAGGGACCATGGCTGATTCATCCCCTCCACCGACGACCTGGCACGACCCCTCCCCACAGCAGGCACGTGATAAATTCTTGCTTTATGAATGAGTCCCTTGCGCCTCACGAGTGGCTCATCTCTGGGATCCCCTCTGCGGCTTTCACCTCTCTCCCCAGCTGGTCCCCCCTTTCCCTCCACCAGGCCACCATCCCATGATCCTTTTCGCTATGTACTCCCCTCCACACTGCCCCCCAAAGGCCCACGCGAAGCAAACTTGTCTTTGATTTTCACCCTTCACCTCTTAACCTCCACGACCCCCCTCACCCGTCTAACAGGCACCTCCACCTCCACCACAGCTGCCTCTTGATCCCCTCCGAGCTTTGCATAACCCCACTCTCGTGAGCTGCGCCTTGTGCATGAGGAAACTCAGGCTGAGAGAGGTTGAGCGGCTCGCCCAAGGTCACACCAGCATGAGTCCTGCAGTTAAGATTTCAACTTGGCTCAGCCTGGCTCTAACAAAATGCTCTTCCGATGCCCCGCCCTCTCTCCTGGGGAAGCTGAACCTTCCTCTACTCAGCACCACTAAATGAGAGAGGAGGGAGGTTCTGCTTGCCCTTAACTCAGGACTCACTCCTCTCTTCACCAGCCCCAGGGGATTACTGGTCCCCAAACCGAGGCAACTTGATCAGAAAGAGTCAGTCTGAAAACCAACTAAATTCCTTAGGGGTTATCAGCAGAGGCGCCAGACAGAATTAAATCCAATCAAAAATCAGACCAATGTACTGAACTACTGTCGTTTCCAATAGCCCAGGAGTTGCAAACTCAAAATTTGAACGGGAGACACCCAGACAATGGAATGAGTGGAGTGGGTCACAGTCAGATAAAAGGGAGAAGTGGGGACTGCAGCAAGCTGACAAGCATGCACCCTGGATGGAAGAAGCAGCTGCTGCTCAGCTCTAGCTGATGGTGGCCTTGCTGGGATTTCTTCTTTTAAAGAAAATGGAGATATTTAAATTTTCATGTGATACCTTCCGACTCTTAAATGTCAGCCAAAAAGAAATTGTTTTTCAATACCCAAAGAGGGAGATAAAAACACATCTGAAGGCCAGACTCAGGCTGCAGGCAAACAACTCCCCACCTCTACAATAACCAAATCAGCCATGCAGATTTCAACAGCGGTTGCTGGTTCCCTCTATGGTCCTGGGACGCAGGCCAAGTAACAGAGTCTTGTTTCTAAAGGGCCCCTCATGAGCAGATGCTGTGGACTTACGTTTCAAAATCCGACAAACTCTGGTCTTCGGATGTTTGACTCAAATCTCCAGGCACCTGCCATAGGGAGAGGGGGAAGGGGAGAGAGAAAATGCATCATGGTTACCATGGTTTGCATAATCACAGGAAATTCTGCTTCTCAATGACCCCTGAGCATTTCCTGTTCAGAATGAGGTGAAGAAGCAGTTACTGGAAAACAATAAGAGATTTTATGGAAGGATGGTTAAAGACGGAGTTACAGTAATAAAAATATGCCCATGAAAGACCTCAATTACCTTCACAGAAAAAAAGGACTGTTAATCCTACTGAGATCATCATGCGTGTGTAAAACCATGTAATTTTGGAGCTATAGAGGCTTAATTAGGAGCTGAGAGGCAAGGTATCAAATGTGCAAAGGCAAAAATATGCATCATCACCGTGATAAACATCACGCACAGACACACGTGGTGTGTAAACACAAAGGGGAATGTCTGTCCCCCAAATGGCTCTATCCTTTCCCCTCACACGTGCGAGCAATTTAAGGCAGCCGAACATGACTTTCTCTTGTGACTCAGAAGGGCCCCATGAGAACAGGATTGGGTGCAAGAAACTAAAACGCCTGGTGGGATGGCAATTCTCATCCAGAGCAGACAGCGAATGGCCAGCACTTGTAGATGCTCAATAAATCGTGATGTTATCGTACCCTGGGAATGAGCTTCCTTTTGTGATAGGATCGAATTTGAACTGGAGAGAACTTAAGACTGTGGATCAAAACTAAGAAGAACCAAGAGGGTAGAGAAGGGTGCGGGGTGACGAGGGAAAGTTTCACACTGTGCACCTGTCGGGGCATTCTCCTTATCCTCAATCTTCATCAATCGTGATAAGGATCCGGGGGTGGGTAATGCTCCCTGCCCCCCAGATGAGGGAACTGAGGATCACAGAGGCTGAACTTGTCCAAGGCCACACATGTAGGAAAGGGATACGAATCCGGGTCTGTCCAGGCTTTTCTGCTACAAACGCTTAGCAAACAGAGGAAAAGCCAGCTCAAAGGTGACAGGAGAAGGTGAGACTTGGCAAAGTCTTGCCTGTACAGAGGATAAGAAGACACTAGAAGGTAGTCCTTAGAGAAACAGCAGGCTCCTTCTGGAGGCAGGAGGACGCAGTGGTTATGCAGCCTGGGCTCTGGGACCACACGGCTCAGGATCCAATCCCGAGCTCCTGTGTGGCCACAAGCAAGTCACTTGACTTCTCTGCATCACACTGTCCTTGTCTGTAAAATGGGTATGTATAATACTAATACGCACAAGGTTGTTCTGAGAACAAGAGGAGTTGATATGTGTAGAGCATGTGGAACAGTGCCAGGCAGGTAGAAGGGTCTCCTTGACTGACCTGTGCGCTATAATAATATGACAACTCGAGAAGTTGTCTGTTACCCTTGACACCACACATGAATCTGCCCACAACCTGGAGGTGTCTCACCCCATACATGGCAGCCCTGAGGGGGAATGGCCCAAGCTGAGCCCTTTCCAGGTCCCTGGAACTAAGCAATTCAATTGGGCTCCGGGCTGCAGGCTTTGTTAAGGAGCTGCTGTTAAGAGATTCTTTCAAGCCCAACAAGGAGAAACCCGCCTAACCGCTTGAGAGAACATCAGTTTCAAAAGATCAGGAACTCCCTGGGCTGTGGGTCGGGGTGGCCCTGCTGTTAGAGGGACTGTTATTTTCCTCTGGGCGGCTGTGGTGAGAGCTGGTACAATCTATCAGGGGAAGCCACGAGGCTGTGTGTACTGAGATATCTAAAGACACCTACATCCTTTGACCCAGAAATCACAGTCCTCTGCTATCCAGAGGAAACAAAGACGCCAACCAAAAGGATCTAAAGGTCCAACTAGAGAGGAATGATTCAAGAAATTATGACATGTCCGTATGAGATGCCTGGTTTAAAAAGAAACGAGTTACATACACACACACACACACACACACACACACACACACACACACACACACACACACACACACACACACACACACACACACTCATGAAGGTACGAGCACAAAAATAATTCTGGAAAAGGATCTAAGAAAATAACAGTGGCTATTATTGATAACAGATTAGGAGTGGGACTGGGGAGAGAAATGATGCTTTTTTTTTTTTTTTTTTTTTTTCTTTTTGCGGTATGCGGGCCTCTCACTGTTGTGGCCTCTCCCGTTGCGGAGCACAGGCTCCGGATGCGCAGGCCCAGCGGCCATGGCTCACGGGCCCAGCCGCTCCGCGGCATATGGGATCCTCCCAGACCAGGGCACGAACCCGTATCCCCTGCATCGGCAGGCGGACTCTCAACCACTGCGCCACCAGGGAGGCCCTGATGCTTATTTTTCATTTGCTATCTTTCTGGAAGATTAAAAAAATTTATCTTTTGAGTGAATTGCTTTAAAAGAATTTAAATGTGCTTTTGAAGAATGAGATAGCATTCCACGCGCAGTTATGAAAACACCTCCAAGATGGACCATCACGTGAAAGCAAAAGTAGGGTACAGACGGTGTGTCTAATACACCAACTTGGGTGAGAAAACAGAGAATGAAGAATATCAAATTGTATTTGTTTTTGCATCAAGAAGGTAAAGAAGTGAAGTTCAAGGCACCAATCAAAGGGGCATCAGCCTGTGGGTGCTGGGGCGGGGGTGGGGCCCAGGCAGTGGGGTGGGAGCGAGGCTATTTAGTCAACACTCTTTTGTATCGTTCGAGTTTCAAAATAATCTAATACTAACAATTAAAAATGTAAATTAGAATGCATTATCCCACCAAAAGAGTGCTTTTGATAAATTGCTAATGGCATAGAAAAAAAAAGCTCCTGGTCTCTGTTTAATAAAAAGCCGCTATGGGGAATTCCCCGATGGTCCAGTGGTTAGGGCTTGGCGCTTTCACTGCCGAGGGCCTGGGTTCAATCCCTGGTTGGGAAACTAGGATCCTGCAAGCCACAGGGCACGACCAAAAAAAAATTTAAAAAGAAAAATAAAAAAGCTGCTACGGACTGCAAATGCCTAGTGCGAGTCTTGAATATAGCTCATAATGACTGTGGATCAGTATTAGGATGAAAGAGATCCGAAAGACAGTGGGGTATCAGAGAGGGCAGCCAGGTGGATTTGTAGCATGGATCTGAACTTTCCTGTACTTTCTACAATGAAGATGCATTAATTGTGTAAATACTAACAGATACCTACTATATTGTACATATACACATACATAATATATGCCTACATTAATTATATACATAATACATTAAGTGTGTATCGCATTACTGCATAAAGTGAATAAGACAGTCTTTCCAATCCTCCCCCACAGGATGGGAGAGGCTGTGCCCTCAGGTCTTCTATTCATGGGGGACAAACAGGGCTAAGGCTGGCTCTGAAGCACCCCCTTCCAGACACCAGTCTCCCCTCAGCCCTTCCCCATGGAACCCAGTGCCTCCTCTGGCGGGGCTGCACGGTGGCTCTCCACCTCTCTTCTCTGAGCTTTCCCTCAGCATCTGAGCCTGGGGAAGGTTCTTCGGTACAATGTGAGGATCAGGTAAGCAGATCGGAGGAAGGACCCACAGACTGTGAAAGCACCAGTGGCATCATTACACTGCCTTTAAATGCAGGCTCTTCTCAAACGGGACGTGAACAGAACTTGGACCCGGGGAACCTCATTCATAAGAAGCAAGGTTCTGACTGTCTGCCCCGCCAGGCTGAGGGGAAGGGTGACCAGAAGCAAAAGATAAGGTGAGGTTTTTAAGGACAGATGTCACTCTGAACAAAGAGCTTCTGAAAACAATCAATTTTTAAAAGAAAGTATCTTCCTGACAGATAAATTTCCCTGCAGGGATGCTTATTTGTAGGGGGACCCTCTTGGACAATGGATGTTAAGTATCTGGGAGTTGTTAAATCCTCCCAACTCAGGAGTTTTTCTTCTTTTTTAAAAAAAATTTTCCTTCTTAAACAATTTTTTTTTCTTTAAAAAATTTTATTTTTAGGGCCTCCCTGGTGGCGCAGTTGTTGGGGGTCCGCCTGCCGATGCAGGGGACATGGGTTCGTGCCCCGGTCTGGGAGGATCCCACATGCTGCGGAGCGGCTGGGCCCGTAAGCCATGGCTGCTGAGCCTGTGCGTCCGGAGCCTGTGCTCTGCAACGGGAGAGGCCACAACAGTGAGAGGCCCACGTACCACAAAAAAAAAAAAAAAAAAAAAAATTTATTTTTATTTATTTAATTTTATTTTTGGCTGCATTGGGTCTTTGGTGCTGTGTGTGGGCTTTTCTCTAGTCGCAGCGAGCAGGGGCTACTCTTCGTTGTGGTGCGCAGGCTTCTCATTGCGGTGGCTTCTCTTGTTGCAAAGCACGGGCTCTAGGCACACGGGCTCAGTAGTTGTGGCTCACAGGCTCTACAGCGCAGGCTCAGTAGTTGTGGCTCACGGGCTTAACTGCTCCGCAGCATGTGGTATCTTTCTGGACGAGGGCTCAAACCCATTTCCCTTGCACTGGTAGGCAGATTCTTAACCACTGTGCCACCAGGGAAGCCCCCAGGAGTTTTTCTTCTGATTACTGGCGTTATTGGCATCAGCAAGCCAGGAGACATTTATGTGTCTGCCTGAGTTCAGGGAGGCTGGCTGGAAAAAGAGTCCATGAACTTTCTGACCTCAGTGGAATAGATCTTAAAAATCAGGCCAGGCTCTACAGCAACTGCAGTATGATAATTGATGGCCAAACTTATTAAACATCTTAACGTGCTCTCTTTTCATTCTGTCTACCCAGATTGGAGCTAGATAGCATCTGGGGTTTACAGTAAGCATCCAGAAAGCTGATTTGACTTCATATTCTGGCAGTGAAAGACTTGTGGGGTAGAGATTTTGGAAGAAAAATCAACTTTCTATTGATACTGGCCACAAACATCCCTCGTGCCTTCCTGAAGCCCTGGGGAGTCTTGGAGGACACATCTCTGCAATGGAGGCTTCTTTTTGATTCCCTCCAACGTGGAGCACAAGTAAGTGTGGTTGTCCTCATTTGCTTCTCCCTGGCCCTGCAGAGAAGGCGGCTCATCATCTGGCCTGCGGTCTGGGGGTTCGGCGGTCAGTATGTGAGTGCAGAGAAAGGAAGAGCCCATGGCTGGAGAAACAGAGCAGCCAGGATTTCTGGGTCTTTCTGTAGCAAACACCCCAGGCGCTGCATACACAAGGATGTGGAGGGACAGGCGAGACCCACAATCAGAATCCTTTTCCATCTCTGGGTATACAAGTCAGCCTCCACTGATCATGAAAGTCGTCACATGGCTCTCTGAAGGTCCTGCTAGAAAGCAACAAAGATGGAGGGCAGAGGGGGCCAATGCGCACTGAACATCTACTATGCGCCAATGTATTGGCACATTATTAATCCTCAAATAAATACTGTGAAGGACGTAATATCGCAAGTCATGCTTCCCTCCTTTCTTCCCCCAGCCTCTTTGTATGGCTGGCTCTTTTCACATCTTTTCAGATTCCGCTAAAAGATGACCTCCTATGAGATACCTTCCCTGATCACCAGAAATAAGCAGATTCCACACTGCCACCCTCTACCATTCCCGGTGCTCAGGCTGCAATTATTCCACACTCTGTATTGGTCCCTCCCTGCGAGCCTGGGGACAGCAGCTTCCACGAAAGGTCATTCACACAGGCCCTGGCATGTTGTGGGCACTGACTGAGCACTTGTGACTGAAGGAAACAAGTGAATGATGAGGGATGCTCCATTTCCACGGAAGTGTCAATCAAGTTTTAAACTGCTCTGGAGCAAATTCGAAATCATCATGCACGAGAAGGATGAGTTAGTTTGGAGACAAGAGGAACCAAAGGAAGAGAACCATGTTCCTTGTCTTCTAATTATAGGGCTCTCGGATT
The DNA here is from genome assembly GCF_025265405.1 of Mesoplodon densirostris. Classification (NCBI taxonomy): domain Eukaryota; kingdom Metazoa; phylum Chordata; class Mammalia; order Artiodactyla; family Ziphiidae; genus Mesoplodon; species Mesoplodon densirostris. The sequence goes on from NC_082676.1 coordinate 56,877,991, forward strand.
CACTGCTCAAAAGACAAGGCAAAAAGGCAGACAATACAGGACAGCAAATCTTTGTCCCAATCGTGAAAAGACACCCATAATTTATGTTTTCCAGTCACTTTCTCACACATCCCTCTTTTCACATAGCCTTCCCTTCAGCAATTAGCTCTCACTTTGCACTGCCAGAAACGACAACTATTTCCCATCCCACTGACACCTTGCTTTCTCTTCTCACTTTTTAAGAAGAAACAACATGTGAAATGCACGGCTCTGTCTCCAGCTTGGTCGCTGGGCCAGAGGACAAACAGGCTCAGGGCTGCTGCTTTGAACACAAAGCAGGCCTGGGCTTTCCTCCCCTCAGGGAGGCTGCTGCCAGGTCTGGACCACTTTCAGGGTTGTGTGTTTATCTGTTAATTTGTTCTCTGTTTTACAAATATACAATTAGAGGCATCAGCTGAGGCCCGAGACTCTCTACTGGGAGTAAAGAATGGGCAAATAAGAGCTTTAAAGAGTCTTTAATTCAATTCTCTGAGTAGCCCTGGAAGCTTGCATAAAGGCAGGCTAGCACACTTCTGTGAATTAGTTTTTGATGTGTCTGTTTTTCCCAAAAAGACTCTGAGGGTCTCAGGAACAATATTCTCAGAACCCCAGATGGTATCAGGCACATACTGATTGCTCAGAGCATGTTCCCAATGGATGGATAGATGAACAAATAGACAGATGGGGGACGGGATGGTTGGAGGAGGGCAGGGATGAGAAGGGAGGGGGCGTGAGAAAATTATCTAATTTACTAAGAATGGACATCTAGTTTCTTTCCAAGCAATTAAGATGCATGGACAACATACGTACATACAAAGGGCTTGCTAAGTGGCAGTTACTCTCATTGTTCAGGGGCAGAGTTCAAGGATGCTGGACAGAATAGACAGGTGTCTGGGGCCCAGCAGTCCCCATGCAAGAGTGAGGGGCCAGCTGCTCCACCACAGATGCACACACCGTTACTCAGACCTTAGTCTGCAAATCCGTACTAGGTTCCTCTTATGGGCCAGACACTCTGGGTACCAGACAGGCAGCAGGGAGCAGGGGAGATGAAGGCCTGGGGCCCATGGAGCACACAATCCATCCAGGGAGACAGTCTAGAAATAACTGAGAGCACAATGACAGTGTGAAAAGTCCATGGAGAAGAATCAAGATAACTAAGGTGTCTGGGAAGGCAATTCGGGAAAGAGGTTTGGAGGGACCGGCGCTGGAGCTGAGGCCTGAGGGAGGACGGCGGGGCTCTGGTCTTTGCTCAGGTAGAGGGAAGCCTCCAAAAGGATTTAAGCAAGGGAGAGACTGGGCAAGTCCCCATTTGAAAAGTCACTCTGGGCAGCAGGCAAGAGGGAACAGCCAGGAGGCTGCTGAGCACACGTGCACACCCATACACACACACACTCATATGCACAAATGCACACGCACATGCGCACACACACCCATATGCACAAACCCATACGCACACACACACCCATACACACACACACTCATACACATACACCACCATACACACACACACCCATAAACACACATACGCATACACCCATACACACACACCACCATACACACACACCTCCATACACACAAACACACATCCACATGCACGTGCACACACACAACCATATGCACACACACCCATACGCACACACACCCCCATACACACATACACTCACACACACACACCACCATACGCACACACACCCATAAACACACATACTTATACGCATACACCCATACACACACACCACCATACACACACACCCATACACGCACTCATACGCACAAACACACATCCACATGCACACACACACCAATATGCACACACAGCCATACACACACACCCATACACATACACACACCCATACGTGCACACACTCCCATACGCATACGTACACACCCGTATGCACACACACCCATACGCACACACACATACACACACCCATCCATACGCATACACCCATGTGCACACACCCATATGCACACACACCCCCATACACACACACACCAATATGCACACACACCCCATACACACACTCATATGCACACACACCCACATGCACACACACACCCATATGCACACACACCATATGCACACACACACCCATACACAAACCCATGCACACACACACATGCAGATGCCATCTCAACTTGGCACACCAGATAATTTGCCAACGTCTGCCCATTGCCTTTTCAGCAACAGATATTTTAAAGCCTCACCTGTAAAGAAAGTACAAATCCACAAGTGTCTCCAGTTTCTCTAGGCTTAATTACTAATAGAAAGCTATTCTTCAGTTATGAATTCTCAGCCAATCTCTAGCGAAAGACTTAGGCTTCCTAAGAAGGAGCTGAGAGCATTTGACTCATCTAAACCCTCTCCTGCTACACATGAGGACACCCAGGGCTGAGGAGTGGCTGGGTCCCCCCCACCGGCAGGTTTCTATGGCCCCACACCACAGCAGGGGTCATGCCTGCTCCTGACAGATCTCCAGAGTTTCTAGTAGGTGCTGCAAGGGCTTAGTGGCCAGAGCCTCCCCTCCCCCAATGCCCTTCTTCAGCAAGAGCAGCTTCTAGGGACTTCCCGGGCTGCCCAGTGGTTAAGAGTCTGCACTTCCACTGCTGGGGGCGCAGGTTCGATCCCTGGTTGGGGAACTAAGATCCTGCATGCCATGCAGCCAAAAAGAAAAAGAGCAGCTTCTATCATACTTTGATGCATCTCCCATATCGAGTTTCCAAGGCAGAGCTCCTTTTAAAGAAAAGGGTACACAAGCATGATTTACTTAAGAAGAAAGAAGATTAGAAAACACTCAACAAGCTGCCTCATTTCACCTTTAACTCCCATTGAACAGCCAAAGAAATGGTGGTACAGAGCAACCAGAAGATGCCAAGGGGAAGCAGAGTTGTGCAAACTCTAGAATCCAAAACTGCTCTCACCAGGACTGCAGTGTAAGTGGAGAGTGAATGTAGGATTTCCTTAAATACACAGCAAACACAACTGAAACTGTCACTTAGAAATTAGCCAGGGACCACCAAGCAGCATTTAACAGCATTAAGATGTATCAAGGAGGTTTAAGCGGCAGGTCTGCGGAGCTCATTACTGCAGACAGGAGCGGATCTGAGTCTATCTGGTGATGCGCTGGAGACACTAGGCTGGAAGGACAACAGAAGGACCCCTCCAGGCCCGTTACCCCAAATACTGTCTTCCTGCAAACAGAACAGCCCTCATGAGCTCGCACAGACACGTGTGCTGCTGGGGGAAACCCTCCAGGGCAGAGGGGGGGGGCTTGTTCATTTTTACATTCCTGGTCCCCAAACCCAGTACCTCCCCAGAATCAAAATCAACAGTTGGCAAACTATGGCCCACAGGCCAAATCCAGCCTGCGTTTGTAAATAAATTTTCATTGGAACACAGTGACACTGGTATGACATGTGTGTATCACCTATGGCTGCTGTCCACTCTAACCCCAAAGTTCAGTCCGTGTGACGGAGACAGTACGACCCACAGCACCTAAAATATTTACTCTCTGGGCATTTACGGAAAAAGCTGGCCAACTTCTGCTGTCGTTGATGGCTGAACAGATGTAGAAAAATCATCAGTAATTTCAAGGAAACACTTCCTTCTCTGTGGGGAGGAACAAATGTTTGAGCTCCACAGCTTTGTGAAACGACTTTCAGTACTTGAGAGTAAAGAGAGGCCCCAGATCTGGATGGAGGGGGAGGGATAAGAAATGACATTTATGGATCCAGGCCCTTATTTACATTCATTTACATCATCCTCACAGCAACCTTTTAACATGAGGATTTCGCGTCCCATGTTCTACAAGAGGCTCAGAGAGGCTCTGCAATGTGCCCGTGCACACAGCAAGCATTCAAACCCAAGTCTGGCTGAAATCGGAGCTGTGCTCTTTTTACTGCACCTGCCGCCTCCCCGCAGAGACAAGGGTGCAAAACGAGAATCCAGGCTAATCCCTGAAGGAAGGAATCTGTTCCTTGTAACGGGAAATGAAGACACTCGGGCAGTCAGAGCATGTATACACCTGGGCTCCCTGCGGCTACTGAAACGTCTGGACTGTATTTCTGCCATTACAAGTGTGATGATTACATAAGCAGATGAGCAGGCACGACTTGCAGATAAAAGCATAATGACTCTGGAATGTTTCCTCCCAGGGTTCTTTCCGGGGATTTAATTTCTACCCCTTCCAAATAAGAGAGCCACACCCTAGAGGCTGCTTCAGGTGCGTGAGGTGGGTTGGAGGGGTGAGTTTCTCAGGAAATTCTTCAGTGAATCCCTTTGGCTGCCCAGGTCCTCGGGAAACATGCAGCGAGGGTCTGGTGTCTAAAGGTCAGGGAGACCTGGGCTTTGCCAGTTACTAACCGTGAAACCTATGCCCCAGTTTCCTCTTCTGTAAAGCGGGGCCAGCACTCACCCAACCCCAACCTCTGCAGCGTCCGTTTAGAAGCTGCCCAGCATGCTGCCTGTGCGGTTACAGTACATCGTCCTCAGCTGCCATTTCTTACCTTCCCTGTCACCTCCCTGCGGGAAGAGGACAAAACAAGACGGGGAACTCGGGCCAGCGCCACACTTTAGCAATCTTGCCTTCAGCTCGGGTGTTTTATTTTTTTAAAACAGAACCCATTTCCCACTACTGAGAATTCACCATGTCTCCTGATCTGTCTCCGGGGCAGCACAGGGCCTCCCACCAGCTGCTCCGAGCAGAGCAGCACCGGCCCCACCAGCAAGAACGGGCACTCGAGCAGGCTGTCCGCGTTCTCCTCAGCCCAGCATTTCTAGCCCCATCCAGCTGTGCCACAAGGAGCAAAGAGAAGTGATGTAGTCCAGTGTCCCTCCCAGTCGGTGCTAAGGCACCGAAAACTGAACGGCCAACTTGGTTTCTACACGTCAGCAACAGAAACCTAGATGTTACTCTCTTTAATTGGATCTGTCCGCTCTGCTGGAACAGGAAGCTTCCTGTTTTCTTTCTTACCCTTCAACTCCCCTCTTATTAAGACTGAGCTTGTATTTCCACATGTCTGTGAATATGGCCCAGGCTGAAAACGCGCCTGTGGGTTTTCCCTTTCCTGTACTTTCAAGATTTCGATTTTTTTGGTAAGCAAACCACTTTTTTTGATTGACGTTTTGCCAAGAGGCCCAGCGTTAGCGGCAGCGCCCTGGCTGCTCTGCAGGGCATCACCCTGGAGGCTGCGGGTTGGGGGACGCAGTGGAGAGCAGATCAGTGACAGCACAGGGCACGGACGCCAGAGCCCAGCGCCTGGGGGCCCTCTTTCCAGTGCTGTGAGCCTAGCAAGTGGCTCGACCTCTCTCTGCCTCTGTTTCCTTCTCTGTAGAATAAATACAGCAATTCCACCTCCCTCGTAGGGTGGTCCTGACAAAGAAGTGAGACAGTTGATGTCAAGTGCAGGCAAGAGTGCCCGGGAGCCGGGGCTCCAAGTGCAGCCATGGCTGCGTCACCCAGAGCAGCCCAGCACACGAAGGCCCAGCGGGAGTCCTCGCAAGGCCAAGTACACTGGGCTGGGCGTGGAGGCGGATCTTGCGCTTCTAGAAGGTCTGAGCGCCTCTCACTCAGCACACCCACGGCGGCTCAGGGGCTGGCGAGGCTTGGGTCTGGGCTGCTGGGTCTCCCGTCAGTTCTGGAGAACACGGTCCATCTGGCTGCCTCACTTCCCAGCACAGTGGATACCATCTGTGTCCTCTACATGAGAAAACCCAGAAAGGTGACTTTGAAAAGTCACCCAGAGGCATCTCATCTTGTCTTCTTTGTCCATCTAGACCTATTATCACCATTTGTCAACAGGCAGTCAGCCAAAGCACATGGCTTTTCCTTCGTTTGCATGTTAGCCCCTGAGGTTTGGGGCAGCTGGAGACCATGCTGGGAGGGGACCACAGGCCACTGGGCACTGCTCCCATGCATGTCACTCAGCATGGAGAGGGGCCGCTGGGGCCAAGCTGGGTGAGAGCCCAGGGCTCTGCCCTCCTCCCACCCACCCCAGCCCCTGTGTTCTCTTCTCAGAGGCCTGGAGCCCCGTGGGACACAGCTTGAAACCCACCACCCTGGAGAAAACCTCCAGTTTCCTGAGGAGGACAATCCCCAGGCACAACCGCCAGGAGCTCTGGATTCACTCCTGCCACCGGCCATGTCCACTCCAGGTTCCTTCCTCACCCAATTCCCCGGACTTATGCCTTTCAAGGTTGGCATCTTTCAAACCCTACAAGGCTGAGGTGCCTCCACTCAGCAAAGCCTTTAGAACCTGACGTTCCTCTTTTACAAAGACAGCTGAAGGCTGCCCCGTGGTGTCCCCACGGCACTTTGTACGTGTGGCTGTTACAGCCCCTCCCACGTGCATGGAGATCACTAGTTTACTCCCTACTTCCCTAGACACCTGCAAGCTGACCGGGCACCAGGCTGTGCTTTCACCCACCTCAGACACCCAGGACCTATCGTGGGGCCTGGCAACAGGGTAATAATCCGTGATAACATCTATCTTTCTATCCTAACAGAAAGGTCTGGAAGGATAAGCACCAAACTCATCAGGATGGTGGTCTCTGGGGAGGGGAATGGAACTGAGGGTGACTGACAAAGAGATTTTAACATGATGTCTGAATATTTACATTCAGAATGTATTCATGTAATACATGTGCCTCCCAAAACATTTTTTTAAAAATAATAGCAGCTGTAGGGGCTTCCCTGGTGGCGCAGTGGTTGAGAGTCCGCCTGTCGATGCAGGGGACACGGGTTCGTGCCCCGATCTGGGAAGATCCCACATGCCAGGGAGCAGCTGGGCCCGTGAGCCATGGCCACTGAGCCTGTGCATCCAGAGCCTGTGCTCCACAACAGGAAAGGCCGAAACAGTGAGAGGCCCGGGTACGGCAAAAAAATAAAAAAAATAAAAAATAATAATAGCAGCTGTAATGACTTGAATGGTGGCCCCCCCAAGTGGTATGTCCACATCTTAAGGCCCAGAACCGGTAAATGTGACTTTATTTGGAAAAACAATTTTGCAGATGTAACTAGGTTAAAGATCTCGCGATGAGATCATCCTGGTTTATCCGGGTGGGCCCTAAAACCCAGTGACGAGTGTCCTTAGAAAAGACACACAGAGGGCCTCCCTGGTGGCGCAAGTGGTTGAGACTCCGCCTGCCGATGCAGGGGATACGGGTTCGTGCCCCGGTCTGGGAGGATCCCATATGCCGCGGAGCGGCTGGGCCCGTGAGCCATGGCCGCTGAGCCTGCGCGTCCGGAGCCTGCGCGTCCGGAGCCTGTGCTCCGCAACGGGGGAGGCCACAACAGTGAGAGGCCCGCATACCGCAAAAAAAAAAAAAAAAAAGAAAAGACACACAGAGAGACGCAGCAGAAGGCCATGTGAAGACAGAGGCAGAGATTGGAATGATGTGGCCACAAGCCAAGGAATGCTCAGGCCCGCCAGAAGCTAGAAGAGGCAGGAAGACTCTTCCCCTGGAATCTCCAGATAATACCTGGCCCTGCCGGTGTTCACACTTTGATTTCAGACTTCTGGCCTCCACAACCCTGAGAGAATAAGTGTGTGTTGTTCTAAGCCACCAAGCTGTGGTGACTTGTTACCTTTATTGATCTCGTGCTCGGTGCCAGGCCCTGGGTTCTACATTTTAAACGTGTCATTACCCTGAGGGGTTGATACTATTATCATCCTCATTTTATAGATGAGGAAACAGACACTGGGAGAGTTGACTGAACCTGCTCAAGGGCACAGGGCTGTAAGTACCAGAGCCAGGAGTGGACTCAGGTGTGGCGTCGAGAGTCCACTCTGGGCTGTAGCACGTAGCGAAAGAACACGGCTTTGGGGTTTGACAGGTCTAGGCTTGCGCGCTTACTGTGCTATCCCAGCCAAGGCCCCCGACCTCTCCAAGCCTCACTCTCCTCAGGTATAAAGCAGGCAAATGATACTTCCCTGCTAGGCTTATTATGGATCAAGTGAAATAATGCAAATAGAGTCTGGTGTACTCTATCCCAGGGCCGGGTACAGAGAAGGCACTCAGCAAGCATCTCCTGAAGTCATGAATAAGGTCGGGTCAGGGTGCTACTCACAGGCGGGGATGGTCATGTCAGAGGCCAGGGCTAGGAAACGGCTGGAAGACATGTTCTTCCATGAGGAACATGTTGACTACAGGTGCAAACTATTTCCTACATTCACTCACCCAACCCAATCCACTACGCTATCGGCTCTCAGAAACACCAGATGGGTGGGAGGATGGATGAGTCCGTCGATTCCACAGAACAGCTCGGGCAGTTGGTCAGCCGTAGGGGTTCCACTGTGCGAGAGTAAAAGGTGATGGCGTCGATGGCAGAAAGGGAGAAAGAATTCTTAAAGCTGAGCTCCTGTCCTCGAACACTACAAAGGCCCGTTCCTGCACCAGCGCCCAGACAAGCTGCTGTGTGATGTTCAGCGATGGACACCAGCAGTGACTCCAAAACAGCACCTTCCACAAGTACTCACGCGTCAAAGTTAACAGCCCTGCCGCGCACACACACCAGTGCCTCCCCAAACCAGCTAAACAATGGCCTCATCAGGGCTGGGCGGCCGCCACTTGCTGCCACTGCTGACTTAGGAAGCGGATCACCAACACCCTCAGTTAGAGCCCCAGACCTCTCCCCGCAGAGATCAGACACGACAAGCAGTCCTGCCAGGGAGAAATCTGTCTAATTTTCGATCTGCCTTTTATCAACAAGCAATAAATAATGAAGTTCTGCTCATCAAAGATGCCAGAGACAGTGCAATTTAACATCTGTTTTATAATTACATCTCCCGAAGTGCGATGTGTCCCCAATCCCCTTTGAAATTGATGACTTCCCAAGAAGACGTTTTTGGAACCGAGTCAAAGCAGCAAGAATACAGTCCTAGACCCACAGCCTGGTCCCTGCTCTGTTTCTAACATGCGGAGTGGCAGCAGGCAAGCCATTTCCCGGCTCTGAGCTTCCATTTCCTCCCCCAGGAAAGGAAAAGGCAGGATAAAGGGGTGTGGCTCTTTGCTGCCCGGCATCCACTCCCCTCCTGGGAAATCACCCCACCATGAGATTTGTGTGGAACAAACCCTACCCAGCCTGATGCAAGGGTGAGCACCAAATAACACAGATCAGTCAGCATATCCTGTCCTTGTGGCCATAGTGACTGGTTCAAGCTGGTTCAATCAGAGTGAAGCCTGGGGATTTTGCTGGCTACGGTGGACAGTCTCGTTCTTTCTCTTGATGATTACTGAGAAGATGGGACCACGGCTCATCCAGCTCTGAACTTTTCAGTTGCCTAATGTAACAAGTTCCTTGCTCTGCTGATGCCACTTTGGCTTGGGTCCTCTGTTTCTGCCACTGAAAGCATCCTAACTGATACAGAAACGATGATCCCTTCCAGGTCTGGCATTTATTTTATTTTATTCCATATGTTTTCCTAGGAAGGTCAAGCCCTCAAAAGAAAAACCCAAAGGAAAGCCTTCAACCCCTGCTGCCAAGGAGAGACTGGAGCTACTTCAGGACACAGACCATGTCGATCTTGTCTTTGATCTCCAGTTCAAAGCACAGTACGTGGAACTTGGGAAACTGAGAAACTCAACACACACGGACTGAATGGATACATCAATCAGACAGAGGTCTGCAAACTGTGGGCCCCTAGATAAGCTTTACTGCTCTAATGAGCATCGCCACCAGAGCCACCATAACCACCACCAGTATCACGGTTCAGTGAGTGCTACCCCAGGAGCCAGGCACCAAAAGCTCTGCAGAGATTATCTGACTGAGGTCCCATCACCACCCTAGGAGGCAAGTAAGCTGCCACCTCTGGAAGTCACCAGGGCCAGCCACAAATAACTCTGCTCCTTCTAGGTGCCCGGTAGGACTGCGCATCCTCACTTACCTGCAGCGACCTGTGTCCAGGGGACTTGCTTTGCCAATGAAATAAGAGAAAAGTGATGTGTCTCATATCCAGGTGGAAGATAGAGTGTGTGCTCGGCCAGGCTGTTTTGTCCCCCTCCCACAGCCTGGGTCTGGGTGTGAGAATGATGACAAGATGCAGCAGAGGGCCAGCAAACCGGTGAAGGACACGCAACATGGATGAGACAGAAACCATTGTTTTCTATAATGGCATTTTGGACTTCTTTGTTACTGCAGCATAACCCAGCCCACCCTGACTAATATACCACACCCCATTTTACAGACGGGAAAACTGAGGCTCAAAGAGGTGAAGGGCCTTGTGCCAAACCATGCTGTTACTGAAGCAGAGAGGCACGTGTAGGCCTGGAGAACACAGACTTGGCCATTGTTGCTCAAGTTCTGAGGAGTTGTGATCCACCCCCACCTCGCAACCAGGTGACTTAGGGCTTTCACTGCCAGCCCTGCCCACACACTCTTAGTTGGAAACGCCGGGCACTAGGAAAACAGAGGTGTTGATCCCTCTGCACCTCAGAAACCAAGAGTCCACCCTGAAACAGCAAAACTGACAAATACCAAGTTCCCCAAACCCCAAGACATGTGAAGGTAGAGACATGTAAGAATATATACAATTCAGTATAATAATACAAAAAGAATGGAGGAGAGCGATGAAAGAAATAAAATAGAACTACTATGGAAGACCAGACCAGAGAACGTCAGTATGCACAAAGTCCTGCCATAGAATTTCCAGATCATAAACTTCTATACAATCATTTCTCTATAATCAAAAAGCAGCAGTAATTTTGACTCAAATGCCTCTTGACCAAAGAGTGAAACAAAACTAGTTACAAGATTCACTGTGTCCACAAAACAAAAAACAAACAGTGAATGCTGAGAGGAAGCACAGCTTCTCCTGGCGTTAGGACCTGCGAGAACGCTCTCCCACGGGTGCCCCTCAAGGTGACAGGGATGTGAGTTAGTGGGTGTCTTCAGCGCAGTCCCATGCTAAGCAGCCTCCTAACAAATGGGCCGGTGGCCCCCGTCCTGGCATTCGTGCCCTGTGTCATCCCTTTCCCTGAGGGTGGGTGGGCCCTACTGACTCACTTCTAACCAACAGATGAAGGCAGAAGTGATGGGAAACCAGTTCCGAGGTTAGGTTATAAAAGACCGCGACTTCCATCTTGCTGGTCTCTCTCATGCTTTCCTGGCTCGCTCACTTCCATGAAGCAAGTGGCTATGATGAACCAGGGTGGTGAGCAACGGCCTCCAGCCAACAGCCACGGAGGAACTAAGGCCCTCAGTCTAAGAGCCCCTGAGAAGCTGAGTCCTGCCAACAAGCACACGGGTGAGTATGGAAACAGACCCTTCCCCCATCAGGCCTGAGGTGTCTGTGGCCCAGACCCAGAGAAAGAACCAACTAAACCACATGGATTCCTGAAACCATAAGATCGTAAATGTCGCTATTTCAAAATGTTGTTTCTGCCTCTACGTTTTGGGACAATTTGTTATGCAGAAACAGACAACTAGCACAGTCCCTAAACAAGTATAATGATGAGTTTTGTTCACTGTTTCTGTGTTACCCCTTCATGAATCGTTGGCATACTGCCCAATCCAACCCAGTGATGCTAACGGGAACCAAAATAAGGGGGCCTAAAACTTTGATCCTGTGATAAAACAAAGAGAAGTACCTCCCACACATCAGCTGGTCACAAGGCACCGTCGTGATGTTTGCCATATTTGCGTACTACCTGCACTATTGTTTATGTTATTTTTTAAATCACCTTTTTTAGTTATAAAATTTACTCAAAAGGAAATCACTCTAGCAAATAGAAAACCAACTACACTTGCTATATAGAGAAGGCAAACTGAATCCAATGAAACCAAAAAACTCTATTAAATTCTAGGTGTCAGTGGTTCTCAACACCATCTGTGTTAGAATCACCCAAGGCAATGAGGGGTGTGCGCCGACCCCACTGCAGAGATTCTCCTTCTGCTGAGGTGGGGTCTAGATACCCAAGAATAGATACTTGTAGCTTATGGGCTCTGGCGAGGGCCTGGATGTCATCATCTCAGCTCAGCTCACGTGAGTGTCTCCTCCACCACACTGCTGACTAGGAGGGCCCAGGGAACAGTCCATTCTCTGCATTACTGGTGCCCAGGTGAGCCCCCAACACATGGAGAATGCTACTGTGTAGGCAGTGAATAAATAAACAAGGTATCATCCTGGATCCTGGGGATGGGCAAGATCAGACCACTGTCCAGGGGTAGAAGTGATATTCCAGATGGGGGCCCGGGGCAGAGGGGGCAAGCCTCCTCCAGCCAGCCCTCGCTCTTCCATCAACAGTCTCCCCAGTTAGGACAACACAAATTCTCTCTGCGACTGATGGATAATTTCCTACTCAAATTGGAAATGCTTAAACTGAGACATCACGAAAATCGGGGTGGGAGACATATGATAGTTCCCTGAACATGACAGCAAATAAAAAATGAAAACAGCAATGTTGATCATCTCGTGACATATAAATCCATGGTCCCTTGTCGGTGTAGGGAACTGGCATAGAATGTTTCGCTTCAGTCAAATTCATCAAGTATTTTTCTTTTTTTTAATAATAAATTTATTTATTTTATTTATTTATTTTTGGCTGTGTTGGGTCTTCATTGCTGCACACAGGCTTTCTCTAGTCGCGGCGAGCGGGGGCTACTCTTTGTTGCGGTGTGCGGGCATCTCATTGTGGTGGCTTCTCTTGTTGTGGAGCACGGGCTCTAGACGTGTGGGCTTCAGTAGCTTTGGCACGCAGGCTCAGTAGTTGTGGCACACAGGCTTAGTTGCTCCGTGGCATGTGGGACCTTCCCAGACCAGGCCTCGAACCCGTGTCCCCTGCACTAGCAGGCAGATTCTTAACCACTGCGCCACCAGGGAAGCCCCATCCATAGTCAGGATGCTATGGTGGGAAGTGAGAACTAATATTCATTCATTCATGCCACAAATATTTAATACTCTTTACCAGGTACTGGGGACACAGTCAAGTATACAACAGACAAAGGGAGACAGAAAATCAACAACTCTACGCCAAGCAGTGATAAATGCCATGAAGAAAAATAAAGCAGGGGGCGGAGGTGCTATTTTATTCAAGGTTATGATAAGCTGATATTTGGCCCCTCCTTTGGGTGATTTAGAGGTATTATCTCATTTAATTCAAACCTCATACAACTCTCTCTTGTGGGCATCACCCCATTTAGGGATGGGGACATGAAGACTCAAAAAGTAAGACCTACCAGCTCCACGCTTACTAGTCCTAAGGACTTGGGGACATTATCTATCTTACTTGGGCCTTAGTTTCCTTATCTCTAAAATGGAATCAGTAATATCTACCTCATGGGCTTGCTACTACATGTAAAACACTTGGGGAAAGATTTGGTGTATAAAAAGTGCTCAATAAATGTTACCCGTTGAAGGCAGGAGTGTAAATGTCACTCCCACTTTTAAGGACTTCATTATCTGATGGAGAAGCCAAAGGATACACCCATGAAACTAGTGGGTGATAATATCCATGAACGCACCATATTGATTTACACTGCCAGTCCCCCCACCTGATAGGCCCATCTTCCCGACCAAGTTCTACCCATCCTTCAAAACCCAAGTCAAGCCTTTCCTCTCTGAAGCCTTCCAGGACAATCCCAGCAGTTAATTAACCCAACATTGTGCCACCATTACACCTGATTCTACATAATTCTCTTATTTGTTTGTTACTTCAGTCATTCAACAAATACGTATCAAGAGCCTGCCCTCTGCCAGACCCTCCTCGTACTCCACTGCAGTTACGTGGTAACATGTCTCTGTGTGTCCTCCACTGGACAACAAACTTTTGTCCAGTGGCAGAAAAAAATCAACTGGGTCTAAGTCAACAGAACAAATTCATTAATAAGTAAACAAAGGACAACATAAGAAAAGTAGACAAAATGGGTGGTTCAGAGGGGGAAAAGGATTACAGGAATTCAGAAGAAGTTAAAAACAGAAACAACTCAGTACTGACCAGGCCACTGAGGGCTTTAGAATGAGCTGGATTTTGAAGGGTGGGGAAGATCTGTAAAGGTGGGAAGAAAGGAGAAGGCAACACATACCCAAACTCTTAGAGTAAGGCTCTCTGGGAGAGGGACACTTGTATTTTATACTCTCTTCAGTTGTATAGTACTTAATATCTTTCAAAAATAGATTCTTATATTATTTGTATCATTTAATAAAAAAAAAATTTAAAGCATGTCTTCTGAAAGACAAAAGGCAGAGAAGCAAGACAATGCAAGTAGAAGGGCACGAGCAAAGATGAGGGGCAGGACTCCGTGGCCCAAGAGCGAGTGGCGAGGACAAGGCCAGAGTCAGGTCCTGCTGCAGCATCTGCCAGATTCTTTCTAAAACAAGGCTAATACTATATATAAAATAGATAAACAACAAGGACCTACTACATAGCACAGGGAACTATATTCAATACCTTGTAATAACCTACAATGGAAAAGAATCTGAAAAAGAATATACACAACTGAATCACATTGCTGTACACCTGAAACTAACACAACACTGTAAATCAACTCTACTTCAATAGGAAAAAAAAAAGGCCAAAAAAAGATCTGCATGTCCGGAGGCACTGGGAGCCACAGCTGGCTGTGAGTCTCACTGTAACAGGGGAAGGAGGGGATTCTCATCGGAGGCACATGCTCTCATGCTGGCAAAGGCCATGACACCCTGGGACAGGAAAAAAAAAAAAAAAAAAAAAAAAAAAAAAAAAAAATACTGAGCGGACACAAGGTTTTTCTGACTTTATCAAAAGCCTTGTCAAAGTCAGATCTCAAACGCCTGGCTGGCAACATCCATCACATCTCAAAACACGGCCACCCACTTCAGTGTGGATAAGGCCCAGAGGCTTTGTGCATCTGGGAGAACACAGCTTGAACCCTGGCCAGCAAAATCCTTTTCCTCAGAAACAAGAGCAGCAGCTCTGCAGACCCCACAGGCAATTCCAAGATGGTAGCCGTCCCTCAGGAAGAGGTCATTTTCAAAAGAACAGGCAGCCAATGGTTTGGCTTGGTTTCCCAGAGAAGAAGACAACAGCAGATCTAGGCACAATCGGCTCTGGATCCCACAAAGCAGCTGACCAGGGAATCAACCTCCATGACACATACAGTAAAAAACAGCATTTATTCTCACTGAAAGATTACATAAATCCACTTCGAGGAGACTGGGAACGCTTCCAGAACAAACTGTAAGATTGCTCTGATACCCAGATGCCACTCTCCACCTTGGCAGCCCCAAGTTAATGATGGACCAGGAGAGAAAAAAGAAGAGATGGGCCTTTTTTTTTTTTTAATGTATAAAAAATAGGAAGAAATCTTAAAAAAAAATATGTGAGTCACATGCAATTGGTGGGGGAGGAGGACTCATCAGATGGGAGCTCTGTTATTGTGGAGAAAGATATTTATTAAGAAATAAGCACATATATTTAGAGGGTTTATACAAGTATAATCACGTGGCTATTACGTATCCTTGGAAATACAGTGTGTGTTAATTTAGCAGAAACAGAATCAATTAAATTAGGATTTAGATGGACATGTTTTAGTCAGTAGGATTGACAAGGCACAGTGGAGACAGGATGGAAGAGGCTGGAGAGTCTACATTTTGCGGATGACAAAAATGACATGAGTCAAGGACAGCACCACAGTCTGACAGTATGGGACAGAGGTCCAAGCCCAGGCCACATGGCTGCTTGACCCTCAGGAACAGCTTTTCCAGGCTAACAACATAAGATTGAGACACCTACATGCCAATAAAATACACAGAGGTTAGGAGCCAAGCAACCCAAAGTCTTGAGGTTGAACCCACAGGAGCATTGAGGGTAGAGTCTGGGAGCAGCTTCCATAGAAGGCAAAGAGTGAGATCAGGGCTACCATATTAAATAAAGAAGAGTAGGTCTTGTTTGCACCTCTAATAGGTGGGTGTGGGTCATGAGCTCAGGATTTCAATTCATCGGACTCCGAGTTCCCGGGTCAGATGAAAACAAAAGAAGAAAGAGCGAGCTGCTGTCAGGAAGGACGCGGTGGTTAAAGACGGGGGGCACAGGGCCTGGGAGCCCCAAGAGCTCCTTGACTGTCTCTGCCTGTCATTTTTCCTGCTGGTGGGGCTGTGAGCAGCGAACTTAAGCCAAGTGATCACATGGCCACGTGAGCAAGCAGGCAAAATCGGGGGCAAGCGTTGCTTTGTAAACCTGGCTTCTATCTCTTCAGCGTCAGTGGCAGGAAAGGTCTCTGAGTGACCTGTCTCCACACCAAGTCACAATGCAGTCAAACCAGAGAGACGCAGGTCAGGCAAAACATATTCTGCTCTTTACCTTCTCAGGGGCGGAGCCCATGTCCTCCACAACCCTGCAGCATGCCCCACACGCTGTGTAAAAACAGCCTCACAAAACACGAGTGACGGACAGGCAGCAAATGGCTCCCTGAACCCACAGCTGAAGTCATCAGGGAGCCCGATGTGCACATGTCTTGATGACTCTGTACCTTGCCAGTGCTTCCTACTTGCATCAGTAAGGGATCAGCCTTGTGGCAAAGCTTGCACGTGCTGCATTTGTCAATTGACACAAAACTCTGATCTTACTGGAAATGTAATTTCAAAGTTCCACACCCGTAAGCCTTGGGTAGCCAGGCTCTGTCTACCCAAATGCTAAACTGTAGCCCCTCAGGGCTCCCCAAAGGAACCCAACTACCCACAGCCATGAGTGAACCAGGCATAAACCAGGGGCAAGACCTGGGCACATGGGGGCAGACAGACCTGTGAGTCCAGCATTAATGCCAAGGGGCGTGTGATCAGGCAGGGAATTTGCCCATTGACAGAAAAGGGTGACCGGGCTCAAAGAGGGGCTTTTATTCTCTGGCACTGAGCTGTTTAAAGTGGGTTCTGCAAGCATCCTTCCGGATGATTTTGTGACAAAAACTAATATTTCTGACTTAAGCCTCTATGTGAGACATATTTTTAGCAGCCTCTCTTAAATGGCACTTTTAAAAATAATCTCCTTCAAGACGGTAGACGATTAGAACACGGATGTCCAAGTGCCGAATTAAAAAGCCTCTTATAATTTGGAATGCGCTGTTTAGAGCTGCTGTGGGACGGCAGACAATTTGGTGCTTGATCATTAGACATTCAGCAAGTGCCACCCAGCTGAAAAATATATTTCTTTTAAGCTCTGGACTTAAATAGCATCAGCCCTCAAATGAGATCCCTCCCTCGGAAGGTTTTAAAGATACCAAGAAAGTCCCAGGAAGCATTTTATTTCAAAGTAGACCTTATTACAAAACTTGAGGTGAGCTTTGTCCATCTGTCTCACCCCTGAGTTCTAAATTCCTGGTCTTTCTCTCCCACCAGCTCAGTCATTTCAATAACGGAGGGAAGGTGGCCCATGAAAACACCATGCAGCTTGCAGCGAGGATTAACAGGAAGTCTCTGGCATCCAGCAGCCTCCAGGACAGCACCTTTCTGGATGATCAGATACTGTGGTTAACAGTGTTTCCATAGATACTGCAGGGGCGTGGCCCGACTCAGACAGCATCTGCTCCCTGAGTGACTGTGTGCCAGCCTCCGAGAAGAGGAAAATGAACACAGCCCCTGTCACAGGGCGGCTATCTATCCACAGATAAAAAAAAAGAAAATTCAACACAAAGTGGTAATACAGAGTGACAGATGCTGGGGCACAAAGTGCCACTGAAACAGATTAAGGGCCAGGCAGGAGCTCAGGAGGGATGCAAGCAAGAAGGGAGAGTCTGCAAAGACTTTCGTGGAAGCTGATTCTACTGTAAGCTACTTCAGGGAACCCGAAACGGAAAGGATTTGCAGTTTTTCAAGGCAATTGCAATGAACAGCATCGTCATCATGCCACAGAGCAATGTAAATGTCTATGAAACTAGAGACAATGGGAAGGGAAGGGGGAGGGGAGAGACGGAGCTTGAGACAGTGGCAGAGAGAGACTCAGGTCCGGGGAGAGACAGACAGACAGAGGCAGAGAAACCAACACGCACACAGGAGGTGAAAGAGAGAGACAGGGAAAGACAGGCAGAGGCAGACCAAGAAAGAAAGGAGCAGAGAGTGAGAAACAAAGAGGAGCAGGGAGAGAGAGACACAAAGAGACAGAAGAAACAAAGAGATTAAAAAACAGAGACAGCAAAAGAGAGCACAGAGAATCCAAGAGAACCGCGCAGTCCGCTGTCTGGGAGCCAGTGTGGAGGAGGCCCAAAGTGCCTGGGGTTCAGATGACTGAGACCCCGGCCAGCTGGGGAGTCAGTGGAAGGCCAGTGGGACCCAAGACTGAACGCCTGGCCGGCCACTCACCCCCGGTAGAGCGGGGGCAGGCCCAGTGCGCCCCACGGCCAGGCAATGCCACCTCCTCCCCTCTGGGCCCTGTGAAGCCCAGGCCAGGGCAGGTTCATGGGACAACCCGCGCTGCCAGAATCCCCCTGCAGCTGGCGTGTGGGGTAACGAACATGATACATAACTCGGCCCTAACTTTCCTCAATGCATCCCTTGAAAAAAATCTTAGACAAGATGGTCCCTGGGGAAATAATGCCTACAAAGCACGCCGGAGCGCCCCTTCATGGACCGCCATGAGGCAACCTGGCAGAAGTGCTACAGCAAAGAAGCCTGGCATTCAGCAGCCAGATGATTTATCACAGCACTCCCTCCTTTTTTATATGCACCACCTGCCTGCACCCTTTGAATTATTATTTTACTCTTACGAAACTCTGCCTTCTCCCGATTCCAAATTTCCAAAGAGCCTGTCTGATATCAAGATTAAGTGATCAGTAAGAAAAAAAAGAAAACCCAACCAACTTTGATGTAAGAAGCGAGAGGGGGAGACGAGGAAGGGGGAGATGTGGTCAGGGAGTGGAGTGTGCGAGAGCTTCACCAAAGAGGGATGTGAATCTTTAAAATCCCCAGGGGGGTTGTGCTTGGAGCACAACAGACACTAAGTTTTGCTTGAAATGAAAAAGGAAAGAAAACAGGAGAGTAAGCAGCATGGTGTTGAAGAATGAGATGGTCCTGGATCTGCAATCTGGTGCAACTGCGGAGCCGTGTGCCTCACGTGAGTCTGGTGAGTCCTGAGACCTCTCTGTGCCTCGGTTTGCTAAGCTGAAAAATGGACCTTATTAGGTCCATTATATACTATACAGGATTGTTCTGAGGGGAAAGGATAAAAACGCACGCCAACACCAAGCACATAGTACGTGGCCCTCACCACACAGACAAGGGAGGGGACAGGTGAGAGACTGGTGACAGGAGGACAAATCAACAGGGCTGGTGCTTTGAATCAGGGAAGCAATTCTACTGACCTCAAGCCATACCAGGCAGGGCGTCTTTTCTGCTTAAGTGGAGGTGACCCACTTAAACGGTACTTAGGACAAAGAAATAGAGACCCACAGAAGGGGGAGGAAAGAGAGGAATACAACTTCAATTACATAAAGTGAGACCAAGTTTGCTTCCCCTGTGGGAACAAACTTGCACTTAATGAGCTGTTTTGCCTTCAGCTTTCCCTGTGCTGTGACTGTAATTGACCTCTACATCCTGTCATCTTACAAGGTTCTATTTCTCTGTCTCCATTTATTATTCAAAATAGGAGCTGTTCTCCCAGAGAACTTTCAGGGCTGTAATCAAATCCTGCTAAAAGGTAAAAATGAAAAGGAAAAAAAAAAAAAAACTACAGCATTCATTCACATCTTATACTGGGGGCGGGGGGGGGGGGTATAATGAGGAGAGAGTCCTAAAAATACTTACATTCAAAAAAAGAAAAGGAAAAGATTCAACCCTTAATCCTTAAAATAAGGATTTAACCCTTCTCCTTAAAATAAGTGACTTCTTAAAAGTCTATAATATCATGAAAAGATATCACTGAGAAGAAACTGTGTCCCTGCACCTATCTTTTAAAAAATTTAGGGCCTCCCTGGTGGCGCAGTGGTTAAGAGTCCGCCTGCAGATGCAGGGGATACGGGTTCGTGCCCCGGTCTGGGAGGATCCCATATGCCGCGGAGCGGCTGGGCCCGTGAGCCATGGCCGCTGGGCCTGCGCATCCGGAGCCTGTGCTCCGCAACGGGAGGGGCCACAACAGTGAGAGGCCCACATACCGCAAAAAGAAAAAAAAAAAAAAAAAAATTTATTATTTGGTGCATGGAGTCATCCTCTGCTCTATGAAAATGAAGTTCTCACTTGGCAAACATTTACGGAGCACCGACGATGTGGCAGGCAGGGTGCTGGGCACTGGGGACTCAGAGGTGAAAACGGGGCCGCTACCATGTGCCCGCCACCAAGCACCTTTACCGGTAGCATCTCGTGGAGAAGCCCAAGCGGCTAGTGCCACGTTACTCTCCACTTGAAGGAAGAGGAAACCGGGGTTTCCGAATAAGGCAGACCCGGTCCTGACCGTGAGGCCCTCAAATACTCTGGCGGTCTGGGAGGAAGTCTAGTCCGGGGTCAGCAGAGAGTGGAAACGACGGGGTAGGGCACCTCCCACAGGAGAGGCCTCTCACGGGCTCCAGAACTGAAGCTGAGTTTGCGGCTGCCTCCCTCCTCTGCCCCGTCTGTCTGGCTCCGGGCAGATGACTGGAGCGGGCCCGAGGCAGTAACAACAAGGTCAAGATGTCCCCTCGGGGCCAATGTCCAAATGGCCAGCTCTTCCCAACAGTCTTCAGGACCGCTTTACTCCCTCCTCACTTCTGGCCATCACAAGCTGCCCGCAGGAAAGGATCTGATGACGGTTCGAGCTGCCTCTGGGTAAAGGGATGTCACTGCCTTGAAGGGCAATCAGACTGGAAGCAAGAGGGAGCCTGGCAGGAGGAGAGAAGATGGGCTTTCATGTCAGAGGGGCCCAGGGAAAATGGACTTCACCCTTATTACCTGCGACATTCCCTCATTCACTCACTCAGTCAACTTATATTTATTGAGCACCTACTATGTGAATCAATGGGATTCAAAGGGAGCAGAAAGAGACATGGAACTTGCCCTCAAGGAGGGGCACCTCATGGAGATACTGATTAGTGAGAGATAAATGTAAAATCACAGCAAGAGAAGAAGGGAGAGACACATATAAACATCACATTCAACATGGAAAATCTGACCTGGTCAGGTTTCCTGAGGAGGCAATGAGTAGATACTGAGGGGTGAGTTACCTGGGCCCCAGAGCCTTATTCCAGGCAGAGGGGACAGCAGGAGCCAAGGCCCCACAGAGGGAGGAAGCAAGGGACCCAGAGCAGAAGAAAGCCGATGGGCTGGGGGCCCAGCACCGTGGTGGAATATAATGAGAAATCCAGCGGGGCCTGAACCCTTCTGCATCTCAACTGCCATGTTTATTAAAGAGGATGCCAATTCCACTCGACTCACAGGCTTGTCATCAAAATCAAATGAGAGAATGAAGGTGAAGACCCATGTGTGCCTGACACACCATCGGAACTCTGACAACCGGGGAGTTCCTGACAGATGCTGGCGCTCAGGAAGGGTTTTCCCACAACAGATGGAGGAGGATGGAAGAAGAGGCTAGTCCTCCCAGCGCCCCAAAAGCTTGCAAGACGAGATCTCTGGGTCTACACCCAGCAAGTGTAGCCCCATGAGCTGCCAGACAACCTTCTATTCTAAATGTGGATTTCACAAGGATGTTATTGACAGCTCTGGTGTAAAAATAAAAATGGGAAACAACTCAATATCCATCAATGGGGGCCTGGTTAGATAAACCTTGGTATTATCAGTTCAAAGGAATACAATGCAGCTCTTTAAAAGAAGGATGCAGGTCTACACGCGAAGTACAATAAAATGATGTCCAAAGTACATAGATAGGTGAGAGGAAAGTAATATACAGAACAGGGGATAGAGCCGCTACTGGTTGTTAAACGTGTAGGTGTGTGCGCGCGGCTTACTCAAGCATTGCTCATCTCTGTAAAGAGAAACCCAGGACGGATCATTGTCATTGCCTCTGGGCAGGACAATAAAGGGCCCGGGATAGGAAGGAGATTTATTTTTCATTGAACATACCCTTTTATACTTCTTGGCTGTTTGGTATGGATGGGTGTAACAAGGTTTGTTAAGAGTCCAAAGTCTGACGATTTTCAATCGTTTAAAAAAAAAGTCCAGTCTTTCACAGCAGACAGATCTAGATCTGTCACTCCTCACCATGACTCAAAAAAACTATTAAAAAATTATGAGACAAGAAGAAATTTGAACACCGATATTCATTGGTATAGACAAATTACTGATAATGGAGGCCTGACCATGATATTCTATTTGTTTTGTTCATTTTTACAGCTACACACTGAAATGTCTACAGATGAAACTGCCTGGTATTTGATTCAAACCAATATGGAAGGGAAAAGCAGGTACTGGTAACCTGAAATAAGACTGACCATGACTGACAATAGCTCATTTGGACAATGGTTACGTGCGAGTGCATCACACATCCGCCGACCTTCGGGTGTTTAACATTTGACATCATAAGAAAGTTTTAAAGCAAAGAAGAAGCTATTATAAATGTGCACAAAAGGACAAGATGCTCTCAGCAACATGATTTGCAGTAGCAAAATACTGGAAACAACCTACATGTTTATGAACACAACCAGATTTAAAATATTGTAGTATTTCATTCAATAGAGAATTAAGGAATCAAGAAAGTGAACAAACTAGGTCAGGAGCTCTCAACCGGGGTGATTCTGTCCCCCAGGAGATATCTGACAATGTCTGGAGACATCTTTGGTTGCCATGACTGGGTGGGTGCTACTGGCCTTGAGTGAGTAGGAATCAGGGATGCTGTTAAACATCCTACAATGCGCAGGACAGCCACCCCACAAAGAATTAAATGGCTCAAAGTATCAAGAGTGCTGCAGTTTAAAGCCCTCTATTAGACCTATGTGGGATGGTCCTCAAACCATAATACTAAATAAACATAAACACACATACACACGGGGCAAACAGATATGTACAAGTATACCATGTAGGTAAAAGTTACACAAAACCTAAACTATTTATTTTTATGGAAATTTATCCATGTAGTAATTATAAAAACAGGGAAGAGAAGGCTATATGCCAATTTCAGAATATCGATTATGGGTACAGGGCATGAAATGGTGCCAAGGGGACTTTGACAGATTTTGTAGCATTTTATTTACTTTACCCCCTCCCACCCAAAGGAAAGCAAATGTGGTAAAGGCTAATGCACGTAAAATCTCGATGGTGGGTACCTGGATGCTCCCTCTTTTAGCCTCTGTACTTTTCCATACCCTTGACATTGAACACACGTAACAGCACGGTTGTGAGCAGCAGAGGCTGGGTGGACCGACAGACGGTGTGGGCAGAATGGCAAGGCCAGGGCCTTGCCGGGTGGGAGCACTCACCGGCCCCCGAAGGTCGATGAGCTCCTGCCTCATCTGGGACACGAGGGCTTCCTTGGCCACCAGGGCCCGGTGCAGGCGCTCATTGAACTCGATCAGCTCCCCGTGCATCTCTGCCACCTGCAACACACAAGCACCAAGCAGTGAGGCTCGGAGGGCGGACCCTCCCCACGATTCGCCCCGCCCTCTCCGAGACCATCACTTGTCAGCAAGGCATCAGGAGGTTGTCGGGCTGGACACAGTAACACTGCTTATACTTACGGATTAGCTATGCAATCCACTCAGAAGTTGAATACGTTTCTGACTTGGTTGATTTTAACATTATGGACTCAATGGTCCCCAGTTTATGGTAACAATATGACTGTATCAGGTCATTTTTGGACCTTAGGCTTTTGTTCTTAATAAATGGATAATTTTCTGGCAAAGGCTTTCTTTCTCATCCGAGTTGTGCCTGTCAAGGATTTCCCTGCTAATGGTACAAGTAGAATGACCGACCATTTCTGTTCATCAGGGCCTTGGTTCTGAAAACCAAGAAAACAGAACCGGAGCCTTGTTGAGGATGGTGACAGTGAGGGTGACAGACACACCTGCAGCAGCACAGCTGCCCTATGGTCACTGCTCATTCTATGCCAGGAAAATACTTGAGGAAGATATTATTGCCCCTACCTCACAGAAAGAGGAACAATGTCAGAGGTGTTTAAGGAGCTGGGCCACAGTCACATAGCTAATAAAGGGCTGACTCCGCAGCCCTGGCTCTTGACCACTGGGCCACACTCCACAATCCTGCCACTCCACTGTTTAGCCCATTCAGGCCTGCCAAGAGCCTGCGAATTTATCCATGTTTCAATACTCTTGGCTGATCCCAAATAAATAAAAATGGAGGTTGCGATAAGATGGCCCATGACCGATGTACAGAATCAGTAACAGATCTTTCAAGCTGTAACTTACAAACAGAACAAAGATATCCCATATGGTCAAAACATACAGTAATTTCTCTGATTACAAGAGTGATCTTATTGGGGCTTAAAATCAAATTCAACTGTAATTTATTTAAATGTTTTAGAGAAATGTGAGGATGTAATCTTGCCATGCTCATCAGGAACCCTGAAGGAAGAATCTGGCAAGCATCTTACAGAGAAGCTCCCCAGAATGCAGAGGTCAAGCAGACCCCACCTAGCCCCTGTCCCTCTGCCCTTCTCAAAAGATCATCCCTCCTATACCCCAGACTTCAGCCAGGTACTTACTACATTCTATATAACATATAAATAATATCAGATCATTTATAATAAGTATTCTATGTGAAATATAAAACATACTGTCAGAATAAAGAAAGGATGTAAGGAGAAGCTTTGTGGGGAAAAAAAAAGAGTAACCTGAATCTTGATGCTTCAGGAGGAATAAAGGGAAGCCCTCCTTTTTATTTTTATTTTTTTGATATGTTATATAAAGGTTAAAAGGCATAGGAGGAAATAAACGAAGATATTAACATTAGTCAAGGGGTATTTTTCTTTCCATTCTTTCTACTTTTCTTTACTTTTTAGTTTCCTAATAATTTATCAGAGAGAACAACCACTTAGCCTCTTTAAAAGAATTAAAAATTTTCACCTGAAAGTAAGGGGAGCCAGGTGTAATCAACATGAAATTTATCAGGTTCCCAACCATAATTCTGATGCACCCATTAATTTGCTCTGTGAATCTCTACTCAAATGTCATCCCCTCTGTCCCTCAGATGCTCACCTTTTTCAAACCAGTGTGAAGTGCAAAGTGAAAATGGCATAAAAGACACTGCAATAGCCATGCAATTAACAATGGAGAGTAAGTCACTGAGTCTTTTAACAACGTTTTTTTAATATTCCCCGGTTGCCTTATTCCTTTTGTATAAAAAAAGCTTAAGATGATCTTTTGGCCCTTCACAAATACAACATCACTAATAATGCCTGTTCAACTCCTCCACACAGAAATCACATAAACCCTCCATGAGCTTCCTCAGGGCTGAGAATCCATTTACCACACAGCAAGCAGGAAACATACACAACTGCCAATATCACTGCTAAATACCTGCTAATATGCCCCCACAAAATTCAAGCTTTAAATAAGTGCCACTGTCATTTCTAAAGCAAAGCAGGGTTTTGCTTTGTTTTTGTTTTGTTTTATTTTGTTTGGCAGTGGAAACTAGAGTGTTAAAACAATTTTCCATAAGTGCATAAAACACTGAAACATCCCAGCTTCAAGGGGTGTTTATCATGAGCTGTCAAAACGCTGCTTCTCTTTTGCAGCCAGAGAGTAACTTGACCACATCAGACAAAGCTTTCATTTCACCAGGGAATGGGGGGGAAAATCCTATGGAACTGAGGAGACAAAATTTGATGAAATAATTTCCTGCAGTCATTAAAATGGCAATGCTCATTGTTACTAGGCAAAGCTCTGAAACCCTGAATTTCTCCATTACATATTCCTACAAACACTTATTTATATAAACGGCTTTCATCTTACATAAACCATACTGAGCTTACTATTCCTCAAACAACTCTTTCCAAACTCTAGTATAACTAGAAATGAATTCAAGACTCAGAGAGAGCCTCAGAAGAGAAATGTGAGATCACAAATGGTTCCCATTATCATCAAAATAAAAGGCACAACCACTGCCTACCAGGATTTCTGAGGCTCTGAGGGCATTTACAGGTTTCACCTGACCTTCCTTTGTTATTCTCAATAGCTGCAGGGAATAGGATAGAGAGAGACAGGGGCCCTCCAATCCTTTCTCCACCAAGCCCCAAGAGTGATCTTCTCAAAGCAACAGCTGATGTTGTCACCTGCTGTTTAAAACCTTCAATGCTTCTAACTGCCCTAAGGATAAAAATCCACCCTCCTTCCGGGTCCGGCACCGGCCTCTCCCCCTAACACCATCTCCTGCCCCTCTCCTCCCAACAACTCTCCCTAAGGTCACTCAGCCCCACGGGTCTTCTATGTTCCATAAACATGCTGAGCTCTAGGAGGTCATCCTGTGGACAAAGAGGAGAAAGACACAACCAGCAGAGAAAACAGCAGGTGCAAAGGCCCAGAGGTTGGCAGGGAGGTAGCTGAGAGAGGCAGTTAAGGGCTCAGACTCTGGTGCAAGACTGGTCTTGGCTGGATCACTTAACAGTGTGCTCCTGTACGAGTCACTTAACCTCTGTAAGCCTGAGGCCTGTCACCTACAAAATGGGGATTAAAAACCATGCTCACCAGGACATGGCAGCAACCTAAGTGTCCATCGACAGATGAATGGATAAAGCAGATGTGGCACGTATACACAATGGAATATTACTCAGCCATAAAAAGGAACAAAATTGAGTTATTTGCAGTGAGGTAGACGGACCTAGAGTCTGTCATACAGAGTGAAGTAAGTCAGAAAGAGAAAAACAAATACCGAATGCTAACACATATATATGGAATCTAAAAAAAAAATGGTTCTGATGAACCTAGGGGCACGACAGGAATAAAGACACAGACATAGAGAATGGACTTGAGAACATGGGGTGGGAGGGGGAAGCTGGGATGAAGTGAGACTAGCATCGACATATATACACTACCAAATGTAAAACAGGTAGCTGGTGGGAAGCAGCTACATAGCACAGGGAGATCAGCTCAGTGCTTTGTGACCACCTAGAGGGGTGAGATAGGGAGGGTGGGAGGGAGACACAAGAAGGAGGGGATATGGGGATATATGTATACGTATAGCTGATTCACTTTGTTATACATCAGAAACTAACATATTGTAAACAATTATAGTCCAGTAAAGATGTTAAAAACAAAACAAAACAAAAAACAAACAAACAAAAAATGCTCACTTCACGGGGCTGCTGTGTGGATGAAATGAGCTGCCGCCCTTAGCAGGCTTGGCACCATGTCTGCACGTGGCAAATGCTCAGTGAATGAAAGCTCATCTTACATGGTGGGTGACCACGTGAAAGGGACACGAAAGAGGAGGAGGAGGAGAGGCAGGTCTCTGGAAGCCACATGGACAAGGGCCACATGTTCCTTAACAAGTGGCTCAGACGGCTGCGGAGACAGCCTCACCGTCTCCAAAGCATGAATGTCACCAAGAGAATTGCTAACTGTCCGCCAGGCACTGTTCTCAGTGCTGGGGTGCAGGAAAGTCATGGGGTTCACATCCTAGAGGTCAGACAAACCGGACTAGAGCTCAGAGAGAGAGGAGGACTTGGAAGATGGGGTATCGGGAAAGTCCTTGCCCAGAGACAAGACTCAGGAGTCACTTCTCAAATCGGCCTTGACACGTGCCAGGCAGCCTCCTGTGGCCGATCCATGCCCTAAATCACAGCCGGGCACTCACTGTGTTCTGGCACCATCAACACTCAGGGCCACTGTAGAAGTCTGTCATGTTTCTTACTACTCTCAGCAGTTGTATTTCCTCGAAAACTAATCTGAAGGTGGCTAAGGAGGAGGTGCCATTTGACAACACTTATGACGGTGACAAAGTCAGAGGCAAATGCCAGGTGGAGATACACTGACCACAGCTGATGCAGCTTCCAACAGAGCCCAACATGGGCCAAAGCACTGGGAACTGAGCCCCGATTCTCTGAAAGACCCAAGGGAACACATGGATGGCGGCAGGTACGGTTCCCAAGTTATGTCTGGCAGGTGCACAGCTCATGAGCTAATAAGGTGTGAATGCTTATCAGTCAACATTTGGGTTTTGTCGTTTAGGCTGGAGAGAAGACGGTAGAAAGATTTAAGAAGTTTAAGTCACTAGGCTGTTTGGCAACATCTGTCAAACTTTTGAAATCACTGACCTGTGGCTTAGCAAACCCCTGCTGTGGAGTAGCCTGTGCCTCTACTTGCACACATGCTCAAGCAGAAGTTTAGCTCCAAATGGCTGGAACCCACCTAAATGCCCAACCACAGGGAACGGGTGAAATCTATCAGGTTCCATTGCTCTCTCCCACTGCCTGCCACTTGGCAGACATCACTAGTCAATCACCACTACCTTCCTCAAGAAGATACCCAGTCAGCCCTAACCAACTGATCAGTGTGTTGGCCTAGGCGATGACACCTATTTAGTATCCCTGGCATAAAGGGTCATCATTGACGGGGAAAAGCGTCATCAAGGTGACATTTGAGTTGGGGATTGTAAGATGATGCCTTTGGAGCTTCAGGAGACTGAGCAATCCCTTCCAGCTGAGGCATCAGGGAAGATGATCTCCAAAAATAGTGTGTCTGTGAAGAAGCTTTTAAGTCTGTGAAAATCCCAGGAATTATCATAATTACCTGCCAAATCATGAAAAGATTATAAATTTTAAAAAAAAGCCTCTGGCTCTTCTTTTTATATCAGAATGTACTATCTAATCACACTCAAGTAAATCTTGCTTCACTCCTCATTTGGCTACCGTACCGAATTAGACGCTTCCTGATTTATTAGCCCAAGACACCCCCAAATTTTAACAGCAACTGAGACTCTTTTGGTCACATACTCAAACTCTCTGAGAATGTTCACTTGATGCCTCAGAATCTACCTCAGTTTTATAAAACACACAAACTGTTTGTGGGTCCCAGTGACACTGGCTGTGGGGAGGGATCTAGAACCTCCCTCTGCGGTGAAGACACTGCGCCCGCCTAGGTAAAGACAAAGCCCTAGCCAGTGCCCACTTGCCTTAACATACTTTTGAACACCAACTCTTATATCCATCAGCTCATGTGACCCTCGCCACCCTCCTGTAAGGTGGGCAGGGCCTCCTATGGATGGGGCCTCGAGGCTCAGAGAGGTCAGGCTGTGAGCCGAAGGCATCAGAGTCAGAGCCACTGTCTGTGTTCCCTGCCCTCCACCCTGGGGCACAGGAGCCCTTCAGGGGTTAAGGAGATGAGCCAGTCCCGCAGAGCAGAGGGAAGCAGCACAGTGTGGACCAGTGGCTCCCAAAGCAAGCTGATCATTAGTTGCTCGGAGGGCTTCTGAGAAATGCAGATTTCTGGGCTTCACTCCCAGAAATGCTGATTCAATGTGGGGGAGTCCAGAGCAATACTTTTTAAAGACCCCAGTGACTGTGATGATCAATCAGGCTCAGGAACCACTGTCAAAGACAAAGGGGAAGGATTTCACACACTCAGGTGTGAATTACAGTGGGGCCACTCCCTAGTTCTAGAAACCTAGGTTTTTCAGTTCATCATTTGTAAAATCAGGATGTCACGGAAGCTCCTCCACTTGTCAGCTCTCAACTTCCAGATTCTCAAGGAGGTGAACAAAGGCACAGCCAGATAAAAACCACATCAAGCCTGCCGGCCAACACCAGATGGCAGCAACCACCACGCGCAGCGCTGTTACTCCTGCAATGGCAAAGTTACGTCTGCAACCCAGGGGGCCGTGAACTGGGGCAGGGATGTGAGCTGTCTGCTATCCACCTGAGGCAAGCACAGAAATTCACAATAAGCATTTAGAAACATCTGAAGCAATTTCATATTGGTATGAAATCCAGGAATTCCGGAATTTTTCTACTTGGTTTTGTTGGTTTTTTTTTTTTTTTTTTATTTTACAAAAGTACCAGTTTGCAATGAATTGGAAATACTTAAAAACAAACAAAACCAAAACCCAAAAAACCCCCAAAAAACTGGCTCTTCGGCACAGAAAGTTTGAGAAGCACCTATCAACAACACAGATGCTATACTTGAAACAACGTTTTGCATTAATAATTATTAGAAACAATGACTAATAATAACGATGAAAAAAGCCAAAATACGACCATTTTTGGATAAAATTTGTGAAGAGAATTGAAAAGAAAAATAAGAACCAATGTTATCAACATCTGTTGGTCTTTTAGATGTATATACCCTGTTTCCTTGTACAGAGTCAATTTAGGCTTGAAGACTAAGAAAATCAGCAACGTTAACTGAAACAACACATGTCCAGACCTAGCCGAGGTCACAGACGTCTTCAAAAAAAACATCACAGCTGCCATCGTCCTCTTTGAGACTGATGGTGGGCCTTGCCCGCAGCTGCCTGATCATGCCCATCTCCCAGAGGAGGAAGGAGAGGCTCGGGAACCGAGCAGCAAACCAAAACAGAGGCACAAAGAAGGTAAACACCTTGCCCAAGGCCGCACAGGAAGCAAGCAGCAGAACTGGTGTTCAAATTTCTGAGTCCATGTTTTGGACTTTCCACCCTGCTTCTCTGCATATACCATGACCAAGATGCTGAGCTGGCATCTCAAGATACCAGAGGACCTGGAGGAGGTGATAAACCTGGGATCAAGTACAGAGAGCATTACCCAGGTAAGGGGCACCATCACACGCACACTCCGGGAAAAGGCACCGTCTCTGGCTGGTCCCGAGGCCCAGTCTGGCTTATCACAGACCGGTCTGCAACCAGGCCCCTCGGGGGGACCCTGGCAATAAGGGAAGGAGCGCCCAGAGTTAACAAGAACCTTAGCAAAGGCAGGAGCTACTGTGAAACTCAGGGTCCAAGGAGAAACCCAGAAACTTGGCCGGCAGCCAAGGTGGGCCTTCTTCAAAGTGGTCATTGCTTCATATGAAGGCACTGTGCAAACCAGTGTGTAAATGAAAATTCCAACATGAAGACATTCCAGGGGGCTGTCAGGAATACCTGGAGATGTTTGGCATCAACGAGCCCTCTAAGCAGGGCCTGGAACCAGGTGTGGAAAAACGAGGGGCGTGAAGGTCAAACCCAGGTCCTGTCTATTCACTGCCATGTGACCTGGAGTAAATTACTTCACACCTCTGACTCTTGGTACCTTCTTTGTAAAATGGGGGTATTGTTCCCTATTGTCCAGATTTGTCATGAGGAACAAAGCAATGACAGAGTTTGGGGAGCGCCCAGTGCCTACCACACTGAGTGATCCTTAATTTATCGTAACGGAGCGCCTTCTCGGGTCCGGCGGTGTTCCAGGTGCTTTACAGGAGCAGGCACCACGGCCTGGGAGGTCGAGCTTTATGCCCATTTTACAGATGAGGAAAGCAAGCCTCAGCAAGGTAAAGCGATTGCCCAAAACCAGTCTGCAAAAGCGGGGGCCGGTGTGACTGCGGGGCTCGGGGTCCCGCATCTCCCTAGTCTCCTGTTTCCTTGTGCCTTCCAGCTCACCTTGTGCTCTGACTGTGCTGTGTGGGGCTGACCCCGGGAAGGCGTGCAGGCTCGCCCTGACGAGGTAGAGCTCTGGGATCTTGGGACTGATCCTCCTGGATCACAGTCAAGCTGCCAAGCGACAGGCTCACCGGGAGCCCGGGGAGCAGCCCCATCCTCAAGTCCACCGAGACAGCCCCACGGGGGCTCCATCCGCAGCGCCACTGAGATAAGCAGAAGCCTGCAAGGAGGCCAAGGGATAAGTTCCTGTGCAAGAGAGACTTCCTCCATCTCCTCTGTAACGAGCCGTTCTGTGCTCGGAACGGCGGGCTTGAGAGAAGGGATGCTTAAAAACATTTGGCTGGTATTATGGTTTAATGGGGGAGGAGGAAACACCCAGAACTAATTAATTACGGGATGCCTCTGAGAAACAGATTAGGTAACAGATTAGAAACAGTTAGGTAACTGTTAAAGCCCCGCCACAGAGCTGCTGGGTCCCTGTCCCCGACGTTTGCCCTCATTTCTCCCGACACCCGACCATTCAGAGAATACACCGAGAGAGCTGCTGAGAAAGGTCACACAAGGCAGCAGCTGCTACCCACCCAGATAACACCTTTTCTTTCCTGTTTTCCACTAATGGCCCTTAAAGAGCAAAGGCAGAATATACAGAAACGGCAATAATAAAAGAGCAGCCAACACCTTCCTGGTGGTCGTTTGAGATAAATGAGCAAGGACAGGGGAAAAAAAGCAAAAACAAAACCCTGAGTCCCAGCCCTCTGCTGAAAGACATGTTCCTATCAGAAGAATAACACAAGAGGCCTCATGCATCTGTGGAAGTTTTTAAACAGGTTCCATCAACTGTCACCCATCCTGGGACATCCCTGGAGGTCCAGTGGTTAAGACTCTGTGCTTCCACTGCGGGTTTGATCCCTGGTCAGGAAACTAAGATCCTGCATGCCACGCAGCACGGTCAAAAAAAAAAAGCCCTGTCACCCATCCTGGTGGCATTACCAGAGGGGTCGCACAGCCTGGTATTTAAGGCACAAACTCCAGAGCCCAGCGACCTGGGATTCCCCCCGCTTCTAGCTGTGACTTCCGGAAAGAAGCTTTCACCAACCTGGGTCTCAGTTTCTCATTTAGAAAGTGAGGTTAACAGTGTAGATTTCACAGGGTTTTTGTGAGATCTGAGCAAGGTGATATATACACAAGAGGCACTCAGCTGGGAGCCCACAGGCACCGAGCGCTCCGTAACTGGTGGCCATTATTATGCCATTAAACCGGCACCAAGAAAAACAGCCGGTGTCACTGGTCCCACAGAACCTACAGCCTTAACCACCTTCAGATCTGTCCCCACTCTTCCATCTCTGTCACCCAAGCCTTGGTTGAGAAGCCCCCCATCTCCCACCTGGACAAACACAACAGTCTCCAGCTGCCACCCCGCTGCCCTCTTGTCCTCCGCCCCACCCCCAAGGTGGCGCTCAAATGGCCTCCCTGTGACCCAAACCCGATCCCATCCCTTCTCTGCTTAAAACATTTCACTGATGTTGACGAAGAAATGACAAGAGGTCTGCTATCTGCTTCAAAAGAATATGGAGGTGAAGGCAATGGAGGGTTAGGCATGGAGTAGGATTGGCCTTGGCAGCTGGAGCCGGATGAGACTGTGTGATGGGTACAGGGGGTATGTTATAGTGTAACACTCGTTACACTATTCTGTCTACATTAAATTTCTCCATAATCCAAAGTTTAAAAATATCTTTCAGTGGCTTTCCACGAATTTCCCTGGTATGGTGTACAAGCGATGGGAGGAGGGGCAAGGTGGGGAAGGGAGGGAAGAGGTGGAAAGGGGAGAGAAAGAAATGTCGAGAAAACCCGACACTGATCATATGAAATTTCATCCTGCCCCTACACTTCCCTCTGTGCACATCTCCTAGAATGCTATCCACCCTTCAAAGATGAATTCATATCTCAGTTTACCTTACTCCCCAGATCCTTTGACACGTTTATCCATGTTCTCCATAAATGATTCCTCAGGAGTGTAAAAGCAGTTACTGTTTTCTGAGCACTCACTACATGTCAAGCACTTTCAGGACCACAGAAAAAGGCTCTTTTGTAAGGAAAGGTGTGTCTCTGAGCGGCCACAGCCCCGCAGGGGCTCAGTGAGTGACGCATGGGCTGGACACACCTCACACTGGTCCTGAGAGCCACATGCCCTCGCTCAGTGTACAACCTGCACAACGACACACAGAGGCCTTAGACACTTCGCTAGGTGCCCTGCTTCTCCCATCTTACAGGGGAGGAAACTGAGGCCCAAAGCGGCTAGAACATTCGCCCGTGGTCACACAGAGATGAGGGCACTAGGTGACGCCAGACCCACGCTCCTTTTCTTACACAAGGCACCCACAGGAGGAGGTGTGGCCCTGTGTGGCCAGCCTCCACGCACCCCAGCATACAGCGCCGCCTCCCAGGCCTGTTGTGGAACGCAAGACCTCACTCGACTCCACATGTCTTCCTAGGGATGGCGGCCAAAGCCACTGACAACACCAGACAC
Source organism: Mesoplodon densirostris (assembly GCF_025265405.1). Classification (NCBI taxonomy): domain Eukaryota; kingdom Metazoa; phylum Chordata; class Mammalia; order Artiodactyla; family Ziphiidae; genus Mesoplodon; species Mesoplodon densirostris. The sequence continues at coordinate 56,911,922 of NC_082676.1, forward strand.
TTCCAGAGCTTATTTCTGCTGGATCAATGAAGGGTGGGGGGCAACAGAGGAGAAGACAGTGAAGGCTCCTTTCTGTTAACACAGCAGATAATGTCATTTACCTGCCATCAAACAATGGTTGTAATTATAACCCATTACAAGTACAAAACACCGTGCTCGGCCGGGCTTGTGAAAATGGGTCAAGAATTACTTTAAAAGGCTTTGCTAGGTGTCCCTGGTGGCACGGTGGTTAAGAATCTGCCTGCCGGGCTTCCCTGGTGGCGCAGTGGTTGAGAGTCTGCCTGCCGATGCAGGGGACACGGGTTCGTGCCCCGGTCCGGGAAGATCCCACATGCCGCGGGGCGGCTGGGCCCGTGAGCCAAAAAAAAAAAAAAAAAAAGAATCTGCCTGCCAATGCAGGGAACGTGGGTTTAAGCCCTGGTCCAAGAAGATCCCACATGCCGCGGAGCAACTAAGCCCATGCGCCACAACTACTGAGCCTGCGCTCTAGAGCCTGCAAGCCACAACTACTGAGCCCACATGCCACAACTACTGAAGCCCGCGCGCCTAAAGCCCGTGCTCCGCAACAAGAGAAGCCACCACAATGAGAAGCCCACGCACCGCAACGAAGAGTAGCCCTGGCTCGCCACAACTAGAGAAAGCCCGCATGCAGCAACGAAGACCCAACGCAGCAATCAATCAATCAATCAATCAATTTTTTTTTAAGTCTTAAAAAAAGGCTTTGCTGCCCTCTCCTTTCAAAAGCACTGCTGTTACAGGCTTGCTCACAGAGGACAGCTATCGATTCCCAGGGATCCTGGGCTGGGAAGGCAGCTCGGTGCTGGCCTCGTCTGTCTCCCCAGCACAGAAAGCTTTCTCCAGCCTGCTGGTGGCAGGGTGTGGAGGTGGAAGGAGGAAGGGGAGAGGCCATCACCTCAAGAGCAAACATCTGCTGAGCGCACACCCTGGGCCGGCCCCAGCTCCCAGCATTGTCCCTCTGTGAGCTCATCCACAGACAACCTTTTGAGGCCCAGCCACAGCACTGTCTCTTCTTTAGAAATTCATCTTCAGTATCCGAAAATTCTCAGAGACTCATTCATTCAACAAATTTCTGTTTACATCTACCAAGCCCTGTACATCTATCAAGTACTACAGACATAGTAGCAAATGAGAGACAAAAAGCCCTGCCTTGGTGGTTTCTCCACTCTAGTAGCGACACTGCCCTACCCCGACGAGGAGACGGAGGTGCACGGAGGTTCAGTCCTCGTCAGGACTAACGAGCTGAGGCCTTGGGCTCCGAACTTGGAGCGCACGCTCACCACCACCACGAGGGACCATCTCTTGGCCCTGGGGTGGTTCATTTATAAAGTTCCTCCTGTCTGCAGCCACTTCTGGAATGACTTCGTTCACCTATGCAGTCATTCGCTGGTGTGCCAGGCGCTGTCCTGGGCTCTCACTGGAAGCTCACCCTCACCAATAGTGGAGCCGGTGGATATGCCACCTTCTCTCCAGGTTCTGGGCATCAGTGGTGACCTCGGGGAGCTCCCTGGCCCCCGAGGGATTCGGACACTGACGGTCCCCATACAGCACAGCCAGTGTCCCAGCCAGAACATAGTGGGGTCCCAGGAGCCAGGGGAGGGGTCCAGAAGACTGTACACAAGGGGAGGCTTGCGGGGCGGGAGGAGGTTAGCCAGCAGGAGGCAGGAGAACCAGGTCACACCCAGGCCCAGCCGCGTCCGAGCCGCAGCACTCCTGTGCCCCCCAGGCTCCTGTGCTATAAAGTGGGGACCCATCGTGCTGAGCGGGCAGGGCTGGTGGGAGACCCAGATGGGACAAGAGCTGACCTCAGAGCCCCAGGCTGGCACACAGGAGGAGCTCACCCTGGGACAGCTTCTTCTCATTTTTGAGAACTGGATGCTACACCTAGGAAGTTACATAATATCACAGATCTACCACTCGCTCCCTAATTCAGAGGTTTCTCCAGAAAATATATCACCCTGAAGTGCTGTTTTTAAGTTTATTGTGCAGGGTGCTGGAAAGCACAGGATTTCATATAAAGATGTAAATCCTGAAATTATGTGGCTCTTTGTCACATTCTAATGTCTTCCAGGAATCAGGGGAGGCCGGTGCATTTTTAATCATATTCCTTCGGAAGGAATACATAGAGCCCTCCTGAATATTTTAAACACGGCTCGATAAATTCTGCCCACGTTTCGAAAGAAAGACAGCAAATGAAAAACATTAAATTTTATGAGCATCGACAAATGTTTCTCTCCCTGGATGGTCTCTTTCTCATACCAAACAGCACTGGCTTAAAGCTGAGAGGAGCCCCCTTCAGGTGACGACCACCTTGCTTCTCCAGGGTGGACACAGTCATGCTGAGCAGTGAACTGTGGACACAGATAGCTGGACAGAAGGACAGTGCTGCTCAAGTACAAGTGTGCAGTGTGGGCGGGTGCTGGAGGATGAACTTGGAGCACTTCCATAAGGTGAAGGACGTGGACTGCTCTCCAACACTTTCCTTGCCAAAGAAACAAAGGTCTTGCCTTCAGCAAGCTAAACAGGCGATGCCTGGCCTAAAAAATTGATTGCCCTCTCACTTTCATAATGACTCAGCCCCCAAAACACCGATGAGACATTCAGGTAGAAATCTATTTATGCCAAGAAAGAAAATGCATCATACACCCAATTGCACCACACACTGAATACTCTCCACCTGCAGAGGCTCCTCTGGAAGCTGCTGCAGAGAGAACACGAGTTTGGCTCAAGGATGCAGCACATCAGGTTGAAGCAGCTGAGGAAGGGCCCTGGAGGTGTCACGCCACGGTGACTCAGCCCCGGAAACTTTCACTTTGCACCAGTTTCGTGGCAAGATCTGTCTGCTTCCTTGGTGCTTGTATTCCTAGAACCTGAGCTGGATTGTCCCAGACCTGGGATGAGTGGCAGCTGCTGGGTCAGGCCTGCCAGTTCACAGGTTCTCCCAGGAGACTGTCGCCCTTGCGCCGCAGGGGCAGACCACCCTCACTGCACAGTAGGACAATCCCTCTCATCTCCACTAAGCATCTGGATGAATGGGTTGGGAGATGGTCACAAGCTTTCTTCTTCAAAGTGAGATTTTTAAAAACCTCCTTAGATGACCTCCGCCAGTCCCACGGTTTTAGATAGCACCTGCAGCCTGATGACCTCTAAATACACATCTCCCACTGGGACCCCCAGACTCATACATTCAACTGCTCATTCAGCAGCCCCACTTGGAATATTTGTTTAATTCACCATTTTAACCATTTTATCTTTTATTTTTTTGGCCGTGCAGCTTGCGGAATCTTAGTTCCTCGACCAGGGATCAAACCTGTGCCCCCTACAGTTGAAGCGCAGAGTCCTAACCACTGGACCGACAGGGAATTCCCTTCACTTGCATATGTAATCGGCATCTCATACTTCAAAGGAAATGGCCTGAAAAGCCAACTCTTGATTTCCCCCCTCAAGCCTCCTCCCACTTGACAATTCCCAGCTTCCTTCCGTCTGCTCAGGCCAGAAACTTTGGAGCCACCCCAGACTCTTCTTTCTCTCATAGCCCACATGCAGTCCACAGCAAGTTCTGATGGCTTTCCTTTCAAAGCAGATCTAGAATCCAGCCACCTCTCACTACTTCATCTGTCAGCACACCGGGCCCAGCCACCAGGCCGTCTCACCTGGACCCCGGCAAGAGCCCCCTGGCTACCATCCATCTGCTTTCAACAGACTGGCCACTGTCGCTCTGCTCAAAAACTCACCAGTGGGGACTTCCCTGGTGGTCCAGTAGTAAAGAATCTGCCTTCCCATGCAGGGGATGTGGGTTCGATCCCTGGTCTGGGAACTAAGATCCCACGTGCTGCGGGACAACTAAGCCCACGTGTCACAACTACTGAGCTTGCGCGCCTCAACTAGAGAGCCTTTGTGCCGCAAACTACAGAGCCTGCGTGCCACAACTAGAGAGGGAAAAAACCCTCATGCCACAACTAGAGAGAAGCTGTCACGCTAAAATGAAAGATCCTGAATGCCTCAACGAGGATCCCGCATGCCACAACACAGCCAAAAAAAAAAAAAAAAAAAAAAAGAAACTCACCAGTGGCTCCCCATGTCACTCAGGTCAAAGCCAAGTCCATACAACAGCCTGGGAGGCCCAGTCCATCCAGCCCTTACATCTCTGACCTTGGCTCCTACGGCCCCTCCCTTCTTCACCAGCCTCATGTCTTTCTGAAACACCAGGGCCTTTGCACCTGCTGTTGCCTTTGCAGAAGACTTCCCTCTCCCAGGTAACTAACCACCAGGCACATTCCCTCCTCCACCTTTGGGCCTTTACTCCAAGACTACCTGGCCAGCATGGCTTTCCAAGCCCACCCCGTATAAACTAGTCCTCCCAGCCCCATCACTCCCTGCGCTTGTTCTGATTTTTATGCAGCCCTCACTCCCATCTGACTACTGTTTCTTCAAACTCACTTGATCCTCACAAGGGAGAAGCAAAGGAGGGCAGCGATCTCTGGGCATGTGTGTACTGCTGTCCCCCAGGGCCTGGAACAGTACGTGACACACAGTAAGCGTGCAATAAGTGTGTGTAGCATATGGGCAGAGAGGAACAGAAATTACCCATGAGTGTTTCTAAATGTTAAAAAACATTCAACCACGTTAGAACTCCAGGGCTTATATCCACAGTGAGTGACCTCTGCCTGCGATGAAGTTAGCGCTATAGAATGAACATTTGTGTCCCCCGACCACAATTCATGTGTCAGAGTCTAACCCCCAATGTGACGGTGTGAGGAGACGAGACCTCTGGGAGGTGAGTAGGTCACGAGGGTGGAGCCCTCATGAATGGGGTTAGTGCCCGTCGCAGTCCATTCGGGCTGCTGTAACAAAATGCCACAGACTGGGCAGAAGATGAACAACAGACATTTATTTCTTATAGTTCTGGAGGCTGAAGTCCAAGATTGGGGGGCCAGCTTTGTGGGGTGAAGGCCCTCTTCTAGGGTGCGGACGGCCGACTCCTCACCGTGTCCTCATGTGGTACAAGGAGCAAGGCAGCTCTCTCCAAGCTCTTCTATAAGCTCACTCCTGAGGGCTCTGTCCTCAGGATCTCAGCTCCTCCCATGAGCCCCACCTCCTAGTACCATCGCCTTGGGTGTTAGGTTTTCATCGTATGGATTGGGGCAGGGGGACCACGAACATTCACACCACAGCAGTGCCCTTTAAGAAGAGACAAGAAAGCTTGATCTCTACCACGTGAGGACACAAGAAGATGCTCATCTGCAAACCAGGAAGCTGACCCTTTCCCAAGAACTGGACCTGCTGGTGCCCTGATCTCGGACTTCCAGTCCCCAAACTGTGAGAAATAAATGCCTGTTGTTTGTAAGGCACCCGGTCTGTGGCATTTTGTTACTGCACCCTGAACAGACTTAAGACGCCTCACTCAGGGGCTCTCCTCTGCCTGAGGAAACAAGAGAAAGGTGATGGGGGAGGATCCGGCAAGGTGGGGACCACAAGCCTCAGGCAAGGGTCAAGGCCTGGTGGTGCTTCCCTCAGGTGAGCAGGGCCTGTCTTGTTGACCAGGCTGCCACAGGCCCAGCCCATGTGCTGGGACTCCCAGGTCCTGCTTGCACAACCTTGTCAGCCCAGCTCAGGTCATCGAATCACCAGCAGGAAAGCAGAAGGTGGCCGCCTCACCCTTTCCGAGCACAGTACTTAGCAAACAAACGACTTTAACTTGCTTTTTGCACATCGGCATCTCCTGCCCCCCGACTGGAGGTGTTGCCGTCCGGGCAAGGGCTGCGCTTGGGCTCACTGCTCTGTCTCTGGGTCAAAACACAGCGATCTGTCCTCAAAGCCCACCGATGAATGGCCTGTCGGTCCCTGCAGGCAGCCCAGGGGCTCTGACGCCGAGAAGAAGGGACGGCAACGCCTACCCCCGCTCCCATCTGCTTGAAGGACGTTCTTCCACATAAATACAAGACCCCTCTCAACTCCTGCCCTAGGGGTTTCTGGAAACTTCTTTGAGGGATTTTTAAGCAAACATCAATGATGTTCTGACCCAAGAGGTCTGAAATGAAAGAGACAAGAAGGCGTGTGGGCGCTGGATGGGGACCGGCTTCGGAGGCAAGGGGGCCTCAGGGAGGACAGCCTCCATCATCCCCCCGTGAGAGGGAGGCCTCAGCTCCCACACTAAAACAGGGTGACGGTGCCCACCTCATTGGGGGAGTGGGTGCAAAGAATCAATCCGATACACCGTGTACATAAAGCTCCAGGGACAGTGCCAAGAATACAGCAAGTGTGCCATGGAGGGGAGTGAGGAAGAGAGGGGAAGAAAACACACAGAGGACACACAGCCCTGGACACCCCCGCTCCAGGCCTCCGGAACGTCCACTGCAGGGAGGAAGGCTAGTTCTGAAGTTAGAGAATTGTCCTGGGGCCTTTGCAACAGAGGCAACAGTGAATTTCCACGTATGACATCATCTCTGAGCCACTCCCCACCACTGAGAAATCTCCCCCCACCCCGACATCCCAGGACCCCCACCTGGACCACCTCCATCGCCCTCTGCACAGCGGCCAGTGCCCGGCTCCTCTGAGGTCACACGTTCTGTTCCTCTCACCAGGCAGCCCCGTGTGCCAGATCCTTCCACGTTCTCTCCTCCAGAAACGTCCACGTACCTCGCCCAGCTGGATGTCATCAGTCTGCTGTGTGTCACGGACCCTCCACTCCGTGCTGTGCCCTTCTCTTCAGCCCTGTGAGCTCCCTGAGGTCAGGAATGCCACTGCGTCCCCAGAGCACAAACCCTGTGATGCTCAGCCCAGCACATGGCACACTGGAGGCCCCTGTGTTTGGTAAGTTTCACGACTCCAAGTGCAGAAAACCAGGCCCGGGGGCCCTGCAGCCAGTGCGAGAGGACCGTTCCAGCTCGACAGAAAATCCCCAACAATGACTGTTAACCCTCAGCGGGACAGGAGGTGAGCTCCCTGCCACCACGGGATCCTGAGCAAAGGCTGGTCCCTGCCAACCTTCCCAGCACAATTCCACACTTTTTTTTTTTTTGTTAACTCGCTATGGCCCAACACAGTGGTCTCGCAGCTCACCAAGGAGCCCTTCCCCATTCCAGAGCCTCCATCTGCTGTTTCTTCTGCTTTCTACTCTTCCTTTGTCTCTTTCTCATCACTCGGGACTCAGTTCAAACGTCGCCTCTGCAGACAGGCCATGCTGTGTGCAGTGGCTCTTCTCAGCATGGGTTCTGTTCACCTCACGCCTGCACGGAATCCCCTTCCGGTGAGGGTGGCTGGACCCAGTGACTTGCTTCTCAAAGCACAGAAGACAGAACGGCATCGAGATGCTACTGCTAAGACGAGGTTACAAAGGCTGGCTTCCCTCCTGCCGTCACCCTCACAGCTGCTCGTTCCCGCTCCCTATGATGGGATGCTCAGCTACGTCAGCTGTCCTGAGCATGAGGCCCTGAGGCCCAAAAGGGAAGGGACACGTGATCTGGTACTGACGGACTGGTACATACATGTGCTGGATAGCAAATTTAGCCACAAGTGAACAATAAGTAACATGTTCTTTTAAACTACTAAGTTTGAGAGTAAATGTTACATAGAAATAGATTAACTTACTTGTTGATGACACACACACACACACACACACACAGAGAGACACCCCAGTGCTTGACGAAGGCTCTCGATAAATATTTGTGACATGCAAAAGTGGCATCGACACAATTTCCATGGGAGTCAGCAGGTGAGGTCAGAAGGTCTTTGGTATTAGGATTCCATGACCTCAGCCAGACTTGGAAATGCCTTCCTGGGAGAGCCTCCTGGGAAGCTCTTCCATGGGGCTGCACACATGGGAGAGGACACTCAGAAATGATGGGCAAGGGGGGACAGCTGCCATCTGCCCACATGTGCCAAGCCCTTTACATGAGCTGCCTCACCTCATCCTTTCACATCAACCTCCCTCTTTAAGATGAGGAAAAGGAGACCCGCAGAGCGGAAGGAACTGGCCCAAGCCACCCTGCTAGTCAGGTTCAAAGCCTGGTCTGTCTGATTCCCAAAGTGGGGAGCTACTCACTTCACAACACCGAACCTCAAATCACTGCACCAGCAAAAGGAGTTTGGGAGAGTCGCAGCGACTCTGCAGACGCCCCCTCTGTGAGCAGTTTACTCCGGGGAAGGAACTGACATGTGATTTTGGTACTGACAGAGTAATATGACACAAGTTGCTTTGTAAATTTAGCCAGAAATGAACAGACCTTTCAAAAACAACTTGCTGTTTTGAAAAAAGGCTTCATCCAAAGAAGAGACCTGGGAGGGGTGGGGCAGGGGGTGGGTGGATGTCACTGCAGAGGCTCCCACCTCCGCCCCACACTCTGGGGGCTGCACGGGCTGGGTGGGTGAGGGGGGGATGGAACGCTGTTCTCCACTTTCCAACACGGCCCCTCCCTGCAGGGAAGGTGTTTTGCTCGTCAGGGAACGTGTGGAGCCACGCTAGCGTCCATTTCCTCAGTTGCCAAGGAAGGTATGAGCAGCTCCCAATGGACAGGATGGCGGCTGGAAGGAGCCGCCTGTAGTCAAAGAAAACCCTGCCTGTACCAAGGACAGAGCCCTCGAGGGGATGCTGTTCAACTGACAGGCACGTCTGAGCTCATATAGTGGCAACAGGTTTACTACATCGAAAAATAACTTGAAGGTCACCCCCATATCCCTATGTCTCACCCAGTCCTTGACAACATCCACCCACACACCCACACCCACACACCGCCTCCAGCCTTCCATCAGCAGCTCCTTGCAATGGGCGTCTGCTGTTTACTGACCAGCTCTTACTCCTCTTTCTTGCAATAGAACCTGGACTTGCCTTTGCAAAACCTGAGCTAAAACAACAGAGAGAGAGATGTTTAACTAGGTGAAAAGTTAACTTTGGTATGGCATAAAGGCCCTAGGCTAGGACCAGCCTCCTGGGCCTGTGGCCAGCGCACTCACACGGGGTCTGAGCTTCAAAGAGGGGGAGGAGCCTGCACTTGGGGCTTAATGCTCTGTGTTCACCATCTTGAAATTCTTAGTCATCTGATCTCTGTATTGCCGATTTGTACGTGAAGTCTGATGGGACCATGGAGCGTGTGTATGAGCAGAGGACACGGGCTCTTGGCAGTCTGCTTCCCCACCCCACAGAGCAAGCGCTGCCACGCTCCATCCCCACCCTAACACGGGCCTGCTGTGGACACGTGCCCCCATGTGTCAGGTCTCAGGCAGGGCCCCAGGTGCCTGGGAGGGTCTGCACTTGCCCTGCAAGTATCCCCACGTCCAAGGAAGGGTGACATTAAATAGCAAATAAAAAATTTTAAAAACACCCCGACAGGTCAAGAGAGAGACTACAGAAGGAAGGAAGATGTTTTTATCCTAATTTTTGAACAAAGACTAGTATTTTCATTTTGCACTGGGCCCTGCTAATTATGCAGCCAGCCCTGCACTAGACAAATGACAGATCTAAGGAAAATATTTCTAGAATACGGATGACAAAGAGCTCTCACAAATGACCGAGTGGGAGGGCCCCCACTCTTTCTCCACCACAGGCTTTCAGGAGGATCGATCTCACCCCCACCCCGAGGGACTGGCTCAGGGATGGCATCATCAGGAGTCTAGGAGAAGGGAGACGTTTGTGGAAGCTTCTGGAAAGAGAAGTTGGCTGCCTCCTCTGGGTGCTGTGACCAGGGGCTGGGGGCTCTGGAGCCAGTCAGGAGGTGCGTGTGGAGACAGAGGTGCACGCCTCGGAAGCAGGGGCGGGGGCAGGGGGAGGACTTTAGTCCTTCGTGACTGCTTCCATCTTGCTGGACCATGCCTCACCTGCTGCTGCCTTCTTCAGGACATTTTGGAAAGGCAGCTCAGGGATCAAGGTCAATAGTCAAACTGGGGCCCTGAGGACAGTGAAGCCTCAGCGGGTGCTTTAAAAGATCCACATCTCACAGCTTTGGGAGCGATGTGGCACTGTGACGTGAACGGGAGAGAAGACAAATCTAGATTTGCATCCCATAGACTGGGAGTGTGAGATTGACATGTACACACTGCTATATTTAAAACAGATAACCAGTAACGACCTACCTACTGGAGAGCACAGGGAACTCTGCTCAGTACTCTGTAACAACCTAAATGGGAAAGAATTTGAAAAAAGATAGATACTTGTATATGTATAACTGAATCACTTTGCTGTACATCTGAAACTAACACAGCATTGTTAATTGACTGTACTCCAGTATAAAAAACTAAAAAAAAAAAAAAAAAAGTAGCTTAAAAAAATTAAAAAAAAAAAAAAAAGATTTGTATCCCAGCTCCATTACCCACTAGCTGGGCGGCCTTGAACAGGTGACATATCTTAAGCTCAGTGTGCTGTACTCCGTGGCTTTGTCTGTAAAAGGGTCTACTGCTATCTGCTGCCTAGGCTGGTTAAGAAGATAAAATCGAAAAAAAGATTCTCCAGGGCCTGGTCAAGGCTGGTACTAAATGAATACCCAGCCCCTTTGCCTTCTGTGGCCTCCTCCAGTACCAGCCTCGGGGGATGGCTGCAGGAAGACTCGGCTTCCCCGTACCTTGAGGGTCCACGTCGGAAATGGGGCAACAAGTGACATGTCCCTTTGGAATACACAAAGCAGGACAAATGTCACCCGTTAAAATGCAAACCCTGGATAAAGAAAAACACAGTCTCCCAATATCTTTTCTCTAAGAGGACAGACTTTAAGGTATCAGAGTCACCACAACACAAAGAGCAGTCGGTGAAAAGTGCCGGCATGCCTGGGCCAAGCCGAACAGCGTCGTGACACACACAGGGCAGTGCAAACAGAGTTTCTTCATGTCATGTCACAGTGCCACCTGCTTAAAGATTTTTTTTAAAATTCCTGCCAAGAACTTCTCTGCCGGCAAATTTATTTATGGCTCCCATGCCATCTTGAGATGCTAAGCAGAGACTCTATTTTGAACACCGTGGCTCTACCTGTGCTGCACTGAGCTGAAAACCAAAACTTGCTCCCTAAAAGCTGAAAGACCACACTATTAAGTCGTTTCAACCTTCTGTTAGCTACTCTGGGAACAGTCAGTGCCTCCGGGGCTCTGGCAATGGTCTAATTTAATTTGATTTAAAATGTAAATATCACGTTTTTCTACCTCCCTCAAGGCCAACCCGTTTCTTCTTCAAATATGATGACGGCTTAATAAAGACAGAAAGTGCCCTGGCCACTGTTACACACTCAGACCCAGACAGACTGTCTTCGGGGCTGTGTCTCAACCTACAGGAGGCCGGAGAGGGTGGAGGTGGTGGGTTCGACTGCCTGGGTTCAATCCTGATCCTGCCAGCTGAGAGCTGTATGAGCTCGAACTAACCCTTGCTGGGCCTTAACTTCTTCATCAGTAAAACAGGCATGATCGTGGTGCCCATCTTATGGGGTTGCTGTAAGAAATAACTGAAATAATCTGGGTGAGGCGCCCAGCACACCGTCTAGCACAGGATGAGAATGCAAACAGCATTAGCTGCTATTATGATTACTATTGAACGGCACTGCTTGGAGCCTTTTCTGATGGATGAACTGAATTCTTATACTCCACGCCGCAGCCACAGTTTCAGGTACAATTAAAGACTGTTTTCCACGTTGGGAAGAACACCCCCGCCCCTGCCACACACACACACCTGGATTCCCAAGTCCTCGCGTATCTATAACCTGGCCATCTAAGACATGACTGACCACGCGGATCTCCAAAGAAGCCAGGCCTTCACGGGCACCCCTGTGGCAAGTGCTGCTGACAGACCCAGCTGCCTCTCCCCTGTTGCAATTGAAGTCACTTCCCACAGAGAAAGTCGAGAAGCGATAGTCAACCAACCTCTTAGGCATCTTGGCAGATTTCATCTTCTGGCACAGATATGCTGAATGAATGACACGTCTGAAAGTTTGTATATGAAATCAAATTGGAGAAACTATTGCTTTAAAGCTTTAAAAAAAAGACTAGGAAGGCTGATAATGTAAAGCAGAGAGGGACCAGGCAGGCAAAATCAGGCTGGGTGGGCTAGGGGTGGAGCCAGGACTGCCTCTTGGCTACAGGGCAGCACCCGCTTGGCCCCGAGCGAGCACAGACCCACTGCTGTTGGATCGTTGCATATTTTCAAGAGAAATTGGACATCGAAGATGTTACGGGAAATTCAACAATGGGTTGTTCAACACTGTCAGTAAGTTCCATTTTTTAAATGGCATTAGCCAAATGAAACAGATCTTTGGGCCTGACGTGGACTGAAGGATCTCTGGTTTAAAGGAGTCCCGCAAATGAGTTCACCTTTGAGGGGAAGAACCCTTTGTCATCAGATCCACGTCCACTTCAGCCATCTGCTTTACACATCAAGGTTAAATGAGATAATCACGTCAAGTGCTTTACGCAGTGCCTTGCACATGGTAACATTCAAATGCGGCTCAGTAGTGTTTTTCCCTAAAGCGGGACCACCTACAGGGGAAGGGGGAGCCTCACAAAAGCCAAGCCCCAGACCTCTGTCTCTAGAGTTTCTCCATCAAAAGGCCCATCAAAAAGCAGTTGTGGTGGAAGCTGCTGTAGGCCTCTCACTGCTGTGGCCTCTCCCGTTGCGGAGCACAGGCTCCGGACGCGCAGGCTCAGCGGCCATGGCTCACGGGCCCAGCTGCTCCGCGGCATGTGGGAACCTCCCGGACCGGGGCGCAAACCCGTGTCCCCTGCATCGGCAGGCGGGCTCTCAACCACTGCGCCACCAGGGAAGCCCTTGTGCTTCCTTTTAAAACATCCCATCCAAAGGCTCTCCAGACTGCCTACGGGTTTGAATCAACATTCATCATTTCACTGCACTTGTCCTCAGTCAAAACTTGAAAATCTGGAGGGGACGCTTCAGAAGGGACCCTGTCTTTGAAGTGTGATTTCCTGCTTGTTTCCTTTTAGCTGAAAGGGATGATCCAGCATTTTTTTCCCCTAAAAGGCTATCCCAAAATTAAACAACCCAGATATTTAACCAAGAGACCCATCAGCTTCAGAAGGCAACAGGAAGCATTCAGTGGGGTTGCACCCAGTGTAGTGAAGTGACAGGGGTAAACACGGGACGCAGAAAGGCTGCACGCACTGGGGTCGGCAGCTGCCCCTGCCACTCCTGATCGGGCCTCTGAGGACAGCAGACTGGACTTGGCCAAACGCACTCTTTTCTAAATGAGTCATTCAACACTATGGGAGCTCTCCCTTCCCACCCAGGCCCCCAAATGCAGGCTCTGTGGGGGATGGAGATGGTGGTCCAAGGAGGACCTGATCACCTGCTTGGGAAGAAACTGCTACGGATGATGTGGTGCCATGAAAAGAACAGAGACCCTGGAGTCAGACAGAAGTGGATTTGAGCCTGGACTCTGAACCCCAAAAGGTGAGAACCTCTTGTTCACGGCTACCAGCCCAGCATCTGCAAAGGCGCCGGGTTCATCACAGGTGCTTGATGAAAAGCTGCTGAATGAATGAATAAATCAAGGAAGTCTGAATTCAACACTTCATCATCACAAATCATTGGTCAAATTATTGAATGTCTCTGACCTTCAGGTTTCTTATCTCTCAAACAGGAAAACCATCATCACTGTCCAGTGACCATAAAACATGGCGCCCAGCACAGCACAGGTGTTAGTATTCACTCTCCACCCTCCCTTCCTCTGTCCATCTCCTCCTGACTCGTATGAGCACATGCCAACAACATGAGCAGGGCCAACACGGGAGCCTGGAAGTTGGTCCAGGGGAGGAGCTGGCTTGGAGCTGAGGCTTGAAGGATGGGGCAGATGTCGTGAGGAGGGAGGAGGGCAGACGAAGCCAAGAGGAAAGAGCAGAAAAGCAGACAGGGCTGTGAGGACAGAGTGGGAGAGCAGAGTCTACAGAATCAACGGCTGGAGCAGGGAAGCGACAGAGGTCAGGCTGGGAGGAAAATGCAGAGACAGGTGTCCATCCAGGAGCTGGAGGTGCAGGCAAACCCGGCAGCTGGGCCTAAAGATGGAGTTCTCACGAGCCAGAAGCATCTGCCAAAGGACCCCAGGGGAGCCCACGGCCACCCCACCGAGCACCAGGTCCTTCTCAAGCTTTTTGATCATGGCCTTAAATAAGATCAGGATGGGGGAGGATTGGAAGGCATCATCCAACAGGCAAAACGGACACACAGAGAGTAACCCATTTTTTAAATATCACCAATAAAACTGCTTTAACAAGACATTCCTAACAGGCATGACACTAATGAGCCATCTTGGCGAGAAGCAAATGTTAATTTGCTCAGAATCCATGGAAAACGATGGCATTGCATGCAGGGGAAAACCAGATGCAATCCTTTGGCAATGAGGTCAGGCCACACGTTACACACAAGCGCACAAACACCCCTGGTTCTGAGCCGGACTAAAAGCCCATCTCCCCTGATCCCCAATTCCTTTCTAAGGTGAGTATAATAGTAACAGCAGCAGTTAACAACAACAAAAGTAACTAATGCTTATGCTGTAAATTATTTAATTCTCTAAACAACACAGTACAATAGGTCTTCTGTTGTCCCCATTTCACAGATGGGGGAAACTGAGGCTCAGCGAGATTAAGGAACACATCCATGATCATACAGTGTATCTGATGCCACAGACCATGGTCCCAGCACCTATATGGAAGATATGCTGTTTCAACTGCTTTTTGGAACAAGACAGGGTACAAATAAATTTAAAAAAATCAAGTTTGAGGCAGCTTCTGCAACCGTTTTTTGGTACAGCTAGACCCCAGAAATTTGAGCTAAGGGGACCCATCTGGAGCACACAGAAAAGTTGTTAGTCTTTCCTCTGTCCTGTAATCTCAGAATCTCCAGGCAGGAGGTTCTGGGAATGAAGTGTGGCCAAGTCCGGCAGCCTGGAAGTTGGGCCAGAGCAGCCGAGGCCAAGATGCTCTTTCTGGAGAAAGACAAGGCAGGCCTGGGCATCTGGGCCTGGCCCCTGCCCAACTCACACCAGCCCAAGATCCAGAGTGGGAGCCTGTGGGGTGAAGCCACAGCCGCCTGCCAGACACAGGTACAGGCTGTGGAGCAAGGAGGAAACGAAGATGAGAAACTGAACTGTTCCCAGTATGTGGAGGGGGGTTGAGGAATCCTCTAGTCACATGTAAGTGAGGAAAGGAAGCAGGAATGGAGTGGACAACGTGTCCTGTATCCAGGGCTCTGCCCCGGGAGCTCAGGAAGCAAATGCAGGGAAGACACGAAACATGAAACTGCTCCAAGCTCAATCGGCAGTGGATCACAATGGGCTGAGGGAGAAATTAAAATCCACGGCTAAAAATATTTGCTGTGACTTCCTGAGCCAGGATGTCAATATCAGCTCTGGAACTTGCAGGCACTGAGGCCCGGGTCCTGCACTGGGTAAGAACCAGCCTCTGGGACTCGGCTGCCCACTCAACCACCTGCCAGGATGTCACCTCGGGCTACTATTTAAACTCTCCGGAACTCAGTTTCCACATTCTGTAAAACAGTGACAGCAGTGCCTGCTTCCCTCGTAGAGCTGTTGGAAGGACGGAACGGCTCGCTTCCTCAGAAAGCCTGGCTCAAAGATGGACCACACAGTGTTAGCTATTATATACGCATCAAGCCCATCTCAGAGGTGAGGCAACTGAGGCTCAGAGAGGTTACATCACTTGCTCCATGCCACGAGGGGGCCACTGTTCCCTGAGCAACATCTCTGTGCCACACGCTTCCCAAGCCTCCCACCAGCACCGTGAGGTCAGCGCCCCTTTTACAGACGCAGACCAGGGCCTGAGAGGTTTCGTGGCACAGTCACAAGACAGTAAGTGACAGAACAAAATTCACATCTGGATCTTCGAACAAACAGAACCTCCATTCTTTTGACTCTATCACATGCTCTCTGACTAACGAACAACCCCAAAATGAGAAATGCCATGTAAACCACACAGAACCAGGGTTGGCAAACCACAGCCTGCAGACCAAAGCCAGCCCATGGCCTGTTTTCTAAACAAAGTTTTACTGGAACACAGCCATGACCCTGTGTTTACACACTGTTTGTGGCTGCTTTTACAGTACGATGACAGACTGTAAGCCCACAAAGCCTAAAATACTTACTCTCTGGCTCATTATAGAGAAAGTTTGTCAACCTCTGGCTTAGAATAACGGTTGGAAGACAAGGCTCCATAGGTGGTGGCTGTTTTCATCATCATTACCATTACACACAGGACAGCACAGCGAGGAAGAGCAGACACTCGGCCACCAGGCCAGCCTTGATTCCAGTTGGGGTTCTGCCACCCTCACTGTGTGACCTGCGGAGACCTAGTAACCGTTCTGCACTCAGCTTCTTCGCATATGCCACAGGGATAAGACTAGCTCAGGGTCCCCAGCCTCGGCACTGTTGACATTTGGGGCCAGATAAGTCGTTGCCGTGGGGCCTGTCTCCTGTTTACCGAACAAGGCTGTGCAGGGTACCAGTCACTCTCAGATCATTTACGCCATTGAAAGACACAATCGCCGAAGCCAACAGGAGAGTCCAAGGGAGGATCCAAATTATCTTCATGGGACAACTTGGTTCAGTGCCTGGAATTTATTCTCCACGAATTCTGCAACGGCCTGAGACAACAAACCCCAGGAAGCCAGAGTTCCCTGCCCTAAGGGGCTTAAGGGGACGTCTGCTGTTTGTGGCAGTCCGGCATCTCCTCCCGTCTACTGCTGACAGCACCACATTTTGTGTTGGGAAACCCTGACTTGCCCATCTCCAGGGCGCATGGCACCAGGGGTTGGCGCAAGTGTCCGGGTCCGGCCAGTCTACTGAGTCCCCCTCCAAGTGACCACTGAGACTCCATCCCAGGTCTTCAGCTGGGGTTGCTGGGCTGCTAGGATGGAAGCCTGGAGCTGCGGTGCTTATTCTGCCCCTACGTGTGACGCGCGCCCTGAGGATGCAGCCAAGCGAGGAAAGGCAGCTGAGAGCAGGGAGAGCTCGGCCTGACGGCACCACGTCAGCACCCCAACCCAGCCAGACCTGAAGCCATCACCGCTCTTAGAACAGTCTGTTACACGAGCCAGTAAACTCTGCTTAACGATGCCTGAATCATTTTAAGATGGGTTTCTGGCAATCATAACGAAAGGAAGCTTAACAAGTGAGACACACACGTAAAGGATAAGACACCAGACCAGTCGGCAGAGCTGTGATAGAAATGTACTGTACGATTACAGGATGCCTGGGGGAAGGGAT
Organism: Mesoplodon densirostris; assembly: GCF_025265405.1. NCBI lineage: Eukaryota > Metazoa > Chordata > Mammalia > Artiodactyla > Ziphiidae > Mesoplodon > Mesoplodon densirostris. Next base: position 56,929,141 of record NC_082676.1, read on the forward strand.
GGATGACTCCTCTTCAAGAAAAGGCTTGACCGTGGTGAGATAAAGGAAGGTGACTGATCAGTCAGAGAGGTGGGTCCTCTGGGGACAGAGACCCACAGATCCCGGGCACCCAGGAATCGGGCATGCTCCAGGAAGCCTTGCCATCTGCAGCCTCACCGCGGCCAAGAGTCGCTGCTTCGAGGCCAGGGCCACAGCCTGTTCTCCTGTTTCCTAAGAGTGGTTGCCAGCACGAAAAATACCATCACTGGGGGGGTGTGAGGCAGCCCAGGCCTTGCTATTGAGCTTGTGGAAGAACTTTCTTTACATTTAGCTCTAAGATTCTTGAAACCACCACTGAGTCTGCTTGAGAATTAGCCGCTTGAAGAAACAATCTCTATCCAAAGACCAAGGGATACCAACAAGCTTGAAACATCTTTGGCTGAGGGTACTAACAACTGTAGCAGTAAAACAGCAAAAGCAATACAGGCAGACCTCGCATATTGCAGGTTTGGTTCCAAAACACCACGATAAGGCGAATATTACAGTAAAGTGAGGCACAAAAGGCTTCTGGTTTCCCAGTGCCTATACAAGTTACACTCACACTGTACTGTAATCTATCAAGAACGCAACAGCATTGTGTCTAAAAAAAAAAAGACAACGTGCGTATCTTAATTTAAAAATACTTGACTGCTAAAAAATGCTAACCATCATCTGAGCCTTAAGTGAGTCACAGTGCTTTCTGCAATAGTAACATCAAAGATAACTGATCACAGATCACCGTAACAAATGTAATTTATTGAGAGTTTGAAATATTGTGAGAATTACCAAAATGTGACCCAGAGATGGGAAGTGAGCAAACGCTGTTGGAAAATGGCGCCAAGAGTTGTTTGCAGAGTTGTTCCATGCAGGGTTGCCACCAACACTCAGTTTGTAAAAACACAGTATCGGCGAAGCGCAGTAAAGCCAGGTATGACTGTGACTGTAATAAAAGGACAGCTAGAGTTCACGGACGCATATTGTATGGAAGGCTTGAGCTAAACACCTGACATGCAGGTTCTCACAGTGTCTTCCCAATACTCTAAGATAGGTATGTGTATCTGTTTCCAGGTGAGCAGACTGAGGCTCAGGAAAGCAGGGATCTGCCCAGGGCCACACAGCAGCCGAGATGACTTTGGAAAGCCAGGCTGGTCTGCCCTTGCCACTGTGACACTGTCTGAGTACGGCCCCTGAGTGGGGTTGAGCTCCAAGGGAAGGTCCTGCGGAAATCGAGAGGATCGTGACCCAGGCCGGTGGCACGTAGGGCCCTGCCCGCCTGGCACTCCGTAACATGGTGCTGGGACCTCCTCCAGAACGGCCACCTCACTGGAGCAAGCCCAGCACGTGGCCCAATTTAGCGCCCACATCCACTTCCTCCCTGCACACACCAGTGCCCCACATTCTCTCATTTCTGCACACCTTCTCTCACTTACACACTCCATTTTTATGTGCCTAGAGACTCCATTCATTAGGGGCTGAACTGTGTTCCCACCAAATTCTCATACCGAAATCCTAACCCCCAGGATATCAGAATGTGACTGTATTTGGAGACAGGGTCTTGAAAGGGGTAATTAAGGTAAAATGAGGTCACTAGGATGGGCCCTAGGCCAGTACGACTGATGTTCTTAGAAGAGGTGATCAGGACACAGACGTGCACAGAGGGAAGCCCATGTGGGGAAGGCGGCCGTCTGCAAGCCAAGGAGGGAGGCCTCAGAGGAAACCGACTCTGCTGAGGCCCTGCTCTCAGCCTTCCCAGCCTCCAGGATTGGTGGAAAATAAACACCTATCATTTAAGCCACCCAGTCTGTGGTACTTTGTCATGGTGGCCTGAGCCAACTGATATTCCATCCAATATCCTCAAATTAGAGGAGTTCCCCACCTGCTGCAAAGGCTGAAGGCTCAGAAGCTTAGTAAGACCCCAATCATCTACAAATGAAGCTGTCCAGGGGTTGTTACAGCACCAACGCTGACCACCCATGTGACCCACACAGAAGACATGAAATCCTGAGCCTAAAGGATCACCCCTCCAGTTGTCTAACACAACAGCCCAGAACTCCGGCTGCCTAACAGGAAGCCTCAAGTATTTCTCTCCCTTCTTAGCAGCTGCCTCCACCCCCAGTCCATTGTTTCCCAAATGTCTCTGACAATGGCCCACAGTAAGAAACGGCACCTGCTCCAGCCAAATGGGGCCACCTCCAGTGACCCCAGCCACCAGGCACAATCACTGCACCCGCCCCCCACACACTGCTTCCGGCCCCTGCGCCCCCTTCACCGTCACCTCTGAGACTGGGTACTATTATTACCTGCATTTTACTCCAAGAAACCTAATGCATGTGTCCAGGGTTGCAGACTTGGGAGTGACCTAGATTCAAACCCAGGCCCTCTGACGCCAGACTCCAGCTGGAGTTGGCAAACTACAGCCTGTGGGCCAAGTCCAGCCCTGCTGTACATCAAGTCTTATTGGAACACAGCCCTGCCCATTCCTTTCTGTGTTGTCCACACGGTGGAGTAGATGCAACAGTGACCACATGGCCATAAAGCTGAACTTATTATCTGGTCCTTTACGGAAGGTTTGCCAACCTTGCTGAAGACTCTTGACCTCACACCACGTCCACCCCATTCGACCCTTCGAGGATTCTCCCAAACTCTGACTGCCCCTCATACCCTGACAGAAGAAAAAGAAAAAAGGAGAAAAAAATTGTATTTAAATATAATCCTCCTGATAAGATAAAGAGCAAACCAAATTCTCTGCAGATTCTTTTGTTCTCAGAAATTGCCAAGATGTCAGCCTCACACAAGATAATAAATAAGAAGAACCAGCAAAGTGCTTCCCAATATTTAATTAATGCATTTTATCTGCTTCGCCACCTAGGAACAATGGGCCACAGGTTGGAAGATAAAGTCTAAACCTTAATGCTGAATTCTTGGTTTTTTAAAGTGCTTGTCACAACCTTAATATTACTTAAATGTAGCTTTTTTTCCCTGTTATTATTAATTAGGTTTTTCCTAACAGTCAGTATCACAATTAACCTTAAAAGAAGAGCTGCCAGGATACATTTAACTAATTTTTACAAAGCAAACCTTTTCCAAGTCACTTCGTGCTGGCTTTCCATTCCTTCCTCTTTCGGCAGATTCCTCCTTGGCAAATTAAAATCTGCTCTGATACCATGCAAATAAATGCCTGTGACATTCTAACAATGCTGCCGTTCTTACAAATGCCTTTTATAGGGGCTGACTGGAAGGGCAACAGTCAAAATGTAGGCATTTTTAGATTCTGATTCGCTTTTCCCATTAGGAAGGGGCCTCAGAACTGCAGAAACAGGATACAGTGCTGGCGAGGGCAAAATTTTGCAAAGGAAAATCAGTTAAAAGTTGGGCATCATCACGTGGTTTCTGTGCCTTTCACAAGGCAGTCGCTTTGCAGTACTGCTGTAACATACCTACCATTACAGAGGATTACGTAAAGGGCCAGAGGGAGAGGAACAGCCTTCTGGGTGAAGTCCCTCAGAGCTTGTGTCCTGGGTGAAAGTTTGTTGTTATTTTCTCTGCTGCTCTAATTTCCCTCGATATCTTTCATTACCTGATGGAGTTATCGGGGCTTTAAAAACGGATGTGTAAGCAGAAACTAACACACCACTGTAAAGCAGTTATACTCCAATAAAGATGTTAAAAAACAAAACAAAACAAAAAGGATGTCTAGGTAGCTTGGGAGGTTTCAGGAATTTCCCAGAGATATGGATTGCTGGGTCAGGAGGACCATTTGTCAGCTCTGAGTTGTGTTCACAGCACTGGTTACCATCAAAGGGGCTATGAGATGACCAAAGAACCTAGACTTATTAAACTTCAGGGTCAACTATGTGGGGGCAAAAGCAGTGGATGGAATTAGTTAAACAGATGCACTCGGGCCAGGGATTACAAATAGGTTTTGCTCACCCTGTATAACCTACAGAAGGAAAACGTTAGCCAGGTGCCGACATTTCAATGCCAAAAGCATTCCCCTGGGGCAAGAATCAGCTGGCACTGACCGAGGGCCATCCTCTTTGGACGCTCCTGTCTTCTTCACAGTCCTCCCGTGGCCTCCATCCCTCACCAATGCCCCCAGCCTGGACCTCGCTGGCGTCTGTGCTGGTGAGGCCTGCCTTCACAGCATCCAGGGACCAGTTGGTGATGAGCTGCTCTGATTTCTGAGGCTCCAAGGATATGATCCTCAAAACTAAAGGGTCCCCTAAGAGCCCAGGGAATGCTGAGAAAGGGGACTGAGTCATGAAAAAACATGGGACAGCTCAAATAACCAACCACTAATAATAAAAGCTTGCATCTAGCAACTGCATGTTATGTGAAGAGACTTGAAAATATGATTCCATCTAATCCCAGAAACCCTGTGAGGTACGCTCATATTACAGATGGAGAAACTGAGGCACAGGAGTGAAGTGATAAAGTCAGTGCTCAAACTCACGTCCATCCCTCGTGAGAGGCCAAACTCTTAACCACCCCACTGGTGTTTCCCCAGGCAGGGAACTCGGAACCCAGGATCGTTTTCTGCAGTGCCTGGACACCAGAGAGAGCAACGCTGACGCCCCAAAGACAAAGTTCTTCCCTTAGTACATTCTCCGTCTGTCTGAAGATTCAGTGTGGTGCTCATCTCCCTTTTTACCTCTGGGCAGGCCACGGTTTCTGGCCAGAAACGAACAGTTGTTTTGTATTCATCATGGTACTTCTGCAGTTATTTTCTCCTGATGGCAAAGGATCCTGGTTTTCTTTATAAATAAATTTACTTTAGGCAAAAAATGAGAGCCAATTTAGAGAAAATATTAAATCAGTACTGGTGGGCAGATATGGCAAAAATCATGACAGTAGAATGGGAAGGACTCAACTCAAGGTAATGGCATTAGGACAAGGCGATGGGGATGACTCAGCCTCAGGTAACTGCATCACAACCGGGGCTGTCAGAGCAGGGCGCTCGAGACCGTCCACTGGGACACCAAAAGAACTGCTCCAATTTAGATCCATTTTTACCTACCATCTTTAAAGGTCTCAGGTTTTTGCTTTGTATGTTACAAATAATCTAACTACGTATATTGCAAACAAAGATGTACACTGCAGATTCTTTTTATCGACTGGGATATTCGATCAAAGAAGCTTGTCTACCCAGGACTAGACTCCTTGCACTTTCCCACAGGGCAGAATCCCACAAGAGCCGCAGTGATCACTAGGCGCACACCCCGCCCCCAGCATCCATTCCCTGCCCTTCCTGTGCTGGCCTCTGACTTCCACTGGGGACCCCACGTAATTCTGGACAAGAGGCTCCTCTCCTGGCTCCAGGGTGGAACATATGATGATGTTAGCCAGTCGGGGAACCCTCCCCACTACCACCACCAGCATAGTCAGGGCCTACGGGCTCCTCCTCAGGTCCTCTGCTGGGAACACTGGGACAAACACTTGTCCTCTGTGTCTGCCCCATCTGCTTATTATCTAATCAATCTCTCAATATTTCACTGAATAAAAGAATGGTTTTACCACCAATAGGTCAGCCTGGAGCCACCGGTTTTCCTAACTGTTGGACGCGGCCATGTCTAGTGCCTTGGGCTCAGCTACGGAAAGGCAGCCTCTCCTGGAGAGCAGGAAAAGCTGGTGAAAAGGGAAGCCTGGAGCTGGCGGGAGGGGCATTTCAACACTATACCCTGATTTCCTCCTGGTGGGAGGTTAAAGAAACCTGCCACCAACAAACTCATTATGGCTGAGCCCAAGCAGTCCTTGCCGTCCAGGAAATTTCTAAGAGAAAGAATGTTTGTTCTTTCCTTCTTCCTGATTAAATGCCTCCACAGTCACAAAGCAAGCAGGAACCCTCCCTCCCAGGGCGGTTAAGGTGAGCCAACACATGTCGAGTGCAGAGCAGATACTTCCTGTGGTTGCTGCCAATACTATTTCCTCTCCTCCTGGGGTATCAGTCTTCTCATCTGTAAAATGGGTACTAATGATCACTACCTTGCTCAGTTCCTGGGATGAGTGAACGCAGCATCACAGATAATCTGTCGCTCATGCTCTCAAGACAACAGCCCTCATCAAATGGCAGCTGGAAATGTTGTCTTGACTTTTATGAGGATCCCTCTGAAGTGGTGGGATGGGAGCTTGAAATTTTTAAACTTCCATGACTGCTTCCCTAGGAGAGACTACACATCCTTAGAAATGAGGTTCTAACTGCTGCGTCCCACACTTTTCTCTCCCTAAGAAATAACATGAACAAAGCTGCATGGTTCTGCCCTCCCAACTCAATCCTCTCTCTGCACCTCTCCCCACTCCAGGCAGAGTCTGTATCCAAGACACACGTGCATCTCCCACCTGAGGCAGAAAGCCTCACTCTCTACCTGCTGTTCCCATCCACCCTGAGCAGATGACGCAAAATACGGTGCTCATGGGGCCTCCTGTCACCCAGAGAAAACCAAGGGTAACAACGTCCAAGGAACCTCAGGGCAGAAAACCCAGCCGGGTCCAAGGCTGCTGCTCATGGTCCAATAAGCACCTCCTGACTGCTGATTCTGGACAGAACACGAAGGTTCCCAAGTATGTGCGTGCTCTGAGAGACACGTGAATTTCAATCCCAGCTCTGCCACATGGGACTGGCTTCCAGCCACACTCAGAGTGCACGCCTTCTCCAAGCCCCACGGACTCATCTGTAAAATGGGCCAGCAATGCCCCAATCACAGAATCACTGCAAGCCAGGAGTGCAAACAGCCAGCACAGAGCCCAGTGCAGGTTGGAACTCCTCCATACACAGGATGATGGCACTGTGATTTCCACTGCTGACCCGGCCACTGCTATCACCTGACCCAAGCCAGGTCCCCGCCCCCCATCCCCAAGCAGCTGTAAATACTAGGAAATGATAAATGCTGGCAGGTCCTGAATGAAGCCACGCGCTTCACATGTGTTAGCTTATTTCGACTTCCCAGCACATAGAGCGATGTATAATCATCACCATTTTGCAGATGAAGCAGCTGAGGCTTAGAGAGTTTAAGAAACACATCCAGGGTCATCCATAATAATGCTTGTTTGATTCATTTCACAGTCATTCCTCATTTATTAAGTGTCCACTGTATGCAAGCCACCATGTATACAATGGTGCATAATACACACTTAGTCCCTGCCTTCACAGACGGTGTCATATATTAAACAAATGTACACTGAACTGCTCACAAAGAAAGGAGGTGAGACTGTCAAAGAGCAGGACATGGAAATGTAAACCATGTGAGCTGTTCTCTGTGGCTTTACAAGCAGTGCCTCCCGTCTCTGGGGGATGGAAGGGTGGCTGTTACTGTGGGTCTCCAGACAGAACCTAGGAGAGGCCAGCAGGTTCTCGAGGGGTTCAACGGCCTGGGCCCCAGCTGCCCAAACTCCCCAGCACCTCTAGATGAGTCACTAAGCCCCATCATAAAAGAAAGGGACAGGAAAAGAAAGGACGGGTTGTTTGTGAGGACCTGCGGGAAACAGCCACGACAGAAAGCAGGGGAAGGGATGAGGAGGTGATGGAGAAAGGGAACCACCCGCTCAGGGGGCAGGACCCGAGATGAGGAAGCGGGGAGCATCACGTATCCGGGCCTGTGGCCTGTGAGTGGAGCCCTGGGAGCGGCCGTCTCTGTGCCCTGCGGACCAGAAGAGTGCCCCTGGGTTCCTACAGAACATCAAGGTGGAAAGAGAAACTACTGGGGAAACAGAAAAACAAAATACGGCTGTGATTAGATTTCCTCCAAGCAGAGCAGGTAGGAAGCAAGCTGGGCAAGAAGAGTACAAGTCAAATTTCATTTAATAAAACAATAAAGTGGGATGTGTCTAACCCCCGGGGATATGGGGCTTCTGCCCTAGCCACCACCCCATGGTCTATTTTCAACCCAACAGCCAGAAGGAGCCTTTTAAACCCTGCTTCTGCTCAGAAGCCTCCAATGACTTTCCAAGTGGCCCTGGAAGCTCTCACTTCCCGCCATCTTCCGAGCTCACCAGGCAGCGGCCCCGGCCTCATCATTCTATCCACACGGAGGCTGCAGGCAATGCCAAGAAGGAGACGCCGAGAAACCGGGAGGAGGGAGGAGCGGAAGTCAGAGAAGGGGACGCGCCCGCTCTGAGCCTGTGGGGGCGAGGTGGGGACGGCAGTGGGAGCGGAGGGAGTACCTCAGCACTGGTCCCTGAGGCAACAGAGAATAAGACCCTGATTCCACTCAAGGGGACGTTCACAGGTGACACTGGTCGAGATACAAGTCAGCCGCGTCCCTGGGGCATGTGCCCCCAGTTTTTCCACCCGAGGCTACTGCCAGGCCCTCCAACCTCCCAAGCTTTCTCCTGCCTCTGGCCTTTGACTCTGGCTGCCTGTCTGCCCGGGACACTGCACTCCTACACCTTGTACCTCAAGCATCACGTCCTCAGAGGACACCCCGACCATTCTCCCCAGCCCCCACCCAGCAGTCCCCCAATCGTATCACCCCATTCTCTGCGGGATAGGTGGCTCTACCTGAAATCGGCGTGGCTCTGTATTCGTGCCTTTGTTGTCTGTCTCCCCCACAAGAATGTCACCTCCATTCCAGCAGAGAACGTGTGCCTCGTGTGCCCCTTAGATCCCCGGCGCCTGATCCAGAGTACGTGATCAAAAACTTCTACTGATTTCTTTAGCATGGACGGCCCTTCACTGTCTGCTTTTGTCAATGAAGTTTTATTGGCACTGTATCCACCTCGTAGGGCTGCCATAACAGCATACTACAGACTGGGTGGCTTAAGGAACAGAAATTTACTGCTCACAGCTCTGGAGGCTGGAAGTCCAAGATCAAGGTGTCAGCGGGTTTGTTTCGTCTGAGGCCTCTCTCGTTGGCCTGCAGATGGGCACCTTCTTGCCGTGACCTCATATGGCCTTTCCTCTGTGAGTGCACAGCCCTGGTGTCTCTTTGTGTGTCCAAATTTCCTCTTCTTATGAGGACATCAGTCCTATTGGCAGCTTGGGGCCCCACTCTTATGACCTCATTTAACCTTAATTACGTCCTTACAGGCCCCACGTCCACTACAGTCACACCGGGGGGTTAGGGCTTAAACACAGGAATTTGGGGCGGGCACGGGGACACAATTCAGTACATAAAAGAACACAGACACACCCATGGTTGACATGTGGCCTCTGGCTGCTTCCATGCTCCGGCGGCAGAGTTGAGTAGTTGTGACCAAGACCAGCAGCTCTGCACAGCAGAAAACATATCCTATCTAGCCCTTTACAGAAGTTTGCTGACTCCTGGTCTAGAGCAAGGCTCCCGCTGCATTTACCATTAGAAGACCCCAGAGAAGCCCAGCGCGAAGCACCAGGACATTTTCTTTTGCTTCACAATTACCAGTAGTTTTGTCACTCCCCTGGGTCAGCTCCTGGGGCACCCATGACTGCAGAGTATGAAACCAGAGATTAAAAGCCCAAGCCCAAAAGCCATAATTAAGATACACCCAGGAAATGAGGGAAGAGAATTACCTGTCCAGTGCCAGCCCCACAGCCATCTAGTAGGATCCACAGTTTGCTAACAGCACCTCCATCATAATTCAGAAACCACTCAAAGACTGTTCAGAGGACAGAGGAGTTTGGTGTTCAGGCCTTCTGCGGCGAGATGGAGTGGGGCCAGAGGTCTCGCTTTTTATCCACCAAGAGCTCTCAAGGGCCCCAGACATGTCTGGCTTCTTCTCTTCCTCCTGGGGTTTTTTTCTTTCTGTTCAACCACAATTTCAATTACAGTCAAAGAACCTCAGTTTCAAAAGCTCACAGGGAAGAAGATGCTGAGGACCCAATTTTAGTTTTTTTAAAACAAATCTTAACTAGTGCTTCCCATGTTCCAGACACTGCTCTTTTTCATCTCATTTAACTCATTTAGTCCTTATGAAAAACTGATGGGGTGTGTGTTGGGGGAATATTATGATCCTCTTTGTACAGATGAGGAAAAAGAGACTCAGAAAAGCTAAGTAGCTCAACCAAGGTCACATAGCTATGAAGTCACAGGGCCAAAACTGCAACCCATGCGGTCCCGCTCCAGAGTCTGCCCCCAACCATCACTGTATTTCTTCCCTTTCAGGTGTGAGCAATGTGGATAGGTCACGTTTGTGGTCCAGTCATCCACAAATGCTATAATATTCCATATAGTTCTAGGAATATATATAGCAGTGAAGTCTGAAAGAACGAATCATTAGCTTAGATACCAAAGAGCTAAGATCATGGACACTCTCTACAGTATAGGAAACCATTGTTGCAGGATTCAATTTACTGAGAATCTATTACTTATTGAATCATTCTCTGAACCAGTATCAATGAGGCAGTTAGTCCATACCCAGCACTGGGTGAGTTGCAAGGGATACAATGGTGATCAAAACTGACACCACCCTGCCTTCAAGGGACTTGCAGTCAAGTGGTGAAACAGACATAAAACAAATGCTCACACAAATAACCACAGATTAAGACCAGAGATAATGTGGCAAGGGAAGAAAACAGGATACCACAAGAAGTATGATGGGAACTGTCCTAGTTTATTCTGGTGGGTCATGGAAGGGCCCTTCTCATCTGGTGGGAATTTACCAGGTCATGGTGGCAGGGGCTTTCCCAGAAGAGAGAAGGGCATGTGCAAAGGTCCTGAGCTCAGCCTGTGGTTGGCACCACCATTTACCCTGGCAGAGACCACGAGGGAGGTGTAATTATCCTTATTTCACAGAGGCATCAACCGAGCTTCTGAAAGATTAAGACTCAGGGTCCCAAAGCTCCTACATTACAATGCCGGGATCCCAAAAGCCAGATCTTCCTGATTTCGAAGGCCATCCTGTCCCTAATGGGCAATATATCCTTCTGTCTGTGAAAGGCTTTCAAAGCCAATACGCATATCAAGCATAACTGGTTTTCTTTTTCTTTGGATACCCATAAAATGTCTCAGAGGAAACTATAAAAGCTCTTCTGTCTCCATCTTCTAAGAGTGGATGACATCTAGAAAAACGTTTTCACCCTTAACATGGAAGTTATTTGGTCTATAAATTTTTTAAACAATAGAACCATATGAAAGCATCCCCCACCCCCCGGTGCTCAAGCCAAGCAGCAAAGGGGGTTCCTGAGGAGGCGGAGCAGACGAGGCACCAGGTCCTGGGCTCCCCTGCCCTGCACACCTCACCCCTGCCTCTGGCTCCTGGGGCTTGTTTTCTGGCAAAACCTGCCTCAGTGGGACACTTCATTTTCAGCTGCATTTACAAGAAAAGCTCTTCGGGCTCACAGACAGAGCTTTCTCATACACAGACCCTAACTCCCACCAAACGGCGCAGAGCTAAGGAAAAACCTTTAAAACCCAGGTGCTGGCTTTCCATTCAACTTGTGCTAGGCATCCATTCTGCACCAGACCCTGACCAAACTCTGGGAACTGAGATGGATAAGCCATAAAGAAATTAGAGTGCGGTAAGTGCTGGGTTAGAAGGAAGCTCAAGGGGCTGGGATGGGGGGAGCATTCACTCATTCATTCATTCATCCATTCATTCATTCAACAAACTGATCAAGCACTGTAAGAGAGACTGCTAACTATCCCTCAATATCCTTTTTGCTTTATGGTAATAAAAGCCAGGAAATTGTGCTGGACACATGGCTGCCAGAGAAAGACTACATTTCCCGGCATCCCTTGCAGCTCAGCGTGGCCATGGGACTACGTTCTGCCCAGTGGAATGTGAAGAAGTGATGTGGGCAACTTCTGGGTCCCACAGCCAAGGTGCTGGCTCTCCCTTCCCTGTTCCCCTTCCCGAGGGCCAGGAAAGCAATGAGATAGAAGGAGCCTAGGTCCTGCATCCCTAAATCATCTCCTGGAGAAGAGCTGCCTACCTGCACGACCACTTACCAGCTCAGACTTTCATGTAAGAGAGAATTCTTCGTTTTATTTAATGCAATGATAATCTCTGTTAAGCTCATTATAACAAGCCCCACCTATGCTGCCCACCTGTTCTAGGTGCCAGAGACACAGCAGTGACAGCCAAAATCTCTGCTCCACAGGGCTCACATCCTAACTGCAGGCAGACAAGAAACAATTCAGACTGTGTTACTCCGAAGGATGGAAGATGAAGGGTTTGAGATTAATCTATACGAGCGTGCGCGTTCAGAAACACCCTCTCTAGGAAGTGAGAGCTCAGACTTGAATGCTGAAGAGCCACTGGCCTTGGGGAGAATATTCCAGGCAGAAGGAACTGCAAGTACAGCAGCCCGCAGGCTTTGGGGAGACGTGAAAGGAGGCCAGTGCGGGGCTGTCCAGTGAGGATCCTGAGAGGAGAATGAAACCAGAAATGATGACGGAGGAAGGCACCTAACCCAGCGAGAGAAGTCCAGGAGCTCTGCCTGGAGGAAACATGACCTGGGCAGGATCTCAAATGATATCCACGTAGGGAGGGTGTGCTTCCATCAGAGGGAACTGTACAACAGAAGGAGCTCAGGAGGCTGCCCCTCGAGCCTTCAGTTCCTGTCTGCCCCCTTGTGATAGAACCTGCTGGAAGACCCCTGGACACATGTCCAGCAACCTCTGGAAGGGGAAGCACTGAAGGGTTGGAAAGAGAAGTTCCTAGCTCAGGGGGATTTCAGAAAACCAGAAAGCGACTCCTCTGAGCCCCTGGCAGAGTTTCAAATGAAGAGCTTGATTTTTTAGTGATGCACCCTTGCTCTGTGGAGCTGATATATAGGTGATCAGCCCTAACTTAAAACTTTCCTCTTAAAGGAAGCCTTATTTACTTTATTTTCACCACAATTTATAACTAGGTGATGGTCCTCTCAGGGAAGCCTCATCTCATTATATGCCTCCTTCCCTCCTTCCATGGCGATTACTGAAGAAACAACAGACTTCCCCTCTGGGGGATGTGCTGCTTACTCACGATTATCCTCCTCCGAACTGGTGGGTTTTGAGTGAGTCTCTCCTGTGGTGGGGCGCTGCTCCTGAGCGTGCCAGCTGTCCTAGGCAGTTCTGGTCATGCTCTTTTTTTTTTTTTTTTAAAGCAACTTTATTGAGGTTTAATTGACATACAATAAACTGCACATACTTCAGGTATGTAATTTGGTAAGTTCTGATGTACGTTTACATGTGTGAAACCATCACCACAATCAACACTGAACATTTCCATCACCTCCAAAGTCTCCTCAGGCCCTCTGGTAATTCCCCTCCTTCTTGTCCTCCCCACCCCCCATCCCCAAGAGACCACTGATCTGCTTTCTGTCTCTGTAGGTGAGTTTGTATTTTCTACAAGTTTCTTTAAATGGAATTATATGGTATAATATTCATTTTTGGTCTGACTTTATTGATTCAGCATAATTACTGTGAGATTCATCCGTGCTGTTGCATGTACCAGTGGTTCACTCCTGTTTAAGAGATGGACATTCTACAATTTGTATATCTCTTCACTGTTAGTAGCCATTTGGGTTTTTCCAGTTTAGGGCTATTACAAATAAAGCTGCTCCGAACTTTCATGCAGAGATCTTTGTGTGGACAGGCATCTCCTTCTCCTGCTAAAAACCTAGGAGTGGAATGACAACCTTGCCTCTGAAGGTGGAGTATTCTCCGTTTGGTGTTTCTCTCTTTTCAGGTTCAAATATTGGGATCAGTGTTGAGATGAGTCTCTCCAAATGCATGGATGATCTCTGATATGAGAGAACTAGAAGTGGTGCCGAGGTAAACATTGTTATTGTATTATTACTATTAACATTTTGAGCACTTAATATACATCTCAGGCTGTGATAAACACTTTCCAGTTAGTAGCTAAATGAATCCTCCCAAAGCCTTATGAAGCGAGGATTATTTTCATCACCACTTTGCAGACAAGACAACCAAGGGCGAGGCTGCAGAGGTAACCTGCCCCGGGGGACAAACCCGGCAGGTCCACGTGGAGGCGGGATCCTAACCCAGGCAGTGTGGCTCCTGAGTCCACGTTCTTAACCAGTATGCTAACCTGCCTCAAAGTGCTTAAATGTATTTTAACAGCAGGCATTTTGTGGTGCTTTGTCACCTGTCGACTTGGCTAGCCTGAACTACATTTTCCAGAATTCCCTTTCCTGCAAGTTTCCAGTTAGGGTGGTCCATGAAGAGATTCCCGTGAGAGATTTGGGGGGTTAGAAGTGAAGCAAGCAGCCCTTTTGTAGCTCACGCACCTTCCTGCTCACCCGCTGACTCACGTCTCTGGTGGAGCAACAGCTGGGCCTGAAACTCCTCCATCCTCCCGGTCCTCCTCAGGGTCACCCTCTCCTGGGCGGGGCTGTGGGCTTACCTCCGTGATGAAGGGCCCAGCTGCTTCGGGGCACCCACAGCACCTCAGTGAAGGAGCAAGAACGCACGTGGCTCTGGCTTGAGCATGGGGCCAGCCTGCTCGTCACATCTGTCCCCCCATTCCTGGTGGCCGCCCTGAGGACTTCAAGCTCCAGCATCAGACGTGAAAACAACAGCCCTACAGAGGCTCAACCTGCTCCTGCACTTGTGTAAGGCCAAGTTCCCGGACCAAATTCTTTAACACATGTGTGTACAGATCTCTTGGTAGTTCTGCTTCCTTTACGGAACTCTAACTGCTGCATATTTGACTTTAGGGATATAAAGACAAAATATGACCCAGCATTGAGCTGGGACGTAAGCTGTGCAGTTGAAAGGGACGCACATGGATTTCAGGCCAAGGGTGGGGGATGATCAAAGGCAAGTGACATCCACGTTGGAGCCTTCAACTCCACTGCCTTTTCTAAAGGAAACGCTTCCAGTTTCTCCAAACCACACCACACCACACCTCCAGCCTGGGAGTCACTGACACGGGTGATTTAAAGCTGTGAGTGTGCCCGGCCTCATCATCGTTCCCGGGGCGGGAGCTGCAGAGTGAGGACGATGGTGCCCTCCTCCCGAGTCCTCGTGAGTGGACTCCAACGCACGTCCTACAAAGGACCTGCTACATGCCAGGAGCCATGGAGGCTCTGAGATACCACAGTGCACAAAGCAGTCTCTGCTCTCGTGGAGCGGACGAGCAAGCTTACCAAGTCAGATGGGACAGACATCAGCCTATGTGCAGGTGCTGGGAAGAAAATAAAGCGGCGGGGGAGGAGGGGCGGCATAGAGCACCGTGGGAGGAGGCAGGGTACCTTGGAGCCGAGAATCAGGCCGGAAGGACTTCCTGAGGGGCAGATCTCTGAGCAGAGACCACGTAACCTTCAGGGCAGTGACCGCTAGCAGGCTGTCGGCTATTGTTATATTATCAGCTACAGGCACAGGCAGGCGTGTGGGGACGGCTAGTTGGAGGTGTACCTGTACACCTCTCCACTCGACCACCTTGGGGACAGGACGAGGATCTCTGCTCAGTGGCTAACAACCTCTGTCTATACCAAAGGTCTTAAGAGCTGAGCACAAGTCCAGCGGACCCAGAACTCTCAGGGGAACCCACCACTTCCCCCCCCCTTTCTCGGGGTACACAGGAATCAGAGCAGGGCCTTGAAAACCAAAATCATTCCCAAGCACACCTGGTAGGAAATCTTACCTTGGAGCAGTTTCTGTTGACACTAATGCCCCAAAGAGAGACAACCTTTCCATCCTAGCGGGGCTGCCTTTCACACGGTCTCTGCCCCCTTATCCCCAGCCAGCCGTGACCTGCATTTCCCTAACTCACTCTTCTCTTTTCTACACACAGCAGGTTAACGGTCTTCTAATGGGTGTGGACATAACTGACAGCTTACATAATCCCACTTATAATCACCGTACCTTGTGCTTTGGCTCGCTAGATAAATCCTAACGTGTTGTCAAGACTCTCCAGCTGAGAAACTAACTGATGAAGTGCCTTTAATTTGTACCCGTCTAGGAACATCATTTATGTGTAAACAGCAACAGTGAATATCACACACGCATCGCAGCCATCGGCTCTGTACCTACGACGTCAAGGATCTTTTTCTGTTTTGTTCACTGTTTACCCCTGGCACCCAGAACAGTGACCGGCACGTAGTAGGTACTCAGTACATATCTGGAGAATAAGTCAACACACATAAGGGAGAGATGATGACAGCACCGCCGAGCAGGCGTGCTGAGGCTCGAGGACAGTACCTGTCCGGGCCCATGTGGTGCCGTGGCCCAGCCATCACCGAGTGAACCTGAGGCCCAAATCAAGTCCGGGACCACCCCAGGCCCTGTGGGTAAGTGGTCACAATACCGAACAGTCAGTACAGACAGAGCAGAGGCTGCGGGTCCCAGAAGCCACCAGGAGAGGGGACCAGGTGGAGTGCCAGCTGGTGGGGGAAAACGAGCCACAGGTATTTGCCTGCCAGGGTCCAGCGAGGTATCACCTCTGCTGCTGGTTGTAAAACATACTCAGAGCAGTGGTGGCTGGTGGTCTGAGAGTCTGGAGGGTCAGGGTCACTGGGGAGGTGAAGGACGACACGGGGAGTCGGTGGCAGCACTTTGGCGAGAGGTGGGGGCGTATGTGACCATTTTAATGACCAGCCCAGCCGCCTCGGTGCTAAATCCAAGCCCTGACAGAAGGCAGCCAGGCGCTGCCCTCTGTGCGGACAGGCCTCCCACATTCCCACAGCCACTTGGGCTGTGACACATGCCAGACCGCTCAGGAGCCTGAGTGGCCCCCACAGATGCTACGCTGATGGCTTCCTGTCTCTTCCTGGCCTAGACGTGCAACCAGCAAAGGCCTACAGATGCTAGGCTGCCCGATGCTGTGCCAGATACATGGGATAAAATGGCGAGGAAAAGGGACCCCAACCAGCCCTCGTGAGGCAGGGACCTCATGCATCTGCTCCCCTGTTCATGAGGCACGTGTGTGGTGACACTTCCACGTGCAGTGACACCGCTCCTCGCGTTCATGACATCACAGCATTCTCACTGCAGCGAGCGCCGACAGTTCTCTCCGTCCCCTTACTGCCACTGCACCCCACTAATCCCACACCCTCGGTCTGCCATGCACCTGACACGTATAATCATTCATCCTCACGACAACATGCAGTTGGCATCATGACCCCATTTGACAGAGGAGAAAATTTAGACGTGCGACAGCTCTGAGTACCCCGAATTTGAACCTGTATCTTTCTGTTATCAAAGCCATCACAGTTTCTGGAGCTCTCTTCTGATATCCACACTTCATCGACTATTTAAAGACAAGGAAACTGAGGTGCAGGGGGGTGCAGGCACTCAGGGGGCCACGCTCCCACGACCCCAATGCTCTGCGTCGTAAGACAAAGCTTTGAAGAGCAGCAGTTCTCCCCACCCCCACCAAGACCAACACGCCGCCTCCTCTGGACGCGGGTGCTCCCAGTGAGCTCAACGGGACAGCTCAGCTGACAAGTCTGTCCTTTGCTGTCGGATCCCTAATAACTCTTCAAGAGTTATTCCAAAGTGCTGGGGAAGCGGGATCAAACATCTTGCCATTATCCCCGAAGGTCAGGCCACTGCAGCGGCAGCTCTGCCGTCAGCGGTGTCCTCACTCGAGCCGTCACCACGAAACACAAGTTCCCTTCAATTTCGACTAAGGGGAGTGTGGTTGTAAAGAGGGCGAAACATGCATTCAAAGACATTTACAAGCTAGCCTTGGCCAGAACAAGAGGAAGACTTCAAAACCTCTGTAATATATGAATTCTCCAGCCAAAGATTCTGTTATTTCAAGAAATCGCAAGATGTATTTAAAGGCCTGTTGTAAATCTGGACAGGTTATAGCTTGTTGGTACTCTACCTTGCCATGTAAAACAGGCAAATAATTTGACCAAATTCTAAATGGGAACACTGTCTTTTCCTATTCAAAGCCCAGAGAAGCATAATTAGGAAACTGTAATTGCAGTGTGAGGTTTTCAGAGCCCGGATGGGCCCCAATGTCAACAGCAATCTGCTTTTCAGGGTGGGACTGGGGTGACTAGGGGCCATGTGCAAAATTTAAGAGGGTGCCAAAAAAATCAGGCATCACGTTTTTGTGCAATATTTTGAAAAATCAAAATAATGTAAAAAACCTATAATGAACAAAACAGCAAAATTTCCCATAAAGATGGGATGAGTAGTACTGATTCCTCCTTTAGCCTCAGGCTGTGATATGACTGGGCTCCGCGCTGCTGCTCTTTCTGAAGGTGATAAAACATGCCCACGAAAGCAAAATGACTTGCCATTGTCACAATGTCACTGGGAACTAAAACGTCCAGGTCTCGAGGCCCCCCTCTGCTCTGTGCTCTCGGGATCCCTGCCACCTTGGGTGGGGTCACTGCACCGTCCTCCCCGCCCCCCCCACTCTAGTCTGCATGTCACTGCTGCCAGGTGATCTTCACCAAGTGTCCATCTAACGTGAGCGGGCACAGCTCTCTGGTTGTGGTCAAGTGCTCCTCCCACATCCAGACAGGGGAGGCTGGCGGCAACCAGCAAGTTGAATTCAGCATGCAATGTATATCACTGGACTCCCCAGGTGTTTATGGTTAAAATCAGTTGCGAGCATTTTGAAATTAAGATTTTAGAAAAAAAGGAGATGTGTGACTTCTCTTAACAAAGAAATGTTTTGGCAATACTGGGCCCACTTTCCCATGAGGGGGTGGAGAAAGCACAAGCTCTCCGGCCAGCACCAGCCCCACCATGTGCTGGGCGATGTTCAAGGTACTGGGGACACAGCAGTGGACAAAAGTGACCAAAATACCTGCTCTCGTGGAGATTACATTCCAATGGGACACATGATGGACAGAATAGGTGAAATAAACTAATTCAAAAGATAAGTAAGATGAAAAAAAAGCAAAAGCTGGTAGAGGAGATCCGAATAGTTATCTGTAGGGGAGAGGGGAGCAGTTTTAAACAGGGTGGTCAGAAAAAGAAGGAAATCTGCCATTTGTGACAACATGGATGGACCTCGGGGGGCATTGTGCTAAGTGAAAGGAGTCAGAGAAAAACAAGTACCACGTGGTCTTGCTTATACGTGGCATCGAAAAGAGCTGAACTCATCAGAGCAGAAAGTAGAGCGATGGTTGCTGAGGGCTGCGGGAAATGGGAAGATGCTGTTCAAAGGTCACAACCTTGCAGTTACGGGATGAGTAAGTTCTGAGGGTCTAATGTACTGCATGGTGACTGCAGTTCATAACACTGTATTGGGGACTTCCCTGGTGGTCTAGTGGTAAAGAATCCACCTTCCAATGCAGGGAACGCGGGTTTGATCCCTGGTCAGGGAACTAAGATCCCACATGCCGCAGGGCAACTAAGCCCGCGCACCACAACTACTGAGCTCACGCGCCTCAACTACAGGGACTGCGTGGCGCAAACTACAGAGCCCATGCGCCCTGAGGCCTGCGCGCCACAACTAGAGAAGAGAAAAACCCGCACGCCACAACTAGAGAGAAGCCCACAGGCCGCAACAAAGATCTTGCGTGCCACAACTAAGACCCGACACAGCCAAAAATAAATTAAATAAATAATAAATCTTAAAAAAAAAAAAACAACACTGTATTATATGCTTGAAAGCTGTTAAGCGAGTAGATCCTAGATGTTCTGAACCACACACACACACAAACAAGGAAACTTTGTGAGGGGATGGAGATGTTAACTAAACTTATTGTGTTAATCGTTTCACAATATGTCTGTGTATTGAATCACCGCATTGTACGTCTCTTAAACTTACATAGATTTTGTGTCAGTAATCTCTCAGTTAAGCTGGGGGAAAACAGGGTGGTCAGGGAGGGGCCTCTAAGAAGTGGGTATCTGAGTAAAGACCTGATGGAGGTGAGGCGGTGAGCCCATATCCAGGCCTGCAGCACCCTTCTCACTCCCATCTCTTGAGGAGCGTACTTAACTTCCTCGTGCCTCAGCTTCCTCATCCAGAAAATGGAAAATACAAAAAATACCTACCCTCAGAGGGTTGCTATGAGGATGAATGAAATAGTGTGTGTAAAGGGTGTATAGCATAGTGCCTGGCATGGAAATGCTCAGTAAGTGCTGAAGCCAGCATCCCCATCTCCAACACCATCACATTCACCACCTCTCTACCTCCATCAATAACGCCTCCATCACCACCTCCTCCTCCATCAATAACGCCTCCATCACCACCTCCTCCTCCATCAATAACGCCTCCATCACCACCACCTCCTCCATCAATAACGCCTCCATCACCACCACCTCCTCCGTCAGTAACGCCTCCACCACCACCTCCTCCATCAATAATGCCTCCACCACCACCTCTACCTCCATCACCATCACCATCTTCCATCAATAACGTCACCCTTTCCACCACCTCCTCCATCAATAACACCTCCATCACCACCTCCTCCTCCATCAATAATGTGTCCATCACCACCACCTCTACCTCCACCGATAACACCCCTGCCACCATCACATCCTCCATCAATGACACCACCTTCTCCACCAACACCACCTCTATCAATAACACCTTCTCCTTCTCCTCCACCACCACTACCTCGTCCTCCAACAATAATACCACCTTCTCCATCACCTCCCCTATCACCATGAGGGTAAGGATGAAAAAAGAGATAAGCCCCTTAAACAAACCAGGCTGTTCTGGGCCTTCTTGGATCTTTCCATGTCCCAATCCACTTACACTCTGCTTCCCAATGGATGTGCTACTTCCTGGAATAGTGACTCCTTCACTACCCACTTCATGTCCAGGTAAGAGACCAATCTGTGTTGCCATGGCATTCAACACTTAAAAAAATATATATCTACTTACATTCTTGAATTTTGCATCGAACCAAAAAGCAAAGACTTTTCCAGCACTCAGCACATGGCAGGAACTATCTGGCAAACGTCTGGAGAACTGAACTCTTCCTACTACAGGCCTGTCCTTTTCTGACACTCATCAGCTATGAAATCATGTATGAACTATTCGTATGGGGAGGGGGGTGGGTTGAAAGACCATTATATACACTGCACGCATTGACTCTAAATTCTAGTTCCTATAGATTTCAAATAATCAGAAAGCTGAAATAACCAGATTTTTTATAGTATCACACTATGATAACTGATGTTCGTAATTATGGCCTTGAGGAAAGGCAAGCTCCTTAACTGCCTTCTAAATTATCGAAGATCAAATTATGTTCAGTTGCATTTTAGCGTTAAGTGTATTTTAATTATATTCTCATTCTTGGGAAATTAGTAACCCACATGGCTGAAATACATGACCAAGGCAGCTTTGTGAATAAAACATTCTGGATAAAGCTCAGATTTCCAGAATGTTCTCACAAACCCGTATTCTGCCATCATTCTAGGTAAATGAGAATTGATAATTTACATCCTCTTTTTCCAAATATAATATGGCCACTTATAAACAGGCGTACCATGGAATAGTATTTTAAAATTAAATGAGGAAATAAAGGAGGGAGGAGAGGCAGGAGAACAGATGAAGCCAACAGCAAGGTTAGAACAGAACACACAGGTTACAACGTCTCCACTTTAGCTAATGACGAGCCCACACTTGCCTCTGAGATTCTGAGCAGGCAAGGCAAAGAAGAAAACACGATCAGTGACAACATTCACAGCATCCAAAAGATTTGACTACTTACTCAAGAGAATCATTCCTGACACTTATAACTATGAGAAATTTCTCTAACACAGAAATTACTCACGTTACATACAACGTGAGGAATCGCCAACATCCTTACCTACATGCTTGCAGAAAATACAACAATGATTTTCTGCAGGCTGTATCTCCGAACACCCCAAGGATGGAGGACAAAAACTCAAATGCCACTGAAAACACGCAAGATAGGCTGGGCTGGCGGAACACTAGGGAACAGTTAAGGACTGTAATAAGTTGGAAAGTTTGCAAAGCATCTGAAGGAGGCCGCTGGAACTCAGCTCCACCCAACTGCTGCTGTGCAGGAATATGGGCCCAATGCTTCCAGACAATCCAATTTTGTAAACTGTGAAATATTTCAACCATACGAAAGAAGAACTATCATACATACACGGAGGAAATAAATAACAGTAATAAATAGCTGTGTACCCACTCACTGCCTGTATCACTTATGATACAGAACCTTCCAGAACTTTTGAGAACCTCTCCCCTGTTAGCACTACCCTGATTTTTATATTTGTAATCCCTTTGGTTTTCTGGATGGTTTACCACATGGGTGACTTCCTAACCTACCTCCAGTTCCATTCTACATTTTTCTCACCTTTATGTAAATGTGTTCTGTAATTTGCCACATAATATTCCTGAGACCCACCCACGTAGATGTGCACAGCTGAGGTTTGTCCAGTGTCACTGCTATACTGATCACTATGCCACGCCACTATTTCTTAAAATCTCCTCTCTCGTTGATGGATGTTAAGAGTTGCACTGAATGTTCTGTCATTATGAGCAACGCTATGGACATGGCTGTCTGTGTCTCTCCTGGTGCCTGTGGGCAAGTATTTCTCTAGGGTGGGGCTCAAATCTAGACTTTAATATTGGCCAAGTTAACTTCAACTAAAAAGAACATTTGGATCAACTGTACACGTGCAAGGAAAAGGCACCCATGGGCTAGATGCTGTCTATCGGCTGCTGGTCTGCAGCCTTTAACACAGGCTGACAGCTTCATGGTAAATTGCAAAAGAATAATTCTCTAAGCAAGAAGAGGACTCATGCTACATGCGCTCCTGCCCCTAACTAGCTTCATTCAAGGTCAGAAGGGCCTTACATGGACAGACCATCTGACCTTCAGGCAAGTGTGTGTGAATATCATTTCTTAAAAATAAGCTTTTGGAGGCTTTTGGAAGGAACAAAGTGTGACCTTATACTCACTCACACAAACCCAGAGGGAAGACATACATGCTACTGACCAAGGGCCGATCCCTACCCTTTCAAGGGCTGTTGGGTTGGAAATCTGACTACCTGTTAGTAGGTCACACTGTGCACTAGAAATGGCACTACTAAACCACCCACTACTGACAATGTGTCGAGTGGGAATTTGACTTCAATGATAAAAGTTACAAAACTCTGCAGACAGTATGATGCCAAGTTTGAAAAATTCAATACATTCCAGTCAAAAATAAGTATACAGGATTTCCCTGGTGGTGCAGTGGTTGAGAGTCTGCCTGCCGATGCAGGGGACATGGGTTCGTGCCCCGGTCCGGGAGGATCCCACATGCCGTGGAGCGGCTGGGCCTGGCGCAGCCACACTTTCTGAGCCATGGCCGCTGAGCCTGCGCGTCCGGAGCCTGTGCTCTGCAATGTGAGAGGCCCGCGTACCGCAAAAAAAATAAAAAATAAGTATACAGTATGTGACAGATAACACCTATATTTATATAGTAATTATGGGGAAAAAATGTCATAACAGACCCCAAAGTGTCGAGAGTGATCATCTCTGAGATGACCTGCAAGTGAATTTTTTTTAAAGTTTTACTTATCTGTAATTTTTCAATGATCCTATGTTACCTTTATTCCTAGTGACAGGAGAATGTGACTAATCAAATAACCTTGATTTGCAATGGCCGCGCTCCTAACGAGCCCAGAATGGACCCTCATGTATCAGAAAAGCTTTGAGAAAATAGTGAGGTTTCTTTCAAAAGGTATTCACCCTAAAATGTGGCCCCAAGATAGTCCACTGTGCT
This sequence comes from Mesoplodon densirostris, assembly GCF_025265405.1. Taxonomy (NCBI): domain Eukaryota; kingdom Metazoa; phylum Chordata; class Mammalia; order Artiodactyla; family Ziphiidae; genus Mesoplodon; species Mesoplodon densirostris. Next base: position 56,952,684 of record NC_082676.1, read on the forward strand.
TTGTAAAAGGTACTACTTAGCAGAAAGCTTCCAAAATGACAGAAGAGCAGATAATACAATCAACAATGATAAACAGAAAATTACAGTATCAGTGCAAATATATATATATATAGAGAGAGAGAGAGAGAGAGAGAGAGAAGTAGGTCTCCTTTTAACTGTGTAAGTTGCTTTTAGTTTTTGGAAATTAAGTTTTCATAAGTAAAGTTTTAGGAGCACAAAACTGAGCCTCAATTCCTCTGTGAAGTGGCAATAATCAAACTTACTCTTCACTCAAGTGTTATGAGCACTAAATATGTACTCTGCCTGGCCCGCGACAGGCACTGACTCTGAGAGCGTGATGATCTCCCATCACTACCACCAGCATCATCATCAATTAGGAGAATCATCTAGATCAGGAGCTGGCACACTACCACCTGCTGGCCAAATCCCGCCCACTGCCTGATTTGATAAGTAAAGTTTTATTGGAACACAACCACGTCCATTTGTTTACACATCATCTGAGGCTGCTTTCGTGCTACAATGGCAGGGGTGAGTAGCTGCAACAGATACTAGGTGGCCTGCAATGCCTAAAATACTTACCACTTGATAGAAAAAAAGTTTGCTGACACATGATCTAAAAACCGCAAAGTGCTATACCAAAAGAAAGTTATAATTTTGATGTGTCAAAAAAGAACTGTAGGAAACTTACTTTTCTTTTCCCACATACATAAAAGCTGTTGGCACAAAGTTTTGGATGCAAAATGGTATTTTAACTGCTGACGGCCAATTTAATCCAGTCAATTTTATCACTTTACATCCAAATTGACCACGACTTTGCTTTAAAATATATGCCATCAAGCAGCTCAAACCTCAAACATCAGGAAGGCAGTTGTTATGCTATTTACAGAGAAACCGACCATCTTGCTCTCCTCCCGAGCTACAGCAAAGGGATGGAGGAATTTTTCCATTAATTTTAAAAGCTTTTAACTACAAAGCAGAAAAGATTTTTCAGGAAGACCAAAAGGCAATATTTTTGCATTTAAATCCAGTTTTCTTCACAAAAGGAAAATAATTTCTGTGTAGTAGGAATTGGGTCATTTACCCCAGAACACATTTCATTTAGAGGAGAGGAACAGAATTTAAAAGACTCATTTTCAGGAGCATTAATCTCAGGTACCTGGAAATGAAAGAGCTGGGGCACAGAAGCTGGTCTTTGTAGGAGAAAAATTTCCAAGTTTTTGTGAGACTGGTCTCCCTTCTCTTCTACACTGTTAAAAATGGATCTTTTTTTAAAACCACCTGGAGGGCGTGGAAGAAAAAAAAAATCAAGAGAACCCAATTTCAATCTCCTTTGCTAAAAAAGAAGTATCATTCTTTGCCCAAAGCAGGCCACAGAGTTGCCTGCATGACCCAGAGAAGTAAATGAACTGGGGCATTTTAAAGGTTCTGTGAAGGGGAAAGAAATTTTTAAGAAGTACTTGTCACGGTATAAAAGAGGCTGACAGTTTGCCCTGGCGAAGCTGAGTTTTCGGTACTGAAATGGAGCCTGTGAGTCACATCGAGGAGGCCTGAGGAAACAGTGTATTCAGGTCTGTGCTTCACCAGGTACAGAGGTAAAATTCACCTGTGTTAACAGAAGCGGCGGAAAAAGCAGGATGCCGATGGGGAAAAATCAGCCACGAAGGATGTTGTGAGACAGAGTTGTTTTCTGAAAAACAAAACTAAGAGCTGTGGGCAGCTTGGCAAGTGAAAGCTCTGAGGCTGGGGGCAGCGGGAGGAAGGGCCAGGGATCCCAGCAGGCTTTCCGAACAAGACTGGTGATGACACTCAGAAAGTGGAACAGTGGATTCCGAGAAGGCGGGAGGCAGGCCTCACTGCCCTGGAGTGGGGTGTGGGGTTCCCTAAAGAGAACAGACGGAAGCCACTGTTCCTCATCCTGGTCAAGTCAATCCCCGGACAGGCAGAGTGGAGAACCAAGGACAGGGGATAGAGAGACAGCCTCTCCCTGGGGCTCCAACTACACTGGGAGCAGTAGTCCAGACCCAGAGTGGTTCAGCCCCATAGTGGTCCAGAGCAGCTCCAGTGGTGAAACAAGCCATCCTCAGCCATGTGACAGCAAGCCAGGGAGAGGTGGGGAGCCAGCCTGGGGAGCCAGGCTGTGGAAGGGCCTGAACTTACCCCAGAGAGGAAGCGTGTGCTCACGGCTAAGAAGAGGGTCATGCAGGCAGACAGGCCCAACTATCACGCAGCACAGACAGTGCTTTCTGCTGTAGCAGTGGCAGCAGCAGCCCGAAGCTGCCCAAGTTCCTGCGTAGACGGCAGAAGGGTGATGACCGTGGACTTCCCTGACCTTGGGTCGAAGGGGCGTGTCCTCGGAAACTGGGACTGAGTCACTCCCCCTGAGGAGGCATCCCCCTGAGTGCCCTCGCCAGGCCATTCTCGGCCCACCAGGGGAGGGAGGCCCAAGCTACGACGAGATGTGGGGCTGCTCTGTGACTGGTGGAACTCAGGGGTCATTCAACCCAGGAGTGTCACTGTCTGTCCCGCAGCAGGTAAATAAGACAAGAGAGTCCTTCCCCACAGCACAAAAGCCACCCAAGGAGAAGAGGGGTGCCAGGAAGCAATGCGGGCGATTCACTGACTGATCTGTCAGCAGTGCACATCAGAAATCAATACTTCCAGGCTACAGATGAGGAAAACTGAGGCTCACAGAGGCTGGGTAACAGGGCCAGGGAACACACCCAAGGCCATCACTGGGACTCTCACACTCTGGCCAACGTGGGGACAAACCACCTCTACAAGCTCCTGTAGTTCAGATTTAAGGTTCTTTTCAACAGGGAGTAGTTATGAGCTTCGGGCCTGGAATATCACTCCCAGCTCTGCCATCTGTGTGACCTGAAACATCAGTCATCTCACCACGCCTCATCACATCGAGTGATTCTAAGGATAAAAGTGAGATAAAGTGCTCAGAAAAATGCCTGGCACGCTATAAGCACGAACAGATGTAAGCCAGGCAGCCTGACAAGGATCTGAACCATTACTGAGAACGACACCTGCCCCCAAAAGAACAGAATGGCTCACAATTAATTGGTAAAAAGGATTCTTTGTGCTTTTTATTTTTTTAAATCAACTCAAACATGCCCCCAAAGTGGATTAAATAAAAACGTTCAACTCATTCTTTTCTACAGAGCTACTGCGTCCAGGCAAGTTATTACCTGAGCTACATAATTCATTTGATTAATCTGCACACAACGAGCCAGTAGAAGCGGCAAAACCCCCAAATCACTGCAAGTCCAACTTTGAGTCCATTTCGAGATTTGGACGAGTATTCCGCTAGAAGACAGTCATAAAATGTGTCAGGAAATAGAAATGGTGCGCTTAACCTCCAAAGAGGGCTGTCACACCTCACAGTGACACCTCTGTAAACAAAGGCACAGTCTGAACAGCAAGGTGGCAGGATCTCAGCCCCTGCAGCCACCAGAACTGGCTCAAAAAAAAAAAAATCTGTTCTGCAGGGGGTGGCAGGGAGAGATAAACTAGGAGCTTGGGGTCAATATATACACACTATATATATATATATATATACAATATATAAAAATAGGTCAACAACAAAGTGTACAGCACTTTTTTTAATACATATATAAAAAACTGAATCACTTTGCTGTACACCAGAAATTAACACAACACTGTAAATTAACTATACTTCAATATAAAAAAACAAAACAAAAAAAACCCCACGGTTCTACCACTTCTTTGCTGTGTGACTCAGGATATTATACTCACCCTTTCTGAACCTGTTTCCTGACCTCTTGGTGTAAGAATTAAATGAGAGGATGCAGGTGATGCCCCCATTTAGTTTTTGACACACAGTAGGCACTTATTAAATGATATCAATTGTATTAATTTGTACTTAACAATTATTCATTCATTTCCAGGTGAGTGAGCCACTTTGCGGAAAATTTCGATTTATTCCACATAATAGATGGTAGCAGCAATGTTTACATACGAGCTTGGACAGAGTTAGTGGAACCTTGGCTTCTGCAAACCTATTACCAGAGCCACCATGCTGTGTGTCAGCCTCTTGGTGCAAGAGAACAGGCAGGTGACGGAAGTTTTAGATCCTTTAAATAAAACAAACAAGAGCATCAAGCTATTGCAGGCAAAGTCCCAAGTCTAATGAAGGGCCACTTCTAAAGTGACAGGCACCCTCAGGCAACACTTTTCACAAGATGTGCCCCAACCATACCCAAGCACAACTGCTACAAATCTTCAAGCTGGAAGCCTTCAGGTTCCCTCCCTGAGGACCAAACTGCAGAGCCTTTTAAGAAACAGAAGTCTCTCAGCACCACCGGCTTGACCCACAAAACTACACCTTCCTGAAAAGGTCAGAAGCGGCTGCCTGGGCTTTAGACGGGTATTTCTTTCCAAAGGCCGAGAGCGGAGAGTGGGTGGCAGGGGTAGCAGTCCGCGCGTGCCTGTGTCAGGGTGAATCAGACAGACGGGAAAAGGCACAGGAAAGAGAAAGCTTTCCAACTGTACCGTGTGCCAAAAGTAACCATTGACTGTAGGGCCTGAAACAGAAAACTCAAACAGAATGATAAACGGATAGTGCTAATAAAAAGCAAATCTGAAGGTGTCTGCCTCCGTCTCACCCTATTACGTATCAGTCAGTCGCCTCCTGGGAACCTGGTCGAGCCTTTGCTCATGCTGATCCTGCAACCTGGATTACCCTGCCCTTCCCTGTCTCTCTGGCAAATTCCTATTCTACCCTCAAAACCCAACTTAGAAATGAACAGTCTGCAATATCTTCTCTGAGTCACCCCAAGCCATGCCCCTCCACTACCAGATCTGGCCAATTCCCCTCTTCCCTGGGTTACTTCTTTTGGTTTACTGATCACTTGCTGCTACTGGCTACTGCTTTATGACGCTAACTCCCCTACCAGGCTGCGAGCCCCCTGGGGCAAGAGAGAGGTTGATTCATCAATGTATCCACTAATCTGGCACTCATTCATTCATCCATTCATTCATCTGTTCATGCATACATGCACTCAAACATTCACTGAGCACCTGTCCCTATGGCACCCGTTTCCTGTCCAGCAACAGTCTCCGTGTTCATTGGGGGATCCACCCCTCTCCCCAGCCCTCATTCTCCACGTTTGAATGGGGTTCTTCCCTCGGCCTCGGCACATGAGAGGGATCCTGCGATTGGGTGAAGAAGAAGGGACCTAAGCTGGCTCTATCAGAGGGAACTCAAGGCTCTTCCCAGGAATCAAGAAAGAGACTCTTGCTTCTTCCCCTGAATGTGAACCTGGAAGAAAAACTATCTGCCCAGGGGTTATCACAGCTACCTGTGATCAGGAGGGATAAACCCACCAAAATGATGTCAACCCAGACATGGTAGAGGTAAGGGCCAGAGACAGAGAGAGACAGGAGCCTGGTAACAGAGCTCACATCCCAAGATTCAGCCACACCTAAAGCCAAATTCTCCCTTCAATCAAGAACTTCTCTTTCTAGGCATAATCAGGGTAAGCTATGCTCTGGCTGTAATAACAAGCAAACCCTGATATCTCAGTGGCTGAACAGATATGGTCTATTCCTGCTCTCACAAAGTCTGCAGTGGGCCCAGCAGCACAACAGGGCCAATCCCTTCCAGGCGGTGACTCAGGGATCCAGGCTAGCATCACCCTGTAGCTATGCCACATGGAACACATGGCTGTCAGGCAAGCACAACGAGATCAAAGCAAATTCACACCAGTTCTTCCACGCTTCAGCCTTGGAGGACGCTCATCACTTCTACTTATAGCCCACTGGCCCGAATGAGTCACATGGTCCCAGTCTAACCTAAGGGAGACTGGGAAATGCACCAGTCAGGCTTGTCCAGGGAGAGACAAGTGAGACAGGCCTGATGAACACACAGCACAGTCTCTGCCACAACAGAATCAGCCATACTTTCTATCACCTGCAACCAAAAGACTCCAAGATGATATATGCTGGGACCACAATAGGGAACAGGACGTGAGAACTGTCATCATGGAACCCACAGCACAGTGAGAGGTGGGGCAAAGAATGAGGGAAACAAGAACCCACAAGACAGGCAAACACACATGGCACCGTCAGGACGAGGAGTGGGGACGCGGGAGAGGCGGGTAGCAACAAGACACCTGGGGTAACAGAACTTAGCTTTCAGGAGCGCAGAGGGCTGGTAGGGGAAGGGCTCTAGGGCAAGATCTGAAAGCTCAGAAGTCAGCCCAGGAAAATGGGGAGGGAAGAGGACACAGAGAAGGAATAGGGTTCCAGGTAAGAAACCAGTGGGTAGAAAGGTGACACAAGCTCACGGTGAGGTGAGGAACATGGCTGCAGGGGCAGATGAGAGCCACGGCATGCAGGGTCTGACGGTAACACGTAAAAAAGGGGTTACGTTTTAATGACTCCACGGGCAAAGAGGAGCCACTGGAGTCTTAAGCAGGAAAACGGCCCAAGCCAACTGGGCCTGGGGTAGTTTTTCATTATTCCGTCCACGTGCATTAAACTCACCACCTCCTTCCCCCCTGTCTCTGCATCTGCCCCCCACACCTCCAACTGCTATGGTTCCACATTGCTGGGGACAATCCCTAGATGCTCCCAGTGGGCTGGGCTCACCACACGTGACAGCCATGTCCCTTCATCTGGTGCATCCTCAACACTGACCTCAACAGGACAGTGCCACCTATCCTCCCCCCTCCCCGACTGAGACCACACAACTCCTCTGGGAGCCCAGGAAGCAGCTTCAAGGAGCCACTTCCCGCCTCAAGAAGGAAAGCAAATATAAAACAGGCCCAAAATAGTGTGGGTCTGAAAAGCTGAAAACCAGCCACCACAATTACAAGTATTTTTATCCATCACCCAAAAAGGAGTAGCAGATCATTTTCCAAGTGTCTCTCTCAGGAAGTTCATCTGTTCAATCTCACATGCTCCAGACTCCAAAAACGCAAACAGAAATGAGGCTGTACCAGGAACGGCAGCCGAAGAGAACACCCAGGGTGGAGACACCGAGCAAACGGCAGGGCCCGTGGTATCACCATCGATGGAGGGTGGTGACCCCACCATGAGATGGGAGAAGAGACGCCCAAAGATCTACGAGAGAAACCAGGAGATGGGCAGGGACAAGCGAGCACTAATGAGTCTGGAGTGTGGGCGTGTCTGCACAGGAGCCGGGCTGCCACCTGCCACTCCACACACCCTGCCAAGTGCAAAGCGTGATGAAAGGCCTGGGGACGTGCGGGAAGGAAAGAAGGCCTGTGCCCGTCCCGCGAGAAGGGCACACTGCCCAAAGTGGAACCTTTCCCTTTGCTGCACTGGGCAGGTCACCTGAGCACACAGGAACAGGCTGGGGACACGTGATGAGCGCAAGAGGCATGGGCAGCAGAAACTAACACAACACTGTAAATCAACTAGACTCCAATAAAAATTAATTTAAAAAAAAGAGGCATCAGGAGAGCCCTGCCATCTGAGCAAGTGCTTGGGCTTGTGTGTGTCAATACAGCTTACAGCAGGGATTGTGTCTGTCAGCCAGAATTTCTTCCCATCATCCCTCCTCATCCTTCAATAATTCCCTTGGGTGTGACAAGCTCAGAGCTCGCGCGCTCGTCACTGCTTTCATCACCGTGGCTCCCCTTAGAGTTAAAAGTTAGAGCCAGCCAGCCAGCAAGGCCTGGTTCTGTTGCAGCAGAAATAGAAATGAAGTTTTCCCTCTCCTGAGAACAAGGAAAATAAAGGGAACGGTGCCAGGCTAGAGAAGAAACATAACCTGGCCTGAAAGAGTTAATCCAATCCTAGTTTTACTTTAACTGTTACTAAGCAACAGTGTCTGTTGTTAGATCTGTCCTTCACAAAGCTAACCTGTCACCCCTAATGCTGTGTAATTTACATTCTGCACCTGGTATTTGCTCCCCCTGTGATCTCTTGTAGCAAATCACCCCTTGTAGCTGTTTGCTTTCCAGAAGGGAGCTCTGCACACTGACAACCCAGAGACTAATGGACCCCATTACTGGGTTTCCTGACTGCCAGCAGTGACTATTTTGAAATAATGCAAGAAGAAGAAGAATGCAAGACATTCACTGTTTTGAACTTTATCACTCACTTTGGACTGCGAACTCCCCTGTAAGAATCCCTGTAATTCAGCAGAGTGGGCGCACAGTTCTTGAGGCGCTGGCCTACTGTGTCTTCCCCTTGCTTGGCAAAGAAAATAAAAAAAGCCTCTCTATTTCTTATCTTCCAAATCTCTGTCTCCGTATTTTTATTCGGCCTGGGTGCACGGGGAGCGAAGATTTGGCAACAGTTCCTGTTTCTAGCTAAGCGTGAGGGGAAGAGCATTAACTCTGGAGTCAGACAGCCAGGGTTACACCCTAGGTCTGCACGGGAAGCCCTGTGACCTTGGGCCGGTGACTTGTCATCTCCAAGCCTTAGATTCCTCATCTGTAAGGATGCAGCAAACATTAGATTAGACAATCCAATGCGACGCTATTAGCACAGGGACTAAAAGTAGAATAAGCCCTCAACTTATGCTAACTGCTACACCATCGTTGTCATCGATGTTTGGGGGTTGCTTTTCTCCAAGTAAATGTCACCAAAAGCCTAAGAGAGCACAGAGTACCAAGCACATGACAGACTCTCAAAAAACACTGGTGGGAGACATTCTCTAGGATCAACAATCTAATTTCTTTAACTAATAAATTTCAAGTAAAGAAGAAAGGGAGAGAAGGGAAGATACAGATGGGAAACCTGCAGATTCAGAGAGATTTAAGAGGTCTATTAACCGATTACAATGTGTGGATGGACCCCATTTGGAAACTTAGTCAAACATTTGTTTGAAATGAAAATTTGAACACTCACCAGATATTTGATGATGTTAAGAAATTATTGCTAATTTTTATTTAGGTGTGATATTACAGGATTTTTTTTCTTTTAAAAAATAGGAGGACCCTCATGTTGTATTAGAGATATATTTCAAAATACTTTAGGAGGAAATAACGCTGTGCTTTGAACTTGCTTCAGCGTATCTATGAGAAGCTGGGGAAGTAGGAAGATGTATGTACAAAGCGAGATTGGCCATGACTTGGCCACCATTGCAGTTGGGTGATGGGTATGTGAAAGCTCATTATATTCTTTGGGCTATTCTTACATTCAAACTTTCCATAATAAAAATATATTTTGAATAAGGGAAGAGAATGTGAAGAACATATATGTATATATATACATACACATATACACATACACACATATATATGTATAACTGAATCGCTATGTTGTACACCTGAAACTAACACAATATTGTAAATCAACTATACTTCAAATTTTAAAAATAGAATATTAAAAATAAGAAGAGAAAACACACAAATTTTTTTTTTTTTTTTTTTTTTTTTTTTTTTTTTTTTTTTTTTTTGCGGTATGCGGGCCCCTCACTGTTGTGGCCTCCCCCGTTGCGGAGCACAGGCTCCGGACGCGCAGGCTCCGGACGCGCAGGCTCAGCGGCCATGGCTCACGGGCCCAGCCGCTCCGCGGCACATGGGATCCTCCCAGACCGGGGCACGAACCCGTATCCCCTGCATCGGCAGGCGGACTCTCAACCACTTGCGCCACCAGGGAGGCCCCTGCAAAAAATATTTTGAATAAAGTACTGGACTGCCTGTGATCTTCATTAGGGAACTAGTTCATTCACGCACAAGGGCACAGCAGAGGCCTGTGTGCCCGAGCATTCGGAAACCCAAGCACTGGGAAACCTGCAAGCCGTGGTGACACTGAGGCAGGAGGTAGATGGGCCCCAAGTTAGACATTTACAACTAGCTTCTTGTTTACACTTCATAGGGCAGGAAAAAGTGGGTTTCAGGCTGGACACTTACAACTAGCCTCCTGTTTGCATTTCCTGAGACAGGAGATAGGTGGGCTTGAGGTTAGACATTTAAAATCAGCCTCCTGTTTGTTCTCCAAAATGGAAGCAATGACAGAGACACAGTAAATAGCCAAGATTTGTCTCTTGTGGATGTGTTAAGATAACAGTCATGGCAGGAACAGGGGCAAAACCTTGTCTGAGTAAAGGATCAAGGGATCTCCGCTTCCCCCCTCCTTGGGGCAAGGGAGACACCACACATGCGCAGAAAGGCTCCTTGGGGGTCAAAAGCCAGGGGACAACTCCAAGCCATGGTGACTCTTGCTTCTCCCAGATGCTTTCACATTGGGACCCATCTTGGCTGAAAGGTGCCTGCACCCCTAAGGGGAGGGTCCTGAGACAAATTAGCCAGGGGGCACAAAACAAGATGATTGGCAGGAAGTAAGACAAAGACCTGGAAAACTGTGCCCTTATAAAGTGTTTAAACTTCCCAGAGGGGCAACTCTCTCTCTGAGTTCACCCCTGCATCTTTCTGCGTGTACTTTGTCTTTCCAATAAACTTTTTACTTTTCTTTACCTTCTGCCTCCTCACCTGAATTCATTCTTGACAAGACAGGCAAGAACTAGGGATCCAGGCCCCAGCTGCTGGCCCCTGTGGTCTAGTGGTTAAGACTCCCAGTCCGGACACTAAGATCTTGCTTCCAGCTACTGCTCGCTGCCGCTTACTGCCTGCATCCGAAATCAACACCTCCTTGTCTCCAACCTGTTCCATTTCCAAGAGTCAGTGCAGCTGTGCTGGTGACAGGGCTGTGGCTGATATTAACCGGAATTAACATAGAAAGCCAAGCAAAGGGGAGGAAGACCTCAGCTTGGCCATCTCACATGAATTAGGTGCTAAGATTCCTTCCTCAGCAAACTGAGGGGGAGGAACAGGAAGCAAGGGGTCCTGCCATACTGTGATTTACTGTGGGCCACAGTTCTCAGCTCACAGCTCCCAAAACCCTTGGAATTTCCTAAGTTTTGAGAATGATAAAGGTGTCTTTTGTTATGTTAATAAGATGACTTTTAGAAGCACCTAAGGATGGGGGCTGGGTGCCAGGAGAACCAATCCTGTGATTAGAAGTTTAGAACTTTTGGTCCTACCCCCTGGCCTCCAGGGAGGGGAGAGGCACTGGAGATTGAGTCAATCACCAATGGTCTATGACCCAGCAATCCCACTACTGGGCATATACCCTGAGAAAACCATAATTCAAAGAGTCATGTACCACTATGTTCACTGCAGCTCTATTTACAACAGAAGCAACCTAAGTGTCCATCGACAGATGAATGGATAAAGATGTGGCACATATATACAATGGAATATTACTCAGCCATAAAAAGAAACGAAATTGAGTTATTTGTAGTGAGGTGGATGGACCTAGAGACTGTCATACAGAGTGAACTAAGTCAGAAAGAGAAAAACAAATACCGTATGCTAACACACATATATGGAACCTAAAGAAAAAATGGTTCTGAAGAACCTAGGGGCAGGACAGGAATAAAGATGCAGACGTAGAGAATGGACTTGAGGCAACGGGGAGGGGGAAGGGTAAGCTGGGACGAAGTGAGAGAGTGGCATGGATATATATACACTACCAAATGTAAGAGAGGTAGCTAGTGGGAAGCAGCCGCATAGCACAGGGAGATCAGCTCAGTGCTTTGTGACCACCTAGAGGGGTGGGATAGGGAGGGTGGGAGGGAGACACAAGAGGGAGGGGATATGGGGATATATGTATATGTATAGCTGATTCAGTTTGCTATAAAGCAGAAACTAACACACCTTTGTAAAGCAATTATACTCCAATAAAGATGTTAAAAAAAAATCACCAATGGTCAATGATTTCATCATTCCTGCCTCTGTAATGAAGCTTCTAGTTTTATGGATAGGACAGGGTTCCAAAAGCTTCCAAGGTGGTGAACACATGGGGATCTGGGGAGAGTGGCGTGGCTAGAGAGGGCATGGACGCCCGGTGCCCTTTCCCCATACCTTTTCCTATGTATCTCTTCCATCTGGCTGTTCCTGACTTATATCCTTCTACAATATACCAGTAATCTAGTGAGTAAAATTTTGAGTTCTGTGAGACACTCTAGCAAATTCATCATCTTGGGAACCTCTGATTTATAGCCAGTCGGTGAGAAGCACAGGTAACAATCTGGGCTCACAACTGGTGTCTGAAGTGGAGGGTGATCTTGTGGGACTGGCCTCTTACCTGTAGAATCTGATGCTATCTCTGGGTAGATAGTGTCAGAATTCAGTTGAACATGGGCCTCCTTTAGAAGATTTTTTAATAGTATTGTGCTTTTGTTTTGTGTTGTTAAGAGCTCTTATATTTTACAGATATAGCCTGAAATAGGAGTGGAATGATATGAAAACTCAGGTTTGCTTCAAAATACCACAAGAGACTGGGAGTAGGATGGGATAGAGATGATGCAAAATTGACCTGGAGTTATTAATGGTTGAAGCCAGGTGATGGGTATTTAGAGGCTGATTAAACCTCTAAATTTTCCATTTTTGTATCTTTTTCATAATAAAAAGATTTTAAGAATTCCTTGGAGATTTGGCCTTGTTAGTCATTCACACTTTAGTGGGAATTACCCCTATCCCTCCAGAAGGGAGAACTCCTTACCAATTTTCATTCATACATAACAATTTTGCTTCAACACCCAGTTTTGCGTGGTGAGCAAACATTTTTCCCCTGACGAGGTGAGAGCCCGGTCTCAATCTGCTCAGTATCATGAGATATTAAAAAACAAAAACAAATTCACATCAAACTCTTCATTTTGAGCAGCAGTTTAATGGAGATGTCAGCTCAGAGTTCTGTATCCTGAGTCCTTACACGGAATCCAGTCTTTTATTTAAAAGCCTGTTTTCTTTTGCATAAAAATGACTCCCAGATATATCAAGAGTGTTGGAACCCATTGGTGCCAATTTATGAAGCCAGTGCTGGTGGTATAACTGCCCCCAAGGTCCTGGCTGCTTCAGGAACTTTTCCATTTTATTAAAATGATGATCACATTCAGAGTTATCCACAGCGTGTGATTATGAATGTACTTTTTACCAGCTTGATGCTTAAGCTTACTTTTCCATTAATAGTAACTCTGCCATTATAATGAGAACAAATGCCGCTAACACACATTTATTTCACTCATGAGCAAAAATTCAGGGGCTAACTACATTCACACGGTAAATGATAAGTATCCTATAATTTGAAAAATCAATCAACAGCTAGCTGAGTCCCTCCACACAGGAGAAAGTAAAGATCCGTGTGCTGAGGATGGACTGGCAGTATTGTACACAGCACAGAGGCGAGCAAACAATGGGGAAGCAAGGCTGTGATCAAGACTTAGGACCGTATAAAAAAGGCAGAACAAAGGAGCCCCAAAGGAGAGGAAGAGGAAACAGCATCTATGGATTGTAGACATTTACAAAGCTTCATATGAACTAAGGTATTTTGGAGGTAAGTAACAGAGACAGATTCTAACCTGAGCTGCAAAGAAATTACTGTAAACAGTCAGGAAATTAGGAGAACCTGGCCCAGAGAAGGACCTGAAACCAGAACAGCTCTGGCCAGTTCACACAGGAACAAATGGAGAGTCATCAGGACCCAGTTATTGAATAAGTGGCCTCTCAAGCATTCTCACCATTTTTATTTAATTTAGGAGTTAAAGCCCCAACTGCCGTGGCTCAGGTCACATGCCTGCCCTGGGGCCAAAGTAGGACAAGATCTACTCTCCTACCAAGACGGCAAGACATGGTGGGGCCATCATTCCTCCAAAGGAAATCAGGACAGAAGGAAGAAAAGAAAGCACTCCTGTCCACTATGGGTACTGAACCTGATTCTTTATATTTAATCCTCAAAGCAACCCTACCAGTAGGCATTACCAGCTCAACTTTACTGACAGAGAAACTGAGGCTTAGAGAGGTCAGGTGGCCTGCCCAGGAATGAATGCATGGCAGTGAGGGACCAATCTGAACTGAGTCTGACATGGGACACCTGTGCTCTCCAAGCCACCAGGCTGCAGGAGATGACGCAGGACCAAAGTCCAAATGCCACCAACAATTCTACATTTTTCTTGATGGCAACTGCTAGAAAGGAATGGAAAAATCTCTGGAGACGAATCCAAACCAAAAGGATTGCACTTGCAGGAGGTAAAGAAGAATCTTAGAGCAGATCTATCTTGGACGGGTCCAGTATCTTTTTTTTTTTTTTTTGCGGTACGTGGGCCTCGCGCTGTTGTGGCCTCTCCCGTTGTGGAGCACAGGCTCTGGACGCGCAGGCTCAACGGCCATGGCTCACGGGCCCAGCCGCTCCGCAGCATGTGGGATCTTCCCAGACAGGGGCACGAACCCGTGTCCCCTGCATCAGCAGGCGGGCTCTCAACCACTGCGCCACCAGGGAAGCCCCTGTGTCCAGTATCTTTTATCCTCAAAAACCTTGGTGAGAACAAATCCATTTCCTCTAATGTGTGGCTCTTCAGGAGGGATGGGAAGTGGACAAAAGAAATTTCCGAGTGTCATCACTAACAACCCCAAAGGGGAGGAACGTTCTAGAAGCTCCAGTTAGGTGCCCAAGCTCTGCAAGACTGCTGTTAAAGACATACCTCTAGGAGCCCATGAGGCAGGCGTCACTCTATGTCTGCACTTCTGGCATGTCAACCCTGTTTCCTAATGATCATAACGGACATGTCTGCCTCACCCCCCAGGCCAGGAGCTTCCCCACCAGAGGCAGGTAATATGTCTTGTTCATCTTTGTAACCTACGACAAGCCTTGGTTACACAAATGCTACCCACGGATGAAGCATCTATAACTTTGCAATCAAAAAAAGAAGAAAAACTCAGTCTAGGGAAGAAAACGCCACTTGAGGAACGTCTCAGCTTCAGACTCACATCTCTCGTGGCTCATCTCCTAGAATCATCAACTCTACGGCTCCCAGGGTAGGGGAGGCCACTGAGGGTAGAGAAAGGAAGTTGAAGGCTGGACCCTTAGGAGGTAGTCAGTAAATATGTGCTACACGAGCTGGTAGCGCTCATCTTTCTCTCAAGATCCCCTCCAGACTCTCCAAGCTCAAATGCCCCCCTAAAACTGACTGCCAGGAAAACGTGTGCCTCCTCCAAAGAGCCATGCTTCCTCTTATTAGATATGGAATCCTTTCTGCCAGGATGCTCTGAGCTACAGAGGTGCCTTGTACAACCCACTCTTGACCTGAGAGCGGAGAGAAGTCCATCCATCACTCTTTAAACATGACCCCAAACAGCCGAATCCACTTGACAGGCTGTCATCCCATTCGATACTTACAGAGCTCCTACTACATGCTGGAGCCGAATGAGGCAATGAACATACAGTAAAGAAAGATAACATCCCAGCCTGGCATTCTACTGCAAGTGGCTTCAGAATCGAGTAGGTCCGAGCACGGATGGGAGGCGTTCCCTCCTCCTGCAGGAACTGAGGGTGTGGGATGAGGCCCCGCCTGCACCATGCCAAAAGGCCGATGTGCCATGTTTCTGTCAGCTACGGCTGGCAACCCTCACCTCCCTCCACACATTCTCTCAAATGGGACGAGTGACTGGCCCTTCTCTTAGGTGTCTCTTTTTCTCACTGAGCCTGGCCTTCCAGAACACAGCAGGACGATGGGTTTGGGCTCTGGTGCTAGATGGCCTGAGGGATTCGGACCCAGCTCTGCTTCTTACTAGCTGAGAAATCTTAGACAAGCTACTTCACTTCTCAAAACCCCATCTGTGAACAGTACCTTCCCTCAAGGAACCCTGCTGAGGATTGCAAGAGGTCATCGACGTAAAGACTTAGCACAGTAACCAGAATTGAAAGTATGCGCTGACGGCTAGCTGCTAGTATTACAGTGGCTCCTACACAATGAGTGTTTGTGTGTGTGTGTGTGTGGTACGTGGGCCTCTCACTGTTGTGGCCTCTCCCGTTGCGGAGCACAGGCTCCGGACGCGCAGGCTCAGCAGCCATGGCTCACGGGCCCAGCCGCTCCGCGGCATGCGGGATCCTCCCAGAACGGGGCACAAACCCATGTCCCCTGCATCGGCAGGCGGACTCTCAACCACTGTGCCACCAGGGAAGCCCTATAATGAGTGTTTTGATAGCAGTGTTCTTTCCCTGCCAGATTAACCTACACCTGCCAGAATTCTCTTATCCCTCTTGTTTTCAAAAGTTGACCACCACAGGGTGTCAGGAACAATCTTTGCACGATCTTTCCTGTCCTGGGCCCCTGATTCTCACCAGCTACTACATATGGTGTTGCTTTGGGTTCTGAGCTGTCCATGCAGCGTGCTGTGTATGTGTGCAGGTAGGTGGAATGGTTTTCATGCTTTGAAAGACACCTAGAGAAAGAAGGTTCAGGAACTCCCTTTTCACTGGGATGAATCACAGAAGAGTCATTCAATTGTTGGGGTATTTTAAATAGTCATATTATTTAAAATGATGCTTTTTCTTCCTTTGCCCTTTCGGAATGGGAAGAGCAATGCCTCAACCCTTCCCCCTCATCCTTTGATTACTCCACTCCAACACACGTTTACAGCTCTTTCTTGGTAAAAACCAACTCATTAATAAAATGACAGCCGAGCATCATGAAGAATGGGTTTGATTAATGCCAACAAAGAGGGTTCGGCAAAAGTCGTGGTGAAATGAAACACTATACAGAGATGAGAGATCACTGACAGGATCTCACTTTGCAAACAAAAACAGAATGAAAAATCAGTGCAGCGTAGTAAATGCCACTGGAGGACCATCTCTGCTTCAACCTCACCTCTCTCCCAGCTTGCTGACTACAGCCATCGACTCCCAGGGTAACAGGATCACAGAAGGACGTGAAAGAAGGCTTAAATTAAGGCTGGCAAGAGAGGTCTTTTACCCTGATGTGGGAGTTCAACACCTACCTCTCTCGCAGGCAACTAGAGCAACGATGAAAGGGGATCCGACAGTAACTTCACATCACACCTGGATCTTCCCCGCACATCGCAGCTGGAGCACAGTAAGGTGGTGAGGCTTTCTCATGGTCACAATGGGTGGTGACAGGGCACCCAACCAACACTGAATGAACCAACCAACCAACCAAGCAGCCGGCCCAAGAATGAACTACAGCGTTTCCTCAGTGGGTCGAGCAGCCAGTCACTTCCTCCCAAGCCCCTCCGAGTTTCTGATGAGCACGTCAATCCCCCAGATCGCTGCCCCAGGCCCGGCACCCAAAGGAATCCAGGGACACGAGCACCGGTCTCTAAGCTGTGCAGGTCTGACCACATCATTACAAGTGGACACCTCGCCCTGGTTCCCCTGAAAGGACAGAAGCTCCCAACCCCCTTTGACTCTGGTAAGAACCCTTCACCCTTCCTAGCTCAGCAGCCCTTCCTTCATTCAGCAAACCAGAGCCATCCCTGTCCCAGGAGAATTTCAAATACTTTCACTCAAGGGCTATTTAGCTAAATTCACTGCCTGTCAACAAACAGTCACTGAGAATACAGAGGTGAAAGAGTCTCTGCCATCCAGAGACCCGGAGTCCACTAGGGTTGTCACAGTTCTGAGGGTAAGGGGCCTGCTCCCCTCTCCACCCAGGCTTTCTGCCACAGCCAACTCTGGTCTCATGAGTCCTCTGAATGAAGGTCCACGGTCGGGCATAGTGGTGGACAGAGACGCTGCAGGGACCACCTCCCCCATGCCCAGGCTCTCCCATTCCGGTTTTTAACTCTTCACCCAGTTGCCTGTTTGGCTAAGACCTTGGCTTGCCTTCCCTTGAGCTCACCTGAGTTAGAACTCCAGTTGCTTCTAAAGTCAGCTCCCTTCTTTCGAGGTCATTTAGAGACAGAGGAAACAGACTACAAGGATGGCAGCCTGAACCAGAATGAGCTCAGGGGCTGCTCCTCAAAGGCCCTACCCCTGAAGCCCACCCCAGGTCAGGCACGTCTCCACAGCAACTGTGGGTGTTTTTCTGATTCCAAAAATAAAACTTACTCACCTGTAGAAGATTTAGAAAGTACTAAGTATAGGTGTATACTTTTATGTGTGTATGTACACAAACATACATGACTTGTAATAAATACTACCACCACTGGATCACCACAACACATACACACACCTGTATATATATTAGTTACTCTCCCAGCTTTACCACTGAGTATGGTGATAATTCATGGTTTCTGACAAAAACATCTGATCATACCAAAAAAGGACCTTTATTCTTCATTTACCAAGAATATTTTATCAGATATCGATGATGAGTGTTACCAAATGGACATTTTAGTACCTATCAAGATAAATATCCAGTTTTTCGCCTTTGATTTATTAATGGGTGGACTTAATGGATGAATTTCCTAATGTTAAACCATCCTAGAAATCCTAAATACATTTTAACTTTTTATATATGTTGTTCCTTTAATATATGACTGAATTTGACAGAGCGATACCTTTCTTGAATTGTTATGTATCCATGCACAAATGCTACCAGTCTATACTTTTCTTGTTTCTGCTATCTTTGTCAGATTTTTTATACTGGAGTGATACACACTTGAACCAAGGTACAGATATAGATAAAAAATGCTCTAAGAAAATATAAATTGAGAAGGGCTTTTTGTATACACCTTGAAGGGTGTCCTGAAAATCACCATAAAACCATCCAGGCTTGCTACCTTCTTGGGATACAGTTCTTTCTTACCTTTTATAACTTTCTTCCACAGATTTTTTTGGTCCCTTCAGGTAGCCTGCCTCATCTTCAATGAATTTTGATACTGAATGCGATCCTACAAAATAGTCCATCTCATCCCTATTTCCCCATTTCTCAGCACAAAGTTGTATGTGATATTCTCTTCTGTTTTGAATATTCTCCAAATCCAAGGGTACAATTGTTTTCTTATTTTTCACGTTTTCTCTCTTATCTCCTTGCCACAGGTTTCTAATTAAACGATATTTTTCAAAGAACCACGTCTTTCTTACTTTTCTCTATCAATTACAGTGGTTTTATCATTTTGTGTTTTGTTTGTGGGAGGCGGAGTGTGTGACTGCTTGTTTTGCTAACAGCTGTTTAACAGGCTGGGCCTATGTCTGAAAAATCTCCAAAGCAGCCAATGTTGGGAATAAACGCAGACTCTGCCACCCTTACCTCAATGAGCTTTCTTTCATAGGAGCTTGCTAGTTCCTCGGCAACTTCTCCCGGCTTCTGGTCAGTAACTGTAACTTCTCCATCAACATTCCAAAGATTTGGTACAACTTTAGAAAAAGAAAGACATTCCATAAGTATTTTAACAGTAATCAAAAATAATTCTCCCAGTTGAAAAAAAAAATTCTTTTTTCCATATGGCTTCTCCAGAGAGAAAGCTCTTGTTAAAGGAGAAAAAAAAATCATAATTACTTCAGCATTGCATCATTTTCACAAAAGTACAATAAATCAAATGATAAGCTGTATTTAAGAACAGCAATTACTGTCCTGTCCTAGAGACAGATGCACAGGAGTCTGGGGTACGATCCTGTAGCTACTTTCCATTTCAGGGGAAAACGGACAATGTTTTGGCAAATATAAGAGCCTACACTTACATCTTTTATACTGGTCAAATTTCTTTTTCTCCAACAAAAAAGTTTTCCAGGAGATAGCGCCTGCCTAGAGCCTGAAGTGAAATGGTAACGGGGCTCAGATTATATTTAGAACCAAGGAGTCTTCCGGAAAAACTCTAAAACCAAGGCACAATGACAATGCAAAGACATCTTCATGAGATACTGACTCTCAGGTCAGCACAAGAATTAGCACAGTATTTTAAGGAACCTCCATACCCTTTTCCATAGTGGCTGCACCACTTTACATTCCCACCAACAGTGGAGGAGGGTTCCCTTTTCTCCACACCCTCTCCAGCATTTATTGTTTGTAGACTTTTTAATGATGGCCATTTTGACTGGTGTGAGGTGATACCTCATTGTAGTTTTGATTTGTATTTCTCTAATAATTAGTGATATTGAGCATCTTTTCACATGCCTGTTGACCATCTATATGTCTTTTTCAGAGAAATGTCTATTTAGGTCTTCTGCCCATTTTTTGATTGGGTTGTTTTTTTTTTTTAATATTAAGCTGTATGAGCTAAAAACAGAGTTACATATATCCGGAGAAAACTTTAATTTGAAAAGATACATGCACCCCCATGTTCATAGCAGCATGATTTACAATAGCCAAAACATGGAAGCAACCTAAGTGTCCATTGACAGATGAATGAGTAAAGAAGATGTGGTACATATACATAATGGAATAGTACTCAGCCATAAAAAAGAATGAAATAATGCCATTTGCAGCAATATGGATGGACCTAGACATTAGCATACTAAGTAAACTAAATCAGACAGAGAAAGACAAATACCATATGATATCACTTACGTATGGAATCTTAAAAAGTGATACAAATGAACTTATTTACAAAACAGAAATAGACTCACAGACAAAGAAAACCAATTTATGGTTACCAAAGGGGAAAGGAGGGGAGGGATAAACTGGGAATTTGGGATTAACAGATACACACTACTCCATATAAAATAGGTAAACAACAAGGACCTACTGTAAAGCACAAGGAACTGTAATAACCTATAATGGAAAAGAATCTGAAAAAAATATATATATATATGTATAACTGAATCACTTTGCTGTACACTTGAAGCTAACATAACATTGTAAATCAACGATACTTCAATTAAAAAAAAAAGAAATTAGCACAGTAGATGCCCATGGGCATTGTTTCTACTATCAGGTATATACCCACATATGCTCACTTTGTAGAGAAGAGTAAAAAGATAAAAACTGGGAAAGAGCCAGATAATTCCAAGATAAGTAGGAGAAGGAGAGCAGTGGAGAACTCCTGCACGAGCAGTTAAGAAGACCCAGCAGTGTGACTATGGATTCACCCCATGTCTGAAAACAAGCATCAGGGATGCAGATGCAGATGCCTGTGTGTCCTGAGATGAGATTCCTAGATGCCCCATCAAGTGTGATGAGACGGCAATGAGGCAGAACAGGAAGCTAAGGTGAACCCCCCAGCGACTGGGATTCGAGGGACACAGGCTCTGGTCAGGCACTGAGGGAGAAGTCAACACGGGGAAAAGCTGAGCAAAAATGGGACTCGTTGCTGGGCCTGAACTGACCAGTGGCTCCACCTTCAGCCCTTCACGGAGCCTCCATCAGGCCACAGCTGGTCAGGGCCCCGGAGGTAGCAAGGCCCCTGAGTGATGACACAGAACATACTGGAATAAAACCCTAAGTGGTTTCCATCCCAGCAGTAACTATAGCTCCATCCACTACTGCAAGCAGTGACCCAGTAACAACCTGTTAAAGTTGACAGATTGAACATGTTAATTTACATTCACAACCTCTCAAAATCTCATTAAAATACCAATTAAAAATAATTCCTTCTAAAGGCACCACCCTTAAAGAAAAAGAGAATGAGAGAGAAAACAACACAACAAAATTTTAGAAGCTGAGAAGAAGGTAGGTAACTGGTGAGGAACCTGACAGACCTGAGAAAATTTCATTCTCAGCTACAAGTGGGCAACTGCAAAACACAATCTGATTAAAACGAACAACTTGCATAAACTGCTAACATGAGACACTTCTAGAAGCGGGACTGAACACCAGCTAAAAGTCCAAAGAAGGGATAAAAGTCTGCCTTAAGAAGCAACTAGCAGAAGACTAGGGGTTTATTCTCCAGAAAAGGTTAAAAAAAAAAACACCAAAAAAACAGCAGCTGCGCCTGAGTTGAAGGTAGGGGTATCTTACTAAAAAGAGAGGTAAAGGGCCTCCCTGGTGGCGCAAGTGGTTAAGAGTCCGCCTGCCGATGCAGGGGATACGGGTTCGTGCCCCGGTCTGGGAGGATCCCATATGCCGCGGAGCGGCTGGGCCCGTGAGCCATGGCCGCTGGGCCTGCGAATCCGGAGCCTGTGCTCCGCAACGGGAGAGGCCACAACAGTGAGAGGCCCACATACCGCAAAAAGAAAAAAAAAAAGAGAGGTAAAAATAATACACACTGAACTTTTGAAGTTTTCCCGTTCTTCTTCCCTCCCCACTCCCAGAGCAGCAGGCAGCAGGCATATACCTCTAAGCAAGGGAACAGAAAGTAGTTTCCTAGGAATCTACCAGCCAAAGAGGAAAGGGCTCAATGTGGGAGGTTTTCCACGAAAATGGCACAGCCCCTCACCCCGCCAAGAAATGATCTTAGATAGTTTTTAACCAGTGTTTTAGTACCCCACTCCTACATCTGAGAAGACAGTCAGAAATCACCTTACATTTGAGGCAAGCACCTAAGATGAAAGACAGGGACCAGAATAAACAAACAGAGAAATCAACATGTAGGAAAGAAAAATTATTAAGTGAGAACAACATTTCAAAGGCAAACTACCAGTAATACTCCCAGAGGAGAGGAGAAGGTGCAGTTGAGAAACGGAAGAGGGAGACACTTGAAAAGAACACACAGAATGTATAAAAGCCCTTTGGAAAGCAAAACTATGACAGCAAAAATGGAATACCACGTATAAGGGATAGACGGTAAAGAAATTTCTAGAGAATAGAGCCAGAGGATGACAAAATGGAGAACAAAAAAGGAAATCAAGAATTACCAAATGAGGGCCTCCCTGGTGGCGCAAGTGGTTGAGAGTCCGCCTGCCGATGCAGGGGATACGGGTTCGTGCCCCGGTCTGGGAGGATCCCATATGCCGCGGAGCGGCTGGGCCCGTGAGCCATGGCCGCTGAGCCTGCGCGTCCGGAGCCTGCGCGTCCGGAGCCTGTGCTCCGCGACGGGGGAGGCCACAACAGTGAGAGGCCCGCATACCGCAAAAAAAAAAAAAAAGAATTACCAAATGAGAAGAGCTCAAGAAAGAAAAAATAACACAGAGAGGAGGAAGTCAAAGATATAATTCAAGAAATGTCCCAGAACCATCAGACATGAGTGTTGAAGCTGAAGAGCTCTACTGAGGATAAGCTTGATGATAAGCAATGCTCACACGCTCACAGTGAAATTCCACAACACGGGAGACAAAGAGGAGAGGGTACAAACTCCTGGAGTGGAAGCAGAATTTTTACAAAGGATAAAAAAAATCAGAAATGGCATAGGATTTATGAACAGCATCACTGTAAGCTAGAAAACAATGAATCTTCAATGTCCTGAGTGGAATTATTTCCAACCTGGAATGATCTACAAAGCCAAACCATGTGAGAAAGTGGGTAAAGGCATTTACAGACATGCAACCTCTCAAAAATTTTACCTCCCACCCAAAGAAGAAAAGAAATCTAGGAAGAGGAAGACAGAGATGCCAAGATATAGGAGATCCAACACAAAAGTGAGTTTGAGAAAATTCTTAATGATAACCAAAGTGGGAAGAACCTGCAGGCCATCATGGATAAATGGGTAAACAAAGTGTGGTATGCCCATACAATGGGTTAGTATTCAGCTTTAAAAAGGAATGAAGTACTGACACATGCCACAACATGGATGAACCTTGAAAACATGATGTTAAGTGAAAAAAGCCACACATGATGTTAAGTGAAAGGCCTCATACTGCACGATTCCATGAAATGTCCAGAGCGGCATTGATTTCCAAGGGCTGGGAGGAAGGAGTGATGGGGAGTGATTGCTAATGAGTATCAGGTTTCTTTCTGGGGTGATAAAAAATGTTCTGGAAATAGAAAATGATGGTTGCACAACCTTGTGAATATACCAAAACCACTGAACTGTGCACTTTAAAGGGGTGAACTGTATAGTATATGAATTACATCTCAATAAAGGAGTGAATTGGAGAGTACAGGCCCACACAGTGGTCAGGCTTCTTCTAGCTACAGGTCAGAGGACCTCAGGAGAGACTGCCTCAGGATGACACTGATGCCTCAAGTGTTTGGAAACATTGAGATTTATATAACTGAGGGAAAATTTGAAGTTGAATTAGTGATAAGTATGCAGAATACCAACAAAATTTAAAAAACAAAAACAGATAAGTATTAACTTCAAAGAAATGTACAAGTTGTCCAAAAATACTAATCATGTATCTCATGGCTCAACTGTGGAGAGCATTTTCAGAGTCATAATAATGTAATCGTGGATCATGGATCTAACCAAAATTAAGACATGACTGTGCTAGATTATATGACAGCTGGAGGGTGTGTGTGTGTATATGTCTGTCTGTGTGTGTACACAGTTCAAGGGTGTGGAGGATCAGAGAATGCTTCCCTTCATCTTCCACAATGAGAAATCAATAAACAACACCTACAACTAAAAAATCAACAAATGGCAATAGACACATTATTCAGAGATACGAAGGTAACTACTAAAACAATGTTAAAAAAGTCTGAAGCAGTTGCTTGTGAGGAGTGGGAAATGGGGAAAGATGGTGGCTAGAAGTATCAGGTCTTTTACCACAAGGCTATGTACAAAAGCTCAATTTTTTAAAAAACTAAACTCAATTTTATTTGGTGAAATAAAATTTTTTTTTTAATTTTTAAATAAAAAGCTGAAAGGCTGAAAGCATTTCCTCTAAGATCAGGAATAAGATAAAGATGCCCGCTCTTGCCACTTTTATTCAGCACAGTGTTGGAAGTCCTAGCCATAGCAATCAGACAAGAAAAAGAAATAAAAGGAGTCTAAATGGGAAAGGAAGAAGTAAAACCAGCACTGTTTGCTGATGACATGATACTATACATAGAAAATCCTTGAAGATACCACCAAAAAAACGACTAGAGCACATTAATGAACTCAGTAAAGTTACAGGATATAAAAATAATATTCAGAAACCTGTTGCATTTCTCTACATTAATAATGAACTATAAAGAAAGACAAATTTAAAAAACAATCCCATTTACCATCACATCAAAAAGAATAAAATGCCTAGGAATAAATCTAACCAAGGAGGTAAAAGACCTGTACTCAGAAAACTATAAGACACTGATGAAAGAAACTGAAGACAACACAAACAGACAGAAAGATACACTGTGTTCATGGATTGAAAAAATTAGTATTGTTAAAATGACCATAATACCCAAGGCAATCTACAGATTCAATGCAATCCCTATCAAAATACCAATGGCATTTTTCACAGAACTCGAATACTTCTAAAATTTGTATGGAAATACAAAAGACCCCATTTAACCAAAACAATCTGGAGAAAGAACAGAGCTGGAGGTATCACACTTCTTGATTTCAGACAAGACTACAAAGCTACAGCAATCAAAACAGTATAGTACTGGCATAAAAACAGGCATATAGATCGATGGAAGAGAAGAGAGAGTCCAGAAATAAACCCATGCACTTTTGGTCAATTCATCTACAACAAAGGAGGCAAGAATATATAATGGGGAAAAGACAGTTTTTTCAATTACTGGTACTGGGAAAACTGGACAGATACATGTAAAAGAATGAAATCAGAACATTTCTCACACCATATACAAAAATAAATTCAAAATGAGTTAAAGAACTAAATGTAAGACCAGAAACTATAAAACTCCTAAAAGAAAACATGGGCAGAACACTGTTTGAATAAATTATAGTGGTATTTTTTTTTGGATCCGTCTCCTAAGGCAAAGGAAACAAAAACAAAATAAGCAAATGGGACCTAATTAAACTTAAAAGCTTTTGCACAGCAAAGGAAACCATAAACAACAGCAAAAAAGACAACCTACTGAATAGAAGAAAATATGTGCAAATAATATAACCAACAGGGGGCTAATATCCAAAATATATAAACAGCTCATACAACTCAATACCAAACAACAACAACAACCCAACTTTAAAATGGTCAGAAGACCTGAATAGACATTTTTCAAAAAGAGATACACAGATGGGAAACAGGCACACGAAAAGATGTTCAACGTTCCTAATCATCACTGAAATGCAAATCAAAACCACAATGCAGCATCACCTCACACCTATCAAAATGGCTATCATCAAGAGACCACAAATAACAAATGCTGGCAAGAATATATATTGCTGCAACCTCTGTGAAAAAACAGTATGGAGATTCCTCAAAAAATGAAAAATAGAACTACCATATGATCCAGCAATTCCAATCCTGGATATATATCTGAAGAAAATGAAAACACTAATTTGAAAAGATACAAATACCCCAGTGTTCATAGGAGCATTATTTACAATTGCCAAGATATGGAAGCAACCTAAGCGTCCATCAACAGATGAATGGATAAGGATGTATCTCTATAGCTTATATTAGGAGCTTAATATTAGGAAAGAGCTTAATATTAGGAAAGTGAGGGCAGCCATCTCATCCGTTAGGCACTCCCCGCCTCTCTACTGGCAAGGTGAGCTGTAGCGAGGCACCAGAAGTCAGTTGTCCCTTTAGCTGAAGTTTGTACATGCACCACTATCTGATCTGTGTATTTTCAAGTCAAGAGGATTTCATCTGCCTCGGGAGCAAGAGAACATTCAGGCGTTCAAGGAAGACAGCATAATAAAAGTGTGAGTAACGCCAAGTTATTTGAGAGCCAAAAATGGCAGCTTACAGCACCATTTCACACACTCTGCATATCCTCCAGTAAACCAATCAACTTGGAGACGATCAACTGTGATTGAATTCTGCAAGTCAAATCTGAACAACCAATACAAACATTTGTGACTGATCACACTTCAAGTCTGTTGTTGTTCTTTTAAGACACCTATTTCTTGAGAGTGATCTATTAGTCTTGGAACAGAAAGACAGACAATTTAACAGCCTAGGAGGAAACTCTATTCGTGTCCAAAATAGCTCACTCTGAATTCCAGAGTACAAGACTATGCCATCTTAAACCTAAAATTTTTTCACTAACAATCTCGGTCCATATTTTGAGTTACTATGACAGCGTTCAGAACTTGACCTTCTGCCCTGCTCAAGCACTGCACGAAGAGGGCAGCGGGTGGTCCCCAACAGGACAGAAAGAAACTTTCACCCACATGGTTAGATATTTCAACCGTGGATAAGAAACTTAAGCTGTATAGTAGCCACCCCCCACCTTATCTACAATTTTACTTCCCACGGTTTCAGTTATCTGTGGTCAACCGTGGTCCAAAAATATTAAATGGAAAATTCCAGAAATAAATAATTTGTAAGTTTTAAATCATGCACCATTCTGAGTAGCATGGTGAAACCTTGCACTACCCTGCTCTGTCCTGCCCAGGACGTGACTCACTTCTTTGGGCAGAGTATCCAATGCTGTATATACGACCTGCCCATTAGTACAGGAAAAAAACAGCATATATGGGATGTGGTACTATGGGCAGTTTCAGGCATCCCCTGGGCTCTTGGAATGTATCCCGGGAGGATGGGCGGGGACGGGACTGTGTTGAAAAGACCAAAACATAAAAACAGGTCCAAAAGCAAAACAGGGTAAGGGCTGTATTTAATTTGCTAAACAAAATTTAAAAGCTACATCCATACACAATGGGTTCTCATATAAATAAAACAATGATATTGCTTCATCTTACACAGCACTTTGGAGAATCCATATAGAACTCAGTCTGGCCAGCTGAGGTTTGTGCCAAAGGTGAAGCTATCTACATTATCTGTCTAGCACAGAATGCCCCATAACCCAAGCAACCTAGTGAATATCCACATTATTCACAGGAACATCTACACTTTATTCACTTGCACATACTCTGAGTAGTCAGCAGTTTTCTCTGGTATTTCCTTGATGGCATAATTATCGAAGTTAGACTCCAAATGGAAAAAATTTGGCAAAAATAATAAGCCTTCTCTCTTTAAATCCAAATAGACACTGAAACTGTGTTTGGTAGAAGCACAAAGACACTGACTTTAAATCAGAACTATTTTTCATGTTCCAGAAAAGCTGTGGGTTTGTTAGCACCACTAGCAGGTCATTTAATCTTAGGGAACATGACACAGTTTTTCACCTCCTTGCTGCCTGCCGAGGTGTCTGTGATAAGTCACCTGAAATAAGCAGACACTATGCTGGTCTCACTGGCAGTCAAAGCATCAGAGAACACATGGCGGGTTTTGCCTAAATTATTTTAAGCAAAACTTCAGATACCATGGAGAGCAGCATGGCAAACAGTATGATAAGGTTACTGTTGTGCTTTCAATTTGAACAAGCTTAGCCTGACCCGGATGCAAACAGTATGCGATGCTGGTGGTGAAAGAGGATAAAGAACAATTTAAAATTCAGAGATGGTTCCCTTGAACATTCTAATGCACAAAAGGAGGTGTGCCGGGTCCTATAACAGGGGGCTGGGTTTGGTGTGATGGGAATCTGGGACACGTGCAAGTTCCAAAGGAGAACAGTTCCTCCTGGGTAAGGTGACAGTGACCCTTACAAAACAGCAGGTACCCACACTTGTTCCAGCAAAGGAAACAGTCTTCATAATAACAGCATCTACCGTCCTCCAAGCACTCGCTGAGGCAGGGGGAGAGCACAGCGAATGAGACAGCGTGAGCTCTGCAATCAGACAGATACCAGGTGCAAAGTCTGGCCCCACCGCTCACCAGTGAGTGACCTTGGGCAAGTGTTTCATCCTTTCACTCAACAACCGGCTACTTAAGATTCATTACATGCCAGGCACTAGACACTAGATACTTTTTTTTTTTTTTTTTTTTTTGCGGTATGCGGGCCTCTCACTGCTGTGGCCTCCCCCGCTGCGGAGCACAGGCTCCGGACGCGCAGGCTCAGCGGCCACGGCTCACGGGCCCAGCCGCTCCGCGGCATATGGGATCCTCCCAGACCGGGGCACGAACCCGTATCCCCTGCATCGGCAGGCGGACTCTCAACCACTTGCGCCACCAGGGAGGCCCTAGATACTTAATACAGGGACGTATGGGGGCAGGGAGGGGGGCGGTGGGGAATGCCAGTATGAAGCTTACACTCTAGTGGGAGGAGTCAGAAAATAACTCTTTAATATGTCAGGCTGTAAGACGTGCTTTGGGAGGGTTAAAGCATGGTGGTGGAGAAATACTAATTAGATAAAGTATAAGGAAAGGCCTCACCATGGAGGTACCATCTGAGCATAGACCAGAATAAAGTGGGGGAGTGAGCCATGCAAAGCCCTTGTGGGGAGAGCATTCCTGGGCATGGCAAGTGCAAAGGCCCTGGGGTAGGCACAGGCCTAATGTGTTCCAGGAACAGTAGGAAGGCCAGTGTGGCTTAAGGATAATGCATGAGGAAGCGATCGACAGGAAATGAGACCACAGAGGAGATGGCAGGGGTTTGCAGGCTATGGTATTTTATTCTGAGCAAAACAGGAAGCCCCTGGAAGACTGAACAAAAGGTGGTATGATCAGACTTTTTTTTTTTTTTTTTTTTTTGCGGTACGCGGGCCTCTCGCCGCCGTGGCCTCTCCCGTTGCGGAACACAGGCTCCGGACGCGCAGGCCCAGCGGCCATGGCTCACGGGCCCAGCCGCTCCGCGGCACGTGGGATCCTCCCGGACCGGGGCACGAACCCGCGTCCCCTGCATTGGCAGGCGGACGCGCAACCACTGCGCCACCAGGGAAGCCCAGACTTTTTTTTTTTTTAAAGATCATTCTACTGGCTCTATGAAGGGGCAACTGTGGAAGCTGGGAGGGGAGGTGTAGTGGCTGGGGACGTACCCAGCTCAGGTCTCCCTTCAAGGGAGAGCTCACTGCTCTACCAGTAGCAAGGAGTGCAGTTAGCTGACAGCCGCCAGCTGCAGCCCCTTCCAGATGCGCTACTCGTTCAGGGCAGCCCTAGCCAGTGGCCGAGCACAGAGAGGTACCTCGGGGCAATGTGGGACCCCTCTAATGAGCAATCTTTGTACAGAGCTCCCCAACAAGGTGGGTGGGCAAAACTTTGTTAAATCTGCATCCAAATCTGAGGCTCTCCCTGCCCGATGCTGCCTGTCCCCTTTATATGTCATAGGCATTATCCCCCAGGGCACCTCCTGTGCTCCTAAATTTGTAGCAGCATCTTCTTCTGAGAGAATCCAGGGCACAGAGCTGGTTAGGGCGCTATGGCAGTGGTCCAGGCAGGGGGCGATGATGCTGGCCTGGACCATGGTGACAGCAACGGGTGTGACAAGGAGTAGAAGAGGTCGAGAAAGAGAAGTCAGATTTGATGTGGGGTTGCGTGACGACAGGAGTCAATGTAACACCAAGATTTTTGGCCTCAGGAACCTGCAGAATGGAACCATCATCTGACTGAGCCGGGGAGACTGGGCAAAGAGCAGGGCGAGTGACCACCAGGAGTTTGGTTTTCAGACAAGCTAGGTTTGATACAACCATGTCTAAGAGGCAATATCAAAAATGCAGTAACCCGTGAGTCTAGAGTTTAGGGGAGAGGTCAGGGTTGGAGACACAAAATTAGGAGACAAGAGCATCAGAATAAGAACCATAGAATTAGGTGAGATCACCCTACCTTTGAAAGCTGAGTTTCCTCCTGTTGTAAAATAGTCACAGTAACAGCCCCAACCCCAAAGAACCACAGGATGAAACACCACAAGGCAGGCGAAGCACTGAGCGCCGTGTGCAGCCAGGAGTACAGATGTTGTTACTGCTGGGGTCATCCTTCTACCAGGCTTCTGCCTCGCCAGGCACACTGCTGAGCACCTAATTATATTATGTATTGTTCTCACAATAAACGTGCACCATAGATATTATTAACCCAGGAAGATGAGTTTCCAAGGCGTTAAGGGGCTAGCCCAAGGTCAGACAGGTACCAAAGGGGACGTTCAGGACGAAACCCAAGCCCGTGTTCCTTCCCCCACAGCACGCTCCCGCCCCAGCCCCGTCAGCAGCTGAGTAACTAAGGGAGACTCGTTCACTCCCTGGTTCAGACCTTCGTCCAGCAGGCATTCATGAGGCCCAAAAGTTAAGGAGAGGCTGAGGGGTTTCTCTCCCCGCCCCAAGGTTACAACGCAGACAGAGGGAACCCGACACTGCCACCAGCCCCCGCACGGCTCCAGCGTCACGGAACCAGGTGTCACCAGGGCAGCAAGTTTCTGGCATCTCTCAGAAGAGCTTCTGGCAGGGCTTTCTGAGTTATCGCTGAACAGGTTCAAGCTTTTTAGGGATGGGGCAACCAATGAACTCTGGCTGCTAGTCAGCTAATTTCGACCTTGGGGAAGGGAGTCCCCCAAAACTGAGAAATCTTGATTCAACCTAGAGTTTCCCATGAGAAGCCAGGCCATAGTACTTGGGAAAGAAGGTGGTGAAACAGACAAGAGATCGTGGCACGGAAAAGGAATGGCCGCTCCCAACTGGAGCTGGAAAAGTTTCCACCTCCCTGCCATGGTCTCAGGCTGCAGCACAGACAGAACATATACAGGCAGCAATAAAGGGGAAAAGCTACTGTTTACGGAGCCCGATGAGCCGATGATTTATATCATTTCATATCCGCCTCGAAATACCACTGTGTGGTATCTCCACTGCAACGATGAGGAAACGGAGGTGTGGGTTCTTTTACAACGCTGTACTACAAACCCCAGTCTGCCTGATTTCAAAGCCCCATGCTCTCCCCAACTCACCACACTGCCTCCCTACCTCTTGAGCCTACTGGCCACTGTGTCACCAATTTCCACCTGTGACAGACTTCCCAGGCCACATGCTGAAACCTCAGAGGAAACCTACTTCCCTACATGCATCAAACACACACACACACACACACACACACACACACAAACATACACATGCTCACATTTTTGGTTGCCTGCTCACAGGTAACTATAAATTTCAAACTCTCCAGAAAGCTGAAACCTGATTCTCCAAAAACTTGATATACACCCAGTCACCTCACAGATAGATGATTCTCTGGTTAAAATCAGGGGACACGTGATAGCCAAGCTAAGAAAATGTTACCCAACAATGTCTTAGCACATGACATCCACACCAACAACATCTATCCGAGGGGTGCACGCTCGTCTGTATCCCTCAAGAACAGGACCAGGAACCATGGGATCGAGAGGGATACTGTTTTTCTAACAGACAAAATTATATACATGATCACAAGTACAGAAGTGTGGACAGAGACACAAGTGCATCCCTGGATTCAAACCTTAGCTCTGTCACTAAGCAGAGTGAGATCGCAGGCACATGACTTCAAGTCTCTGAGCCTCAGTTTCCTCATCTGTAAAAGGGGATAATAACACCTCTTGTGGGGATTAAACAAAAAAATACAAGCTACTTTATATTCTCGTTCCAAGCACTAAAGATATGACAATTTTTTAAAGGCAAATATAAACTGAGAGCCTGCCTTCTTTTTCAAACCAGAAAGTCTTTTCGTTAGAAGTTTCCATCTCCTCTAGGCCTTTCCAGAGAAATCTGCTCGCCTGTGTAGACGCCACATCTCTCTTCCAAGGGATCATCTAAATAGATAACACGTGCCCAGGGACAGCTGGGAATGGCGGGTGCATAAAGCCAGAACTGTCATCACGCCCTTCGCCAACCACATTTTCACCTGCTCATGTGACGCAGCCTAGCAGAGGCTCTGATGGAAACTTGAGAGATGTCTTTCTCCCCCTAAGTGAAAAGCAGTTTGAGAATGAAAACCACTCTGTTGCTGGAATAAAACAAGCAGCTGGGCATGCCAGACGGAGCGATTTCTTGCCGTGATCTAAGTGGTGCAAAAGTGTTTGCTGAACAGAACTCTGGACCTGATCACACTCTACAGACCCACGAGGGTCAGCTTGTCAGCAATGGGACAAGATGACACGGACGGCTTCAAATGTTGTTTACAAAACTGTTCATTCCAAAACAGATATATCTAGGTTCAAGAATTCCACGAGTAGCAGAAATGGGTGTAATGTGGTTCCATCTGGGCGGGAGGGAGAGGGGAGGGAGGTAGGAGGAAAGGCACGAGCTGGACATCTACCTGGTCATCTGAGCAAGGACACAGGGCCAACCCGAACTATTAACCCTGTCACCTGGGTTTGGAGAGCAGTAGATAACAATCAGTGTTTTCATTCTAAACCTCTGAATCATTTTATTTGGAACAACAAGCACGTGTGGCTTCTGCAATTCATTCTTAGAGCAGCAATGTCACATTTATCAGAGGCAGGAATTGTTCATCTGTACGTCCTGGGTTTACCGGCATCAAACCTTCCTTAGGAAATCACTGTACAACCTGCCCTTAAGAAGAGGCTCTTGGAATTTCAAAAGCCCACGTGGAAGATTTCTCTGAACTGCCTCGGTCCCTAGGACTCTGCACCATCCCACAGGCAAATGTGGTGCAGTTTATAAAAAAGGAAATGTGTCAACAGAATGGGAAGGACACAACAGTGCAAAAGGCATAGAGCTTGACCTGGGTTCAAGTGCCAGCTGGGTCCCTTTCTGCAAGGTCCTCAGCTGCCCTGAGCCCAGTCTCCTGCTTGGTAAAGGGGATAATCACACCCATCCTGCAGGGCAACAATGGAGGATTCCCAGAGAAAAGAGATGAAGCGGCTAGCAGAGGCCTGGTGCAGAAAACATGCTGCATACATGGCGATGGTGGTGGGAGCTGTCAGGTAATTAACAGAACATGAGATGGTGACCTTGACCGTCTACCCAGACTAGAAGCTCCTAAAAGGCAAAGGCTCCATCCTGTTTCTCTGAACCCACTAAACATCCAGAATCCAATGAGGCATAAATCAGATTCTCGATAATTCCGGGCGGATAGACACCTCTTTGAGTCTGAATGTATCAACATACCAAGAAAATCAGTCAGCAGAGATCTGCCACTCTTACTGGAGATGCCGTCCAGCTGACGAGGCACGTTTAGCGTGGTTCTCGGAACTTGTGGTTATGTTTTCTTTGTTCCTTTCACAAGTTTATTTTCTCAAATTATAAAAGTAACACATGTTCACTGCAGGAAAAATAATCCATTTTAATATTTTCATGCCCCTGTTGTACATACACCATACCACTGGGACATTAACAGGGTATAAATCCAACCCAGCCGACAAGTCATAGATAATCCATTACATTTCTAGACAGTTTGCACTCTCGCCAAGGTGTGTACCCACTCACTCTCTCACTTGGCCTGTATAACTCTTCAGGAATTGGGCGACTGGCCAAGAGGAAAAGACAATAATAACGACAGTTAATACTTACTGGATGCTTCCCAAGCACTGGCACTACAGTAAGCACCTCACGTGCACTGGCATGTAGCACCCGCCTTCACATTCTGAGGCTGCTATCTGAACCACGATGCTACAACCTTTGCCCAGGAGCTCCAGCCTGGCACAGACACACAGGAGTCAGGATTCCAGAGGCAGAGCCTGAGCCAGCCTCAGACAACTTGGGTTTTTTCTTCTCCAGGGTGTTGGGGTTTTTTCCCCCATGTGGTGCCACGTCCCAGAAAAAAAAAAAAGAGTAGGAAACCTTGATATCGTGGGTGTGACTACTTATTTTCTCTTATCCATTTCATTATAAATTCAAAAGCAATACATGAGCACAAGTTTGTAGTTTAAAAAAATGCAACCCAAAGAACTGAAAATATACAAAAAAACTTGTCTCCAAATGTTCAAAAGGTGGAAGGAAGCAGCCTTAGTGTCCAGGGCTGAATGAACGAATAAACACAATGTGGTCTGTACATACAGTGAATAGTCATTTGGCCTTCAAAGGGCAGGAAATTCTGACCCGTGCTACAACATGGAGGAACCTTGAGAACATTATGCTATGTAGAGTAAGCCCGTCACAAAAGGGCAAACACCGTATGAATCCACTTATATGAAGAACCTAGATTAGTCAAATTCATAGAGACAGAAAGGAGAATGGTGGTTGCCAGGGGCTGAGGGGAGGGAGGAATGGGGAGTTACTGTTTAAGGGAAGAGTTTCAGTTTTGTAAGATGGAAAGAGCTCTGGAGATGGATGGTGGTGATGGTTACACAGCATATGAACGTGCGTAATACCACCAAACCGTACATTTCAAAACAGATGGTCAATTATATGTTATACGTATTTTACCACAGTTAAAAAAAATGTTTTAATCTTTTTTAAAGAACGAAGTGCTGATAGATGCCACACGTGGATGAATCTTGAAAACGTTATATACTAAGTAAAAGAACCCAGATGCAAAAGGTCACGTATAGTATTATTCCATTTATATGAAATGCCAGAAGAGGGAAATCAATAGAAACAGAAAGTAATTTCTTAGTTGCCGTAGGCTGGGGAAAAGGGGCTGGGGACTGACTGCTAACAGGTACAGGGTTTCTTTTCAGGGCGATGAAAACGGAGCGATAAAGCAGTGATGGCTGCACAACTTGGTGAATACACTTTAAAAAACACTGAATTGTGCACTTAAAACAGGCGAATCGTATGATATACAAATAATATCTCAACAAAAAATTGAAATATCTAAGTACAGAGCATAGAAAGTCCAGGGCAAACTTTACCAAGGCTCACCCTCCTTCCCCCAAAATCCCACTGCTCCCACTATGGTCAAAGGATTATTCTTCCAGGCTGTATAGTTTCCTGTGTATTTATATATACAGATACACACTACTGGTGTACTCGTACAGGTTTTGATCTTCATAAACCATAAGTGGCACACGGGGCATAGCTACCTTTCCCTCCACAACCAGCGCTGACAACTGCACCTCATGGCACACACAGACCAGCCTCATTCTTTACCGTCACTGCATGTCTGGAAGGAACCATGATCTATTTCACCCATCTTTTATTGATCCCGATTCAAATAATGCCACATCCGCAGTCTCATACCCATCTTCTTGCTCACGCGTGTAAAGCTTTCTTTGCAATGAATTCCTCAAGATGGAGCTGCTGGGTCGAGGGGTGTGCAGTTTAAATTTTGAGAGCTGACGAATTCTCCCCAACCCCCAGATTCCCACAGAGTGTCCTGTGACCCTGCACAATGACCTCACTTCCACGGGCCTCAACACCCTCACTGATGGAATCAAGCAGAAGACTTTCTGGTCAATTTTGGTTCGAATATTCATTGTTTAAACCCTAAGATCCAGGGGCAGCATGACAAAGTCACGTGGGGCTGGAGAAAGTGTGCAGACAGACAGCATGAGGCTGAAAGGCACTGGGGTAAGATCTCAGGTCTCCCGGGGCCTGGCAGGCTGCAGGGCATGGACAACCTGCACCGTGAGGGCCACGGGCCTAGGCTCCGTGGGGCGGTTTACTCTGCCCACAGGGAACACCAGCAAGTACCCTGAGGACGCTCACCC
Organism: Mesoplodon densirostris; assembly: GCF_025265405.1. Lineage (NCBI taxonomy): Eukaryota > Metazoa > Chordata > Mammalia > Artiodactyla > Ziphiidae > Mesoplodon > Mesoplodon densirostris. The sequence continues at coordinate 56,988,652 of NC_082676.1, forward strand.
ATCGGAAGCCCGACTGACAAAGCCAGTCAAGGAAAGCCTCACCGCAGAAGGCAAGGAAGAGGATTTCAAAAGGAAGAGGGGTTAAGAAAAAAAAAAACTCACACAATTAATGCTGAAAATTCGAAAACTGTTCCTGCTCCAGGGACCCGCAAGAGAACAGTGTCAAGGGACGCCCAGAACACAGGCAGGAAAAGAAAAATCATCATCCCTGACACTCAAGGTCATGGGGAAGTCTAATGTTTCAAGGGCCGAAAAATGATTGGTTTAGAAAGAAATCATGCTGAAAGCTCACACCTCATGAATTCAGGTCACAATGCAAAGGAAAAAGGGGTCATAGAGAAGCACAGGAGAAGTCCCGACATGGCAGCTGCCTCCTAAGGGGACAGAAGAGAAGACGACGAGAAGCGGAGACTCGTGGAGAGGAGCAAAGGTCGGAGGGCCTCCTGCGCGGGGCCGGGGGAGGAGGCTGCTGACGTGGGAACTCAGGGCAGGGGGCTCGCGGGCGTGCTGAGGACCCCGGCAGAGGGGTCCACTAGGTTGGCGTGGCTCTCAGGGTGAACTGTAGGCCACCCTCATCAGAATCGCTTGGAGTGGGATGGGATGCGAGTAGGAAGTTGTTCAAAGGCAGGTTCCTGGACCCCCACTCCCAGAAATTAATTCAATGGGTCTGAGGGAAGGGCCAGGAATCTGCATTTTTAATAAATTCCAGGGTGATTTCAATGCACACACTAAGTGTGAGAACCAGAGCATTAAGGCAATGAGAAAACGTCTTACAGACAGAGACTAGGAGATGGGAGAACAATCACATCCAAGGTTTCTCTTCCGGGGCTGGCCCCGATCCCACTCCTCAATGCTCCCCTGCAGCGGGAGGGAAGGCAGACACAGCCTCAGCACTCCCCACACCCAGCATAATCAGGGCTCGACAGAGCTGCAGGGGTGGGCAGAAAGAGGGAGGGTCCCCCACCAGCCAGAGAGACCACGCTGCCTCCTGCCAAAGATGGGGCTGTAGGACACAGCGGCCTGGTCCACCGAGCGCTCTGTGTTCTGACACCCGGAAGCAGAGTGTGTTTCCTTCCCGCGTGAGAAAGAGACCGTGACGTATTTGGAACAACATGATAATAAACAACAAACCAGAGGCCATTTCGAAAGGCTCACAGAGATGTTCTGCAGCTCTGACAACTTCCCAGAAAACCTTAATTATGTCCAAGAACCCAAAGCAAGAAAGAGTCTGGAGGAAGCGGTGGACAGAAGAGAGAGGGGAGGAGGAATCTGGGGAAGGAACTGGAACATTCCAAGCCAGAGGGCTGAATCCACCTCTCTGTGTCTGCACTGATGGAATGTCTCTTGTCTGCTGAAGGTAGTCTCTTTGCACTTGACTATACAGTCAGCTAATGACACAAGACAGAGGTCCTCCTCCTACTGAGATTCAAGGAAACTTCCCAAGGGAGGCTGGAAGTCCTTGAGGGTGTCTGATTGTATATTAGATAAAATATAACCACTCTTTCCACACTTGGCACCTCTGACTGAGGAGACATCAAATTCGGGAACCAACTCCCATACCTTTACAAGTCCCGTGAGATATGGGCAGATGGAAAGTATTTCTTCTTCTCAGCTAATAAGGTGGAGAGACAGAAATTGTAAAATAATAAGAAATACATATAGGTCTCTGACCTGGTTCCTGACACCAGGCTCCTAAAACCCTTGTAAACTCCTGAGTGATAAGGCGCTAGGAACATCTTTTATTATAATATTTGGTCTTTGACCCTGGTTCCTGACACAAAGCTCCTAAATCCCTTGGAATTTCCCAGGTGAGAGCTGTGTCTTTTGTTCTAAGGAGGTGATGCTTGTGGGGAGGGCTCCTGGATGGGAGCCTGTCACCAAAAAGATGCACATCTGGAGCTAAGTGGGGAGGTCAGTGGTCACACCTGCCTCTCCCACCATGATCCCTGGCAGACGTTCAGTCCCACGTACGTCAGACAGGAGCACAGTACCTGGCACACAGCAGGTGCTTCATAAACAACTGTCGAATGAACGTTGATGGTCCTCTCTTTAAAAAAGAGTCTCACTGTACATCCCTGCCATTCACTGCCACGTTGCCTCGCTCTCATTCGCAGCCAGCCTCCTGGAAAGAGCTGTCTACACCTGCTGTTCCCAACTCCTCTTCTATTCTGTCTTCGGCGCTCTCCAATCACCCCACCAGTCTACCAACCTGCTCTTGTAAATGTCACCCTAAATGTCCCAAAGGTCACCTGCCCCCGTGTTGTTTGGCCACCAGCAGCACCTGGCACAGCTGCTCACCTCTCCTTCAAGCAGGCTCTCCGTTTGCCTTCCCGGCCCCCACACTCCCTTGGCTTCCCCGCTTCCTCCCCAGGCACTCCTTCTCCATCTCCTTTGCTGGTGCCTCCTCCTCTCCTGCATCCTCTTCCTGTGCGAGGTCCTGGGGCTCAGTCCTGGTCCATCTACATGTGCCCTCTCGGGGAGCTCTTCCCGTCTTGGGGCTTTAAATACCTTGATATGTCCACACCTTCCAAGTCTGTAGTAGCCCCGGCATCTCCTCTAAACTCTGCCTGTCTCCCTCCAGATGTCCACATATTTCAGACTCAGCGCATCCACACCGGAAATCCTGATCGCCGCCCCCCGACCCCTGCCCCGACAAAGCCTGCTCTGCCCAAAGCCAAACTCAACCTAGCCCACAGCTTCCACCCCTGCCCCCTACACTCTAGTTTCCAGACAGCAGCCAAAGCAGTGCTTGAAAACGTTAAGTCAGTCTCTCTCAAAATCCTGCAGGGGCTTCTCATTTCACACAGAAAAAACATAACCTCCTCACAGCAGTTCACAGGGCCCTGCAGGATCTGACCTGCTGGAAGCTTCTGTGACTTCACCTGCTCCTACTCTCCCCCTCACCGCCTGCTTGATGGTCCTGAGACACGCCAGGCACACTCCCTCCCCAGGCTGTCATGGGGCCATCCCCTCCGCCTGGAACATTCTCTTGCCTGATGGCCACTCCTCCCTCCCCTCCCCTCCTTCAAGTCTGTGCTCACACATCACCTTCTCAGTGAAGCCCACCCTCATGCGTGGGAAGCCATCACCTCCCACGCTCCTGAGCCCCTCAGCCTGCTCTGTTCTTACCCTTCTTCCACAGCTACCATCACCTTTCAACCGGCCACACATTACATATCACCCTTGGTGACTGTCATCCACCTCCCCCTAGCTGGAACATAACTCCACAAGGGCAGGAATCTTTATCTGCTCTGTTCGCCCAGATGCCCAGAAGGGTGTCCAGCCCACGACAGGCACTTAATGAACATTTATTAAAATAACGAATGAATGAATGGACGATGCATGAATGACTACATGCAGGCGAGTGCCCAGTTACCCGGGGGTTATGGCCCAGGTGACTGTGTCTCTCCATCTTTTTCCCTCTCATCTCGAGATCTGCCTGGCACATGGTAGGGGGTTAGAGGACTTCTACTGAGTGAGCAAAAATAACCAGTCCTTTGGGATCGCTGGGCCCCCAGAGATGACCCAGAGACCCAAACACCACCAGCTTCTCCATCTGGGCCTGAACACTCCTCCCACCCAACTGGAACACTCCTCCCCGACTCCGATCCTGAGCCAGCAGGCAGATCACGGAAAAGATGGCTTGGGATGAGGAGTAAGATTTGTTAAACTGGTGCTCAAGTGGATCTGCTGAGCAATTAGACAGCTGGAAGAGACAGCTGCGCCCTCACTGTGGGCGCCGCGCCCTCACTGTGGGCGCCGCGCCACTTGGAGAGGCAGCTGGCAGCCCACCGAGGCTCCGCGTGGCTGGGCGCCCAGAGCCCCTCGAGGGGCTGCCACCTCTTAGGGGTAGGACCCGAGGAGGAGAGCTTCCCTGTGATGCCTCGGGGCTGAGGCAAGCTGCCAGCAACAGCAGGAGGCAGGTGTGGGGAGGGCACCCTTCACGGAAGGAGTGAGACACAAAGGCACCCATGGGACCAGGAAATGAGCACCTGTCCACAGAGAGTTAATGATCAGAAACAACAGGCTGATGGTCAGATTACTGTTGTTTCAGCCAGCACTGACTGAGCACGTACTATGATCTGAGCCCTGCGCACAACCTCACTGAATTCTCTCATCAATGCTATGAAGCACGTGTATTCCCCCATTTTGGAGCTAGAACTGAACTGAATTCCCACGAGGTCAAGAAGCCAGTTGGTAGAGAGGGGCTATGGACGGGGGAGTCGCCAGTGGGGAGCCTGGCAGCTTCAGGTTTTCCAGCTATAAGCTGGGGAGGGAGTTCACGTGCTTTTGTACCGGGGAGAGGGGTAAGGTTTCCTTTACATCTGTCACTTTGAGGTTTGAAGATGTGGCTTTGTGAACAGTCTTGTCATTTACTTTGCTTCCCAAAATCTGTATGGACTGGGGGAAACCTGGTAAGGGCAGGAGACGAGATTATTTGTCACAATGAGTAGGGCCTGGGCTGCAATTTTCTTTCAGATTAATGGCTTCTGCATCATAAAGCTTAGATCATTAAAAACCCTAAATAGCATCCATTAAGGATCAATAATAGTAAGAGCCAAAATAACTATATTTATTGAGTTCTTACCTCAGTTCTAAGTCTCTGCCACACATTATCTCATTTATTTATTTTTTTTACTGAAGTACAGTTGATTTACAGTGTCTCGGGTTACAGCAAACTGATTCAGTTATATATACATACATACAAATATATGATGTATATATATATTCTTTTTCAGATTCTTTTCCATTATAGGTTATTACAAGACATTAAATATAGTTCCCTGTGCTATAAAGGAGAACCTTGTTGTTTATCTATTTTGTATACAGTAGTGTCTATCTGTTAATCCCAAATTCCCAATTTTTCGCTCCCCCCTTTCCCCTTTGGTTACCAGAAATTTGTTTTCTATGTCTGTGAGTCTGTTTCCGTTTTGTAAATAAGTTTGTTAGTATTTCTTTTTAGATTCCACATATAAGTGATATCATATGATATTTGTCTTTCTCTGTCTGACTTACTTCACTTAGTATGATAATCTCTAGGTCCATCCATGTTGCTGTAAATGGCATTATTTTTCTTTTTTATGGCTGAGTAATATTCCATTGTATATACGTACTACATCTTTATCCATTCACCTGTGATAGACACTTAGGTTGCTTCCATGTCTTGGCTATTGTAAACAGCGCTGCTATGAACACTGGGGTTCATGTATCTTTTCAAATTACAGTTTTCATCTTTTCTGGATATATGCCCAGGAGTGGGATTGCTGGGTCATATGGTAGTTCTATTTTTAGTTTTTTAAGGAGCCTCCATACTGTTCTACAGAGTGGCTGCACCAATTTACATTCTCACCAACAATGTTGAAGGGTTCCCTTTCACCACGCCCTCTCCAGCATTTATTATTTGTAGACTCTTTGATGATGGCCATTCTGACTGGTGTGAGGTAGTACCTCACTGTAGTTTTGATTTGCATTTCTCTATTAATTAGTGATGTTGAGGACACATCATCTCATTTAAACCTGAGAAAAGCTCTATGAAACAGGAACTAATATTGCTCCCACTTCACAGATGGGCAAACTGAGGCAAAGGCAGTTTACTGGAGGTCAGGAAGCTAGTAGTGGCAAAGCCAAGACTCCACCCCAGCCAGTCTGACTTCTGACTGTGCTCCTGGCCACGCACAACCATAACGATAGCCTGTGGCCCAAAGGGCAGGGCCCTGGAGGCCAGAAAGGGACTGTCAGGGAGCTCTGAGAAGGAGCAGCGGGCAGCCCTTTGTTGTGCCATTGTCCCAGCACCCCACAGTCTCCGTAAGTAACGGCAGTCTCCTGGGTCAGTGGTCTGCACCCCAGCCCCACGGTGGCTGTGAGTGACCCTGACTCCTCTTGGAAGAGAACCAAACCACTGGCAGTATCCCTGGATGCCCACATGGCTCTTTCAGAAAATCCCTGTTTGTCTTTCTGCACTGAGCTCAGATGTCACCTCCTCCAGGAAGCCTTCCCTGGGCCACCCGTACAGCCCAGCTCTGTATGCCCTCCCCATCTCACACGTGCTGCAGCTGGGTCAATTACCTCCCAGTGCTTCACCCATCTGTGCACAGAGCCGTCTGCTTTCCATCTCCGGCACAAAAGTGAGTGCATAAAGAATGGACAGAAATAATAATCTTCCCAAAACACTACCCAAGGACGTGTGTCAGGCCCTGCGTTGTTCCTTCAAGAGCCTGCACCCAGGGAAGCAGGTGAGCAGAGAGTGCATACACAGCACTCCCAGGGGACCTAGCCTGCAGGACAGGCGCCCCACCGACCCAATCCAACCCATGTGCACTTCAGGCCGGCTCTTGGCCCACTGACATCTACTTTCATTCCTTCTGGGAACCCTCTTCTCTCTGCCAGGCTCTTCCAGCTTGACGACCAACTGGCCACCTGCCCAGCTCCCACCTGTGGCCCTCCGTCCTGGGGCTCTTCCTCAGGCATGTCGCCTCCCCAGACTGAGAAGTAAGCAAACCACTAGGACGTCTCTCCAGGGGAGCAGGGCATGGGCCGTCCCCCCAGTAACTCTTTCGGGTCCTCCATCAACCAGGCTTTCTCTCATTTCTGGGCCTTTGCACACGCTCTTCCACTTACCGGGAACCTTCTGCCCCCTTGAGTCCACCGTGTCCTTCCAGGGCTGTTTTTCCCTGCAGGAAGCCTTTCCGGCCCACTCCTGCCACAGCCCCAAGAGAGGACTCCCACTGGGGCTCCCCAAGCCCGTTCACCTCACACTCCACTGAGACTGCATCCTGACTGCTTGGTCTGCCTTCCCCAACCCCCGCCAGCTCCATGGGGGGACCCTCCTGTATCCCAGAGCCCAGCACAGGGCACGTGCCCAGCAGGTGGTTAATAAGTATTTGAGAGACTTCCCTGGTGGCTCAGCAGTTAAGAATCCACCTGCCAATGCAGGGGACACGGGTTTGAGCCCTGGTCCAGGAAGATCCCACATGCTGCGGAGCAACTAAGCCCGTGCACCACAACTACTGAGCCTGAGCTCTAGAGCCCGCGAGCCACAACTACTGAAGCCCGCGTGCCCAGAGCCCATGCTCCGCAGCAAGAGAAGCCACCACAATGAGAAGCCCGTGCACCGCAAGGAAGAGTAGCCCCCGCTTGCCGCAACTAGAGAAAGCCCGTGTGCAGCAACGAAGACCCAACGCAGACAAAAATAAATAAATTTATAAGAAACAAATAAATAAATATTTGAGAAATGAAACGAATGAACAGTGAGCAAAGAAGTGAATGGGGAAATGGGTGACAGGACAGCCCAGTACACAGATAGTTAATGGTCACCCAATAGTTTATACAGTGTTCGCTATGCACCAGCAAGCAGTCTAAGAACTTTTACATATATTTCTCACCAAACTCAGTAAGAACCCTATAATGTATCCTCTGCCCCGTTCTTCAGATGAGAAAAAACAGAGGTATAGGAAAATCAGAAAACTCACCTAAAGTCATACCACCGGAGGGTGGTTGAGTAAAGACTCAAACCCAGCAGGCTGGTTCTAAAATCCATCCCTTCAACTACATATTATCCTGCCAATGACAGCCAGTTATACCAGTGGCCCCAAATGAACCACCCCTCCTGGTATCCCCGCCTCTGTGCAGTCATTTCCCACACAGGCCCTGACGTGGCCTGGAGACGTGCTCCAGCCAATGGGACATTAGCAAGTGTGGGACAAGTAGAGGCTTGACAAGCCTTGCACGTGGCCCTGTCCTTTGGAAACGCGCCCCCAGAACTCTGAGACCACTGGGGTGTGGACCAGGCTCGTGGAGAACAGGGGAAGGAGAACTGGGCAGCCTCCGCCAACAGCCAGAACAGAGGCCCTAACACAGGGGCCTTAGCTGAGCCGGGGGGCAGCTTGCAGTCCTTCGAGCCAGTGAGCTGAGGCCTCAGACAACATGCAGCAGCACTGAGCCATCCAGCTACGCCCTGGATGGGTTCCTGCCTCACAGAAAAGTGAGCAAATGCTACAGTTGTGGTTTTAAGTAACTGAGTTTTGAGCTGATTTGTGAAGCAAAAATAGATAACAGAAAGCAGTGCTTTCTGTGATAACTTTCACAGGCAGAATCAGGCCGACCCAGTGGGGAGCTTCTCAAGCACATACTCGTTCATTCAACAAACATTCACAGAGCGCACTGTGCACTCATCACCGCCTGGGCCCAGGATTCGGCAGAGAATGGAAGAGACAAAGCCCCTGCCCTCGAAGAGCCTCCATTCTCGTAGGGAGTCAGACAAGCCCACAGATAAATTCATTTTTATGCCAAGCAGTGCCAAGAGCTCCAGAGAAAAACAGAGCCATGTCAGGGGTGCTATTCTAGATAGGACGGCCTCTTGATCATGTGATATATAAGCGGAGACCTGAAGGAAGAGGGGAAGTCATACAAAGATCTGGCAGGAAAACATTCCAGGCCACAGGGACAGCAAGAGCAAGGGCCCTGAGACTGAGCCATGCCAGAGAGGAAGGAGGGGGAGGTGTCTAGGGCAGGATGGTGGTAGGAGGCAAAGAGGAAAAGGAGGGCAGGGCCAGACTGCGTGGGGCTCGGAGGGCCGTGCTCAGGGCCTGACTGTGTCCTCAGGAGGAAGGGAAGCCTGAGAGACAGAGGCTAGGGAGTGACAGACTTGATGTCTCGTCTCAAATCATCACCCTGGCAGCAGAGAAGGGGCAGGCCTGGCCGCAGAGGAAGCAGAGAGACCAGCAAGGAGGCATATGATGATGACTTGGGCGAAGAGGTGGGAGGGCTGAGAGATGCTCCCCTTATCCTTGTTCCCATGGTAACCCACGCTGGTCAACAACACCCAGGGGCTGACCTGCCTTTCTCTGGGATAAAAACGCGGTTGATTGACATTCTTGTACAACTTCAGGGTTGGAACAGGAAACACATGTGGCCGCCACACAGCTGGTTTTCTTTTTTTAAGACTCACTCCAATAGCACCCCCTGAGCACGCCATGTAAGGAACTCAATCGAAAGAAAAAGCAACCCTAGTCTGAAGACTGCTTGGAAATGGGACTTTTCAACCTTAATTGAGGCTGAAAATAAACTACACAACATTATAATGCCCTGCTGGATAACACCACTACCCAATGCAGGCCCTGCTGTGCGTTTTGTAAATGGAACGTGGACCCAGCGGCCCTCTGGGAGGACACACTGCACGTGTGTCAATCACAGACCGTTGGCTCCTTTCTCATTACAAATCACTGTTCATTTCAGGCACTCATTTATTTGCTTCATGTGGAAGAGGAGCTGCTCTAAGTTGGAAGATATTTATTTTTACCCATAGAATCATTTTCAGGGAAAAGCAAAAGGAAACAGACTGTGCAGGCCATGGGAAAATTAAGTACAGGAAGAAAGACTATCGAAAGAATATAGTCTGACAAGAAAGAATTCTATCAAAAAACGCAAGACACGGATTCCTGGTCCTATACATTTTATTTCCCACATCTCTCCTGGGTCCTTTGATCTTCTTTTAATTCCCATCATCTCCACCCTAAGTGTCAACCACGACACCTGGCTGGATGACGGCTGAGCGGCCCACTGGTCACCCCACCCACTGGCCTCCGCTTCTTCAATCCTCTCTCCACAGTGTGGGGAATGTGATAAATTTAACATGCAGAGCTGACCCTGTCAGTCTTCTATTCATGACTCTTCAAAGACTTTTCATTTTTCTTAGAATAAACAGCAAACCCTTTCCTGGGACCTATGGGGTGTGTGGTGCTCTGGGCCCCACGCCATTCCCCTTGAGCTCCGAGCTCCGACATACCAGCCTCTCCTCAGCTCCTCTGACACCTCGCTCCCCTCCTTCTTCAGGCCTTAAACCTGGTGAGGAGAGGCGAACACCCTCCTCCTTTCAGATCTGAGCTCTCCCATCTCTTCCTCCAAGAAGCTGTCTCTGACCCATACAAACCCCCAACCCCCAGACCTGAGCAGATCCCCTGAAGCTGCTGCTTTGGACAGTGACTGCTGGGCCTGGGGTCATTGTTCTCAGCACACCACAAACTGCCCCTTCTGTGCTGGTCATACATAAAGGCTACTCTTTGACTCTAGGACACAATTATTAATGATCAAGCTTAGTGCTGCTTTTGATCCAAAGACTTACCCCAGCTGTGACCCACCCAAAAAGGAGGAGGGATTAGCAGCTGTAACTAATTACTATTACTTCTGCCTTGCCCCAGCATCCTCCCCCTTCCTCAGACCATCCAAAGTTCTATGTCAAAACTTCTGCAAGCTACATGTTCTTAGAGCCATCAAGAGATATGCCCATCTCTGAAATAAGGGTGTCACCTTATCTCACCAATAACTGAACTTATTTCAGTATTAATATATATCAGTCCAAATTACAGACTCCAAGGAGAGGGTCCACGTATGTAGACACCCTCTGGGTCATCATTAGTGCTTTACAAGGAAAGTAATAATAGAATAAAAACCCAACAGCTAACATTTATGGCGTGCTTACTACATGCCAGGCACTGTGTTAGTTACCTTTCGTGGACTCTTTTAATCTATACAAAAACTCTACAAAGTAACCATTGTTAATACCCCTATTCCACAGATGAGAAAAATAAGGCTTAAGGAAATTACAGTAAGTCCCCTACATATGAACGACTTCCATTTCGAGAGCACATTCATTAAGTACAGTTTGTTCATAAGTCCAACAAAGTTCGCCTAGGTACCCAACTAACACAATCAGCTATATGGTACTGCACTGTAATAGGTTTATAATACTTTTCACACAAATAATACATAAAAAACAAACACAAAAAAATAAAGAAAACATTTTTAATCTTACAGTACAGTACCTTGAAAAGTACAGTAGTACCAGCTACACCACCGCTGCTTTTACGCTTGCTTCCAGACATCCTGGGCTTAAAATAAAGACACTGTACTACTGTACTCTATACAGTACAGTACACAAAAGCACAACCACTTGTAGAGGATGCATGCACGTGACAATGTACGCCAGACATGTGAACTAACTTACGTGATTGGACATGCGAACACTCGTTCTCATCTTTGAAAGTTCGCAACTGGAAGTTTCGTATATAGGGGACCTACTGTATTAATCCAAGGTCAAAGGGCTGCTAAGTCCAAACATGTAACCCTTCCACTTCAAGACCTGACCCTTCAAGACGGCCAGTTCCTGTAACAGAAACTCTGCATCCCCCCCCCAACTCACCTCTCCGCAACACACCATCAACCACAAAACCAGCCTAACCCCAGAGCAGCCAACACAAGTGTGTTTCCAGCCAAAGAAAAAGATGATGTTTCAGCAGCAAACAACTTCTGTTTCAGAATTCATTGACCGAGGCCTGTGAGTACTGCCATAAGTTGGGGGTCAGGGGTGGGCAGTGATATAATAAATGGCAACCATAGGGTTTTAGTCTAGTCACAAAGGGGAGAAAAAGAACAAAATTAAATGTCTTTAAGCACTATACTTTTAAACATGTTTAAGAGAACTTTCCCCTCAAACATAAATAGGAAGAGTCAGCATCTCTCATGCCAGAGGAAACTTAAGAAGTTGTCACTATAAATCAAAACTCAAGCAGATGATAAGAATTAAAAGTAATCATAACAGCAGTCACGTGTATTGGGCTGTTTCTAGAGAGGGAGTCATCCCACTAAGTGCTTGACACGCACTGTTACAGCACATCATAGACATGTATGTATCCCATCAACCTCATGACAGCACACTCTCATGACACCATCTGTCAAAGGTGAAACTGAGGGTGGGCCCCATCACACAACTCGGCCATAGTCATGCAGCTAATAAGGAGCCATGCCAGGATTCTGCCAGGAGGCTGGCCAATTCCAGAGCCCAAGCTCTCAACCACCACATAAAGAATCCAACAAAAAAGGGAGACATCATTTCTCAATTTAAGTTTACCACTTAGTAATTTTTGTAGGGGGAAAAAAAAATCAGTGTTCTCTATCATTATAAGGAAAACATGCCTTTTCAGACTTGTTTTTAAAGCAGTGCTATAACCACTTAGATGGGTCCTACCTGAGGCCTCATGGAACAAACATTATAATTAGATCCACTAATAAGTTGCCACAACAAATCTGGGAGGAGAAACATGACTGTTCTTTTGAGAACACAAAACTGTCATTTCAAATTAAGTAACAGTAACAAATGGTGAGAAACGTGACTCCAGGGGCGATGCACACCTGCATTTGAACATTAACCAGTGAGCCTCCTGTTAACCCATCTGCACCATCCCTCCAGCCCCGGCTTCTCAGAGACGTGCAACAGTTCCTCAAAGATGGAAACCACCTTCCGTTTATTTAGATCATACTGGGCCCAAATCAGTATTGAGAACATGTCTTTGCTTCTAGGAAGCCCAAAAAACCCTCCATTGAACACATGTCACTTACTGGATTATATGAATGAAAAAAACAGAATCGTATCTTCCATTCTCAGAATTCTAGACCCCACTTTATCACCCTGAGGGGGCAAGAATGCTAACCAGGATCCAGTTAAAGTTACCCAACAACCTCACATCCCATAACAGCCTCGGCCCGAAGTGTTCTTATTTAACCATCAGTAAACTCATTACAAGACATCAGATGGTATTACCAACTGTGAAAGGAGACGCCAGGAGTCTGAGACAAACAGCCGGGTGGCAGAAAGAGAGAAGCTCAGAGGTCAGCGAGGGCCGCTGGGAAACCTGCCCCAGTATTCACACAACAAGCCGTGGGACAGCCCAGACTAGGGACCAGGGCTTGGTCACACGCAATGCATGACTCCTGGCTGTGTCCAGCACATGCCCTAGAGTGACATCAAATGCACATTTAGTTTATTCGTGATCAACTATGTTCACGGATCTGTGTGTACGTGAGAGATGCCGGACCTGCACTGAAATATACATAAAGAGAGGAAAAGCAGAGAAATAAAGTCAATGCTGCCCGACAGTTCCGCTCCTCCAGCCTGTGTGTCAGGACACCCTCAGGGCAGGTGTGGGAATGGCCACTCCCCAGGAGTCAGCAGCCACGTGCTTCTCCCAGTACGAGGCTCCTGCTGAAGTGAGAGGTTGTAGGGTTTAACAAAGTGTGAGTGTGTGTGTGTGTTTATAAAATAACCTACTTCTTAAATGCCCTTAAATACCCACCATCCACTTCATCTGGTGTTTGACTTCAGAAACAACAATCTGTTCCATTGCTGGAAGAAGGAGCATCTCCAAAATGGTACCTTCCTAAAGGATTTTCCAGAGTAATTCTAATTACTGGTGACTGTCACCATCCATGCTGGTGAGAAGCAAACCTCTAGAAGAGCCACAAAGGACTCTGTGACGTTAGACAATGGACACCGGCGTGCTGAATGGACATTCATAATGACGCAAAGTCTTCGTAGGTAGTATCCTCCTTAATCCACATGACCTACTAATGCAGGTGCGACCAGCAGCCCTTCTGTTTGAGCAGAGGGACAACGTGGTACTCAGGGATGCTGACAGTCACCAAGATCCCATGAGGTCAGAACCAGGCCTGCAGTCGAAGCCTTCGGAGTCTTCTAAGTGAATGGATCTGAAACCCAGCCAAACAACTGTTCAACCCAATTAAATGCCCCACAAGTTTCTGGGCCAGGATGAAGGCCTAAATAAGCTATCAGCCTTCCTGGATAGACTAGAGGCGTCTCTGGAGGCCACTAATGACTCAATCAAAAGGCCACTTACAGGCTTCCCTGGTGGCGCAGTGGTTGAGAGTCCGCCTGCCGATGCAGGGGACACGGGTTCGTGCCCCAGTCTGGGAAGATCCCACAGGCCGCGGAGTGGCTGGGCCCGTGAGCCATGGCCGCTGAGCCTGCGCATCCGGAGCCTGTGCTCCGCAACGGGAGAGGCCACAACAGCAAGAGGCCCGCATACCGCCAAAAAAAAAAAAAAAAAAAAAAAAAGGCCACTTACTTTGAAGCTTGGTACACCTCTCACAGGAACACCAAAATGCCACCCAAGGCCACAGAACAATGTGTTGGAGAAACACAAATGACGAGAAAAAACGTGGAGATTAACCGTGCTTTTTGATAGTGGAACATACTTTCCTTAAACCTGTTGCTTTAACCGGTACGTACTGCCTTCTTCAAAGCACCCATCTTCCTCCCCTTGCATCCATCCCTAACCCACAGAGCCCCAGCGTGACTTCCTGGTGGACCACTACCACCGACTTGCTTCGCAGCAACGTTCACACCAGTACTGTCTGCCCTGCTTCATCCTACAAGAAGTCAGCTGTAAGAGGTAAAACACTAAAAAGAGTGTCTTCATTTTCTGGTGGATGTCGTATGATTTAGATTCTCTGGTAATAATGACAGCCAGCCACAGCAGACATAACTGAACTCCTGGGATTGGCGCCCTTCCCCCTGAAATTTAGTAGCCTAGCACTCCTTGAAAGTTGGCTGCTTTAAAGATAAAAAAGAAGGAACCTCCTTGGTGGCGCAGTGGTTAAGAATCTGCCTGCCAATGCAGGGCACATGGGTTCAATCCCTGGTCTGGGAAGATCCCACATGCCGCGGAGCAACTAAGCCTGTGTGCCACAACTACTGAGCCTGTGCTCTAGAGCCCGCGAGCCACAACTACTGAGCCTGCGTGCTGCAACTACTGAAGCCTGTACATCTAGAACCCGTGCTCTGCAACAAGAGAAGCCACCGTAATGAGAAGCCTGCGCACTGCAACGAAGAGTAGCCCCTGCTCGCCGCAACTAGAGAAAGTCCGTGCACAGCAACAAAGACCCAACACAGCCAAAAATCAATCGATAAATAAATTTGTTAAAAAATTTTAAAAAAGAAAAGACAAAAGGGAAGAGGGCTAGAAACATCAACACTCGCAGGATTCGAGATCAGGACTGAATGTAACTCCCCCTCCTGAAAAAGTCAGGGCACTGGGCAGCTTCCTCCAACAGTCCCCTTCCTGCCCCTCGCTCTCCCAACGTGCATTTCTTGTGAATAATCTGCCACTCACAAGAAATTATTATCGACCTAAGGATCCAAGTCCTGGAGCTGCTTTAATCACCTTACAGTCGTGTGGGGAGACTGACCTGTCTGATGACGGAGGCAACCTGGGCTAGAGCAAAACTGAAACAGAGAGAGAGCAAGAGAAAGACAGACAAGGAAAGAAATAGAGACAAAGAGAGATAGTAACAGACAAATGAACACAAGCAGAGACAGACAGACCTAGAGACAGACTAGGTCCTGGTAACACCAAGTCCTCGATCAAGCATTGCCTGAAGCCAGAAAACTTTTGTTAGGTAAATCAATAAACTCCCTTTTAATATAAAACAGGATTAGTATTTTCAGGGTTTCCTTGCCTCAATACTAAGTCAACTATCTTCCTGTGTTTACAACAATGACTTCTAAGGGACCACCAGGCCAAGCTACACAAGAAGAGTTTTACCCAATAATCATTAATACTCTTAAAAGCCACCTAGGCATTTTTATGAGATTAATATTGGAATCCTAATTAATTATTTTTTAATCTACTAAATTTTAAAGCTCATCTAGAAAATAATCAAATAAACAGTTACTTTTTCCAGAACAGTAAATTGAGATTTGCCCAATACTTACACATCCTACAAAGTTATAATAATTAACATAATAAGTACAGGTATCCACCAATAGAGTCACTGCAACAGAAAAGATAAACAGACACAGGCCCTAGAATGTTCTCTTTTTTTTTTTTTTTTTTAGTGTTATAACAAAGGCTGAAAGGCAGTATCACAAATTACTGAAGGAGAAGAATCATTACTAAATGATGCAGAGCAAAATAATTGTTTAATTAGGGGGTGAGGGCAGGAACAAGTCAGACCCCCTCCCTACACCTTTCACTAAAATAAATTCCACATGTAGTAAAGAGATTTAAAAGTTTTAAGTAAGTCAAATAAGGAAAACACTAGTTCTTAGTACCTGTAAGAAGTTTCTAAATCAATTAAAGAAATCACAAAGAAAAGTCAACAGATTTGACTTGGTAAATATTAAAAACCGTTATATATCAAAAAACATTACACAGAAAAATGAACAGAAAACAAGCATTTGCCACAAAAGGCCAATGTTTATTCATATAAACAAGAAGGACGCCCAAATCAAAAACAGAGAACCTAAAAAGCAGATGGGGAAAAAAGAAAGATTGACGGTAAATTGACTCTTCATAGCAAAAAAACAAACAACTAATGGTCAACACACTTGGAAAAACCCAACCACTGTAGAAATATAAGATAAAACAAAATTCACCATCAAATTAGCAAAGAGTTAAAATACTAAGAATACCAGTGAGAAGCAACCAGGCGCGTGCGCGCGCGCGCGCGCGCGCGCGCGCGCACACACACACACACACACACACACACACACACACACACACACACACACACACACACACACACACGGCTGGCATCAAATCCTCTTTCTGGAAAGCATGTTGGCAGTCTTTGTCAAGAGCCTTAAATGACCTAGTGATTCTCTTCATAGGAGCTGACCGTAGAGGAACCATAAACTAAAATGTGTGCTTAAAAATAGTCACAACAGCAGTGAGAACAATAAAAACAATACCCAGCCAAAGGGAGTATGAGACACTATGCAACCATTAAGACTGTTAAAAAAAAAATTTAATCTCCTGTAAAAATGCTCATGATATAATCCCAAGTGAAATGTGAGGACACAAAATGATATATGTAGAATGATCCAAATTTGTGTTACACAGACACATATAAAAACAAAGAAAAAAGATCAAAAATAGGTACTTGAAAGATCTTAACCATGGCTACTTCTGGGTGATGGGATTAAAAATGATTCCTTTTTCCTTTCTTTGTCCTCGTCGCTGTTTTAAAATTTTTCTCTAATAGATGTACAGCTCTTTGTAATCAGAAAACACACAAGTATACACACCCTTCAGTAGAAATAGCCTTGGTTTAGTAAGTCAAGATGTGGTGGACATTTCCTAGGTACACAGCACTGAGCTAGGTACTTTGAGGGACAAAAGCAAGTACTCCCTGTTCTCAAGGGGTCTGCAGTCCAGTGAGCTAGACACAACTGAGGAAATGGCGTTGACAATTTAAAAATCTCCTGGACAACCAAATGCTAGATGCTAGAGCAGGTGTAGGCACCATCTGGTTACCCTCACGCCATCTCTAACACATGTACCGTGTTTAGTGTACTTCTTGGCACACAGTAAGCGCTCAATGAACATTGGCTGCTGACGGCACCACCTCTACAAGCAGGGCAGGGTAGCCTGCCTGGCATCCCTCCCCCACTTCTTCCTTCCTGGCAGAAGCCCAGTGTCATTCAAGAAGGCCATGCACTAAGCCGAGAGACCACACTTCACACCTCCCTTATAGCCAGGTGGTGCCACCAGGTCTGGCCAGTAAGACAGAAACGGAAGTTGTCAGATAGGACTCCCAAGAAAGCTCCTTCACCGATGGACAGACGGCAGTCGTGAGCCCTTTTTGTCTTCTGCTTTCACCCGCAGACATGCGTTCAAATGAAGACTTTTAAAAACAAATGCTCAAAACCTGAAAGTGACCGCCTTCCTTTCTCCAATCCCGTCTTTTGGGTCAACCAACACGATGTATTAACTGTTGCAACAGAGCTGATGAACACTTATTTAATGAGATTTGTGTCAGATTGATATGAAGAAACCAGAGATACAAAATCCAAACCTATAGTATTGGGAAATAAATATGTAAATCAGTTCTGGGTTATCTGTGCAAGCAGAGGCAGCATATATTAAAATGAGAGAGATCAAATTTTAAGTCACACATATTCCACCCCCCACCCCCAGGCAGAAACAAGTCCTACACGAACAGAATATTGTACTTTCCCAATAACCCCTAAATTGTTATTTATTCCTGAATCCTTACCTGTTACTATTCAGTTCCCTCAGGTTTCTGTATACTGCCAAAAAGAACTGTGATTATAAATCAGAATCTGTGCTCCAAACATACACGGACACACAGATCAAATTTACAACCTATGTTTTCATCCACCTTTCATTGCATTTATGTTTTCTGTTCAAAACACTGATTAATTTTCCTTTCAATAAAAGAAGTATGAAGTGCAAATCTTTTTTACCCAAAGGTTTTTCCATTTCTTTCCTCTGTGTTATTTTGAGTCTCACCACTGAATCAGAAAGCAAGAACCCTGAAGAACAGCCCAACATTGCACAGGTGAAGATATATCAATATAGGAGAGTAACCTGGGAAAATGGAAAGGCAGAAACGTTGATTTCCATAATAGAGCTCCTGACAAACGCCAGCAGTTAGCACACAGGGAAAAATATGCCTGCACTGCTCCCCTCCGACAGACCAAAAATGTGCCTCAGAATGTGAAAATGTATCATTGCGGCTTTCAAACCAAATTTCAAATTAAGTACTGCAGGCCCGGCGGGGACAGACTCGCAGACAGCAAGCTGGAAACCTGAGCGCTGCAGCCCAGGGACCGTTGGTTCCCGAGCGACTTCTGCCAACCTGGGTTGATGAGCGAAGACGGATCAACAGTTTGTGTATAACATCTCTAAACTCATTAAACACCAAAGATAATCAAAGAGACAGGAAAGGAAGGAAATGGGGGGAGGAAGAGCAGGTCTGCTTCCAATCACTTGCAAAGATCATCTGACAGGGTAAACTACTTAGAAGAAAACGTGAAAGAAGAATGAAAAAAGACAGAGAGCAGGAGACAGAGAGATTCTGAGGAAACAAAGACCAAGCCAGAGGGACCTAAAGAGAGACGGAGAGAGCAAGAGACAGAAAGACTAAGAGAAAGAGAAGAGAGAGAACCAAAAGGAGGGGGTGGGTGGAGGAGGGCAGGGAGTGCTGACAGAGAGGGACACACACACACATACACACACACCCACACTCAGAGACACAGAGAGACAATGGAGAAGAAAAACAGCATCAGAGAAACAAAGAAAGCATGGGCGATATCTGCCCGAATGGGAAGTCCGCTGTTCCACCATCCACTCAGCAGATATTTTCTGAGCACCTACTATGATGCTCAGCAGGGAAACAGCTATACTCTCAATAACTCCAGTCCTGGGTGCTTGGTGACGGTAACAGAGGTGTGTAAATGCAGCATGATGGTGAGTCCAAAGAGGGAATGGACAACTCTCCATGTAAGATACCCCAAAACCACTGGGCCAGAGCCAAAGGGTACTTACTCTCTAAATATCAAATCATCTTGAGACCTAAAATTAATTGACAGAAACAATGATTTAAAAACAAACTAAATTTGGTATGACACCCAAAATACAAATAACAAGAAAAAAACAGATGAACTTCATCAAAATTAAAAACATGTATGCTTCAAGGACACCATCAAGAAAATGAAAAGACAACCCACAAAATGGGAGAAAACATGTGCACATCATATATCTGATAAGGGTCTTGTGTCCAGAATATACAAATAACTTTCACAAGTCAACAGTAAAAAAGACAGCTCAATCAAACAATGGGCAAATGATCTGAAGAGACCTCTCCTTAAAGAAGATACGCAGATGGCCAGTAAGCACAGGAAAAGATGATCAGCATCACTTGCCATCAGGGAAATGCAAATCAAAACCACAATGAGATACCACTTCACACCTACTAGGATGCCAGTAATAAAAAGACAGATGGTAACCAATGTTGGCAAGGATGTGGAATCACTGGAGCCCTCATTCACTGCTGGTGAGAGGTACAGTCACTTTGGAAAACAGTGTGGCAGTTCCTCCAAAAGTTAAACACAGTCACCATTTGACCAGCAAGGCCACTCCTAAGTACGTACCCAAGACAATTGAAAGAACACGTCCCTACAACAGCCTGTACATGAACGTTCATAGCAACATTATTCACAAGAGCCAAAAAGTGGAAAGAGCCCAAATGTCCATGAACTGATGAATGGATAAGCTAAGATGTGGAGTTTATAATGGAACATAATTCAGTCATAAAAAGGCATGAAGTACTGATACTTGCTACCATGTCGACGAATCTTGAAAACACTGGGCTGCATGAAACAAGCTAGACACACAAGGTCACATATTACATCATTCTGTCTATCTAAAATGTCCAGAATAGGGAAATCTCTAGAGACAGAGAGTAGACGAGTGGTTGCCGGGGGCTGGAGGGAGGAGGGTTGGGAGCGGCTGCTTCCAGTGGGGCAGCCAGAACTGGAGCGCGGAAGTACACAGATGATGACATAAGTGCCGCTGGACTGAGGGGGACCAGCAGGCAACTCCAGTGCTGGAGCCGCCCAGCCCGCACCTCCTGACTGCCCAGCCCCTGAACTCCGTAGGCCTCATACCTTTGGCCGAGGCCTGAAGGATGCAGGTGTTGGCCTGTCAGAAAGGGGAAGGAGTGGCTATTTTTTTTTTTTCCTGGAGGGGGTTCAAGCAAAGAAGAAAATGGTCAGTGCAAAGGTCGTAAGAGGAAAAAGAACACATCTCCTGGAAACTAGAGGAAGATAGAGACCTGTGTCGCTAGCACAGAGAGCTAAGGGGGAAGGGGTACATGCGTGGAGGGGGGGCGCTGGGGACGAGGGGATGAGGTGGGGAGACCTCAGGCCAGGAAATGCTGATGAGAGCCGACCTCCAAGAGCAACGAGGGACCAAGGAAGGCTCTTTAGCAGTGGCACGATGGTCTAATTCAATTTGCACGTTTGAAAGACCAGAACCCACGAAGTTATTTTCAAGATAAAAATAGAGGAAACAGATATGAAAGCACTTTATCAACTCTAGGCACACCAATGTGAGATGGAAGAAAACTGTTTATCAGAGTCCTTCCTGCACCAGAGGTTTGGACCGGGCTTGGACTGGCTCCATCTCAGGACAGTAGCCAGGAAACTGTTACCACATCCATTTTGCAGATAAGGAATATAAAGCTCAGAGAAGCAGCTTGTCAAGGCATGCAGCTCAGAAGAGGGTCTGGCCAGGACCCACCCTGCAGCCAGCCTCTCTCTGCCACGCCTCCAGGGCTCAGCACACAGCAAGGGCTCCGACACGACCAGCCATCAGCGCTCCTTCTACACCAGCTGTCTCCAAAGCCCTGCCTGGTTCTGACAGCAACGGGCTGCACGCAGTACTCGGTATCTAAGAACTTGTAGCTTTGGGGAAAATTACACTCTTGTGAGTAGCCAGATTTCCTCAAGTTTCAGCTACCCCACCGTGAGGCTCCGAGGGAGATTATAAACCAGAGCTGTTCTTTTGTTTCCCAAAGGAAAAGTAAGCCCGGGATTCAAGCTTTTAGACACATCCACTACTGAAGTAATTACACCATGGGAAAGATGGCGGGGGATTTCAATGCGGCTGCCTGATGCTTTCTCCCCCTTAATGACCATAAGCCCCTATAAATACCTTCAAACAAAGGCTTGAAGGTTTCATTCTCGAAACACGGCCTGTCGAAGTGCCTTAACCAAGCCATCTGCTGAAAACCTAAACTGGGGGACACTAAAAGGAGAGGACGATTTCTGACTATTTCTAGACCTTAGAACTGTGAACCCATTAGAGCAAAGAGCCAGCATCTTTATGGAGGCCAAGCCCTCATATAACCCACAGAAAAAATCCTTAAGACATAAACACCAAAGAAATGAGCTGATAATTCACCAAAAGGAAATTCAATTTATAAATACAGAAAAAAAAAGTATTCCATCTCCATAGCAACTCAGGAAGTACAAATACAACCAGCTATATTTTTGCCTACTAGAATTCAAATGGTAACCATCCATTAATGCTGGAGAGAGTGGCCACAAGGCCCTGTGGTCAGGTGACACATTCAAATGGACACAGTCCTTCTGGGGAGCAACACGGAAATCCATAACAAAATTCAGAAAAAAACACAGCATTTCATCCATCCATTTGGTCTATGGTACCACATCCCCCAAATTAACTGGAAATGTGGGAAATTTTTGGATACAAAAGACATTCCCTGCAGCAATGTTCAGTAAAATAACAGTTAAAAAAAAAAAAAAGCCCAAGTATAGGAAATGGACTAAATAAATTCTGGCCATCCTCTAAATGGACCATTAAACAGTTGTTACAGACTGGAGTTATGCATTCTATATAACGATAGAAAAACCCTTGAGACAGACAATTCATGGGAAGAAGCAAGATACAAAATTTGATGTACGGCGTGAGTTCAGTAATATTTTTCAAAGGTGTCTGAAGAGAAGAAAAATCTTTTGAAGAAAGTCCTGTTTTCCTAATTTTCTCTAGTGAAGGGGCTCAGTGTGGTGGAAAAAGACCAAGCTTCAGAGCCCAGGAGAGTGAACTGTGCACCCTACTTAACCAACCAGAGACTCAGTTTCTTCATTAGCCAATTTAACCTTTAAGTGACTCGTTACAAAGGAAACAAACTCTTATTCTTGAAAGCCACAACTGTTACTTGCAGCCCAAATCATTTCTTGGTGGTAGAGTAGCATTAATTCTCACTTTGGATTTGGTTTTGCATTTTTTTCCAACCTAACTCAAAGATAAACGTTTGGGACATTCAAGGCCTATCAACTGTTGGTTGGTCAAAAAACAAATGCTGAAACTTGTCCACGTGCAGTTTTGTTTGATCGATCTGGAAGTATACTGGCATTTCCACTAATGCTAAATGGGCCCTCCCAGTATCTGGGCAAGGATGATGCACCCACGTGCAGAAGAGCCCAGTTTCCACAAAAGAGCTATCACTAAAGAAACAGGGTTACTTTGGACAATGCGATCCTGCTGTTTACGAAGGAATCTTTCCTCAGTACCGCAGAGGGCCCAGCAGATGGGTGACTAATGAAGAGAATATGATTGTTTATTTGAAAAGTGAAAAGTATTTTTTGCAACTGAGAAATCACTGCTTGACTCTTTGCCCAAACGGGAAGCCAAAAACAATGATGTTTCTCAAGTTTAAGAACCAGTTCCTGAGTCCAAAGAACAGCTTCAAATCTGTCTTCCAAGGTACTTT
Organism: Mesoplodon densirostris; assembly: GCF_025265405.1. Classification (NCBI taxonomy): domain Eukaryota; kingdom Metazoa; phylum Chordata; class Mammalia; order Artiodactyla; family Ziphiidae; genus Mesoplodon; species Mesoplodon densirostris. The sequence goes on from NC_082676.1 coordinate 57,011,548, forward strand.
GCAAACAAATTTGACAAGAACTGAAAGCTATCTAACATTTAAAGTGTTTTGGTTTTGGTTTTTAATTTGGACATCTTAGAACAAGGGCCTCAAGCTATGGCCCTCAGGCCAAATCTGGGCTAACATCAGTTTTTTTGTCTTTTTTTTTTTGCGATACCCGGGCCTCTCACTGTTGTGGCCTCTCCCCTTGCAGAGCACAGGCTCCGGACGCGCAGGCTCAGCGGCCATGGCTCACGGGACCAGCCGCTCCGCAGCATGTGGGATCTTCCTGGACCGGGGCACGAACCCGTGTCCCCTGCATCGGGAGGCGGACTCTCAACCACTGCGCCACCAGGGAAGCCCTAACATCAGTTTTTGTAAATAAAGTTTTATTGGTACTCAACAGTGCCTATGCATTTACATAATGTCTAGGGCTGCTTCTGTACTACAACAGCAGAGTTGAGTAGCTGGGACAAAGACTCCTCTGGCCAACAAAGCCAGAAATATTTACTATCTGGCCCTTTAGAGAAAAAGTTTGCTGACCTCTGTCCTAGAAAAAATGAAGGCAATTCAAGTCACCTCACGGGTCCAACCAGACAAGCATGAGACGGCGGGAACTGAGCTACCTGTAGAGATCTTGGCACAAGACATAGGACCATAGATGGAGCTCCAAGCCAGCACAGTTCATCCCTTCTGACTCAGCTCACAGACACTATCCCGTGGAGACTATCCACCCAAGAAAAGCAACTCCCCAATTCAAATTCTAGGTAAATCCTGTTGACGGAAGATCTCTGCAGAACGCAGAAAGGATCTTACTTGACTGAGGAAAAGGTCACTTGATAGTCTTAAAAAACACCATTCTTCAAAGGGAATAAGAAAATATAAAAATGGTATGAAGAATATTTGGGACTATCTGATGCAATAACTTTAAAAAGCATCCATGCAGTTAAACAAAATCCCTATGGATCTGATTGGCTGCTTGGCCTCGGGCAGGTCAAATCTCTCTGTTTCTCTGTGTCACCCTATATACAAAGTACAGGCTGGTTAGATGTGCTCTTGGGTCCAAATCCGGCCGAAAATTTGAGGACTGTCCTGCACTTTCATCACTCATTCGTGCATATGTTCAGACTGTATTTACTGAACACCTATTTCTATGTGCCAGGCACGCTGTTGGTGCTTTGGGTGGGGGGCCAGTGACGCAGAAAGGAATCCGGTCACCATGGAGGTTACTGTCTTCTCCAGAGACAGAGCACTAGCGGGGGGAAGGGGTGGAAGCTATACCAGCATCTCGGGCTCTGAAATGAACTTGCTCCAGTTCGGACTGTTCATAAGGCTTCAGACAGACCAAACCTCCGTGCTCCTCCACTTCTGCACAGGGACAACTGGGAGATGGTGACTTAGGTGTGTCCCAGTCCTGAAGCGGGAAGGGCATGGCATGCTCCAGGACCTGGTACAAAGGCCAGAGGAGCAAAGAACAGCAGGTAAAGGGGGAGGGAGACACATGATAGGGCGGGAGGTTGAGCAGGGCCCAGTCAGGCAGGGACTCGCAAGTCATGGTAAGGAATTCGGATTTATTTAAATTGCGATGGAAAGTCACTAAAGGGTTTGAAGCAGGGAAGTTTTTCACTTTTAAAAGATGACTGTGTTATAGAGAACAGGAAAAGAGTTGGGTAAGAAAGGAAGGTGCGGCAGAATGTCACTGTTTTCCAGGTAAGAGATAATCATGGACTCGACGGAGGTGGGGTACAGCGACTGAACTTGATCTTGAGCACCTGCTCTGAACTGAAAGTGGCTACCTGGACCACTGCATTGAGAAGGATTATGAAGCTTAGACAGGGTTCAGTGGGAAAAAAGTATCTGGTTAGTGATGCCTGTCACAGGCACAGGAGAGGGAATAACAGCAACAGATGTCAATATATGTCCTCCGTCTACAGAAACTTCAAGCAGTGCTACTCACACTATAATGTGTGACAACTCACTTGCAGATCTTTAAACTACAGATTCTGAAACAGTGGGGCTAGGGTGGGGCCTGAGATTCTGCATCTAAATCATCTTTCAGGGTGATGATGCCAATACTGCTGGTCCAGAGAGGTCACTTTGAACAGCACAGGTCTGGAGCTTGTACTCTTTTCTTCACCCCCCAGATTCGCACAGGATGAACAGCAGCTCCCAGGGCTCGTCACAAAAGGACTCTCAACAAATGCTGACTGGGCCAACTTGGGGGTCTTTTTGTTTTGGTTTGTTTTGGTTTGGTTTTGGGGGGGTTGTATTGTTTTGTTTTGCATGTGTGTGACTTTCAGCCCTCAACTGAAATAAAAAGAACTGAAAAATTCCAGGTAGCTAGCCATAAAAAGCATCACCCTAGAATATCACCAATAACATCATGCATACGTATTACACATTGTCTGTGGACCTGCACCTCATCCTTACTGAGTTGACGATCATTTGGGTGAGGGTAAGGGTAAGAAGAGATGAAAATGCAAAAGCTAGAAATCTGCTTAACAGGGCTGATTCTAACCACGGCGTTATTATTTGAACTCTAAGCTCTGTAGAATGATTGGGAAATACGGTAAGGAAAGAAAGAGCTGCAGCTGGGTCCCCAGAAGAGCAGCACTGCGCCCCCTGCTGGACCCCCAGCTGCGCTGCATGATGACAGCAAGGCTGGCTCTTAACAAAAAGCCCCAAAAGGGAGTTTGCATCCTGTGTCTGGACTCCACCACACTCCTGGTCCACAATCCCAACTACAACTATTGATAATATGAGAACTGGCCGAGTCCAAATTTCCCTCCCAAAGTCAGATCCAAATCACCTCTAAATCAAGGCTTATAGCCAGACCCTGCTGTCTGCAGATGGGATCAGCTGGCCAGTGGACTGGGTATTAAATAAATGTTCCCCAAACCTGAAGGCTCAGTTCAAGGCATTCAGCTGCCCTGGAAACCAAAGTCGCGTTTTTATAATGAACAGAGGCCCTACAGCTCCATGCAGCCCAGTCAGTCCTAGGAGCTGCCTCCTCTGAATTACACGGTCTACAGATTCTTGTCTCTCTCTCTCTCTTTTAAACTCACAGAATTACAAAAGCCTTAATTTTTAAACAGTTTACCTTAATAGTGCACATTCATTTTCAGGGGGCCATTAAAAAATCATGAGAACATTCCCCTGTTGCAGGGAGATGATTCATGCTTTCCTTTTTTTTCTTTCTTTTACATCTTTATTGGAGTATAATTGCTTTACAATGGTGTGTTAGTTTCTGCTTTAGAACAAAGTGAATCAGTTATACATATACATATGTTCCCGTATCTCTTCCCTCTTGCGTCTCCCTCCCTCCCACCCTCCCTATCCCACCCTTCTAGGTGGTCACAAAGCACCAAGTTGATCTCCCTGTGCTATGCAGCTGCTTCCCACTAGCTATCTACCTTACGTTTGGTACTGTATATATGTCCATGCCACTCTCTCGCTTTGTCACAGCTTACCCTTCCCCCTCCCCATATCCTCAAGTCCATTCTCTAGTAGGTTTCTGTCTTTATTCCTGTCTTACCCCTAGGTTCTTCATGACATTTTTTTTCTTCTTAAATTCCATATATATGTGTTAGTATACAGTATTTGTCTTTCTCTTTCTGACTTACTTCACTCTGTATGACAGACTCTAGGTCCATCCACCTCATTACAAATAGCTCAATTTCGTTTCTTTTTATGGCTGAGTAATATTCCATTGTATATATGGGCCACATCTTCTTTATCCATTCATACGATGATGGACACTTAGGTTGTTTCCATCTCCTGGCTATTGTAAATAGAGCTGCAGTGAACATTTTGGTACATGACTCTTTTTGAATTATGGCTTTCTCAGGGTATATGCCCAGTAGTGGGATTGCTGGGTCATATGGTAGTTCTATTTGTAGTTTTTTAAGGAACCTCCATACTGTTCTCCATAGTGGCTGTACCAATTCACATTCCCACCAGCACTGGAAGAGTGTACCATTTTCTCCACAACCTCTCCAGCATTTATTGTTTGTAGATTTTTTGATGATGGCCATTCTGACTGGTGTGAGATGATATCTCACTGTAGTTTTGATTTGTATTTCTCTAATGATTAATGATGTTGAGCATTCTTTCATGTGTTTGCTGGCAGTCTGTGTATCTTCTTTGGAGAAATGTCTATTTAGGTCTTCTGCCCATTTTTGGATTGGGTTGTTTTTTTGTTATTGAGCTGCATGAGCTGCTTGTAAATTGTGGAGATTAATCCTTTGTCAGTTGCTTCATTTGCAAATATTTTCTCCCATTCTGAGGGCTGGCTTTTCATCTTGTTTATGGTTTCCTTTGCTGTGCAAAAGCTTTGAAGTTTCATTAGGTCCCATTTGTTTATTTTTGTTTTTATTTCCATTTCTCTAGTAGGTGGGTCACAAAGGATCTTGCTGTGACTTATGTCATAGAGTGTTCTGCCTATGTTTTCCTCTAAGAGTTTGGTAAGTTTCTGGCCTTACATTTAGGTCTTTAATCCATTTTGAGCTTATTTTTCTGTACAGTGTTAGGGAGTGATCTAATCTCATACTTTTACATGTCCCTGTCCAGTTTTCCCAGCACCACTTATTGAAGAGGCTGTCCTTTCTCCACTGTACATTCCTGCCTCCTTTATCAAAGATAAAGTGACCATATGTGCGTGGGTTTATCTCTGGGCTTTCTATCCTGTTCCATTGATCTATATTTCTGTTTTTGTGCCAGTACTATACTGTCATGATTACTGTAGCTTTGTAGTATAGTCTGAAGTCAGGGAGCCTGATTCCTCCAGCTCCATTTCTCGTTCTCAAGATTGCTTTGGCTATTTGGGGTCTTTTGTGTTTACATACAAATTGTGAAATTTTTTGTTCTAGGTCTGTGAAAAATGCCAGTGGAAGTTTGATAGGGTTTGCATTGAATCTGTAGATTGCTTTGGGTAGTATAGTCATTTTCACAATGTTCATTCTTCCAATAAAAGAACATGGTATATCTCTCCATCTATCTGTATCATCCTTAATTTCTTTCATCAGTGTCATAAGTTTCTGCATACAGGTCTTTTGTCTCCTTAGGTAGGTTTATTCCTAGGTATTTTATTCTTTTTGTTGCAATGGTAAATGGGAGTGTTTTCTTGATTTCACTTTCAGATTTTTCATCATTAGTGTACAGGAATGCCAGAGATTTCTGTGCATTAATTTTGTATCCTGCTACTTTACCAAATTCATTGATTAGCTCTAGTAGTTTTCTGGTAGCATCTTTAGGATTCTCTATGTATAGTATCATGTCATCTGCAAACAGTGACAGCTTTACTTCTTCTTTTCCAATTTGGATTCCTTTTATTTCTTTTTCTTCTCTGACTGCTATGGCAAAAACTTCCAAAACTATGTTGAATAAGAGTGGTGAGAGTGGGCAACCTTGTCTTGTTCCTGATCTTAGTGGAAATGCTTTCAGTTTTTCACCATTAAGGATGCTGTTGGCTGTGGGTTTGTCATATATGGCCTTTATTATGTTGAGGTAAGTTCCCTCTATGCCTACTTTCTGCAGGGTTTTTATCATAAATGGGTGTTGAATTTTGTTGAAAGCTTTCTCTGCATCTATTGAGATGACCATATGTTTTTTCTCCTTCAATTTGTTAATATGTTGTATCACATTGATTGATTTGCATATATTGAAGAATCCTTGCAATCCTGGGATAAACCCCACTTGATCATGGTGTATGATCCTTTTAATGTGCTGTTGGATTCTGTTTGCTAGTACTTTGTTGAGGATTTTTGCATCTATATTCATCAGTGATACTGGCCTGTAGTTTTCTTTCTTTGTGACATCCTTGTCTGGTTTTGGTATCAACGTGACGGTGGCCTCATAGAATGAGTTTGGGAGTGTTCCTCCCTCTGCTATAGTTTGGAAGAGTTTGAGAAGGATAGGTGTTAGCTCTTCTCTAAATGTTTGATAGAATTCGCCTGTGAAGCCATCTGGTCCTGGGCTTTTGTTTGTTGGAATATTTTTAATCATAGTTTCAATTTCAGTGCCTGTGATTGGTCTGTTCATATTTTCTATTTCTTCCTGACTCAGTCTTGGCAGGTTGTGCATTTCTAAGAATTTGTCAATTTCTTCCACATTGTCCATTTTATTGGCGTAGAGTTGCTTGTAGTAATCTCTCATGATCTTTTGTATTTCTGCAGTGTCAGTTGTTTCCTTTTTCATTTCTAATTCTATTGATTTGAGTCTTCTCCCTTTTTTTCTTGATGAGTCTGGCTAATGGTTTATCAATTTTGTTTATCTTCTCAAAGAACCAGCTTTTAGTTTTATTGATCTTTGCTATCGTTTCCTTCATTTCTTTTTCATTTATTTCTGATCTGATCTTTATGATTTCTTTCCTTCTGCTAACTTTGGGGTTTTTTTGTTCTTCTTTCTCTAATTGCTTTAGGTGCAAGGTTAGGTTGTTTACTCGGATGTTTCCTGTTTCTTAAAGGTAGGATTGTATTGCTATAAACTTCCCTATTAGAACTGCTTTTGCTGCATCCCATACGTTTTGGGTTGTCGTGTCTCCATGGTCATTTGTTTCTAGGTACTTTTTTTATTTCCTCTTTGATTTCTTCAGTGATCACTTTGTTATTAAGTAGTGTATTGTTTAGCCTCCATGTGTTTGTATTTTTTACGGATCTTTTCCTGTAACTGATATCTAGTCTCATAGCATTGTGGTCGGAAAAGATACCTGATATAATTTCAATTTTCTTAAATTTACCAAGGCTTGATTTGTGACCCAAGATATGATCCTGGAGAATGTTCCATGAGCACTTGAGAAAAATATGTATTCTGTTGTTTCTGGATAGAATGTCCTATAAATATCAATTAAATCCATCTTGTTTAATGTATCACTTAAAGCTTGTGTTTCCTTATTTATTTTCATTTTGAATGATCTGTCCATTGGTGAAAGTGGGGTGTTAAAGTCCCCTACTATGAATGTGTTACTATCAATTTCCCCATTTATGGCTGTTAGTATTTGCCTTAAGTATTGAGGTGCTCCTATGTTAGGTGTATAAATATTTACAATTGTTATATCTTCTTCTTGGATCAATCCCTTGAGCATTATGTAGTGTCCTTCTTTGTCCCTTCTAATAGTCTTTATTTTAAAGTCTACTTTGTCTGATATGAGAATTGCTACTCCAGCTTTCTTTTGGTTTCCATTTGCATGGAATATCTTTTTCCATCCCCTCACTTTCAGTCCGTATGTGTCTCTAGGTCTGAAATGGGTCTCTTATAGACAGCATATATATGGGTCTTGTTTTTGTATCCATTCAGCCAGTCTGTGTCTTTTGGTGGGAGCATTTAATCCATTCACATTTAAGGTAATTATCGATATGTATGTTCCTATTCCCATTTTCTTAATTGTTTTGGGTTAGTTATTATAGGTCTTTTCCTTCTCTTGTGTTTCTTGCCTAGAGAAGATCCTTTAGCATGTGTTGTAAAGCTGGTTTGGTGGTGCTGAACTCTCTCAGCTTCTGCTTGTATGTAAAGGTTTTAATTTCTCCATCAAATCTGAATGAGATCCTTGCTGGGTAGAGTAATCTTGGTTGTAGGTTTTTCTCCTTCATCACTTTAAATATGTCCTGCCAGTCCCTTCTGGCTTGCAGAGTTTCTGCTGAAAGATCAGCTGTTAACCTTATGGGGATTCCCTTGTGTGTTATTTGTTGTTTTTCCCTTGCTGCTTTTAATATGTTTTCTTTGTGTTTAATTTTTGACAGTTTGATTAATATGTGTCTTGGCATGTTTCTCCTTGGATTTATCCCTTATGGGACTCTCTGTGCTTCCTGGACTTGATTAACTATTTCCTTTCCCATATCAGGGAAGTTTTCAACTATAACCTCTTCAAATATTTTCTCAGTCCCTTTTTCTCTTCTTCTTCTGGAACCCCTATAATTCGAATGTTGGTACATTTAATGTTGTCCCAGAGGTCTGTGAGACTGTCCTCAGTTCTTTTCATTCTTTTTTCTTTATTCTGCTCTTCAGTAGTTATTTCCACTCTTTTATCTTCCAGGTCACTTATCCGTTCCTCTGCCTCTGTTATTATGCTATTGATCCCTTCTAGAGTATTTTTAATTTCATTTATTGTGTTGTTCATCGTTGCTTGTTTCATCTTTAGATCTTCTAGGTCCTTGTTAAATGTTTCTTGCATTTTCTCTATTTTAGTTCCAAGATTTTGGATCATCTTCATTATCATTATTCTGAATTCTTTTTCAGGTAGACTGCCTATTACCTCTTCATTTATTAGGTCTGGTGGGTTTTTATCTTGCTCCTTCATCTGCTGTGTGTTTTTCTGTCTTCTCATTTTGCTTATCTTACTGTGTTTGGGGTCTCCTTTTTGGAGGCTGCAGGTTCGTAGTTCCCATTGTTTTTGGTGTGTGTCCCCAGTGGCTAAGGTTGGTTCAGTGGGTTGTGTAGGCTTCCTGGTGGAGGGGACTAGTGCCTGTGTTCTGGTGGATGAGGCTGGATCTTGTCTTTCTGGTGGGCAAGTCCACATCTGGTGGTGTGTTTTGGGGTGTCTGTGGACTTATTATGATTTTAGGCAGCCTCTCTGCTAATGGGTGGGGTTCTGTTCCTGTCTTGCTAGTTGTTTGGCATAGGGTGTCCAGCACTGTAGCTTGCTGGTCGTTGAGTGAAGCTGGGTGTTGGTGTTGAGGTGGAGATCTCTGGGAGATTTTCGCCGTTTGATATTACATGGAGCTGGGAGGTCTCCAGTGGACCAGTGTCCTGAAGTTGGCTCTCCCACCTCAGAGGCACAGCACTGATTCCTGGCTGCAGCACCAAGAGCCTTTCATCCACACAGCTCAGAATAAAAGGGAGAAAAAGTAGAAAGAAAGAAAGAGGATAAAAGAAAATAAAATACAGTAAGGTAAAATAAAATAGTTATTTAAATAAAAAAATTATTAAGAAAAAAAAATTTTTAAGTAAATAAAAGAAAAAAGGACGGATAGAACCCTAGGACAAATGATGAAAGCAAAGCTATACAGAAAAAATCTCACACAGAAGCATACACATACACACTCACAAAAAGAGGAAAAGGGGAAAAAAATAATAAATCTTGTTCTCAAAGTCCACCTCCTCAATTTGGGATGATTCGTTGTCTATTCATGTATTCCACAGATGCAGGGTACATCCAGTTGATTGTGGAGCTTTAATCCGCTGCTCCTGAGGCTGCTGGGAGAGATTTCCCTTTCTCTTCTTTGTTCTCACAGCTCTGGGGCTCAGCTTTGGATTTGGCCCCGCCTCTGCGTGTAGGTTGCTGGAGGGCATCTGTTCCTCACTCAGACAGGACGGGGTTAAAGGAGCCGCTGCTTCAGGGGCTGTGGCTCACTCAGACGGGGGTGGGGTGGGGCACGGAGTGCGGGGCAAGCCTGCGGCGGCAGAGGCCTGCGTGAAGTTGCACCAGCCTGAGGCACGCTGTGCATTCTCCCGTGGAAGTTGTCCCTGGATCCCGGGACCCTGGCCGTGGCGGGCTGCACAGGCTCCCGGGAGGGGAGGTGTGGATAGTGACCTGTGCTTGTACACAGGCTTCTTGGTGGCGGCAGCAGCAGCCTTAGCATCTCATGCCTGTCTCTGGGGTCCACGCTGTTAGCCGCGGCTCGCACCCGTCTCTGGAGCTCCTTTAGCGGCGCTCTTAATCCCCTCTCCTCGTGCACCAGGAAACAAAGAGGGAAGAGAAAGTCTCTTGCCTCTTCGGCAGCTCCAGACTTTTTCCTGGACTCCATCCTGGCTAGCCGTGATGCACTAGCCCCTTCAGGCTGTGTTCACGCCGCCAACCCCAGTCCTCTCCCTGCGCTCCGACCGAAGCCCGAGCCCCAGCTCCCAGCCCTGCCCACCCCGGCGGGTGAGCAGACAAGCCTCTCGGGCTGGGGAGTGCTCCGATGCTCTGTGCGGGAACCTCTCCGCTTTGCCCTCCGCACCGTTGGTGCGCTCTCCTCGGCAGCTCTGAAGCTTCCCCCCTCTGCTACCCGCAGTCTCCGCCCGCGAAGGGGCTTCCTAGTGTGTGGAAAGGTTTCCTCCTTCACGGCTCCCTCTCAGTGGTGCAGGTCCCGTCCCTATTCTTTTGTCTCTCTTTTTTCTTTTGCCCTACCAGGGTATGTGGGGAGTTTCTTGCCTTTTGGGAAGTCTGAGGTCTTCTGCCAGCGTTCAGTAGGTGTTCTGTAGGAGTTGTTCCACGTGTTAGATGTATTTCTGATGTATCTGTGGGGAGGAAGGTTATCTCCTGCGTCTTACTCTTCTGCCATCTTCCCCCTCTCTCGATTCATGCTTTCTACTAGCATACACCTCAATTTCAGGCCTCTGCTGGTTACAGTGTCCCAAACTCCCAGACTATATTAATTCAATTTATTCTGCACCTTTCTGAGTGGTTGCATATTAATATTAAACACACACAGCGCTTTTCAGGTCTCCAGAATGTTGAACAAGACTGTTCTTTAGATAAAGTAAGAGCAAAAAGATTAATCATCACCAGGATTAATTGTGAGGAAGGAAGCCAAGAAGTCATTTTGTACGTGAGGGATTTCATACCTCGGATGAATTCGCCTCTTGCTGGAATGCCAGTGGATGAGGGCTGAACGCTGCCTGGTAAAACACAGAGTTCAACTGCTTCATCTGTCTAACTGGGGTTAGTGTAAAGGCAAGCAGGCCTCTTCATTAACTCCAGTGTATTACTGTAGAGTTAACTACAATGAGGATGGCAAAGTAAACATGGGGCTGCAGGCTGGAAAGTCAATGCATTTTTTAACAAAGAGAGGAGGGCTTGCTGAGTTCACAACTATGGCTGTTTAGGCTTTGCTGAGATCTGGTCAGACCCCTACCTCGGCTCCTCGACTCTTCAAACAATTCAGGAAAGCATCTTAAACTTTCCGTGCTGCTTCTAACCCTGCACCCTGGACCTCGGCTGACCCAGATGCCTACTGCAAACTTTACAACATACCCAGGCCCAAGTATGTAAGATGACTTTTAAAGATATAATAGGTTATATTAAGACTTCAGCCATCTTTGTCTCCGATCACCACCAAAGGCTTTGTTCAGTAGAATAATGGGTGTTAGAAATGATTTTTCAGTGAAGTAAAGGGAGGTCGAGATTTACAGGTTACCTAGAAATGTCTATCCAAGCTCTGTCCTTGCTTGGATACAGTATAAAATCCAGGAAGCCCAACAGCCTTCCCCGTTTGGGAGGTGCCCAGGCTAGATTCTAACCTGGTCTTGCGTGCAGCCACCAATCGGAAACCCAGTTCACCTTAACTAGTCCTGCCCTGGGACACTGTCACATCTGCCTTGGGCTCTTCCATGAGGTACTATGGAAGCATCCAAAAGGACACAGAGCTGGGACTCCAGCAAGCTTGTCTCAGTGGGTTACCTGGTTTTGTGCTTGCTTGCTATTAAAAAAATTTTTTTTGACTAGAGAAAGATCAAATTCAATGACCCACCCTGCTTTTGCACAGATGGTTTCTTTAGAATTCTTCAGAAAGCTTTGACCATTTCATCCTCCCTTTTTTGACCCGGAGAATTCCAACTCAACTTTCAACCCTCAAATCAGATGGCACTTTCTCTAAGAACCTGATGCTCTCCCCAGACCCAGAGCGGGCCAGGCTCTCCGCCATACTCCTGTCGCACCCAGACTCCCCCCTCAGTGACATGTTAGGGAGCCTATCACGCTGACTTGTAACTTCTTCCTACTCATCTGTCTGTCCTTCTCGTCCACGAGCTCTGAGGGCAGTGACTTTGTCTCGTGTCTGCATTCCAGGCATCGGGTACTGAGCCTGGTCCATGGCAGGCCCTCTATAAAGATGTGTCAGAGAAAGCAGTGAAGCCAGGAGATGGAGGGAGGGAGGAAGGAAGGAATGATGGAAGGAAGGAAGGGAGGGAGGGAGGGAGGGAGGGAGGGAGGAATGATGGAAGGAAGGGAGGGAGGGAGGGAAGGAAAGGAAAAGAAAGGAGAAAGGGGCAGTAGGGGAGGAGATGTATAATTTGCCACATCTATTCCATTCTTGAAGTCAGAAGCAGGTGCTCAGATAACCTACTGCTCAAAAGGATTAGTATTTCACATGCTGAGGAAAACAATGAGAAGAAAAATCTCACCACAGCCGTCCAATAGCAAGAAACTGGGTAGGGAGGCAAGGCTAGCAGGTCCAGAGCCAGCCCCTGGATGAGGGTAAGAGCCTGGCTCTGCCCTCTCTGAACCACATGGGTGGACATAAGCTGCTGAGCCTCTCTGAGACTCAGTTTCTTCTTACGTAAAATAGGGGAACCAAGAGAACATAACGGAAAGTACTGTGGCACACATTCCGAGAGATGCTGACCGTGAAGTGCTCAGCCAAGAGCCCATGAGGAGAAAGCAGGCAATAAACGGTAGGTATCATGGCTGGGGAGGGAAACAGACCCCAAGTCTAAACGCCTCACGGTGGCCCAGGAGCCAGGCCACCCACAGGGCAAAGCACAACAGCTGTCTGCAGACTGCAGGTGCTGTTTTCAATTCAGTCAAGTGCCTGCTGCTCTCGCCTGATTGTTTAAAAAGCAAAGCAAGGAGCTGGGGACAGGGCTTTATATCTCCAGACGACAAGAGTTCCAGGGATCAGCTGCATAACCATGTGAATGTACTTCACAGTATCGAAGTGCACACTTACAAGCGGTTAAGGCGGTAAATTTTGCTATGTGTATTTTACTACGATTAAAAATAAAGTTGATTAAAAAAGAAAAAGCAATGATAGTTAATGTTTCCCGAGCATCATGTCATTGGTTTCATTTTATAGTCATTACAACCCATGAGGGCAATACCCCTATCTCAGTTTTACACATAAGAAAGCTGGGGTCCAGAGAGGGTAGGTAACTTGCCCAAGGTCACACAGCTGCTGAAGGGTAGAACTGGGCTCACCCCCACATGGTCTGGCTCCAGAAACCCTGCTCTGAACCACGAGCACACGGAGGAGAAGCATTCCAGAATTACTCATGTCCAAAGGAGGTACCAGCCAGAGTCCCAAATTTGGAATTTACACCTAAACTGACTCTCCAGCTCTGCCACATGCTGCGTGCAGAACCCCACACTGAGCCTCAGTTTTCTCACTTAAAAAGTGAGAAGAAGGATCTACGCTAGTGACCTCAGAAGGCTGGCAAAGGATGGCTAAGAGGACGGCGTCTGCAAACCACAAAGCTGCCTCCCCATGCCCCCTCCTGCAACATCAGACGCTCAGGGAGAAGCCGCTCCAAAGGAACACTCAGGTGCAAACACACAGGCTGGTGGTTACCTTTTATCAAGTGAGCGTTTTCCCGTGGAAACTGTGGAAAGAAAAGTCTGAAGAAGCAAATAACCATCACCCTCACCTCCACTAGCTCTGCATCTCTGAGAAACTTCCAGGGCACCAGGGTGGCTGGAGCAAAACCAGAACAGGCAAGAGTGGCAAGAGATTAACAGGGAATGGAAGAAAGTACACAAGTGGGTGCAGGGCACTTCAGAAACAAGCAGACATAACAAGTGCAAGAAGAACCACCTGAGCCAAAAATCAGACCCACAAGAACAAGGACAGTTCAATTTTTTAAGAGAGGCAGTTTAATACCAACAAATGACTGCAAGAGGGGCTGGCAAACTATACCCCCTGGGTGAAATCCAGCCTGTGGTCTATTTTACTGTAAAAACTGTACATTTTAGGAGAGGGGGGAGGGGGAGGGGGGATAAAAAAAGGAGAGGAAGAGGAGGAGAAGAAGAGGACGAGGAGAGAGACCAACTACAATGCCTAAAATACTTACTTCTGGGCCTTTACAAAAAAATTAATATTTGCCAACCTCTGGTCTCTAAGATATAATGGAAAGTAAGTATCTACTTCTGGTCCTCTGAAGGCATAATGAGGTCTGTGCACATTTTGGAAGAAAACCAAACACCAAGGCAGAGGGCTGCCCAGATGCAAGCAAGGAAGACACTGAACCATCCCCACCGTGCAGTGACATATAATAATACTACACGAGGGGTGGCAGGACGTGCCAAATTGGGCACAGAAGCAGGCAGCACGGTGGGCGCCCAGAACCTGACGGGAAATGGGTAGAGGTCCCAAGAGGTGAAAGTGAAATGAGAGTTCTGGAAGACATGTCTGCTTGAATAAACCCAAGCTTGTTTGAAAACCTCTTGGGTGGGCAGACCAGGCCCCCACCCCTTGCTGTCACCAATCACTGCAAATTTACCAACATTGTTTCACCTTCCTAATTTGCTGTGTGATCTTCAGCGAGTGGCTTAAGCTCTCTGTTTATGCTTTCTCACTTGCAGACTGAAGATCATAAAGCATCTAGCGTATCGGATTGATGGGAGGATTAAATGAGTACACGGACAGTTCTTCAAATGCAAAACACTACTTAAATGTTAGCCTTTTTCTTCCTTTTTTAAATCACCCTCTACCTTACATTTCGCTAACTGTTCCAGTTCAAAGACAGGGAGATGGGAGAATTCACTCCATCTGCTTTCCTTGTGAGTTGATCTTAGATTGTAGAGCCAGGGATGGTGCTCTATTCACCAACTGCTCTCCTGGGGGTTCTTAGAGCCCCCAAGGGATGGGACCACGTGAGGAAGAGGCAGAAAGGGGCATTATTAACAGACCCTGTAGAGGCAGGCAGGGGCGGGTCACGTGGGGCCCCGGCCATTGTGGTTTGAAAGGCTCCTCAATTCTTCTCGTCCCAGTGCTTCCCCACAAAGTTGCCAAGGTTAATCCCAAGAAGCAGGTTGGCCCCTATTAGCCATGAACACCCCACTTGGCCATCCTTGGGACATGAACAAGATGCGGTCCTGATTTCTCAGGCTAATTACCCAGAGACCCACCCCGGCTCACTGGACCCGGCTCACTGCCCCCACCCTCGAGCCTCCCCACTCCCTGGCTCGGCTTTCTCTGTATTAGCAACAAGCCTGACATTCTGCAGAGCTATCAGAGATTACTACAGCCTGCCTTGCAGAAAATGCTGAGTGGAAAGAAGGAGGAAAGGAAAAAAAAGAAAATTTCTCCTTTATGCGATTCATACATGGGCAAGAGCTACAAACAATTCAGGGCGCTAAAATTAATGTGCTCCCCTGCCAATGAGGAAAGGGTGAACATCAAGGCAGGCTGTAATAAAAACGTATTTAATGTGTACAGCACATATTTATTCATTTTGAGAAAATCTGCAGTGCTGCCACCCCCCTCCCATAAAATCTGACCATCCTACTCAGCTTCTATTCTTATCCCTTGCTCATTTGCGTAATTTTAACACTGCAGAATATAACTAGCCTAAGAATATTTTTTTTTATAATTACACCCATCACAGGAACTGTCAGTATCTAATGAAGGATAATTTCAGCTATTATAAGAAGCTTAAAAGATCATTTTCATGAATAATTCGTAATATGAATCATTAAATTCAAACAATGTCAGAAATTTCAAAAAAAAAGGAAAAAAAATATTTTAGGCGTCTGAAAGTAACCATCCCTCTAAAGGCAGAATCCAGCTTCTGACGTACACAGAACAATACAACACATGGGGCAGATCTTCATGTGAGGGGAGGAAACATGCAAATTGACTCATGTCACTTCCCACTTTAAATTTTTCACCAGCTTCCCCAGCCTGCGGATAAAACCCAAGCCTCTCTGCAGGTCACATGGAGTGATCCTTGCTCTGACCCTTCCCTGTCTCTCCAGCTTCTATCTTACCTCTTCCTCTCTCCAGGAAAGATAAGCTGTCTGAAAATGAAACAAACCTACCAGAACCTGAAGCAGGACAAAGGGGAAGAGAGATAAATCTTCCTGGTAAACTGCCTGTGCACCTGGATCCAGCCAGACCTGCACCCGAAGAAGTTCTGTGAGATAATACCCTTTCTTGTTGGCTTCAGTTGGCTTCATTGTTTGCCAAAGGGGGGAAATTTCTATTACTAAAATAAGGCTGCAGGCCTCAACAGACCCAGAGGGGATAGCAGAATCACAGTTTTCACGGCTGGTCAAGGCCAAAGTCTGCAGAGTACTCAGCAGAGGACAGAGTGGGAGGTGAGGCTGAGTGGGGGGTGGTGACGTGTGTGAACACTGGGGTCGGGGGGTGGTCAGGATCAACGTATGAGCAACTGGGCTAGACCCGAAAGGGGACAAATTACCTGTGAGGTGGCTTGGCTAACAGGTATGTCCACACTGCATGGTGGCAAAGCCCCGGTATTCAGTCTCTCTGGGGAAACACACGAAAACCAAAGCACAACTCCCATTTCCAAAGGAAAGTGGTCTGTATCCCACCTTGCACTATAAAGACATTATGCATTAAAATATACATGAATTTTCATTAAGAAGAATAATGTTTTTACCTTAAATAAGGAAGGGAAGGAGGAGGAATGGCCTTGACCAACAGATAAAATATCAAACTTAACTAGATTACAAGATTCCAGAATATTACCCCTTTCTAGAAAATGTTGTTTCTCAAACCACAGGCTGTGTCCCTTTCATAGGGTGGTGAAAATAATTCACTGAGTCACAATTGATGTTTGTTAACATGGAATAGAACAGGATACAAAAGATGAGAATGTTTTGCCCGTAGTAAAGGTTAAGTATTATTCCAGGAAGGTTGTGTCTCAATTACATACATACTTGAAAGTGTGTGCTTCAAAAGCCTATTTCTTACTGTGAGCCAGAGTCAAAAGGGATTGAAAATCACTTTTTAAAAAAATGTCAGATCCAAAAACAAGATGTCAGATCCAAAAAAAATGGTGTCAGATCAGGGAGAACACTTGATGACATGACATGTTGGTTTCAAACCAAAAGGCAACTGATGGGCACAGAACCCATGCTTTCCCTCAGCGACCGTACTTCTGTAAATCTTTCCCACGTAAATGAAGCAGCCCAGGATATAAGAATACATGTAGGGCTTCCCTGGTGGCACAATGGTTGAGAATCTGCCTGCCAATGCAGGGGACACGGGTTTGAGCCCTGGTCTGGGAAGGTCCCACATGCCACGGAGCAACTAGGCCCGTGAGCCACAACTACTAAGCCTGCGCGTCTGGAGCTTGTGCTCCACAACAAGAGAGGCTGCGACGGTGAGAGGCCCGCGCACCGCGATGAAGAGTGGCCCCCGCTCGCCGCAACTAGAGAAAACCCTCGCACTGAAATGAAGACCCAACACAGCCAAAAATAAATGACTAAATAAATAAATTTAAAAAAAATACATGCATATAGGGGTTTATGAAACACTGTGATGGCGAAAACCTGGAATCAAACTAAATACCATCTATGGGGGAATGATTTTAACAATCACAGGACAGTCACATGATCAACTCTGATATGCAGGTATTAAAAAGAATGACTTAGATCTGTATCTGTTGATCTGGAGGAAGATTCATGACTGTTCAGTGATATGCTGTTACCTGAGAAAGCCAAAGTAGGTCAGATTGGGGGTCAGCAAACTTTCTGTAAAGGGCTAGGTGGTTTTCAGTTTTTCAGGCCATGTGTCTCTGTTGGAACCACTCAACTCCTCCATTGTATAGATAAAGCACACAGATAATACATAACAAATGGATGTGGCTGTGTTCCAATAAAACTTTATTTACAAAAACAGATGGCATGCCCATGGGCCATAGTTTGCCAACCCCTGATAGAGACTGTAATCCCATCTTTGAGAGGAAAAAAATGGAATAGGTAGAACATGTATACTTACGTTTGCAGAGTATAGATTTGCCTAAGTTCACATACATCAATTTACCCTGGTTTTCTAACGTGGGGAGCATTAAGGGAGATTAACTCCTTTATACGTCTCTGTATTATTGGGATGGTTATAAAAAAATACATATAACTCATTTTTTAAATTCCAATAAAATACTCAGTTATAAAAAACAATGTATGAAAAACAAGCTATGAAGTGATTGCTTTCACTGACAGCAATTCTAATATATTAAACCAATATTTTTTATCACTGCAAATAACAGAAGAGACCTTCTGTAATTCATATTTAATTGAATGCCAACTGTCGTACCCTCCAGACAGAAATTACCCAAGGAAGGTAGAAAGTACGATAACAAGTCATGGGAAACCAAGAAAATACTGTAAAGTTTATTTTCCTCTCCCTATGGGAGACTAAACGATATAGAAAGAGCAGTTTAAAACTTGATCTCGTAAACCTGGGATCCACTGTTAACTGAGCCAGGTAGTTACTACCCATGCCTTACAGATGGCGCAAGTGAGTTTATGCCCTCTGAAAATAACATGAGCATTAAGAGCATTAAGCCAAGATTTGGACCTGGGTCTCAATTCTAGTTTAATCAAATTCTCTTGGCACTGACCCAACTGATCAGTAGGATCATGGTAAATCTAATCCTTCATGCCACGAGGGCACCCGAGATTCACAGGGGAAATAGGCATGGGACACAAAGCAACTGGCTACCTTACTTCTTAAACATGAAGAGGAGGATGACTCCTGTTTCACCCAAACAGGGGGAGAGTTTCCAAGTGCTGAGCGGAGACCATCTTTCACATTTTACCTCTCCCCATTTCTCCACTGAAACTGACCCCATTACTGCCATTGCCCAGAAAGTTAGCACTTTGCGCCCACTTGCTCATCAAAAGCAGACTAGCAATTAATTCACGTGTGTGGCAAAAATGGCAAGTATCCCCTAATAGCCAGTGTTTCTTATGTAGTAAGAAAAACACCAATTTTTGCTGGGCACTTGGACATCTGGGCACAAAACTAAGAGACTATGTTTCCCAGCATCCCTTGCAGCCAGGTACGGCCACCATAAAGTGTCATGAGCTAAATGCAGAAGAAAGATTAGTATACTTCAAGGCTTAGCAACAGAAACTATCCAAAAAATAAACATGCAGAAAGGAAAAAGATAAAACACACAAAAAAGGCCAGGTTATCTGCCCAAGGTAACACCGCTGGCAAGGGGCAGAGCTAGAACCTTCCAGGCCAAACCCATGGACTACACCTTCATGCTCTAACACAGGATGGGCAGCCTTCATGAATGCTGTCCTGCTTTCCTCTGGAAAAGGGGTAAGGAAGAAGGCAAGACAGCAGTAACCAGCGTGCATGCCCATCAAACCCCACTTCCTGTCATCTTGGCACACATGTGACTGGTTACTGACAGGACCTTGGCATAATTTACAGTCATTTTATATCACTGCCTGATTTTACTGTTAAAATCTCTACCAATTATTTGTTATTCGTGTTTATTTTTAATGCCATCAGTTTTCTTCTTAGCCCATGAAGTCCATGTGTCAGTTAGGGGGGTGAGGGATGCCCAAACTTTTCAGGCAAGATGTGTTTATCCCAAGAGTGTTCACAGCGCATAGTGCTATACCCATCGGGAAGGATATACTCCAAAATATTAACAACGCTTGAGGGTTTGTGATTTTTATTTTCTCCTTTTTTGCTTGTCTCTCTTTTTAAATTCTCTATAATGAATATGGCTTCATTTTTTAACAAGGAGAGAAAACACAAATTGTTATTCCACAATCAAGTTGCTAAAGACAATTTTCAGGCAAGCCAGGTGAGCTCAGCAGGCTGCTTCTGGCCCAGGGGTATATGTGTGCTTGTGTCTATTCCAAATCCTTCATTTTACTCAGAAGGAAGCCAAGACCACAGAAGCAAGGCCTCAAAACTGTGTGCGCACCATTCCTGGTCACCACCCTGCTAATGGCATTATAATGAGACAAACCAGATGCAAATGAGGGCAAAGTAATTAAAGGTAGAGCCGAGCTTGGCCTAATTGGCTCCACCTGGTAGAGGAGGGGTTTTTTGTTTGTTTTGTTTTGGAGGGACTGGGCCTCAGAAACAGACTCTAAGTCAGAAATGGAAAGGTAATGGGGAGCACAGCACGGACCCAGAATGCCTCCCAGGAACTCGGGTCAAGGGCATCCAAGCAGCACATCACATGGCTCAGCATCCACATCCTCGCCTGCTCTGCCCACTGGCTTGGCTGCCTGGGAGAAAACTGGGACTGGAAAGACCAGGCACACCCCTCTCCTGGAGCCCAGGTTACTGGACCCACCCACTCACCCCCACCTGTGACCTCCAGAGGGGCAGACACTGTGTGTCATTCACTTCTGTTTCGGGGCCTCAATGATCCGGCCCCCCACCCACCAGCTGTGTGCCTTGGGCTGAGCACTGGACCACGACGGTGGTAATAAAGACAACCTAACACAGTACATGGAAAGGACTTTAATGTAGACAGTTTGACTCCCCTATACTCTCTCTCTGAACTTTCTTGACCTCAGTTTCCCTACCTGTAAAGTGGGGATGATAAAAGAGTACCCACCTCACAGGAAGGTGGCCTCTTAAGCAGTTAGCACAGGACCTGGCACATGCTGCTTAACCCACATTAGTTATTATTAGTATTTAAACTCAGTAAGTCAGTCACTCCATCACTCATCAAACATCTACTGATCACTTACCAGGTGTACGGAATCTGTTTCAGAAGCTGAGTGCACAATAGTATCAAAACCAAGTCAGTCCCCACTGTCACAGAGCTTATGTCCTGGTAAATGTTTATGGAATATGTCACTAAAGAAAGGAAGAAATTAAAATTTTAAAGCACAAATTCGGCAGCAATACTATAGATCTGGGAGTGACCAACTAGGGGAAATGATGGTGGGGACATCATTTAGGCTTCCTGGAGCAATGATATCTGACTGTGACTAGGAGGTATACTGGGCAGAAGCAAGATTCTACACTGAATGAACAGAAGGTACAAGGATGAGAAGGCATTCCGCAGAGAGGGGTGAGGAAGGAGTGCATTTCTCCTGAAATGCAAAGAATGAAATTGAGGCCATAAACCAGGGAAATAACCCCAGACCAAGAGGTGGGCTTTATCTCTTTCTAGGACGTCTATTTTTCTTTTCAGTCCAAGAAAAAAGAAAACATTTAGACAAGTCACTCTCCGCCGAGGTAGAAGCATCATTACCCACTCAAGCAAAGCAAAATGACCAGTTGCCTGATGAAAACTGTAATTAGAAACTTAAAACAGAGCAGTTTTCAGAACCAAAGTGGCATTTAACAAAACAAGCCACCTGTCAGCTTCCAGGAAGGGGAGGAGCTGAACACCAAAGGAGACACTGATTGAAAAACTGCAGGACGAGAATCAGAACGCCGAGACAGCCCTAAAAAGTCACAATGACAACGGTAAGTGTTATGTCTGGCCTAGTCCCCTGAGGAGGCAGCGGAGGCACGCCAAGAACTCCTGTTCTGTTTCTGGGCCTGTTTCCTACCGAACAATAAAAAGGAAATGAACAAAAATCATGAATCAGTATTTGGTGTTTTCAGGCAATTGTCTTTGCAATGATTTATGAGAGGAAAGCATCCTGCGGGGGATAAAATCAGGTGGAGAAAATAAAACATTATCTCGTATGGAGGTCTCCAGAGAGACATGGGCCACTTCTAGAACCAGGGAATGGATCCTCTTGCAGCTATGACCCTGTATCGTTGATGAAGCTTTTCCCAGTAGTGATGGCACTAAGGGGTGGCTTGGGGGGACTTTAGAAACATCCTCCTCCACCCACCCCGGCAAAACTGTCATCAGCCTCACCTTCCTCAAAGCCACCTGGGGCAAGGACTGCGGGCTGCCTACCTGATATCCACTGTCCCTCCTTCCCTATGTGCCAGTTAAGCAACCATGTTTCCCAGCTTTCCCCACAATTAGAGGAGGCCCAACAGCATTAAGCAGAAGTCATTTGGGGCGAAAGCTGCTTAAAGAAAGCTTATGATCCTTAAAGTTTTAAATCCTTATAGAATTCAGCTGTGAAATGCACTCTCTTCCCTTCCCACTTCTGCATCTCTCTGCCTGAAATACAGATGTGATGGCTGGAGCATTAGCCGCAATACATTGACAGATACCATGAGGCAATCATGAAGATAAAAAGCCATGTACTGAGGATGGTAGAGCAAAAAGAAAACAGCAGCCTGAGTTCCCAACTGCTATGGAATCATCACACTAGCCTTGGACTAGACTACTTACTTCTAGACTTGTGTGGGATAAGAGAAAAACTTTATGGAAGTCAGTGTTGTCTAGGTTTCTTTTCTTTATGCAGCCAAATCTAGTTCTACCTGATACACTATCCCAAGGAAACCTACAAATTCAATGAAAACAGAGCAAAACAATGCCTCCAAACCCCCTTTCCAACAAAACCACCAAACCTCTCCTACATAAAAATTTTGGCATTACCCCCATTTCCCACATCACTCCAGATGCAAGATCATCTGTTTTTGCTCCCCAAATCCTCTCTTGTCAGAATTCATCTCTTACTTCTGGGGGCCTGCCCCTCTGCATTCTCAATTCAGAATGTTTGGATGGGGCTGCTCCCACCTTACGCCCTCCCTTCCAGGAAAGGGCACGTGACCATGGCTAGGCCTATCAGAGTTCTAACTACCCCCCGACCATGCCACCCAAGTCCCCAGAATTCGTTTAAGTGAGGCCTGCCACCCAAGCTGGGCCATCAGAATTAATCTGGACACATCTGTGCGTACAGTCAGTAAGGACACCCTCAACTGCACTTGCAACTTTTAAGTCTTTTCATTAATCTTCAATCAATATGGAAATTTATCTGTTATACCTGGGTGGTGAGTACATTGGGTGATGGGTACATTACTTCCTGGACTTCTCCAGCAAGTCCTGATTTTGAAATATCAAAGCTTTGGCCACTGTCCCTGGAGCATCTTCCTGGTGCTGGCAGTACCGAGTGCTTAGCAAGGGCCAGGTACTGGGGCTACCTGTTCGGATTTTTATTTAAAGGTCAGGAAACTGGCTAATCACACAAATATTGTTCTACCAGCATAATGGACTACAAAGCTTTCAAAGCGGTTTACTCTACAATTATCACCATAATTATTCACCCACTTTCAGAAATTAATGTACAGGTGTTCTGCTAATGGTCCCTGACCTTCCACAGCCTGGAAGCCCTTCAAACTTCATCTCCAATCCAAAATAATGTCAACAATTGCCTGGTCCTTCACATATGTCATCTTATACTTCAAATAATGCTAGGAAGTCAACATGATTATCTCTCTGTTCAAATAAAAACACTGAAGCTCTGAGATTAAAACTCATTCCAAGACTTCGGAGCTGGTAGATGATAGGGCTGAGGTTCAACCCAGATTCCCCCCAACTGGAAAATGTGTGCCTGCCTTTTGTCTCCAAGCCCTGCTATCGCCTTCTCCGTGCTCTTTCTCAAGGCAAAGGCTTCTCTTTATCGTGGAAGGAGGAGCCTTCATTGAGGAAGAAGAAAATATCTACAGCACGCCTGGTCCACACACACCACTGCTACTGAGAAGCGGTGAGCCAGCGCTTCTGTTTGTCCCCAGCTGATGTCCAGTTCCAAGCACCTCATGCTCTGACCCGGCTCCACATGCGGTCCATGACTGGGTTTCGGTCACCCACCAAAGACAGGGGCAGAGTGGGTTTTTCTCAGGATAAAGTTAAGGGGTAGAGTCTAACCAATCAAGCCAGGCATCCTAGGCAGAGGCTGCCCCTGCAGACAAGCACCTCTTGGTCACCTGTCATACACCACCTCTGAGGTCCAGAGTGATGCAGCGTATCTTATCACCTAGAACATTTCCGGGAGAATCAACTTAGGGCGCTGGGGGAAGCATGGACTTGGCTTACATCTGGGTAGGAATTTTGGCTCAACCACTTTAGAGGTGGATGACTAACGATTAATTTCTTGTGTCAATGAGATTCAAGATATCTACCACAGGCTAAGAATCAAGGAGTACTGACACATTTCAAGCACATTAGCACACATCACTTCATCAATTTGAAGGCAGTGGTTCCAAGTGGCCAAGCACTGGGATTTTTTAAAACTCCCCAGGTGACTGAACATGGAGCCAAGATCGAGAAGTGCTGCTCCTCGTGGGGGAAGATGGGAGAGTGGTTTATAAGGAAACTAGTGAGGAAGAGCTCTCTCTTCAGTTGGGTTTCTGGGAAGATTAACCCAAGAGCTGCTGGCAGCTTTCCGTGAGCATAAGAACACCTGCCTGAAAATGGAGCCAACACATGAGGGGGGGCGGGTGTAAAGCTGGGGCACACCAGCTCACAGGAGCCCAGTGCATGTACCTCTTCCCAACTCTGCCTTCAGTGACATCGTGTTGACAGCTTGAAATCAGCCACAATGGAGCACCACCACCATGGACATCAGCAAGCACTTTAAATCAGAGCCTTCTTCCCTTAGAGAGCTAGCTGTTAAACATTCACCAGCAGCACACTGCCAATATTTGGGGGTGAGGGAAAATGAAAAAAATCAAAAACAAAAAAACCTCCTAATGATATTGTTTGAGCCCCTGGATCAAGCCATTCCTGAAGACAGGCACTCCTGGACTTCCACTGTTTTCATTTAAAACAGATTGAATTGGACTTTATGACTCTTGTCATCCAAAGAGCTCTGAATGATGAAACCCTGGAAGAGTCAAAGTCATGTGCTAACTGCAGTCACAAGGAGCCATAACTATATGTGATCAGAAGAATCTGGTTGGAGGCACAACTGAAGGAAGCGGTTACACAGGGTACAGCACGTTATCTGTAGCCCTAGAACGAAGACCCGTGACCTCGCCCACTACTGAGCTCTCCCTGGCTGCCGTGGGTTTTCAATCACCCAAATGCCAGGAGGCCAGGTCCTACAATGGCTCCTCTTGGATTTCTGTTCATTCGTGTTATAAATTTTTATGGAGCACATCCCTTGGGTCAAGCACTGTGCGAGGCACTGTGAACACAGCCGGGAAGAACAACAGGCAAGGTCCCTGCTCCTGTGGACTGTACACTGCAGGGTGGAACACAAACAGTGAACAAGGAAGGGAATAAACAACTAGATACTGTGAGGTACTGATAAAGGTGCTGTGATGAAGATAAAGGAAGTAATGGGACAAAGAAGGAAGGAGAGGCAGGGAGGTCAGAGGAGGTGACAGCTGAACAGAAACTGCCCGACAAGGCAGCATCAGCCATTCAGAGATTGAGGGAGACGCTTTCCAGCAGAAGAACAGCAAGTGCAAAGGCCCTGATGGATTACTTAGTCAAGCCCAGTGTGGCCGGGGCCGAGAGAGGCAACAAGAGGGTGAGGGCAGTTGGGGCTGGAAAGCAGGGAAGAGCTAGATCACACCAAGTACCACAAGCCATGGTCAGAAAGTGTGGACTGAGCTTTAAACAGCAGAGTGATGAGATCTTATCAGTGTTTCCACGAGGTCCCATGCTTATCCCACTAGAACCAGACACAGACACATACACACAAGACTCATGACCTTGCTTTCCTTGCAACCAAAGCAGCCTGCCTCAAACAAAGACATCTCCACCTCTGTGCACACAGCGGGCAAGAACATGCGGCCACCCAAGGGGAGGCGCCAACACCTGCGGTGACTGAGACTGAAGGATTAAAGGGTACACAGCACCGCACGCACCCTTGAAACGTGCCAGATCCAGGAATCCTCTTGCCCATGACCGTCCAACTTCACAGAATTAGGCTTCTCAACTGTCCCTCCCCACTTTTGGGAGCCCAGGGAAACTGAGACCCCGGGGAGGGCATGAAGCACATGCAGCAGTGGAGTGGGCAGCAGTGGGCATGCCACACGCAGGCAGAGACATGACACGTGAGACAGGTTGATGACTTCCTTTTTTTGTTTCTTTTTTTTTTCTCACAGTAAATTTTTAAAATTGTTCCCAAGCCTCCCTCATCTGTCAAGTTCCTCCCACTGGATCTCCTACCCTCACTGCCGATTACTCTGACTGCCACCAGCAACAGGCCATTTCTTCTCCCTCTGCCCCTGAGCCTACGGCAGATGAATTAAATGACGATGCCGACAAGCACTTGCAGTGTTAAAATCCATCACCATGGAACAGGACTGCAGTGGCCAGGACAGGTGATGCCAGTGGAGTGGACCTAATGAGATGGAGGGCAGCCGGGAGGAAGGGCCTCACACCACAGAGACAGACACTGTGGATTGGGAAAGACTCCAGAGAAATAACAGTGCTACATGAAGACAGAAGGGACTCTGCACCCAGTAAAGAACTAATTTTTTGCCATGGAGCATAAGAGCTATGGAAACCCAACTCAAGCTCAAAAACAGGGGCAGGGGAGGTTGGTGAATTACTGCTCTTGTTAATAGTACGTTCAGGGCTGAACAGTCACGTCAGGCACTGCTGGATTCAGGGGCTCGAAGGACACGATCAGCCCCTGATTCCTCTCTGCCTCTCGGCCCAGCTTCTCTCTCCGTGTAACGGCCTCACACCCAGGCTCCACCTGGAGACAAGGTAACCACAGTGGCCCCAGCCTTCCAGGCCCAACAGGAAAGAAAGAACCCTTGACAGCCTAGTAGTCCTGAGACCCAGCTGGAGCCAGTCAGCTGAGGTCAAGTGCAGAACGGAGGGTGGAGTCTCACCTACCTTACTGGGCTGACCCTGAGCAAGGACGCTGGTCTGATGAAAACTGGAGCACGTGGGACCTGACACCACGAGGCCACAGATGTCCACCATTCACAGGCAGACAGGAGAGGCAACCGGAGCCGTGTGACAAGGGCAGGCTCATGCACTTCCGGAATCCCACATTCGGCTGCCCCTGGTAGGAGAACCTTTTCCTTAATACAGAGAGCAAGCTCCAACTCACAGGCAAATGCTCCTTGGGAGAAGCCCAACATGCAGCAAAGCATTCATGAGAATAGCCCCACCCCCACCGCGGGACACTCAGAGAACCCAGACTCCCCAGCTGCACACGCAACAATGACCACACCCAAAGAGTAACACCAAGGGTCTACTGGACAGTAAGGCCACAACCATACAGCTCTGGAGGCTCTGTCTCCAATGTCCAGAGCTGGCTGGTGACAGGAGTCATCCACCAGGGCTGACATGAGTGACCCCCGGGTGGGGTGAGCATGACCTGGGACAAGGACTTCCCTGTCTTGGCCAAACACACCTTGCACAAAGGGGTGTGGCAGAGGGGTGGTGGGCCTTCCTGTCCCAGATGTGGCTGCAAATCAAAGACCACAGCTCTCCCTTGAGGTCCCAAGTTTGTCCACCAGGTGACCTTTGACCAAGAAAACCAACCTTTAAGACATCAACCTCCCACCACAAGCTCCATAAGATGATTAGATGATCCCCATGTCCATCAATGATTAAGGCAATACCTCAACTTAACTGAATATTTATATGAGCTCCCTATGGCTGCTGTAACAAGTTACCATAAACTTAGTGGCTTAAAATAACACAAATTTACTATCTTGAAGTTCAGGGGGTCAGAAGGCTCAAATGGGTCCTATAAGCTAGACTCAAGGTGTCGGCAGGACTGCATTCCTTCTAGAGGCTCTAGGGGAGAACCTGTTTCCTTGTCTCTTCCAGTTCCTGGAGGATGCCCGCATTCCCTGGCTTGTGGCCCCTCCTTTATCTTCAAAGTGCATCACTCCTACCTCTGCTCCTGTTGTCACTCCTTCTCCCTCTCCAACCCTCCTGCCTTTCTCTTATAAGGGCCCTTGTGATTACACTGGGGTCATGTGGATAAACCAGGATAATCTCTCCATGTCAAGATCCTTAAATTAATCACATCCGCAAAGTCCCTTTTGCCATGTAAGGGGTATATTCACAGATTCTGGGGATCAGGAAATGGACATCTTTGGAGGACCAACATTCTGTCCACCACAGCATTTTCTAGATCCCAGCATGTTATCTGAATTACACCTCTTAACAGCTAATCCCCACAACAACAACCTATAAAGTATATACTATTTTAATAAATCCTAATTTTACAGTTGTTCAAAGGGGCCAGGAGAGGTAAAGTGAGATAGTAAAAATAGTAATAATAGTAACATTTATTGAGTGGCTACTACATATCAGACATTATTCTAAATGCTTTCCGTGTACTAATCTATCTCATCTTCCCCCAGAACCCTATGAGGAAGGTACTATTACAATTCCCCTTTTACAGAGAAAGAAACTGAGGCACAGAAAGTTACATGGCCTCTAAGTCAGTAGCCCCGGGCAGTGCTCAGTGTCTCTGGCACAGAGGTCATTCATTCACTAACATCCATCATGACGTGCAAGAAGAATGTAGAATGCACAGTGTTTCCCAAACGTTTTGGCCGTGACTACCTTTTTCATGGGGACATGTACAGGGACTAGGATGAAGTGACCCCCTTGGAGAACGGTCGCAGCTACAGGTGAAATAAGCCTTCCTTCCACTGACACAGCCTTTCTCCAGATGGACAGGTGTCCACTCACTGACCCATACTCCTGCCCCAGCCCCACTGCCCTGGCCTCTCCCTCAGGAAGCACCAGCAGCTGCAGTCATCACAGCTCTTAGCGAAGGGCCCCCACCTTGGGCCATGTTTCCATGGGGAGACATCCAACATAATATGCTCTGGGCCTCACTCCCCACCTCCTACC
This sequence comes from Mesoplodon densirostris, assembly GCF_025265405.1. Lineage (NCBI taxonomy): Eukaryota > Metazoa > Chordata > Mammalia > Artiodactyla > Ziphiidae > Mesoplodon > Mesoplodon densirostris. Next base: position 57,039,871 of record NC_082676.1, read on the forward strand.
TGACTGGTGAGATCCTCAGTCAAATGGAGATGATGTATTAAAAAGGGAAACACCTCCACGGACTGTCTTCCCTCTTGGTCCCTGCTGGGTGAGTGTAATTCTGCAGATCCAACAATGCCTCACAGGGGGGTCCCTGGGTCTACACCTGGGAAGCAATGTATTGGGGAGTGTGATTCTGGCTTCAGGTCAAGCTGGAGTTTCCAATCAACTGACAGTAATAAAAATGTTATTTTGGGGGCTTTCCTGGTGGCGCAGTGGTTGAGAATCTGCCTGCTAATGCAGCGGACATGGGTTCGAGCCCTGGTCCGGGAGGATCCCACATGCCGCGGAGCAACTAGGCCCGTGAGCCACAACTACTGAGCCTGCGCGTCTGGAGCTTGTGCTCCGCAACAAGAGAGGCCGCGACAGTGAGAGGCCCGCGCACCGCGATGAAGAGTGGCCCCTGCTCGCTGCAACTAGAGAAAGCCCTCGCACAGAAACGAAGACCCAACACAGCCATAAATAAATAAATAAATAAATAAAATTTTTAAAAATGTTATTTTGATCACTTTTTGTCTGATTCCTACATCGGTGTTTCATAGAGAATTAGGGGGAAAGAACAGCCATGATTAATTATAACCTCAGAACTGAAACAAAGCTACCTACTAAGCTCTTAAAGTTTGTCAACAATCTATTCTAAAGGTCCATTTTAAATTGATTTTTTTTCCTTAATCCTGAAGGTACTTCCCACAACAACTATGAATATAACGATCCCAATATAGCCCTCAGCCATCTATTCAACCCTGAAGGCATTTGGGGCTTAAATGACTTTTCACTCTTTTCCCTACTGATGAGCTCAGTTTCATAAACCATCTGTCATCCAAAAGACAGAAAAATCTTTATATCCTCAAACTAAAAGGTTTCTCTTGTGGAAAATGCATTCTGAATTCCCACCTAGAATTTGGGAAGCTAGTACACATCTCTGTGTCCACCTAGCATCGGGAGCCAAGGAAATCATGGATCAGAAAGAACGGACTCTCCCTCTCCAACCTCTCCCTGCCCCTGCTCCTCCAACTCCTCAGAAACCCCAAGCCCCCCCTAGCCTGGCCAGGACACCCCAAGCTACCAAAGCCTGACAAGGGCACCCCAACCTGGCCAGGGCACATACTCAGTAGTTTTCAACAAACTGAGTCAGCATCTGGCTGGGGTTGAGGAATGGGTCTCAATTCCTTTGAGTAGTAGATGACACACTTAAAAATTAGGCAAAAGCTCTGGAAAGGCCAGAGTGCAATTTTTGAAAGCATGCCTTTAAATGCGGCTGCTTCCTAGTGTCTGGCATACAGCTGGTGCTCACGAATAGTATTTAAGTGGAAGAAGGAATAAACTGCAGGACTTAAACAAGCAAACGCAGGGCATCGGTCAGTATGTGCCTGCATCTGAGGGCTTTCATAAAGACCTCCCACTAAGGATGACTCACAGATAAGGTAAATGGTCTTAAGCGACCCAGTAAGAAACGGAGGGGTAAGGGACAGCAAAGAAAGAGCAAAATGTGCTTCATTATCTCCGCTCTGTTCCATTTAAGGGCTATCTCATACCTAGCTTTGGCTCAGAGCATTCAGGTTGGGTCTTAGGAAAAGGGACTCCGGCTGCCGTGAGAAGCCATTCTGTACGCTGTAGGTTCTGTGTACCCATTCTGGGGGGACTCACTCCAAAAATGCTCCTACTCAGAAATGTACTTTATAGTACTGTGGTTTTTAAACCAAATGCAAGCCCAGTGGTGCTCCCCCACACCCCCTGGTTTAATTTTCTTACTGCATCAAATCAAAGCTCTGTGTGGGTAGAGTGTAGATTTCTCAGAAGGTGATGGCGTGGTCCACGGATCAGCTGCAGGAGTCACGTTTCTAGACGTGTGAATCTAGAGCCTCAACCCAGATCTCCTGAGAAGAAGCATATTTAATAGGCGCCCCAGGAAAGGCCTCTGCACACTAGTTTAAGAACTTCATATGGCAAAGAAGAGGGATTTGGAAGAAAATAACCCAAGTTCATTTCCACCCCAGATCCATGGACAAGCCCCCTTAAGCTCTCCTGAGCCGTCAATAATGAATTTTTTTAAATAGAGGGAAAATACCTACTCATCACAGCGTTACTGAATCAAATGTGAATATACTTGAACTTGCTTGGAAAAGGTAAAGGGCTAAACATATACTATTCATTCAAAACATACAGTGAATGGAATGAACGACTGTAAAGGCCAGGTGATGGGGGAACAAAGATGAGAAGTGAAAAGGCAGAAGGCCAGGGCAGACATAACTCCACGTAATGAGATGGGCTCCGGGACACACGAGCAGTATCTGTATGAAAAGGGTGATGAGCCCTCACAGCAAGACACGATTCACTCTGCAAAGGTAACCCCCAGACTGGTAACTATTACAGACCTAGCAGGAATGAGGCGAGGTATGTTATCCAAAAAAAAAAAAAAAAAATCAACATGTTGAACCTAATCAAGTACAAAAGCTCCAAAGAAAATTCAAGTCTTTATGATATTGCTATGCAAGCCAAATCCGGACTCCAATCTTATCTCTCTCTCTGACACAGAAAAATCACTACCATTGACTGAGCACCAACTATACACCGGGTGCCATAGTAGAAGCTTTGCAGTCATTGTTTCGGAAAATCTCCACAACAGCCCTCGTGACATTGGTGTGATTTCCTCTTACACTGGTGTGGCATTTCCTCTTCCAGATGGCAAAGTAACTCTAAGAGGTCAAGTAATGGAGGGTGCACCTGAAGTCAAATCCAGGTCTGGTTGACTCCCAAGACCTGTGAGTGTGGAGCATCCACCTCTCTGTTAAAATGTCCACACTCTGAGAGCTCATTTTTAAGAAAATCTTGTAATGGTCAGTTGGTTGAAGTTTGCAAGACCCTTGAGCCAAAGTTAATTAACTATCCCTTCTTCAGGCTGACCTGAAAAACATTTTAGTAGAGTCATGACAGTTAAAGTGCAGGCAAACTGCACAGGGAGGAAGCATACAGCACTACTTTATTTAGTGAGATCTTGGTCAAACGATCATTTTTCTATCTACCTGTATTTCTGATTAAGAGTATTAGGGCCTCCCTGGTGGCGCAAGTGGTTGAGAGTCCGCCTGCCGATGCAGGGGATACGGGTTCGTGCCCCGGTCTGGGAGGATCCCATATGCCGCGGAGCGGCTGGGCCCGTGAGCCATGGCCGCTGAGCCTGCGCGTCCGGAGCCTGCGCGTCCGGAGCCTGTGCTCCGCAGCGGGGGAGGCCACAGCAGTGAGAGGCCCGCATACCGCAAAAAAAAAAAAAAAAAAAAAGAGTATTAATAATAATAGCTAAAATCTACTCAGTACTCACTCTATGTAGGCATTATGCTAAGATGTCTACATGGACCGCCTCATGAGGTAGGCACTGTCAACTAACCCTATTCTACAGATGAGAAAACTGAGGTACGCAGAGATTAAGAAATTTAACCAGAGCTGGGGTTGGCGCCTGATCAGCCTAACTCCATAGCTCTGATTCTCTGCCACTCTGGCCTTCTGTTGCTTTCACCCCTGGCCTGATGTGACTTAATCATGCTGAAGGTTCACTACCTTGCAAATGTTTCAAGACTCTAGACATAAAACTCCCTAAGTACACAAATTGATACAAGTATTGCTAATAATCTGGCAAGTAAGTCTTATAATATTATGCATTTACCAAGAATACAGAGCAGGGTTTTCCATTTAATTGATTTTCTGGAACCCTAGCCAGCCCCGTTCTTCTAATTCATCTGCACGTGCACTCATCCCATGCTGAATGTCTGCTATGCCAGGCACAGGGGGTGATGAAGATGAAAAGGTGTAGCCCCCTCCCCACCCAGGCTCCGTCTGCCCTCACCTTCAGCTGTTTGACCTTCTCTTTTCAGCATCTGGACAGCTCCCACGTATTTCTTCAGTTGGACTTTGAGCACTTCGTTTTCTCTGCAGGTACAAGAATGTTAGAAAAATATACTTAAAAATTGCAACTTAGACCCAAGGAAGGAGGAGAATCTGTGTAAAGAAAAATACACAATGTGCATCTTATAAATATTAATATATTCTCTGTTTTAGAGATCATCGCTGGAAAAGACTGTTAGCAAAGGCACGTTTGCAGAATGCCTTCGAGAACTGTTCATTCGTGATGGAAATAAGCATTAATTGGTTGCAGTGCCCACAGATTCAGGATGCTGACATGTGTTGCCCTCAGACTATTTGAATCAATCTATTAGATGCCTATTCTGTGCCAGGCACTCTGTAGTATCCTCTCCATTTACAGAAGCACATAATAGGTACTGTTTACTTGGGGAACACTCAGTATTTTTATTAACTACTACATGTATTGAAAACTTCCTATTTGCCAGGCATCACGTGAAGTCTTTATGTATCTCATTTAATCCTTCCAAGATATATATTACCACAACACCCACTTTACAGATGAGGAAAGTGAGGTATAATGAGAAGCGGCTGACCAACTCCAGCGGCACCCCATGTAAGACTGCAGAATGAAACATGGAACTCAGGCGATGACAAGACCCCACTCTACTAAATTCACTCCCCAGGTACCCCAGCTGCGGAACAGGACATGAGGGTCAGAGAGGAAACTACCATTTGTTGAGTATTTACCCACATAGCTCAGACTTTACATATGTGACCTCACTGAATCAAGCATACGTGTATTCATTCACCCATTCTTCATTCGATGGTAACACTGAATAATGTTAAGTACCTAACGATATGTCAGGCACAACGACCCTGTAGAATTCTCCTCATTTTGCAGGAGAGGAACTGGGGCATGGAAAAGGTCACATGGCCAATGCCAAGGTCATACGTAAGGCACACGGCCCAGGCACAAGCCCAGGTCTTTCTGCCTCCGAGGCCCAGAAGAGCTCTTCTCTGTCTCTTTTGGGATTCAGAACTGGTTTCTCACTGGCTACCCCAGAGACAGGTGCCTCTTCCACATCTTCCTGTTCCTGCTCCTTCCCTAACAAGGTCTTGAGCCTGTGTGCTCTTACACATGCTGGAATATTTCCTCACAAAGAAAAGAGCTTTAAGATTGGGTGTCTTTTATGATTATAAAAAATAAAACGCTCATTGCAAAATACTCAAGCCATCAGAACACATTTAAGAAGAAATGTAAAAAATCCACTAAAAATTCAACACCTTGAAATAAACCCCGCTATCATTTTTCTATCTGTCCTATCAGCTCTCTCTCTAGGCATGCACACACATACACACACACACTGTATATAATTATTCACAGATGAAACACCTTTCACACTCTTCTAAATTTTTTTGTTTGAAGTCTGTTTTCCTTTGTTTACTGTCACACTCATCCTTCCCCATGGTAACCAACGTTAAATACCTGGTACACACATTTCACGCCTCCTCCATGCTCACATAGTCACTACAAACCTGACACACTTAAACAGAGTTTACTTTATGAAACCAGACCCTATTATAAATTTTTCTGCTACTGGCTTGTCTCATTTAACAATTCACCACGGTAAGCTTCTGACTCCATCTATTTATGGATGGAGATGCCATTCCTTGGTACGAATATGCCACACATTTGCTCAGTGGAAAAACTGCAGACTGCCCATCACAGGTTCTCTCTGTCTTCGATGCATCTGACTATACCTCAGCCCACAGAGAGAGCACTTTGTTTGTATTTTGCTTTTCTGCCCTGTATTTGTCAGAAAGAACATAAGTACCAACTGCAGACACTACCATATACTTAGGTGTCGCCTGAGGTCTGTGCATTCATCTCAGAAGCTTGAGAGAAAGTAAAACATGGAGTCCCTTAATTATCGCCCTCCTCCTAGATAGCCTGTCACAGATGTTTCTATCTGCACTTTCTCTGTGATACGAAGAGTGAACGTCCGAAGCTAAACAACTAACAAGTCTTGAGAAGGTTTGTGGGAGGGAACACACTTCCTGACGGACATGCTGGTACAGCTGGTTTTCTTGGATTCCCTAAGCCGGATCTTGTCACTCATCCCAACCTACTCCTAATCCCCACATGTGAATTCCAGGCACATATTACCTTAAAACAAGGGAGAGAAAGCAACTGATGTGCATTTCTGTACGGCCTAATTTAACAACGGTTCATGCAGAATGTTGTCCAAGAGGCAGAAGAGGCAGGTTCATTCAGGCAGACTGACAAGTGGGTCGGGTCCGTGTCTGGCTGCCAGGTCTCAGCTCGCTTGCTCACACCATCCAGGCCCACCCTCAGCTGCCTAGTTCATCTTCAACTCTGTAGCCAGCACTAAGATATTCAAGTGGCTGCTTTTCTTCTGGTTTGGAGCCATCTTTTAATAGCATCTTACGACTATCTAAATATCAGACCTAACAGACAAAGACCAAAAACTTTAATACAAATCCAACTTCCAACAAAATGATGAGATGTCGTGGAGAATATACCATGGACGGACATCTTTAGGAACCATAAATTCATCCCAGCCAACTTTGTGCCAATGAACTTGTTTGCCTTTTATGGGAAATGAACTTTCAGGTCAGTAGAACTGCTCCTGACTCAACCGCAAACACCTGGAGGGTACACTGACCGCCCCAAAGAGGCAACTAGCTCCTGACCCCAGGCAAGATGAGGCCTTTTATGTTTTCACTTTTATTTTGAAGTAATTATAGATTCAGAAAGTTGGAAAGATATTACTGAGAGATCCTGCATACCCGCGGCCCAGCCTCCCCCAATGGTTACATCTTCCGTAACTACAGTCCGATGGCAAATCCAGGACTCCGACACGGTCACATCGTGTGTGTAGTTCTCTCCAGCCTGGTATTTTAACTGATGGTCATGACAATCTGCAAAGGGATACAGACTCAGATGACCAGAGCAGGCAGACTGATGAGGACCCTGAGTAACACAAACCAGGCATAAGACAAGAGGGTCTGAGGGGTGGGAGCTGTGGCCAACCAGAGAGTTGTGGTCCCACCAAAAGGTATTTTTTAAAAACGTAACATGTTAATGGCCCAAGAAAATAATTCCCAGGCTCTGAACGACTAATTTGCAACCAGCAACAGGACTTTAATTTGTAGACAGAGGAACCATATAGAATGTACCATTCCTGATGATCAAATAAGATGCCATTTTATTTGCCACCTCATGATACAACAGGATGGGTCAATACTTCAGAGCATCCTGACTGTGAAAGGCCTCAGAAACCCTCCAAGTGTGTGAATGAGATCGGCATTGTGGCTGAGGCTCATCCCAACAGGGGTCTTCAACCCAGCACAAGTCACATCACGGGTGCCCGTCGGTCTGAACAGGCGAGAGGCAAGGTGAGCAGAGCGGACCAAACCCTGCCCAGGACCCCGAGGCATCAGCACCCACCACAGGCCCAGGCAGTCCGGCTTCAGAGCCTGGGTGCCTGTCATGTGTGTGTGTGTGTGTGTGTGTGTGTGTGTGTGTGTACATGTGAGCACACACGTGTGGTAAAGTGAGAGTCACAGAGCCCGGGAGGCTACACACACAAGTGGGATTGACCAGACTCATCGCTGAGTGAAGTCACAGGGCTCTGACTTTTAACTTTTTTGGTTGCTGTTGTTCAGCTATGTTCTCTAATTGTCCATAACAAAATAATGTTTGAAAACAAAAGAACACTTTCATTGCCTGGTCTCTTGAAATTGTACACTTAAAGAAAATGCTAAGAGGGACGATGAGGCTGCTGTGGGGCAGGGCCCCCCCTCCGCCTGCTCCCCTCGGGGGGAGGCACCGCCCACCTCCACGAGCCTGGGAGGGTGAGACCTCTGCGGGAGGCAGCACAGATGGCTGCAGTCCCGTGAGCCACATCTTAGGGCAACTCTCTTCTCCATGTCACGCGGTGTCCCCCTCCCCGGCTCTCGGGTGTACACAGGCCAAGTGATCACCCATGACACCTGGCTCTTTCTGCAACCAACGGAGTCTTTTAATCAAATCCTAACACTCCATCTGGAAAACCATCTAGAAAAGCTGCGGGAAGGGGTGCTTTGTTGAAAAGGAACTGTCAGTGCTCAGAACGGCTGGGCTCTCCCCAAGGATTTAGCCTTTCAGCTGCAATTTCCACATCTGCCTCAAAGGAGGATGTGGACGGGGGATGCCCTCAGCGACTGCTTTACAAGGCTGAAGATGAGAAAGCCACGGGGCGAGGGGGGATGCGGATGGGGTCCAGTCTTTATTTCGTGGCCCAGGCAACTACGTGGGAATCCAACCCCACTAGGGAAGGTAAACCTGCAGAAACGCCCCTCCCCACCGTCTCTTTAGTAACCATCCAGTTCTTTCCACCCTGAAGGGCAGTGGGATCCAACTTCCTCGCAGTTCAATGAAAGAAGAAAAAAACGCCAAGAGAATGAACTAAAACAGAATCTCCCAAACATGGTACATGCCCGAGATCATTTAAGGGGTTCACAAAACTTTTTCTATTTTAACACTTAAGCATTTCTTCCGGTATGTTTTTTAAAAACCGATTTTCCATTAATGGCAGTGATATAAAGAATCCTTTGGAAAGAAATGTGAAGGCTTTCAAAAGTGAGTGGACTGGACTGAAAGACAAATATTAAGGAATGAGTAACACGGGCGGTACACATGAAGGCGGTACACATGAAGGCGGTACACATGAAGGCGGTACACATGAAGGCACTGCACAGCGACAGATCTGAGAAAGAGAATCTTTGCTTTAGATAAAATAAGGGTATAAGGAGAAGATATTTTCTTACAGTGTACTTCCCACACTGTGTTCCCGGGGATGACAAAGGGCTCTCAGACAGGGACGGGACAGTAGAGTTAAATACGTTTAGGAAATGATGGCGCTAATCAACATTAGGAAAGTTCCCTCTCCCTCCCCCTCCTCCCCAGGGCTCCTCAAGCCTTTAATATATTTATGTACACTGACCACCTACTAACTCCTCAAACTTCACAGTTTGTGAAATGCTGCATTTTCACCTTGGGCACAACCCTCTATGAACGGGAGAGAAATCTCAGTGGAAAAGAACCACGTCTATGTTAGAAAAACACTGCCCACGTGGACTGTGGCAGAGGTGGGCATTTGAGATGTTTATACCTCCTTGAAATCCCTCTGTGTGAGTTAAGAAGTGAGAAGCAGTTCAGTGCCAAGACCTCCTACGGGTAAAACTGGGGCCTCATTCAAAACCTCCCTACATGAAATACGCTTTTCTACCCACAACATGAGAATATCTGCCTCCAAGTGGGGCTCTGAACGTTCAAGGTGTTGCAGACACAACGTGCTCTCGTTCAACCTGCATGGCAACTCTGCAAGAGTTATTACTCTCATTATACAGATGAAGGAACTGATGCTCAGAGAGGCTCAGCAGTCAATCAAAAAGTTCATGCAGCTACACAAGGCACGGCCACAATTTGCACTTAAGCATCTCCAAGTCCGTGCCATCCTTCCTCCTCCCTGCCACATACTTGGTCTCAGTGGATCAACAGCGCCTCACAAGGTTGGTTTCAACTGGGCTCATTTTGCAGATAGGAAAGCTGAGGCCCACAGAGTGAAACAACATACACACACACCTGGGATTCCAACCCATGTCCCATAAATCCAAAGTCTCTTGCTGGGTTCATATAAATTTAGGGAATTAAAGGAACTGAATAAAGTTGAAAACTTAAAGCCTTGAAAGAGTCCATTGGGAAATGAGGGCGGATAAGCACGGGTCTGCAGAATCTCTCAGCTGGTCAGACAGCTGTGCAAATGCGAACGGGATTCTCCTGATCAGCAAGCTTTGTTCAGAGGTTAAGGAACTGTTGTAGGGTTACACAGCTTCTGCTGCCCATCAGCAGACATCTCACAAATGTAAGCAGTTGGTCCGAGGTGAGCTTTTTCCAAATATGAATCAACAGCCTCAAGAACTGTATACCTTTTGACCCAACAACTCCACTTCGAGGAAACTATACCCAGGAAATAAGAAGGAGCAAAAGGCTCAAAACATACACATGAGGGCTTCCCTGGTGGCGCAGTGGTTGAGAGTCTGCCTGCCGATGCAGGGGACACGGGTTCATGCCCCGGTCTGGGAAGATCCCACATGCTGTGGAGCGGCTGGGCCCGTGAGCCATGGCCGCTGAGCCTGCATGTCCGGAGCCTGTGCTCCGCAACGGGAGAGGCCACAACAGTGAGAGGCCCGCGTACCGCAAAAAAAAAAAAAAAACAAACAAACAAACAAAAAACATACACATGAGGATGTTGTGAATGTTATCAGAAAGAAACTGGTTACAAATTAAATGTCTGACACTGGGGAAGTAAAGAGATAAATTGTGGTGTATCCACCAGTAATAGGACACTATGAAGCTGCTGAAGTTGTGATGAATATGCATGTTAATTAACATAGATGAACATTTACAATACACCATTACATGAATGTGGCAGAGTACAAACAAAGTATATTTACTGTAATCCCTCACGTATATTTATTGGTATATGTTTGCGTTAGAAATATATATATACCACAATGTTAACAGGGCTTATTTCTGAACGATGAAATTAGGAGAAAAAAATTTAATATGCTGTCAACACACTTTACTAGCACACTAGAAAAAACAAGGTATGAAGAGTAAGGTCAGACCTGCAGAAAACAAAAGCAACCCTACAGGTTAACGTATACTGAGTGGTGAAAGACCGAATGGTTTCCCCATGGGACCAAGAGCAAAGCTAGGAAGTCTCTCTTGCCTCTCTCTCCTATTCAGCACAGTATTGGAGGTTCTAACCAGTGAAACGAGGTTTCTTTTTAAAGGGCGTGCAGAATGAAGGGAAAACTAAAACTGTCCCCACTGGCAGATGACCTGATTTCTTCAGAGAAAATTCCAAGAATCTACAAAAAAAATCCCAGAATAAGTGACTTTTTCCAGGTCAAATATGGAAATTAATTGTATTTCTACATATTAACAATGAACAATTAGAAAGCAATATTATAAAAAGAATCATTCATCATAGTTCCAAAAGATGAAATACACAGGTGTAAATCCAACAAAACATGCGCAGAATCTGTATGCTGAAAACTGTAAAACACTGATGCAAGAAATCAAAACAGAGCTACGTCAATGTAAATACCAGGTTCACAGACTGTAAGACTCAAAATAGTTAAAATGTCAACACACTGATCTATAGATTGAATGCAAGTCCAATAAAAATCCCAGCAGGATATTTTATACATATCCACTAGCTGATTCTAAAATTCATATAGAAAGGCCAAAAAAAAAGTATAGTAGCCAAAATCATCATGAAATAGAAGCAAAATTTGAAGGATGCACACTACCCAATTTTAAGACTTTCTATAAAGCTACAGCAATCAAGGAATGTAGTACAGGCAAATGACAGATTTAGAACCAATAGAAAGAAGAGTCCAGAAATAAACTCATACAAACAGGGCCAAATAATTTTTAACCAAGGTACAAAGGCAATTCAGGAAAAAGGATGGTCTTTTCAACAGACAGTTTGGGAACAGCTGGACATGCATACACCAAAAAGTAAACTTCAACTAATACTTCACATCTTATACAAATATTAACTCAAACTGGAAGACATATAAAACTATAAAAACTGAGGAAGTCTTCATGAAAGTGTTCTTAGATTTAACACCAAAAGCATGAGCCAGAATAGAAAAAAAAAAGTTAAACTGGATTTGCTCTGTGAAAGACATTGTTAAGAGCAGAAGACAAGCTACAGATGGGGAGGAAATACTAACAAATCGGATAAACAATAAAGGACTTGTATCTGAAATAAAGAACTCTCAAAGCAAACAAACAAAACATAACTACCCAATAAAAGGGGGGGGAAGGGCAAAAGATTTGAACAGACAATTCACCAAAGAAGATAGACAGTAAATAAGTACATGAAAAGATGCTAATCATCATTAGTCATTAGGTAAATACAAATCAAAATCGGTGAAACAGCACTACAAACCTAGTAAAATAGCTTTAAAAACTTTTAATGACAATATCAAGTGCTGGGGGAATCTGGAGCAACTGAAACCCTGTTAACATTGCTGGCCGGAACGCACAACACTTTGGTGACCCTGGAAAACAGCAGAGCAGCTTTTTATAAAGTTAAACAGACACCTGTCATATGTCCCAGAAACTCACTTCTATTTTTCCACACAAAAATCTCTACATGAATGTTTACAGCAGTATTATTCATAATCACCAAGAACTGGAAACAACTCAAATGCCTGCCCCTTGACTTGAGTTCAATTGGTCTTACTATTTGTTTCTAACAGCAGGGATGAGCTGTCACTTCTGAGATCAGTTATAAAAAGACTATGACATCTACTTGGGATGCTCTCAGGCTCGTCCCTCTCCATCCTTTCTCTGGTCACCAGCTGCCCTGTCTTGAGGACACCTGGGCAGACTGAAAGAGGCCCACACAGTGAGGGATGAGGTCGGCCAGCAGCCACTTGAGTGAACTTAGAAGCAAATTTTCCAAGCCCAGCAGAGCCCTGAAATGACCACAGCTCCACCCAGTGTCCTGACTACAACCTCATGAGAGACCCTGAGCCAGAGGCACCAGCTAAGCCGTGTCCAGATTCTTCACACACAGAAACTCTGAGATAATAAATATGTTCTTTTAATCTGCTGAATTTGGGGGTAATTTGTTACACAGCTGATAACTAATATAGCTCTACATACCTTAATTCATTTAATACTTACAACTATTCTGTGAGGTACTTTGATCCTCAATTTTGGGCCAAGGAACAGAGAGGTAAGAATGACAAAGAGGACAAATAACTTGCCGAAGGCCACTCATTCCTGACCCTCGACTCCCTCATCTGTCCAAGTCCTGCAGTCTGAGTGATTTCACATCTAGCCAACCGTGCGCAAGGTGGATGTCCTTCTCTGCAGCTCCGGCTACTCCCCAAACAATGGAAAAACACTGAGGTCTCACAGGATTGTTGCAGAAAGTATGTAAGTTATTCAACAAAGGCCTTCCTAAACCCTCTATGTACCAGGTATTGTTTAGAACACAGAAATGAGGGGGGAAGAAATACAGCTACACGTGGAACAACTCCTACAGAACACCTACTGAACGCTGGCAGAAGACCCCAGACCTCCCAAAAGGCAAGAAACTCCCCACATACCTGGGTAGGGCAAAGCGGAGAGATTCCCGCACAGAAGAGCGGTGCCGAGCGGCACTCAGCAGCCCGAGAGGATTGTCTGCTCCCCCGCCGGGGCAGGCGGCGCTGGAGCTGAGGCTCGGGCTTCGGTCAGAGCGCAGGGAGAGGACTGGGGCTGGCGGCGAGAACTCAGCCTGAAGGGGGCTAATGTGCCACAGCTAGCCGGGAGGGAATCCGGGAAAACTCTGGAGCTGCCGAAGAGGCAGGAGACTTTTTCTTCCCTCTTGGTTTCCTGGTGCGCGAGGAGAGGGGATTAAGAGCGCCGCGTAAAGGAGCTCCAGAGACGGGCGCGAGTCGCGGCTGAAAGCGCGGAGCCCAGAGACGGGCGTGGGACGCTGGGGCTGCTGCTGCCGCCGCCAAGAAGCCTGTGTGCGAGCGCAGGTCACTGTCCACACCGCCCTTCCGGGAGCCTGTGCAGCCTGCCACTGCCGGGGTCCCGGGATCCAGGGGCGGCTTCCCTGGGAGAACGCACGGCGCGCCTCGGGCTGGTGCAACGTCACGCCGACCTCTGCCGCTGCAGGCTCGCCCCGCACTCTGTCCCCCTCCCTCCCGCCCGGCCTGAGTGAGCCAGAGTCCCCGAAGAGGCTGCTCCTTTAACCCTGTCCTGTCTGAGCAAAGAACAGACGCCCTCCGGCGACCTACACGCAGAGGCGGGGCCAAATCCAAAGCTGAGACCCAGGAGCTGTGAGAACAAAGAAGAGAAAGGGAAACCTCTCCCAGCAGCCTCAGAAGCAGCGGATTAAAGCTCCACAATCAACTTGATGTACCCTGCATCTGTGGAATACATGAATAGACAACAAATCATCCCAAATTGAGGAGCCAGGAGTCAGTGCTGTGCCTCTGAGGTGGGAGAGCCAACTTCAGGACACTGGTCCACAAGAGACCTCCCAGCTCCACACAATATCAAACGGCGAAAATCTTCCAGAGATCTCCATCTCAACAGCAGCACCCAGCTTCACTCAACGACCAGCAAGCTATAGTGCTGGACACCCTATGCCAAACAACTAGCAAGACAGGAACACAACGCCACCCATTAGCAGAGAGGTGGCCTAAAATCATAAAAAGTCCGCAGACACCCCAAAACACACCACCAAACGTGGACCTGCCCACCAGAAAGACAAGATCCAGCCTCATCCACCAGAACACAGGCAGTAGTCCCCTCCACCAAGAAGCCTACACAACCCACTAAACCAACCCTAGCCACTGGGGACACACACCAAAAACAACGGGAACTACGAACCTGCAGCCTGCAAAAAGGAGACCCCAAACACAGTAACATAAGCAAAATGAGAAGACAGAAAAACACACAGCAGGAGAAGGAGCAAGATAAAAACCCACCAGACCTAACAAATGAAGAGGTAATAGGCAGTCTACCTGAAAAAGAATTCAGAATAATGATGGTAAAGATGATCCAAAATCTTGGAAATAGAATAGACAAAATGCAAGAAACAGTTAACAAGGACCTAGAAGAACTAAAGATGAATCAAGCATCGATTAAAAACACAATAAATGAAATAAAAAATACTCTAGATGGGATCAATAGCAGAATAACTGAGGCAGAAGAACGGATAAGTGAGGTGGAAGATAAAATAGTGGAAATAACTGCTGCAGAGCAAAATAAAGAAAAAAGAATGAAAAGAACAGAGGACAGTCTCAGAGACCTCTGGGACAACATTAAACGCACCAACATTCGAATTATAGGGGTTCCAGAAGAAGAAGAGAAAAAGAAAGGGACTGAGAAAATATTTGAAGAGATTATAGTTGAAAACTTCCCTAATATGGGAAAGGAAATAGTTAATCAAGTCCAGGAGGCACAGAGAGTCCCATACAGAATAAATCCAAGGAGAAATACACCAAGACACATATTAATCAAACTGTCAAAAATTAAACACAAAGAAATCATATTAAAAGCAGCAAGGCAAAAACAACAAATAACACACAAGGGAATCCCCATCAGGATAACAGCTGATCTCTCAGCAGAAACTCTACAAGCCAGAAGGGAGTGGCAGGACATAATTAAAGTGATGAAGGAGAAAAACCTGCAACCAAGATTACTCTACCCACCAAGGATCTCATTCAGATTTGATGGAGAAATTAAAACGTTTACAGACAAGCAAAAGCTGAGAGAGTTCAGCACCACCAAACCAGCTTTACAACAAATGCTAAAGGAACTTCTCTAGGCAAGAAACACAACAGAAGGAAAAGAACTACAATAACGAACCCAAAACAATTAAGAAAATGGGAATAGGAACATACATATCAATAATTACCTTAAATGTAAATGGATTAAATGCTCCCACCAAAAGGCACAGACTGGCTGAATGGATACAAAAACAAGACCCATATATATGCTGTCTACAAGAGACCCACTTCAGACCTAGAGACACATACAGACTGAAAGTAAGGGGATGGAAAAAGATATTCCATGCAAATGGAAACCAAAAGAAAGCTGGAGTAGCAATTCTCATATCAGACAAAATAGACTTTAAAATAAAGACTACTAGAAGAGACAAAGAAGGACACTACATAATGATCAAGGGATCGATCCAAGAAGAAGATATAACAATTGTAAATATTTATGCACCAAACATAGGAGCACCCCAATACATAAGGGAAATATTAACAGCCATAAAAGGAGAAATCGACAGTAACACAATCATAGTAGGGGACTTTAACACCCCACTTTCACCAATGGACAGGTCATCCAAAATGAAAATAAATAAGGAAACACAAGCTTTAAATGATACATTAAACAAGATGGACTTAATTGATATTTATAGGACATTCCATCCAAAAACAACAGAATACACATTTTTCTCAAGTGCTCATGGAACATTCTCCAGGATAGATCATATCTTGGGTCACAAATCAAGCCTTGGTAAATTTAAGAAAATTGAAATTGTATCAAGTATCTTTTCCGACCACAATGCTATGAGACTAGATATCAATTACAGGAAAAGAGCTGTAAAACATACAAACACATGGAGGCTAAACAATACACTACTTAATAACGAAGTGGTCACTGAAGAAATCAAAGAGGAAATTAAAAAATACCTAGAAACAAATGACAATGGAGACACGACGACCCAAAACCTATGGGATGCAGCAAAAGCAGTTCTAAGAGGGAAGTTTATGGCAATACAATCCCACCTTAAGAAACAGGAAACATCTCGAATAAACAACCTAACCTTGCACCTAAAGCAATTAGAGAAAGAAGAACAAAAACATCCCAAAGTTAGCAGAAGGAAAGAAATCATAAAAATCAGATCAGAAATAAATGAAAAAGAAATGAAGGAAACGATAGCAAAGATCAATAAAACTAAAAGCTGGTTCTTTGAGAAGATAAACAAAATTGATAAACCATTAGCCAGACTCATCAAGAAAAAAAGGGAGAAGACTCAAATCAATAGAATTAGAAATGAAAAAGGAGAAGTAACAACTGACACTGCAGAAATACAAAAGATCATGAGAGATTACTACAAGCAACTCTACGCCAATAAAATGGACAATGTGGAAGAAATTGACAAATTCTTAGAAATGCACAACCTGCCAAGACTGAGTCAGGAAGAAATAGAAAATATGAACAGACCAATCACAGGCACTGAAATTGAACCTGTGATCAAAAATCTTCCAACAAACAAAAGCCCAGGACCAGATGGCTTCACAGGCGAATTCTATCAAGCATTTAGAGAAGAGCTAACACCTATCCTTCTCAAACTCTTCCAAACTATAGCAGAGGGAGGAACACTCCCAAACTCATTCTACGAGGCCACCATCACCTTGATACCAAAACCAGACAAGGATGTCACAAAGAAAGAAAACTACAGGCCAATATCACTGATGAACATAGATGCAAAAATCCTCAACAAAATACTAGCAAACAGAATCCAACAGCACATTAAAAGGATCATACAGCATGATCAAGTGGGGTTTATTCCAGGAATGCAAGGATTCTTCAATATACGCAAATCAATCAACGTGATACACCATATTAACAAACTGAAGGAGAAAAACCATATGATCATCTCAATAGATGCAGAGAAAGCTTTTGACAAAATTCAACACCCATTTATGATAAAAACCCTGCAGAAAGTAGGCATAGAGGGAACTTTCCTCAACATAATAAAGGCCATATATGACAAACCCACAGCCAGCATCGTCCTCAATGGTGAAAAACTGAAACCATTTCCACTAAGATCAGGAACAAGACAAGGTTGCCCACTCTCACCACTCTTATTCAACATAGTTTTGGAAGTTTTAGCCACGGCAATCAGAGAAGAAAAGGAAATAAAAGGAATCCAAATGGGAAAAGAAGAAGTAAAGCTGTCACTGTTTGCAGATGACATGATACTATACATAGAGAATCCTAAAGATGCTACCAGAAAACTACTAGAGCTAATCAATGAATTTGGTAAAGTTGCAGGATACAAAATTAATGCACAGAAATCTCTGGCATTCCTATATACTAATGATGAAAAATCTGAAAGTGAAATCAAGGAAACACTCCCATTTACCATTGCAACAAAAAGAATAAAATATCTAGGAATAAACCTCCCTAAGGAGACAAAAGACCTGTATGCAGAAAATTATAAGACACTGATGAAAGAAATTAAAGATGATACAAATAGATGGAGAGATGTACCATGTTCTTGGATTGGAAGAATCAACATTGTGAAAATGACTCTACTACCCAAAGCAATCTACAGATTCAATGCAATCCCTATCAAACTACCAATGGCATTTTTCACAGAGCTAGAACAAAAAATTTCACAATTTGTATGGAAACACAAAAGACCCCGAATAGCCAAAGCAATCTTGAGAACGAAAAATGGAGCTGGAGGAATCAGGCTCCCTGACTTCAGACTATACTACAAAGCTACAGTAATCAAGACAGTATGGTACTGGCATAAAAACAGAAAGATAGATCAATGGAACAGGATAGAAAGCCCAGAGATAAACCCACGGACATATGGTCACCTTATCTTTGATAAAGGAGGCAGGAATGTACAGTGGAGAAAGGACAGTCTCTTCAATAAGTGGTGCTGGGAAAACTGGACAGGGACATGTAAAAGTATGAGATTAGATCACTCCCTAACACCATACACAAAAATTAGCTCAAAATGGATTAAAGACCTAAATGTAAGGCCAGACACTATCAAACTCCTAGAGGAAAACATAGGCAGAACACTCTATGACATAAATCACAGCAAGATCCTTTTTGACCCACCTCCTAGAGAAATGGAAATAAAGACAAAAATAAACACATGGGACCTAATGAAACTTCAAAGCTTTTGCACAGCAAAGGAAACCATAAACAAGACCAAAAGACAACCCTCAGAATGGGAGAAAATATTTGCAAATGAAGCAACTGACAAAGGATTAATCTCCAAAATTTATAAGCAGCTCATGCAGCTCAATAGCAAAAAAACAAACAACCCAATCCAAAAATGGGCAGAAGACCTAAATAGACATTTTTCCACAGAAGATATACAGACTGCCAACAAACACATGAAAGGATGCTCAACATCTTTACTCATTAGAGAAATGCAAATCAAAACTACAATGAGATATCATCTCACACCAGTCAGAATGGCCATCATCAAAAAATCTAGAAACAATAAATGCTGGAGAGGGTGTGGAAAAAAGGGAACACTCTTGCACTGCTGGTGGGAATGTGAATTGGTACAGCCACTATGGAGAACGGTATGGAGGTTCCTTAAAAAACTACAAATAGAACTACCATATGACCCAGCAATCCCACTACTGGGCATATACCCTGAGAAAACCATAATTCAAAAAGAGACATGTACCAAAATGTTTATAGCAGCCCTATTTACAATAGCCCGGAGATGGAAACAACCTAAGTGTCCATCATCGGATGAATGGGTAAAGAAGATGTGGCACATATATACAATGGAATATTACTCAGCCATAAAAAGAAATGAAATTGAGCTATTTGTAATGAGGTGGATGGACCTAGAGTCTGTCATACAGAGTGAAGTAAGTCAGAAAGAGAAAGACAAATACTGTATGCTGACACATATATATGGAATTTAAGAAAAAAAAATGTCATCAAGAACCTAGGAGTAAGACAGGAATAAAGACACAGACCTACTAGAGCATGGACTTGAGGATATGGGGAGGGGGAAGGGTAAGTTGTGACAAAGTGAAAGAGCGGCATGGACATATATACACTACCAAACATAAGGTAGATAGCTAGTGGGAAGCAGCCGCATAGCACAGGGAGATCAGCTCGGTTCTTTGTGACTGCCTGGAGGGGTGGGATAGGGAGGGTGGGAGGGAGACGCAAAAGGGAGGGGATATGGGAACTTATGTATATGTATAACTGATTAAATTTGTAAAATAAAAAAAATAAATAAATAAAGGGTGATGTGGGCTGCAAAAAAAAAAAAAAGAAATGAGGGGGGAACAAGAAAGACTAAGTCTCTCCACTCACGAAGTGACACTCACAAAGGGAAGGTGATCAAACCAGTCAAGGAACAGGCTTCAGATAACAGTGAGGACGATAAAAGCCAAAGCCACACCTGTAAGAACAGCTAAATCCCAGACCACTGAACTCCAAATGCTGGAGAGGATGTGGAGCAACAGGAACTCTCATTCAGTGCCGGTGGGAATGCAAAATGGTACCGCCACTTTGGAAGACAGTCTGGCAGCTTCTTACAAAACTAAAATACCCTTATCATTCATACGGTGTTTACCCATAGGAGCTGAGAACACATAACCCCACAAAACCCTGCACACAATATTTAGCAGTTTTATTCTAACTGCCAAAACTTGGAGGCAATCAAGATGTCCTCTGATAGGTGAATGGATAAACAAACTGTGGTACATCCAGACAATGGAATACTATTCAGCGATGAAAAGAAATGAGCTACCAAGTTATGAAAAGACATGGAGGAAATGCATACTAAGTGAAAGAAGCCCATCTGAAAGGTTACTAACTTTATGATTCCAACTATATGACATTCTGGGAAAGGCAAAACTATGGAGACGGTAAAAAGATCAGGGGTTGCCAGGGGTTAGGAGAGAGGGATGAATAGGTGGAGCACAGAGGACTTTTAGGGCAAGGAAATTCGTCTGTATGATACTGTAATGGTAGACACATGTCACCCATCTGTCCAAACCCACAGAATGTCCACCACCAAGAGTGAACCCTAATGTAAACATGGACTTTGGTTAATAATAATGGATCCATGTTGTTCATCAATTGAAGCAAATGTAGCACGCCAACCTAAGATGTTAATACAGGGGAAACTGGGGAGGACGGCAGTGAAGTACATGGCAACTCTGGACTTTCTGTTCACGTTTAAAGCTGCTCCCCCCAAAGTCTATTAATTTCAAAATAAATAAATGGGGACTTCCCTGGTGGCGCAGTGGTTAAGAATCCGCCTGCCAATGCAGGGGGTGTGGGTTTGAGCCCTGGTCCAGGAAGATCCCACATGCCGTGGAGCAACTAAGCCCGTGTGCCACAACTACTGAGCCTGTGCTCTAGAGCCTGCGAGCCACAACTACTGAAGCCCGTGTGCCACAACGACTGAAGCCCGCACGCCTAGAGCCTGTGCTCTGCAACAAAGAGTAGCCCCCACTCACCACAAGTAGAGAAAAGCCCACGCTCAGCAGCGAAGACCCAACGCAGCCAAAAATAAATTAATTAATTTATTTTAAAAATAAATAAATAAATGAAGCAAGAGAAAAAGATGTAGAGTAAAGAGTATTTTAGGTAGGGTCATCTGAGAAGGCCTTTCTGAAAGGTGACAAACAGGCAAGACTTAACGGAAGTGGACCGTGTGACAGTGGGGAAGGGGGCAACCGGAGACCTTGCAAAAATGCGGATTCTGACTCAGCTTGTCTGGGTGGAGCCTGAGACTGCATTTCTACCAGGCCCTCTGGGGATGTCAATATCACCGGACCTTGGACCACAAGGAACAAGTCAGGGAAAAGCCCCAAGGCCAGTGCCGGGCCTGTTCCTGGAACTCAGGGAGGCCAAGGAGGCCGGAGCAGGGAGGAATCATGCGGGACCCCAAAGTGTGGACTTTAGTCTAAGCTTAAAGGGTAGCCAATAAAAGGTGTTAAGCAGGGGAATGGCAGGCTGTGTGGGAAAACAAAGAGTGGGCTGGAAACAGGACAAGTGTCAGACCAGAAGGCAGTTACTGGGACCATCCACCCAGGCAAGAAATGATGACGGCCAGGACCGGGAGGACTGGGGTCGTAGCAGTGGAGACAGAGAGACTATTCAGATCTCAACTCTAGGATTCCAGAAAGCCTTGCCAGCTCCCACCCCCAGCCTCAAATACGCCTGTTGGCCACCCTGCAGTTTTCTTTAAAAGCATCAGGAAAGGAAGCAAATCATCGGGAGGTGGCAAGTACCTCTCCAACGGCTTCCAGTGACTGCAATAATTAATGTTTGTAAGTCAAAGCAATTATGCCTGCCCCACTGTCGAACAAACAGCCGGCAACCCCAGACAGCACTGCTCAAAGGATAATTACTCAAAACAAAACCGAGGAACCTGTGAAGTGCATGTGGTAATTTGCAGGCATCAAAACATTGCAGTGAAACACACCTACAGGTATTCTGCCTTTCCCCGCCAGACACTGGCACGAGGGTACCTCACTCAAATCAACGGTCTGGTGGGTACCAAGTAGGCACTAACCATAACCACACCTGATTACTAGAAGAATATGACTAGGTGACCAAGTGATCCAAAACATGATTGTCCCAAGCTGCCACCAACAAAAGACAGAAAGGGAGGCACAAATCCCTCAGCTCTGAGGTGTTTACAGTCACCACCGAGCTCATTGCAAAACAACACAAAGTGGAAAAGCCATTTTCCCAAAACTGTGTGCGTTCCCATTAGTGTCTTCAGACCCCCAACTCCAGCCCCACCTCCTTTTGGGGAGCATATAACCTCTCACGCCTGTTGCTAAAATGAGCACATGTATTTCTGCATCGTCTTTCACAGGACACTTCTGCGTTCACACCCTGTCTTGCCCACGACACTGACTGGAAGCTAACACTCGCCCAGCACTGACAGCGGAGGAGAGGCGGAAGCGGGTCAGGCAGGCTCTCGGCCACCTACAGACACAGTCACCTCCAGGGAGACTCGGCAATTCTCTGGGCAGTGACAAGCAGGCAAGAGGCGGAGCCAGGATTCTAAGCCGGGCAGTGTGACTCCGGAGTCAGAACCTGACCACTCCTCTCTACTGCCTTTGTGAAACAGGAAACCATCACAAGAGGTTTGGAGCAATAAAACCCAGGCCGCCAGCCAGCATCCAGGCAGTGAGGGTCAGGGTAGGAAGCACAGGATGCCCTTCAGAGCGCCACGCCCAGGCCACAGTGGGGAGCCTGGCCCAGGCTTTCCCACAGGCTACTGCTCGCCACCCCAACACACAGTGCTCTTCAGGCTGGACCCCTCCTCTCGCAGCTCCCAGGCCTCCGGAAGTAGCTCGGCAGCTCAGGTGGTGGGCTAACACAGAAGCTACCCTGACCCTGGGACGTGGCCATCATCTCCTCACTGGCGCCCACACCAGCCAAGCTCTCGCCATGGCTGACCCAACTCTCCTATCTGCCCTAGCTCCCTGGTGAACACCTACGACTTTTGCAAGAGTCTCTTCGGAGGCCGTCTTCTCTCCGAAGCCCTTCCGGCTAACTCTAGGTCCACCATCCGGGGTTGCGACCACTCCCTCTTCTGCCCCCACCTCACCCCAGACAAGCTCCGCGCTCAAGTCTAAGACTTTAACAGCCCTGGCCTGTGCTCATCTCCCCCAGCTAGGCTGTGAGACCTGGAGGAGAGAAGCTGGACCTTATCTACTCGTTTTAGCCTCTGAAACCATGCAGTAGGTATCACCATTGTCCACACTTGACCAAACAGGAAACAGAGGCTCAGGGGGGTTGGTGACAGGCTAAGGTCACTCAAGAGAGGAGTTGGAACTGGCCTCTGGGCAACTTCAAAGTCCACACCCTCAGGCAGTAAGCCAGGTTCTTGCAGTGGGGTCAGAGGAAGGAGGTTCTCCTACAGTGGAATCAGCTAGAGAAGCTTATTCAGAAAGCAGGTCTCTGCAAGGCCTGCTGGTCCCTTCCTGAACTGTTCAGTGAAGGCTGCTGGAGATATGAGAAGAGTGGGCAAATACCTCAATACACTGCAGACAATGCTGTCAGAGGAGGGAGTAACAAACATGTACAGGGAGAAAACCAGAAGTCAACACCGTGGTGCTGGATTGGAATTCAAGGTGTTGGTGTAAACTCACGGGATCATTTCAGAAGCACCTGGAAGCCAGTTCAGAAGTGTTCCCACTGGACAAATCTGGGGCAATTTGAACAGCCAAACAGTGATGGTAATAGGTTATGACCTACTGAATGAAACAGGAACCCAGGAATCCAAAAATGAATAAATGGAGCATTTAACATATAATGAGATGTTTACACAGGCTCCAACTACCGCCCCACAAGATACTAATATTGCAAAGGAGAAAAGAGTAACTTCACAGTGGAGAAAGGGGGCAGACATGACCTTAATCAGGGGATCAAAGTTAGCACAATCGTAGGAACCAACTGAAGCCATGCACCAGCCACCAGGATGCTCTATGAAGAACACGCATCACCTCTGTGATATTCATACCACAGATGCAGAAACTGGATCTCATCCTGAGGAAACAACAAACAAAGCAAACTGAGGAATGGTCTGCAAAATAAACTGGCCTGTAGTTGTCAAATATGTCAAGGTCACGAAAGGCAGGGAAGGAGAGAAAGTGTTCCAGACAGAAGAAACCTGACAATTACAGGCCACAAAGTCAGTCTGGACTCAATCATTTTGCCAGAACAGGCGTTACTGGGACAACTGGTGAGAGCTGAATGGGAGGGGAGGAATCAATCGTAAAAACATATCGCTGTGGATTTCCTGGTTTTGACTGGTGTGTGCAGTTATGAAGGAGAACATTTTGTTTGTAGGAAACACACCCTAATATTCTGTGGTTTTAAAAAAAGTGAAAAGTAGAAAGCAGACTTCCAGGCCCTGCTGTCAGCAGTCACATGCTCTGGGGTGGGCCTGGAATCTGCATTTTAACCAGCCTCCAGGACACTTCTGGGCCACGCCTGAGCCCAAGAACCACATGCTGTCCTGTGCTCTCCTGCCGTATCCTGATCAGAATGAGAACCCAGACAAGGACAATGATCCTGCCTCTAACGGTCTTCAGGAAACAGTGGTCTCCTCTCACTCACAAGATATCTGACTACTTCTCCTTTCTTTGCAACTGTATTCAGTAAAAGGACAGGGCCAGGGCTGCCAAGGAACTCGAATTCCAGGAAGTCTGCATTTCTCCTTGACTGTTCTCTCACTTGGGCTGTGCGGCATCTCATCTGCCAGCTGGAGAGAGTTGGGGAGCCGTAAAAAGCTTGTTTGGTTTTTAGTGCTTGCTCCCCTGTTCCCATCATTTCACTATTTCTTTGATAAGCCCCATCTCATTAGCCACCTGGTAAATTCCCCTCAGAATGGCACACTGGCCCCCACATTTCATATCCAGAGCCAGGGAAAGAGCCCAAACAACTCCAGCAACTCATGAAGGTAATTAATTGCAGATGACACACACCCAAAATATCCTGAGTACAACGGGAAAATCACAGGGTTCCAAACTTAACAGCCGGAATCATACTTGACTGTCATTTCACTCCCTCAAAACTGTTTCCAAAGTTACTTCTTGGTGCATTTATATATCAAGCAGGCAGCTCACTGCTCCCCCTTCAGTCCTCTGTGCCATTAAAGGTGTTTGCTTTGAGGTCAGACAGGCCTAAATGTGAATGCTGGCTCTGCCTCTGGGTGACCTCGGTAAGTCATCTGACCTCTCTCATCCTGGTTTTAGCAACTACAAAATGGGGGGATCAGAGAGTACCTACTTCAGAAATTAGCCCAGAAAAAAGAATGAAATAATGCCATTTGCAGCGACATGGATGGACCTAGAGATTATCATACTGAATGAAGTAAGTCAGACACAGAAAGACAAATACCGTATGATATTGCTTAGATGTGGAATCTAAGAAAATGGTACAAATCAACTTATTTACAAAACAGAAAGAGAGTCACAGGGGTAGAAAACAAACATGGTTACCAAGGGGGAGGGATAAATTGGGAAATGGGATTGACATATACACACTACTGTATATAAAACATAACTAATAAGAACCTACTGTATAGCACAGGGAACTCCACTCAATACTCTATAATGAACCATATGGGAAAAGAATCTAACAAAGAGTGGATATATGTGTATGTATAACTGATTCACTTTGCTGTACAGCAGAAACTAACACAACATTGTAAATTAACTGTATTCTGATAAAAATTAATTAAAAAAGAAACTAGAAAGAATGAAAATAAGTGCATATGCAAATGGCAATATACACAAATTTTCAACTACACCAAATGGAGACCCCTAAACAAAAATAAAACCTTCCTGGTCTCTGTCATTATTACAAGACGCCAGCACACTGGAAAAAAGCACTGTTACAAGCTTAAGGACTATGCCTTCAGCCCTCTAACCAACCTAACCCCCAATGACGAGGCTCCCAGGAACCAAAGCTTGTCCCCATCCTTCCCCTTAATCAGCTCAGGGAAACCCCTCTCCAGACTGAGAATGAATCTTTGAACCTTTTTACCTGTCCATGGAGGTACCGGTGCTCAACCCCACTGCCACTCAACAGCCCTGCCTTGGAGCACTAAACAGTTCAGACAGGTGAGTCTCAAACAAACCTCAACAATCCTTGTTTCTACACCCATGCCTTTTTGTTTGGGCCCTTTGAGAGATACCCACCCTTTTCTTCTTAGTCCCTCTGCTCCTGTTCATTTGCTGGGCTGAGATTTCCTAGAAAAATACCATGCTGGTACTTCTTTCTCCCAAAAGGGGGAAATAATCCCAGAGTCTGATAACAGCAGTGACAGCAACAACCAAAATAGTCACTTGGGTAAATTAAATGATCCTAAAACATCTTTTATCTGTTCTGTTAGCAAAAGTAACTCGAACACTAGTCATTCATCCCTGTTGGATCACTTGCCACCCTCCTCGTAGGCAAAGTCTGCAACAGATACTGGCAGACTCCACAGTGCACCTCCTACCAAAATGCAAAGTGATTCCAGAAAGCCTCTCCCCGAAATTAACCAGTACCCTATAAATAGAGGTCCTCTAGAGCATTAAGCTGACCGTGGAGAACTGGAGGCCCAAGGCCTTACCATACCCTGCACTAGTCCCTACAACATCCCTATTTTACCTGTAAAGAAATCCAATGGCCGAAGATGGAGATTCATCCAGGACCTCCAAGTGATAAATAATATGGCCAGCCTAGTTGTTCCTAACCCTTGTACATTACTGGGATCCATCCAGCTGGAAGCAAATTCTTCACCATAGTTCATTTATGCAGTGCCTTCTTTTGTATTCTGGTTGATGAAGGCTTCCAGCACCTTTTGGCTTTCACTTGGGAGGGAAAACAATTTACCTGGACAGCAATGCCTCAGGGCTTTACTTAAAGTCCTTCTTAAGTTTCACAAGTCCTGAAGGTTGACCTGGATGATGTAAGGTTTCCTAGAGGCTCTACTTTGTCGCAATATTTAGACAACTTACTTCGTTGTTCTCCCTCCCAGGCCCCCTCACAGGAAGACAGCAGCATCCATTTACCAAGACTTTTAGCCCTAAAAGGACAAAAGGTCACCAAAAGAAATTGCAGTTTGTCCAAACCCAGGTTTGGTACTTGGGTCACCTGATACCAGAACAAAGGCTACACCTAGATCCAGACCGGGTTCATAGCGTCCTGAGCTTCTCAAAACCCAAAACTAAATGCCCGTTAAGAGGTTTTCTCGGGCTGGCTGGCTGTTGTCTGAATTGGATTCCAAATTTTTCTCTTACAGCAAAATCCCTGTACGTTTTACTAAAAAAATGACCATCCCAACTCGATTCTATGGGGAGAACAAGATGACACAGCCTTTATAGCCTTAAAAGAAAGTTTAATGAACATTCCTGATGTTTGGGCATCCCAGATATCAGCTTCCACCTTTCCTTTTCACGTGTGAGAAAGAAGGGAATGCTCTTGGGATACTCACTCAAAAGCACAGAGATCACCATTGGCCCAGAAGGTACTACAGCCAACAACTATACCCTGTAGCACAAGGATACCCTCCCTGCCTTAGAGCCATCCCCCCATGGCCCTTCTGGTTAAGGCCACTGAAGAAATAGTTGTAGGATCTCCTTTGACCATTTTCGTACCGCATGTAGTAGAAACCCTTCTAAATTCTCACCACACACAGCATCTTTCTGCTAGCCATCTCACCTCTTATGAGATTCTCTTATTAACCACCCCTCATATAACTCCCACTGTAATAACCTTAACCCTGCTACTCTTCTCCCACTACCAACGAAATCGCTCACAACTGCTTAACCTGGATAAATCACCTTCTGAATTCTGAACACCACCACCATCCGCTACCATGACCTACAAGAAACTCCTCTGAGTAATGCTGGCATCTCATGGTGTTCTGTTGGTTCTTATTTAAAATGTGACAATGGCAAATATTGTGCTGGATATGCAGTAACACTTTTTGATATAATTGAAGTGACACCCTTGCCCTTGGCTACTTGGGCCCAAGAGGCCAATTATATGCACTTACTCAAGCCTGTACACTAGCCAGGGGGTAAAAGCTGCCAACATTTATATCAATAGCAGGTATGCTTTCAGAGAAGCCCGTGACTCTGGGATGCTATGGAAGCAAAGTGGTTTCCTCACTTCCAGTGGAGATAAAGTTAAGAGCAGTCCATACGTTCAGGAACTACCGGATGTCATAATCTTACCTGCTACTTTGGCTATTATTCAGATCCCAGGACATTCTAAACTTGACTCTCTGGAGACTAAGGGAAACCACCTACTGGCAGTTCAGCAAAAAAGGAGCCAACTGCAGCCGAACCTCTGTCATGGTCCAAAGGGAAGCTTTTCTGAATGAAAGCTTAGAAAACCTGACTATGTAAACCCAACAATTTGCTTCAGAAAAAGAAAAACAAGATCAAAAATTCAAAAACTGCCCGTTGGACAAAAAAAAGCAGCTCTGGTTCAGACCAAATAACCACTCGGTCCTACCAGAGACTTTCAAGTTCCCATTTCTGCCCACTGTACATGCCCTGAAATCACTGGTCCACCAATAAAGGCTAACTTTTATGCATCAATGATGGTGGGGAAATATCAATAAAGCTGTAGAAAGCATTTATTTTGCTTGCCCTACCTGTCCAATATACAATTCGGGGAAGCCTGTCATTCCTGTTCCTGGACATTTTAAATTACCCAATGGACCATTCAAGTTTTGGCAACTGGCTTTTATTCAGCTTCCCCCATCCTATGGATATAAATATGTTCTGGCCATGGTTTGTATGTTTACTCACTGGACTGAAGCCTTCCCTTGTATCAAGCTACTGTCTTTGCTGTGGCTAAAGTCCTGCTGGAAAAGCTCATTCTCACCTGAGGAACCCCGTCTGAACTTCAGTAATCAGGGAACTCAGTACCCCGGCCAAATACTACAGCAGGTCTGTGTTGTTTGGCCAGTTCTGCACCACTTTCACTGTGCTTATCATCCTCAATCCTCTGGGCTAGTCACACATACTAATGGCATCATTAAGAATAAACTGGGGCTTCCCTGGTGGCGCAGCGGTTGAGAGTCTGCCTGCCGATGCAGGGGACACGGGTTCGTGCCCCGGTCCGGGAGGATCCCACATGCCGCACAGCGGCTGGGCCTGTGAGCCATGGCCGCTGAGCCTGTGCGTCCAGAGCCTGTGCTCCGCAACAGGAGAGGCCACAACAGTGAGAGGCCCGCGTACCGCAAAAAAAAAAAAGAAAAAAAAAGAATAAACTGGTGAAGGGACTTCCCTGGTGGTGCAGTGGTTAAGAATCTGCCTGCCAATGCAGGGGACACGGGTTCAAACCCTGGTCCGGGAAGATACCACATGCCGTGGAGCAACTAAGCCCATGCGCCACAACTACTGAGCCTGCGCTCTAGAGCCCGTGAGCCACAACTACGGAGCTGTGTGCCACAACTACTGAAGTCTGTGTGCAGCAACAAAGACCCAACACGGCCAAAAATAAATAAATAAAATATAAAAAAATAAAATAAAAAAAAAAAGAATAAACTGGTGAAGTCTGTAGAGACTCTCCAGATACCCTGGCCAAAAGCACCGCCACTAGTCCTCTGCCTCTTAGGCCTAGCCCCCTTCACGAATCATAAATTCTCACCCTTTGAAATAATCACAGGATGCCCAATGCATTTAGCTCCTGCTTCTTTTGATCCACAACTAACAAAGGAAAGCATGTATTCCACATTGTAAAGGCCTAATTGCTTCTGTTAAACATAACCATGCTCTGGTACAGCACTCTTTTTGCAGCATGCTCCTGGGAGACAAAGATCCCAGATGTCACACCCTACAACCTAGAGATTTTGTATACTGAAAAAGCACCTCCAGAAGGACTCTCTCTCCAGCCTTACTAGAAGGGCCCCTATCAGGTCCTGTTGACTAACCCTTGTGCTGCCAAACTCCAGGGAGTAGACTCCTAGATCCATATGTCACACCTAAAGAAAGCACCGAACCCTACTGGACCTGCACACCACCCAGTAACCTTAAGCTGACAGCTTTCCCAAGATGTCCGGGCCAGGCCTGTATACCTTTCTTGCAATATTGTCTCTTACCTTGCTTTCTCCCACTTTTCCATGAGAAATGCCCTCATCCATACTTCCCAATCCCTTACAAAAGGGGGAAATCTCTCTGATCACCGGATTTGCCATCAGAAACCTCAGTCTGTGCAAGACAGCAGTGACCCTTTGGTTCATCCTATAGGTAATTTCACTGAGGTTCAAGGTATTCTTTTCTCTCCAAATTGTTCCACAGGCCCATTTTATAGTGTCAGGGTGCTGAGCCTGCCTGAAATTATTCTTTGCTTCAGTTTTACCCAGCCCTGGGTGAATATTGGTATGAAAGGTTCTGTGGAGTTGGCAATGCAAGTGAGGTCATTTGTAAACTGGCTGACATATCTACATATCTAGATAACTGCTCAGGGTATAACAACATAACGTCTGAGGCTTGGTTAAATAATGCTAATGCCTCTATGCCAATGAATGAGTCCATCAGATACTACCACTTTATGCAAGGGCTTTATGTGCACACCCTGGTCACAACTTCATGTGTAGAAGTTTGGGGAATGGCCTTTATGCTTAAGTCACTCATTGCCTTGACAGCTGGAGAATACAAGGACAGTGTGCCCTTGCTGTATTCACTGTCTTGTTCTCCCTACATAACCAAACAGAAGCCTCAGATTGGTTCATCCCATTAAACCTCTATAACTACCTTAAGTGAGAGCTTTCAGGAAGCATATGTGATACTGGCTTTGCCTCTGCAGGGAGAGCTTTCTTCCCACAAATAGAAGTGAGCACCAGCAAATAAGCAGAAATCTCTCTCTGACATTAGGAGAGTTAGCTGACTCCATAGCCAACACAGTTTCAGCTCAGCAATGGCCACTCAACTCATTGGATAATGGCAGACCCCTTGATTATCTACTTGCTGAGCAAGGAAGTGTCTGTGTAACAGCAAACACCTCTTGGATGTAGAAAAATGCCTTTTGGCAAGTAGAGACGCAGTTACATAAAATTAAAGAATAAGCACATTGGTTACAGCAAATTTCACCTGACAATTCACTGTCTTTTGATTTATTCAGCTGGCTTCCTTAAGATGTGGGCTCCTGGTTTGGAACCATCTTGCTAACTAGGTTTGGAATGGGTTTTTTTGTTTGTTTTTTAAATATATTTATTTATTTATTTTTGGCTGTGTTGGGTCTTCACTGCTGCGCGTGGGCTTTCTCTAATTGTGGCGAGCAGGGGCTACTCTTCATTATGGTGCACAGGCTTCTCATTGCAGTGGCTTCTCTTGTTGTGGAGCAGGGCTCTAGGCATGCAGGCTTCAGTAGCTGTGGCACGTGGGCTCAGTAGTTGTGGCTCGCAGGCTCTGGAGCACAGGCTCAGTAGTTGTGGCCACAGGCTTAGGTGCTCTGCAGCATGTGGGATCTTCCTGGACCAGGGCCCAAATCTGTGCCCCCTGCATTGGCAGGCGGATTCTTAACCCCTGCAGCACCAGGGAAGTCCCTGGAACGTTGTTTTTAATTTTGCTATGTATACTCATCGTTCAGTTCTGCACATATTGTTGAACTTTTGTAAGAATGAGACGCCTGATAAGGTGATGCTAGCTCAGCATTTCAAGATAACTTCTAGTGTTTACAACACTGATAAAGCAGACTCCACATCTGAAAGTTCTCCCTACCACCTTTCCTTGTTACTCAAATGTGGCCTCACGAGGGTTCTGGTTTGTGTACTTTCCCTCCAATATGGGACATGACAACCAGAGGAGGCCCCTCCTGGCACCGAGGGACAAACCACTACATGTGGAGATCCTGACTCTTCATCAGCAATGCTTTTGAAAAAAGTTCTTGATCAAAAGGGGGAAATGTGGAATTAATTAAAGAAACCTCAGCTAAAATTAGAGTCAGGACAGGCCTGTAGGGGAAGCTCTCACATCCACCATGCATCATCAATTACTCCAAACAGAAAGGTGTTGCCTATTTTACTATCCAGCAGGAAGAAGAAAAGCTCTCTCCACCTAATTACAGCCCAGCCAATCAGAGACTGCAGTAGCCCAACCAATGAGAAGCCTCCATACTTTGGACTCCTAAATTCCTTCAATGGACTCTTTATTAGAGGCCCTCCCAACTCCCCCCGTTTCCCCATAAAAGCAAGTTCTTCAGATCTGCCTATGGTCCACCATAGTTTACATATCCCAAATTCCAATTCCTCTGGCTACTCCCAAATAAACTTCCTTTTGATGGTAAAATAACTGGCTTTATTAAAGTTGACAGAAGTATCTGGCACATAATAAGTACTAAATAAATGTTAGCTGTTATTTTTATTATTACTGTTATTATTATCATTAGTCATAAATTGTAAACTAGTGCTCCACTATCACTATATTCTAACCCAAAGAGGTCTGTTCTCCCCATGGAAGTTAAGGGCTAGGGAAGACGTAGAGTCATGTTCAAGTTGTCCCTGGAAGGATTTCCGGGTCAGGCATCAATACTGAGTCCTCTTCCCCCAGCCTGTCGCCCGCCTGACTCAATGCATTACCAATTCAACCTCACTTCCTCAAAAATACTTGTCTGATTTCCCAGACTGGTGTAGGTTCCTCTAGGGATGTGACATTTCCCACATTAACTGGAAGCTAAAGGAGCCTCTCACTGCATTGGGCTTCTATGGGAGCCAGTTTGGAGTACCCGAAGGTCTTCCATGTGACAATCTACCTTGGGGAAGAGTGAATGCAAACAGTGTCACTGCATAAGAATGGATATTCAAATAAACCAACCTCCCCAAAAGAGGGAAGAATAGGTAAGAGGAGTAGATATGAAACGGCAAGTTGTTTGGCTAATGGGCCCCAAGAAGAAAGTATATGGTGTATAAGAGCAGAATACAGAGAGCACACAACTATCTCAAAGGTTTCCGAGTTATGGACCTACAGGAGGCAGGCAAGTAACATAAAGGAGTGAATCAGGCTGAGAGCAATGCATGGCAGGCATCGTGTAAGGGGTGAAGGTCACAGTAAAGAGCACATGCCTGTATGAAGGGCACATCCACAGCTCAACACCAGGCACATGGGAGGGTGGCCCCAATGTTGCCAGATCGTCAAACTCTTCAAGAATAGCTGGAAATCTGGATTTCTCTGTGAAGTTTAGAAGTCTTAAAACACTAATTCACATTTTTTTAAAAATCTCATATGCCAAAGAAAGCACATCTGTGAGCTAAATTCCACCTGGGGCCACCAAGTGCTACCTCTGCTCTTGACTTTCACCTCTTGGTATCAAGCTTTGCCAACTATAAGACCAGAAGTCTACTCCTAGCTTGTGTCCCTTTCTTAGGCCAAGAGGAAATGGATTTAAAACTCTTGAGATCCTATCAAAAATGCAGGGCCTCCCTGGTGGTGCAAGTGGTTAAGAGTCCGCCTGCCGATGCAGGGGATACGGGTTCGTGCCCCGGTCTGGGAGGATCCCATATGCCGCGGAGCGGCTGGGCCCGTGAGCCATGGCCGCTGGGCCTGCGCATCCGGAGCCTGTGCTCCGCAACGGGAGAGGCCACAACAGTGAGAGGCCCACATACCGCAAAAAGAAAAAAAAAAAAAAAAAAAATGCATAACCCAAATCTAATCATGAGGAAACAGCTGACAAACCCAAATTGAGGAATGTCCTACAAAGCAACTGGCCAGAAGAGGAATGAAAAAATGTCAAGGCCATGAAAAACTAAGAAGCTGTGGAAGTGTTCCAGATTAAAGGAGATTAAAGAGAAGGGACAATTCAAAGCAATGGCTGGTTATGGACCAGTGCCTGGATCAGGCAAAGAAAATGGCCATAAAAGGCTTAATTGGCCCAACTGGAGAAAAACAAATATGGCCTGTACTTTACATAATAATACTGCATCAATGTTATATTTCCTGAATTTTTATCATCACACTGTAGTGATGTAAGAAAGTGCCCTTGTTCTTAGGAAATACAAGTACTTAAAGGTAAAAGGTCATCATGTTCACAACTAACTCTTAAATGGGTCAGGAAAAAAGCTTACAGGGGTAAATGCAGATACAGATGACAGATAAATCTATCTCAGATATGGCAACATATTAACTAGTTAATTTACGTAAAGGATACATGGGAATTCTTCTACAATTCTTGCAATTCTTCAGCAAATTTAAGATTATTTGAAAATAATAAGTTTTTTAAAAAGAAACTCTTGAAAAAGAAAGACTCCCAACCAACAAAACGTGGGCTTATCATAACAGCCCACACAGTAGGGTTGCAAGGGTTAAGTGAATAGCTCATAACTGGCACTGAAAAGCCAAGAAAATTTGCTTGGTAAATATAAATACAGCACATTAAATATTAAAGAGCATCTCGGAATAACAAGGCCCAGCCACCATTATTACTTTGATAAATATCGTGGCTCAGAGGGGTGCAGCTCACGAAATCCACCCACCTCCTTTGTGGCAATGCTGGCAGGACCACTTAGAACCTAGAAGACACTTTGTGCCGTGTTTGGGAATAGGGGTGTTCAATCACTATTATTATCTCACAACCCGCATATCAGGAAAGGGGGTAAAGGCCAAGAACGGGCCTCTTCCTTTCCACGAGGCAGCATGGTGTCTGGAGATTCTGATCAGCCACAGAGGAGCTGTCGTTACTGACACAGAGCTTGGAGAGACAGACGTCCAGCATCTGACTACCAAGTGGAAAACTCAATTTGGCTCTTGAACAAGTCACAATAGTCTCATCAAATCCCAGCCTCTCAAGACCACAGGCAGCAAACACAGACTGTGAATGAAGCAAAAATAAAAAGGTAACAACAAAATACAGCAACAGAGGCCGAGCAGCAAAGAAAGAGAGAAAGACCAAGGTTACCTAAGGAGGGTGGATATTACTGCTCATCCCAGCCGCAAGGACCATCTGGCTTGTAGACATGCTCTGTTGCCCCTCAGAGCATATCCAAGTGTGTGTGTGTGTGTGTGTGTGTGTGTGTGTGTGTGTGTGCATCTGATGTGGTTTTTTAATTAGGTGTAAATAATTAAAAATCAAGATATTTCCCTTAAAGATCTATGTTTCCAACTTATCTTGAAAAATCCAAGTGTCCGACCACATAAACCCACATGCCCTTGAGGCCACTTGTGGCTGGCACTGCTGCTTCTTCAGACAGGACAAGTGCTTTCCAGGGCTCCACGCAGGCTCACATGTGCCTGCTTCCATTCCTATCCACTGCCATTACCCACCTATCCCTTTGTAGGAATTCCTGTTTGAGACACGGCCCGCCCCCCCGCCCCGCAGTGCACATGAACACTGCACTTCGACAAATTCCAGAGGCAGCTGTGGGATGGGGATTGCAGGGTCAAAGCATGAACATGATAGAGAAGTTAGGCCACCACCGTGCTCTAAGTCCAGGTTCACACAAATAGCCCTCCCGGTGTGGTAGCTTATGGTTCGGCGACTACGGCGAAACTGCCTTTGGCCTGCTCAAACAGGCACTTCTGCCTTGATGCAAAACGAGTCCCAAAAGATCTAGCCAACTAAAACGCATTTCTGAGAAAACACAATCATTTCCCTGTCAACAGCTAGTGACTGCAAGTTGACAAAGCAAAAAAGAAAATGAGGCTCCTTCAACCTGTCACTGCTGCTTGCCTTCACTTGATTAAAACATTTCAATGTGTTCAATTCCACTGCACACCTTGGTGATAAATTACTGAAAAGCTATAGAAGACACTACTAAATGTAAGTAAGGAGGGTCTGTTCTCTGGCCTCCAAGCTCCCGGCAGAATATTCAAGAGGGTCAAGACAATGTGCCCGGAAGGCTCTTAAGATGGCTTTATACATGTCAGTGTCAAACATGAATGCATTCCCATGGATTCCAGGAAGCTGACCAGGCACAGCAGGCTTGAAGACCAGGTGGGAACCGGATGCCATTGGTGACAAAGGTGAATTGAAACTCTTAGGAATATAGCTACCAGCACGAAGATCCTAGGAAGTCCAAATCTGTCCTGCTCTTACTTTAACCTGGCTGCTTCCAGACCACGACCTCCTTAAAAGCAGGCACTGGGGTCTACCTAACCCCTGTATCCCCAACATCCGGCACAGAACATGGCACGGGATTCAGGCTGCGGTCTGATGACATGACAACCAAAGGTGATGCATAAACCTTTTTGGATCCTGAATCTAGGGGGAACATAGCTAAAAAATACACTTTAGGAACAATTAGGGAATTGTGAATATGGACAGCATATTAGATATTATGGAGTTATTGTCCATTTCCTTGGGTAGGATAATGATATTATGATAATATAGTGGATTATCCTTGTCCTTGGGAGAGAAATGTAGAAGGATTTAGGAGTAAAGAATCACAATGTCTGAAACAACTTTTATTTTTAACAGAAAAGAATACATATATATAAATATATAGGTATACACACATTTATTCACTTGTTTATTTATTAAGAAAAAGTGAAAATAAAGATGAATGTGCAAAATATTAACAACTGGTGAATCCAGGTAAAGGGTGTCTGTACCCAAGTTCATTGTGCCGGTCTTGCACCTTTTCTGTAGGTTTGAAATTTTTCAAAATTAAACATTAAGGGAATTTTTTTAAAATAAGAAATATTTGATGAATAAATATATCCATAAGCAAGGCTCAGAATGACATTTCTGTATCCCACTGAGGATGAACAGATGAAGCCACTCAGGCTGGAGGAACTGGCAAGGGTCCTGCCGCCTGGGTCCCTCTGACAGCACTGGGGGCCGAAGGCATCGTTACCTCAGCCCCATGAGCCTCTGCAGCACCCTGGCTGGGAAGTTCTGCTCTGAAAGAACCAAGGTTGTTAGGAGCCAGAAGGGTAACCACTTCTGTGAAGCAAAATCAGTTCTGATACCCTGTAATCAATCAGCCTATTACCAGCTGACTGTTCACCTTCAATTTCACCCTCCCAGGCAGCTTCCTTTTTTCATGCTCTGTCTGGTGGGATCAATATCAAGGGGGCGTTTATTTGTATTATTTTAAATGTCTATCTAGAAGGGGATTCTGGGAAGACAGGCGTGATGGTAGCCTAATTTTTAATCTCTCTAAATATATACAGCAAAGTCAAAAGCCTATGGGTAATACAAAAAAAGCTAGGTGACAAGGAAGTCCTGAAACCCCAAAATATAAGCAGGTAAGGACAAACCCACAGCCACAAAGCCTGCAGGGCATCAGCATCTGTGTAGGAGGATGCAGAGGGAAGCAGCAACTGGGCATCTGATGAGACACCCTGAGAAAAGAGCCCCAAAATTACCAACTAGTATTTCTGGAAAGGAAAGCAGGCTGGATCAAGTTGAGAACTACAATAAAACTGGAAGTGATTTCCCTTCTCCCAGGAGCAGGTGAGTGCAAGGGACGTAAGGTGAAGTCCAAGGGGATACCTCAGGCAGGCCTCCACTCATTCTCCAAACCGGTCCCCTTGGATTCTGTTCCAGGACAGGGCCGCACAATGAGGGGGAAAAAAAGAAAAACTACTCGAGTGGAATCATAATTGAGCAATACAGAGATGCTGGAGGCAAAGGGAAGACAAGACCTAGATAAAAGTCAGGGAGGAGGACAGAACCAGGAGGTCTCAGAACTGTGACACACCTGGCCCCTCCATGAACACAAGAGAAGGTACGACTACAAAAAACGAAGAGCAACAAAGAAGTGGCCAGAGAAAATCCCACACAGAAGCTGTAAGAAAAAAGAGGGGAAGAAGTAGAACAATTCTACAGATAATGAAGGCATGCCAGAAATATCCATGTAACTGCAGCCTTCTATTTCAATCCAAGCTAAAAGACAATGCGGAAACGGTAAGAGACATGAAAGAACAACACGAACCAGAATTAGAAAAACTCAATCATGAGGTGACAAAACTCAGGAAGTTAAAGGAAAATTTTCAGAAATGAAGACCAAC
Organism: Mesoplodon densirostris; assembly: GCF_025265405.1. Classification (NCBI taxonomy): domain Eukaryota; kingdom Metazoa; phylum Chordata; class Mammalia; order Artiodactyla; family Ziphiidae; genus Mesoplodon; species Mesoplodon densirostris. The sequence goes on from NC_082676.1 coordinate 57,077,575, forward strand.
CTAGAAGGAACACCTAGAACGTGAAAGGAAAAAAATAAAAGTGAAGAAAAGAATAAAGATTGGAGAGAAAGTGACAAACATTAAAGACAGGATCCAACATACAGAAAACCAAAAGGGGGGAAAAGCAAAGGGAAGGAACAGAGAGTAAACTATGATTCAAACCAACTTTGTTGAAATAAAGAGATTTGAAATCATATATGGGAAGAGCCCACCAGGTACCTGAGAGTGCTAACTCTGAGTGACTAATACAAAGAGGCATCCTAGTAAAATTACTGAACTTTAAACAAAGGGAAGAACTCCTTTGGGCAACTGACTTCTAAGGGAAAGAAAAATCAGATTATCATCCAACTTCGACAACAATGCTTCCCCAAATGTAGTAACATATTTAAGAGTCTCAAGAAGATGCACCCTGAGGATTTTAGAGCCACCAAATTGATTTTCAAGTGCAAACAAATAACAACATGTAAGAACTCTGGGAATACTGGTCCAGTAAGCCCTCCCCGCAGAATCTATCAGAGGATAAGCTTAAGATCGACAAAACCATTAGCAGGGGAGCAACAGAACTGGTGGGAAAACTTACAGAACTAAGACTAAACAAGGATGAAAGGGAAAGAGTAAAGTACGTGTTGGCTGTGCACCCAGATAATGTAGATACAGAATGAATATTTTTTAAGAATGGAGAAAGCATATGCAAAATTTTTTATCTGTTCTCAGCAATTATATTGTGTTATATTCTGAGACTTCACAGATGAGCTATACATAGGAATATATACATAGATACACAAACCTATTTATTTTAAGATAAAATACCTCATTATTCATACTATTTCCAATTCTAATTTGATGAGTTTTTTACTTAACCTCTTTTATATTACAATTGTATATCTTTTTCTCTTCATACAAAGTATGTACACCAAGGATGCACAGGATAATAGAATTAGGATATACCATCATAACTTGTATGCTTTATACCACTATAGATACACAACAGTCTCGGAATAACAATACTACCAGCGTAGAGACTCAAGAAGTCTATGTGTCCATTTAGCCAAATACGCTACATCCAAGTTACACGTCTATGCAATTATACAATTGTACAAAGAAAACAAAACACCATCCAAGTTAGTCTGAACTGTACAAATGCTGCTGACTTGGACATTATCTCAGGGTCCACAAAGACAGATGGTCACTGTTGCAAAGCAAAGGAGAAGGTAAAAAGGAGAGGACCCCATGGTATACACTGGAAAATTATGTTTTGATTCATTTTTGGTGAATCCAATCACCTACCATTCTCCTCTCCAAAATAAAGACAAAAAAGGCCTATTAAACGAGCTTCCTGATTATTCCAGGTTCCATATTGTTTCCAGGACCACAAGGCCTTTTTCTGAAGGAGGTCTGGCCCTTTGTGATCCCAGGTTGACTTAAAAGAGGATGAAAGCCAGGCTGGTTTGTGGAACCTTGAGATCTGGCTGATGTCCAGATTGAGGGCTGTGCTCCATGGGACCAAAGCAACGCCTGTCTCTAATGAGCACGACTCGACCTCCCACCTCTGCCCACAGTAGTAACAGCTTACACCAGCCCCCTTCCAGCACAAGAAACATCCACAGATCACAGCAAAGGGAAGGGAACAGGTTCAGAAAAGACTAGAGGAGTTGACACCCCCAGCGCAGCCACGCCCTATCACCAAAAGATGCTCCTCCTGAGATGTCCCGGCACGTCTCACCCTCTGGAGCTCACAGAATCATGTAACCTCCAGCCTCATATTCCTGCCCTTGGGCCCCTCCCCATCTCCAGTGAATACTGATCAGATGAAAACTATTAATATAATGACATAGAGCCTATACTGGCAAGCTGGGGAATGGCAGGGACAAGGAAGTCTAAGACAGTGTAGAGACTGTGGGTTATTGCTAGGTAGGTCTGCTCAATAGCTATAGAGAGAAGCTACTCTAGTGAGAGAAGGAAAGTCAATGCTACCAATTCTTATCTCACAGTGTCCTCCTGACAAGAATGTGAGCCCCATGAAGGCAAGGAATTTCATCTGATTGGGAGACAGCTGGACCCCCAGTGTTGCTACTAGCACCTTACCTTACATTCAGCAGGCACCCAGCAAACACTGAATGAATGAATGAATGAATACTACATATGAAGCAACAGATAAAGCATTCATTCATTTTAAAAAAACAACTGAGAAAAGAAAATAATTGAGCTCTGTATGTATACTAAAAAAAATCACTGAATTGCATGTAGGATAAATTGTATAATGTACAAACTGTATCTCAATAAAGCTGTTTAAAAACAAAAATGTAATTGAGCATCTGCTATATATCAGACACTGAGACAAGCACAGGGATGTGAGAGAATATAACCAACAAGGTCTGCCTCTTGAGAAGATCGATATGGCTTTCACTTAAGACCCTATACAGACTAATACCTACATGAGGGAAGAGAAACCACAAGGACAGTTGTGAGAGACCTAGTCATGTCTGGGTTATTAAAATGGAGTCATAAAATCAGACCTTGTGTCATATACAAGAATGCTAGTGGGCTTCCCTGGTGGCACAGTGGTTGAGAGTCCGCCTGCCGATGCAGGGGACACGGGTTCGTGCCCCGGTCTGGGAAGATCCCACATGCCGCGGAGCGGCTGGGCCCGTGAGCCATGGCCGCTGAGCCTGCGTGTCCGGAGCCTGTGCTCCACAACGGGAGAGGCCACAACAGTGAGAGGCCCGCGTACCACAAAAAAAAAAAAAAAAAAAAAAGAATGCTAGTGACCCAGCCCAACTCCAGGCCCACCTCCATCTTTCAGCTGAGTACACTGAGGCTTTGAGTAGGACCACAGCTAGCCAATGGCCACAGCCAACAAAGAAGCAGAACTGAGATGAACATCCGAGCAGCCTGACCCCAGAACCAGCACACTTCCCCCCATACCACACCGCCTTGGTCATCTATCCTAGTGAGGTGCTTGCCTCCAACAGGGACAAATGTGAGTCACTGGAAACATATAAGGATCTCACAGGGACACTGGACCTCAGAATGTGGATTACCCTGACACAGCAAGGCTCAGCTGGAGTCAACCCCTTCTGCAATTCTAAAACAACACATATACACATAACACCTAATTTCTGAGACACAGTCCCTATTTTACGGAAAGGAAAAGTGAAGCTCAGAAAGATTAATCAGCTTGCCCCACGTACTCACAGCTGGTAAGCACTGGGCCCAGGCTGAACCTGTACCTGTCAAACACTGGGGGAAGAGACAGCAGTTAAGAGTGTGTTCATGGGGCTTCCCTGCTGGCGCAGTGGTTAAGAATCCGCCTGCCAGTGCAGGGGGCACGGGTTTGATCCCTGGTCCAGGAATGCCGCAGAGCAACTAAGCCCCTGCGCCACAACTACTGAAGCCTGCGCACCTAGAGCCTGTGCTCCACAACAAGAGAAGCCACCACAATGAGAAGCCTGCACACCACAAAGAGTAGCCCCCATTCACCGCAACTAGAGAAAGCCCGCGTGCAGCAGCGAGCCCCCATTCACCACAACTAGAGAAAGCCCGCGTGCAGCAGCGAAGACTCAACACAGCCCAAAATAAATAAATAAACTTATTTTTTAAACAAAGAGTGTGTTCATCTCCTAGGGTTGCCATACCGAAACGTCACAGACTCAGTGGCTCAACTATAGATATTTATTTCTCACAGGTCTGCACACCCGAAGCCCAAGATCACAGTATGGGAGGTTTGGATTCTCTTGAGGTCTCTCTCCCAGGCTTGCAGACGGCCGCCTCTTCTCAGTGTCCTCAGGTGGTCGTTCCTGTGTGTGCACACTCCTGGCAGCTCTTCCTCTAATAAAAACACCCGTCATGTTGGAGTAGGGTCCCACCCTCATGACCTCATTTAACTTTAATCACCTCCTTAAAGACCCTATCTCCAAATACAGTCACGTTGGGGGTTAGAGGTTCACCATATGAATTCTGGGAGGATATAATGCAGTCCATAGCAAATAGTGACCCACTTCCGATAGGGGGCCAAAGCCTGCTGCAAATGTGTAACTGAGGCAGTGAGTAAAACGCAGTCTAGAAATAGATTAGGAACAATTTAGGTAACCCTTCCACAACAACCCTAAAAACAGAATAATCCCCAAATAATTATTCCCAGGCCAATCTCCCTTTAGAAACTACCTAAGTGGTAAATGAAATATAATTAACGTTTTTTATTAGGCTTCTCAAGAGAGGACACTAAGCCATGTATTAACCCTCCCACCTCAGGGACAAAAGGATTGAGATTTTTGAAATATTAGCAATACTTTCAATTTACAGAACCATTTTCCTCCCCCACAAAATCCAAACAGCAAAACCACCAAACACAAAATCTCCTTAAACGTACTGTTTATTACTAAGGGGAGGGAGAACACAGCAACTTTCAAACAAGCCACCCAGCACAGATTCCATTTTCATATTATTCTACAGCCTCCTAACCTTTTTATTGTTATGTATAAAGCACCAACAGAGTTGTCGTGTGGAAAATAAACCTATTCCTCCGGTTTTTAAATGAGCTTTGAGAATTCTTTTGTGCTGGTTCAAATGCCGCCTTGAAAGTTGGTGACTGCCACGCAAGCTGGTCTGTCACCGTTAAGTCCTCTCCCAGCCCAGCCGAGGTCAACCAGCGCTAAGGCTGCTGCGGGGTTGGCTAAAATCCAACGACAAATCTCTCTGCCTCCAATCCGCCCGGAGCTGACAGTGGCAGAAACAACCGAGTGGGTCCGCCCCTTCCTTTGAGCAGAGGTCAAGGCTGAAAGTCTCCAATGACTCCTCTTGCCAAAATGGGACTTCTCCTTGCCCTTACTTTCATCAGTCAGAATGGCCACAGGATAACTGCGGGCCGCTTGCTCTCTTGATGGGTTTCACTCCACCATCCCTCCCATGCAGTTATCTCAGCAGCTCAGGAGCACAGAGGCGCCCAGCTGCCTCCCAGGAGATGCCATCACTGGTGGCTGCACAGTAGCAGTGGGCAGGGAGGCCGCTGACCTGCCCTGCAGTCTGAGATGGGCCTGCTGGCCCAGGTTAAGACTTCGAGCTCCTAGGGTTCACTTTTGCTGAACTGTCAACAAGCAGCAGAGGGGAAGCAACATCGACCCGAGCATCGAGGAACTCACAGAACACTAAGTCATGAGATAGGAAATGTCTCTGCAGGCATCTCACAGGCTGGGAGATGAAGCCTTCCCTTCTCCCAAAGGCTCTATCTAATTGGCTCCAGAAGCAGGTGTTTGGCTCCTGGTTGGCGGACAAACCTCTCCGGACCCACATGTGGAGGAAGCCGTGGATCACAGGGGACAAGGCTAGAATTCCAAGCCAGAAAACCCAGACTCGAGACCTAACTCAGCACCTGTCCACTTACCAGCTCCATCAGGGGTCAGCAAACTGCGGCCCACAGACCAAATCCAGCCACCACCTGTTCTTGTAAATAAAGTTTTATGGGTACAGAGTCATGGCCATTAGCTGATATGTCATCTGTGGCTGCTCCTACAACGGCAGAGTTGAGTCACTGCAACAGAGACCGGATGGCCCACAAACCTGAAAATATTTACTATCTGGCCCTTTACAGACAGTCTGTGGACCCATGTGCCACGTGACACCTCACATAAGTTACTTTATATCTTTGAATCTGTGTCCATTATCCTTAAAATAAGAAGTGCATAACCATCCATCCTGTGTATCTCAAAGGGTTATAAAAAGCAAATTCATTCATTAAAACATCATACTAATGACGATGACAAGTCTTTGAGCCCATGATATCTGCCAGACAAGATCCTGAGCACTTTGCCTGGATTATTTTATTTAATCCTTACAACACTATGAGGAAGGTAATATTATGAATCCATTTTATAGATGAGGACACAGAGGTGACACCTCTAGGCAACAGTGGAGCTGGGGTTCAATCCCAGCTCCTAACCAATCCACCACCCTCTGCTCTTTCAGGTCCTGGGGACTTGGGAGCTGGAGCTGTTGACCGCCAGAGCACTGAAGTGACAGATCTGAGCCCCACGTGGCACCCCCTGGCCTGTCTCCACGCTTTCCCTCCAGCCCTGTCCCTCTCCTTCCTTCTACTCCCTCCCCATTTAAATTGCCAAGAAGAGTTTGCCATCTTGTGTCCTCAGCTGGTGAGCAAAGCCTCAGGTGCCGATCTGCATTTCATTCGTATGCAACACTTCACACTGTGAAGTAGGTAAAAAAACAAAACACAAAACATTTTAAAATCAGAGCGAGGAACACTTCCGGAATAAAGATTCAAAGTTTTTGATGCAATTTCAAGAAAAAAAAAAAAAAAAAAGCACACATGTCCCAGAAGGATGACACCAGTAAGTAGCAGCAGGGATGTCTGCTACGAACTGCAGTTTACAAAGTCAGGATTCTCATGCGATCCTCACAAAAGCACTGTGAGAGGTTGGCAGGCTTGGTGTTCATTGGCAACAAGGCCCAGAGAGGTCAAGAGACTTGCCTGAAGGCACACAGCCAGCAAGGAGCAGAGCTGAGGATTAAAATTAAGTCCTCGGGGGCTTCCCTGGTGGCTCAGCAGTTAAGAATCCTCTTGTCAATGCAGGGGACACAGGTTCAAGGCCTGGCCCAGGAAGATCCCAGATGCCACGAAGCAACTAAGCCCGTGCACCACAACTACTACGCCTGCGCTCTAGAGCCCGGAAGCCACAACTACTAAAGCCCGTGCACCTAGAGCCCGTCCTCTGCAACAAGAGAAGCCACCGCAACGAGAAGCCCACGCACCGCAACAAAGAGTAGCCCCCGTTTGCCCCAGCTAGAGAAAGCCCGTGCGCAGCAATGAAGGCCCAACACAGCCCAAAATTAATTAATTAATTAAAATTAAATTAAATTAAATTAACTCCTCAACCAAATTTAACAGCTGGGCCACCCACCATGCCCTGAGTTGTGAACACAGGAGACACCTCGAAAGTGTACTTATAACAACCATTGGAGAAATATGAATTTGATCCAAACGTTGCATGATGCCTAAAAACAAGGCTCCCTACCATTTTAGCCAGACGAAATTCCTCTATTCTTTGCTTCATAAACCTGCGATCTGGGATCCTGTGGCTGCTGGCACTTGCCAAGGTGGAGGGCACTCTTCTACTTTGGGGTCATCCCATTTCTCTTCCTTCTGGAAACTGCCCCTCATGAGACTCTAGTGGGCCTGTCAATCACACAGCCCCACCTTCCCTACCAGGGGTGGGCATCTGACCCTGGCTGGCCCACCCCTCTGGAATTGAAGACTGAGCCAAGCTGGGGAGGCTCTATGACCCACACAGAGGTAGCCGGGGTCCTTCTGGGGACGGACACATGTGCTCGCCTCGCTGAGACCCTGACTTAACAAGAAGAATGGAAGCCTGGCTCTGCCAAAGGCTACATTTGCCACCTCGGGAGAAAGCCCACCTGAGCATGACAGCAACCCAGAAAACAAGCAGAGGGGAAAGACTCAGAGGCCGGTGACGTCAGCACTGCTCTGGATTCAGATCTCTGGGAAGCCCACACCATCCCTTTGGATGTTCCCAGTTATATTAACCTGGTACGTTCCTTGGTTTTTGGTTTTGTGTGTTTTATATAAACTAATTTGATTTGCAACCCGGAATCCTCACACGCATTGTTTCCCCTACAGTCACCGTTCCTTGAGAGAACACCCACAGACAACAGAGGAAGGCTACAGCCCTGAACTACACCCTCCTCAGCAAAGAACCACCACCACATGGGCTCTGGAACATGCTACAGCCAGAGCCGGGGGCTCCCACCCTCCCTCGCAGTCTCTCTGCAACAGCACAGACTCAAGATGAGAGAGGCCACCAATACCACCTATCAAACCCACGCTCTGAGGAAGACACACCCAGACCAGACGGTTACTGCTACCTGACTCGGGCTCATCACAAGACGGAAATGACTGGGAGTGACTGCCCCCCCTTTTTATCAACTTCAGCCTTTTGGAAAGGCTTATGCAACAGCAGATCCCAGAACCGGGTTCAATTTGGTGCCCTCAGTTACCACGTGCAGATGATGCGGGCAGCTGTGTGAAATCCCCCATTAACCGCAGGAGTGATGTAATTCTGCAAGAACCCCCTCAGCTTGACCAAGAGCCTCTGCCAACCGGGAGGAGGGTCAGAGCCCTCCTCTGGGGTCCATCAGGGGCTGGAGAAGGAACTTCAGGCCACCAGCAGGCACCCGCGGCCCTCGCGAAAGGTCTCCCCAGCTCTCCTCCAAGCTGCCAGAGTAACTGAAGATATAAAATCACATCACTTCCCCAAGACCCGAACAGCACCAGCCATGATTTTTCTCCTGGGCTCCAGAGCCATAAATAAATCCTACTACTGTCTACCTGGACATCAATGCTCCTGGACGTCTCAGGGGCACCACAAACAGTCGAGTCCTCAGCTGGTGTCACCATCAAAACACACATGCACACACCCCCCCGTGTGCATACTCACCTTCCAGAGAAGCCCAGCCGTCACCCTCCACAGCTCCCTCTGCGTAACCAATCCACATCAGGGAGCCCGCCTCTCAAGCTCCCCTCTGGGTGCCCTTCTCCACCCCCCAGCGCCCCTCAGGGACAGCCCACCTGACCTCCTGGATCACGGCCACCTCTCCTCACGGGCCTCCCCGCCCCACCCCGGGGCCACCGCGGCCGTTCTCCCACACAGCAGTGCCATCCTCCCCACGGACAAAGGCCCGCCTCGTACATGCTGGACTGAACCGTAAGCAGCTGCCGAAAGGTGCCACCAGCTCTCTGGTCTCCAGGCACTCCTCATACAACCGGGGTGCCTGAGAAGACGTCCCTCGCTGCTACCGAGCAGGCGTGTGTACACGCACACACCTGCACGCAAGGGCACACTCACACACAAGTACATACCCACACACTAGTACCCAAGGCCCAGGGGCACAGGCCCACCCACGGGCACACAAGTGCCCACCATGCCCTCCCACCAGCCACCTTCTCCCCATGACTCCCGTCACCCCCTGGCGCTCCAACCAATCAGACGTCACATCCTCCTGAGACCTCTCCAAGCCCTGGGCACAGTACGTGCTGCCCCACACCCCATGCAGCAGTCTCGGCGTGGACGTGGCGGAAGTGCTAGGTGCGGGGCAGAGGCCACCGAGTGTCACCCTCGGTACCTGGCCTCTCACCCCACAGAGCTCGGTGGCACTTTCTAAGCCCACATTCTCGTGAGGGGTTCCACAGAGGGAAGTGACCCCCACCCAGGGTCACGAGGACAAGCGGACCAGGCTCTGCCCGTGACTTCACGCTGCAGCTCTCCACTGCCACACACCTGCCCGGGTCCCCTGCGCCCACCTGCCATCACCCTCACCGCCCCTCTCACACCCACGTGCTCACCAGGGCTCCTCCGCCACGTGATGTGGCTGCTCTGCCATTGAGAGCACTGTGGCTCAATCGGGGACAATTTCAAGCCCAGAGGACGCTGGGCCATGTCTGAAGACATTTGACTGTCATGAATGGTGTTGGGGGGTGTTACTGGCATCCAGCGGGTGGAGGCCAGAGATGCTGCCCGACTCCTACAGTGCACAGGACAGTCTATGACACAGAATCACAACCCCAGAAGTCAGGAGGGCTGTGGCTGGGAAACCCTGCTCTAGACCGTAAGCCCCAGGGGAGAGGTCCCATTTATCTCCTCTCCCGTTTCTTCCAGTGCCCGTGTGCAGTGGGCGCTCGCATATTTTTTAAATGAACAAATTCCTCTAAACGCCTACCAAGCTCTCCCCTTCACAAAGCACGTCCACATGTGTCCCACCCAAAGGTGAAGCCACTTCACCAACGTCCCTCAGGTGGGAGGCCGCAGAGGCAGACCCCAGCCAGGCCCAGACTCCCCCCAGCCTGCCCCATCGACAAGCCCTACAGAGCCTCATGGGATTGTTTCTGGGAAGAAATCCCGTGACAGCTCCGCACACCACAGGCGCATTCTGGCTTATTCGATGTCAGAGCGTGGCTCTGGGGGCCCGTGCGCAGCTAGCCTTGCTTGTGCTTTGAGCCTACGGGGTGCTTCCCTGCTTCCAGAGAGCATCAGAGGTGCCCTCTCTAAAACCAGGGCCTGATTCCCACTACCTACACAACTAGCATCCTGGAAACCTGTTAAACTAACAAATCCCCAGCCTGCCCCTCATACACCCTCTAGTTTATCAAGCCTGAAGGAGCTGAAGTGGTTTTCCCTCCCCTCTAGTCTCTTTTTTAAATAACAGTTTTATGAAGATACAATTCACATACCATGCAGTGCACCCATTTCAAGTGTATAATTTAATGATTTTTTTTCTTGGAGTATAATTGCTTTATAATGTGTGTCAGTTTCCGTTGTACCTTGAAGTGAATCAGCTATATGTACATCTATATCCCCTCCCTCTTGGACCTCCCTCCCACCCACCCCCATCCCACCCATCTAGGTCATCACAGAGCACCGAGCTGAGCTCCCTGTGCTATACTGCAGGTTCCCACTAGCTACCTATTTTACACATGGTAGTGTATTTATGTCAATCCTAATGCAAACAGCACCACGATCCATTTTAGAACATTTCATCCCTCTAAAACCCGTAGCCCTTAGCAGTGAGCTGAAGTTTTGAGGTCACCTCCAAAGTCATCCCTCAGTTACAGCCATGGTCTTCAGGAGGGGAAACCCTTTCTTGTGACTGTTCTCCCCAGTGGGTACTGTTCAGAAGTGGGGCAGACCCCTCCCCACCCGACCCCCGGGTGCCAACCACTCAGCCCTTTCTCGAGATGCTTCCGCGCAAGAGGAAACCAACACACAAGCAACTTTAACTCTCTCACATCATTCTCCCACGAATTTCTTTTACCCTCTAAGGGATCACTTCAGAGGGCAAGCTACCAAAGTGCACGAACAGGAATTTACGTAACCATCTAATAATAACTCGAGATGTTATCATTCTAGCAGCAAAGGTGAACTCAGGAATGAGTTCCTGAGTTCGAACTGCCTCCTTGTGATGAGGGATGAAAAGAAGTCGCTCTCAAGGAAGAAACAAGGAACGCAAAGTGGGTCAGGTTCCAAAAGGCACACCTGGCTCTGAAGGCCCTGGGTCACCTGTGCTACTGCCCACCCAGGGTCCAGGCTGTGTCCCAAGGACACGGGGAGCCCACGGGCCTGCCCATTATGAGAAGATGGTTCCAGCTGGGACACTGCATGTAAGGAGGTGGACACTGTGAGTGGAGGAACAGAACAGGAGGAGCGATAAGGGGTTGAGAATCAAACCTGGGCTCAGTTCTCTGCATGACCTTGCCATGTGACCTGGGACAAGGGTTCCTTCAGCTTCTGAGCCTCACTTTCCTCATCTGCAAGGAGAGCTGTCCTCTCCTATTCCCTGTGGCTCACCCCCAGGCCTTTGCACATCCTGTTGCTTCTCCCTGAGGGTTCCGCCCTCAAACTTTATCTGCTCAAATATCACTTCCACGAGAGAACCTTCCTTGACTCCCGCCCTCCACCATGTATGTTCCAGCATTAAGAGTCTCTTTTCTGCTTTCATACAGCCTACACTCTCCCTTCAGAGCACTTCTGTTTATAAACACATATTTACTAGGGTGAGTACCTGACTACCATCTGCCCCCCACCAGAATGTGACACGTGTTCACCGGTTCATCACTGGCTCCCAGGGCCTGGCACAGTGCTGGGCACGCTGTAGGAACTCTGTGCTTTTATTTTTCATTGAGAGTCAGCATAGCATGGTGGCCGAGAGCCTGGGCTCCGAGCAGGGGTTGGCAAACATTTTCAGAAAAGAGCCAGAGGTCTCTCTTATAACCACTCAATTCTGCTGCTGTAAAGCAAGTCACCAGAGACAATTTGTAAACGGGTGGGCATGGCTGAGTTCCAGTAACACTTTATTTACAAAAACAGATGGTGGCCCCACAGGCCACAGCGTGACGCCTTCTGCTCTAGAATCACGATGTGTGAGTTCGAATCCTGGCTAAGCTGCACCCCAGCAATGGTATCAATACCTTGGGCAAGTGGCTTAAGGTCTTTGTGCCTCAGTCTCATGTCAAATCAGACTGGGCTTTGGGAGGATTAAACAATGGCTGGAACACAGCAAGCACTCAATAAATGTGAGCTGCCATAATAATCAAAGTCTTAATTAATGATGGTGGGGTAAGAGAATCAATGACTGGACCTCCCAACCCCAGGCACTTAGTAAGTGGTGGCTGCCGTAACGGTGACCACACTGATGAGGCGGAGGAGGATGAAGCCAACCCTGACAAAGAGAGAGGCAACCAGGTGAGCCCAGGGGAGGAATGAGAGGTTTCAAGAACTCTGCTGGGGCGCACAGAGGCTCTATGACATCTGATACATGGCCAGACAGGTGGCCCTCCAGTCACCTCTCTCAGCTGACCCACCTGCTTCCCTGGCAGAGCTCAGACAAGGACCATTGGGTGACTCCAGCTCTGGGCCACCCAACCAGCTGGTACAGTCATAGGTCACTGAAATCAGATTTCTCAGAGGCAGGGAGACCAGAAAAAATGACTTGGCACTTCAATTTCCAAATGAGGACAAGGGCCTCACCTGCTGAGAGCTGGCCAGGAAGTCAGTCTTCCTGGTTCAGCCAGCAAAGCTAAGACGTCATTACAGGGTTCCCCGTAAAGTCAAACATTCCTTTGGATGCAAAAGAGACAGGCATCAAGCTAATGAACCACGTGGGGAGTCGTAACAGAATGTCCCCGGTTGACTGCCATCACTGACCACTGGCAGACCCCTCCAAAGGGGAGGTCCATGCAGCAGTCCAAAGTTAATTTTGTTTTTCAAGATAAACATAAAGAGGGCTTCCCTGGTGGCGCAGTGGTTGAGAGTCTGCCTGCCGATGCAGGGGACACGGGTTCGAGCCCTGGTCTGGGAAGATCCCACATGCTGCGGGGCAACTAGGCCCGTGAGCCACAACTACTGAGCCTGCGCGTCTGGAGCCTGTGCTCCGCAACAAGAGAGGCCGCGATAGTGAGAGGCCTGCGCACCGCGATGAAGAGTGGCCCCCGCTTGCCACAACTAGGGAAAGCCCTAACACAGAAATTAAGACCCAACACAGACATAAATAAATAAATAAATAAATAAATAAATAAGCCAAGCATTTGTAGCCCTTTAAAAAATAATAATAATAATAAATAAACATAAAGAAAAGGTCCAAACAGACCAATAATGAGTTACAGTTAACGAAATTCACAGCATTAAGTTAGACCAGAGAGTCTCTGGAATCATTTAATAAAAGTATATCATGTCCTCCTGATTTTAAACACACACACACACACACACTCTCTGACGTTTGAAGCTATTGGTGGCAGTTCTCAAACAAAAAGAGAGCCTCAGAGGGAGGAAAGACACCCAGGGTTTTCACACTTTCCATGAGTTGTGGATTTGCAATTCGCCCCCCATCCTTGCTCCCTGACAGTGCAGAGCGGTCACCTGGGAAGTAGGTGGGGAAAGGATGTGACGATGAAATGACCCAAATGACATAATCATCTCCAACCAAAATGAGTGCCCCGCTCCTCGGCTCCAGGCGCTTGAATCCCGCCCGCACCCAGGAGCCTTAGCGGGGGGTGCCCCGTGCCTTTGCACCCGCTGGCTCCTCCGGCGTCGAGGCTCAGCCCGGGAGGCTTCTTCCTCTTGCTCCCACAGCTCCCTCCTCTCAACACCCTCCAAGACGCGCCGCCCTGCACTCCTATCGTGGCCTCCGCATTGTCTCTCCCACTGGACGGCTGCCCTCCAGGAACAGGAGCCCTGCCCGCTCACCTCCGCATCCCCAGTGCCCTGCTCAGTGCCTGGCACACAGCAGAGGCTTGATGAACACTTGTTTCATTCATGAACTAACGTATGTACTTCACTGACCCTCCAAACTGCATTTTTAACCTTGAGCCACATCTATACTCCTACTACTAGTACTACCGCTATTACTGATACCCGATACTAACTAAACATGCACCATGTGATCAGAACTATCGTAAGCACGTCATACAATTCTCCACCCTCCATAGAAGCCCCACTTCACAGGGGGAACGGCCCAGAGAGGTGAGGCAAGGAGTCCAAGGTCACACAGCCCGTGTGCGCAGAGCTGGGGGACTCTGGGCAGTCTGGCTCAAGACCCACCCCTTACCCACCAGTAAGCCCGGCCTGCATACACACCAGTCACTCTCAAGCTTTTTACCATATCCTATGGAAACCACACTAATGTTTCCTTAATATTTTTCTAATTGACCCACTTTTTTACATCACCTTGCCCTAAGCAATGGAATCTGAAAAGTCACAGATTTGACGGATTATATTCTATTTTCTAAAACTTAAATATTCGTCCGTATAGCAAGAGAAACCCACCCTAGTTTGCAAACTCAGGAACACAGCCCAGCACAGCAGCGCCCCCTCTGGCCAGAGCAGCCTCACTTGCAGCTTCTTGTGGGGCGTGTAATCAGATTCTGAGGACATTTACTGAATCGAACCAGTACAGGTGGGGCACTGCACTGGGCACCTGTGGGGCGCAAGAAGGGATACACACGTGAACGGGATACACCTTAGGGGGCAGCTCCTGTTCTGCTCTCATCAGGAACATTACCTCTATGCCCGGTTTTCCCCCAGGATGCTCACCTGGGAGCTGACCCCCCCCACCCGCCTTACCTCCAGGGGTGGGTGTAGAATTCAGAGCTGGCTAATCAGGCCTCCACTCTCCCCAGCAATAGGGACCAACTCAGGGATGGGCCTACATTTGGCCCTAATATGAGCCAATGAGAGTCAAGCCTGAGACTTTTGATGACTGCTCAGAGTGAGCCCAGAAGCTCTGTCTTGCCCATTGGACATAACACTGAGAAAAAGGGAGGTCTGGAGCTCCTGCGGCCATCTCATGCCTAGAAGACATGGAGAGTGGAAACTCTAGAAACGAGGCCCAGACAGAGAACAGAGGTGGACCCTGGATCCATCTGCGCCTGAAGCCAAAATCTAACTGGGTCATGGGAGCCCATGAATCCCCTTTCTGCTTCTGTCAGTTTGCATTGGATTTTTCGACACCGTCATGAGCCCTAAATGACGCACAGGCCCTCCAGAAGTGCTCAGGGAATCAACGTTTACTTTTAATATTTGAATGATAAAAATAGGTCTCCAAAAAATGTTTAGCTGAATAAGCATTCAGGAACTAAAGGACAATTTTGACTCATAGATCATTCTTCCCCTTTCCTTAGGCATAAGTGAGTTGACCTGAGACAAAAAATGACAGCAAGTTACCTTTTCATTCCATTAAAAGGCTGAACGGCTTGACAAGCCATATATGTGCCACCTCATAACTAGGAAGTGCAGTGCGATAGGAAAAAGGTGTTTACAGATGGGGTGTCACTCAAGCTACTCTATGCTTTAGGACAATTACCCAGAGAAAGCATGTTTTGCAAGGCAGTTTGAGTGATGATGACTCCAAAGCAGAAACACAGGCCTACTCTATTTACACTCACTCCCGTGTGAAACCGTGTATTTTCCACTTAATAAGTCAATGCCTCTCCAAAAGTTCTGATAAATGCTCCTTATCTGATCCTCAAAAGACTGAACCTGATGGATTCTTGATTCATTCATATGGTGGCAATGCAAATTCAAGAACAGCCGTGGGAGAAGTGAGTCAAGAAAGCATGAATAAACACACTCCATGTGAATTTCACTGCCCAAAATAAGAAAATTCCAGGATTAAAAACAAGCCAAATGCTCAGACTGCTCACAGAGCTTTCGATTGCCAGCCCATTTCAAAGTGAGAAGTTTAAAAAAATATTAACCACCAAAAAGGAACACACTTGTAAACAGTACTAAATCTTCTCAAAGTTGTAACGCTAGGCCAGAAGGAAAAACGCAGTAGCTCAACTTCTTTCTTTCCTTCCTTTCCTTCCTTCCTTTCCTCCCTTCCCTTCCCTTCCTTTCTTTTCTTTCTTCCTTCCTTCATTTATTTTTGGCTGCATTGGGTCTTCGTTGCTGCTCATGGGCTTTCTCTAGTTGTGGCGAGCGGGGGCTACTCTTCAATGTGGTGCTCAGGCTTATAGCAGTGGTTTCTCCTGTTGCAGAGCACAGGCTCCAGGTGCCTGGGCTTCAGTACTTGTGGCTCGTGGGCTCCAGAGCACAGGCTCAGTAGTTGCAGTGCACAGGCTTACTTGCTCCGCAGCATGTGGGATCTTCCCAGACCAGGGCTCGAACCTGTAACCCCTGCATTGGTAGGCAGATTTGTAACCACTGCGCCACCAGGGAAGTCCCGCGGCTCAACTTCTGAACGCCTCGAACCTACACAATCAAGGATTCCCAAGTACATCTTATAAATCCCCATTATGTAACAATTCACTATTGTACCAGTTTTCTTAAACTGGCATAACTAGCATCCTATTCACTAGAAATCGCAATTAACTGGAAATTCTGTCTCCCAGACTTCTTATGGCGGCCTCCAGGATGGGGTTCCTGGAGCGTCACCAGCCTAATTCTGTACCTCACTCGCCTTCAAGGGTTCTGCTCTGGTCACACTGGCCTTCTTTACATTCCTTACACACCTCACGCTCACTCTTACCTGAGGTCCTTTGCGTGTGCCATTCCCTCTACCTGGACCAGTCTGCCCCCAAGCTTGGGAGAGCTGGCTCCTTCTCACCTTCCCAGTCCCAGCTCCCCTGTGCCCGAACCCCACCCCCGCAAAAAGCCTTTCCCTAACTAGAAAGCAGCTGTTCCCATATGACCCCATCAGTTTCCCATCAACCATCTCTTACTGTCTTCTCAGTACTCACAATTGCACTCTGCAATTTTTCAGGGACAGCTGACCCTTGACCGACGCAGGGGTTAATCCGCATATAATTTATAGTCGGTCCTCTGTATCCACGGTCCCTCTGCATCTGTGGAGTCAACCAACCGTGGACCGTGTAGTACTGTAGTATTTACTACTAAAAACTATCTGCGTGTAAGTGGACCCATGCGGTTCAAACACGCATCATTCAAGTGTCAACAGTACTTGTTACTGTCTCTCCTCCCCTCCCCACCCCACTAGAAAGTCCAGATCTGAACACTCCTCACCCACACCTGCTCACCCTTCTGCACCAAGAGTACTGCCATCCATCAAGGCAGAAATGGAATCTGCGTCAGCCTCCGGTCCATTCTCTCCCACACTAAGTTCAAGGCAGGGAACAGTCCCTGGTCCCGGCTGAACATAAAGTTCAGCTTTAAGAACTATACATCGTCCCAAGACCCCAGCCCAGACCAAGACCCCACTCCTGGGCGAGAAGCTTCCAGACAGTCTGTCTCCCACTGCTACTACCCCTCCCAGGCCTCCGTCCATACTACCCCTGATGACAATGCTTAGCTAATCGTGGTACTTCAGTCCAGCCTCCTTCAGTGTCCTCCACTGCCTACAGGACAATGACCACCAAACGCCGAAGCACAGTACACAGGACTCTTCACAATCTGGCCTCTGTCCAGTATGTTCCTCTTGGTCACTCTGTCACGCTGGGTTGCAGAGTCCAGCTCCTTGAACATACCACACACCCCCACCCTTCTCGAAAAGCCTTCCTCCCTGCCCTCCCCCGCCGTCCACCTGCAAAACCCCTGATCATCCTTCAAGATGCAGCTCAAGGATCCTCCCTCTGAAGACCAGTCCCTGATTTTCCCAGCAGATGAGTCAATGCAGCTGTGAGCTCCCACACGGCACTTCTGTCATCAGAACCAACAGCTGTGCTGTGCAATAAACACACACTTGGGTGTCTTCCAGGGCTGCAAAGTCAAGGGGTTTTGTCTGATTTTTCCATTGTTGCCACGGCCCAGCACAATGACCTACACAGAGGCATTCCGTAAGTGTGTGCATTCAGGGACCATTTATTACACACCTGCCATGGGACAGGCCCCATTCATAGTCCGGGGCCCAAAGTGAGTAAAACAATAAGGTCTCAATGCTCACAGAGTTCTCGGTCTAGTTCAGGCTTCTCAAACTATGACCCACAGGCCAGATGCACTGCACTGCTGATTTTGTTGCTGTTCTTTAATAGCTTTATTGAGATGAAATTTACCTACCACAAATTTCTGCTCTGCCTGTTTTTGTAAATATAGTTTTACTGGAACGCAGATACACCCATTCGCTCATATCTTGTCTGTGGCCACTTTCTTACTATTAGAGCAGACTTCAGTGGCTGCAACAGAGACAGTGTTCCTGCAAAGCTGAAAATATTTATTTTCTGGCCTTTTACAGAAAATGTCTGCTGACCCCTGGTCAACTTAGGAGGATGCCCTGGATGAGGCCAGCCAGCCAAACAAGTCAAAGATGATTTCAAGGTCAAAGTACTGTAAAGAAAAGTAAGTCTTGGGACTAGGACGGAGGGACTGGGAGGGCAGACAGACGAGGCCCCTCTGAGGCGGTGACAGCTGCACTGAGCCTGGGTACCCTGAGAAGGACCCAGCCATGCCAAGATCTGGGAAAAGAGTGTTCCTGGAGGGGAACAACCAAGTGCAAAGTCATGAAGTTATTAGACCAGGCCTGGCGTTTCAGTCACAGCCCAGCAGAAAACAGACGGCACAAAGAGGGAGGTCATGGGACTTAATGAAGAGACTCTTTACCAAGGGGCAAGGTGAAGGGAAACCAGCAAGGGATGGGGAGGGACTCAGGGGCCGGCGATGGTGGAAACCCCTCCCCCATACTCTGCCAGGCCTGAAGGGGCAGGAGGAAGCGGTTCCCAGACCCCAGCGGCACACGGGCAGACACGTGAGGAGCTGCGGCCCCCAGGACAAGAACACAACTCATGGTCTGGCAGGCAGGGAGCTGGAGGAACAAATGCCCCAACCTTGCCTTCCTCCTGCCAGCACCTCCCACTGGACCGAAAGCACCCAAGCGCCACCGGAAGCTGGGGGCAAAGAAGTCCAGGGACCCAGCCCATCAAGGTACGCTTCCTGGGGCTCAGAACAAGGTAGAGAAGGGTGGACAGTAAATTGGGAGGGGAAAACACAGTCTATATGGCACCCTTTGTACATCAGAAGGTCAGAAAAAAGGTCGGCGTCACTTCAAGGGCTGTCAGCGGGGTTAATCATATCAACCCCACGATCGTTGTGATGTACCAGACAGATACACTCTTCAGAGGAAAAGTATTAAGTAAATGAAAGATGAAATTGTTATTACTGCATCTCTGTCAAAAATCTAATTGGCATGTGCTTTGATCAGTTATAACACGTCAGCATTCCTGAGTGGAATTAGGAAAGCAAGAAAAGGATGACTGCGTATCTTAAAATCACACACGCATTAACTGTTCCCAGCACAGGGCCAGAGATGAAAGCAATCAAGTCTCTACTGCTTCAGACCCAAAAGAGAAAGCCGCCATGCCCATGTTGATGTTCTAAGGTCATCAAGAAACAGGGAATGGCACTAACCCTTGTGCAAAGTTATTTTTTAAGTGTTTGACTAATGGTAGCTGTTATGAACATTTGATTTTGTTTAGCTTAAAATCCCCATGGACTTTTTTCTACTTTTATGGAGATATATATACCACAATTCACTTTTAAAAAGCACAATTCAGTCGTCTTTAGTATATTCCCAAGGTTCTACAACCATCACCGCTAATTCCAGAGCATTTTCATCACCCCTGAAGAAACTTCTATCTATCAGCAGTCATTCCCAGCTGCCCCACCCCACTCCCAGCGCCTGACAACCAGTCATCCTTCCGTCCCAGTAAATCCGCCTATTCTGGCCATCACGTGATTCTTAACTGCTTCGTTCCGACCATCTTTCTGGCTGTGACCTTTCAAAGCTGGTGGGCTGGTCAGCAGAGCACATACACTATGTAACCCAGGAGGCCGGCTTAGAGGACTGAGAGGATGGACCCAAACCAAATGGAGGCCCAGCATTCTGCACCCGGACAAGAGATTCTTCACTGTAAACTTGACACTTATTCCTGTGATGGCCACCTGCAGTGCAAATACGGAGAGGAAGTGGCATGGAGGCAGTTCTTGGGGGCGCACAGAACTGGGAATAGAACCAGTTGGGGACACGCAGTCTCACTGGCATCATGACCACACCTGCCCGTCCTCACGATCTCGGCGCCCCTAGCTGTGGTGGGCCTCGTCATCCCCACGCGGTCTTAGAACCGTTTGTTTGAGATGTTTGTCTATTCTGCCCTTTCCAGAGAGGGCCCTTCTAAGGGTTCACAGAGATAGGAAAGACAAAGAATAGATTTTCACTGAAGAACCAACTCTGATCAGAAGTGACTACCTAGACACTGGAGCACTTAGATGCTAGGGATACTAGATTCTGGGGATACTAGATACCAGGGATACTGGATTCTGGGGCTATGGCAGAGAGCAGAGATTGATTAACAGTGTCTGTCATGGGCATGGGATGCAGGAGTAGCAGCAAATGACCTTGTATTTCCATCCCTCCTTCAGGTTTCACCAGGGGCAATGAGTCCCACACCCACACGGCGTGAGTTCTCCCAGTCAGTGGAGATTTCTATTCTCCTACTGGTGAGATAAACTCCTCTAATTAATACACCACCCTGTCTCCAAGGAGATGTGATCCGGGGGGCCTACATCACAAATGTGATGATGTGTTCAACAACACATTTGGTGAAATTTCTCCATCTTCGGAGGGAAAAGTTTGGTCCAAGGCATCTGAAGCCAAAGCCTAGCAAGTGAAATGGTGAGAATTCTCCAGATGCTCCTGCATCTGCTCAGTGCTGGGCTCTCTGATTACTAGGGCTCAGGCCCTGCCTCTGTTCAGAGAAGCAGCCAAACACACAGTGCTCTGAGCCATCGAGGGGTGGGGAACACAGCCAACTCCCAGTAATACTCTGCAGGCTCTGCCTGCAACTGGGGATTAGGCAGAGCTGCGGATTAACTTGGCAGGGAATCATCACGCCCTTGTAGAGGAGCCAGCCATTGCTGGAACCAAAGAAGCCCTTTGCTGGACTGGTGTCCTCGTCAGGGGTCACCTGGGAGCTCCGTTTGGGCTAATTGCTAAGATAATGAACAAGATGTGCTCTCCACCCACGCCATATAAATTCCAGAGTTTTCCTGACAGGAGGACTGAACACATCCTATTCTGAATCCACCCACCATGATGAGGGAAACAACTTAACCACACAGAACAAGAAGATTTCGCTTTGAGCTGGGATGAAGTTAGCAATTCACTGAGCACGAACCGGGGAAAGTGGGGCAGGGTCTACATTTCAGGGCCAATAACCAGGTCTGAGCACAGGGCTATGGGCTCCATTTCGTTTCATCCTCACACCCCCATTTTACACACGAAGGACCAGGCTCAAAGGTGCCCAGGGTCACACAGCTGGAAGTGAGGGGTCAGGACTCCACCCAGGTCAGCCTGACTGTCAAGCACATATCGCATCGTGCCTGGTGGTTGGTGTGGCCACTCAAGCAGGATAAACCAGAGAAAGTTCCGAGCCCAAGGTGCTGCAAGCCACCCAGCTCAGTCCACCCTTTTATCTTCCATCTAAGCGCAGCACCAACCTCTACTCAAACCCAAGCGAGGCCACCTTTCGCTGGAGAAGTGGGCCTGCACCAGGCCATTGAGGGGTCTGGGGTCCTTCCACCCGAGCCAGACCCTTTCCTCCACTTGTTAGTGACTGTATCCTTGGCTCGCCCCACCCTTGGGCTCTCAAGAAGATAAACTCTAAATGTCAGCTGTTCCTCCCAAAGGCTTGATAAATTGTACATGTTCTGAATTCCCTGACTTAATACAATGTTCTTCTACAAACATCACACACAGAATATTTCCAAGCACACACAGCTACATAATTACACTGTCGCAAACCTCCCAACCGAATCCGTATCCTCTGGGATGGAGTTTCCTCTTCTGATCAGCACAATGGCAGCAAGCACCAGAGCGGCCCGGGGTAGGGAAGGGGGAGCCAGCCAGCACCAACAGGAAGTGGACAGGTGAAAATCCAGAATGAGGGCATCCAGCAGAAAGAATCGTCGGTGGAAGGGCAAGGGAGTGGGGAGTAAGAGGGAAAGCCCTGTTTAAGCTACATCGATCATCCTCCAAATTCCAAAGATGCCAGTCAGCCGCTGCGTGTTAGGTTCAGGCCTGAGGATGAAGAGCCAGAGATAAGGGGAAGAGCCCGGACCCCCTCCCTCACGGGACTCCGAGTCTTGCAGAGGAGACACACTCTAATCACAGATGCACACAAATACGCAATCATAAACCAGAGTGAGGCAAGGAGGAGGAGAACAGCCTGCTCCGACTCAGGGGCCTCTGAGGGGAGGGGACGGCCTGCCCTATATCAAGACCACTCAGGCCTAGGCCATCAACGTCAACCTCCAAAAATAAGTATGTTTTTTCTCTCTCTGGGCAACTACGGTAAGCCTGCGCCCAGTGCCCCCTAAAACACATTTCATTCCAGTGCTTTTAGAAGTCTTTTAAGGAAGAGCAAAAGAGAACCACACTTCCAATTATTTACATGTCAAAATGCGTAGAAATAAAAAAAGGACTTGGGCCTCCCTGGTGGCGCAGTGGTTGAGAGTCCGCCTGCCGATGCAGAGGACACGGGTTCGTGCCCCGATCCCGGAGGATCCCACATGCCGCGGAGCGGCTGGGCCCGCGAGCCATGGCCGCGGGGCCTGTGTGTCCGGAGCCTGTGCTCCGCAACGGGAGAGGCCACAGCAGTGAGAGGCCCGCGTACAGCAAAAAAAAAAAAAAAAAAAAAAAAAAAAGGACTTTACATGTAATTGTTCTTAATGCTTTAATAGCACATTCCCCGAGAAACCACCTCCCAGCAGCTTAACCTTCAAAGTGGAAGGAAATCATCATGATTCAAACTCGAAGAAGGCAGAAGAACAGAACTGGAACACATTAGACAAATTGCCTTCTGTTTTTCTTCGATTTAAAGCTCAACAACTGGTCTTCCTATCACAATGTCTTGCTACATAAAACTTTCTGAAGAACATGCATTCGCCATAAAGATTCAAGGAAAGGCAAAATGTGGGCAAGTTTTTGGCCCATGTTGTAACCTGGCATGAGCCTGGCCGAGAAGTTTAGAAAAGGGAACAAGACAGAAGGTTCAGAATCAGACAGTTTGGGGAGATGAAATGTCCCTCCCTTGCAGCTGAAAATGAAGGATGCGGCCCCTTTTAAACTATCATTCTCATTGACTAAAAACAGCCAGGACTGGGACCAAGAAACCCTACAGTAAGAGACAAGACAAGAGACACTTGTCACAGGACAAAAACCATCTGATGACCAGGAAGAGTGGATGTCAAGGGGGCCTGACAACAGGGTCTGGAGGCAGACAGAGGTTCAAGCCCCAGCCCTGCCACTGTGCGTGTGACCTCAGGCAAGCTGCTTCATCGGTCATGAGAAAACCCCAGTACTCAGCTTTGACTGCTGTGTGGATTAACTGAGCAGATGTATATGAGACAGAACAATTCCTGATGCACAGAAAACACTGAAAAGCTAGCTATCACAATATGTTTTGCCATAAAAGCAGCAGACGCATGGATATAGAGAACTAGTGGTTACCAGCGGGGATGGTGGGGAGGGGCAGTATAGGGGTGGGGGAGTGGGAGGTACAAAGTCTTGGGTGTAAGACAGGCTCAAGGACATATTGTACAACATGGGGAATAGAGCCAATATTTCATAACAACTGTAAATGGAAAGTTACCTTTAAAAAACTGTATAAATTTTTTTTTAATTTTAAATACATTTTGCCCATAATTAATGGTAGCATCTGTCCCAGGGACCTGTGGGGCATGTGCTGCTTTCATCTCTTGGCCTGACACAGTCACCAATTAAAACAAATTGGTCTCTCTGTGCAGGATGCACAGAAGGAGCCCGAGGAAGGCCTGGCCGCCTGCTGGTCTGGGGGTGATGGCTCGCCCCGCTGTGCACGAGCAACGGGAGGTCCAGGGAAGGCAAGTGACCTCTCTCCAGATGCCACCTGAGGCAGAACCTTGAAATGACCACCTGGAGGCACGCTGGCTTCCCAATCTGCAAAGAACTTTGCTGTCCAGGATGCGGGAAGTGATGATTCAAAGGCGGGTTCGGGACCTCCTCTTAAAAGGAAAGAGTTCTTGAAACCAAGGATTCTGTGACGCCGTGTCTAGAGCATCTTATTCATGTGAACCACCACCACCGCCATGGGCACAGCTTCCGAGAGCCTGAACCTCCCTTGCCAACACTGCCATTACAAAACAGGAAGAAAAGAAGAGGAACAGGAAAGGAGGAAAGACTCCCTTTTTAATACTTTTCCCCAAGAGGTGAGGGCTGCAGGCTTCCAGGTCACACACTGCAGAGGGGGCTGTGCTGTACAGCGTCCACTCACTTCACAAACTCTGGCTGGGCAGCTCCTGGGTGCCAGGCACTGGGGGAACAGCAGTGGCCAAGCAGGGCTGGCCCCGGCCCTCGGGGAACCGGCACCCATGAGCGGAAGGTCTGTACCCAACAAAAACACAGAGAAACGGACGACAACAGTTAGTGTGAGGAATAGGGTAAGAGAAGATGCCTGGGGGAGGAAGGGGGAGGCCCTCTCTTCAGAGATGAGGGGCAGGAACAGCCACACAAAGACCTGGGGGGATGATGCTCCAGGAGGAACAGCGGGGCTCCTCGGCAGGAAGCGGGAGGTGCAGGTCAGACAGCGCGGGGCTTCAGCCCCGGGAAGGAGTGTGGATTTTTTCTTCTGTGTGCAACAGAGGGTCTTAAGCGTGGGAATGACAGGAGCTGATTTACACTTTAGAAAGTGAATTCAGAATTAATTCAGACGAAGCTGCTGTAAAACTTTGAGACAACCCGAGGGAGACAACCCAAGGACCTCTGAACTTACAAACTAGATGATACCAAGGGATTGGTGCTCATTTTAATAAGTGTGATAATAGCGTTCTATGTGGTTATGTTTTTCTTTAAAATCCATATCTGTTAGCGACTCCTATGTAATGAATCATATACCGGTGACATAATATCTAGGATTTGCTTTGAAGTACTCTAGCAAAAAACAAAGCAGACAGTGGGATGGGGTGGAAACAAAAGTGATAAAATGTGGATAAGTGCAAAGGCTGGGTGATGGGTGCATGGGGGTTTGTTATACTCTTCCGTCCACTTTAGTATGTATTTGAAAGATGCCTTAAAAAATGTTAAATAAGCAACATAAGCAATCCGTTATTAAAAGTTTCACTCTACGGCCACGTGGCAGAGGGGGAAAAGGCATCTTGGCCTGGTTAAGGTCCTCTCAAAGTCAAGGTCATGTACCCCTTAGCAATGAACCTGGAGGAAAACCCAGTCACATCCCGCCTCATGCTCCCCATCCCAGCACATCTGTTTGTTAAATGACCACATCTCTTGTCTTCGCTGAGCAATTTCTATTTCAGATAAAACAGCCAAAACAAATTAGCCCCAGTCTGCGCAAATGAACCAAAATCACAGTCTGACCCCCAGTGGTGACCCAGGGACAACCTCCTTCTCAAAAGCTTGGGGCCAGCTGACCCTGTGACCGTGGTCATCACAAAGGGATGCAGGTTTGCACACACGATCTCAAGACGTGATTGATGGGCACTAGTTAGCTCATTAGCTGTCGTTCCTGGGCACCGGATGCAGGTTTTTACCGTGGCAGTGCTGACTCACTCTTCAGAAGACCTGCCACTTAATGGCTCTAGGTTAACAAAGATGCACAGGTTCAGGAATGAAGTGAATGTCTGCAGTAAAAGCACTGGTGCCAGCAAGGCCCTGGGGTGGATCTAGTCTTCTACCTCGAGAAGCTACGCTGGGCGTGTGAAGTACTTCACTTACATCCTGTTTCTCCTCCCTTCACCCCCATGTAGCACAGTCGACGGGGAAAACAGACTCTAACCCAACAAAGGGGCAACTAGCATCACACCAGCCAGTGCTAATTCCAGCCTCTGTCTCACCCGCCACATCTCCTCTCTGGAACGGCTGGCCCTGCTTAGACGTGACCAGCATCGTCTCTTGCTTGAATGGCTCAAAGCACCTGGAGCCCAGACTCTCCCCTCCAAGGCTGGCCTTCTTCCATCCACTTCTCTGGGGAGCCCAGGAGGGGGAACTGTCCACAGAACAGATCTGATGCATTACCCTCCTCCTTAAAGGCCTTCCTTAGTTCCCCACTGACCAAACGCTTCACTGGGACCTTTGGACTCTGTCCCCAGGCTGCCTTTCAAGACCCTTCCTTAGTCAGTCCCCACATGTACCCCGGACTCCAGGACGCTGCACTGCAGCTACCTGAAGCTTTCTCAGCACGTCCTCCTGCTTCCTGCCTCTCTCGATTTGCACAAACTGCTCTCTCTTCCTGGAATGCCCTTCTGTGAGCTTCTGGAACACAGAGATCATGTCTTTGTCATCTGTGGATGACATCTAGAAAACATACTTGACTGAGGACAGTGATAAAAGAATTGGGATGACATATAACAACCTCCATTTATTAACTTTCCAGGCTTCAGACACCAGGCCACGTTTCTTTACCTGCATTATACCACTTAATCCTCTCTATCACCCTTGAGGAGGTTCTATATTATCCCCATCTTATAGATTTTTTTTTTTAATTGAGGCTCAGAGAGCTAAAGTAACTTGCCAAAGGTCACACGGCTCATATAGGGATTTGAGCCAAGGTCCTTCTGACTCAAAAGCTGTTTTGTTAATCACCGCGGGGTCAATCTGATATACTGATGACCACAGAACAGAACTTAAGCTACCTCGTCACTCCATGTAACAAAAGAAGTGGGGTTTTCTATGTTTAGTTCTGTAAGAGCTTATAGTGTGCAAGGCACTGAACACAGACCGCTATTTACCTTCCAAAATACCTGTTCTTCCCTTCTTCTGTTTTATTTAGGGTGACAATGTATCCTATTAAAAAATAAAAACACATTTCTCAGCATCCCTAACAGAATAAGTACAGGCCACTGAAATGTAGGAGAAACTATTTTGAGTGACTTGCAGGTAACCTCCTTAAAAGCAGTTGGCACACACTCTTTTTACCCTTCCCCTGCTTCACCCTTCCTGCTGCTGAGAATGTAGATGTAATGGCTAGTGCTCTAGCAGCCATCTTAGACCATAAAGGACCTTAGAAACTTAAGCCAGAAACACAGCAGAGCAACAGCGGAAGAGTAATTGACAAATACTCATTTGTTCATCTGACAAATTTCTGAGCTCTATTATGTGCCAGGCATTGCACAGGCCCCCAAGATAGATCCATCTGTGAACAGATGGGACAAAGCTCCCTGCCCCCACAAGGCCTACAGCGTAAGAGAAAAATGCAGTAACACCTGACTGTAATAAGTAACGTATCAGAAGATGATAAATCCTACAAAAAAAAAAAAAAAGAAAAAAGAATGGGGGAAGGGGAGAGATTGCACTATGAGATTTGACAGACCAATGACTGAATGAGGAGGAAAACAAGAATATTTCGTAAGACACAGTTAACTCCACTCCTAGCGAAACCACCTTGGGAAACGAAACAGCCTCACAAGATGGAGAAGAGCTGCAGGGACCATCTGCGGGTTTAGTTCAGCCCTAACAACTCCTTATTGCACGTTACCAGAAACGAGAGAAACGAACTCAAAGGAAAACCTGTTCCACACTAGCTGATCGTTTCTAAATTGCCTTTTCGGTGCGGCTCACGTGGGGGTTTAGTAGTTCAGCAGGTGGTGTTCCAGGACCCCCGCCCTCCGCTCCAACCGTGCAGCTCAGCTCTCAGCAAGGTTACATTTGGATCTCCCAAGAAAGACTGCATTTGAAGAAACAGTTCTGCTTAAAATAAAACATCCTGTGATGGCTGTTTGGCGCGAGCCGCGTGATGGTAGGTGAGCATCTCACGTGTCTGGGTCTGTGCCTTGTCTGCGTTTGGCACCCGGGACGAACTCGGTGAACTTTTGTTTGCTCGCGGAACAAATAAACTTTGCAAACTTCCAGAGCCACTAGACTTGACAGTTGTCTCTCTTTAAAGTGCATTACTGCTGCTGCCAAGAATATCTCCCCTCCGCTGAGCTTCCTGCTGCTCCCCTCCCCGGCTCCAAAATAACAAGAAGTTGCTTAGCAGTGATGTCATTGCCACTGTCACCGCCTGCAGGGCATTCACATGCCGGCTATATTTAAGACCCAGACTTCATGTTCAGTGACATGGAAATTGCCACCTTGTGAATCGTACCGGAAAGGCAAGATTTGAAAAATTATTTTCTACGGAGAACCAGCTTACCAACTCTGCCTCTTCCAAGGCAAAGGGGAAGAAGCCAGGGCGTTAAACTGAGCAAAGGGCCCCAGCCCCCGGGATCAGGGAGGTCCAGCTGTTTAACTTCAACCATTTCTCTCAAGTAACACGAACACCGATGTTTGCTCGGTAGCATCATCTCTCCCCCCGTCGGTCTCCTTTCCTGGGCTCTTCTGTTATCCCTCAAAGCCATTCTGTTATTTGTGTTTACTCCTCTAGACTTTTCTACCTACCTCTTGTTAGAAAAGACAGCAAATGGAGCATTGATGAATGGTAAACACGTTTCCCACCCCAGCAGACAATTATCGTAACCTTTTAATGAGAGTTCTATCACACTGATTGGTTTGGGTAATTTTTTATCTCCTCCTGCTTCTGTGCTTTGATGGGGAAAAGTGATGGGTTAAAGAAACATTTCAGACACAACCATCTCCCTTTTCCCTTAACAGCTGCCTGTTTTTTGCATCTTGATGAACCACCCAATTCCGTGTCTGGTGCACATTTTGTGGGGAACATCTGGCGCCAACTACTAACGGCTCTGCCGCTGAACCATTCCACGGTGGCATGTGCTTCAAAATGCAGATGTGCATGCAAAGATACCTTGCTGCTTACTCCCTAAAAATTTTAGTTCGTCAACAAAACCTGAGTCTTTGATTGGATTCGAGAAGCATTAGAGAAAATAAACAAGCACGTGGCTTTCTCCCTTGTGCGTGATTGCTTTAAGAGATGGTGCAGTGCTCCTGTTCCTCTGTCTGTTCCTGCGCATCATTTTCATCTGGAAAAAGTATCTAGGAAACTGACACAGGTCACAAACTTCTGAAAGGGTCATGAAGGAATGTATACGGCTCTCCAGCGTTCATGGTTCTAAGTTCAGACATGAATGCATTTGGCATTTCCATTCTCTGGCCTGTGAGGGATTCCCGCGTCTCTGCTCCCAAAAGAAAAATCAGCTGGGAAATCACTCATGCCAAGGATACCTGCATCTTCCACAGCCACAAAAGCAGAAGCCAAGTGGTGATGAATGATGATGGAACCAGCTAAAGCTCTAGTGGGTGGGTCCTCCTGCCTCACCCTGGAGCCAGAACCACATAACTTGTGCATTAAAGCCTTCGTATCCTTTGCCCCATGACCTCAGTCCTGGAATACAGGCTGAGGAAAGAAACTGACAGAGGCAGAATGAGCTACAGACAAGGGGATATCATCTGAGCCTTTATCTACAATCTCAGAAAACTAGAAGCAGCCTAAACACTGACCCACATGAAAACTGTGAAGTAAACTGTGGTGCGCTACACAGCCATTAAAAATGCCAAGGAAGCAGGCCCTCCATAGACTGATGGGGGAGGGGGGGATCAAGTCACCTCTTCTTGGAAAGGATTTTGGCAATATGAATCAAGAGTCTTTACAGGGCTTCCCTGGTGGCGCAGTGGTTGAGAATCTGCCTGCTAATGCAGGGGACACGGTTTCGAGCCCTGGTCTGGGAGGATCCCACATGCCGCGGAGCAACTGGGCCCGTGAGCCACAGCTGCTGAGCCTGCGCGTCTGGAGCCTGTGCTCCGCAACAAGAGAGGCCGCGATAGTGAAGAGGCCCGTGCACCACGATGAAGAGTGGCCCCGCTTGCAGCAACTAGAGAAAGCCCTTGCACAGAAACGAAGACCCAACAGAGCCAAAAATAAAAATATAAAAATAAATAAATAAATAAAGATTACTATTAAAAAAAAAGTCTTTACAGATACTCATACTTTCTAAAATGAGAATTCCACTTCTAGAAACCCAGCTCAAGATTTTTTTTTTAAATAAAAGAAGGAGTGGACAAAAAAATATGCTCATGGAAATACTAATTCTAAAAAGAGGGGAAGGGGGGAAATGGTTAGAAAAGGAAATGGTGTGAGAAACAAGGACATAACCCAACATGTAATTCTACATGGCCATCAAAAGTAATATCCACATAAGCGAATAGCATGAGGATATTTTACTTATATTTACTTATATTCTACTGGTTTTCAAAGCAGACCATCAACTTATGGATTCAGAATGCTCTGAATTATGTAAAATGAATGTACACATAAAATAAACTGGAATAAAACATATTAACAGTAATTGTGTCCAAGTGATTTTCTTCTTTCAACTTTTCTGTTCTTCCCAGACTTAAGGATTGTAATTTGTGCATTTCTTTTATATTCTAAGGGTAAAAATCTCTACTTAAACATAGTTTGAAGTCTACAGGGAAATACAAGAAAATATTATAAACAAAATAAAAATTGCCTGTATAAACCCTCCTACACTGTTGGTGGGGATGTAAACTGGTGTAGCCACTATGGAGAACAGTATGGAGGTTCCTTAAAAAACTAAAAATAGAGATACCATATGATCCAGTAATCCCACTCCTGGGCATATATCTGAAGAAAACTCTAATTTAAAAAGATACATGCACCCTAATGTTCACTGCAGCGCTATTTACAATAGCCAAGACATGGAAGCAACCTAAGTGTCCATCGACAGATGAATGGATAATGTGGTATATATACACAATAGAATATTACTTAGTCATAAGAAAAGAATGAAATAATGCCATTTGCAGCAACAGTGGATAGACCTAGAGATTATCATACTAAGTGAAGTGAGTCAGACAGAGAAAGACAAATATCATATGATATCACTTTTATGTGGAATCTGAAATATGACAGAGGGACTTCCCTGGCAGTCCAGTGGTTAAGACTCCACGCTTCCACTGCAGGGGGGCACAGGTTCAATCCCTGGTCAGAGAACTAAGATCCCACATGCTGCATGATGTGCCCCAAAATAAATTAATTAAATTAAATAAGGCATGAATGAACTTATTTATGAAACAGAAACAGACTCACAGACATAGAAAAAGAAAACAAACTTACGGTTACTAAAGGGGAAAGTGGGGGGGGGGATAAATTAGGAGCTTGGGATTAACAGATACACACCACTACATATAAAATAGATAAATAACAAGGTCCTACTATATTCAATATCTTGTTATAAGGTATAATGGAAAAGAATCTGAAAAAGAATATATATATGCGTGTGTGTGTGTGTGTGTGTGTGTATATATATATATATACACATAAAATTTATCACTTTGCTGTACACCAGAATCTAACACAACACTGTAAATCAACTCTGCTTCAATAAAAAAAAATTTGCATGGACACACTAATGGTGGTATAACTATGTAAAAATTGTACTTAAATGAACTAAGAAATAACTGTCATGCTAGGGTCGTGAGATTTGGGACTCTTTTTTCCATTTCAAGTTGTTATGTTACTTTTACAACTTAAAAGTAATTTTTTTAAGTTATCTTTTCCAACATTTTAAAAATAATTAATGTATTTATTTTTGGCTGCGTTGGGTATCTGTTGCCGTGTGCAGGCTTCTCACTGCCATGGCTTCTCTTGTTTCCGACCACGGGCTCTAGGCACGCGGGCTTCAGTAGCTGTGGCTCTCGGGCTCTAGAGCGCAGGCTCAGTAGTTGTGGCACACGGGCTTAGTTGCTCCGCAGCAGGTGGGATCTTCCCGGACCAGGGAACAAACCCATGTCCCCTGCATTGGCAGGCGGATTCTTAACCACTGCACCACCAGGGAAGTCCCAAAAGTAATTTTTCTAAGCACAAAAACAAGAACTTCCTCAAGAAATCTCACACTGGCCAGTCATGACTGAATTCCATCCCAGAATCCCCCTTGTGGGCATCTTACCAAAAAGCATTCAACCTGACGGTGGGCAAGCAAGGCAAGCTGCAGAATGATGGGTTCGTGTTAAAACCCACAAAAAGCAAGCCTGCATGTTGTTTATAGTTCAGTTAAAAATAAAATCAAAAGCAAAAATGACAAATGTTAATAGTGCTAATTCTTATAGTGGACCATAGCATGCTTTGCCTTCTTCAAACAAGCCAACAAACAAAAACTAACTCCAAACTTGGTTCTGAGATTTTAAAAAAATCGCAAGTGCCTTCACATCGTTCTAAGAGCCCAGGGGTTTTGAACCACTGAAATTCCCCTTTCAGATCATCACCAGCATCTGTGTGAGCCCTGGACACTCACAGCGGTGTGTGGCCTCGGGCAGCATCAGCACCACCCGGGAGCTTGTTACAAATACTTGCTCTCAGGCCCTGCCCAGGCCTGCGGAATCAGAGTCCGAGGTCCACCATGACCCACAGGTGCCTGGTGGACACGTTACGGTTTGAGACGTGCTGCTCTGAGCCACGGGCTGTCAACTTCGGCTGCACCTGAGCAGTCTGGGTCTTGCCTCCAGAGATTCTGATGTAATTGGTCTGGACAGCGGCCTGGTCGTAGCAGTTTTAAAAGCTCCCCTGGGGGCTTCCCTGGTGGCGCAGTGGTTGAGAGTCCGCCTGCCGATGCAGGGGATACGGTTTCGTGCCCCGGTCTGGGAGGATCCCATATGCTGTGGAGCGGCTGAGCCCGTGAGCCATGGCTGCTGAGCCTGCGCGTCTGGAGCCTGTGCTCCGCAACGGGAGAGGCCACAACAGTGAGAGGCCCGCGTACCGCAAAAAAAAAAAAAAAAAGCTCCCCTGGGACTTCCCTGGTGGCTCAGTGATTAAGAATCTGCCCGCCAATGCAGGGGACACGGGTTCGAGCCCTGGTCTGGGAGGATCCCACATGCCGCGGAGCAACTAAGCCTGTGCACCACAACTACTGAGCCTGCACTCTAGAGCCCACAAGCCACAACTACTGAGCCCACGTGCCACAACTACTGAATCCCACGTGCCTAGAGCCCGTGCTCTGCAACAAGAGAAGCCACCGCAATGAGAAGCCCGCGTATCGCAACAAAGAGTAGCCCCCACTCACCGCAACTAGAGAAAGCCCGTGCGCAGCAACGAAGACCCAAACGCAGCCAAAAATAAATAATAAAAAAAAAATTTTTTTTAAAGCTCCCCTGGTGACTGCAATGTATCTACAGCCAAGTCTAAATAAGGCATTTAGCTCCTCAGCCCAGAGAATCCTTTATTAGATAGTTAGTTAATCCGAGCAACAGCGGGCTAGATTAACTCCCAAAAGCAGCTCTTTGCAGCCTTGAATGGAGGAATAATTTACTTGCGCAAAACCGGTAGTAACAGTCACAGCTGGCTTTTACTAAGTACTTATGCAGGGTGCTCGCTGTGCGTAGCTCTTCTCGTGCATTATCTTTTGCGTATTGATAGTATCTAGAAGGGAGAGACTACTATGTCGCAGTTTTCTAGATGAGAAGCGTCAGGGGTGAAATGACCAGCTGAGATCACACATCTGGAAGTGGAAGGAGCCCTCGCAGGGCCCTCAGAGCGAGCGCCTCCCTTTTTCTGCACCCCACAGGCCTCACCCACCTTACTCTAGTCCCGGCTTTCAGAAGCTGGACTCCAGTCCAGGCTTGCCCCGGACTTCCTTCCAAGAATGGCCACCTCAACTGGAGCACAGGGAACTACTGGCCAAAAGGTTGAAGTCTGTGTTTACACAGTCCTCCCCTAATTTGCAGCACCTAGAGGTAGACAGCTGTCTCTGGTTTCTCTGACGGATCCAGCTTCACACAGAACAGGTGTTTGATGAGTGAATCAACCCATGAACAAATGAGTATTAACTAACCAACCACCTTTCCCCGGATCCCGGCAGCACTAAACTTCGGGAAACCAGCTCCTCCCCCCGTGCCATGCTGTCTCCTGCCCTGACAGGCGTGTCGTGTCCTCACCCCTGTCCCCACACGCCAGTCCCACCCCACGCACTCCGCTCTCCTTGGCTGCTCTGGTGTGAGTCACCAAGGACCTGTCAGCTGCTGACGAGAACGTGCGGGAGAAAGACGAAGAGCACAACTCCCTCAGCTAGTGAGACTCCGCCGAGCGAGAGCGCCAGCAACCCTGGGGAAGGCCGCTTCGGACCCAAGGAAGAGTGAGGGACGGGAGGGGCGGGGTGGGCCGGGACACCAGGAGCTCAACGGATAATTCCGTGTGGTCGGGGTTCGGTCCCTGGACAAGGATTCTAAAAGAGGGGCCACGTGAACATAGACCACAAGGCTCTTGAACACAAAATTCTGAAGGTACGTTTACAAACTTGAAGATGAGAACACTGCAGAAAGGGCTAGAGCGGTGATTCTGACTGGGAGTGGACACGGTTGTAAAGCTCTCCGGGTGACTGTAAGACATAGCGAAGCAAGGCCAAAGTGTCGAGATGCTTTCAGTCACCACAATGATAATGTGCTACCGGCACTGGGAGAACTAAGGCTATGAACTGTCCTGAAAGACAAGACAGTTGCACACAACCCAGAGCAAACGGCATCCTGCCATGCTTTCAATGGTCCTGACGGCCCATGACGTGGGTGAAAAGCTTGTCTGTCATCTGAGCCTGTCCTTGAATTCACTAACTACACACTGAATAAACCAGTTTTACCCTGGGGTCCACCATGCTCTGCTCTTTCACTTTCTGTACTTCTTCTAAAGAGTGACTTCTGACCTTACCGCCTTTAAATCCAAACTTATGCGTTTTAAGTAGGTATGAGCACTTAACTGCATCATGATTTTCTAGCAAAGCTCATGCCCAGCCAATATATATTGTAATCTACTTTGTATTAATATTATAAATTACTTTCCTATTATTTCTCCTTCATATTAGAGTTAGGGTGTTATACTGACTTTTAAAATTATTTGTGCAGGTAGGGTATGTTAGCTATGAATTTCAATTTCATTTCATTGATGAGTGAATCGACCAATGAACAAATGAGTATTAACTAACCAGCCATCTTTCCTGACAGGATAGTTAAAGGGGTTGGGTTTTTTTTTAAGGGATACTGGGCTAAAATTGAGAACTATATGTCTAACGATGCCAAAGTGGTTGGACTAGGCACTTGCTAACGAGGCCAAATTATATCAGACGTAAACATCCCACCCAGGAAAGACATGCAGAGACACTGGGATGACCTGAAGCCCAGATTTCACCATCACTCACGGGAGGGCTGGCTCCAGAACGACAATACCTCTACTTCAGGAAGCCTACAGTCTCCACATGTGACGAGGAGCTGAGCCCACCGCAGGGGTCGCCCATGCTCTGCCTCCCCGCCACTCACCCCCACCTGATGGGACATGCTCCCCGACTGTCCTGTAGAGGAAACGTCGCTGTCGCTTGTCCTTGCTCCGCGTGGCTAGGTGAGGAAAAGCGAGCCACCTCCTGGCTCCAGTGGGCACGTGACCCAGGGCCGGCAGCAAAAGTAACACATCCCACTGGGGAACTGAGAGTGAAGCCCGGGACTTTCTCCCCAGCTTTCGGGAAGATGTGCCCTCCTTCCACTGGGTGCCAAGCCAACGGGATTTATGCCTAGTGCTGCCAGGGGGCCCTCTTGTCACCACAGGAGAAGAGCAGGCCTGAGAATGAAGCTGTGAGCGAAGGAAAGAAAGGGGAGACACAGAAGGAAGCAGGTCCTGTAGGCACCCCCCCACCCCAAGCCCCTGGGTCCAGCTGGGCAGAGAGCTAGCTCTTCTCCGAAATTTTCAGTTATACAAGCCAATCAACAGCGCCAGTTTTCAGCGGGTTTCCATCACTTCATACTGAGAGATCTCACACTACCCACCTATCTTAATCGATAAGACTTAAGTAGATGGCTGAGGGGTTTCCAGAAAGCCACAAGTCACCAAGCTTGACCAGAACATCACCGTGGGGCAAATGACAACCAGCGACAGATCTGAAGCTAAGTTCAGCGTGACGGTTCTGTGCTGAGGGACAGCACCAACAGGAGGAGAGCTGTCAGGTGACCAAAGAGCTGACTTTCCTCAGTGAGACTCGGACCAAGTGCACCGTCACTGGCCCCATGGTCCCTGCACTCCCTCATTTAACCACTATTACAGAGCAGCTACTGTGTGCCAGGTGTGAGGCCAGGGACACGGAAGACAAACAAGGTAAAGCACGGAGGCTGCGGTCCTTGACCTCGTGGAGCTTACAGCCTAAAAGCAAACACAACACTGACACACAACTGACAATGATACAACTACAGCGGGACACTGGTTCTCATGGAAGGACAGCCACAGAGGGATGTGACCTAGCCAGTGGTGGGGCAGGAGATGGTGGGCAAAGCCTTCCGTGTCAGTGAGTGTTCCTGATGAAGCAAGAAACAGAAAACCCGAATCAAAATGGCTCAACTAGCAAAGGGGATTTACAGGCTCCAAGATGCTCGTTGCACGAGAAAATGGGTCAAGTGAAGGACCCACGAGATTCTGACCAAGCCTCAGCATCCCTCGCCAGGCCTGGCCAAGGCAGCAGCTAGGAAGAAGCAATCAGGAAACGCCCACTGAGCACTTATGATAATTTTCGAGCTACGCTGAGTGCTGTAGGAGCATGAGCTCGTGTAATCTCCCCCACGATCCTATGAGGAAGCATAACAGACAGGATTCATCTGCCCCCGCCTGCCCTGGGGACCTGGCAAGGCTGTCAGTCATGGCCTCTGCTCACTCCTGGCCACGACACGCCCAAGGAAGAGACTTCCTGAAATGTTACATACGGACATTGGAGAAAGAGTCTCTTCTCTCTGGATCCTGCAGGGGGCTTGGGGTCACACAGGTCATCTTTGCTGCTGAGTGCAGAGGCACTGAGACTGACATTAACACAGAGCCAAGAGCAGGGGGTGAAGAACACTGACCTCACTGACCTCACGGGAGCACCCAGGTCCAGGGACCAGTTCCAGCAACACAACATTCCCCTGCGGACCCGAGCTAATTTGGTTTGGGCTTCTGCCGCCAAAAGCATGAATAATAGTTAAGATTTTTTTTTTTTTTTTTTTTTTTTTGGTACGCGGGCCTCTCACTGTTGTGGCCTCTCCCGTTGCGGAGCACAGGTTCCAGACGCGCAGGCTCAGCGGCCATGGCTGACGGGCCCAGCCGCTCCGCGGCATGTGGGATCTTCCCGGACCGAGGCACGAACCCGTGTCCCCTGCATTGGCAGGCGGACTCTCAACCACTGCGCCACCAGGGAAGCCCAATAGTTAAGATTATTATGCCCCGGTTGTAACCGGAGATTTGAGAAACTACTGAGTGGCAGAGCCAGGAGTCTGTGCTGCTCCCCCTGCTGAGGATGAGACACGGCCCTTCCACACCAGCAGTGACCAAGACACATGCACAGCATCCTGCTTAACATCTCTGTACACGAGGTGTGGACAGGGCCCCACACCCACTACCCCCTTCAAACTTTTAAAGAGGAAGAACCAGAGTCTCAGAAGGGGGAGGGAATGACCCCAGTCACACATCTAGTAGAACGCCTCAGGAGGAGAAAAGCCGTGACAAAAGGGCACTCGGAAGGCTGGTTCCGACATGAGACACAGGCAGGAGAGGCCCTGAGCAGTGCTCTGTGGGATGATCCAGCGGGTTCTCAAGACACCTTCCTCACCCCCTCGGTCATCACGACAAGGAGGTCGCGTCACGGCCCCGGCAAGTTGGTAACTGAGGGAGTGATTTTACTCATACACAGAGAGAACAACTCGCTCTGACCCCCTAATAACCACACAAGGCAGCCTGGTTAGTCGGGACTCAGGACTGCAACAGAGAGAAGACCAGTCACAACCTGGCTCAAGTAACAAAAGGAATTCATTGGCTCACATAACTGACAAGTCCAGAGGAAAAGCAGCTTCAGGGAGGACGGGATCCAGGAGCTCTAACAGTATCATTAGGCCTGTTGGTTCCTCCCTCCCTCCCTCCGCCACTGTGTTGTCACCATGTGGGGTCAGGATCTTCCCGCACAGCACGAAGGACAGCTGCCAGCAGCCCCTGGCTTCCATCATATCCTCCCTTCTTGCTAGAATTGGCTCTTACCAGATCAGCTTGGCCACACGCCATCCTGTGACCCAACCATGGTGGCCAAGGGACGGAACAAGCTGACTGACCAGGCCAGCATCATCCGCCCTGCTCTGGAGCTCAGGTGGGGCAGTGGTGGGGTCATTCCTGCCAGAATGGGGAGAAGGATAAGCCGGCCAAGGAAGACTGGGGTAGTGTTTGTCCCAGGGTGGGTGTGATAGGCAGCCTCCAAGGTGGCCCCCAATGACCCCTGCTTATTGGTATTCCATCCATGTGTAGACCCCTCCCACGTTGAACCAGGGTTGAGCTGTGTGACAACAGAATATAGCAGATGTGATCATGTGTCATTTCTGAGATTGGATACAAAAGCCACTGTGGTGGCTTCCATGTTGGGTGTGTTCCCTTGCTCTTGGGTTACTCACTCCGGGAAGCCAGCCGCTAGGCTGTGAGCAGCCCTGTAGAGCGGCCCACATGGCAGGGAACTGAGGCCTCCTGCCAACAGCCATGGGAGGGAGCTGGAAAGTGGACCCTCCAGCCCCAGTCAAGCCTTCAGATGACCTCAGCTCTGGCCAACAGCTTGACCGCAACCTTATGAGAAACTGCACCATTCACACATTCTTCACTCATAGAAACTGTAGAGGATCCTCAACGTTCACTGTTTTAAGCTGTCAGGTTTGGAGATAATTTGTTACACAGCCAGGGGTAAATAATACGAAGAGCAGAAGCAGAAAATGTCCCTGCAATAAGCCCACAACCTTGTCCACTTGCTTCCCTCAAAGGTACTTCTGCTCTGGTAAATGTGTGTTTTCTTTCTGCTAACATCTGTCTCATAGCTTGAGCTTTCTTTTTTTTTTTTTAATTGAAGTATATATAGTTGATTTACAATGTTGTGTTAGTTTCTGCTAAACAGCAAAGTGATTCAGTTATACACATATATATATTCTTTTTCATATTCTTTTCCATTTCATAGCCTGTTTATCACAGGATATTGAATATAGTTCCCTGTGCTTATACCATAGGACCCTGTTGTTTAGCTTGAGTGTTCTTAATTCCACAGGAAATAAGGCAATCAATTATTCAGGGAATGAGACATACCGACCCTGAACAGCAACTGATTACAATGCCTCCGCCCAGCAAGGAGCAGCTGCTTGGTGCCACAAAGGCACTGGGCTGGCTATATGACCTTGCTCTTTGTTGAGCCATGACAGCACGAAAGGAAAGCCATTAATTTTGAGCAAAATGAATGTGTACTAAAACGCTAGGTTTGCTCAGGGATGTTCCCATTTTTACAATTCTACACTCAGAGCCAGTAAGCCCCACATACACCCAAACACGCTTCTTAGCATTAGCATACTCACGGCAGAAATAATTTCACTTTCTTGAGTTGGAAATAACCTAATTCTTAATTCTTTCTGCACCACTGCCGTTAAAATACAACTATTGATTAGGCAAGGTTTCTTAGTAATATAATTATTATACTAGAGAAAAATGATAACGATAGTTAACATTTTTGAGCATTTATGAAGCACATTCATGGAGCCGACATATGGTCTGTCATTTTATCATGTAACCACTCTATGAGGTGGAGACTTCTCTTATCCTCATTTCATAGCCAAGGAAAAAGAGACAGAGAAGTTAAGTAAGCTGCTTGAGGTCCCACAGCTACTAAGCAGCAGAGCCATGATTGGACCCGCAGGATCCAACGCCAGAGTCCGTGCCACCAACCACTAGGCTAAACCACCCGCATTATGAAACCTGCCACTTGGCCACGTGGGGACCTAGAACGGAGCAGCCCTGGTGCACTCATGTGGGCCTCGCCTCCAGCCTGTGACCCTGCGACCCTGCACATCCTGCCTGTGTCCCTTCGGTGACAGCACCCCCCAGCCCCCAAGCCACAACTGACCAAGAGGGTCCATCACCTGAAAACACTGACAGCTGCTCCTCCTGCAGCCAGAAGCCCAGAGAAAGTTCTGACAGTGTGGCAGAGGTCAAGTCTGTCTGCAACACGCCAGCAGTTGAGTTTTTCAAAACTTACACATCCCACTGCTCTGTTTGCTTTCTTCCTGTTTTCTCCTTCTGAAGTGTTTGCCTGCTTTATACATGTTCCTTCTACCTGCAAACTGCAAACTTTCAGGCACCTTAAAAGCTCAGCTACCCACTGCTTAAATGGGGAGGCTTCAGATTACAAACTTGCTCAGTTAAGAAGTTATTTTTTTCTATTCCATTCATGGGCTAAATAAAATTTACCCCAAAATTATCATATACTCAAAATACATTTACTGTAAAACACACTCCAATAGCACATCGCTGCCCAGCGCCTTATGGACTTTCACACACACACTCCTCCTCATTGGGCCCGCGCAGGGGGATAAGATCATCCTCTCCATTTCATAAACGAGGAAACGCATGCTTGTGGCAGTGAAGCAGTTCACCCAAAACGCACAATTTGCAAGCAGTGGAGCAGGGACTCAAGGCTGAGCTGGCTCCTAACACAATAAAAATGACAGGCGACAGAAGTCTGTCTTTCTTTGATGATTCAGAACCCAAGTCTCCACAGACTTCAGTCTTTATGACAACATAAAACACAATTACACCACAGAACCCTAGCATGGCCAGGTAAGATGCAGGTCCGGTTGAGAAAACGCCAAGTTAGGCACCTGGGACCATATTTATCATAGTCATTTAATGGTCTGTGATGCTCCTGAGATGTCATTTTCAAATGTGAACAAAGGAGAGAAGTTCAAATTAAAATTAAACATGGGATCACGGCGCCAACTTTCAGTTACATGTATACAGCAATTACATTAGCGCCACTCACACCCGCTGACAGCACGAGGATGGTAAATGCTGCTTCTGTTGGTTTACTTAACCCTGGGCTCCCCTGCACATCCACAAGTCAGGTTTATCTCCTGGTCTAATTTTAAAGTAGTTTTAAAGAATGACCTGATAAACTGCTTATTTTTACCTAAAATGGGGAAAAAAACTGGAACTCAAGTGTCCAGCAATCAGAAATGATGATTTTAATATGGTGCATTAACTCAATGAAATGCCACGTCCAGGCATATAGAAATGGTGACCATGAAGCTTCAGTGGTGGAGGGAGGTGGCCTAAGAAGTGACAGGCTGGAGATTTTAAGTACAGTACATAAAAATACGTTTGCATGTGAACAAATTCAGTAAAAACGCATGTTATAATGGGAGTTGGGAGCTTGGCGGGGGGCTGCTGCTTTACAGTTCTCATTATTAATAAGATATAAACAAAGTCACAGAAAAGGAAATATAATAAGATGGCTCAAATAAAAAGAGGTTCAACCGTACTCTGAATTAGGGGAATGCAAGTCAAAAATATTCTGCCAGCGCTGCTTTCCCCTGTGATTTAATCAAAGACCCCAAAGTCGGATCCGTCCCAGGGGGCAGGGCTGTGCTGGGTGAGGGCCAGCCTCCCTGGAGGGCAGCTTGATGACCTCTATCCAACTCAGAAAGGCACTGTGCTTTGACCCAGCAATTCTACTTCCAGGAATTTCTCTGGCAAACAGAGTCATATTGGGACAAAATAACAAATGCGAAGGTTATTATTATTAGAAGAGGCAAACGGCTAGAAGCAACTGGGATGCCTGGCTGTTGGCGTGCCAGCCAAATGAATCCTGGTGCAGGCGGGCAATGAGGTATCGGGAGCTGTTAGAAAGATGGCAGCTCTGTGTACCCAGCGCAGAACAATCTCTAAGCTGTGGAGGGAGTGGGGTGTAGGATACGTGACCATTTGTATCAAGGCAGAAAGGAAGGAGGGAAGGGAAGTGAAAAGAAGAAAAAGTTCGTGCGTCCGAATGTACACATCTGCTCACGGAACACACAGAGCATCCCTGGGACGGCAACACTGCCCACCTCCAGGGGCGAACCAGGTGGCTGGGGGTGGCGGAGTTTAACCATTTGTACCTTTTGGATATTGAACCATGTGCATACATACTATTCAGTATTTAATGTAGTAAGTTAAAATTTCAGATGCATAGATTTTATTTCCATTGGTCACTTTTTTTTTTTTAGTTAAAAAGTATTGATGAAAGGTGTGCTTGGGGTTTGAACAAAGCCTCCCCGCCAGTCCCTCTGCCCTCCCCTACCTTGCCAACGCCTGGATCTTTGTGACGTGCCGCTCCTCCTGCTCGGCCACCTTCCGTTTCAAGGTGTCGACCTCTTGGCGGAGCACGGCCGAGTGCTCCATCTCACCGTCAAGCAGGTTCCGCAGTGACCTGGGAAGAGGAGGCCCACCTGCTGTCAACCCGGAGTCCGTGGAGTCAAATCTTAGTTCATTCATCTTCCACAAGGCTCTGCATAAACTGCAGTTCAAGTCCATCTCATATAAACTGATCTGAGGAGATACCAAACTCTGCTCAAGAGCCTCTGAAGCATAATTAGGATGAGTCCCCGGGGAACCATCTGTGGCCTGGCTCTGTGGCCCTGAGAGCCTGTGGGCAGCTTAAATCAAGGGAAAACAATGAGCTGAGCCAA
The DNA here is from genome assembly GCF_025265405.1 of Mesoplodon densirostris. Taxonomy (NCBI): domain Eukaryota; kingdom Metazoa; phylum Chordata; class Mammalia; order Artiodactyla; family Ziphiidae; genus Mesoplodon; species Mesoplodon densirostris. The sequence goes on from NC_082676.1 coordinate 57,120,013, forward strand.
TCCCAGGCAAGCCCCCTTCAAGACATCCCACGCAGAGATGCAGCACATTCAACCGAGACGTTCTGTCACAGCCACGCTGCGTAGGAGATTCAACAAAGGAAAGGATGCCAGGACAGGCCAAAAGAACAACCTAAACCACAACAGCAGAAGACAGGCTCCGGTTATCTGACAGACAACGGGAGTCTCATTTCTCCTTCTGCCACAAAGCACACCTTACCCCTGCTCCATCGCCACCTCCGGGTTAAACAAGCATATAGAGTATCTCATGGAGCTATACAATTTGACATTGCATAGAACGTGTTTTATATTACATTTGGAGTGTGTTAACCTCCAGAACACATTCACTTGCGTATCTATCATCCTTGGTCTTAAACAGCAGAGAAGACAGAAGCTCTTCCAGAAATAATCACAAGTTACCACCTGGAAATGAGTCAAGCAGGGTTCTTCGGACCATCTACGTCACTGGACCTCAAATGGCTATTTCTATAGAACATTTACTAACTTTGGTGCAGCTACATCCTAAATCTAGAGGACACTTGCCACGTGACATCAGAACATAAGCAAAAGTGTCTGAACCTGCCCACCCGCTGCTCACTGAACCCCCACCCCACCCCAAGACGTGTGTTCCTGGAAAGTTTTGAGAAAATTCCCCTCTTGGGGCCTGGAAATCCCCCAACACAAACACAGTGTGATTTTTTTTCTCTTGCTGGGAAGGAGAAGAAATTACCAGACAGTGATGACTGTTCGTTACAAGGTAAGACAAAACCTATGGCTTTTTCCAAGATAATGGCCCCAGCTGGATCAAGGAAAAAGCATCCTACAATGTCTACAGCCTGCCACTGGAATTTATTTTCGTTGGAAAATAGCACTGTCTGAAGATTCCTTTCTTAAAAAACTCTTTTGTTTTCCAAATCACGCTTATTTGCTTTTCTATGCTTCCATAAAGGATGAGGGAGAAGCTTGTCAAGCAGGGCCCAAATCGAGGCTTAAAAAGGAGAATCACGACTGCATGTCACTAGGGACACAATTCCTGCTCTGAGTACAAGAATAAGAGGGTGACATGAGCATACACACTCACTCACACACACACACACACACACCCGTCCCCCGGCCCCCAGGGAGGCAGCCTGTCGTACTCGCAGAGCCTCGGCAGATAACTGCAGGCAAACCCCTCTACTGAGCACCCTGTAGCCAAGACAAGGTTCTGGCAGTGGAGGAGCTCACGTCTGGGCAGCCAAGCAGTAGCAGCATGGCTAATACCTGGCTGGCATCTAGCCCTGGTTTCAACAGGGAATCAAAATGAATAAGACCCTTTGGCCTCTCGGTGCCTGCAACTAGGCTTTTGGGGAAGTCAAAAGACTCCAAATGCCATCTTGCCCTATGTGTCCCTGACCTGAGAAAATTTTAAGTATTCTAGTGCTTGGAACATGACGGGTAGACCCTGAATTAAAGGTTACCCGCTACTTAGGAGGGTCGCACGGTGATAGCTATGGGGATGGACCTTCTTTTTGAGGTAGTGAAAATGTTCTAAAATTCTGGTGATGGTCGCACATATCTGTGAATATACTAAAACCCATTGAACTGAGTACTTTAAATAGGTGAATGATATGTGAATTCTATCTCAAAGGCTGTTTTTTAAAAAAAGAATTAAAAAATAAAAAAGATGGCTTTACAAATTCTCAGTTTGTTCTAAGATAGTGCGAGGATCATACGCTTTTCATTCCTTGCTAACACTCAAGCCATGATATATATGCTAAAGTGGTACATCCCAGACCAAAAAAATAAGAAATCACTGGTCACAACTCTGCCAATAAAGCAAAACTTCCTTCACGGTGATATTCTCTCTGCCCCAGATGTAGAATGTCCATGGTAGACTGCCCCTCAAGCACGGAGCTCTCGATACCTGTTCTCTTCTTCCAGCTCATCCTTCCTGGTCATCATGGCCACGATGGCCTGTCGCAGTTCACCTAAGGAAGAAAGCCAAGTCCAAGTTAACCGGCAGATCCCGCCTGCTACACCACATCGGTCTGGATTATGTGCTATTTAGGGCCACTTGTCTAGACAAGTTCCCTTTTCCCTTTCAAAAATAATTCCTATACAGTCTAAGAGATCCAGTGGGCTCAGTCAATCACTCTCATTAGCCACACAAAACCCAAAGGCAGAGCAGGATGAGAATAACTGTGGAGGCGTTTCCTTAGTGAATATAATCAGCTGCTACAGAAGAAACAGGCTGGTAATTTCTAAGCACTTTTCCAAGTCTCTACTACTGGACAGCAACTGTTTTGAACAAGAGTATGTTCCCAGTTACAGCTGTTTATCAACCGCAGATCAGACAGCAGATCACATGACAACTGACTCCATACCCACACAGAAATACTCAAGTTCACTAACAGATTTGGTTTTCCTGCGCTGACTCCCATAGACTCTGAAGCGGGGTGGGGCCTCTCCAATGCACAGTCCATAATTACCTATAGGAGTGACTCTCCTGACATCGTCAACGTTGGAAAGCATTCACTGATAGAAAATCACCCCTTTAAAATCAGTAAGCGCCCAAGTTTCCCATCTACATCAAAAACTTGTCACTGTCCACCCACGGTGGACTGTTTACCATAACTCTCAGATCTCAAGACCAGGAACTTGTGAATTTCTCCTGGAGAGCCAGTTTTGTTTTATTTTTTTCCCTAAGGAACCCTGTGAACTTTATGTCCCTCTTGGGACTGGCTGTGAGGAAGCTCACAGCCAAAGTTACAAGTCCAGTGAGTGCACGTGGCCCTGTGGCCACCACGACGTGTCCCAACCCTCCCTCTGATCGCCAACCTGTATTTCCACCTGGTGCCAATTTACATATAACCCATCTCACTCTATTTTTTTCAATCTGTTTTAATATGCTGCTTCAGGTCCTCTTTTGGGAAGAAGTATGGTTTTTGGTTTCTTTTTTTTTTTTAGCTAAAATTTGAACGCTTCTACTTGCCGAGCTCTGTTCAAAGCCCACACTGGCGCTATCTTGTTTAGTCCTTTACACACACCTAAGAAACACTACCCCACACTGCTGGGGTACAAATACGTTGGAAAGGAGGGGGAAATGGGGGAGGAAGAGGACACAGATAAATAGGCAGGTCCCTCGGTCCCCTTATACTCAGAATGCCCGGGCACAAAGAGACCCACCAAAGACCCTGAGGCAAGAAATAGGTCCCAGGACCCATGCTGCCCTCAGGCTGCTACAGAGGAAATAAAAGCCCACAGCCCAGGTCCCAGGGGAAGAAAGAGAAGGAGGGGAATCTTGGGGGCTCCTCCTCAGCTTCTGGGTCAGACACCAGAAGCCACTCTGTTCAGAAGAGATGGGACAAAAAATAGACCCTCCCTGTCTTTTCTGACCCAGAGCAGCCATGTGGGCTGTGTCACAAGGACACGACTAGGAGGTCCAGGCCCTGGCTTCCCCACGGCACGTGTGACAGCATGAAACCTGCGGGTCACACAGTGAGGAACTGGGCCTCCTAAGGTGCTGAGGAGGAGGCGTGTCTGAGGTGTCCCTCTCCTGGTGTCACCAAGGAAGATTCAAAATTCACTGGGTCGAGGCGAACTTACTGAGCACCTACAAAGTCCAAGCCCTGCTCTCGGCACTGTGGGCAGAGGGTGAACAGAGGAGGCCAAAGTCTCTACCTGCAGCAGGCAGGCCTCCTCCCCAGAAGAGGGACAAACAAAGCAGCATGGAGCAGTCGTGGCGACAAGACATGCAAGGAGGAAAGCCCGGTGCGGTACACAGACGGGTGGTGGGAGGATGCCACTTCCTGGGGTGCTCCGGGAAGGCCTCTCTGGGGGACAACATGACAGCAGAGGCCCGAGGAAGGGAGGGAGCCCGCGGGCTGCTCTGTGGAGGGAAACACTCCACAAGGCACAAGGCATGTGCAAAGGTGCAGGGACAGGTGTGAGCTTGGTCACATGAGGATGGCAGGGTGACCCGAGGAAGGCGGGAGGCCCACGTGGCCCTGCCCTCAGGGAGCTTGGAAGCTCGAGGACTCATGATAATTCTAACGCCCACCAGCTAAGCGCTCCGGGTACACTGTCTCCTTGGTGCCGCAGGGCAACTCTATGGAAGCTATCTCTGAGTCCCTTTTACAGGCCTGCTAACAGGCTCAGGGAGAGGAAGTGTAAAGACACAACTGGAATCTGAGTCCAAATCTGTCCAATTCCAACCTCTGCACTTGACCCCAGGAAACAGCAATAATTACCATCACTCACATGCAGGGATGTAAGAGCTACTATTTCATCGACAGCGCACAGTGACATTAAGCCAGAAGAACGAACCTGAGAGGTAATTAAATAAGCTGCACAACCACACACCTTTACATGTCAGAGCTAGGAGGGAAACCGAGGCCTCCAACTGGCTGGGGAGAAGACCCTGGCCCGTGGGACGTGTGTGCTGTGTCCAGAACCAAGGCTGCTGAGTGGCACAGGTCCAGGTAACAAGGCTGCAACCAGGACCCCTGGGGGCTCAGTTTCTGGCACAGGTTGTAGGACCAGAGCCACACAGGATCCTCTGCACTTTTCGCAAGGTCTGAAAATTTGCAAAAGGGAAACAATGGGCAGAAAAAGCATTTCCAGACATGATACTACTAAAGGTTAGAACGAGCAGGGAGAGGGCAAGGCTGGGAAGAACAGAGGGAAGGAGGGTTAGGCCCTGGCAGAGATTTTTGTTCTGTTTTGTTTTTTAATTTTTATTGGAGTATAGTTGATTTACAATGTTGTGTTAGTTTCAGATGTAGAGCAAAGTGAATCAGTTATACATATACGTATATCCACTCTTTTTTAGGCTCTTTTCCCATATAGGTCATTACAGAGTACAGAGAAGAGTTCCCTGTTCTTTACAGTAGGCCCTTACTAGTTATCTGTTTTATCCTCAGCAGAGTTAATCAGCCTAAAGAGATAGGAAAGAGGCTGAGCCATTGCCCTTCAGTCCCGGAGGGAAGAGAGCTGACAGCGACACAGATAAAGCCACCGCGAGCTGCCTGCCCAGCCACGGGCTGCCTGGGGTTACAACGGCCCTCCCAGCTCACACATTCATTCATTAGTAAACATCTACTGAGCACCTAACTACTGGGTACAAGGCACCTTCCCCAGGGGAGAGTCAGGCTCCCGACTTACCTAAGGAAGGAGTCCTTAACAGAGGATTTCTTAATGGAGGACGACCACACACATTCACATGTGCCTACGAGGAGACAGTCTGTTTGACTTTGCATTCTGAACGTGACCAGGTAATGAGGGCCCTGGCTCTCAGCCTCTCTGAGCCTTCCTGTCAGGCACCAGGGGTGAACGGCACCCACCTTCCCACCTCCCTGGGATGCTGTAAGGTTCAGAGGAGAGACTAGACAGGACAGCACTAACTAAGTCAAGGCGCTGCCTGTCGTGGACGGCAGTGGGGAGCACTAATAATCTAGAAGAACTCGACGTAATGCTAGATTTCACATTTCTAACTAAAAACACTGATAAATCTGTAAAAACAAAAACCAGCCAATAATTTAATCCCATGACACCACAGCCGTGGGGGAAAAAAACAAAAACTCAAGACTTAATATATCACTGAAGACAGGCCAGGTAGTGTCTCTTTGGTTCTTATCTTCAAGAAACCCAGAGCAGGTGGCAAGGCTGCAGCCAGGTACTGGAGATGCAGCCTCGGGAAACTGCTCCTTTACTCCAAGGCCTGTTTGAAATCTGAATCTTCTAACGAGGACTTCTTCTGGAGTTCTCAACTGGCCGAAACTTCTTATGGGAGCAAAGGACTGGATAGTCATCATTGCAACACGAGGCTAGAAGAAGTGATTTTTTTTTTTTTTTAACATAGACTCTTTTGTAAAGCGGTTTTAGGTTCCCGGCAAAATCGGGAGGAAGGTACAGAGGTTTTTTCGTCCACCAGCAGCGCCTACGCGTGCACAGCCTCCCTCATTATCAACAACGCCCACCAGAGTGGGACATTTGCTGCAACTGATGAACCCATGCTGACCCATCATAATCACCCACAGTTACATCAGGCTTCGCTCTTGGTGTTGCATATTCCATGAGTTTGGAAAACTATGTGACAACATGTACCCCCCATGACAGTACCATACAGAATAGTTTCACTGCCCTAAAAATCCTCTGTTCTCTGCCTGCTCATCCTCCCTCGCCACTAACCCCTGGTGAAATCTCCTCTTAATCAAAGGAATCATGCCAGCCTTCTGTTCTGCAGCGCATGGCACACGTGTGCCTGATTTACACTAATGAGCCACGTGCACTGGATGTAAGTGGGATGAGAGCTTGGCAGAGCACACGTGCCCAGCACACGCACACCCACCACCACGGCGCTTGGCACCGGGTGCCCTGGACCCAACAGGACAGGAGGGTCGTGCTCCAGGGCCCTCAGTCCTGTGGCTGTGCCGAGCCTGTCCTGGAGGGGGCAGCTCACTGCCCACGAACACGATCCTTATGCTGAGATACTGGTGTCATGCCCTCTCCTGGCGTCACCAGGCGTCACCAACCCCTTTACCTGGCCTCTACTGCAGACAGCAATCCACCTGGGCCAGGAGCCTGTGACAGAGCCTTCTCGAGGGACTTCCCCCGAGGGATGTGACCGTACTATTTCGTCCCTCCCCACAAACGTGAGCGCCTCTCCCTGAATAAACCCAACAGTTTTTCATTATGGTGCAAACATTTTACACGAGCTCTCTCCTCTTCATAGATGTTAATGGCTATGACCGGGCCCAATGCTATACAGCAGGTCTCTAGAGCTGACCCGTCTTGCTTGCCGGAAGCTTTACACCTGGTGAACGGCATCTCCCATTCCCTCCTGCCCCAGCCCCTGGCAACCCCCCTTCCACACTCTGCAACTCAGAGTTCAACTAGTTTAGATTCCTCATATAAGTGGAATTAGGCAGTGTTTGTCCTTCTGGGTCTAGCTTATTTTACTTAACATAATGTCCTCTGGGTTCATCCATGTTGTCACCCATGGCAGGAATTCCTTCCTTTTTAAGGCTGAATGATATTCCAACACACTGTTGTTTCATGGATTTCCTTGTGTTCACCAACCCCCTCCATCCCAATATGATAAAACCCATCTACTCAGGCCCGGATGAAAAGGCACCTCTTCTAGGAAGCCCTCCGTGATTCTCCTACCCCTCAGCAAGCTGCAGTGTGTGCAGTAGCTAACTGCCTCTGTCTCCTGCAATCACCTCACAACTCCTTAAAGGCGCACAGCATGCCGTGCATCTGGGGTCCCCAGAGCTCCCACATGCCAGGAGCCTGGTCAAGGTTTATGGAAAATAAGTGATGCAGAGAGACGATTCCTATCTGAGTACAGCACAACTAAAATGGAGGGCAAAGGTACCAGCTGTCACGTGGTGGGTACTTCTGTGTCTAGTAACACGTCAGCACCAAAGCCTCGTTTCAATTCTCAGGACCACCTAATGAGGACACTCAAAAAATGAGGACACTCAAAAAAAAAAAGAGCAGGAACCCACACTGGGACAAGCCAAGCTGCCCACGGGGCCCCAAGTCGCCTTCCAAAACCCTCTCTAAGGCCAAAAATTGTGGAAATTGCCCTGAGTAGGTCCAAGAGCTGGAGAAAAATAAAGTGCTTCAGCAGGGACCTGCCAGGGGCAAGAAGAGGTCAGGTGTGGGTTCCAGTAGCTTCCATTGCAATGACAGGAGCAGGACCCACGGAAGGTTGCTACCAATAGGTCCCAGGGCTGGGGAGATCTGTGTTCAAGCCCCAGCTTAGCCACTTACTGCCTGGTAACCTCGCGCAGGTTTCCACTTCAGCAAAATACAAAAGGGGATAAAGCCACATTTCCTGTGGGATGTTGAAAGAGACTGAAGTTCCCGGTGGTGTTCACACTGCAGCGAATGCAGGTTTCAGGGTCGTGTATTTCAGAGCATGATCTCTAGAGTCAGGACCCGGGTTTGAATCTGGCCTCTGCAGCTGGGTAACCTTGGGCAAGTTACCCACCCTCTCTGAGCACCTGACCCCCTTATCTATAAATGGGATCTTGACAGTCTCTATCTCACAGAAGCGTTTTTGTTTTTCACAGAAGCACTGTTAAGGATTCAACGCCCAGCACATAGAAAGCATTCAACAAATGTTACTGATCACCATAATTAGTGCCTTTCCCTTCAAGGGCAGGGGAGGGTGGGGCCCAAGGCAGCAGTGACCATCCAAGCACAAGTGGGTTCCACTGGTCACATTTTCAGGAGTTACAGGATTTAGTGAGCTCCTGTGCACCTCAACCTTGGGAAATAAAAAGGAATTTTTTCAAGTGGGCTATGCCCTAGAGCAGCAGACTAGACAACAGAATTTTATGAACCATCAAACCAGCTCAGCATGGGCAATGTGGGAAATCAGACCCAAAGAGTGAGGTGCCAACTGCAGGAGACTGCAAAAGTGTCAGGTCAGCTTCTGGACTTTTAGGCACAGCATGCGGGGATTCCAAACAGCACCACCCAGGCTTTTGCAGCTGAAAAGCGTACAGTCCATGGGGGAAAGGAAACTTGGAGGAGGAAGTGTTTCCCAGGAGGACCCAGAAAAGGTATGAATGCTCTTTTGGCAAAGAACAGCTACGAGTAGCTGCAATGAGATGTCTTGGCCACAAGTTCACCTCGAAGGGGCCACAGTCACACCGCACAGAAGCCACAGAAGCAGGGGGATGGCCATCACTGACTGATCCACACCATCATCTTGTCATAACCCTTCCTTCCCCCGTCCCACACACTGTGCATCTCCAGCCTCTTGGACCATGCCCTGTATCTGCATCAACATCAGAATGACTGAGGACACAAATACAGGTAAAGCAGTACTCTGATACCTCAAATCTTAAAAAAAAAAAAAAAAAAAAAAAAAAAAAAAAATCGCTGTCAGACTGTCCTCTCTGCCTTCCCCAAGTTACCATCACAGAACATTCATGGTTAATGGTGAAAAAGGCAACGGCCTGAGAGCTGGTATCCGCGCACCCCCGTAAAAAATAAATAAATAAATAAATCACCCTTTTGACAGGCTTTAACTTTCTAAGCATTCGCTTTGCTGACTTTCCTTGCATAGGTAATGCTGGGATTGATTTCCATACATCCCATAAACATTCTACTTCTCCAAGCTCCAGTGACACACACTGGCAGAGGCGCTCCCTGACTTGTAATTTTCTCTCCTCTCCCCAGCACCGCGCCTCCCATTCTTTGTTGGTCTCTGTCATTGTGATTCCTTTCCTCTTTATTACCTGCCTCAGCACACATTTCGAGGGACAACAGGGCAGCCGTTCTGTACCGCAGCCTCTACAGAGCCCGGCTGAATCGGGGTCTCTCTCTCCTAAGGCTGAAAGGCAAAGAATGATCCATCTCGAAATCAGTTCCTTGCCTGGCTTCAGGGAACTGAACAGCAAATCCAGTCAAGAACACAGGAGAATGTTAACCGTAGGAAATCAGTCTGGGATACAGAGCATTTTGAATCACTGCAGAAAGGATGGATTTGTCCATAAATGTTGCCAAGGCAGGGTACCATTTTGGGAGCAAGAAACATGACTTAAATCTCTGCAGCTACTACATATGGAAATAAAGTTCAGACAGAATAATTTAAATATGTGAAATGCAGCAATAAAAACAATATAAATATGGGAACAAACATTTATGCCATAGGTAGCAGCACAAGCCCATCTTAACATGCAAGCAAAGAACAAGTCCATTAAGGAAATGATAGTTTTGCTTTTTTTTTTTTTTTTTAAACTTTTGCACACTGAGGGCCAATCTAACAAAAAAACTGGTCCACTGTGGAAACCAAGCTCCTAAGCTCTTCGGGACAGCAACCAGGCAGAAGAGAAAGAACACAGGTCTTCTAATCAAATCCCAGATCCCACAGGTCTCAGCTCTGGGTCCTTCCTCGCCTCTTGTGCCCTCAGCTGGAAAAATGGTGCTAATATCACTGACCTCCCCGGACAGGGCAGGGCTCGGCGCCAGTTTTACTGGAACACAGCCCCACTGTCTGTTTACATACTGTCTACGCTGCTATCATGCTACTGAGGCAGATCTGAGCTACTGTGACAGAGACCGAGGCGCCGCACGGCCTAAAACATTTACCAGCTGGCCCTTTAAGGAAAAGTTAGGGGAACATCCAGCAGCTCTTGCCCCCGCTCCCCGTGCCAGCCTTCTCCACTGCGGGCCCTCTGCGGTAAGGCGTGCGGCCTGCCAGACACCGGTGCCGACAGTGGGGCCCCATGGCTGGAACCCAAGAAGGGGCTGCGGGCCCAGCTTTAATAAATGCGACACCGCCCTGGCGCAGCTGCTGCTCTGACACTGTGGATCCCTCCTGCCTCTTCCAAGGTCCCCTCAGTTTTGCCTCTGTCCCTCCAGCTGTCCCTGCTCAGCCTCCTGCCCTAGATCATCTTCTTCTACCCTCGCTGGTTCCCCAGAGGCGAGCCAGCCAAGGGCCTGCACTGCACAGGGGCTGGAGCTTCAGGCGTCTGTAGGGTGAGGTGGTGGTGAGACCGAGGGTGGCTGGCTGACTCTGATAGAGACTTCCAGAAGTTTGGGGTGGGCCACAGTCTCGGACAAAGGAGGATGGGAGCAGAGGCGTCTGGCCCAAGAGCAAACAGTTCCAAGTCACTCCACCAAGATCCACCTGCTGAGAGCTTAGCCAAGGACGGTTTGCTGGGCCCCTTTTGTTGTCAGGTGCAGAGGCCTGGCCAGGGAAACATGAGATGCGGGCACCAGGAAGAAGCCCACCCAAGAGAAAAGCCAATAAAGCCCCTCCGGGAGGACAAGACCACTCAACGCAGAGAGAAGGCTGAGTTTAGCCAAGTGGCTGGCATCTGAAATGTCAGGCATGAGCCACAGAGCCCTCGGCCTGATAAAGGGGCAAAGCCACAGGGGATCCCAGACTCTGAAAAGGATCCCTGTTGATTCAGTAAACTCGCCACTGGCTGGCTGGGTCTCTTGCTGTACTAGCATCACCAAGACAGCTCTCTGAGAGCAGAGACCGAGCGGCCCTAGGAATGAGGTAGGCACGTCGGGACCCAGAACCCAGGCCCCTGTGAGCCCTCACATCCTCCACCCTGCTGTGCTAACCTGAGAAGATTCCGAGTTCCAGCCCATCAAGCCAAGGAGAGCTCAAAGGACCCCTCCTTCCCTGAGCCCCGCCGCACCTTTTTATTTCCACCTCAATGGAAGCTCTGTCCCTCGGGGTGGACTTGTTCTTCTGCAGTTGTGGCTGCCAAAGCCCCACCCCCAAGCCTGTGAGCCCCTGACAGCAGGGACCCCAGGGACTGGCACAGTCCCTGGGCACAGTACCCACAAGACCAGCAGAACTAGTCAAGGGCCGGATGAATAAATGGATTAATAAACAAGTGAATGACTGACTGACACCTGCCGCTAAAATCTGCCCCTCACCTCCAGGAACTGAGCATGGGATGGGCCGGGCAGAAATGTCTAGTGTGTTTAATAATAAATTCAAGGCCTCACCAGAGGAGCTAACTACCAGTTCACAGCTGTTAGTTCCTGCCCCAGTGACAGGGATTCAGGCTCAAATTGAGCTTTTTCCAATATGTGTCTCATGAATGGATACACATGGGAGAGAAGGGACGAATTCTTTTTTTTTTTTTTTTTTTTTTTGCGGTATGCGGGCCTCTCACCGTCGTGGCCTCCCCCGTTGCGGAGCACAGGCTCCGGACGCGCAGGCTCCGGACGCGCAGGCTCAGCGGCCATGGCCCACGGGCCCAGCCGCCCCGCGGCATATGGGATCCTCCCAGACCGGGGCACGAACCCGCATCCCCTGCATCGGCAGGCGGACTCTCAACCACTTGCGCCACCAGGGAGGCCCGGGACGAATTCTTATATTTCACGACCATGACCTAAAACGGGGCAAGCCTGCAAAACCATTCCCTCCCCCTTGGCACATGAATCCAACCACACGAGTCCCAAGATCAGCAGAGCAGCGGCTGCCAACCTCCACTGGCCAAGGACCCAAACAGAAACAAAGACACACACCACAGAGAATGCTCTATTCTCACAATGAGAATGGGCGTCAGAGGTCGCTACATAAAGTACTGAAACAGTGACATGGAGGGTGGAGGTAAGAGCCTTCCCATTTCCAGCCATTAAAGGCCCTCCAGGAGGGAAATTATCTTGAGATCAATTAATCTTCAAGATTAAAGGGAGATTCAAGATTAAAGGGAGAAAACTCGATGACTGTAACTAGACATCTGGGCATGTGCAAGCACACGCACACGTTCTCTCCCATATACAGAGATCTGTGTAATAATTCTTTGGCTTTATATAGTATCTTTTTGCAGACCTCAGAGAGCCTTTACAAACACTCCCCTGGGGCCCGTACTCAGTTATATTTAAAGAGAGGGCTCACGAGGGCACATGCACAGAAATAAACAGTGTTCTTCTGTGGATATATACTTAACCTACACCGCTGTTTTCCAAACTTATACTGCTTTTTATATCGTTTTCTGCCTACCCACTCCCTTTCCTTTTATCTCTAAAAGAAAGGATGAACTATATTGAGCCCAAAACATAACTTTTTAAATCGCTCTCAGGCCCAGTCTAGCTTTTTGTCCTGTTTCTCTTTCCTGCCTCCCCTTTTCCCCTGCCCACCCAGAGTTTCCGTCTTGCAATTTGTTATAATGAAGAAAGAAACTAAAATACCCCAGGACACATTCCCAGTGTTCAGATGGCCAGTGGCTGCTATGCGTTGTTTTCTGTACGCCCAGCAAGGCGAAAAGCACTTGAAATACACAATTTCACTGGATTCTCACAACATCCCCCAGAAGCAAAGTTTACAACACCCATTATATGAATCAGGAAACAGAGGCCCAGAGAAGGGAAGGGACTTGCCCCGTGCCACACAACCAGGAGGTGGCAGAGCAAGGACCCAGCCTGCTCAGGTTCCCTCGGAAGGCTGTCCCCGAGCTGTGGCACCATGCCTAGCAGTCCCCTGGAATGGAGCACACGCCCTAGAGACTCAGCCAGCTCCTGGTGCATGGCCTCCAACAACTTTCCCAACTTTTCTCTGCCCTCCAGGAAAATCAGGAATCTGATTAAATTCTGGCCCTCCAACACCCACCCCCCACCCCCACCCCCACTGTAAAACAACTGTTTCTACATAATCTGGAAAGGAGAGGAAAGGTTTGAGGAATCCATGGAAACAGAATGAGAAACGAGAATATCACAAGGGATAAGAAACATCTCTTTCAATATCTTGATAAAGTTCTAAATCTTTGTGAACTTTTCCATGTGTGTAATTGTGGGTTTTCTTGCTCATTGGTGTGTGTGCACTCTCTCACACACAAGTGCACTCACACGCACAGATAGTGTTTGTTTATAATGACTTGTAATACAAATGTTAAGGCAGGTGTCCCCAAAGCAAATGCAGACAGGACCAAAAAGTAATGCTAATGAATGCAGTAATGTGCTCCCAGGGACGTGGGGACAGTGGGAAGAGGGGCAGATGTGCTCGGCGAAGGCAGCTCTCCTGCCTCCAGTCCACTGTCCCACGCAGGGACGCAGTCCCCACTCTGAGAAGCCAACACCCGCGTTTCTACACAAATCTGATTTTAAAGGCTGTTAACAAAGGTTTTTAACAGGCTGGCCCAACACATCACGGCTCCAGGCCCCCATCTGAGACCCTCTGCCCTGAAGTTTGAGTTCCTGATGGCCAATTAATTTTGAAAACGTCAAGATAAGTGGCACACAACAACGCAGAGTCATTTCTGAAAAATCAGCTTTCTGTTCTACGTCAGAGAATGTCAAAAGTGTACAGCTGGAAGGGGCCTGAATGGGGCTCTAATGGAGGCAGAGACCCCCAGGAGACGGAGAGAACGGGCAGGGGCTGGACCCTCCAGGGCAGCCGCCCAAGAACCCCAAAGCGATTAACTCAGGGACCAGAAAGGGTCTGAGCACCCCTGCCCTGCCCCACTCAGAAAGGCCTAGAAAAGAGAGCACCAGAGAACACATGAAATCGTCAGAAGGTTAGAAGGGGTAAATGGGGGGGGAGTCTTAATTTCATGCTTTTCCGCATATCAAGGAGTCAAGAGCCTACATTCATTCTCTAAAAATTAAAAAGAAAAAAAAAGGCATCAGTACATCATTCAGCTTTAAAGAGGTATCCACCAGAAGAACTAAAATCAGAAACAACTGTAAGGTGAAGTTGCTTCAAGGAGAAGAAATGGAACTGAGTGAGTTTTGTGGGCAGTAAGAAGCGGGTGGGGTGGAGGTGGGGGGATAATTGCGATTCTTGAAAATAATGTACTGAGGTAAAAATCACATAACATAAAATCAACCATTTGAAAGTGAACAATTCAGTGGCATTTTAGTACATTCAGAGTTTTGTGCAATCGCCACTTCTGTCTAGTCCTGACACACCTCCAGCACCCCAAAGTAAAACCCCTCCCCCACAAAGCAGCTTCTCCCACACGTGCCCCCCCTCCCCAAACCCGGACAGCCACTAATCTGCTTTCCGGCTCTGTGGAATTTCCTATCCCAGCTATTTCACATAAACTGCATCCTACAACATGTAACCTTTTGTATCTGGCTTCTTTCACTGAGCATAATGATTTCAAGGTTCATCCACGTAGCAGGTGTCAGCACTTTATTCCTTTAAATGGCTGAATAATATTCCGTCGTATGGACAGACCACACTTTGTCCATCCACTCATCTACTGATGGACATCTGGGCTGTTCCTACCTTTGGGCTGTTGTGAATAGTGCTCCCGTGAACATCTGTGTACATGTACTGGAGTCCCCATTTTCAATTCTTTTGGGTCTCTGCTTGCAAGTGAAATTCTGGGGACAAGTGGTGATTCTATCTCACTTTCTGAAGAACTGCCAAACTTTTCCACAGTGAGCAGGCATCGTGGCTTAAAATCACTACGTCTCATGGAACAGTTCAGAAATCTGTATGGTGAACGTCTTCGTCCTCACCACCCAGCATGGCCAGTTCTTATTATTTTGCCATATTCTCTTCAAATATTTTTTAACAAGACATTACAGATATAGTTGAAAAATAAATTATGGAGGGGGTTGGGAGGAAAGGGGTAGAAGCCAGCTGCTCACCCGGGTGGGGTGCTACTCCAAGGGCGGCAGGGTGTGCACTCAGCCATCATACGCCAAGGTCATCCTCTTCTCGTTCACCAGCATGCAAGGAGATGCTAGTTATGGGCAAAAGTGTTTTATGAGAAAGACCCGGTGAGAAACATGTAGCAGAACCAGTGAAGTGTCTGGGTTAAGGTGACAAGTGGAATACCAGTGTTAACTAGACAGTATTAGATAAATATGAAGCCATGAAAAGCAGGGGTTACGTGCTCTGTATTGCAAAGGGGCTCAATCAGCAGGCACCCAGAGAGGGATGGTACATTCTACAAAGGTGTTCACGTGGGCACTACTGAATAACTTAGGCCATCCTACTGCTATAACAGCATGATTCCACTCAGTAACATCCCCCGCCAACACACACACACACACACACACACACACACACACACACACACACACACACACACACACACACACACACACACACACACACACACACACACACACACACACACACACACACACACACACACACACAATCTGTGCCGTGCAGTAGGGGTCAGCAAAAACTAATCTCTTTGGACAGAGCATGTCCTACCCAGCTGGGTCCCATCCATGCCGGAGGTTTGACCAGCCTGGCTCCTGAAGCCAGGCAGATCTATAACCCCTGGGTAAACTGGGGAGCCGCCTTCTTCCTTTGGGGTGTGGAGGAGACTCCAATCCCTATCACAGGACAGGATTCCCAACCAAGAGGAAAACAACGCTGGTAGCACTGCCCTTCCCCACTAGTTCAAAGACTCCACCGCCAGAATCCTCTGGCCCCACCGCTTCAGGTATGTATTAGTCAATCAGAAGTAGTTCCTCCCCAGAGAATCGTCTCTCGAGGCTGACGAGATCCTGTCAGCATCCCTGACGTCCATGGACCACCTTAATCACAAGACAAGATGGCAACCCACCCCATTCCGGAGCCCTACCCCTGGCTTCAGGCTCTGGGAAAAGGAAAGCCTCTCTCTCCCCCAGATCTCTCTCTCCAGGGTCTGGACCTGGCAGAGCCTAGAGAGGGTAAGGGAGCACCCACGTGGGGCGGGGAGGTTGGGGGGAAGGTGGCCGGAAGGTGGTCTTGGCCACGTGGGGACGAACCAGATGGCAGACATTAGTGGAATGGTTCTCCAGCCACACTGGACTGCATGTTAGAACCACGTAGGAAGCTAATAAGCAACAACAACAACCAAAAACCAAACCTCAGATTGTACCACAGACCAGCTAATCCAGAACCGGGGTGGGACCCAGGCAGCAGTGCTTTTGTGCAAAGCTCCTCACTGATTCCAGTGCGCAGCCACGGCTGGGAAGCAGGGCTGCAGGAGACCCCAAGCTGAAGATGACTCAGCATGGCAGCAGGTAACGTTCAAAATCGCCTACTGTGGGCCAGGCGACATCCAGAGAACTTTACAGACATTACTTCAATCAATACTCCGAACAAGCACATGTTGTCTCAGTTCCTATTTTTCAGATGCGCAAACCAAGGTTCAGAGAGGTCAAACAATCTTCTCAGGGACCCACAGCTAGGAAGCTAGGGCACCTGCTAGGCCTAGCGCCCGTTCCTCACCACTAGGCTGCAGAGCCAGCTACAGAGGCCTCTGTCCTTGGTCCTGAACAATCACAGTGGTTTCTCTGGGGAAGTGTTTGCAGAAAGGGGGCTGATACCTATACCTCAACATTCAGACAAGCCCTATTAACTATTCCAGCCTGGCCTCCATCCAAGGCACCGCGGAAGTGTTAATGGGGAGAGTGCCCCCCAAGAGAAGGCATGGGGTTTCACTGTGGCAGGAGCACCCAAAAGGGAAAGTCCATGGAGAGGAGAGACAGGGCCTCAGGGTCTAGCTGCCCCTTTGCACATGGCAATTTTTCATCCACTACCAACCTTGAAGCATAGGTCTAGGCTTGGCTGTATTAAAAGAGCCAAGTTCCTTATTTCATAGAAACGGGTGGTGTCCAAGCCCCTGTTTTATAGGTGGAAAAACCAAGACATTAAAATGACTTTCCTAATAACAGCTGCTAGCAGGGCACATGCCATGTGCCAGACACTGGGTGAAACTCTGTGCGTAAATTGTCTCATTAAACCCTCCAAACAGCCCCACAAAGTAGGTGCTCAAATCAAATCCATTTTATAAATAAGGAAAAAGGGACTTCCCTGGTGGCACAGTGGTTAAGAATCCGCCTGCCAATGCAGGGGACACGGGTTCGAGCCCTGGTCCAGAAGATCCCACATGCCGCGGAGCAACAAAGCCCGTGCACCACAACTACTGAGCCCGTGTGCCACAACTACTGAAGCCCGCACACCTAAAGCCCGTGCTCCGCAACAAGAGAAGCCATCACAATGAGGAGCCCACGCACTGCAATGAAGAGTAGCTGCTGCTCGCTGCAACTAGAGAAAGCCCGCGTGCAGCAACGAAGACCCAATGCAGCCAAAACCAAATAATAAATAAATAAATAAATTTATAAAAATAAATAAATAAGGAAACAGACACAGAGATCAGAACATAAGCCATTTGACACTGGGACCCACAACCATAACCACCATGTGATACTCTCCCCCCAACCCCACCGGGGGATCTCAGAAAGAGGCGGCCAGGGCTCCATGCCAGCCCTGTATTCTACCCCCAAAATCAACATTCTCAAGATTCTCATCTTGAGAAGAACCAAGCCTCGGCAGATTCTGGGCAGAGTCAGCTTGGCCAGAGGTCATGGACATGCTTTACCCCGGCTTCTCCTCCTCTCTCCATTAACAGCGCTCAGGAAGAGCCCTGGAGGCCAACTGAGCCTGGGGATCCAGTGCTGCCTAAACGCAAGAGGCCCCCTGGATGCTGGAGGTCTGAGGGCAATCACATTCCCTTACTTCATTGAAGCTGGTTCAAGCTGGTTTCTGGCACCTGTGACCAAACGAATCATCCTTCACATGCTGCACCTTGGAACCTACATGAGGTGGCACTGGAGTCAGTGTGGCCAGCAAGCTGGGAGACACAGAGGACAGGAGAAGATGTGCAATGTGACAACGAGGACAGGTAAGCAGCATGCCAGGTTCACAGTTGGTCCAGCCGTGCTTTAAGTATGTCACACCCACTGTGGGTCTGAGATGTTCAATCTATAAGATGAGGTTAGACAAGCTGACCCTCCGGAACCCTCCTGGCTCTGAGAGGCTGTGATCATCATGGGTAGCAGATGAGCCTCCCTAGCTTCTGGCTCCAATAAGCAAACGGGAAGCACCAGGCATCCCCCTCATCTGCTCTACCCGCTGGCTGCCTGCACGTGGCTGGACTGTCAAGTGCAACCAGCAGAAACGTGACCCTGACCTGGCTAAAGCCCCGGGTCTGCCCAGGGGGCAGCAACACCAGCACCTGCTGAGACTGGCCTCGCACACAGCAGGGTGGTGGGGTCAACTGACGGCAAGGAAGACTAATTGCATGTGAAATACCCATAAATGATCAGGACATGAGCTGCACAGCTTCCATCCACCCTCAGGCTGTGGTATCATATGTGTAGGCAACTGTCAAACAGACCCACACACATAATCTGCAATTAATTAGAAGCACATGGCTCCTGAGAGAGTACAGGCAGACCTCACGCCAGACGGAGTCACACCAACGCTACGCTGTCCTGTCCACACTTGGACGCTTTGATGTCTGCTACACAGAACACAAGCTCCCTGTCGCCGAGATGGACCGGGTTCCAGGCTCAGCTCTGCCACTTACGTCCTGTGCAGCCATGGGTGTGTCACCTGCCCTCTCTGAACCTGCTTCCCCTCCTCTGAAATGGGCACGATGGCACCTCATCCTCCTCCAAGGTTCCAGAGGGAGAGGAAGCACGCGGAGCTCAGTCAGCCAAAGGTGAGCTGACGTCTGGCCGAGCTGTCACCCCTCAAGCCGTGAACACAGGGAAGCGAGGGAGAACGATGCTCCCGCGTCTTACAGTTGAGGCAAGTGAGGCTCAGAAAGGTGGAGTGACACCCGAGACACACCCAGGACACAAGTGGTCGAGAAACCATGCAAACAGCTGGGCTCTCCCGAGGCCGAGTCCACCACGCTGTCCCTGGGCGTCCTGTTTTCCTTCGCCACTGCCCAACACCACGCACACTCCCCCGAGCGTCCTAGTGACTCAGGAACAGAGGCGACCTCTAACACCGGGCAGGGTACGGGAGTCACAGGTCAAGCTGCCCTCAGTGCAGGTAACAGAGACTCCCAAGCTCAGATCAGGAGGGTGTTCAGAGCCACCCCGCTGGAGGAAGAGCATCACTGGAAACTGACCCAGCAGTGGCCTTTCACATTCACGGATGTAACACTTCACTCCTATTGCACCTTGAAAACCCAACTCAGCCACTGGGGCGGCCCGAGGGCCTCTGCTTGACCTTTCACCACCTCCCCTGCTATGTGGCAAATTCTGTGGGAGGAGGAGTAAGCCTGTCACCTCTGGCTCCCTCCACGCCCGGCCTGCTGCTTTGCCTGACAGGGAAGGGATATGGGAACAGATGTATATGTATAACTGATTCACTTTGTTATAAAGCAGAAACTAATACACCATTGTGAAGCAATTATACTCCAATAAAGATGTAGAAAAAAAAAAAGACCCCCCCCCAAAAAAAACAACATATATTCAAGGAAGCAAAATATATTTACTTCCAGTGAAGTTTGGAATAAACATAGACATATAAAACAACAGAGTGTACTGGCATTAATAAAATAAACTAAGTTTGTGTTAGTTATAACCATCCTTTAAAAAAAAAACAGTGGAGGGGCCGTGTGGCTCGGTTCTGCTTGCAGAGATGTAAAGAGAAGTCTGCCAAGTGGGCTTGTGGGAAGGCTTCTATTTTGCTGATAAAGGGAAGAAAATAGCCAGGGCTACCCCTTCTCCCTTGCTTCCTGCCCAAAAATGGGTATGGTTGCCGGAACAGCAGCAACCATCTTGCAAACATGAGGCGACCAACATTAGGATGAAAACTAACAACCAAAGAGGCTCAGGCAGAAAGAACCTGCATCTCTGGTAGCATTGAGCTGCTGAACCAGGCCGGCAACCTCTTGACGCCCACACTTCCCGTTCTGGGAGGAACATAAGTGCCTGCTTAAGCCACTGTTGGTGGATTTTCAACTACTTGCAGCTGAAAGCATTCCTCACTGACTTAACAGCCTCCACACAGCACCCCTCTTGGGTCTACCTCTTTGCCTCTGAAGGCCTCTCTGGGACCAGCCGCACACGGAGCCCAGACCCCACTGGGAGCCGAGCTACCTGTCCTCCCTGAGCCTCAGTGTCCCCTGTTACAATGGGGTCACACTCCTTGTGCCACGGATTGGCCCTGGCGAGTAAACGAGATAAAATACTTGATGGGGCGTGACAATCTGCACACAGCAGGGCCTCAATATTCCCTGACTTCCCTGGGAGACAGCACAGAAAAAACACACTCCAGCTTGGTGGTCAGATGGGCTTAGGTTTGAAGCACCTGGCTCTGTCAGTACCTGCTGTTTTACCTCAGGCAGATGAATTAACCTCTCTGAAGCCATTTCCTCACCTGTAAAATGGGGAGATCAAATTCACCTCCTTCGGCTACTGTGAGAATTAGAGGAGAATAAGTAGAAGGCATCAGGCTCCAGTAGGAGCCGGAAGGCCCATCCCCTCCCTCCATCCTATTCACACCCCCCACTCCAGGGCAGAATCACCTCACAGTATAACCAAGCAGGACCCTGTGGGGCCTTCCCAGACAGACCTCTACCACCACCATGTCCCCTGCCTGCCTCTTGCGTGCAGAAAAACTTTAGCCTCCTAGGCCTTCCCCAGGTTCCAAAGAATAAACTTAATCAGAGAAGTGAAAAAATGGAAAACAGCCAAGCGGGACAAAATAATAATAGTTTAGCCGTTAAACAAAGTCAAGGATCTTTAGTTCCTCCTCAAGGGCTACAGATAATATTCTGAGCCAAATCCTTTGAGCTGTTTTGCAGAGACTGAAACTCTCACCAGGTGGAAGAAGTTAACTGCATGCTAACCACCAGCTCCTAGACTCCAGCCAGGTTGCAACCAGAAGTTGATGATGTTGAACCCAATTGAACCCCACCACCAACCAGTCAGAAGAATGACCAGGAGCTGATCACATACCCCACAACCCCCCTCTCCCACCCTGAAAGCCGTCCGGGAGTTCAGGCCTTTCCAGCACTAGCTGCTTGGACTCCTTGCTTGGTGCCTACAATAAACCCTGCACTTTCCTTCAGCACAACCCAGTGTCAGTAGATTGGCTTTACTGCATGTGCGCAAGCAGACCCAAGTTTGGTTTAGTAACAACAGCAAATCCTCGCCTCAGAGCAGCCAAGTAAGTTTGTGCAGCTAAATTCCTTCCGGCTCCCTTTCCCCAACATTGGACGAGGTCAGGAAGGAAAAGCATTGCCCCAGGTGAACAGGCTGAAAACCTCCTCCTGGCGGAGACGGTCACCCTCGACTCAGCTGGGGATTTGCACCTAACAGAAAGCAGCCCAAGAGAGTGAGCTCCCTTCTTTCATGCTGAATCCCTGTCCCCAAGACTTAAAAGGCCGCAGAGGCAGGCCATCCTGCTTTCAGGATGCAGCCAGGCCTAGGACTCATACCTGGAGGCCAGACTGGAGGCGGCATGAGGAATGACGGTGTTCTTTGGGTGCTCTTGGTGTTGAGAGTTACCACTCCTGGGCTGCATCGACTCCTCACAGTGAGACTCCAAACCCCCAATGAAACCCGAAGGAGGGAGGAGGGTGCAAGGTGGAGGCCGCAGACTGCCAGCTGGCAGGCCTCCCAATGAGAACACACAAGGAAGGGCCCAGGCGCTGGAAGGAGCAGCAGGCAGGAGGCGGGCACCTCCCGAGGTAGGGGTCCCCCAAGGCCACAAAGAGAAGTGCGCTAGGCCTGAGCCCAGAGCAGGCACCCTCCTCACTCCGGCCACAGTCCATCTGCCCAGGCCGCCCCTAAAACCACGGGAGGGGAGGGGAGAGGAGAGGCAGGAGCAGAAACCAGCCCCTCTCCGAGCTTCAGACCAGCAGGGCAAGCAGGCTTTAAACAAACCCAGAAAGAAACCTTCACAAACTGACGCCGGGAATGTAAAGACTAAAGAGCGAGAACCACGTGAGGGGGCGTGAACCACGTGAAGGGGCGTGAACCACGTGAGGGGGCGTGGCCGGGCAAGGCTGAGGAAAATGAAAGTGAAAATTGGAGGTGATGAAGTAAGAGCCCTCAGGTGGTCAGAGGGGGTGGGGGGAGGAGAGCGTCCAAGCAGAGGGAAGGGCCTGGCGAGTCTGAGAACTGCCCAGAGGCCAATGTGGTAGGACAGTGAGTGACAAGCACAGGGGACGGGGATGAGAAAGGGCAGACAGGTTTTAAAGGCCGTGGCAGGAATCCAGATTTTGCCCCACGTGCAGAAAAAGGCCACTGCAGGGATCAGAGCAGGGAAGGGCGGGGTGGGGGGGTGGCGGGAGTTCATGTGCCCGCGTCCCATCTACCCTGGTAAACCGCCCTCCCGCCGAGGACAAGTGTGCAGCGGACAAGTCTTCAGTACCTCTTTCTAAGTGTCCTTGTACACGTTCCATTTATTAAAACCCTGGTACCCGAGGGAAAAATACCCTTTTCCGTTAATAATCAGGTTTGCTCCCCCAGGCCGCCAGCCCTTCTTTCAGGGGCCCGGGGCCTACAGACCCCAGAGTTGGCTTTAGGCACAGGGCTGTTGGGAAGTGACGGTGGACTGTGTGTCTTCAAAAGCCTTCTGGAGACCAGGGGGTTAAGCAGCCAACCCCTCACACCTGCACCCCTCAGGGAGACGCCCTCCCGTCCTCGGGGTCCTCATGGTGGGGCTCAGGGGGCCAGGAGGGGGCCCTGGAGGCTTGCTTCTGGGTTCCTCACAGCCTATGGTCTGAGGCATCTATGTAAAACCCACTCATCTGGAGAGAAGAAAATCTGGGCCAAGTTCCACCTTGAAAGCTAGAAAATTAGTCTTTAATCAGACGAATACACAGGCACCGTGGTGGACGGCAAGAGATATTAAATTGGGGAGGGCGCACCCCATTAGGGCCAGGACTGGCTGAGCAGAAGTAAACAAATAATATTTCCACCTCTCTCCTGCCTTGGGAACCTTGTGTGGGGGGCATGTCCCCGAGCAGGGACATGAGAAGAGAGTCACCTGAGACCGCCTTTAGCTTGAGACCGACAAGCCGTGGCTGAGAAGTCCCCACCAGCTCCAGCTCACGGCCCACAGCCCCTTCCAGGTTTCCAGCACACCTGCAGACCCCGCACGCACTCTGCCCTGTGCGGAGAGCAGGCAGATGAGATCACTCCATTTTAAAGGTGAGGAAATTGGAAGCTAAAGAGGCTAACCCCGGGGTCTGTAAGGATGCACGTCTTTCTCATGAGAACTTCTTGGAGCTGGGGCCGGGCTTCTCAGCCGGACAGCTTCCTGCCTCCATGTCCTCTCCGTGTTCCAGGCAGTGCAGCTCCGCGGCGTGTGCACAGGGCCCCGCGTACGCGGTTAGGACCATGCAGCAGGTGGTGAACGGAGCGGAGGCTTCAGGGTTGAGCCTGGGTTCAATCCTTGCTCCAGCAAGTACCAGCTGTGTAACTCTGAGTAGCGAACCGACCTCCCTGGTCCCCAGCGGTGTCATCTGAGCACAGGGATACGATCACCCAACTCACAGGGTTGCCGAGGGGATTGAGTAAGTTCCAGGCTACAAAAGCTTCTGCCCAGACACAGCAGGTGCTCCACAAGCCTGGACACCTCTAACCCTCTCCTAAAAGATGAGAGAGCATGACACCTCCAAGACTCAAAGGGTTAAGGGGCGAAGCCAGAACCAGCATCCAGGTGCTCCCAGCACACCTGCTGCCGTGGTCTCCGTGGTCAGGTCATCCTGCTTTACAGAAGTCACTGACCAAGTCTTCCCAGAGCCTGGCCTGGCACTTCCCCTAAACAGGCACCGGGACCAGCACGCTAGCCCTAACAGCCAGGTGGTGTTCTCCCCAGCCCCACCCCAGCCCCTTCCTCATTTGCATCAGTGCTTCTCAAAGAGTGTCAGGGAAGGTCAGGAAAAGTCAACTTCCTGTGCCACCAGGAGGGCTTCTCGTGCCCTGAGGATTGTCCAGGAAGAGCCTGACCTTCCATGCCAAGCCTGTCTGCCATCTCAGCTGGAGTGGCATCATTATCCTCTCTGGGACTGCAAATAGCAATTGATACATCAACAGGAAATCTCTGTGGCTTAACACTGACCTTTCCCTATTTCCTATGCTTTTCTAGCAATCCCTAATACATTTCTATTTCTATGTCTCATTCCGGGGCTGTCAGTCAATCCTTGGCCTTAAAAAAAAGAAAAGCCCATGGTCGAAGTCATGTCATAGCTCCACCAGTACCTCATTCTATCACTGAAAACAAGCTCTGTAATCTCTCTAGGCTGCACTCTTTCACACACAAGATGGACAAAAGAACACCTTCCCACAGGATCATGGGGAGGATGAGTGAGGATGCGAAGGCAGAGTCTGGCCACAGGTGGGCAGTCAACACACTGACACCTACTGATTGCCTATTAATCACCTTGATTCTGTTCTGTTCACTAGACCAACAATGATGCATCACTCGCGAGGGGCACCAGGCACGACGTTGCCCACACACAGCGGACGAGAGAAGAGAGATGAGACTCAACCTCTGAGCCCCGCCCCCCACGCTTAAAGAGCCTGCAGACTTGCCGAGGTGGCTGCCAGGCAAACAGTAAGCGTGGAGTGGAGTGATGGAGACCAGCAAAGACGGCAGAGGCCGCCAAAAGCCTGTGCGCTGGGGAGGGCCAAGAAATCCTCCTCAGAGGAAAGATGCCGCACAAAGGCTTGGAGGGTGAGCAGCAGTTACCCCCAAATTGGGTAAGACCCCCATAACAGAGAAAACTGCTTCTGTCAGGAAGTGCACACTCAACTCCCTGGGGCCAGCGCGTGGGGCTGCGAGGAACCGGCAACAGCCTGCTACAGGGGGCAGCGACTCTCCAGCAACCGTGATGGTGCTATGCGAACATGCCCGGGGACCACAGAGGTTCTGATTTTTCCACTGAAGTCAGATGTACTGGTTTATTGATGTTGTTTTACACATGAAAATCTCCCAATGATTCAGTGTTGGCAACTAAATTTCTAAAAACATTTTCAACACTGCGCAGCCCGGATGAAACCCCTCTGCAGACCACCAGTTTGGCACCTATGGGCATAAGGGAATGCGGAAAGTGAGGGGACCACACAGTAAGCGCCGGAGAACGGTCAGCTGTTTACATGAGGGCCAAGAACACGGAGTGGTGGGAGACGAGGCAGGGGCTGCTCACAGAAGGTCCCGGACTCGATCCCCGAATATGGGCTGCCTCTGAAGGGATTTTCAAAAGTGCCACCTATGGTGCTGGCCACGTGGATCTACATCAGTGATAACATCTCTCACTGCTACACATGCGTGCACACATGCACAACAGCTCACATAAGAACTGGCAGAATCCAGATAAGGTCTGTAGCAGTGTCAGTACCCTGATTTCACCAATGTGCTATGGTTCTGTAAGACGTTATCGGGGGAAGCTTGGGGAGTGGCACATGGACATTCTCTACTGCAATTTACAAATTCTTGTGAGGCTTAAAGTCTTTCAAAACAAAGTTTTATATATATATATGTGTGTGTGTGTGTATATGTATACACACAATCTGGGGGATATATATATGTGTACATACATTTACGTGTATGTATACACACATACATATATACATATACCCCAAAAAAGCGTGCTGGTCAGACTGACCGTGTTGTCCTCCATCTGGAGCAGGGGCCATGCTTCTCTTGCACAGGTGGCCGCATGACCATTTGGAATAAAAACATCTCCCACCTTCTCTTGCAGCTGGATGTGACCCTCTAACTACCACCAGGTGAAGTGAGGTGGGTGACAGCGATGTTGGAGGCCTGGTGTTGTGCCCTCAGGAGAAGGGGCCAGGCCTCCTCTCCAGCGGAAATGTCAACAAGGACAAGGGCAACATGAGATAAACGACGGAGCAACCACAGGAGAGGACACCGGGTCCCAAGCGGCTATGTGAGAAGAAATAAAATTCTGTCCCGTTTAAACCAGTGTTACACCGGGTCCTTGTCACAGATCGACCTCCTGCCCGATATGCTAACATATGCATCTCCTGACGAAGTGACCGATGTGTTAGCAGAGTGACTGTCCAGTCCCATCCCTCAGCCCACATGAGCCAGGAAGAGCAGGGGAAATTTACAGAGGCCAAGCCTCTCGGGTCCCGGGTGGAAGCATCTCGTATTAAGCTGTGATCTCGCCTCAGTGCCTCTGCCGCCTGCCCCGTGTGATTTAGATGGAGATGCATGCTCTGTCCCCATGGAGGGGCCGTCTCAGTGAAGGTGGATGATGGAGGCTCCCCTCTGGAAAGCAGCCACTCTATCTCCTCCCACACAGACCAAACAGCATTAAATACATACGGTCGGGGTCCCTCGGTCCCAACTTCTCAGCTCAGTTGCCTCAACTTAATATCCACACAAAGAGAGGACTTCCCTGGTGGCACAGTGGTTAAGAATCCGCCTGCCGATGCAGGGGACACAGGTTCGAGCCCTGGTCCAGGAAGATCCCACATGCTGCGGAGCAACTAAGCCTGTGCACCACAACTACTGAGCCTGCGCTCTAGAGCCTGTGAGCCACAACTACTGCAGCCTACGTGCCTAGAGCCCATGCTCCACAACAGAGAAGCCACCGCAATGAGAAGCCCGCGCACCACAACAAAGAGTAGCCCCCGCTCGCCGCAACTAGAGAAAGCCCGCGCACAGCAACGAAGACCCAACTCAGCCAAAAAATGAATAAATAAGTAAGTAAATTTATAAAAAAACAAACAGGGCTTCCCTGGTGGCGCAGTGGTTGAGAGTCCGCCTGCCGATGCAGGGGACACGGGTTCGTGCCCCGGTCCGGGAAGATCCCACATGTGGAGCGGCTGGGCCCGTGAGCCATGGCCGCTGAGCCTGCGCGTCCGGAGCCTGTGCTCCGCAACGGGAGAGGCCGCAACAGTGAGAGGCCCACGTACCGCAAAACAAACAAACAAACAAACAAAACAAAATATCCACACAGAGAGAACTCTGCCAACTCGCCTCTGCAGACTGATCGTTCCACTTCAAGGAACGTGACAGGACCAGGTGATGAATCTGGGGGGGAAGGGAGGGGAACAGGAATCCCTGGAAACACAGATGGCACTCGTCCCCATTTTTTGAGTTTTCTATTGTTAACTTATTACCTGAAAAAAGACACCTGCTGTGTTAAGTGATCAGTGCTACTCAGAAGAGGAAAAAAAAAATCTAACTTAGACTCAAGGGTCAAACTTCATCAAAAATTTGTTGGTGGATTTTTTTCCAAAATACTCTTTTAAAATTGGGTTCTTAGTACAGCCTGGCTTCATACTTGGGTTAACTGTGGCTCTAACTGTGAAGACAATTGTTTGCTGTGTTTCTCACATTCTGAGGATGGAGGCTGACTTCCCAGAAACTCAGTGTAAGCCTCCATCTTCTCCCTGGGTTGAATGGCCAGGAACAGGCAAAAAAGAAACGTTGATAAATGCAAGCAGGTCCAAGTTTGGAGCCAACCAGACACGCCTGCAGGAGTCAGACCAACCCCACGTTCCCGGCAGACACTGGATGTGGCGCAAGCCTTTGGCATCCTTTCCAGGTCCTTCTCCTTGGCATAATCTGTCTTTGGGACCTATCTCTGCAAGGCAAAGAAGGTTCTATGATATACAGCAATAAAGCCAAGGGTCACCAACTATTTTTATCAATGATTTTCACAGAAAAGGTAACCGATTTTCATGGTCATCAGTATGTCACCTATTCCGTCTGCTACAAAGAACGTTCCCGAATACAGTGCATGAAAATGATGCCCAAACCCAAAGCTAACCCCGGAGTAATCCTGGATGAAGCCACGTGGCCAGGCAACTCAGGTGGCAAGAACTCTTCCAAAAGCGCTGACCTCAGAGACCTCCGGCAAGGGTGGTGTCTGTGTCCGGTGTCCATTGAGCAGATTCTCCTGGCACCTAAGTGCCCACAAGCATCAAAGGACACCTTGATTTTCAAACGAGGCTCCAGACCATCAGATAGTCTGGGATCAAGGAGTAGCCACAGTTTCAAGGAAACAAATTCTGATCTGGGGTTGCCTCCTCTGGAGTGAGAGCCTTAGTCTCCAGGCACGGGTTTCCAATTCCAGGAAACTGAAGTGAGGAGAAGTCATTTTTTTCAAGTATATTTCATCTTTTTACCAGTAAATGTTAGAAGGGCCATAATCACACAGTTAGGTCTCTAGGAATGAATGAATAAATTAATGATTACAAGAACATCGCGGAGAGATGATACATGGAAACAAGGATGCATCAAAAAGATATCAAGGGGGCTTCCCTGGTGGCACAGTGACTGAGAGTCCGCCTGCCGATGAAGGGGACGCGGGTTCGTGCCCCGGTCTGGGAAGATCCCACATGCCGCGGAGCGCCTGGGCCCGTGAGCCATGGCCGCTGAGCCTGCGCGTACGGAGCCTGTGCTCCGCAACGGGAGAGGCCACAACAGTGAGAGGCCCGCGTACCGCAAAAAAAAAAAAAAAAAAAAAAAGACATCAAGGGACAGCTGTGACTAACTAAAGTTGCCAACATAAAATGATTAAAATTAATTAGGGGTCACCTGTTCATTAGAGGGAGGAATACAATGAGGGAGACACTAAAGGTTCTGAAAGGCAACATCGGGCAAAAAGTTACCTTAGGGTGTCTCGAGTTAGATGAGAAAAAGATAGCAGAGCCTTGAGCAAGGAGAACAAAAGAGGGTGCCTCCTTCGGCCCAGAAAGGGCTCAAATCAGGAAGCACGATCCCTCCCCATCCTAGCGGGACGTTAAGTGATAATAAAGCTAAAAAGTGCTCACTCAAGAAATGGTGGTTCAAGAAGAGTGTTGAGCTGCAGAAGTAACAACTAAAAGATGAAGAGGTTCTCTTAATCCTGGGAGGAACAGGGCTAGGAGAGAGAAGAGGTGGGCCAGGTCCTTCAACCATGGTCTTGTATTGCATTGATTATTTGAATTTGGAAAAAGCCCCACAGGTCATCCTCCTACACAGAGAGTCCTAGACCCGCCTCCAAGTGGCCAGCATCTGCTGCCCGGACCAGCTGCTCCCCTTGCCATCTCCCTGGCCCTCCAGCCACTCCCCCCAGTCAACTCTCCACTCAGTGGACACAGGTCAGATGGAGTCCCTCCTCTGCTCTGAAGTCCCCAAAAGGTTCCCATCTCATTCAGAGTAAAACCTAAAGCCATCCCACCTGCCCTACCCTTACCTCCTACTGTCCAAGGCTTATTCTGCTTAAGCCACGCCCAGCATCCTCCTACCCCAGGGCCTTTGCACTGGCTGTCCCCTCTGCTGGGAACACCCTTCCTCACTCCTCTGGGCCTCTACTTGGAAGTCACCTTATCAGATGGGCCTTCACAGACAGCAGGACCCAGCAGCCCCTCTGGCCACTCTCCATCTATGCTCTTGTTTGGCTTCATTTTGCTTCAGACAGACCCTCACTTGATACATGTTTGTGGTCTCCATGCTCCCCCACTGGAACATAAGCTCCATGTTACCTGCTAGAACGGTGGTTTTCACCTGAGTGGGGGTTTGCCCCCCAAGGAACATTTGGCAATGCTGGAGACAGTTTCAGGTGTCACCGCTTGGGGGAAGGAGGGTACTGGCATCAAGTGGGAAGAGACCAGGGATGCTGGTAAACATCCTACAGGGCACAACAGCCCCACGACAGAGAATAACCCAACCCAAAGGCAACAGTGCCGAGGCTGAGATTCCTGCCCTAGAGACCCACTCGGTGCCCCGCACACAGGAGGTCCTCAGTAAATATTTGCTGCACAGATGCCTGCGTGAACATTGATGAGCCGGAGCAGCAGGGCACCAGGTCTGGGAGCCTGGGCAATGAGGTCCCATGTGCTCCCGTCAAGGACTCCCCATGTGATGCTGGGCAAGCCCCTTCATCACCGAGCCTCAGCTTCTACTCATCAGTAAGACGGGGATGACAACAGAGCCACTTCGTGGAGCTGGTGTGAGGTTAGATGAGGGAATAAACATAACGGCCTCGGAACGGTGCCTGGCCCACAGCGCACATCAAGTACCTACCATCACTTATTACGAGTCCCTTACACCTGGCATTTACTGTTCGTAATGCTGCCCGGAGGAATGGGTGTGTGTCGGGGGCCCTCAGATCAAAGTCTGCATCTGAATCAGCCAGGTGCCAGGGTACTAAATCACAGAGAGGGGGTGGCCGGCAGGGGGCAGGCAGGCCAGCTTCCTGGGGACATAGGCACACCTGGGCACTCAGCTTTCTCCCCCAGGAAAGCCCCACTGAGGAGCCTCCCCTGAATCAAAAGTGCCCAGAAGGCTGGTGCAGCTTCTCCCGAAATCTGATGAAAGTATGGACAAGAGGGCCATGGCCCTGGCCGGACCGGCTGCCTTCTCAAGCTGGCAGGATGTCCCCACACTGGGAATCAAGGCCGGCAGAGCGCTGTGGAGGGAACCCCGGGGCCAGGGAAAGCCGCCCTCGGACGGGTTGCATCTGTTCCCATTCTCTGCGGCCTCCTTGTTCGCACCAAGTTCTGAATTCTTGGCTAAATAAGGTAAGAAGACTCAGCTGGGGAGTGTGGACGTGTGGGGAGGGGAAGAGGTCAAAACCTGCCCCGGCCGTGGCCGCCCCAAACACCCACATCCAGGAGGACCACGTCAGGGCCACCACACACTGAGCCACAGGCTGCCACCTAGTGCCCCGGCCACGTGGCACCAGCTCGCTGACCCGTCCTCAACTGAACCCTGCTCCCTGCTAGATACGCACCCCAGGCAGCAGCTGCGCTTCCAGGGAGAGGACGAGACTTGGGTTTCAAGAAAGGTCAGGGAGAAGGGTGGCATGAGAACATGGAGCCGAGCTCTTGATGACAAGGACTGAACGCGCAGCCGCCCACCTCGCAGATTCAGGCACCTTGCTTTACGTGCTTTATTTTACCAAACGTTCCCAGCAAATCTGGGAGGGATGGGTTAGTGATTCCATTTTGCAGAAGAGAAAACAGAGCCTCAGGAAAGTCACTGACCCTCGATCACCTACCTAAAAAACAGCCTTGAGGGCTTCCCTGGTGGCGCAGTGGTTGAGGGTCTGCCTGCCAATGCAGGGGACACGGGTTCGTGCCCCGGTCCGGGAAGATCCCACGTGCCGCGGAGCGGCTGGGCCCATGAGCCATGGCCGCTGAGCCTGCGCGTCCAGAGCCTGTGCTCCGCAACGGGAGAGGCCACAGCAGTGAGAGGCCCACGTACCGCAAAAAAAAAAAAAGAAAAACAGCCTTGAAATCTCAATGTCTCTTCCCAAGCAAGGAGCTTGGAGGGGAACCGCCAAGTCCCTGACTTGCCATTTCCACATGGAACAAGTGCCCCCCCCTTCCCCACCCCATCTCTCTGCCCCTCACTCACTGCTCCCGGGAGGGAGGGTGACTGGTCCCGATCAGGAGCCTGGGAGGAGGAACTGGGCGAGCTCAGCTCAGCCCTCTGTGGGTTCTCTCTCTCTCAGAGCCCAGCCGCTGTCCACCCACCATGGTGTATGCTCAGGAGCTGCCCCTGGGGGCTTCCCACCTGACTACTGAACTCAGAGATGGCGTTTTTGCATGCCTGCCTGCCCACAGGCTTAAAGCTGTTTCCCAGTCTGCTTAACTAATACCAAAGCTACCATTTTGATCTGCCTGTTTCTGTCTGTCTAGAAGAGGCGACATCTAAGCTGAGTCTTAAAGGATGAAGAAGCACTACACAAAAGGGAGAGTGGGAAGCGTGCCCAGGGCATACAGACTAGCACGGACAGTCTGGGCACATGAATCTGATAGCTGCAGAGACCCGGAGCAGCTTAGACCTGCTGAGACATCGGGGCTTCCCAGCAAAGGGCATGGGGATGGTCAGAGGCAAGTGCCAGCTCTGTCCGTCTGACCGCCTATTCGGTCTGGCAACTGTGCTCTTCAGATGTTGAACCGCAAAGGTCAGAGCCCTGCAGGGGGAGCTGGGGTTGAGACGAGACAGGAAGGGAAACTTCACTGTGCCCAGCAGTACCTGTTGAGGCTTTTTCCCCACGTAAATGTATTAATATACCATACAAAAATGTTAACAGTAATTTTTAAAGTTAATATTTAAGATCCAGGGGAGGAGGGGAGGCGGAGGAAGAGGGGCTGAAGAAGGGGGAGGGGGAAGAATTGGGCTGGAGTGACACACAAGCGCCCACTTCCATTTGCTGAGATCAGGCCCCCTGAGCCGAGCTGCTGCTTTTCACGGGTGGGTGTTACTACCTCCTTTTAGAAATAAGGAAAAGGGGGTCCAGGGAGGGTAAGGAAGGAGCACAGCAGACAGCAGGGCCAGGGCTGTGGGAGCTGGGGCGTTCTCACTGCCCCCCACTTTCATAACACAGGCCGGTGTCACCAGTTCCACCGATGCCCAGCCAGGAGACTCCCACCCCCAAGTCAAGCCGTGTAACTGCCCGCCTCTTGCAACTCTACAAAGAGAGCTGCCCTGGTGGCATATCTCAAACAAAGCTGACACTTCAAACAAGTGTGACTGATAACTCATCCGCTGAGCAAGAAGCCTGTTTTGGATCCGCTCTGAACTGCATCAAGCCGTTACATAAGCTGCTACCAGGCCCAGCTGAGAGAGACAGAGAATGGGAGGGCTCAAGTCCAAAGTCATCCTGGCTTAGGGGTCATGAGCACCCTCACTGCAACGTGTGCAAACAAATTAGGAGTCTGAGTTGCTAAGGGGGTCGGCAGGAATGCAAGAGACCCCAAATGGAAGGATGAAATTCAAAAGGAAAAAATAAAAAATCATGTTTGGCTCAAAAACGAACCACGAGCACAGACACGATGCTGAGACCAGGGGAGCTCACAGCCGCCCCCTGCTTAATGCAGTCGGGGGAGAGTTTCGCAAGGGCAGTGACACCCCCTAAAGCAGGCAGTCGTCCTGCAAGAGAACTCATGGAAACGCCCAAGGGAGCAGGCTGGGCAGGGGCTCCAGGCAAGGCTACACACGGCCTACCCGGACGAGCCCCTTCACCCCTCTGTAACATGGGTTCCAGCAGCCCCTCCCCTGGGATCACTGTGGAGGGCAAGTGAACATGGCAAGGGACCAAGCAGCAGCATCCCCATCTCTTCTGGAGATGGGAAAAGCCCCTCCAGACCGGCTGGGCGTCCTGCAGAGTTACTCTGTCGTGGGGCCTCTGAACAGGCTGCCCCTCCCTGGGGAGCACCCTCCCCTCCTTGTCAAGCTCCCTTCACTGCCCGGCAGCCACCCGAGCCCTTCCCTCCTCCATCACCCTCTCCTCAGCCAGCCCCCGTCCTTGGTACCCTCACCTCTTGACTGTCACCGGTTTCCCCCTTGCTTCTTGGGGAGCGAGGAAACAAAGCCTGTGTTGCTTACAATCAGCCCCAGCAGTAGGTTCGAGGCCTCTGGGGTTCCAGGTAAGGGGCTGAAGCTGTACCACTGATCTGAAACTCAGATTAGGATTTCCCACTTCTGGGGGACTCATTCAGGGTGAGGGTGGGGCAAGGTCACCAGAGAGGTCACGCAGTGCCCACAGGTAACAAAGAATCCATCACCCCCGAGGGCCCCAACTGCCTTCCTTTTCACCCATCCAATGGCTCTTGTTTTCTGTATTTTATGACCACTGTTATTTCCCCTAGATTTTAAACTCCTTGTGGGCAGGGTCTGCGCAGTAAGAGCTCCTATCAACTAGGTAGCAAGCGCACTGGCATAAGCGCTTTATCTGGTCCTCAGAACTCTGTTGCTGACTCTCTTACAATCTGCATCTGAATGATGGTGAAACTCAGGCACAGAGCTTCTGAGTGCAGAGCTAGATCACCTTCACCTTGACTCCCCAGGGTGTGGCATGTGACAGTCACTCAGTAAATGTTTGTGGGCTGAATAATAGATCAATAAAGAATTGAGACTTGTCTAAATTCCAGCTGGAACGTTCCAATTACCAAGTCAGCCGCTGAAGATCTAGTAGGTAAAATTCAGTGGGACAGTTCCCTTTTCAAGAAACTTGCCCAACATGAGGCTTTCAGTTGGTTGCACCAACTTGCTTCCCTCCTTGTGGCTCAGGCCAGAGGGCTCGAGCACAACCAATGTGACGGCTGCTGCCCCGCCACCTCCTCCTAACCTGCATCATGAAACCCTCAGCCAGGCAGGCGGCAGCTGGGGACCTCGCCATCTCCCTGGGAACACTTACTACAGCGCTCTCCAAGCTGCCGAGTGTTTGGAAGAACTGTGTTGCCAGGCGACAAGCCGGACCTCCTCACTAGTATTGAGAATCTCTTCCAACAACAGCCGGGAGAAGGACAAGGCCTACTGACAACTGAGGATGTTTTTCTTGCCCCCTCTGCCCTGGCTCAAGATCAAAAGTGGGGAGAAATCAAAAGGGAACAATCACGGGCTTCCCTGGTGGCGCAGTGGTTGAGAGTCCGCCTGCCGATGCAGGGGACACGGGTTCGTGCCCCGCTCCGGGAAGATCCCACATGCCGCAGAGCTGCTGGGTCTGGGAGCCATGGCCGCTGAGCCTGCGCGTCCGGAGCCTCTGCTCCGCAACTGGAGAGGCCACAACAGTGAGAGGCCCGCGTACCGCAAAAAAAAAAAGAATCTGCCTGCCAATGCAGGGGACACGGGTTCAACCCCTGTTCCGGGAATATATCACGTGCTGCAGAGCAACTGAGCCCATGCGCCACAACTACTGAAGCCCGCACGCCTAGAGCCCGTGCTCCGCAACAAGAGGAGCCACCGCAATGAGAAGCCCACGTACCGCAACGAAGAGTAGCCCCCACTCACCGCAACTAGAGAAAAGCCCACGCACAGCAACGAAGACCCAACGCAGCAAAAAATAAAATAAAATAAAATAAACCCAAAAACAAAAACAAAAGGGAACAATCAGGCTGATTATCTGGGCTTAACTCTCTCCACTACCTATCACTGCACACCCCCCAAAACGGAAAAAGAAGGCAATGATTAGGATTCAAGTGCCGAATAAATATCCCTGGATAATCAATTATATCTCATGAAAAGCAATTACAAAGGAGAACTATCTTCCAATTAACTATATATTCCATTTCAAAACAGGACCAGACACCTAAACCTCCCCTTCAGAAAGTCACTGGCAATGTACGGCGATAGCTGTGCTCATGGCGAGTAGGATGGTCTGTGTGTGGGTGATGTTTTCATCTAGAAAAGTCCATCGTTCCCCCCACCCCCTCACCGTTAAAACAGGGCAGCAGCGCTGGACATCAAAAATTGAGCCAGCAACAACCCCCAGAAGGGAAGCGGGGAGGGGGAGGCAGAGAAAGGGTCAGGGCGCCCCCTGGTGGCTCCAGTGCTGCTGTTCCTGCAACCGGCAGAGATGCACGCTGAGCCACTTTCTTGCAGCTTCCAGCTCCCAGGTCATCATATTGATATATTCAAATAAATAATTTGAGAGTAGAAACTCATTTTCTAAAGAGGAAGTGAAGGAATGTTAGGCTGACAGGAATGCCAATAAATATCAACTGAAGGAATTTTCAATAAGTTCCAATAAAATAGCACCAATGAGCTGCACATGCTGAGTGTGACTGCAGCTATTAGGCTGGGATCATTTATTCTGGTACCTTCTACAGGTGTTTATCCTTATGCACCCTTCAGCCCCCCTAAATCACCTTCCGTGCAGGGGTGATGGAACTAAACAGCTCCCAAGTACACACAGAACAAACGCTTTCTGGGATCTGTCATTTCATTCAGGTTCATTTTTATCCTGTTTCATTCCCTGAACCATGCAGGAGGCAAGTGGTTTAAAAAAATGTATAAAATAAACTATGATTCCTGGAAAATAGCCCACTGCTTATTCAGGGTTTCTCATCCTTGGCACTGACATTTGGGGCTGGATAATTTTCCAGTGTGGGGCCTGTCCTGTGTGCTGTAGGATGTATGGCAGCATCCCTTGGATCACCCACTAGATGCCGTAGCATCCCTACCCCAGTTGTGACAACCAAAAACGTCCCGAGACACTGCCAAATGCCCCCGGGGTTGAAATCGCCCCTGGCTGAGAATCACTGTCCTATCTGATCACACTTCCATTCTTGAGACCACTGGCCTCACAGAAAGAGCGTACAGCTTCATCTCCTCTAGAGGAGAGGGAAGTTAAGGAGGAGATGCCACGGGAAGGCACCCCGAGGGGCCTCTGCAGGAGGGATGGTGTCACTGAAACAGGAAATCGGATCTATCCGCCTGCAGTTCAACAAGAAGGCCCAGATACTGTTTTCGGGATGACTAGCCAGCAATGTACCCCTTGAGGACGTTAACAATAAAATAGCACCCACCAGTCAGTGAGCATTTACTATGCCAGGCACACTTCATATTCATGTTCTTTTCCATTTTTCCTGTCGAGGTATAATTTATATAAACTATCTTGAGCTTTTTTCATGTATTCATTCATTTAATCCTCACGACCCTGTCAGATGTGTACTATTAGCAGATTCATTTCACAAAGAGGAGAACACTGAGGCATGGACAGGTTAAATAACATCCCACTGCTAATCTGTGGATGGAGGTGGCTAAAAACACAGCCAGTCTAGCTGGAAGGATCATCAGAGAGCAGAACGGCAACAGCGAGAATAATGATATCGCCCATTATTAGGGCTGCGGCAGACACTAGGTGCAATTATCACAAAGTGTTTCTTTTTTGTTGTTGTTCTAAAGTCTGCAATCCTTCGAAGGAGAGTGATGAAAGCAAGGGAACTTCTCCCCAGGAAAATCCACATATGAGCACAAACACACAAACATAATGTTGCACACAACTGCAAGAGGCTTCTGAAGTCTCCCAAACCATCTATGGGCCTCCCGGGAAGCACCCAGACAATACATTCTAGGCTCTGTGCTAGACACAACATAGACTTCAGAAGAATCCTGCAAGCAGGTAATAGGACCTCCATTTCATGGATTGGGAAACTGAGTTCAGAAGAGTTAAGGCCTTTGCCCAAGGTCACACAGCTCTTGAACAGCAGCCCTACGTTCTGCCTGACGCCAGCGTTCCTTCCTTCCCAAAAGGCTGCCTTCACAACTCAATTCGTCCGCGACCCCACACCAGGGCACTACAAAACTGAAGGATGCGCAAAGGACAGGAAGGATTTACACGTCTGATCTAGCAGCACTGGTGACAGGAAGTGGGCAGCGACGATATAAGGGCTGCTGGCCTCGCAGAATGAAACCTGAAGGTGACATGTGCCTTTCGCAAAGAAGACTATTCTCCTTTACACGTTCTGGAAGACAACATCGTTTCAAAGCAGTCCCCAGGAGCCTGGACCCTCACACAGATACCATCCTGTCTCTCCAACCCGTCATGCTTCCTACATGGCACAACACCTGGCCCAGAGGAGAAGAAGTTACAGGCCAAATGTCAGAGCCAGTGTGTTTATGGATACCCGCTCCCCCTGCCGAAGGCCACTCAAAGTCAAGGCAACCGTCAACACATTTGCAAAGGAGACAGTCAGCAAGGGGAAAATGAAGACGCCTGCCTTGCAATCGGGACAGCCAACAAGACCAGGCATGATGCTAGAAATATCCAGACTTCGACAACCTGGTTCTGGAATGGTTGCAGAAGGAGGGTATGAGTATCATGACTCTTTTCTCAGAACAGACGGCTAGAAGCGCAAGGAATCCTGGAGGGCGGCCTCCTCCACTTTACAATTGGGGAAACTGAGGCCCAGAGAGGTGCAGGGACCCACTACTATAAGGGCCGGAATCAGAGCCAAGTGCTCCCGATACCCAGGCTGGTGCTCCTTCCACCCCAGCTGCCCCCTCCCTGACGCAACAGGGGAAAAGGGGGAACATTCACTCACTCCTTCACTCCGCGGGCAGCTCACAGCTCTAGGTTTTTACCGCGGACCAAGCTAGAGATGCAAAGGTGATGAAAACAGACGTGGGCTCACCCTCGGGGAACTCACTTTCAATTCATTCCTACCGAAGCCTTTGTAAATTTTTCCTGTGTGTTAGAACTAGAATAAACATTCATTCATTCCTTCCTCGCACCTTCAACTAAAGTGTCTTGAGCATCAAGTCCATGGCAGGCAGGGTTTCAGGCACCGGGGCCTCGCAGTGAACAAGCTGGCCAGGCGCCTGCCCTGGAGGAGCTCACCTTCCAGGGGTGGGAAAAGAAACAAACAGTACACTCAGGCCACAGGGGCTTCGGAAGCCTGGCGCCCTCAGACACAAAGTGGGTGATAAGGCGTGGGTGATGGAAGCAGACGGGCAGTCAGGGAAGGGAAGCCTCTCCAACAGGGTCATTTCAACAGACCTGAATGCTTCCCTCCGAGGGCAGAGAATTCCAGAAGCTGAGGGTATCCAGGAACAGCAGGGGGCTGGGGGGTGAACCCCAGCTCCCCTACATGCTCACAGTGGGACCTTCACTGCAGCCTCTCTCGGCCTCTGCTTCTCCAACTATAAAATGAAGCCAACACTCCCACTTTGCAGGGATGCTGTGAAAACTGAGTGATAGTAGAGGTATAGCCTAATTCACAGTAGGAAAATAAATGAGGAGCTATCCATGTTATTAATCTTTTCCAGGCACTCCTTGAAGGAAGATCTGGAATTGCCCCAGAAATAGGTATGAACTTGCAGCTGGATCTGATCTCTGAAGCCTGCCAGATGTCATCTGGAAAGAACCAGCATGGAAACGTGAGACTCCAGAATCCTAGGGGTTTGGCTCTGACTAGGGTTTACAGCGTGGACCCTTGGGGCTACTGAACAGATTCAGAACTGATCTCCGAAGGGGGTCTCCAAAAAAGCTTTCAGGAAGAGCTGGCCTCCCTGGAGTGATGCCACCGGCTGACACCCACACACGGTGAGATGACGCTGGACATGGCGCCAATTCTCTCAGTGACCTGGGTCCCTGGCCTCCCCAGGCAATGACCTGACTCCGAAGAACTAGAATGGCAATGCTCACCACCTGTGGAAGCTTCTCAATACGAGACCAACCGTACAACACCTGGTTCGGGGCTCAGGTTTTGTGCCTTCCGGCATTAGTGCATTTAACCCTCCAAACGGCCCTGAAAAGCCAGCGATAAGTTTCTTCATTTTACAAATGAGGAAACAGGGCCCAGAGAATCTGGGAATAAAGAAAGAGCAACCTAGCTGGGAAGTACTGCAGCTGGGGCTTGACCCCAGGATGGTGGCTCCAGATCACGCCCCCCAAACCTCCCCCACTCTGCTCCCCTGCAGCCCTTAGCACGTCTCTCTGAATTATGGGTGTCAGCACACCATACTTGGGGCACCCACTAGGGACTGTCAGCAGCTTGAGAGAGTTAGGACACCCAAGTCAACCCAGGAGTCCCCACCCTGTGAGGCACAAGGGAGGCCCTGCAACAACCACTCAGGCGAGGAAGGGCCATCAGAAAGGGGGAAGGAAGGCACACAAGTGAACAGCCTGCCCTTTGCAAGACCAAGCGGGGAGAGTCACGTCACTCCTGCTTCAGGCCCTCTGCCGGCTGCCTGCTGCACTTGGGATAAAATCCAACGTCCTCCTGCTCGGCTCTCCCCCTCACCTCTGCCCAGAAGCCACCAAACCCGGCCCAGTCCCCTCATCCCACAGCCTCAGTCCCACTGTCTCCCAAGAGAGAGCTTCCCTGGTAACCCACCTTAAAACAGCCCCCCACATGTGACTGTCCTCCCACTGGTGTGGCGAGTCCCCAGGGCAGGACTCTGGCCTCTTGCTCAGCAGTTGACAGGCCAGGAGCAGCTCAGTGTCTGTCATCTGGTCAGCATGGGCACAAAGAGTTTTGGAATGGATGATAAAAAATCTAACAAACAGAGAAAGAAAGAAAGAGAGAGAAGGAAGGAAAGAAAGGGAAAGAAAGAAAGAGTAAAAAAGGATCAAAAGAAAGAAAGTGCACTTTTTTCTTCGTCAGGACAAGCACTCCCCAAAAATTTGCTAAGAGGGCAGATCATGTGTTAAATGTTCTTAATCATTCAATCAATTGATCAATAGAGTGGGAGGAAACTTTGGGAGGTGATGGATATGTTTATGGCATAGATTGTGGTGATACCATTTAATGAGTATTAATCATTACCATAATTATTACTGACCACCAAGAGCCCCTCCTATGCCATCCCCATGAACCACATTTGCCTATGAGTCCTCAGTATTAGCTATTCTGCTTGTTATCACACAGACTAAAGCACTCCCGGCCAAAAGCAGAGACACCTGATATTCCAAAAGACTCACGGCTCTGGGTCTGGGTCAGTCTCCATCACGACAGCTCACATAGCTTCTCTCTTGCCCACGACCCCCATCTGCACCCTCTTGGACCCCAGATTAGGACCCTAGGACTATTTAATCCAAAACTCTGTTGAAACATTGTTGCCACAAATTGAGTTTAAAAGAATGCCAAAAGTTAAATGGAACTACAAAATAGAATATGGAATTTTATTCATGATAAAATTTGGTGTCTGGAGTAAGTCATCTTAAACAGCAAATGATGACAAGGTGGAAAAGCTATTTTGTGCCAATTCCAAGATGGTATGAGAAGGCCTTCTGGGTATTTTTAAAGGCATTAGAGGTTGACAACACGGATTTCTTGTGTCTAATTTCACTTCAAAAATACACGATTTTCTTTTGCTTCCATTTCAGTATATTAGGCAAACTGCTTTTCTATGTACCCATTAAAAATAAGGTCATATTGGGCTTCCCTGGTGGCACAGTAGTTGAGAATCTGCCTGCTAATGCAGGGGACACGGGTTCAAGCCCTGGTCTGGGAGGATCCCGCATGCCAAGGAGCAACTAGGCCTGTGAGCCACAGCTACTGAGCCTGCGCGTCTGGAGCCTGTGCTCCGCAACAAGAGAGGCCGCAATAGTGAGGGGCCCGCGCACCGCGATGAAGAGTGGCCCCCCGCTTGCCACAACTAGAGGAAGCCCTCGCACAGAAATGAAGACCCAACACAGCAAAAATAAAAAAATAAAAAATAATTTAAAATTTTTAAAATTAATTAATTAATTAATAAACTCCTACCCCCAACACCTTCTTTAAAATAAATAAATAAATAAGGTCATATTTTGATCCCATAAAAGAGAGACAAAGATTTTTGAGATAAAGATGGAGAAAAAAGAAAGGGAAAGGGAGTTAAAAGGATTTGAATAACAATCATCACCATTTATTATTTCAGGTAGATGTGAAAATGATAATGTCTGGTGAAATTCCCTAAACCATCTACAACGAAAAGCACACCAAGAGTTGCAACGGTCATGTGTTCTGAGGAGGAAAAGGTGGCGATGGGGAAGAGAAACTACAGGGCTAGTTCCTGGACCATCCACTAGGTGGCACAATAACCTGGACAACTTGGTCGTCACCTGGGGCATCTGGGGTGTTAGTGGAAAGGGGTGAACTGGAAGGCGGAGAAGCAGCAACTTGCAAAGAGTGGCTGGTAATGGATGAGAGGTCAGCAGTCCCAGGGTCACGGCCCCACTAACCCTCAGTGTCTCAGTCCATTCGGGCTGCAGTAACAAAACACAGCAGACGGGGTGGCTTATAAACAACAGAAATGTGTTGCTCACAGTTCTGGAGGCCGGAAGACCGAGCTCAGAGCACCAGCGTGGTCAGGTGAGGGCTTCAGACTCCTCGCTGTGTCCTCACACGGCAGAAGGGGACAAGGGAGCTCTCTGGCACCTCTTTTGTGAGGGTTCTGCCCTCGGGACCTAATCACACCTCAAAGGCCCCCATCTCTTAACATCATCACATTGGACATTAGGATTTCAAAATATAAACCTGGGGAGGGGACACATTCAGACTCTAGTACTCAGAGCGAAAAGTGCCCCTGAAAATAAACAAGTTTGGTATGCTCATCCTAAAAACCTAGTGTCCTCACCCAGGAATCCCTTGCTCTATTAAAAAAATAATGATGAAAATAATTTAAGGCTCTCAGACCTGGATGCCCACCAAGTTATTTAACCTCACTCAGCCTGTTTTCTTAAACAAAAAGAGTGATGTTATCTGCAGGAGGCTGCTGGGGGATTAAATGAGAAAACAGCATTTTAAACGCTTAGGCACAATGCTTGGCACACCGTAAGATCTACTGAAGCATGTTATTATTTAACTGGGTCACATTCTCACACAATATGACTGTTGGCCCCTTCCTTCGACCTCCTCCCCGAGCCACCAGCTCCAAGAGCAGGCAGGATCGACTGCTGGAGTCACAACCCCCCTGTTCTCCTTTGCCCTCCCAAGTCAGGCAGAACCCCCAATGGGGGATCACACCCCAAGCCAACAACTCACACGGGGGATACAAACGGTAAACAAAAGCGGAAGAGGGGCTGCCCTGGAGGGAATGCAAAGCCACCCAACCATAAAGGATAACTTTCCAGGCTCAAAAGTAGAAAAAATGCATTAACACGTTAGCACCTAGTGTTGGCGGAGGGTCAAGAAATGCAGCTGTCACACTCCCGGCAACACACTAACTCAGAACACAAGCGGCTACTGAGAACTAGCCCATAAATATGGCCCAACCTTGGCCTCCTATCCCACAAATTTACCACAAAGGAATGCTTAAGCAGAAAAAAATAACAGCCAATATTCTTAAAGTGTACTTACTAATAGCACTCTTCCATTCTTCCTTACAATGAATGAAGAAACTCACTGGGGAGAAAAAAAACCCTGGCTGGTGATCCTCCCAAGAAAATAACCTAGCAAATTGTAATAAATCAAGTGATGGAATAGTATGCAGCCATCTGTGAACAGGGAATGTTGCCCGCCACGCTAGTTCTACAAGGATCAAGCCATTGGCAACTGCAGCCGACCCTGCAGTGGAATGCTACCCTGAGGACAATCCAGGATGGAGAAAAACAGGAAGAATTCTGTGCTTTGGATACTGGCCCTAGATAAGATGCATATCTAAGGGATCATTTCAACGAGCCCAGATGCTTGCATCTTCCCATGCATAGAAAAGCAACACAATCATTAACTTGAGATGTCTGGTTTCTGTGATTAGCAGTAGTCTCCTGATGTTCAACTACATGTTATTTTTCCAGCAAAAAACTCCTATATATCCTAACGCCTCCCTTACCCGTTCCGAACAGTTTCTCAGAGCGACCTGAGAGGTTGTGTCCTGGGCTACAGTCCTCAGTAAGATACCCGAATAAAACAGCTCACAACTTTTAGGTTGTGCGTTTTTCTTCAGTCAACACATTCAACAGGACAACGGGGAGATGAGGGAAAAAAGGGCAACTGTGATCTATGTTAAGAGCTGAATACAAAATAAGCACATCGACAATAGCTAACACTCATGACTCTTAACTCTGATCTAAATACTTCCCTAAGCACATCACGGTTCATCTTCACAACGACCATACGAGACAAGGATTCATCGAATCCTTATGTTTAGACAAGGAAACAAGAGCCTGGGAGGTTTAAGAACTTGAACCTGGGCAGCCTGGTTTCAGAGCACGTCCTCCTAAAGCAACAGGCATGCTGCAATTCCAACCAGCTACAACTCTGCACCCCCAAATCCAGGATCGCAAATTCACCTGCAGGAATGGAAAGGACCTCTGAGGCAGAATTATGGGTGTCTGGGTTTGCTCGTAACTGTCTTTACTACTCCCCTCAATAATTAATTTTTCAGAACAGGCTTTTGTGTTTTCTTAAGTACCAAAGGGCCTGAAGAGAGGGCAGTAATGGGGGTGTGATCACACATCTTCTCTTGGGCACTAAAGAACAATAATATATGCCCCAAAAGCCCGGGACCAAACCCTTTGCCATTTCAGAGACATGCAAGGGGGGGGGAGGCTGCTTGGCAGAGGACTTGTCTATTACCCGCAGCACCAAGGGTTAAGTACACAAGCTCCAGCTCGATGACAGGGCTGAGACAGCCACCTGGCCCGATTATTCAGTGCAGGCCGGGAGCCACTTGGTGGGACGTGAGGGAAACACTCTCCGCTCCAGGGAACAGAGTTGGGGTTCCTCTGCCAGGCTCTTCTGGGGTTTGTGAGAGTCAGGCATCTCCTCTGGAGTGCAATCCTACATGCTTCACATGCTGGGATGCAATTCTCATCCTGAACTTGGAGATGTCTTGGGACCCCACTCCTGGGACACCCGCTGTTATGGACTGAATTGCATCCCTCCCAAATTCATATGTTTTGCCTGTATTTGGAGGTAGAACCTTTAAAGAGGTAATTAAAGCATCCTTATAAGAGGAAGAGACACCAGGGATGCGTGCTCACAGAGAGAAGGTCATCAAGCCAGGGAGAGAGGCCTCGCCAGAAACCAAGACTGCTGGCGCCTTGATCTTGGGGAACTTCCAGCCTCTGGAACTATGAGAAATAAATTCCTATTGTCTAAGCCACCAGTCTGTGGTATTTTGTTACAACAACCCTAGCGAAGGAGCACACCCTGGATACCCAGACAGACTCGCTCCTCTTATTTTTTTGCGATGACACAGCAGGCAGGGGCAGGATGGGGAGGGTACAGGTCAAAACCGCCCACCGCTC
Source organism: Mesoplodon densirostris (assembly GCF_025265405.1). Lineage (NCBI taxonomy): Eukaryota > Metazoa > Chordata > Mammalia > Artiodactyla > Ziphiidae > Mesoplodon > Mesoplodon densirostris. The sequence goes on from NC_082676.1 coordinate 57,164,619, forward strand.
AAAGTTTCTCAGGATTCTGATCTCTCGTCTGGAACACCCAGAGGACAGACAACAGTGCTGTCCCCTGAAGGTTCCCTGAAATTTACAGCCACCGCAGAAAACAGAACCCCCTCCCGCCATACACACTTATCACCCACAAACCACACCGCTACAGGGTGTCGAGGGTCAAAATGTGGATGTAGTGACATTTTTCTTCAGATATGCAGGTTGTAAAGTCTGGGTATGCCTCTATTTGCCAAAGATACCAAATAAGAACACCGGATTTACATTTTTAGAAAAGTGTACGACTAAAACCAAGAAAAACAGTCTAAATCCCTGCCATCAGCATCACTCGAGTGCGCTCAGAGGCGTGTCCTCAGTGAAAACACACAAGCAGGGCCAGCACCCTCCTCAAGGTCAGAAGATGGCTGAGGCAGACCTACAGACCACGATCTCTGTCGACCCCAAGAGCAGCTGACAAAGAGAACTGTGTCTGAGATGGCGGGACCTCATGCCAGGGTGCAGGAGACCTACGCGGAAGCACAGCGCTAGGTACCACAGGGTGGGGGGAAGTGGCAGTGTGGAGACGCCTGTATCCCTACAAATGGTGCCTAGGATGAGGCGCCTACGAAGCCTGGCCTCCACATCCTCAATTTCGGGGTCTTTAGAGTAGATGCACTTCAGGGCCAGGGTAAAGTCTCACCCCTCTAGGTCAAGGTGTGACCCACGTGAAGAGGCGGCACTGCAGATGCTAGAAAGACAAGGCGTCAAATAACAGTGAGCCACAGAGAGAACTCCTCTTCCCTTTGCCACTCCTTCCGAGGAGGTCAGGAAAAATACCTGCGTGGATTAGCACTGAGATATCTTCTCATGCTGAGACAGGCAACAACATCCAGGCAGACTTACTAACACTGGTTCCTTTTTTTGCCTTTATTGTCACAGTTCCCTGCTATTTAAGTCAACTACGAGTGGCTCTCCGCTTACAGTAAGCATATAAAATTCCATTTTTAAATAAAGGCATTCAGGTTTTTTAGGGGCACCCATTCTTTAAAAATGGCAGGGTAGGGAACAGTACAGAGGTAAATAAATAACGGAAATTTGAAAACCAGTGACCTTAGTGCTCTTCTGGCCCGTGTGTCCCCCACACTGGCAGATACAGAAATATCTGCTCAGCTGAACCCGAGGCTGAGAGGTGCCAGTGTAAACCGCATGCCTTGCTTATGTACAGTGAGATAACCCAATCCCCACCCCCCAACCTCACAGCGCCTACTCATTTCCTTCCTCATCCTTGAATCAGAATGCTGGTTGCCCCCCGAACCCCTCTTCCTTCCTTAGCCATGGGTGGGTTTTTTTTTGGCGGGGGGTGGGCGGGTGGACGGATAGGACACACTGCCTCCTTAGCAACCAGGGGAGGCCTCGGGATGGATGTTGGCCACACAAGTGGGAACCTGTGTGCACCTTCTAGGAAGGGTCCTTATAGCTTGGGGGAGGGGAGAAGTTTACCTTTTTTGTGTCACAGACCCATTCCGCAGTCTGGTGATGAAGCCCATAGGCCTCTTCTCAGAAAAATGTTTTAAAATACATAAAATAAAACACCCAAGATTACAAAGGAAACTGATTAAATTGAAATAGAATTATTAAAATGTAAAAAGGAAAAGTAACACACTAATATACAGGATTTTTTATCACATTAAAAAACTACTGTATTTTCAAGCAGAAATGACATTGTGAGATTTTTCCATATCACTGTTGTTACAGGTGCCTGTGACTTCTATCAGTGACCAAGTCACCCATTTTGCTAAGGCTACTAAGGTTCCTATGGTTTGCTGCTACTTTCATAATAAAAGAAAATGCAACCTAACTGTCCATCGACAGATAAGTGGATAAAGATGTGGTATACACACACACACACACACACACACACACACACACACACGTACACAATGGAATATTACTCAGCCATAAAAAAGAATGAAATTTTGCCATTTGCAGCAACACAGATGGACCTGGAGGGTACTATGCTTAGTGAAATAAGTCAGACAGAAAAAGACAAATACTGTATGATATCACTTATATGTGGAATCTTAAAAATAAAACAAACAAATGAATATAACAAAACAGAAACAGACATAGATACAGAGAACAAACTAGTGGTTACCAGTGGGGAGAGGAAAGGGGGAGGGGTAAGCGGTACAAACTACTATGGATAAAATGAACTACAAGGACATATTGTACAGCACAGAAACTATAGCCAATGTATTACAATAACTTATATGAAGTATAATCTATGAAAATTTTGAATCACTATGTTGTACACCTGAAACTAATAATATTGTAAACAACTATACTTCAATTGAAAAATCAAGTAAAACAATAAAAAATAAAGGAAATACTAAATTTCAGTCAGAGATTAGAGAAAAAAGTTGTAATTTCTTCCCCTGTGCAAGTTCAGACCCCTGAATCCTACCTGTGGAAATGGAAGAAGTCTCTCCCTTGCCCCCTCCTCCTTCCTGGTACCTGGGATGAGAATGGGATGGCTGGAGCTAAAACAGCCATTTTGGACTATGAGGCAAGATAGAAGGAGCCCTGGTCTCCAATGACCATGGAGCTACATACCGGCCCAGCCTGCCTACCTCTGGACAGAGAGATGAATTCCTATCATATTAAGCCACAGTTTGCTGGTTTATTCTTTATTACATAAAGCCACTCAAACCTAACTGTAATTGCTGTATCGCTAATACTTTTACCGAGTAGTGAGTTTGCAAACAGTTTGAGCCTGATCATTAGCAACCTTCATTCATCTTCAAGAGACACTCTCTCCCTTACCTACAAAAGTGATTCCTCCAGAGCTACAAAGGAAACCCAACTAGAAAGTTCCTCTGTAGTTGACGGCCTTGCAGGAGACAAACCCGGAAACTGTGAACGACAGAAGTTTCCCTCTGCCTCAATCCTGCTCCACCTCTGAAGCACGTCCTTTAGAGCATTCACGCACCCAAGTATCAAGTTTTACAGCTCAGGGAGCTTACGACCACGCACCACACTCCAAGTCCACGACCAGGCACACACACATCTGACTTCATCCCACACTCTGGAAAGTCCACGGTCACACAGGAGCAAGCACAAAGGCACTGCCTCGATGTGCAGGCCCAAGAGTCATCCTGGCATCGCCAGAAGCTGCTCAGAAAGTACTTACTAATTGTCATGGACTCTGGCACCGAGGCAGAAGGTAACAGGCTGCTCAGAGGACTTCCTTGGCCTGGAGGGCTGGCTTCCACACTGGGAAAGGCAGGCAGAGGGAAGTTACAGTTGGCCACTTAAACACACCTCTTCACCATTCAAAACCCAGCAGGCATTATGCTTATTCAGGTTTACGAACTGGAAGGAAGGGAAGGATGCCCTTTGAAATTATAGTCGGTCCTCATTTGTGGATTCCAGAGCTGGAAATTCGCCTTCTCCCTGCAGTTTACTTGTAACCCCAAAACTCCCAGCTCTCGGGTATAACATGGTCACCTGTGAACACGCACAGAGCGGCCAAAAGGCTGAGTCACGGACGTGCATGCTCCCAGCTCACGCCAAACAAGGCAAGCTCTGCCTTCTTTCAACTATCATTCTATCCTTCTGGCGAGCTATCTAGCACCACAGTGTTCACATTCTTGTGCTTTTTGTTGCTGATTTTGCATCTAAAATGGACCCAAGCTAGTGCTGAAGTGCTGTTTGGTGTTCCTGAATGCAAGACTGTGAAGTGCCTGACGGAGAAAATACACGTGTGAGGTGGCCCTTGTTCAGGCCTGATGGTAGGGCTGTTGGCCTCGAGTTCACAGTAAGTGAATCAACAACATATGTTAAATAAGGTGTCTTTAAAGAGGAACTGGCATAAAACATAGGTATGTACTGATCTGTTGACAAAAATGTTGTGACCAGACACTCCCAGGAACTTAGGAGCAATGGTTCCATCTTGACAGAACACGACCACCACAAATAACGAGAGTTGACTGTGTAGTTACAAAGAATTTGCAGCGTGGAAAAATAGTACTTCACATCTTTCATGAAAATGGCAAGACCATAATCTGGTTACCACACCCCCACCCACACACCAGGAGGAAAAGGACCAAAAACATCATCGATGAAATGGAGTTGGGGTTAAGAGTGAGGTAGTTTCATGTACTGCTGCATTTTCCAAATGTTTTAAAATAAACAGCAGAGGGCTTCCCTGGTGGCGCAGTGGTTGAGAGTCCGCCTGCCAATGCAGGGGACACGGGTTCGTGCCCCGGTCCGGGAAGATCCCACATGCTGCGGAACGGCTAGGCCCGTGAGCCATGGCCGCTGAGCCTGCGCATCCAGAGCCTGTGCTCCGCAACGGGAGAGGCCACAACAGTGAGAGGCCCGCGTACCGCAAAAAAATTAAAAATAAACAGCAGAAAGGACTCAGCGTCCTGGATGCATCTGGTGACACCAACTCTTCCTGGTGTTGTACTAATCCGTACGAGCCTCCTACAGGGAGTGCCATTCTCAGAGAGCAGGGCAAGACTGTAACACCAAGCGTGGGTGGAGGTAAACAATGACTCCACTCTGGAGCCAAGGTTGAAAATGCAGATGCTACACCCTGGGGACACCAATTTAAATCCATGGAGAGAAGGAAAAAGCTGTAAGAGCAACAAGGATCACGGTGGCATCAGGGAGTCCTCAGTGTCCATCTCAGTGTCCACCAAATGTCCAGTGACTCTGGACAACTCAGCTTTCCCTTGAGATACTTTCATTTGAAAAAAAAGAAAACCAATGTGATGCTTGCTACTGAATGCCAGACTTCACAGATATATAATATCAAAGTGGTTTAAATATTATGTAATATTACAATTATAAATTGTAATATTAAAATTGTTCAATTGTTATCATTATCAAATATTAAAATCAAGCAAATTATGATGGTGGAGGTACCCAGATATGGTCCCCAAAGTGGAAAAAGTAAAGGTGGTATGCAAGTGAAATGTGACACGTACCAAGTCTCGGGCCTGAGATCCCCTGGCCACTTCGCACTCTGGGATGTTAGACCAAACCTGAACTAAATTAACGTGAAGTGAGGCCTTGCCCTTCAGTCCCAGCAGGCGCCCGCCCATCTTTAAAAAAGAATAAAAGGCAGAGTTGTAAAGAGGACAGTTCAACCCCAGAGGCAGCTTGGGGTCTGAATACTCACCTGTACCGAGGTCCAGGCTCCGGAAGGACGGGGTCATCGGGTCCCGTCCCGTTCTCCAGGCTCCCGAGGCGGGTATCTGCGCGCACACAGCAACCACAGAGGGAAAGTCAGGGTTCTGTTCTCGTTTCATTTTCCCCAAGAGACAAGGACACAGTGCAGACACTGGCTCACCTGCTACATCAGTTTACCTACAAATGTTTACCGTCGGGCACACTGGACTCTCATCTGCTCCCTGTTTCATCTCTCTGGGCCGTAATCTCAGACTCGGTATCAGTCACTGACTGGAGGCCCTATTCTCCCACTTAACCTTTTTTTCTGCATTGAGTATAGCTGACATACAATAATATCAGTTTCAGGTGTATAGCATAGTGATTCGACATTTACATACACTACAAATTAATCACCAGGATAAATGTAGTATTATCTGTCACCGACAAAGTGATTACAATATTATGGACTATATTCCCTATGCTGTACGTTACATCCCATGACTTATTTATTAACCTCTTTGATCTGGAGCCACCTGGAGTTATGCACGAAGTCCATATCCAGAGCCAACCTCAGAACCAGGGAATAATAAATCAGCTGTTAGATCGGCTCCCGCCTGCAGTGTCTGGAGATGGACACACGAGGGCAGCACAGCCCAGTGACTGCTGCTTTCTACAGCGCCACTTGCCCTGCATCAAGTGGGAAAGGCATTTGGAAGAAGTGAGGCCATAAGTCATCTCTAGAAACAACAGGCAAGAGGCACTAAAGACTTTCATAGATGCATTAGCTGCTGTTCAAGTCTCTTCCCAGGAAAAAGTACAAATCCATGGCCCTGAGGCTGGACAGTGACATTAACGCCAATGTCATCCAGCAGAACACCTGCACGTTGGACTAACTTCTGGTTTGTCAACACCCCCAACCAGGCCTGGATCAGGGACAGGGGGTGCAGGGACGGAAGGACGCACGTCCCGTTGCCCTAAGTCGTCTGTCGTGTGACCTCCTCCTCTGCTTACACCTGGTCTGGTCCTGCTCAAGATTCCCCAGCTCTTAAGAGGTTGACCTAAGGGAACCTTCAGGGGTTTTCTCACCCTTCCTTCTACCCTGCTGTCCCCACCAAACTATTCCACTCACTGCTACCTCTTTTAAGAAGTTCACAGGGGGAAGAGAAAGTGTCCACCTCTCCGCCTCCCATTTCTCATTCCCCAACATCGTGGTGAGGTCAGGGTGCAGGCTCCGCCCACTGGCCTGGGTTCAAGTCCCTGCTCCCCAACTTCAATCCAGCAAGTTACCCAGCCTCTTTGTGACTCGGCTGCCTCCTCTCTGCAATGGGCTGACACTCGTACCAACCACACATTTTTTTCTGTTGGAGTGTAGATGCTTTACAACATTGTGTTAGTTTATACTGCACAGCAAAGTGAAGCAGCTAGACGTACACATATATCCCCTCTTTCCATACAACATTTTAAGAACGCCCGCCACATAATTAAATTTCACATGTTATTACACATACATTTCGGTGACAGCGTGCAGTGAACGGCGGCTGGTATCAGCTCGCCCTGAAACCAAGACCCCTCCCCTCCCCCTCCTAGGAGCTCTCTGCTCTCAGCCTTCAGAACACACTGGTCCTCCTCCCCTCACTGTCTCTTTCTCTGATTTCTGCGTTAAGGTGTCGCTGGATCACGGCTCCGTGGCCTCTGACGCCCTTGGCAAACCCAGCAAAGGTCCTGGCTCCAGCTCTCGGCTCCGTGAAGGTGACAGCTCTGAAGCCCTTACCTCTGGCTAGGCCCTCAATCTTGAATCCTAAACCCACGTTTATAACCACCCTCCAGAAAGCTCTACTGGGATATGTACTGGCCTCCCAACCGATCGTGACCTTCAAAACCGCTCCAACCTCAGAAGATGGTGGCACCACCCTCCCTCCCATCCCAGAGCTGGTTGGTGTCCAAGACCAGTCAGCCCCACCCAGTCACCTCCCACTCTGCGCTCTCCAGCCACTTCCCCCGCCCCCCAGTTCGAGGGCTCCAGGCCCTCCCCGGGGTCTTCTGCAGCAGGTCCCCTCAGCTCTGCTTCAGCCTCCAGTCGAACTCACACACAGCCGTCAGATTCCACTCCCTGAAGCAAAGACAGGACTCCAACTACACAACGCAAATCCACGGGTGGAGTAAAGACCAGCGTCACCCACCAGGATTCCGGACGCCACGCCTACCCGGCCCAAGTGGATTTCCCGTCATAATACACGACCCTGACCCCGTCAGCTGCAGCGGGCCTGATGCACTGGGGCCACAGAGCGATCGCAGACACTGTCGAGGCCCTTCTTCCTTTGCCCCCAGCCAGACGTCATTTTTCCAACTGCCAGACATCCACTCCCTTCAGCATGCCCACACCCCACCCCGGCACTGATGTGCTCCCCTGAACCCCAGCTGCGGGCCTGGCTCTGACTAGGGTCAGGGTCACACTGGAAGCAAAACAGACATGGTCCTGCCCTCACGGACCTCAAAGGCTAGTGCGGGTAGGGGTTCGAGGACAGGCGTTATCAGGTAATTACACAAATACACGATTTCAGGTGGTACACCAAGGTCGGAGCAGTGGAGACACCTAGGTTTACAACATAGTGAAACCAAGGCCCAGGCTGTGTGCAGTGTGGTGGGCGTGGTGGGCGGCAGGGTGGGGGTGTTCTCTAACACAGCAGCCCTCGGGCCACAGCCTAAAGGCAGGAGGAGCTAGAGGGGAGGAGGAAGTGAAAGCTGGCTGGTATGGCCAGGGCAGCAGGCAGAGGGGAAACAGGAGGAGGTGAGGCTGCGGGGTGAGTGGGGGCCGGGTGGGCACGGTGAGGGTTCCGGATTTGGAGCAGGAGAATGAGGCGATCTGATGTACAGTCTAAAAAATCACTCTGGCTGCTGAAAGAAGGATGGGTGGCGGACAGGGATAGAGAGCTGCTGAGAGGCTATTTTGCATGAGCCCAGCGAGAGAAGGATGAGTCAGAAGAGGGTGGTGGAAGCATTCAGAGGACACTTCGACCATTCATTCCTCGATGTCAGAGGATTAAAACGATGTCGCTGTCCCCTCCCTGCCTGCGGCACTCCCAGGGGACTCGCCTTTAGATCCCCCAGAGCCTGGCAGCGACCCAACCCCAGACCCAATGGCAGGACTGGGAGAAGTCGGGGAACACTGGACATGATGGGGAGAGGAAGGGGCCGAGGACCCGAGCTGTCCAGTGAACCAGCTCCGCACTTGCCAAAACCCAACTCCAACCACAGCCCCTCAGCGAGCAGCAGTACCGTCTCCACTCCACGTGCACAGTCAGCAGGAATGGGTGTCCTGTCCCCCTCAGGTTAGGATTCTCAGCTGAAGGAAACTTTGGGGACTTTTCCTCCCTGGCAGCTTCAAACAGGTGTTGGTAAATGTGCTTTGCTCTGCTCTAGGTAATGACATGCCCACAGGAATGACTGGATCTAATCCTCCATCTGCTTGTCAGGGTCTCGGGTGACCCTGGGCTGGTGTCTCCCTTCTCTGAGCCCGTCCCTAACCCCCAAAATGCAGCCCAAGGCGTGGCCCCCCAAACCACAGAGGTGCCTCTTCCAAGGTTCAGAAGGATAATAATCCTGTGTTCAGGGTCCCCTTCTCTGCCGCCTTCTCCCTCCCCAGACTTAGCTACTAAAACATCCATCCTTCCCCGCCACAGGCCTCTCTCCCTTTTTTTATCCCCTCCCTCTTTCTCTAAATACCCCCCAAGTTAAAGACATGAAATGACTCCCAGGCCAGAAAGAGAAAGGAGATCTGAACGTCACTAAAGTAGGCAAGTGTCAATCAGAAGGGACACTAGTCAAATGGAGTGAAAGAGAAGGAGTCTTGGGGAGAAATCTGGCCGTGCACACCCAGGCAGCCAGGCCAGCCTCAGCACCACCAGCCCGCACACCTCCACGGACATGGGGCATCAGGCCAGGAGGGACTTGATGCACTTTGGCACTCCAGCTAGGACACGGCTTCCCCCAGCTGATTCTAGTATCTTCGGGCAGCCCTAGAATAACGTGCCTTTCCATGCAGTGTTCTCACCATGGTGAGTTTGCCCCTCAGGCGGTCACAAGCTTCCATGACTCCTGGCAGCTTTGTTAACAGTAAGTTAAAAAGCTGGCAGACCAGCTCACATGCAGCACCTCTGGTGAGGACAGTCGAGACCAGCTGGAGCTGGGGTCCTATCAACAGTGACGAGGTGGAGCCTCTGGGTCTGCAAGGCTGACAGCCCGAGGAGGGATGGTGGCAAATCTGCGGGGGGGAGGGGTGACTCCTGGTGAGGCTCCTGGAGGCCGGCCAGAATGCCGCGTTCTGTGACTAAACCCCGATGCGAATGGCACACAGCCAAGCCCCAGGAGCAGCCTGACACGGCAACCCAGCGACAGTTCATGACCCAAACAAAAGGCTCGCCCGTGGGGAGCAGGATAAGGGGAATGGGGAACTGGACCCCGACTCAGATGCCTGAACAAGCACTGGAAATCCTCCAGCGGTCCCACAGACAAACGTGAGGACCACCTACTCTCTGCCAGCCACCCCCCACCCACCCCCCGCCTTCTCAGACATTCTGCTCGTGTCTGCACTGCTGCTGAATGGGCAAGGGCGAGGTGACCAGACCTCCAACCTGCAGTGGCTCAGACCAAGGCTGGTCACCCGAACGGAAGGAGCTGCAGGAGCCGGCCTGGCCTGCAGGCACCAGCTAGGCCCACCAGACCGTCCCTCTCTGGGGTTCCAATCAACACCTGGACAGAAGCTCTAGTTGGTACGGAAGGACACACAGCCGAGGCAGTAGTGTTGGCACCTCAGCCAAACAGGCCAAACAAGAGGGCGGAGAATGATGAGGGAGCAAGGACAGACCAGGAGGGAGAGGAGGTGGGGGCAGGTCCCCGCAAGGAAGCGTGGGGCCCAGAACGAGAAGGACAGCAGGACCTCGCCGGGCCCGGGATCCCTCCATCCCAAAGTCCCAGCTTCCAGCCCACGGGCGCCCGCAAGACGACCTCACTAGTGCAATGCCTGCAGGAAGCCTGCCTGGGGACTTCACATGTGTCCGGCACCTTGTCCCAGATTAACTCAGGGAACCTTTGCCACAAGTCTCAGACGGAGGAGGTATAACAATAACCATCCCTTCCCTCGCGGGCTGTGGTCAAGAGTGGATGAGCTAACCCAGATCTGTCACCTTACAGTCCTGGACTCTCTTCAAGGGCTGTCATCACCACCATCCATACCTTCCAGAAGAGGAGAGCCTGGCGGACGTAAGTCACTTAGCCGCACTCTCATTAGCCTCAAGTTACACCGGGAACACTGCCTCGCAGGGTGGTCACGTGCCCCCCTCAGCACCTTCTAGAGCTGGGCCTGAGCTGACCGCCCCCAAGGCTGCGCCAGTCAGCGTGCCCGCCCTGCCTCGTGCCCCAGCTGGTTTGAGTGGGTTTCCGTTCCTGACACAGTGACACAACAACAGTCCATCATCCGGTTCAGAATGTCAACAGCTTCCTGGGCAGTCGGTGGGCCCCGGCCCACGGTTCCCTAAACCTGGGCCTAGGAGGGTGAGAAGGGCACCTACACAAGGGGGCCGAGGCCTCCGTGACACACTGGTGCTGAGACAGTGACGGTGACCAAGCACTTCACTGCACCAGGTGCTGCAAACACCTACCCCACCAGGGGAGCCGGGCTCATCCATGCTCCCACCCTCACCGCCCACCCCCCCAATACTCCCCACCATGACCTGCTCTTACTAAAGAAAACAATCACAAACCACAGGCAAGCCTGCTCGACCACAAGGAACAGGTCAGAAATGCTTACCCACTTTTAAGCAAGCTACTCCCTGACCCCCAAGCACTTGGCTGCAAAGAGCACAAGGACCTTTAGAGCTACGGGTTCTGTGACCTTCTCCCTTCTCCTAAGAGGCAAAGATAATGGTCACCATTTGTGATCAGCCTATATGTGACCAAGTTCAACAAATCACTGCCAAGAAGAAAAACAGGCCCCAGGGGCTCCCTGGTGGTTTGTCAACACTCGCTCAGGTGAGAGCACCTCAAAATACCCAGGTTCAGCAAGGAGGGCAGCCTCCGTCGCTCCTGAGCCCGACAGGCCCCGACCGCCCTGAGCCCTGGCCTCCGTACTCACCCTCCCACCACCCCCACCTGTAGACGTAACCCAGCCACTCCTGCTGCTTCTCGAGCCAGAGCTGTGACAGGAGGCAAGGAGGAGTCGGGAGACACCTACCTGCAGGGCCGTAGGAGCCCACGCCACTGACCGGGAAGAGCACATCGGCGTCGCCGTGCAGCACGTGCAGTGGAGCCCAGCTGTGCATCTGGGAGAGGCAGGCAGCCCCGTCCAGCGGCCTGCGGGGGGAGAACACAGCTGCACGTCAGGGCCGAAAGCCCCAAGGGCCCCGACTAGTACAGCACCTGATGGGCCTCCACAAGCCCCCTCTTGGGAACCAACCAAGCCGTGAGGGGGATGAGAACAGAAGCAGGCCCGGGTGGGAGTCGGGAGCCAGCCCTCCGGTGCCCGTGTTTACTGAGCACCTCCTACCTGCCCGGCAGTGCGCACACACTCTGTGCTGGCAAAGAACCAGCCAACAGTGTCCATCCTGCCCTCGTGGAGCTTACAGTCTACTGGGGGAAGCAGACATGAGGCATGGAATCCCACAAGAAGGTGTGAAATGGCAGCTCAGGTCTGTGGAGCTGGTCGGGAAGGTGGTGGAAGGCTTCCTTGAAGAAGGGACGTTTGAGGTGAGGACGGAGGGAAGAACCAGAGTCACGGGGGCAGGAGGTGGGGGCAGCATGTGCTGGTGCTGAAGCAGGAGGAGGCCCCGTGGGCTCCAGGCTCTGAAATGACCTTGGGCTAGGGTCCCTACGCCTCGCTGGTTCTCAAACCCTCACGAGTAAAGGGACAGAACCAGACCGGATCGTGTCTGGGTCCCTTCCAAGAAAGGGGGTCAGCTCAAATATTAACCAGGCTCATATGATCGGTTATACTGTCACCTTATCCACCAAGTACCAAACTAACCTGAGCCGTCTTTGTGACGCCAGGCTGGTTCAGTTAAATTTGAGAAAGTATTTGCCCACTGCAGCATCTGCCTCTGGGCAATCAGGCACCACTGACAAATACCAGGAAGCATCTGTGCAGTACTTGAAAGTTTATAAAATCACGTCATAAATCAGTTGTAAAGAAGACCAAAGCAGATCATAATCATACCTACTTAATGGAGGGAGGGAGGGAGGGAGGGATGATGATGAAGAGGAGGAGGAGGGAGAGGGAGATGGAGAAGGGGAGGGAGGGGAGGGCGAAAGGAGGGGAGGAGAGAGGGGGTAGGAAAACAACTCAGAGAGATCATGCGACTTGTCCAAGTTCATCACTTGGCCAGAACCAAGGCTTCAGCCCAGGTCTTCCAGATCCAATTACAATGAGGTCTCCTGGCCACTGCCCCATCATTGACATGGTGTATATAATTCTTCTTTCGTTTAGAGCAGGGATTAACAAAATTTTTCTGGAAAGGACCAGATAGTCAGTGTTTTAGGCTTTGTGGCCATACATATACTTCTTTGTTGGTTTTTTGTTTGGTTGGTTTTTGCTTTTTACAACGCTTTAAAAAATGTAACAGCCATTCTCATCTGGGGGCAGATTTGGCCGGCAGGCTAGCCTGTCAACTCCTCTTTTAAGGCCCGTCTGTAGACATTCTCCTTTGAGCACTCTTGAGCTTTTGGTCACACGTTTGACACGGAGCAGGACACACATCAGGTAATAACCCTAACAGACTTTTGCCACCTGTGTCATTTAGTCCTGCAGGTAATGCACATGACGAGGCACCGAAGAGGAAGCGCCCCCTACCTGTGTGCCCAGCCGCAGAGCCAGGTGCCAGGACGAACTTGGCTCTGCCTCTACAGTCTGTAAAGAACCGCCCACCCGGGGCTCTGATCCTGCACCTGGCAACCAAGGGGACTCCCAGACACCCAGAGGTGGCCAGGGGCGCCCCTCGGGACGCAGCAGCAAAACCACAGTCTTTTCCCGGCCGCTGCACCGGCTCCAGGCAGGTGGGATTTTCTGTCGTTTCTAAGGGGACATCTTGCCACTTTCCAGCAACACATGCAGAGCACAAAGTGAAGTCAGGTCCCACCAACTAAGGTTCGGACCCGAGTAAAAGTAGCCAAAGGCCTCCACCTCGAAAAGGAGTTACACTGCAGTGATTCCTAAAGCAGAGACCAATTCAGAATACGGGGTCAGAGTTGGGCTTAGAAACAGAACCGGTGTTGCTTTTCATTAGAAAAGTAAGACACTTATTTTAAAACCTACAAAATGCCATAAAGAGGAGGGGGAAAAATACACCCAAAGCCCCATTACCCAAAACAACTGGGGTAGACACGATTTCCACAGTGTCTTTTTTTTCTTTCTTTACTCACGTGCTTTCCTTTATGAGGTTGTAATGAAGCTAGATGTAGGTTTTTATATTTTGCTTTTTTCATTCAAAATTAATTCATAATTTCATCTTCATACTACTTAGATACTCTTAGATGTCATTTAAGATGTTTAAGATCCAGAACATTAAGATTTTAAGATTTAAACTACAAAATATTCCACTGTTAACTGTTCCTCTGTGGTTGCACATTTTCGTCAGGTTCATTGTTTAGCTTTTCTAAATTAGCATGTTGGTATCCAGATGCAGCAACCTTTTTCCTGAGGCTGGTCCTCAGGGTAGCTTCCTAGCAGTGGAATTACTAAATCAAGGGGGATAAACATTTTTAAGGCTCCTGACATTGTGTCAAACTGTTTTCCCCAAGGGCTGCGGACATGACCAGCGCTCTATCAGGATGACCCTAGCACCAGCCATACCTCATCATTATTCCACATTTAACGTCTACTACGTGTCTGGAAGATTCTAAGCATTGAGGACACATTGAGAGCAAGCCTTCCAGGCAGGGCGCTAACCCAAGGCCGCCTTTCACCCAGTTCTCTTTAAATCTTGACAAAGACGATGGGCAAAATACAGTGTCTGGTTTCACTTTGCATTTGCTTAATTGCTGGTGAAGTGCAACCTTTTTCATGTTTGTAATTCTTTTTTTTTTTTTTTTTTTTGCAGTATGCGGGCCTCTCACTGTTGTGGCCTCTCCCGTTGCAGAGCACAGGCTCCGGACCAGGCTCAGCGGCCATGGCTCACGGGCCCAGCCGCTCTGCGGCACATGGGATCTTCCCGGACTGGGGCACGAACCCGTGTCCCCTGCATCGGCAGGCGGACTCTCAACCACTGAGCCACCAGGGAAGCCCTGTAATTCTTTTTGAACTATGTTTTCACCCCACTTCCCTGTTGGTGTCATGGAGCACACATAAAATGACAGGAAAACCCCTTTCTATGATGAAGATATTATATCCTCTTTTAAGAAAAAACAGGGACTTCCCTGGCGGTCCAGTGGTTAAGACTCTGTGCTTCCACTGCAGGGGCCGTGGGTTCGATCCCTGGTTGGGGAACTAAGATCCCACATGCCACCTGGTGTGGCCAATAAATAAATAAATAAATACTTTAAGAAAAAAACAAAAGCAAGGCCAACACTTATAAATACTGAGGTAGTTAAAAAACTAAAAACAGAACTACCATACGACCCAGCAATCCCACTACTGGGCATATACCCTGAGAAAACCATAATTCAAAAAGAGTCATGTACCACAATGTTCATTGCAGCACTATTTACAACAGCCAGGACATGGAAACAACCTAAGTGTCCATCAACAGATGAATGGATAAAGAAGATGTGGCACATATATACAATGGAATATTACTCAGCCATGAAAAGAAACGAACTTGAGTTATTTGTAGTGAGGTGGATGGACCTAGAGTCTGTCATACAGATTGAAGTAAGTCAGAAAGAGAAAAACAAATACCGTATGCTGATACATATATATGGAGTCTAAAAAACAATGGTTCTGAAGAACCTAGGGGCTGGACAGGAATAAAGACACAGACGTAGAGAATGGACTTGAGGACACGGGAGGGGGAAGGGTAAACTGGGACGAAGTGAGAGAGTGGCATGGACACATATACACGACCAAATGTAAAATAGATAGCTAGTGGGAAGCAGCCGCATAGCACAGGGAGATCAACTTGGTGCTTTGTGACCACCTAGAGGGGTGGGTAGGGAGGGTGGGAGGGAGACACAAGAGGGAGGAGATATAGGGATATATGTATATGTATAGCTGATTCACTTTGTTATAAAGCAGAAACTAACACACCATTGTAAAGCAATGCTAAAAAAATAAAATAAAATAAAATACTGAGGTAGGAGGGACAAGATTTTTCCTCACTCATCAGACATTTTTCCTCAGTCATCAAAGAAGTGGTTTAACGGCCAGCAAGCAGAGGTGTAAACCCAATTTTTGGCCAACAGAGCATCTAAAAGACCATCAGAGCATTCGACTTTGCCAAAGGCCACTACAACCCACCATGTGCTTCTCCCAGCCTGGCCCCTTTCCTCCCACAAACCTGGCTGTGCTATTAAACTTTTAAAGTTCTGGCCCCTCCAGGATCCTAGACCTTTCACGTGAATATTAGCTTAGAAGCAAAATGAAAGTATTGCTCAGTAGGCCATCTCATCATTTCTCCCTCTTTCCCCAAGAGGCTCTGCAGAATGCTCACTCAAGATCCCTCTTTATGCCAGAGAGTGGCTGTCCATAATCCATCGGGGGCCCAATGGCCTCAAAGGGCCCAGGCCCTGGAAAGGTCACCCTGCACTGTTTTGTGTTTCACACATCACAATGCTGGCAGCTATCCTGGCTCGCAAGCTGGCCTCCCAGCTCCAGCCTCCCCTCAATGGCACCAGTCCAGTAGGAAGAGAAATCACTGTGTTTGAGGCCAAAAAACTGATTCATGGAGTGAATCAACTCAGAGATGCACTCACCTACAGAGACAGAGAATGCAAATGGCATTTCCTAAAAGGCCCAGAGGAAGAACTGTAGGTGTGATGGTTAACTTTATGTGTCAACTTGGCTAGGCCGTGGTACCCAGATATTTGATCAAACATTATTCTTGATGTTTCTGTGCAGGTATTTGTCTTGATGAGATTAAAATTTAAGACAGGAGACTTCGAATAAAGCAGATCACCCTCCATAATTTGGGTGGGCCTCATCCAATCAGTTGAAGGCCTTAACAGAAAAAGACTGAGCTTCCCCCAAAGAAGAAGAAATTCTGCCAGCACACTGGCAGAATTTTCAGACTCAAATTGCAATTCTTCCCTGGGTCTCCAGCCTGCCAGCCTACCTTGCAGATTTTGGACTTGTCAAGTTCCACAATCACGTGAGCCAATTCCTTAAGATAAATCTCTCTAGATAAATACATACATACATACATACGAGAAACACACACATACACACACACTATTGGTTCTGTTTTTCTGGAGAACCTTAATATAGTGGGTCACAAGACTGGATGCAGGTACAAAATCATTCATACACAGTAAGCAAGAACAATGCTGGAGGGAAGTTATCCTAACATACTTTAGTAGGAGAAAAAAAGCCTTGTGCACGAAAATGTTCATTTCAGAATGGCTGATAACAAAAAACAAAAACAATGCCAACAACCTAAATACTCAACAACAGGGGAACTGTTAGCAAATCATGACATTGATCTGACCGAATATCAACCAATCCGAGATTCATGGCTATGTAGAAACTTGGAAAATATCTGACAGTACATGTAAGCTTTGGAACACAGCACAACCTAACCTTAATTCCAGTTCTTCCCACTGGTTTGACAAATCTTAACTAAAGAAACTGGTCTTTCATCCATCAGGTGGGGTTGACACCCACAAACCCCCCAAGGCGGCTCTAAGTATTAGGATACAGAGAATCTGTAGTTTGCCTCACCTGGCCTGTCCCAGATAATCGACAAGGTAATGCTACTAACATGGGCATGCATGTGAATGAGGATGAGAGTAAAAATCAAAGACAAAAACAGGGAAAGTCTCATGAGAAAGAAAAAAAAAACTCCAATTCAACACATGGACATGCAAAGCTTCGGGCTAGAGGCACAGTGTGCCCCTCCACTGCACCAGAGGGTCTCGGGGTCTTCATTTTACACTTTCATGGGCTGTTTTTGAAGCCAGCCATGACTAGGGTTGCACTGCACACTACAGAACTCAGGTGAAGAGGTCACTAGTTTATTCGGTATTAACAGTAAGACCAAGCACAGGAATTATTACAAGAGTTACAGTATAACAGCGGCCACAGCTGCCTGCATTCTTTCTTGAAGTGCCAGCACCTGTGCCCAAGGCCCAACACGCAGGGTCCCATTAACTGGACAACAACTCTACAAAGCAGATGCTGTTTTTCTCCTAGGTCTCACGTGAGGCCTGAAGCTCTGGGAGGTGAAGAAACTCGTCCAACCTAGTCCAACCTAAGCCACGCAGCTAGTAAATGAGAACCCAGGTTGTCTTGATTCTAAGATCCAAGCTCCTAACTATGCTTTTCTGTTTTATGCCTTCACTTGCACCAAGCCCCTCCTGCAGGTATAAATGCACCGCAGCTCCAGTGTTAAGGTGGCGAGTGCAGGCTAGTTACTGCCGTTCACACCCCTGCAAATAAACACAGAAATTACCAGCTGGAGACTATTCTCTAGAATACCCTGCCTCTCTCCTGAGCTTCCTGGGCTAGTGGCAAGTAAGAGATGCAAGCAAAATCCAAGCAACAAAAATGAAAGACACAGACATAAAGCAAGAATTTCAAGGTCTACATCTTGACACCAACTTTGCAATAAGTACCTTCAAATAGTATATATGCTCCCTTTCCCTTAGTTCTCAGGAGTGGAGCAAGCTCATGCTCCTTCTTCTGAAATCAAGATCTGAAAAATGAATGATGCCCCAAACAAACAGAAAACTTGCAGTCTAATTTCACCCAATACTACAGAAAGAGCCAGCCACCCTTCCTCAGAAGCTCAAGCAGAACTTACTTCTCTGGCAACTCTGAGTGGCCCGGGCACTTCTTTCCAGGTGTGCTCCCGTACACGTCGTCCTCATTCTCATCCACATCTTCATCATCGATGCTTTTCACATCAAGCTTCTGGTACCCAAACTCCCCGTTCAAAGACAGAGAATCGATTTTCCATGAGTTGCTGCTCTGACTTCCGTTGGAATTTGGCCCAAAAGGGCTTTCAAAGGCCATCATGATATTGACCGAGGAGCGGTCGGAGTTCTCCTCTGAGCTTTCCCCCGCCCCAGGGATCTTCTTAAAAACATCCCCGGAGCTCTGCTCGTCTTCCTCGTCATCAAATGAGATGATGTTAGTCACCTTCTTTTTCTTCTTCCTCTCCCTTTTACATTTGGCATCTGGCAAAAGATATGAGATAAGAAAAAGCAGGCAAGATAAAGAAATGATGGAGCCATCCTGCCTCTAGACTGTGGAAAATCTCTACTATTCTACTAAAAAATAAATCTGAGATAAACTCAGATTTCTTTTAACCCTTGGAAAAAAAATTTGTCTACGGGAGACCAAGCAAAATGGATGTGAGCCTCTACCTCTGATGTGAACATATACGCCATAGAGCATATATTACAATCATTCCTTCTAAGCAATCCTTCCAAGCACTTTGATTAAAAGGGTGAATCATTATTGAAATGATTTGTATTATATCAAGTGGAAGTATCTTTGGAAGATAGTCTAATGGCTGGGAGATGAGACCAAGAAAATCAGTTTGGGGATTGTAGTCGACTGTTTAACAGCCACAATTCCTCGCAGCCTAGCACGATGCCCCTTTACAGTGGGGCTTTGCTGTCCCCCATCGAGGGTGCTATCTATTTCTCCACCCTCTGGAATCTAGGCTGACTTAGTGCTCTGCTTGTAAGAACAGAATGTGGCAGAAATAACAGTGTGTGAGGTCTAGAGCCTAGGCATTACCCTCATGGAATGCTGCCCTGAAATGGCCATGGAAGAAGCCTGTCTAGCTTACTGGAGGATGGGAGACCGTGTTGGGGGAAACTGAGGTGCCCCAGCACCAACTCCAGGTGCATGAGTGGGGCCATCTTGAATCTTCCAGCTCAGTCACCAGCTGAATGAAGCCCCATGAGGGAGCCCAGGTGAAACCACCAGAAGAACCATCCTGCCAACCCACAGAATCATAAAAAAAATAATAAATTGTGGTTGTTTGTTTTAAGCCACTACATTTTGGAGCTGTTTGTTACACAGCAAAGGCTAACTGAAACAGAAGTCAAGACGACCTTGGTGACCAGCACTCAGATGAGCCAGTTTGTTCACCCATCTTAATCATCAACCTTGGGTGTGAGGCACTTTGGAGCCGATTCCAAAAAGTCAAATCCATCTAAACCAAGGTGTGACGTGGTGATGCTTCACCAGTGTGTCCCAACTCTGAGACAGTGTCAAAAGCAGGTTCCCAAAATGGATAGAAAAGATACTCCTTTGGCCAGTTTTTGTTTGGTTTGGCCATGCTGCATGGCATGCTGGATCCTAGTTCCCCGACCAGGGATCAAACCCGCACCCCCTGCAGTGGAAGCATGGAATCTTAACTACTGGACTGCCAGGGAAGTCCCAAGATACTCCTTTGGGTATGCAAATTCCAGCATCTCTGGTACACAAAGTTATCAAAAGTCCTGTTTCTATGTCATTCGCGTGGGGTCTCTGCTCGAGAAAGAGAGGGCAAGACAGATAAAGCCAGTGTGTACCAAAGACTCCATGGAATTCTGAGTCTTCACCATCGTTAATAATTCCAAAGGGATGACCATGATTACTGCTTTGTTTAAGGGATTTGAGAATACCAGGATTAAGCTCTTATACCCAAAATCTCCAATTTTGCTGTTGCAACATTCTGGATGTCCCAGGAAGTTCAAGGGGTATTGTAAACTTCTCACAAACTTGATCAGAACTGAATCAACTTTCCTTTGCCTCCTCACAGCCTAGAGTCAAAGCTAACCAACTCCTCCCTTCCCCCGGCCTCCACTTAAATGTCATCCCCCCAACGGTATACATTCTCCATAGCACCCTGAGCTGGGCTTTCACCCCACTTTTTTTTTTTCTTTTTGCGGTATGCGGGCCTCTCACTGCTGTGGCCTCTCCCGTTGCGGAGCACAGGCTCCGGACGCGCAGGCCCAGCGGCCATGGCTCACGGGCCCAGCCGCTCCGCGGCACATGGGATCCTCCCAGACCGGGGCACGAACCCGTATCCCCTGCATCGGCAGGCGGACTCTTAACCACTGCGCCACCAGGGAGGCCCTCACCCCACTTATCAGAAGGATAATTAAAGAAATGAATGGATGAAGGAATAAAGGAATGAAGATCAACTTCCCCTGGCTTCACATGACCATCACACCCTCCCTTTCAGTTTGCTCTGACTGAGCTGTTGACTTGGTTACCCTATCATCTTCACATCTCAGGAAGGCTCTCAGATCCCTTTCCAAGTGCATAAGGGTAAGAAAGATAAACACATGGGGACTTCCCTGGCGGTCCAGTGGTTAGGACTCCGTGCTTTCACTGCAGGGGGCACAGGTTCAATCCCTGGTCAGGGAACTAAGACCCTGCATGCCACACAGTGTAGCCAAAAATAAATAAATAAATAAATAAGATAAACACAAACATGAACTGAAAATACGAGTGCATCAGATTTCACTCCCCCTGGTGCTTTCAGCTGTGACACAATCTGTCACCCTCCCCCGAACCTCCGTCCTCCCCCGTTCTCGCTCACCGGCACTGACGTGCTTGGACACGACGGGCAGGGGGTCGGTCTCCTGCTCAGGCCTGATGAGGATGGAGACGGCCGAGGATGCCGTGATCTCCCTGAAAAGGCTGCTCACTCCTTGCGTGGATTCCTTCAGCAAGGAGGTCACATTCTGCGTGGATTCCTTCAAGAGGTCTGAGACGGTGGGAGCAAACTTACTCTGCCCGTTTAAATCCTTGTTGTCGATGTTAATCGCGAAGAGTATGGAGTTCAGACCTGCCCCCAAAAGGGAAAAGCCTGGTGTGTCTGCTGTTCAACAGTCACACTCCAACCCAATCAACAAGCTGCAGACGTTAGAGTACACAAGAGGGTACACACTCGTCTCAAATGGTGATAAAAACCACCCACAAAACTGGGGTCAGGAGATACCCGCTATCACGGGAGTTGAGTCTTTCCAAATTCTCTCCCTATCCGTCAGGAAGACAAATGCAAATAAGAAGTCAACCATGGGGAGGTTAAGGAGAAAGTTCTGGGGTCGGACTGCCTGGGTTGAATCCCAGCCCTGCCACTTACATGCTCTGAGACCTTGGGTCAAGCCATTCATGACCTCTGAGCTTCAGTTTCCTTATCTATAATAGGCGGACAGCAGCATCCCTTACAGAGTATTAAAGACCATCACCCATCGAAAACAGCTCAGTAAGCAATCAAAAAATGTGTACCAATATCATTACCATTATCACTTTAGGCAAAAACTTGCCCTGGTCTCCTATGGCCCACACAGGACATCATGGTCACCTGACTCTTCCTCATCCATGGACAAGCCTAACATAACTCCCAGTAGGTGGGACTCAGGGTAAATTTTAAGGGAAGAGAGAAAAAGGAGGCAACAAAGGATGTAGAAGAAAGAAGCAGGTTACCCACTTTATCCTTTGAGTGACAGTCAGATGTTAAACAATTTAACAATTCATCAACTAGCATCAAAGCAGGGCTTTCCTGGTAACAATCATGTACTTGACTCTTTCTCACATTTCATTCCCTCATAGCCCTATACAGGTGACTGCCATGCTATCAGGATTCCCACGTCACAGAAGAGAAAAGTAAAGGTAAAAAAGCTCACAGGATCTGCCCCAGGCCACCTGCCAGACAGGGGCAGAGCCAGGCTTCAAAGGCAGGTCTCCTCCCCCAGTTCCCTGGGTCTTTATATTACACTTGCAAAGCCACGGCCAAAACCCCTCAACCCCATGCTTTCCCAGCCAGGGTATCAAATTCTGGATAAATGGACTCAATTGCTTATCACCACTAAAGGAAGGACAGCGGCAAGTGACTCATTATTAATTCGGTGAGGACAGGGAAAACCAGAGCCTCCCCTGGAGTTATAAATTCACTCCCAGGCAGCCTCTTCTGCTCACCAAGCTTCACAGGAGCCCCCGCCCTTGGCCCTGGCCAGGCTTACCAGCTGCCATGGTAGGAAGCATGCTAGACCTTTCTTCATCCATCACAAAAGCCCAGTCTTCATAAAAAGTGCTGCAAATTGGAAAACAGAGGGGACAAACTCTGAACGGTGGTTCCCAGCATCTGTCAGCCAAACAATTCCCACATATGGCTCCCTGGAAAATCCATGCCTGGTTATCCCAGAGTGGATATACGAGGTCTCTGCTGGGCTGAGGCTTCTGGTTATAAACAAAGGATTGAGCGCATATATCCTACAACTTCCTCACTGGTCCCCTGAGACCTTTAGAGTCCCCTGAGCTTGAAAGTACTGAGATAGGCATGAGATGTACACGTGGTATTTCTGAAGCAAAAAAGGAGAAGGGGATAAACAGAGGGGTGACTTCCACTCAAGCTATGTCTCTAAGAGACAGACAGGAAATCCAAGCCGGCCCACAGGGCCCCTCTGATTGGGTTAATACAAGAAGAGACAATTTCAATAAGAAATTATAGTTCCATGGCTCCATCAACCAGGGCATTTGTATATAACACCAGCTTGGGCTGCAGCCCAAAAGCCCAAGTTACCCCTGGAAAGGGCTGGGAAGCTAAAAAGGCCCACAGATCTAAACAGCAGTGGGGGAGGAGGGGGACAGAAAGGCCTACAGGTCAGTCCATTGTTCAAGGTCATTCAGCAATAAATGGTACAGCCAGGGCTCCAAAGCAGGTCTCCCAGCCTCATTCCCCAGGTCTTTATCCGACCCTCCGTTAAGCAATAACAAGCAAATACCCTCACCCCCCTGACTTCCCCGCCAGGTCAGAGAACTCTAAACTAACGGAGTCAAAACCCAATTTCACTGAAGCACAGTCAGTGACGGGTGACCTGGAGTTCAGCAAGAGACCAGATACATAACTGCTGAAGCAACTGAATACAACTAACAGAAAGAGAAAAGAAACACATCATTTTCAACATACTCAACCTGGCAAAAATGTCAGTGGAAGCACAGACTACATGTTCAAGCTGGCACTGCAACTAGACCTCTGATTCCCAAATTTGTGATTCTTTACACATTGGAGCCAGTTTTCATGCATGTAAATGAATTTGGTTTTCCCACATCAAGTTAGAGTGGCTAGTGATTCAGGTAAGTTCAACTTGGATTCTTAACAGCTGATTCATTTCAGCTGCTCACTGTTACATTCAACCTTGACAATGAGAGCACAACTCTGAACTACAGCTGTCCCTTGGTATCCATGGGGGATTGGTTCCAGGACCCACTTTGGATGCCAAAATCTGCAGATGCTTCTATAAAATAGTGTAGTACAATTGGCTCTCCAAATCTGCAGATTCTGCATCCATGGATTCCACCAACCACAGATCTTAAACACGGTACTCAATCTACAGTTGGCTGAGACCACAGATGCAGAACCTGGGGATAGAGAGGGCAGACTGCACTTGTAAATGATCTGCTGGAAAGAGCTTCACAAAAAAAAAAAAAAAAAACTATTATAAGAAACATGCGTATGTTCTCCTTAATGAAAGCTGGTTAATGCTCAGATGTACACACAGACATTCGCAGCCTCCCAACTCAGACCCTAAGCAGCACACAGGTACAGCTGGTGCCAGTCGTTCTGGCCCCCATCCCTACCATTTCATATCCACAGGGTCTGAACACACAACTGGACAAGGTACCACAAGCAACATCAATAGGAGAACTTCAAGGGTATCTTTAACAGCCTTAGTGAACAATCCCAGAACACCTAACAAACTACGGGTAGAGAGGTGACCACAAGCAACAGAAGAAACAGAAGAGGAGACTTGAGCCAGGGAATGCACAGCAAGATATGAAATCACGGAAATGCATCACAGCACTAAGGAAACGTCAGCTTAATGAATTAACTGACATTTCAATGTTGAGGATCTGGGCTGATGTGGAAGTTATTCAAGGGACCAGGGCAGAATTGATCACTGTCCCTTTGCATCATCAGGTGACACAAAACAACATGTCTAGCTCACCCTTCTCAGAGGGAAAATAACAGTGAGAGAGAGAGAGAGAGAGAGAGAGAGAGAGAGAGAGAGAGAGAGAGAGAGAAACAGACAGGGAGAGGAGAAAGAGGTCACAAACACCAGCATACAAGCAAAATGACAGAAAAAATACCAACATGTTAGCAGAGTTATGTCTGTGTAATTTATGAGTGATTTAAGTTTTGTCCCAGAGGGTTCTACAGCATCATCAAATGTTTCTGAAGGGAAGATGGCTGACTGTACTATCGCTGATGCATATTCAGTGCCGTCTCCCCATGGCTGTGGGATAACCATACCTCACCCACCCTGCTGAGCTTGCCTGTGGCCGTGTAACTTGCTGGCCAATGAAATATGAGTGGGAGTGAGCATCACGGCGGGCAGAGGTTTTAAGAGCCAGAGCTTCGCTCAGCCACAGCCCCTTGTCCTGCCCTGGCAATCAGGAAAGCATATGTAGAGACGGAGCCTCTGTCAGCCTGGGTCCCTGAGATGAGACCTCCCACCCATGACAGACATGCAGCAGGGGGAAGAAATGAACTCGGCTGTCTCAAGCCAATGAGTTTTACACAATGCTTGTTATGGCAGCATAACCTGGCCTATACTAACTGACAGAGTGAACTTTATGGTGAAGAAAAAAAGAAAACAAAATAAAACGAGATGTTGTTTTATAATAACAAATGACTTCTCTCCCCAACTTAAAACTTCCTTATTTCTTTCCATCAGTTTGGGGTTGATTAACCTCAAAAAAACCAGAAGGAGCTGTACAGTATGCAGCACGCAAGGTGAGACACAACATGAAACTGGGCACTGAACACCCAACATCTAAAGAGAAAGAAACTCTGAATCTGAAAGAAACCCAGATTAAAATTCCAGCAAGTGGGGCACAGGCTGTGTCCTAAGACAACAGCTCTCTCCACACCCCAGGCCTTAATAATAACAAGCATCTATTGAGAGCTTGCTGCATGCAGCTGTCATGTGGAGGGAGCCCTTTACAGGCATCCTCATTTAGTCTCTGGTCGACTGTCCCCACAGCACAGCTGGACAAGCTGAGGCTGGAAGAGGGGAACCCAGCTGCCCCAGATGCAGGCAGGCAGATACTACGATGGTAACCCCTCGGCGCACCCCCTCCCTGAGCCCCTCTGGGGTACCTGAGCCTGCTGTGGTCGGCCAGGAGCATGTGCAGGTAGCGCTCCAGGGAGTGTTCGTTGAG
Source organism: Mesoplodon densirostris (assembly GCF_025265405.1). Classification (NCBI taxonomy): domain Eukaryota; kingdom Metazoa; phylum Chordata; class Mammalia; order Artiodactyla; family Ziphiidae; genus Mesoplodon; species Mesoplodon densirostris. The sequence continues at coordinate 57,190,090 of NC_082676.1, forward strand.
GGCGCAGCGCAGCCAGGCGCGGCCGCGGCCCACGTCCGAGGCGATGTGGCGCAAGGCGTAGAAGCGCTGCAGCTCATGCTTGCTGAGGACCTCCTTCACATAGAACCAGAACACGGGCTCTGCGGAGACAGTGGGACCGCGCTGTGGGACGTGCATCGTTTGAAGAAGAACACCCTTGGGCAGTTTTTGGTTTTGTTTCTTTTAATTGAAGTATAGTTGATTTACCATAATGGAGAAGAATATTAAGAAAAAAAAAAAGAATTGTATATATGTCCATGGGAAGTTTTGAGGGTTGTAAAAGAGTTACTTCTTAGCACCAAAAAGGAAGATACCCAAGAGTATATTGAAAATAAAAATGAAGCCCCCATCCACCATCCAGAGATGACCAACATTAACATTTTCAAGTCAGTCTTTTTGCCTGCACTTTGCTTTTTTATACAAAATTGACATCTGTGATAGCTGAATTATGACCCCCAAAGATAACCATATCCTACTCCATGGAACCTGTGCATGTTACCTTTCACGGCAAGAGACTTTGCAGGTGTGACAGGTCATGTCATTACAGGTGTGCAGGTGTGTCCTTACAGCGGAATGACCCCTGTAAGGATCTTGAAATGGGGAGATTATCCTGGGTAGTCTCTGGGGGCCTGACATAATCACAAGTGTCTTTAAAAGAGTAAGGGGGAAGAAGAGCTGATGCAGAAGAGAAGGCAGTGCCATGACCAGGAAAGCATAGCCTGGAGTGATGCGGCCACAGCCAAGGAATGCCAGAAGCCACCAGAAGCCGGAAGAGGCAAGGAACAGATCCTGCCCTGGAGCCTCCAGAAGGAACCAGCCCTGCCATCACCTTGACTTTAGCCCAGTGAAACTGACTTTGGACTTCTGCCCTCTATAACTGTAAGAAAATTAGTTTGTGCTGTTTTAAGCCACAAACTTTGTGGTAATTTGTTAGAGCAGCCATAGGAAATTAATACACCATCACATTGTGTGTTGTATATGTATATGGATGCATGTGTGTATATATAAATACACACACATGTAGCTTTGTATCCTGACTTGTTTCTTTTCTTGTCTAGATCATGAACATTTTCCTGTAGCATGTAAAGATCTCTGAGAACATGATTTTTGATAGCTCCTCAGTTAAACACAATTTATTTCAGGACTGCTGGGAACATAATATAATGGCAATTTTCCCTGTATAATGCTTTGAACATCCCTGTACATAACTCACTGTCCTTGTTTCTAGTTCCTTAGGGGAGATTTCCATAGGTCTGAACAGATTTAAGGCCTTAAGGAAAGCTAAGAAGTTTGTTTTTATCCATAAAATAGCCATCGTGTCGCCTCACATCCTGCTTTTCTTGTCCACATGCACACAGATGTTTTTCATAGGTGTCATTCTAGTGTGTACCTAATTTTGTAATCAACCTTCTTTACTTAAGGACAGTTCATCAACACTGTTCAGTGCTGCCAATAATAACGGCAACAACAGCGAGAGCCGCTACTACTTATTGAGCATTAACTACGTGCCAGCCATTGCACCCAACACTTTCCATCCGACCTCAGTCCCCACAACCACCAACGCCATCTCCATGTCAAAGACAAGGCTGAGGCCCAGACAAGTGCAGTAACTGGCCCAGTGACACACGGTTATAAGTGGTATCGCAGAAAGGGACCTCAGAGCTGTCTCCCTGCAAAGCACTTCATCACACTGCCTTGCAAAGTGAGGGGCGCTCATGTTCACACCTGCTCGATATCCCGACGGGGAAACTGCTGAGTCTCTGCTGCCAGACGGGGATTCTAATCCAGTAGCTAAACAGGCTCAGACCCCTCTGAGAAGGTGACAAGAGCTCTGAACCTTCCTTCCAGAAGGATGTGAATACACACATCTCCATAAACTGGAGAGCAAGTTAATAAGCTCACTCTAAGACTGCAGTTCAGCTCAAGTAGCACAGGCTGCATTCTCCCCAGTAGCCACAAGCTGGGCGAGGCTATGGGCCCCCAGGTAGACAAGAAGGACTCGTTCCTAACAAGCTTCCCGTCTAGCAGGCAGGACAACAGGTGAGGAGGTCTTCAGCGGAAGGACCCTGGGCAGGTCCCCTCAACCATGCTAAGCTTCACACTCCTCTCCCTTAAAGTAAGCCCCAAAGTGCAGAATCACCTAGGGTTACTGGGGTAACTGGAGAGAAGGGGGGTAGAACACTGAGCATGACGACCAACCACTGTTTGCTGAATAATTATCCTCTTATCCAAGAGCATTCATATTGTTTCCTCTTTTCCTTTTTCTGTTAACAGCATCTAAATGTGTATGTACTTACGAGTGTGTGTATGCATCTGTGTATCAAGTCAACCTCTGAGATCATTTAGAATAAACATCTCAGGAACAGACTGGTAAAACCACCAGCAGGGCAGTTTACTCAGAATACCTTCTGTCTCAATCCCTAAAACCCAAACTAATCCCCTCCTGAAACCCATTAGATCAGCCCAAACCGCACAAGTGCAAACAGCCTTCTTTCTACTGGAAGCCTCTCTCAGAATTTGGTGAGAGTACCACTCTGGGCCAGCCGGCTGACCAGCCAAAAACTTGTTTTGTAACCCACCAGACAACCATCAGTACATCCATCACGATTCCAATCAAGTGACTCTCACCTGCACTGTCTTTCCTGAAAACTACAGTCACCTCCCTCTGACCCTGAGTACACATGAAATGCCTCCAAGTGTGTTTTCACCTTTCAATTTCGCAGATTGCGAACCGATACAGAATCCTTCTAAAGCTTGCCTGAGTGATGCTATTGATGATCATTATTATCCCAGCGGGGCTCCGCTTCCACTGCCAGAATTAATGTGGTCTATTTAAAGCGCAGCTCACCTGCCACTTAACACTTGCAGTGTCCATAATTTAATTTGGGAATATGCACTTATCTCTTGTTGCTTTAAACCAGAGGCTGATTCCAAAAGTGGGTGAGGGCTTCTGGTTCCCCCAACTCCTTAAAGCCATCCGCCGACAAGAACAAGAGCCAAGAAGGGGGCACTGAGGTGAGCTACCTAGGGGCACCTGCTGACAGAGGCTGATGAAAGCACGCGGCCTTTGGCAAAGCTTCTAACGGGCCTCAACTTTAATCGATGCCAAGAATGCAAGAACGCATACTTTGGAGGGCAAAATCCCTGGCGCGAATTCTACTTCAGGCATTGCGTGACCTTCGGCAACATAGTTTGTCCTTCATTTTCCTCATCTGTAAAATGGGGAGAACTACCTGCCTTTGAGGTTTGCTAAGAGGGAAAAAAAATGAGACAATAAAGTATGCATATGAAGTGCTTAGTACCAAGGTAGGCAAACGGCATCCCTTTCCCTTTCTTCTGGCAGCTGCACCCCTCTTTCCTAGGGGAACCGTGTTCCATTTGGTTCCCTGTGAAGTTGCTTTTAGCACTACCAAACTCTCCCTCCCACAGGGGTGGGCAGGTAACCCAAGCTGGTCAACCACCTGGCCACAGCAGGGCGGGCGCCTCAACTTGCCTCACTCAGCACCCCCTCATCCTGGTCCTGTTTGATATTTTGTGCAACTTTTGCATGACCTTTGCGTGATGGATTTTTTCTGTATTAATTTTGATTTTTTTAAAATATTGCATGAAAATATTATTTATCTTGATCGCTGAGCTTTTGGTGTTCCCTTAAATTCTGTGGCTGAAGTGAGTGCTTCACTGGCCTCACCCTGGACCAGGGGCCCTCCCCACAACTTCTGCCTGAAATGCTAGAAGAGAAGCCTTGTCTCCCTCCAGAACTGAAGTCAGCAAACAAAGGCCCAAGGGCCAAATTCAGCAACCCCACCCCTCTTTTTGTAAATAAAGTTTTTGTGTTTTTTTAAATTTATTTTTGGCTGTGTTGGGTCTTCGTTGCTGCATGGCCTTTCTCTAGTTGCGGCGAGCGGGGGCTTCTCATGGCAGTGGCTTCTCTTATTGTGGAGCATGGGCTCTAGGCACACGGGCTTCAGCTGTGTGGCATGCAGGCTCAGCAGTTGTGGCTCGCGGGCTCTAGAGCGCAGGCTCAGTCTTTGTGGCGCACGGGCTTAGTTGCTCCATGGCACATGGGATCTTCCCAGACCAGGGCTAGGACCCGTGTCCCCTGCATTGTCAGGCAGATACTTAACCACTGTGCCACCAGGGAAGCCCTGTAAATAAAGTTTTACTGGAACACAGTCACGTCCATTTGTTTACAAGTCATCTGTGGCTGCTTTCCTGCTACAAAGGCAAAGCTGGGACGTTGCTACAGAAACTTATGGCCTACAAAACCTAAAATACTTACTATCTGATCCCTTAAGGAAGTTTGCCAACTGCCGTTCTAGAAGTAGGAGGTATAACTGTCGTGTAAATCTGGCGCTTCCTGGGTCCATTTCCCCTATCAGGTAGAGTGGCCCACCTGGGAAAGAAGCCAACCCACAGAGAAGCGGAGCTGGGAGAGACCAAGGGACAGATGTAGGGGATGCTACTCCACTGGATCCAGCTCAACCCCTAGTTTTCTTGGTTACTTCAGTCAGTAAGTGCCCTGTGGCTGTCACCTGCAACCAGAAGAAGCCTAATGCAGGGAGTTAGGGCAGGTTCTTCAACCATCTGACAATCATTTGGGGGACCGAGAACATGGCAGGCCCTGAGCAATGCCTGCACACATTCAAGGGGTGATGGCATCCCTCAAAAATAAACACACTCTCTCCGCCCCGGGTCGCTGCAGCCTCCGCCGCTTTCGGGCCTAGCAGCCTGAAGGGAAAAAAAGAAAAAGATTTTTTAAAAAAACCCGAAAACGCTTTAAAATCTTAAAAAAAGAAAGAAAGAAAAAAAAAAGCGAATCCTCCTCGGAGAACCCGCGGGGAAGTCACTTTTGCACGCTTCCGGCCTGCCCGACGCCGCCGTCGCCGCCGCCGCACCTGGGCGTCCGTCGGTCCCCGTCCGTCGGTCCGGTGGTGAGCCGCTCGCGCGCCCGCGTCCACGCGCCTCAGCCCACCGCTCGGCCGCGCCGCGTGGCAGCCCCGCGCCCGCTGCCCTCGCCCCCCGCGTCCGCGCTGCCCTTTGCCGGCCCAGCGTGGGAGGCGGTTGCGCGCTCCGGCCGCGCGGGGCTTGCCGAGTCGGTACCGACAAATATTTGGTTTCCCTCTTCCCCGGGTTGCTGTAACCTTAAACCGCCGGGAGCCCGAGGCCTATATTTATAGAGAAACGCACGTTCCGGAGGCCGCCGTGGGCACCACTGGGTTGCCTCGGGAAGAATTTTTGTAATTTGGAGGACAGTCCCCGTTTTCATTGTTTTCATTTTTTGAAATTGGGAGCTTCCAGACCAGGACAGCTGAAAATTAACAAACTCCCAGGGAGGGCCATATTGTTTTTGAGAGCCTTTTGTCTGTGGTTGGGCACTCTCGTCTGAGCCGTCCCCGCACTCCTCTCCGGCCCTCGGAGCCGACTCCAGCTTCTCTGAGCTTCACTGCCACCTGTGGGCCGCGGCTCGGAGCGGAGCCCCTTTTGTCCTGTGTGGCCCCCCCTAAGAAGTCCTCCTGGCGGGGCTCGGGGTACTGGGGGCTGGGGAGATGAACGCTGCGGCCAGCAGCTACCCCATGGCCTCCCTGTACGTGGGTGACCTGCACTCGGACGTCACCGAGGCCATGCTGTACGAAAAGTTCAGTCCTGTGGGGCCTGTGCTGTCCATCCGGGTCTGCCGCGACATAATCACCCGCCGCTCCCTGGGTTATGCCTACGTCAACTTCCAGCAGCCGGCTGACGCTGAACGGGCCTTGGATACCATGAACTTTGATGTGATTAAGGGAAAGCCAATCCGAATCATGTGGTCTCAGAGGGATCCCTCTTTGAGAAAATCTGGCGTGGGAAATGTCTTCATCAAGAACCTGGACAAATCTATAGATAGCAAGGCACTTTATGATACTTTTTCTGCTTTTGGAAACATTCTGTCCTGCAAGGTGGTGTGTGATGAGAACGGCTCTAAGGGTTATGCCTTTGTGCACTTCGAGACCCAGGAGGCTGCCGACAAGGCCATCGAGAAGATGAATGGCATGCTCCTCAATGACCGCAAAGTGTTTGTGGGCAGATTCAAGTCTCGAAAAGAGCGGGAAGCTGAGCTTGGAGCCAAAGCTAAGGAATTTACCAATGTTTATATCAAAAACTTCGGGGAAGAGATGGATGATGAGAGTCTGAAAGAGCTATTCAGCCAGTTTGGTAAGACTCTAAGTGTCAAGGTGATGAGAGATCCCAGTGGGAAATCCAAAGGCTTTGGCTTTGTGAGTTACGAAAAACACGAGGATGCCAATAAGGCCGTGGAGGAGATGAATGGAAAAGAAATCAGTGGGAAAGTCATTTTCGTCGGCCGTGCACAGAAGAAAGTGGAACGGCAGGCCGAGTTAAAGCGAAAATTTGAACAACTGAAACAGGAGAGAATTAGTCGGTATCAGGGGGTGAACCTCTACATTAAGAACTTGGATGACACCATTGATGATGAGAAGTTAAGGAAAGAGTTTTCTCCTTTTGGATCAATCACCAGTGCTAAGGTGATGCTGGAGGATGGGAGAAGCAAAGGGTTTGGCTTTGTCTGCTTCTCATCCCCTGAAGAGGCAACCAAAGCAGTCACGGAGATGAACAGACGCATGGTGGGCTCCAAGCCACTGTATGTCGCCCTGGCCCAGAGAAAAGAAGAGAGAAAGGCTCACCTGACCAACCAGTATATGCAGCGGGTGGCCGGGATGAGAGCGCTCCCCGCCAATGCCATCTTCAATCAGTTCCAGCCTGCAGCTGGGGGCTACTTTGTGCCAGCAGTTCTACAGGCTCAGGGAAGACCTCCATATTACACACCTAACCAGTTAGCACAGATGAGGCCTAATCCACGCTGGCAGCAAGGTGGGAGACCTCAAGGCTTCCAAGGAATGCCAAGTGCTATACGCCGGTCTGGGCCTCGTCCAGCTCTTCGCCATCTGGCTCCAACTGGTAATGCTCCGGCCTCTCGTGGCCTCCCTACTACCGCTCAGAGAGTCGGGTCTGAGTGCCCGGACCGCTTGGCTATGGACTTTGGTGGGGCTGGTGCCTCCCAGCAAGGGCTGACTGACAGCTGCCCGTCTGGAGGTGTTCCCACAGCTGTGCAGAGCCTAGCGCCTCGTGCCGCTGTTGCTGCCGCTGCTCCTCGGGCTGTTGCACCTTACAAGTACGCCTCCAGCGTCCGCAGCCCTCACCCCGCCATCCAGCCCCTGCAGGCACCCCAGCCTGCGGTCCACGTGCAGGGGCAGGAGCCGCTGACCGCCTCCATGCTGGCCGCAGCACCCCCGCAGGAACAGAAACAGATGCTGGGTGAACGTTTGTTCCCGCTCATCCAGACGATGCACTCAAACCTGGCCGGGAAGATTACGGGGATGCTGCTGGAGACTGACAACTCGGAGCTGCTGCACATGCTGGAGTCCCCCGAGTCTCTCCGCTCCAAGGTGGATGAAGCTGTGGCGGTCCTGCAGGCGCATCACGCCAAGAAAGAAGCTGCCCAGAAGGTGGGCGCTGTCGCTGCTGCTACCTCTTAGACAAGGACAAACCGATTCAAAAGCCAAATAAACCCTCATGGAATTCAGCTCAAGGTTTGAAGACGTCCTAGCTTGTCCTATGGACCTCAACACCAAGAACCACAAATTGCAAATTTAATAGGTCATTTTGTATCAATTAAAAGAATATATTCTCTGGGTTCTGATATGACCCAAACAGTGTTAACTTTTTTTTTCTATTGTGAGTTTTGATTTCCCCCCCGCCCAGAAGCTGGTTTTATTTGATGTACCCAAGTCTTAAGTTTCTCAATAAAGAAAAAAATCTCCATAAAAATAAAAAAAATAAATAAATAAACACACATACAAAAGCACTGCTCAACAATAAACAGAAAACCCAACTACAAGGAGCTAGGCTCCTTGTAAACAAAGAAAGGCTTATTTTTCTTAATTACTTAGTCTGGAGGTAGACAGCTGGTTCAAAGGCTCTGTCACGGGCAGAATCTCTACCCTCTACCCTTGCTGTCTCAGAGGACTGTCAACACTCTGGGCCTCACATTCACAACTGGAGCAGAAGAAAGAGGTTAAGATACAAGTCAGTTCTTGGGAATTCCATGGTTGTCCAGCGGTTAGGACTCTGCGCTTCCACTGCAGGGGGCACGGGTTCGATCCCTGGTCGGGGAACTAAGATCCCGCATGCCGCAGTGCAGTCAAAAATAAATAAACAATTAAAAAAAAAAAAGATAAAGCCAGTTCTATCACTCCCTTTTTTCAGGCAAGGATAAGTTACCCCAGAAAAGCACAAGGGAGTGGAGAACATGTCAAGACTGGCTAAATCACTCATGAGCCATGACCTAGAGAAGGACATCCCACAGCTGCAAGCAAAATCAGGGTTCTGTTAAGCCAAAGAAGAAAAGGGGAAAGGATTCTAGGCAGTAAGCTAACAGAATCAGCCATACATCGTATCAACCATTCCAGGAACAAAAGGCAAAACCAAGTGCTTCCATATTCCAGCCTGAGACCTGGGTGAGCAGAGGTGCCCCCAAATCCCAGTCACACCCCAGTCTGCATGAGCCCGACTACAAGACACAAATGCAGTGGCAAAGCAGAGTTTCCAGTGAGGGGCTGTGGCTCTGTCACGTGGCCATCGCCCAACCAGCTACAAGACGCCTCCTGGAACTAAAACACAGGGGCTGTGCTTTAACCATGAAGAACACATAATTAAGACTTGTATGAAGTATGTAAATTGGGACCTTTTTTTTTTTTTGCTTTCTTCAATTGCAGTAAAACATACATAATAAAATTTACCACTTTAACCATTTTTCAGTGTATAATTCAGCGACATGAAGTACATTCACAAGGTCGTGCAACTATCACCACTATCCATTTCCAGAAATTTTTCATCATCCCTAACAGAAACTTCATACCCATTAAACACGAATCCCCCCCATCCTCCCCTCCCACACCCCCTGGTAACCTCTGTTCCACATACTTTCTGTCTCTACAAATTTGACTATTCTAGAGTCTACGTATAAGTGGAATCACACAACACGTGAACTTTCGTGACTGGCTAATTTCACTTAGCATGTTTTTAAGGTTCATCCATGTTATAGTAGGTAGCAGTACTTCATTTCTCTCTATGGCTGAATAATATTCCATTATATATAGTATATACCACACTTTGTTATCCATTCATCTGCTGATAGACATTTGAGTTGTTTCTACCTTCTGGCTCTTGTGAATAATGCTGCTATGAATATTTGTGTGCAAGTATCTGAGTCTCTGCTTTCAATTTTTTTAGGTATGCATCTAGGAGTGGAATTGCTGGATCGTTTGGTAATTCTATGTTTAACTTTTTGAAAAACCATCAAATTATTTTCCACAGCAGCTGTATCATTTTACATTGATACTTTTTTTTAGTAAAGATGGAATTGTCTTTATTTCGCTGCAACTGAAATTAACTCTGCTATTAAATTTCCTTTCAGTTAGTTTTTAAACTCCCTTCACTCAGAAAAAAACTAAAACTTGCCAGTTAAAGGTAACTTAGCCACTTCCAGTTTTTTTTTTAATTGTAGTAAAATTCACTATTTTAAAGTGTACAGTTCAGAACTTGATACATTTTTTAAAATATTTATTTATTTAGCTGCATTGGGTCTTAGTTGTGGCACACAGGATCTTCGTTGCCGCTTGCAGGATGTTTAGTTGCAGCATGCAGGATCCTTTAGTTGTGGCACGTGGGATGTAGTTCCCCAACTAGGGATTGAACCTGTGCCCCCTGCATTGGGAGCGCAGAATCTTAGCCACTGGACCACCAGGGAAGTCCCGGAACGTGATACATTTTTAAAGAATGAATATAGATCCCTTTTGCTGTACACCTGAAACTAAAGCAACACTGTAAATCAACTATACCCCAATAAAAAATTTTTTAAAAAGAATGAATAAATGCACAATGATCTAAGATGCTGGATTGCTTTGGAAGACTTCAGTAGATTTAAACTTAAACACCCCTACTGACTCACCAGAACAAGTGCCAGTTATCTTGGTAAAGGTGAACGGAGATCACAAAAATGAAGCAAGAAAAGGAGGACATATTACCACTTACTGCCCGGATGTGACTGGGCTCCCCACTACCTCTCCACTTCACCTCGGCCCACTCTCCCTGCCGCTCACCCGGCAACAGCCTCACTGGTCTCCTGGCCGCTCCTCCAACCAGCCAAGCCTGCTCTGCCTCAGGGCCCACCCAGCCGTGAGAACAGAAGCCACACCAGCTAGGCCACTGAAGGAATTTCAAACAGGACGTCTGTTACGGAGCTCTTGGAAGAGGCAGAAAGCCAAACAGGAGATAACGAGGGCACCCAGAGATAACGGACGTCAGAAAGCTAATCCATCCCTAAAGCCAGAGGAACAAAAGGTGTTCCCAGGCGGTGTAACCAGGGTTGCGGGCAACAGCTGGACTGTGGCAGAGGCACCTAGGAGGAAAGTGGGGGGACGAGGAAGGCCTGACCGGCAGCCACGGGGGACCTCCAAGGACCATGAAGGAAGCACAGCCACGGCTAGAGATGCCCCCTGAAGCAGGGCTGAGAGGAAGAAATATTCCAGCTCCCTTCTTCCTCTCACCTGCTGACCGTATCACCACCTCCCAGTGAAATGATGGGCAAGGGGACCCAGGAAATAGAGTTTGCAAGGCAAGGGCAGGGAGTCAACTTGAGAGCAAACGAGAGACTGACTGCTACATGCTTTTGAACCTGTTGAACTGCCTGGGATTCCTTCCCCCGATAACAGGATGGCTAATTCCTTCGCTTCCTTCGGTCTCTATTCAAATGTCCCCATGAAGGGGTGTCTGACCACCCTACAGAGAAGAGGGAAAGCCCCACTGTGGCAGACTGCTATAGCTGCTCACCCAAATCCATCCTCTCTCCCACCTGAATCCGCAGACTGACTACACATCCCAGCCTGCTCTGCAGGGGCCGGGTGACTCTCAGGTGCCACTACTCCCTGGCACCCTTCACCAGCCGGATTCACTCATCTCTGTCAGCTGTTCGGCCCCTGTGATCACCTGAAGGCTGAGTTCCCAGCTCTAACACCTCAACAGAGCACACCTGGCCTTTACCCACGTGACACAAGGGCCTATGGTACCTCCTTTATGAACAAGTGGGAACTTTCTCCAGCACTTCTAAAACCTGTGCCCTGTTTCCTTCTAGGGGTGTACTCCATCCTCTGCGCAAGAGCCATTTTCATGCTGACAGAAGCGAAGCAAAGTACCCATGGAACCAACCGGCTGGATAATAACTCAAAACTGACAACTCCGATGCCAGGTCTGAGTCTTCATTTACAGGACATCGAGATTAAATACCTGGGACTTCACTGGTGGCGCAGTGGTTAAGAATCCGCCTGCCAATGCAGGGGACATGGGTTCAAGCCCTGGTCCGGGAAGATTCCACATGCCGCGGAGCAACTAAGCCCGTGCGCCACAACTACTGAGCCTGCGCTCTAGAGCCTGTGAGCCACAACTACTACTGAAGCCCGCGCACCTAGAGCCTCTGCTCTGCAACAAAGACAAGGCACCGCAATGAGAAACCCTTGCACTGAACAAACAGTAGCTCCTGCTCGCCGCAGCTAGAGAAAGCCCACACACAGCAACAACAACAAAAAAAAACCCAACGCAGCCAAAAATAAATTCATTCATTCATTAAAAAAAAAAAAAAGATTAAATACCTCTGAAACAGCCAGAGGTCCCCTTCGGCCAAGAGGCATCAGTCTGGCTACAACAAATCCTAATATGCTGGGACGGTTTCATCCCCCTTAATAAATGGCCACTGGCCCAAGCCCTCAGCCACTCCAGCAGTCAAGAACCCTCCCAGGACCCTATGGACATTGCCCAAATCCAGTGACTCACGGGTTAACACCTCGCCCATGGGGGACAGCGCTCTGGCCCTGGCTCCCTCCCTAAGACCAGCACTTCCCCACCAGCTGCTGAACATTTTTATTGCCACCCTGGACATCTTCTTTGCCCCTTTGGCAGACATCCTCCCAACTCTCTTTCACCAGAACTAGCTGATTTGCAAGTTCGCGAATTCAACAGAGAAACAAAGGGGGAACTGAAAACATGATAGGGATGGCAGGGTGAGGGAGTGGACTTCCCCTCACGATCAAAAGGACGGGCCTGGGGTTCTCCTGGCACATGCAGCTTCCTCTGCAATCAATTTTCTACAGAAATGAAACTGTTACCCAAGGTGCCCCGGTGAAGCAAAATATAAATTCCAATTTGAGTTAAATGCAATCAACCACTTTCAAAAATCCCCCCTGAGGATCAAGGAAGTAGGTTTCTCTAATTTTACAGTTGGGGCTATATTAATACGAATACCACCTGCTTTCAACTGTGAGGATGTACAGATGGCAGAGGGCGGGGTTTGGCATCCCAGGAGAACGAGCAGCATGACCTGACATCTGGGTCCTAGAGTCATTATTCTGAATGTAGTTGCAGGCTCCTTGCAATACACTGGAGCTACAAATGTGAGCAAGGATGGACCCAGTCCCTGACCACCGAGAGAGGCAGACAAGAAAACGGTGGTGCCACACAGAGGTCTGGTGAGAAGAGGACTCAGGACCATTGCGGGGTGTGGGGGGGTCGTCACCGATCCGAGGGGCACCATCCAGCTGAACTGGTAAGGAGCTCATGAATGACTTTAGAGAGAAATCTGCAACTTCAAGAGACAATAGATCGAAACTAGGATGAGACAGCACGTCCCACCCATTTGAGTAGCTATTATCAAAACCACAAAAAAGTACGAGTGCTGCTGAGGATGTGGAGAAACTGGAACCCTTGTGCATTGCTGGTGGGAATTGAAAATGGAGCACCCCGGGCTTCCCTGGTGGCGCAGTGGTTAAGAATCCGCCTGCCAATGCAGGGGACACGGGTTCAAGCCCTGGTCCAGGAAGATCCCACATGCTGCGGAGCAACTAAGCCCGGGCGCCACAACTACCGAGCCTGTGCTCTAGAGCCTGCGAGCCACAACGACTGAACCCTGCATGCCTAGAGCCCATGCTCGGCAACAAGAGAAGCCACCGCAATGAGAAGCCTGAACACAGCAACGAAGAGTAGCCCTCGCTCACCGCAACTAGAGAAAGCCCACGCACAGCAACAATGACCCAACACAGCCGAAAATAAAGAAAGAAAATAAATAAATTTTTAAAAAATAAAAAATAAAATAAAATGGGCACCCAGTACAGAAAACAGTATGGTGGCTCTTCAAAGAATTAAACATAGAATTACTGTATGATCCAGCAATTCCACTTCTGAGTATGTAACCAAAAGAACTGAAAGCAGGGACTCGAGCAGTTATCTGTACACCCATGTTCACAGCCGCACTTTTCACGATAGCCAATGAGTGGAAGCAACCCAGGTGTCCATCGACAGATGAGTGGATAAACAAAGGTGGTCTATCCATACAATGGAATATTATCCAACCTTAAAAAGGATGCATGAAGCTTGAAGACATTATGCTAAATGAAATAAGCCAAATACAAAAGGACAAATATTGTATGATTCTACTTAATATGAAGTACCTAAAGTAATCAAATTCACAGAGACATAAAGCAGAGTGGTGGTTGCCAGGGGCTAGTGGGAGGAGAGAATGGAGAGTTATTATTTAATGGGGGCAGGGTTTCTATTTGGGAAGATGAAAAGGTTCTGGAGATGGATGGTGTGATGGTTGTACAATGTGAATGTACTTTTATGCCTTTGAACTGTACACTTAAAAATGGTTAAAATGGTCATTTTTATGTTATGTATACTTTATGACAATTTTTAAAAGAGAGGGAGAAAAAAATAGAAGTTTGAGCAGTTGTAGGGGAAGGAGGAGGAGGAGGCTGGGAGGAAGCCCGAGGCTGGTCAGGGGACCTGGGTAAAGGGCCGAGCCATTCACTAAGCAAGGAACACAGGAGCAAACATGGGGGTGGGACAGGGGTGAGAGTTCAGTCATGCAGACCTTGACAAGCCCATGGTACATCCAAATAGGGACACTCAAGAGAAAGACCGGGAGTGATCTGCGGGAGGTATCACTAAGAGTAATCGACACACAGATAGCAATTTTCACCGAGGAATTCAGACAGTATGTGTAGAAACAAGAGTCAACAACAGAATCTGAGGATAAATAATATTTAATGTTTGAGGATGTAGAAGGGATATGCCAGGAAGGATCTGCAAAGAAGTAGAAAGTATGCCCAGAGGTTGTGGCGTTTCAGAAGAGAGGGGGAGACAAAGTGTCAAGGTCAGAGGTGCCAAAAGGCTGCTGAACAGATAAGGAAAGTTACAGTTAAATTTTACAAGACAGACACCTCAGTAATAAATGCGCCTCTGGTATGTTCCGAATCATGCCTATCACCTTGTAATAGACTGCCGACACATAACCTGATGATGATATTTTAGTGATTAACAAGAACATCAAACTCCAAGGTTATGCCATTGAAATGCCACTTCTATAATCGGAATGTGTCCCCTCAAAATTCATCTCTTGAAATTCTAACCCCCAAAGATGACGGTATTAGTAGATGGGGCCTTTGGGTGGACCCTTAGGTGATGAGGGTGGAGCCCTCATGAATGGGATTAGTGCCCTGATAAAAGAGGCTCCTTCCACCATGTGAAGACACAGCAAGAAGGCACAGGCTATGAACCAGGACAAGGAAGTACTCTGGAGCGATCCTGGTTTAAGATACCTCGGGAATCATGAACTATAGTACTGTGCACATTGAATGATGGCCTTCCTTCCAACCAAAAGGTATTTATTGAACATATTTTTACTGAAGAACCCATATACTTCTAGACACTACGCTAGGAGCTAGAAAGTCAGGAGGCCAGACAGTCTCAGTCACAACTCTGCCTAAAAGCAGCCCTAGACACTAAGTAGATGAATGTTTGTGGCTGTGTTCCAATAAAACTTTATTTACAAAACAGGTGGTAGGACATAGTTTGCTGAGCTCTGCTCTGAGTGCTCCTAACTTACTCAATACTTGCGGCTTGGACTTCCCTGGTGGTCCAGTGGGTAAGACTCCGTGCTCCCAATGCAGGGGGCCCGGGTTCGATCCTTGGTTGGGGAACTAGATCCCGCATGCATGTCGCAACTAAGAGTCTTCATGCCACAACTAAAGATCCCACATGCCACAACTAAGAAGTCCGCATGCCACAACTAAGAGTCCACATGAAGCAACTAAGACCCGGCACAGCCAAAATAAATAAATAATAAAATGCTGCTTCATTTACTCACGAGTTCAAATGGGGGAAGGGGGTCGTGATCTTTCAGAGAGCCCTCTTTCTGGAAACAATATGCCATTATAAATAAAAGTAGGAGCTTCAGAATCACAATCATGTAGGCCTGCCTGAGTAGAAATCCCAGCTCTGCCACTTTTTAGCTCTGGAACATTAAGGAAATTATTTAATTTCTTTGAGCCTCATTTTCTTCACCTGTAAAATGGGAACACTGTTATTCACTATGCATAATCATTTTAGCAGTAAAGTGGAACAATGGGCGCGAAGGGTCTAACGAATCCCCTGGGTCACAAGAGCTGCTCAATATGAGTCACCAGCAAACACTAAGAAAGCCAAACCTGTGGTTCATTGAAAAGAGCAGAAAACACCCAAGTGTCATTTCCAAGATGAATGCGCTAATCACATTGTTCCTCCCATTTCTGGAGCATAGGTCTCTTTTTGTTTTTAAGTTGTCTTGCTTTTCTCTATTGTTTAAGTTAGGATGATTTTGGATGCGAGTAAAAAGAAATCCAACTCAAAATGCCTTAAAACATTAGGGAACTAATTATCTCACATAACATTAAGTCCAGAGGTAGGGCAGTTCCAGAGTTGGTTAATTCAGTAGCTCAGTGACATTATCAGGGTCCAAGTACTTTCCATCTTTCTGAGCTGCCATCCTAAATGTACCGGCTTTCATCTTCAGACTTGGTCCCTCCTCATGGTCACAACATCACTGCCATAGCTCCAAACATCACAGTCTCACAAAACAACCCAAGGCCATAAAATAAGCCTTCTTGTGTCTCTGTTTAAACAGCAAGAAGCTTTCTCAGAAGTCCCTCAGCAGACCTTTCCTTTTGGTCAGAATTGCATCACATGTCTATTCCTAAACCAACTACTGGCAGGCTGGAAATTATTATGGCTGGCCTGATCTGATCCAGATTTACTCCTCCTGTGGCTAGCCTCAGGCCTGAAGCTCGTGGCCACCCAACATCAGAACAAAACCAGATTTCTATTAGCAAGAAAGAAGGGACGGAACTGCTGGGTGGGGAATAACCAGTGTTGGCTGTAATGATTCACGCTACCTTGCATAACTGGAATGGAAAGGTTAAACAAACTGCAGGACAGGCTCGGAAAATGCAGGCTCCCATCTCACCACCGGCAAATCAACTGTCTGTGCAGATAAATCCAGTCACTTGTCAAAAGTCAGAGGAAACGGCTCTACCGGGCACAGTAGGCTCTCACTTCTGGGGTTTGAATTCTAAAGAAGACACACCAGGTGACCTTATTCTAAACTTCTCTGGGTCCTGCGTAACTCAACTAACTGGACGATCTATTCAAAGGGATTGCAGTTTGGGATGGACACTGTTTCCCATGCCCGCCAAGACGGCATAACTGCTGAGCTGGCAGCGTAACTGCTTAGAATGATGTTTTACCTTAACCAACATTTCATAGGTCAGGGGTGTTTGGGTAAAAACCTCCCAAGTCAAAAACAAAAAGAAACCTGAATACTAAGCTAAAATCAAAAACAAACAATACAAAACCACCTAATAGACAGTAAACTAGGGAATGGGAGATATATGTGGGTACTGATTAAAATCATCACAAAACTGAAGGAAAACTACCTGCAAACTCCCTTTCCCAGGCTACAGTTGATCCCAGAAGGAAAAGCTGGTATCTGATTTATAGAAAAGTAACAGAAGATGGTCACGCACAGAGGGGGCACATCTGGCCACCGGAAAAGGCACAAGCTGAAAGCATCACTCCAAGGGTCCACTGTCGGCTGTGGAAGATTAGCTTGAACCAGACCAACTCCCCCAGGAAAAAAACAGCAACTGAAAATGCCAGCCTTTTTTTTTTTTTAATTAAAGCAAAACTGAAGGACTAGGAGCTCTGCAAAGGCAAGAAAGACTGGAGGAACTCAGATCCCAAAGAGAAGGGAAGTCCACAGACATGACTCCTGTCTATAGAGCCTTATTTTGCCCTAAGGCTTTTCCCAACTACAGAGCTTCTCTGATGAGAAGTTAAGTGGAGCTTTCAGAATTCACACAGGGTCTTTAAAAGAAAAAGTTAGAGTTCGGGACCTGCAGATGAGGAAGGGCACTGGAAAACACCTCAGGGATTCAGCTGTGTACTGAACTGAATAGTGGCCCCCAAAATTCGTGTCCACCTGGAACCCCAGAATGGGACTTTATTTGGGGAAAGCCTCTTTGCAGGTGTAATTTATTGAGATGAGGTCATACTGGACCTAATCTAACATGACTGGTGTCCTTCTAAGGAGAGGAGGGGACACAGAGAGACATGGACACAGAGGAAAGAAGGCCATGTGAAGAGAGGGGCCAAGACTAGAGTGATAAAGCTACAAGCCAAGGAATGGCAGGGACTGCTGACAAGCACCAGAAGCTAGGAACACACCCTCCCCTCAGAGCCTTCCAGAAGGAACCAACCTTGCTGACACCTAGATTGCAGACTCCTGGCCTCCAGACTGTGAAAAAGTAAATTTCTCTCTGTTGTTTTAAGCCACCCGGGGCGTGCAAATTTGCTATGGCAACTCCAGGAAACTGATATAAGCTGGAAACCCCGAAGAACTACATCCTAGAAATACATCAGGCATCACAAATGCTAAAGGCCAGGTGTGAACTGGCTTGATCCCTTGACTGGATTAAACTGATCTCCCTCTACCCTAACTGTCTGAGAAGCAACAGTAAATCCTCTCTGAAAAAAGATACAATCATTCCAAACTTCAAATTATCTCTACGATTCTTCATACACAACATCTGGCATTCAGTCAAAAATACCAGATACATGCGAAGACAAGACTGTATTCAAGATCAAGACAAAAACAAAAACTAAGGGACTTTTGGCTACAGGCCAGTGAGAAGGTTAACAAATCCTCTCCCCAAAAAGCAACTATAAAACTGAACAGGGCCTCCCTGGTGGCGCAGTGGTTGAGAGTCCGCCTGCCGATGCAGGGGATACGGGTTCGTGCCCCGGTCTGGGAGGATCCCATATGCCGCGGAGCAGCTGGGCCCGTGAGCCATGGCCGCTGAGCCTGCGCGTCCGGAGCCTGCGTGTCCGGAGCCTGTGCTCCGCAACGGGAGAGGCCACAACAGTGAGAGGCCCGCATACCGAAAAAAAATAAAATAAAATAAATAAAATAAAAACTGAACAAAATTGACAAAAACAACGGTTTTAGCACTCTAGAAACTGGCTTCAAAGGCTTACAACTTGAGAGGTGTTTACCCTTGAAAAGTGCTGAATTTCCAATTAGAACAGTGGGAACAATAACAACAGTACAGCAATAAATGGCAACCAACATTCTATCTCAAGTGTCAGGGGCGAAAGGGAGGGGTGGAGACTGTGGTGACCTGGAGTACTTTTGCCCCATCTACAAAGGGCAGGGGTGCTGGGCTCCAAACAAAGTCAACAGTAAATGTAGGCCCAGAGTCACAGGTCCTCAAGTTTAAGAAAATCTAGAAATCTATATTTCCACATAAAATCTCATAATTTTTAAATGTTGGCAACTTTAAAAAAAAGTTTTTTTAATACGCTGTGCAAGGGCACCAGTTTCCAAACTCAGTCCTACAGGCACCCTAACCGCAGACAACCAAATGCAGTCATGCCCCTGGCAGACTCTCAGTATTATCTACTGTATTGTGATTTTCAACAATGTCATTTTATTCAGTCATTACTCTGAAGTTCAGCTTTTCTCTCTTCATCTAGAAACAGAGCTAATGCAACAGCCTTGTGGGTTAATTCACCGTTACTCATTCTCTCCTGTCACGTTCAATTCACTTCACTGAGTTAGAGTGGTCTACAGAGGAGCAATAACGGGCATCAGGCCTGCGGCCAGAGGAGGTGGGGAGCGGGGAAGGGCCAGGAACTTCTTGACATCAGTCTGACCTGGGTTGGAATCCTCAGCTCTGCCATTTACCAGCCATGGGAACTTGGGCCACGTATTAACTTACTTGAGGCTCAGTGTCATCATCTGAAAAGTAAAGACACCATCACCTATGCTGGAATGTTATTGGCATGTTATCATCACGCACCAGCTCGGGCAGCCCAGTACCAAGGCCTCAAGCCCCCACCACAACCCTGCGAGGCGGGTCCCATCATTACCCTTAGTTTACACACGAGGAAATAGAAGCTCAGAGAGGAGGTGTCCCAGAGAGCTCATGTGTGACAAGTCGCTGAGCGGGGATTTCAACCCTGCCGTCCGATCGCTAAGCTACATAGAGGGCCCAGCCCAGCGGCCGGCAGAGACAAGGGAGCAGGGCAGCGCTCATTCCCGTCGGATCCTTCTCTTCAGACTTCGTTTTATTCATTCTGCCTGGCAAGGTCATTCCAATGGCTTTAAGAACAACCGGAAGAAGTCATTGATCTGATCTTTTCCAACTCTGAGCAGCTGAAGAAACACCTGCCCCCTCTCTCGTGAGGTTTTTAATCAAACATTCAAGGGCAGGAAAGAGGTTTTAATCAGCCAAGGACCATCCTACACCCGTGAACGGTTAATTAACGCTGCCAACAATGATGACACAAGCCCTTGGCAACTACTCCAGAGCTAAGCTAGTTTGGTCTTTCCTTTGCTTCTAATTGGCCAGGAGGCTGCCCAGCACACCCTCCTCGACAAAAACGAAGCCAGAGACTGCTCATCAGTCTCTTCAGGATGCAAGTGTAGAAATCATGCTAAGATGCAAGGAAACAGCAAGAAGGTGAAGGCTGGCCGTGTCTTGCAAACGTGTAGGTGCTTCTGTGATTATCAGGGCCAAGTAACAAAAAGATAAGACTTTTAGTCTGAATGGGAATAGGCAGAGCCATTCTTCATGGTTAAAAGGTCAGAGCCTCAGGAGGGGGTGAGGTGGGAAAGAGATTAAAAGTTTAAAGGGTGTTTGGGAGAAGAGAGTAACTGGGTAAACATTTATTGGGGGGGCGGGTCTATGAACTGAAGCAGGTGCTTCACATGAGAGTCTCACTGAAGCCTCCTGACAACCTCGCAGGGAGACCAGATGCTCTGCCTTTACAGGTGCAAACAATGAAGGCACAGAGGGGCATCTTCCCAGGGTCATGCCAGACTTACCCTCTGAGTCTGACTCCAAAGCCAGGGCTGCCTCTGCCATGCCCAGGAGCTGCCCAGAGCCTGGTGGTCTATTCCACACCAGCTCCTCTGAGGTAGCTGCCCCACAGACAGGTAAGAAGGAAATGACAAGAAACACAAGGGCCCAGCAAGCCAAGGAGGACTCTCGGAAAAGCCATGTCCTCAAACAGCCATCAACCAGCCCTACGGCATCCCCACACAGAGGCTCAGGGAAGCATCCTGTACATAAAATGCCACCGAGACGACTGAGGCTGACATCTGAGGTGGCCAAGGCAGCTGGCTGTGGTTTCTACGAGGAC
Source organism: Mesoplodon densirostris (assembly GCF_025265405.1). NCBI lineage: Eukaryota > Metazoa > Chordata > Mammalia > Artiodactyla > Ziphiidae > Mesoplodon > Mesoplodon densirostris. Next base: position 57,210,727 of record NC_082676.1, read on the forward strand.
TGAGGCCCTTGACACCAGCTCTTCTCTGAACTGGCCCCCTATGTCCCTGACTTTTTAAGGAAGGGACCCGGAAACACAGAAGAAAAATCAACGATGACAGGAATCCCTCTTGCAGCCATCCCCTGACCCCAACAGGACCCACATTCATTTCTGAAAATGAGCAACCGGTGAGATGAACAGGGATGAAAGATCTGCTGAAGGGGTGAGAGAAAAGGGAAAGGAGACACGCCAACATGAGAGGGAAAGGCAAAGGGCTCGCTTCAGCGGGCAGAGAATTTCCACAAACACCTCTACCAAACACGGTGAGCACTGATTTTTTGCTGTGAAAGGAGGTGAACTAGCAAAAGGTGACACATTTTACTCAGCAGTGACACTGACATCACAGTAACAAGAAGGATCTGGGAATTCAGGGCGGCAGCCACAAGCAGGGTCTGAAAGAACCTGCTCTTTTAAATGCGCGAGTGGGGTGGAACATAGGATGTTGTTTACATGACATGATACACTTCAAAGTTCAGAGCCAAAGCAAACCGCTTCGAACAAATCACATCTGTACCGTGGAGAAGAGAGATGAAGGTCCCCACCACTCATAGGGCTACTGTGTGAACTAAGCGAGTTAATTTACATAAAAGACTAACAAAGTGCCAGGCTTGCACTAAGTACCCATGAGCGTTGAATTATTATTATTAGCATTATCCCTGTCATTCAGACACAGGAGCACAGGACAAGGGAAATGCTGTGACAATTTTAAAATGGATGGCAGCAGAACTATAAGCTCAGAGACCTGCCTGGTTTCTGCTGCTGTTATTGAAGACAGATTTAATTATGAAATGCCGTGCTATCCTCGTGCATAAAGTTAGAACAGATTATTAGTTTCACAGCAATTGCCACACCATGTTGGTGAAATAAGCACCTTAGCTGCAGGTCCCCCAAGCCCCTCGGAGACCACAACACACAGATCTGAGAATTCTGCACACAGGCTGACTTCATTTAAATTAAGAAACCAGACAACACCCTAACTGACTGCAAGTAAGACATCCTTACCACAGATTTCTGCACCACCACGTGCCACTGGCCCCCGCCAGTCCCGCACGATGACTGCCTTGCCCGCTATTAAAATATAAACAAAAATTAAAAGAGCAAGAGAAAGGAACATCCTCCGGGATGCATCAGGTCGAGCAGTACCTGTTTCGGTTTTGCTGGAGAAGCCTGCTGCCTGTTTGATCGCGGCTGCTGTCAGTGCTAATCCTCGACTCCTCTTCAAGCCATGCTGCAGGACGGCCTCAAACTGGGCACACAGACAGGTTACCCTGTGAGAGAACCAATGATTCATCAATCCACCCTGTGAAGGCAGAGAAACAACCAGGGCGGCCCTGGCATCTCCAGGGAGCTAGTGAGGGTACACACTAGACACCTGGATTTACAGACAGGTAACTGACATGTAACTGACTCCACACCAATTTCCATTTATGTTCATTTCACATAACTTAGGGAAGCCCCACACAGTCTAGCCAATTTCGTCAGACTGGTGAAAGCACAGTAACAATTCACAAGAAACAAGGGGAAATGGAACTGGTGCCAGCCAGCAGGGGAGAAGGAAAAAAAAAAAGCCAATTTAAAAACAAATCAGTTCTGTGTGGGGAGGGGTTAGGTGTTAATTGTATCCAATTCACAAGTTTCAACTCTAATTCATATCATGTCCTTTATGAAACAAGATTATCTTTTAAGAGATTGAATTCACCAGCCTGCCAAATTGCAAACACTGTGTAATTTCATGGCCTGTTACATACCCTAAAAAATAATATGAATTCTGATTCTTGTCCTTTATTTTGTTGTAAGAGATTACATTGTGAAGTCAGATCCGGAGTTGATGGAATTGTCAATTAAGTTACAATTACTGTGCATTTAACTGAATTGATTTATCAGTAACCAAAGAAATGGGAGATTCAGGAACATGTTCACAGAGAGATGAGGTCACAGCAACTACACTCAATTCTTAACAATCCTCACAGGGCTCCTGGGCCCCCAGCCCAATTGGGTCTGTGGACTTCAGAGACCCTTCCAATCATTCATGCAACAAATGTTAAGAAATCCTGAACTTCTCCTACGTGCCAGGCACTGTTCTAGGCTCTGAGGATATGCAGGTGGGAGTGAGATAGAAGAGGTCTCTGCCTCACCACATTTCCATGGTTCTAGCAGGGGAAGATACACAAACAAATAAGCTAACCAGACCATATCAGTTGATGAGAACCTTGAAGAACATAAAACAGGATGAGGTGGTAGGTGGAGCCAGGGCAAGAGCAGGCTTAGATTCTGTGGCCCGAATGGAGGCAGCCTTACGACCTGGATGTGACAAGAGGCAGCAGGCTGGGCAGACAGACCCAGTGCAAAGACCCTGCAGCCACCACCATCCGGCTCATCCTTGCATAACGGCAGGCATTTCCTGCTCCACCCACCCCCCACCTGTAGTTATAATACTGCCAGTGTCTATTACTCTGTGGGTGGTAAAACATCTTCACATCCATGATTTCACTAGCTCCTCCCATCAACATTATGATATGGTTGAGGCAGGTATTATTATCTCCCTTTTACACGTCAAGAAACTGAGGCTTAGAGACATTTAAGAGACAGTACCTAGTAAGTACATAATTAGCAGCAACATGGGTACTCCAGCCCTACCCACCCCCATGCTGATCCAAGGTAGTTTCCACTACACCCCAGGCCACCAAGACAAACATGCATTGTTCTAAGACGAAAGTCAACTCCCTCCCATATGCCACCTTTACTCAAGTCTTCTGTCTACACCAGAAAACGCTAACCCAGCATCAGCAAATACACAGCACACGAATATTTATCCTCTAGTCTGTGCCCATGACAGACATCACTAACCCATCCCAGAATTCTAGGCTACTACTGCCAATGATCAAAGTTAGCCCTCCAGGAGTTTGGGGGAGAATCGATACATGTATATGTATGGCTGAGTCACTTTGCTGTGCACCTGAAACTATCACAACATTGTTAATCGGCTATACCCCAATATAAAATAAAAACTTAAAAAAAAAAAGTTAGTCCTCCACAGGAAGGAGCCCTACCTGGCATCCCAAACTGAACTTGTCCTCAACTACACCCTTTGGTTTTCAACTCCTACCTTGTCCTCCTGGCTCCCCTGCACCTAGCTCACTCAGTGCCTGGAACACAGTGTGTGCTCTGTAAATGCCTTTTCAGTGGATAGGTAAAAGGGTGATTAACCTTGAACCCTGGGTCCCACAATACTCCCCCACATTGAAACAACCCTTTTTGCTGTGGCAGATGTCACTCTTAAATATCAGATGTGCATATGCTAGTCTCTCTGCATATCCACACAGGCACACATCTGAGGGCTCCCTGAAAGCTGGGACACCTGCCAAAACTATCTAAATCCCACAGGAACCAAAAGTAAGGCATAGCAAAACGGAGCCTGACCAGGGCCCTGTTTCAGGGTGGGGTGGGGAGGAGGGCAAAAACCTTGGTCTGTGTTTAGAGTTCTCCATAATAAACCACATCTTTAAACGAATCATCTGCAAATACAATGATTAACCCAACAATCCCCGTCGGTTTGTTTGGCTCCAGTGCACAAGTCAGTAACTGCCCCACCAACTCTATAATAACATCTGGCCCCTAAGGGGAATGGAACACAGGTGAACAACACAAACCCAGTCCCCAAGGTTTGCTTACATCAGCAGCATTACCTTCCAGATGCACATAGGTCACAATCAACCCAACACAGCAGAAAACCCAGGTGGGCCTTAGTCCTATAATTAGTTCATTATGACGCCTGCCTTGCTGAAGGCCATTCTACTTAACACCCTCTCCATGTCCCCTTTTCACCTCCCCATTTGACCTGAGTTTATATTTACAGGTCATTCAAGACTTAGCTCAAGGGTCCCCTCCTCCAGGAAGCCTTCCTGAGTGCTTCCTCATGCTGAGCTTCCTTCTGCTGCAGCACTTGGTCAACCTCTGTTAACAATCTGCTTTCCACAGCTGTCTCCTCTTGCTAACTTGAGTTTCCAGAGAGCAAGGATCACGCCTCGTTCATCTTAGTGGTGACAGCACCTAGCACAATGCCTGCCATCTGTGGTATATGTGACCAATATGGCCCCTCCCCTCGAAGAACTCAGAACATGGACTTTATGTATACTTAGGTGAGAGATGCATCTCAGGAGATCTTGTATAATTTGGAATCCAAATCCAGGTCAGTTAAGACTAGGGAACCAAGGGACTTCCCTGGTGGTCCAGTGGGTAGGACTCTGTGCTCCCAGTGCAGGGGGCCCAGGTTCAATCCCTGGTCAGGGAACTAGATCCCACATGCATGCCACAACTAGGAGTCCACATGCTGCAACTAAGAAGTCCACATGCCGCAACTAAAAGATCCTGCATGCCACAACTAAGACCTGGTGCTGCCAAAATTAATTAATTAATTAATAATAATAATAATAAATAAAAATTTTAAAAAAGACTAGGGAACCAAGGAGAACACACTGGTCCAACTACATGAATCTAAGTCCTTCAGCTTGTGGTGGGCACTCTCTGGGCACTGATTTATAATCATGTCACCTGAAGGTTTTCCATTTCTTCTCACCTTGACTCAGGCATATGATACCTTCTGCAAAAATGAAAGGGGCACCTGCTTTCATGGAGCTCATTATTTGCTCAGCTCAGTCTCTCCTGTTTCCCAGAATGCTCTCTGCTGAGTGCTCTCTGACACACGGCAGGGGAGGGGAGGAGGTGGGAGGATTGGCTGCCTCCACAGCATTTTCTCACATCTAATTTCTACTATCAGTTAATGAATCGGCCATGTTCTTAATTTTTTTTTTTTAAAGAAGATGTTGGGGGTAGGAGTTTATTAATTAATTTATTTATTTTTGCTGTGTTGGGTCTTCGTTTCTGCGCGAGGGCTTTCTCTAGTTGTGGCAAGCACGGGCCACTCTTCATTGCAGTGCACGGGCCTCTCACTATCACGGCCTCTATCGTTGCAGAGCACAGGCTCCAGACGCACAGGCTCAGTAGTTGTGGCTCACGGGCCTAGTTGCTCCGTGGCATGTGGGATCCTCCCAGACCAGGGCTCGAACCCGTGTCCCCTGCACTGGCAGGCAGATTCTCAACCACTGCAACACCAGGGAAGCCCCGGCCATGTTCTTAATTAAGCAGGGCACTTAACAGTGAATGTTTTAATTTTTTTTAAAAGCACCAGCCAAGAAAATCACTTCAAGTTTTTATGCATATAGCTGTTTACCAGATGAATGGATAAATAAAATGTGGTATATCGATACAATGGACTACTATTCAGCAATAAAAAGGAATAAAGTACTGACACAAGGATGAGCCTTGAAAATATCATGCTATGGGAAAGACATCACACCCAAAAGCCATACGTTCTATGATTCCATGAAATGTTGAGAAAAGGTAAAAATACATAGAAACTACAAGTAGATTAGTGTCGCCTAAGGCTGAAATCAGGAATTAACTGTAAACTGGCACAAGGGAACTCTTTGATGCAATGAAAATGTTCTGAACCTGAATTGTGGTGATGGTTACATAACTCTATAAATTTACTTTAAAAAAAATCACTGCATTGTACACGTACAAGGAGTAGATTTTTATGGTAAGTAAATTAGACTTCAGTTAAGCTGTTTTTAAAAAACCTGCCCTCAAGGTGCCTGGTAAAAGCTTGCTGAAGGAGTTAACGAGTGGAAAATGAAATAACCTCCTCCTGCTGACTTTAAAACTGTCTCTCACCGCCCGCCGGCACAGCTGGATATTGCATGAGCTTAACTGGTTTGCTGCTAAAATTCTGCAAGCACTGGTTTTCCTCAGCTGTGTCCTAAATTTCAAGACTGCTTAACCTGCCACATTAATCTATAATAAGAATCCTAAGAATCCTGTACTTTTTTATGGCAAATGTTAGACATTTATGGCAAATGTGAGACAGAAAGGATCAGCAATGAAAGCTGCATTTTAAGAACTGCATCAAATTAACCTCCTGACGGCATAACTTCAAGTTGATCCTTTCACTACATTACAGCTTTACTAGAACCTTTTGGTGAAAAGTACAATCATGAAAATGGACTGGATCATCCTCGTGTGGAAAGCTCCAATGTCACCTAGAACGGAGTCAACTGTACCCATGAAAACGGGCCATTAACAGCATTAGCCATACCTCAGATTTAAGACAGTACAATCATCAACTAAGACAGTACAATCATCAACTACAGCAAGGCCATCACGAGACAGTCATTTGAAATGGGCCATGCCCTACATTTATGTGTTATAAATTTCAGAAAGGTTCACATCCTTTAACCGCTGAATTCTACTGGCAGAAATCAATCCTCGGTTGTAATCTACAAGTCAGATAAAGATTTAAGAATGAAAATATTCAAAACATTATTTACAACTGTGGAAAGTTAAAAACACATAAAGATTTGACACTTGGGGAATTGGTTAAATGATAATACAACACAAAATCGAATGCCATTTAGCCCTTATTTACCAAGAGCTTATAATGATAAGCCAACAGGGTACAAAACTGAAAAATAAGCAGGGTACAAAACTGTATATTAAGTATGTTTTCAACTATGCTAAAAAAACACTCACAAAAAAATCTGAAAGGGATTATGTGAAAAATTAAGAGTGACTTGGTAAAATAATTACTGTTGATGTCTTTCTTGCCTCTATGCTTTTCTGACTTAGCTTTTTTTCTAAAACAAGCATTTAAAAAGTATTCATGTCTCAAGAACCAGAAATATTGCTACCTTGAGCTAAAAAGAATGAAAAAATATGGCATCAAAGTTATGGTGAGAAAAAAATCATGCAACTATTAAAATGCTTACTGGAAACTTGAAATGGCATTTTTTTTAAAGCTCGGATTATAATGTTAAGTGAAAAAAAAACAGATCTACAAAAAGATATTAAAAAGTTTCTAACCCGCAAATTTAAAATATTGCATTAAAAGAAACTGTAACATTAAAAGTTGATTTTTTTAAGTCAACAAAATGGTGGAGGCGAACTACATTCACAACAGTAACAACAGTAAAATAAATCATATTTTTAATAAGAAAGACACATGTCCTATATGAAGAAAAACATAATATTCTTAAAAGGTGTAAAGCTCAAAATAAATAGAAATATTATTTTCCTAAATGGGAAGATTTATTAAAATAAAAATGTTAATTCTTCCCAAATTAATGTATATATTTAATACAATTCCAATACTAATCACAGGAAGGACTTGGCCTAGTGTGGTTTTGGGTACAGAGATAAACAAATTGATGAAGCAGTATAGAGAATCCCCCTCCAAAAGTCCAAATGAATATGGAAATATTTTATATATAATAATGGTAGCACTTGAACTCAGATGGGCAAGAATGGGCTATTTAACCAGTGGCACTGACCCAAGTGGTTATAGGGCTGAAAGAAAATAAAAATAAACTTCTGTCTCAAACCATCACAGAGCTAAATTCCAGATGGGTTAAGATCAAAAAAATATAGAAGTGGAGAAAAAATGATAGAGAAAAATACAGAAGAACCTCAGGACAGTATACTCTCAAAGCAAAATTTTAAAGGTTCATAGAATTAATCACATAAAATGTTTAAATTTCAACACGGCAAAAGATATAAATATGGTAAAACAATAAATGATAGACTGGAGAAAATATTTACAGCACACAACTGAAAAAAAATTAAGGGCCATAGTACACGAAGAGCTTCCACAAATGGACAAAAAAAGACATGCAACTCAAAAAATTAAAAGACTATTATTAAAGAAGGTGAACCAACAAACCATGAAGGGAGGAAATCCAGTTGGCCAATAAACATAGGAAAAGATGTTCAGTCTCACTAGTGACCAGGAAAGTGTCGCAAATACTAAGATATCAACTTAGGACTATCAATTTCAAACCAGTCACAGATCTAGCAAGAGTGCATGTAAATGGGTACTGCTGATTGGAATATAAACGTGAATTCCTACATCCTTCTGCAAAGAGACCAGGCAGTACAATTTTTTAAAATGCCTGTATGCTTTGACCCAGCAATCCTACTTCTAGGAATTTATCCTATAAAAATAAAAGCACTAATAATTAGAAAATGAGCAAAAACCATGAACAGATATTTCACCAAAGAGGATACACATGTATAAGAACAGGAAAATACATTCAACATCATTAGCCATTGGGGAAATGCACATTAACACTACAGTGAGATATGTCTACACACCTATAGGGATGGCCAAAATAGAAAATCATGAGAGTACTAAATGCTGACAAGAACGCAGAGAAACTGGATCACTCACACATTGCTGGTGGGAATGTAAATGGTACAGCCAGTCTGGAAAACAGTTGGCAGTTTCTTATAAAACTAAATATGCAAATATCATACAACCCAGCAATTGTACTCTTGAGTACTTATCTCAGAGAAATGAAAACTTATGTTCACACAAACAACCTGTACATAAATGTTTATAGCAGCATTATTTCCAGTAGCCAAAAACTGAAAACAACACAGATGTCCTTCGATGAATAAACAGATTGTGGTACATCCAGACCACGGAATACTACTCAGCAATAAAAAGAAACACACTATGGATACATACAACAACCTGGATGACTCTCAAGGAAATTACCGTGAGTGAAAAAAAAAAAAGCCAATCCCAAAAATTACACACTGTATGATTCCATTTACATAACATTCTTGGAATGATGAAATTATAGAAATGGAGAACAGATTGGTAGTTGCCAGGAGTTAGGGATGGGGAGGGAGGGGACAGGAGGGAGGTGGGCATGGTTATAAAAAAGCAACAGGAGGAACCCTGTGGTGATGAAACCATTCTGTATCTTGACTGTGGTGGGGGACACATGAACCTACAGGGTGATAAAACTGCACAGAACTAAACACACACACACACACACAAATAAGTATAAGTAAAACTAGCAAAATTTGAAATGCCGGCCTAGAATTTTACAAGATGTGACCACTGGGGAAAACTGGGTAAAGGGTAAATGGGATCTTTCTACATTATTTCTTACAACTGCATGTGAATCTATAATTATCTCAAAATTAAAAGTTGAAATAGGGCTTCCCTGGTGGCACAGTGGTTAAGAATCCACCTGCTAATGCAAGGGACATGGGTTCGAGCCCTGGGCCGGGAAGATCCCACATGCCACAGAGCAACTAAGCCCGTGCGCCACAACTACTGAGCCTGTGCTCTACAGCCTGCGAGCCACAACTACTGAGCCCATGTGTTACAACTACTGAAGCCTGCGCGCCTAGAGCCCATGCTCCACAGCAAGAGAAGCCACCGCAATGAGAAGCCCACGCACTGCAACAAAGACCCAACGCAGCCAAAAATAAATAAAATAAATTTATTTTTTTTAAGTTAAAATAAACAATTAAATATAAAAGCATTAGTAGGCAAAGACATACATATACACAAATATTTTTATTGCGGTATTGTTATAATAGTAAAAGGAGAAACAAAACTAGACACAACCTGAACGTCCATTAACAGTAAAACAGTAAATAAGTTACAGCACCTCCACACTACAAAATATTATGTAGAAATTTTAAAAGAATGAGATGTCAAACCTAAACAACCTAGAAGCACCTTTCTTCCCCACATTTTAAGATCTTGGAAATCCAAGTGTGCCTCATAATTAATGAAATTATCCAATTAAAACTGGCACTAGTTTTTGTTTCTTAATTACACATAAAGAAGCCATGATAGAGAATCCTAAAGATGCTACCAGAAAACTACTAGAGCTAATCAATGAATTTGGTAAAGTAGCAGGATACAAAATTAATGCACAGAAATCTCTGGCATTCCTATACACTAATGATGAAAAATCTGAAAATGAAATCAAGAAAACACTCCCATTTACCATTGCAACAAAAAGAATAAAATATATAGGAATAAACCTACCTAAGGAGACAAAAGACCTGTATGCAGAAAATTATAAGACACTGATGAAAGAAATTAAAGATGATACAAATAGATGGAGAGATATACCATGTTCCTGGATTGGAAGAATCAATATTGTGAAAATGACTCTACTACCCAAAGCAATCTACAGATTCAATGCAATCCCTATCAAACTACCATTGGCATTTTTCACAGAACTAGAACAAAAAATTTCAAAATTTGTTTGGAAAAACAAAAGATCCCGAATAGCCAAAGCAATCTTGAGAACGAAAAATGGAGCTGGAGGAATCAGGCTCCCTGACTTCAGACTATACTACAAAGCTACAGTAATCAAGACAGTGTGGTATTGGCACAAAAACAGAAAGATAGATCAATGGAACAGGATAGAAAGCCCAGAGATAAACCCACGCACATATGGTCAACTTATCTTTGATAAAGGAGGCAGGAATGATACAGTGGAGAAAGGACAGCCTCTTCAATAAGTGGTGCTGGGAAAACTGGACAGGGACATGTAAAAGTATGAGATTAGATCATTCCCTAACACCATACACAAAAATAAGCTCAAAATGGATTAAAGACCTAAATGTAAGGCCAGAAACTATCAAACTCTTAGAGGAAAACATAGGCAGAACACTCTATGACATAAATCACAGCAAGATCCTTTTGGACCCACCTCCTAGAGAAATGGAAATAAAGACAAAAATAAACACATGGGACCTAATGAAACTTCAAAGCTTTTGCACAGCAAAGGAAACCATAAACAAGACCAAAAGACAACCCTCAGAATGGGAGAAAATATTTGCAAATGAAGCAACTGACAAAGGATTAATCTCCAAAATTTATAAGCAGCTCATGCAGCTCAATAGCAAAAAAACAAACAAGCCAATCCAAAAATGGGCAGAAGACTTAAATAGGCATTTCTCCAAAGAAGATATACAGACTGCCAACAAACACATGAAAGAATGCTCAACATCATTAATCATTAGAGAAATGCAAATCAAAACTACATTGAGATATCATCTCACACCAGTCAGAATGGCCATCATCAAGAAATCTAGAAACAATAAATGCTGGAGAGGGTGTGGAGAAAAGGGAACACTCTTGCACTGCTGGTGGGAATGTGAATTGGTACAGCCACTATGGAGATCAGTATGGAGGTTCCTTAAAAAACTAAAAATAGAACTACCATATGACCCAGCAATCCCACTACTAGGCATATACCCTGAGAAAACCATAATTCAAAAAGAGACATGTACCAAAATGTTCATTGCAGCTCTATTCACAATAGCCCAGAGCTGGAAACAACCTAAGTGTCCATCATCGGATGAATGGATAAAGAAGATGTGGCACATATATACAATGGAATATTACTCAGCCATAAAAAGAAATGAAATTGAGCTATTTGTAATGAGGTGGATGGACCTAGAGTCTGTCATACAGAGTGAAGTAAGTCAGAAAGAGAAAGACAAATACCGTATGCTAACACATATATATGGAATTTTTTAAAAAATGTCATGAAGAACCTAGGGGTAAAACGGGAATAAAGACACAGACCTACTTGAGAATGGACTTGAGGATATGGGGAGGGGGAAGGGTAAGCTGTGACAAAGCGAAAGAGAGGCATGGACATATATACACTACCAAACGTAAGGTAGATAGATAGTGGGAAGCAGCTGCAGAGCACAGGGAGATCAGCTCGGTGCTTTGTGACTGCCTGGAGGGGTGGGATGGGGAGGGTGGGAGGGAGGGAGATGCATGAGGGAAGGGATGTGGGAACAGATGTATATGTATGACTGATTCACTTTGTTATAAAGCAGAAACTAATAAAAAAATTTAAAAAAATAAAAAAAAAGAAGCCATGGATGGTAGGCTGCACCATTATGTTACCTAGTGACCTGAAACAATGTCCATAATACATGGCCAAGTTATAAAAAAAAAAAAAAAGCAAGTTACAGTGTAATATAAATGGTATGATTCCCGTTTGAAGGAGGAGGGAGAGAAAGAGGAAGAGGACTGGGCTTCCATAAGCCTGTCCTCTCAATTATTTGCATCATCTACCATCAGGTGGGTAGACTTAAGCATCCTTGAAAATTCAGGCAAACTCATCTAGAGCAAGGATAATGAGGGCTGGGGTTAAGGCTAGGCTCCTCCTCCTCGGCGTGACGGCACCAGCGTACAAGGCTCTCTCCCGCTCCTTGCTGTTCCAGGGGTGCTGGGACCAGTGAATCAAATCAGCGCAGGGCTCTCAATTAGTCCTCTGTACTTTGGCCTAGAGCACCCTCTCTCTGTGCTAGGTAAATGGAACGAAAGTAAATTGCAGCTCAGAGATAATGAGCCAAAAAGATCTCTGAGAAAGGTGGCATCCACCTAGAAGAAACTAAAATTGGTTTTAGTTTTATCTCAGAAACACTATAAAGATAAATTCCAGATGGATCAAAGGCTTAACTGTACACTTTAAATATCTTGTAAGTAAATGTAAAAGACCACATGCAGACTCTAACATTGAGGAAGATCTTAAAACACTGAAAACACAGAAACTGGTAGGTTGGTATATGGAATCAGTAAAAAGACATTTAACCATGTAAAAAAATTTAAATGTAGTATTGTAATAGATATTATTACCTGTGCCTACAAAGATAATGGACAGATTTGAAAAAAAATATTTGCAATGCAGAAAACAGATGAAAGGTTAATTAATTACTATGATATACAAAGAGCTCTCACAAATTGACAAGGGGACAAATAATCCACCAAGAAATTGGACAAACAATATGAAGCAGCTTTGCACAAGAGAGCAAAGCCAAATAGCTCACAAATATTAAAAAAACAACTGAAATTCACTAGCAATCAACATGCAAATTAAAATGACAGTGAGCCACCACTTTTCAACCATCAGACTGACAAAACTTCAAAACAACACTCAAAACTAGTATTAGGAAGGAAGCAAAGGGCAGTTTCATGCACTGCCAGTAGAAATTTTTAGAACGATACCTGACCACAACTGTTAAAAATAAACACATTCTCTTCGGCCCAGCAACCCAACCTGGAAATGTCTGCCAAACAAAATCCTTAGTACATAAGAAAACATGCTCAAGGATGTCTGTTGTTTCACTGTCCATAGTAGTAAAAATTGGAAACAAAGTCAGTATTACTTCATAGGCAATTGTTGGTATATCTGCATCATGCAATATAATGCAGCCTTTTAAAAAGAATTTTTAGAACTCTAGCTTTGAAAGGTTTTGACAGGGTAGTGCCAAGAGAGAAAATACAGATGCAGAACATTATATATAATTCAATTTTTGTAAGACAACGGCAATAAAACCTGCGTGCGTGTGTGTGTATACACATGTATTTTAATTGTAAAAGATTAAATGAATGTGGAGAAACACACAGAACAAACGATTCTTGATCATTAACATAAGTTACCCAGAGGGAGGGAGAAGAGGATATGGTAGAGAAAAAAGAGGGGGAAAAAAAAGAGTTGACAAAGAAACAGAAAAAATGCAAGCTTGGTAACAGTGAAAACTCAAAAGGCAGTAGTTTTCAAGATACTATCAGTATGTGTAAAGCAACTATACGCCAATAAAAATTAATTTTAAAAAAAAGATACTGTTCGTGTGAAGGCCTGAGGATGGCAGACAGGCATGTAAAAAGAAGTCAAATGAATGTTCTACTAGAGGAACCAGAAATTAGAAAAAATAACCAACTTTTAAATGGGTTAAATCATCATTTCCGACCATTTTTTAAAGTTACTAATATAAACACAGTAACTGTCTTCTCTGGGGTGGACAGACCCTCCAGCTCTGGTCTAGACACAAACACCGCTTGGGATTCTTTTGGCAGATGAGGAGCTTCAAAGTCAGGAACAGGAGATGGCAGCAGAGAAGGAATCAGCTGAAGAAGCTGGTAAATCAAAAGGGAAAAAGAGGATGGAGAAAAGTAAGAGCCCCTCAATGTAGAAGGGGTGAGGAAACGGTTAATGTGTATCAAGTCAGTGGCCAAGGTGGTCCAGTGGTTAAGACTCCGAGCTTCCACTGCAGGGGCACAGGTTCGATCCCTGGTTGAGGAACTAAGATCCTGCATGCTGCACAGTGTGGTCAAAAAAAAAAAAAAAAAAAAAATCAAAGTCAGTGGCCAAGGGATCTTCAAATTTGGTCAGAGTCCACAGCCTGGGAGAAAGAAAACTCCACACCGAAAGCTTCCTTTAAACAAACAATAGAGTCACAGACGTAGAAAACAAACTTATGGTTACGGGTGGTGGGGAGGGAAAAATTGGGAGATTGGGATTGACATATACACACTACTATATATAAAATAGATAACTAATAAGGACCTACTGTAGAGCACAGGGAACTCTATTCAATACTCTGTAATGACGTATATGGGAAAAGAATCTAAAAAACAGTGGATGTATCTATATGTGTAACTGATTCACTTTGCTGTACAGCAGAAACTAAGACAACATTGTAAATCATCCACACTCCAATTAAAAAAACAAAAACAAAAACAAATAAGATGCAGGCAACTCTGAAGTACAGATGTACCTTTGAAAAAGCAAAGGCCACTCATAATAAAATTTACAGCCTGTTACTAGAGCCAAAAATATAAAAATAAATTTAAAAAAAACAAAATTTAAAACAATATACATTTGTTCTGATTTCTGGTCATCTCTTAGAGCCAGAGCATTTATGTCTCATCCCCCATGTCAGTCAGTCTTACCAAGCCTCAGTCCTAAGCCTTCCGTCCCTTCTCCCAATACCACCACCTCCACTCAGCTTCCTTGCCTACTGCACAGAGCCACGGCCTCTGGCTGCAACCCCAGGTCCCATCTCACCTGCCCGTCCCCCATGCTGATCAGCAGCTACCCTCCTGAAAATGCAAATCTGACAACGTCATTATCTTTCTTACCACAGTTTGCTAGGGGTATATGGTACATGACATGATTTTAGGGGGACCATAAATGAACATTTTTAGGTTAATCATTTTACTATGTCAAGAAAAAAATAGAAGTAGCCATCAAACTTTGATTTCACTGATGGCTTAAGACAAGACCAGAGTAGACAAGGCCTTGCAATTCCACCTCAAGCCAATCTCTGGCTCAGATGGTATACAGAAATAGCAAAAATTGTGAAAAGAGTATACAAGTAGCCATAGTTTAAGAAATAATACCCTAGTGGATAAAGTTCAAACACTTCCCCATGACAGCAAGCCAAGAATCTACTGACCTTCCAGCCCATCTCCCAACACATACAACACATCATCCATGATTCCACTACTTTCTCACACACCCCTGCATCTTCACATTTGCTACTCCTGCTGCCTGGAAGTCCCATCCTGCCCATTTGACCACTAAAGACCCTGTACTCGCCTCTCACGTCTATACTATGTAATTATTACCACAGGCCACCATGACTGTCTGCAATTTACATGTCCATTGCCCAGGCTCAATTCTGAGTTCCTTGAGAACAGCAATCATCTCATCCAGTCTGCAGCCCAAATGCCAGCCCAGCGACCTATAAACAAGTATCTGCTACATGAAGGAATTAATGAGCAATCATTCCAGCCTTTAGTTTCCAAATTAGCCAAAACACTGGTATGTCTAGTCATAGGAAGAAAATGTATTGCGCTTACTAAGTTCTCACTGGATGTGTCAAGCAAATAATATTACATCTAATCCTCACTTCAACCCTAGGAAGTGGGTACCATGATCATCACCTAATTTTACAGATCATGCAGGAGAGGCCTAGAGAAGCTGAGCAAGTCCTAAATTACACAGCTGGTAACTGGTGATTTGTGGACCGAGTGGGCATGAAGATAAGTACGCCTGACTCCAAAGCTCATACTTCATGCTCAAGGCCTCTCTCCACACCAAGACAGGGGTGATGTTGATGATGACCGTGCTTACATATGATTTCCTATGGGCCAAGCACTGCTCTCAGCAACTATCAATATAAACAATATAAATATTAAAATTCACATGGAAATGTGCTCAGATTTGCTAAATGCCCTAGGGCTCCCCATTTGCTAAAAACTATCTTTTTCAAAAAGAAATCAATTCATTTGATCAATAAAGTAAAATGAAAGAATATGCAATGTGGAATTATCTACCACAGAGCCTCAAAGTGGAAATCAAGTGCACAGGGCTGGGGAGATAAGAAATCCAATGAATGAACCCCAGGGTTTTTTGCCAGGATGAGAAGAATCAGAACATCCAGTCAACACCTCAAACCACTAAGAGGCTGGTGAGAAACCTGTGACAAACTGAAGATTAAAAAATCACATGATGAACATCCAGAGACATTTAAAAGAGTAAAAGGAATGTCTGAAAAAGCCATTCAGTTTCATAAGCGTCCAGAGGAATACACAGGACAGTTTTCAACTGTGCTAAGAAACAACATTAGGGAACAGCAAAGAGCAGTTGTTTGTTGTTTAGCTTCCTAAAAAGTTCAAAACTGTTTTGAATTCCTTAACAGGTAAAGAAAAATCACCAAAACAAAGCTCTCTTCCCTGGCATGTTTTGGAAGAAGAAATTCTCCTCTCTGATTTCTTCTGACATAGTCACCTGAAGGAGTAACAAAAATTTACAATTTCTAAATGAGGCAAATACCCAAAGCCAACTCACTGCCACCCACAACGGCAGAGTGTCAAGATACTGCACACAAAATTATAATGGCAGTAACAACAGCTAACAATTTCTAGAAACTTACTAGCTGCCAGGCACTGTTCTAAGGGCTGCACATGAACTAACTCACAACTCTATGAAGTGAATATTATCACTACTCTCCCCATTTACATACAAGGACGCTGAGGCACAAGCAAGTCAGAAACTTGCCCACAGTCCAACACGACCGGAAACTGGCAACACCAGGATTCGAACTCTGAGCTCCAAATCCCACGCTCACTCTGCTGCCCCACAGTTTGGGCTGCTCTTTCTAATTCAGTGGGAAAACTCAGCATGTTCTGTAATTCCACATGGGAAGAAGCAGCATCTGTGGAGCACTAGCATATCTAGAGGTAACTTCCAGTGCCTGCTGAGGTCTTGGGCCATTCTTTCTAGAAGGCGAACTATTCAAAAGATACAAGACAGCCTCCCCACAGGCCAGTCTGACTGATAGAACGAGGAATAATTTTAACGAAGCACAAGAACGGGTCGTCCTTAGGGGAAAACAGAGCAGGAGAACAAGGCCAACAGAATGGGACAAGGAGCCCGTGCGTTATGACCGCCACCACCTACGCCAGTTTCTGAGGACAAACTCTGCTGGGAGAAAACAAGTGCTGCCTGTCATTTCCCTTCGTGTCAATGTTGTCTTATACTTCATGTGAGGACTGCTGCAGCTTGCCGTGTCATCTCGCAAGACCAGACAAATCTCTCAGGCACGCAAGCACTCACACACTCGGGCAGGCACACTCACACACAAGCATACTCACACTTGGGGTTTTCACAGAATAATACTGTATATCATGTAGGCCCCCATACCCAACAGCTGCAGTCCAGCCCGCTTTTTCTTTCCTCAACGTCTGTTGTCCACAGACACCTCGGCCACTTTTGTCACTCGTGAGGATATTTCTATTATTTACTTGTCTTGAGTCTGACTCACTTTTTCGACTTGTATAAACCTGTTTTAAAAGGAAAAACTCTATCGCAATGGCAAATGTAAAGCCAACATTGTGGGCCCTCAACAGAGTAGCCCTAAAAGTAAATGCCATCCAAATAAAGTATAAAGTCCTATCTCTGCTGCTGTCAGGGGAGGACTGTGCTTGAAACCTGTAAGCTCTGTTTACAGAGAGGCAGGGGGTGTTTGAGATACTGTTTTCAACTGTATGATACTACTATTCTGGTATGTCAAAAAATGATCAAATATTGGCAATTTCATTTAATTCAGCTTAATATTAATACCAAACCAAGTCTTTCCCCCAATATCACTGCAATTTACAAGGAACTGAAAGGAGAATAACTGAGCCACTGGGCAATTGAAAGGAATGTAATGCTGTGATATTTAACACTTAAAATAATGTTAAGTACCTGCAATGACACAAATCTCTCATTTGGGGAAACTCTGTGCTAGGAAAACAAGAAGGGATGTGGTAGAGAGTGAGGACCAAGCTGGGAAAATATGCAATCTGTGCTCCAGCCCCATTCCACTGCCTAAAGGTATTTTCAAACCACACAGAACTGTCATGGGAAACATTATAATATGGCAGTGACAGGGACAACTGCTGTGCATTTTGCCACCCTATATTCACTCTACCTTCATAACAGCACCCAGATTTCATTTTGGAGGGTTATTTCTTCCTTACTGGATACTGTCTTTGGGGGATGATGATGAACCAAAGTAGACAACTTCGCACTATGTAAGTCAACAGGGTTCCAGGAAGCTCCACCAGCCAATCCTTCTGCTGGTGGCCAGGAGGCAGCCACATGACCTGAGACTGGTCACTCAGGTGCCTCCTCCCTGGAATGCCAACCCTGGGCAGAATGAGAGCAAGTCAGAAAACAGCTGGTGTCCACTCCTGCAGCAGGGCCTTAACTGGACCATTCCTGCTAGGAGACCATTTAGTGGACCCTGCTTCCAGGTTAGGAGACTTCCAAAGCTGCTTTGACTCCCTCTGTTTCCAAATCTGACCTGCCATCAATTCCATGAGCTCACAATATCCTTAACTGGAGTAAATTTCTCTTGCCTGTTACCAAAGAGCCCTGGCACATACACCAGGGTACCATCCTTTCCAAGGTTCCTACTGATATTCATCCAACCAGCTAGACTCACCAACTGCAACCAGAAGCCAACCCCTCACAGCCCTGCCTAGAACTTTTCCTAAGATGGTAAATTTTAAATGGCATCCAGATTAGAAATGAAAAAGGAGAAGTAACAACTGATACTGCAGAAATACAAAGGATCATGAGAAATTACCACAAGCCACTCTATGCCAATAAAATGGACAACCTGGAAGAAATGGACAAATTCTTAGAAAAGCACAACCTTCCGAGACCAAACCAGGAGGAAACAGAAAATAGAAACAGACAAAGCACAAGCACTGAAATTGAGACTGTGATTAAAAATCTTCCAACAAACAAAAGCCCAGGACCAGATGGCTTCACAGGCGAATTCTATCAAACATTTAGAGAAGAGCTAACACCTATCCTTCTCAAATACAGCAGAGGGAGGAACACTCCCAAACTCATTCTATGAGGCCACCATCACCCTGATACCAAAACCACACAAGGATGTCACAAAGAAAGAAAACTACAGGCCAATATCACTGATGAACTTAGCTGTAAAAATCTTCAACAAAATACTAGCAAACAGAATCCAACAGCATATTAAAAGGATCATACACCCTGATCAAGTGGGGTTTATCCCAGGAATGCAAGGATTCTTCAACATATGCAAATCAACCAATGTGATAAACCATATTAACAAACTGAAGGAGAAAAACCATATGATCATCTCAATAGATGCAGAAAAAGCTTTCGACAAAATTCAACACACATTTATGATGGGTAGGCATAGAAAGTGGGCATAGAGGGAACTTACCTCAACATAATAAAGACCATATGTGACAAACCCACAGCCAACATTGTTCTCAATGGTGAAAAACTGAAACCATTTCCTCTAAGATCAGGAACAAGACAAGGTTGTCCACTCTCACCACTATTATTCAACATAGTTTTGGAAGTTTTAACCACAGCAATCAGAGAAGAAAAAGAAGTAAAAGGAATCCAAATCAGAAAAGAAGTAAAGCTGTCACTGTTAGCAGATGACATGATACTATACATAGAGAAACCTAAAGATGCTACCAGAAAACTACTACTAGAGCTAATCAATGAATTTGGTAAAGTAGCAGTATACAAAATTAATGCACAGAAATCTCTGGCATTCCTATACACTAATGATGAAAAACGTGAAAGAGAAATTAAGGAAACACTCCCATTTACCACTGCAACAAAAAGAATAAAATACCTAGAAATAAACCTACCTAAGGAGACAAAAGGCCAGTATGCAGAAAACTATAAGACACTGATGAAAGAAATTAAAGATGATACAAACAGATGGAGAGATATACCATGTTCTTGTATTGGAAGAATCAATATTGTGAAAATGACTCTACTAGCCAAAGCAATCTACAGATTCAAAGCAATCCCTATCAAACTACCAATGGCTTTTTTCACAGAACTAGAACAAAAAATTTCACAATTTGTATGGAAACAAAAGACCCCGAATAGCCAAAGCAATCTTGAGAAACAAAAATGGAGCTAGAGGAATCAGGCTCCCTGACTTCAAACTATACTACAAAGCTATAGTAACCAAGACAGTATGGTACTGGCACAAAAACAGAAATATATATCAATGGAACAGGATAGAAAACCCAGGGATAAACCCACGCACATACAGTCACCTTATTTTTGATAAAGGAGGCAAGAATATACAATGGAGAAAAGACCTCTTCAATAAGTGGTGCTGGGAAAACTGGACAGCTACATGTAAAAGAATGAAATTAGAACACTCCCTAACACCATACACAAAAATAAACTCAAAATGGATTAAAGACCTAAATGTAAGGCCAGACACTATAAAACTCTTAGAGGAAAACATAGGCAGAACACTCTATGACATAAATCAGAGCAAGATCCTTTTTGACCCAACTCCTAAAGAAATGGAAATAAAAGCAAAAATAAACAAATGAGACCTAATGAAACTTAAAAGCTTTTGCACAGCAAAGGAAACCATAAACAAGACAAAAAGACAGCCCTCAGAACTGGAGAAAATATTTGCAAATGAAGCAACTGACAAAGGATTAATCTCCAAAATATACAAGCAGCTCATGCAGCTCAATATCAAAAAAACAAACAACCCAATCCAAAAATGGGCAGAAGACCTAGACATTTCTCCAAGGAAGATATACAGATTGCCAACAAACACATGAAAGGATGCTCAACATCACTAATCATTAGAGAAATTCAAATCAAAACTACAATGAGGTATCACCTCACAGCAGTCAGAATGGCCATCATCAAAAAATCTGCAAACAATAAATGCTGGAGAGGGTGTGGAGAAAAGGGAACCCTCTTGCACTGTTGGTGGGAATGTAAATTGATACAGCCACTATGAAGAACAGTATGGAGGTTCCTTAAAAAACTACAAATAGAACTACCATATGACCCAGCAATCCCACTACTGGGCATATACCCTGAGAAAACCATAATTCAAAAAGAGTCATGTACCACAATGTTCATTGCAGCTCTATTTACAATAGCCAGGACATGGAAGCAACCTAAGCGTCCATCGACAGATGAATGGATAAAGGAGATGTGGCACATATATACAATGGAATATTACTCAGCCATAAAAAGAAACGAAATTGAGTTATTTGTAGTGAGGTGGACGGACCTAGAGTCTGTCATACAGAGTGAAGTAAGTCAGAAAGAGAAAAACAAATACCGTATGCTAACACATATATATGGAATCTAAAAAAAAAAAGGTTCTGAAGAACCTAGGGGCAGGACAGGAGTAAAGACGCAGACGTAGAGAATGGACTTGAGGACACGGGGAGGGGGAAGGGTAAGCTGGGACGAAGTGAGAGAGTGGCATGGACATATATACACTACCAAATGTAAAACAGATACCTAGTGGGAAGCAGCCGCACAGCACATGGAGATCAGCTCGGTGCTCTGTGACCACCTAGAGGAGTGGGATAGGGAGGGTGGGAGGGAGATGCAAGAGGGAGGAGATATGGGGATATACGTATATGTATAGCTGATTCACTGTGTTATAAAACAGAAACTAACACACCATTGTAAAGGAATTATACTGCAGTAAAGATGTTAAAAAAAGAAAGAAAAAGGATATAACTCAGGAACAGCCAGATGGAAGAAAGGTATGGGAAAAGAGCACAGAGCTTCCAGGCCCTCTCCCAGCACACCACTCTCCCGCCCTTCCAAGTATTCACCGACCCAGATGCTCTCTGAACCCCATCCTCTTGGGTTTTTATGGAGGCTTCATTATATAGGCTTGATTGATTAAATCATTGACCATCAGCAACTGAACTCCATCTCCAGCCCCGCTCCCCTCCCTAGTGGTGGTGAGATGGGACTGAAAGTTCCAACCCTCTAATCACGTGGTTGGTTCTCCTGGCAACCAGCCTCCAACTTCTGGTGCTTGCACTACATTAACGTAACAAAAGACACCTTTCTGGCTATCACCACTTCGGAAATTCCAGAGGTTTTAGGAGCTCAGTACCAGGAATGGGGCAAAGAACAATCATGTGTATTTCTTATTATAAATCACAGTATCACCGTAGACCTAATTCTTGGGCTTAGAAAAGTTAGTGATGCAGCTGGAAAAGGGAAGCGCCAGATTCAGGCCTTGAGAGCCCGTGAACCTTCGCACCAGCCTGCCCAGGGCATCCGACAGCCCCCTGGACATGGTCCTCGGCATCGCATGTTGTGATCACTGCCTCACTGGACTATCTTCCCAGGTGGACACGAAGCCACCTGAGGGGTAGAAAACTGTCTGAAATATTTGGAAAGCCCCAGTGTCTGTGACACCAAGTAGGCGTTCACTAACTAACTGTTAAACAAATGAGTAATCCAGTAAGTACTTACTAAGCACTTACTATGTGTCACACGCTGTGGACGTAGTGTGAGCAAAACAGGCTTCTCTCCAGCTGGTCATCCAGTTGAGCAGACAGATGTAATCCATTCATCACACAGACGTGTAGTAATGAGAAACAGAGGTTTATAGAATCTAACAGTACAGAGCAGGGGTCAGCAAAATACAGCCTGAGGCCAAATCCAGGCCTTTACAGAAAGAGTTTGCCAGTCCATGGTACAGAGCAAGGAAAACAGGTCCAGATGGCCAGGGCTGGAGAGGAGTGTGGAGGATT
This sequence comes from Mesoplodon densirostris, assembly GCF_025265405.1. Classification (NCBI taxonomy): domain Eukaryota; kingdom Metazoa; phylum Chordata; class Mammalia; order Artiodactyla; family Ziphiidae; genus Mesoplodon; species Mesoplodon densirostris. Next base: position 57,233,555 of record NC_082676.1, read on the forward strand.
CATATCAGGGGTCTGGAAGGTTTCCCTGAAAAATTACTGAAAGGCTTTAAGAACAAAAAACAAAAAACAGGAAGGCCAGGGCAGGGTGGCAGGAGCAAAGAGCCAGGGGAGAGGTATGGGGCCCTCCAGGCTGCTAAGGATGTGGGCCTTTTTCCCAAAGCCAAGAGCAGCCAGTGGAAGGTTTTCCATGGGGGAGTGACAGGTGGGAATCTGCATTCTGCAGAACCCTCTCCATGCACAGGAGGCAGGACAAGAAGGAAGACAGTGGTGGGTCTACGGCAACTGTCCTGTGAGCCACGTGGTGACTGGGACAGGGCAACGGCCGGACAACTGGAGAGAAGCAAATGGATTTGAGATCCATTCCGGTGCCAGGCCGTTTGTCAGGGGTGAGGAGAGAGGTGACTTATCTTTCTTTTCAGACTTTACGACAGTTGTTTTAAAATATTCACTGACTTTCCCTCTTGAGGTTAAAGTTTCTCACAGAATAAGGACAACGATGTGACCTTCCCTACGTGAAGGTGGTGCCGCCTTTAGCCAAACACATTGCAAGATGAGACCGAGACTCTGATATTGAGAAGGAACCCTCTGGCGGGAGAAAACAAAAAAATTTTTTAAACCCAGCTTCAAAACCGATATAATCGCTAAAGGTGATATAACAGAGAAAGAATAGACTTTGGAGACCAAGAAACTAGGGTCCAACCTCCAACTCTAACATCCCGAGATGACTCACCTAGGCTGTCTGACTTGCCCTCTCTGAGCCTCTGTTTTCTTATCTGTAAAGAATTACACCGCTGCTTCTCCTGAGGCTGCATGCACTGAGGCTAAGAGTGGACAGGAACAAAGGGCAGCTGGAACAGTAAGAGACAGTAACTATCTTTATTAAGCAGGATATTCCTTTTAGCCGGAAACCAGTTACCATGGAAGGAATTAACTTTGTTAGTTCTACTATAAAACACAACAGTTTACATAATAAAAGTTGTAATAGTAAGCTCTATTATATAACAACACGTTAACCTAACATTCAGAAATGGGTTCTCTCTCTCAGGAAAGGAAAAGAATAATTATGAAGAAAAGTGATAAAGAACTCCTGACCTACATACACCCACACACGCACACACCCATACACACACTCGCACATACACACCTCCTGGTTCAGGAGATCTAGGATGGGGTACAGAATTGCTTTATTAATTAATAAGCCTCTCGTTCTCATGCAGGTGGACCTTGGGTTCCAAAATGAGAACCCCTGTGCTGACGGAGGCCAGGCCCCATAGTAGGCCCTCAAGAAGAACTGAAGCAAAAATTCAGTTTAATGATCTAATGCCACAAACATACAGAGAACCTAATGTGTGATGGGCACAGAATGTCTGTGCAAAACACTGAGAAAGAAAAAAATAGAGAAGCTGCCCCTCTGCCCTCCAAGCTCACAACCTCTTTAAACACTTGACCAGGGACTTCCCTGGTGGTGCAGTCGTTAAGAATCTGCCTTCCAATGCAGGGGACTCGGGTTCGATCTCTGGTCGGGTAAATAAGATCCCACATGCCACGGGGCAACTAAGCCCACGTACTGCAATTACTGAGCCCGTGCGCCCTAGAGCCCATACGCCACAACTAGGTAGCCTGTGTGTCACAACTACTGAACCCATGCACCCTGGAACCCGCGCACCACAATGAAGAGCACACGTGCCACAACGAAAGATCCCACATGCCGCAATGAAGATCCCACGTGCCACAACGAAGATCCCACGTGCTGCAACTAAAACCCGAGGCAGCCAAATAAATAAATAAATAAATATTTAAAAATAAAAAAAACACTTGACCATGTGTGGTACAAAGCCACACACACACTCAACCAGACAACGAATCTCCCTGAGCACCTTCTAGATGCTTCTAGGCGCTGGGGATACACCTGTGAACAAGACAGCCAAACATCCCTGCCTGCTGTTATGGTCTGGGCGACAGAAAGAAACAAAATTAAAAAGCATAATAGGGCTTCCCTGGTGGCGCAGTGGTTGAGAGTCCGCCTGCCAATGCAGGGGACACGGGTTCGTGCCCCGGTCCAGGAGGATCCCACATGCCACGGAGCGGCTGGGCCCGTGAGCCATGGCCGCTGAGCCTGCGCGTCCGGAGCCTGTGCTCCGCAGCGGGAGAGGCCACAACAGTGAGAGGCCCACGTAATGCAAAAAAAAAGCATAATGGACAGTTGTTAGTTGGTGTTATGGAGAAAACCTGAGAAAGAAGAAGCAGAGAGTGTAAGGGTGGCGAGTAGAACTGTAAATCTGCACCAGTTTCAAATAGTCCCAATAGCTTGATTAAAATGTAGCGCTACACACACTGCTCACGGCTGGTAAAGTGTCACAAAGAGAAAGGCTCTGGAAGGACAGAGAAGGGAACTGGCTGGGCTGGGTGGGTCAGGGTCAGAGGGTGGGGAACACTTGCAGTCTCCAGGATGAGGTGAATGCTGAGCAAGTGAGTTCCCTTCCCTCCCCTTCCTTTGCGGGAATGTTCCTCCTGCCCGTCCAAGGCTGCAGAGCACGAATTAGCCCTGAACGACTTCACTGGGCATTTCCAGCAAATGCCTGTGTCACTTACCTTTGCCAAAACATTTGCTTCTCCTCCTGGGTGGTGTTATAAGCTTATGCAGTCATGTCAGGTCATGAAGGGTCATGAAGGTCAATGGCCATTTTTAGGACTTTTTTTTTTTAATTATAGAAGGGACACACGATCACAGTATAAAATATGAAAAAAATATCAGAAAGTATAAAGATTCCCAAGTCTTAACCTCAACATGACCTCTATTCACATTTTGGTATGTTTTTTGCCAGAGCTGTTGTTTAACGTTGCGAGGATCACTCTGAATCCATGTTAACTCTGTATCCTGCTCTTTTTATTTTTACTAAATATATTATTTTTAAATCACTACATTTGCATTTTTCTGCTTAAAACAAATTCTGTATGGACATCAATGTAATGGCTATATAACGTGCCATTCTACCGATGCATTGTAGTTTATTCACCATTTCCCAATTGTTGAGCATTCAGATTTCTGAGTTTTCATCATTATTAAATTACCGTGAAAATAACTTCATGAGGAAAGTCATTTCAAGGAATTCACTCAGAGTAGGTTCCTAGAAGGAGGATGACAGGAAGCTGGAAATACTTTAGACAAGTAGTCACTGCCCAGATGATCTACAGATCCCCCAAATGCAATCACTGCCCCATCTGGCTGCAGCGGCAGAATATAGAAGCTGGTCAATCTCTGGCCACCTTTTTGGTCTTTGAGGATAAAGGGTTTCAGAAGCTACATATTTACCTGCTGTCGGAATCTGAGGCGATCTCCTTTCTCCCTCCAAAGCGGATCTGGCACTGCACAGAAAAAGAAGCTGCTGAGATCAGCTGTTGGGATGGGACATACAAAACCTCCCCCACAGGCCCTCAGGGTCATGGGGGACACAAGGCCAGGAACTCTGGGTGCCAAGTCAGGGTGTCCCCACACCCAGGGTACCAGCCCAAGACCTAAGACGGCGGGCACCCCAGCCTTCCAGCCACCACTTGAAGGAAGCCCTTATCTCCAGCTTGTAGAGAAGTGAGCCTTGTGCAAAGACAAGGCTGAGAGGAAAACAGAAGCACACGGCCTTCTGCAGATTATCTAGGAAGCTTCTTCTGTCTGTCAGCAGCTGACTGTCAATAACACAGAGCTCTTAATAGGCAGTAATCAAAACTTCCACAAATCTGTGATGATGGGTCCCTTCTGACAGGGCCCAAAGTTGTTATGGCTGGCTGTAAAGTTATGACAGCATAAATCAAACTCCAAACAAGTCATCTGGTTGTGCTGAACCACAATTCACCCAGGGAGGGTGGAAACAAAAGCAAACTGTTCTTTTTTTTTTTTAACTGTGCTGAAATATAGACAACATAAAATTTACCATTTTAACCATTTTTAGCTATGCAATTCAATTCACTTCACAATATTGTGCAACCATCACCTCTCTCCACTACTCTTCCAAAAGTGTAGAATCTCCACTGTGGGTAGCACGTTTGCAAGATTCCTGAATTTATTATCATGTGTGTGTGTATAGACATTTAAATGATACTTTTGTCAAAACTCATGGAACTGCACACTTAAAATTGGTATAGTTTATTGTATGCAAATTATACCACAATAAAGTTGATTTTTAAAAGGCATATATACAACACTTTCACCCCCCAAAATAATAATAGCAGCTCTAGGCAGAAGATCCAAGTTATTTCTGTTTAACTGCTACATTTGACGTGGCTTAACTCTTCATCTTCTTATTTTACTTTCCATTTCTGGAGCAAAGAAAGAAGAAACTAATAATGTGGGTTGTGCATTTATTGTGGAACAGGCGCTGGCCATGGCCCTTTACCCACTTTAACAAATGCAATTCCATCAACAGCCCTATAGAGATCGGTAACCCAATTAAAAGAGAAGAAGGACGCTCAGAGAGGCTGGATGAGTTGCCCCAGCACACACAGCTGTGAAGAGATGAAGCTGGCCTTCAACCTCAGCTACACCTGAATCTGTGTCCTTCCCACCATACCTGGACGCCTCGAGGCTTGGGCAGATGCTAAATTCTCTGGACTCATATCGACACTTAACAGACACTTCCATTAAAGTACATATTTATCTCCCTACATCGTGATTACACGCAGATAATTGCCAGTCGCCCCTTCTAAAATGTGAATTCCTAGGGCTGGATCCCAGCTCTGCTGCTTATTAACTATGACGTCAGCAGCAAGTTATCAGACCTGAGCTTCAGTTCTTCGGTTTCTTCTTCTGTAAAATGGCAATATTTGCAAGAACTGTCTCACGGCGTGGTTGGAAGGATTAGATGTAAAGCACTCAGCAGAGAATCAGGCACGCGATGAATGTGCAAGAAATGATGCCTGTCTGGTAGCTGCAAGCAAGCAAACTGATGCCAGCCTCATGTCAAAGCTCGCTTCCACACCCAGCCAAAGCCAGGCATCAGAAATAGCATCAGCCAAACCAAGCAGAGCCCACCCGCGGGATCCACAGGATCCTGAGCATGGCCTCACTTCTGTTCTTGTGCTCACAGGGTCCTAACTCCAAACACGACCGCAGCACCCTTAGGAGTTGCCCTAAAACACAACTGCTTGGAAATGAGGCTTTGAAACCCACTCAATGCCCTTCTCAAGGGGACATCTTTGAAGGACGGGGCCGGGTCCTCCAGGGGTCTCAGGGAGTCAGGACACCGGAGCTCCTCTGTCCCTACCACTGACCACTATCATTTGCTGGGGAAAACAATCAGCCTCACCGTGCCCAGATACAAAGCGGGAGGAAGTCTGTGTAGACAGAAGGGCAGAAATGACTTCGTCATCGATCATCTGACACGATGACCTGACCACAAAGTCAAACGTGAGCTTTCTTCTTACCTGTTTCACTGCATCCAGCAGTCGCTCCAGCAGAAATTGTCTTTTCGTGTCATTGTTCTGTGATCCTAAAATGCAATGAGGCTTAATTAGTTTTGTTTGACATTCGCTTTCTATTCAGACTCTCTGACATGTAGTGTACGGCTGTGCCCAACTGGCATCAGCCTTCTCTTTAGTAAAATCAATAACAAGACCAGGTATCAATAATCTACATCATTACAATGAAGTTGGACCACTTTCCTGTTACTGCAACCCAGGAAAGCAGCTAAACTAGTGTTCCCCAAATTTGGATGATGTTACTGGAATGGTCTAACTCAGGGTTTCTCGACCTTGGTGTCACTGACATTTGGACCAGATAATTCTCTGTGGCTGCCCTGTGAATTGTTAAGATGTCCGTCAGCATCCCTGGCCACTAGATACCATTAGCATGCGCGCGCGCGCGCGCGCGCACACACACACACACACACACACACACACACACCAGCTGTGGCAACAAAAATGTCTCCAGATACTGCCCAATGTCCTCTGGGGAACACAACTGCCCCCAGTTGAGAACCAATAGCCTAACTTAAAATGTAAGTTTCCCAGTACTGCAGGCACTGCTTGTTGGCTGACCTCACCATCATCTCCAACATTATTTTTCCATGAAAAACCTAATTACTTGGGCTTCCCTGGTGGCGCAGTGGTTGAGAGTCTGCCTGCCGATGCAGGGGACACGGGTTCGTGCCCCGGTCTGGGAGGATCCCACATGCCGCAGAGCGGCTGGGCCCGTGAGCCATGGCCGCTGAGCCTGTGCGTCCGGAGCCTGTGCGCCGCAATGGGAGAGGCCGCAACAGTGAGAGGCCCGCGTACCGCAAAAAACAAACAAACAAACAAAAAACCTAATTACTCCTGTTCTCAGCCTCTCTTGTAAGGCTGCCCATAAGAAGTTCTAGCTAGTGACATGTGAGCAGAGAGCACTGGGAGCGATCTGGGGAAATTACGCCATCCTTCTAAAAGAACAGATGTTAACGGCTTCGTTCCTTCTTCCATCCTTCAGGCCTTAATCATAAACACATCGGGTGGAGCCAGAGCAGCATCTTGCTACCTTGAGGCAACAAGCCTGCAGCGAAGGCCAAGAGAATCACAGAGACGCCAGCCCCGATGTCATTTTGCTGTTGAACCAATACTAAAAATCTCATACTTCTCACACAACAAACAGTTCCACTTGTTCAAGCATTGTACATTGATTGGGCTGTTACTTACAGCCAAAAGCATTCTCAACTGATACACATGGCATGCACCAAACTCCCATTTAAGAGGGTGTGGGGCAAGGACACTTCAAAGCCCCAGGCAGACCACTGTCAGAACCATATCTGATGCTCCACAAGAGACCCAGTGACTCCAATCAACAGAGACACAGCTACATATTATGACGCGCCAGACACAGAACACAGTTGTTTCAAAGGAGACCCAAATTTAGAGTTTGTACAAGGGCAGATGCTCCACACGGCAGGCCTTGAATTGCCACTGAGCTGCTTCTCTCTTGGGCAACTCAGCCTGGGCTTCACCAGGGAGTACCAGCAGGGCATCACCTTAGAGATGGTCAGTGATTCATGTAAGTCACGCCAGGGCCACCCGGTTGCTCACAACTGTAACCGTGCGGTGAGCACTTCCTGCACGCCAGGCACAAAACTAAGTCCTTGGGCTTCCCTGGTGGCGCAGTGGTTGAGAGTCCGCCTGCCAATGCAGGGGACGCGGGTTTGTGCCCCGGTCCGGGAGGATCCCACATGCTGCAGAGCGGCTGGGCCCATGAGCCATGGCCGCTGAGCCTGCGCGTCCGGAGCCTGTGTTCCACAACAGGAGAGGCCACAGCAGTGAGAGGCCCGCTTACCGAAAGAAAAAAAAAAAAACTGAGTCCTCTGAACGCACTGTGTCCTGTAATTTTCACAACCACCCTACCAGCCAGGTATTAGGATCCCTGAATCGCAGATGGGGAAACTGAAGCTCAGAGAAGACAAGCAATTACATGCATTGACCCACTCGGTAATTATTTAACTTCTACTGTGTGCCAGGCAATGTTCTAAGTGCTGGGGACACAGGAGTTAAATGGTATAAAAGAACCATCTTCTCATGGAGCGAAAATTCTCTTAGGAAGAAACAAATAGCTCCTAAGTAAACTAATAAAGATGATGTTAGAGAGTCATACTAGAAAGAAAAACTAAATGGGGTGATGAGACAGGGAGGAAGCAAGAGGGCCACGTCAGCCAGGACAGTCAGGAAAGGCCTCTCTGCACACGTAGTATCTGAGCTGAGCCCTTGTTAACAAGAAGGAGCAGCCATGGAAAGATATGGAAGACCAGCATTCCAGGCAGAGCAAACGGCCAGGGAAGAGAGGAAAGAACAGCTTGGCTTCTGGTCTTCCAGGACCCAAAGGAAGCCTCTTATGACTTGAGCAAAAACCAGAAAAGGGGAAGCAAAGACAGGGGCCAGTAACAAAGGTCTTGTGGACCATTATAATGGGTTTAGGTTTTGTTCTGTATTTGAATACTAATAGTTGGAACCGTTGGACATCCCTGATGGTGCAGTGGTTAAGAATCGCCTGCCCATGCAGGGGACACGGGTTCGAGCCCTGGTCCGGGAAGATCCCACATGCTGAGGAGCAACTAAGCCCATGTGCCACAACTACTGAGCCTGCGCTCTAGAGCTGCAAGCCACAACTACTGAGCCCGTGAGCCACAACTACTGAAGCCTGCATGCCTAGAGCCTGCGTTCTGCAACAAGAGAAGCCACCGCAATGAGAAGCCCACGCACTGCAACGAAGAGTAGCCCCTGCTTACCGCAACTAGAGAAAACCTGTGCACAGCAATGAAGACCCAGTGCAGCCAAAAATTAATTAATTAATTAATTAATTAATTTTTTTTTTTTTTTTAAATAGGTGGAATGGTGACCCCGACTGGAGATCGTGCCCCTCAAGGGTTGTTAGGACTACCACACGGGCTCCTCCCTCACCCCAGGCCCGGAGATCAAACCAGTCGGTAAACTCTCCATGGACACACAGTAATACAGCTGACTTCCCAAACTCTGCCACTGTTATTTTTTCTGGAAGAGGTCTTGAGAAAGGATAGCTCATGCATCCTTCCCACCAGACCAGAGGCCATCTTGAAGCTTCATTCAGGATGGCTAGAGACCCCACCGACCCTAGGCCCTCAAACATTGCTCTTGACACCTGTGTCTATCAAAACATCCTGCTCTTCGTTTAGTAGAAGGTCTAGTTTCAGCTTCTCTAACACCAGAATTGGGAAGTCAGGCTTGCTTTCTTCCTTTTTCCAAGTACTGCACTCAACAACTCTACTTGCCCTTGGGCAACGCCAACTGGAAACTCGACAAGGTTTTCCCCCCTGAAGTGCTTTTGCTATTCTTTCTGATCATAAAAGTAATTCATGTGATAGAACTATCATATAACCCAGCATTTCTGGGTATATACACAAAAGAATTGAAAACAGGGTCTTGAAGAGATATCTGTATGCTTATGTTCACAGCAGCATTATTCTCAGTAGCTAAAACGTGGAAGCAACCCAAGTGTACACCGACAGATGAATGGATAAGCAAAATATGTATGCATATACATACAATAGATATTATTCAGCCTTAAAAAGGAAGGAAACTCTACAATATGCTACAACACAGATGAGCCTTAAGGACCTTATGCTAAGTGAAACACACCAGACACAAGAGATAAATACCACATGATTCCACTTATATGAGGTGCCAAGAGCAATCAGAATCATAGAGAAAGAAAGTGTAATGGTGGCTGCCGGGGGAGGGGAGGGGAGGGGAGAGAATGGGGTTTAGGGTTTAACAGCTACACATCTGCAGTTTAACAGGATGAAAAGAGTCATGGGGATGGATGGTGGGAATGCTGCACAGCAATGTGAAGGTATTTAATACCACCAAACTGTACACTTAAAAATAGTTAAGATGGGGCTTCCCTGGTGGCGCAGTGGTTGAGAGTCCGCCTGCCGATGCAGGGGACGTGGGTTCGTGCCCCAGTCCGGGAAGATCCCACATGCCGCGGAGCAGCTGGGCCCGTGAGCCATGGCTGCTGAGCCTGCGCGTCTGGAGCCTGTGCTCCGCAACAGGAGAGGCCACAACAGTGAGAGGCCCGTGTACCGCAAAAAAAAATGGTTAAGATGGCAAACTTTATGTTATGTGTATTTTACCACAATTTTAAAAAAAAAGAGTAATTCATGTGAAAAAATACAATAATAACAAATCAGGGGGAAATATACAAAGAAAATAAAAATCTCCATCATCTCACTACTGATAATTGTTAGCGCAGTGATTCTCAAGCTTTCACATGCACACGAATCTCCAAGCAGGTTCTAATTCAGAAGGGCTGGGTAGGGCCTGGGATTCTGTATCTCTCACAAGGTCCCAGATGATGATGCTGCTGCTGGTGCCTGACCCACCGTGAAGAGCAAGGATACAGCACCTACCCCTAATGATATGCATGATGATCCCAGATCTTTGAGATGGAACTTGTTCCACTGCTTTTTCTAGAAAGGTCAGCAGCCTCCTCTGCCTCACCCTGCAAAGCCTCTCCACCATGGGAAGAAAGCCTGTTCTTTAGAGAGAAACAGCCTGAGGTTGTGCAGGTCTCAGCCCACCACACACCCACCCTCGTTGACGCGATCTCTCCCCAGACAAGAAGTGCACTTGGGGCTTCCCTGGTGGCGCAGCAGTTAAGAATCCGCCTGCCAATGCAGGGGACACGGGTTCGAGCCCTGGTCCGGGAAGATCCCACATGCTGCAGAGCAGCTAGGCCCGGGCGCCACAACTACTGAGCCTGCTCTCTAGAGCCCGCAAGCCACAGCTACTGAGCCCATGCACCACAACTACTGAAGCCTGCACGCCTAGAGCCCGTGCTCCACAACAAGAGAAGCCACCGCAATGAGAAGCCCATCGACACAACTAGAGAAAGCCCGCACGCAGCAACGAAGACCCAACGCAGCCAAAGATAAATAAGTAAAATAAATAAAATTTTTTAAAAAAGAAATATTCCAATGACTGAAACATACGAAATGTCAGTAATAAGCAAGACACATTCCTTTGGGGAAACTGTTAAAAAAAAAAAAAAAGAAGTGCACTTGAAAACGACAGTCCTGACCCCTGAAAAGGCACCTGTGGCCATCCCAGGCCTGAAAGGGGATGAAGAGAAGGGGGTCTCGTAGGGTAGAGGGAGCACAGGCAGCCTTGGGAGCATTCACCGACGGCAGGAGGTGCCCAGGAGGCCCATGGCCATGAGGAACAGTGGAAGGCGTGCTAGTGGGAAGTCACAAGGCATCAGGAGTCCTCATCCCGGCCGGGCTGCTTGCTGGCCACGTGACACAGACCGTCACTTCCCTTCTCAGGGTACTGGTTTCTGCATGAGATCACACCCTCCTAGCTCTGCAGTCTGCGAGTGTGCGGTGTCTGTGGAGACAGGCAGGCAGAGCAATCGATGCTACCGGGCTCTTTCCTACCTTCTCCCAGGGGCCAAGAGGAGAATACAGGACCCCTCCCAGGGCAAGAAGAATCTTCCAGCCTCAACGGCTGCAACCACCCAGGAGGAGCAGGGAGCCAGTGCCCAACTACTGAGCCTCAACTGTGGGCTAAGCCATTAACTGACTGGCATCTAATCCTTGACAAAGAAGGAAAGGTGGCTCCACTCAACAGAGCACTGGGGCTGAGAGGAAAAGACCTTCACCCATGGAAGTGCTTAAGGAAGGATTCAATTTCGAGTCCACTGGCTCGGCCATCTGTGAAATCTTGCTCACCCTCAACCCCTGTAACAATCCTGCAGTGACAGCCCCACTGCCAGTTCAGGAATGATTTCTCTATGAAACCCCAGCCTTTCTGCTTCCTTCCTTCTGTAAGGGTAGGCCTGAGTCAACACTATCAACCAGATGAGCCAGAATAGGCTTCTTTTTTTTTTTTTAATTGGAGTATAGTTGATTTACAATATTGTGTTAGTTTCAGTTATACAGCAAAGTGATTCACAGAACAGGCTTCCATCAAAATGAAAATAGAGCACCATCAAAATGAAAACAGAAAACAGAAAGGCACCCCAGGGAATACACCCAGGGTCCACAAACCTGTCAGAGAAATGCAGTGATCTCCTGAGGCTCTAACTTAGAAATCACCTGCGTTTGAAAATCAGTCACCTGGCTCAGGTGCTTCGCTGTTGTCTTTCATGTTTAGAATCCTTAAGATCCTACACTAATTTTTCCCACAAATCTCCAGCCTTCAGTGACCTCCTGGGGAGAGAGAGCAGGGATTCAGAGTAGGACAGGGCAGGTTAAATCCTACATCATCAGCTATGTGACCAAGGACAAGTTACTTAACCCCTCTGCACCTCTTACGGCTTTTTTTTTTTTTTTTTTTTTTTTTTTTTTGCTGCACTGGGTCTTTGTTGCTGTGCGTGGTCTTTCTCTAGTTGCGGCGCACAGGCTTCTCATTGCGGCGGCTTCTCTTGTTGCGGAGCATGGGCTCTCGGTACATGGGCTTCAGTAGTTGTGGCTCACGGGCCCTAGAGTGCAGGCTCAGTGGTTGTGGCGCACAGGCTTAGTTGCTCTGCGGAATGTGGGATCAAACCCATGTCCCCTGCATTGGCAGATGGATTCTTAACCACTGCACCACCAGGGAAGTCCCCTCCTACAGCTATTAATGAGTGAATGGATACCATGCACCTAGAACAGTGCCTGGTATACAGCAAACACTTTATACATATTAACTATTATTGCTGTTGTTATGGGCAATCCTATACCTCTGGCTCTAACAAGTACTTTCATCAGGCTTCCTTCTCTCCAGAGCACAGGCAAAGCAATCCAATCCTGGCCTCTGTGTTCACTGCCCTGGGGGAGTATAAAGGTGAAAAACCTTCTCTGCCAAGTGGGGAGGGGAAAACCAGCAAGATGCCCCCAGGGCACTCTACCTATATCCTTTCTCCAATCCCTGTCCCAACCTAGGAGGTCAAGGTAATCATGGTGCCCGTCCACAGAGGAGTTAGGTCACTTGGGCAAGGCTGCATACACACACACACAATGGTATCCCCCTGCCTCTCTACGCAGTGGCAGAGGGAAAGTCATTTCTCTGCTCGAAGGCCAATCCTTGCAATGCACTCAGCGGGCATAATGGAGAAAAGAAAAAGACGGTAAGGTTCTTTGGGTGCCCACTGCAGGCCAGGAATTCTGCCCGAGGTCAGGCAGCAAAGCAGCGCTGAGACCCTGATCTGCCTGACCTCTTCCACAGCACACTGCTGGCCTGCTGGGGGCCAGGGAAGCCTGACTGAAAAAGTGGGAACTTGAACTGCGCTTAAAAAAACAGGAAGAACTAGAATACAGAATAGGTAAACCCATAAAGATAGAACGCTACTGTGTAATAGGTACAGGGTGTCCTCTGGGGGTGATGAGAGTGCTTTGTAACTAGACAGACATGGTGGTTGCACATTACAAACGTACTCAATTGCCAATGAACTGTTCACTTTTAAATGGTTAATTGTTTTTATAACTGTTAAATTTCTAACTTAACAGTTGTTAATTGTTCTAATTGTATTAAAAGCATACATGGTTTCACATTATCTGAAATTCACCTCCATAAGAAAATACTTTATGGAAAGGACTGCAACAGGTAGATTAGAGCACATTCTAAGCCAAAGAAGCCACCACAGCAGGAGTCCCCCAGGGGTGGGACAAGACTTCAGATAGTGCCCAGACCCCCACTGAAACACAGGGAAGAAAAGCCAAGCTCACTTCTCTCTCATGTTTCTGATTACACTGAGGGGAGTGTCTGTCTGAGGCTAGTAAGTCCTTAACTTCTGCATCAGTCAGGCTCCTAACAGGAAACAGCAGGCACTCTCAAATAAGGAGACTTCAAGGAGGTTTACTTATAAGGGGCCCTACAGAGAAGTGGTGGCGAGAAGCGATTCTCAACCAGGATTTCACACACACCCCAAAAAACAGGGCATTTGGCAATGTCTAGAGACATTTTTGGCACAACTAGGGGGCTGCTCCTGGCATCTACTACAGTGTACAGGACAGCCCCACACAACAATCATCCAGCCCGAATGTCAACAGTGCCACAATTGGGAAATTCTGCCCTAACTTAAGTTTGATTGTCCCATTTCACAGATGATGAAACTGAGGCTCCAAGAAGTTAAAAAAGTTAAACCTCTATTTGTGCTCTGAACCCCATCTCCTCTCACCTGCTCAAGGACATACTCCAGCAACAGTCCCTCTTTTTCCCACATGGTCAATTCTTTCTTATCACCTATGCAATTCCTACAGCATATGGGGATGTCATAATACCTCCCCCCAGTTTAATAAAAGTCATGCCTTGCTCCCACGTGCCACTCCAGACTCCACCTCATTTCTCTGCTGCCCTGTCCAGCACAGCTCTTCCTTCACGAGAACAGCCAGGCCCTCTGTGAGGGCCACCCCTTCCACAATGGCTGTTCCCAGCTCTGGCCAAAGGCCCTTTTGTTCCCATCTCCTCCTGCACCAAATTATCTACACAGGGGCCATAACATCTGGAACACAACAAATGACTTACTGACATTATATAACAAACACATGATACATTCAATGATACTATATGATTTGTTCAATGCACCCTGCAAAACTGCAATTAACATGGCATTTTTATGGAGCCCTGTAAGCATGTGGAGCGTTGTCTCAGATGATTTGTGTTTCTGGTTCCCCTCCTCACAGAAGGAACTCAACAACTGTTGGATCAAGACTCCGGGGTTCGGTTCTGTAGTCCCTCAAGCGGCTGCTTTAAATGGAGAGGACCAGAATGCCCTCGTGCATGCAATGCACATTGCATGAGTGAAGGACTAGTTTTGTCTGCATTAGCACATGAACAGATAAAATGGACAATCATTCACCCCCAAAGTCGGGGCACTGGGTCCCAGTACTGTGGGGTAAAGTGGCACAGCTGGAGGAGGACAAAAGGACAGACTTTCCTTCACCACACAATGGAAAGAGGCAGACTCTGCTTGGAGGCAGATGGGCTCGGGCCACCCAAGTGGACTTGGGATGCCCAAGAACAAAGACGGGGTCAACAGTGGACTCATAAATGGGCAAAGAATTCCCTCTAGAGCAGAGGTCAGCAAATATTTTCTGTAAAGAGCAAAATGGTAAATATTTTTGGCTTTTCAAGCCAGATGGTCCCTGTCGCAGCTACTCAGAGTGCAAAAGCAGCCAGAGACAATAGCAAGAATGGGTGTGGCTGGGTTGCAATAAAGCTTTATTTACAAAACAGGTGGCCAGCCCAGTTTGCCAATCCTTGCTGCAGAAAATAAAAAGAAAAACTGCAGTGTGCAAATACTTTGAAGAGAAAGTGTATCTTCCCTCATGGTTGGAAAAATGCAAATTATAAACTTACCAAATCATCCACCACATGTTACCACTGTATAACTAAGTTCACCAAAAAACATTTAAACTGAAATTCCTCATTGCTGGCAAAGCTCCGGGGAAACACAACGGTCAGAATGGCCATCATCAAAAAGTCTACAAATAACAAATGCTGGAGAGGGTGTGGAGAAAAGGGAACTCTCCTACACTGTTGGTGGGAATGTAAATTGATGCAGCCACTATGGAGAACAGTATGGAGGGTCCCTTAAAAACTAAAAATGGAGTTGCCATATGATCCAGCAAGCCCACTCCTAGGCACATATTTGGAGAGAACTCTAATTCGAAAAGATACATGCACCCTTATGTTCACAGAAGCACTATTTACAATAGCCAAGACATGCAAGCAGCCTAAATGTCCATCGACAGATGAATGAATAAAGAAGATGTGGTACATATACACAGTGGAATACAACTCAGCCATAAAGAAGAATGAAATATTGGCATTTGCAGCAACATGGATAAATTTAGAGATTATCATCCTAAGTGAAATAAATCAGACAGAGAAAGACAAATATCATATGTTATCACTTATATGTGGAATCTAAAAAAAAATGATACAAATGAACTTACTTACAAAACAGAACCAGACTCACAGACATAGAAAACAAACTTATGGTTACCAAAGGGGAAAGAGGGGGAGGGATAAATTAGAAGTTTGGAATTAACAGATATACACTACCACATATAAAGTAGATAACAAGGACCTACTGTATAGCACAGGGAACTATATTTGATATCTTATAATAACCTATGATGAAAAAGAATCTTAAAAAGAATACATATATATGTATAACAAAATAATTTTGCTGTACATCTGAAACTAACACAACATTGTAAATCAACTATACTTCAATTTTTTTTAAAAAATGAAATTCCCCATTGCTCGTAAAGCTCCAGGGATACAGGAATGCACCACTGGTAATGAGTACCAGTGCAGAGTCCTGGAAAGCAATGAGCAGGGAATACCAAAAACTACAAGAACATCAAAGCACCTTCCTGACTCCTGGGAAACTAAGCTAAGGAGGAATGGGCCGGGGTGCGGGGGTGGGGATTATGAGAAAAGTAATAAGTATCTTCTTTACCAGTCTCTCTGTCTTCCAGGTACTGAGTAAGGCATTGTACATTCATCAGTCACTCTCACTTCCATTTTCTGATAAGGGAATTAAGAGTCGGAGAAGTTCAACAACTTGCTCAGGTCCTTCAAATGGGAGTTAAATCCAGGACTGCCTGAGGGCAAAGTGTTCTTCCACTGCAGCATGATGCCTGCCTAAACATGGTTTCAGGGGTGCAGATTTTTCCCACAGCATTCTAGAACAGGGGTCAGCAAACTACAGCCCCCAAACTGAAGGTCTTCTAAATAAAGTTTTATTGGAACACAGCCACGTGCTTTCACTTGCGTATTGCCCTTGCTGCTTTTATACGACAGGGATGAGTAATTGGGATGGAGACTATGTGGACCACAAAGCAGAAAATATTTACCATCTGGCCCTTTACAGAAAACATTTGCCAACTCCATCCTAGAACATCATAAACAGAATTTACTTTCTTTTCCTACAATGGGAGAAAGGTTAAATAACTGCAGCATGTCAATTTAGTGGAATGTTACGCAGCATTTTTAAATAATTGTGAAGAGAAGGAACATGGGTAAATGCTATAAGTGAAAACACTAATTCAAATGTAGACTCAATGCAATTAGGTAAAATGCATATGCTTTGAACATAGAAGTAGAATACCTAAAAATCTAAATATTTAATATGTTAGAGAGGTATATTTATAGGTATATTGTTTTCACAATAGTCTTTAATGTCATTTGGGCGTTGTTTTTTTTTTTTTTAAGGTGGAGGAGCAAAGAGCAGATTCCAAGCTATGCAGACACAGGCAAGGAGAAATGGGGTGCCAGTGGGCAAGTTTCCCCCCTCGTGGGAAGCCGGGGACCACAGGCCTCTGAGGGCTTCTGGATGGCTGAGCAGAAGTCAGGGCTGGGAAAGGGTCCTCACTCGCCCTGGAGGCCTCAGGCTGCTCCTCCCACAGCCTTTCCCACCTCAGCAAAAGGCATCCTCACCTGTCCAGCTGCTCAGGAGTCACCCCCGCCTCCCTCGGGTCTCTGCTGAGACATCACCTTCCCTGCGAGGTCTTCCTTGACCAACCCCCACCAAATGACAAGAGCCTTCCCTCCCCCTTCAGTTCATCCTCCATCCAGACAACAAGTGAGACAGACGCCACCCTTGGGGTCTGGACTGGGCATGTGATCCAGGCATGGGCAGCCAGAGCCACGGTGATGGGTTGGTTCCAGGATGGCCGCGAGGCCAGCCAGACCACTATGCGTCAGCCCCAGGACTTCTGCCGGAGCAACTGGAAAAGGCCTGCCTGCTTGGGTGTTGCTACATTGTAGATGTGACCCAAGAGCTGCTAGTGGTCGTCTTGCCTCCATGGAGGGGAGGCTGCCTGAGGGTGAAGCCAACAGAGAGCAAAGTATTGAGAGTTGCGAGCCGGACAGAAAGGTGGTCCTGATGACTCTCTAAGCACCAGCTGAGGCTGAAGCCAGGCTATCCCTAGACCTTTCCAACACAAGATGCTTTAAACTCCTATTGTGCTGGAATCAGCTTCCGCCACATGCAATTGAAAAGAGTCCTGGGGAATTCCCTGGCGATCCAGTGGTTAGGACTCGGTGCTTTCACTGCTGGGGCCCGGGTTTGATCCCTGGTCGGGAAACTAAGGTCCCACAAGCTGCGTGGCGCGGCCAGGTGTGTGGGAGGAAGAGTCCTGGTTAACGTACTCATTACTCTTCACATTTTGGGTACATTCTTTCAATTCCCTTCAACAAACACCGACAGTACAGCCCTCTGCTAAGAAGATGCGCCAAACGGTCATCCAACAAATGACTGCAGAACGTTGAACCCTGAATTTCTGGCCAGGCTCTGCTGCTACCAGTGCCTTACTCCCACTGGCAGCATTTTTTGCGTCGGGTCTTCATTGCTTCACGCGCGAGGGCTTTTCTCTAGTTGCGGCGAGCGGGGGCTACTCTTCATTGCAGTGCGCAGGCTTCTCACTGCAGTGGCTTCTCTTGTTGCGGAGCACGGGCTCTAGGCACAGGGACTTCAGTAGCTGTGGCACGCAGGCTCAGTAGCTGTGGTGCACGGGCTTAGTTGCTCCGTGGCATGTGGGATTTTCCCGGACCAGGGATCGAACCCGTGTTCCCTGTATTGGCGGGCGGATTCTTAACCATTGCGCCACCAGGGAAGCCCCTCACTGGTAGCGTTTTAAACAAGTGCAATTGCTTTGGCGGAAAGAGCAATCAAGAACCATCGACACTTTCATGTTAACACTACTTCAGGGAAATCATCCTAAAGACATCATCAAAAGGAAGAAAAACTACCTTGAACAAAAATGTTCACTGCATCATTATGTATAATAGGAACAAAAAGGAAAAAAAGGGGGGGATAAGTTTCCACAAGTAAAGTCAGTAATTTAAAAGTTATGCCATATGTGTAATGATGGATTACTGATGGATTATGAAGTCCATAAAAGTGATCAATATGAAGATCATGTAGCAATACGATAAAGTTTTATCCAGAAATGTTAAGGGTAAAAGCAAAATGTGAATTTATATGATAGTGACAAAATTACTTCAGCCTATGTCAACATTTCTCAAGCTTTTTCTCATTCTCTGTCAGGCTGCTTTTTAGACATTTTCTCCTTAATCACCCCCGCCATGAAATTTTAATACCACAGATATATCGTACATCATGCATATCTGTGCTTTAGACACAAGAATAGATGTTTCTCCCCCACAGGGGTGATATCACCCCGTTGAGAATGCATGGCCTGTGTGCAGGCAAGACGGTAGCAGGATGGGAGGTGCTTTATCTGGGATTATGTTCACATTGCCAGAAGTTAGAGAATTTAGTTCCAAAATGTAAGACCTCTGAGCATTTGACTTCCTGTTGGTCACCCAGGCAGAGCCATGCAACCGGGAAGCGGGAGAGTGGAGATCAGTGGGACAGAGTCCATTGCCACTTGCTCACAGGAGAGGCAGGCAGTCAAATGTTTGCTGACAGTGGAACAGTTTCTTCTTACAATCTGCCACAACAGATCAGCCCAGTGCCTTCACTGGGGGAGAAAAAGGTGATATCATCACTTTTTCTGCTTTGAATGACCACAGCTATTCTTTTTTCCGTTCACTCATTTCAGCTGATTCTTTTTTTAACCATTTTCTAAATTGAAGTATAGTTAATTTACGGTGTTGTGTTTCAGGTGTACAGCAAAGTGATTTGGCATATATATATTATATATATATATTCTTTTTCAGATTCTTTTCCATTATAGGTTATTATAAGATATTGAATATACTTCTCTGTGCTATGCAGTAGGTCCTTGTTGTTTACTTGTTTTATATATAGTAGTGTATATGTTATTCCCAAACTCCTAATTTACCTCCCCCTCCACCATCAGCTGATCCTTTATTCCAAATACAAGCCACTGCTGGAGATGACGCAGTCAATGCCAAAGAGAAAATCATGACCTTCAACATTCCAGAAAAATAAGAAAAAAGCTGCCAAAATGAACCTAAACATCAGATAAGACACAGCAGTAAATTACCCACTAAGCCCCCAACTCTGGTGTTTCAGGCCCTTAGAGCTTGTCTGCTTCACTCATTATTTGACCTCTCTGGGTCTGGCTTTCCCCAGGCCTTGAAGTGGGGGTTTCAGGGTCTTTCTAACTTAAGAAGGATTCGTGACAGAGTAATTATTGATGGAAATGGGCATCAAGTAGCTTCAACTATAAAGTCTTACCAAAGACAGTGCCTGAGAATCATAATGACTTTCTGACCCTACAAGTCCTATTTTCCCCAGTAAGAGCAAAAGCATTATCTGAAAATCAGAATTCCTTAGCTAGTAAGGCTGATAATCAAGTATTCCTACCTACTGGATTCTTTAAAGAGAAACAAGTAAATCATCACACTATCACACTGAAACAACCACCCACATCCAGCAGGTATCCATCCTCCTAGCAATTTGTTTACTTCTACACACATACATGAATCCATAAACATTGTTTTATGTGCATGTTCTGATATGCATCAAGGTATATATTTTAAATATAATTCTGTACCTTGCTTATTTTTAGAGAACATTAATGTTGCGATATAGCCACAGTGATGTGTATAAACCTAATTTATTCCTTTTAACATCTTTGAGGTTTTCCATCATGTGACCATACCACATATATTTGTCCACTCCCCTATTAACGGTCATCTTAGTTGTTCCTGGCCCCATGATGCCCATTTATCTTATGCATGCATTACCTAACCATTCCACTTCCTGGTTATTTGCACTTAATGTATTTGGCCTTGTACCCATCTGACCTCCACCTCCACTCCAATATTTTCAGCTGCAAGACACAACAGACTCTAATTGCCAATTTATAGGCTACACGAGAAACTGAGAAACATGTCAAACTACACCAAAAGGATTCCATCAGCAAAATCCCACAAA
The DNA here is from genome assembly GCF_025265405.1 of Mesoplodon densirostris. Taxonomy (NCBI): domain Eukaryota; kingdom Metazoa; phylum Chordata; class Mammalia; order Artiodactyla; family Ziphiidae; genus Mesoplodon; species Mesoplodon densirostris. The sequence continues at coordinate 57,253,896 of NC_082676.1, forward strand.
GAAACCTAACAGGATAAACTGTTTCCTTCAAAAAAAAATGGCAAGGGGGCAAAAAAAAAACGAGGGAGATGAAAGGGGAACCCATAGTTTAAAAAAAGACTTTGTGCTTCAAAGGATACCATCAAGAAAGTGAAAAACAACCCACAGAACAGGAGAAAATTTTTTGTAAAGATATCTGATAAGGGACTTGTAGCCAGAAATTATATAGCATTCTTACAGCTCAACAATAAAAACAACCCAATTAAAAAAAACAAAAAATGGACAAAGAAACTGAACAGACATTTCTCCAGAGAAAATATACAAATGGCCAACAAGCACGTGAAAAAATTCTCAATATTATTACTCATTAGGGAAATGCAAATCAAAGCCACAAAGAGATACCACTTTACACTCACTAGAATGGCTATTATCAAAAAGACTATTGGTGAGGACGGGAAGAAACCAGAACCTTTTTACAGGGCTGTAAATGATGCAGCTGCTTTGGAAAACAGTCTGACAGCTCTTCAAACACACTCAGCAATTCTGCTCTTAGATATCTGTCCAAGAGAAATGAAAACATATTATCCACACAAAAACTTGTACGTGAATGTTCACAGCAGCATTATTCATAATAGCCAAAACGTGGAAACAAGTCAATGTCTGTCAAATGATGAATGGATAAACAAAATGTGGAATATTCATACAACAGAATATTATTCAGTCACAAAAAGGAATGAAGTAGAGATATATGCTACAACATGATGAATCCTAAAAACATGATACTTAGTGAAAAGAGACACAAAAGGTCACATATTGTATGATTTGATTTATACGAAATATCCAGAATAGGCAAATCCACAGAGAGAGAAAGTAGATTAGTGTTTGCCTGGGGCTGAAGGAACAGAAAATGAAGAACAGCTATTAATGGGTATGAAGTTACTTTTTTTGGAGTAGTAAAAATGTTCTAAAATTTATTACGGTGATGTTTGTACAATTCTGTAAATATGTTAAACATTAAAAAAAACTTAAAAAGAGAGAAAGAGACCTAAAAAAATTAAAAGACAAACCAATTTGCATTGTTTAAACCATATTTAGACCCTGACTTTTAAAAATACGCTATAGGGAATTCCCTGGCAGTCCAGTGGTTAGGACTCAGCGCTTTCACTGCCGGGGTCTGGGTCCAATCCCTGCTCGGGGAACTAAGATCCTGCAAGCCACGCGGCGTGGCCAAAAAAAAAAAATACACTATAAAATAAAATTATAAGGCAATCATGGAAATTCAACATTGAATATCTGATATTAATGAATTACTGCTTATTTCCTATAGGTATGATAATGGAATTGAGTTATGCTTTTTTAAAAAGGAGTCCCTATATCTTAGAAATTTTTTTTTTTAATTTACAGATGAAATGATATAGGACTTCCCTGGTGGCACAGTGGTTAAGAATTCACCTGCCAACGCAAGGGACATGGGTTCAATCCCTGGTCTGGGGAGATCCCACATGCTGCAGAGCAACTAAGCCCGTGCACCACAAGTACTGAGCCTGAGCTCTAGGGCCCGTAAGCCACAACTACTGAGCCCGCGCACCACAACTACTGAAACCCATGTGCCCTGGAACCCGTGCACAACTACTGAGCCCATGTGCCACAACTACTGAAGTCCGCATGCTGCAACTACTGAGCCCATGTGGTGCAACTACTGAAGCCTGCAGGCCTAGAGCCCGTGCTCCACAAGAGAAGCCACCGGAATGAGAAGCCCGTGCACTGCAACGAAAAGTAGCCCCTGCTCACCGCAACTAAAGCCCACGCACAGCAACGAAGACCCAACGCAGCCAAAAAAAAAAAAAAGAAGAAGAAATGATAGGATTTGCTGGGTGTCTAGGATTTGCTTCAAAATAAACTGGGGAGAGAGGTAGGAAGTAGACAGGTATATGGGTGAAGTGTCATAAGTTCGTAATTGTTCATTAAACTATTCTCTCCACTTTTTTTTTGCTTGAAATTGTCTTTTAAAAAAAGCAAAAGAGTAAATATTTCCATGCCACATTATTTTATGTGCCAATTATTAATCCCATAGGTGGAAAATACCTTGGGCTTCCCCTTCCAATCCTCAGCAACCACTTTTTCTCTCTCAATTACAATCTTTCCAAAAGAAGTCTTTCATCCTTCATGGTTTTTCCTAAAAAAGCCATGTGTTGGTTTCCTTCTGTAATTTGTTTAACCTTAGACCTAATGGGGTTTTTACACTGAATTTTAAAACTTCCTTAGTTTTGATATCAAGTTGCTCCTTAAAGTATACATTGGCCGGTTCCCCTTGGCTTGTCAATTTCACTTGCTCCCAATGAAGACAGTAGAAAGAATGGTCCAGAACTGTGAGTTCAAGGCAGAGACTCCATGGTCACATTAAAAAGAAGAGTTTCTCAGAGCGTTCTTAGCTCCAGCCCTTGTCCCAGAGCTGGGCGAGAAAACAACCCCACCTGAACCCCACAGAGGTCCTTACAGAAACAATAGCAGCTCTCAAGTTCCTGACTACATACCATGTGAGGGGCACAGTACCAATCACTTTACGTGAGTAATGTTAGTCTTTGCAACAAGCCTAGGATACAGGTGCTATTATTTATCCTCATTTTGCTGAGACTTCCAGGACGGCAGAGCAATTTGCTCTAAATCACACAGGTTTATGTGGAAGAGCAAGTATTTGAACCCAACCTGTCTGCCCCCAAGGTCTGCACTTATTCCAGGCTGTATTACCTCCTGGGTGGAAACCAGTTCATTGCATCTTTGTTGTGGTATCACTAGTGTTCAAGGACCAGAAACTCTAGTGAGGCCAAAAATCATCTGACAACAGAAGCTGGACTATCTCCCAGGAAAACCCCCCTCCCCAGCTCCCGCATTAGGACCATCAATTTCACAAACCTTGCTCATGAATAGCGAAACAAAAGGCACCTAAGCTATGGAAAATGATCCACAGAGTTAACTTAAAAGTTAAAGATGAAGACAGACACATGGCCTTCACCTTGCCCCGCCTCGACCTCCAGAAATGCCTGAGTCCAAGGCGAGGGCCAGCTGGGCTGGTTGCAAGGATTCTGTAGAGGCTATTCCACAGTAAGGGGAAAACAGAAGGAGGGTAGGCGGGTCTTCCTAAGTAAATCCAGATCCCAGTCAGGGCAGCTGCGAGGCTGCCCTGAGTCACTCCCATCTCTACATACTACACCCAGGAATGACTTAGCAGCAAAACACCAACGGACCTCATGAGTGGAAAGGGCTGAGAACACGCATCCAAGTCTAGGGACTAAACTTCAGAAACACTGAAGGCAAGCTGTCCACACATAACTTAAGCCTCCCACCAAAACCACCCCGCTCCCCAGTGGGAGGGACAGGGTCGGACTGGGAAGGGCAGAGGTCCCCAAATGAGCTCAGCATTGGACAAGAGGGCTAGCTAGGGCTGCCGGGCAGGACTAGGGAGACCTCAGATGAGCTAGGAAAAGAAATGGAAGGAGCTGGAGTATGAAACAATAACCAAAATACAAGAAGCAGAACCAGAGAGGGAAAATGAGGAGAACCAAGCGTCCTCTGAAACCGAGAGCTAGCGGGGGACACAAGGCTCAGGGGGCAGCAAACTAAGAATGAGACACTCTTTGCCTGTGTGTCGATCGGAGTGACTGGGGCCGGGGGCCTGGGTAGTGGGAATGACTGGGGAGCAGGAGGACCAGTAACTGGAACTGGGACTCAGGGAGTCTAGGAGTTAGGAGGGACTAAGACACAGGAGGTCTGAGAACTGGGGGTCGGTAACTGGACTAGGGGGTCGGAGGACTGGGAGGGACTGGGGAATCTGGGGGACAGGTGTCCAGGAGCTGGTTGTAAGTGATGGACAGGAGTCAAGGGACTAGGAGTGCCTGGACCGGGGACGCCAGAAAAGTGCAGGTGACCAGAAGCCAGGAACTGGGCGTACATGGGGGTCAGGAAACTGGGAGCGATGGGACGGGATCCGCGAGCGAGCGGGACGCGGGGACTCGGGGGCCGGAGTGTGCAGCTGGTGCGACGGGAGCCGGGGCGGCTGGGGCGGGTGACAGCGGCCAGGCCTCCACTCACCGCTCATGGTGCCGCTTCCCGGGCCGGTGCCTGCCGTGCCGCCGCCACTGCCGCCACTGCCGCTGCCGCCCTCCAGACAGGCCAGGAGACGGCGCGCCCCGCCCCGCCTACCGCCCCGCCCCGGAAGTACAGCCCCGCCGGCGCGGCCCCGCCCCCCCGACCCGGAACGTAAACACCCGTGCCGGGCGGCAGAGTTGGGGAGATGCTAGCCGCGCCGAGGCTGTTGGGTGCCCGAGGTAGACCGGAGACCCCCGCAGCGATGCCTCGCGATCCGCAAGGCGGGGACCGGACGGGACGCCTCCCCGCCATCCTGGGCTCACGCCTCTGTCGGGGAGCCAGACGGGACGGTGGCCACGAGAAATGAGACAACGCGGTTCCAGAGAGCGCTAGAAGCGGAACGGGGAAATTTAAAAAGAGGAATGGGCCAAAGCGTGGGGACAGGGGAAGTGGGCAGTCCCGGGGGGGCCACTCTCTGGAGACGACTTTAGAGACCTGGATGGTAAGAGGGAGACGGCCCGGGAAGATCTACGGGAAGGGTGTTCCAGAAGGAGGGGTTGACTGGAGTGAAAGGGTGAGCGAGAAAAGGGTGTGAGAGAGGACATTGAAGAGGTGGGTGGGGCCTCCCTGGTGGCGCAGTGGTTGAGAGTCCGCCTGCCAATGCAGGGGACACGGGTTCGTGCCCCGATCCCAGAGGATCCCACATGCCGCGGAGCGGCTGGGCCCGCGAGCCATGGCCGCGGGGCCTGTGTGTCCGGAGCCTGTGCTCCGCAACGGGAGAGGCCACAGCAGTGAGAGGCCCGCGTACAGCAAAAAAAAAAAAAAAAAAAAAAAGAGGTGGGTGGAGGGCCCTGCAGGCCATGGTGAATGGGTTGGACTTTCCTGCCTAATTCTGAGGAGATAAGGGAATGCGAAATCATTACAAGAATTTAAGCAGGGGAGTGACGCAATGTGAATTTTAAGGTGATTCCTCTTCCTGGGTTGATAATGAATTGTAGTGGGGCAAGGTGGAGAAGGGTCAGCTGGTTAGGGGGCCACTGCAATTGTCTGGCAAGAGATACTAGTGCCTGGGGCTAGGGTGGTGGCAGTGGTGTGAATGTAGATGGGTCGTGTTTGAAAGAAGGTCAGGTTACTGCCCCATTTTACAGATAAGGGAAAGGGGACTCAGAAAGGTTAAAGGAGTGTTTTCCCAACTTGTTTTGCCCACAACCCACAGTAGAAGAAAATGCATTTTACACCACAACCCAGTACACAAATACATACATTTAAGAAGCTGTTTAACAAAACAATTCTGTAGGTAATGTATTCTCTTCGCCTTTTATTTTTTTCAATGCTGACTGAGACGATTGATCCACTCCTAAGTCTTGATCCACAAAACACTGAATTGAGGCCCCCACGGGGAAATGGAGCCAGAATTCCAGCCGAGTTCTGCGTGACCCACATCCCCATAGTCTTCCTACTACATTGCCTCTCAACACATACTCTCTGGCCCCTGGAAATTTACCTTTTGGATTCAGCAGAGATCGAGAGATCTTTGGAGAAGGATGCTCTGCAGCATTATTTATAATAGAGAAAAAGTGAAAAGCACCAAAGCCAGGTTACAGAAGAATAGCTAAGCAAATCGTGGCCCACCTCACAAATAATCTCGTTTAAAGTGCTAATTATAAAGGTTATGGAAATGCAAGGAAAGGCCAGTGATAATAGAACAAGTTAAAAAAAGCCCCATGCAGGGAACTCCCCTGTGGTCCAGTGGTTAAGCCTACATGCTTCCACTGCAGGGGGCATGGGTTTGATCCCTGGTCAGGGAACTGGTGAGATCCCAAATGCCACACGGTTTGGGAAAAAAAAAAAAAGCCCCGTGCAAAATGATCTGTACACCATGATTACAATTGTGTCAAAGTCAAAATACAGCCATGTGCAGGGACTATGATAGAATGTAAAAATGAAAATACTTGTATGTTTGGTTGGTGGGGCTGTTTTCCCCATTTTCAAAATTGTACTTTGTAGTTGTTGCTAATTTGTTATTCTAGTTAAAGAGTCAGTGTGTCTGAATCCCTCCTGTCCCCCGCAGAAAGCCTAGTTTAGGTCTGTCTGCCTCTGTAACTTTTGGTGAGACATCACATACTTGCTTCATGGAATTGTCATGAGGATACATGTTATACCTTCTCCTAGCGCCCTGTACCCTTTCTTCATGGCACTTGAGATGGGATAGGTTATTGAACTCGTAGAGGGTGCTTTACATTTTCCACCACCAGCCACCCTCCTTTAAGTATTGTAATTCCTTCCTCCCAAGATTTAGCCTGGTACTGGAGGACCAAGAATCAAAAGCCTAAGGTCAGCAGCTCTTCTGGGCTTTTGAAAAAATCTAAACTCATTGAGGGGGGTGAGGGGAGAAGGAAGAAGGCTTGTGAGAAACTAGGAGGAATATTCCCAGGCCACATAACAGAAAAGGAGTGTGTGTCTGCCCTCAAAGAGACTAGACCTCAAAGCACTAATAAAAACCATGATGGCAACGTAACTAACACAAAGTACTTAACATGAACCAGAAACTTTTCATGGGAATAAATAATAAATGTATGTGTATGTATATTTTCATATAATCCTTAAAACAATGTTATAAATGGATACTATTATTATCCCCATTTTACAGATGGGGAAACTGAGGCATAGAGTGGTTAAGTAACTTTCTTATAGTCACCCAATGTCTATAGCTTCCTAGTAACAGAGCCTGGAGTCAAAGTCCAAGAGCCAGTGCCTTCACCACTATACTGCGTTGTCTCCTATGGCCCTAAAAGGCCTGGAATGGAGCCATAATGGACCCTGAGTGGGTAAAAAGTTCCCACCAAGTTTCTCCATACCCCAAACCTGACACAAAAGCCACAAAGCCCCAAGACCTTGAGGGTTTCTGCTGTGGTGCCAGTGGGCATCTTAACAATGATCAAAGTCAACAGATTACCAGAGGGCACTGCCTATTGCACAGCCCTTTCCATAGCACCTCAGGACCTTCGCACAACCCAAGGAAGGCAACCCTCTCCCAATAATGACTAAGATTGTAGCCCAAAGAAATGAGGAAACTCAGAAATGGAATTAAATTGATGTGAAGAGAAAAAAGGGAATAGATCAGAATGTCTGGGTTTAAATCTGGCCCTGCCATTTACCAGCTATGTGATCTTGCTCTGATTCAGTTTCTGTCATCATCTGTAACATGCAGATAATAATGATCCACCTACCTTGTGGTTTGTTGTATATATTAAATGAGTTAGTACAGGTAAAGCACTTGGAACAACCCCTAGCACATTAGTAAGGGTAAATAAGTGCTAGCTATCATTATTATTACCTGCATATAGGTGCAAAAACGATACCTAGTACCCATTTATCACAGTTTGCAACTACACGTTTATTTATATGATTGTAATAATGCCTGATGCCTCCATGAAGCTGAAAGCTCACAAGATCAGGAACTGGCCATGCACTGCACACTGAATTAGTGTGGCTGGCTCTAGGCTTCTCCTGTAGATAGAAAGTACGTAGGATAACCTTGCTTTCCTTTAACAATAAAAAGAAATCCAGTCTGTCCTGAAATGTATGTGTGCATGTATAGGAGAGAAGTGTCTAGCCACAGAAATGTGTGACTATGGAATCTACACATTGCAGTGCTTTTTTTTTTCAGTGAGTCAATTTAATCATGAAACCAAGCTAGTTTCCACAGCTAAGCTCCCAACAGTAAGGTAGAAAAATATATCTAACAAAGATTTTCCAGAATTAGAGAACAAAAAGCCATATCATCCACTGATAAGTACAATCATCCTAAAAAGATCTGATACATCATCCTTTTCTTCTGACAAAAGATTTTCCAAGTAGCTCTAAACCATCAGAATGGTTAATTAGCTGGGAAAATTGATTTCTCCATCCCCGTGACACTCGAGGCAGCTAGCAGGCTGCTGCAGTAGTCGTTTGTTTTCGTGGTGACAAGAATGGTTGCACCTTCCTCCATGGCTGGGAGTGGAAAGAAATGGTCAGAATCGACCTTTGGTTTGCTCCTGACACAGTCTTCACACGTACATTCTTCCACTGTGTACCCGAGGCCTCTCGAAAGAAGAGTTTCCGCACCAGTCCCGCCATCGTCGCTCTCATACAGGTCTGCATTCGCATCCTTCTGGAGAGCCGGTCCTGATTATGCAGAAACAGAACAGTTAACCTAAACTTTTCAGGGCACATGGTTGTGCCAGACTTAGCAGCACACATCCGGGATCAAAGCAACGTGAGATGCGTCTCTTCCCACAGAACAAATACGTGGGTCCTACACTAGAAGTCATGAACTGACAGACCATGGGCCACATTGGGTTCAAAGACATGCTTGGTTTAGGGCGTACAGTGTTTTTAAGTGTTTGCTTGTCTGTTTTACATTGGCCCACATTTGAAAAGCAAGAGATTTTACATACAAATCTAGACAACTGGCCTCTTTTTTTTTTTTTTAAGAAAACAAAATGTGGCCACCAGGAGCCTACATTCCTACACGGAAACAATTGGGAGTCGACAGCTCCTGTCTCCTCCAAGCAGGGCATGGGCTCCCCTGTTGCCGAAGCCTCAAGCAGCCCACTACATTCATTCCTCACCCACTTGGCCCTTGGATGCATTAAGGTACTGAGCCTTTTTACACATGTGAAATGACAAATTACCATATGTTACAGCACACCAAAATCAGTCTTGGGTGACACTTTAGAATTCACGGTAAAGAGGCTTCTCTTACAGAGCATTTTGTGGCAGATTACTTTTTTTTTTTAATGAATCTGTCATGATCACAGAAGGAAGGAGTCTCCACTACATCCCCATACATGTCTATGAAGGCACGTTTACTACTTCCTCAACCTTCTGCAGCGTAACTCCATCTTCCAAAACGTCACACTCAAGTCACTCCCCACCTGTCTCTCAGACCCCAGGCAAAAAAAGAGAAATGAGTAAATCATATGGAACAGCCATCTCCCTCCCTTTACTGCACTAGAAAGCAAATGAGGTGGATGCTTTACAGATTATGCATGGAAAATACATGCATAAAGAAATAGGGCAATGGCTGCAAAGTGTTCAGGAATTAGATCATGGGCAAAGGTGCTGAAATATTTTTATCTTACAAAGCCTTTAAGTAGAACATCCACCTCTCTGGGACTGGTTCTCTACTGCTTAATAAAGATAAAAATCTTTGAGGGCTTCCCTGGTGGCGCAGTGGTTGAGAGTCCGCCTGCAGATGCAGGGGACACGGGTTCGTGCCCTGGTTCGGGAAGATCCCACATGCTGCGGAGCGGCTGGGCCCGTGAGCCATGGCCACTGAGCCTGCACGTCCGGAGCCTGTGCTCCGCAATGGGAGAGGCCACAACAGTGAGAGGCCCGCCTACCGCAAAAAAAAAAAAAAAAAAAAAAAAAAAAAAAAATCTTTGAGATGATTGCTTAAATAATCCAGGAGCAACTGGTATTCATTTCTAGCATTTTTCGCAGTAAAATGTTCACCCAAGCAAACAACACTTATATTTGTATGAAAATATGGCCACGGATCTTGCCAAATATACTTTTCCCAATAGTACCAAACCTGGCTAGCTGTTTCTGATAGCATGACGTTTAATCAATGTGCTAACTTTGTCAAAGAGATGGATGTTTCCCAAGGAAGCCTCAGTACCTCGAAAGAGTAATTAGAAAAAATGTTGGGGAAGGCTGACATTGTAGGACATCAGCGAAGAAGGTGTAAAAATCGAAAAGAAAGCTCGCTTCTTCCAAGAGTTCATTTAACCTGTCATCTAATACACTCAGAAGGGCCCTTACAGGATGAGATACTCAACATGAAAAAAGAAAAGGAACTGAAATTCACCATAGCCACCTCTTGGAAACAGATTTCAAAGATGAACCATCAAACCAACCTGTGTTTTTAAATTCGTCCTTTAATGGCTGGGAGCTCATCTTCCTGAGCAAGAACATCAACAGGAAAACTGTCAAAGAAACTATCAAGCTGAGGCCCAAACAGGTCCAGAGAATTGCATTTGTTCCTTTCACTGAATTAAAAGAATGTCAGAGAGATAATGAACTGATAACATCATATCCACATCAAGTAAAGATTATTTGCCGTCCAATTCCCCTAATTCCTCAGCATTGACTTTTAAATTCTAAACAATACTTAATTAGGAGAGCTGATAAAAAATCTCTGTTGTTAAGATTGCAGAATAAAATTGAGTTCAGTTCTGAATAATTGTTCGTTCCTGTCGGCATTTAAATGATTGCCTAATTTTCTTCCTCTTTTTGATCCAGAAAATATCACCACCTTCCCCGTAATATTTCTTCTTTGAATAAAGTCAATACAGAGAGAAGACTTCACACCAATGAGGAATTGTTCGAGCAGTATTACTTACTTGTATTACAATAACGCTGACATATTAGAGGAGGGGTATTAGGGCATCGAAGGTGACACGGTTTGCAAGCATTCAGCAATCTGTCAAAATATTCATTTTGGAAGCACTGTTGAGCCATCTGGAACCGGATCGCAAAAAGAAACAAGGAAACCACAGAAAGAACAGCATGGGAGGACAAGTAAAATCTCGTTGAGAATTCCCCAGCAAATGTAATGACAGCTGCTAGAATGTCGAGGGAAAAAAAGAACTTCACATCAATGACTTGGTTCTTATGGGGGCTGACTCTTTGTACCATGGCTAAGGATTTGAATACCAACACTAATTCCAGTTTCTAAGTTTGAGGCCTGGGTGGGGTAAGAGATGGGGCGTATGTAGCAAGGGCTATGGTTTATACCTGAAACAGAAACTGCTTATTTATAGAGGAAATTTCTCAGGCAGGTGACAGTTGCAGGATGTCGACAAGCCTGAGGCATCAAGCAGAAGGTTCAGTAACCATTTTTGGAGCATCTGTTTGTGAGCTGTGCTGTGTGATGGGCCCCAGGGAGAGAGATGAGACAAGGTCTGTGTCCCTTAAGAACTAAAAATCTAACAGAGGAGATAGAAATTACCTCAAATAACCACAAAGTGTAGTAGGAAGATAGAATATGAGAGGGAGGGAATATGAAGCATGCCTACCAGGTTTTAAACCTAGGAAGAATCCCAGAATTCCGACAAATAGGGATTTCTAGGGTAAAAGTTAAATTGGCAAGAGGGTTGGGGGGAAGATAGGTTTGGGACATAATAATAATATATGAATATTAATATATTATTAATATCTATGTTCTATTGTTGAAATTTTAGAAAAAAAAAACAGTTGAGCATGTAGAAAAATTATCCACAATCATAGCATCCAGAAATAATCACTGTTAGTATTTTGGTGTATCACACAGAGTTTGCAAACAGGCCTGCCAATGTGTTTTTTTGTTTTTATTTTTTTATATTACAATATAGTTGATTTACAATGTTGTGTTGGTTTCAGGTGTACAGCAAAGTGATTTAGTTATACATATACTTGTATCTATTCTTTTTCAGATTCTTTTCCCATAAAGGTTATTACAGAGTATTGAGTAGAGTTCTCTGTGCTATTGCCAATGTGTTCTATTTGGCCAACTCCTGGGAGGATTTCTGTAGGTGGATGGAGGGATAGATAGACAGATAAATAGACAGATATATAGGGAGGTGCATTTTCCTTTTTACATAAATGGAATCACATGCGTTTGTTTCTAACAATACTGAGAAATAAATCAACATCTTACATTCCTCTAGGGTCCAGGCAGTGAGGTCAACAGGTGTGACACCCTGGGTGGGACAACCAGGAGCTGAAAGGGCTGGCCCAGCAGGTCCCACGCCCTCACGCTCCCAAATGGTGACCTTTGGGAGACAGGAAAGGACACAGGAAAAGCATGATGAGAGATAGGCAAGGACAAAGATTACCCCTCCTATCAGCCAAGCAAGGAGAGCTTCAGGAAAGGATAGGAAGTGGGGTCAAATTCTGCAGAAAAGTCAGAGGTGGTGCACTAAGGAAGGGGGTCATTGGTGGCCTTTGAGTATGTCAGTGGGCATATTGTAGGTATTTAAGGAGTGGAGAGGAAGAGGAGGTGGCCAAGGTGGGCCACGCCTGGGAAGTCTGGTGGAAACCAGAACTGAGCCTCGATATCTCTTGGAAAAGAAAGCACTACTGTTTCTGACAGATGTACTGTCAGAAACAGGTGCCTGAAGTCCCATGTAGAAGGACATTCACTGCAACGTCATTTGTATTCACAAGAGCCTGTCCATCAGTGGGGAATCCACTGTAGAATACGACACAGCCATCAAAAAGAATGAGACCAATGTGCTCTGATATGAACAATACATCACCAAGTGGAAGATTCAAGGTACTGAGCAGTGTGTTTGTAATCTTCTCTCCTGTGTTTACAAAATAAAATATGTAGGGTCTATATATAGAGATATAAACATACGCTACATCTGGAAAGATACTCAGCAGACTGATAATAATCACTGCCTCTGGCAAGAGACATAAAGTCAAGGGTGGAAGAAAATTTTAAAAACTTACTTTTCACTGAAAAATCTTTGGTACTGCTTGAATAACTTTTTAAATAATAATGATTATTTTTTTTTAATAAGAACCATTTTTTTAAAGGGTGCTGTCTTAGTCCATTCAGGCTGCTATACAAAATACCATAGACTGGGTGGCTTACAAACAACAAAAATATATTTCTCACAGTTCTGGAGGCTGGGAAATCCAAGATCAAGGTGTCAGCAGATTTGGTGTCTGGTGAGAGCCCACAGAGAGCTAGCTGTCTTTTCACTATAAACTCTCATGGTGGAGGGGGCAGGAGATCTCCCTGGATTCTCTTTTATAAGGACACTAATCCCATTCATGAGGGCTCCACCCTCATGACCTAATAATCTCCCAAAGACCTCCAAATGCCATCACACTGGGGATTAGGTTTCAACGTAAGAATTTGGGGTGGGGGGGCACAAACATTCAGTCTACAGCAACTGGGGAGCTTGGAGGAGGGAAAAGAGCAGAGTGAAAGAAAAGTTTCCCAAAGATGAAGAGCATAGGCTAAGGGGGGAAGAGTAAAGATTAAAGAAGTCAGAGAAACCAGTGATGGGCAGAGTCTGAGACAGTGTGAGGCCTGAAAGCCAAAGCACCAAGAAAGCCCTTCTCCGGCAACCTCACTGAGCCGTACAAGCAGTGAAGGCCTGCCGAGGTTGCTCTTAATCCCTTGTAGGCCTCGGGCATCTTGGAGAAGCCCAGGAATGGTTCCATCCTCAGAGAGGTCACAGCAGACATCTCCTGGCATGTTGCCAAGCCTCTCAGATGTGCTGAGTGGGCTTCCAGGGACCAGGCCGGGAGGCTTCATCTTGCCTCAGGCTCTCTCCCCACAAGCATCTTCTCTCCCCCAGTTGTTTCAAGCTTGAACCAGAGAGCGCAGGCCTTGGAGCTGTACCACATCAATGGATGGGTGGCCCAGAGAGGATGGTGATGCCATCCTGCTGAGGCTCCCCAGGGTAGCTCTGGTCCCTCCCCTTCCCCAGGTTTGCTGTTCAGCTTGTTCAGCTCTCTCTTAGATTCTGTGAGGAAAACCTGTGATCCTTCCAATAAAATCCCATTTTGGCTTAAGTTAGCCAGAGTCAGTTTGGGTTGGTTGCTAACAATCCAAAAATCAAAATAAAATCCTTAACCATTTTATCCCATTCTTAACTAATTCCTCCACTCTTGACTAAAATGTCGACAATAGACACTGATTGAGGGCCTTCCCCTTTGCTCCTCAGGATAAGGGTGACTGGTGAATTCTGGCATCTTAGGGTCAGCTACTTCTCCTCCATGACAGGGAAGGAGGCAGTGAAACACAGACAGATAGAGATAAGTGTGCAAAAGGATTTGGGAGATGTCATACTAGTCAGGAATCTTTCCATAAGAAATGACATAAACACTGAAGTTCAAAAAGAATTTACTGGTATTATTGCTGAAAAGTCCAATGGTAAAATCAGCTTTAGTAGTTCAACTTTTGACCAAGTTTCTCTCTGTCACTTGCCTCAGCAATGCCATCTTCTGGGTCTTGGCTCCATTCCCAGGTCTTTTCCTCATGGTCACAAGAGAGTTGCAGCACTTGCAGCCCTCACACACTAATTCCTTCTAAACTCTCCCTCATCATCTCATCTGCTCCCATGTTTTTTTGCTTGCTTGTTTTTTGGTTTTTGTTTTGTTTTCATTTTTGTTTTTTTGGCCATGCCATGTGGCTTGCAGGATCTTAGTTCCCCAACCAGGGATTAAACTCATGCTCCCTGCAGTGGAAGCACAGAGTTGGGCCACCAGGGAATTCCCTGCTCCCATGGTTTGAAACGTGTTACCTTCCAAATCTATATATCCAACTCCAACCTTGGCCCTGAAATCCAAACGTATCTACCAACTGCCTACTTGGTACATCCATTTCAACTCTAAGAGGCATCTCAAACTTTATTAAAGTGCATTTGGATTCTCCAAAAGGGAAAGAATGTATGCAGTCTTTTCAAACCTACTTGGTCATTGAATTCCTTTTTTCAAGGACCACCTATGAACATCTAGGAATATATGTTTTATGGAACATAATTTGGGAAAAATCAGGCCAGATTATCTCCACAATTTCCTCCAGTTCTCAAAGACTGTGATTTGGGGATTTAGCAGAGTGACAGTAACACAGAAGTAGTATGGTTTTAAAGCAAGGATTTTTTTTTTAAGTTTCATGATAAAGTTTGTTGATATGATAACATCACCAAAAGAGTGCTGGGTCTGACCTCACTCTACACAGAAAGAACAGGGAGGAAAACCAATCCCCAAGTCAGCATCAAGCTTCAGCAGTCACTCAACGCTCTAAAGAAGCGAAGAGACACTGCCTCAAACTTCCAAAGCCATTAGCGTGTTCTGCAAGGAAAATTCCATCCATTTAAAAGATCCTTTATCCAAATTACTAAACTACCAGCAAGCTTTCACACCAGAACACTTTGACCTTTCAGCTCTTAACTCCAAACCAATAGTACACAAGTTCTTCCCAGGACTTTAGTAGATTTTTCACTTGGAGAGGGAAATCTAGACCTGCATTAGTCCAGGCTCTCCAGAGAAACAGAACCAACAAAATGTACATATAGAGAGAATGAGATTTACTCTAAGAAACTGGTTCACACAATTATGGAGGCTGAGAAGTCCTAAGATGTGCAGTTGGCAAGCTGGAGACCCAGGAAAGTCAACAGCGATGGTGTAGTTTCAGTCAAAGTCTGAAGTTCCAGCTCAAGAGCCAATGGTGTGAGTTCCAGCCCAAGAGCCAGCAAGCTCGCGACACAAAAAGAGCTGATGTTTCAATGTCTGAAGACAGGAAAAGACTGGTGTCCCAGCTCAATAGTCAGGCAGATCTTCAACTCTCTGGATGAGGGCAGTCTACTTTTACTCAGTGTACTCATTCAAATGCTAATCACATCCAAAAACACCCACACAGACACACCCAGAATAATCTTTGCCCAAATATCTGGGCTCCATCAAACTGACACATAAAATTAACCATCACAAGGCCCTTGACTACACATCCAATCCTTGCCTTCTGTTGACCTCCTTGAATAATCTCTGTTTTATGCTGTGCTACCTGGTTACTGTGGGAGCTGTGTCTCCCAGAATCCTCATCCCTGCACGGTTCCAGGATAGAGCTGGCCAACAGAGGAACATGAATGAGACTGGGAAAGCGGATGGGAAGCAGCAGCCACTGTTCTCCGGAGGACATCACAGTTGCATGCAGTGATGGATGGTCACAAAGATGCCTAATGGGTTCAGGTACATCCTCATTCTCCTTTGCTCTACGTCCAGCTCTTCTTCCCACCTGCTGACCCTGCTGACCAACAGCAGCCCCAGCCCCACCATCTTGCCATCAGCTTACCTGCTGATTCACAGAGGCAGGGGCCACACACAACTGTACAAGCTCCCCCTCACGGCCCTCTGCTAGCAACTGGATGTTCCCGACTTCTCAGATCAACTGGTCGGTGATTCCTCTGGTCCTCACCTCCCCAGCTCCTCTCACAATTGTAGAAGTTCTGATTCCTACAATATGTCCCTTACGCTGTACCATTCATGGTGGCTCAGCTCCCCTGACCATCCTTGAGTGATACACCTCTTTAATCTTGTTGTTTTGAACCTACAGTTGAAATGATTCACTAAGAACTGTCCAGATCCTGCCCTCAGAGTGGCACAGCATTATGATTAAGACACAAGTTTTGGAGCCAGAAAAATCTGAATCCCAGCTTCACCACAGTGGATCCTGTGTGGCCTTGGGCAAGTGGTCTAACCTCTCTGAGCCTCAGTTTCCTTATCTGTAACAATGTCCTTGATAATACATCAACTTCCTGGGATTTTTGCCAGGATTAAGTAAGATAATCTCTAGAACTCATAAATTTATGTGCAGGACTTCCCTGGTGGCACAATGGTTAAGAATCCGCCTGCTGATGCAGGGGACATGGGTTCAAGCCCCGGTCCGGGAAGATCCCACATGCTGCAGAGCAACTAAGCCCGTGTACCACAACGACTGAGCCTGCGCTCTAGAGCCTGCGAGCCACAACTACTGAGCCCACGTGCCACAACTACTGAAGCCCACGCACCTAGAGCCTGTACTCCTCAACAAGAGAAGCCACCACCATGAGAAGTCCGTGCACCGCAACAAAGCGTAGCCCCCACTCACTGCAAGTAAAGAAAGCCCGCGTGCAGCAGCGAAGACCCAACACAGCCAAAAATAAATAAATAAATTTATTTTAAAAAATAATAAATTTATGTGCAAATAATTTATGAGCACAGTTCCTGGACCAGAGGAAGTGCTCAGCAAACTTTAGTGATTTTGTTATCATTAACAGGAAGCTCAGAGCCATTCAACCTCTGGGAAGGTTGTTTGCCCAAGTTTGGTTAGAGCAGTATAACCGGGGGGAGACCCCACATAAATGGGATCATCCCCAAACCAAAGTCAGGAAACCAATATTATGCATTAATTGCTGGAATTTCAAATAAATTAATTAAAATGCTAGAATTTCAAGGGATGATGAAGCAAAGGGGCACTGCAAGGGTGGAAGGCAGAATGTGTTTAAGTTTGAAAGATGGGTTAAGGCAAGGGGTTAGTACTAAGGTAATGAGTAGCAGGCAAGAGTGAGCATTCTCTTTTTATAGGATGTCTGATGTGTAGCACAGAGCAGGCACAGTGGCCTATAGGAAATCTACAAGTTCAGTCCAAAACCCTTACCTTTTCCCAAAGTAGAAAAATAGCTTCCAGAAATTCAAATATCATTGCAATACTGCATCAACATCTAGATGTTTTAATGTCATTTACTTTGGTGGATGTACATGGTATTTATTATAACACATTATTTTGTGAATCATTATTTAGTGCTTTCTTTAATTAGAGAAGGTTAGACAGTTCTTATTACAGGATTTGGATTTGGATAAGGTGATTTGGGAGCCAGTGCAATGAAACAGGCTTAGCTCTGGACTGGATGTTGACAGGTTGTGGGGTTAACTCTATAATTGGGGTATAACTATGTATTAGTCAAGGTTTTCCAGAGAAGCAGAACCCATAGGAGACAGAAAGGAAGACAGATAAAGAGATGAGAGGGAGGGAGAGAGAGAGAGAGAAAGAGAGAGAGGTATTTCAAGGAATTGGCTCATGCAGTTGTGGGAGGGGGCAAGTCCAAAAATCACAGGGCAGAGCCCAGAAGGCTAAAAACACAGGGAAGGGTTGATGTTACAGCATTGAGTCCAAAATCCAGGCAGCAAGCAAGGTAGGCTGGAAATTCTAGGGTTTCTATGTTGCAGACTTGAGGCCAAAACTTTTTGGAGGGAGAGTAAACCACAGTCTTTGCTCTTAAGGCCTTCAACTGACTGGATGAGGCCCACCCACTTTATGGAGGGTAATCTGCTTTATTCAAAGTCCACTGGTTTGAATGTGAGTCGTGTCTAGAAAATATCTTCACAACAACATCTAGACTGTGTAACTCTGGTGATCACGGGAGCTGTTCCCAAGAATACAGTTCCCTCCTTCTGAGCACAAGGCAGGATTGTACTTTCCATGCCCCTCTTTGAAGTTACACATAGATGAGTAACTTGTTTTTGAATGTGAGCAGAAGGGACATGTGTCACTTGAAGACAGAGGCCAGTGCTTAATTCAACCACATTCTCTTTCTCTCTGCCATGTTGAATAGCAATGCCCCAGCTGGTGACAGCTCCATGGGCCTGGGTTCCAATGGGAGGATGATCGAAGCACAGCCCCAGCTGACCCAGTGGGAGGTTATGGGCTGAACGTGCCCCCAAATTCATTTGGTGAAGCCCTAACTCCCAAAGTGATGGTATTTGGAGGTGAGGCCTTTAGAAGGTGATTAAGTTTAGATGAGGTCATGAGAGGCGAGGCCCTTATGATGAAATCAGTGCCTTATAGACACCAGAGAACTTTCTTGAGCACTCGAGTGTCATAGGTGGACACAGGGAGAAGGCAGCCTACTGCAACCCAGGAAGGGAGCTCTCATCAGACACCAAATCTGCTGACACCCTGATCTTGGACTTCCCAGACTCCAGAACGGTGAGAAATAAATTTCTGTTGTTTAATCCACCCAGCCTATGATATTTTGTGATAGCAACCCATGCCTCCTGAGACACGTTGCATGAATGAGATCTGGGTGATGTTTGTTACTGCAACACAACCTCGTCTATCCTGACTGATACAGAGTCCAGAGCCATGGTACTAACCATTGTGCAGCACTGCCTCTTCACTTCCACTGAAAACTTCTTTGTGAGCACTAAATATTTCCAAACAAACTTCTGCTAGTGTACTGCAGTCCAAAATGAAAGAAACCTCAAAAGAACACAAAACTAACAAGGACACAAAGGAACAGCGAACATTAAGGCAGAAACATTGGCCCTCTGGTGTACCCATCAACTGCCAATGATTTGGTTTCTTATTCAACTTGAAACAGAGCCTGGGGGAGTCTGGGCTTGTGCTAAGGGGAGGTGGAGGAGATGAAACAGCTCAGAGCCAGGTTCTAATGAAGCACGAGGCTCAGCATTCCTGCTGGGTGAATCCTGCGATGGTAGATTCCAATGCAAAGACCTTTTCCTCCCATCTCTCCCTCATACTCAGATCTCTGCACATCCCTCAGAAGTCTGTCTGCTCATGGACATGAAAAGGCTAATTTGATAGGGGGCCAAGTCTCAAGGCCGTCTGTTAGTTTTCCAAAAAGATTCCCTTTGAAGACCTGCTCCTCTGAACTCCTGCCATCCCTCAGCCCTATCAGAAATGTCAGCTCTTTAGAATTTTTCAAAGTGGGTTCACTGATTTCCAGGGCGTCCTGACTGTTTGCAATTCTAAGACTCATCGTATCAGGGAAGTTTGATTTCTTGTTTTTCAACCACTGACTTCTCCTCGTGACACTTTTTGTCTCCACTGTAAATACCAAAAACCACAGGACACAGAGCTTGCTGACAGTGGTGCCTGCATCATTAGACGACTTGAGAAGCAGAAACAAATCCTCCCATTCCATAAATATTGATTGTGTGCCCACTACGTACTAGGCACTATGCCAGGCACCGAGGTACACCAGTGAGTTCATTTTAGATGTGGTTCCTGCCCTAACGGGGTTTACAGTCTGACAGGGGACACAGAAAAAAAAAAAAAAGAAAGAAACTAATAAATAAAGTACCTACAATTGTGAAAGTGCTATTAAGGAAAAAGCATGGTGCTGAGAGAGCCTGAAAGGAGGTGAGTGAGGGTGGAGGGTACAGGGGAAAGAAACTCCTCTGTTAGTCGGGGGCCCTCTGAGAAGCAGTCACCAAGATGGAATTAGATTGCGACAGGTTTTGAGGGGGGAAAACACTTGTGAAGAACACAGGGAGGGAGCCAGAGAAGGGAGAAGAAACTTCAGACCATAATGCAGGTCTAACACCACTGAAGGAGAAAGGCAAGGAAGGGACTTGGGTAGCAAGTGTCTCAGGCTGCAGGGCAAGGTCAGGCTGATGGTGTGTGTGGGGGGGGGGGCAGATCTTGAGCCAAAGTTGGTCGTGGAGCAGTCCTGGGTCTCACAGGAATGGGCCCAATGCACTAGTCCCCTGGCCGTGCTCGGGCCTGGCTGGGGGCAGCCCGGGGAAGCCAAGTCTCAGTGGGAAAGCAGTAGTGAGCAGTAGCAGCTGGAATAGTCAGGCAGGCGGGCTCCCTGCAGTGTCTCCCAGGGATCACTGACACGGCCATCAGTCTCCAGGATTGTTTGGGGAGCAGCCCTGCATGATTTCCAAGGGCCTTTCTTATGAGGGGAAACTGCTTTTTAAATTGGATAATGTGTATCTAGAGTTCATTATACTATCTTTTCTATTTTGCATATGTTATGAAAGTTTTATACTATGAAATTTAAAATTTTAGCTTAAAAGTATATGCCGGGGCGTCCCTGGTGGCGCAGTGGTTGAGAGTCTGCCTGCCAATGCAGGGGACACGGGTTCATGCCCCGGTCTGGGAAGATCACACATGCCGCGGAGCGGCTGGGCCCGTAAGCCATGGCCACTTAGCCTGCGCGTCCGGAGCCTGTGCTCTGCAACGGGAGAGGCCACAACAGTGAGAGGCCCGCGTACCGCAAAAAAAAAAAAGTATATGCCGCGATGAAGAGTGGCCCCTGCTTGCCGCAACTAGAGAAAGCCCTCGCACAGAAATGAAGACCCAACACAAACAAAAATAAATAAATTAAAATAAATTAAAAAAAAAAAACGGGAGTCCATGTATTAAAAAAAAAAAAAAAGTATATGAAAGAATTTATTCCAAGGTATTAAGAAAGCATATCTCTGAGTATCCTTTTATGGGTGATTCTTATTTTTGTCTGTATTAATTAATTTTTCCTAATAAATATATATTACTTTTACAATAATAAAAAAGTTATTTTAATTATAAAATTTTAAATAGGCATTTTCAAGTGATTTTTTTAAGTGTAAAGTACTTGGAACAGTAATAGTATTTATGAGTAGCACACAATTTGAGATACCTTAGGTTTAAATCCAACAAAATCCATCTATACACCATGTTAATTCAAATAAAAATTATTTAATATCTTTTAAAAATATTTATTTATTTATTTGGTTGCAGCAGGTCTTAGTTGCAGCATGCAGGCTCCTTAGTTGCAGCTCTCAGGCTCCCCAGTTGTGGCATGCAAACTCTTGGTTGTGGCATGCATGTGCAATCTAGTTCCCTCACCAGGGATTGAACCCCAGCCCCCTGCATTGGGAGTACAGGGTCTTATCCACTGCGCCACCAAGGAAGTCCCTTATTTAAAATCTTAACCAATGACATATAGAATAAAGTCAGTGTGGTATATAGGTGAAGATCATAGTATTCAGAATCGGGCAGGCCTGGTTACATTCCAGCTGTTGTCACCTTTTAGATGTCTGACCTAAGCAAATTTCTTCGCCTCTGCAAAGGGGCCAACATCTACCCCATAAGGCTGTTGTAAGACTATTGCAAAGCAATCTATATAATACAATTATTACAGGGCCTAGAACATAGAAGTAATCTCTAAGTGGCTTGTCATACATATTGTTTGATAAATATGTTTGAAGTTTGAGTAGTTCCATAATCTACAACTTCCACATCACCTGGGTGAATATCAGGATCATTGTTAATACAATTTGTACCATGTCACCAATCAATGATCACCTACAAATATTTAATGGTATTACGTGGAGTCTAATAACCTAGACATATTGTACCTCAAAAAGATTAAGAGTATCAGTTAACATGCCAAGAAAATTATTTATAAATATCCTATGGCTTAGAAAAAGAGATGGCGTAATTATTTTATGGTTGTTTCTCTCTCCCGTCAAGTTCAAGAACTTTTACGTTCTCTCCTGTACTTTTGGGAAAATACTCTTTCTTAAGCTATAAATAATTTTAAAACCTACACATTTGTGATTCGATGAATTAATTAGCAGAGTGAGACTGGGCTTTCCTCCATTCCTGTTGTGAAGTCATTCAAATACCTAAAGCAAAAGTGTGTGTTTCACAACTGCTCCACTTCGGTTTCTTCATGAAGGAGATTTGGGTACAAAACGCACTGAGGGGGCTTCCCTGGTGGCGCAGTGGTTAAGAATCTGCCTGCTGATGCAGGGGACATGGGTTCGAGTCCTGGTTCGGAAAGATCCCACATGCTGCAGAGCAACTAAGCCTGTGCGCCACAACTACGGAGCCTGTGCTCTAGAGCCCTCGAGCCACAATTGCTGAGCCCACATGCCACAACTGCTGAAGCCTGGGCACCTAGAGCCCATGCTCTGCAACAAGAGAAGCCACGACGATAAGTCCGCGCACCGCAACAAAGACCCAACACAGCAAAAATAAAAATTAAAAAAAAACCGCACTGAGGAAATTGAGAAGGAATCCTAAGCCCCAAGCAGTGGCTGTGTTCTGTGATACATATGCACTGCCATTTTATCACAATCATCTTCCGTAATGTTTCCTCTCAGGGGTGTAGAAAGCCCCAGAACAGATGCCTCTGATTAAATGTAGAGTGGGGACTTCCCTGGCGGTCCAGCGGTTAAAACTCCGCGCTTCCACTGCAGGGGCCGTGGGTTCAATCCCTGGCCAGCAAAATGTATGTATAAATAGAGGGAGGGAGGGAGGGAGAAGAGTGAATCCCTGCCATGACCATGACTCAAGGTGACTGTCCCTCTCCCTAGGACACAGACTGCAAAGTTGCCTGTCATGCATCTTCTTTTGATTCACCTTTTTAATACATAGTACTTTCTTTTCCTGACCTTTGCTCTCGTTTAGATGCAAGAGCGACTTCAAACCACAGGGAACGTTCCTGCATAGAATCACCACATCATGGAGTCAGACATCCTGATTTAGGATCCTGGCAAAGCACCTGTTACTAGTCACGTGGCTTTGTCAAATTTCTTTAACTTGTCGGAGCTTTGGAGATTTGGCTACTTACTCTGTGTCAACGAAAAAAATTAATCAATAGTCCAACTAAGAAAGAAATGGAAAATTTTATTTGAGCCAACCTAAGAATTATAACTGGGGAGACAGTCTTTCAGAAAGCTCTGAGGACTCTTCCGCCCGTTAGAGGTCAAAGCACAATTATATAAGTTTTTGAGACAAAGGGTTAGAATCAAATAACGTCTTATTGACAGTTTACACAATCCAGATCTCATATATAGAGCACTGAGTGGTAGGTCATGGGTCATCAGGGCCCCTTACAAGATTAAGAAGGAAGGTTATCTCCTAAGGAGGTCTGGTTAATGCAGATGCACAATATACACTAAAGGAGAGGGAGGAGGCCCACATGGGTCCCCAAAAAAGTTTAAATTTTTCTTGTCTTGCCATAAAATATGAATTTTATTTCACATTCTGTAAAAGAGAAACAATAATGAAATCACCTAACACGTGAGTTGTTGTGAAGATTAAATGAGAAACTACTTAGGACACCAGGGATGCGACTGTGAGGTGGGAATGGTCCACCCAGAGGGAAAGTATTCAATCACTGATATTGTTTAGAATTGTCTTGGGACACTACTGAAACTCAGTACCTGGCACTCAGTATGGACTCAACAGATGGCAGTCATTTAGAAGCTCAATTTAGGGAATTCCCTGGCAGTCCAGTGGTTAGGACTTGGCACTTTCACTGCCGAGGCCCAGGTTCAATCCCTGGTCTCGGAACTAGGATCCCTCAAGACATGTGGCATGGCCAAAAAAGAAAAAATTTTTCAATTTAATTTTAGTTCATGTCATTGTTTTACCTTATTTTATTTTAATAACAGTTCTATTGAGATAGAGTTCACATACCATAAAGTCCATTCTCTTAAAGTGTGCAATTTGGTGGTTTTTAGTATATTCACAGAGTTATACATCAATCACCATTATCTTATTCCAGAACATTTGCATCACCCTCTAAAAAACCTCCTACCCATTAGCAGTCACTCTCCATTCTCTGGCAACCACTAATTTGCTTTCTGTCTCTATGGATTTGCTTATTCTGGACATTTCATACAAATGGAATCATACAACGTATGGCCTTTTGTGTCTGGCTACTTTCACTTAGCATAATGCTTTCAAGGTTCATGTGTGTTGTAGCAGGTGTTAGTACGTCTTTCCTCTTGATGGCTGAATAACGTTCTGTTGATCTACCCAAGACCAATTTTCTTTCTCCATTCATCAATTCATGGACATTTGGGTTGTTTCCACTTCTTAGCTATTATGAATAATGCTTATGAGCATTCATGTGCAAGTCTTTATGTGGACATATATTTTCAGTTCTCATGGGTGTATACCTAGGAGTAGAATTCTGGGCCAAATGGTAACTCTAGGTACAACTTTTTTTTTTTGGCATGTGGGATCTTAGTTCTCCGACCAGGGATCAAACCTGCGCCCCTTGCATTGGAAGTGCAGAGTCTTAACCACTGGACTGCCAGGGAAGTCCCTATGCTTAGCTTTTTGAACTGCCATCATTTTATTTAATTATTCACCATGGTTTTCATCTTAGTCAACAATTCCTTGTTTCCACAACGACCTCACATCCAAGGGTATCTTATCCATAGCCAGAGACCAATGTTTCCTAAAATGGCTTTTAAGGAACACTAAGTCCCAAAAGATGTTCCATGAGAAATAGATCTCACATTCAAAAAAATGTAAGAAAATGACGTATGCCACATATTGTTGACTTATAATGTAAATTTACATTGCGAAATAAAATTCATATTTTATGCCAAGACAAGAGAAATTTAAGCATAAAAAATTCTTTCTACCCTTTGGCCACCTCTCTCCCTTCTACTGTGCACTGTGTCTCTGCATTTTGCATTGACCAAACCTGCCCATCAGCAGCAATACCTGTTCAACCATAAAGAGCAACATGCTCCCAGCATCACCAAGACAACTCCTTAAAAGATGACATTCCGGGCTTCCCTGGTGGCGCAGTGGTTGAGTCCGCCTGCTGATGCAGGGGACACGGGTTCGTGCCCCGGTCTGGGAAGATCCCACATGCCGCGGTGCAGCTGGGCCCGTGAGCCATGGCTGCTGAGCCTGCGCGTCTGGAACCTGTGCTCCGCAACGGGAGAGGCCACAACAGTGAGAGGCCCGCGTATCGCAGAAAAAAAAAAAAAAAAGATGATATTCCTTCTTGAGCTTGTGAGGGGTCACATGACCCACCACAATGATGCTTAGATCTGGATTATGTAAACTGTCAATAATATGTGATTTGATGTACAGCCCCCTGTCTCAAAAAACTTACATAACTGTGCTTTTACTTCTAACAGGTGGAACAGTTCTCAGAGCTTTCTGAGATGCTTCTCCTGGGTTATAATCCTCAAATTTGGCTCGAAAAAGATTTTCCATTTCTTTCTTATATTGGCTGATTAATTTTTCATTGACAATATATTAAATATTCTGTGAATATTCTGCATAGAGAATAATGTGGAGCTCAGTGGTTCCCAAACATATGTGATCATGGACTCCTTTTCACAGAACATCCATTAACAGAACTGATGTCCTAAGGAACCCATTTTGGGAAATGCTGTTAGAGATGTACACACCATAGGCTAAAATGTACAGGCATTTGTGACTAATCAGTGTTATTTCTCCAGCCAGTAAATGATTCACTCCCTTTAATGAAACTCAGTATTTGGGGGGAAGAGATAAATTTAATGGAAATGTTTGCCAATTTGAACTCCTGGAGGTGGCAGTGCCTCAAGTCACAGATTTTTCAGATATATATGCCAATAAATTCCTTTTCCTTTAAATACATGTGAGTTTCTTTTCTGTCTCTTGCATCTTAAAGAGTCCTACCAATACAATTGAGCTATTTCTGCCTTTCTCTGATAGACACTCAATCCCATCAACTGAAAATGTTACCAACAGGCTCTTGAAATAATCATGATGAATTTAGGAGTGGCGTTGCCAACCTTGGAACATTGAAAACCCCTGAATGAGAGCATCAGGGACCGCTTCCCTTTCCCCTCTTGTTAGCTGTTTTGCCGTAGAGATGGGTCATAACTACAATACACTGTGTTATCAGGGCCTGGAATGTATTGGTGAAATGCCCATCAGTAGGAGAATGATTAATCAAAGTACAGTAAATGCATACTATTTAATAAAACATGAATTTTCTTTAGTGATCTACAATTACCTGACTAGCTGGATTAATCAGCTCTCACCAGTCAGTGTGATGCCCACAGCAAGAATAGGAGGAGATACTGAGCTATCACACGTAGGTGAACGTTTGTTCCTATTAGTTGAGCTGTATGCTTATCCCAAAAGTTAACTGTCTGTGTTTCCAAACCTATTTACATTTGTAATTGTTCTTATAACTGTTTGTGTAAATATCACATAAACCAGTGAAAATGTGAAAAATAAAAAGAGTTAGTGCGTATATGAAAACTAAGTTGGTTGCTTTGGAAAGACTTGATAAAAGCACATCAATTTTTATTTAGTTAAATATTCTCTCTTGGTAGAAACCAATTCTTGAGTTTTCCTAGTTTCATAAATTTTTTTGTTTCTATCAGTATCGTGGGATATTTTGTAAGCCCCATAAACCCACACCTCTCAGGCTGAGTGGAAACAAGTATACCATCCAAAATATGCACAAAAATGCCTAAATGCATTAGGCATTTGAAAAAAGCAACTTGCTATATATTTTCTTTGACACAGTTAACATTAGCAGAAATGTTTAATTAATGTATCCCTTCATAGAATAAAGAAAATACAATGATAACTGTCATTATGTGATAAAAAGTGCATCTTACCTGAAAATTACTTTTCAGAAAACTCACTGTAGTGAAATCAACATTGAATTTATGATGGCAGATTTTCCCTATCTATGCTGTTTTGTTTTTAACTTTATGGGCGTTTCTCTTGTTTTGTTTTTGTTTTGTTTTTGGTTTTTGGTTTTTTTGGGGGGGTTTGGCCACGCCACACAGCTCGTGGGATCTTAGTTCCCCAACCAGGGATTGAACCCAGGCCCTTGGCAGTGAAAGCGCTGAGTCCTAACTACTGGACCACCAGGGCATTCCCTTAACTTTATGTTTTGACAAAATTTCATACTTATAGAAATGTTAACATTTTACACTTGCTCTGTAATTTTCCTCTTGCTAGAGCATGCTCTCTCTTTATATGTATAAGTATTGTCATTTTTATCAACGATTTAGGAAGCAACTTTCAGACATGATACTCCTTTACCCTTAAATACTTCAGTGTGTCTTCCCTGCAAACAAAGGCATTCCATCACATAGGTACAGTATGATTGTCAAAATCAGGAAATTAATATTGATAATAATTAATACTGATACTATCATCTAAGACCTTATTCAGATTTCACCAATTTCCCACTAATGTCTACAGCAAAAGAAAAAAAAAATTTTTCCTGGTCCAGAATCCTATCCTGGAACTGGTCTCCTTGAATCTGGAACTCTGCCTCTGTCTTTGTCTTTCACAATCTGGGCATTTCTCAAAGAGCCCAGGCCCTTGGGACTTCCCTGGCAGTCCAGTGTTTAAGACACTGCACTTCCACTGCAGGGGCATGGGTTCCATACCTGGCTGGGGAGCTAAGATCCGGTATGCCGTGCTGTGAGGCCAAAAAACAGGAAAAAAAAATGTTTTTTAAATAACATAGCGGTGGAGTCAAGATGGCAGTGTGGGAAGACACCAAGTTAGCATCTCCGCACAACTAGGGCACCGGCCAGCCGCTGGTGGGGGACCCTGATGCCCAAGGAGAAAGGAGGAACCCCCAAGTGAACCGGTAGGACATGGGGGGACAGAGGGGGAAGGAGAAGTGGAGGCCAGACAGGATCGGTGCCCCTGAGACTGGGGAGATCAGGAGAGGTAGGCAGGAGGGGCCCTCCAGGAGGAGGGGAGAGGAGCGGAGGGTGATCGACCAGCCCACTCAGTGTACTCGGCCCAGGGAGCCTGCTGAGCCCCCAGGCCGATCCCCTGCCCTCCAAAGTCCCCCTGCCTCCGCCAGCCACATTTGTCCTGGGGGCATAGGAAGGAAGCCGAGGGGAGATCAGGAGAGGCAGGCAGAAGGGCCCTCCAGGAGGTGAGGGAGAGGAGCAGAGGGCGATCGCCTGGCTCACTCGAGCCGTGGAGCCTGCTGAGCTCTCAGGCGGGTCCCCTGCCCTCCAAGCCCCCTCCAGGCCTTGTAGGTCCCTGGGGGGCATAGGAGGGAGATCATGGAGAGGCAGGTGGGAGGGGTCCTCTGGGAAGAGCAAGAGAGGAGCGGAGGGTGATTGCTCCACCCACTGAGGCCCAGGGAGCCTGCTGAACTCCCAGGCCGGTTCCCTGCCCTCCAAGGTCTGCACTCCCCCTGGCCCCATTGGTCCTGGGAGCATAAGAAGAAGGCAGAGGGGAGAACAGGAGAGGCAGGTAGGAGGGGCCCTCCCAGACCCCAGACTAGAGGAGGAAGAGAGGAGAGGAGGGTGTTTGCCCCACCCAGTCAAGCCCAGGAAGCCTGTTGGGCTCCCAGGTGAGGTCCCCCGCCCTCTGAGACCAGGGGTGGGGGGCTCACCTGGGCCCCTTCTGTTCCTGGAGCCTAAGCCCCACCCCCCACACCCCCAGGGCCTTTTCCCGTCCTGTGGGTCCTGAGCATAGGCCCCACCCACCACCCAAACCACACCCTTGCTTAGGCCCCGCCCCCCACAGCCAAGGCCTTTTCCCCGTTTTTTTCTTTTGTTTTGTTTTCTCTTTTCCCTCCTCCTCTTTTTTACTATTGTGGTACTGTTGTACCTTCCAGTCGTTGATTCATCTATATTTTTATTTTTATATTCTTTCTAACATATCTATTAGTTTCCTAGTCTAATTTTATTTTTTACTGTGTTATTGTCCTTTTTTTTTTTTTTTTTTTTGCCACCCCACATGGCTTGTGGGATCTTGGTTCAGGAGTCGGGGATCAGGCCGAAGCTCCTGCAGCGGGAGCTGCATGTCAGAACCACTGAACTAACAGAGAGCCTCAGACCCCAGGAAATATTCACTGCAGTGAAGTATCACAGAGGTCCTCATCTCAGCACCAAGACCCATCTCTGCCCAACAGCCTACAAACTCCAGTGTTGGAAGCCTCAGGCCAAACAAGTAAGACAGGAACACAAACCCACTCATTAAAAAAAAAAAAAAAAATGAGACAGCAAAAAAATGTCACAGATGAAGGAGGAAGGTAAAAACATATAAGACCAAATAAATGAAGAGGAAATAGGCAATTTACCCAAAAAAGAATTCAGAGTAATAATAGCAAAGATGATCCAGAATCTCGGAAATAGAATGGAGGCACGGATTGAGAAAATACAAGAAATGTTTAACAAAGATCTAGAAGAACTAAAGAACAAACAAACAGAGATGAACAACACAATAACTGAAATGAAAAATACACTATAAGAAATCATTAACAGAATAACTGAGGCAGAAGAATGAATAACTGAGCTGGAAGACAAAATGGTGGAAATAACTGCCAAGGAGCAGAATAAAGAGAAAAGAATGAAAAGAATTGAAGACAATCTCAGAGACCTCTGGGACAACATTAAATGCACCAACATTCACATTATAGAGGTCTCAGAAGAAGAGAAAAAGAAAGGGTCTGAGAAAATATCTGAAGAGATTATACTCAAAAACTTCCCTAACAGAGCTTCCCTGGTGGTGCAGTGGTTGAGAGTCTGCCTGCCGATGCAGGGGACGCGGGTTCGTGCCCCGGCCTGGGAAGATCCCACATGCCACGGAGCGGCTAGGCCCGTGAGCCATGGCCACTGAGCCTGCGCGTCCGGAGCCTGTGCTCCACAACTGGAGAGGCCACAACAGTGAGAGACCCACGTATCAAAAACAAAAAACAAAAAAAACTTCCCTAACATGGGAAAGGAAATAGTCACCCAAGTCCAGGAAGCAAAGAGACTCCCATACAGGATAAACCCTAGGAAAAACACACCAAGACACATATTAATCAAACTAACAAAAATTAAAATCAAAGAAAAAATATTAAAAGCAGCAAGGGAAAAACAAAAAATAACATATAAAGGAATCCCCATAAGGTTATCAGCTGATTTTTCAGTGGACACTTTGCAGGCCAGAAGGGAGTGGCAAGATATACTTAAAGGGATGAAAGAGAAAAACCTACAACGAAGATTACTCTACCCAGCAAGGATCTCATTCAGATTTGATGGAGAAATCAAAAGCTTTTCAGACAAGCAAAAGCTAAGAGAATTCAGCACCACCAAACCAGCTTTACAACAAATGCTAAAGAAACTTCTCTAGGCAGGAAACACAAGAGAAGAAAAAGACCCACAAAAACAAACTCAAAACAATTAAGAAAATGGTAATAGGAACATACATATCAATAATAACCTTGAATGTAAATGGGTTAAATGCCCCAACCAAAAGACACAGACTGGCTCAATGGTTACAAAACGAAGACCCATATACATGCTGTCTACAAGAGACCCACTTCAGACCTAGGGACACATACAGACTGAAGGTGAAGGGATGGAAAAAGATATTCCATGCAGATGGAAATCAAAAGAAAGCTGGAGTAGCAATACTCGTATCTGATAAAATAGACGTTAAAATAAAGACTATTACAAGAGACAAAGAAGGACACTACATAATGATCAAAGGATTAATCCAAGAAGAAGATATAACAATTATAAACGTTTATGCACCCAGCATAGGAGCACCTCAATACATAAGACAAATGCTAACAACCATGAAAGGAGAAATCGACAGTAACACAATAATAGTCAGGGACTTTAACACGCCACTTACACCAATGGACAGATCATCCAAACAGAAAATAAATAAGGAAACACAAGCTTTAAATGACACAATAGACTAGATAGATTTAATTGATATTTATAGAACATTCCACCCAAAAGTGGCAGAATACAGTTTCTTCCCATGTGCACATGCAACATTCTCCAGGATAGATCACATCTTGGGTCACAAATCAAGCCTTGGAAAATTTAAGAAAATTGAAATCGTATCAAGCATTTTTTCTGACCACAACGCTATGAGATTGGAAATCAATTACAGGAAAAAAAAAACTGTAAAAAACACAAATACATGGAGGCTAAACAGTGAACTACTAAATAACCAAGAGATCACTGAACAAATCAAAGAAGAAATTTAAAAATACATAGAAACAAATGACAACGAATACACAACGACCCAAAACCTATGGGATGGGCTTCCCTGGTGGCGCAGTGGTTGAGAGTCTGCCTGCCGATGCAGGGGACACGGGTTCATGCCCCGGTCTGGGAAGATCCCACATGCTGCGGAGCGGCTAGGCCCGTGAGCCATGGCCACTGAGCCTGCGCGTCCGGAGCCTGTGCTCCGCAACGAGAGAGGCCACAACAGTGAGAGACCCGTGTACTGAAAAAAAAAAAAAAAAAAAAAAAAAACCTATGGGATGCAGCAAAAGCAGTTCTGAGAGGGAAGTTTATAGCAATTCAATCTCACCTCAAGAAACAAGAAAAATCTCAAATAAACAACCTAACCCTACACTTAAAACAACTACAGAAAGAACAAAGAAAACCCAAAGTCAGTAGAAGGAAAAAAATCATAAAAGTCAGAGCAGAAATAAATGAAATAGAAATGAAGAAAACAAAAGCAAAGATCAATAAAACTAAAAGCTGGTTCTTTGAGAAGATAAAGAAAATTGATAAACCCTTAGCAAGACTCATCAAGAAAAAGAGAGAGAGGACGCAAATCAATAAAATTAG
This sequence comes from Mesoplodon densirostris, assembly GCF_025265405.1. Classification (NCBI taxonomy): domain Eukaryota; kingdom Metazoa; phylum Chordata; class Mammalia; order Artiodactyla; family Ziphiidae; genus Mesoplodon; species Mesoplodon densirostris. The sequence goes on from NC_082676.1 coordinate 57,285,606, forward strand.
AAATGAAAAAAGAGAAATCACAACTGACACCGCAGAAATACAAAGGATTATAAGAGACTACTACGAACAACTATATGCCAATAAAATAGACAACCACAAAGAAATGGACAAATTCTTGGAAAGGTACAATTTTCCAAGACTGAACCAGGAAGAATTAGAAAAAAATAAACAGACCTATCACAACTAATGAAATTGAAATCATAATTAAAAATCTTCCAACAAACAAAAGTCCAGGACCAGATGGCTTCACAGGTGAATTCTATCAAACATTTAGAGAAGAGCTAACACCAGTCCTTCTCAAACTCTTCCAAAAAATTGTAGAGGGAGAAACACTCCCAAACTCATTCTACAAATCCACCATCACACTGATACCAAAACCAGAAAAAGATATCACACAAAAAAAGAAAATTATAGACCAATATAACTGATGAACATAGATGCAAAAATCCTGAACAAAATACTAGCAAACAGAATCCAACAACACATTAAAAGGATCATACACCATGATCAAGTGGAATTTATCCCAGGTATGCAACGGTTCTTCAATACACACAAATCAATCAATGTGATACACCAAATTAACAAATTAAGGAGTAAAAACCATATGATCATCTCAATAGATGCAGAGAAAGCTTTTGACAAAATTCAACACCGATTTATGATAAAAAAAACTCTCCAGAAAATGGGCATGGAGGGAACCTACCTCAACATAATAAAGGCCATATATGACAAACCCACAGCAAGCATCATACTCAATGGTGAAAAACTGAAAGCATTTCCACTAAGATCAGGAACAAGACAAGGATATCCACTCTCGCCACTCTTATTCAACACAGTTTTGGAAGTCCTAGCCATGACAATCAGAGAAGAAAAAGAAATAAAAGAAATACAAATTGGAAAAGAAGAAGTAAAACTGTCACTGTTTGTGGATGACATGATACTATACATAGAAAATCCTAAATATGCCACCAGAAAACTACTAGAACTAATCAATGAATTTGGTAAGGTTGCAGGATACAAAATTAATGCACAGAAATCTCTGGCATTCCTATACATCAACAATGGAAAATCAGGAAGAGAAATTAAGGAAACAATCCCGTTTACCATCACAACAAAAAGAATAAAATACCTAGGAATAAACCTGCCTAAGGAGGTGGAAGACTTGACTCAGAAAACTATAAAACACTGATGAAAGAAATCAAAGATCACATAAACAGATGGAGAAATAGGCCATGTTCTTGGATTGGAAGAATCAATATTGTGAAAGTGACTATATTACCCAAAGCAATCTACAGATTCAATGCAATCCCTATCAAACTACCAATGGCATTCTTCACAGAATTAGAACAAAAAATTTTACAATCCATATGGAAACATAAAAGACCCCGAATAGCCAAAGCAGTCTTGGGAAAGAAAAACGGCGTTGGAGGAATCAGGCTCCCAATGTCAAATTATACCACAAAGCTACAGTAATCAAGACAGTATGGTACTGGCACATAAACAGAAATATAGATCAATGGTACAGGATAGAATGCCAAGAGATAAACCCACGCACATATGGTCACCTAATTTACGACAAAGGAAGCAAGAACATACAATGGAGAAAGGACAGCCTCTTTAATAAGTGGCGCTGGGAAAACTGGACAGCTACATGTAAAAGAATGAAATTAGAACACCACCTAACACCATACACAAAAATAAACTCAAAATGGATTAAACACCTAAATGTAAGATCAGATACTATAAAACTCTTAGAGGAAAACATAGGAAAAACACTCTTTGACATAAACCACAGCAAGACCTTTTTTGACCCACCTCCTAGGGTTTCTCCTAGCAAAATAAAAATAAACAAATGGGACTTAATTAAACAAAAACTTTTTTTTTTTTTTTTTTGGTGGTACATGGGCCTCTCACTGTTGTGGCCTCTCCCGTTGCAGAGCACAGGCTCCAGACGCGCAGGCCCAGCGGCCATGGCTCACGGGCCCAGCCGCTCCACGGCGTGTGGGATCTTCCCGGACCGGGGCACGAACCCGTGTCCCCTGCATCGGCAGGTGGACTCTCAACCACTGCACCACCAGGGAAGCCCTAAACAAAAACTTTTGCACAGCAAAGGAAACCATAAACAAGACAAAAAGGCAACCCTCAGAATGGGAGAAAATATTTGCAAATGAAACAACAGACAAGGGATTAATCTCCAAAATATACAAACAGCTCATGGAGCTCAACATCAAAAAAACAAACAATCCAATTAAAAAATGGGCAGAGGACCTAAATAGACATTTTACCAAGGAAGACATACAGATGGCCAAGAGGCACATGAAAAGATGCTCAACATCACTAATCATTAGAGAAATGCAAATCAAAACTATCATGAGGGGCTTCCCTGGTGGCGCAGTGGTTGAGAGTCCGCCTGCCGATGCAGGGGACACGGATTCGTGCCCCGGTCCGGGAAGATCCCACATGCCGCGGAGTGGCTGGGCCCGTGAGCCATGGCCGCTGAGCCTGCGCGTCCGGAGCCTGTGCTCTGCAACGGGTGAGGCCACAACAGTGAGAGGCCCGCGTACCGCAAAAAAAACCCAACAACAACAACAACAAAAAACTATCATGAGGTATCACCTCACACCGGTCAGAATGGCTATTATCAAAAAAATCTAGAAACAATAAATGCTGGAAAGGGTGTGGTGAAAAGGGAACCCTCCTGCACTCTTGGTGGGAATGTAAATTGATACAACCACTACGGAAAACAGTATGGAGTTTCCTTAAAAAAACTAAACATAGAACTACCATATGACCCAGCAATCCCACTACTGGGCATATACCCTGAGAAAACCATAATTCAAATAGAGACATGTACCACAATGTTCACTGCAGCACTATTCACAATAGCCAGGACATGGAACCCACCTAAATGTCCATCGACAGATGAATGGATAAAGAATATGTGGCACATATGTACAATGGAATATTACTCAGCCATAAAAAGAAATGAAACTGAGTTATTTGTAGTGAGGTGGATGGACCTAGAGTCGGTCATACAGAGTGAAGTAAGTCAGAAAGAGAAAAATAAGTACCGTATGCTAACACATATATGTGGAATCTAAGAAAAAAAAAAGGTTCTGAAGAACCTAGGGGCTGGACAGGAATAAAGATGCAGACGTAGAGAATGGACTTAGGACACGGGGAGGGGGAAGGGTAAGCTGGGACGAAGTGAGAGAGTAGCACTGACATATATACCCTATGAAATGTAAAACAGCTAGTGGGAAGCAGCTGCATAGCACAGGGAGATCAGCTTGGTGCTTTGTAACCGCCTAGAGGGGTGGGTAGGTGGGGTGGGAGGGAGACGCAAAAGGGAGCGGATATAGGGATATATGTATACGTATAGCTGATTCACTTTGTTATGCAACAGAAACTAACACAACAATGTAAAGCAATTATACTCCAAGAAAGATGTTTAAAAAAAAAAAAGAAATGAAATTGAGTTATATGCAGTGAAGTGGATGGACCTAGAGTCTGTCCTACAGAGTGAAGTCAGAAAGAAAAGAAAAAAGTACCGTATTCTCACACATATATATGGAATCTAAAAAAAAAAAACCCAAAAATGGTACCTGATGAACCTAGTTGCAGGGTAGGAATAAAGATGTAGACATGGAGAATGGACTTGAGGACACTGGGTGGGAGGGGGAAGCTGGGGCGAAGTGAGAGTAACATCGACATATATACACTACCTAATGTAAAATAATTAGCCAGTGGGAAGCAGCAGCATAGTACAGGGAGACCAGCTCGGTGCTTTGTGACCACCTAGAAGGGTGGGATAGGGAGGATAGGAGGGAGGCTCAAGAGGGAGGGCATATGGGGACATGTATATGCATATGGATGATTCACTTTGGCGTACAACAGAAATTAACACAGTATTGTGAAGAAATTATACTCCAATAAAGATCTATTAAAAAAAATAACATAAAATTTCTTCCTGCGGGCTTCCCTGGTGGCGCAGTGGTTGAGAGTCTGCCTGCCGATGCAGTGTACACAGGTTCGTGCCCCGGTCCGGGAAGATCCCACATGCCACAGAGCGGCTGGGCCCGGGAGCCATGGCCGCTGAGCCTGCGCGTCCGGAGCCTGTGCTCCACAACGGGAGAGGCCGCAGCAGTGAGAGGCCTGAGTACCACAAAAAAAAAAAAAAAAATTTCTTCCTGGGAATTCTCTGGTGGTCCAGTGGTTAGGACTCCATGCTCTCGCTGCCGAGGGCCCGGGTTCGATCCCTGATGGGGAACTAAGATCCCACAAGCTGCATGGCAAACAAACAAACAAACAAATAGATAAATAGATAAATAAATAACTAATCAAAGAGCACAAGGCCCATTATTTTTTAGAATGTCCCTTGCTTGGATTTCGTCCGATGTTTTTTCCCCTGATTAGATTCAGGTTAAGCATGTATGGTCAGAATACCACACTTCTGATATTGATCCTTCTCAGTGCATTACATCAAAGGCACAGGATGTATATTTGACACACTGCTGGTGATGTTAATTTGGATTATTGGTTAAGATGGTCTCAGCCAGGTTTCTCCACTCTAAAGTTATTACTTTTTCACCTTCCCGATTTATAAATATCTTGCTCGGATTTACTTTGAAACTATGCAAATATCCAGTTTCTCGTCAATCTTTCACCTACTAATTTTAGCACCCACTGAAGACTTTTGCCTGAAACACTCATCAGTGTGCTGGCTGCCAGATGGTGACTTTCTAATTCCATCGTTCCTTGCACATGTATAAGTTGGCATTGTTCTGTAAGGAAGAGCTTTCCCTGCTTACCCAGTTATTCATTCATTTATTTGTTAATATCATTATGGACAAATGGTGAACCAAGGCTCCAGGCACCTTCCATCTGACTCCACCACCTCTAACATGTGGCCTCCAAAGGCACCACAGAGAGGAAAGAAAGACTACACAGAAGAGTACACAGGGGACATTAGGGCTAGGCCTGCAAGTGACCTGTCACATTGTGATGATAAATTTTATGTGTCAGCTTGACTGGGCCAGCGGGTGCCCAGATATTGGCCAAACATTTTTCTGAATGTGTCTGTGAGGGTGTTTCTGAATGAGGTGAGCATCTGAGTTGGTAGACTGAGTAAAGCAGATTGCCCTCCCCAATGTGGGTTGGCCTCATCCAATCCACTGAAGACCTGGAAGGGAGAATTTGCTCTCTGTGCCTTTTATTTTTTATTTTTTAAATTTTTATTGGAGTATAGTTACTTTACCATGTTGTGTTAATTTCTACTGTAGAGCAAAGTGAATCAGCTATATGTATACATACCTCCCCTCTTTTTGGATTTCCTTCCCATTTAGGTCACCACAGAGCACTGAGTAGAGTTCCTTGTGCTATACAGTAGGTTCTTATTAGTTATCTATTTTATACATAGTATCAATAATGTATATATGTCAATCCCCATCTCCCAATTCATCCCACCCGCCCTGTGCCTGACTGTCTTGGAGCTGGGATATCAGTCTTCAGACCTGGACTAGAACTAAACCATTGGCTTTCCTGGGTGTCCAGCTGGCTGACAACAGATCTTGGGACTTCTCAGCCTCCATAATCACATGACCAATTCCTTACAATAAATCTCTCTCTATATATCCTATTGGTTCTGTTCCTCTGGAGAACCCTAATACACACATCTACATATTTCACATATCTTTGGTCATTCCCTGGTACCTGGCCCCTAACCTAACTGCAAGGGAGCCTGGGACCCACAGTCTTCTTGTGAGGAGATGGAATTGGTGAGCTTTGAGCTACTCTTTGCCGTAGTGTGTCTTTCTTATGATCCTAATTTTCAATTAAGTATTCAATGGAGAGTGCCAATTGTTTCAGTTAACAGGGTTTCTATGATCTACTCAACCATTAAAATAAGAGGGAAAATTTTCACACCAATGGGGAAAGATTGTCAAAACACGAGGTTAAGGGAAAAAAGGAAGAATACAGAACAATTGTCTAATAAGATCCCACTTACAGAAAAAGCACACACCCTACCCGTGTATCCTTCCTCAGAAATCTACTGGAGGGGGTAATAAATAAACAAACCAAAAAAGAGGAAGATATGGGACCCAGGCAACAGGAAACCCAACTCAAGAGAAAGAGGAAGGAATCTCGGGGTGATGAGAAGAGAGTTCCCAGGATGATGTCTGTGCACTGGGCTTAGAGAGAAGACAGTCCCAAGTGGAGCAGGTCAAAAGGCTCCTGGAGAGTCACTCCAAAATGAGGCTATGGAAAACCTAATGCACACGGCGGTGGGGAGAGGTGGTGGGGAGAGCTGGGAGAGAGAGCTTACAGCTTAATTCGTGGTAAGAATACAGAACATGACACACATGGGAAAACTTAACAATTACTAATGTCAAGAAAGTAAATTTAAAAATGGGCCCCCAAAACTCCATGGTATTCAACATGGCTCAGCTGTGAAAGGCACATCCATATTTATAACAATGCAAATACTGACCTAACCAAGATTTTGGTACCACGATGACAGGAGGACAAAAGTAGGAGGGATGCTGGTGGTGGCATAAAACTGAAGTCTAAAGCCTGGTCTTCCATCCTGGGAAGTCAAAAGACAATGCCTGAAGATGAAAAAATCTGAAGTAGAAGTCTAAGCACGTTATTGAGAATTAGAGAGGGTTCAGGAACAAGTTGAAAGTGTTTACCTTAGGGCAGCGTGAACAGGGAGCTAGGAATGGGGCGGGGCCTGCTGTTCTTCCTGCAGAACTTGTTTAGTGATTGGATCCTTAAACTAGCAGCATGCATAACAGAATTTTTTTTAATGTAAATTAGAAATAGTGCACAAACCGTCTGTTTCTCTATGCATATGTATGTTTACAAATGTATAGAAAATAACTGGGAGGAGATGCATGGAAGTGGTAACACTGAAGCCTGTTGAACTTGGAATGAGAGGAACTAGGGTCCCAAGTCGAGAGGGCAAGGGGAGAGTAAGAGGGTCAAGGAACACTCATTTTATCCGTATTATTTTCATCGTATACAAACTGAAGGTATATTTGTGCAACCAAAGACCATTTTAGAAGATTTTACTTTTTAATAAAGTAAGACAGTGGAGAGAGTTCTCCTTTCCTACTGGGCATGGCCCAGGTCATGGTTCAATTCTCATGGCCTAGTATGTTCCCAAGTGTCAGTAAAATCTCTAGTCTTCCTGTCAAACAGTCTCTACCTCCTCTCAGTGATTCTAGGAACCCAAGGACCCACAATGACTGCTGGGATGGGTCCAGAGATAGATATATCACAAGGCAGAAAGGTCATTACACACACACACACACACACACACGCACACACATGAGGGTGCCCTCCCAGGCTGCTGTCCTTTGGCCAAAAGCCTCTCTGTCTCTCCTATTAACTTTTAAGAGAATTTCTAATTTTAATAAATAGTAAATAATAATACTATCAAGCCATGTTCATATTTCCATTTTCAATCATTTACTACCTTCCCTGCTGGCACTATTTTTAAAACTTGCCATATCAAACAAAAGCAGCTTCAGAAGAGCAGCGGACCACATCACAGTACTGTTCATTTCTACAGAAAGCCTGACTTTTTGAAAGAAAGCTTTTTTAAAAAGAGAGGTTCTCACCAATTTAGCCTTTCAAATCAACGGGACCTTCCTATCTTATTAAATAGCTGGTGCTTTAGTGAGATCTCTGGGTCGATAAGAAGGTAGTTATAATATTTAAATTCATTTCACTTATGGGCCTTTTTTAGCAGTTAATGGATATTCCCTTCAGTCTGTGCTTGATTCCCCAAATCTGATGTGTTATAATGAAATTATGAATATATGAATAATTTGCACACATTAAATTTTGGAATTGCTCTGAAATGTGTTACCATGTATTTTAAACAATTTTTTTCTTTCGGAAATTTCCTGATTAAGAGGTTTTCAGAAATGGAGGTCATCAGTTCTGAGCCATGATTAAAATGAATTCCTTTATTTCTACATTTAAGATTATGTCTATGGTACAAATGATATAATTTTAATATAAACCTGAGCCTACATTAAGTTTTTCACTTAGTGTATTTTCATTGTGTGTTTAATGATATGCAAACTCATGCTTTCAAAATAGATGTCTTTTCCAAACTTCAACAGGCCAAAAGGCTAGGTAAACTCTGCTTTTTAATCACTTTGTTGGGCAAGCCAACTTTGAATGTGTGATTTTTAGATAACTTAGAAAAAATTCTAAGTTATGCATGCTGCTAGTTTAAGGATCCAATCACTAAACAAGATGGAAAAAATGCTTTTCTCCATCTTAACAAAGGATTCATTTTATATAGCCTCGGGTCTCTAGCCTCAATCCAACAGAAACGCTAACCATAATAGTGAAAGCCAGCATTCACAGGGCTCCTGTGATGCGCTGGGCATTGTGTTTTGTGCTTTGCATTGATTCTCAGCTAATCTTCACATCAACCTGGTGAGGTAGGTGCAATTATTACTCCCACTCCACAGATGAGGAGACTGAGGCTGAGGCTGAGAGTTTATGGCAAATGCCCAAGGTCCAACAGCTAGTAGAGGACAATGGGGAAAGAATAAAGGGTTTAAAGTGGAAAAGTGAGAAGATCGGATTTCTGTTAAAAAGGGGAGGAAAAGATAAGCAGCGTGGAGACCAGATGGAAGGCTCTTGCAAAAATTCAGAGGGAGATGACGACCAAAAGTGGGAGCGATGGACATGATATAGAGCAATGAACACAAGACAAGCTACAATTGATGTTATGTCTGATTATGTGGGGGAATTGATTCATCCAGAAATACCTGGTGAGTTCTTTCTGTGTTAGACCCACAGCTGAGCACTAGGGATACAAGAGAGAATAAAGAAAAGTCTTGTCAAGTGGAAGAAAAATCATAAACAAATAAGCAAACAAAGTAATTAACCAACTGTATTTGTTTCCTAGGTAACAACTTCCACAGCTGGATGGCTTAATCAACAGAAATTTCTTTTCTCACAGTTCTGGAAGCCAGAAGTCTGAAAACAAGGTGTTGGCAGGGTTGGCTTTTCTGGAGACTCTGGAGAGAATCCTTCCTTACTCCTTCCACCTTCTGGGGGCTGCCAGCAACCCTTGGCATTCCTTGGGTCCAATCTCTGCCTCTGTTTTCAGAGGTATTCTTCCATGTGCAAATTTCCCTCTTCTTATAAGGCCCCTGGTCACTGGATTAGTGCCCACCCTGATCCAGTATGACCTCATCTTAACTTGATTACATCTGCAAAGAGCCTATATCCAAATAAGGCCATATTCACAGGTACTGGGGGTTAGGACTTGGACATATCTTTTTAGAGCACATAATTTAACCCAGTGATAAATTATGGGGAGGAAATGAAAGGGATGCTATTACTTTAAAAGGAGGGAGACCTGCTTAGATAATCAGGGAAGGCTTCTCTGAGGGACTAACACTTAAGCAGAACCAAAAGATAAGAAGGGCTACTTATTGAAGAGACTGTCTTTTTGCCATTGTATTGGGTTGGCTAAAAAGTTCATGCAGATTCTTCCATAACATCTTACGGAAAAGCCCGAACGAACTTTTTGGCCAGCCCAATATATTCTTGCCTCCTCCCTCAGAGATTAATTGACCACAGGTGTGTGGGTTTATTTCTGGGCTCTCTATTCTGTTCCATTTATCTATGTGTCTGTTTTTGTGCCAGTACCATACTGTTTTGATTATAGTAAGTCCCCTACTACAAACAAATTCCATTCCAAGAGCCCGTTTGTAAGTCCAATTTGTTCGTCAGTCCAACAAAGTTAGCCTAGGTACCCAACTAACACAATCGGCTATATAGTACTGTACTGTAATAGGTTTATACTACTTTTACATAAATAATACATAAAAAACAAACACACACAAAAAATGAAGAAAACATTTTTAATCTTACAGCACAGTACCTTGAAAAGTACAGTAGTACAGCTGGCATACGGGGGCTGGCATCATCGAGTGAACAGGCAAGAAGAGTTACTGACTGGAGGAGGGAGAGGAGGTGGGAGACGGTAGAGCTGAAGGATCATCAGCAATAGGAGATGGAGGGCAAGCTGCAATTTCACTCACGCCTGATGCTGATGGCACAGGTTCTGGTTCCCTGCTGGATTCAATTCTATCTATAAAGACACTGTACTACTGTACTCTATACAGTACTGTACAGTAAAGTACACAAAAGCACAACCATGTGGCACAAAGCACACACATAACAACATACACCAGACACGTGAACTAACTTACGTGACTGGACATGCGAACACACGTTCACATCTTTGTAAGTTTGCAACTTGAAGGTTCGTATGTAGAGGACTTACTGTACTGTAGCTTTGTAGAATAGCCTGAAGTCGAGAAGCGTGATACCTCCAGCTTTGTTCTTTTTTCTCAAGATTGCTTTGGCATTTCAGGGTCTTTTGAGGTTCCATATAAATTTTCCAAGATATGGAAGCAACTTTAGTGTCCAGATAAATGGATGAAGAAGATGTGGTGTATATAATATATAATGGAATATTACTCAGCAAAAAGAATAAAATTCTGCCATTTGCAACAATATGTGTGGACCTAGAGAGTATTATGCTTAGTGAAATGAGTCAAAGACAAGTACTCTGTTATCACTTATATGCAGAATCTAAAAAATAAAACAAATTTATATAACTAAACAGAAACAGACACAGGTATAAAGAACAAGCTAGTGGTTACCAATGGGGAGAGGGAAGTGGGGAGGGGCAGGTTAGGGGTAAGGGATTAAGAGGTACAAACTGCATGTATAAAATAGATAAACAACAAGGATATATTGTACAGCACAGGGAAATATAGCTGTTGTTTTGTAATAACTTTAAATGGAGTATAATCTATAAAAATATTGAATCACTATATGGTGTACCTGAAACTAATGTAACATTATAAATCAGCTATACTTCAATTAAAGTTTTAAAGAGTAAATAAATAAATAGGAAGGGCCAGACTCATAGCAGCCCAGGCAGAGGAAGCTGCAAGTGGAAATGCCCTGGGGTTGGATGAACTGTGCTAACAGGTGGGAATTAAAAGAAAGCCAGCATGTCTGCAACAAAGTCCTGGTGGGCAGGCAGGAACCAGTTCCAGGCAGGGTCTTAGAGGCCAAGGGAAGGAGTTTGGATTTTTCTTACAAGCAATGGGAAGACAGCCATTGAAGGATTTTAAGCAGAAGACTGACAAGAGCTCATTCTGCCTGTGTTGTGAGAACAGACTGCAGTGGGGAAAAGGGGGAAGCTGCAGACAGTTATGAGGGGACTGCTGCCCCTGACCCAGGGTGGTGTAAGATAGACATGCAGAAGAGTCAAAAGATGTGAGGTGTGTTTTCGAGGAAACACCAATAGGATTTCCTGAAAGTTTTGAAACAATGGAGAGAGAGAATGGAGAGGTCAGTGGTGAGTGCTTGGCTACAGGGAAGGTGGTGAAGGTTAGCGGCGTGAGTTTGTCATTTGAGAGCCCGGAGGAAGGGTGATATCAAACTCACCAAAGGGCCTGGGGTTGGGGAAGGAGGGCTTCAGTGCAGAATGATGACTGAGCCCTGACACACGTGGAAGCTCCCATTTGGAAATCTGCCCATCAGGTGCCTCTGTTTAATGGGTCTGAGCGGGAACAATGAAATCCAGTCTCTGGTCATTACCCAGCATTTAACACTCAGGAGGGCAAATTTCTTTCTACCACGTTGACATTCCATAGTTCCCCTGGTGGCACAGAGTCCTGGTGGCAGAGAAGACCACAGCCCCAGCACCCCCACTTGGGCAAAGTACTCGACTCTGCGTGGATGTACAGGGCTGTCCATTCAGTGGGATGGGAGAACAATCCAAAGCCACCAGTGCTGCCCATCACTGAACTAGGAAATCCCCTTCTCATTTCTAGATCCAATAGGGAAGAACAAATCTGACTCCATATTGGATCTATTTCTTTTACTTTATCCTTTGTATTCTATTGCTTTTGCTACAAGTTAATCTCGAAAGGGATGTTGCCTATAAGCTTAAATCATACATAATGGCCCATCTCTGGGAACCCTGCCTCCCACATAAAGAGCGTTAAGCTAAAGTACCTTTATGTAGCTCATAGGAAACCTCCTGACCAGGCCCACCTGTGAATGGCTGCAGGAAAGAAATTAGAACACCCCCTCTGGAGTCTGACTGGAACCAGGACTTTACCCTCTCCCCTTTTAGTATAAAAGAAACCTGAATTCTAACTCAGGGAAGATGGTTCTTTGGGACACTAGTCCACCATCTCCTCAGTTTGCTGGTTTTCTGAATAAAGTTGCTATTCCTTGCCCCAACAATTCATCTCTCTATTTTATTGGCCTGTCGTGTGGAAAACAGTACGAGCTTGGACTCGGTAACATAGATAGCAGCCCAAAGAGGCCAGAAGCTGTTACTGACAAGCAGACTTTCCCTGTAGAAGCCTCCATCACCTGGAATCTACTTTATACCTGGAAAAGTGTCATTAGCCAGTATTCATGCCAACACCAATGTGATCTTACTTCCCTTGGATTTCCCAGGTTGGGTCTCAGAAGGGGATTTGATTGGGCAGCCTTTCTGCTATGACCTCTACCTGATATATTTGTTCTTAAAAATGAATCAAAAGGTAAGAACGGGGCTTCCCTGGTGGTACAGTGGTTGAGAGTCTGCCTGTCGATGCAGGGGACATGGGTTCATGCCCCGGTCCGGGAAGATCCCACATGCCGCAGAGTGGCTGGGCCAGTGAGCCATGGCCGTTGAGCCTGCGCATCCGGAGCCTGTGCTCCTCAACGGGAGAGGCCACAACAGTGAGAGGCCCACGTACCACAAAAAAAATAAAAATAAGATAATAATAATAATAATAATAATAAAAGGTAAGAACGACGGCCTTAGGGTCAAAACTCCAGCTCAAGGACCTGGATTCAAAATCTCAGTACTGGGACTTGCTCAAGTTATGTATCTTTCATTGAGTCCCTTAGTCTCTCTGAGAGCCTCCTATTCCTCTTGGGTAAAATAAGAATAATGAAATACTCATCTGCAGGGCGCTGGAGGGTTCAGTGAGCTAGGTGAGTAAGGCCCCAGCACCATGGAGGCCAGCACAGGGTCAAGTCATTTGTGTGGAGAGAGCCAGGCTGCCAGCAGTCACTCTAGATATTGCTGCACCCCTATAGGTTCTCTGCTTCCCAAATCCCAAGGGCATTTTGGCAATAATTGGTGCTGCATAAATGAGGAAGCAGGGCCTGGCTGGCAGTGCCCACCCTGACCCCCTCAGTGCCCAGTACCCCCAGGGTGAAGCCAACTAAGGATGGAAACTGGGAGCCTGTCAGGAGCAAGAGGAGTTCTCAAAATACAACCTGGAGGGTCCTGGGAGAGTCCTGGGTAGGCCAACACTCGAGTCGCAGGGGCTCAGCGTGAAAGACAGAGTCCCCCACCAGCCAGAGGTCAGTGCACATCAAGATAAGTTCGCATGGAGAAAGTGCCCATCCACCTGGGTATTGTCCAAGGAAGCAACATCCAAATGGGAAAGGGCAGAGGAAAGATTCCTGTGTGATTCATGGACCAAGGGCAATTTCCTGCCTGCCTCTTGGGATGAATAGAAAATAAGTGAAAACTTATGGTTGAAGCAAAGCTTTTGGGTCTGTGGAGATTCTGCAGTGGACCAAAGAGGCCTGGGGCTGGCTGAGTCATCCATGTGGGTGAACGTTTTGTCCTGTCTGCAAAACAAGAGCAGAGCTCCAGAGAAGGGGCAAACGAATGTGATTAAACTTTTGCCCCCCAGCAGCCTCCAAGAGGAAGGCTTTTAAACAGCATCATTGGGTAACTTTCCATTGCCACTACCTAGAAGAACTAGGGGGAGAGATGGTGAATCTCTCATCCAAAGACAGCATCTCTCTACATCCTTAAATCTTTATAGATGAGGTTATTTGCTTCAAAGTAATACAGAGCAAGTGGAAGGGGGTGGAAGGATAGATTAGACTAGTCAGTCTGAGTGGATGGGCGATTGGGATGTGGGGGGCATTTCTTTAAATTACTAAATGTTTGTTTTTAAATAATAAAAAGGTTTTTAAAATATAATATTCAATACCCAACATGTATGAAAAGGCTTTTTAAAGTCAATATCCTTTAAACAAGAAATTCCACTTTAAGGAATTTAGCATAAAGAGATGCAATGCAGATTAGTGGAAAGAGCTGTGTAGTTTATAACAGCAAAAAACTGAAAACAACCAAGATGTCTAGCAACAAGAAACTGTTTAAAGAATACTTATGGAATACTAGGCAGCTGTTTAAAGAAAAAGATGATGAGAAACAAATAAAAATTAAGAAAACATATTTGTATTTTAAGTTACAAAGGGATAATTTCCCTAACATAGGAAAAAGCTCCTGCAGATCAACAATTCACCAAAAAAA